>NC_138979.1:24821107-27221107 GCF_964341445.2 Mesoplodon mirus | reverse complement strand
ATAATGTCATTCATGTGCTGGAAACCTGGCAATGACCCACCTACCCTACCTACTGTCTCAGGATAAAAGTCAAACTCTTTAATATGCAAGACCATTGATGGGCATTTAGGTTATTTCCTGTTTAAGGCTGCTGCACCAAGACTACCATGAGTTCTTACACTTATCTTTCAGGATTTTTGTACAGATGTTTCTTTGGATGTACAAATGGGCTGAAAATAAAGATCTAAGTAACCTATTTTATAAAACAGAAAAAGAAAATCCAACTAAAATGAGAAAAGTTAGAAGTGAGGATTTAATAAAGATGAGAGAAGTTATCAAGGAAATATAATGCAGGCAATAGAGGAAATCAGTAAATGGCAAATGTGGTCCTCTGAGTCAACTGACAAAAGAGACAAAACAGCAAAACTGAGAAAAAATGGAAAAAGCCTAAGTGCATAATATCAGGAATGAAAAGGTGGGGGCATCGATGCTGATCCTGAAGACATTAAAAATAAGGGCAGGTTGTATCAGTTTCCTGTTGCTGATGTAACAAGTTGCCACAAACTTGGTGCTAAAAGCACAGATTTTGTTTATCTGAAGGTCCTGGAGGTCTTACAGAGCTAAAATCAAGGTGGTGGCCTCATGTGTTCCTTCTGGAGGCTCTCGGGAGAGTCTGCTTCCTGCCTGTTCCAGCCTCTGGAGGCACCCAAATTCCCTGGATTGTGTCCCCCTCTGAGGGATACCATCATCCATCCTCTGCTTCTTCTCCAACTCAAACCCTCCTGCCTCTCTCTTTCAGCTAAAAGGATGCCATGATTACACTGGGTCCACCCGGATAATCCAGGATAATCTCTCCATCTCAAGGTCCTTAATTTAACCACATCTAGAAACTTCCTTTTGCCATGTAAAGTAACATATTCACAGTTCTGGGGAAAAAGAAACACAGGGTATTATGAACCATGTATTGAAAATAACTTTGAAATTTAAGATGTCATGAACAAATTTTTTAAGAACAATTTTCCAGAACAAAGACAAGAAGAAACAACTATCTTTATAATTCTATTTCTCAGTGGAGTTGAATCTACAATTTAAACCATTCCCAATAAGAAAACTCAAGTCCCAGAGGACTGCAGCATTAAATCACTAAAAATACTTAAGGAAGAACTCACACTAATCTTACACAAACTCAACCAGAAAACAATAAAAGTGGGAACATTTCCAGACTCCTTCTGTGAGGCTAGTATAACTTCAATGTCAAAATTTAGCAAGGACATTATAAGATAGGAAAATTACAGGCAAATCATTCTCATGAACACAGGCACAAAAATCCTGGACAAAATATTAACAAGTGAAACTAATGATGTATAAAAAGAGTAATACATTACAACCATGTTGCGTTTACTCTAGGGATGTATGTTTGATTTAAAACTCAAAATTAAAACAATGTGATATCATATTAAAGGAAAAAAATCACATGAGATTCTCAAAAGATGCAAAATAAGCCCTCTATATTTTCAGCACCCATTCATAATAGAACTCATAGCAAACTATAAATAAAGGGAGATTTCCTTATACAGTAAAGGATGTTTACCAAAAACCCCTGAAAATATTATACTAGAGAAAAAAATATTTTGAGAGCCTTCTGCTTCTGACTGGGAATTCACTCTAACACTTTCTATTCAGTAGTAAACTGGAGCTCCTGTCCAGTGCAATAAGACAAGCAAGAGAAATAAAGATCCTGAGACTTAGAAAGAAAACTGTCATTTTGCATAGACAGCATGACTGTGCAGATCAAAAATTCATTAGAATATGAAGATAAACTAAAGGATAAATGAGTTTAACAATGTTATCCAAGAGAAAAGTGCGCAGGTATACACAAAAAGATATTTATGAGAATGTTCATAGTAGCTTTATTCACAACAGCCCCGAACTAGAAGCAGCACAAAAGTCCCTTAACAACATAGCACTAAATAATTTGAGTTATACTGATACAATGGAATTCCTAAAGCTATGAAAAAGAACAAACTATGTATGCACACCCGTCAGACATACTATATGATTCCAATTATATGAACTACAAAGCTAGTAAAATAAATTTGTAATGGTCGCTGTGAGAACAGTGGTCACCTTTAGAAAGGCTATGATTAGAAAATTCTGGGTGCTGGTAATGTTCTATAACTTGATCAGGATGGTGGTTATATGCATATGCTCATTTTTTAAAAAATGTAATGGACTGTACGCTTATGATTTGTATACTTTACAACATGAATGTTGTATGTAAGAAAAAATTAAAATATTTTAAGGCTGAAATGAACTAAATAAATATATTAGCAAAAGAAATGCACTAAATAAATACATCGTATCTGTAAACAATTATATACTTATGTGGGCGTACTCATTTGATGTAACAGCTGTAACTTTAATCACTACAATGTTATTTTATTTTTTCAATAGATTTCAAGTTTTTCTGGATTTTTCACTAAGGCTGTCTACACACGTAAACCAGGTACCTGAACTAGTACCAAGCAGGAGTTGGGAAAGCTGGGGACTATCTGACTGCCTTTTCATTCTCTTTAAAATCAGTCATATGGGTACCAACATTTTCTTAAAAAATGACAGCAGAATCTTAAATCTCCTGGAAACAGCTGTGACTTGGGATTCAGAAAACAAAAGCTATGATTAAAAATCCTGCTACTTGCTTTTGACTGGTGGTCCTTCTCAACCCTGCAAAGCTTCATTTTGTTCTGGCCTGTGTCCCAAGGTTGTCGTAATAACATGTACTGAAAGAACTGTTTGCTGGAGAGAGGACATGTAAAATATGAATGGAATTTTGCCGATAACATTTAATATGCTTGTTACCAAAATCATTTACCAACAGGGAACCAAGCCTGCTCTGAAGTCCTCAAATGGAAATCACCCTTTGTTCCCTCAGGGACACACAAAGCCACTGTTCCCATAGCAACACTGTCACGTGATGTGAGAAATCAGGGCTAGGCCTTGAATGATAAAACAAAAGAGAATGTTAGCTAGCTAGCAAGGAAAACATCATGGGAAGATAGTGCCAGGTCTCCAATAAAAGGAAGCAGTGTATGCATATATATGTACACCTTGTGTAATACTTTTTATTCTTGAGAACTGTAAAAAACCTATCTTTTTCAAAAAGCTTTTATTTTTTTTTAAAAGTCAGTATTTCATTTGATATGTCAGATCACTTAGAAAAATAAGGTTTTTCTTTGGCTTTCACTAACATCTATTTTTCTCTTGCATGTAGTCAAGAAGAAATTGAAGACAAAAGAATTCATTTGCCCAAATCCTTGAGATGTTGTGACTTTGGCCCTTAGGGAAGAAAGGAGAGGAGGAGTGAGGGGCTGAAGTACTGTTCAGTAAAGATCTAGATGGAGTGAATGTGCAGATCGTTATAACATGCATAGATTTCTTATTATATGTTTCTGAGAATTCAAAATATGCAAGATGTTATAAATATATATTATTGATTTCTTTCTTAAGAGAAAATGTTTTGAGAAAATCCTAATTAGTAGTCAATGAAGTTTGACTTCTCTTCCCACAGCTTCCAGGGAAAGCACCAGAAGGCCAAGGTTCCTCTTTACCCTTTTCAAGTCCTCAGTAGACTCCCTCTGGTGACAGCAACAGAATCACAGCTAACTGCTGAACAATCATCTACGAAGACACTGGAACTCAACAAAAAAGATACGCCACATCCAAAGACAAAGGAGAAGCCACAATGAGATGGTAGGAGGGGTGCAATCACAATAAAATCAATTCCCATAACTTCTGGGTGGGTGACTCACAAACTGGAGAACACTGATACCACAGAAGTCCACCCACTGGAGTGAAGGTTCTGAGCCCCAAGTCTGGCTTCCCAACCTGGGTGTCCGGCAACAGGAGGAGGAATACCCTAGAGAATCAAACTTTGAAGGCTAGCGAGATTTGATTGTAGGACTTTGACAGGACTGGGGGAAACAGAGACCCCACAACTGGAGGGCACACACAAAGTAGTGTGTGTATTGGGACCCAGGGGAAGGAGCAGTGATTCCACAGAAGACTGAACCAGACCTACCTTCTAGTGTTGGAGGGTCTCCTGCAGAGGTGGGGTGTGGCTGTGGCTCACAGTGAGAACAAGGACAATGGCAGCAGACGTTTTGGGAAGTACTCCTTGGCATGAGCCCTCCCAGAGTCCACCATTAGCCCCACCAAAGAGCCAGGTAGGCTCCAGTGTTGGGTTGCCTCAGGCCAAACAACCAACAGGGAGGGAACCCAGCCCCACCCATCAGCAGACAAGCGGATTAAAGTTTTACTGAGCTCTGCCCACCAGAGCAACACCCAGCTCTACCCACCACCAGTCCCTCCCACCAGGAAACTTGCACAAGCTTCTTAGATAGCCTCATCCAACTGAGGGCAAACAACAGAAGCAAGAAGAACTACAATCCTGCAGCCTGTGGAACAAAAACCACATTCACAGAAAGATAGACAAGATGAAAAGGCAGAGGGCTATGTACCAGATGAAGGAACAAGATAAAACCCCAGAAAAACAACTAAATGAAGTGGAGATAGGAAACCTTCCAGAAAAAGAATTCAGAATAATGATAGTGAAGATAATCCAGGACCTCGGAAAAAGAATGGAGGCAAAGATGGAGAAGATGCAAGAAATGTTTAACAAAGATCTAGAAGAATTAAAGAACATACACCTAGAAGAATTAAAGAACAAACAGAAATGAACAATACAATAACTGAAATGAAAAACACACTAGAAGCAATCAGTAGCAGAATAACTGAGGCAGAAGAATGCATAAGTGACCTGGTAGACAGAATGGTGGAATTCACTGCTGAGGAACAGAATAAAGAAAAAAGAATGAAAAGAAATGAAGACAGCCTAAGAGATCTCTGAGACAACATTAAACGCAACAACATTCGCATTATAGGGGTCCCAGAAGGAGAAGAGAGAGAGAGATGACCCGAGAAAATATTTGAAGAGATTATAGTTGAAAACTTCCCTAACATGGGAAATGAAGTAGCCATCCAAGTCCAGGAAGCACAGAGAGTCCCAGGCAGGATAAACCTAAGGAGAAACACACTGAGACACATAGTAATAAAATTGACAAAAATTAAAGACAAAGAAAAATGTTTGAAAGTAACAAGGGAAAAACGACAAATAACATACAAGGGAACTCCCATAAGGTTAACAGCTGATTTCTCAGCAAAAACTCTCCAAGCCAGAAGGGAGTGGCATGATATATTTAAAGTGATGAAAGGAAAGAAACTACAACCATGATTACTCTACCTGACAAGGATCTCATTCAGATTCAATGGAGAAATCAAAAGCTTTACAGACAAGCAAAAGGTAAGAGAATTCAGCACCACCAAACCAGCTCTACAAGAAATGCTAAACGAACTTCTCTAAGTGGGAAACACAAGAGAAGAAAAGGACCTACAAAAA
Organism: Mesoplodon mirus; assembly: GCF_964341445.2. Taxonomy (NCBI): domain Eukaryota; kingdom Metazoa; phylum Chordata; class Mammalia; order Artiodactyla; family Ziphiidae; genus Mesoplodon; species Mesoplodon mirus. The sequence goes on along the minus strand of NC_138979.1, from coordinate 27,215,673 downwards.
GAAACCCATAACAATTAAGAAAATGGTAATAGGAACATGCATATCAATAATTACCTTAAATGTGAATGGATTAAATGCTCCAATCAAAAGACGCAGGCTCACTGAATGGATACAAAACCAAGACCCATATATATGATGTCTATAAGAGACCCACTTCAGACCTAGGGACACATACAGACTGAAAGTGAGGGGAGGGAAAAGGATATCCCACACAAAGGAAGTCAAAAGAAAGCTGGAGTAGCAATACTCATATCAGATAAAATAGACTTTAAAATTAAGAATGTTACAAGAGACAAGGAAGGACACTACATAATGATCAAGGGATCAATCCAAGAAGAAGATGTAATAATTATAAATATATATGCACCCAAAATAGGAGCACCTCAATACATAAAGCAACTGCTAATAGCTATAAAAGAGAAAATCGACTTTAACACAATAATAGTGGGGAACTTTAACACCTCACTTAAACCAGTGCACAGATCATCCAAACAGAAAATTAATAAGGAAAAACAAGCTTTAAAGGACACAATAGACTACATAGATTTAATTGATATTTATAGGACATTCATCCAAAAACAGCAAATTACACTTTCTTATCAAGTGCACATGGGGGCCTCCCTGGTGGCGCAGTGGTTGAGAGTCCGCCTGCCGATGCAGGGGATACGGGTTTGTGCCCCGGTCTGGGAGGATCCCATATGCCGCGGAGCGGCTGGGCCCGTGAGCCATGGCCGCTAAGCCTGTGCGTCCGGAGCCTGTGCTCCGCAACGGGAGAGGCCACAACAGTGAGAGGCCCGCGTACTGCAAAAAAAAAAAAAAAAAAAAAAAAAGTGCACATGGAACATTCTCCAGAATAGATCACATCTTGGGTCACAAATCAAGCCTCAGCAAATTTAAGAAAATTGACTTCACATCAAGCATCTTTTCTAACCACAACATTAGGAGATTAGAAATCAATTACAGGGAAAAGAACGTAAAAAACACAAACACATGGAGGCTAAACAATACGTTACTAGATAACCAAGAGATCACTGAAGTAATAAAAAAATACCTAGAGACAAATGACAATGAAAACACGACGATCCAAAACCTATGGGATGCAGCAAAAGCAGTTCTAAGAGGGAAGCTTATAGCACTACAAGCCTACCTCAAGAAACAAGAAAAATCTCAAATAATCAATCTAGCCTTACACCTAAAGGAACTGAGAAAAAAGAACAAACAAAACCCAGTTAGTAGAAGGAAAGAAATCATAAAGATCCGAGCAGAAATAAATGAAATAGAAACAAAGAAAACAATAGCAAAGATCAATAAAACTAAAAGCTGGTTCTTTGAGAAGATAAAAAAATTGGTAAACCAGACTCATCAAGAAAAAGAGGGAGAGGACTTAAATCAATAAAATTAGAAGTGAAAAAGGAGAACCTACAACAGATGCCACAGAAATACAAACCATCCTAAGAGACTACTGTAAGCAACTCTATGCCAATAAAATGGACAACCTATAAAATGGACAACTTCTTAGAAAGGTATAAACTTCCAAGACTGAACCAGGAAGAAAGAGAAAATATGAATAGACCAATCACAAGTAATGAAATTGAAACTGTGATTAAAAATCTTCCAACAAACAAAAGTCCAGGAAAAGATGGCTTCACAGGTGAATTCTATGAAACATTCAGAGAAGAGTTAACACCCATTCTTCTCAAACTCTTCCAAAAAATTGCAGAGGAAGGCACACTGTCAAACTCATTCTATGAGGCCACCATCACCCTGACAGCAAAGCCAGACAAAGATACTACAAAAAAAGAAAATTATAGACCAATATCACTGATGAACATAGATACAAAATTCCTCAACAAAATACTAGCAAACAGAATACAACAACACATTAAAAGGATCATGCACTGTGATCAATTGGAATTTATCCCAGGGATGCAAGGATTCTTCAATATATGCAAATCAATCAATGTGATACACCATATTAACAAACTGAAGAATAAAAACCATATGATCATCTCAATAGATGCAGAGAAACCTTTTGACAAAAGTCAACACCCATTTATGATAAAACTCTCCAAAAAGTGGGCATAGAGGGAACCTACCTCAACATAATAAAGGCCATATACAACAAACCCACAGCAAACATCATTCCCAGTGGTGAAAAACTGAAACCACTTCCTCTAAGATCAGGGACAAGACAAGGATGTTCACACTCACGACTATTATTCAACAGAGTTTTGGAATTCCTAGCCACGGCAATCAGAGAAGAAAAAGAAATAAAAGGAATACAAATTGGAAAAGAAGAAGTAAAACTGTCACTGTTTGCAGATGACATGATACTATACACAGAGAATCCTAAAGATGCCACCAGAAAACTACTAGAGCTAATCAGTTAATCTGGTAAAGTTGCAGGATACAGAATTAATGCACAGAAATCTCTGGCATTCCTATACACTAATGATGAAAAATCTGAAAGAGAAATTAAGGAAACACTCCCATTTACCATTGCAAGAAAGAGAATAAAATATCTAAGAATGAACCCACCTAGGGAGACAAAAGACCTGTATGCAGAAAACTATAAGACACTGATGAAAAGAATTAAAGATGATACAAACAGACAGAGAGATATACCATGTTCTTGGATTGGAAGAATCAACATTGTGAAAATGACTATACTACCCAAAGCAATCTACAGGTTCAATGCAATCCCTATCAAACTACCAATGGCATTTTTCACAGAACTAGAACAAAAAATCTTAAAATTTTTATGGAGACAAAAAAGACCCCGAATAGCCAAAGCAGTCTTGAGGGAAAAAAACTGAGCTGGAAGAATCAGACTCCCTGACTTCAGACTCTACTACAAAGCTACAGTAATCAAGACAATATGGTACTGGCACAAAAACAGAAATAAAGATCAATGGAACAGGATAGATAGCCCAGAGATAAACCCACGCACCTATGGTCAACTAATCTATGACAAAGGAGGCAAGGATATACAATGGAGAAAAGACAGTCTCTTCAATAAGCGGTGCTGGGAAAACTGGACAGTTACATGTAGAAGGATGAAATTTGAACAGTTCATAACACCATACACCAAAATAAACTCAAAATGGATTAGAGAACTAAATGTAAGACCCAACACTATAACATCTTAGAGGAAAACATAGGAAGAACACTGTTTGACATAAATCACAGCAAGATCTTTTTTGATCCACCTCCTAGAGTAATGGATATAAAAACAAAAATAAACAAATGGGACCTAATGAAACTTAAAAGCTTTTGCAAAGCAAAGGAAACTACAAACAAGACGGAAAGACAACCCTCAGAATGGGAGAAAATATTTGCAAACAAATGAACGGACAAAGGATTAATCTCCAAAATACAGAAACAGCTCATGCAGCTCAATATTAAAAAAAACAAACAACCCAATCAAAAAATGGGTAGAAGACCTAAATAGACATTTCTCCAAAGAAGACATACAGATGGCCAAGAAACACATGAAAAGCTGCTCAACATCACTAATTGTTAGAGAAATGCAAATCAAAAGTACAATGAGGTCTCTCCTCACACCAGTTAGAACGGGCATCATCAGAAAATCTACAAACAAAAAATGCTGGAGAGAGTGTGGAGAAAAGGGAACCCTCCTACACTGTTGGTGGGAATGTAAATTGATACAGCCACTATGGAGAACAGTATGGAGTTTCCTTAAAAAAGTAAAAATAGAATTACCATATGACCCCTCAATCCCACTACTGGGCATATACCCAGAGAAAACCATAATTCAAAAAGACACATGCACCCTAATGTTCCATTGCAGCACTATTACAATAGCCAGGTCATGGAAGCAACCTAAATGCCCATCGACAGACAAATGGATAAAGAAGATGTGGTACATATATACAATGGAATATTACTCAGCCATTAAAAAGGGACAAAATTGGGACATTTGTAGAGACGTGGATAGATGTAGAGACTGTCATACAGAGTGAAGTAAGTCAGAAAGAGAAAAACAAATATCGCATATTAACACACGTATGTGGAATCTGTGGTTTGCAGGGCAGAAATAGAGACACAGATGTAGAGAATAAATGTATGGACACCAAGGGGGGAAAGTGGCGGGGGTTGGGGTGGTGGTGTGATGAATTGGGAGATTGGGATTGACATATATACACTAATATGTATAAAATGGATAACTAATAACCTGCTGTATAAAAAAAATAAAATTCTAAAATTCAAAAAAATATATGGGATCAATAAGAAAAAAATGGTTTAATAATAATATGTACTTACTTTTGTGGTTGTTATGAGGTTCAAATGATATGTTTATAGATATAGTTCATAAAGGCAATATCAGAATAAAGCCAGTAACACGCACATACACACACACTCACACAGACACCAAAAGAAAAAAAAAAGTTCTCAGTAACTGAAACTTTTACACCTGATACCATTAATCAGAGAAACTGGTTCCTTGTTCTGCTTCTTAAAAACAGATTCCATAGAGAAAATCAACATTGATTAAGGGAAATCCTTAACCCAGAAGGGATTGAAATAGTTGTAGAATCTGCAGATTCTTCAGTTAAACTACTGTGAATGGTATGACTTCAGCCTACAAAAGATTTATCGTGAGTCCCATATTTGCTAAAATGGTATCTTTTGATACTGTAGTTTTGTTTATGTAATATATTTGTTTTTCAGAACACATGATGTTGGAGAATCCAACATCAATGTATTTTGCCAAGTTCATTAAAATGACTAAATTCACATAAGAATACATATATGTAAATATATACAGATTATGTATATATGTACCAATGGTATATTTATTATTCCTATGATATATAAAACTTAGTAATAAATCTCAGTCCGCTTCAAAACCCATGAAACAATAACTGTTTCAAGCTGTATGAGCCAAGGGGAAATCGTTAAAATAATGCATTCATATTTTATATTTTAAAATGCTTTGTACCATCTGCTCACACTTACGAAACATGTAACTTAAACTACTGAGATAATTAAGATAAGTGTGTAACAATAACAGGAATGGCTATGCTTATTGACTGCTTGTACTATCTCAGGAGTTGCCTGCATCTGACCATCTGGAATCCTCACAGTGGCTCTGAGAGTGAGCGCTGTCACTCACTCCCCATTTATTGGGGCAGAGATGGGCTAAGTCTCCAGCTGAAACAGGCTGACCTGGGCGTCAAACTCAGATTTTGCTGATCCCAGAATTAAAGCTTTTTATCGATAACATCTCTCCAAATACTGCCTCTGGGATTAATGGCTGTCAAACACCCCAAAGACTAACAGACACATCCCACCTGAACCTCCTCCACCACGGGCAATTTGATGCTTAAATGGTGACTAAACGTATCTTACAGGAACAGTAGCTACCGCGTAGGTGCAAGCTGTCTGCGACCAGAAAGAGAAAAAAACATGCTCAAGGTGAAATGTGATCATTAGCCATTGTTTCTCAGGTGGCACAGCCTCTAAGCATAATAGTGAACTCCCCACTAAGGGCCAAAAATTGCCTTGGAAAATATTATTGTGACCTTTCTTTCGCTGTTGCCATAGAACACTGGCATCCTGACTGTTAGTAGAAGGTCAATACTTGTATTTAAATGGAGTGAACCCTGAACATCTATAATGCATGCAGTCTACTATTATTTCTTTGTGGGAGGTTTATTATAGGGTTTGGTATGTAATCTAAATTAGATGTCTGAAGAAAAACAATGCTTTTAAATTTAGGAAATTCTAGAGAATTCTTTGAGTGAGATTCTCTTTTTAAGATTCCATGAATTTCCTTTGAAGATTTTTGTCTGAAACTGAGTCTTATTTTCTCCATTCTTTTAAGAAAACCTTTCCTTTCAACCATCCACAACAAAATGACTTTATGTTTATGTGAAGTTGGATGCAATTATTTTATAATAAGTCCATCTCTGTAAACAACCCTATAATTTTGGACTTTTAAACGTCATTATCATAAACACAAATCTGCTTATCCTCCCCCTGGCTGGCTTTGAAATGGCATTAGGAATTTGCGTGACTCTGTAACCTCTGTCACCTGGATTACCTGGGTGAGTAAATCGTGCTAGCAAGTTACTACGGGTTCCACGGTACAGTTTTTCAAATTCTTGATACTGCCGATATGTGCAAGGAGCCCACTTTGAAAATGGAATGTGCCATTTCATCCTACTCCCAAGTGGGTGGAGGGAGATGCACATCTTACCGAGGGCATCTGTGCAGGCGGTCAGCGGGCTGCTAAAGCATTCACTGTGCTTGCATAGTGGTGGTCGGCTGCCACTTTTCCCAGCAATTAAAGCTTTAAAGACAAGGGTTGACTAGATAATATTTCAGTCCAAGGGACCTCCTATCCTAGATCATGGGTCCACATCCCGCCCTCTGAGTCCTGGAGAGATTACATGATGATGGGCAAGCCATTTTGCCCTCTCTGGACAACAGTGTTTTAATACAAGTCAGTTCAAGCACACGGTCTTTAAAGTATGATTGTCTCTGATTTACTGCTCTCTTATGCTAGGAGGAGGGGCATCAGAGGTCTTGTTTCACTCCAACAACATGCAGGTGTAGGTTAGACAAGCTTTTCTGACTCCTTCCCACACCCTCTCGATTGGATCCAGGGTCTGTCATTCCCGAGACAAGTCACTTCACCTCTCTAAGCCAAATAAGATCAAATACTGGTGACACTCTGTTGACAGATGTGAGGATTGGATGAAGTAATGTTTGTAAAGCACTCAATACAATACACAAAATATACCCCAAATAGTAGTGGACACCTGTTCAGTCCTGGCATGAGTGGGAGGTCACGATACTTGGGTAACATGCTGCAGTCTGCCTGTGATGGAAAGAGTGCATTCTGATGGAGGTGAAGCCTCAGCTGTCCTGGAGCTGAAGGGTCACATGGCAGGTGGACCTATCAACACATCTCCTGGCCCCAGGCGCACCCGTTGAAGTCCCTGCCTGGGTGGGGAGAAGACCTGAGAGGCCAGCCAGGGGCCTGCCCCAGGTCTAACCATGGTAAATGTGCCTGCTCTTTGTGAGACTCCTTATTTCTGATCACACAAGGTATGGGAATTATCAAGCTGTCTTTATGTGTATGTGTGCCTATGTTTAGTTCTTAGAAAATATGACCATATCAATCCATTAGATTTGGACTACTACACCATAGGGGAAACCACATACATATGGTAAGTTACTAGGATTTATACGTTTTTCTTTATACACAAAGGTAGAGAAACAATGTACTGGTCTGAAGGAGAACTGAATTCTCTGGTCCTGCCCCTGCCATGAATAACTACCTACGCTTCTTAATCTCACTAAGCCTCTGTTTTCCCGTCTGTGAAATTAGTGCATTAGACCACATAATCTTTATAATACCCCCAATGATAATACTTCGAGATTGCAAAAAAATTCTTTATATACATTTGGGAGCTTAGAATGCCTGTTAGCATTTGTGGGACTATGTTAATGTCACTGCTCCTAACCTTTCAAGAGTTCGCCTTAGCAGTGACTGTGACGAGGAGTCTAGGGTGAGCTGTAGTTTCTCCCACGTTCTCCTTTAATTTTATGGCAACTGAAGACTAGCGAGGACATTCTAGAATGTGTGTACAGAATCACAGAGGTGCAAAGGAGACCCTACAGATACAGTCTTATGGGTGTAACTCAACTTCTTCTAGCTCTTACAGTCTCTTTTCTTAAATATGGAAATCCTTCACAAGTTTTCACATTCCCCGGACATGAACAAAATTAATTTTTTAGTGATTAAAACAGTGGATTAGGTTATAAATTATATTTTGAGTTTGGCTTTAATGCATATTCTTCTGTTTCTGCATCTGTCTCTCCAGGTATAAATGTGAAGCTAATGTTCATCTTATATGACTTACGTAAGACCTGAAATTCAAAACCAACGTAAAGCAAGGAAATGTGTTATGACCTGTTTGGCTAAACCATTCAATCAGAGCAGCAGAACAGATAGGAACTTAATTTTCTTTTAGATGAGCATATGTATTCTCTGATGTCTAGAAGTAGACTTTTTCACTTTTAGGAAAGTACCAAACTTTAGAAGAGTAATTTTTAAATAAATGTTCTCTACAAATGTTGGCCTTTGTTTTGTAGGAAACTTCACCTTAGTTGCCTCCAGATCTTAAACTAAAAGCAGAAACAGTTTCTCAGTCTTTCCAGCCTCGAAGACCTGCAGAGAATTCTCTCCATACTATTTGTGGGTTTTGACACACAAATGATCTTCTGAGTGTTCCTAATTTGGACTTGGATAACCCAGATTTGACTTAGTGAAGAAGTAGGAGGGGAAAATTCCAACAAGGCAGGCATAATGGAGCTTTTTATACACACTCTTCCTTGGTCTTGATTCATTATTTCTTAGGAAGAATGCCTCTGAGGGCAGAGCTGCAGGCCCAGCAGGAAGGCAGAGCCTCAAGCCATAGAGGATTATTCTGTTTAGTAATCCTAATAATGTTTGTCCATTGGGTTTTGGAATTATGTAGAACTGGTGGGGACTCCTTTTTTTCCTTTCTTGTTTACTTTTTTGAATGTGAATGTCTGCAACTGTTATCTTATGCCTGTTCTACCACTGTATTTTGGGAGCAGATAACTTGTTTTTTGAGTTTCACAAGCTCTTAGATGGAGAAGGATTTCAGCCTATGTTAGATCACACCGAGTCTCACCCATACCTGGCTTAGTTGATTTAGATGATGAGATTTGGGACTTTTGAACTGACAAGAGATGATATTTTGGACTTGAGTTGATGCTGTAATGGTTTGAGACTTTTAGGGACCTTGGGATGGGGTGAATATACTCTGCATGTGAGAGACATGAATCTGAGGACCAGAGGGTGGCCTGTGGTCGGCTGAATAATGACCCCACAAACATGTGCATATCCTAATCTCCAGAACCTATGAATATGTTATATATATTACATGGCAAAAGGGACTTCACAGTTTTGATTAAGTGCATGATCTTACGAGGGGGAGCTCATCCTGGCTTATCCCAGTGAGCCCGATGTAATCACAATGGTCCTTAAAACTGGAAGAGGGAGATAGAAGAGGAAGAAACAGAGAGACGTCAGCATGAGGTGGACTCAGCCTGGCATAGCTGGCTTCGAAGATGGAGGAATAGGGCCATGAGCCAAGAAACACAGGTGGCTTCTAGAAGATGGAAAAGGCAAGGAAGCAGATTCTCCCCTGGAGTCTCCAGAAAGGAATGAACCCTGCTGACATTTTGATTTCAGCCCAGTGAGACCCATTTCATACTCTGACCTCCAGAACTGTAGGATAATAATTTTGTGTTGCTTTAACCCATTGAGCTTTTGTTAGGTCAGCAACAGGGAAAAAGTACAGGGTTACTGAAGCAGGCCTGTCAATAACCCTTACTGTTGGTTGGGCGCACGACTGTCCTGACTGCCCCCTTATTCTCCTGTAAAACAGATCTACTGACTCTGCTAAGGTTTATAAACAAGAAGCAATTCCTCTTTATAGGTGATTTTTTTGCCAACTAAAAGATTAGAAAGTATTTTGAGCAGGTTGATGGCAACCATGGCAGCAGCTTTTCCATGACACTGCCAGAGACAGGAAACCACTTCTGGGTCAGTGTTGAGCTGCCCTGGGTGCCTGCATGTCCCTCAGCCAACCCTGAGGGCTGTCAGACAGAGAGCCAGGAGACAAAATCGGTGAACGTAGTAGGATTTCAATACCAATGACTGAAAATAAATCAATCAGCGCAAGAAGCTATAGTAGCACACGTTGCACGGGCAGGATCCTCTCACGTATTTTATAAAGAAAATGGATTCATTTTCCTTATCTGACACATATACTCTACCTTATCTAAAATTCTTGCCTATTTATTCAAAAATTCTTAGTGTGAGAGAGTATCTTTTTTTAGCCTGACACAGCATCAACAGCAAATTCAATGTACATAATATATTCTTGTTTGTGAAAGGGCAGAATAAATCTGCAGGATTAAATTTGAAAAGGCGGGCTTTCCTGGTGGCGCAGTGGTTGGGAGTCCGCCTGCCGATGCAGGGGACGCGGGTTCGTGCCCCGGTCCGGGAGGATCCCACATGCCGCGGAGCGGCTGGGCCCGTGAGCCATGGCCGCTGAGCCTGCGCGTCCGGAGCCTGTGCTCCGTAACGGGAGAGGCCACAGCAGTGAGAGGCCCGCGTACCGCAAAAAAAAAAAAAAAAAAAAATTTGAAAAGGCAAGTAAGAAAAATAACGTAGACATCTCAGAGCCTGTGCCATTTTTTAAACAACACGTGGCTCAAGAGATGATGATGATGTGGCTCTCAGGACGAGGCACCTATGCATAAGTGTGGCAGGTACAATGGCTGTGGGTTTTGGTTTAATGATGGAAAAATCACAAGTGTGAGATAGTTCCTTTTGAGAAAACTGTAGGGAAAAGGAATCTAAAAGTATCTGCTTGTGAAATGCTTCAGGCAAGTCCCTGGAAAATGGCCAACACTGTTAAGTGCCTCAAGGTTGTTCCTCTAGCCCAGGTGTCAGTGGTGAGCCTGGAGGTGACATGTGTTTCCTTCCTGGACCTTCACAGGAAGGCACACAGCATATGTCACATGGCAAAGGACACGCACAAACATCCAGGAAAGCCTTATGGAAAACACGCAGTGCAGTGAGCTGTGGTTTTCTGTTTAGCTTTCGGTTTTTGTTTTTTTTTTCAAACTTAAGCTCCTATAAAACAAGACGAAAAGGCAGCACACCCATTCAATCATCCTTGTTAATTGCTCAGGAAAACCAAAAAAAAAAAAAAAAAAAGATTGTAGACTGTTAGCTCTTAAAGAGACCGAGGAGATGATCCTCAACCACCTTCTCATGTTTGAGGAAGCGAGATGAAGCAGCTCGCCCAGGCTCATACTACAAGCCTACAGCTCAGGCCAGAGGCAGATGTTGGTCTTCCGTCTCCCGGACCAGTCACCTTCTCACTGTACCAAGGATCCCAGGATTCATAACCTGTGTTAAACCTGATTAAAATTTTATGATATGACTGAACTTAAAAAAAATTACAGTGAAACCAGTGCACTATTTCCTGTTGTTCTACAACCCGAGGAACTCCAGGCAAATGTAAATGTGAAAGCTTAGGTAAAATATGTCCTATTGACCTCCAAGAATTTGGCTCTACTTGCCTACGAAGTAAGCAAATATCCATGTGTGGTTTTCAACACCACTTCAGGTGCACTGTTATAATCCCAGTGACTCATCATAAAACAAGCCAGAAAACTAGAAGCAGATGACTGTCCCTGCACAGGCTGCTTGGCTTACTGGTCGTAGGATATGGCCCTGTGGAAATCTAAGCCTCTTCACGGCTTCCTCAATTCAATCCATCTTCCTAAATGACAGCAAATGGAGTTGGAGTTTCACCTCCATCCTGAAGCTCTTTAACAGAGGGGAAATGAGAGTTCTTGGCATCCACCGTGAATGCAGCAGCCCGTTGTTAAACTATTTCTCAATCTTTACTGTGGATGTACCACCCTTAAAATCCATAACTGCCTGGTTGTGTCTTACCAACTATTTTAATGTTATTACAGACTTACTGTGGACTTTTTCATCCCATTTTGCCTAATACAACAATTGAATGATACTTTTCTTTTTATTATTACCATTATTACTACTTAGACAAATACCTTGGTAGTAACTCATGCATGGCCAGAAGTTTGCAAACCTGGGGCTGGAGCCTCTATTCCACAAGAACAGATTCATTTTCAGAAGAAAGACGCCTGAAGAGGTGATTCACCCGCAAGTAAAACACATTCGCATCCCCCCGTCTTTCCTAAGAGCAGATATTAATAAGCTTTTAGGAGGGAAGGAACAAAGTGCTCTATAAAGAGTGGGTGAGGAAGATCAAAGATGTGTTTTGACCATTGACCATATGTAATAAAACGCTGACACTGCTCTTGTCTGCCCATTAGCAGCTACCAGCCGGCTCCCCATCCTCTATCTGTGAGGTCTCTGCCATGGAACGGCATCCAATTATCAATTTACCTTCTGCCCTCTGCCCTGGCCTTCTGAAAGGAGCTTTTGTTGTCTCTGCCTGGGCTGGTGCACTAGCTAATTGAGATGAAAGGCGTGAGGAGCTTCTTTTAGGACCAAAGCCATCACGTCTTACCAACCGGTCAAAGAGGAATGTTCTTGACTGATTTCTTTCTGTAAATATACATATATATTGTTTGGGACCCCATCAGGAGTGATTATTTCTGAAAGCAGCTAGTTCTATCGGCTGGGGCACTTCACAGTGATTTGCCATTAATATTTCTTTGCTTTAGGAGCGGAAAGTAAAAAGCACTCTGAAAACAGCTGTTTGTGCATCGTATGATACTTTAATAAGGGAGCAACAGGCATGAGATGCAAGATGGTGATGCTAAAGCTTTGCTGCTCTTTCTTCAATTAGGGGAAACATCTACCTTGAGGTCATTAACAGGAAAAGGGCTTCAAACACAAACAGAAGGTATAGCGGCATTAAAATGAAAAGCATTTCTTAACAAAGGATGAAAAGATTCGGAGCCTAACATTCAAAGGTGTTTGCGGGCATGTCTGCCTGAATCCGTGAGCAGGAATGAGAAAAGAACTCATCGTCAGCGGCACGCGGCCAGGCCGTGGAGGACCAGGAGCCAGGCCAGGGGGTCTGGGTTTTGGTAGTAAATGTGAAGACATTCCCAGCTTCTTGTTGCCTTGGTGGGATGGTGTTGGGTGAGGAGAAGGTTGTGTGTGAGAGAGATTAGATGTGGGGGAACCTGAGAGGCAGGGAGGCCAGTTGGAGGGCATAACCTGTGTTACTGAGCACTGCCAGGTGACAGGAGGTGTCTTCAGGCAGAAAGCAAGGGATGCATTTCACTAGAGCTGAGAAGGACACATCTGTGCTGTGGATGCCCATTTTTCTGCTGCCTTCTGCTATTAATAAGTTTCCTCTGTTACATCAGAAAACTAAACACAAACTTCTTTCAGGTGGTCATTTCATCCCTGTTTCTGACTGGTCCCAACCAAATTTTCTTTACCTTATGCTATTATTACAGTTTTGCATGTGGATGGGTAATTGTGAAAGAGGCTCTAATTGTCACCCCATTTCTTTCCTCCTTTTTCCTTTTAATAACAGACCCTGTGTCCCACGTTCATCTGCACTCTGGGGGATTTTAGAACCTGGGGTGAGCCCGTGACTACTTTCCAGATAAAGGAGAGAGATCAAATGGCCGTGGACGGACTCACTGGGCTTCACTTCCTCCTTCCCCTCTTGTGGACAGGGGCCCGATTCACCTCTGCAGACCAGAGAAGGCATCCTGCAGGAGTGAAGCAACAAGAGAGAATGGACCTAGGTCATTGGATGACCTCAGGGAACAGCTGCTTACACCCCAGACCCCCATTTGCCTCTGGATGGAGACCTCTGTCCCGGCCAGTGCCCCAGTGAACATGGTGGTCATTTAAGCAAGACCCTCTAGGACATGAGATTCTAAGAAGGCGAACTTGCATTTGACCAGAATAAATGGCACAGTAGAGGAAGTTCTATCACCCAGCCTGTGATCCCTGACAATTCTCCTCATTTAGATGTCTGTGATTCCATCTTCTGCTCTAATGTATCTGGGAGGTGGGGTTAGGGAGTCTCTCGGTGTTAAGTCTTCTGCCATAGATTTCAAAGGGTGAAAACAAGTGTTAAGATAAGTAGCTGCCATGCTGGCCATGGGGCGCCCCGATTGCACATTATTTCTGCATGTGTCTGTGAAGGTGTTTCTGGATGAGCCTGGCACTTGAATCCACAGACTCTAGAAAGTAGATGATCCTCCTCAATGTGCGTGGACGTCACCCAATCTGTTGAGGGCCTGAATAGAACAAAAAGTGGAGGAAGGAGGGTTTTGCCTTTTTTTCCTGCCTCACAGCTTGAATGGGACCTCTCATCTCATCTTCTCCTGTCCTCGGGCTGGGAGTTACACCATCAGCTCCCTGATTCTCAGACCTTTGAACTTGGGCTGAATCACAACCCCAGGTTTCCTGGGTCTCTGGCTTGCAGATGGCAGATAGTAGGACTTTTCAGCCTCCATAATTGATGAGCCAGAGTAAATCTCAATCTCTCTCTCTCTCTCTCTCTCTGTGTGTGTGTGTGTGTGTGTGTCTGTGTATACACACATGCATACAGAACCAATATGATATTTTGCTCTTACCTGTGCAGAGAACCCTAATGTTGTTAGCATATTTAAAGGACAAAAAGTAGGCATTTTTATAAATGAATCATTTGAATAATTTTGCTTCACAAAAATCCTTGACCCATTTAAAAGAAAAGATAACAGTACTTTTACTGACATCTCCTCCTGTTTATTCCATTTTCTCAGAAATCACTGAAGCACAAGAACAATTATTTTTATTGTTTAAGTGAAAGAATAGAAATCTTACAGTACATTTTTCTAGTAGAAGGAGAAAAATAGTATTGAATGGACAGGGAAGAAATAAAACTTGTGGTGAAAATGTAAAAAAAGAAAAACCTGAACGTTCACACTAGTACTGCCAGACGGGTCCGTGGAGACCAGGCTGGCAACACGCTGGGCAAAGTCAGCAACTCCGTGGGTGCCGTTCGGCCCCAGGGGCTCGTGGGAGGGGCCTTCCTGACACTTGTCTGGACGTCCTTCCAGCACGAGGCAGCAGGGCCCACTGTCAGGAAAACAGCAGCTGGAATCCAGCGGTATGCTAGCTCCCCCATTCCCAATGTGCTTCTCACCTGGCAGGTGCTTTCCGGAACCTTTAGGTTTGAATTTATGTAGTGAATTATCCCCGATTCTGTCCTTTAGGGGTATTTCTAGAGTTTTACTGCTTTCCATTCCATTTGAACTCACTGTTCCAAACCACCTGTACCTTCCCATCTCCCTGTCTCTCGTTAAGCATCAGGCATTCTGGAGTTGAGCCCTCTCATCCCTACTGTTTTCACCACGTGGGAGAAACAGTCCCACTGGATTTTGTTATTTTCCTTTATTTACCACAACATAGCTACTTTCAAACACAAATGACAGTGACTGCTTCCAAACCATCTGATATTCTTTATAGAAGGTGTCATGAAAATACAGTATCAAGTATTTTGCTAAAATAAACATATACGGCGTCCACTGTCTTCCCCATTTCCACCAATCTTATAATTCTACCAGAAACAAAAATCAAGTTTGTCTGTTGTGATTTCTCCCATCAGTGTCAGGGCTCCCCTGGCCTCCATGCTGTTCCTCTGTTAGCTAGTCTCTGCTTACAGGCTGCGAGTGTAGCTGTAGCTGCAAGCTGGGCACAAAATAAAAGGGATTCACTCTAAACTCTCTCCAACTCCACTGTGTCAGCAGGAGCAGGCATGCAACTCACAATTCCAAGGGCTTGTTGTTCTTTTTGAGATACCTGCTCTTACCTCAAGGGTGGGCATTATTTTCCTCTAAAGAAGTGAATAGCTGGTTCTCATTCCCAGTTTCTATATGCATTTTAAGTTGATATAATTACCGCACCATTTCTGTTAATAATCTTCGCATGGTCCATTCTGACTACATCTGGAACTCTGAAAATCCTGCATTCATGAATCTGTATTAACCCACTTACAAACTGTGTGATTTTGAGGTTATCCCATTTCTGTGAAGGAGAAAATTCTACCTTCCTAAGGTACTGAGTGAGATAAAGCACATGGAAGTAGTACAGCACACTACATTCTCATAAGTACTATTTCTACCTTCATTAAGATGGTGTACGTTTTCTATTGAGTTTTGGTGAAAGATCCAGTGAGGCACACTGGAGAGAGCCTAAGCTTTGGTGTGGAGGATCTAGCTTTACTGGATCTCCTATCTTCAGTGTCATCCTGTGTGAAACTCCTTTGCAGAAAGCATCCACGCAAAACCCTGGCGTGCTGCCAGGCTCTCAGTCAATGCAGCTGTAACTCATAGTTCCTGACATGTTTCTCCACATCACCTAATTGTGTTTCTCTTTCTGAGATGTATTCAGAGCTAGAAATCTTTACTATGTTGTATATGTCAGCATTCAAGATTAATTTCTGGTTCAATGTGGCTGAAAACCAGGCCCAGAATCATGGAAAATGTCCCCACAGCAAATCAATGCCTAACTCTGAGGAGGCCTCTTCTGCCGTAAGGCTCGCCCTGCTTGTCAGTCTCCAGCATTGCTGGCCCTCCTCCCATTCAGGCTTCTGGGACTATCGCTTTACCATTCATTCAACCAACACTTGACTTCGACCAAGCCTTGAGGTAGACGCTATTTGGTAGGTAAGAGCACCCACCCTGCCTCACAGCCTACACTGGAAGATGGCATACAGAACAAGCAAACATGCACAATGCCAGTAGCTGCACATGATAAAGGTTACACTGCAAAGGACAGACTGTCATCCTGAATGCCAAAGGATCTGTGCATCACTCTGATTTTATAATAGGAACGGACAAATACGGTTGGAGTGGACAAAGAGGGCTTTCTAAACTATCCAGGAACTGAGTTGACCCAGAGAGGATGCAGGACCTCCCTGGGTGGCCACGTAGCTGGCACATCACGCAATTGGAGAGGGTGCCTTTGGATGAATGAGAAAAAAAATAATACAATGTCTGAGTCACTGAGAAAAATACAAGAAACACTGGTTAAGTAATTGATTGACAAGCAGAACAAAAGAAGAAATACACTCCACAATGAATTTTGTAATTTTTTGTTGGATCAGACACTTCATTATGCTAAGGGACTTTTGCTCATTACAAGGCTCTCTATGAGTCTTAGAGAATGCTACATCTCAGAGCTGGAGGAGGTCTCAGAGATGATCTAACTGAACTCTTTCATCTAACCGATGAGGAAACTGAGGCCCAAGGCCACACAGCTAGTGAACAACAGAGGCTGCGTACTAATAAGGAGAAAACCCACAGCAGGAAGGGGCACTGATGCTGGGCAAGAGCCCTACCCAGCGCTGGGCAGCTCTGTACACATGAGAAGACAACACCCACTGTCGGATGACGGCAAAAGAGGGAGCTGAACCAACTATTTGCGAAACTTCCTTTCTTCCCGAAAATTCTGCTCTAGGTAGGAGACAAAGTCAAAAGTTTAGTCTCATTACAGATGGCGAAGTGATGGAGAAAACATTTAAACCAACTCAAAACACACCTGCTTTCAATAATCCAATCAGGTACACCCAATAAGATTATTATTTCTAACATAAATTAATCCTTCATTTTGCCATGAAAAATGTCTCTGGAAGAGAAAAGGTATTCTCATATTCTGTGAGGCATTTGGAGCTATTCTGGGTATAGCATTTATCTATGAAACCATATAAATAGAGAGAACATGGCACCACTCATGTAGTTAATCTTCTAAATAAACTGGAACTCATCATATATGATTTTCTTTGTGACTGAGCTACATTTATTTTTCCTTGGTGTTTATATTAGACACTCTGGATGCCCATAGGATGAGTTGTCCTATAAATAGTGCTTTATTGCTAAGGGCCCATTTCCTCAAGCACAAAACTTCTGGACACTGTACTTACACCGTGGCTTGTGTGCAGATTGATCAGTGCTAAAGCATCCTTTCTGAGAAATGTCGTGTCATGGAGATGACACTGTACTGCAAACAGTCATACTTCAGTGCTCCAGGGAAATGGATAAAAAGGAAGAGAATGTTGCCCTATTGCCCATAAAGAGCAATTTGTCATGTTTCTATTGACTCTGAAGCCCAGTCTTCCAGAAGCATCTTCCCTCTTTCCTACGATATTTGTTTTCAATTATCTAAGATTGGAAAGAACCATATCAAACAGCAGGAGTATTCTGTGTGAGTTATGAAAACATGGTGGGTAATCCACCCATGTCCTCCCTTTAAAAAACCCTACCATGTATAAGAATCATCAGGGAAGAAGAGCTATCACTCAAGGCCACCCCTGAGTAACGTCCCTTCAGTGTTCATTTCCACACCCAACATCAGGTGGAGGAGACACACACACGCCACTGCTGCCTCTCCTCTTGCCTGGCTAGCTTCCCTTTTCAGGAAAGTGGTGGGTATGTGTCTCTAGGTGGAGTTCCTGGAATCCTTTCTCATGCTACAATGGGGGGCCACGTGGGGAAGACTTATAACCTTCTGCTGTTCACAGGTGCTCAGGCAGGGTGTAGGACACCAGGCACTCCAATCTCCAGAAGCAGTTACTTTGGAGCCCAGTCCTTGTCTTGGGGCCAGGGACTACCCATTTGCTACAACACCCCAAGGGGGCCAAGAACTCAAGAAAAGTCCTCAACTCAAGCAAAACGCATTCTAGACCTGGTTTTGTAGGCTGGATGGGTTGTGGGGTGAAGAGTGTCAAAGGTCAGGACACCTACATCTTGCTCTGGGGGAGGGCATGATTCTGGCAGCACTGCAGCATTCTTTAGAATGTTCCAGAACATTCACTAGAATGTGGGGATACTTAGTACCTTTGATCTTGGCTTTTGAACTTTAAGAGGCAGTCCTAGTCATCAGGAAAAGTCTCATTCAAAAGCATTACTGTCTTTAAAAATGGGGAGATCACAAGGGAAGAAAACATGACTGTCTGCACTTAAGCTGGTCATCGTCTAAAACTGGGGGACAAGGTCTGGACCGATGGGTAAAGGGGGACAGTCATTGTGAGAACATTGAACCGCGGGTTCTGGTGGGAGATGGAAGGATGAGAGTGGGCTCTGGTCGGAGCTGTGTGTGTTTGTGTGGAGATAGAATTCTTCACATCCTTCAGGGTGCTCGTGATCACATAGAAACATGAATTCATTCAATAAATGTTAAATGTGTACCCACTACGTGCAAGTCACTGTTCCTGACACTTGAGATACATCAGCAAACAAAGGAGTAAAGATCTCCATGATGTGGCATCAACCTTCTGATGGTGTAAGGTGTTCCTCACATAGGAGTTCACACCAGTCAATCACACTGTGTTACAGGGTAAGGGTGCAGGGGAGGGAGGGGAAGGAGAGCAGGGCGAGGCTGGGCAGAACTGAGGGGCTGGGCACGACGGTCTCAGGGGGAGATGGCATCTGGCCAGGATGCAGGTGTGGCTAGAGCAGAGTGAGCACTAACAGAGCAGCAGAGTCGTGTTCAAAGAGGCAACAGGCACCAGTGAATGCTGGGTGCTGCTGGTAGAACTTCACTCTGACTCAGTGAAATGGGGAGTTACTGAGCTAAGAGGTGACCTTTGTTTTTGCTGTACGCGCGCCTCTCACTGTTGTGGCCTCTCCTGTTGCGGAGCACAGGCTCCGGACACGCAGGCTCAGCAGCCATGGCTCACGGGCCCAGCTGCTCTGCGGCATGTGGGATCTTCCCGGACCGAGGCACAAACCCGTGTCCCCTGCATCAGCAGGTGGACTCTCAACCACTGCGCCACCAGGGAAGCCCAGAGGTGACCTTTTTTAAAAATTTATTTATTTGGGGCTGCATTGGGTCTTCGTTGCTCTGCGTGGGTTTTCTCTACTTGTGGCGATTGGGGGCTGCTCTTTGTTGAGGTGTGCAGACTTCTCACTGTGGTGGCTTCTCTTGTTGCAGAGCATGGGCTCTAGGCGCTCAGGCTTCAGTAGTTGTGGTACATGGTCTCAGTAGTTGTGGTTCACAGGCTTAGCTGCTCCACAGCATGTGGGATCTTCCCAGACCAGGGATCGAACCCGTGTCCCCTGCATGGGTAGGCGGATTCGTAACCACTGCACCACCAGGGAAGTCCTGAGGTGACTTTATTTGACTTATATTTTCAACCTAAAGACTCTCTCTGGTTGCTGTGTCAAGAATAGACTGTAATACAGCATGGGGCAGAGCACAGAGACCAGCTAGGAGACTACTGTGATAATTTGGGTCAGAAACTGGAACTGCTCACGTCTGTGTTGTCATGTGACAGTGAGAAGTGGTCAGATATGGGTATATAATAGGGTTTGCTGGTGTATTGAACATGTGACATGAGGGAACGTGTCAAGGGGGACTCCAAGTTTCTGTCCCGAGCAACCAGAAGAACAGAATTGATATAGAGACAAGAGAGGCTGAATGATGAGGGGTCTGGCTGGAGAAAAGCATTAGCTTAGTTTTGGACATGCTGGTTTTGAGACGCCAGTAGAGCACCCAAGTGGGAATGTTGAATAGGTGGTTTGCTGCACTATCTGGAATGTAGGGGAGGTCTAGGATCCAAATATACATTGGGGAGTTATCCATATACAGAGAGGCTTTACAGTGGAGACTGTATCCTATCACCAAGCAGAGGATCACAGTGAGAAAAGAGGAGAGCCAAAGTCCTGAGCCCTCAACAGTCACTACTCTTGGGACACCTTCATCCCTCCTGCTTTATCACCAGTCGATAAACATATTGCAAATATCAAATTAAACAACACCTCTCAGCACTGTAGACATTAGTAACCCATCCCCAGATTTCCCAGGGATTTAATGTGAATCCTTGATGAGACCTCCTGGAGAATGGGGTAAGGTGGCACTATCTTAGTGGGGTCCTGGCACCATCTAGAAATTGGTCTCATAGATTGGATGCATGTTTCAAGTTGCTTGTTTACATAACTGAGTTATCTGCGCTGTAACGATGCTCTATCCCACGGGCTGAGAAATCAAACTGACTGGTCTTATACAAAATGAGGGAGAGTCCCCACTACACAGGTGGATTAGGAAACAGCACAATAAAATGGTTTTCATTGAGAACGATTTTTTTCCTGAGTCAATATTTCAGAAACAAAACTAACATATGTCTTTGTCTAGTTTCTGAAGCTCCAGAAATCTAAACTTTGAGGAGAATTTCTAAAAAACATACCCAGTACACCATCAGAGAGCCCAGGGCATGCACCTGGATGGGTGGCTGTCTCTCATTTCTACATTTAATCAGCACTCAGACATGACCACTAGCTCCAAATTCCACTTGGATCTGATCTGGGTGGGTCATGTTATAGTCTTTACGTTAAGAAATTTGGAATTTCACATTTCTTATTTTATAGCTCTCATGACAAAACAACGTCCTACATACCTTCAGACATTCTTTAGCAAGTCCTAATGAGCAAAACATTTACTTAAGCATCTGACAACAGATCCAAAATATACTAATATGCTCATATCTTAGCTGTGTGAAAAAAAAACTAAAAATATAACTATCACATGATTCAGCAATTTCACCCCTGGGTATATATCCAAAGAAAACAAAAACACTAATTTGAAAAGATACATGCACCCCAATGTCACAGCAGCACTATTTACAATAGCAAAGGTACGGAAGCAACCTAAGTGTCCATCTACAGATGAATGGATAAGGAAGATGTGGTACATATATACAATGGAATATTACTCAGCCATAAAGAGAGTGACAATTTGCCATTTGCAACAATGTAGATGGAGCTAGAGAGTATTATGCTTAGTGAAATAAGTCTGACAGAGAAAGACAAATACTCTTATGTTACCACTTATACGTGGAATCTCAAAAATAAAACAAGCAGGTGTGTATAAAAAAACAGAAGCAAACTCACAGATATAGAGAACAAACCAGTGGTTACCAGTGGGGAGAGGAAAGGGGGAGGGACAAGATAGGGGTTGGGGGTTAAGAGACACAAACTATGATGTATAAAATAAATAAGCTAGAAGGATATATTCTACAGTATAGGGAATATAGCCATTATGTTGCAATAACTTTTTAAATGGAGTATAATCTATAAAAATTTTGAATCACTATGTTGTACACCTGAAACTAATATAATATTATAAATCAACTGTACTTCAATTTAAAAAAAAGCAATAGATTTCCTTTTTAAAGGAGAGAAAGATGGATTTTCTGCATGTGGGCTTTGTTTGGTGTCTTATCTGCCTTCTCATTGCCATGGTTGGACCCAGGAAAACGTTGAGGCCACTTGTCATTTGGGGGCAGATGTGGAGGGTGATCACGAGTCACAGACAGAAGAGGGGCAAGAGGGAAGCTGGGAGGGCAGGAGCACTCCCGGAACGGTGAAGCCTGTCAGAGGCCTGGCCACAATTGGTTCTTCCATGGAAGGGTGACACTTCTCTGCATCCATTCCACAGAAAAATTGTATTACTCAGAAAGGAAAGAGGCAGGATGACCAGGCAACATACTTCTCAGGAAACCACAGCCCAGCCTCAGCCAGAAGTGTACTATTCTTGTAAAGCGGCAAGAGCTTTCCCCACCCTGGGCAGCGTCCCACGTTACTCCATCTGGCGAAAATGAGAGGCAGCTGGGGGAAGTGGGGGGGCGTGGAGACTCCAGGTGCACCTGAGGCTGACCACTGTACACTCACTGAACTCCACTTCCCTCTCCTCCGGTTCAAGTGGGGACTGGAAGATGTGGTGAGGGATGTTAAAGTCCACCCCAGCTCTAAAATTCTGATGTGGTGTTCTCCAGGGAACCACGTGCTCCTGGAAAATTGGAAGGAATTGAGGAGCGGGCTGCCTTGGGAGAATTTACAGACCCAGCCCCAGAGCCTCCCCAGTGCAGCCGAGCCACACCCCGGGCCCAGCCTCGAGGAGAGCAGGACAGGAGCTAAAGCCTCCAGCCCAGAATGGTCACTTCTACACACCCCCTAAAAATGTCATCTGCTAAAGACATTCAACACTTTAAAAACTCCATGAACTTTACTATTTCTAAAAATATCATGCCAGCTTCACAGCTAAATAAAACCCCCCTTCCAACGATGAGTCAAATGCATTTTGCATCAGTGGCTCCACATACTTGAGAAACTAAGTTGTTTCTCCAATGGACTTATTTGTGGTGAAGTTATTTTTCCATATCATTGCTCCAGCAGAGCTCATTTCTAAGAAATTTCTAATTTCCCTGGAGTAAAATGAATGCTTCAAAGGTTTTTTTTTACTCTATCATGACTTCTGAATCCTTTTCAAAGCTGGCTTTTTGCCTTTGAGATCAAACTTTGCTCTATCCAGTCTCAAATATCTTTCCTTTTTTTCTATTTCTACCCAGTTCTTGTTAACTGATGCAAACTTTGAGTATCAGTGAAAGCCGCGAGCCCCCTTTTTATCCTTTAAAACACTTCTAACATTTCTATTTCTTTATCTCCCACCAACCATAAGTTGTTTTCAAAATGAGTCTGTCCTCCAACGCCACAAAAACATTCTTGAGTTTATCATTATTATTAATTTCCTCCTGGCACTGTTAAGTCTCCCGGTGACTGCTGGGGCTCCCTTGGCTGACACACGGCTTCCCCGTCTGACAGAACAGAGTTGTTACCTGTTGGATGTTACGTATGTGGCTTCTGTCATCTGAGCCTGGCATAATGCCACATAAAATAACTGTTAGTTTATAATATTTTGGGAATCTGAAGAGAGTTAATGCTGTTATTTAGATCCAAATTTGAAATGTCATGAAAAACACTAAAAACGAAAACATCAGAGGAAAAAAATAAGTATGAGAAGTTCTTTTCATTTTCAAAGGATTATTTAATAATTTAGTTCCCAGCTGGTCAAGTAACCAGTATCATTGTGACTTCACACCCATTTGAGAAACAGTTGGGGGCATAAATCATAAATGGAAACAAAAAAATTAATGATTTTCTTTCCCTTCTCAAACCATTTTTCCAGAAGACTGGGGTATAAGTAGGCGACGAACAAACGCATCATGACATTACACTAGCTTCACCCTTCACTCCTACAGCTCTAGATAATGAAAGGGAAACAAGGCAATTTCTAAAAAGCACATATATTCTAGGAAAATCTCTCTAGTAAAGTGTGACTAGTATGACGGTGTGTGTGCATGTGATCACTTCTGGGGTATTTCCATGCCTTTGGGGTGCCATACGGCTCCCCTTTAGCATTACTAAGATGGGGATCTATCACCTCACATTGGGTATCCTGATGGTTGGTTTTCCCATAGTTAAAAAGAAGTTATGAAACTAATACACTATGGTAAATCAACTATATTTCAATAAAAGAAGAAGCTACACCCTATTATTCCTGACACTGAGATCTTTCAAGTCCAAATGCAAATACACATTTATAACCTATTTTTCTTTGCTTTCTTCACTTGAAAATTTTATTTCCCTGAAAAATTTTGTTGGCTTTCTCTTTTTCCTTTGGTGTGCTATTTTTTTTTTAACATGTGCAAGTGGATTTCCAGAAAAAGCCAGCACAATGGATGTTTTCCTTAATTTGCATTTTTGGTTTTTCTTTTCATACAGTATTTCTTTTGTTCTGAATACAAATGATCTCTTTTTTTTTCCTACATCTTTATTGGAGTATAACTGCTTTACAATGGTGTGTTAGTTTCTGCTGTATAACAAAGTGAATCAGCTATACATAAACATATATCCCCATATCTCCGTCCTCTTACGTCTCCCTCCCACCCTCCCTATACCCCCCTCTAAGCGGTCACAAAGCACCGAGTTGATCTCCCTGTGCTATGCAGCTGCTTCCCACTAGCTATCTATTTTACATTTGGTAGTGTATATATGTCCATGCCACTCTCTTACTTCGTCCTAGGTTACGCTTTCTACTCCCCGTGTCCTCAAGTCCATTCTCTACATCTGTGTCTTTATTCCTGTCCTGCCCCTAGGATCTTCAGGGCCATTTTTTTTTTTTTTTAGATTCCATATATATGTGTAGCATACAGCATTTGTTTTTCTCTTTCTGACTTACTTCACTCTGTAAGACAGTCTCTAGGTCCATCCACCTCACTACAAGTAACTCAATTTCATTTCTTTTTTATGGCTGAGTAACATTCCTTTGTATATATGTGCCACATATTCTTTTTTTTTTTTTTTGTGGTACGTGGGCCTCTCACTGTTGTGGCCTCTTCCATTGCGGAGCACAGGCTCCGGACGCGCAGGCTCAGTGGCCATGACTCACAGGCCCAGCCGCTCCGCGGCATGTGGGATCTTCCTGGACCGGGGCATGAACCCGTGTCCCCGGCATCAGCAGGCGGACTCTCAACCACTGCGCCACCAGGGAAGCCCTCCCTTTTTTTCTTGATGAGTCTGGCTAATGGTTTATCAATTTTGTTTATCTTCTTAAAGAACTAGCTTTTAGTTTTATTGATCTTTGCTACTGTTTCCTTCATTTCTTTTTCATTTATTTCTGATTGGCTGATCTTTATCATTTCTTTCCTTCTGCTGACTTTGGGGTTTTTTGTTCTTCTTTCTCTAATTGCTTTAGGTGTATGGCTAGGTTGTTTATTTGAGATGTTTCTTGTTTCTTGAGGTAGGATTGTATTGCTATAAACTTCCCTCTTAGAACTGCTTTTGCTGCATCCCATAGGTTTTGGGTTGTCGTGTTTTCATTGTCAGTTGTTTCTAGGTATTTTTTTACTTCCTCTTTGATTTCTTCAGTGATATCTTGGTTATTTGGTAGTTTACTGTTTAGCCTCCATGTGTTTGTATTTTTTACAGATTTTTTCCTCTAATTGATATCTCATCTCATAGCGTTGTAGTTGGAAAAGATACTTGATACGATTTCCATTTTCTTAAATTTACCAAGGCTTGATTTGTTACCCAAGATATGATCTGTCCTGGAGAATGTTCCATGAGCACTTGAGAAGAAAGTGCATTCTGTTGTTTTTGGATGGAATGTCCTGTAAATATCAATTAAGTCCATCTTGTTAAACGTGTCATTTAAAGCTTGTGCTTCCTTATTTATTTTCATTTTGGATGATCTGTCCATTGGTGAAAGTGGGGTGTTAAAGTCCCCTACTATGACTGTGTTACTGTCAATTTCCCCTTTTATGGCTGTTAGCATTTGCCTTATGTATTGAGGTGCTCCTATGTTGGGTGCATAAATATTTACAATTGTTATATCTTCTTCTTGGATTGATCCCTTGATCATTATGTAGTGCCCTTCTTTGTCTCTTGTAATAGTCTTTCTTTTAAAGTCTATTTTGTCTGATATGAAAATTGCTACTCCAGCTTTCTTTTGATTTCCATTTGCATGGAATATCTTTTTCCATCCCCTCACTTTCAGTCTGTGTGCGTCCTTAGGTCTGAAGTGGGTCTCTTGTAGACAGCATATATACGGATCTTATTTTTTTGTTTGTTTGTTTTTTGTGGTACGCAGGCCTCCCACTGTTGTGGCCTCTCCCGTTGTGGAGCACAGGCTCTGGACGCACAGGCCCAGTGGCCATGGCTCACGGGCCCAGCCGCTCCACGGTATGTGGGATCTTCCTGGACCGGGGCACGAACCCGTGTCCCCTGCATCGGCAGATGGACTCTCAACCACTGCGCCACCAGGGAAGCCCACGGATCTTGTTTTTGTATCCATTCAACCAGTCTATGTCTTTGTTTGGAGTGCTTAATCCATTTACATTTAAGGTAGTTATCGATATGTGTGTTCCTATTACCAGTTTCTTAATTGTTTTGGGTTTGTTATTGTAGGTCTTTTCCTTCTCTTGTGTTTCCTGCCCAGAGAAGTTCCTTTAGCATTTGTTTTAAAGCTGATTTGATGGTGCTGAATTCTCTTAGCTTTTGCTTGTCTATAAAGGTTTTAATTTCTCCATCAAATCTGAATGAGATCCTTGCTGGGTAGAGTAATCTTGGTTGTAGGTTTTTCTCTTTCATCACTTTAAATATGTCCTGCCACTCTCTTCTGGTCTGCAGAGTTTCTGCTGAAACCTCAGCTGTTAACCTTATGGGGATTCCCTTGTATGTTATTTGTTGCTATTCCCTTGCCGCTTTTAATATTTTTTCTTTGTGTTTAATTTTTGATAGTTTAATTAATATGTGTCTTGGCATGTTTCTCCTTGGATTTATCCTGTATGGAACTCTGTGTGCTTTCTGGACTTGATTGACTATTTCCTTTCCCATATTAGGGAACTTTTCAACTATAATCTCTTCAAACATTTTTTCAGTCCCCTCTTTTCCTCTTCTTCTTCTGGGACCCTTATAATTCGAATGTTGATGCATTTAATGCTGTCCCAGAAGTCTCTGAGACTGCCCTCAATTCTTTTCATTCTTTTTTCTTTATTCTGCTCTGCAGTAGTTATTTCCACTAGTTTATCTTCCAGGTCACTTATCTGTTCTTCTGCCTCAGTTATTCTGCTATTTATTCCTTCTAGAGAATTTTTAACTTCATTTATTGTGTTGTTCATCATTGTTTGTTTGCTCTTTAGTTCTTCTAGGTCCTTGTCAAGCGTTTCTTGTATTTTCTCCATTCTATTTCCAAGATTTTGATCATCATCTTTACTATCATTACTCTGAATTCTTTTTCAGGTAGACTGCCTATTTCCTCTTCATTTGTTTGGTCTGTTGGGTTTCTACCTTGCTCTTTCATCTGCTGTGTGTGTCTCTGTCTTCTCATTTTGCTTAACTTACTATGTTTGGGGTCTCCTTTTCATAGGCTGCAGGTTCGTACTTCCCATTGTTTTCAGTGTTTGCCCACAGTGGCTAAGGTTGGTTCAGTGGGTTGTGTAGGCTTACTGGTGAAGGGGACTGGTGCCTATGTTCTGGTGGATGAGACTGGATCTTGTCTTTCTGGTGGGCAGGACCGTGTCCGGTGGTGTGTTTTGAGGTGTCTGTGGCCTTATTATGATTTCAGGCAGCCTCTCTGCTGATGGGTGGAGTTGTGTTCCTGTCTTGCTACTTGTTTGGCACAGGGGGTCCAGCACTGTAGCTTGCTTGTCGTTGAGAGGAGCTGGGTCTTATCATTGAGATAGAGATCTCTGAGAGAGCTTTCGCTGTTTGATATTATGTGGGGTCGGGAGGTCTCTGGTGGACCAAAGTCCTGAACTTGGGTCTCCCACCTCAGAGGCACAGGCCTGATACCTGGCTGGAGCACCAAGACTCTGTCAGCTACCCGGCCCGAAGAAAAGAGAGGAAAAACAAAGAAAGAAAGAAAGAAAAATAAAATAAAATTTATTTTAAAAAATATATTACTAAAAATAAAAAAGGAATAAAAAAAAAAATAAAGAGAGTAACGAAACCAAAAAACAAATCCACCAATGATAACAAGTGTGAAAAACTATACTAAAAAAAAAAAAAAAAAAAAAAAAAAGGACTGACAGAGCCTTAGGACAAATGGTAAAAGCAAAGCTATACAGACAAAATCACACAAAGAAGCATACACACTCACAAAAGGAGAAAAAGGAGAAAAAATATATATATATTAAAATAAAAGGAAGGGAGCAACCAAATCAATAAACAAATCTACCAATGATAATAAGCTCTGAATACTAAACTAAGAGAACATAAAACCAGAAACAAATTAGATGCAGAAAGCAAAGCCCAGTCTACAGTTGATCCCAAAGGCCACCACCTCAATTTTGGGATGATTCATTTTCCATTCAGGTATTCCACAGATGCAGGGTACATCAGTTTGATTGTGGAGATTTAATCTGCTGCTCCTGAGGCTGCATGGAGAGATTTCCCTTTCTCTTCTTTGTTCGCACAGCTTCTGGGGTTCAGCTTTGAATTTGGCCCCGCCTCTGCATGTAGGTCGCCTGTGGGTGTCTGTTCCCCGCCCAGACAGGACAGGGTTAAAGTAGCAGCTGATTCGGGGGCTCTGGCTCACTCAGGCCAGGGGGAGGGAGGGGTATGGAATGCAGGGCGAGCCTGCAGCAGCAGAGGCCGGTGTGACGTTGCAACAGCCTGAGGCACGCCGTGTGTTCTCCTGGGGAAGTTGTCCCTGGATCACGGGGCCCTGGCAGTGGCGGGCTGCTTAGGCTCCTGGGAGGGGAGGTGTGGATAGTGACCTGTGCTTGCACACAGTATTCTTGGTGGCTGCAGCAGCAGCCTTTGCATCTCATGACGGTCTCTGGTGTCCACACTGATAGCCGCGGCTCGCGCCTGTCTCTGGAGCTCATTTAGGCGGTGCTCTGAATCCCCTCTCCTCACACACCCCGAAACAATGGTCTCTTGCCTCTTAGGCAGTTCCAGACATTTTCCTGGACTCCCTCCTGGCTAGCTGTGGCGCACTAGCCCCTTCAGGCTGTGTTCATGCAACCAACCCCAGTCCTCTCCCTGGGATCCGACCTCCGAAGCCCAAAGCCTCAGCTCCCAGCCCCCACCCACCCCGGCAGGTGAGCAGACAAGCCTCTCAGGCTGGTGAGAGCTGGTCAGCACCCATCCTCTGTGCGGGAATCTCTCTGCTTTTCCCTCTGCACCCCCGTTGCTGCGCTCTCTGCTGTGGCTCCAAAGCCTCCCACCCCCACCCACTGTTCTCCACCAGTGAAGGGGCTTCCTAGTGTGTGGAAGCTTTTCCTCCTTTACAGCTCCCTCCCAGAGGTTCAGGTCCCATCCCTATTCTTTTGTCTCTGTTTTTTCTTTTTTCTTTTGCCCTACCCAGGTCCGTGGGGAGTTTCTTGCCTCTTGGGAAGTCTGAGGTCTTCTGCCAGCGTTCAGTAGGTGTTCTGTAGGAGCTGTTCCACATGTAGATGTATTTTTGATGTATTTGTGGGTTGGAAGGTGATCTCCATGTCTTACTCCTCTGCCATCTTGAAGCTCTACAAATGATTTCTTCACCACATCTTGTGATCCAACTGATACACTGAATTAGGACATTCTATCTATTTGTAGGCAGCTATAGGGAAAGACGGTAAGGAAGACGTGTGAGTGATAGACTAGAGATTTTTCCCAAAGGAGAGCCAGAGCCAGCAGCACACTTAAGCAGAACAGAAGCCATAAGTGCAAATGATTGACATCTACTAGTAATTAATAAAATGCTCACAGAAATCAGTTAACCAAATTTTAAATGATGACAATTTCTAAGCAGTGATGGCACAAACTAATGGCATGTGACCATCCAATATCAGCTAATCCTCATAATGAAAACAAATGGGATAAGAACAGAGGAGCAGAAATATCCCCAAGGCAATGGGAAGAGTAGAAATATATTCCTTAGCCAGACATAGATTCAGGTTCAAATTTATTGCTTTGCTCACTAATCCTCTCCACATATTTCCTGCTGAAATTTTATCAGCTCTTAGACACTTTCTAACTTGCTTCTTTCTATGGATTCCAAGATAGCAGTAGGTTAAAAATAACCAACTGTTACAGTTGAGTGATTAAAAACATCATCATCACAAGCTACTCTTCCTAGATCTAATTCCAAGTTTTTCATGGAAGTTAATACAGACCCAAATTCTCTGGCCATAAGAGGTCAATCAGCAGATTCTAGAGTTTCTGGCACTCCTGGGTTGTCCAGAGGCCTCTCCCCTGCTCCTTTCTGTGACTGGCCCTCCAGGTCTTGTACTGTTAAGGCCTATCAACAGGAAGGTATCCACACTCTCCCCCTCTGGTTCCCTTCCACGTTCAGACAGAGGGTGTCTCAGCAGAGCCCTGAGACATATGTTCAAATGTTCAAGAACACCAGAAGCAGGGAACACAACAGAAATCATAGCTACCTACTTAGCTGGGGTTCTGTGACGTGTGAATTTGGTGTGGAGATATGTTTTTGTTGGAGATCGTTTCACTGGCTTGGTTACCATACATTATTCATGACCAGGACTCGGTGTTGCAACTTCTCCCTCACAAAAAAATGACTGAGCAGACACTCAGAAAAGCCAGTGTTTGTCCAAGACGTCATCAGCTTTCAGTTTTAATGATGTTTTAAGAACCTATTTACCCTAACAAGATTGTTTTAAACTTAGTCACATCTGGTTTAGTATGCTGCAGTAATTTTACCAGGCACCTGTCCGAACATAAATCTTACTTGTCACACATTCTCTTGCCTGCTGTCTGATTCCAGAGAATTCTTCTCAAGTCCAGTGTGTGAGGCCAGACATGGCCATCCCACCAAGACTTCCATGCACCTCGTGCACTCATGGAAGAGAATGTGGTAAATCTGAGCTCCATCCCAAAAGGCTATACAGCCCTTTAGGCCACTGTGGACAACAAGATGGTCAGTCAAGAGGAGAGTGGAGGATGTTGTATAAAAATGTCAGAAGCAGAAGGGCCAAGTTCATTAATTCCATGATTAACTCTCTCAGGTCTCAAAGTTGTCACTTGAGAGATTATCACTCTTTTCTTAACCAGTTGATATTATGTATTAGTGACAAAGACCTTTGAATTCAATTAATGTTCAGGCTGTAACAACTGTAAAATTAGTTTACTTTCTCAACAAGAGTTTGATGCATTTACCAATACTTATGTGTCATGTAAACACAGCTCTTCTTTAGACTTTCCAGCTAATCCTATTGCCTGGGGATAGGATTTGAGAAGCTGTTCAAGAAGTTACTCATTTTCAGTCTGGATAGACATAAAGCTCACTGCTTCCAAAATGCTGGGGCACTTTGATGGCTAAAAGTTCTCTATTACAATGCTTCCAAGTAGCTTCCACCCCTTAGTTCTAGACCTTCCCTTTGGTGATTTTACTACCGAATTCAGGTTTGGTTGCTTGCAGCTTGAAAGCCAATATCCAAGAGACAAGTATTGATAGGAAAGAAAAGGTTGCTTTATTCAGGAGGCCAGCAATCCGGGGAGAAGGGGAACTCATGTCCCAAAGAACCACCTCTCTGCTGTCGATCAAGGGGCAAAAGCTTTTAAAGGGAAGTTTCAGGGGTGTGTGGGGGAAGGGAGCTACGTTCAGAGCAGCACAGTCAGCTCCAGCAATCATCTTGAAATTGGTCCTGCAGTGGTCTGATAAGCATAATCTTGATTGTTTTAAGTACAGTTAACCTTTGGTTCCAGGGTCGTTTTGTTCCCATTTCCTTGAGGTTAGTTCTTGGAACTGTGTAAGATGGAGCAGGTTATGACATGGCTACAGTCTGCTTATCATGGAGTTAACTTTTTCCACCTGATGGAGGTTTCAGTATCGGCAAAACAGCTCAAAGGATATGCCTCAGAATACTATCTATAGCCCTTGAGGAGGAATTAAAAGTCCTTGACTTTGTTTATGGTTAAATTATCATCATTTTGTCCTGCTTGACTGTTCTCCTTTCTTTCTGCATTTTCTCACTTCTCTGATTAAATTTATTCTTTGACTAAAGTTTTTCTACAGACAAGAGGCAGGTGAAAGACAAGGGGGTTCTGTCCTGGGAAGGCCCCATAGGGCACCTCTTCCATCTGGCATCGCTTAAAATATGTGAAGAGAGCCACTAGCTTCCACTCTATGTCTGCTCATGTTCACGTGACACACCCTCTGGCACTCAATGTATTAGTTGCACAAAACTGTTTCTAGACCCTTCACCCGAATAGACAGTGGTTGGTTGATAGCTGCTACTGGGCACCCAGGATACACAAGATACAATGCTTCCTGCAACTGAAGGCACATTCCTGCACTTAAGAAGTTTATACTCCTTTATTCATATGTAAGAATCGCAGTCACAAACATGATGACCAGGAGGTGGGAAACAGCTGCAACTTTTCATCTCTTCTAAGGGCCTGGTCACAGCGTTGACTCTTGTTTGAGGCAACATCAGCCTCAGGCTTTTTGGTTTTGTTAAATTCTGTAACTACAGACCTCTCTCACTTTGTCCGTTGAACTCAGACAAGAGAGCAGGCAGCTATCTGTCCCAAATGTATAAACTGCCTGCAGTTTCTTTTCCTCTAACACCCTCAGGGTGGCTGCTGTTGTCCCCTCTGCTTAATTACTTCCTCATAATGAGAGAGAACTCTGCTTTCCAGGGACAGGGATGGTGTGTGTATGCATGTACACACATTTTCTAAAGCTATTCAGATTTTCATTTGGACAATTTCTTTCTCAAATATTCCTGGGTCCATTACATCTCATAATTATGAAACAAAACAACAAAGCTCTTTCCCAATCCATATCAACTCTGTTTGCATCCATTTTTCTCAGTTTAATTTTGATTATTTATCCATGCACAGTATGTACCACTGTGAAAAAAATAACTTCCTCTTTTGCAGAAGCTTAAGGTAGATAAGTCTTCGAGGTACACTGGTAAGCTATTCTAATTCTTGCTATTGCTGTATGCACTATCAACTCTTAATATTCACTCCTCTTGGAAACCGGCATGATTGATCTTGTGAAGATCTAAGTAAATCTTGGATTTACTACTGGAATAAATTGATGTACATCTTTTTAAGAATACTTATAATACTATTAATGCTTTCATAATAGTAGCAACTCATTTGCAATGTCAAAGATGTGCAATTTATTTGCATCAGGAGGTTTAAAATTCTGGTTGGGGAAGTGTTGTCCTTTGTTATTTCCAGCAGAATTTCAATTGTTGTATAGAAAAAAGACCCATGATCTAATTCTGTACAAAATAGTGATTTGCTTATTTGTGCTCTGAGAATTGAAAGGAAACTTCATACATTACAACAGTGAGTCAATTATTCAGCACTCTGTGAATTACACTGGCCATTCTTCCTATTAAACAGAAGTAAATATTGAAAGGAGACGATCTCTAGCCATGTCCACATCGGCCAGTCGATGTTGGCTCTCCTTCTCAGTGGACATATTGTTTTACTGTTCTGTTGAGGTTTGACTGGGCCCCAGAATAACCACTGAAGCAGGCACTCTGGGAACCCTCTGGGTGATTGGTTTGCAGGATCTCTAAGTGCTTCTCACCAATTGCTAGCTCCCAACCCCACCCAGTGTGGCACCTGCCACACCTTTAGGTCTTGCTCAGTAGTATGCGGTAATCACAGTCCTCCACGCCAGAGCTTTGCCACTGCAAACAGCACCTGCCGTTTGCAAAAGCGCTGGCTACCCCCGGCTGAGCATCCTTGCCTGACTGATATCCTCTCGCCATCGACATTTTTGGCAACCGGCTCACGAACTCCTCCTGCCACTGGAAGCATGCTGCATGCCTACAACCTCACCTGCATTCCTGTTTTGTTCAGCTGATCTTCTTGGAGACATTTCTCAGAGGCATTTATTTCCTTTACTTACAGAGGAGTTTGGGTTCCCTGGGTCACCTTGACAGGGCTCTGCTCCATCCCTCTTTTTCCCTGCTCTCTGAGACTTCCCTTCTCATTCCTGAAGGCCGGTTCAGAGAGGAAAACCTTTACTGGCTGTGAACAGACTTCACAATGGAAGCAGATGGAAGAGCACATCCCTAGGCAGTTAAGTAAAAGTGAGGGAGGCAGAACAGCAACAGGCCTTAGTCGTTAAGGTCCAGCCTCAGGTAGGACCTGGGAAGTCCTGGGTGATGGTGCTGGTCTGCTTCCACTGATGGACATTTCATGCTCCAGACAGAAGGACATGAAAGACTTAAAAAGACATATGTATATCACTGGTCAAGGATGAGAGACCACCAATGGCCATGCCTAAGGAGCTCTCAAAATGTACCCATTCGAATGTTTCTCCAACTGGATATGGTCCAGTTAGAAGTGAGTTATACTTTGCAGAGCCTAGGTTCCCTTTGCAAAGACTCAGACAAATCTACCTAGCCCGAAGGTCACATTTATTGTGGTGGGATGTGCTGAAATTTTAATATGCAGCCTTATAAATTAAAGTTGCAAAATCCATCCTTTCTTTTCAAGTCTGAAGATTCATTAACCACACAATCGAAAAGTAAAAACTCTATGTCTTTTGCTGTTCCTGGAGGTGGCATGTGGTTGTCCGTGTCACCAGCTTCCTTCCGTGTGTACGTTGTACACGCCCCCCACATGAGCCCACCACTCTCTCTGATCCTCTTGATCAACTTCCTCCTGTTCATCTTTTGTGCTTCATTCAGAACTTCACACATTCAGAAATTCAAAAAATAGAGGAAAGAGCTAAGTCTACACAATACTAACCATTTTGACTAATGTATCAGAGCAGGACTCTAATCACAGAATTTACTGGAAATCAACTGAAGTGATTTGGTCTGTGTATTCCCTTGAACCCACGACCTCACCCAGGGCAGGCCTGTGTTTCATTCTTTCTTGCATCCCCTTACCTATCATCAGCCTGGCCCTGCTGGGTGTTCCATAAATTTAGTGAGTGAAACTACTCACATGAGGCATAATGAAGACCCACAAATCACCCAGTCACGTGAATTAATCTCTAACTCTTTTACTCAGTTATATTTGCATTATGTAGTCAAAACAAAGAATCACAAATAAAGAAAAACCATATCCTCCATTTGTGCTCCACCTTAAGGAAAACCAACATCTCAAGCTCAGTAAGTAACAACCTCTACTTCACACTAAAGTAGAGTAGAATTCCTAAAATAATGGACTGACCAAAACAACCACGAAAAGTGTTGTTTCTACGTTATTGAAATCCATACCTAACCTCTGCAGGAGCCCATGGCAGGAATCTTAATTGTTTGAGGTTTGGGAGAGGTGAGACTCAGAGCGACAAAGACTTGAACCTAGTAGTATTTACTTCACTGAATTGCCCAAATACAAACAGCCCATAGGAGGGACAGTAGCATCCAGCTGCAATGCGACACACAGCAAAATGTAGAAAAGAAAGCAATTCTGTCATTCCTTCCTAGTTCAGTGACCCCTTCTGATCAGAAGATAGGATCCACTGAAAACCAAACAAGCAAACTCACCGCAGCAGGGCCTCAGTCTCACGGGTCCATTGATGTTTGCTGCTGCCAGAAGCTGCGCTAGCCCTTCTGGAGCTCCTTGGCCTGCTGGAAACTCATCAACGCGTGGTGCCGCCTCAGTGGTTCAAGTTCTCAGTCTAACCAGATGACAGTTTCTGCTGGGGCATTTCTCCACTAATAAAAAAAAGGTAGAGGGGAGAGAAAACCACTAAGCCAAAGGGGGCTAAACTGAATCTGCTGATGTTTTTCTCTTCCACATTACCAAGGACCCAGAAATGGGAAAATTGGAGGGAAAGTAGGATTCTCTACCCTATTTGTTCTGGACACATTTTGTACGTATCTCTTCATATTTACAAGTGAATTTAGTTTGTGACTATTTTATTTTTTAATTTACATATTGGTTCTTCTTTCAAAATTGGTCTAAGAAGACTTCTAAAAATCCTTAAAATGAAACACGGTAGGATAAATTAAGAGAGCATAGGGAAGATGATCAAAGCTCTGTGGGTCAGCTACTGAGACTGAATCCACGCAGCCAGGCGAGCTGGCCTTGGTGGGTCGGTGTCAGCTGTGTGCAGGTGCTGATACCCCAGGCACTGAACGTCTGCTTGGGAGCAGCAGCACCCAATTATCCCAGGGGCTCGCTAATTGTTACGTTTCCTCTCACTGCTTTGATGTGAAAAATATGGGAAAGCTCTTGTTTAGAGCATGGCACTATTAATACCTAGATCCTAAAAGCCTGACCCACTGACAAACTCTGAAATAGCCACCGGGGACTGCTCTAAAGCTGGCTATCGTTCCAAGTAGGGGCACCCAGAGAGAGTGCAAAGAACTTGGAATAGACCATGGTCACCTTCAGAATATTTGCTCTAGGCAGCTCTTTAAAGCCCCTGAAGTAGCCTTATGCTCCTCAATAGCAGGCATGGGCCCCTGGCACAGGCCCCAGGTACAAGCTCTGTTTGTAGAAGCCCTGGACTCTCCCAAGGGGCCCAGAGGCTGCATTTTAGTTGGTCTCGTGCTGCTCTTTTTACATCTTTGTGTTTGGGCCCACTTTTCAAGAACAGCACTGCCTCTTAGCTCACCGTGACCTCAAAGGTCAGACCATGGTAAGGGCAGAGCGCAAATCTAGTAAAACTGGGTTTGGTGAAGACACTCTTTTAACAGGTGGGCTGTGGATCTGTAGGAACCAGGAAGTCAGGGTTTGTTGGATCTTCACCCCCTCACACGCTTATGCCACATTCATGCAGGCCTCACACACCTGTCCACGTGCTGCCTCAGGAGCTCCACCTAATTGTGAACAGACTCCAAGACAGCCAGGCCACCCTCTCCTCCCGAGGGATGGTCAGAATCCAGTTCCAGGCGTCTCTGTCTTATCTCTGCTTCAGGAGCCCAGGACAACCCACCTTAACTCTTACTTAGTACCTTTCTGCTATAGACTGAATGCCTGTGCCCCTCTCAAATTCCCATGTTGAAACGTAACCCCCAAGGTGATAGTGTTAGGAGGTGGGTCCTCTGGGAGGTGATGAGGTCATGACGTGGAGCCCCCATGATGGGATCAGTGCCCTTATTAAAGAGACCCCAGAGAGCTCCCTTGCCCCTTCTGCTATGTGAGGACACAGTGAGAAGACACCATCTATGAACCAGGAATCAGGTTCTGACTAGACACCAAATCTACTGGCACCTTGATCTTGGACTTCCAGCCTCAGACTGTGAGAAGTAATTCTGGTTGCTTATAAGCCACCCAGTCTGTGGTACTTTGTTACAGCAGCCCAAAAGGACTAAGACAATTTCTATATGGATGTTTCTGATACTGAATGCAATATGGAACATGATTAAATAATCATTCCTCTAGAGGGACACAAATTTACTTTCATGTGAGTTAAGAATGAATTCTTTCTCTGTACATCTAGAGCACTTTGAAGGTACTTTATTAATTGCCTTGCACCTTACACTCCAATGAACATTTATAATATATATATATATTTATAATATGTAATGACATTTATATGTCACTTTACCACAATAAACAATGAAGTTCTTAGGCATTCATTTGTTTATTTTTTAATTCCAGTCCTTTAATATGGCTCCTACTGTGTAATCACTCATGAAGTTTTTGTCAAATGAAAATATAAATCAGTAAATGTTGTTGTGTTCTCTTAACTACCCTTTGACAATAACTGCTAGCACTGTAGCCTTCTGACCATCCATAGGGCCTACTTCCAAATGTCCTTCATATGTTGGTTTTCAATCCTCATTGTAGCCCTGGGAGTAAATAAGAAGCTATTATTGTCCCCATTTTACAGATGAGAAAGTGAATTCAATTATATCATGGGGTTTAACTCTTACATTAAAATTCACATATCTAGGGGCTTCCCTGGTGGCGCAGTGGTTGAGAATCTGCCTGCTAATGCAGGGGACACGGGTTCAAGCCCTGGTCTGGGAGGATCCCACATGCTGCGGAGCAACTAGGCCCGTGAGCCACAACTACTGAGCCTGCGTGTCTGGAGCTTGTGCTCCGCAACAAGAGAGGCCGCGATAGTGAGAGGCCCGCGCACCGCGATGAAGAGTGGCCCCCGCTTGTCACAACTAGAGAAAGCCCTCACACAGAAACGAAGACCCAACACAGCAAAAATAAATAAATAAATTAATTAATAAACTCCTACCCCCAACATCTTCTTAAAAAAAAAAAATCACATATCTAGCCACTACACACCTTATGCCTATTTGTATATTCCCTTTATCTTTCTTTATATAACGAAAGCTCCTGGAGACAATGTATAAATCATATAGTGAGGATAATTTGATTCAGACATGAAGTATGTAAGGTTAAAATTAGATCCTTATGTGCTCTGTATAATACTATAATGGTGGATACATGTCATTATACATTTGTCCAAACCCATAGAATGACAACACCAAGAGTGAATCCTGATGTAAACTGTGGACTCTGGGTGAGGATGATGTGTCCATGTAGGTTCATCAATTGTAACAGATGCACCATCTGGCGGGGGATATTGATGGTGGGGAGGCTGTGCGTGAGTGGAGACACAGGGTATACGAGAAATCTCTGTACCTTCCTCACAATTTTGCTGTGAACGTAAAATTGCTCTAAAAAATAAAGTCTATTAAATACAACTTTATAAGCACCAGTTAGGATAATGCAGATTTTCTTGCTCTTTCAAGACCCTCCAGAGATAGTTGTAAGAATAAATGAATTGACTTTTGCTGAAAACACAGAAATCCTCAGAACTAAAAGCATGCCCAGAAAGGAAATAAAATATAAGACATGTATAGCTCCAAAACAATGGAGCAATAACAATAAAAACAATAACAATATTTTGAGTCTAGAATTCCTAACCTTAATCTGTGTGTAATTGAGTCTCCGTAACATAATATGCTTTTCAAGCTATGACCAAGATCATTTCAAATTGGCAATTTGGAGCATTAGGACTGAATTCTCTTGGTTAAAAATCTTCCACTTTTCTTAGTCAAAAAGAGAAGCGTCAAATTTGTCAGGAATATAGTGGCTAGGACCAAAACAGAACCTGGGAAAAAATTTAAAATCCTTTAAAACATTATGCTTCCATGTCGATTCAGTACAATATTTTGAACATTGTATTTCCAATACTGGATTGTTTAACTTGATCCTCAGTTTTGGGATTACCACTTCTTAGATATTTCTATAATTTAATTCCCAGTACTGCCTAAATATAGTATTCTAATTTCTGATCTTACACTTTTTCAAATTACTTTTTTTCACAATATTTTACCTATATCTCAAGACCTCATTAAAATTTTACCTCTTCCAAGAAGACTTTCCAACTACTTCCACTATTTCCAACATTTCTACTGTATCTGTCATGCCTAAGAATAGGCATATTCTAATAGATATATTAGATCTAAAAATGTACCTGGTCCTCCCACCAGGTAGGTGGGCTATTCTTAAGGTAAAGCTATTCTGTTACAGAGTAGCCCTCTTTTCTGGGGCTATTCTAATGTAAGAATTATAATCATCTTGTATCCTAGCACTTTGCTAGATACAAAACTTACCAGACACTTTGGTTTCCAGAAACAGCCTCTTAAATATGCAATTCTAGTGCAGTTTCCTCAATTATTGATTTCCTTGTGCTCCACATACCTCCAGGTTTCTTCCCCCACCAATATCCCTTATCCCTGGCTATTTGTCCCCAAGGCTGCAGTAAACTCTATTTCTACATATTCCCTCCAACTGAAGGCTTGCTAGATTCCAGGTACAACACAGCCCTTCACATATACTGACTCATAAAATCCTTTCAGCACCTCTGAGATATATTATTATTTGCCCCATCAGAGATGAGGAAACTGAGGTGTGAAAAGGACAGTCAGTTTCCGAAGAACTCTCAGCTGGTAAGTGGTAAGGCAGGGACAGAACCCAGGGACCTCCAGCCCCGAAAGTGCAGCAGTGGCAGCAGCTCCTGCACAGGCAGTTTTTGTTTTGATGTGTTTGTTGTTGTCATACGTGTGTTCCTAAGATGGCGCACACTCACTGGATGGGCATCTGGCCCTGATTCTGAGGTCTATGACCTGTGTGGTCCTCATGTCTCTTGGATGTTCTAAAGCTTAGGCCAGGATTGTGAGTATGCAACTCGGTTCTCTCACGGGAGTATAAAACGTAAAGAGGGTCGCAAATACAATTTTGTTATTATGATGATTATCCACAGTAATACCAAAATGAGGGCATTGCTTTTCACATCCATTATTGTTTTACATCAATGATATGGTTTTTGTGTGTGTTCATCCAGATGCTCAATAAATGTTTGTTGATTAGATCATTGGGTCTTCATGGAAGTGGACCTGATTAAACAACACCATATTTTAAGAGAAACTGTATCACTTTTGAGCATTATTTTCTCTTTGGAAAGAAAAGAAACAGACTTGGGTTTGGACAGCTAACATAAAAAATGGAATGTTTTCTTTTTAGCAACCAAATTATTCTTGAATTATAAAACCCTTGAGGCATGACCAGTTAATGTCAGGCCCATGAGTAAGCATTTTGCTCTCCCTGTTACCTAAAATGCCCATCTTCCCGTTACTGTGAACCCAGTGCATCACTCAGAATGTCGAGCCGTGAATTTTGCAGCACCTGGATTCCTGCACCTCAATTCCTGACCTTCTCTATCAATGAGGAGGTCAGATCAGGGCCCTGTTCCTCTCAAAGCCTGTGTGAGTTCTTACTGAAAACCTGCAGAGAATTTATAACGAGGCAGGGCACGCTGGCT
This sequence comes from Mesoplodon mirus, assembly GCF_964341445.2. Taxonomy (NCBI): domain Eukaryota; kingdom Metazoa; phylum Chordata; class Mammalia; order Artiodactyla; family Ziphiidae; genus Mesoplodon; species Mesoplodon mirus. The sequence continues at coordinate 27,175,082 of NC_138979.1, read as the reverse complement.
CCAGGGAATGGGTAACCCGGCTTCCACGGCAGCCTACCCCCCACTGCTTCCCCTCATTTGCTTGCTCTCAGCTTCAGTCAGATCTATGTTCTACAGTTATGACCTAACGGCATTGCAATTTTCCCAAACTGGCCAGAACTTTCTGGAATATACTTAAAGAAAGTAGTCACCCTGCTTCTTGTCAGTTGGCCTTCCTTTGAGGCATCTGTGTCAGAGCTGGAATCAGTGAGTCACACTTGCTGATCTAAGGGGAGATTTCAGCAGAGGAAAAGCTGTGGAGGTTCCCCCACGTTTCCTTCCTACAAAAGTTTTAAGTCAGATGCAGATGCAGATGTTGGGGCATGAGAAGTTTAACCCACACTGTATTTCCTAGGACATTTGCATTTACTTGGAAATCCCAAACTAGGCACACAGTCGATGCCATTCATTTCTTCCACCTCCATCTTCCAAGGCACCAGGAGATGGGGTCCAAGTAGGGAAAAAAAACAACACAGTAGACGGTAGAGCTGAAGTATTTCACATTCCGTAGATACGCACAAAGATTCCTGGTAGTTTTTAAGTGTCTTGGGGCCACTGATCCTTTAAGAATCTGAGGAAAAACCATGTTATCTGCTGTCTCCTTGACGCAGCATTTTGAAACTCAAGTCGGAGGACACGCATGTCCTCTGACACATTGTAGTCTGTTTGCTAGTAAATGGCCAGACTCTTACAGAGAGAGCTGGTCAAGAGGTCACTGACCCAGGGCCCACCAGCCATGGAAAGAACACAGAGACCATAGTGCTCTGACCTGGGCTCAGTCCCTTAAATTCACTGGTATGGAATCTGAAATGGACCATGGGGAGAGATGAGAATCATCAAACTGCTATGCCCCGGCCCTTCTGTTTCTGACACAAAGAATAGACACTAAGCTCATACACAAATTAAAGAGGAAAACCACACACTTCTGGGTCAAGGGTTAACTCAGATGTCAAAGCTGTCTTATTGGCAATGACGGCCCAAAAGGAAAGAGACAGAGTTTGTGCAATCAGAGCTGAACCTCCGTTTTGAGAGGAGTGCTAAATGACAAGCTGACTCCTGGGCGGCCATAATGAAGTGCCCCAGACTAGAGGAGTCAAACAACAAAAACCTATTTCCTCCCAGTTCTGGAGGCTGGAAGCTGAGATCACGGTGTGGGCAGGGCTGGTTCCTCTGAGGCCTCTCCCCTGGGTGTGCAGTCGCCGTCTCCTCCCTGTGTCCTCACGTGGCCGTCCCTCTGTCTGTCCGTGTCCTCATCTCCTCTCCTCTTATAAGGACACCAGTCCTAAAGGGCCCACCCCCAGTGACCCTATTTTAACTTAATCTCCTCTTTAAAGACCCCATCTCCAGATACAGTCACATTCTGAGCTCCTGGGAGTTAGGTCTTCAACAAATAAACTTGGGGGAGACTCAACTCAGCCCATAGCAGCACATGTGTACATGTATTTCCTTTCCAAATCTTCAGGAAGGAGCATTCAGTTGAGAGTTTGGGACTGACCCTTCTAAGCCATACACAGTCTTGCCCTGTCATTTAAACTTTTTGCGTTTGTGTTCACATATGGATCTCCTGGATGAGGAGCAGTTTGCGGTCTGGTTTTATTGCTTCTCTCACAGTTTGCAGCGCAGGGCTGGACACATACGAGGTTCTCACTTGGGATTCCAACTCTAATCGTTCTGTTTTTGGCATGTCGCCCGCCATTCCCTTCCTGACTATTCAAGAGTCGAGTATGCATTATGCTCCCTGGGTACTGGGCTAATACTCTGGCTGAGCAAACCAGGTTTTCCAAAACCTCCATCTGCACCCTGGCTTCTCTTGAACTAAGTATGCATGGCTGAGCAGACTCGACATCTGATGCAATATTTAAAATGTAGAAAAGGCATTTGATGAAGGTTTGTCGAGTGAGTTAATGTCTTGAATTAATTATACTCATCTTGTCTCTTTCTAACTGACCTCTGCCTCTGCATCAAAATCTCCACAGACACCCCACACAAGAGAGCCCTCCCCTCTGAGGGCCGTGTCTCCTGCAAAGGTCAGGATTTATGGCTTGCTTCCTATTCAGTGGCGATTGTACCACTCCAGGCCTCTCTGTTCTCTCTCACACTCTTACGGAGGGACAGGATGAGACTGAGGGGACTGCCATGGGTCTGAGCCACTTCATTACTGAAACCTCTTTTAAAAAATCTCTGTATTGACGTTTTTGATAGAAATAATTAATGGTCCTTTGAAAAAAATGGAAAACATGGACAAAATACATAGGAGGAAATACAACTCATTTGTGTTGGCCAAACTTAGTAGCACAACCATGGTTATTTTGGGGTGGGGTGTGTTGTACCCTTCTTCGTTGCTATGGCAATGTGAGTAAACCATCCTCTTCGTACAGTCAAATAAGCATTTTACATGTATCATGGTGAACAGGCTGCCTATGCAATGTGATATCCTGCTTTGTTCACTTAGCATTTCCAAGTAATTTAAAATTCTTTAAAACTATTATTTTTAGTGACTACGTAATACTTTATCTTAATAATGTACCTAAATTATTTAGTCATGCTCTGAGTCTTGACCATTTCTGATGTTAACAGTTCAGCATAACTAGAGAGAACCTCATTGCACATAGATCTTTATAGATAAATCATATTCTATATAAAGATATATTCCTAGGAATTGAGTTACCAGTTCAAGGGGCACAGATAATGTTAAGTTTCAATGTTATAAACTGAGAAACTCTTTCTGGGAATTCTGTACCAATACAGACTCTGACCAGGAGTGAATGAGATTATCTACCAGAAATTCTAGCAGAAATGAGGGTTTTATTAAAAGAAAGAAAGAAAAGAAAAAAGGTTGTAAATTTGTCAGGCAAAAAGTGATAGCTCAGTTTTAAGAATATGAATTTCTTCTCATTACTAGAGAGGTTGAGGAATTTTCCCTTTGCTTTTCAGTCTCTACTTATCTTGTTCTGTGAGTAACCCTTTGGTCATTTTCCTGTTGGAAACGATCTACCTGTGATGCTTGCGGCACACAGTTCCCTAGTTTCTTATATAACTTTAGTTATTTCACAATGAATGCTGTTAGGCTCTCTGAAGCTTTTTGCTTTATCCAACTGTGTGGGAGCCCAGGATGGCACGTGGACTCTCTTGTCAGCCAGTAGTGCTGTGGGGCTGGGCTGCAAAGGCTGTAGGGCAAGCCAGGACCAGAACTCATGAAAGCAGTGACCATAGGAGAAGGTCAGCGCTTTTGTGATACTGTTGCAGCTCCTGAATAGTCTCTGAACCTATTTGTATCCTGCTTATAATTGTCTTCCATTAATTGTCTTCTTGGAAAGTCCCTTTTTCTTCTTGACATAATTAAATGTGCCTCAATTTAAAAAAAAATAAATTTATTTATTTATTTTTGGCTGTGTTGGGTCTTCCTTGCTGCGCACGGGCTTTCTCTAGTTGTGGCAGGCGGGGGCTACTCTTCGTTGCGGTGTGCGGGCTTCTCACTGCAGTGGCTTCTCTTGGTGCAGAGCGTGGGCTCTAGGCGCACGGGCTTCAGTAGCTGTGGCACGTGGGCTCAGTAGTTGTGGCTGCAGGCTCTAGAGTGCAGGTTCAGTAGTTGTGGTGCATGGGCTTAGTTGCTCCGTGGCATGTCGGATCCTCCCGGACCAGGGCTCGAACCCATGTCCCCTGCATTGGCAGGTGGATTCCTAACCACTGTGCCACCACGGAAGTCCCCTCAATTTTTTAAAATTGTTATTTTTAGTGTTTTAGCTTTCTACATATTCCATTAAATTCTTCTTCAATTTATTTTTATATATGGTATGAATTGAGGATCTTCACTGATTTTCTCCCAACTAAGTCTACACATTTTTCAACATCATTAATTGAATTAATTACCTTCTCTGTTACCACTAAGTTTCTCTCTATTATTAGTATTTGCTTCTGGGATAGCTAATCTTTTCCAATGATTAAAGTGTTTACTCTTCTACCAGTACCGAAGGATTTTATTTCCTGTAGACCTAGTAGGGCTGGCTCTCCTTCATTACTCACTCATATTTTTCTTTTTTTTTCTTTAATCTTCCTTGGAAACTTGCGTTTCCCGTGAGCCATCCAACCTATGAGACCACGGCTCTGCCGTCTGACAACAGCAGAGAAGAACTCTGGCCAAACATTTTTGAGGACCTGGTGAAACCGAGAAGGCCCCTGGGCAGAGGACAGCCATCCTAGGCTGTAGGGGAGACCTGGGCCGGAGCCACAGGGAGAGGAAGCTGTAGGAGCCACTGCTCAGGGGGCCCTCCTGTCCTTCTGATTCCCTGATTCTGAGCACCCATGACATGTGGACCTCCACCTTGATGCTTCATTGATCCTGCAGATTTCCTGGATACTGTCTCCAAATAGTCACGTTCTGTGTGTCTTGTCAAGTTTCATGAACTCTGTCTGACTTCTGCTGGGCTGCCTCACACTTCCAACCCAGTGTATCCCCCACAGGAGCCACTGGCCACCTGTGGCCATACAGCACTAGTGCTGTACTTTGTTTTCCATCCCTACTTGGGGTTTAGACATGGGGCTTTAGTCCACGTACATACTGTAAACTTCATTTACAACCTCTAACTAGACTAAAATTATAAAGTTAACAGCCTTCTAATCTGATCTGTGTAACTGCATGAGAGGTTGCTCTATTTTAAACCTAACTCACCGCAGTAATTTTTCTATTTAGTTGCCTGACAAACTAATCAAAATGGGATTTAAACATTTTATTGTGCATATTCTTTTTACAGGGATTTTGATCTTTAAAAAGAAAACAACCAATATCTTGCCTGCTGCTTTTTGTACTTCTCGAGTAAAGGAGGTAAGAAAACTGTATTGCTTTATTTTTCTATCCCCCAACTAGAAGAGGTAACCAGAATTCCAACCAGGTAAAAGCAGCTAGGCTCACAGCGAATTGCAATCAGCTTCACAGATTAAAGGTATGTTTAATGAATCAAAAAAGAATTTCAAGTACTAACGCAATTAATGTGGAATACCACTAATGCAACAGAGCAACCGAATTTTACCTACTTTGACTTCTGGGTTTTTTTTAGTTTAAATTTACACAGTCATGGGCTTCCCTGGTGGCGCAGTGGTTGAGAGTCTGCCTGTTAATGCAGGGGACACGGGTTCGAGCCCTGGTCTGGGAGGATACCACATGCCGCGGAGCAACTAGGCCCGTGAGCCACAGCTGCTGAGCCTGTGCATCTGGAGCCTGTGCTCCGCAACAAGAGGGGTCGCGATAGTGAGAGGACCGCGCACCTCGATGAAGAGTGGCCCCCACTTCCCACAACTGGAGAAAGCCCTCGTGCAGAAACGAAGAACCAACACAGCAAAAATAAATTAATTAATTTTTAAAAAAAAAGCAAACATTTAAAAAAAAAAATTTACACAGTCATGTGTGACCATTGGGTATCACAGGGGTAGACATGGTAAGAAGTTGATCCCTATCCCAGCCATACTACCTGGTCCTTGCAAAGAATGGTCCACAAAGAACTCAAGTAACCTGTCTTTGTCTTCACCAGGTCAGAAAAGCAGTCGGCAGCTGGCAGTCAGAGGTGATTAGAGCAACTCTCCCACGGAGCCAGGAGGGCCCAAGGCTTCTCTTACTAAAGCATAATGACATTCCGGGCAAATACAGGGCACCAAGAGAAGGGGAAACGGCAAGAAGAGACCACTTGTGCCCAGACTGACACCAGGATCATGTGAACACAGAGCAGGGGCTGCAGCTCATGAAGGCACATCTGTAGGATGTGTTGAAGGGGAGCCCAGAGAGCTCTGTCGACTAGTTCAGATCCAGACCCAAGTCCCCACTGGGGCAGCTTCACCAAGCCCCAGCGGACAGAGGACACCCCTCCCTCTGCGTGGTCAGTCAGCCTCATGAGACACACCAAAGTAATTTCCAAACCACCATCTGGAGGGACGATGATGGGCTGTGGATGCATCGCCTCCTTCCAGCCTTGCCTCCCTGTGCCTGTAGCTAAGAAGTTTCCAAGTTGCCAGAACCCTGCACAGAGCATTTTCATTTATTGTGCAACTAAGCCAGTTTGGGGCTAAACATATTTTAAAATGTCAGCCTACTTATTTGGTCCATGGGATGAGAAATGCAAGATTCTCAGAAAATGCCATGTTTGGCTTGGACTTTGTCCTGGAATGTGGAATGGAACAAATGCTAAATCCTCCTAGAGTGATATGAGGATTAAAAGAGAAAGTTTGAGTAAAAGCAGTTGGTAACCTCTGATATGCTGTATTTCACCAAGTTTCCTTACTGTTATTATTTGTCATTGCTGCCATGATTAGAGCAATTAGATTGTACTGTAACAGATGTATTAAATTGAGAAGATGTGTGGAATCTGAAAAAAATAAGATCATTCCCAGAATTTCCAAACTGAGGAGGCTGTGCAAATAACTCCCACCAAAAAAATTTTATTTTTAAAAGAAAGAGAAAAACAAATATTGTATATTAATGCATATATGTGGAATCTGAAAAAACTGGTATAGACCATCTTATTTACAAAGCAGAAATAGAGACACCGATGTAGAGAACAAACATACGGATACCAAGGGAAAAAGGGGTGGTGGTGGGATGAATTGGGAGATTGGGATTGACACATATTCACTATTGATACTATGTATAAAATAGACAACTAATGAGAATCTATTGTATAGCACAGGGAACTCTACTCAGTACTCTGTGGTGACCTAAGTGAGAAGGAAATCCAAAAAAGAGGGGATATATGCATACATACAGCTGATTCGCTTTGCTGTACAGTATAAACTAACACAATATTGTAAAGCAACTATACTCCAATAACAAAAATAAAATGTAAAAAAAAAGAAAAGGAAAGAAAAACGAATAACTCTCTCTTCGATGGCGCTGAACCACTTGAAGGGATAAAAGATGAAAGCTCAGTAAGAAAGAGGCCGAGCCTGCTCAGGGATGCTGGCTGTGGCCGTCTGACCAGAGACCTCAGCTCAGTGTCCCTGTTCTGTCTGGTTGGGGACTTTCCAGGAAGAAAACCCTCCTGTGCACTTAGCTCCAGCATTCAGTATCCACCACCTCCATGAACATGACACGTGAATCAGTGACTGCTGATACCTGACTGCACCCGTTCGGGGCAGGCTGATGAACAGAGTTCACCTGTTCTACCTGCCTGCTCTGCCTGCCCGGCCACAGGCCCAGTGAGGCTGCAGACTGTGCTGGGCACCCACCATGTCTCAGAGCCTGGCTCCTCCACAAGAGCTGCACCAGCAGCACCAGCCTCACCCGGGAGCATGTGAGAAATGCAGAGGCTCAGGCCAGCCCCCAACCTGCCGAAACCGCATCTGCGTGTAGCTACAACCTGACGTGAGTTCTGACAGGTGACAGGTGCCAAATTCCACCAGATGGTAAACTCTTACTGTTCCTCTACTCCCCAGCGGGGACTGAGCCTCCTTGGGCCAGCCTCCACAAGCCACACTCCAACATCTACCCACAGGGCAAGATCACATCTCCTCGCCAAGTCCCAGATAGCCTATGCGGGCACCTCTGGGGTCCCTGTGGCCCCACTAGGGCATGCCTATGGGTCATTTCCACTCCTGGCGCCTGCTTCGTGGCTCCTTTTCACGCAGTGCACAAATCGATCCCACTCCTCTGCGGCTCTTTCCACCCATCTTACCCCTGGTCCCTGCGCCACCGTTTGCACCGGCTCAGCTGTTCAATACACACCTCTGTGGAGAAGATGGACTTTCCACACGGAGAGTCTGCTATTCATTGATTTGCTCCTGTGTGCTTGTTCACAGAATACTCAGTTACGGTGCCAGGCACTGGGGTTACCAGGAATGGGGAGAGAGAGAGCCCCACTGTCTTGCAGGCAGCCGTTTAGGGAGACACCTGGTCTCTCACAACTGTTGTGAAAGCTAATAGAAACCCAGAGAAAGAAGCAACATTTGTGCATGGAATGGCAATTCCCCTGCATTTTAGCTTCATTAGAGACAAACGTAATTAAAATTTGCTCTTACTGAGGCACATTTTCCATTTCAGGTGAGAAGCTATGAGACTGCATGCTTTAGCTCTCTGTGCGCTGATGCCAGATGAATTGCCGTCTGTGCTACTGCATTTTAGGGTTAGTGAATAAGAGGTTCTTTTGCTGGCCAAGATTTCTGGATTAAGATGCTCTCCAAATTTCCAGACCAACATATTTGCAGTTGCTGAGACAAAAGCTGCTGTATCCTACCTTCCCATCCACAAGTGTTTTGCTCATTCTCTTTCCCTCCTATTTCTGCCACATAAACAACTCAACTTTGTTGGTAAATTGACTGCTTGGAAGAAACTCACATTATGAATACTCCGTTATTATATAATGCTTTTATGTGCGCTTCATCGTAATAATGTCAAAGATTTAGAAATTAATTCTGCCGTAGAATTTCAGAAGTAATTAAAAGGGGTGAGAAGACACTCCAATGACTGTAAATTTATAATAGTGTTCTTTTTCTATTACCATGAGCAACCGTATGCACACTGTGTTTTCTGTTTAGATCCCTTTGAAACATTTTTAAATAAATAGAGAAAAAACATATTCTTGTATAAGCATGGGCTTTTGTGCCTTTTGTGGCTCAATGCATGTTTGTTTATGGGATAAGACTGATTTAAGCCTCTTAAACTTGACAGAAAACCAAATTAGTGCTATTTCCTATTTGTTAACACAAGATTTGCCCCCATTCCATGCTGCTGTGTTCTGACAACACTGCCATCCCATCTGTGTGTGGCAGGAAGGTTAGAGTGTAGGGTCTGCCTGCCTGCAGGTGAGCTGCAACCGGATCAAGGGGGTTGACAACCACACAGGCAGGGGTCAAAGTCAGAATACTCATGACTAGAATGTGGGAGGGCATGCAGAGACTGGTGGAACTTGGTGGGATGTTGAGCAAAAAATCTGGGGTAAGAAAAAGTAAAGTGAATGAAGAGGTCAGGAGGGAAAGGTGTTTGTGGGGCAGGCGGGGTCCAGATGAGTGACTTCTTAAGGTGGAACCCATTGTTTGTGACCTGATTCCTCCGCCAGCAAGAAGGAACGAATGCATGGTTGACTGCATCGCCAACCCAACAGGAGTAGAGATAACCACACCCACCACGAACACAAACAGGTCCCAGCCTCAACGTGCTCAGACAGCGGCTCCCATCCACCTTCCACACCCCACTGCCTGTCAACCCAGAGTCAGAACGCCATGTGGATTTTGATCTTAAAATCCTGATTTCGGGTTCTGGCTTCAGGTTTTTGAGCCAGGAAAGCTTGACAGGTGTGTCAGTGATGCCTTAACTTTTCAGAATCGCAGTATCCCTCATCCATACAACTGGAATGATAATAAATGTGCTCTTACCTCATTGAGTTTTATGAGGATCAGATAAAATTATGAGGGTGAGAGTGTCTTAGGAACTCTGCGAGACCCTTCCAATGCCACCAACTATGAACGACCAGGGGACAGCAGGGGAGCCAGTGTGGTTCCAGCAATAGTCAAGGCCCTTGCTCAGGTGCTGTGGGGCTTAACTGGCCAGCCAGGTCATAGAGAAAGATGCTACAGGAAGATAACTATGGGAAGGTTCACTCCATCCAGAAGGAAGCCTGTGCAGGAACACCAGCTGTTGTTGACTTTTATGATCTCAATTTCCAAATTCACTTCTTTGGGACCTTGACCCTGTGTGGTTGTGCTGCTTTGCATTCGTGGCTGTATGTGGGAGCCAGCTCTCATCTCTCGGTTATTATAATTATACCGGGGAACTCGGCTGTCTGGGTGCCACAGGCATCCTAAAAATGTTCTCATTGTTTCTGAATACACAACCTCCAAAGGATGGCAATTCCAGGAAGAAGTTATGCAAAAGCATTCATAATGCCTTCAAATTTACTCCCAGGCTAACTTCCTAATTCTGGAAACAGTAGCAAAACAGCGTCACATGAGTGAGATATGCTTGCTTTTTACGTGTGGCACCAAGTAGAACCTCATCGCAGCCATGAGGGCGCGGGAAGCAACATTAGCATAGTGCCAGGTGCCATCATCAGCACCATCTCCAGGACCCTCCTGTTTCTGGCATCCTTCTCCTCCGGCGTGCTCCAGGACCTGCTGTGTGTGAGTGTGGTTTTTCTTAAATGGAGGAACTCATCTCCTCCCCTACATAAAATAATATTGTTATTTAAGACCTTGATCTGTGGGGGCTTCTCCTTCCTTCGCTCAGGGACTTTTACAGACTGGGGAGCATGCACGAGGCACGGTGTGGAAAACATCTGTCCAGCCTAAACAGGGAGCCAGAGAGAGGTAAGTCCTCTAATCTGGCCGAGGAGACCAAGGCCCATAGTAAACAGAGGTGCCCTGGCATCGTATCCAAACAGGCTGGCTGTTGTCTTCCAGCGAGTGTGCTGATGAATTAACTCTTTATATTTCACGCCTCAATAGCAGACCCGTTCCATCTCTTCAGAGCACCAAGCATTGTAAATCCCTGTTTTATTTCATGTGTGTGATGTACAGATGGTACTAGAAATTGTGACACAGGGATGGACACCATGTCATCCATTCTCCTCACTGGAAAGGATCCTAGGTTCTAAACAAATAAGGCAAACTCAGGATAATACAGGAAAATGTTATGAAGTCGGGTTTGTGGGTACGAAGATGCCTGTTATCTGCAGAGGCTGCAAAAATGATGAGAAGAGAAAGTGCCATCCTTTCTCAAGGTCCCCAGTTTTTTTCACTCTCTTTATGCCACATAGTTGAGGATAGGGCTTGACTGGTTGCTTGGGTGGCATGTCAGGGAAGACCCTGTGTGCTGCAACTAGGAGAAACCCGGCTCAAACTGGACCAAACACTGAGGGGGGCTGGCTCACTGGCTCCCACGAGGGAACAGTGCAAGGTGGACTCCCAGGAGCCAGATGCTACTGGTCTCTGCTCTCCGGTCCTGCACCATTTCTTGCAAGATGCGCCCTTGCCGCACTCTCCATCCACCTGTCCCCATGGCCCTGCATGGACAGAGCCACTACAGCTGAGCCATCATGGTAGGAAGGGGAATGGAATACAGAGGCTCCATCAACTGGCTCAGTCCAAGCCTTGCTCATCCTCAAGCAGCTTGCCCAGCTACAAACTGCCAAAAGCAGAAAAGGAGACTGTGTTTTAAACATAAGCTCCTTCTACCAGAGTCTTCTGTGCACTTTTAGCCACAGGGCCTTCTTCAGGGTAAGGTGTGGATTGTATCCAAAACGGTACACCTGAGTGGACTTTAGAGAGACTCCTCTGCTCTCAATTCTCTCCCTCAGTGGCCTGCTACAATGTCTAAATTACCCCCCACTGGGCTAACATAGTAATATTAATGAGACATTTATTAAAAAACACAGAAGCCTATAGCCGACTTTCAGTGTCCCGTATTGAATTAGCTTCACGGATTAGTCCTTTAACTTGCAAAGACTCAGAACAAGTCTTGACGAGAGAAGTGGGACAAAGCATTATCAGAGTGGGTGGATATCTATGTGGCTAACAAATTGCTTTGGAACCCAGTTGCAGACAGCCGCAGGACGCAATCTCAGAGTTCTGGTGATTAAGTGCCCTGCTACTTCATATGAATGGTAGAGCCACAGCAAGGTGACTTAAATTGATTCAGTGCCCTTTCAATTTTACTGCCTTCCAGAGAGCACTAGATGGAAGGGGAATTTCAGGGTGCAAAAAAGTGAGATTAAGAAATGCAAATATACAGCTTTCAGGAGCCAGGCCGGCTTCCCCTTCAGCTTCCCCATCCACCTCATCCAGAGGGACAGCCCCACACCTACAAGAAGGCAGACAAGACAGACCTCTTACAGGTTTATATATAAACTGATAGCTGCATTTATATAACGACTTCCTCTAGCTTAAAATTTCTACTCCTGTCACATGATGGGAAATGCTCACGTTTGTATAAGAAATATGCCCCTGATATCTGATTCTGCCAACTAAGAAAGTCAAATTATGAATATCTGTTTGTTGAAAAACATCTATTGTGCTCAGTAGAAAAGGCACATCTTCTTGTTCTAATCAATGTCAGCTGCCGGCCCATAAAAAGTGAGGATATATAAAAAGTATCATAGAAGTGGCTCCAGCATCTTAATTAATTGACTCAATTTGGGAGTAGATGACAAGCCTTTTTTTCTTCATAAACCTTCACTGATCTCCTTAAAATAGTGCTGACACAAGTGGAAGTAATTCAAATTGATGGCAGGTAAAGTCCTAGATGCGGTCAAGATTTCTGGAACAACCCAGGCCATAATCAGCATTAATCTGCTGGGATTTAATGATCTCTATACATAATAACAATAAACAAATCCAGGTGTGGCCTTTAACTGGGGGATTAAAGTCAGGAGAGGAAATTTTTCAAACCTTTTTTCTTAGTCCAGCCTCAGGATTCCTCTGCCCAGCTTGGTGAAGGTCACACAGAGGCTAGAGTCTGAGAAAGGCAGTTTAGATTCTCAGAAAACAAAACCAAACCAGACAACAAAGCACTGAGCCTTGACTCCTAGTGAGAGATGCCAAGGACTGGATCTCACGCAGTCTCTGGGTTGGCCACAGCGTGTGCATCTGAAGTAATCTGCCCACTGTGGTGCCCATTCTCTCCTTTGGATGTTGGAACGCTGCCCCCAGTCTTGTTGGGGAGGCCGGTGACGGCCGAGTGATGCCCGTGGGAGACAGCGATTAGTGCCTCCTGCACAGGCTCAAGGATGTCTGAGTGTCTCCCTCCGTCCTCCGCCCACAATCCCGATATATCTCTTCTGGAATATTTTAAGCCAAATCTAAGACTTCATATGATTTCACATTAATCACAAATAAGAATCTTTAAAAAATGTCATAGCACACCATTATTATATTGACTAAACTGTCAGCATTCTTAATATTACTTAATATGCTGTCAGTTTTATATTAGACCCCCATGCCCCCATCACCTAGTTTCAATAATTATGAACACGCAGCCAACATGTTTCATCTAAAAGTTCCACACAATCGTTTTCCTCTCCATAGGATTATTTTGAAGGAAATCTCAGACCTCTACCATTTCATTTGTAAATAGTCTGTGTCTCTGACAAATAGGCTCTCTCTTTTAAAATATAACCACAATAGCATGATCAGTAATAACAATAATTAGCAATAACTCATTCTATTAAAAGTATATTACAAATAAATATACAATTCAAATTACCTGATTTTAAGTGTGTGTGTCTCTGTGTGTGTGTGTGTGTGTGTGTGCTCGTGTGTGTGTGCCTTTATACAGGCATATGTATATATTTGGTTGGCTTGTTTAAATCAGGATCCAAACCCATTCTAAACATTATGTTTGGCTGACAAGTCTCTTAAATCTCCTTAATCTGAGGTTCTCTCGCCTTTTATTTTTGTAACTTGCAGTTAACCAGATTCCTTGTCCTGCAGAGCTTTCCCCAATCTGGATTTTGGTGATTGCATACCTGTGTTGTCTTCTATCTCTTTCTCGGTCCCTTGTCCTTTGTGTGTCCCTGGAGTCTGGTACAAAGATCTATATCTGTGCTGCCCAGCAGCTACTGAGCATTTCAAATGTGGTTCCTGTGAGCATCTTTAATTTATTGAAATTAATGTAAATTTAAAAACTGATACTCTATTGTTACTGGAAAAATTTCAAGCATGATTGGAACAGCTTTGGTATGTGAATCTTCTTTTTAACTGTAAATTTTGGAAAATCTAAATACAGATAAAGTTTTTCCAATGAAAATTTAGCAACGAAAGTAAGATATCCTTGCAAGTGTAAAATATACACAGCATTTCAAAGACAGAGTAGGAAAAAAATGTTTTAAACTCTCATCAATATTTTTTACATTGATAACATTATGAAATTGTGATATTTTGGATACACTGAGTTAAATAATATATACTGTTAAAATTAACTCTCACTTATTTCTCCTTACCTTTTTCATGTGTTTACTAGAAAATATAAAATTCCCATCGGGCTCTCATTATATTTCTATTGAACAGCACTGAAGCAGAGGCTTAATAAGACTGAGACTGGTTTGGGGACCAGAGTTGTCTGTGGATGGAATGAACCACATCAGATGCCTGGGGTTCTAGTTGTTTCTCTTTGGTGTTGTGATGGCTGAGCCCTCAGCACAGCCTTATCAAGTTCTCTATCGGTTCTTCACCCAGTGGTTTTGGCAGCATTGATGACTATCACCTTGATTTTTGTGTCATTAGAGATCGCAAAATTCTGATATTCTAGCTCTATGGTTCTTTCCTTTGCTGCCAAAATTTCTATAAAGAGCTTTCCTGAACAACTTTTTTTTTTTACCCAGAAGCACAATTCATACAGATAAAGTGGGATAAATGCCTGTGTTGTACCCTATATTTACAAGTTTTATAATCATTTAGTCTGAAAAAAGTGGTGAACATACTTTTCATTTTTCATTTCTGTTCATTTCTGTTCTGAAGTATCACTGTGATCTAATGGATTTTGGCAATATGCTGTGTTGTGATAAATTGCAGTTATTACTTGTTTAATGCTCAATTGTCTCAGTGTGGCTGGTGGGAATCCTTTAATTCTGATTCTTTTTGTCATGATTCTGCTACTGTTCTCACTTTCTGGAACAAAAAGCTGGTCATCAGGATCATTTATATATTTCCTGCCCATACCCAGAATCAGCATTTTCTCCAAGGAGCACTGGCTCCTTTTAATGGGAAATCTAGAATCACAATTAGGGTACCAAACATATAAAGAAGAGCTAATACATATCCTTCTCAAACTATTCCAAAAAATGGATGAGGATGGAGCACTCCCAAATTCGTTCTATGAGGCCACCATTACCCTGACACCAAAACCAGACAAAGACACTATAAAAAAGAAAAGTACATGCCGATATGAATATAGATGCAAATATACTCAACAAAATATTAGCAAACTGAATCTAACAATATATAAAAAGGATCATATACCATGATCAATGGGATTTATTCCAGGGATGCAAGGATGGTTCAATATTCACAAATCAATCAATGTGGTAAACTACATTAACAGGGAAAAAAAAAAAGGAAGGATAAAAATCACAGGATCATCTCAATAGACACAGAAAAGGCATTTGACAAAATTCACCACCCATTCATGATAAAAACTCTCATTAAAGTTTGTATAGAGGGAATATATCTCAACATACTAAAGACCATTTATGACAAACACAGAGCTAACATCATACTCAATGGTAAAAAGCTGAAAGCCTTTCCTCTAAATTCAGGAACAATATAAGGATGCCCATTCTCACCACTTCTATTTAACATAGTATTGAAAGTCCTAGCCACAGCAATCAGAAGAGAAAAATAAGTAAATAAAAGGCATCCAAATTGGAAGGGAAGTAAAACTGTCACTATCTGCAGATGACACAATACTATATATAGAAAACCCTAAATCATCACCAAAAAACTATTAAAATTAATAAGTGAATTCAGCAAAGTTGCAGGATACAAGCTTAATATATAGAAATATGTTGCCCTTCTGTACACTAAATTTGAACTATCATAAAGAGAAAGAAAAAATCCCATTTAAAATCACATCAAAAAAAAATACCTTGGAATGAACTTAACCAAGGAGCTGAAAAACATACACTATAAAAACTATAAAACACTAATAATGAAGGAAACTCTAGATGATACAAAGAGATGGAAAGACATCCTGTGCTCTTGGATTGGAAGAATTACTACTGTTAAGATAGCCTGGGCTTCCCTGGTGGCGTAGTGGTTGAGAGTCCGCCTACCGATGCAGGGGACACGGGTTCGTGCCCTGGTCCGGGAAGATCCCACATGCCGCGGAGCGGCTGGGCCTGTGAGCCATGGCCGCTGAGACTGCGCGTCCGGAGCCTGTGCTCCGCAACAGGAGAGGCCACAACAGTGAGAGGCCCGCATATCGGGAAAAAAAAAAAAAAAAAAAAGATAGCCACACTACCCAAAGCAATCTATAGATTTAACGCAATCCCTATCAAAATACCCATAACATTTTTCACAGAACTGGAACAAATAATCCTCAAATTTATATGGAGCCGCAGAAGACCCTGAATTGCCAAAGCAATCTTGAGAAAAAAGAACAAAGCTGGAGGTATCACTCTCCCTGACTTTGGACTATACTACAAAGTTACAGTAATCAAAACAGCATGATGTTGGCACAAAAACAGACATATTGATCAATGGAACAGAATAGAGAAACCAGAAATAAACCCATGCACCTACAGTCAATTAATCTACTATGAAGGAGACAAGAATATACAGTGGAGAAAAGACTCTGAGATTAGGACATTTCCGCACACCATATTAAAAAAAAAAGCCTCAAAATGGATTAAAGACCTAAATGTAAAACCAGATACCATAAAATTCCTAAAAGAGAACATAGGCAGAAGATTCTTTGACATAAATCATAGCAATATTTTTTTGCCTTCTTTTAAGGCAGAAGAAATAAAAGCAAAAATAAACAAATGGGACCTAATTAAACTTGAAAGCTTTTGCACAGAAAAGGAAACCATCGAGAAAATGAAAAGACAACCTACTGAATGAGAGAAAATATTTGCAAACAATATGGCCAACAAGTGGTTAATATCCAAAATATGTAAATAACTCATACAACTCAATATGAAAAAAAAAAAAAAAAGCCTAAACAAAACATGGGCAGAAGACCTGAAGAGACATTTTTCTAATGAAGGCATACAGATGGCTAACAGGCACATGAAGAGATGCTCAACATCACTAATTATTCGAGAAATACAAATCAAAACAACAATGAGCTATCACCTCACACCTGTCAGAATGGCTATCATTAAAAAGTCTACAAATGACAAATGTAGTCGAAGATGTGGAGAAAAGAGAACCCTTGGCCCCTGTTGGTGGGAATGTACATTCGTGTAGCCACTACGGAAAACAGGATGGAGGCTGTTCAAAAAGCTGAAAGTAGAACTACCATATGATGATCCTGCAATTCCACTCCTGAGTATACATCCACAGAAAATGAAAACATAATTTGAAAAGATACATGTACCCTAATGTTCATAGCAGCACTATTTAAAAACAAACAAATGTATATTGCAAGACAGAAACAGACTCTCAGATATAGAGAACAAACTAGTGGTTACTAGTGGTGAGAGTGAAGGGGGTAGGGGCAAGACAGGGGTATGGGATTAAGAGAAGCAAACTACTAAGTATAGAATAGATGAGCAACAAGGATATGTTTATTGTACAGCACAAGAAACTATAGCCATTATTTTGAAATACGTTTTAATAAAGTATACTCTATAAAAATACTGAATCACTATGCTGTATACCCAAAACTGATATATTTTAAATCAACTATACTTCAATAAAAATAATAAAAAAGTACACAGTGATATGTTTAATTTAAACTTAGAATGTTTCTGTTTAATTTTTTAATCTGTATCAACTTTTTTCTTTGTGCTAAGATTCTGGTTTCTAGTGACATTAACATAATTATTGATTTTACCTAAGAATATATAAAAGTTAAAAAAAATGTGAATATTATCACGGATACTATGATTACTGAAGAGTTCAAGACTTCTTTCTATTCTTTTTGTCCAAAGCACTACTAGCATTGTACAGTTAAATTATTGTGTTGAAGTTACTCAAAACAGTTTTATTTGCAAGTTAGCGACCACCTTCATACATAGCTAGGGCCATTTATTTTTTGTTTGTTTTCAGAATTTGGGGACTGCTTTTTAGGTTTTGGTTTAATTTTGCCTTATATAAAAATATTCATAGTTCCAAAATCAAGTCTGCAAAACAAGATATATTCAGGGATGTCTTTCGTCCCTGACTCCCCTGTGTCTTCCCTCCACTACAGCATTCTTTACATTCAGTGTTTGGTTTATCTTCCCATTTTAGTGCCGGGTTTCATTACCCTGTTTCTGACACTGGCAGGGAAGATATCGGTGTTGCCCATTAAGTAATATGTTGACTTTCAGACAGTGGATTTTTTTTTTCATTTTTAAATGTACATTTTATTTTTATTTATTTATTTTTTATTGTTTTTAATAGATCTTTATTGGAGTAATAATTGCTTCATAATACTGTGTTAGTTTCTGTTGCACAACAAAGCAAATCAGCCATATGCATACACATGTCCCCATATTCCCTCCCTCTAGAGCCTCCCTCCCATCCTCCCTATCCCAGCCCTCTAGGTCATCGCAAAGCACTGAGCTGATCTCCCTATGCTACGCTGCTGCTTCCCACCAGCCAACTATTTTACATTCGGTAGTGTATATATGTCGACGCTACTCTCACTTTGCCCCAGCTTCACCCTCCCACCTCATGTCCTCAAGTCCATTCTCTATGTCTACCTCTTTATTCCTGCCCTGCAACTAGTTTCATCAGTACCATTTTTTTTTTTTAGATTCCATATATATGCGTTAGCATACAGTATTTGTTTTTCTCTTTCTGACTTACTTCACTCTGTATGACAGACTCTAGGTCCATCCACCTCACTACAAATAACTCAATTTCATTTCTTTTTAAATAAATTTATTTGTTTATTTGTTTTTATTTTTGGCTGTGTTGGGTCTTCGTTGCTATGCATGGGTTTTCTCTAGTTGAGGCAAGTGGGGGCTTCTCTTCGTTGTGGTACGTGGGTTTCTCATTGTTGTGGTTTCTCTTGTTGCAGAGCACAGGCTCTAGAGCGCAGGCTCAGTAGCTGTGGCACATGGGCTTAGTTGCTCTGCAGCATGTGGGATCTTCCCAGGCCAGGGATCGAACCTATGTCCCCTGCATCGGCAGGTGGATTCTTAACCACTGCGCCACCAGGGAAGCCCTCGTTTCTTTTTATGGCTGAGTAATATTCCACTGTATATATGTGCCACATCTTCTTTACCCATTCATCTGTCAATGGACATTTAGGTTGCTTCCATGTCCTGGTATTGTAAATAGTGCTGCCATGAACATTGTGGTACATGAGTTTTTTGAATTATGTTTTTCTCAGGGTATATGCCCAGTAGTGGAACTGCTGGGTCATATGGTAGCTCTATTTTTAGTTTTTTAAGGAACCTCCACACTGTTTTCCATAGTGGTTGTATTAATTTGCAATCCCACCAACAGTGCAGGAGGGTTCCCTTTCCACCACACCCTTTCCAATATTTATTGTTTCTAGATTTTTTGAAAATGGCCATTCTGACTGGTGTGAGGTGATACCTCATTGTGGTTTTGATTTGCATTTCTCTAATAATTAGTGATGCTGAGCATCTTTTCAAGTGCCTCTTGGCCATCTGTATGTCTTCCTTGGTGAAATGTCTATTTAGGTCTTCTGCCCAGTTTTTAACTGTGGACGCTTGACGTTTTTAGACTTATCCTACTTAGACGGAATTTCAGCTCTGTGTTCTTCAAACCAGACTGGGAGTCCACAGAAGGTTGAGTCTACTCATACACTTATTTCCCCAACATGTTTGGGGGCTGTTTTGGGTGTGTTATTCCTTTCTTTCTGCCATGTTGTAAGCCCTGAAATAAGAACTCAAGGAGACATGAAGAATGATATGATATTTATCCACAATCTCTCCTACTTCAAGCTTTTTCAAGTTCTGAGTATACATTGACAACAAGAAATCCTCCTAACCACTAAGGGGAAGGACATTTAGGTTTCCTAGAGAAATGAGTTGACTTTCCCAAGGACTCGCTCTTCAGCATAGAGGCCACCTGGAGCTCCTGGGTTCCAGAGCTCTTTGCTCCCTTGGATAATGGGAGAATCTCTTGAAACGGATCCTGTTTTTGTCATGAGCTCACAGAATAAAGGAAATGTCATGGGATAAGTTAACACTGCAGAACCGTGTAGGAACTGACAAAGAAGAAGAGGAACCCAGTGGTGGTAAAAGCGGTGACGCTCATGGTGGAAGAAGAGGAGATGCTGGCTTTATTGGGCTTCTGATTGAACTGAGCCCAGTACCAAGTGTTTTGCATACATGATCTCATTTAATATTTATCTGACTCACAGTCACCTTGCAAGGTCGACAGAACTGACCCTTTGTTGTAGATGAAAAACAAAACCTGATTATTTTAAACAGAAACTTTCTGTTTAAAATGTCATTCAGTGGAAATACTATAAAATCATTATTTATTGACAGACACAATGAATGGTGAATATATATGTTGAAACACCCATAGAAACATCTCAGTTAATCATTACGGTGAGGAGTAATGTGCTCTGATTAATTGAATTGTTCACCTT
Source organism: Mesoplodon mirus (assembly GCF_964341445.2). Classification (NCBI taxonomy): domain Eukaryota; kingdom Metazoa; phylum Chordata; class Mammalia; order Artiodactyla; family Ziphiidae; genus Mesoplodon; species Mesoplodon mirus. Next base: position 27,154,870 of record NC_138979.1, on the reverse strand, counting down.
ACTTTAAGTTAAAAAATTTACACTCTAAAATTTGCATTGGCAAAACTGTGCTTGGGAAGGATGCAAAGACCTCCGACTTCAACAAAAATTTTCAAACTAGTGTGTGTTTTCAGTAAATTGTTTTAACAGTAAGAAGTTTGAAGACTATGATTTCATCTCGTTGACACTGTTAATAATAAAAGTGTATTATGTGGTCATCTCAAACCACCTCATGACTGTATATGGCTTCTGGGTTTTTGAGCATACATTTTGCTTATCTTTACAATCCAATGGGGTAATAATTCCATTCTTGTGGTAAAATGGTTCAACTGCAGAGGTATATTTAATGTCTACGTGTTTCTACCAAGTGAAATCAAAGTGATCTGACAATGTTATAAGGACTAAGGGGCTAAGAGGTTGGAGAACTTTGAATACAGAAAAGCAGTGAGAGACTTGAGGCATATACAGCAGTTATGGTGGTCACACTTAAATCAAGACTGTACCATAGGTATATCATACTTACATCTGGAATGGCAGTTTCTTAACAGAAAAGCTAATTTTCCATATTAAGTTATGTTAATTTGAATTTTATTGGTTTTAAGTCTTATATTTATGTATAAATTTATGTGTTCTTGTTTTATTGGATTTACAAGCATAAAGTATTTATACCTAGATTAGAGATTGTATATACTTTTATCATCCTATAAGCTGTTTAAATAAACACTGTGAGTCCATGAGAACTCTTATTTTTCTTTAAATGCATATGTATATAACTCAAGTTTGAGAAATACTAAAGCAGAAAACTCATTTCCAGCTATACTCAGTTGAACCATAGAACTGCATTTTTAGAAACACCCAACAAAAAACATCTAGCTCTCGTAAGCAGAACTTTCACCAACACAATCATGCAATTATTTGTCCAACAAGCATTACCTGAGATGTTGCCATGTGCTAGATGCCCATCTGAGGCTGGAGGTGTCCAGTAGCTGATAAATAAGATGTTAGAGAACAGAGGAGTTTACAGAGTACCAGGGACACACACTGCACTGGCGAAAAGCTTGGATTCGAAAGGTCAGTGTTTGGAAGGTGACCATGATGGTAAGTGTGTTCCCAACACAGCAAGCATAGAGAAAATGTGAAGACACCACCCAATGATGTAGGCAAGCAGAAAATATAAATAACATCGATAATTAATCTCCATTCTCTCCATCCAAAACCCCACAGAGGGGTGACTGGAAAGCTGTTTACATCCTTGAGAAATAATAATATTTCAAAATATTAGAAAACTGAACTGAAATATAAGATGCTAGAATTAGATTTAAATAATAACTGCTCAAAGGGAATTTTAAAATTACTAATAAATATGCAAATGTGAAGTTGGTTCTAGAAGTCACTGCCATCAGAACAAGACTTGAAGTTGTTGAAGAATGTCAATTGTCTAGATTCCAATGAAATGGAACTAACTAATCCATTTGCATATCCAGTCAGTCCAGCGTTATGAAGAGTGTTTACGTCAAGCTCGAAACTTTGCAGTTAATAGTGAACACCCCTGATTTAGGGTATCTGTGCACAGGAAAGCAATACAGTCTTGTCCTCAACAGCACGGGTCCCCAACCCCCAGGCCACGGACCAGTACCGGTCCATGACCTGTTAGGAACCAGGCCATACAGCAGGAAGTGAAGCTTCATCTGCTGCTCCCCATCACTCCCCATCACTCACATTACTGCCTGAACCATCATCCCACCCCCCACCCCCAGTCCGTGGAAAAATTGTCTTCCACAAAACCGGTCCCTGGTGCCAAAAAGGTTGGGGACCATTGTTCAACAGTACATGGCCAGGATGACACTTGTATTCAAAATATTCTAACACTACGAATTTTAATATACAGTCCCCAAATACAGTCTCATGATAGAAAGATAAATTTTATCAACAGTGAAAAGCTCCCAATTATTTCCTCCGGTTGGAGATCAAACTAGCTTTAGCATATTAAGGCACACAGACTCCCTGCAGAAATGAAATCTGTTTAATTGTGCTAAACCCAGGCTTTCTCACACTTCTATATCATGGACTTCTGTCATTATTATTTTGAATACGGTTTTTAACACCCACACCTTTAGGAAATGTAGCTCTAACATACAATGCGATGTCTTGAGAGAGGTACCCATAAAACTCCACAGGAAACATTTCAGTGTAGAAGAGTTTGGTTGGCATCAGTATCTTGCTGAGTACATTTCTCTTGGTTGGAGTATATCAGCCATACAATGTATTAACACATTTTTCATAGTAACTGGAAAGTGATCTCACCATGGGAAAAAATAATCTTAGTTTGCTATTCTTTATGTATATATAAACATATACCTATATACATATTTCAGTGTTACACACATATACACATACATACATAATGATGTATTTTGATATCTATTAATGCATATGCAATACTATAGAATATATTTAGAATCTCCTGGGAAATTTAAAATAAAATGTTTAAACATCATTAACAGTTGCACTTCTCTTTGAAAATATTATTGTTTATTGTTTTAAGAGAAACCACCTATGTTAAGTATATAAAGTCACAAAAAGCACAAGTTTAGACTATTCCAACAAGGAATTTCTCGAGATTTAATGCTTCTTGTGAAAGCAGTTCACTTGAATAACTGAAAATATCCAGTATTTGGAGGGTGTGGAGAAATCAGAACTTTCATGCACTGTTGGCAAGACGGTAAACTTTTGCAACAGAAATTTGGGAAGTATCATCAGATTTTGACCCAGATATCCCATTCTTAGGTCTCCGCCCTGTGAACAAACTTACACAAGTACAGAAAAAAATCCAGGGACAAGGATGTGAGAGACATTTGCTTTCCTTTCTGCTCTGGCCATGCAGCATCTGAACCTCGTCACTCTATTTGAGGGAAACTCATTCTAGGTATTGGTGGGCAGAGCCCACAGTCGTTGACAATGCCAGGTGTCCCTTTTTCAATAGTCACCGCTCCCCACCCCCCAGCTGAGGTCACTGCCAGAGACAGTGATCCAGGCTGTGATGACTGATTTTATGTGTCCACCTGACTGGGTTAAGGGATGCCCAGATAGTTGATAAAACATGATTTCTGGGTGTGCCTGTGAGGGTGGTATTGGGAGAGATTAGCATTGGAATCAATAGACTAAGTAAAGCAGATCACCCTCATCAGTTCGAGTGGGCACCATCCAATCCACTGCGGGCCTGAATAGAACAAAAAGGTGAAGGAAGGACAAATTCATTGCTTGAGCTGGGACTTCCATCTTCTCCTGCCCTCAGACATTGGTGCTTCTGGCTCTGGGGCCTTTGGTCTCAGCCTGAATCACACCAATGTCTTCCCTGGTTCTCCAGCTTGCAGATGACAGATTGCCTCCATAACTATGTGAGCCAATTCCTATAATAAGTATCTTCTCTCTCCCTCCCCTCTCCCCTCTCTATATATACTGATATATATACACACATATGTACATACACACACACACACACACACACACACACACACACGTATACTATTGACTCTGTTTCTCTGGAGAACCCTCACTAATACATTAGCCTATATTTATTTCCCTGAAAGTGAGCAGAGAAGTTTTGGAACCTGCCTGAAATCTCACCCACTGGGGATGAAAACATCAGTAGAGGGACAATGCAGGAGAAGATGAAATTGCCTTTGCCACTGCATCCTGCTGGATCTGGTTTAATCACCAGCTAACGGACTTGTGTCTCTTCAGAGAATCCCTCCTGGGAGTGCCTTCCATTCACCGGGGAGGTAATTGGTGTGTCTTTGGTGGGAGGTAAATAGACAGTCTGTGTCCTGTGCACCAAGGCACGGAGAGGACTCACAAGCCCTTCCCCAGCTGCCAATCACAAACACTGGGCTCCATTCATTTGTCTTCAGTCAAACCAGAGCACATCTCCTTCTCGCATCCTTCTCAAGTCCTCTACCCCCACCCTCCTCACACAGACATAAATGCCTCAGCAAGGACTATAAATTAAGCCTTATTATCCATTTACTTTCTGCATGAAACTTTTTAAGGTCCTTTTCTGATACTAGGACGGAGAGTGAAGAGATGATCATTCCTTGTGTTTGGCCTGCATAGGGCCAGCCTGTCTGCCGAGGGTGACACAAATGGTATATACGGGCCAGGGGTCTACAAGCCACGCCAGTAGGCCAGTTCCACCTCTCTGCCTGCTTTATTTTTTTATTGGAACACAATTTACATACTGCCCAGGGCTGCTTTTGTGAAGCAACCATAGAGTTGAGTAGTTGTAACAGAGACATCATAGCTCACAAAGCCAAAACTGTCTACAAGCTGATGCTTTGCAAAAAAAAGTCTGCTGACCCCTGTTTTGGGATGCTGCAAAGCTGCTCCTAGAACTGCCGGATACACACAGAGGAGGAGGACCAGTCTCCAGTCCCCTTCAGTTCATCTCAGTTGGGCCAGTGCTCAGACAGACACTGTGGCAACGTTCATGCTCCAGCCATCCTCCATCTTCTAACTGTATATGTAACCACTCGATTGTTACATGGACTCCAAATCTGCAGTGTTCCTTATAATCAGAAGCCAGATAAAATAAGCAATCACCTGAAACAAACTCTGCATTATCAATGGCTCGATACCCAAGATTTCAAAAAATTTTATAGGAATGCTTTTAAAGTAAATTTACCAAATTTTACAACTTCCAGAACAGTGAGCTTACTGGTACTAGAGGTCAGAGATGTGATATTAATAATATTAGCAAAGGACCCCCATTCCAATGTGGCACATCTAAAGAACAGGGGTCACCCACTGTATCATGTGCTAATTAAATAAACTGAAGTGTCATCCAAGAACATCACGTCCTAGATGAAGGTGACAGATATTAAATTATACTGGAACAGATGGAACAAACACACCGACAAATGGATGTGAAATTGATTCAGGAGCTTTTCTATTATTTTATCTCTAATTCAAAATACCCCTGTGAAGGTTTTTTCCTCTGTTTCACACGTACCTCTTTAAACACACATACATGTGCACACACATGCACACACAGATACACACAAACATACATCTTCAAATGTCAAGTAGAGAACAAAGTGATCCCCTGTAATCATGGAAAGGAATTTTGAGAATTCAGTGGTGAGCATTAGCGTTGGTAGAAAAGCACTAAAGGGCATGGCCAGCTATATAATCTGTAGGGCCCAGGGCAACATGGAAGTGTGGGGCCCCTTGTTAAAAAACTATTAAGGTCAAGCTGGTGACAGCAAAACACTGAACTAAGTTCATGTCACAAGCCAATGAAGTGACGAGTGTCTTCCTTCTCTGCTCCCCTCCCCCCAAACATGTACCAGCGACAGAGCCAATCCAGTGGGACAACTTCAGGAACAGCTGTGTGAGGCTATTAACGCCATGCCTGCACTGTGACGTAAATGACACGGCTGAGCAAAGGAAGTCTGAAAGCAAGCCCCTCTTCCTCTTCTTAGGCAAAACAATTTATTTTTTGTGTTCTGCCAGGACCCTTAACTGTAAACATTTTTCAGTTGCACCAATAACCCATGTCCTCCCATCTAGCTTCAATGCTTCTGCCTTTAGCTGAAGAATCATTGAAAAAGGTCATTTTTTCATTCACATGAACAGAAGCCGTAGGTACATAAGTGATGCCTCACTTTTAAGACCAGAGTCCAAAGAGCACAGCAGTCTTGGGCAGTGACTGGCATTTTATCAACAGGCTGCAGGTTATCCCTGTAAGTGGCACCGTGGTGACACCTCTGCAGGGACAGGAACAAACTAGAGACCGCTGGGTGAAGGAGAAACTGCAGCAAAAAACAAAGGCAGGGGGGCCTCAGGCACTTTATCTTTCTTTGGTAAAAGACCTTCTAGCTTGAGAGGAAAATGGCATCATTGTTCTGCTCCTGATGACAGGGCCATGCGCCGCGGCTGCCTGAACAGTGATATCACGGTGGGGTCATGGTCCCCAATTCACCACCAGCAGAGGCAAGGCAAGGGGACAAAGGGAGAGGGCCCAGACGGAGAGGAAATCATCACTCAACATAAAATACTTCTTCACAGTGGATGCCAAAATGCCCCATTTCATAGGACTTCGATGGATGTCTTAATTGGAAAGTATGCGAGCATTGTTCATTCACCCCTCACGCCCCCTCCCCACCACTCAGCCATGACTCCTGTCCATCAGGCTGAGGCCAGTCCAAGGTCATCAGGAGGAAGTGAGTCTTTAACTAAAAAGTGTGAAGTGGCTGTGCTTTCCCTGCATTGACTAGGAAAGTTGCCCTCCCCGACACAGGCTCTTTTCCCACAGCAATGCTGCTGAGGCCACAGCTGTGTTCTCAGGGGGGCAATGGTGATGGTACCTGATCACCCGTGGAAGATGGTTTGGAGTTAGGAGCCTCAAATGTGATGCTTGTCTCAGCCACTCCCTAACTCTGTCCCTCTAAGGAGATACTTGCTCTCCCATCCTGAGCACTGCTTTCTTCATTTGTAAAACTGGGATCAATGCCCATTTCTCCAGGACCAGCTACATAATCTGCAGGGCCCAGCACAACTTGAAAATGTGGGACCTTACGTACAAAAATGATTAAGAATGTCAAGAGAGAGTTAAAACAACCCAGCACAGAGCCCTTCTGAGCTGGGGGCCTGTAGACCCAGGAAGTCTACTCCGAGGACCTTCCCAGGTTAGATGCATGTGAGAGCAGAGCTGCCCCAGGCTCTGCATGGAGCCTCAGTGATGCTCGTTCAATTCAGACAGACAGCAAGGAAGAAGGAAAGGTAGTTCTGCAGAAATCATCTAAATCAGGATGCAAAGTCCACGTGCAGAAAGAACTGGTTGTTAAGAAGTCATGATTTCCATGCAGTTGGATTACAATACTGAAAGAAAATAAAGTGGAAATATGAGTGCTGTGTGTCACTCCCCACCATGAGAAAATGTAGTGGAAATATGAATTTGTTTGCCCCCTCTCCCCAAGGAGGAGGAGGAGGTTTGATCATGTCAATGTCCAAGGGGTTACAGCTGAAGGTCAGAAGATGCGTGTCTCCTACAAAAAGCAGAAATTCCACTGACCCCTGTTGGAAAGTACTGATGTCTTCTGGAAGGAAGGGTTTTAGAAATCATAGTCTAACTGGGTACTGACTGAGTGCATGTCAGGATTTTTACACTAACTCTGTATATGAAAATTCATTAATGACTCTGAACATCTTAAAGTAATTTTACTCCATATTTATTGATTTAGAAAGTGAAACTAAGAGAATGTCATAAAGAACATGGTTGCTTTCTACGACCCTAAATAGTTTTGCATGTACCCCAAGCTTCCCTAAATAAACCTTATTTGGAGCTGCCACTCCCCCTGGAAATGTTTATATAGTATTTTCACTCCGTAACTTCACAAAACTTCCATAAATTTTCTTCTCCCTGTATTAAAGTATTTCCTTTCATCTACCCTAAAACTACCCTGTTGAAACTTCAAAGACTGCCCTATGGTTCAGATGTCCTAGAACTGGGTTAACAGGTCCCTGATAATGTCAGCAGCGGCTTTCACGAAATTTGTGGACTTTGATCATATCTTCACCTCAGCCTTCATCTTCTTCCAGGCAAAAGATACCTAATTTTTTAGTCACTTCTTACACTGAAGACATTCTATCCACTTCATCCTGACATTTCCTCCCCATCCCTTCAATACTGTAATAACCTATCTGCTACCCATCTACCTATTTAGTTGTATAATCAATAAATCACCCATACACACAGTATTCTGTATCCAGACTCAATATGTTTTTGAAGAGTAAGAAAATATGTTTATATTTTCAAACACCAGATTTCATCATTCTAAGAACTGTGGACCTTTTCTCCTGAAGCAGTAGCACATTAGACCGATTTCCTGATAGTGTTTAGTACAAACAAATGACTCATATGGCTCTAAGACCACAATTCAGATTACTTTTTCCAAGAACCTTCCCTCCACCCGACCACACCAAAGGGATGGGCCATTTTTTTCTACTGATTCTTGCAAAAGAAACTAGCTCCTGATAGCTCCTGACAGCTCATGATAGCTTTATCTTTCAGGTTAAAAATATAAATGCATTTACAATCATACAGTTAGAAGAAACAGTCTTTAATTTTAAAAACTACTAAGCATCTGCCATATGCAAAGAACATGGTTCTAGGCCCCGAGAGTTAATGTGAGGGATGGAAATAAACATGAACATGAAACGTGTTTTATCTGGCCTCAGGATCCTTTCATGGACTTCCATAACAAGAGCCCAAATTCCACAGACTCTTATTCCTACTGGTTCACACAGGAATTTCGGCACTTCAATTTTCTGTGGGCCTCAAGAGGTATCTCATTTATGAGCATAAAGGCATCTTCTCCCTTTAGCTGATGTTGCTATTTTGTAAAACATTAGAGATCTGGCAAAGCCAAGTTACATGTCAATCGCTGACCAAATAGTGGGAAAAAAGTCTTTTCCCTTCATGTTGTAGTCATTTGAAGGGTTCCAAATCAAAGTTATTTATGCCCCCAATGTTTCAGAGAGTCTTTGTTTTGTTTCATAAACTCACTCTTCAATTTTCACTTACAGTCTATGCTTTTCATAAAATGCAGGGAACAAGCCTTCAGAATTACCACCACACCCTCCATGAGAAGTGGCTCAGTTCCTGGAGTGTGAATGCTTAGGATGGGGGTTCCCAAGAGGCCATCGCCCCTTTGGTCACAGCAGGGGTGAGATATGTTCAGATGTACTCAAATGCCAGCAGCTCAGAAGCTCAGATCCCTGTTCCCAAACAAGAGCTTACAGCCCAGGAGAGGACATGAGAGGGTGGGGGAGAGCTGCTTCTAAAAATAGTTTTAAAATGAACAAGGAAAGAGTAGTTAGTTGATAAAATGTTAGAGACGCGATGGGATTCAAGCTTCCACTGGGCTGCATTTAAATTCTGGGTCATCGTGGGGATGAGTGTAGGATCACTGCACAGGCTGCTAACTCTGATTTTCTAAATGATGACATTCAGGCACAGGTGAATTAAATTTCTTCACTGAGTTTACACAGACTGTTGGTGACAGAATCTGAACTAGAAAAACACTCTCTTACATCAGATAATTCATAAAATATATTTAACACATCAATTCACCAATGGTCTCCTAGGAAATTCTTCTCTTCCTATCTCAACCAGAGTGGAGCCCCATTTTCCTGTATCTCCATCTGTTTCTTCTGCACAAATTGGTGCACTTGGCACTAAGTCTACGACAAACTTCCCCTCTAATGTGTAACAATTCATTTTAAAATATGAGCTTTAACATAAAAACTTTAATTAAAAATAAAATATTTACTAAGCACCTACTATGTACAAAGTAAGATGTATGTGCTGTGGAGAATATGAAGGTGAGAGATTTTATTTGAAGATCAAAGCAAATTACATAAAGATGGAAGGAAATTAGTCCTTTCTTTTGACTGTATACTTACGTAAGCTCCACTCAATTTTAATTCGTTTGCAAGGTATTCCATTATAGAAACCATTTTGCCTTTTTACCGCTGATAGGGTTTGTATTCTCCTCAATAAGCCTAACCCTTATTTTGTTTTTTATCAGTTTCACATGGATGGAACTGAAACTCATCAACTTGGAGTTATAAGAATTTTTCCAATCTTTTTTTAGGAATGTGGTCATCGTAGCAACCCAGTATTCCTCTGGATACCAGATATTTAGGCTCCCAAGGTACACATTTTGAGTGGAGACTGCAGCTCCATCTTTGAGTTCTTTCTAAGGGTTTGCAGTGGGTCCACCTCGTGGTGTTTATGGCCAGCCCACCAGTGCCCTGAGCCATTCTGGCATCCTGAGCCACGGTCTCCAATGCATCTGCTAGAAGAGAGCTATTTCTATTTCATCAATCATTTTCCAGGCCTAGGAATGAAGCCCCTGCAAAATTTTCAGACTCTGACTTAAGTTCTCATCATCTGGTCCACTGGCTTTTTTCTCTTCAAACACTGATCACCTGGTGCCTGAGGACACAACTTGGACAAAGTTACTCTCAGGAGAAAGCATCTGAGCCTCGTGTTCAGGAGACTTGGGTCGATTCTGAATTATCAACTTTCTAACACTTAGTATCTCTCAACCTCTCCCTCTGCAAAAAGGGGCACTGATTTCTGGCTTTCCTGCCTATAACCAAGTTTTTTGAGAAAACAAGATGATATAATAAATTGCAAGTCCTTTATGAACTGTGAAACATATTTAGTCAATCTATAATATAAGTGAGTGATCAGTTTAAATAATTGTTCACAAAAGATGCACATGATGGTATTAAAGACTTAGGTTAAAGAAGAAAAGACTCCCTCCGTAGCATTTCATATATTTTTGATAGAGTCAACGGTTTCCCACAAGTGGAGGAGCCAACAAATAACATGCAGCTATCCAAAGCAGTTAATATTTAAGTACAAGAATGTGTAGGGACAGGTACACACACCTATCAGTCCTTCTAAACTCGTATCAGAGTCCTTGTCTAATTTGTCTGTTTCCTCTTTCTCCAATGATGTGTTCACCACATCCTGAAATCCAAATAAGAATCAAATTTCAAATAATCAACAAGGCTGTAGCCACTTCTGTCCTATACTATCATGTTGATTATCAGCTTAGCTTTTAGTAAAACAAACAAAAAAAATAGGAGATCAAATGAAATAAAGAGTGCAGTGGGGCTCAAAGTGAAAGAATTTAAAAGGGGCTTGATGACAAGGCATATTAAATGCACAATGGCAATTTTTCAGAAAGTTGAGACCTTCTAGGCTGTTTTTCAACCATCAAATATTTGTTAATATCACTGAATGGCAGAAACTGCACTGGGTATAAAGTGGTTTTTGACCACAAACCTCATGTCTAGTAGCGAAGAGAGAAACAGAATCAAAGTATCATGAATAAAGTACTATAAAAGGTTATTTTCTATAAACACCTGCAACTACTAGAATCTAATTTTTCACAGGCACAGACTATACACTCCACAGTTTCAACTCCAATAAGAAATCCAACATACCAAGGGTGTTCTACCAATATTTATTAAAATTTAAAATGCATATCTAACATTCCTTGAGGAACTTAGGAAAACTTTATGAAGGATCTGACATGTGTGTTAAGATGTTATTTTAACCCAGTTATTAAAGATGAGAAATTTGTAAGATAGCTGCTATTCATTAGTTAGAAAATAGAGTGTTTATTTTGACTCAGAAGAAAAAAAACTGTGAAGGATGAGGTAAGACCATCCCAGATTCTAACCCTATGTCTACATTTCTCATGTAATTATTTTTTAAATTGGTTCAGTAGTTTTGTTGAAGACAAAAGTGATTCCAGGGTAAGTCGGTAGTTTTGGAAGAGGGGTATTTGAAGAAAAATATATCTTTTCAGAGTATGGTAGTACAGACTTGGGTAGGAACGTAAACTCAGAAAGTATGTAATTTAAGACAGCAGACCAGAATCAGACTTGGGAAAAATATGTCTAAATAGAGTTAACCTCAAAGTGTTACCAACATTTTAAAAGATTTTGTCTACACAATATTAAAAAGGAAAGTTCAAAGCAAATTATTAGTGAGATAACCGGTCCATTTTGGGAGTGAGCTATGTCATCTGGCATATACAAATGAAAAAAAAAAGTAATGCTCTGCCTGCATTTTAAAATTTTCATTCAATTATCATTATATTATATATATACACACACATAGACATATATATCAAAAAGTATCAAATCATTAAGCAGAAGCCTGGTGAAAAAGAATCAGAGGAAATGTTTTCGGAAATCTTTAACTTTATTGAATACACAAAAGAGAAGCCTTTGGGAATATAATTGAAAATAGGAAATCAAAGTACATCTCAAAATTCATAAGAACAAAGTATAGTTTTATAGATTTAAAAAAAAATTATTCTCCAAGTTTCAGTGTTTCCTTTTTAACCTGATGGACATTATTTTTCTGGGATCTCCCTGGTATTTTGCCTTTCTCTAGCAGCACAATACTGAAAAGAAGATGCATGAAAACACCATACAATTGTGATATTAAATTTACTTCTAAATTTTGTTAATAGCCTATGCTATGGGCATAACAGGGTAATAAATTAAGAAAAGATGAAAAATAAACGTAAGGTTTAGTATTATTAAATGCAGTGACCATTATTTCCTTGGTGGTATGTAAAAATTACACAGTAAAATTATACAATGGAGTTGTGTGATATATTCATTCAACTCATGCAAATTCAAATTTGAAAGAGAGAGAACAATTTATCAATTTATACAGTTTACTCAATTATACAGTTTAGTCAATCTGCCCAATTCTCTCTACATTTCCATTCAGTGAATTTTTGTCCTGCTTAAGTAAAACATGAGGTATTTTGGGTATATATCTGCTTTTTTATCCATTTCCGTTCTTATGTGCCTCTCACAGTGAGAGAATTTCACTGTAATTCCTGTGTTTTTAATAGCTAAAGGTTTGTTTGTTTTTTAACCTAGCAGTACCCTCTAAATGCCACCCAACTGCTTCATCTGGTCCTCAGTCAGTGAAGAACATGTAGCTAGTTCAAAAGTCAAGGTGGAAACTGACTGTGTCAGAGTTACTAGGAGACCAGCCTTGAATGGGTTCTGATACAGTTCCTTCCTAAGGAATCAGTACACACAAATCCTTCTTGTGTGCTGGCCTTATACAATAAACTTCTATAAAAACGAGGAGGTGACGTCCATTCCAGATCAACTCTGAGCATGTTGAAAGGGGTTTTCATTTTAGTGAATCTGTTTCACAAACAACAGGAACCTCATTTGTGTACCATTTTTAATGTTTCAGGACTGACTACATCTGCCAAATTCTACAGTTGGGTTGGTTCATCCATAGCAGACACTGACTCAAAAATAATGACAGGCTTTGAGTCTTTCCTGCTTTACTCTTGACAAACTTCCCAAAATAATTATATTTATAAATCTATTTGTTCTTACTTTTCGTGAGAATCCATTTCAAACAAAATCTGTTTCCTAAGTTGTCTTTAAAAATAGTGTTAGTTGTTAGTCGTCACTCTGAAGTTGCAAGCTCCAGAGACCTTCTCTACCTGTAACTATCTTTAATAAAAAGATACCTTTACTGGAAAAGGCACTGGGTGTCTCATACAGTCCAAACAAACTTAACAACCAAACTTTAGCCAACTGAGGCTGAGGTAAGCCTCAGCAACAGGCAGACCTAAGACTTGAAAGGACATCTGGACTCTTTCCCACTCTTCAATTTTTACCTCCCTACTCCCCCATCCCCTCCCCTCCTCCAGTGTTTTACACTCATTCTTTCTCCAGAATGGTGCCTTTGCATGGCTGCTGACAAATCTTGAGTGTTACTACACTGCCCTTGTGTTACTAAGCTACGGCTACCGTTACTAATACTGTCCTTGTGTTACTATTCTGGTGTTACTACTACTATTACTGTTCTAGTTTCCTATCAATATTAATGCCCTTGTGCTACTAGTCTAGTGTTACCATTGTTATTACTGTGCTTGTGTTATTATTCTAAGTGCTACTATTACTTATATCATTCTGTTACTATTATTACTTGAGTGTTACTATTATAAATTCAGCCATTAGTGAGACACTGATCTGAGTCCCAAATCCAAAAACTTGCAGGGCAAAGACTCACTGGCCCAGCAGTTGCATCGAGACAGATGATATCTAGGTGATATCTAGGTGATAGACAGATGACAGACAGAATCCCCACCATAAACAGAAGTGGAACAACAAAATAAAGGTTAAATAATTATCTAAGGAAACTTCTATGGAAAAGTGAATCTAGAAAAGATAAGCTACAGCCAAGAGTGAGTTTAACAGAAAACAAGTGCATTCATGTCTTATCTATTCATCAGCAGAAATGGGATAAGAATCCAGCCCTCAGTTTTCTGGCAGCCCTTGCAGACGTAAATAGGAGAGGAAGTGACTGAGTGTCCTGATGAGTTGCTCTGGAGAAGCCCAGCTATTTAAGACCAAGACAGAGAAAATTTCTCCTGGGCTCCAGAAAGAGTCAGTGCAGAGTGTATTAAATGTCACCAGCAGGAGTGAGCACAATAATCCAGGCTGATGGGTCAAAGGTGAAAAGCAATTCCATGAACCAAAGTGCTGGGCCAGGTGTTCTGCTCCCTGTTAGGCTGGCTTTTACACAGGCCTCCATTTTGAATCCCTGCAGTGGAAATGCCTTCAGAGGCAGGCAGGCAGGCAGCAGAAACTTGCGGAGGTGCTGGACGTGGTGCATGGAAGGTACACACTTTGCTTACAGATGCTCAATTCACTGTTGTGTTTTGAGTTTTGTTTAAAATGCTAGGCTGTCCAAGCAGAACTCAGCTGCAGGCTACAGGCTACATTTGGGTCAAAGGACTTCAGGTGATTATCTCTGAATGGACAAAAAGATTAGTACGTTTCAGGAAATCTTCTTTCAAAGGAGATTTTGACAAGTGAGCAGCCATGAATTCTGCAATCTTCTGAAGAATGTTCTAGAAATGCTTTCTTGGATCTCTTGTTCTCAGGGCTTCTCATGAATCAAGGGCCCAAGTGTGGCACTATTTGTGCACAAGCACCATCCACATACTTCTAACCTTGAAGCACCTGGGACAGGAGTGTCCTGGCACCTGTGTGAGTGGTGCTAACTCTTTCTGACACCATTAGTTCTAAGTCTAGAGCTGCAGCATCCAAGACAGTAGCCCCCTGCTTCACGGGGTTACTGAGCACTTGGACTGAGATGTGCTGTCAGTGTAAAATGCACACCGGAATCCAGAGACTTTGTATGAAAAAAAATTAAAAAAGGAATGTAAACTATCTCATTAATAATTGTTTTCATTGACTACATGTAAAATGATTGGCTGTAAAAGCATTTTGGCTATATTGGGTTAAATAAAATATTATTAGTGTAGAAAGTCTTGTTTCTTTTTATTCTTTTAATGCACCTACTAGAAAATGTAAAACTTCATACGTGGCCCACATTACATTTTTACTGGACCACATTACAGGAGAAGATGAATTTGCTGGCTGGAGGATGCTTTCTGATCCCCTCTCCATCCATACATAGTAAGTCATTCCTCTGAGATCAAACCTTGGAATCCATTTGTTCCTTTCTCTCTCTTTTATCTTCTCCAGTTATTTAGTCCCCACCTTGTCTTTTGAAACGCTCCCCTCTATATCTATTTTTAAAACCCTAACAGGACGTCAGACCTCATCAGTGTATGCCTGGTCTGCTCATCAGTCTTGATACATCTGGTTTCTCTCCTCACTCATCTTTTCTTCATATAGGACCACACTGGTTTTTTTCTTAAACATTTTTCTTAAAACGTTTCTCCAGATTACAAATTTCTGACAAGGAGTAAACTGCAGTGAGATTGACAGAAAAAAAAATAATAATAAGGAAATAGAAAATAGTCCCCCTAAAATTTTGAAGAATGATTTCTTAGAGCTTTCCACTGTTAATGGAAAACTTCCAAATTCCTTGATTAAGTCATCACAGACCTTCACAACTGGGTCTCTGTCAAGGCATCCTTATTTCCAACTAACACCCTGGAGCCTCTAGCCTTGCTCATTCATCCTCAGAACTACTCAACCTGCTTTTCTTGTTTTCCTCTCCCCTCAATTTACCCAAATCCTGACTAATCCCCAGCAGGCATCCATACCCAATCTCTCTTCTTTAATCTGGCTTTCATCATAGTTTGGGCATGGATATCCACCAGAGTTCGCTTGTTATTTTCTCTACTACGCACATCAGCACTTCTTCACCAACTGTTTTGCATTACTGTTTAGTTCACGTATGTCATATTTTTTCCAATTAGTTCTAAAGGTACTGATATCTCAAATCTCCATCTCCCGTTCCCTTCCATCTCCATTGCAACCAGGGCAATGCTGGGCTCAAAGTCAGTCTCAACATCTCCTTCAGTCAACTGTGTTTCCACAGTGCAGAGATGTGGCACTAAATCTGTGCTTTCCTCGTTCTCCTGGTGGAGCAGGTCTGACTCCCGTTGGAAAGACCTGCTTACAAGCAGACATTCAGCTTCTCTCCCTTTAAGAACCCAACATTCTGGTGCAGGTATCTGTGGGCAGAGCACCCCAGTGAGAAGATGAAGTCCCCCGTTTAACCTGTACCCCTCAAAATTTCTCTAAATCTATAAAAGCTCTTCCAATGCAGAGATCTGCTCCCACCATGAACCCTGGGCAGTTCCTGGCGGTGCCTCAGATGAGCTGATATTGTCCTTTGGGTATCAGTCTTAAGTCTGAATCAGGCTGATTCACCAATAAGCAACTCTGTGAAAGTTCAACAAATACTTTTCCTGAGAGTAAAAAAATAACTCCCACTTTCTAGAATAAAAATGCTGCATTATCAGATTTAAATGACGTTTCCAAGGTAAATAATGAATGAAGTATTTTTGTCTAAGCATCATATTTCAGCTTCCTAATTTTGACATTTAACTCTGTGTGTGTGTGTGTCTCTCTCTCTCTTTCTCTCTCCCCCCCCTTATTCCTCTCTTCCTTTCTTTTCTTCTACATAATAATGTTCAAATAAGATAAATTATTCTTTCAACTTACAAAGACTTATACATATAGATTGGTATTATTTTCTTCAAAATCCACTCAGAAGGTTATAAACTTATTCTGAAGACCATCATTAGTAAAAACAATTTTGAAGTGTCCCTTTCTAAATTGCCTTCATGACTTCAATGACATGATCTTAAGTTCTCCAATCATGAAAAACACTTTCTCAGTTAAAAGTGGGTTTGATCAAGAAAATATAACTCAGCTAGAAGCTGAGTCTACACAAAATGCTCAAAATACAGAAGGCTTAACAATAGTTAGGGAAGACTGATGGTCTTCCAAGGGAATCTTTAGAATACATTTACCACCCACCATTTATCAAGCTGTATTTATTTACATTATCTATCATATGAGATCTTCTGTTTCTTGAGGATAGAGTCTGGTGTTTAAATTGTTTTTGTGTGCTTTCTAGTTGTAGTAGAGTCCTTTATATATACCAAGCATTCAATTACTATTTGAAGAAAGAAAATAAATTGAAATGAGATAGGGAGACTGTAGTTGATCCATCTCTCATAAAAAGCTATATTCAGAATGAGACAGGAAAGAGTATGGCAGGGGGAAAATGTGCCTAAAATTTTCCAGAAGAATGACCTCTTCAGAAGGAACTTCAAGATAAGCTCATCAGATTGGGCCAGATCACAGTAAACTCAGTGACAAAGAGCAACCATGGAGGAGAATAGACATCTTAGGAGGAGGTCAAAGATGAGTAGGAACATGAAAGAGACATAAAATGATGCAAAGTCACATGCACTAATTTTCAGGGTCTTTCCAGCCATGTGCCAGCAGGGCAGATGGCCGGTGCAGGTCTGCAAAGTGACAACTGTTTGACCAGTAAAGAAACCCAGGGGCACAGGCTAGACAACCCCAGCATTCAAAGTCCAGCTTAAGGACATCAGCTGGACTCCTTACATTACAGAATTCCCTCAGCATATTATAAATGGCCTTTAAATTGTTTATCTAAACACTGAGACACTCCAAAGAAGTAGCACAAAATGGGGGCACACGTTTAAAACAGGGACAGCAGAAATGTTTTACACTGAGGCCCCCTGGGCCTCTGGCAGCACCAGGTCACAGGTGTGAAGGTCTCCTCCTGACATGCGGAGGACCGCGAATGATCGAGAGCAAGGAAAGGCCGTTCCCTGTGGCGCCAGCCTGGCGTGGTCATGCCGCCGTTTTGCTCAGAGGTCTGCCCACCACATCTGTTCAGAGGTTTCTATTAATAGCTCCATGCTATATCCATTTGGATCAGTGTCCAAATGCCGGTGATTTATAGGGAGGTTGGTGCTCCATACTGAGGTTAATGCGATGCTGGTAAAGGGATTATGGGGCTTCGACTGAGCACATCATGCGTCTCGGGCTAAATGCCATCATTTTTCACCCCGCATCATTTTCTGTCCTCCTGCCCACCTCAGCCTGCTCCATCGGGGTCCCTTCTCTGCAGCCAATGCATGGCTGTCAGCCTCTAACTCTAAACTCTTCTCTCCCTCTACTGTATTTCTGATGTGTACATGTTTCCTTCCTCCAATTACATTGTGAGCTGAACAGAGTTTCAGCCCTCTCTTCTGTTTTTATACCTTCATAGCCTCTAGTAGGATGCTCCACACACAATAAATTGAGGAACAGAGTAGAATCAAAGAATGTTGAAGTTGAAAAATAACCACCTTTTAATGCCATTCTTGTCATTTTATCAACAAGATAATTCAGACATGAAAATTCTGTGACCTACCCAGGGTCATTCAAAAAGTTAATAGCAAGGTGAGGACTGGAGCCTAATTTTCCTGATTCCCAGACGAGTGGCTACTTTTGCTCCATACAGTCCATCCACAGTGCATGTATTCATTTTATGAAATGAATACTCATAGCCACTCACCACATGTGTCTTTCAAATTCTTTCAAACAAAAGATAGAAGATGAAGTCACATGATTGAATATGAGGTGAGATGTTTATCATCCTGGAGGGAAGAATAAAATAATGTTGCACTCATCTTTATTTGAATTCAGTAACATGTGTGAATGTATTTTTCTTTCCTTTTAGGGTCTCTGGGCTAAAGATCACTCACTCAACCCTGCACAATGTCTCCGAGGCAGAAAGATTCACCCAGAGCAGTGACTGCAGGGAAGCAGCAGCCTTGGCTGGCAGGAAGCAGAGACAAAGTGAGCATGGGCAGGGGCTGGTGAAGCCCGCAGGGGATGAAGAGCTGCCTGCAGTGCTGGTCGGGCAGCAGCACGACAGACACAACTGTGCCCAGAGAGGCCTGCCGCCCTCCTGGACAGTGAAAAGCAGATTTACAACCAGAGCTTGAGGAGCACCTGCACACCTGCGCTTGACTTAGTTTCCAAACTTATTCTAACGTTGGGGTCCAGAACACAGTGGGAGTATCGTCCCCAAGTGACGGGCTAACAGATATAAGGAGTTAGGCTGCTTGTGTGTTGCTCCCAATAGCCTACTGTGGGCCAGTGCGTAGACACCAGACAAAACCCAACTTGCTTGAATTAATATGAATAAGAACACTTTTTAAAGAACTGAGCCCTTCAAGAATCCAAATCACAGCAAATATTTATGCTCTGGCTGATTGACCACCAACTAGGAAACTCTGAAGGGAGAAAGAACACACGATTTCTGGAGACATTCATAATGCTTGACATCCTCGGATTCTGACTCTGAACAGGACTCATTATAAACTCCTTTGAAAAAAAATAAAGTCCATATCATACTTTATGCTACAAAATGCCTTCTGTAGAGTCCAAGATAGGCTCACCAATTATCACTGCAAATGATGATCTAGCAAAGTTCCAACGTTGATGCCAAAAAATTATAGATACAAAAATAGTGACTCAAATGCCTCCATATAACTCACTTTGCATTTTTTGTTCAAATCATTTTTGTAAGTAATGCTGAAATTCCTTTTAATTGCCTCTAAAATCATTTGTGCACTCACTGTATGTCAAATCCAACTAAGCCGTATTTTTATTTTGATATTTGAAGATATACATGATTGAATTGTCACATGTACTCCTTTTTGCTTAGAGAAAAATAATCAAAGAAAAAGTAATGAGATAGAAACTGACACTGATTTAAAATCAGTCATGGAACACTTTAATTAGGACCCCTGCAGTTATAGTATCCAGCATATTATGTTTCTGAGATTATGACAACTGTAAAAACCATTTATAGCAGCATAAAAACCAACTTCTGAGTTGAATTAGGTAAACCTGACAGGTTGCAAAGCTCCTTTGGAAAACAGTAATAAGAACTTTTAAAAGATGATGAATTGAAATATTTTATTTGTGTGTCTTGCAGGCAGCTCAGATTTCAGGCATAATTACAATTCATCACACGCTTAGAGGTGCTAATGTTGTGATGTAGTAATCTGTGACGTCTCTAAGCTTATTGTCTTATTTCTCCTTTTCCCCTCAACAGGTAGTTGTCATCAAGAATTACTAAAGCTGCTGCTCTTTAGCAGAAATGCTGCTGTTTCTTTTTGGCCCAGCTCTCCATGCAATCCACAGATTCCTGCTATGAAATTCACATGCTTGTGTCAGTCTGATATAAATCAAGATCATGACACTGAAATCCCATGTTTTGATTAAGGAAAGCACAGTTTTTTTAAAAAAACTTCTCAGAAAAAAAGAGCAAATTCTGCTTTTCTTTGTCAAGTCTTGGGAAATACATGCTTATTTTCTCTCTGATGAATAAGACTTAAAAGAGGAAAGGAATACACATGATTATTTTGGAGTTGCTGTTATTTCTGATAACAATGCAAGCCACTGCCTATTTTGGAAGAACAGAAGGTTTAACTTCTAGGGCAAAATTTTTGTTAAAAGGTCTTGTAGGGGGCTGGTGGACAGGGAACAAACATGGAGGGGAGGGAGGGATTGCTGGTTGATGAAACAAAACTCAGAGTGAGACTATTTAAACATAATTTGTGACCCTTCATTCTAAATCCATAGGCTATGTAGTTTCATGCATATAAAACATGCCTCGTAAGTAACACACTCTCTGTATCACAATTATAGTGACCACCATGAATCTGGTATGAGATTTATTCAGCGTTTTATCGCCAACTCATGGCCAAGTCTCTAGAAGTTTGTGCATCCTCTCCAGGGCTCTCCAGGTACAAATGAGCAAAGATAGCTCAGCTCTGGAAGTTCCAGAACGATCACAGACAAATATCACTGTTTAGTGCTCTTTTTGCAAGTACTTGCATAGCCTTTCCTCTGACCGCCCTGGCTCCTTAAATCCTGTAATAAACCACAGATGGACTGTGAGGTGTACCACGCATCCGAGGAGGCCAGCAGGAACGTGGTCATCCCACAGGTCACATGGACACTCCTCCATGGGACCCAGGTCCCATCGCCTGGCTCCTGGGTCCCTTGTCTGCTCTTCCCTGGAAGAGCACCAGCAGCAGGGTGGATTTGCAAATGCAGTTTGAATGGTCCTTTTCCAACCCAGCACTGGCCACCCAGATCCAGGCTCTTTCGAAGATCTGTCATCTTTGACATCCTACCCTCTTTCCAAGGACTCACCATTCCCCCAGCATCTACCCTGAACAACTATGTACTCCTTTGGCTTTTTACACCACATATTCAGTGTATACACAACTCCTTCCTCGTCTCCTTTGTGTCACCAGGTAGACATGAGACTATGGTCTTTTAATGAGTGTACAGAGCACAAGAATGAGAAACGTTGCCTTTATCAGGGATACAGAGTGGCCTTTTTCTACATTTCAAATAGTATCCACTGCCATAGAAACTGAACACTGGAGCTAAAATACACAGAAAGGTGGTTAGTTAACTATAGATGGGAGAAGGTGCACCAAATAAAGCCTGTAAGCCAGAGGGGCTCAGGGACTATACTGAGCCTGCAGTTAGGACTCTTAGACTTACAGTGAAAGAGATCAAATGGTCTCCACCCCTGTACCTTCCTTTGCATCTTTGAGCACTGCTCATCTCCCCCCCCCCACCCCACCCCCCACCCCACTGTAAGTCTTCCCACCCATCTTGCCGGTAATTTGGTCCTTGGCTACTTCATCTTCGGCTACTGTTGTCAAACAATGAAAGTGTTGCTGAAGGAAGAAGGCATCATTTGCATTTAAAAAGCATATTAAGAATAACTTTAGTTACTATTTTTTCTCATTACAGAAGTGTTATAGGTTCCCTGCAAGAGTCTTTTCAAATTCAGAGGAACTAAAATAAAATAAAGCAAACATATATTCCCACCACCCATAATGAATCTCTTTTCACAGACTGGTGTCCATCCTCCATGCATTCATGAGCAGTAAGAAACAGTATAATATTGGAAAGAAGACAAACTCTGCTACTTTCTCACTGTGCATCCCTGAGCAGGCTACTTCTACTCTGAATCTTCATTTTCTCATTTGTAAAATGCGGATAATATTAATACACAATCCATGTCATCATCTAGAGAATTGTATGAATCAATTCATATGAAGTGCTGAGGATGACAACAAAGTAACTGCTTAATAAATGCTAGCTTTTATTACTATTATAATATATTGATTTTACTGTTTTGGTTTTCACTTAGTAGTCATTTAATATACCTTATCATCTTTATATATGTTTTATAATTATAAAATATATACTATATGTATAGAGAATATATACACAACAATGATAGAAAATTCTTACAAAGACACACCTGCACTCAAAAACAAGAGGACTATTTCTGTGGACAGAAACAGAGTGACATGTTGCATGGCTCATGGCTCATCATAAACTGGAACCATATTTGAACATTCAGGGCTAGAGTTTCAATTCCTTTACAGAATGCCCAGGTCTGGCAAAGAGTTGGAATTAAACTTCTGGAGGATAGCTGTTGGTTAAGACCTTAATCCTTGCCCATGACAGAAGCTGAAATATCTCTGCCCAGCCATCTGAGACTGTGGCCAAAACCATGTGCCTTTGGAGGAAGGAGGAAGCAGAGGCACTTAGGGATGGACCTAGGATTTGGAAATGTTGCATCCATGCAGGCTGAAAGTCCTGAGCTGCTAGCAAGATTGACTCAGGGCCATCCATATTCCCAGTGGGCTGAGAAAACATCATGCCTGTCTGGGCAGGAGGCTCACTAATGTGGGAGAATATATTCACACAAAATAGTACTCAACCAAGATGGCAAAGCAGATGAAGAATTCTACAACCATGTTCAGGAATCAACAGATAAATAGAAGCATTAAACCTGAAGAAAAAAGTCAATTGAGAAATCTGAAAAAGATATTCAAACAAGTATGTATAAAATATTCAAGTGACAATGGACATTCATAAAACAATAGCAAGGGGAGGTAACAATGGAAAAAAAATCAAGTGCAAATTCTGGGAATTAATGATATAATATTTTTTTTATAATTCAATAGATGTGAAGAACAGCCAGCTGGACACAACTGAAGAGATAACCCAGAACATAGGTCAGAGAGATGAATAAATGGAAAATACAAAGAATTGTTAAAGGATGATAAAGATAGATTAAGAAACTTTTAATTGAAGAAACTGAGCAATTATAGCAGGGGGAAATACTTAAATTGATAATAACTCAAAATTTTTCAGGACTGAAGAAACTCATGAGCAGTCTAATAGAAACATCACATCAAGTGCTCAGCACTTATAAAAGCATAAAATCCACACCTGCATTCATCACCATGAACCTACAATGTACAAAAGATTGAGAGAGTATATTTTAGATTATGGGAAAAGGAAAGATTATCTACCAAAATAAATAGAGTACTGCAATATGTGACACTTGATTTCTTATCAGTAGCAAAGGATAGAGAAGCCAAGGGGGAACAGATATCTTCAAGTGTTAAGGGCAAGTAACTGCAAATCTGGAATTCTTTAGAGAAATAAAAATATTCTCAGACATTCAAGGATAAGATAGTTTACTACCTACAGTTCCTTATGGAACAAAGATAATAAAACAAAGGAAAAAAACAACTCAAAGAAAAAATAGGATGGAAGAGCCACGAGTGAGCAGTAAAATCATGAGTAAGCATAGTTAAATTTGTATTATGATTAAGAAATAAATGAAGATGATGATGATGATGATGATGATAGTGATAATGATGGTGATGACTTGTATTAGAAAAACGAGTTCTAATTAAATCTGAAACAATAATAACACAGAGATGGGAAGAGTGATATCTGAAGGAAAATTAAAGCACATGATGGTCTTGTTGAAGAAGAAATTAACTTAAGACATTTCTACAAAAAAAAATAAAGGGAAACATGGTAAAAGCTGAAGTGCAACCACTATATTAACATAACTGGTAGAAAGAGAAAGGAGAATTAATTCAATCAATTCAATACCAATTAAGAAATGAGACCAATTGTTTTTAAAAAGCAAAAGAAAAGCATGGGAATTACAAAAGCATACGGTAGAATTAATTCCAACTATCAACAGCATGATCAATAAAAGACCATGTCTGTCTGGTAAGCAAAATGAGGGTCCCCCCCAAAATATCTACTTCCTGACCCCTGGAACTTGCAGATGTGAACAGTGAAATGGGAGATTAGCCTGATTACCTGAGTCAGCCCAAGATAATCACATGAGTCCTAAAAGTAAGAGACCTTTTCCCAACTGTGTCCATATAAAAGTGAATGAAGATGGATGAAGAGTCAGAGAGCGGTGATGTCACTGTTTTTTGTTTTTTTGGTTTTTTTTGTTTTTTGGCTGTGTTGGGTCTTCGCTGCTGTGCGCGGGTGTTCTCTAGTTGCGGTGAGCGTGTTGTGGTGTGCGGGCTTCTCATTGTGGTGGCTTCTCTTGTTGCGGAGCACAGGCTCTAGGCACGCAGGCTTCCATAGTTGCCACACGCAGGCTCAGTAGTTGTGGCGAACGGGCTTAGTTGCTACGCGGCATGTGGGATCTTCCTGGACCAGGGATTGAACCCGTGTTCCCTGCACTGGCAGGCAGATTCTCAGCCACTGCGCCACCAGGGAAGCCCTGATGTCACTGGTTCTGAAGACAGAGGAAGGGGCTACAAGCCAAGGAATGCAGTGACCTTGAGAAAACACAAAAGGCAAAGATACATATGCTTCCCCAGAGCCTCCAGAAAGGAGCCACCTTGATTTTAACCCAGTGAGAGTTTTGACAAACTTTGAACCCATAGGACTGTAAAGATGATAGATTTGTGTTGTCTTAAGCCACTTTTCATACTTTTATATTCTGTGTTCTTATAAGCCATGCCATGATGAATGAACATCTTTGAATATATTTCTTTGCCTGCTCTGCTTTCTGAAGTAGAATGAAGTAGAAATTCTAACTCAGAGGGTATGAACTTGTATTTTAACACTCATTGCCTAATTGCCATACAGAAACAGTCCACCAGTTTTCGCTAATTTCAGTAACAGCTGTCTCTGTAGGGAGGCAGAAGGAGAAAAATGAGAGAGAGAGAGAGAGGGAAGACAGAGAGAAGGAGGGAGCGAGGTCCGGCATTTCCGTGCCCCATATTCCTCCTTCCAACTTCTGTTCCTATGGCTTCTGGAATCCTGAGAGTGGGTGTAACTCTGGGAGGTTGTCCCCAAGTACAAAGAGACACCCTGCCCTCACCCCTTCACTGCCACCTCCGGCCACCCTAAGCTGCTTTTCTACAGGATGGGAGAAAGGTCTAAGATTGCTGACTGCCCCCATCAGCACCTCTACAGAAGGAATTCAGATCTCCGTGGAGACAATAAACAAAAGGAACAAATAAACAGGTAAATAATTCAAATTAGTCTGTTTTATTCAAATAATTTACCATTTGTCATAAAAATACAATCACCTAAGCATCTTAGTCAAATGAATCTGTATTTATAAATACAACTTTTAGCAAGTTGCTTTATTTATCTAAACTTCAGTCTCAGCTTTCTCACCTGTAAAATGCAGATAAAAAAAAAACTTATAGGGCTTTGGTAACAATGGATCATTTTGTCTGCAAAGAACTTAGTACAGGCATGGCTCGGCACATGAGAGGAAATCAATAAATTCTGGCTATTATTATTAGTATTATTATTATTCAAAATTGTGTGAATTGCCTCCTCATTTCCGTATTAGTTGTCTTAAAGCAGAAACCACAGCACGAGCATTCGAACCTTCAGGGGAACCTGCTTCTCTTCCAGTCTCCAGAGTTCTGGGGTGATGGGATCTGAGGGCTGGCGTGGAAATTTATCAGGACCACGACATGGTGCCAGCTGGGGGAGAAGCCCTCACTGCTATTTGTAGTTGCCTGCCCTCCCCCTGGAAGCCTTAGCAAAGCACAGAGATTTGGATGTAGTGGTGGACCCCATCTTAGGGCGTCTTAGGGACCTTCTAAATCATCCGCCAAGCTCTTGTGATGGGTGCGGTGTCCTGACAGGGGAGCCAGGGCCAAAGAAGCAGTTACTGCACAGCTGGCAGCCTTGGTCTCAGCAACTCAGGCATTCAGGCATGCCCACCTTCTCATCAAATGACAGCAACCACCTTGGAAGGTCAGCACTAACAGCCTCTGAAAATGCTTAAGGACTCTCTGAGGTCGGCCAGGCATCTTCCTGGGGACAAAGGAAGTCCAACTAAGGACGAGGGCGTCGGAAGGGCATTAAAATCCAACATGGTGTTTTTATAGCCTCTGAGTCAATCATAAATGATACTCAGCACAGACAGTGCTTCCTCCCCAGCTCTTTAAAAGAGGATGTTTTATAGGAAAACACGGGGGATGTGCACAGCCATACTGAGGCAGAGATACACCCTCAGAGCCGTCTCTTTCCCTTGTGGGCATTTCAACTTCCTAAGCCCTTTCAGATAGACTGTGTGCTTTCACCATTCCAATCCTGTCAAGTGTGTTTTCATATCATTCCCATTTCAGGTTGAGAAAACAAGGGCCAGAGAGGCCAAGCGACCTGGCTGAGTCACCCACTTGGAAATCAAGAAGCTCCACTGAGGCGGACAACGGCAGTGGCAATTTGAATAGGATGTGAGCTAAAGCCCCACTTACTTCTCATCCATCCCTTAATAGAGGCTTGAGAATTCTAACATATCCTGAAGCAGGAGCCTTTAAAAAAGGAATAGAAATAGGAATCTCATACCCCCAGTACGAGGGGCTCTCTATACTGAGACCTGTTTACGAAGAACAAGATCGATGGCTACCATGCTGCCAAGCCCTCAGCCTTGTCACCTTGGATTCTGATGTGGAAGGAAGTCATGTGAAAGACAACCTGCTCACTAAGGTACTCTAAGTTCTCAAAGCAACAGAACCCATCATTCGTTCCATTATTTCTGTACTGATACTAATTCTGAATTTCAACTCAGGGAGCCCATAATATAGTTCCCGTGGATGTGGGAGAAGTGCCCTGAGTAGTATCAGCTGCGTGTGCCAAAGTGTGTGTGCCTCTGCATGTGTGTCTATGTGCCTGCATGTGTGTGCACATGTTCCTCTGCCTGTGTTTGTGCATGTGTGTGCCTCAGGATGTATATGTGTATGTGTGTGCCTGCATGTGTCTGCATGTGTGCGTGCCTATCTGTCTGTGCATGTACATGTACCTGTGTGCACCTGTTTGTGTACGCAAGTGAGCCTGTGTCTCTCTTTGTGTGTGTCTGTGTGTGTGCTGGGGAGCAGGCTCCCAGAGTGTACAGAGCAAAATTAAGTTTTCCCAGATAGAAACTTAGTGTTGCTTCAGCATACGGGGGTAGGGGAAGAGGGTGGGTCTGTGAGGTCCCCAGCAACACGGGGTGGAAGGGAAGACCCCAGGTTCCCAGCAGGACAGGAAGGGGGCAGAGCTCAGGCTTGGGAGAAAGTCCCATGTGCTATCAGTAAACAAGGCTCCTCAGGCACTGGGGTCATAGCTCAAGAACAGGCCTTGCAACAGCAATCTGTCTGATTTGCTCTGAGGAAAACTAACGTCAAGCCCAGATTTTAATATATCCAGATTGATAATGTTTTCAATTTTTCCCCCAAAAGGAATGTTTCAGTTTAAAAAAAAAAAGTAAAAATTGGCCTTTCAAAGAGGTTTTGAAGATACTTTGTGGAATAACTGTCTATAGATATTAAATGGTCAACCAAGTTACGTCAACTTTAGTGTGAATTTCGTTAAATGTGACTTGTACTGACATTTTTGCAAAACAGTATTTTGTTCCACTAGTAAAATAAAATTAACAAATACGGTTGGAGAGGGGGAAGATGGCGGAAGAGTAAGACGCGGAGATCACCTTCCTCCCCACAGATACATCAGAAATTCATCTACACGTGGAACAACTCCTACAGAACACCTATTGAACGCTGGCAGAAGACCTCAGACCTCCCAAAAGGCAAGAAACTCCCCCACGTACCTGGGTAGGGCAAAAGAAAAAAGAATAAACAGACAAAAGAATAGGGATGGGACCTGCACCAGTGGGAAGGAGCCATGAAGGAGGAAAGGTTTCCACACACTAGAAGCCCCTTCGCGGGCGGAGACTGCGGGTGGCGGAGGAGGGGAGCTTCGGAACCGCGGAGGAGAGCGCAGCCACAGCGGGTGAGGAGGGCAAAGCAGAGAGATTCCCGCACAGAGGATCGGTACCAACCAGCACTCACTAGCCCGAGAGGCTTGTCTGCTGACCCGCCGGGGCGGGCGGGGCTGAGAGCTGAGGCTTGGGTTTCGGGTCAGAGCGCAGGGAGAGGACTGACGGCGTGAACACAGCCTGAAGGGGTTAGTGCACCACGGCTGGCCGGGAGGGAGTCCGGGAAAAAGTCTGGACCTGCCGAAGAGGCAAGAGACTTTTTCTTCCCTCTTTGTTTCCTGGTGTGCGAGGAGAGGGGATTAAGAGCGCTGCTTAAAGGAGCTCCATAGACAGGCGTGAGCTGCGGCTAACAGCGCGGACCCCAGAGACGGGCATGAGACGCTAAGGCTGCTGCTGCCGCCACCAAGAAGCCTGCGTGCGAGCACAGGTCACTCTCCACACCTCCCTCCCGGGAGCCTGTGCAGCCCGCCACTGCCAGGGTCCCGTGATCCAGGGACAACTTCCCCTAGAGAACACACGGCGCGCCTCAGGCTGGTGCAACGTCACGCTGGCCTCTGCCGCCGCAGGCTCGCCCCGTACTCCGTACCCCTCCTTCCCCCCAGCCTGAGTGAGCCAGAGCCCCCGAATCAGCGGCTCCTTTAACCCTGTCCTGTCTGAGCGAAGAACAGACGCCCTCCGGCGACCTACCCGCAGAGGCGGGGCCAAATCCAAAGCTGAACCCCGGGAGCTGTGCGAACAAAGAAGAGAAAGGGAAATCTCTCCCAGCAGCCTCAGGAGCAGTGGATTAAATCTCCACAATCAACTTGATGTACCCTGCATCTGTGGAATACCTGAACAGACAACGAATCATCCCAAATTGAGGAGGTGCACTTTGAGAGCAAGATTTATGATTTTTTCCCCTTTTCCTCTTTTTTTGAGTGTGTATATGTATGCTTCTGTGTGAGATTTTCTCTGTATAGCTTTGCTTTCCCCATTTGTCCTAGGGTTCTATCCGTCCTTTTTTTTTTTTAACTTAAAAAAACTTTTTTTCTTAATAATTATTTTTTTATTTTAATAACTTTATTTTATTTTATCCTCTTTCTTTCTTTCTTTCTACTTTTTCTCCCTTTTATTCAGAGCCGTGTGGATGAAAGGCTCTTGGTGCTGCAGCCAGGAGTCAGTGCTGTGCCTCTGAGGTGGGAGAGCCAACTTCAGGACACTGGTCCACAAGAGACCTCCCAGCTCCATGTGATAGCAAATGGCGAAAATCTCCGAGAGATCTCCATCTCAACACCAACACCCAGCTTCACTCAACGACCAGCAAGCTACAGTGCTGGACACCCTATGCTAAACAACTAGCAAGACAGGAACACAACTCCACCCATTAGCAGAGAGGCTGCCTAAAATCATAGTAAGTCCACAGACACCCCCAAACACACCACCAGACGTGGACCTGCCCACCAGAAAAACAAGATCCAGCCTCATCCACCAGAACACAGGCACTAGGCCCCTCCACCAGGAAGCCTACACAACCCACTGAACCAACTTTAGCCACTGGGGACAGACACCAAAAACAACGGGAACTATGAACCTGCAGCCTGCAAAAAGGAGACCCCAAACACAGTAAGATAAGCAAAATGAGAAGACAGAAGAACACACAGCAGATGAAGGAGCAAGATAAAAACCCACCAGACCTAACAAATGAAGAGGAAATAGGCAGTCTACCTGAAAAGGAATTCAGAATAATGATAGTAAAGATGATCCAAAATCTTGGAAATAGAATACAGAAAATGCAAGAAACATTTAACAAGGACCTAGAAGAACTAAAGATGAAACAAGCAACGATGAACAACACAATAAATGAAACTAAAAATACTCTAGAAGGGATCAATAGCAGAATAACTGAGGCAGAAGAATGGGTAAGTGACCTGGAAGATAAAAAGTGGAAATAACTACTGCAGAGCAGAATAAAGAAAAAAGAATGAAAAGAACTGAGGACAGTCTCAGAGACCTCTGGGACAACATTAACCTCACCAACATTCGAATTATAGGGGTTCCAGAAGAAGAAGAGACAAAGAAAGGGACTGAGAAAATATTTGAAGAGATTATAGTTGAAAACTTCCCTAATATGGGAAAGGAAATAGTTAATCAAGTCCAGGAAGCACAGAGAGTCCCATACAGGATGAATACAAGGAGAAACACGCCAAGACACATATTAATCAAACTGTCAAAAATTAAATACAAAGAAAACATATTAAAAGCAGCAAGGCAAAAACAACAAATAACACACAAGGGAATCCCCATAAGGTTAACAGCTGATCTTTCAGCAGAAATTCTACAAGCCAGAAGGGACTGGCAGGACATATTTAGTGATGAAGGAGAAAAACCTACAACCAAGATTACTCTACCCAGCAAGGATCTCATTCAGATTTGATGGAGAAATTAAAACCTTTACAGACAAGCAAAAGCTGAGAGAGTTCAGCAACACCAAACCAGCTTTACAACAAATGCTAAAGGATCTTCTCTAGGCAAAAAACACAAGAGAAGGAAAAGACCTATAATAACAAACCCAAAACAATTAAGAAAATGGGAATAGGAACATACATATCGATAATTACCTTAAATGTAAATGGATTAAATGCTCGCACAAAAAGACACAGACTGGCTGAATGGATACAAAAACAAGACCCATATATATGCTGTCTACAAGAGACCCACTTCAGACCTAGAGACACATACAGACTGAAAGTGAGAGGATGGAAAAAGACATTCCATGCAAATGGAAACCAAAAGAAAGCTGGAGTAGCAATTCTCATATCAGACAAAATAGACTTTAAAATAAAGACTATTACAAGAGACAAAGAAGGACACTACATAATGATCAAGGGATCGATCCAAGAAGAAGATATAACAATTGTAAATATTTATGCACCTAACACAGGAGCACCTCAATACATAAGGCAAATACTAACAGCCATAAAAGGGGAAATCGACAGTAACACATTCATAGTAGGGGACTTTAACACCACACTTTCACTAATGGACAGATCATCCAAAATGAAAATAAATAAGGAAACACAAGCTTTAAATGATACATTAAACAAGATGGACTTAATTGATATTTATAGGACATTCCATCCAAAAACAACAGAATACACATTTTTCTCAAGTGCTCATGGAACATTCTCTAGGATCATATCTTGGGTAACAAATCAAGCCTCGGTAAATTTAAGAAAATGGAAATTGTATCAAGTATCTTTTCCGACCACACTATGAGACTAGATATCAATTACAGGAAAAGATCTGTAAAAAATACAAACACATGGAGGCTAAACAATACACTACTTAATAACGAAGTGACCACTGAAGAAATCAAAGAGGAAATCAAAAAATACCTAGAAACAAATGACAATGGAGACACGACAACCGAAAACCTATGGGATGCAGCAAAAGCAGTTCTAAGAGGGAAGTTTATAGCAATACAATCCTACCTTAAGAAACAGGAAACATCTCGAATAAACAACCTAACCTTGCACCTAAAGCAATTAGCGAAAGAAGAACAAAAATTCCCCAAAGTTAGCAGAAGGAAAGAAATCATAAAGATCAGATCAGAAATAAATGAAAAAGAAATGAAGGAAATGATAGCAAAGATCAATAAAACTAAAAGCTGGTTATTTGAGAAGATAAACAAAATTGATAAACCATTAGCCAGACTCATCAAGAAAAAAAGGGAGAAGACTCAAATCAATAGAATTAGGAATGAAAAAGGAGAAGTAACAACTGACACTGCAGAAATACAAAAGATCATGAGAGATTACTACAAGCAACTCTATGCCAATAAAATGGACAAACCGGAAGAAATGGACAAATTCTTAGAAATGCACAACCTGCCAAGACTGAATCAGGAAGAAAGAGAAAATATGAATAGACCAATCACAAGCATTGAAATTGAAACTGTGATTAAAAATCTTCCAACAAACAAAAGCCCAGGACCAGATGGCTACACAGGCGAATTCTATCAAACATTTAGAGAAGAGCTAACACCTATCCTTCTCAAACTCTTCCAAAATATAGCAGAGGGAGGAACAATCCCAAACTCATTCTACGAGGCCACCATCACCCTGATACCAAAACAAGACAAGGACGTCACAAAGAAAGAAAACTACAGGCCAGTATCACTGATGAACATAGATGAGAAAATCCTCAACAAAATACTAGCAAACAGAATCCAACAGCACATTAAACAGATCATACACCATGATCAAGTGGGGTTTTACTCCAGGAATGCAAGGATTCTTCGATATATGCAAATCAATCAATGTGATACACTATATTAACAAACTGAAGGAGAAAAACCACATGGTCATCTCAAGAGTTGCAGAGAAAGCTTTCGACAAAATTCAACACCCATTTATGATAAAAACCCTCCAGAAAGTAGGCAGAGAGGGAACTTTCCTCAACATAATAAAGGCCATATATGACAAACCCACAGCCAACATCGTCCTCAATGGTGAAAAACTGAAACCATTTCCACTAAGATCAGAAACAAGACAAGGTTGCCCACTCTCACCACTCTTATTCAACATAGTTTTGGAAGTTTTAGCCACAGCAATCAGAGAAGAAAAGGAAATAAAAGGAATCCAAATCGGAAAAGAAGAAGTAAAGCTGTCACTGTTCGCAGATGACATGATACTATACATAGAGAATCCTAAAGATGCTACCAGAAAACTACTAGAGCTAATCAATGAATTTGGTAAAGTAGCAGGATACAAAATTAATGCACAGAAATCTCTGGCATTCCTATACACTAATGCTGAAAAATCTGAAAGTGAAATCAAGAAAACACTCCCATTTACCACTGCAACAAAAAGATTAAAATATCTAGGAATAAACCTACCTAAGGAGACAAAAGACCTGTATGCAGAAAATTATAAGACACTGATGAAAGAAATTAAGGATGATACAAACAGATGGAGAGATATACCATGTTCTTGGATTGGAAGAATCAACATTGTGAAAATGACTCTACTACCCAAAGCAATCTACAGATTCAATGCAATCCCTATCAAACTACCACTGGCATTTTTCACAGAACTAGAACAAAAAATTTCACAATTTGTATGGAAACACAAAAGACCCCGAATAGCCAAAGCAATCTTGAGAACGAAAAACGGAGCTGGAGGAATCAGGCTCCCTAACTTCAGACTATACTACAAAGCTACAGTAATCAAGACAGTATGGTACTGGCACAAAAACAGAAAGATAGATCAATGGAACAGGATAGAAAGCCCAGAGATAAACCCACGCACATATGGTCACCTTATCTTTGATAAAGGAGGCAGGAATGTACAGTGGAGAAAGGACAGCCTCTTCAATAAGTGGTGCTGGGAAAACTGGACAGGTACATGTAAAAGTATGAGATTAGATCACTCCCTAACACCATACACAAAAATAAGCTCAAAATGGATTAAAGACCTAAATGTAAGGCCAGAAACTATCAAACTCTTAGAGGAAAACATCGGCAGAACACTCTATGATATAAATCACAGCAAGATCCTTTTTGACCTACCTCCTAGAGAAATGGAAATAAAAACAAAAATAAACAAATGGGATCTAATGAAATTTCAAAGCTTTTGCACAGCAAAGGAAACCATAAACAAGACTAAAAGACAACCCTCAGAATGGGAGACAACATTTGCAAATGAAGCAACTGACAAAGGATTAATCTCCAAAATTTACAAGCAGCTCATGCAGCTCAATAACCAGAAAACAAACAACCCGGACCAAAAATGGGCAGAAGACCTAAATAGACATTTCTCCAAAGAAGATATACAGACTTCCAATAAACACATGAAAGAATGCTCAACATCATTAATCATTAGAGAAATGCAAATCAAAACTACAGTGAGATATCATCTCACACCAGTCAGAATGGCCATCATCAAACAATCTAGAAACAATAAATGCTGGAGAGGGTGTGGAGAAAAGGGAACACTCTTGCACTGCTGGTGGGAATGTGAATTGGTACAGCCGCTATGGAGTACGGTATGGAGGTTCCTTAAAAAACTACAAATAGAACTACCATATGACCCAGCAATCCCACTACTGGGCATATACCCTGAGAAAACCATAATTCAGAAAGAGCCATGTACCAAAATGTTCATTGCATCTCTGTTTACAATAGCCAGGAGATGGAAACAACCTAAGTGTCCATCATCAGATGAATGGATAAAGAAGATGTGGCACATATATACAATGGAATATTACTCAGCCATAAAAAGAAACGAAATTGAGCTATTTTTAATGAGGTGGATGGACCTAGAGTCTGTCATACAGATTGAAGTAAGTCAGAAAGAGAAAGACAAATACCGTATGCTAACACATATATATGGAATTTAAGAAAAAAAAATGTCATAAAGAACCTAGGGGTAAGACAGGAATAAAGACACAGGACCTACTAGAGAATGGACTTGAGGATATGGGGAGGGGGAAGGGTAAGCTGTGACAAAGTGAGAGAGTGGCATGGATATATATACACTACCAAACGTAAAATAGATAGCTAGTGGGAAGCAGCCGCATAGCACAGGGAGATCAGCTCGGGGCTTTGTGACCACCTAGAGGGGTGGGATAGGGAGGGTGGGAGGGAGGGAGATGCAAGAGGGAAGAGATATGGGAACATATGTATATGTATAACTGATTCACTTTGTTATAAAGCAGAAACTAACACATCTTCATTGTAAAGCAATTATACTCCAATAAAGATGTAAAATAAATAAATAAATAAATAAATAAATATACAATATGCATGTATACATAGGCCCACAAACATACATGAATAGAGAGAAACAAACCAAATATTAAGAGTATTTTATCCTTTTTATTCTC
The DNA here is from genome assembly GCF_964341445.2 of Mesoplodon mirus. Lineage (NCBI taxonomy): Eukaryota > Metazoa > Chordata > Mammalia > Artiodactyla > Ziphiidae > Mesoplodon > Mesoplodon mirus. The sequence continues at coordinate 27,120,006 of NC_138979.1, read as the reverse complement.
CTAATAATTGTCAATAATTTCAAATTATCACAAATTTTTATGGTCAGAAAACAAAAGAGGAGAAAAGCAAAAAGGAAAGGTTAATGGCCTGGGGAAGGTCACATCACTGGTTGCTTATAGACCAACCCACATGCCTATCTAAGTTGGGGAGAGTTACCAGTTACCTGACCAAATATATGTGATGTTTTTCTACCTCCACTTTCAACTTTAACCTTCAAATAAGGTCTGTTCAAGGTTACATATTATATAACTGATAACCAAATTGGTTCTTTAAAAGAGTGTTTAAATCCCCAGTTCTTATTAAGTGGTTGTATCCATTATTTTACGTGTAATGTTAGCAAACCAAAAGCATTCATCGTTGGCCGGGCTTGTCTAGAGCAGCAGTCACTGTGAGCTGCTCTGCTCAGTGCCGAAGTGAGCGCACACATGGCCAGGCCATCCCGGCAGCACCCAGCACAGCCCTGATGCTCACTCTGGCGCGTGCTACCGCAGAGTCCCCATACAGGCAGTACCATGTGTTCACCAGACCTCAATCCACAGCCTTTCTTCCTGGGTGCACACAAAATAGAGTTCTCGGCCCTGTGCAGGCAGGAGGTCCTGTGACCAGCCCTGACAACGAAATGTGTGCAGAGCTGCGCGGCCCTCCCTGGCTGAAGGAGGGAAAAGCCCTGGGCTGTTTTCCACCTCCTCCCTCCTGCAGCACCAACTAAGGAGGCCTCCAAGCAGCTGGAATGGCACCTCGAGGTCCACTCCTGGGCAATCACCCACGGCTGGATGGGATGCCCTCTGGGCAAGAAACAGAGCCACTGGGTCTCAGAACCGACCTGCTGTTTTTGCATTAGCTAGTCCATCTTGAAAGATACACCCAGGAAGGACACCTTATTATAACAACTCTAGAACAGGCCTGGCCCTTGTGGTCACAGTGGGAGGGAACGCATAATGGGACAAGGTGAGGCACACACACAAAGTCAGTTTTTCTGGATGGAAAACAAAAAGAAGAAAGTTCAAAATATTCAGATAAGATAATAGTAAAGACACCTTCTGGCCCTGGAATTGCAGTCTGTGTCCAAGAAGTGTAACAGCTGCATGAAACCTGAGATGTACAAATCTCTGTAAATCCTGCAAGCTTCTGTCCAGGGGCTGGCATCCTCCATCCTGAGGTCCAGGGTCACACCCGCAGGCTGGCTGAACTGTCTCCAGAAGGAGAAGCAGCTCTTGTTTTGTTGTCAAACTACATATCACTGGAATTTATTTAGTAATTACAAACCAGGGAGTAGGGGAGGGACGGGATGAAAACACACTTAGTGCTGAATAGTTTTTGTTTTTGTGGGTTTTTTAGTCCTATTACACGTCCTTGGCTGAGAAGATCCCCACAGTGCAGAGATTCACTTGGAGAGCAGAGGAGAATGGCCAGTCCCAGGGCTGGTCGCCTCTTGGATGAGAGAAGGGGAATTAGTGTGTGCTATTTGGTCTTCTTACAACACTGCTGTTGAATCAACCTGATATTCTGTGAAATCCAGCTGGAATGTTTACAAAGGAAACGTGCTCTTGACTGAGTTATTAATGAAAAGACAGATTGACACCATTACAGTAACAGGATTTACTTCCAAGCGTGGTCATGTTTTTCTCACAGAGCTTCTGCTGTCTGAAGGCTAAATATTCACAGGCATGTTTACTGATGATATTAAAATAGCCTCTAATTCTTTCCTACTAAGGAATTTAAGCATTCCACTCTCACATCAGCCAGCACTTAAGAAAACCCTAAAGAGTGGTGGCTGTGGACTTTGATCAGCCATCAGAGCTTAGCCTAATAAAAACTGGCTTCCAGGCCATGCATAATTTAATGGGCATATTTAGAAGCCAAAAATGCTTGTGTTTTTCCTAGAAAATAATATTATTAGAGTGCCAGAAATGTAAAATCCTTAATTCTGCAGCTCAAAGACACTCAAAACAACAGTGCACATGCCCTGTAAGTAAACAAGGCGAGGGGGGAGAGTTATTATTTTATTATCTTCAAAATGTTTGCATGTCTGACAAATTCAAAATGAATTCAAACCTTTCATAGAAAGAAAAAATTGAAATGTGGTTTTTCATCAACGGGAGTAGTCACATTATTTTTTACAATCCAGACTAAAATAGTATAGAAGTGACTAGCAGGAAGCCATAATGACTAAAAACATAACTGGAATAAAAACAAATCACATTTCTTTACCTCTCATGGGGTCAAATTTGATAAGAGAGTGGAGGAGAGAGAGAAACTACCAGGTAATTTCATTTTGGGGTAAGAATACCACTTGCTTCTCACTCATAGACACACAGAGCATGAAACAGGGAGGCCCTGAAACCCCCGCAGCTGTGCCAGGGGGACAGTTGAGAGTGCAGCACAGGAGTAACTCCTGCCAGGAGGGAAGACATTCTGGGGAGCACTCGACCTGAATGGTGCTCCCTTCCTGCCCAAAGCTAAGGCAGGCTACACAAACTTCCCCTTCTCAGAAAACCTGAAACCATGCTCAGCTCACGGTGCCAAGAGAAGCAGCATTTTGTGGCACACAGAACAGAGGAGGTGACCCTCTCTAAGTTCAAGCGTTTTACAGGACAAGTAGGAACAGACCTGGAGGGACAGGACGCGCCTGTCCGTCATTCATTGTTGGCTACGTGCCGGCAGGCGAGGCTGAGCAACAGCACACTAGCAGGAGCCAGAATTCACCAATTCAAGTGCCAAGAGGGGTTAGGAGGAAAAAGAAAAATAGAAGCACAGCTGGTAGTCTCCTAGCAAACACAGGGGGCAAGCCTCAGACCCCCGCCGACCAGAAAGAGCACAACGGCTGTTCAGCACCTGCTGATTATTGCTCTGGGGAAGGAAACACTGGCTGAAATTCCCTGGTTTTTCAAAAGAAACTGGAAATCTTCATCTTAGGTGAAATACCCTGCTTCTCAACTGTTAACAAATAATTCACATTTTAAAAATATGGTGTGGGACCCAAAAATATGTATATGTGTTCAGGTCTATTTAGTCTGAGACCCCACCCCCACCCCCACCCCCTGCTTCTAACCTCTGGCTTCAGGCCTGAAACATAAAGACCCACGAAGACTCAATTGTAGAGAAGTCTCTGTAGTTATCCTAAAGGCCGCGAAACAAAGAGGGATAATTTTGTGAAACTGGCACAAAACAGGACCAGAGGAGGACACAAAGAGTGTGATGAAAGAAGAGGAACCAACAGGATAAGATGCATGCATTTCCCGTAGCCCCATGTGAGCACGGTGGTGACCAGAGCCCTCGTGAAAAACACGTGTACTTACTATACGGCACACTATTTACTTGTTAAATATATATAAATACATAAGCACAGACAACTTACAGTCCATCACATAATTTGGGATTCATAAATCCCAACAAATCCTTTCTGTGGTCCTCATAAAACCATTAGTTAACAGCAAAAGTAGCTTCATGTATTTTTTTATTTTTTTTTTTTTTGCGGTACGCGGGCCTCTCACCGCTGTGGCCTCTCCCATTGCGGAGCACAGGCTCTGGACGCGCAGGCCCAGCGGCCATGGCTCAACGGGCCCAGCCGCTCCGCGGCATGTGGGATCCTCCTGGACCGGGGCACAAACCCGTGTGCCTTGCATCGGCAGGCGGACTCTCAACCACTGCGCCACCAGGGAAGCCCTAGCTTCATGTATTTTTAAAGACGTGGCTAACATCCAGTTAAAAACCCAATAAACAACTGCAGCCAAGGTGGGGTGCCTGGAGGGGCTGACCAGATAAGACGTCCCTTCAGGGAACCTTGCGTGAATAAGGCTGGACCTGTGTGGCTATCCCAAACACTTCACATTCAAGACGCCCACTGGATTTGAATTTGGGAACAATGGGAAAAGACATGGGGTTTTTGATATCTGAAGTCATTTTCCCTGAATTGCTACTATGTGTTCAAGACAATCCCACATGCTTAGATGAAAGTTATCTTTTTTTAAAAGAACATTCATATTTATTTTCATTTTAATGAAAACATGCTGGGCTTTATTTTAAACACAGTATAACAGTAGATAATGTGGGTATAACCAAGTGCAAGTCTGTAAATATAAGAGAATACAAGAAGTTTTCCATCTCAAGTGAGAATTGAGACTAATTCTCTGGAGAGAGGTATGAATATGGCTGTCTAGGCACACAGGTGGAACTGGAAGCCATTGGCATTGTAGGCAAGAGAACGTGCAGTGGGAAGCGAGAGGAGAAGGCTGGAGCAGTAGAGCCAGGAGAGAAAGGGGGGCAGTGGGGATGCAGCGCATAAGCTCTTTCAAGAGCTCCGCCTGGAAGGGCAGCAGAGGAGTGGGGCTAGTCCAGGGAGGATGTTGCTTAGGAAGAGACAAGATAGGGCGGGCCTGCAAACATTCGAGAAAGACTCATGTGCAGGGAGGAGGAAATCGAGGTGAGGGAGAGGGACGGAGCCTCTGTAGAAACAAAGCGCTTGAGTCAGCAAGAAGTTGAGATCTCGTCCATTGGTGGGAGGTCTGGACCCCTACGGAAACAGGACATCTGTCCTTCTTAACAGGAGATGAGTTGGTCATGGACATGGAGACATGAGGAAGTTCCAATATGGCTGCTATAGGTTGTGAGTTAAGGGAGATGTGAGTTTCTGGGATAATAAAGCTGGCTTGCTCTGTCCATAACTTTTTGGAAAATCGGTTCCTTAAGTAGTTGATATATGTGGTATTTCCCTGGGCTTTCAGTCAAGATCTCTTTTTTTTTTTTTCATCCAGGAATGTCTACCCCAGTCTGTGGCTTTAGGTTATCCCACAGTTTTATTGCTCACGATGCCTATATGAGCACGCCCTGAAAATTCCTCAAGTGAGGCTTCGGAAGCCAAGTTCAGGTCATTTCCCAGAATGTGAAGAATGGGCTCATGCCTCACAAAGCGAGAGGCGTGCCCACTGACCTGTAATAAATTTGGGCAGGTTTATGAGCAAAGATGTGTGGGGTTGTTGCTGGAGATACTGAAGATGCGAGGTGGACTATGCTGGGAGACATGTGGACCGCCTCCCCGCTGGCGGGCAACGCTCAGCTCAGCTCCGTGGGCCACGCTGCAGTGGCAAAGGCCTCCCTGAGGGGCTTCCTAGCAGCTCCTCCACTCAGCTCCATTCAGCCTCCACATAAAGACCCACGCGCCAGTAGTAATGACGTTCTCTTTCTCAAGTCCCATGTACCAATACAAGGTAAGTCTTTTGTTTTTTAATTAAAGCAGTAATATGGTCAAAGAAAAAGTGAATTTTGAAATGTCACAGAGTCATATGCCACCTGTATCACCTTGAACATGTTAACTACCCCTTCCAAGCCAATATCTTCCTGTGGAGAGGATGTATCACTACACATTGATCCACCCAAGGCAATCACAATTAAAGAGTTTTCTTCCTCTTCCTATCAACTCTACCATCCAGTGGAAAACTGGTAAATTTGTTTGGAGAAACATGCTTTTTAAATTTTAAATATAACATGATATTAAAGAAAGAAGATTCTATTTCACCATGAACACACTTCAAAAATGCAAGTAATTCATAAGTTAATTTAAAAGAATCAAGCTTATCTTCAATAGGGCATAAAATCAAAGTGCAGACTCTTCCCCCATTCCAGTAACAATAGCGATCCCCAAAGAAGAAAGCATTTTCCTTGCTTTGCCCACAGGGGAGAGGCAATATACTCACATATTCTTCCTTTATACCAAAATAATTATTGATCTCTTAAATAAGAATGTATTTATTTGAAGAATGAATTTGCAAGACTCAAACTACCTGATTTCAAGACTTACGAAGCTACCATAATCAATGCAGTGTGGTATTCGCATAAGGATAAAAAATAGATTACAGTAACATAATAGAAATTCCAGAAAGAGACACTCACAAAGGCACCTGGATACTGCATTGTGCAAAGTGAAGTCTTTCAACCAACAGTGCTTAAGAACGTGACCAACAGGATCATGGGAATGATGAACCACAGATGCTACCTCACACCATAGAGAAAAACACATGAGCTGAAATCATAAAGCTTCCGGAAGAAAACCTAAGAGAATACCCTCACAACTTTAAGGTAGGCATAGATTTCATATATAGGACACAAAAAGTATGAACTATAAAAGAAAAAAAAACCCAATAAAATGAACATCAAACTTAAAACTTTTATGCATCAAAAGGTAAGAAAGTGAAAAAGTAAGCCACAGACTGGGAGAATATATCACAACACATATATCTGCAAAAAGCCTTTAATCCACTAGCAATAAAAATACCATACACACACAGACAGAAAGAGCAAAGGGCCTGAAAAATTAAGGTAGATATACAATAAACACATTAAAAGGCGTTCCACATTAGCCATTAGAGAGATACAACAATGTTGAGCATGTAAAATGGTACAACCACTCTGGAAAACTAGCAGTTTCTTACAAAGTTAAGCATATACCTACCCCATGAATCTGAAATTTCATTTATAGGTATTTGCCCAAGAGATGAAAACAAATGTCTGCAAAGCACTTGTACAACACTATCATAACATCTTTATTCAAAATAGCTCCAAGCTGAGAACAATCCAAATTTTCATCAACAGGGGGACAGATGAACTGTTTGTAATCACACCATGGAACACTGATCAGCAAAAAAAAGAATGAATTGCTGATACATGCAACACCACAGATGAATCACAAAAACATGTTGATCTAAGAAGCTGGACACAAATGGAAATGTTCTGTATGATCTTATTTATAGGAACTTCAAGAACAGACAAAATGAATTCTGATGATATAAATCAAAATAGTTGTTGCCAGTAGAGGGTGGAAATTTACTGGAGGGGAACAGGGAATGAGATTCTGGGATAATGGAAATGTCCTTCCTGTATCTTGATTGGTTTATTGGTCATGGGCGTATATATTCACCAAAATACATGGAATATATACATTTAACATCTGTGCATGTCATTCTATATAAATTTTAACTTCAATTTAAAAAATATATCAGGTAAATCTTTCCATATCAAGGCAAACACATCAACCTTGTTGGTTAAAGCACTTTAAAAACACCCTCTAATATTAATAATGAGAAATTGGTTTAGAATCAAGAGTGACAGAATCCTCTCCAAATCTTACTCTATGAGTTTCTACATTACACTCCATTTGATTCTTTCAGAGCATATGATGTTTTCTGATTTCTGTGACTGTGGAATAATATGTCTTGTAAAAATTTACCTCAATTCTTAAATCAGTTGTCTCCTTAGATTCTGTCAAATACACAAAAGGGAAATATGTAAATTCATTTCACCTACACATCCTTCATCTTTTTTGATATATCTGTCTTGGCCTCAGGATGGTACTAGAAGATTAGCTCAATTGTACATTAGTTTTACATTTAGAGAAATGTAGTGGAACCCAAGGGAAGAAATAGATACGGCACAACAAAATTAATTACTTAAATAAGTCAGCAACCCAACTAAAAGCTTTGGAGAGAGTATGGCTTCTGGCATGCCTTTCAAGCTATTATTTTAAGGGTACAGATCTGTTTAATTTCAGGTGGTTGAAGTGAGGAAATGCATGGGAGACCAAGAGAAGATTAATAAAAGTGAGAACAAAATAGAATCTGCGAAGTCAGGGCCAGCTGCTTGCCAATATGAATAGAATTACAGTAATCATTTGGATGAGTTGGAGGCCAAAGATAAAAGCACAATAAATTCCCAGAAAACTAGATTAGAGAGAGCGCCATCTAAATTAAAAAGCTACAGAAATCACAAATTTGGAATAAAAGGTATTTATTTTTTATTAAACTTATAAATTTAATGCTCATTTAACCTAAGGCTCTCATTAAAAAAAAGTTTTATATATAAAACAAGTTTTTATATATTTGTATACAACTTCTATATAATATATAATGTTTTATATAAAGATAACTTTCTTGTTCTCTATGTTTTTTATATTCTTGTTGATATATTACCTTTGATTTTTCCAAGCGTTTTCTCCCACAGTGAGCTTGGTATTTTTGTAACCATGACAATATGCCTGATAATACCTTTTTTTTTTGACAGTGTGTACTAAGGGTTGGCTGAGAAGACACAGTAAAACCATCTTCCATTTGATTACATATATCCATCTTCTTTCAGATCTAAGGGATTTTAAAAAACCCATCACAGGTTATCCAGATTGCAAAGATAGGGACCTCACAAGGGTGTGATGGTTTTCCGGATGTGGGAATTTTACTCTGAAACATTTTCTGAGGGGATGGATGACAAGGCATTAGCTGATAGAGAGTTGAAAAGGAACTGCTGTAACTGTCTCTTTCATGACAGAATTGTGCCAGAAGGGAAGGAACACTTTCTGTTCAGTGGAGCCAGCAGATCGGCATCTGGTACAAGTTGAGAACATTTCTGAAAAATTCTATTATCCATGTAGATGACAAAGACACCAGTTGAATAAAATAAGAGAATGATAATATTCTCATATCTTGATATCTTCCCTTTGAATCTAAAATATGATTCAACAGAGGAGAAGTGAAAACAGACTATTAAGCAGGAGATGGCTCTTTGCCAGTTCATCCTGAAAAAAAAAGCATTTCTCTGCCCAATGCTGTCATTTTTCATAAGCACTGATAATGAGTCAGAGGCTGCGTCTGTATTTCCTGCATAAATGACCAATGATTACAAATCAAAATGGCTAAACTTGAGTTGTTTTGGGTTTTTTATAGAGAAATTTTTGAAAAATAATAAATGAAACAATAAGATATACCATGATTGCAAGAAATAGCATCACTGTGAAATCTCTAGTAGAAATGCAAACGTCTTTTACTCTGGACTTTTCCATGCTCTGTATTGTGAAGATCATACAGAATATCTTGAGAAAATGGAAACATTCCAAAGTTACCCTCAGTAAAATGCAATGTTAGGGAATTCATAATAACCATGTTCATTTAAACACTTTCCAAACTTGAAAATGTGGTTTGTTTTATGATAAAAAAGAACGTATCACTGTTTATAATACATCTCTTTTCCTAAAATTCTGCTCCATGTTATTGAATCAAAATATACTCCAATCTGTTTTGAAATGTGAAGTGCCAAGTTGCTGTGTAATATTCCCAAGCCCCAGACATAGAAAAACATGAGTAAACATTAAACTCTAGTTAAGGAATAGAACTCGTTTTGAACTTCTTATTGCCAAAGTTGAATAAATCAGATCTTCTGGTGGACAATACACATTACTACATAAAAATATTTTCATCTTTCCATAGATTTGTTTCCAGAGGAAATGAAACTAATGACAGCAATAAGAGCAAAAAAGAACAAAGTAGACCCAGATATAGACCTGTTATGACAGGTTCCAGAAACCCAAGCACCTTTCATTGTCACCTGCCTCTGTCTGAACACAGGACAGAAGGAAGGATTGCTTTGGAGGGGGAGGAAGCCAATACAATGTCATCAGTGCCTGAGAAAGAAAAGTAGAAGAGAAAAAGGCAGGACCTTCGATGACAACCTGTCCACTTTCTTCACATTCAGGACCAGCACTGCCTTTGGATGACACTTAAGAGGCAGGCATCCCTTCCTTGTGAGAATTCTGGCAACTTTCAGGTCTCACAAAACACCACACATTAATGCTCTTAAAATCCACCCAAACATTTCAGGTACCCTCTTTAAATATTCCCGTCCCCTTCCTTCTAATCCAGAGCACTCAAACGAGCACATAGTTTGAAGGAAAGTGATTCTTAACCAGGTTTTAAGGAAAGAGATTGTATCCACTATAAATGTGCTTAAACCATGGCATATGCCAATAAATCTCTGGGATGTGAGAGCTCTACAGTATTTACTCTTCAGCTGGACTTTTCCACGTATGAATTTTCAAACACAAACATGTGATACTCAGTTTAATTCCTTTTGTTGAGCCTCATTTCCAACAAATGATAGAAACTTAATCTCAGCCAATTCAGGATGATCTCAGCCTATTTTAGCTGGATCTATGTCCACATTTCAGGGATACGTGGAACAGCAAAGTTTGGGGTGGGGAGGAAGGAATCTGGTTTTTGGACAAGGTTTCCTATCCATGCTAACACTCTGAGAGAAGCCCGAGTTCTGTTGTGTCTCCAGCCACTGGGTCACACAGACTGTTGTCCTCATCATCGCAAATGCAGTCTTTTCTTTACAAATATTTGCCTGTCCCTCCTGGACAGCAAGGAAATGCTGACTGCTCCCTGTATTTTGCTGGGTACAACAGGGTATAATCCCAGCTCTCCTTAGCAGAACCACACCCTAGATGCGCTCCAGGATGGGGTGTGAGGGAAGCAGGGTGAAGGCCTTATCTCTCAAAACACTCTCTGACATCAAATCTAACCCCTCTCCCCTTCCCTCCTTCTCTTCTTTTTCTTGGGAGCAAGGAGTTTTTAGCTCCTTTATTGAAGGGAAACTAGCTCTTAAGAAACAAATACTTATATTTTATTCAAATGCCATGGATCTTGATTTTTAACGTCTACTTTATTAAATCTCACTAATATTCTTTAAGGGATAACAACATAGATAAGTAGGCTACCGTTAAGAAATCTTACTTTAACAAGAGAACTAAGAAGCCACTAGGATACTTCCAGGGACTATCCTCAGTGATGCTCCTTATCTTTAATCTGGGAATCCAGGTAATATTCAGCCCCTTTGGCTACCACCAATACAGAAAATTCACACTGAATCCTTGGAATAATGCATCAACAAAGAAACGTTGTTTGCAAAGCCACGCATGCATCTCCACGTTTCATTTTGGCCCTCTGGACCCTCGTGCGGCCTCTTCTTCTGCAGAGTTTCTAATGGTATCCCCTTTTATCTCCCCCAGCGTACAATCTGTAAATTCTGTTCTACTATGGCCATGGCCATGCCTGACCATAATCTGACCTCTCAGAACTGATCTTGACTTTCTAAAGTCAGAAGCCAAGATCTTACTTCCTGAAATCAGTGACCACTGAATGTCCAGTGCAACCTGACCAGAGTCTCACTTCTTCCCCATAAATCTTCGTGTCCCCTAACTCTGTGTCTCACTTAAGTCCCCACACTCTATGAAGGTGGGAGGCTGGTCTCTGCCTGAAGTGGGTTCTCTGAGATGGTGACACCGACAGACAGGAAGGCACGAGGCTGTGAGGGCAGCATTCCCGTCAGGAGCTCCAGGCCGTGGTAGGTAACCTAGACACTCGAATTCTCCCCTCCCTCCTCTGGGCTCATTATCCTTCTCCCCAGAGCTTGATCATCTGCAAGGAGTGCTTCAGTCCCTTTGCAGAGCCCCCGGCCCACCATGCTCATCCATGAGCCAATTCTTTGTGCTTGAAGTCAGAAATGACAGACGCCAGGTTACAACATGGACTTCCAAGCCCAGTGAGGCGTCCTCACTGCCCTGCTGATTCCCCCACCTCTGGCCTTGACCGGGTCATCTGAGAAAAGAGAGGCTCTCAGCTGAGCCTAAATCGTTGAGCATTGATGGGTCTCTCTGCAGCTTTGGAGGTCCCCCAAGGCCTCTATACCACACACGGGATATTTCTGTGGGTAACTTTCTCCTGGAAAAGTCTGAATTCTCTCTGAGAAGCACAAAGAGAAGGGCCCCTGTGCCCTCGGCCCCATGTCATCCCTTCCATGCTGGGCAGACCAACGCCCTCTCGCAAGCCTAGGCTCCTACAGGCACCCAGGCCTCCCCTTCCAGGGAAGATTAGGACTCTCTGTGGTTTGGCAGCTGATGGCAGGCCCCTCTGCTTTGGAGGGCTCAGTATTCATGCTCTTCTCTCGAGGAAATCCCTGTGCAACAAAAACTCAGTGGCACAGATTACTCTCCTGTGCCGACTGTAGGAGGGGGTCATGCCTTCTTTCCCTTCCTCTGCAGGACATCCTTCAAAACTCCTAGAAATGTAAAGCATTCAGCAGTATTTTTTTATTGAGGTATAGTTGATATACAATAATACATTAGTTGCAGTTGTACAACATAGTGATACAAAATTTTTATAGATTAAACTCCACTTATAGTTATTATGAACTATTGGCTATATTCCCTCTGCTCTACAATATATCCCTGTAGCTTACTTATTTTATACATAGTAGTTTGTACCTCTTAATCCCCTTCAGCAGTATTTTGAAATGCAGCTCATGAGAGTCCCCTCATCTTTCTTCTATGTCCGCAACTTTGCCATGTGGTCATGGACATTGCCTGAATATCAGCCTTAATTCTAGTCTAGGGTTTTCATCATCTAAGGAGAGGCATGTATCCCACAAAGAATCTGACAGATCCCAGGTGGCCCCCAGCACAGCAAGCACAAGTATCAGACCATAAAATTCAGGGGCAAGAGAAATGTTTCTATTTCTCTATAATTAAGTTTAGTTTATGTTTAAAGTCTCCATTTCCCCAGTGGTAGAACCACATTTAGCCCCAGATCACGACATTCCTAAGTCTCCTGTAGCTTAGACACAGCGTAAGGGAAGGAATTTGTCTCCAACTTCCACTCTCTGCACATAAAACAGATAAGATGATACAGAGAACAGTGTCAGAAAAAAAGAAATCTCTTTCAGTCTATTGACATGTCGTGAGCTACATGAGATATTTTAAAAACAAAATGGAGATTGGGGATGAGGGGGTTTCAGTAAACATTAATTTCTATGCACATTGAACAACTTGAAAACTGTTTGGGGAAAACACAGAATGTGTTAAATATATAAGATACGTGGAACATTTTCCTCCTGAGTGAGTGATTATTAATAGGAAAATAGTAAATCATGACCAAAATAATTAGAATAGATTACTGCTGTAACATGAGTCATTACTGCATCAAGTTGATAATGCAGGTCAAATCACAGCACCTGAAGGGTAACCACTATGAATGGAAAGAATCAAATATTATTACGTGAAGTTATGAAATGATATTCTACTACCATAGCGCTGTAGACATCTTCTCAACGTGTGTCTGCCAAAGGGATTGGGCCAGGGAATCCTGGGGGAAGTAAGCCGGACAGGGCCAGTGCCTGCAGGGAATCTGTCATCTGTATCCACGCTTCACCCAGAGGAGGAGGTGCGGGATAAAGATGGTGATGGCTGCTGAAGGCTATAAAGAGGCTGAACCAGGATTAGCTTCATCACACTTTCCACTGACCGCTCCACATACTTCTCCCCAAAGTCCTTTCTGTGGAAAAGTAAGCCCCATGAGATCCTCCTTGAAAAGTGGCTAGCTGGTCAAACCCACCTAGGACTCTCATAGGCAACAATGTCCTCATAGGACTGGGTAGAGCTGCTGAGGTGTGAAAGCCCTATCTACATCATTACTTTTTTTTTTACAGCCCAGTATTACTTTGTCTTGTTTCTTTTATGAGCAACCTGGAGAAATGACACCCTGAGCACCACACTGGAAACGCTGGTTAAATCTACTTCTCAAGACATATTCTTTTTTCAGTAAGTTTACAGAGTTGACCTCTCATTGTTGTACAGTTTTATTTATAAAATTCTGAGCAGAATGAGGCCCACTTGTTGGCTATCATGAAGGACATCTTAGGTGCTCCCAAGTTTTGGCAGTTATGAGTAAAGCTTCTCTAAACTTCCACATGCTGGTTTTTGTGGGATGTAAGTTTTTGGCTCCTTTGGATAACTACCAATGAGTGTGACTGCCGGATAGTATGGTAAGAATATGTTTAGTTTTGTAAGAAACTGCTAAACTGTCTTTCAAAATGGCTGCACCATGTTGCATTCCCACCAGCAGTGAATGAGAGTGCCTCACCAGCATTTGGTATTGCCAGTGTCCTGGGTTCTGGCCCTTCTATTGGGTGTGTGAGAAAAGAAAATCTGTAATGATAATATCCAGCATGGGTGCAAGTAGGGTGTACAAGGAAAGAGCCTTTTCCTATCTGGCTGGTAAAATGTAAACTGGTACCTTTGCATAAGGAATTTGGCAATGTGTATCAGAAGACCCAACACACTCATGTGCACTGACTCAGGAATTCTATCCTTAGGAATTAGCTTCCGGGAACACAGATTCACTGAAAGTATGTGGGCATTGGTATCTTTTACAGAATTATTTACGAAAACAAAAACATGGATATAATCTATATGTTCAAGGAGACTGACTAAAATATGTATTACACAATAATAATAAAACCTGAAGCACCATTATAAGACATATTGTGGAAGAATATTTAATTGTTAAGTTAAAAAGACAGGTTATATTTCAGAATGACCCATAATATATTATAGAATATGGTTATCTCTATATGATGAGATTATGTAAGATATTTGGTTTTTTTGTCTTTTTTTCTCTATTTTCCAAATTTTCAACAATTAACATGTGTTACATTTCTATTCATTAAGAAATTATAAAAGCATATCAGGCACAAAAGGCACAAAAGAGGATTTAGCTCACTACTGCTGACTTATCTTTTTGATTGCTTTTTAAAAAACTCTTTTGATATTTTGGCCATATTTAAAGATCCATTTTTGATTCCTTGTTGGAGGACTGAGTTATAAAGCTCTAAAGAGAAGTGAAATTTGTGTGGCTCAATGTAAGAATGACTCAAACTCAGGTGATCTGCAATATTTTAGGGCAGCTTACAAGTTTCAAAAAACAACAATACAAGACTAATGTAAGTGAAATTCATGTGGATATTTTCTATTCCAAATATGACATATTTTTACCACACTAGCAGGTTGCATGAAAAGAAGAAGAAATATTTTAAAATAAAGAAATCTTTATTTTTTGTAATCAAAATAACCTCCATTTCATTTCAGCGTGTCGGAACCCACAGCTGTATTGTACAGCTTCCTAAGGAAGAGAGAGAAGGAACAACAGCTTTCTTGGGATTAAAGAGAAAAGAAATGAAAGCAGAAATAAAGGCCCATGTCTCTTCCACCTCAGCAAGTACCTCCTGCAGCTACCAACTCATGTCCACAGACGGCACTTAAAGGCCATTGATCTCCATTTATTCTGCCTTCTCTCTAAAACATTTCTTCTTCTAGAATCTCATTAAGTCACATGAACAGCTGTACCAAGTTGTTATGGCAACAGGAATTTTTAAAGTAAATTAATTTCACTACAAGGTGTTATTAAGATCAGGTGAGGGTGGCCTTGAATCATAATGGCCCCTCTCTGCCGGCAAGAGCATGAAGGCTCCCCAACTGGCAAGAGCCAAAACTGGAAGGAAATGTCTTGATTTATGATCATCTTTTCACAGTGCTTATAGGAAAGTGACCATAAATTGTGTTGGTTTTACTGCAAGTTTGTATATTCCGTTTTAATCCTCCATACAGTGATAAATGAGGGAGTTATGCAGCCATTGGTCCATTGGTCTCTGATTAACTTATACAACAAAAGGAGCTATAATTCAGACAGTGTCCCATGTGGGCTGTCAATGCGATCCTAATGAGCTTTACATTATGGAAAATTTTGACCTTTTAATTTCAGAGGAAAGGGCTAAAAGTCTCAGATGCAAAAATAACATTGGAAGCTGAGCTATCACACAGATGAACACGGAAGGCAGCACAGTTCTGGGGACAGAGAGGAGGAGGTTTGCCAGTCCTGTCTCCAAGTTCTTTCACACTCTTGGTAGTTCTGGGTTCTCTAGGTTCGAATTTCCCAGAGTTACTTTTTTTTTTAAACACTATTCCTAGAAAGGTATTCTGTGGTCAAATAATTACGGACTATAGTCCATAACATAGGCCCCCTCCCCTGAGAAAGTCACAAACGAATACAGCAGATTAAAAGCACTGCTAAGCCCTGCTGGAAAGAACCCATCCTAACTGTATTTAAGCCAGTATTTCACAAACATTTTTTGTCACTGAACCTATTTTTAAATATCTCCTTAGTTTTTAGTAACACTTTATTTACATCAGGTGGACACACTTGAAAAATGTTCCTTAGATTAAAATTTTGAGGTCAAAATTAGTAATAATTAAACATTCAAAAACTGCATTCAAAAGGTCAATTCAAATACAGGAATACTTGTTTCCTTTTTCCTAATTTCCATTGCTAACAAAACCACTACCTCTCCTCCCTGCTTCTTTTTAAAATATTTATTATGTGTCATACACTCACCTAATAGCTTTGCACAAGTCATACCATAGAACCTGGCCACACCTCTTTACTGGTACAGAATGCACATGTGTGCTTGTGTGTACAGAGACACACATGCATGCACATGCACCCACATGCTCACACGCACACACAGGTACACACACACTCTATGAGAAGGACAGTGACAAAGGCAACAGCCACCCTGACATTCACTTTCAAGCAGCATGTGTCAGGATAAAGAAAGACTCCCCCTAACCCTGGAAGATGGGTTTATATAATAGCAATCTGGAATTTCTGGGAGTGAAACAAACAGCAAAGAGAGCAGCAGGGGAGCAAATGAGATGGTTGAGATGCAAAGCAGTGAGGTGGAGGGGTTAAAAACAAGGCTCCCCTTTCTCTACCAGGAATCTGCAAAGCACTGGAAACTGGCCAGAAAGACAGAGAAACTTCATCAGTTTGTAAGCTGCCACAGAGGCATCAGCAGCAGGAATCTAGACAAGAGAAAAAGATCATTGTGCCATTTTACTCCCCTAATGAACGTACAGCTTCAGGATTTCTAATCTTTTTTCTTATAATCCACCCTGGTCCTTGTTAAAATTTGTACTCAGCAGGGAATTCCCTGGCAGTCCAGTGGTTAGGACTCAGTGGTTTCACTGCTGGGGCTCAGGTTCGATCCCTGGTTGGGGAAGTAAGATCCCACAAGATGTGAGGTGTTGCCAATAAATAAATAAATAAAATTTGTACTCAGCATACTGTAAATCCAAAAAAACAAAAGCTAATTTGAAATGACTTGGAAAAGCACCAAACCAGTAGTAGAAAGGGTTATTTCCCATGAGTACCTGTGCACATTTAAAGTAAATAAAATTATATTAATATTCCTCACACCCACACCTTTTGAGACGACTGAGGAAAAAATTTAAAAACAGGTAGTCTCTGTAGTGTATACAGAAGTCAAGTCAAAATATAATGTTTACGCATGAAACATAGAATGTTATAAACCAACGTTAGACAAATAAACAAACCAAAAACCAGGTGGTCTAAAGACGTCTAGAGAAAGTGGTTCTCTGAGCCTTGCCTTTGAAGCAGCACTCAGCCGCATCCTCCCATCCCCAAGGAGCAAGTGCCTGCAGTCCTTCTCTCTGCCAAACAGCCAGCCGAGAAGAGACAGCCGGGCGCCCAGGCCACACCATCCAGGCACTGCCATGGGCGGCCTTGGCAGGCTGGGGTGAGGAGAGTGGGGAAACTGGGTGTGGGGGGGTGGTTCGGGCAGCAGGTGAGGGGCTGGCGGGCAGCGCAGTGGCGAGCGTGGAGCAAACAGGGGCAGATGCCCGCCAAGGCACCATGCCAGCCTGAGCAGCGTGTGGAAACTGAGCACAGCTTCTCTATGGGGCTTGTGACCTATGAGGTGCTCTGCAGTGGGGATGAGGACAGTTAGATGTGGATGGACGGAATGCCTCACTCACAGAAAGAGCCTTTGAGGGGCTGTCGGCAGGAGGAGAGGAGGCTGGAGGACGTGCCCCAGGCGTAGGCAACACCAGCAGCCGAGGTTAGAGGCCAGGAAAGGCGAGTGTCACAGTCAGGCAGGAACGCTCTTGCACAAAACAGGAGGCAGAACCAAGGGGGGACCCAGGCTGTAGAAGAGCTCCACACCAGACAGGAGTCAGCTGCTCTTCAGAGGGTAAAACGGACTGATGAGAATTTTTTGAGCCAGAAAGGAGATCAGTTGTGTCTGCACCAAAACACTTAACTTAGTCCAACACTTAACTTAGTCCAAGACACCTGAATAGGTCATATTGCTGGGTAACGAGTTGGAGGGAGTGGCAGGTGCCTGGCTCAATGTGGCGACTGTGGAAGTGGCTCTTTCATCCTTGTTTATTTTACTCGTAAAAGAAACTTACTGCTATAATCATTTCCTACACTCTAATTTTTCTTTTGAATGTCTGCTTGGGTTAGACATTACATGGCTTGTAATGAGAATGGTAAAATGCCTTGTTCTTCTTATGGTAATTTGAATAGCAAATACAGAATGAAACAACAAAACAACCTAGACAATAAAAATAATTGTTAACCCATTTTACTAGCTCTGCAACCAAATTATATTTTTATAAATTACAGTGCCTACAGAGGTAACTGTGCTCACAGGTTCCTTGTTAACAAGGTCACCAGTTTAATTTGAATATTTTCCACAGCTGTTGCCCTCACACCTAAAGAGGGAAGTGGCTCCAGCTATGTAGGGCAAGTGGCCGGGAATGCTAATGAGTCTAACAGATTGGTTCAAAATAGAAGCATAAACCTTCAATTCATGAGGACATGACAGTTACAAAACCAAAGCCAAGGAGAAATAATCTGTGTTCAGGAATTCAACCCTGCAACATTGCTTGAATTTTTGACATAGTTCTTGGCCCAGGCTCGGCAAAATGTGCACACAGTAAAGAGAAGGACAGGGAAAAGGTTACAAGAGACCATATAATTCCATGACCGTGAATTTCGCTTTTAGAAGAATCAACAAAGAACTACATTGAAAACATGCTTCGTTTCCTCTCTTTAATAGATTTACTGTGAGAGAACCTATCACTAAGCAATGTCATGTGCTACAGGACAAAGTTGAAATTCAGAATTCACCAATGATACAGGTGGCATTAAGTAATGGATACAATGAAATTTTAATTTGAGAGTAAGAATCAGTCATTGTTTACTATTCTGTTTTTTTTTTTAAGTAGAGATGAGGTAAACTTTAGTAACACTCGTAAATAATAAATCTTCTTTATTTTTATGCTCTTTCTCATTTCCCGTGCCTTCAATACTAATTATAGGAACTCACTGTAGGTTACAGAATGCAATCACTGGGGCCATAGAACAGGAATGGCTGTACCACCATCACAGTTTGCCCAAGGATGGCGTCCAAGTGGAAGCCCTAGAATGGCAAGAAAGGTCAGGAGCTTTCAGACTAAATCTTCGAATGACACATTATGGCATGATGAAAATGTCATCAAACCCCTACAAACATGCAGACTGAATGTGTGCCTTATCCTAAAGGAGGTAACAAATAGAGGGCAAAGACTCGTGGGAGCTGTGCGATTCCATCAAAGTCTAACTACTTGGGAAATGTCATCCAGATGCTGATTCTCAAACCAATTCCCTAGCACTCGGGGGAAAAAAAGAGTTAAAAAAAAAAAATCACAGGGGCTTCCCTGGTGGCGCAGTGGTTGAGACTCTGCCTGCTAATACAGGGGACACGGGTTCGAGCCCTGGTCTGGGAGGATCCCACATGCCGCGGAGCAACTAGGCCCGTGAGCCACAACTACTGAGCCTGCATGTCTGGAGCCTGTGCTCCGCAACAAGAGAAGCCGCGATAGTGAGAGGCCCGCGCACCATGATGAAGAGTGGCCCCCGCTTGCCACAACTAGAGAAAGCCCTTGCACAGAAACTAAGACCCAACACAGCAAAAATAAATAAATAAACTCCTACCCCCAACATCTTCTTTAAAAAAAAAAAATCACAGAAGTAAAAACCAATGCTTTTAACTACTCCAGGTGACGGGTTGGAGGTGCCAGGCTTCTCGGAGCCAGCCAGATCCTTTGGTGGGCTGTGCATGGCACTTAGCTTACTTTTAATTGTCCGGAGTCCCCTGGAAGAGAGGCAGGCACCTGGAGAAGTCCCGTAAGTCTTTCAGAGCCTAGAGGCTTATGAAAGGGACAAATGGAGTTTATCACTTAAGGACATGAGGGAAGACTAAAGAGATAAATTATCCCAAAATACTAGTGATGATTTACCTAATTAGTCTCCGACAGCTTGAAATGTGTCCTAAAGAAAAAGGTAATGTGGCAATCTGGGAGTCGTTTGTGCTTAAGAAAAGCTAGATCAATGAACTGTAGACACAAAAATAGCATCCAATTGGATTACTAATTCCCTCTGAGTAATTTTACCTGGTATTTCAGGACCTTCAGAAAGTTTCTTAGAGATAATTTTTTTTTTTTATTTTTAGGAAAACTTACCCTGAGTTTTGCACCAGACTAAATATTTAGTTACGAATATTTAAAAAAATAATATTTTAATATTAAAAAATATTAAAAGTCAAGAGGACTCTTTTAAAACTTATAAGGCTCTTTTTTACTGCTGTGGTAATGGGGTGGGGGAGTTGGGGGAGTATGGTAAGTGAACATAGAGAAATTATCTAACAATTTGTTTCCATTTAACATTCAACTCAGGAAAGATTTGTTTCTCTGCAGATTTTAAGAGATTCAAATAGCACCATTTATGTTCAGCTCAATTAAGCTACTGATTATTCCATTCTTTTAGCAGTAAAGTGTCCTCAACCTGTTAATACTTCAGAACAATAAAACAGCCTGGGCTGCCCAGGGCTTCTTTCTACACTGTGCATAGTCCACGCAAAGATTATTAACATGTGCCTGCAGTTCTCCTTCTACTGGGAAATGGTAAGAGGGCCTGATGGTCTAGACTTACTCCTTGAAGGAGCAGAAAGAGAAAGATAGATATCTAGTTCACAGTGGAAAAAAAACAGGAAATCTGGTCTTTTGTTTTTAAAAAATTTCAAGAACTCAACAACTGCAAGTCTTGGGACATTAAGAAAAAACAAAACAAAACAAAACACACACACACACACACACACGCACACACACACACTACTCCAAGGCATCCCAGGAGAATTCTTATATTGAATTTAAGACAGTAACTTATGTCCCTCCCTCATCAAGATTAGCCATATCATAATTGAGATAACAACAGAGGTAAATGGCATTAGATGGGTGTGTATATTAGTATAAAGTGGATCATTTAATTTGTCTCTATCTCAGCAATATTTTTTCTGGGTTCTTAGTATGTCAGGCACAAAGGGAACAGGGTGAGAAAAGGCCTGTCCAGTCCTCTCAAGCCAGTTAAAAACTTGTCAAAAACAGGGAAAGTTTTTTTTCTAGCAACGCCCAACTAGCTGGCTTCTGACCACCTTCCACCTCAAAACAATGACACATACTGTATGTTAAATATTACAAAAATACACATTAAATAAAAATATATTTGAAGACATTTTAGATCTACCTAGGTAGGACTGCCTGATTTCACTAATGAAAATATGAGACATCCAGTTAAACTTGAGTTTCAGATAAATAGCAAATAATTTTTGATATAAGTATGTGCCATTTAATATTTGGGACATGCACTAAAAATTATGTATTGTTTATCTGACACTCGTGTGACCGAGCATCCTATATTCATCTAGCAACCCTAGAGCAAAGCAGTGAGAACCTGGAGGCTAAGATCTGAAATGGTGGAAACCTACCCAGTGTGGCTTTTCTTCTTCAAGGCACCTGCTAATTCCAAAAACAGCAGCTTAGAACCAAGAGAAACTAAATGAAATTGCAAAGCATGTATAGAACTCAGGGAACAAAAATGGAGAGTTAGGATCCACCAAGGAAGTTCAGCTGTAGTCAAACCTCCTTTG
Source organism: Mesoplodon mirus (assembly GCF_964341445.2). Classification (NCBI taxonomy): domain Eukaryota; kingdom Metazoa; phylum Chordata; class Mammalia; order Artiodactyla; family Ziphiidae; genus Mesoplodon; species Mesoplodon mirus. The sequence continues at coordinate 27,098,525 of NC_138979.1, read as the reverse complement.
GTTAAAGTGTAGGAATAAGGACTGTTAGTTGAATTTTGTCCCCAAAAGATATGGAAGTTCTAACCCCCAGTGCCTGTGAATGTGACTTTATTTGGAAATAGGGTCCTGGCAGATGATCAAATTAAGATGCGGTTGTTAGGATGGGCCCAATCCACTATGACTGTCTCTTTATAAAAGGGGGAAATTTAGCCAGAGATATACACCCAGGGAGAACACAAAGTGAAAATGAAGGCAGAGATCAGGGTGATGCTTCTCCAGTCCAAGAAACACCAAAGATTGCCAACAAAACACAGAAGCAAGGAAGAGGCCTGGAACAGATTCTCCTCCAGAAGGAACTAACCCTGCTAGCACTTTGATCTCAGACTTCCTACCACTAGAACTGTGAGACAATAAATCTGTTGTTCTAAGCCACCCAGTTTGTGGTACATTTTTATGGCAGCCCTAGCAAGCTAACACAAGTATCAACTAGAGACACACCTGGCTTGGGGGCTGAAGCCAACCCTGCCTAGCTCTTCTCCATTTGCCAGCGCACCTAGACATCCAGCTTGTCAGAACTGGTAACGACCCACCCCAGGAGGAAGATGATCATGCTCAGAGCCTCAAGATATTTCTACATATGCAACGTTCAGCACCACTCAGGAACAACCAGGCACAGAATAAAACAAGATGGGAACAACAACAAAACAATAAAAAAAGACGTTATCAAAATGGCCAATAAACATATTTTAGGGTGCCCAAAGTAACCAATCATCATGAAAATGCACATTGCAATCGTAATATTATACATATAGGTTTTTACCAGAATGCTTCAATTAAAGACACTGACAAGAACAGGTGCTGGCCAGGCTGTGAAGCAGCTGGGACTCTGCCTTTCAGTAAATTGGTACAAGTACTGTGGACAACTTGTTGGCACTATCTACAAAGCTCTCCCATACTAAACAATTCCACACTGGGGTACATACCCAGTAGAAATGTGCATATATGTCCAACCAAAAGACAGGTACAAGAATGTCCACAGCAACATTTCTCAGAGTAGCCCCAAAATGGAAATAACCCAAATGTCCATCAAGGCAGACACATAGAACTACATAGCAATGAAATGAACACATAACTTACAAGCATCATGTTGAGAGCAAGAAGACAAAAGGTATACATACCACGTGGTTCTGTATGTACAAAGTTCAAGATGATAAAAACGAATCAGGGTGTTATCGAGATCTGTAAGAGAGGTCACTTCTGGGAGCAAGGCGGACCTAATGACAAGAAGCAGGCACTTCTCTAGGGTACTTACGTCCTCTCTCTCAGTCTGGAAGGTAGTATACTCACACTGTGATAATTCAAGCTGTGCAGTTAGGATTTGGGTATTTCTTTTCTGCATGTTTTTTAATTGAAGTATGGTTGCTGTATAATATTATATAAGTTACAGGTGTGATTCACAATTTCTAAAGGTTATACTTCATTTATAGTTATTGTAAAATATTGACTATATTCCCCACGTTACACAATACATCCTTGTAGCTTATTTTATACCTAATACTTTGTACCTCTTAATCATCTACCCCTATACTGCCTCTCCCCCACACTGGTAACAACTAGTTTGTTCGTTATACCTGTCAATATGCTTCTATTTGTTATATTCACTAGTTTGTTGTATTTTTTAGATTCCACATATAAGTGATATCAAACAGTATTTGTCTTTCTCTGTCTGACTTATTTCACTTAACATAATGCCCTCCAAGTCCATCCACATTGCTGCAAATGGCAAAATTTCATTCTTTTTAATGGCTGAGTAGTATTCCATTGTACATATATACCATGTTCTGCATGTTTTGATGTCACTACTTTAAAGAGCATTTTTTAAATGTTTTAAAAAATGAGCTTTAACTATCTAAAAAAATCCACTTATCAGGGATGCAGGAATTATGAGGTGTTAGAGCTGTATTAGGCAGGGTTCTTTAGAGAAACAGAACCAATAACCAATAGGATCAATAGGAGATGATTTATTATAAGGAACTGGTCCTGGAATTATGGGGGCTGACAAGTCTAAATCTGCAGTTTGGGTGAGCAGGTAGAGACTCAGGAGAGCCAGTGGCACAAATAAAGTCTGAAGGCTGGAAGGCCATCTGCTGGAGAATTTCCTTTGCTTGAGAAGGCCAGTCTTTTTATTCTATTCATGCCTTCACCTAACTGGGTGAGGCTCACCCACATCAGGGAGAGCAATCTGCTTTACTCTGAGTCCCCTGATTTAAATGTGAATCTCATTCATTAATACCCTCCAAGTTGACACATAAAATTAACTATCACAATAGCACACAATTAATAAAGAAAGAGACAAAGTAATTTGATGGCATGGTGGGCACTGGAAGCATTGATGCCTGTGGGTGTTCAGATGAACTTTAGCAATAATACTTCCAAACCAAGTCACCTGTAGGGATGCACAGATTTTATGCAGCAATTCAAAAGTTATTTGGATGTGTTACTAAGACTAATGTAGCTATTAGCCCTCATTTATCCATACACAGTATAGAAATAATAACTTTCATTTTTTTTAAGTATGCATGCAATATTGCATCCCCACCAGCATTCTGGCTCAATCCTGCCTGTTTTGGTCTTTTTGGCATCAGCCCATTTCACACACTGTAATCAGAACAGTATCTTCAAATCCAAGTCCACACGTGTTCACATTAGTCATAAGTTAAAAGCCCATCCTCAGTTCCCCACTGACCACACATGAAAAAGTCCAGACTCTACAGAAGAACCTTCCATTCCCTCATTGTCCTTCTCACCACCCCTCCCCCACTGCATTCTGGGCTCACCTATTTTTGACTCTTTTATACATTATGCTACCTCCTTCTTCCACCCACCGGGTCCCTGGACATGCTATACATTTTCTGATCTCCATGTTTTCTGTCATGCTTTTTTTGGCTGTTTTCTAATGCTGGGATTAGCCATTCCTACTCTACTCACCTTTCCGCCCAAAACCTGAAGTGGAGAAGAGGCCTGGACTGAGTGTAGGGGCCTGCTTGAACCTTGCTACTGAGCTGCCTGACCCAGAGCAAACCACATCGCCTCCCAAACCCTTAGTATCACTATCAGGGCTCAAAACTCGGCAATGGACCAGAGATGCAGTTGTCAAACACTTCTGCTCATGCTCTGCTTCATAAGGCTCTTCCAACTTATTAAAAATGTGAATGTGTATCAGGATACACAGTACAAACTCCCTTTCTCTATCCTGTTCTCCCCAGAGGCAACCCATGCCATCAGATTCTCATTTAGTTTCCGAGCTATGTTCTCCATGTACAAAAGGACAGATTGTTTTCTCCTCTCTTGTGCAACTGGCAACATGCTATGTTTGCTATTTTGCATATTGCTTTTTTTTCATTTAACAGTATGAAACAAGAGATAGTTTCATATATCCACAAAAAGAGTCTAACCATTCTTTATAGCTACACAGTATTCTATCATATAGATTTTTTAACTACTGACCTAGTGATGGACATTTAGATTATTTCCAGTCTTTTGTTATGACCAATGATGCTGCAATAAGTAACCCATTAGATAATCTATTTCACAGGTGTGTGGATTACATCTGCTGGATAAATTCTTTAAGGTGGAAATTCTAGGGAAAATGGCATATACATCTGTAACTTTTAAACCAGTGCTAAATTTCATCTCATAGAGATGCACCCATTTATACTCTATCAGTGATGTAACAGAGTTTCTACTTCATGTATTTGCCAGGAGAATGTGCATTAAACCCTTAGTTCTCTAAGAATATGATAGAATATATTCCTATGAGGTTTTACTTTGTACTTCTACTATTCTAAGTGAGCTTGAGTATGTTTTCACTTATTTAAGATCTATTTGTACTTCCTGCCTTTAAACTATTCTATCATAAACTATGCTCTTTTATCTATTGACTTGTCTGCCCTTTCTTATTGATTTTAGGAGCTCTTTATATACTGATGAAAAGAGCCCTTTATGGGACTTCCCTGATGATGCAGTGGTTAAGAATCTGCCTGCTAATGCAGGGGACATGGGTTCGAGCCCTGGTCCAGGAAGATCCCACATGCCACGGAGCAACTAAGCCCATGTGCCACAACTATTGAGCCTGAGCTCGAAAGCCTGTGAGCCACAACTACTGAAGCCCGCGCACCGAGAGCCTGTGCTCTGCAACAAGAGAAGCCACCTCGGTGAGAAGCCCACGTGCCACAACCAAGAGTAGACCCTGCTCGCCGCAACCAGAGAAAGCCCACATGCAGCAGTGAAGACCCAACGCAGCCAAAAATGAATAAATAAAATAAATAAATTTATTTTTTTTAAAAAGAGCCCTTTATAATATGTATCACAAATGCTTCTTCAGTTGTGTTTCGACTACGGTCGTTTTTTAACGTGTAGATAGTTTGCGTTTTTTTTTAACACAATTCAAAACTTTTTTTCATAGCTTTTTGGTTTTATGCCATATTAAAAGGTCTTCCTCATTCTAGGATTATTTTTTAAATATCTTCTTGTGGTTTCTTCTTATAAGTTTGTATTTTGCATTTATGTCTTGGATTCATTTGAAATTTATTCTGCTTTAAGGCATGAGGTATGAATTCAAATATACCTGTGGGTCACAGACACAGAGAACAGACTTGTGGCTGCCAAGGGAGAGATGGGGAGGGAGAGGGATGGTCTGGGAGTTTGGGATTAGTAGATGCAAACTATTATATTTAGAATGGATAAACAACAAGGTCCTACTGTACAGCACAGAGAATTACATACAATCTCCTGGGATAAATCATAATGGAAAAGAATATTTTTAAAAAGTATGTATATATGTGTATAACTGAGTCACTTTGCTGTATAGCAGAAATTAGCACAACATCGTAAATCAACTATACTTCAATTTAAAAAGTAAATAAAAAATAAAAAATAGAAATAAAATGACAAATACATCTGTGGAGAATATTCAAAAATCTCATGAACCAACTCATGAGAGTGTTTAAAATTTTTTGCAATTATTTACTAAATATCATTAAAAAATATATAATTTCCAAATTCAGCTATAAACTCTGTAGCACTTTTAAATGTAAATGAGGAGAGTAATACATATCTATGAGATAATGTATCTCATATACAGATTTGTGGTCTTCTGTTTATAACACAACATACCCTCCTCTCCCACATACATTCCTTTACAGCTATCAGGAACCCACAGGTTGGCAATCACTGTCCCAGCCTCTTCTATGCCAAAGTGTGCATGATTCTACATCTCTCTCTTCCCCTGCCATTATCCTATCATCTTTGAATGTGATTTATGGTGACATAAAAGGCAACCCTTGTTGTTATTTTATCTTGCATTTAGAATGAGCAGGGGAAAAGGTATTTGAGGTCAGGTTATTAAAAAAAAAAAAAAAAAAAAAAAGCGCTGACCCAGTGGCATCATCAAACTTCCAGGAAGAAACTTAATTATATCCCATTAAAAAGCTCAATGCTGTCCTGTGATTTGAGCAAATTAATGTGATTCAAGGTACAGTTCAAGATTCTTTCCTTTATGCAACTCACCTCTGAAATCTAAATGCAGATCATGTTTAGGTTTCTTCTCTTGAAATGCCCAATTAGCATAAGCAACCACTTCTGTTATTTTTAAGTATGGGCTACTACTGAAATTTTTTTTACTCTCTTAATTTGATACAAACTGTCAGCATTATAACTTTTCCATTTCAGTCACCATATATAATGGTTTTGTGAGTTTTCAAAAAATTCTTCCTTAGTTTAACATAAATTTTTGCTTAGAATTTCTAACCGTTTTATTATACATGATCTTATTTTCCCCTTAAACACATGTACGAAAGAAGATGTGAAACATGTTGAAAGAAGATGTGAAATCAAGAAGGAAACTTTGGTTTTTATCTCAGAAGATGAAAATGGAGAAACCGTGGAAGTGATGATTTTGGAGCAAGGAGTAGAAACTGAGAGCTCTGTTTTGGAATATCATTTCTGAGGCGTCTATTATTCATGTAGAAGGAGGTGTCAAGAAGAAAGTCCAAAGTGTCTGTCTGGAGACAAGAGATTTGGAGATCATCGGCCTAGAGACAGTAGAATTAAATTACTTAGGAAAACGTGAACTTAGGAGAGAGAGGAGGGCCCAAGACCACGATTTAGAGTTGGTAGAGGAGAAAGAGTCTGCAGGAAGGAGTGAAAAATCAGCAGAGGAGACAGAAGAGCAAGGTTCCAGGGGCTCAAGACAGGGAGGTGGTGGAAGAGTGGTCCACCATGCTGATTGCTATGGTGAGAGAACAGCACAGGGAATGGCTCATGGGCATGGGAAGAAGGTCTCAGTGATAATGGGGTACAGGTCAGACTGCACTGGAAAGTGATTTGGAGGTGGCAACAAGAAATTGGAGACAGCCAGATTAGAAACTCATTCCAAAATTACTGAGCAATGAAGTAAGGAGAGGGCATGGGCCGGAGGGGAGAGCAAACCAAGGAAGGGTCACGTGATCTGATCTGTAAGATCTTATAGACTATGAAAGCAAACAGGAAGGCAAACCAAGCAAACAGCCAGGACCGCTGGGTGGTAGAAAGTGCCCACCTGAGATCTGTGGATTTAAAATTACAAGGAAGCCTTGGGTGACTTTGTCCACCAGTGATCAGCTGCTTGGTGGCAGCTAAGGAGAAAGTAGATGGATGAGCAAACCCAGAAATAGGGCTTTCCAGGTGAGGAGCCAGTCTTCAGAGAAAGAGAGAGATGCTAGGAAGCATGGGAGATAGCTATCACATACCACAAAGAAGTAGAGGGTTTTGAGGGAGAAAGGAAGAGAAATGCTTTAAGATATAGTTTTGCCTTCCTCTTGTAAACAGGAAGATGTCTGAGTAGGTCACTGCTTATATAACAGAAGGTCTTGCTCTGCACAGTGCAGAAGTGCAGTTTACTAAATGTCTCCTAAGCTTCCGTACTCCACCACACTCACACGCTCCTGCCTGTTCTGATGGTCGCTCAACGTGAGGAACATAAAGGGAAACTTTATCACTAGATGAAGATGAAATGGCCAGTTCTGTAACCTGGTTGACAGTAAAAATTTCTATCTTGGGTTTTCTGGACAGTATTCTAAATCAATTCTAATTTAGGAAATAGAATAAGATAACCTTACACAAATTTCACATTCATTCACTGTCTAACTTTTTCATGTTTGAACTGTGATATAGTATCAGATAAGTTGGGCATGGGGTGGGCGTGGTGGGAGCACCTTCTGAGATTTTGATGTATGAAGTAACTGATTTCCTTGATACCCTGCACACTTTATAAATGAGCAGTTGAACTCTCTGCCAAATTTCACTTCTAAATCAACATCCAATGATTCGATGGTGCACTGATAAAAGTGAAGACAGACATTATGATACACTAGAGCTAAGAGCCTACTTAGTGAGGTGGGCACTGGAACACGAGAGCACGCAAAGGGAAAGGAAAGCTGTTGGAGATACTGAGAAGAAGTAAAGCTAGAGGCATCACTTGGAATATGCTTGCTGTAAAAACAACCTTTCACAGCAGTTTAAAAAAAAAACAGAAAACAAAATAAACCTAGTCATAGGTCTTCTAAATCACATCTTATTTATTCAAGTGCCCTTTTCTCCACTTTTGCCAAAGAGTCTTGCCTTCTGAATTCTGACCCCATCCCCCAAACCCTGAGTAGATCATTCTCGAAAGTTTTAGCCAATGTTTCCCAAATCCCAGTCCATGGAATAATGTCAGGTTGCCTGCCTCAAAGTGTCCTCAGAAATTTTGGAAAAATGCAGATTCCAGGATCCTGTCCCAGGAATCTTCATTCAGTAGGTCTTAGGTGGGGCCTGGGAGTCTGTGATTTAAAACAGATTTGCCCAAGTGATTACGATACCCAGGCAAATCGGAGAATCACTGCTCTGGACTATCTAATGGATAGTATAGATAAATAATTTAAATTATTTTATAATAAAATATATCAAATATAATAAAATTAGAAATTTAAATTTCTAAATGCTGAAGCTCCTCTAACATTTCAAGAATGATTCCATCAAGAGCAACTGCTATGATGAGCCCCACCATCCCTCTGACACCACCATGAAAGGCAGATGCTGAGTCACATGCAGCACTGCTCTCAGTTACCTCCCTTTATACAGCATGACCAACAGATCACTAGCACCCTGTTTTTCTTTTCAGAGTGATGATGGTATGCGACTACTCAAACAAATTGATTTTCTGATCTCCAGTGACTCCTGATTCATTTAGCAAGATCAAGAATTCATGTGTTTCTTTATCATCTGAACCACACAGAACCTAAATAGATACAATCACCATGATGATTGTGGTGGTTGACTGTGATGATTCAAATAATAATTGAAAATAATAACTCCATTGATAATTCAAAGTTTACCTTCATAGACACTGTTAGAAACTCTAGCTCAGGAGAGACAGATGTCAAGTATACCTGTGAACAGTTTATTAATAATTGTTTCATAAACTATAAGTGGAAATTATTATTTCTTAAATTAATGTTACCTTTTATAATAAGTGATTTTAAATATAAATCAGTAACTAAATTCATTAATCAAGGATTGTAAGTATATATTTGAGTGTATCATCTAAAGCTCTAATGGCTTATATTTTACATCTCTTCCAGGAAAAATGAATGGGTCACTCCACATTGGGGATTGTGTTATACTCAGGTCCCTGCACTCAATGAATAATCATCATGTGTTGATACATAAGTTAATAGGCATCTAGACACAATAGATTTGGGGAAGCTGTAGGGTCCTGTTAAAGATGGAGTTAGTTGCTCCTCAATATGTGTACTCTCCTTTTTAGTAACAGAGACCTGATTTTCAAGAAGCTCCATAGCCAGTCAGAATAAAGAACACATTCACCAGCCTCCTTTTAGTTAGATGTTACCAGGTGACTAAGCTCCAGCTGACAGGATGAGTGAGACAGTATGTGTAGCTTCCAATAACCACCTTACACGGAGTGGGCATCCCTTCCTTCCCCCCTCATCCTCCCAGCTGGATGAGTGCAGGTGTGAGGACTGCAGGACACTTGAGCCAGCTTCTTGACTGGGTAGAAGCCACTTGTTATAAACGGCGGCTCTACAAAATGGGAGAGTCACGGAGGCCTCATGTCAATCCTGGAATGACCACCTCAACTTCATCTCTATAAGACAGAAATAAATCCTACTTGCTGAAGTCACTGTTATTTGGGCTTTTGTTATTTGCCATGAAACCTAATCTTAAGGGCTTCCCTGAGAATCTGCCTGCAAATGCAGGGGACAAAGGTTTGATCCCTGGTCCAGGAAGATCCCACATGCCGCGGAGCAACTAAGCCCGTGCGCCACAACTACTGAGCCTGCGCTCTAGAGCCCGCAAACCACAACTACTGAAGCCCATGCACCTAGAGCCCTCACTCTGCAGCAAGAGAAGATGCTGCAATGAGAGGCCACGCACCGCAACAAAGAGTGACCTCTGCTCGCCACAACTAGAGAAAGCCCACATGCAGCAATGAAGACCCAATGCAGCCAAAAAGAAACAACAAAAAAGCAAATAAATAAATTTATTTTTTAAAAAAATAAACAAACATAATCTTAACTGACTTTGGTCTCTTATAGGTTGACCCTCCGAGCAGTTGGTACTTAATATGGCACCCTTCCCATTATTTCCCTTAACTTTAGCCAAATCAAAAAAATTTGATGGACCCCTGGTGTCCTGGGGTCCATCCGCAGATCACTAACATTGGCTGGAACAGGTAACCGAAGCCAGCTGCTTTCAATGAGACCAGAGGTGAGTTACTTCCACAGTGAGTGCTGTCTACTGAAGAGTGAGATGGAGTGTGGAAACCCTGATGTGTTTGATGAAAGGCACTCCATGGGTGTAAAATATTATTGTACATATTATTCATGGAAATGGTTTGTGGCAAAGACAGATTCTTAGAGGCAACTGGCTTTAGAGTCTCTTGTTTTTAATAACGTATGTGCCAGCCAAACAGACATATGCCTTAACAGCTTTTAATTATTTCTGCTGTTTGCTTACTTCTTTGCATTAAACATAACTTTAGTTATTTGCATATTCATCTGAAATCTCCATTTCCTTATCCTCAGTAATCACTTCTTTAATAATTGCTGCCAGGTCTATGGATGTTTTTTTGAAAACAATCAGCCTTTCTTTAAGCCGAAACCATTCCACTTACCTTGAAGATTTTTTTCTGTTGTTGTGGTTTTTTTTTTCCTACTCATAGTTTCTGTTGATCTTTCTTGGCAGGAGGGAAGTTTCGATTGCTCCCGTACTAACTTGTTTTCTTACCTGTGGTTCAAGCATAACCCTGTTTTACAGCCATCCCCTGACAGCTCCACAGTGCAAACGTGTCTCTGGGCAGAAGAAGTCGCCCCTGGTTCTTGAGTACTAACTGTCAATTTCATGGGGGATTTTGAGAACAGTGGGGAGCATTTCACTGTGACTATGCTGGTTTGGACTGAATGGACAGCGTGTGTTACCGGGGAAGAACAGAGATGTTGTTATGCAGTTTATGTGGTTTCCCACCAAGCTTCATCAGGGTCACCCAAAAGACTGATTCTGAAGCCACCCCATAGCCCTGCGTTCACCAGGAAACAAGCACAGATTTGAACAGCTAAGGAAAATTTGGCCTTGCTACCTCATCTGCGAAATACCAACACATAACCTACAACATTCTCTGTAAATAATCCAGATAAGGAATGAGACATCTAATGCATAAACCTGATAATACAGGCCCCAGAGGGAAAGGAAAGCAGAGATGATGGACGAGGTGGCTCCTCTCAGAGCTCTGTGTTTCAGGACACTGGAGAGAACCACAGGTGGGCTGCCAACTGGATGGGGAATTAGCAATCAGTTGCGGATTCTTTGGAGTGTGCCAAATGCTCTTCCCATCCAGGCACATCCATTCCCATCTGGCGGGGGTGTCGCATTTCCACCAGGCACACCCTACTGTGTAGATGTATCCTGTGTGTACACATCTGGGCCTCCCTCTCCCTGATCTCCCAGCCGGGCTCCCACTGCTTGGACTTCTCACCACTTTCCTTCTCTAGACCAGCATGATCAACTGGAATGAATCCTGCACTCTCAGACAGGATTTTCATCCAAATTAGAGCTGTCTGATAAAATATACGCTGCCCACTTAAAGCTGAATTTCAGAGAGACAACAGGGTTTTTTTTTAGTGTTATGTCCCAAATATTATTTCTTATCTATCTGAAGTTTAACTTTAACTGGGTGTCCTGTATATATATATATTTTGGCCAAATCTGTCAACCTTAGTCCAAATTTAATTTCTGCCATTAACTCACACACACCATTTAACATCTGAGGTTCTCAGTTTCTTCATGGTTGAAAGGAAAGGGTGAAGGTTGCTGGGAGAAAGGAACGAAGACGAGGGTCAGTACTAATCTCCCAATATCTGGCTCTGTGTTAATCCACTCAATGTATGTTATTAATTTGACAGATTCTTCCTGAAAATCTTCTGTGTGCCAAGTGATATCTTCTGTACAAGTCATCAAAGATGAATGAAGATGCGGGGCTCAGGAATTAATAATTAATTAATAACAGTGGTTCCATCTTACCTTTATAGTAATCCTATGACGAAATAGTTATTCCCATTTTATGCGTGAGGAAAATGAAACATGGAGGATTTGTCACAGAACCAGTCATAAAGGAGTTAGATATTGATATGATCGCAAACCTGAACATTTTCCCTTACGCTGTTCTGCTACCAAACAGCTCTCAAATGACAAGGCAGGATGGAGTCTTAGCACCAAAAGTACTCCGACTCCTGTGACCAGTGGATGTCCTTGTTTATTCTTTTTCCCATGTATGTGCTTTTAAGGCTTCCTGGTATCCCAAAATAGCCGATGGTGTGTTTATAAGGCCAGTTCTTGTAACACAGTCAGACAGTTGTTTCCAGTGGGGTCATTTCAGTGATGCTCAAGAGAGAGCTCTTTTCAATGATGCCATGTCCAAATTCCCATTACCAACACCAACATGGGATGTGTTATTAATGAGACAACTGGATTCTTTTTTCTCTTGCTGACCTTCCCCCTTCAATCATTCTTGGATGGGATTTGGGGAGTTTTAGGAAGGGCTAAGGCCCTGGGGAGATGGAAGGATGTTTGTTGAGTACATTACTTGGAATAAAAATAGCTGAAACCTTAATGATATTTTTTTAGGTCATGGCAAATGTCTCCGGGGTCAACAGTTGTAGTAAGAGTTGCATGAAAACATCACACTCGCCCAGCTGAATAGATGATGGGTTTACTCCTAGCCATTCATGTACCACCTTCTGAAGAGAGGACGTTCCCTTCTGGAGGGTGTGACCAGGAGCTACAAAGAGGAGAGAGCTCCCTGTGCATGAACTGACTGCAGCTCACTGAAGAGGTTTCCGTGATCGTGTGCGATCTGAGCTGTTGTCCATATGATGCAAATGTTTTGTTGGTTTGTTGGTTTTTATTTATATATAAAAAATATCTGCTCATGGTTCAAAAATATAAAGATTTCTAAAAAGCTTACTAGAAAAGAACAGTAGCCCAACATCCTCCCCTATTTTTCACAGCAACCAATTTCAATTTTGGGGGCTGGTTCTTTTGTGTATTTGTTTCTGTTTTTTTAAATAAAATGATTATATTGCTACTTTTTGACTTCTCAGATGTAGGCAAACCTATGGACTAGCCACTCTGGAAAACAGTGGACTAGCCACTCGCTTTCACCCCAGTGTTCAACCATCTACAAGCACCCTAACTGTCCTCCTTCCTCCTAATAGAGTTAATTTTGGTTGTATCAATATTCTTTGTTTCTGTTGTTATGATTATGTAAACACTAATCACAGCTGAGGCAAGCAGTATATTATGATGATTTTTTTCCTTTCCTGTATATTTTATTGTCCCTGTTTTAAATAATTTTCTCCCTTTCAATTGCTTAGTTATCTAGACTTTCCATAAATTTAACCCCAAACACTCTGCTCATTGTCTAAATCGTCTCTCTGTCATTTCAGGTGTATCAGGTAGCTTGTCAGTTTTGTCTTTTTGAAGAACACCTCTGGAGCCTTCTAACCTGCACCAACACACGTTGGCCATGCTCTGTACCTGATCACCAGCATCCCGGGAGCCCAACCTCTCTGATGCATTGGAACCCCTGCTTTTGATTCATGATCCTTCCTTTCTGAAGGAGTATATTGTTCAGTACTTGCTGAGAAAGGATTCTTGAGAGGTAAATACTAAGAACTTGCAAGTCTGAATATATATTTATACTAATCTCATTCTTTTTTTTTTTTTTTTTTTTCTTTTTGCGGTATGCGGGCCTCTCACTGTTGTGGCCTCTCCCGTTGCGGAGCACAGGCTCCGGATGCGCAGGCCCAGCGGCCATGGCTCACGGGCCCAGCCGCTCCGCGGCATATGGGATCCTCCCAGACCGGGGCACGAACCCGTATCCCCTGCATCGGCAGGCGGACTCTCAACCACTGCGCCACCAGGGAGGCCCCTCTAATCTCATTCTTAATTAACAGTTGGGCTGGGTATAGAATTCCAGGTTCAAGAACACTTTCCTTCGGGATTTTGAAGATATTTTTCTATTGTCTTCCAGCTTCCATTGTTTTGTTAAGAACTCCGAACATTTCCAACTCTTTTGCTGTATGTTGACCTGTTTGCTCTCTGAAAGCTGGTAGGACTTTCTCTTTGCTCCCAGTGTGATGTTCACATAATAGTAGACACATATTTAAGACTTAATAAATATGCAGTTTTTACTTGCTGGGTACTGTGCTACATGCTGGGGATTCCCAGAAAACAGGACAGACTCCAGACAGCACTCAGACTTCAAAGAGGTACAGTCTAGGGAGAATCAGACATGCTGCTTTCTAACACAGACATTTGCTATGGATTTAGACAAATCCTCTAGAGGATGAGCTAGGAATCAGCAGAGATCTTTGGCTCCTTTGCATCTGCAAAGACCATTTCCTGTTCAACACATACACTTGCATGAAAACCAGTGCCAAGTCTGAAATAGGGAAATATAGATCAACTATCCAGCCATGAAGCAAGGCTTGGCAAGCAGATTATAGCAAGAGTTTCCTAATATCAAGAAGGGAAAGGATGCAAAAAACCTTTGCCTTTATCTTATGACAATAAGACACAAATATCATTAGATATCATTAGATATCATTTGTATCTAAGACAAATTTGATAGAAATGAGAGAAAAAAACTGGTAGGATACAATTCTGGAAGGTTTCTCCTCTTTATCAATCATTCACTGATACTTTCTTCCAGAGTTAAGTACCAAAATAACCAGGAAGGCTTCTTCTTCATTACTTCATTATTAGAATAAGCATCTGCTGATGCTAATAGGAAGCAAAGTTGTAAACACCTAGCCACATAGAACTGAACTCTGTAGTCATCTCTGTCTCCACTGCCAAAGCTTCCAGACATATTAACAAATCCAGGGGGGCACATAATGCCAGGACATTTGGGCCACTTGTGACTCATGGGCTTGTCCACCAGTAGTAATTTTTTCCAAGATAAAAATAGGAGATGAGGTTGGAGAAACATGAAATTCAGAATTTAAGGATGGGGGGAAAATGATAGAAATAAAATTGTAGAAAGAGAAAAGTCTGAGGTTAACCTGAAACAGTCCACCTTTGCTTGGGAGGTGGAGAAAGCAAAATGCAGCACCAACAGAGAACCAGGATTTCAGACGTTCACTGTGGCGCTCGGTTATTAAGACTAATCAGAAGGTCACACATATCAGAATCATCAAAAGGGCTTACTTAGGACAACAAATGCCTGGGCCCTACCCCAGATATGCCCTATCAGAGATCTTTTTAATAAGCTCCCCAGATGATCCAGGTGCCTACAAAAGTTTGGGAACCACTACTTGACATTGACCTCACAGTGAGAAGGAGCAGTAACTGTAATACGCCACCTGCTTGGAGGGGAACAGCAGATGGAGGGAGTTTCCACATTGGATTTGTGGCTCATATTCAAAACAAGGTAGGTAACCAGCATCTAGTCTTTCCTTGTCTCTTATCTCTCCCCATCCACAGGTAGACTTCAGGATGCCATGCTGTTATTCTTTCCCAGTTGAAGACTGCTTATGTGCACATGTGTGTCTCTGTGCGTGCATGCCTGTATGTGTGCATGTGTGTGTATGTTTGATGAGGTACCATAGGAACTGGGAGAAAACCCTCTTAGTTTTTAGTGAACAAGAATAGGACTTTTACTTAATGGAAGAAGGCAATTTATAACTTGCTATTCATTTTCTATTCTATTCATTTAGAAAACTCAGAAGATTTTGAGCTGGCTTTGTGGGGGCAGGACAAGGTTGACTTACAACGACTTAACAACCTGAAAAACATTCCCTCTGGCTACCGGTCCTCTACATCACATGGCAAATAAACCACTGTCCTCCCTCTCCAAAGCCTAGGGAACTGGAGATCCAGGTGGACTGTAGCCCACCAGACATGCTGATTGTCTGGGTGAGGTGGGCCCTGAAACTGGATCCATGGGGACAAATTCTGCAATAATATTAGCTCTGACTTGTAATTCCTCCTCTCACCATACAGCTGAGCCTAAGAACAGAGGAAACTATGAGGTTCGCATCCCAGCTCTGCCCACAGTCAGGCCAGTGCACTGATTGGAAGTGACAGAAATTCAATTCAAACTAGCTTAATCAAAAGAGGGAATCCATTCCTATGTAACTGGGAAGGCTAGGGATCAAGCTGGCCTGACTATTTTGGGAAATGAGTATTCTGGGTCTCCTCCTCCCTCCCCCTTTTCTCCATGTGGCTGCATTCCCTTGAAATAGAAGTAGATGGTTTCCTTCAGGCATTGGGGGTGGGACAGTGGCTGCAGCAGACACAGGCTTACTTCACTCAGCCTGACAACTCCACAAGAAAGAGAGAACACATAGCTTCTCGGGGTCATTTATAAAATCCCAGGGAGTCTTCCCTGGAGACTTCTCATTGGCTAGACTGGGGTCACTTGCCCATTGTAGGACCTACCATTATGGCCAGAAGGAACGGAGAACTGGCCAGTCCTTGAAGATGTGGATGGGGTGGTGATGGGATGGAGACTTCAATCAGAAGTCCCACAGGGTAGGGAGAGGCAATTCCCCAAATTAAGAGGTGACAGCTGCAGAGGAAGAAGCAAAGAAACACTGAGCAGATACAAGCATCCATTATTGTCATCTGCCAGCTTGTGACTTTGGCAAATTAATTAATTCCTCTGTGACACATGCGGTTGTTATGAGCATTAAATAAGATAAATGATACCAAGTCCTTAGCATATAGTGATAATCAATATACAGTTACTATTACTGCCAACCAGTTTCCTTCTAAGAATTTACAAACCATGCAAGTATATGAGCATAATTAAACCCAATTTTATTTATATGATCGAAAATCCCCTGGAATTCTAGTTTAAGCATTTTATAAAATAGCATGGCGAGAAGACTAGCAACTACCTTGAAAGCTAAACTGCAAGTAAATCGGTAAATTGGCCTATTGTCCAGTAGAATTGTTGCGTATCACAGGCAAATTGCAGATTTTAAGAAATGAAACCTGGAGAAAGCTCCTTGCACTAACGACTCTAACAGTCCTACATCACAGATTAGGGCACTGGCTCTGTGAGAGGCAGGCAAATCGAGCCCTTGAACCAGGCTTGGCCCTCAAGCAGGATTGCTGGCTCCCAGCTGCTTCCCCCACTTCAATCTCATGGGCAGCTTGGCTAGGACAAGAGGGCAGACACAAGGGCCTCAGGGCAGCCACTCAGTTCCTTTCAGAGGAGCTGCCTCATCCATACTGATGGTGAAGATCAGTGAAGACAAAAGGCATCTGCAGGCTCCCCAGGCCCTGCAGCTGCTGGCCTCACGACAGCCAATTCCACGGAGAGACTGCCTGAACGGCTCCCCTTGTCTGCAGCACACCCTCCAGGACTCTCCAGGACAGTGAGCCAGTGCCCATGGGCTGGGCGCCTCCCTTTGTAGGATGTGCTCCCCGCCGGCTCCTCTCCCAGGGCTCCACCTCCACCACCCACTGGCTCCTGGCTCCTCAGCCCTGAAGGAAGACAAACGTGCTGTCTGCTGGTCTGCCGCAGCCTCTGCTGCCCGCCTGCCTGTCCCTCCCTAAGGTCTTGTCAACTTCGACCACGTTCCCTAAGTTTACTAACCTCGTTTTATTCTGACTGATCTTTTCCTCCCAAAAAGCAGAGCCCCATCTGCATTCCCTCCTGGATCAATTCAGTGCACACAAGAAAAAATATGTATTGTACAGACGCAGTGCAGCCAAGGACACAGACAAAGAGACTGATTTGGATTAAGTGGGTCTACAAATCAGCTAAAGGTACACCGCCCTTCCCCAAAAGACCACCCTTCTACAGCTATTGGGTACCTCCGATTATAAAGCCACCCTGTTGCAGGTCAGTCTTGATCACCTGGGGGGGGGTCACCTGAACACCCCCAATGCCAGGTGGGAGCAATTTTCCCAGGTGCTCAAGGTCGCTGGCTCCTTTCCCAATTTGGCGGTATAACAACCTAGGAGGAGAAAGCCTAACACTGAAAAAGAAATGAAACAGATCCTAAACTTCCCTTGGACACCACAAGCATCCATCAGCAGTTATTCTGCTAACATCATAGCTGCAGAGTTGGCCAAATTAGACGAGGAGTGTGTTGGAGAATATCATTAATTATTTTCATGGATTCTAGAATAAGAACTACCTGAGTCTGAATCCTGGTCCTGGAACTTACTAGTTACATAACCTTGGGGAAATTAAGCATTTTCCCCCTTAAATCTCAATTTCAGATTTATAAAATAGGGATAACGTGTCCTAGGGACATTATTTCATAGTATTAAATGAGATAAACTGAGTGCAATGCATGGCATATAGGAAGCACCTAGAACAGGTAGTAGCTGGTAGCTCTACTAAGTGACAGAAGGACATGCAAGATGCCATGTATGGGACACATCAGAGGGCTGCATAAGCTGCACAGGGCAATGCTGCACCGGGAATCATCAGGACCTTAACATGGGACTGCTCCCTACAAGGTAGAGGAAGAGACTTCCAATCAGAGGCACTGAAGGATTTGGAAATTCATGTTATAATTAATATACTAAATATTTTAAAATAGTGAATACACAAAAAAGTAAAAGAAAGAAAATGCAGTCCAGATGCCTCAGGAGGGTTTGTGGTGAGGGACTGTTTATGACTGAACACATGAGGTTTAGCCACTCTGAGATGGGCTTTCTACCCGATGGTGAGAATTTGGACTTAATTCTGTGGGTGATCAGGAACCATTAAGGGTGACACGTGGTCAAAACTGATGTCCCCTCAGTGTTCTTTAATGATGCTTGGGACTCCGGGATTCCCTCTCTAGGTCTGTATACAAACAATAGAAGGTTCTCTGAAAGAAGTTTCTCCATCTTAATGGTTACCTTAATTATGTCTCTGAGTTCACACTTTTTTTAAAAGTCCTCTTGTTATTATAACCATAGTGATGTGGTTGGCCTTTTCCCTCAGTGAATGTAGTTGTTCCCTTTCCATTTGAGACTAGTATAAACAATAACATCTGCAGGGGGAAAAGATGTGCTCCATCCCAGGGAGATGAACAGTCAGGAGCAGGAGGTGGGAGATTTACTAATGGCTTTACCACAGGCACCTCCCCCAGGTATACATGGGGGCCTGTGTAGATTCAGTGAATCACTGTCTTTAAAAATCTCCTAGTGGTTGGGAACTTTGAAGTCAGTTATGTTTGGGTTTGAATCCCTTCACTGTCACTGCCATGCTGTGTCACCCTGGACAGGTCACTTAACCACTCTGAGACTAAGTTTATGAAAATTGTGATAATAATGTCAATGTTATAGGACTACTGTTAAATTAAATGAAATTGTTAAATTTTACATGTTCTGGGTATAAAATCAGAGCTTGAGAAAGGGTGCTTATTATGAAAGGACCTTACATTTTTATTAGAGATACAATCCACTGGGCATTTTGTTCATGATGGGTGTCCTGGTATAAAGCAAATGCCACATCAAGACATTTTCTATCATTAAAAACCTTAATAATTGGATAACTGCCTGCTACTCTGTAACATAGGGAGACTAGTTTTCAGGGAATAGAACTCAGGGCAGGTTAAGATTTGAGGGTGGGATGTGGAGATGTCAGTGTGGAGGTCGGAGGACATCAGACCCTAGAGGAAGCATAGAGCCTGGAGGAAGTTTCAAAGGGATGAAGGTGACAAAGGAAGGAGAGATGAGCTGTATGTGGGTGGTGGGGAGGGTCACGAGAGGAAAAGGCCCCATCACAGCTGTCTGAGCTCCCCTCAAGGCCCAGGGTCACAGCCCACTTCTGGGACAGTCACATAAGCACAGTCTATGGGTCATCAGGATGAAAAAAGATAGAAATGAGCAACTGTCCACAGCAATTCATATGGAGAGTGGCTGCTGGCCAGCCGCTCTCCAAATCACCTCTGTTCTTTTCATACTGTTGGAGGAGAGGTCAGCCCCACTGTTACTAAAAGCTTCTATTTTGTGCTGACAAGTACAATTTTCATGCACTTATAATACTGATGGGGAGACAGGATATATGAGAGTTGAGTGATGTTATGATACTTATCTTTCTAAGGATGGAAGGGGCTAACTTATGATATTATAAAGCAAGGGTTGAATTGCTGGCTATTCTTCAGGAAAGAAGGAAGTCATAAAATAATTTACTGTGTAAAAGAAAGTTTATTTTCTAGAATGAATAGTGTTTTGAGACTCCCCAAAATGTTAACAACAAGGCTGGGAAAGGGAAGAATTCACAATACACTGGTTTGTTAATAGACGCACTTTTTTGTAAGTTGTGCTGTATCTCAATAAAAAGTTTACATACAAAATTACTTAGATGTCCCATTATCCTGGAATGAACTACTAGCAGTTTCTGTTGACAGACAAGGAAATTCTCGCTGAGGCACAAGCAGCTCACAGACAACTATTTTAGGGAACCCCCTAATTCAGACATGAAGCTGAGGTATAGATAAAAATAGCTGCAGCAAACATAATTTTATTAAATGGTTTCTGTGCTCGAAGATTTGCCTGTTCCTTCAAGTTGTCTGTCCATGTGAAGGCATCTAAGTAAACCTTAGGTTGCTTTAAAATAGCACATCCTGCGGAGAGCGATTATCCATGAGGTGTGGGAGAACACTCGCCCAGCTTGGAGCCTGTGTCCTATTTAATCACCCTGTTTCAGATGTGATTAAAAAGAAATCCATGCTTAGCCAAGAAAAAAGGCTCAAGAAAGTGCCAAGGTCTTCGTAAAAACACACTGATGCAATCCTTTGCCTGAATATGCAAAGCCAGTTGGTGCCAGTTTCGACTGTAATTCAGAGAAGTCAGTCTTTGAGATTAAAGCCTGTCTGTGGAACTAGCCTCAGCCTGCAGGCATGCACGCGTGCACACACACACACACGCACACACACGCACACACACACAGGGGCATCAAGTGTCTATTAAGGATATTGCATGATGCCAGGTCTGGAAAGAGAACTGCCACTCACTGCCTATATCAGAATTGTGATCCTCAGGACACATGAGTCTAGGTGAAACTAGGTCAGCCAGGTTCTTATGGGATTAACACTGGATATTCATAAAAAATATCTCCAGAATGAAACTGACACGATATTATATAGCCATTCAAGCTTCTGTCCCTTCTCTGGTTATTTTATTTGCTGCAACTTAGCACTTTATATGGATAATTTGTGCATTTCTACATATAACTATGTTTTTATTTTATGTAAGGCAAATTTTATTATACATCATACATTTAGCTATTATAGGACCCAAATCAATAGACTGAAATCCCAGATTGTAGTTCAAATAAAAGAGCGTTTGTCAAAGAAATACAACTCTTTTCAGACTTTCTGCTAGCTTATTTTCTTCCTAAATTTTGTAAACTAGCCCTTTCCCATCTTCTGTTTTAGTCAAATCTACCTTGGCCCTAAATCATGCCAACACACACACACACACACACACACACACACACACACACACACACACACACACACACACACACACACACACACACACACACACACACACACACACACACACACACACACACACACACACACACACACACACACACACACACACACACACACCCTTCCTTCCCAAATTAATGACTGTTAAATATATATTTGGTTCCTGGCACACAGCTCCTGAAACCCTTGTAATCTCTGGAGCGGTAAGAGTGTCTTTAGTATGCTAATTAGATGAGTGGTGGCTGGGGGCCACGAGATAGATCCAGGATGGGGGCTGGTGGCCAGAAAGACAAAGGTATGATTAAAGGGTTGGAACTCTTAGTCCCGTCGTCACCCCACCCCCAAGAGATTGAGTCCAATGATTTAATCAGCCATGTCTATGTACTGAAACCTCAGCAAAAACCCCACCATGATGAGGCTCGGAGAGCTTCTGGTTGGTGGGCACATGGAGGTGCTGGGAGGGTGGAGCACCCAGGGTGGGCACGGAGGCTCCACATGCCTCTGCCCTCTCACCTTGCCCCCGTGCATCTCCTCCACGTGGCTGCTCCTGACATGCATCCTCTATAATCAACTGATAATAGCAAGTGAAGTACTTTCCTGAGTTCTGTGAGCTGTTCTAGCAAATTATCGAAACTGAAAGGAGAAGGCTGGAGGATCCCCAGACTTTGTAGCCAAGTTGGATAGAAGATGGGTACCCTGGGCAGTACTAGCGACAGGCATCTGAAGTGGGGCAGTCTTGTGGGACTAAGTCTGTAACCTGTGGGATATGGGCTAAACCTGGGTAATTTCAGAGCTGAGTTGAATTGCAGGACACCCAGTTAGTGTCCAGAGAGCTGGACAACTGGCTATTGTTGTGGAAAACCCACACATTTGGTGTCAGAAGGGCTGTGGACTGTAAAAACAGTTCAGCAACGGTAACTTTTTCAACCCCTTCTCATCATGGGGTCTTCACCCCAAAACAGTCAGCCCCAGCTCTTCAGTATAGTCAAGTCTTTTCCTCTGCTCACATGTTTTCCCTTTTATATAGCATCATAAGTTTCTCTCTTATTCTTGACTTTACTAATAACTAACAATAATAGAAATAGAAAAAAACAGAAAGCTAATAGAAACTGGTAACTTACTACATACCACACACTATGTTATGTGTTTTACAAAAACTACCTTTAGTTAAGCTTCCAAAAAGTCCTTCAAGGTGGATATAATTATCTCATTTTACAAATGAAAAAATGCTGTTTTATCATCAGTCCACTGGCCTGACTGCCTCTTCACAAACGGTCTGAGGGTGCAGAACTAGGTTCACTTGCTCTCCTTTCTCACCATCCAGTCCCTCCTCAGTCCCTGCCTTTACACTCATCCTTCTCTTACAGAAGGTCCCCATCCATATCCTCATCATCAGCCCAATAACGGCTCTTTGGCTACCATCCTCTACAATTTCTTATCCTGTTTTGAATTGTGAACCCCTGTCACCCCCTCGATTCTCCACTTTCTCTGGGCTCCTTCTTGCCTCTCTGGTCTTTCCTCCACCTCCTCAGGTGTCTTCTTCTATCTGCTCCTTAATGGTATGCACTTCCAAAGGCTCCTTCTTTCTCTTCTCTTTTTCAATCTTTTCTGAACATTCTCAACAACTTCCAAGGCTCTGAGACTCATCTATACCGCCAGCCCTAATGGCTCTCCTGAAATCCAAACCATATTTTCATCTGCCTGCAAGATACAGGCATATGCCTAAGTGTCCATCATCGGATGAATGGATAAAGAAGATGTGGCACATATATATACAATGGAATATTACTCAGCCATAAAAAGAAATGAAATTGAGTTAGTTGTAATGAGGTGGATAGACCTAGAGTCTGTCATACAGAGTGAAGTAAGTCAGAAAAAGAAAGACAAATACCATATGCTAACACATATTTATGGAATTTAAGGGAAAAAATGTCATGAAGAACCTAGGGGTAAGACAGGAATAAAGACACAGACCTACTAGAGAATGAACTTGAGGATATGGGGAGGGGGAAGGGTAAGCTGTGACAAAGCGAGAGAGAGGCATGGACATATATACACTACCAAACATAAAACAGATAGCTAGTGGGAAGCAGCCGCATAGCACAGGGAGATCAGCTCAGCGCTTTGTGACCACCTAGAGGGGTGGGATAGGGAGGGTGGGAGGGAGGGAGACGCAAGAGGGAGGAGATATGGGAACATATGTATATGTATAACTGATTCACTTTATTATAAAGCAGAAACTAACACACCATTGTAAAGCAATTATACTCCAATAAAGATGTAAAAAAAATTCTTTAAAAAAATCTAACACAATATATACTTATATTAATATACTTAGAAAAATATACTTGAGATGTATTTTCTATATCTTTCAGAAATCAATAAAAATTATTCTACTTTTTACTATTAAAAAAAAAGATACAGGCATATGGATTATTTCATAGGCACATCAGATTCCACATGTACCAACTTTCCCTCCAGCCTGTTCTAACAATGCATTTCTGACATGATTAATAACATCACCAACCACAGAGCTGCCAAGGTAGACATCTCCATGTAATCATTTACTTCTTCCTTTTGCCAGATATCGTAATTGCAACACATCACCTGTAAACGGTCCATCACTTCATTCTGTCATTCTTATTCCCACTGCCCTTGTTCTAATTCAAGCCTCCAATATCTCTTGCCAAAATAACTACTCGAATGCCCCCAAAACTTCTGATTTCCCATCTTAGTTAACCTTTATATCACCACCCTCAAAGACCTGTTTATCTCATGCCTCTTGTTTTATTTATTTATTTTTTGGCTGCACAGTGCACCATAGGGGATCTTAGTTTCACAACCAGGGATCAAACCCGTGCCCCCTGCATTAGGAGCATGGAGTCTTAACCACTGGACTGCAAGGGAAGTCCCTCATGTCTCTTGTTTTAAAACCTCCTATATATCACCCTTACTTACAGAAGAAAATTGAAGTGATCTAATACGGCATTCAAGATTCCTTGCATTTTGCTCAAAGTCCAGAGTTTTACCAATATTTCTGTGACTCCTGCCCTATTTACCTTATTGTGTAACTAAAACAGATTTTGAAGCTGGTCATCTCTCATATTAGATTTCCTTGCCTAGAATTCATTCAACTGACTATAGATAACATTCTGAGACAAGAATCCCTCAAAATCATAATTTAATGACTTGTGAATATCAGCATCACTTTCTTACTGCAACCTGTAAGAAACTAAAAGGAAAAGCCTTTTAAGAAGTCTTTTAAAACATATAGGTAGTTTCTACCCTTGTTATCATCTATTGTTTTTATTTGGGTAAAAACACATACCTTAGGGAAGTGACCTTTGTTGTACTTATATGGTAAATTATATGAAGGGTACTGACTCTTTGCTTCTAAGGGGATGTGAGGTCAGTTGGTTCCTGCAAAGCATCCTCCAGATGGTGAATGGGGGCACTAAAATCGATTAATGAGAATAGACCTTATCTTGTGACCTTAACAATGTCTTTGTATATACCTGAAAACTGTAATAGGAGAAAGTGCTTGATGCCAATAATACCACATGGCTAGAATGATGTGCTCCCCCTTCAAAGTACTGAGTTTCCATGTGAGAGAACAGAAATAAAAATGGAACTGGGGGTGTGTTAGTCAGGGTTCTCCAGAGAAACAGAACCAATAGGAAATATATATTTGGAGATTTATTATAGGAATTTGCTCACATGATTATGGAGGCCAAGAAGGCTTCCTCTGCAAACTGGAGACCAAGGAAAGCCAGAGGTGTAATTCAGTTTGAGTCTAAAGGCCTGAGAACCAGGAGCTCTGGTGCATGAGGGCAGGAGAAGATAGATGTCTCAGCTCAGCTCAGCTCAAGCAAAGAGCAAATTTAACCCTCCTCTGCCTTTTTTTCTATTTGGGCCCTCAACTGATTAGATGATGCCCACCAGCATTGGTGAGGGTGATCTCCTTTACTCAGTCTGCTAATTCTAATGCTAATATCTTCCAGAACCTTCCTCACAGGCACACCTAGAAAGAATGTTTTACCAGCTGTCTGGTATCCCTTGCCTGGTCAAGTTGACACATATAATTAACCATCACAAGGGGTAATAGAGTATCCATTTCATAAAAAATAAGAATTTGTAAAACTTACTAAGCAAACAAAAAGATTTAAATGACTTAACTGAATTTTTTTCTTTCACCTAGAAATTTTACCAGTATTCCTTCTTTCGTGTTACTAAGAAAATAAAATCATAAATTTGTTTTGGCTGAATGGTGTGATTAGGTGATTCTTTGAAGTGATGTATTTCCATACATTAAGGGGGAGAGACTGCTTTTCAACATTTCATGATCAAAAACTCTTTCAACATCTCCCTATGTGAAAGGGAGGTTCAGCATCAGCACATTGGGCATCTCTAGAATAGGATGTGAGCTTGTAAGCAGAGGGCAGAGAGGCAGAAAATACAAAATTCTTCCAGCGTGACTTCAGAAGGCTGAAGGCTGGCTCCTACCAAACTCGCTCTGGCCCTCCATGTTAGCAACAGATGGCATGGCATGTGAATTAGGCAAAGCATTTGACCTCACCAAGATCCAATGGGCATAATGTTGAGCAGATGGGGGCTGACAAAGACCTAGTGGGCCGAGTAGAGGCCATCCAACAAACAAGCATTCAGGAAGGGACTCAGGCAAGGGCAACAAGACTCCCCTCTGAGAGTGGAGAGGAGGAAGAGGGAGCAAAAGAGAGTCCAGGGTGTGCAGCTGCAGTAGGGATCCAGCTGAAACAGCTGTCAGAGTTTAAGGCAGAGGCCAGGTGACAGGAAGACAAAGCAGAATCCGATCGTTGGTGTCCTTGGAACAGAGTCAAAATGGGCACAACAGAGGGGAATCACGCACACCACTGACCCACGATGCTTTCCCTTGCAACTCCCTCTGATGGGTGTGCTCTGAGTCCAAGATGTACTCTGAGTCTTCCTGGGAAAGACAAGGGCAGGAAGTCAAGCAGGAAGTTTTAACACCGCCATTCTTAATCAAGATTTCCCTTTGCCTGCTGCTTTCTGGCTTATATTTTCCCCAAACCAGGAAATATAATTAAGGGCTTTGGTTTACAGCCTCTTTCCTTTTACAGTCTGTGAGCCTGAAAGCTAGAAATGAATAAACGTAAATGGTAACAATGTCCACAAAAAAATAAATTCACTAAAAAAAAGTAGATAACATCGACGGGAAGGTGAAAATAAGATTTGCCACTATAAACTGCTCTTCAGATACTGTTTGGCGCTGAGCTATTACATGACACCAGTCCAAAGCACCTTCCAGGTATCGCTGTGAGGGATAGTTGCAGAATGAGTTACGTTTTCCTCTGAAATATGACTTCACTACTACAATGGTGTTTGCAGGAAAGGCGTTCAGGGAGATCTCTATCTTTTGTTTTCCAACTAGAATTTATTTCCAATTCTATCTTCAAAGTTTCCAAGTGAAGGGTTGTTAAGAATAGTATTTTGCCATGAAGAGAAACCCTTGAATTATAAGGGAAATTTAAGGAAGTGGAATATAATTTTCCTTCCACCTATTATTAATTTTTGCTTATTCATCCAGTACTTCTCTCTGCAATGGAAGAAGTGACATTTCCACTGTGACATAAGGATCCCCCTGTGGAGTCTGGAATCTAATTTTGATAGTTTTTCTAATGACTATTAGTCATTTTTTCTGCCAACCTTATCATGGTGAAATACTCCATTCGAGAACTCTCTCCCCCATACCTTTGCAACTTGTATTATGTTTGG
Source organism: Mesoplodon mirus (assembly GCF_964341445.2). Lineage (NCBI taxonomy): Eukaryota > Metazoa > Chordata > Mammalia > Artiodactyla > Ziphiidae > Mesoplodon > Mesoplodon mirus. The sequence continues at coordinate 27,071,724 of NC_138979.1, read as the reverse complement.
ATTATTTCCCTTTGCTGATAATATTGCCAAATTCTCAGAGATCATCTACATGTTTTGGCAATGTGAGAAGAGGTTGAAACTGCCATTGTTTTTGCCCTAACTGGCTGAGTCAGCCGATGGGTATTCTGATTATATGCTCTTAGGCCAAGATGTGAAGCTGGTTTGGAAAACTTTTGGAAATATCAATCCAAGAACATTTCTTTCCTGTTTATGTATATCAGTCATTTTATTTCCTACTGAGAATTATTTATATCATTCAGCGTTTCCAAGTACAGAAGAACATGACTTTGAAATCCCATGGTTTCTGGAAATCTTTCAGAAAGGAAAAGGAGATGAAATGAACCAGTAATCAGGCAGACTTTGCTTCTTTGCTCCTCTCTTTGCTCTTTGAAAAGCAAGCACTTTGTCTTTTTTTGTTGTTACAACCCTTCCTTCTCCCTCTAACTTGTTGATATTTCATATATGATTCTTCTCTCATAAGTTTACACATGATCAGGACACTGGTTGAAAGACTACTGTCTTAATATACTATGTACTCAATACAGTATGGAAAGTTATCAAAAATACACCACATACAAATATATATATGAAGCGAGAGAGTGGGGGGGGGCACAGAGAGAGGGGAAAATATTGTTGACTTAGGGATTGACTGTCCCTCAGACGAAAGCAGAACATTAATGAAGATTATCCTTCTCTCCTATGTTTATACAACTCTGGATTCTACTTAAATTGAAGAAATAGTCATCAATTTATCCACTTATTCTCTACACAATTCTTGAGCCCCTGGTAAGATCAGACACTATTCTGGACTCCAGTGCTGCCATGATGAGTAAGCAGAGCAGTCTAACTCACGGAGCTTCCATTAAAAGGGAGGAAGATGCACAATACACAAATGAAAACTTTAATGTCAGAAGGTGAAACCAGCGCACCGCAACAAAGAGTAGCCCCCACTCTCCACAACTAGAGAAAGCCCGTGCACAGCAACAAAGACCCAACGGAGCCAAAAAAAAAAAAAGCAACAGAAGAAAACTATGGGACTTCCCTGGCAGTCCAGTGGTTAAGACTCTTCGCTTCCAGCAAAGGGGCTGTGGGTTCAATCCCCGGTCAGGGATCATTTCACTGAGCATAATACACCCCAAGTCCATCCATTAAAAAGGAGAGAGGTGGCATGACTAAAAGAGACTGATGCAAAGATGAAGATTCAGCAGGCTACCTTAGATTGTCATCTGGAAGGGCCTCTCTGAGAGGTGACATGTAACCGACCTGACAAGAGTCAGTCATGTGACTCATTTAAAGGCCCTAAACCAAGAACAAGCTTGAGCTATTTGAGAAACATCAAAAAGTCCACTGTGAATGGGGTAGGAGTAGATACTAAGGTAGCAGGGGGTGGTGGAAAAAGAACACAGGTGGGTAATGGTGGGGACCCCATCATATGGGCTTAAGTCAGAGTAAGCAGAAGCCATTGGCAGGATATGAGAAGAGAGTGATTCTATATGATTATACTTTGTCATAGCTCACCCTTGCTGTTGTGTGGAGAATGGTATAGAAGGGATAAGAATGGAGAAAGGGGGACTTCCCTGGTGGCGCAGTGGCTAAGAATCTGCCTGCCAATGCAGGGGACACAGGTTCTATCCCTGGTCCAGGAAGATCCCACATGCCACAGAGCAACTAAGCCTGTGAGCCACAACTACTGAGCCTGTGCTCTAAAGCCCGTGTGCCACAACTACTGAAGCCCGTGCACCTAGAGCCCATGTGCCTAGAGCCCGTGCTCCACAACAAAGAGAAGCCACTGCAATGAGAAGCCCGTGCACCGCAACAAACAGTAGTTCCCGCTCACCGCAACTAGAGAAAAGCCCGCACACAGCAATGAAGACACAATGCAGCCAAAAATAAAAAATAAATAAATTAGAAAAAAAAGAATGGAGAAAGAAGACCATATAGAAAGCTTAATGTGGCTGTCCAGGCAAAGACGGTAGTGTGACAGCAGGAAAGACGGAAGGAAGTAGGATCTGAGATGGGTTCCGGAAGCATGTTGCTTCCAACTTTTTAGCTTCAGCAACTGTAGTTAAACAATTTTTTAGCTTCAGCAACTGTAGTTATTGATGTGTTTTCTGAGATGGGGAAGATTTAGAGAGAAGATAACATTCTGTTAAGTTTAAGATGCTGATAGACATCTACGTGGATTTGCCAAATAGGCAACTGGATAAAAGTGTGTGGGGAGAGGTTAGGACTGGAGTCAGAAATTTGAGAGTCAGAGATTTGAAGACATTTGATCCTGCCCAAAGTGTCTATTGAGACATTTGGGTCTTGCCAAAAGATCCTTGAAATTTGGTGCCATCAAAAATGTCCATGGGCATATTTGGTCCATGACAAATGGGTTTTGATATTTGGGCCTATCAAAAACGTCCACACTTAGAAAACGTCCCTGGGTTCAAATAGCCCATAACTTTATTTATACTTTTGTTTTATAGGATTAATACATAAAAATGTTATCATGCTTTACTGTCCAATAATTGCGTTGTGGCTATATTGCCAATAAAAACCTTTCTTGCCTCGGTAGCCTATGTGGTAACAGCACATGGGCTTAGGTAGATGCATAGGGGTCAAATCTTCCAGTAGCGTGGGATTTATAACAACTACGTATACTGAGAAGAGTCCTACAGTCAGAGAAATGCACAAGGGACAAGCTAAGGATGTGACGTCCCAACACATGGTGCATGAAGATGTCCCTGAGCATTTAGTTGGATGTGGCTGGGTGGTTCCATAAGGGCGGAGTTTGTCAGGAGGGGCTTGGTCAAGCTGCTACAGAAAACTGGAAGCTAACTCGTTGGTGTAATTATTAACAAGGTGTCTTGCAGGAGTGAGAACTGGTGTGGCTCCCTAACACATAGTAGACGGGTGTAATACCTGCCATGAGGGGAACACCACTCATCTAATTAACCCCCTTAAAACTATCCCATTGCCCAGGGTTAATGCACAATGCTTCCCTTGAATCAAAGTCCAGAGGTACAATTGCAATAGATGGCAAGAAGCGTCTGCCCCAATTTGGAGAGGTTTCAGTGGGTGTGACTCCCACACTTACTTGCCAACCAGGGAGGATTACCTTGCCCTTGGCTGGTGCTTACTTACTCGCTGATCCAGTAGACATTAGTAAGGTCTCCCCCACCAGTAAACCAGCAACCATTGGTCAGATGGCTACAAAATAAAATAAAATAGCCCTCTTCTGTTGCTTGGCAATATGACATATTTATTTGAAAATTCCCAGCCAATGTGGCAGAAATAGTATACTCACAAAAAGAAAAGCCAATGCTACGTTATAATGGTTTTTGCTACCATTTCCATTCCTTTAATGCAGATAGGAGTAAAAGGTACTGGTGCTGTGAAAAGAGGAGAAACTGCATGCCCAATGTACCAGTCAGGATTCAGATAACATTACAGTCATTCAAGATTGGACAGGAAAACATCAGCACAACGTTGGTGTTGAAGGAGAAGTAAGGAAGATCCTGAATAAGTTAAAATGATACTCAGAAGAACCAAATGCAACACCATCACAGGTACTTCAAAGAACTCTCCATGTAACTCATAATGAAGAGGTCCTATTAATGCTAAATTCATTCAAGAGGCAAGTTAAGTAAAATTCAAAACAGACTTTGACCTCCAAACCAAACTTCATTGTATGGAATTAAAATTCCAAAAGAGTATGAAGTGACTAGATTCGAAGAACCAGTCCTTATGCTTGATTCCAGTGCTCAAGATGACCAAAGAATTCTTATTTACACAACTTATGAAATACTGGATGTCGAAGTGCCAGTACCACATTAATCAGTGATAGCACCTTCAAGGATGCACCAACACACTTCACTCAGTCATTACTGTGCCTGGTGAACTACTGTGTTATACTACGTGGCTGATTTATGCACTAACAATGAAAAGGCAAGAAGAAACTTACAGATATATATATGAGAAAGTGCTTGAATTTGCACAGGAAAGAAATCTAGATATTAACCTTTCATTGTGCGTGGTAGATTTCAAGACTGCAAATATGAATGTGATTCAACTACTCCTACCAAATGCTCAAGTAAAAGGATGCTTGTTTCACTTTTCACAATCACTGTGTCGAAAAATATCCTCTTTGTGTCTAACACTCCAGTATGTGGCAATGGAAAGTAACGCCCCTGAGTGTGCATCCATGTTGTTGGAACTTCCATTTGGAGGATGTAAATGAAATTTTGACTATGTTGTGGAGAATGGAGAACAAAATTTAGATGACCTAATGGATTATGCTGAGAGAGCAAAGGTGTGGCAAAGGCAGAAGACCAGGAGCTCCAACATTTCCACCAGGAATTTGGAATGTTTATACATCAGTACTGAATGGTGATCACAGGATGAACAATGCAGTGGAAGGCTGGCACAGCAAATTTCAAAAGCAGATGGCAGTGCACCACCTTTCAATTTGGAGATTTACTGAAGTGTTAATAAACGAACAGTAAAGTAGTGAAAAAATTATCTCACCCAGGTTCTTGTCACCCACTCAAATACAGCCACCAACTTCACCACAATACTGACAAAATCAAATTCATATAACCAAAACTGTTAACAGATACAACCAATATAAAGCCAATAATAAGGTTGATATACACTTGAGAGCAACTGCTCATCAACTTAAGCGTAAGCCTGCTGAACTTCATGCCGAGGAAGAGCAAGAATAAATGTGAAATCCAAAGTTCATCGTGAAGCACAATAAAAATAACGTAAATAAAATTCGAATGAAATTAAATGTTTGCATAATTTAATGTATCATGGGCCAAATGTCTCAGTGGACATTTGGGACAGGACCAAACATCCTGCAAGGGAGTCAAACTTCTGGAGTATTTAAAGCTATAGAATTAGATGAAATTATAAATGGTAAATGGAGATAAACAGAGATTCCAGATCCAAGACTCAAGATGCTCCAACATTTACAGTGGGGGTGGGAGGAAACAGTGCAACAGAGACAAAGTTGAGATCTGAAAGGCGGGAGGCAAGGGAATATATGTGTGAAGGAGGAAGCGGACAGTCGTGTCGAATGTTTCAGAGATTAAGAAAAACAAGGCTGGAAAAGTGACCGCTGCCTACAAATTGGTGCTGTTGAACTTGCCACAGAAGGCAGTGGACTGGAGAAGCAGGGATGGAAATGGGAGAGGAAGAGAGAGGAACTTGGGTATGGTGTTGAGAAACCTCACAGGGAGACGGCACAGGCAAGAGAGTAGCTGGAGATGTTCTGGGATCCCAGAGTTTGCTTTGTTTTGAAAACTGTGTGATATTAAGGTGTGTTTATTTACATGTCTCACCAATCAGTTTTTTTCACACCATGTTTGAGTCTCTTTTTGCAAATTTTAATAGCATAAAATAAGGTGGTGGTGATAAATACGGTGTTTTAATGTATATTTCACACAGAAAGCAGAGACTGCTGCAGCCCAATCAAAAAGGAGAGCAGGAAACTGTGATTTTGTATAGTAGTCAGTGGGAACACGTCTTTTCTAAGAAAGAAATCATCCTTGGGCCAAAGAGCTAAGATTTAAAGAGTCCCAAACTGTGTAGGTGCTTCCAGATTGAGTCACCTGCTAATTTAATTGCAGAATGATGATTTGGTTAACAAAATCTACGAAAACCACTTCTCAGCAGACATGGCTTCATGCCAGCTTTAGTCCAGAAGATCATGCTCATTTGAGGATGTAAACTGGCCTTGGGAAGATGCTCAGACACAAAATCTCAAAGTCTGGCCCCCAAGCAGGTCTGCAGTTATATGTTTAGGACATTCTTTGAAAGCCATGTGTTTCCTTCTTAGACTAAAATCATTCAACTGCTGAATTTCTTATGGAGAATTCTGAATCTTTGTAGCTGACTTGCAAAACGTGGAAATGTTATGCCTCTTCAGCAGTAATCTACAATAATCTAATAATAATGTGATAAAGTGGACGCATAATAATCTAGAACAATATCAAACTACTTCATTCTTCCTATAAGTGAACAACTTTTTCTTCAATAATATGTCCATGTGATTAAGGCCAGTAGATCAGCTCCTCGGTCTTTTTTTTTTTTTTTTTTTTTTTTGCGGTATGCGGGCCTCTCCCTGCTGTGGCCTCTCCCGTTGCGGAGCACAGGCTCCGGATGCGCAGGCTCAGCAGCCATGGCTCATGGGCCCAGCCGCTCTGCGGCATGTGGGATCTTCCCGGACCGGGGCACAAACCCGCGTCCCCTGCATCGGCAGGTGGACTCTTAACCACTGCGCCACCAGGGAAGCCCAGCTCCTCGGTCTTTACATGGGGAAATACTAAGTGAGCACGACTGGGCAGGTGGGATAGGGCCATGGTGCGGGGGGTCAGTGTGAAACAACCAGCTCTGGTGGGGTAGAGGGATCCCTGATTTATAGTGCTTGCCAATTTCTACAATGTAAAATTCCCCCCATGGCCAATTTCAGTCTCCTGATTTCACACTACCCAGTGAAGGCAGATTTGGTCGTAAATGTCCACAGTCAGTCCTGCAAAGTCCGTGGGGGCCAGTTCAGCATTGGATGGGGCAGAGGCCAGGCAGATGGGAGTGGTTGCCAAAGAAACAATACACTGGCCTCCCGTGCCTGGCAAAGTTGCAAGTATCTTACTGAGCGAGAGCTAATGGTGCCTTGTTTCTTTAAAAAGCAAGGTTTTCATAATGACTGGTGCACTCACAGAAGTCCATCAAAGGATTGGAGAGAAAATATGAGCCCATGCTGGAAAGCATTCTTAGATGTGAAAGAAACCCTAATGTGGGTTCCTTTTTTTAAAAAAAGCAAATTTAGCACAAAAGCAACTGATAGTTCCTAGAATATTTATTTTCAGGCATTCCATTTAGATATGAACCTTGCTGTATACCTTTCTCTAGTGATAGATAATTACAATACAACCTCACTGTTCCTATCTTCAGAAAATGATTCTAATAAAATCGCAAACCTGGAGCATCTTGGTCTGCACATGGTCGTTGACACAACATGTGCCTGCAGGACACAAAAATCTACGAAGCCAGACAAATATAAGTAGAAATTATCTGCAAAGATTTGCATGCACCCTGATCCACCCCTCTGTGCAATTCTGGATGTGAATCCAACATTCGCAGACAGGAAATCCTTTCCTGTATCTGACCTCTGTGTCTCACTTTTTCACATTCAATTAACTCCCTTTGTCTTGCCCTAAATGAGAGTATAATCCTGCCACCTTTTCATATAATTAAAGATACTGAAAAACCTTATTACTTCAGATCCCACTAATTTACAAATTGTGATCATTCCAACAAGGCTTGCACTGCAAAAAATAATTAGATAAGCACATAAATAATAAACAGGATTATAGGTGTATCACTAAACCTGCTTGGGAAAATTGTTTCTAAGCACTTGAGAAGCGTTCATTATAAATCTGTCCAAAGTGATGGGCTTTCTACAAAACAAGCCCACGGTACACACTGTGGATAAGAGCGTCTGAATGGGGCTCAGGCCCTTAAATCAGGGAGAGAGGCTCTTTTAAGAGCTTTGGAGAATATTTCTCAGGAAATTTGAGAGGGGGCTGGGAGGTTGGGGGCTAGGAGGCACTGAAGGCAATCGAAGTGCATCTACTGAAACATGTTTTAAAAATCAGGTCTTTTGTGACTATGCAATTACTTCTCTTTCCTGTTATTTTCATCTATATTTTGTCAGCTTCCTTCATTCCCTTACAATTATTCACTGACTGGGCGAGGCTCCCAGCACAGGGTACACAGACGAATGATGCACAGTTGTTTGCCTTTAATTTTTAAACAATTATTTGCATCTACCATTTGCAGGCCCTGTTCTAAGCACATTACAAATAGTGACTCATTTAATTTACACTCCTCACTAAACTTACAGTACAGCTGAGGAGACAGTTTATAGTAAAGGAAATTCATGGCAACACCTATGAGGGGAGCTTGATGCAGCCTGGAGAGTCTGGGGTCACACCTGAATGCACCCTAACAGATAAGAAGGAATTTTTCAGGCAAATAACTGAGGCCTTTGCAAAGCCAAGGATGGGGTTGGTGAGGCCAGAGACCCAGGGGATGCAGCGTTGCACATCTTGGTGACAGGTGAGACTGTACTTTCTCTCTAGCTCATATGTACCCATGAAACTGGCAAGAAACACAAAGCAGGGAAGAAGGACAGGGTGTGTCAGGTTGGTACTGACACTTTAAACAGGATGCCTAAGAAAGGCCCCTCGGAGAAGGAAGCCTCCGAGCAAGGAGCGGGAGGAGGGAGAAGCCCTGGGCAGAAGGAAGGAGAGCCGCAAGCCCCAAGGGAGCACTCAGGAGAGAGGGAGGAGGAGGAGTGGAGCCAGCAAGGGAGAAAGAAGTAGGAGCTGGGGTGGCCGCGGGCCTGTGTGAATTTCTGTAAAGATTTCCACTCTGACGGAAGTCATTTGAGCGTTTGGACAGGAAGTGGCTTAATCTACTCCTGATTTGCATTTTACAGCAGTCATCTGCCTGCTATTCTGAAGTTTTCTGAAGGGGCAAGGGCAAAAGGAAGGAACAGTCAGGAGGCCATCCTCCTGCAGCAATCCAGGTGGGACATGGTAGGCTCGGACCAAAGCAGGACTACAGCAGGTGGAGAACAGTCACGTTCTGGGCACCATCCCAAAGTAGCATCAGCTGAATTTGCTGATAGACTAGATGTGGGATATAAGTGAAGGGGAAGGCTTGGAATTTTGACCACAGCAACTGGAGGGCTCAGGCTTCCCTCAGGTGAGGTGGGAAATTGTGGGAGGAGTGTGTTTTTCAGGTGTGATGACCAACTCTGCCGCCTTCCAGTGTTCACACCCTGTGTATTCTTCCCCTTTCAGTGTAGGGGTGACCTGTAAGTTCCTTCTAACTGATGAAATACCGCAAAGGTGGCCAGATGTGGGTGACTGTGTGCATGTGATTAAGCCCATGAAATTGTAGCTCGACCTGTCAGAAGACTCCCTCTTGATGGCCTTGAAGAAGCAAGTTGCCAGGCTGTGAGCTGCTATATGGCAAGAACATGAGGGCAGCGACCAGCTGACAACCAGCAAGAAGCGGAGGCCCTCAGTCCAGAATTCTGGAAGGAACTGAATGCTGCCAACACCAGGTGAGATGATAAGCAGACGTGCCCCTAGTTGAGCCTCAGGTGAGACCACAGCTCCATCCAACACCTGGATTAGAACCCAGCTAATCTGTGCCCAGAGTCCTGACCCACAGATGCTCTGAGACAATAAATGTGTGTTGTTTTAGCCACTAAATTGGTGGTAATATTGTTATGCAGCAATAGACAACAAACATATCAGGAGAAAGACCGATTTTGTCTTGAACATATCTAGTTTGAGATATACGAGATTCAAGTGGAAATGTGAGTAGGCAAATTGATATAAGCATCTGGATTCAGGAGAGAGGTCCAGGCTCACTGTTTACAGGCAGGATCATCAGCTATGGATGGTACTGAAAGCTTACCTTCTCCCTGTGTCTTCTACAAGCCCGTGTATGTCTATGTCCTAATCTCTCTTTTTTTTAAAACAATAAATTTATTTATGTATTTATTTATGTATGTATGTATGTATCTATTTATTTTTGGCTGCATTGGGTCTTCATTGCTATGCGTGGGCTTTCTCTAGTTGCGGCGAGCGGGGGCTACTACTATCTGTTGCAGTGCGCAGGCTTATCACTGCTGTGGCTTCTCTTGCTGCGGACCATGGGCTCAGGGTGCGTGGGCTTCTGTAGTTGTGGCACACGGGCTCAGTAGTTGTGGCTCACAGGTTCTAGAGTGCAGGCTCAGTAGTTGTAGCTCGTGGGCTTAGCTGCTCTGCGGCATGTGGGATCTTCCCGGACCAGGGCTCGAACCCGTGTCCCCTGCATTGGCAGGCGGATTCTTAACCAGTGCACCATCAGGGAAGCCCCTAATCTCTTCTTATAAACATACCAGTCCTACTGGACTAGGGCCCATCATACAACCTCATTTTAACTTAATCTCCTCTTTAAAGACTCTATCTCCAAATAAGGTCACATTCTGAGGTCCTGGGGTTTAGGACTTCAACATACGAATTTGGGGTTGCCAAACTCAGCCCCAAAACAACCACCAAGAGCTCAGCTGAGGTCCAAGCTGCCAGCCAGCAACAGCTGCAGCCTGTGAATGAGGAGTTAGGGTGCCTCCAGACAACCCTGGCCCTGGGATTGGGCCACCACCCCCAGACTCACACACTGAGAATCACTCTGCCTGTGTCAATCCCTGACCCACAGAATCTGTGAGCTTAAGATATGTGTTTTATACCCACTGAGTCCTGGGGTCCCAACGGCTTGTACCGCAGCAGTAGTAACTGAAATATACTTGGGGAGGTGGTCACGTAACATCTCAATCTTTACAGCCATCAGGCACACTTTTTATGGTGGGGAAACTGCTAAGCGATGACGAGTGATTTGAACCCAGGCGGCTGACTCCTCCATGGTGGGTCTGGGATGACCACAGAAACTCAACTCAGTGCCGGTGACCATGCTGATTTTCCCAGGCCAGTCCTGGTCTTCCCTGGATTTGCTGTCTGAGCGTCCCTGCCCTACACACCCAGCCAGCTCAGAGGACACCCAGTGAGGACGTGTCCTGTGGCGGTTCAGAGCGTGCATGGCACACACTTCAGCAGAAGCCGCAGCCCCCAGAACAGCCCCGCCTCAGCATCTGCAAGGCTTCCACATAGGTCACTTGCTCTCCAGAGCTGCACACACATGCAGGGGGTGGGGGGTGGTTTGTGGCCCAGGGAGCCCTGAGTGCAGACGGCCAAGGACACGCTCAGGGGCCAGGGGTGCCCACTCTGCAGGCCCCCAAAGAGTCCTGTGTTGTCTCCTGACCTTGTTTTCTGACCATGTAGGCTATCTACAAGGCTTATTTGTCAAAGGGAACAGGCTCTTCATTCCAAGGGCTGGTTTCTACTGACATGAGTGGGCAGCAAGGCACAAGGGAAATCCAGCTGAGGTTTATTTTTAACCACACTAGCATATTGGCATTTTTTAGAGAAATGGGTCAAGCATTCTTCCCTTTTCCTCTCTCCTGCTCAAAAACATCTGGAGGATACACAACTTCTATTCAGGTGCTCCCTCTTGGGGGAAAAAAGTCTTAATTTTTACCTATTGCAATGGCAAAACTGAGCTAGACCCACAGTGCCTCATCTCCATTTGCTCACTGGCTGGTGTCTTCTTCCCAACAGGAATAGCAGCCATGGGCAGCTGCTGTGCATTTTAAGCGCCTCCGTTGGGGCACTCACTACTTCTGCTCCACCAACTGCGGGTGTGACGTCAGTTCAGCGGGAGGAGCTGTGCTCTCCCAGCTCCTCGGTGGCCTTGCCCACTGCCATTCTTCCCCTTACTCTGCAGGCACAGTAGAAATTCCCCTTCCGTCTTACACTCATGTGTTCCATCCTGTTGCTGGTTTCAGAGCATCCAGTCCAAGTCTGACCTACATCACAGAGTGAGACAGCCACCAGCTCACATGGGACTGAGACTAAGTGATTTTGCTGGCTTCCCTGATGCCAAGGGAGATATATCACAATGATTAATAATTTATTTCCTAGAAAAAAGCTTTTGCTGTTGTCTTTGTTCTACAGGGGAGTCCAAGCTTTTATTGTCCCAGGTTCAAGCACTAACTGGGGAAGTGTTTGCTGAGAACTTGGATAAAACCCACAGTAAAAGATTCATGGTCACCCTTCTCTCTGTCTGCCCCCAGAAAGGAGCAGTGGAGGCAGTGACTGAGGCTACACCAAATCACGTTAGAGGGGAACGTGATCTCTGTTTTCAGAATTCCTGCCTATTCTACCCATAGGCGGGGGTGGCTCTGGCTTGGGAATGCCTGCTTTGTTTCATTACCCTTAGAGGGTATTTTAAACTATTTTTCTCTTTTTCTATTCTGATATGTTTTTCCCAATGTTTCACTTCTTCTGTCACCTCCCTTAAGCCAGTTTCCCTTAAATAATCAGGCAAATTAGATCCTGAGCTGTTTTTCCAGAGTGTGGGTCATTGGAGAATCAGGTAACAGTAAGCATATAGCTCTCGTCACCAACTTCTGGATCAGAGGGCTGGACTAGAGCTGGGATGTTGCACAATCCTGCTCCCCATTCTTAAGTGGGCTTTGGCTCAGGAATACAAGTAAGGGTGAATTAAATAGAGTGAACCAAGCTTTCACTCGTGGAGAAACTCTAGAACAGATCAAGAAAATGAGAAGAGAAAGGATATTTTCACTTCGTAAATTTTTATCTGTATCCTTTGAGGCTTGTCGAATGGGGTTTCTCGGTAAGTTGCACAATATAGGAGACGTACGCTGTTTAGCATTTAGATAACATGTGAACAGAGGCCTGAAGTGCTTTGCAGACCTTCGCCCCTGTGTGTGCTCTACAGTCTGGAAAGGTGGTGCCCAGACAGGCCTTCTGAAAATGCAGAGAATGAGGACCTGAGATGTGCTATGCAGCTGTATACAACATGCTTAGCTAGTTGGAAGCCGGGATTGATTTTAAGTAATCTGATTCTCAGGTCACAGGTCCTTGTCAAACTATAGCTTAGAAAAATAGTATATTGATTTTCTGAGTCAAAAACTGTTATGTCAATATAGAATTAGTCACATACTCGTAACATCTTCAAAAATGGAAAGAAACACATTTTGGTGTAGGTACATCAAATGTACGTGTGGTCTCTTTATCAACTGCTCCTCTTCTTACCACTATCAGAGAAACACATCTAGTATTGTCAAATTATAGCTTGAGAAACTACTGTGTTATATAAACAACACATTGTGTATCAACACATTTTTGTCAAACCCTAGAGTCTCTGTGCCCTTTATTAGCTGTTCACACAACCTTACAAGGCAGAGTTCAAATGCTGGCTTGATCTTGTCCTAATTATGTTATCTCGGGCAAACTGCTTCACCTCTGCGCTCCAGTGTCTTCACCTCTAAATTAGAAAAATAATATGGTGTGCCTCAAGAAATCAAAGTGAGGAATAAATCAGGTAACGCATGTGTAGTGCTAAGAACCTAGGTAGGTTCGGCACTAGGTAGCACCATACACCTGCTTGCTGTTATCATCACTATCTAATAGGTGCAGAATCTGAGAATCACTCCAAAGTCCATTTCAGTTCTGTCACAGAGAGGCTATGTGATCTGGTCATGGCCACACAGCCAGTTAGTGACAGAGGCTGTTCGAGAGCACAACACTCATTTTCCCAGTCGCCTTCTTTCCATCGCGCTTGTCGATTCTGTGGGCAAATTTTGTTGCAGCTGCATTCAGAGGAGATGCAGAATCTCCTGACGTGGCACACACCCAGGGACGAGCCACAGTTGCCTGGCACACTGCAGTTACCTCCTCCTTGTGCTTCTTCAAACACTGCAGGCTGCTCCCCAGAGCCTTTGCAGGGGTTCTGTCTGCCTGGAACCTTCTTCCCACAAATCTGCCCAGCTCCCTCCTTCCTCTCATCACCTCCCCAACCGGTGCTCCACCCCTTCCCTGCTGTTGTCTCCCTCCACTGTGCACATCACCTTCTAAAAGGCTACTCGCTTGCTTTGTTTGTTGTTAATCTCCCCAAGCAAGGTAAGCTCCAAAGGGCAGAGATTGGTGTTTGTTTTGTTCCCGCTAATAATACAAATTACAGTAGTATTCAGTAAAGGTTTGTTGAATGAATAAATAAATGAAGGAAGGAATGAAGGAAAAGTGAAATTGGTCGTAGCCAGAAAAAAGTTAGAAAAAACAATATGCCATCAGCATGGAGGGCAGAATAGACTCTAAAAGGGAAATGAAGGGGCTGATTCCTCTTCACATTTATGGGAAGGCAGTTTATATACAAATGAACTATAGTCCTTAGGGGGCCAGGAATTGCCTGAGGTGAGAGGCCTACCTGCTGGTCTGAGAAAGAGGAAAAGTGTAAGTAAGACTCACATGAAACCCAGAGGGAGCGGGATATTGGGGCACCCAAAGGGAATCCAAAAACTTTCAAAAAAGCCCCTAAATGAAGGTAAATGAAACCAAGGAGACATAACTTAAGTAATAATAAATGATGTTTCTCAGGGGAATACAGAGGTCCTGGATCCAGAAGAGTGTTCTCTCTCTACACCTGGTGTTTTTCCTTCACCCTGTTAGCCTGACTTTCCAACCAAATCAATCCATGTTATAAATAAAATGTCCATCACACAACTCCCAGTTCGACACAGCAAGCCTAGACACACTATATCACGAGGGACGGATTCACTCAATCATATTTCCAAATTTCTAGGTCGGAAAATTTGATTGGCTCACACTGAGTTCAGAACAACACAACAGAGGCCATCTCTGAGGATTTACTGGTGGGGGGGAACGGGCGGTTTAAGGGCCAGGCAGGCTCCCCCAAAACATGCACATCAGAAGGCCTAGACAGGAATATCCCTGACATCGTTAGCCACCATGAACAAACTGATGGCCTTTTAAGGTAGAAAGTATAGATGGCATCCCATGCACCGGGCGTGTGGCTTGGGATGATGCAGATGGTGGGGTGCTGGCAGAGGAATCAACGTCACATTACAGCAATGGGCAAAAACGGATTATATACAATTTGTTCTACTTAAGATTCTGTGCTTGAAAGGAATGGTTTGGTAGCTTAGAGGCTCCCAGGTGTGCCGATTACCGAGCAATGGGCAGTATTTATAATCTGAGATCTTCAGGGCAGTAATAATTAGCATGAAGATTACAACAGGCACCATACGAAGAGAACCTAGCCCAATTACGTAATTTATTTCCCTTTAATGAGAACCCCCACGCATCAGGCAAGCTCTGTAAACAGAGAACTTTGTGAACTCAAAGTGTAAGTAGAGGGTAGATCCTAGTTGAAGGGGAGGTAGAGGGGTCATGGGAAGGTTTACTTCAACCCAATTAAACACATATTTATTGATAACTGACTTCCCTCTGGGAAATCCTGGCTATGAAGAGCACCACTGTATAAAGGGAAGCCTCATGGACTCAGGGTTCACAGCCCAGTTCTGCTACTTCTACTCACGAACTGTGGGCAATTACCTACCTCTCTGCCCCACAGCACCCTCATCTGTAAAATGATAACAACAGTATTGCCAGAAAGGGTAAGAATTAATATAAATACGGTAACTAGGGAAGTCTCCAGTTTATAGCAGGTGCTATATAATTATTAGCTATTGTTATGATTGTTACAACTACTGAGAAGTCTCTGAAAAATGGTGAAATCAAGCCCTTGCAAGGCCATCTCCTTATCACCTTCATGATTTTTAATTTTTGCCATTTCTGTACTAGTGCAATAATTTATTCAACTCTTTTTCTTTATAAATTTATTTATTTATTTATTTTTAGCTGCTTTGGGTCTTTGTTGCTGTGTGTGGGCTTTCTCTAGTTGCAGCGAGTGGGGGCTACTCTTTCATTGTGGGTGCGGGCTTCTCACTGCGGTGGCTTCTCTTGTTGCAGAGCACGGGCTCTAGGCGCACGGGCTTCGGTAGTTGTGGCACATGAGCTCAGTAGTTGTGGCGCATGGGCTTAGCTGCTCCAAGGCATGTGGGATCTTCCCGGACCAGGGCTCAAACCCATGTCCCCTGCATTGGCAGGCAGATTCTTAGCCACTGAGCCACCAGGGAAGCCCTATTCAACTCTTTAAATGACATGGCTGGTATTTTATTTATTCAGTTACTTATGTTACTTTATTATATCCATTAAAGTGAACACATAAACATTGAAATGAAGATATGCATTTGTGTTCCATTAAATTTGCCTCGGGCTCCCCTGGTGGCACAGTGGTTGAGAGTCCGCCTGCCGATGCAGGGGATACGGGTTCGTGCCCCGGTCTGGGAAGATCCCACATGCCGCGGAGAGGCTGGGCCCGTGAGCCATGGCCGCTGGGCCTGTGCGTCCGGAGCCTGTGCTCCGCAATGGGGGAGGCCACAACAGTGAGAGGCCCGCGTACAGCAAAAAAAAAAAAAAAAATTTGCCTCATCTACCATGTGTGTGTGTATGTGGAACAAATGATTGCTATCCCAAAGCATTATCAAGCTTTCAGAGGTCCACAGTGACTACTGAATTTATCCCTGATGCTTTGGCCTGAAAACTGCAGCTTTCAATGTCTGACTCAGATTTACCTTTCAGCATCATCTCCAATTAATCCTGTATCAAACTCCTACAATTCAGTTAAACTGAAAAACAGGCCACATATCTATCTCTGGGGTCATGTTATGCTGTTCCCTGTACTTCAGTTCCCTCCCCCAAAGTTTGTCTGCACTCAAAAAAATTCTTGGAAATTGATTTAACTGATTTACATAAAAAATTTCAGAAATGAACATTTCTAATTGACTTTTAACTGGTAATTTCTTTTAAGTCTGAATCTAGAAGTTTATTCACCTTTTCTCCTTGTCAATAAGTTAGTCATCTATAGCAAATTCCAATAATATAATTACTTAAATATACTACAGAACAAGTACAAAGAAATATTATGAAAACTTTATGCCCATACATTCAACAATTTAGGTGAAATGGACAAATTCTTGAAAAACACAAGTTATTTAACAAAATGATTCAAGAAGAAACAGAAAATATGACTAGCTACATATCCACTAAGGAAATCGGATTTGTAATTAAAATTTTTCCACAAAGAATACTCCAAGCTCAGATGATTTACTAGTGAGTGTCATGAAAATTGAGAAAAAATAATACCAATTCCATGCAAACTCTTTAAAAATTTTTCGTAAAGGGGATTATATCCCAACCAATCTTATGAATCCAGTAGTATCTTGACACAAAACCAGATAATAATAAGAAAAGATGAGAAAACCATAGATCAATATTCCTCATGAATATACCTGCAAATATCTTCATAAAATACTTACAAATCAAATCCATCAATATGTAAAAAGGACAATACATCATGACCGACTGGGATTAATCCCAAGAATGCAAGATTGGTTCATCAATCAAAAATCAATCAATGTAACTCACCATATTGACAGAATAAAAGACAAACATCATATGATCAGCTCAACAGATGCAGAAAAAACATTTGACAAAATTTAACACCCATTTATAATAAATACAATCAACAAACTAGGAACAAAATGGAACTTCCTTAATATGATCAAAGATATCTATGAAAAACCAACAGCTAACATCATATTTACTGTCAAAATGGAATTATTTCCCCATATGATCAAGAACAAGTCAAGGAAAACTGCTCTCAGCCTTTCTACTCAACATTTTATTGGCAGTCTTAACCTGTGCAAAGAGAAAATAAAATAGATAAAAGGTAAACAGATTGGGTAGGGAGAAGCACAACTCTAAATACCAGATAATATATCTGTTTACAGAAATAACTCTAGGAATTCCTTTAAAACCATTCTCAAATTAATACATAATTTTACAAGGTCACAGGATAGAAAAGTAATATTCACAAATTACTTGTAATTCTATATACTAGCACCAAACAACTGGAATAAATCTGTTTTAATGCCATTGGTAATAATATCCAAAAAGTGAAATATTTAAGGACCATTTAGCAAGAATGTGTAAGAACTGCACACTGAAAACTACAAAACATCACTATAAAAAGTAAAGGTGAAAAAAAATAAGGTGACAAATAAAGAGCTATATCAGGTTCACAGATCAAAAGACTCAGTATTTCACAGATGTGCATTCTCCTCCAAACTGATCTATAAATTCAATGCAATTCCAGTCAAATTCCCACCAGGATTTTTTGTAGAAAGGGGCAGGTTTAATCTAAAATTTATATGGAAAAAAAAAAAGATCATGGAATAGCCAAAACAATTTGAAAAAAGAAAAACAAAATTTGAGGACTTAACCTGAGTGATTTGAAGACTTACTATCAAGCTGAAATAACCAAGGCAAAGTGACAATGATCTAAAGATAGAACTTTGGGTAATGAAACAGAATAGAGAGATTAAAATAGACACATTTATATGTGGCTGATGGGTTTTTGACAAAAGTGCTAAATTAATTCAAAGGGGAAAGATGGTGTTTTTAACAACTTGTGCTGGAATAACTATATAATCAAATGTGGAATAAAACAACTCAATTCTTACCTCACAATATTCACAAACGAACCATAGGACTAAACATAAAATCATTAAACCTCAAAAATCAAACATAGGAGAAAATCTTTGTTCTGACTCCATCTGACTCAATAGTAGGCAAAGATTATCATGGGTAGAATACAAGAGAATAAATCATAAAATTTTAAAGTTGATAAGTTGGACTTCATCAAAATTTAAAACCTCTGCATATTTAAGACAATGAAATCACAAGCACAGATTGGGAGAGAATATTTATAATACAGATATCTGACTTATATAGAAAAGGCAAGAGATTTGACCAAACACTTCAAGCCAAGAAGACATAGGATGGTGAGAACCATGTGAAGATGCTCCACACTGTCAGTCACTAGACAAAGGCAAACTTAAACCACAATGAGACACCACTCACCTACTAAAGCATCTATCAAATGAACAAACAGGCAAAATCCTGATGATTTTGTGCAGGTGGGGATATGGAGCATCTGGAACTCGCACACATTTGGAATGCAAATGGTGCAGCCACTTTGGAAAACAGTTTGGAATTTTCTTATAAAACTCAACATAGGCTTATATTAAGTTAAACATATACTTATTCAAATACAACAGGCCCAAAATGGAAACCACCAAAATATCTATCAACTTGTGAATGCATGAACAAATTGATACATATCTATATAGTGGGATACAAGTCATTAACTGAAACAAAGAACAAACTACTGATAACATGCAATAACATGGATGGACCGCAATAGATGTAAATAAATGAAAGAATCCAGACACAAAAGACCACACCCAATGTATGACTTAATTATATGAAATTCTAGCTAAAGCCAAACTCATATAAAATGACAGACAGCAGATGGGCAGTTGCCAGGAATCAGGAGGCGCAGAGGATGGATGAACTGCAAATGAGCACAGGGCACCCTGAGGTACAACGGTTAATAGCCTAGATCCTGATAGGACTGGAATCCTAAAATTTTATTGTACATAAACTACACCCCACTAAAACTGACTTTAAAATTTCAGAGCAGGTCTGGGAGCTCTTAGGAGCAGAGAATTCTCATTCCTAGGGCAGGCACTCCCTGGGTGTTATACGTATGTTAAAGCACCACTGCTCACAGCAGGACAAATCAGTGGTAATATTATATCCATACCATAGAAAAGCAAACTGAGGCACAGTGAGAACAGAGTTTGTCCAGGGCCACTGGGCCAGGACTGAGATTTTCATTTGCTGGGTTTTGACTCCAGCACTCCCCAGAGCTGAACAGGGTGATTTTCTGCTGGTGTTTACAAAAGCACAGAAGAAGACGCTCAGGTGGGATGTCACCCCCAGGTTTCTGTAAGAACACTAATGTGTGTGTATGTGTATATGCTCTTATATGTATATATTATAGAAATATATATGCTATTATTTCACTGAGTCAAGCCACTAACGTTCAAGCCAGGTAAAGAATTCTGTGAAGTAAATCAATACCTCTGACCACTCGACTTGGTAGGTGGACTTTCTGGATCTCCTTAATTTAAGGTATACCTCTAGCTGCATAGCCAGTACTGGCTGGTTCAGCAAGACAAACAGTCCTTGAATCATAGATACAGAATCCTAGAACTTATCTACTCCTAGGGATGAAGTATAACCCTGTCACTACGCGTTTTTGAAAACATGTCTCCTTGACAAAACTGCCTTCCACAGTCACCCAGAAAGTTCATCTCAGCCATTCTGACCATAAACAACTGTCAGTATGAGGAATCTGGCAAAATGCTAATAAAACACATAATCTAGATGACTGATAAGTAATTCTTATTAAAGTTATATTTTCTGAATTTTTAATGAAAATTTTCAAAAATATGCCAAAGTTGAACATATAGTACAATGAACCTTCAGAGGCCTATTTCCCAAATTCATCACTGCCCCAAATATGGCCATACTTATTTAATCTACCTCATTTTTTTCCTTTTCTTTCTTTTTTGATGCACTTTAAAGCAAATCAGAGACATCATCATTTAATTCCTACACACTTTAGAATGAAGGCTATTTAACATAAACATAATGCTATTTTTACACCTAACAAAATTAACAATAATTCCTTGGTAAGATCTAATACAGAATCCATACTCCAATTTCAAAACTGGTTTCAATAACGTACCTTTAAGAGTTTTCTTTTTTTTCAAACCAAGGCCCAGTTAACATCCACACAGTAACAGGCTGACATGGCTTTCTGGTGCGTCCTTAGACCAGCCCCTCCTTCTCCCCCTTCTGATTTTCATGGCCCTAACGTGTTGAAGGAACCAGGTGAGTTGCCTCAGAAAAGCCCCACATTCTAGATCTGTCTGTCTCCTCATGGTGGACTTTAACTGTCCCTTGACCTCATATTCCTGTAAGCTGGAAGTCACTCAGAGGTCTTACTTAGATTCAGGTTCACTGTTTTATCCAGAATATTTTGTACCTGGTGCTGCATGCTTTGTGGTGACCTCATCAGGAGGTGTAGGGCCTGACTGTCCCCAACCTGTCATTTAAATGCTGAACTAGTTGGAAAACCTCTTAGCCAAACACTCCCGCTCAGAGTGAGGAGCCTCACCACTGAGGGTTTAGGTCATAAGTGTCTCCTGTCGGCTCTCAGCAGGGCTGCCAGTCCTGGGAGGGGAGAATGCCCCACCATCCAGCAAGACAAGGCCCCGTGTTTGGCCAAAGATTCATGTTACTTTACATGCTGCCTTTCATGATTTTTACACGGAGCTGTTCACCCAAGAAGGCACCCACTTACCCTAATGAGCAGGAGAAAAGACAAGCTGGATAATAATCATTTCTAATTGGATACAGATCCAACAGATTGATTATTTCCACCCATGGCTGTCAATGTTCCACGTGGTGCCCCTATTAAACTAATATCCTGACTGTCTGTACTGCTGTAGCTGTCAGATTAACTTAGTCCCTAATTGGCAGCCTCAGTCTCCTCCCCATGAAATCAGCTAGAGGGTTTGTAAGTGAATGTGTGCATAACCCTGCCCATCCCCTCCTCCATCCGGGAGTCCCTTGCCATGGCCTCCTTCTACCCACACCCTGAGTTTGCATCCATGGACAACCCCCTGTCTCTCTGATCTCTGTAAAGGGCATGCTTTCAGGGTAGCCTCATCCATGCCACCAGTCAGAAGACAGCGCTCTGCCCTAATCATTCAGACTAAAGCGTTAGGGACTGACTGTTCTGTTTCCTTAACAGGGAAACAGAGAAGGCACAAACAAATGATATTAAGCAACCAATTTTCAGTCATCTATAGGAAACACATTGCTGGAGGTGGGCGTGGTAGCAGGACTGTCTGTCACCCACCCAATGGCCATCTTCCCTCCTCCTTTACTCATAAAGCAAGTGGTTTATTTCGCAGCAAAGTGCTCAACTCAAAGACTACATTCCCCACCTTCTTAGGGGTGGTGTTAGCCACAGTTTCTGGTTTGTCTGAACTAGCAGCTTTTTCAGCCTGATGAGCTGTCACAGTTAACAGTAATATTTTACATGGCTCTTTCAAAAGTGCCCTTAGTTTAGACAAAGTGTGCAGTCACTAGGTAACTGTGACCCAAGAGATGTAAGAGGAAGTCATCTGGGGAGCAGCTCCTGGAAAGCTCATTAAAGGTGTCCCATTCAATGGGATGTGCACCTTTGTGCACACCCCACCCTCCCCTTCTTCCTGCATCCTGCAGGAACATAGAAATGAGGGTTGGTACTCCAGCAGCCTTTTCAGACCATAGGGTGGCCTTGAGGATTATAAACTCCACAAACTAAGTAGGGTAGAGCAGAAAGCTTGAAGCCGGGTCCTGATGAACCTGATGCTGCCAGCCAGTTCTAGGGTAGTTATTCCTGAACTGCTGTCAGTTTTATTTACCCTGCTGCTAACTCATGCTTCCTTCTACTGTAATGAGTAGACCAAGGTCAACTCTGGGGGTTTTCCAATGTGTCCACTAGTGCAGGTGCAGCTACCCTCCCAAGATTTCCCTTCCCTGTCTGTTTCTGGTTAGGGTGGGCCACCAGGGGAATTTCTATGTGGGATCTGGAGGGGAGGGAAGCAGCATCCAGTCTGTAGCTCCCACAGGTTGCCACTGATCTGCAGGCTCATCTCAATGGTATGGGGCAGTGCCGGGTTAGCTGGGGTGTTATTTGCCACTAAGCCCTAACTCATAGGGCTTGCATTGAAGAGAAGAGTGTGGTTTTGATTTAGGTGGAACCAAATTTCAACCTATACATCATTATCACCAGCTCTATGAATGGGTTGTAGCACATGATTTTGTGAGCCTCTATTTTTTCTCATACGTAAAATGAGAATAATAATATCTACTCTCCTGATAGGAGGGTTTAATGAGGTAACATATTTTAAAAAACAAAATGCAGCTCTTAGCAAAAAACAGATAGACTAACATGAGCCTTTCTTTCTACCTCCTGGTTCTACTTCCTCCTTTCCTTTACTCTTTTCCAGATTTCTTTTTATTTTTCTCAACTTTTTATTTTGAAATTTTCAAACCTACAGAAAAACTGAGGAATCATGTAATGAAAACCCATTCGTTAGATTCGCCAATAGCTATCATTTTTTTTTCTACGCTTCCCCTCGCTCTCTTTCTTTCTCTCTTCTCCCTCTCTCTCTTTTCCCCTCTCTCTCCTTCTCTCTCTCTTCCCCTCTCTCTATATATATGGATAAAGTACTTATTTTCTGCCATAGAGATATTTCAGAATGTTATCCTAAATGCAACAGGCTTGTCTTACCTCACCACACATCACTTCCACACTTGTGCGATTTAACACTGACACGAGCCATACCTAGGGTCCGTATTCCAGATCCCCCCATTATCCCAATCCTGGCCGGTACAGCTGTTTCCCCTCCATCCAGCACCCATCAAGGATCACGGTCTCCCTCTGTCCATCGTGTCTCTAAGGCAGAACAATCCCTGACTTTTTTCTTTCCTTCTCGTCCTTCATGACATTGTTTTTTTTCAAAGAGCTCAAGCCAGTTGTTTTGTAGGTGTCTTAGGGTATGAATGTTTCTATTTTTTCATGAGTAAATTAATCTTAAACATTTGGGGGAGGAATATTCCTAGTGTTTTCATTGAACTCATCACAGCTGAGGACATATAGCACTCTTAGTAACTTTGGATAAGAGTTTGTAGCACTCTTAGTAACTTCAGGATAAGATAACCTACGGTCACAGGGGCAGCTGTCCATTCCTGTGTCCTAAGGGATCTTTGCTCCATCATGAGCAAGGAAGGAGGGTGGTGACAGTTGGAGACCATGTACATATTCTGTTTCACAACTGCCCTTTCACCCAGCTTTTAGCCTCCATGATGGTCACTGCCTGAATCATTATTACACCAGTGGCTGCAAAATATTTTCCAAGGTTCTTGATCTTGCTTTAACTCAAACATCAAACATCGTTCCCCACTTGCATCCTTGCCTCTCTCTCTTACATCCTCAATCTCTTGCTTTCTTCTGACAGGTTTGTTTCTGACATTCTTGAATTCACCATGGCTGCTTCCATCCACAGCTAGAACCTTGATACCTTACGCTGTTGTCCTTCTTCCCTCTCACCATCTAATATCCTGGAGGAGTGGCCTCTGCGTGCTGTGCCTCCCTCCTCCCACCCACAGGCACACATCCATTTTCCTGCGGCCTGTCTGCTGCACCCTCCACACTGGGGAAGCACTCTGAGCTCCTGGAGCACAGGACAGCCTTCTCAGACTGACTTTTTCTTTCTACTCACCGTGGTTTAAGTTTTCTATAATGAGAAGGAATTTTTTTAATTGGTAAAATTATGTATATATATTCCTTTTCTAGCAAGTCATTTTAACTTGTTTTCTCAACTTCCTTCTTTTTGAAGTGTCTTCAGCATTCAGAAATTTCACTGAACTCTTCCGTCTAACGTCTCCCTGTTTTCAGTAGTTATGAAACTGCTCTGCACGAATTCCCTTTGTCTCTTCATCTTCTTCTGCATCTTCTTCTTACTGGGGTTGTGTCCTTTACCTTTTTACGTTTCAGTACTTGAGACTAATCACCTCCTTCCTTCAGGAACACTCATTTCTCTCTCTAGTCTCTGCCTGCAGGAGACCCGTCTGGTCTCAGGGCCACAACTTGTGCTCAACAGATCAAACAATTCTACGGACAGGGCTCCTTCGACCAGCACTGTGGCTTCCTTTTGGTGGGTTGTTTGGATTCGTTCAAGTCTGCCACAGTTTTCATCCCTCCCTGCCGTCCTGCACCTGCAGGCTTTGCAGACCTGAGGTGCCTGCCTGGCCCCATCGACTGGGTGGGGCCAGGCAGCAGCCAGGCAACAGCACAGCCAGCAGGAAAAGTGCTTTGCCAAAAACACGAGCCTGCACGACAGAGACCTAACTGACTGGTGAGGAAAACTTCCCAGAGGACATGACAGTTAGCTAAGTACTGAGATGTGACGAGCAGTTACCCAGGTGAAGAAGGGAAATGCTTTCTCACCACGAGCAGTGGGATGGTGGGGAAGATAAGCGAGTTGATGGGCAGGAACCTAGGGTGTGAGGAAGGCAGTGGTAGAGAGCAGTGGAAGCCTGTGATGGCTTTTCCTGGGGGAGACGCATCATCAGATGGTGCAGAAGTCATTTAGGTAGCAGAGTGTAGAATGGCTGCAGGGAGGGTACGACTGGAGGCAGAGAGACCACTTCTGCGTTCGTTATAGTAATCCAGGGAGAAAGAACGAGGTTTTGAGCTAGAGAGAGGGCACTGGGCATGGAGAGGTCAAGTTGGGTCTAGGATGAATAGTAACCATTTGGCAAGCTCATCCAGTCTCCGGACTTCACATATGCAGATGGGTCTCAATTCTATTCAATTGATCTTGGCCTCTCTTGAGAGATTCAAGCCTAACTTTCCAGAAGCATCCCAAACACAATTTACCTGAAATTAAACTATTATAGCCCTGTTGGACCCTGGACGACTGTTTGGCATCCTGATTTGTGCTAATATAGCCAAAATCCTCTTGGTTCTCCAGGCTCTATGACAAGGTTATGGCAGGACTAGTTACACAGAACAACCCAAAGGATTTTGCCAGAACCAGGACAGTTTCACTGGCTGAGGGCAGCTAGTTATAGGCAACTAGAGGGGTCATGACCTCATCAAAGTGACTGACTTCCATGCCTCCTTCTCACCTGGTTCCAGTGAGGGGTTGTGCCATGTAAATCCCTCCTTCTACTACATCGTCCCTTTCATCTTCACCACTTCCTCCTGGATTGGGGCTCCATTAACTCACCTCTTAACCTTTCACATCATCTCATAAGAATCTTTCCTCTTCAGCCCGGTTTAGTCACTCATGTAACACCGATTGAGTAGCTACTGCGTGCCTGGCCCTCTGCAGTCAGACAAGCACATCTCTGCCCACACCAGTCCCTCTGCACTTGGAGGCCACTGGGATGTTAACAGTAATAATCCCCGTGGATGAGTCCAGGTGGGTTTTGGCAGTCTCACTTACAAATGAAGGAACTAAGAACTCAGAATCACTAAGGGATGCCCTGGTCACACAGAGAGTATGGTCGCACAGAATGTAGATCCAGGGGCTTTATGATTTCAGGTCATATGTGCTTCTTCCAGGTGCTAATGCCCAGCACTGCCATCACCACCTTGCTGTATAAGACAGACTCACAGTACTCTGCTCTGCAGGCGTTCCAGAACTCCCACTGACCTACAGCAGGTCCCAACTTCTCACTCTGATGGTGAGTGAAGTCCTCCAGAACAATCCCCCTCCTCACAGACATGCAGGGATGTGTGGGCTCATCCAGAAAGTTTGCCTTTCCTAAGTGTGATTCCCATCTCTGCACTTTTGCTGAGGTGCTTTTCTCTGCCTGGGATGCACTCGGAGTCCCTTCTCTGTCTGTCTAATCCTACTCCTCCTTCACAGGTCAGTTAAATCCTTTCTCCTCCATGAGGCGTCCACTCCTTGGCCTCCCTCCCTCGCTGGAGCAATCTTATCTGCCCCAGTGACTGCACTGTCCCCAAGCTCCTTCTTACCTCTGGCCATATCTGGTCCTTACTTAGTGTGGTGGACATGTAGGTGTGCCCCCAGATTCCCCTTCCAGGAAAGAGTGGAGTCAGCAGGCAGCCCCCCCAGCTTGCCATTTCATCCCAATGCAGGACACGTGGCAGTTTGGGTCCTTGCTTCACAGGTGCCGAGACCTCACACACCCTGCACTTCAGATGCCGTCTCAGTGTTGGCTTCCAGAGAACCCAATGTGGGATGGTCGTGAACATTCACGTGGAATCCTGGGCAGGCATGCAATGCTTCAACAGCTCCTCACATGCAGCACATTCCTACATGTGCTCAAAGCTGTAGCTGAATGATGAATGAGGCCCAAGATAGACCTGTCTTCTATGAAATTCTATTCTTTAGTGAATATATTAGTGCTCTGCACTGAATGTTTGCATCCCCCACCTCAGAATTCACAGGTTGAATCCTACCCCCAAAGTGACCGTGTTAGGAAGTGGGGGCCTTTAGGAGGCGGTGAGGTCATGAGGGTGGAGCCCTCATGATGGGATTAGTGTCCTTACAGAAGACATTCCAGACAGCTCCCTCACCCCTTCTGCCATGTGAGGACACAGTGAGAAGACACCATCTATGAACCAGTAAGCAGGTCCTCAACAGACATCAAATCTACCTGTGTCTTGATCTTAGACTTCCAGCCTCCAGAACTGTGAGAAATGAATGTCTGTTGTTTATAAGCCACCAAAGTACAACAAGTACTTTGTTGTGGCTGCCTGAAAGGACCAGAACAATAAGCAAATACGAATAATAATTTGTGATTAGCTATTCAATGCCCCACCTTACAGATTCCTTACAGATTCAGCTCTATTTGAGTATACACAAATATGAAACATCATAAAATATCTTCAAGTATCAACCATATGTGCATAGTTAGTTAAAAATTAAAATAATATTGAGTACCCTCTTTTTCGCACCCAAAAAAGTACATCCCTGCCCTCCTGTCACAGTCTACCCTTTCAGAATTGTTATTTGGGGTAAACTGGAACTGTTAGTACTTCAAGGACTAAATTCGGGAAGCCACTGGGGATTTATCAACAGGCAGAGTTTACAGACAACTGAGTGGTTTCTGTGATTGTGTTAACAGCTCTCAGGCTATGAACATAGCTCTCAATTTGTTTGCCAAGAATTCTAAGTTAGCTCAGAAGTCTGTATGATTGTCACCATCAATGGCAACTTTGCTGTAGCATGATCCTGCCCATGTTAACATTTTAGAGCCATGAGAATGCTAGTACTCAGCTGTCTGGTAACCTGGCTGCCTTCTGACACAATATCTGAACCAGAATTCAAATCTGTCTGAATTCACCTATCTACTAACGTCCCTGCAGCCTGTGCTCTGAAAGTCAAGGCTCATTCCTCCAGACTATCCCTGGCTCACGCCATCAAAATCATGTCAAAATCATATCGGGGCAGGAAAAGAATGTTCTCAAAAGCCACATTTAAATTTCCTGACTTTATTTTAAAAATAGAAATATAATACCATCTCTAAACTTTTCTACAATAAACACAATGAATTTGGGCAGGTTTTAGCACAAGCAGGCTAGAAGTGCTTTTGCCCGGACAACTAATGAGTCTGCAGGCCGCTGACTCTCCCCGAGGAAACTGGACCCTGCCCGAGGAAATCGCTGTTCAGGACTAGAGTGTGGAGGAGAGACTGGACCCCGCAGGGAAAAAGAGAAATAAAGAGTGCCCTGTCAGCGGTAAATGTCAAGAGTACTCGTTCTGCAGTGCAGCAGGCTCTCGTCTCTTAGAGGCTGGGTGTGTCATTAGGAGATTGGGGTGCCAGCTGAGACCGGGCACTTTATAAGCTTGTGTCCCCATTGCCATTACCCCAGCGTCATGGTGCTGGCTCTAAACAAAGTGATGGGGTGAATCACAGTAGGAGAAACAATAGTGAGTAAAGAAGAAAAAGATCCAGATAAACACTGCCTACCTCCCCACTGCCCAGTGTTTCACTTTCCCCTCCCTTCTTGGCTCCAAGTTGTAACGTGGGACTCGGCCCCACACTTTCACAGCAGCATCCACAGTGACCTGCTGAGCTGCAGTGGCCGCAGGCAGCTATGCTCTGGGTTCTGCCTGCACCAGCCAGTCCACAGGGAGTAGAGTCAAGCAGGGAAGCATTCTGATCTTTCCATTTCTTTCATTTGCTAGAGGGGCAGGGAAAATAAAAGGAAAAGTGTACCTTGGAGCACAAGGCACTGTCACAGGGAACAGGAAACTAAGAAACTCTCAGGGTCACAAGGCAGGTGGGGCTGCAGACTTCCTCTGGGACGTGCAGGGCCGACATGCGCAAAGACATATCGATCCTTGGTGGCCTGTCTCACCGGCAAGGTGGTCATGGTCTGCATATTAACACACAGCCCCAGACACTGTGGCCGACAGAATGGACAGCAGCATTTGCGTCCAAGAACCCTGAGAGCAAGTGTTAACTTCCAGTTTAGATGAAGAAAGCTATACAGAATGCAAAATGGTACACCCACTCTGGAAGTCTGGTGTCTCACCATATTCACCATATGATCCAGCAATTGCACTCCCTGGTATAAGCCGAAAACTTAGGGCCACATAAAAACCTGCACGGGAATGTTTACAGCAGCGTTATTCATAACTGCCCAAACTTGGAAGCAACCACGATATCCTTCATAGGTGAACGGATAAATAAACTGTGGCCCATCCAGACAACGGAATACTATTGAATACTAAAAAGAAATGAGTTATCGGGCCATGAAAAGACATGGAGGAGCTTTAAATGCATGTTACTAAGTGAAGGAAGCCCATCTCAAAAAGCTACATACTGTATGATTCTAACTCTACAACATTCTGGAAAAGGAAAAATTATGAAGGTAATAAAAAGATCAGTGCTTGGGGGGTAGGAAGGGATGAATAAGTGGAGCACAGAGGATTTTTATAGTATGATATTAAAATGGGTACATGCCATTATACATCTGTCCAAACCCATACTGAATGTACACACCAAGAGTGGACCCTGATGTAAACTGTGGAGTTTGAGTGATGATGATGTGTCATTGTGGGTGCATCAATTGTAATCAATGTACCATCTAGTGGGGGACGTTGATAGTGGTGGGAGCCTGTGGGAGGAGGAGGGATACATTGGGAAATATCTGTACCTGCCCCTCAATTCTGCTGTGAACCTAAAACTGCTCTAAAAAATAAAGTCCTAAGAAAAACAAAAAAAGTTACATTAGACCCAACTGTACCAAGCAAAGATTTTAAGACTGACACCTAATTCCACCTATTCCCAAGAGACTAAAATATAGTACATTTGAAACCAAAATTTGCAATTAGACTGCTTTTCACAGGTTAACAAGAATGTTCCAATATATTAGCAAAATTAAAGAAAACTTCTTTTTGCATTTCTTTTTGAGAAAAACACACTGTTGTATTAAAAATCATATCTTGATTTAATTTTCATATAGTTTAAACATCAAAAACAGAAGAAACGAAAGTCTTACTTAAGTGGACCCTTCTAATTTATAGAGAGTTTCACCCATAGCTCATATAGTATGTCTTCCTGGAAGATATGGTTTGTATGCGGTCATTTCTAACTTTAGATGTAATTGCCAATGTTGGTGCCATGATTACATGTTTCAAAAGAATGTCAACAACTCAAAATAATTCACTAGGCATATAACCAGATGTTTAGCTTATAGACCCAAATCACTCCCCCACAGACATTAATTGGTATTCTAATTAATTCTGTTTGGTGATGTTAAATATACATTGGGAACAAAGACTTGCCCTGCAGAAACTCAAGGTATTCTTAGCATAGAATGATCTGACAACAGCAAGCTGGCATGAATTTAAACAGTTTTTCTTTGGACAACTGTTGGGTTGGCATTTCTTTTTTTTTTTTTTTTTTTTGTGGTACGCGGGCCTCTCACTGCTGTGGCCTCTCCCGTTGCGGAGCACAGGCTCTGGACACGCAGGCTCAGTGGCCATGGCTCACGGTCCCAGCCGCTCCGCGGCATGTGGGATCCTCCCGGACCGGGGCACGAACCCGTGTCCCCTGCATCGGCAGGCGGACTCTCAGCCACTGTGCCACCAGGGAAGCCCGGCATTTCATATTTGTTTGTAACTGAAAATAAGAACAAATTCCTTTGGGCAAGTTTGTGTAAATTCAACTTAATCTGCAAGTTTATGGGAAAGAATGTTATACCAACCCCCAGTAACTGGCAATTAGGGGTGATATCTAAGCAGGGTTAGGATGGTGACACAGAAAACCTTATTTATTGGGTTTTTCACTTATATGTAGTCTGCAGTGTTTAGTTGTAGACTATGCTGGACTACCACTTAGTAGTGGCATCCTACTGCGTGTGTGTGTTTGTGTCTCTGTGTATATTTGTATGTTGGGGGGAGTGGAGAATCAAGGACAAATACCACTAAAAAAATCTCTTAAGGGGCTTCTCTGGTGGCGCAGTGGTTGAGAGTCCGCCTGCCGATGCAGGGGACACGGGTTTGTGCCCTGGTCCGGGAAGATCCCACATGCCGCGGAGCGGCTGGGCCCGTGAGCCATGGCTGCTGAGCCTGTGCGTCCAGAGCCTGTGCTCCGCAATGGGAGAGGCCACAACAGTGAGAGGCCCGCGTACCGCAAAAAAAAAAAAAAAAAAAAAAATCTGTTAAGAAAAAGAAAATATAAGGAACTAGAGACACTATCTTTAATGGAAGAAGTCATTCAGGAGGACCAGTTAAGAAGAAACTTTAGACAGTGTTTCTCTTAAAATGTGGTATTGGCAACACCTTCCCAGTATCAATTCAGGTACTGATTATAGTACAGTTTCCGAGGCTCTAGGATGTCACAAACCATCATCTGAAGAATCTGGGCCCCAAAGGTGCACCATTCACTAGAAGCCACAGTGAGCTTTTCATGCAATTTCCTGGTTAAGAGTCTGCATTAGTCCATCCTGAGAATGATGTGAAGGGAAAGCTTGTGCTCAGGTGACATTTCCCACCTTCACCGTGCTGCTTCACTCAAACCACCCAACTCTAGAAAGTCATTCATAAACTGTTTTCTGTAGCTCTCCGACGTCCCAAGATGGGGCCTCAAGGATTATCTGGGACTTAGTGGAGGAAGGGTACAGGTGGGGTGGAAGAAAGAGCTGGTTGGGCCCTGCCCGTCACCCCTGCCCCCAAACACACACACCAGGTTTTAATCATCATTAACTTCCCTTTTGTGTAGTTTATATATTACACTTTGAAAGAAAGAGTTGTATAGTTTAGAAAAACATTTGAAACTGTTCTAACCTTTAGCAACTGTTTTCTCTCACACCTTGTCTCCATTTGTCATTGGGACAGAATGGGTTCCTTTTCAGGTTACTTTAGGGGAAATTTTAATAATCTGATACATTTTATTCTTCTTCTTCCATTAAATTGAGCATACTACTAGAGATAAATATGGAAGAAGGCCAGTCTGAGTTTATTTGAAGCCTGAATGATAAGTTATTTAAATGAAATTCATGTCACTATTTTCAGACATGTATAGTAAATGTAACCAGTCTAAGCAAGGGAAGTATGATTTGAAGGAACCTGCTTAACCTAAAAATCACTGACCCACAGGAGAAAAATTAACAAAGATACAAACACACACACTTCTATTTAACTATATTAAATATTAAACTTAAGTTTAAAATTAAAGCATGTAATGTAAAATGTATTCAATATGTATGATAGATACTATATTTAATTCTGCTCCATATTATTCTACTTAAAAGCCATTTAGGAGGAAATGACAGAAGAAATAGATTGAGGATGATTAAACTGATCATACTACTAGAGGTAATAGAGGTGGGGAAGGCAGGAGGAATAAAAAGAGAAAAGTGAAGGAAAATACAGGCTCCTGAAGTTTGGAGATGAATGTTATTTCAATATCCTGCTGTTTCCTTGGGCACTGGCATCAGAGCAACTTATCATCTGTTACCCTGGACCTTTAAACAGGCCCATTAATCACCATCTAACTAGGTCCCCTACTTCTTGTATCAGCTTTGGGAGGTTCTGCTCTGAGTGGTGTGCCTGGAATAGCCCCATCAGTAGGAAAATTATAATCTCAGAAGCTGCTTAGATGAACTCTGTCACCTCATACACCAGGTAAGAATGAGCTGAGGTTAAATTCTGACACCTGGGGACAAAGAGATTCCTTATTCATGTTTTAAGAAAAGACAGAGCTTATTTCTACACAGCCTTTCAGTTACTTCTAAGGGATCATCTATAGCACTGTGTACAAGAAAACACTGTTCTATAAATAGGTGAAATATTTTACTGGTTTTGATTTTTTTAACTTATTTAGCAAATCCTTTGATTGCAGGTAATAGGTCAACTAAATTTAGCCTCAATCTCTGTTACTTCAAATGCTGAATTAATGTACTAAGAATCTCACCTTTTACAATAGGGTAAGTGGCCACTATGGCTCATGGGTGGCTTGCAGTATTTGTGTGCACAGAACTCATCTTCCCTTGGACTTTTCTCTTGGTTAACAGAGGCTGATATTTGGGTACATTTAATTTTCCTTTTTGTGCTCATGGCTACACTACCTAGAAACAAAATCAAGAATGATATACATAGGCTGAAAATTAACTCTTCCATAATACCTTGCACAGATAAGACCACTGGAAATAATTGTGTCCTCCAATGTAGAGGGGAAAAAAGTTTGAAGAATTCTAGCAGGGTCCAGGAAAGAAGGGAAACACTAAAAATTAAACAAGTAGATTAAATATGATTAAATATGATTATCAATTTTAGTTAAACCTGGAAGGGGGAGATGGGACTGTGATTTCAAGAATCTAAAATGTTTTTAAATGATATGTGGTTAAAGATAGGAAGAGATTGCTGAATTCCAGGAACAAGAGAGTAAGTAATACAACTCACCCTTTCAAAGCCTTTAAATTAGGATTAAAAATATCAGACAGCGACCTGGATGACAGCAGGTTCCTCATGTCCCTTCCATTTTGCCATTTTTATTGTTCACCAATTGTGTATAATTCTTTCCAAGGAGATATGAGAAATTAATTGCTCCTTCCCAGGAGGTACAAGAAGTTAGTTGCCAAGACAGGAGTTTTGGTGACTACAAGGTAATTGGGATTACTGGAATTCAAATTCTGAAAGAGTTGCATGTCCTGAGTGTCATTAATGCCTCTGTGTTACACACTTATTCAGGTGACTATCCAGGGATGAGTTAGACTCACAATGCTGTATGTGGTGGGCATTTCTTGCTTTTACCTTTTTAGCATTCATCCTCCCTTCTTCTGGCAATCAGAACTCCTCCTTCTTAATGTTCATGCCACGTGTTTTGGATGGAATGCATCCTACTCATTTCCAAGAGTAGGCATTCATCCCAGGCCTCATTCTGTGGGGCAAACAACCCAATCCATTCCAACTCGACTCAATCCTAGGGCCTTTGCTGGAATCCTTAGGAGACAGGATCTCCCTCCTAGGGCTGCCAAATGCAAGTATGAACCTCCTGTAAGCCTTCTCTTCACTACCTGGGGATAGCCCACCTGAGCATTAATCTACACAGAAGAAATACAAAGACTGATCAATTCCTGATGACATCACTTGAGCATCTGGATTTACTCATGGCTGAGTGGTGGAACTGTTCCACTCTTGGACTCTGTAGCTTCACGAATCAATGTATCTCTCACCCTGGTCTTTGTTTGGCTTTCATCCACTTTTGTCAACTTGAAGTGTGGTCCATTCTTTACATCTGATAGTCTTAATTAATAGGATATATTTAAGAGAAATATTAGTAAATTTAAAGAATACATTAAAAACTACTAGCATGACTAAAGAGATCTGTAAATCAAGTCACTAGACAAATAGTTGAAGAAACTGGGGATCCTTGGCTTGGGAAAGAAAAAGTCAGAGTAGATATATTGCCCTCAATAGTTTGAGGGACGTTATTCAGAAGATCTGAATCTGTGGGACCTCTTGAGGCATGCAGTGCCATCAACAGAGTTATTCAGGTGTGGCTTGGTGACAAGCAGTGTTGCTACAAAAGAGATTCCTCCCCAGGGCAGTGCTGAGGCCTAACTGACTCTAAGGTATTTTGAATGATGAGTCTATGACTCCATAATCTGAAAAGGGGATTTCTTTCTTATTCTACAATGCACCTTACAATCAACTAGGACGGCACATCAAGAAAACTCAAACTCACTCTGCAGAGGTCCTGGTGGGGTGCGAGGAGAGAAAGGGGCAAGTGAGAATAGACTGTATCTTGAACAGTTTTCTGGAATGCCACCACAGAGCTCCAAGATACATCTGGGAGTCATTTACATCCTACCCAACTTCTTCTTGGCTTAAAACCTTTCAAGCAGCTCCACATAGCTGTTGCACAGCAGTTATGTGCTAAAGCCGTAGAGGACTCTTGTTGAGAAGTCCAGAGAAGCATTAGCAGCTATGTATTGTATTTAAAATGAGGCAACATCACTGTCAGTGCCCACTGGAGAGTTTACTTTTTAAGAAGACAAACTTCTGGACCAACAGACTTTAACCCGGATTGGATAAAAGTCCCAAGAATCAGATGCTGTCATTGGCTATTAGCTCACGGGGGAGGCTAAAAAAATGTTGGCTGAGAGACTGACCAGTGGTATCTGCAAAAATGTCAAAATATTTTTGTTATGAAAATATGATGGATTTTACTATTTAAGTGGGTGTTAGGACATCTGGAATTATTTTCATAAAAAGGAAAGATTACACAGCAAAACATTTATTTAATTGTTCCAGCTTCTGGTGTTTACTATTTAATTGGCTAGTGACTAAGATTTCCAACAAATATGACAAACACTGATTATATTTTTTAGAAAA
Organism: Mesoplodon mirus; assembly: GCF_964341445.2. NCBI lineage: Eukaryota > Metazoa > Chordata > Mammalia > Artiodactyla > Ziphiidae > Mesoplodon > Mesoplodon mirus. Next base: position 27,036,818 of record NC_138979.1, on the reverse strand, counting down.
CTAAGGACTTATATATTGAGTTTTTAAAATAGTATGTAAGTGAATATAGATATAATAGAATCTGGTATTAGAAAGGAGCTTAAGTATCAACGAGTTGAGCTTTAGGCTCAACTGACATTCCCAAGGTCATATGACTAATAAGTGGTAAAACAGTTTTAGGGCTAGTTTCCAACAAGATTAGCCTTTTTCTCATATACATAAAAATTCTTGAGCCTGTCTTCTTCATTTCTGTTTTGGCTGCTCTAATAATAATAGCAGATATGACTTTAAAACTCTGTATTAGTCTGCTCAGGCTGCTGTAACAGAAATATCACAGGCTGGGTGGTATAAGCAACAGAAATTAATTTTCTCACAGATCTGGGAGCTGAAAGTCCAAGATCAAGGTGCTGTGAGGCTTGGTTTCTGGTTAAGAGCCCTCTTCCTGGCTTGTAGATTGCCACACCCCACTGTGTTTCAGTTGCCCTTTCTTTTGTGCACATGTGAACAGAGAGTGAGCTCTGGTGTCTCTTCCTCTACTTATAAGGACACCAGTTCTGTAAGATTAGTGTCCCACCCATACGACCTCATTTAACTTTTATTACCTCCTCACAGGCCCTATCTCCAAATACACTCGGAGTCAGAGCTTCAACATATGAATTTGGGGAGTCAATAACAAGCACTTATGTGTTCCAGCCACTGCTCTTGGTGTTTTTTATTTACTTATTTATACACTACTTAGTAAATCTGTGTACTTACTAATTGTATTATCACAATATGTATTACCTCTGTATCATAGGTGGGGAAACAGAGGCATAGCACGTTTGAATAACTTGCTTGCAGTCACGTGGAGTCAAGTAGAGTAACTGAGGCAGGTGTGGAGTGATGGCAGTCTGGCTCTTGAGTCCATGTGTATTCACCCTTTGACCATATTATCTCTCTTCACCCCTCTTTTATAACATGGGCTACAAAACCAGATCCTGGCACTGGTTCATTTGTTACTGAAGTTTATTTGTCAGACTCCAGTGGTAGTCAGTTTCCTAAAACAGATCCCATTAGGTCGACATCCATCCATCAGTGGCCCCATTTCCCCTATACTGTAGGATCTACCGTAGGACAAAGTTCCCACTCCTTAACGCTGCACTGAAAGCCTCCTCCATGATGCTGTCCCCAATTCCCTCTCCAGCCACACATCCCACCAGGTCTCCTGAACTTGAATCATTCTTTGAATGTGCCCCCACATTGCTCCCCTCAATCTACAATGACCTCCTCTCCCTTCCTTTCCAGGAAAGAGGCTACACCTTCCTGGACAAATTTTCATCAAGACTCAGGGAGCACAGACGACATTGTCCCTCTTGTCCCCACACCCTTCCCTCTATACCTGATCTTCATGTCTGCTGCACGTGTCATTCTTATCTGTTTACATGTTATTCATCAACCTTTCCCTGGTAGACAGTTTTCCTGGAGGGCAAAGGCTATGTGTGTGTTGTTTCTGAATGCACTTGACAGCCAGTATTTGTTGAATAAATAGTCACTCGAGTATTATGGTCTGTGTCGAATGCTTTTTTGGAGTTGACCTGAGGAAAGCCCATTGGAATTCAATTTTGTTGACATCTTCCCATCAGCCTGGAGTGGGAATAGATGCCATCTACACTGAGGACCTGAGTAGAATGCAGGTCACCGCTTCTTGGCATGTTGTTAACGTATCACTAGAATGACTTAAATAGAACTCTAGTGAAGAATCTGCACATTTTAAAAAATGATAAGAGTTTTACTCAGTTGTTCTAAAAATATGCTGTCTCCTTTATTAATGTTGCCTTCGGAATATATTTGTTAATATATATATAATATATATATAATTTGTTAATTATCTCATAATTAATTCAAATTCTGGAATAAATATATTACAGGTTTATGACCCAGAAATAGTAATATTCAATTGCAGGATCACATCAAGGTATAGAAAACTAAAATCTGTACCTATAGCATGCAACTGATGAATCTCCCCTGTGCAGTATATCTTATTTGCCAATGATATTAATTTATAGTTAGGCAGTTCTTCAGAGCTTTCAAAGCATTCACACATATTTTTTATTTGATTACCATAGAAATTATATGAGATATTGGAGCAGAAGAGGGATTTTTCTTCCATTTTACCTCTAGAGAAGCTAGGATTTAAAGCCGTTTGTAGGTGCTGGAGCTAGAGCTAAAATCCAATCTTCTAGGCCCAATGCATTTTCATTTCCTCTACCCAATGCTGCCCTTAATCGTGTATAAGGATGGTAAAGCAAATGATAAAATTTCTCTTGCTTTAGAAATACATTACATTCTTAAAGACAAAACTCATATATAGAAAAAGTGCTTGTGTTTAGGTTGATCAAAAATAAATGAGTACCTTGTTTAAAATGTGAAACAAAGTAACTTTCTTGCTCAGAAAACAGACACCTGAAAATTAGTTTTAATTAAATAAAATCATTGGTGGAAATAAGAATCCTTAACTGTTTTACCCTCATTTAAAGAGGAACTAAAATGTTGGTCAACAATGCCTTTATTCATTCATTCATTCATTCATTCACCAAATTTTGGCATGCAGTGAACCATGACACTTCATGGTAGCAGATGCTCCTGTTTCAAGTATTTCAATATCTGCCTATATACCAAAGCACAACAATATGAAGTGAGGAGTCTACAAGGCAAAACAAAAATAAGTTGACCATATAATTTGCAAACAGGGCCATGCTTGGTTCATACGCGTGATTTAAATAATTATAAGGAAAGAAAATACATCTTTGGCAAAAGATAAAGCAGCATGTGTAATCAGGTGACATGTTGGGCAACAACTCCCCTTCTTTGCCTATTTGTACCATCTTTTGCCTAAATATCTCACCAACTACTGGACCAGGAACTGTTAGAGCACAGCAAACGTAGTAGCCCCAGCTAAGTGCGCAGTATCTGCACACATGAAGGCACAGGAGCACAGGCGTATTGGCTAAATCACATGCCTTCTGACTGAAATAAACAGTAACATAGAAATCCACAATGCATGTGCATCTTAGCAAAAAGAGAAAATAACATATGTGGAGCTAACTGCATGTCGAGGGCTACCAAAGATGCTTTAAAGTGCTGCTTTATTTCATTTCTGAACAACTCCATGAGGCTAGGATGAACTGCGACATGTGAATGGAGATCAGACCTCACCTAGCCCATCATTCTATTCTACCAAGGATACTGTGTGAGAGCAGATGTGGCTGAGTCAACATCAGAACACGAAACTCCTGACTCCAGCATCTTGCTGCTTCCCTGAAGGAGCCACATGCTTCCATGTAGGTCTTAGTGCTGCAGTAACATTCAGGGTTTATCAACAATACTTCACTTTTCCTCCAAACTCAAGTATTGTGTCTACAATGAAAAAATGCAATTAGGTAATTTTCTAAGATGGTTGTCTAAACAATCAGAACAGCAGCCCAAAAGCTGTTCATTCCTCAATCCCAAATTACTCAAAGAAATGCTCTGACATTTCACTGCCCTGAATAGACCCAGACTGATGGATGCTTAAAGCTGACTAGCCCTAGCTAATGCCCACTCCCTTTTTTCTCAAAGTCAAATTTTTGGTCCAAGTAGCCTGTGTATTTATACCAGGGGGGGGTAATGGTCTACATAATTAATAAAGTTTGTTTTTAGTTGAGAAGACAGCAAATAAATGAGGGGTCTGGGCGCGAAAGGCAGCCAGCTCTTAGTCATGCAGCCACTCAGCTGCAGCAAGGTTAAAGCCTGCTTTGGAAGTCTTGGTGAGGTCAGAATATTCTGTACAGAGGTTTCAACATTTTCTTAAAACTGCAGATAAATATTCACAAGGGTCAAAGGTGATAAGAAATGTCACAGCAACCTTTGTTTTCAAGGGAGTTGCAAAACAAGCCAGAGAGACCAATAATTCTCTCAAATGATGAATAAAAAGGCTTTGTCCTGAACAACAGAAATTTTAATTCCAAGTAGCCATCATAGATCCGAGTATTTCTGGTTTCTTCACAAGTGATAGAACCTATACATGTGGCTAAGACAGACTTAAGTAGATAAATCTCTCAGGACGCCATTATTACCTGAAACCACTGACTTTATTTTTTGCAATTTTCATTCTTAAAATAATCGAGTAAAGGAAGCTTACCCACTGCCAAGGTAAATTTGAGTGACAAGAAATCTGATGATCTATGTGACCCATAGCACATACTTAAGAAATTCATCACATTTCTCAGGTACTTACTGTATTAGCAAAGTCATAATATCTAAAGAAATGTTTCTGTGATTTTAGTAAGATGAATCAGGGGTCAAATCCTTCCCTTTAATAATATGCTCCAATATAAAAGGTTTATTGAAATATGAGATACATTAAATATGAAGCACTGGGCTTTACACATTCTCTCGCTGAATCAAATAGCATTTAACATTCCAAGTGTGTCCCCCTGTACAGTTTAAACGATGTTGACAATTTCCAATTGATAGGGACTCGCAGGGCTAAACAAATCCAGAGTCCTAAAATTCCAACAGTCTGTTGTTTATAAGGTTTGTCTCTGGCTCACTGGGGATTTATACCTTTGCTCTAGTAATCACCCCATTTCCCTGCTACACAACAGGTGACTGCACCTTCTCTGTGCTTGGGGTTGTGTTGTCGTAGCCGATTGGTAACTTTTTGTGCACAGGCACTGTTCAGCGCTACGTCTTGATGTTGTGGCTGCTTCATCCATCCTGCCTGACAAATACAGCCCCCCAGAGAACAGCTGAGAAGGGTCACTCATTCCCTTTCCCTGCTGATGCAATGATCCTGGAGTGCTCAGTGGTAAAAGGAGTCTACGTTCCATAAAATAAGCACACTCCATCTAGATGGTATTGGCAGATCAATTCCTGGTGGTAGAAACACTTGCTTTGGTTCAGATATCGTCACCCAGAACTCATTTAATACTTTGCCCAGTGGTTACTGAAGCTTTATATATCAGAAAACTCAATCAGGAAACATCAGGTTGCTAGGTGTCTTAGTGCGATGACACACATCCCTGTCTATATACAGACCACAGAAAATAAAGAAGAGGCAGCTTCCAGGATAACAGGCCAACTTGGCCCATCTGTTTTGTTGAGTATGTCTTTTAAACAAGAAAGATTGAGTACTACAGCCTTTCAAATTCATTCTTAATTTACTCTTCCTTCTCCCTTTATCTTCGTTTTCACAAATGGATATAGGGGAATGACTGGCCTGGTTTCTTAGAAGTATCTTAGAAACTTGAACTAACTTGAAGTACTACAGCCAGCCCCAGGCCCTCCAACCAGCTTCCAGGGCTTACTGGTAAGTTTGCTTAAAACTTCCTGCAAGAATACAGTAGTTCTTTTGGAGTTTGGATCAGTGATGCCAGATTTGATTGCTAATTACAGTTCCTGTGGAACTCTTTAAAGATATAGATTAGTGGGTGTCACTACCAGACATCCCAATCCATAGAGAATCTGTATGTTTATAATTGCTTAGAGAGGGGGGTCTATCACTGCCAAGGGTGTTCACCAGCAAGTCCCTACCACAAAGACAGCAATTTACTTCACCTGAGGAAAACATCTTCCTCCTTTCTTCCTTCCTTCCTTTCCTTTTCCTCTATTTTTTTCTTTTAAAATATATAATAGGAAGAAAACAGAACTAGTTGCAGGTGTTTTACATACATTTTCTCATACATCCACCCAATAGTCTTTTGAAATAAGATAAAGATGAGGAAGCAGATAAGGAAGTAGAGGCTCAGAGACGTTCATAACCTCCACCATCACACAGCCAACAACCAGCTAAGCAGAGATTCAAGCCTAGGTCTGTGTAGTTTCAGAACCCTCACTCTTTCTATTCTATTAAGTTGCTTCAAATATGAAGAAACTGTGAAATATTTTTTGTTTAGAAAGGCAAATAGCTATAAGCATTTTTGTTGTATTTTTTTTCTTTCTAACCTTTCTTCTATGTGTGACCTTTGTCTGTTACGTATACTATTTACAATCTGTTCCACTTAATGGCCTATCTTCCCATCAGATCTCATGTTATAGCCATTATAACCTCCTCTTTGTTGCTGTATAACAGCCTGTGACTATTACACATACACTAATAGGTTACTTAAATACTCTTCAGCTGTTAGAAGTTAGGTAACTTTCAGTTACCCACTCTTAGAAGCCAGTATGTTTGATGGACTTTGCCACAATGAACTGAATCTGTCCCAGGCTGTAGGTGGTTTCAGGTCTGCTCCTTGTATCGATCTCATTCTGTAGAAAGCCAGTGCTGGTACTTCTCACTGGATGGCTGAAGTCCAAGTGGCCACATCAGATCACATTTAGTGCCTCTGTGAGTGTGGATCTAAAGCTTTCCACTGGCCAAAGCAAAGCCAATGAGATGGGATTCATACATTGCACATTCTGCTAGGAGGCCCCACAAGGAGGTATGATCCCACTGCTGGAGAGGAGTGATGCTTCGGGAACACTAATCATCTACCACACATGCTCAGAGTGGGAAGGTGAACAGAGTAGAAACATCTAGCAGCAGTACTAAGAGTAGAGTTGATGCCATATTGGGTTAGATTGTAGGTTGGTACGAGAAGTACTGTGGACTGAATGTGTGTGTCCCCAAAACTCAAACGTTGAAGCCTAATCCCCTCTGTGATGGCATTTGGAGGTGGGACCTTTGGGAGACAATTAATTTAGATGAGGCCATGAGAGTGGGGCCCCCATGATATAAAAAGAGGAAGAGACACCAGAGCACACTCTCTCTGCCATATGACAGTGAAAAGGTGGCTGTTGACAACCGAGGAAGAGAGTTCTCACCAGGAACTGAACTTGCAGCACCTTGATCTGGAATTTCTTGCCTCCAGAGCTATGAGAAATAAATGTTTGTTATTTAAGCCACCCAGTCTTTGGTATTTTTTTACAGCAGCCCAAGCTCACTGTACAAGTAGAGATTGAGAGAAGCAGACAGATTTAAGAGCTATTTGTTAGTATATCAGTCAGTGTCCTGGAAGGAAACAGATGGTACAGATGGTACATTAACAAGGGTTAATTGACAAGGTTTATAAAAAGAACATTTACAACAGTATAGAAAGTGTTAAGAAAACCAACAGTGAAGTAGTGAAAATAAGTAATAGTAGTTATGACCTCTTGGCCTGAAGCAGATTTGTCCAGAACCACTGATGGTCACATCCATGGAGGAAGGTCTACGTTAGAGAGCTTGACTAAAAGTTCTCAAGCGCTGCCAAAGCCATGGCTGGTCAGAGAGGGAACAGGGGGGTTAAAAAACCCCTATGCTCTTTCCTTCTATGCCTCTTCTTGGCTATATTCATCAAGGAGGCCAAGAAGACCAGATGATACCATCCAGGGAAGTGAGTATCTCAGAGCACAGACAGGGCAGAAAGCAACAGGAAATGGGTCTGGAGGGACATGAAGACAATCACCAGCATAATCTGTCTTCTTCACCATTTAGCAAACAACTTCTCCTTCTTTTTTTTTTTTTTTTTTTTTGCGGTATGTGGGCCTCTCACTGTTGTGGCCTCTCCCGTTGCGGAACACAGGCTCCAGACGCGCAGGCTCAGCGGCCATGGCCCACGGGCCCAGCCGCTCCGCGGCACGTGGGATCTTCCCAGACCGGGGCACGAACCCGTGTCCCCTGCATCGGCAGGCGGACTCCCAACCACTGCACCACCAGGGAAGCCCTTCTCCTTCTTTTAGATGCAAAAATTTGCATACCCAGAACAAGGAAACTCATTTTCCATCAACCACTGTATCCTTAAGGAATGCTATCAATTTAATCATACTTCCACCAAGAACTAAAATGATAATATTATCCACATCCAGAGCCCTTCATGTAAAGCAGCAGGAACAGAAGGCAAGGGGGAGGAAAGAAGGGATAAACATACAACACAGATGCTACAGTTCCTCCCTTACAAGACCTAAATTCACCGTCCTAGCTTCCTTCTTTCACTGAACATGGATGTTCCATGTTCCCCCTCTCTTTCAGCTGGCATGCTGGCTCACAAAACTGTTTGCTTGCTCGTCTGTTTGCTTTTGCCTAAATCTTACCAATAAAGGATGCAAATACTTAGTGGTCCTCCATTTATTGAGTTCCTATTGTTTCAAATGACCATTATGATGCAACACAGTAGCAACTCAGCAAATCCCCAGGTTTCAGAGACAATCTCCTAGCCCTCACTGTGAAATCAGCCAACTTTTGAGATTAATCCGATCGAGTCACACAGTGATCTCCTCTTATGCCCCTCAGTTCAGTGAGGTGAGGAGTACAAATGGCTAGGGGCAGCCTTAGCTTCTAACACAACAAAACCATGGCCATGTTCCCAAAAGCATTCCTCCCTTGGACACTAAGTCTCCAGATCCAGTAAGCCCAAGATTGCAGAGATGTGAAGCAAATTTCTGAAAGTGAGTTATGAGGTGTGATAGTGAAACAGCATTTCTGCATCTACTCCTTGGCTCCTGGACCCAAAGAGTTTAGCTGTCGGGGAAAAGATTGGTCCCCGGTTTAAGGCATGTACTATGTCCTGTAGGGCAGTCTTAACCATGCAAGGAGGGTACTGTCTCTTAAGGTATTAGGAAGGGTACTGTTGGTGCCATAATTTAGCCTTATGTTATTTACCATAGTATCATTCCAGCTGCTTCCAAGTGATGAGGAGACCAGTAAACCCATGCCAAAATTCCTTTGTCAAAAAATGAGTTCCTCAATCTGAGGCAATGGTTTCTGCAATAATGTGTTAATGAGCAAGGCCTTCTTTATGTCCACAAATGAAAATGTCAGCACAAGTTTTATGAGTAGGGTTGGTAGGTAAGTATTTGGAATGTCTGTGAAGACAAATCACTGCTCTTCCATGATGAAACAGTTCTAAGATAATCAATATCCAATATGTGGCCAAGTCTCCCCTCTGGGAACTGGTACCATATCAAGGATTCAACACTGGCCCCTTATGTTGGCAGACTGGGCACTCAGAAGTGGCCAAAGCCAGATCAGCCTTCGTGCAAAGGGAGCCTGTGTTGCTGGTCTCCCACGTGATCTCCATCACTTGGCCAGGGCCACCTGTGCAAAGCACTCTGGCAAGTGTGCAGTGACTGCAAGGAAAGGTCCACATCTGCTACACGAGAGGTCCTCTGTCCGTCGATTGTTGAGGATCCCCTCTGAAGTGAATGCCCTCTGACTGGCCTTGATGTGAAGTACAATACCTTCATTCTCCGTCCATCCTCACTCCTCTGCCCCAGGCTGCCTGGCCACCAATCTTCTAAGCAGCCACTGTCCAAGAATCAGATCTGAATATGAGACCATCGCTCCTTCCATACGCTAGACAACCAGACTGCTGGGGTGTGTCCATTAACTTCCTCAACCTCAACTCTTGGCTGGTGTAGATATACAGTGACCATCTACCTATAAGCCAGGCCCATACTTTTTCCTCCTCTGTCAACTCATGATAAGGAATTCCCTAAGAGGTCTTTGATTATGTTTGAGAGAGAGGTGTCAAGGCCACACAAGCAGGTACCATGGGAGTCAATCCAAGGCAATGTACTTGTGCCCAGTGCACCTGTTCAGGCTCAATCTTGTGTATTCAATTTCCATGTTATGATGGAATGCCTCAGTGCATATTCAAAATAAAATTTTATGATCTAATGCTTCATATAAACCCCAATTTTGACAGGTTGTGTCTCATAATTGCTGATATTCCATGGTCAGATGTTCAGTTTCTACCACGGTCTAGGAGCAAACCAGGGGCAGCTTTTCAAATGTAAAGCACCATCATCAGGAGTGGGAGTCGTCTTCCCCAAAACCCCTAGGCCTGTGTGTGACTCTACTATTGAAGCTTTCTAGAGCTTCCACAGGCCATCTCCCTCGCCATAGACACTTCTAGGTACCACTGAGTCTACTGGGGAAGAAGGTCGGTGTGGCAAAACAGTTTCTACCATACCTCAGGCCCTTCCGAAGCTGGGGAATTGAGGGCCTAGGGTCAGGGCAGCAAAACCCGACATGATATACGTCACACCAAAATCCAGAGAGACCCACTGAGGACTATGCCCCTGCACCTGGCCTCTTACGTTGGAAGAGACACCCCCACGTTCAAGACAAGTGGACCGTAAAGGAGCTTTCCCAATCAGGCAGGCATCTGGCTGGCCACAGTGATAATCCCCCCATGCTGGCAATTAGGCTGCTTGTAAACACTGCCTCTCAAGTCCGTTTAGCATGAAGTAACTGGTATAAAACAGTCCAGTGTGATATTCTATCGGATAGTCAAGGCATCTCCAGACTAGTGTCAAGAAGCAGGAGGCTGGGCATAGTCCTATGGTATGGCAATAAAGGTTTACGGCTTCCCAGGCAGATACAGGTAAACTTTGCCTGATTATCTTTATTGATGGGCAATGCAAAGAAAGCATGTACTCAACCAATGGGCACGTGACACAAAGCAGTGGCCAGAGGCTATACTGATTTATTCCAATGAAGATACCACATCTGGTACAGCAGCTGTGATTATTATCACCACTGATTAAGTTTGTGAAAATCCAAGTCACTCTACAAGATCCATCTGGCTTTTCTACCAGCCAAATGTATGAGTTAGAGGGAAGTGTAATAGGAATTCCCTCCTCTGCATCTTGACATCTCCATGAAGGCACAAATCTCTGTTAACTCTCCCTGATAATTCGATTTACTATTTTGAGGATGAGGGCATTTCCAGGAATTTCCATTTGGGTCCTTCCCACCATAATAGTCCTTACTCCAATGGTAGTACTACCTATGTGGGATTTTGACAATTATTAAATGTATTAATAGCCTCCAGAGCTTTGGAAATAGCCACAAGTTAAGCCCATGGCCTAATTGGACCCTCTGTGAAACAGATTCATGCTGTGAATCTATCACCTGTTACTGTAAACCCCTTTTTGGTCAACAGACCATGGTGATAATTTGTGTCTTTAGGGATTAATGTCCTATCGGAGATATTACCTAATAATCCCTGGAAAATCTGGATATTTCCCATTTCCCAGTGCAGAGTTGTTCTGTTAATAGATCACAGGTCTTTCTGGGGGAGGCTTGGAACAGCCATGGTCTGCCTTACGGATGAATGGCAAGGTTTTCCAAACATCTGGTAGAGATAGGTAGAGGAAGAAACCCTTCAGGGAGCTATGGGACTTTAAAGGGGGCTGATAGGGGGCACAGTGGGTGGATGCAGGGGAGAGAGGGCAAGAAAAATCCAGATTCCCAAATGTGATGTGTTGAAATTAAGATGCACTGAAACATCCAAGTGGCAATGCCTAATAAACACTTAGATACATGAGTCTGAGCCAGAAATTTCAAATGGGAAGTATTAGCAATTAGAGGGCAACTGAAGCTGTCAACCTGGATATGAACTTAGTGAAAAGGCAACATTTAAGGTTTATGTAGAAAAGAAAATCCAGCAAAGAGGTCTAAGGAAGATCATCCAGAGTGGTACAAGAAAAACCACATAAAGGGGATATTGTAGAGACCAAGGGAAGAAACTGTTTCAGGGAGGAAGTGGTCCACTGCATCAAATCCTGCTGGAATTTCAAAAAAAGAGGAAGAAAAAATGCCTCTTTGATTTGGTGACATGAAGATAACCAGTGACCTTTGCAAAAACTTTTTCTGTGGAACTCTGAGGGCAGAAGCCAGACAGGGTATTCACCCAGTGCTACAAAACACTGCATATATCAAATAATTCTGCCCTTCGAAAACCAAATGCCTTAACGTTTCTTGAGCTTATTTTATGTGTTTGACTTTGATTCCTCCGTTATCATATTTTTATGGTCCATATTCCAGTGATGATTATCCCACTAATGATCCTTTTGTTTAGCTTGCTCCAACAAAGATTTGGCTCAAGCCACAGCCACATACCTATGAGGCCTGTTCTAAAGGGTTCAGCTTCCTGAGTTGTTTGTCTTGTGTGCTTTTGTGATGGATGATGAAATAGTAGCAGGGAGACAATGGTAAGGCTCTTAGCATGCTAAAAAGAATGCTCTGTTATTAACATAGCATCATCTATCACAAAGACAAACCAGCCTGGAATTCTTTACTCCAAACATCACAGCCTTAAATTCCTCCCTAGAACCATAGCCAGAAATTCAGATATTTGTATGTTTTGTTACGTTTAGGTTTCCTGGGCACTTACTTTGCTTCTGAAATATTCACCTGTGCAGAGCAATACTGTCTCCCTTCTATGAGTTCCTTCAGTCTTGGATCTCTGTATCTGCTGGCCTTTGACATTGCAATTCATAGCTGATTTACATTTGGACATGAAATCAATGTATTAGGTTCCTTTTGGAGTTTAATTATTTAAAAAGATAGGCAAATCAGAGTAAACTTGGAATTGAGTAAGCATTACAGAGTGGAGAGACCGCAGTATTTACCTGTAAAGACCATTAATGCCTAAGCAGAGAGAGTTTAGCTAACTAAGCATTAAATGGGGATTTAACTACCCACAGTTCTGTGATCAAGGTGAGCCTAAAATAGCATCAAGCTAGGAAAGCTAGACATTGACTGACAGCACCAGGAGTCTATTAAAATCGTTTTCTATATAATGACTCTGAGGGAACTTAATAAAGAGATTCATTCCCATGGCTTCAGCCATTTGTTTGGACATAAATGGCATACTTATAGTTTCTACATCTCACATTCATTACAGAAGTGGTTTGGTCTTTCTGTAGGCCTAAATTGTTCCCATGCGATAAGAATTTACACATGGTATAAATTCCACGTTTTGACTCCTGGTATGTAGATTAGTCAGTATCCAGGTGGACAAATCCATCAAACTACTGACTTCTCTGTAGACACAGCTCTTCACCTCAAGTGGGAAACAGAAGCACGTTTTGCATATGGAAGACAGAAGTGTGAAGAGGATTCATCTAACATATTTAGAAATGATAATGGATTACAACTGAACAGAGCACCACGGTTGGCTGATCAGCAAACAATGATCCAATATCAAGACTCCCCACGTGGGCTGCACTTAAGACACAGGAGGATTCATTGACCAGCATCCTCCCCACCATGTCCCCGTGTCTGACCCGGTTCTCTCTGAAGTAGTAGGTACAAATAAAGAGCAGCTATTGCACAAGGAGGGAAAAATGACCAAAAAACCTACCCCCAAGCAGTGTGCTAACTGCTCTACAGCAGCACCTCATTCAATGACACGGCAGGAGCCCTTCGAGGTGGAGATCAGTGACCTCTGCAGACCTGATGCCTCTCTGAGCAGAGCTGCACCTGAGCTCACAGCACCAGACCCCAGAGGCCATACTTTTCATCACCCAACTGTGCAATACATTTGATTTCTGCCAGTGTCCTGCATTTCTTTGTAATGTTCAAATCCTGAACCTTCTTTCACATAGCTTATTTAGTTACTGGCTCAGCATGAAGGTAATGTGGAAGAATTGAAAGTGATCTCTGCATTAAAAATAATCTGTATTATGATTGCAACACTGTCAAGTTATATGCAAGGGTGAACAAGGTCTATAAAAAATAATTTTTACGTTTAGTGAGGCAGAAATTGATCATATTTTCTTTTTTTTTTTTTTTGCGGTATGCGGGCCTCTCACTGTTGTGGCCTCTCCCGTTGCCAAGCACAGGCTCTGGACGTGCAGGCTCAGTGGCCATGGCTCACGCGCCCAGCCGCTCCACGGTATGTGGGATCTTCCCGGACCGGGGCACGAACCCGCGTCCCCTGCATCGGCAGGCGGACTCTCAAGCACTGTGCCACCAGGGAAGCCCATATTTTCTTTTTTAATTAGGACATTTTAAATGTTTTTAGAGTATCTATGTAATTATTTTTTCTAAATTAAAAAGGCTGCACAGGGCTTCCTTGGTGGCGCAGTGGTTGAGAGTCCGCCTGCCGATGCAGGGGATACGGGTTCGTGCCCCGGTCCGGGAAGATCCCACATGCCGCGGAGCGGCTGGGCCCGTGAGCCATGGCCGCTGAGCCTGCGCGTCCAGAGCCTGTGCTCTGCAACTAGAGAGGCCACAACAGTGAGAGGCCCGCGTACAGCAAAAAAAAAAAAAAAAAAAGGCTGCACAGTTTTATATAAAAAACAATCTTATCAAACCAAAATGTCCCTTTTTGAGGACTTAATAATTAATTTTGAAGGAGACAAACTCGAGTAGACTCAGAGAAGCAGCAGCATAAATACTGACATAGACTAATCGTGTGTGATTTTGGCCAACTGCCTGAAATTCTTTCTCAAGGTGAGTGTGGAGGTGTCAGGCTAAGCAAACTAAACAGAGCAGAGCACACCAAGATGACAGCTCTATGGGAGAAAGTAAAATGACTCATCATAGTAAAGGAGCTATAATGAGGGAAGAGAGAAAAAGAAACTTTTAACACTACAGTGCTAGGAATGTCCCCGTCATTAGAAAAGATGCAGACAAGTAAGGATGATGTGAGAGTGGGTGGCATGTGCAGGGTTTTTCTTCCCCATTTTTATATTTCTGAAATGTGTTAAATATGCATGGATTTTTAAGAAGAAACATTTTAACTCAGGCATTCCGTTTGTACAGTGCTGAAACGACTGAATGGACCTTCGGACTAGAAAACACCTGAAAACATGTGATCTTACTTGTAGCGCCAGTACTTGTACTGACAGTACTAGCAGTGCCCACAAATCCCCCAGGGACGGGACCCTGAGCTGGCTTCACAGGCAGCTTCCCGCTAGTCTTCAAAGCGGTTCTGTGAAGCCAGGTGCTGCTGTTCTCCTGGCTGAGGTCGACTCTCGCTCACCGGCAGATGGCTGACAGTCTGGGCAGGAATACCACCCCAGATCACCCCCAGAGCTCACCTCCTAACCATTGTGCTAGACTGCCTTCTGCAAAATACTGGAAATTTTCAAAACCAAAATGCTTAAAACACACAGCAAAGAGGTTCTGTTTCACTGCTTTTAGCAAATTCTGGATTAGAAGTGAAACGTGAATTTCTCAGTGCAGTTTTCATATTAAGGTGTGGTAGAGATGTTTAACGATTCCAGAGGCACCAATTTGCAAAGGAATATTGCTTACACAGGACTAAATGCTTTTTCATTCTTTCCAATGTGTTGCTTTGTCTTAAACTGGCCTATTTAATACTTCAGTAACTTCTTTAACAATCCGAACAATAAGGGAGATGGTCAAAAAAACAAGCTGTCTCAAGTTGGTCATGAAAAGACACAGCTATATGTTTTCTTCTGTTTTTCTTTTTTTATTATGAATGGTTTTCCAAATGTATCATGTGTTTTCTTATCAGATTTAGACATAATCATTAAACAAATTAGCCACTGGCTAAAGTTCACGGTTAATAGTCTGGGATTTGGTTGGGGAGATGCTTTGTGCATCTAGAGAATGATCAGGGTGTAGAGAATGATGTATTTCTTTCTTTAGGATGTACTTTACAAGACAGGAAAAGAGTAACAGGAGCAACTGTGAAAAACCTTTGGTCTGGAGACAGTGCTTGCCTCAGCTACTAGAAGCCGTCTGACGTGTAAGATGGTGATGTTGATAATAGTAATGCCCTCCTCAGAGGCTTGCTGTGAGGGAGAAGTAAGAGACTGCACTTAATGGGCCTGTAGTAAGTGCTCAGCAAATTTGCTATGTGAGCAAGCCTTGAAGAGCTTTGGAAAGGAAGAGATAGGGAAACCCACTGAATTCCACAAGGTGCCATGATCTATCTAAATGATAAAATGCCATAAATTTTTAAACAGATCATTATTTGCTAAATATTCACTCCTGAACAAACTACAAATGTTACAATGTTCATTGGAAGAGCTACTGTAACAGGATAAATATATGATTCCTTGGTAGTACTTAAAAGTGAATTACAGGATGCAGTTTCCATGCTCTCAGAGGGCTAATGAGCTCTTCCTTTCACTGTCCTCTGAGTTGCACCCAAAAATCTCCTGGCATATTCTATCATTTAAAAGCAGATAAGACCACAAGGAAGATTAAACTATATTTTGCTCCCTGGTGACACATAACAATTAGTCATTGTCCCATGAAGCAACTCTTGACACTTAACCCCTCTGGTGACATTTCAATAAGCTCCATGAGAAACACCACTCTCCTCTCTTAACTGAAGTTGCTTTGATTTTCATCATCTTCCCCAAAGAGATTTCACCCAAAGGAACCATGCAGTCCCTCACACCGTATGAAGTAGGACTGAAGTAAGTCTTCACTTGGCTCTGGTTGATCAGAGACTTTCTCAGTGTGCAGAGACCCACAAAGGTCATCTGGTTTCTCTTCTGCCTCAGGAAAACCCACCTTCACTGTCACTTAACTGATTAAAGATATCATTAAAATTCTCTTCATGGCCTTTTTTTTTCCAGCCTATTGCAGTTCTCCATTATTTCCATTTTGTAACCTACCCAACAGCTCAAGTAACCTGATCAGACCTCTACACTACTCCTGCCCAAACGCAACCTCCAACTGTTTTGTGTTGGTTGTTCACATTATCCAAACATATTAATATCTGGGAAGGGGAGTGTACAATGACAAAAGGAACCTGAATATTTCATTTCTTACTTCTGTTTTGATATTCCTAATCTTTTGTAATTTGGAATATGGCCTCCCCAGTCTTTAGAACTTCTACATATTTCTCGTGAGGAACTGTGAATGATATTTACATCACAATAGTCTAATTCAGCATTTCCCAGACTATAATCTATAGAATTCATGCTGAGGGTATGCTTTGTCAAAATTATTCCATGCTCACTTAACTGTATAAAAAGCTGGAACAAATAAAGGTAAACAGTAATGCCTCTACTGAAGGAGTTCTCAGACTCCTGAGCATGTTAATATATTATGAACACTCAAGAGGAGTAGGGAATACATTAGTCAAAACATGTGTCTTTGCGTGTTGGAAAGGGAGGATATATTAATCTTTTGTAAAACTAGGATTCCAAGGATTATATTCTGAAAAACATTGCTCCAAAATACGTAATTTTTTTCTGGAGCAGAGCTGGATTCAGGGATAGCCCAGCAGGGCAGCTCCCTGGAGAGCCAGTGTGAAGGAATGAGAAGGAGACTGGGGCAGTGCATTAGCACTAGGATTGCAATGAGAGGAAAACGCCACACTCACCAGAACTGCACCAAAAGAGAGTGTTCAATAGGCCTGGGAGAAATATTCTAAGACACCTGAAGTGGGAAGTGAGATAACCAAAGAGTAGCTTGTTTAACAACAAAAGGTCTATGATCTAGGGACACACTGATTAATGCTACCACAACCCTCCTTCGGCAGATATTTCTCCTTTAAGTAGAGGTTGACCAGATGCTTAAACAAGGGACCCAGTGACCACCTGCCCTGTACCCACAAACCCTGATCTAATCTCTCTCAATGTTAAGAGCAAAATGGATTCTGGTTCTTATATTTTCCTCTTCGTACTTCTAGTTGCCAGTCTCTCGAGGGACATATTTTATGTGAAAAAAGTGACAGAATTGCTTAAAATTTTAATATTATTAAATATCTTATTTGTAATCACATTTGTAGAAAAAGAATCAAATAATACCTCTTGAAGCCTAAACATATGAAAATTTTAATATGCTGGCACAGTCTATAAGATAAACATTAATCTTCTGCCATAATGAATAACATTTCATATATGTCATGTATATCCAGCCATCTTCCATTGCAAACTTGGTTTTTTGTTAGATTTTAGTCCCTTGAGCACAATATCTTTTGTCTTATTTTTACCTCTCTTTACTCAAGGCCAAGCCCATAATCTGCATTCAATGAGGATTTCATGATAATGAAGATGGAAATAGTGATGATTTAAAATTTGAAAAATCCATCTGAAATTCTAAAAAATATTTCAATTTCCCAAAATGTTTTCACTTTAGTGAGTCAGAGAAAACATCAATAAAATGAACATCTATACTCAGAGAAGAATTTTTCCCCAATTTATATGATTCAACTAACTCATCACAAATACAGTGAACCCCCCCTGCAGGTTTTTATTTGTTTGTGTTACAAGTGGAAAATTATTCCCTGTTCTTACGGATTTTTACTGAAGATGTTTTGTTTGGGGTCTCATTTCATTCTTGGAAAGCTCACTGCTTTTTTTTTTCCTTTGGCCACACCACGCAGGTTGTGAATCTTAGTTCCCTGACCAGGGATAACCAGGGATAGAACCCAGGCCACAGCAGTGAAAGCACCGTGTCCTAACCACTAGACCACCAGAGAACTCCCTCACTGCCTGTTTTTTTTTTTTCATCTGAGTGTTTTAGAATTTGGTAGACTTAGGCAGTGTCTCTTATGTAAAAGTGGCTGTTTTTTTTTCATAGTTTCTATTATTTCTGTAGATAATTTGTGTGTAATTGTTTTCATGGATACTATTTTTAACAGAAAATTATAATTCTCTATTTCCTCATCTTTAATTTGGTTGGTAATTTGCCAGTGGTGAATTTATTAAGACAATAGGATAAAAAACATTGATAACAAATCTCTCAAAATAGGACTGTGAGATGAGTTATCAAATATCTCCAAGAGTTGTTAAAAACTCCTGTAGCCATTGTTCTAATCATTGCTTGACATTATAAAATGGATAAAACAAAAGTTCATTCATCCTAAGAGTGTTAAGGGAATTAATATGGGATAACATGTAAAGTGGATAACATAATATTTAACTAAATAATTCAATAAATACGATCGATTTTTATTTTGGTTAAAGGTATCAATATACATGACAAATCCAGGTGTGAAATCTCACTGTAGCGAAACACAAGAATCTCTTTTCCTGACAATGTAAACACTATAAAACCCAGCATAACAAAACAAAACAAAAATTCACTCAAATAAAATTATATTTTAAATATTTCAAGATATTTTAATTCTGACAGACTGTTGACCAGATTTGGGAATACGACTCATTGATATTGATACTGATATTGTAGGAAGGCCCTACACCTTCCTCATTATACAAAGGTGTACCTCACCATCTCTTTACCAGTTCTTCAAAGGCACTTTGTCCATCACTGCCCACATGCTTTGGCTTCATTCATTCTAGAGTTTCTATCTTTTTTCTATATCACCATTTAAATTCTTCAAGATCCTTCTTTCTACTTCCACGTTCAAATCCCATAAGACACTCTCTGAAGTGCCTCCTGACTCATATGCTATAAGCATCCCTCACATTTGGTGTGCCCTTATATAATTTAAATCTTGATATTTGATAATGCCATGTTTCATCTTGTTGGCGTGTTGTCATTTATATGTGTTTAATTTTTTTCCTTAGTAATATATCATGGACCATGAAATCAGAGACGTCCCTTTAGACAACAGTATGTGTGGAGCAATGTACAAATTGAAAGTATTAAGTACATAATGATTAATGTAGTGGGAATGCCATTTTAGAAAGAAACTGAGAACTTCTTTGCATTATTTGCATCCTTTTGGGTTCAGACTCCCTCAGTGCTGACGTTTCCCCCTCTTTGCAAATCACTCTTCCTCTTCCAGAAAAAAATATCTCTGGGTTGCACTATCTTTTCTCCTTTTATTTACTTTTTTCACATTGGGAAAGATCCTAACGTGATTCTGTTGTTTCCAATATACCTTGACTGGCTACTTTTTTGAACATAAAATAAAATGCAACCTTTGGAAGGCTATTTATCTGTCTTCAGAAAAGGTCATGGGAAGAATGCCACAGAATTTTCAAATGGTTCATCCATCAAAAATGCAGCTCCCCATTGATTCTTCCTGAATTGTCGATTTCCAAAGAGCCTCAGGGACAAGCCTCATTCTGTGAGAAGAAATCCTTGAAAAGGAAAAGGATGAAATGATAAATGATTTTTTCTGGTGTTTCCCTTTGGGAAAGATAGTCAACTTGCTCTTAGCTTCAGGCAATAGTGTTTCATGAACAGCCGGGACAAAAAGAGTTTGTGGTGATAATGATAATGTCAATTTGGCAATAGCGTTTTAAAAGAAAAGTCATTCCCTAAATACAAGGCCCCTATAAATGACCTGTGCTGGAGAAAACTAGCAAAGCCCAGAAGGAAACTGACTTACCTCAAAGTAGATTGTCAAATACAGTATCAAGCGTTGGTTGAATGAAATATCTTTCAAAAGGAAGTAGAAATATTACAGCAAAATAAACCTCCATTAGCCAATAAATTAAAATAATCCTCAGCAAATCTCCTAGATTTAACCATTTCTAGCACTAAAAAGAATTATATTAGATGAGAAAAGGTGTTTAAGAAATACACTAAAAGGGTCATAGTCCATGGGATATTACTGAACATTTTTCAGCCACTTGTCACGTGGAAAGTGTTTTGGTAAACACAACTCAGCCCCTCCTCCCGTTTTCACCCTCTTATTTTGACATAATCATCCAGGCGAATGTTAACATCACTCAATATTTGTGTATTTGTTCTATGTCCCACAGGTTCTGGATTCCAAACTGAATATTATCTTCATGGACAAGCTTCATGGCAACTAATGACAGCACTGGGGTACAATGGTAAGGCCACATTCCACATAAGGCCAAAAGCCCTGGGTCCAGCAATAACAAAGGACCCATGGTCTGTGTGATGCACACAAGTGAACAGCACTTAAAATGAAGCATGGTGAGTCCTGAGACAGAAAGTGGAAAGTGCTGAGAGGACCACACCCAGGCTCTAGCTGTCATGGAAAGTGTTCGGCCCAGGTGAGCCCGAGGAGCAAATGGGAGGTAGCCAGGGGGTATAACACACACTGATAACACACACACACACAGAGACACGTGCCTACATGCATGTGCTCACACCCCATGTACACACTTGTGTGCATCCAATGATGTGCATGAAACACACATAGGCACACATAAAATACTCGTACACACACAAATACACGACACGTGAGGTGTGCATGTACACACACAACACATGGATGTATGTCTACACACAACACACACATACAACACACCACACACACACACCCCACAGAGATGAGAGTGGAGGAACTCTCTGAAACATTTTCCAGCCAGAAAACTCTGCATATTTGGAGAAGAGAAGTTGAGAGAAAGCATTGCCTGAAAGAACTTGGGTTATTACTGGATTTCAAAAATGAGAAGGAATGAGAGGAATTATTTTGCATGTTGTAATTCCTCATTATGAATTCCTAAATGACTGATATTGAGTGACTAACCCTGCAGCTGTTGGTCTACCATGCTGAGGAACAGGGTAGCTGACAATCTGTGAGTTTGCTGGGCCAAACTGTTTGAGAAGGAAAAGAGTTTGGCAAAAGGTCAAAGGTTACATGCAGGAAGAACAGAATTTTTAGAGACCAACTTGAGTCAATTCAGTTCTTTTATCAATATTAGGATCTTTAGCCCAAACGTTATAAAGATGTAGACGTGTTATCCTCCCAACCCTGTAAACTGGCTTCTAAATGCTGCAGTTTTTCATTCTTGAAGTTTCAATTGTATCTTTTTGTATCTTCCATCTCTCTTTTCTTTATATTTATGTTTTCTTTCCATTACTTGGCATGTTTTCAAGATTAATAACAGCTGTTTTAAGGTTTTTCTGCTCCTTCCATCATCTCTCGTCATTTCTAGGTCTGTTTTTATTAATTTTGCTCCTATAAGTACACATTTTTCTTCTTTCCATGCCTCATAAGTTTTGACTGGATGCCAGGCATTGAGAACTTTACATCATTGAGTGTTGGACTGTGCTGGAGTCCTTTAGAGAAAATGGGCCTTTTTCTGGCTTTGACGTTTGGTAGGCTAGATCAATAGCAGCCTTTACACTAGGGTTGCTTCAGCCCCACCTTAAGAAGGTGACCCTTCTTAAGACTCTAACCAAGGCCCTGCCTCTTATGTGCAGTCGGCCCACTCTGGTGAAGCACATGCTCTTCCCAGCCCTGAGCAAGGCCCAGGAATGTAGAGACTGCTGCTTCCTGAGGTGGATTCCCCAAACTCAGATGTATAGGTCAGTTCTCAGTCAGAGGCTAGAGGAGAGCCTCATGATCTCAGCAACTCCCTCTGTGCAGCTCCTTCTCTACAGAACTCTGCCCCGTGGATTTTAGCCCCTTGGCCTCCCAAATCCCATCCTCAGTCTCCTGGATTCAGCCAGACCTCCAGGCTTTGTTCCAACTTCCTCTCCCCGGACAGTGGTCTGGAAATTCCTCCAGGCAGAAATCTGAGGCAATTTTAGGGCTCACCTTATTTCTCTTTTCTCAGGAATCTCTACCCTGTAGGCTGCCAGTTGCCCAATGTCTGGAAAGTATTGTTTTGTACATTTTTCATATTTTTACACCAAGAGAGCACCCCTGTAGCCTAGATGCTTTATCGTTTTAATGAATATAAAATTTCTGGACCAAGTTCTGCTAGATAGATAGATGACAGATAGACAGATAGATAGATGGTACAGATGTAGATATAGTTTATATATAAACACACATACAGCTTTATTAGCAAGCAGACACACACAGTCACACAAAGTATCAACAGTTCTGAAATAGTCTCTCTCACTGACTTCAGTTCAGGTGCCCCAAACAGCATCATATATAGAAGACTTTCTCTAAAGCAGACTTCACAAGTTCTTACAACCAGTTCTACAGGAGGCAGGATCTTTTCTTCCAAGAAATGGAGAGCAGAGATGGGACCAAAGGTCTCCTGACCTCAGGTATAGCACCCATGGGAAGGACAGTGGCTGGTTGGGTTTTACATCTTATTTATGAAAAGACAGTGTGCCTGTATACCATTCCTCTCCAACAACATATCTACAACTCCACAGATTTCAATAATCTAAAACTTCTGTCATTCTTATGATAATAAAGCAATTCTAAATTGTTAGTAGCAAATAGAATTACTGCGTTTATATTATATGATTAGCTAACCCTACCATGTTTATGAACACAAAAATTACAGTATTTGTGAGAATGGAAATACCCAATATGTGACAGAAATACAATATAATAGGAATGAATGAAACTGAATCTATAGATCTTTTATCTAAGATAAAGGAAATCAAATATTGGGAGGGGTAGAATAATCACTTTGCTACTTTTCCACTAATAATATTTAGCACTATACATCTTTCATCTGATTTTGAGGAAGTATAATACCAGAGGAACTGATAAATGGGTATTTTGACATCCAACTATCCAAAGTCAAAGATGGATGGATACTGCAGCTACATACTCAGACACTGTGGGAATTTTTTCAAGATTTCTAATTTCAATAGAAGTACAGTATCTCCTCACAAAAGGGTGGACGGAGGAGTACACACAGGCTGCTTTAGGGACTACCTGAACCACTCACTGGCCATTTTAGGGGCTTCTGGTCTTCACAGCTGTTTTTCCCAGGGTGTACATGTGTCTTCAGAACTGGATAAAAAAGTCAATGTCTCTCTCAATTGGTGGTTTTTTCAAAGCACTTAATTTACATGCAGAGTATAGTGTCTTTTCACTTTTCTGCCCCCCATGTAAATAAAAAAGCAATTCATCTAATTCTCTATGAACCAGGTCAGAAAACCCTGGACCACACACCAGGAACTCACAGTACCAGTTTTATCTTGAGTTCCTTCTCAGAAAACAAGATTAACTTAAGCAATGGTTTTGCTACTATGATAAAGTAGTTTTCAAAAATGAAAATTGGTACTACCTAAACAATAATCCACACAAATTCCCAAGACAAGTATGTCTGAAAAAAAGTTTTGTGCTGGTCAAATCTGCTGCTGAATGGAAGAAATACAGAAAGAAGGAAGGAAGAGAGAGAGGGAAGGAGGGAAGGAAGGAGGGAGGGAGGGAGGGAGTCACCTTTGTTAAGGAAGGACAGATAGCTGTCTTCCCACAAGGTTTGTGTGTCTGAATTACAATGCCTGGTTTGTATTTCTGGGTTTTCCCTGCAGCTACATTCTTTAAGAAAAAGAGAAACTCTGCATCCTACTTTCAGTCAAACCATATATAGAAGAGTCTCACAAGGAGATTTTTGAGGATTATGAAGCAGAGTCTGGAAATACCTATTAGTAGAGGTCTGAAGTGTGCAACGAAAAAGTGTATATATATGATTTCCCTTTTAAGGAAAAGAATTTCCTTTATCACTCTTGTCCTGAAAACACTTTTTTTTTTTATTCAACAGCTCAGCACACACTTGGAATATACATTGATGCCTGATGACAGGTAAAAGGAGAGTCAAATATAAATATAATAAGCTTCCAGAGAGGGGAAGAGACGTTTACACCAAGAGTTATTTTGCTTTATTCTAAGGACACAGGGAATGCATTCTATGTTTAAAATTTGCTCAAATGTTTCTTTTTCAATTACCTTTCCTTCACCTCAGATAGACTATCAACAATATCCACTGTAACTGTGGTATTACTACAATTAATAGTGTTATTAATTATATTATAAACAGTATAACAGTGGATACTAATTAATGACATCCACTGTGATGTGGTATTACCACAATTAATAACAGTATTACTAGTTATATAGTGTAATAGCATTGTATAACAGTGGATATCAATTAACAATTTCCACTGTGATTTAGTATTGCTACAATTAAAAACAGTATTATTACTTACATAGTATAAATAGTGTTACATTTGTGAATGTGGTATTGCTACCCTTCCTTCCAACTCCCTCTGAAGAGGAGAAGCAAATGAGAGATCATTAAACCAACCTGCCAATTAACCATTCGGTCTCTGAAAATGTTGGATGATGCTTGCCCTTATACCAAACTTTCAAGATTAATTTATAGCTCTCTTTGTAGCTTCAGGAGGGAAGTCACATCTCATTTAGGGAAATCAAGCGTTTGTTCTCATACAAATAATGAAAACAGTTAATATTACAAGCATGATTGTCCCCTGAGAAAAGTGCCAGTGACAGAAAAGACAACGTGACCTTTGCTTAGCGGATATTTTAAAGGTGTGGAAACAGTCATTAAATAAGCACATAATTATGGGTTGCTGATGACTTATTTTTTAACCTAAATTACTCTTTTCCTAAATTTTCTACATCAAGAATATATTAGTGGTTTTAACCTAATTCTTTTTTTTTCTAAATTTTCTACAATGAGCATATATTCATGGTTTTATATTTTTATAAGAAGGGACTCATGCTTAGTATGGGAAAGTGGAAAACAAAGAAAACTCACATTTCCCAGATTCAAAACATACAATGAACAACTATGGCAGAGACCACGCCATCTCTCTAAGGAAAGCAGTGACCATGCTGAGTGAACATCAGGAACCCAGTCAGCAGACAAGCCAGGCTGGCCCATGAAGCTGGCTATGTCCTATGAGGGAAATTGGTAAATGTTCTTCTTAAAAACTGAAAATGCATGTAATCTGCAGATATGCAAAAGCAAAACAACATCATCTCACACACTTACACAAACAGAGAGAAAACATGAGCTATACTTTCACATTACTTGTCATATGGGTGTCCAGGCTTGCAGATCAAACACTCCTGCCTGTTGGCTGTCAAATGTATTTGTGTGTGCGCAAATGAGCATGCTCACATGCATGCATACTGGTGTGTGTCTGCATCTCCAAATCTGTCTGTTACACTCAGCTCGATAAACTTAATCGTGGTCTAAGAAAAATCTAGACAACGCTATCTCCCAAGCAAAACAGAACAAACAGCTCAGAATGTTTGCTCATAGCCTGCTCTTAAAGCAGGGATGTGCTAAAGCATGAAGCGTTAAGAGTTGCTCTTTGCTCAGGGGGCTGATTTATGATGAAAAAATTACAAATCTGTTCTCAAGGTGTAACCAGGATGGATTTGGAAGACTCATGAGAAAGCTGGAGAGCAGAGATAATCTTCAAAAACTCCTGAAAACTTGATCAAACTCCCAGTTCTCAATTTCTCTCAGCCCTAGAAATTCCACTTTGGGCTCTAATTCACCTCGATAAAGAGTTTGGTGTCAGGTAATGGTGCTCAAAAACAGGAGGAAGAACGTCTTACCACTGGGAAGGCAGAGAATAGCCCAGACTCTCGGCCACTCTGGATCTTTATCTCGTTTGCCATAAACATGGGTTCCCAAGAAGGACACCATGCAAGCAGAGGGGCTCTCTGCCTGTGCCCACACGTGTGGGGTCCCAGACTCTCCCTCACCCAGGGTAAGAAGCTTGGAGAGGGCAGGGGTAGGCAGCTCCCTCCCACCACCTCTAGGTTACTCCAGGCAAACCTCCAGACAGAAAAGAATCAGTGTCACATTAGAACCAGATGCAGAAAGCATCAAATACGAAGACTGAAAACCTTGAGGATTTGACTGGGAAGTACTTCTTGTGGGGAAACGCCTGTCAAAATATCTGATACTTGGGAACGTTAAATGAATAGTTCTTACTAAATATAAACAAAGGCATTTAAAACAGTATATAGGATCTCTCCATCTCATGAAACTCTGGTCTACCTTAAATCGCCATTTAATGGGTCTGTCCTCTTTTTCTCTGATTTATTCATTCATTCAAAAGATTTTAACTGGGGCTTCCCTGGTGGCGCAGTGGTTGAGAATCTGCCTGCTAATGCAGGGGACACGGGTTCGAGCCCTGGTATGGGAAGATCCCACATGCCGCGGAGCAACTGGGCCCGTGAGCCACAACTACTGAGCCTGCGCATCTGGAGCCTGTGCTCCACAACAAGAGAGGCCACAATAGTGAGAGGCCCGCGCACCGCGATGAAGAGTGGCCCCCGCTTGCCACAACTAGAGAAAGCCCTCACACAGAAATGAAGACCCAACACAGACAAGAATAAATAAATAAATTAAAAAAAAAAAAAAAAAAAGATTTTAACTGATTAGCTGCTATGGACCAGGCTCTGTGTTAGAGGTTAAGGGTCACATTGTCATCCACACACAAAATTTCAAGCGATGACCAGTGCCAGGAGGAAGAGCTCACAGTGTGATGGGGACCTGAACTAGTCTGGGCCACCAAGGGGGCAGTGTTTTTGCAGAAGTCTGAAGGAGGAGAAGGGCTCATTAAGTGTCATGGAGAGGAAGGTGTCTCCTCCAGAGGGAACAGGGGAGTGAAGCCCCCAGGAACAGAGAGAAGGACCTGAGGTTGAAGCCAGGAGATGAGAGGGACTCTAAGCAGAGATGGAGTGAGGTGCTGGAGGTGTTATCAGCCACATTATAGATTAAGGGCTCATCAGAGAGCCTTGAACAGCCACTGAAGCATTTAAAACATAATAAAGGGACTTCCCTGGTGGTATAGTGGTAAAGAATCCACCTTACAATGCCGGGGACACAGGTTCGATCCCTGGTCAGGGAACTAAGATCAGACATACCGCGGGGCAACTGAAACCCGCGTGCCACAACCACCGAGCTTGCGTGCCTTAACTAGAGCCCGCATGCTGCAAACTACAGAGCCCACGCGCCCTGGAGCCTACGCACCACAAATAGAGAAGAGAAAACCCACACACCACAACTAGAGAGAAGCCCGCACACCGCAACGAAGAAAGATCCCGCGTGCCTCAACGAAGATCCTGCATGCCACAACTAAGACCTGATGCAGCCTAAAAAATTTAAAAAAAAATTTTTTTAATGTAATAAAGCCTTGAATGTAAGGTCATTCAGATGCAAGAGCAGAACAGAAAAATGAGTGTAAAAAACAGGGGATGAGGGGGTGACATAACAGAGAATAAGTAGTAATGGAGACAGAAAATGATGAATTGGGTGCAGCCAGGAGGCAAAACCACTGGGAAGCTAGTGATAGATTGCACAGAGACGGGGAAGGAGGATGTGACCGCTGGGGAAGAATCCCAGATTTCTGGCTTGTGCACTTGGATGGATATAAACCTTAACACCCTAATGGAACTACCAACCTGATGGCTGGATGTACTTTTCTGAAGCTCTGAGAAGAAGTCTGGGATTAGAGACTTATTTGTGAACTACACCACGTATAGGAGGCAACTGAAGACACCTGAGGTGAAAGTAGGCAGAGAAATCTGAGGACAGAGCCTTGAACTAGTCTCAGATTGAAGGGTCAGGCAGAAGAGAAACTAAGTCAGAATAACAGTCTAAGGTTAAGCAAGCTGAGTAGAAAGAGCAAAAATGTATGGTGCGGTAAAGCAAAGGAAAGAGGGAAAAAATGACCCGACAGATTGAATTCCACTGAGAGCAAGTGTAACAGGAGAAAGAAACATCTCTTCCATTTAACAACATAAAAGGAGATGGAAATAAAATGGAATATGTTATCATACGAAAAGTGAGTAACGAGTGAGAAATGAGAATACAAACCACTCTTTAATGAAATGTGTCTGTGGATGAAGAGGAGGAGATGGTGGTGGAAGTGGGCGTGATGGAGGCTTTTGTTCCCTTCACCTATCTGCTCAGGTTTAAATGCCAATGAAAGGCAGGTCCTTTAGAGAGAGAAGTTGGAAACAGGAAAGAGAATAGAGCACTGATGCTGTGTGTTCCTAGGGTTTAATGGGAGTGGGGATAGGAGCATAGAAGGGAAGTGGCCTGAGTCTGGGGAGGAGAAAAGGACCAGCTGGTTCAGATCCACATCAAGTTCTGAAGCTCTCTGTGCAGACCCGTGGAGAGTCTGGTGGGCCCTCGAGCTGTAGTCTGGGTCTGCAAAGAAAGTCTGGAAATGGCACTGACCCACGGAATCCCTACAGGCAAGCCCCTCCAGGTGCAGCCCCTCACTCAATCTACAGGCAACTTCCCCTGGGCCTCCATCCCTGGGGGGCATCCCAAGACTTGTAGACCTGCGGCTGTGTCAGGCCCAGGCCAGGACCAGGGTGGAGAAGGTGCTGTGAGCATCTCTCCAGTGGGGCCCAGAACCCATCTGGGGGCAGGGGCAACATCCCCAGGCCTCTGAGGAGAACCCCAACTCCCTGGACAAAAGAAACAGAATCACCCCTCCCATTTGGCAGGCACCCTCCACAACTTTCCTTAGATTTATTTTTATAATATTCAAAACCCATGTGACAGCATTTCCAGGCAAAAAAGGACATGCCCAGAGATGGAGGTGGGAAGGGATATCAAGAATTAAATGTAACCTGCATTTGGCTACAGAGAATTTTTTAAGTTTTTAAAGAGATGTTTACAGCAACTTTATTCATAATTGCCATAACTTGAAGGCAACCAAGATGTCCTTCAGTAGGTGATGGATAAATTCAGACAATGGGATATTTTTCAGCAGAACACCTGGAAGCCTGAAGCTGCGCAGACCCGTGAAGCTGAAGCACACAGTGAGGGGAGTACCACAAGGAGGCAGGAAGAAGGAAAGTCAACTGGTGTTTACTGACCCTGTGCAGTAGCTGCTCTTAGGATCTCCTTCAACCTCTACAACAACCCAAATAAAGGGTCTTTGTTGGGTCCAGTTTGCAGGTGAGGAGATGGTGCTCAGGGAAAGTGGGGGCCAGTCATGGGAATTGGGGTTGAGGTCAGGACTCCACTTCTCAGAGTGACGAGAGCAGAAAAAAGGAGCTGACACTCAGGTCTGGATACCAGACTGACCACAGACAGGGCCCAGAGGGGAAAGGAGAGCAGGCTTCACAGGAAGGCAGGGACCACGTGGCAGACCTGGGGCACAGTGTCAGACACTGAGCCAGCAGGCTCCTCTGCCTCTGTCCAGGGACTGTGACAAGGGGGGTCAAGGGGCTGCTGAGAAGGGCCCAGGCAAGACACAAGGCTGCTGACCACAAAAAGCCACATTCATCTCCAAATCACCTTCCTTCTGGGCAGCAGCCTCAGCCAGAGGAGGAAATGGCTGGATCAGGCATCCAGATCTGCCCACATATTAACTCCATCATGCATTTGTTTCACATCTGCTCCCCGCAGGTGTTATGGGGGTGATACTAGAAACCGATATGGCTATCCTGCTGGGATGTGATAATGCCCAGAAAATAGTAAAGGGATGCCAGGATGGAGGCCGACAGCCAGGGTAAGACCATTATGGTAGATTAAAGCTATTGGGGGTTTTCCAAGAAGCAATCCCAGGGAAAACATCAAAGAGCCACTTAAGGGGAAAATATGATAAAGATGAATGATAAAAAGGACGAGATAATGAATCTCAAGAGATTCAGGCAAAACCAAAGCCACAGAGAGATGGCCCCTGATGGGTACAGACCTACAGCAGAGGGGACAGCCTCACAAGTCAGGATACATGAACAGTAGACCAGTGTTTACAATCAGACAGAAGAAACTCAGGTATTTCATCTGGAACTCAGGCTTCCAAGTATTTATGTAGTAAGTTTTAAGCAAAAAAAAAAAAAAAAAAAAAAGTGCAATAATGATTAAAATTTATTCATCCCCCAAACCAATTTATTATTCTTGTCATTAAGAGAAAAAAAAAAAAAGACCAGTGTATCATGGTATCATGTGATTAGCCCAGGACAGTAAGCATACTTCGAAAGAGGAATCCCTTCATGGGATCTGTTGGTTAAAGGTTAACTTCCAAATGCAGCTCAACACGCCAAATGTTCATTCCAGTTCAGCAAAAGCCTACTCTGAACTGTATTTATTTATTTCACATTAATCTGCTATTGCAGTCAACATTCTAGGGGTGAGAGGAGTCATTTACTGATTCAGTCATGCGATATGGAGCACAGACAGGCGTTATTAATACCACTCATCATCCCAAGCTCCTACCTTGCAAAATATGTGAATCATGTTACCACATGGTTACCAGGGCAGAGTTATGAAATGCTCCCAGGCTGACTCTACAAATGCAAGTCACATATTCTGCAGGAGGTTCTGGAAGAGGGGTTGAGTTCTATTCCAGGAAGCAGAGGAAGTGTCATAAGACAGACATGCTACAATTTGAACTGCCAAATGGACGTCTTCCCATTTTGTATACCCAGTGGTTTCTAAATAATACACGTGTCAGCTGCACAGATACTAGATGCCATTATGGGTTCTGACGGGTTGCCCCAAATCCCATCATAAGCACGGGTCAATGTCTCCCAGGAAACTAAAGGTAGAGAATGGAGGACCTGACTGGGGAAGGTGGCCAAGTGGTTGGGACTCAGCTGGAAAGCAGATTTTGGAATATGAAAGTCTGAGAGACTGGGTCATATTGAGAGAATCGTGAAAATCATTTGAAAACCTGACAGGGGACATGGTAGGATGAGGCAGACTTCCAGTTAGAAGGGACCAGACACAATCTAGCACTCTTAGAATGGCCAACTTTATCTATGTAACTTGTTGATGCAGAAGGTCCACGGGCTAAGGAGAGAAGCTCTGGTCTTTCAGTAAAAAAGGAATACTCAGTCTGTGAGCCTCAGGTAGGTAAAAAAATAAACTAAATTGAAGATGAGATTGATTCATAAGAGCATATTCTCGAAGTTCTCCACTTTTTTCTGGAGGACATCAGTACATGCTGCCTTAATTTCTGCTGCTTTCATTACACGATTTTTGCATCATACAGAGCAGTTACTGAAATCTCCAACTTGGATACTTTGTACCCAAGAAATACTCATTCCCTCAGTATTCAATGTGCCACCATAGCAAGACTAGGATGTTTTAAATTTACACCTATTCTCTTACTTCCATCCTACCAGTGGGTTTGGTATGCCTGCAGAGCACCACAATTCCAGTTTTTAAAACTGTTGTTCAGGGCTTCCCTGGTGGCGCAGTGGTTAAGAATCTGCCTGCCCATGCAGGGGACACGGGTTCGAGCCCTAGTCAGGGAAGATCCCACATGCCGCAGAGCAACTAAGCCCGTGTGCCACAACTACTGAGCCTGTGCTCTAGAGCCCACAAGCCACAACTACTGAGCTCACGTGCCACAACTACTGAAGCCCACGTCTAGAGCCTGTGCTCTGCAACAAGAGAAGCCACCGCAATAAGAAGCCCACACACCACAGTGAAGAGTAGCCCCCCGCTCACCACAACTAGGGAAAGCCCACATGCAGCAGTGAAGACCCAACACAGCTAAAAATAAATAAATAAATAATTTTTTTAAAAAACTGTTGTTTACTACTGATTGTGAGTCATGTAAAGGGACAATGCCTTGATGGTTTAACTGTATATATAAGCCACAATGGTTATGGACTGAATGTTTGTGTCCCCCCAACCAAAATTCATATGTCAAAACCCTATCCCCCTTAATGTGATGGTATTAGGAGTTGGGGGGCCTTTGGGAGGCAATTAGGATTTGATAAGGTCAGGAGGGCGGGGCACTCATAAATGGGATTAATGCCTCTACAAGAGTCACAAGAGAGCCTGCTTCCCCTCTCTGCTCTCAGCCATGTGAAGATGAAATGAGAAGTTGGCGTCTGCAACATGGAGAAGAGCTCTCGCCAGAATCCCACCACACTGGCCCCCAATCTTGACTTCTAGCCTCCACAACCGTGAGAAATAAATGTATGCTTTATAAACTGCCCAATCTGTGGTATTTTTGTTGGTAGAGTGTAGAGGCCCCAGCTGTCTTATTTAGAGTGTCCAAGAGTGTTCCCTCTCCAGATATGACCTTAGGGAAAAACAAGCTCATGCTTCAGTTACGTGGTAAAAGTATGCATGTAATGTGAGCATCAGGCTCAGCCCCAGCAGGAAAAATAACTATCATCTTTAAATCAGAAGTAACTCCACAGACTTTAGCCCAATACAGTAGCTATATTATGGTAAGAATAAATGACTAAACATATAAACACCAGAAGAATTTTCTCTTATTCAGGTGATAGTCTACTTGATTGAAATTATACTGCAGAACCTTACCTAGGAATGGGAAGATAGAAAATAGAATGAGTGAATTGGAAAGCATAGATTTTCTTCAGTCTACTTCCATCACTGACTCTTGGAGGGCTTAAAATTTGCTATTTGTGGGCTTATTGGAAAATAATCACAGTGGCACTAAATTTGGACTACTTGATTAGTTAATAAAAGTGGACATGTAACACTACCAATATGCTAATAGTGTATTCTGCAAAACATTTTTAAATTACTTTAATAAAATATTTGATTAAACGTAGATTTGTTTTAAAATCACACATTTTTAATCAAGTACAGCCAGTAATTAGCTTTGATTCTTAAAGTAGGAGCATACTTATAATTTCATCAAATAAGGGATATATGCCAGGGTGCCAGGAGGGGACTGAGTCCATGACCTGTGTTTGCATGAATAACTAAACATTTGCTATATCTGGGGGATTTGTTGGTAATTTAACTTCAGACCAATTAACAGAGAATTTGACATTCCCAATTACACAAACCAGATAACTGGTCAACTCAACTCAAGAATCTTCATACAGCAGAGATCTCACTTAAGAATTTTCTAAATGTGGGTAACCATTTTAACTGACATCTTGAAAAGGTGTCCAGAAATCTAAATGAGTGAAATCAGTGGCAGTATTTCCCCCAAGAAACATGTACTGTTTTCAAACCTCCCATGTACAGAGTAAAAATTCCATAAATGGTCAATTATTAAAGCATTTTATCAATACTGCTATGGACAGGAGGAATTGACTGAGCTCCTAAAGCATGTGTTAGGAGAGGTTCTTCACACATGTTAGTATCTGGTATAATCCTCAAACTCTCCCTAGAGTGAGATCTTATTATCCCCATAGCTGGCATGGAACCTGAGACCCCAAGTGCTCAAGTAAGTAACCAGAATGAGTATACCCAGGACTCCCACTGTAGCCTGAAACCACAGCCTGGCTCCTTCCACCAGCCTACTTGAAGGGTCCTAAGCAAGAATTCTCTTATTTACTCATTCATTCACTTAATCTCTGTTTTGTACCCCAAAATTATTTTAAAGTAGTTCCAAATATAATTAACAGAGTGAACTTTTTTAACAATACTGATTTAAACTATATTCACAGGTGCTGAATGAATTTATGTGACAAATTGGAACATATTACAAGCTCTTGGTGTTATCCCAAAGCTCTTTAGATTTAAAATTATATAGCATATTAAAATAGGCTAATCTGATGACATCAGTTGTCAAGTTGTGAAATATTCTTCAAGTTGTCTTCAAGTTGTGAAATATTCTTGACACCACTTGTCAAATTGTGTGCATAAGAATCACACACAGGTAAGTGTCTCCGAGTTATGCTATGTGTATATGCAGTTCTGCAGGGAGGAAGCAGTAGAGGTGGTTTTATCCTTATACCTTCACAAATGTGTCTACAGAAACCTGGATAACTGGTCAACTCAACTCATTTCAGGTAGATGTCAGCCACATGAGCAGAAACTGTAAACTGACAACTCATTCATTCCAAACTCTAGACCTGCTTGCTCAACATAGACCCCTGTAGAGAATGGGGTTAGGTTAAATTCAAATTAAATTTAAAAAGAAAAAGAATTATTTTCAACTTATTTAGACTTTTAAAATTTTCATTTAAGGCTAAAATGCCATTTTGTTATACATGACATAAGCCTTAATTTTTGTCAAGTGCACAGTGAATTCCTCTGGGGGTACTGATTGTTAATATTTATAATATATAATGATTTAATATTTTTAATTCTTTGAATTAAAGTTTGTACCTTTTGTAGGTGTATATCAAACAAAAACACCTCATCAGAATTCCCTTTGAGGATGTCTGAGCCTACATTATTAGAGTGGGTGCCAATAACAACTTTTCACAAAAATCTACTCATGCTTAACTTAGGATATTGGACATATGGTTTGTGGAAATATTTGATGCATTTGCATAAGACATACAAGTTTTGGAAGAATGACCATTTTAATCAGGCTGACTAACTGAGATGAGAAGAGGGAGGTATAACCATCTGTTTAACTTTGTCTTGATTTTATTTAGCACCTGCAAAAAAATTAGATTTGAGCCACTGTGTACCAAGGAAATGTGAAAAACCCATCTAGGAATGCCTCTCATGTCCTTCTCAAGGAAAGGAAAGGTCAAGTTACAAACAAACCACACAAATACACACAAACCGTTCTACCCTCTGAAATCTGAAGTCTGTAGTTCTACACTTCATTTGATAACTCTGAGTCTTGATTTTAGGATTCTAAGATAACGTTCAGCACATATGCTAATATTTGCTGCTATACATAAAGGCAAACAGGAAAAAGGTGAAGTCACTATGAGCAGGAATGATAGAGGCTTCTGATCTGAGAGAGGCAGTTATACAATTTGCCAATTCAAATCTGTTTACATAATGTTTATACTTTGGGTACATATCTTCCCTATGAAGGAACATCTCTACATGAATATTGACATGACATGAAAACAAAGGAATTAAATCCCAAGTTATACTTCAGTGCATAAAGAATGTCTAGAACTTAGTAGGCACTCAATAAATATCAACTGAATCAATTAAGAACATTCCATAGTTTTCTGAAGATTTTTAAATGATAAATAGATTTGAAGTTAAATATATTTTCTTCATCTATGGAGATTAGCCTGAGGCTTTTGTTCCTGCAGTTCTTGAGATACATTATGTGATAGATTTTCTGATACTGAAATTTTTGAAATTTTCCTGCACTCTTGACTAAATACCCTTTTGTGACAGTAATTTCCCTTTCTTACTCTGGATTTTGTTTGTATTCTCTCTCTCTCTCTCATACAAGTTTTATTGAAGATTTAATTATTAATCTTTCAAAGACTCAGCTTTTGTTGTTGTTCTCTATTTTATTAATTTCTGTCCTTATAATTCTCCTCTTTCTTTTGTGATTTTACTCTGATGCTCATTTTTTTCCCCTCGCTTTTTGAGTTGAAAATTCAGATTGTTTTTCAGCCTTCTTTGTATTTCTAGTTAAATTTATAACTTTCCATCTGAGTATTGCTTTAGTGCTGCCCCTCACATTTGGTATGTAATGCTTTCTTTGTCATTCAATTTTCAGAATTGTTGCTGTGATTTCCTTTTTAATCCAAGAGTTATTTTGGTAGCATTATTTTAGGTTTTTGCAACAGATTTTTTTAAGCTTATTTTGTTAATTAGGTCTAACTTGATTGTATTTTTAGTAAACTTAGACTGTTCAGCTATTTTTCTTCTGTAAATGTATTAAGATATGCAGAGTAGCCTGCTACATAATCTTTTTTTGTAAATATTCCATATGGGCTGCAGAAGTGGGAATTTCTATTTTTTATATGTAAATTTATATATAGAATATACATGTGTATATGTATGCATACATATATACACTCGCACACATGAAACTGCTGTATATTAGATTAATTATCTTTTGTACATTTTTGGATACTTGAGTTGAAAATTTCCCAACAAATGTGTTAAAATCTCTGAATAAAATCTATTTTCCCTATAACTTTGTCAGTTGCTGCTTTCTGAATTTTTAGGCTATATCATGCATAACTATTGCATCTTCTGATTCATTTTTCCAGTAAAGTAAGTCCGCTACATACAAACATTCAAGTTGTGAACTTTCAAAGATGCGAACGTGCGTTCCATCAACATCATTCAAAGATGCGAACGTGCGTTCCATCAACATCAGGCGTGACTGAAATTACAGCTTGCCCTCCATCTCCTGTTGCTGACGATCCTTCAGCTCTACCATCTCCCACCTCCTCTCCCTCCTCCAGTCAGTAACTCTTCTTGCCTGTTCACTCGATGCCAGCCCCTGTATACCAGCTGTTGTACTGTACTAGTGTACTTTTCAAGGTACTGTACTATAAGATTAAAAATGTTTCCTTTTGTGTTTGTTTTTTATGTATTATTTGTGTGAAAAGTATTATAGACCTATTACAGTGCAGTACTATATAGGCCATTGTGTTAGTTGGGTACCTAAGCTAACTTTGTTGACTTAAGACCAAAGTGGACTTACGAACATGCTCTCGGAATGGAACTCGTTCATATGTAGGGAAGTTACTGTATTTCCTTTGCCTCTTATTACTGTTTTGAATTAAATTTCACTTCCGGGCTTCCCTGGTGGCGCAGCAGTTGAGAGTCCACCTGCCGATGCAGGGTACACGGGTTCGTGCCCTGGTCCGGGAGGATCCCACATGCCGCGGAGCGGCTGGGCCCCATGAGCCATGGCCGCTGAGCCTGCGCGTCCGGAGCCTGTGCTCCGCAACGGGAGAGGCCACAACACTGAGAGGCCCGCATACCACACACACACACACACACACAAATTTCACTTCCTTCTAAAATTGTTTTGTTCATTTGCTTTATTTTTGCCTGATGTATCTGCATCTGTTTCCATACTGTAACTTTCAACATTTCTGAACATTTTTATATGTTAATTATAGATCATATATTGCTTTTTCTCTCATCAAATCTGTAATTTGACACAAATACATGTATTATAATCATAATTATATTAAAATTTATCTTCATTTTACTCATGTTTCCTATATTCAATATTAAATTGTTTTCTCTTTTTCTTTTTACTGGGCACAGTAAATTTTCTTATGCCACTTTAAAATTGATAAATTTTATTTCAATTATTCTGTGATTAACACTATCTCATGCTTAACATTTTGTAACTGACAGTTTCCTAATGCAGCTGCACCATTTTTCATTCCCACCAGGAGTGCCTGAGAGTTCCAATTTCTCCACATATAGATGGACATGTGACCTTTAAGAAACTGCCGAACAATTTTCCAAAGTGATTGCACCATTGTACATTTGCACCAGGAGGGGATGAATTCCAATTCCTCCACTATCTGGCCAACATTTGGTATGGGGTCAGTGTTCTAAATTTTACCCATTCTAATGAGTGTGTGGTGGTGTCCAAATGTGCTTTGAATCCAAATTTCTCTGGTGAGTAGTGATGTTCTCATATGCTCTTCTTTTCTTATCTCCTTAAGGTGGAACCATGGGACCATTACTTAGAACCTTTTTCTTTTCTTAAATAAACATTTAAAGTTGTAAACTTCCCTATCAACAGTGAATTCATCCCTCAAGTATTGATGTCTTTTATTTTTCTTATCATTCACTTCATTGTTTTCTAATTTCATTGGTGATTTTTTTCCTTGACTTATGAATTAATTAGAAGTGTGATGTTTTCCAAATATTTGGGGGTTTTCAAGATAACTTATTATTGATTTCTATTTAATTCTATTGTGGTGAGACCAACTGTGCATGATTCCCTTTCAAATTTGCTGAGACTTGTTTTATGGCCCAATATATAGAGTTTACCTTGATAAACATACCACATGCACTTGAAAAGAATGTACACTCTGGGCCTCCCTGGTGGCGCAGTGGTTGAGAGTCCGCCTGCCGATGCAGGGGATACGGGTTCGTGCCCCGGTCTGGGAGGATCCCATATGCCGCGGAGCGGCTGGGCCCGTGAGCCATGGCCGCTGGGCCTGCGCATCCGGAGCCTGTGCTCCGCAACGGGAGAGGCCACAACAGTGAGAGGCCTGCATACCGCAAAAAGAAAAAAAAAAAAAAAAAAAAAAAAAGAATGTACACTCTGTAGTTTTGGGCCACAGTGTTCTATCATCAACTAGATCAAGATAAGCAATAGAGTTAGATCCTCTATGTCTTCATTAATTTTTGTCTAGTTGTTCTATCAGTTGCTAAAAGAAGGATTTTTAAATCTACTATGTTTGTGAAATTTCCAATTTCTCCCTTTCATACTATTGGTATTTTTCTCATGTATTTTGAGGCTCTTACTAGGTTCATACAAATTTATGTTTTTTATGACTTCCTGATGAATTGACACTTTTGTCAATTTGGAATTCTCTTATCCTTGATAACAATTTTGGTCTTGAAATTGTAGGTATTTGCTGTTAATCTAGTAACTCCAGTTCTCTAATACTTACTGTTTAAATAACATATTTATTCCATCTATTTACTTTCAACTGTTGCATATATTTAAATTTAAAGCAAATCATCTTTCTATAGACAGCAAATAGTTGGTTCTCCCTTTAGCATCCATCCTGATATTCTCTACCTTTTAAGTGGAGTGTTTAGTCCATTAACATTTAATGTAATCATTGATATGTTCAGATTAAGTCTATCATTTTATTATTTGTTTATTTGCTGTTCCCTCTGTTTCTTATTTGTTTCTCTCTTCCCTCTTTCCCACCTTCTTTTAGATTATACAAATATTTTTACATTCTATTTTGAAAAAAATTTGGCTTTTTTAACTGTACAGATTTGCATTTTTTCATGGTTGCTCTAGGAATTACAATATACATCCTTAACTTTTCAGTCTACTTAGAGTTAATATTACACCACTTCATTGAAAATACAGATCTGCAATCATATTAATCCATTTATCCTCTCTTGCTATTTTTACACTGTAAGTTATCATATATGTTACATACATACCTTACAAATCCCACAAGACAGTGTTATAATATTTAAACACTCATGCTTTTAAAGAAATTGAGAAATATACCTTTTATGGTTGCCCATAAATTTCCCATTTCTAACACTTTTTATTCATTCCTGAAGACCCAAGTTTCCTTCTAGTATCATTTTCCTTCAGTTTGAACAACTTTGTTT
The DNA here is from genome assembly GCF_964341445.2 of Mesoplodon mirus. NCBI lineage: Eukaryota > Metazoa > Chordata > Mammalia > Artiodactyla > Ziphiidae > Mesoplodon > Mesoplodon mirus. The sequence goes on along the minus strand of NC_138979.1, from coordinate 26,997,596 downwards.
AGCATTTCTTGTAGTACAGGTCTCGTGGCAACGATTTCCTTTAGTTTATATTTTTCTGAAAAAAAAGTCTTCACTTGTACTTTGTTTTAAAAGGATATTTTTACTGGACATTGAATTCTGGGTTAAGAGATGTTTTGTGGGAGATGCAAGAGGGAGGGGATATGGGGATATATGTATATGTATAGCTGATTCACTGTGATACAGCAGAAACTAACACACCATTGTAAAGCACTTATACTCCAATAAAGGTGTTAAAAAATGTTTTATTTCTTATTTTTGCAATTTAGAAGGTTTTTTTCAGCTTTTTGTAGCCTCCACAACTTCTGATGAGAAATCTGTGATGATTAAAATCATCATTCCCCTGTATATGATTTGTCATTTTTCTCTGGTGATCTCAAGGTTTTCTCCTTATCTCTGATTTTCAGCAGTTTGTCCATGATGGGACTAGTCATGATTCTTTTTGACTGTATGCTATTTGAGGTTCACTGCAATTCTTGAATCTGTCAATTTACATCTTTCACCATTTTTGGGAAGGCTCTGACCATTATTTCCTCAAATTTTTTTTGTCTCATTCTCTCTCCTTTTGTTCTAAGATTCCTTTTGTTCTCTGTCTCCTTTCCGCCTAGAACTTCTATTACACATAGGCTGGACTTGTGAAATTGTCTCACACTTCCCTAAGACTCCATCTACTTTTTTGTCTCACTTCTTCAGATTTTATACTTTTTATTGCTCTATCTTCAAATTTACAGACCCTTTTTTCCTATCATCTCTAATCTACAGTTGAGCTCTTCCGGTGAACTTCTTATTTTGCCTATTTTATTTATCAGTTCTAGATTTTCCATTCAGTCATTTTTATATTTTCTATTTCTCTATTGGCATTTTCTGTGTTTCTGTTTTCTGTGAGTATGTTTTCCTTTAACAGATCAAGCATAGTTTCAATACTACTTTAAAGGTCTTGTCTGATAATCCTTACCTGGGTCGTCTCAGGGCTGGCATCAACTGATTATCTTTTCCCTTGAGTTGGGAGAGGAGGGTTGTCACATTTTCCTGGCTCTCTGTAGGTCAAGTAATCTTGGATTATATCTACTCTGCTGTGTAGGTTCTCGATTTTCTTCCGCTGCTCAGAAGAGTGTGAATGTTCTTATTTTAGCAAGCATATAATTTGACTAGATTCAGTGTAAAGAGCATCATGCCACTGTTGCACAAGATAGCCAGATTTTATTTCAGCTCTTTAAGTCTTTGTTGCAGCTGCTATCAGTTTGCTCCAAACATGTGAGATCCAATGTTCAGCCTTGGGCTGCGTTTATACTCAAAATCAGATGTCTCTCTTTTTGTCCCCCTCCTCCCTGGGATTCTCCTCCATTCTCTAGCCATTCTGGCTGCTCTAGGCTTCTCTTCCTAGTTCCTCCAGCCCAGGAGATGGTGGGTTTTTTTTGTTGTTTTTCTTTTTTGTCAGAGTCTTACTCATCCAGGGCACATACTGCCTCAACAGTAGCTTCCCTAAACATAAAAACTAGAAGAAAAATGGAAATGTCTTCAGTGCCCATAACTTGCCTCACATTCAACTCCCCTCCAGTTCCCAGAATGCCAAGACAGTTTCTGTATCTCTTCCGACATTTATAGCTATTATTCATGAGCATGAGGTCCACAGAAGGCCCTAATGAATTCTATGCAATGCCTCTTTGTGTCTTTTATGCACTTTCCTCTCTGCCATTTTCTTACACACACACACGCACATATATGAAAACATATATGTATACATATGTACATATATGTTCTGGATTCTAAACACTGGATTTCTTCTTGTGTTTCAAATATTTTCTTCTAATTCATGGCTTGTCTTTTAACTTTTTATGATAAACAGAATTTTCTAAGTGTAGTCAAGTGTATCAATTTTTTACCTAATGGTGTGCATTTTTTCATCTCGTTTAAAAATACTTCCCAAATCTCATGATCATGTTGGTATTCTCCTTACTTTCTTCTAAAATTTTATGTTTTTGTTTTTCACATTTAAAATTTTAATCAATCTGTAATTGACTTTTATATGTGATGTGATGTGAGAACTAATTTCTTGAGTTTTGATTTTGCTTTTCTGAATGGATAACCAAAAGTCAAATGTTATCATTTGCTAAAAAGTCAGTCTTTCCCCCACTGACCTGCTGTATCAACTCTCTACTGAGTGTCTATAAACAAATAGGTCAATTTACAATAGTCTATCTGTCTATCCCTTGTCAATACCACATCTTACACCTGAGCGCAACACTAACAGATGTGGAGGCCCACTGACAACCAAATGGTTGCAAAATAAACTTTGCCAACTTCAGGACTTTGCCTAGAGTTGGTTGTTTCTGCATGGCATTATTCAGTCAAGGACCTCAAAGTGCCTTTTAGCCTGATTAGGAGACAAAAGGTGAAAACTCTCCTTCTTCTTTTACAAATAAACAGAATTAGGTAGCTGGCATAGTCAGCATGGACCCTGAAATAAAATTGCCTGAGTTCAAAATCTGATTTTATCACTAACTTAAATGATTAACCCTTGGAATATCATTTGACCTCTTACAGCTCCCATTTCTTTCTTTTTTTTTTTTTTTTTGCGGTATGCAGGCCTCTCACTGTTGTGGCCTCTCCTGTTGCAGAGCACAGGCTCTGGACGCACAGGCTCAGCGGCCACAGCTCACAGGCCTAGCCGCTCCACGGCATGTGGGATCTTCCCAGACCGGGGCACAAACCTGTGTCCCCTGCATCGGCAGGCGGACTCTCAACCACTGCGCCACCAGGGAAGCCCCAATTTCTTATTTTTAAATCGCTAACAATAATGCATTCACATGTGAAGAGTTGCTATAAAATTTTACCGAAAATAATAGGTGAAATGCACCTGGCAGGATAACCAGCAGAGTGTCATACAGAGAAAGACTTAACTAACCAGATAAAATAGAGTCCTGTAGGGAAGACACTACAAATTGGTCCACTCACTCCTATGCTGAACCCCTTCTGTCTTAACTGTCAGTCTTAAGAGTGGAGAGTCCAAAACCACTTTCACAGGTTTCTTTGCCACTAGGATCATTCTGGCCACCTGGTCTCTGCCAAACAGGCAAAATCCAGGGAGAAGTGAGTGAATAATAGGAGGTGAGAGCCAAGAGTCTCCTTACAATGCGCATGGTGGTGAAGGTGTCTTCTCAGTGAGGCCAGTAAGGATGCAGTTCCTAGTCCAAGTGATAGTAACCATGGCAGCATTGCTGTGACAACAGTGGGTATGGGGATTTCCCCGTTTAGACCAAACTGAACAGCTTTCAAACCATGTTTTCTACCTCTTCGGAAGACTGCCTGACCTATCTAATATTTTTGTTCATTCATTCAACAAATATTTTCAGTACACCTACTGTGAGCTCCATACTGCTTATGTGTTTTGGAATACACCAGCACATAAAATAGTCAGGTGCTAACACTGTAACAGGTGAAAACAAATATAAATGTGCAACAGGATGAATAAATGATTTTAACAGTAAGGGAAAAAGTGGAAAATGCTCTGGGAAAACAAAAGGTAGAGTCAGAAAGAGGGATCTGGTGTGTCAGGAAAGGAGAGAAGGCTAAGCAAGGGGTTGGTGAGTCCTCATGGAGCAGGTGAGATTTGAAAAGAGGCCTAAAGGAGGGAGATAGACCCCCATGTGGATGTCTTAGGGAAGCTCACAGGGAGAGGAAAGAGCCACTGCAAGGCTGGAGGGCAAGATTCATCTACCCTGCTCAGGGAATTGTGGGAGGCCAGTGCAGCTGCAGCAGTATGAGCCTGGGATGGACAGGAGAATGAAGAGCTGGGTTATGTGCAGCCTCTCAGATCAGGTACCTGAGGTACAGCCCCACAAAATGGCCAAGTTCCTTGCTAGGATGCCATCCCCCACCCTCCTCCCTGGACCACTTGACTTTCCTGACAGCCATCCAGCATCAGCTCTGTGCTCTCTCTGGAAGCCTCTCCAGCCCTGCCTCCATGCCCTCAGCCACTCTCTGGGTGTCCCAGCTCCGTGCTCTGCCCTGTGATCAGTCCTTTCTGGACTACTGCAAGGGTCACCAGGAAAGGGAGTGAGTCTTATTCACCTCTGTATCTTCAGCCCCTAGCTGGAAAAAATTCAACTTTTAGAACTGGTTGGTGCATAGGTGAATGGATCATTGAAAAAAATTATAATCTCTATTTTCCCCCTTTAGGTCAATTAATAGTTACAGCCTACATTACCCAACAGCATACATATCACATATGAAATTGTTCTACGATTTATAAGTCCCATCTACAATATTCTTAATGCAGTATTGCTACAGCGTAAGTTCCCCTCAATAATAAAACAAATTTGACTCAAATGGTTTCAGCTAGGAACTACCCATAATGAGCCAGATCTTTCTTGCCTTAAACCCCAGCCTGGGAGTACATTAAGCACTTTGAGGTGTGCTTTCAGGCTGCCAGGGTAGCCAATTAGTGAATCATTACCTCAGCACCTATGCCCTTTTAGTGCCTTCTTCAGCCCAAAGGAGTCTTGTGTAATATTTAAATACAGTTCAATACATTGAATACACACTCAACTTACCTTGGGTTTTCATGTTAGAGGTTTTGGTCAAGAAATCTGTATCGAACACTTCATGTATCAAAATAAGGAAATGCATGACTATAGATAAATAACTGTATAGCATGTACATGTTATCATTTCATTGCATACGTATACACAAGCAATTGTGAGGAAACCAGAAGCTTAAAGGCCAGAGTGATTACACAGAGTCCTCCTGAACTTGCTGTACATTACAAAGTTGGTAACCCAGTTTACCAAACTTGGCAGGGCTCAGAAGTTTACTCACTGACTCAGTATATTTGGGGAAGATTTAGTGTAATTTTAAATACTTTGTTGCTAAGCTCACATCCTCATGAGTGTGTTTATACAATGCGAATTACTCATACAACTGAAAAATGTACCTTGTTTTACACAAAATACCCCGTATGATTGGATTTGAATGTATTAGCATTAGGGTAGATTTAACCAAAGATTAAGCCTATTCATAGAAAATGCAGATTTGGACTTGTTATTTTTAAAATTTTTAAAGTAAGAAGATAGTTTTTAACATGTATGAGAGTTGATTTGGGGTTATGCATCATATTAAAACATATTACAATAATTATTTGCATTATATTACATTTTTGTTTAAACAGTCTTAGGAAAGAACACTTGTGTGTGTATGTATCCTGGTAGGTTAAATTCCCTTCATTACTCTTTTTTTCCAGAATTCACAGATTCATTTAGCTATTCTTACCCAATTACTTTTAAGGTATATTTTAAATTAAATTTATGAAATTCCAAAAGAAATTCATTTAGATTTTGCTTGGAATTACATCATATTTTTACATTAATATGGAAGGAAATTACATTTTTATAATATCCAGAATCCATTCTGGAATTTGTTTTATCTGTCATTTACTTAATAAAAATTCTTCTGTAAAATTTGAATTCTCTTCGTCTAGTTTATTTATACTTCTTATTAAGTTATGCACAATGATAGGAAAGCTGTGAGCTCAGAAAGGATGAAACAAGTGTTTTGTATTCTGTTATCACTTCTATATCACTATGTAAGGGGACATGATTGGTCAGTACAGTTTTTCCAAATGTCAGAATGGTCATTTATAAGGAAGCCTTCTATGTGTGCAGCACCACCTCATTATCCAGCAGATGGTATAGCAGAAGGTCTCATAAATTTCACAGACTACATATTATCACAATACATCAATAAAAACAACATGATCATTACTAGATAACTATTGTGTAGTAAAAATTTTATTTGAACCTAAAATTCAGTAATAAAATGAACGAGGATTTTCTATGAATACTTCGTATCTTGTATTTAACAGTAAAGAGAAAAGTGACAAGCAAGCATCGCATTTTTCAGAAAATAAAACACAGAGAAGGATCATTGCCCTAGCACAATACAGCTTTGTTTCTTTAACTTTTCATGAATTAAAGAATCACTGTCATTCTTCTCTTACCATGCACCAATGTTAAATGTGGAGATTAACCTTTTAGAAAATAACCATCTAGAAGTTAACTTGATGTTTCCAGTGACTATATAAAATTTTATTGAAATAATCTGTTAAATTACAAGGATTTTCATTGTCACCCTTCTGGTGACATGTGGTAGCATCACAGTCTTCACTAGCTCTACCAGGACCAAGTCACAGTGAGGCACCTTGCTATCCACTAAATCTCGCCATCCATTTGCCTTCCAGAAAAATGTACACTTAAGATGACAGGTTTGGGGGCATGGGTGGTTCTTTACTACTTTTTAAACTAGAAATACAATTTTCCCCTAGATTGTGCTACTAAAAGGTTCAGATAAGAGAATCTGTAAAACATACAGCAATTTTATGTTCTATGAAGTGAAAAATTATCTATCATTTTTCAGCTTCATGTGCAAAGAATTATCCCAGCCAACATTCTGAGGATTTTATGACAGTTAAAAATGTTACAGCTGGATGATAGGGAATCACAAGGTAATTCATTTCACTCTAATGCGTATTTGTCAGAGAAGCATGTGCGTCACTACCTTTTTTTACACCTAGCTTAGGAAAGAGAAATTGCACACCTAAATCCTGCTCCCAGAGCCCAATCCTGGAGCTATAGGAGTGAGAGAATGAGCACAGGGCACTAGCAGTGGTATATCATCCTTAAAACCCACCAAATTACCAGTCTCCATTTAAACATTAGAGCAGCTAAGATTTACTGAACACTCTCAATGGGCCAGGTACCACACTAAGCACATTTGTGAAATGACCTCATTCGATTCTCACAGTAACCTTATGCGCTAATGACTATCAGTATATGTATTTTTCAGAAGAGAAAACAGTTTTCCAAAAGTTAGTAGAAAGGTATCCAGGTTATGCAGCTGTCATTATAAAGCCAGTATGTGAGCCTGGGCGGGAGGACCCTACCACATGCCAGCCCACAGTGGCAGTATAAAAAATGGCTCCAAAATTCTTTCTCACTTGGCTCATCACAAGTTGGGTCTCTCTCCTCACCTTGACTCTGTGCTCTGTGACTGACGAATAGCACACAACCGAAGTAATGCTGGGCTGGCAGAGAAGAGAGCTGGGAATACACAACTCGGAGACACCATTCTGATAAGTTATCAATGCTTTACCTTCACGGCTCCTCATGCTCCAGCCAAAGACAGTGGTAGGTGGGGGGAGACAAACACACTGACCCTAGATACACACCTAGGACTTGCAAGACCCAGATGGTTGGTCACAGCTTGGGGATGCCAGTGAAACCCACAACTGCCCTTGATAAGGAACCACTGCCCTTCCAGGAACCATCCTGCTGTTGCGCCATACCCCAGCCCACCCTCTGCTTCACCTGCCTCTTCTGATCACTGTTCCTACCTTGTCTTTTCAAAGATGTTACTTTCGACAATCTTCACACACTAGTTAGGGGAGCTGCCTCAGGCTGTCTGTTCTGGCAAAGGGGTTCCTACCCACCTTTCTGCCCCCTCCCACCTTATCTAGTGATCTACCCTGACACCTGAACCCCCTATCATCTTTTTAGCTTCAACAGCTCTATGAGTACCTACAGTATGGACTAGTAGACCAAACTTAAATGCCGTGACAGACCAACTAAGTAACATTCAGGGGAGAAATAACTGGGTACCACACAATAGGGAGTGGTGTGGTCTTTAGCAAGCTTATTTGTAATCTAAAATATGTAGATTCAAATGTATTAAAGTACCTTCAAAACAAAACTAGTCTAGAGAAATGATACTGGAATAAAATCTTCATTTTGATCCATTCATAGACCTTACAACTCTGGTTCAAATCTGTTCCTGGGACTAATCAGTGCAGCATCCTAGTTCTGAAGTTATTACGACGAGAAACGTTCAGGGAATCTAGCCTGCGTGAACACTCACTCGCATACTGGCACAAATCAGAAGAATCCTTTCTGCCCTGATGTACCTAATGGCAGAATAATCTTTAAAATGATTTTATTCAAAATAATACTGATATATTGACATGGAAATTATGATTAAAGTCATTCGAAGAAGCAGTTCGCTGCCAGGTACGCACAGATATTTAGACATCCTATTATCCTGGTTTTGTGTCCTGGCCTTTCACAAACATGTGCTGACTTACACACACACACACACACACACACACACACACGTGGAGTCTGTGCCCACTGGAAACAAGGAGACTCATTCTCTGGAAAGTTTGAGATGCCCTACTGTAGATTTAACTGATTTAGGGGTGAGCCATGGAGAAAGGAGGTCATTCCACCAGCTAAAACCAAAAGTAAGGCTTCTGTTTATACAGTCAGTTCAGAAATACCTCTGCCATCCCCACATCAAAGGTATTTATTTTATCTGATACTTTTTCATTTAAGAATGTTAGAAGAGCATTGAAAAAACAAATATATAAATAAAAACTCTAACTGGGAACATACCACTTGCCAGTGAGATTTTCTTTTTTTATGAAAGGTCGAAACCATATTACCTTCCCAAGCTGATTTTGAAAGTCAACGTATCAGAAATAATAAGGTACATAATTAAAATTTCCTGTAGCCTCAAGATCTGATAAACAGTTTAAAAGTTGGAGGAAATGTTTCCCACACATATGGTTGCAAAGAGTTAATACTCTTAAAATATAAATGACAGATAAAATTTGAAAAGAGACACACACCTCCACAGACTAATGGGCAAAGGATATGAACAGGTAATTCTGAAAGACAAAACACATATGCAATACAAAATACAAATACAATACAAAATACAAAATGGAATAAAATCATTATGGATCTCCTCAAAGATTTAACTTTAAGTATGTTCATTGTTAATGTCTGATCAAATATTTAAACAATCTGTTAACAATATATATTACAGTCCCATTTTTGTGAGACAAAATATTTATATGAATATAATATATGGTAAAAAATAATACATAGAAGTAGATATAGCAAAGAAGTTATTCCAGAATGGTGAGATTTTTTTTTCTTCGATAATCTAAGAGGACTATTTTTTTTCTCAATAATCGTGTTATGCCATTAGATTTTTTTACTAGATAAAAAAGTTTTCATTCCTTTGTTATTAAAAAATAAATGCCTCTAGCAGAAGTAAGTAAAAGTGATAGAATATTTTGGTATGTAAAGTTATTTGTAATATATTGACTTGTAATAAAACCATGCAGTTTAAGAACAAAAATACTCGCATATGCATAGAAAGAATGAGGAAATATATCAACAAAGACAAAACCAATAGTTCTCATGTCTAAGTGATGGAATGATGAGAGATGTTTATTTTCTTCTCTGTTCTTATCCTCACTAATTTCTTTATAAGAATGTTTATTACTTTCAAGGAATACATATTTTAAACCCAGCTACTATGCATTTTACAACTACACAGAATAGCTTCCTGAAAGTGCTAAAATCGAACTATTCCATGATCATTAGATGTTAAGGGGAAAAACAAAATCATCACCCCTAAATTGCATCCAAGTATAGTAGACATATAGGCATAGGAAGAAATACAACAAAATATTCATAGATACCACTTGTGGATGGTGGGTCTTCAAGTAGTTTCTGTTTTCTTTATTTTTTTCTTTTTGTATTTCCCGAATTTACTACAATGAATATATCTTATAATCAGAAAAAAATATTTTAATGTATCCCCAAGTGACAGAAAAATGTTTTCAACCAGTTATAGTTATAGTTGGTATGTTTCACATAAGCACTAAACAGCACTAGAATAATGTGTCTCTCAACTTTATACACACTCTGCTTTGTAATAATCTTATGGAAAACAATTAAAAATACATCACTTGACTTAAGAGTAGGTATGTCAATATATTTTTTCCCAACCAGATATCTGACAAATGCTTTTGTTTAAGGGTTCCTCCCTAGATAAACAGGAACACGCCACAATCCACAATAAAATAAAGTTGGGAGGGAATTTAACCTCCGAAAGGGGCGGGGTGCTGAGAGATAGGGGTTTTGCTCCACCCTGGCCAACCAGCCCATTTGGAAAGAAAATGCTTTTCCTGTTTCTTCAAAACAGGAACTACAGTTAAGTCTCATAAGTTGTTTAATTCCCACCTTGCCATCTTCAAATCCTCCAGGTTTTACCTCTGAAGAGATTCAAACACACTACGGAAATGACAGGACTGGGTCAAAGGGAAGGCTCCATTATGCAAGGCTTCCAAACAGACTGAATGGAACAGGATCCATAAAGACGAAATCACCCCCAGGCACGAGTAACCGCGGGAGGGGATGGCTTCCCAGCTGAGGCAGAGAACCTTCTCAATAAGGCGAGCCATTTCAGCGACAATTCGAGGGCTGCCTTTCTGTCTGGCTAACTGCGTGATCTCAGCAAACCACCAAAGGTCCCAGAATAACGTCTGTGTCCTCATTTTTCATGCAGGACAGCAGCTATTCCATAGGGCAGATCTTATGGGGGGACGTGCACTAAGCCCAGAGCCTGGTCCAGAGTAAGGACCCAAATCACTCAGTCACTGCTACACTGCGGACGGCGCTCCTGCTACACGTGCAGCCCGTAAAGGGCCACCCATGGCCGCTGCGCACCGGCCCCTGTCACACGGCCAGTGCCCCAACACCTCGAGCATCACCGGCGTCAAAATCCCGGATATTCCCTGTATAATCTAAGGAGCTTCAAAAAACATGCCTAGTAGGATCATTTTCTACGGCAAGATACAGTTCTCACTTGATAAAACTACGACATATCCTATCACATGGTAAAACTGTGGTCTGACGGCCAGCCAGCTTTTCTTCCCGGGCCCATCCTTCCTGTGATGACATTGGCCACCATGCTCCGGCCACAACAACGGGCAGCCCGGTCCCCTTTAGTATCTAAGCCCTCGGTCCAGAGCCCACAGAGAGGGAAATCCGGGCAACAGAGCGAGAGGGGCCCGAGGCCGCGTCCTGCATGGCGCCCTGGCCCCCAACCCGGCCAGCGCCTCACGTCCGTCCCCTCCCCGCTGCCTGGGCGCCCCGCGTGGGGTCCCCAGGGCCGCCGGGCCCGCAGGAGGACCCGGACCCCGCGGCCCCGTGAACCAGTCCCGGGAACCGCCCGACTCGGCCTAGGCCTCGCAGACGCCCGGAGGAGCTGCCCGGGGGCGAGAGGCGGTGGTGTCGCCGGGACACCCCTGACCCCAGTCTGGAGGGTCCGCACGCCGAGGAGACCCGAACCCTAGAGCCGCGCCCGCCTCGCCCAGCTCGGAGACCCGCCTGAGACGCACACACTCACCTCGGGCGGCCGTCCTGTCACGGAGTCGCCTGAGGGCCTGGCGTCCTGTGGGGGCTCCTCTCCTCGGGCCCGGAGACGCCTGAGAGGCGGTCTCCTGTCAGCGGCTTCCCGGTCAGCGCAGTCGCCTGAGGCCAGGCGTCTGAGGCACGCGGGGCGCTGGGCGCTGGCTGTCTATGCTCCAGAGCGCAGCGTGGGGGGTTCCGGGTTACATCTCCGACCCGGGTTTACGTCTTGGGGGCAAACGACTGGAGAGTTCACCACCGGGTGGTGATTTACGACTGGACCCCCGGTTTAAGTCTGAAGGGTTTACGTCTTGGCGCGAGGGGGTTATGACTGGAGCGTTTACGACTCGCCCAGGTTTACGACTGGGGGGTTTACGTCTGGGCCCCTGGTTTACGGCTGAGGGGTTTACCCCTGGCCCCGGGTTTCTGCGTGAGGGGGAGGTTGGGGGCGGGGCAGGTTACCACAGCCCCTAGGTTTAGGTATGGATCTGGGTTTTCCTGTGGACCAGGGGTTACTTAAGGGCGAGGGGATTATTCTGGGCCCGGGTTCTCTCTGGGTTGTTAACATCAGGCCCGAGTTTCTGGCTGGGCCCCTGGGTTTCTCACTGCCCCCAGGGGCCACCTGTAGGCCATCCGGGTCTGTTGGGCTAGTGGGGCTCGTGCTCCAGGGTCCCTCAGCACTGTATGTATTTACACACTTTAAAAGCTCTTCCTGGGCTTCCCTGGTGGCGCAGTGGTTGAGAGTCCGCCTGTCGATGCAGGGAACGCGGGTTCGTGCCCCGGTCTGGGAGGATGCCACATGCCGCGGAGCGGCTAGGCCCGTGAACCATGGCCGCTGAGCCTGCACGTCCGGAGCCTGTGCTCCGCAACGGGAGAGGCCACAACAGTGAGAGGCGAATAAATAAATAAATAAAATAAAATAAAATAACAGCTTTTCCTGTGGAGCCGGCTTCCAACCAGGCTGAGTCTCGGTGCTGACTGAGATCCCCCTCAACCGCTAGGCACCTCCGAAGGTGAAATACACAACTTAGACAATCACAAAGCTTTGAGAGACAACCAAGAGCTAGGGCAGGTTCAACAACAGAGTTCGTCTCCTACGGGTGGCCCCTCCTTCCAGGCTGGAGAAGAGCTGTTTCACCTAATGCACAGAAACCAACACAGAGTCCAGCAGAGAGCAGGAGCAGAGATGCACTGATCCTCTGGGAGTAAGGCCCAGACTAAAGTAGGTGTAACCGCTTGGCCTGCTTGCTCTTCTGGGACCACTAGCACATCCTGACTTCAGAATCTTGCAACACCACCTGTGTACAAAAGTACCAAGAAACAATAAAGAAGGGAAGGTACATATGGGGTAAAGTGCTTATTCCTTATAGGGTAAGTTATTCTTCTGCTATCTCCCCATAAGGAGGCCTTGAACCAATTACCTGGGCTCTTTTCCTGGGAAGAGAAGGTAGGAGGAAGCGGTGCTGGGTCCCCTCCCAGATGTGAGTGTGTGCAGCCAACACAGCCCTAGAATTGTTTTTTTCTTCTGTCAACCCAAAGAGCCAGATCCACGGTCCCCCCTCACTCCCCAGAGATTCTGGTCTCCTGTCTAGGAAGGAGATTCATAAAATATCATCAAACTCCGGTTCCAGTCCAGACAAGGTAATGTAGACCCATGCCTCCCTACTCATTCCCACCAAGGGCAACTATAAAATCTGGAGTGAGGTGTAGAAGAAGAAAGTTGAGCTGCTTAGGGACCCCAGGACTCAGGGAACAAGAGAACAGAAAAGCCGGAGAACCCCTCTCCACCTGGAAACAATGGTGTCCTGGGGCCTTGGCAAAGGGGATCCCACACAAGTGGCTGCCACCCCTTCAAGCATCCCAGTAGGTATCAGTGGGTGCTCCAGAAGCACCAGACCAACCAAGCAGACAATAGCTTGACAAAAGGCTCTAAGAATTAAATAGTGACAAACGTAGAACCTAAACAGGGTGACTGCATGCAAAAATGTGAGATTGAAATGGGGTCCATATTGGGCAAAATTCCAGGAAGCAATTTTAAGGAATCACCTGTCATACCAAGGATCAGGAAAATCACAGCTTAAATGAGTAAAGACAATCAACTGATGCCCACATGGAAATGAATCAGACACTGGAATTGTCAACAAGAATTTGAAAGCAGGCATCATAAAAATGCTCCAGCAATTGATTACAAATTATCTCCAAACAAATGAAAAAAATAGAATATTTCAGCAAAGATATACAAGTTATAGAAAAGAACCAAACACATTATAAAACTGAAAAATACACTAACTGAAATAAAAAATTCACTGGATGGGCTTAATAGTAGAGTGTCCTTTTATGCTCAGCCCAAAGCCTTTGGCATACTCCACCCCATTGGCAAACCAGGTGCACACTGGGTGCCAAGTCAAAGTTCAACCCTCTGGAAACTAAAAAGATCATCAAAGACCTATCAGAAAATTCCAGCCTTGCAACTAGGTATCTAATAATTACATGTTCACGAATTGCCCTCAAGCCCCAAGCGTATTTTCCCTTTTTAAAATTTCATTTATTCCACAATGATTAATGATCATCTCCTATGTGTTAAGGATTATGCTAGACAATGTAAAGACTTAAGTGAACAAAATAGTCTTTGCACTCACGGAGCTTAGAGCTATTTCGCATTTGGAAGTGTACCCAAACAGAGGGCTTGTCCCACCTTAGCATTTTTCCAACCAAGTTTCTTAATGTTTAGAAGCACAACTCTTTGCAACCTTTCTATGGGGGTTCAGTGACCTGAGACATTACCAGAGTAGAGAAATAAATGTTTACGTCGGAATGGAAACTACTCTGAACCATTTAGGAAGCAACCTCACATTAGTGAAACATGTCTCTCTCAGTGTTTTCTATCTCCCTGGAATGACCCAATTCTTAAAATTCAGATTCCAAGTGGATATGAGGAGAGGTGAAGTGTGTGGGTCTGAACGACCACAGGGAGCATGAGGACAGTGAGGAAGGTGATGGTGAGGACGGTGAGGATGCCTGCAGCTGAGCAGGCTCCCATCCTGGGCACATGCACAGTGTGGAAGGGGTGAGACTAGGCTTCGTAGCCAATCCACCGTCTTTTCATATTTACCTTATATTTAACCTTATTGTGTGGAATGCAGGTGCCGAGCTCCTTGGGTCAGAGATTCTTCCAGTGACGTCTAAGGAGCAGATTCTCATGTCCACATCATGATGTAAAAGTTTCCTGCTTTCTGCATGGTAAGGTCTTGAGGTTCACTCTTTTAGGAATCTCTCTTTCTCCTTGACGCTGATATTATATTATGGACTATGGACTGTGAATGCCTCCCACTTGGGAGAGACTCCCTCCCTTTAGAAAACCAAACCAGTGCCGTTACCAAGAGGAAGGCAGCAGGCAGCCAGCCACTTAAGCCTGCCTGGTCTCTCCCAAGATAGTCATTTTGTCTTACATGAGCTCAAACCCAGATCTCCAAAAGGACACATCAGATTTTTGAGGCCAGAACACTAGCTGGCAATAAAGAGTGTGTATTTCTAGGGAGTGTCCTCCAGCTTAGTCCTCCCTTTGGAACTAACCAGTGTGGCCAAGTCTGTAGTAGAACTAATTTGGGCATTGGGAACTCTGGACCCGGCCCAAGAATTTTCCAACTCACCACAGTGAGTAAAATTTAATACATGTTGACATAATCTAATACTTAATTGCATCATTTATTCCGTTGTTCCAAGAACTCATTCCTAATGGAGGAAAGCCAGAGTATATAATTATATATACATAGAGAGGGAGGGAGAGAAATTTTGTGCTAAATTATATAATGTTTGTTAATTATCTCACAAGTTTCAGTAGAATTGTTTGTTCCATTAAATTGAATGATAATTTCACATTTTTTATTATCATCCCTCCCCAGAGTCTATCAAAGTACAAGGCACACAGTAAGCACACAGTAAATACCTGATGGACTAAGTCCTTTTTGCAAGGTGAGGCCTGCTCCCACTGAGAGCTTCTTCTTTCTGTCTCATTCTGTTGAGCTTTTCACTTAGGAGTTTTGCAGCTGGTAAAATGAGGAGAAGTAAACTAAGAAGTCTGAACAAACATGGAGATTATAGAATAAATTTAGGAGAATCTCAAAATCCACTAACTCAATGGAATTATGAAGACTAAGATGTCAAAGGAAATGAAGATATGAAAAAAAGAAGTGAGGGAGGAAAGAAGATGGAAAAAGGAAATGAGGGAAAAAAATAAAAATTCAAATAAAATTATTGTGTTTTTATTCCAGTAAGTGGCTGGGAATAGTAAGTAGAATGTAGAGAACTGGAAAAGGGGAGGAAAAAAAACACAGCGCAATAAAAGACTGAAAACAATGACGGCGTGTTGGACATGGGCCAAAGGCGATCAGATGAAGTACAGACGTTACAATGTTCTGTAATATGGAAATGGCGGGGGTGGGCTATTGCAGTGACAGTCTCTGCTTCAGCATCTCTTAGGAGAGTTTTGAATACTTGTATGAGGCCAGGACAAATGACCAATTAATGGACTGTAATGACATCTCTTTCTCCCTCTCATGGGAGGGAAAATCTGGAAATGTCTAGCAGCTTCGTCCCTCACTTGTCTAGACAAGACGGTTTCAATGTCAGAATCCATCACCATATTCCAAAAGTAAAAGATAACAAAGGCTATATCCTAAAATCCTTTACAACATGTTTCAAACAGAATTATTTATAGCTACTGTGTCTTATCCTTGCTAAAGCCATCAATAATTTCTTTGTTACAAAATACAACAAAAATATTTTGTCATTGTTTTTACTAGTTTCTTCTGCAAGATTAGATGAATTTTATCCTCCCTGTCTGGCATTCCAGTTTCATTCATTCTTGGAATCCTTTTCCTCTGCACAGCCATTAAGAGTTAGAGTACCCTGGGTGATCTCACACATTTTCCTTAGTGACTTTGGCCATTACCTTAGTGTTGTCACCAACTGTATGCAGATAGAACCCGATCTTCAGCTCTATCCAGGTCTCTTTTTTGAGTCCCCATACATTTATCTCTTGGTATCTGTGCATTTCCCTCTGAACATTCCCCCTTCCTGTGCTGAGTTATATTCTTGCCCTATTCCTATCCCTAAGCCCCATATACACCTGAGCACGAAATCTCAAAATCACCGCTGCAGTATCTCTTTAATCTCTTTATTCCTCTTTCCTGATTTCATGGTTCATTCCTCCATCTCTCTTGACTGCCATGGAAGCAGCCTTCTAACTGACATTCCTGCCTTCAATTTTGCCCCTGTGTTAGACAGTCACCAGAGTACCATCCATTGGTACTCATCCATTGGATTACACCTGCCCTCCCCCCTTTAGAACATGCTCCCATGATCTTCAAGATAAGGTCCAAATTACTTCACGTGAGAGTCGAAGTATTAGCAATCTAATCCTGTTGGCTCTCTTCCCTTTCCCCATCTCTGATGGTCCTCATACTCTACAAGCCCTCCCTCCAGCACCCACACTTTGAATAGGATGCTTCCTTTGTGTGGAAAAGCCTTTCAATTTCTTAGCCTCTTTTCAACCAGATACCTCCTTTTTTAAAATTCAGCACTATGCTACAATGTCCACACCTCCAGGAAGCTTTCTCTGCTCTCTGTTTCCAGTTTGAAATAACCAACCTATGTGCTTTTCAGCCCACTCTTCAGACTAGATCACAGCAGTTATCAACTTGGATTTTAATTACCTATTTCCTTAGCTATCTGTCTACAAACTACCCGCTCCCACTAGATTATAAACTCTGTGAAGACAAAAAAAATGCAGTTTATTTGGTTTATACAACAGTTGCCTGTTACAATGGATGACCTGTGATACACCCTCAATAAATGTTTGTGGAATAAATGCATGAATGAGAGAGTGAAAATAGTTTAACTTGCAGAAAAGAAACCAGAAAATCTGTAAAGCTTTAAAGAAGACTGTAATTGGTTATGTATGTCAACAGACAAATGGAAATTTGGCAGAGGGAAAAAAAACATCCCGGAGCGTGTGTTTTGTTTACCCAGACCAACTTCTGTTGATGTGAAGTTTTAGGAGAAAACTAACATGATCATTTGCTTAGAATTTCTCTTCTGGTAGCTCAAAATATCTGAAACGGGTTGAATAGCAATAGTATATCTGAATGTATTGGTTAACAATTTAGAAGAATAAATGACAAAAGAATAAATATCTTCCTTAATGTAGGCACATAAGAAAAGACAGTAGCTACCTCTAACAAATAGTATTGCAAAATAATTTTGGGCCAATAATTTGACAGCTTTGCTTTATTGCATTTTTCATTTGGTACTGCTGATGTAATTTTTTTTTCAGTTATTTTTTTCACGTCTTGAACTTTTTAGTAATGTCTTTTAATCTTGGTTATGTAAAAATCACAAGCACATGTCTAGATGTGGCTCTTCTTTATTTGAGTTTTTGAGTATTTTGGGGGGCCTTTTGGTCTAAAGACTCATGTTCTTTAGGTTTGAAAAATATTCTTGCTTTGTTTCTTTTATAATTTCTATTTTCTTAGGCTGAAATTCCTGTTCTTTTTTTTAAATTTATTTTTCCTGAATTAGTTGTCTATATATTTTACCTTTTCCTATTTCCTATCATTTTCTGAATCTTTATATTTTTCTCAATTAAGTTTGAGACTAATGTAAATGACTATTTGACATTTTGAAATTCTACTGTCAATATCAGGAGAAAGAAGATTGAAACAATGACAGTACCTCACTCAATATCTTTATCGATAATGCTGATTGAATTAACTATGAGCTAAGGAGAGCCATAAAGCAGCTGTATGAATAGGGAGAAAGGACAATTATCACATTCAAGGAACATTAGGAGACATTGATTGGGCTCACCAGCTCTGTGCTAGGTGATGCTGATTTGTGATGAATAAGGCTTTGTCCTTGACCTCCAGGGCTGAAAGTTTGACAATTCTGTTATCCTGCCACCTTTTATCATAGTGAAACAATTCCAGGCTTTGAACAAAGCTCTTCACTAGAGTATGATGTAAAAATATTGTTTTACTCCTAAAAATCTTACAATCACTACCTGACTTTATAATCCATCAGAATATTACCAGCCAATCAGGGTTTGTGTTCTTTCATTTACTCCAGGTTCCCTTCACCTTCCTGGGCAGAAACATACATGCATTCATTATTTACCTGCCTGAGAGCTGGCTGCACCCCATCACTCTCTCCCTACACTTGAAGTCACCACCCTTTCTTCTATTGTCACTCATTAGAACCAATATTCTCAGTTAATTAGGATTCCATGAGCTGCAAAATTCTCAGGCTTCAAAGAAAAGTTAAATCAGTTCCAGAATTTTTTATTCCTCATGACAGTTTTGTCACTGTACATATATTTTTTACTCTCGCATTCTGGAGCAGGTGATGGGGAGAGCCAGAGAGGGGAGCATCCATCCTCCCATCCCTCAGAAGCACCGTTCCTTCTGTCAGTCATCACAAAAGGATCAGGAACACTGGGCAAAAAGACAGGCACCTAACATACGAAAGAGTTCATGAATATCAGCATAAAGCAAGACCTTAATTCCAAACTCATAAAAATGTGCTGCACCCCTTCCAAAAGAAGTCTCTCGCTCAAAATACTAGCCTATGAAATATTACAATGCAACTACCATTTTCAACAGGATACCCACCATAAAAAAAGTCTCAGGAAATCATCCACATTAAGAGAAACACCAATATAAAATTGAGGCAGAAAATATTTACCTTAAAAAGATGATGGCAGGGCTTCCCTGGTGGCACAGTGGTTGAGAGTCCGCCTGCCAATGCAGGGGACAAGGGTTCGTGCCCCGGTCCGGGAAGATCCCACATGCCAGGGAGTGGCTGGGCCCGTGGGCCATGGCCGCTGAGCCTGCACGTCTGGAGTCTGTGCTCCGCAATGGGAGAGGCCACAGCAGGGAGAGGCCCGCTTACCAAAAAAAAAAAAAAAAAAGATGATGGCAATTGGAAACACTCTAAATGCCCATCAACAGGGAGATGATAAAATAAATGACCTTATATCTATTTGGTCACAATCCAGACGTGTGTTTGGGGGTGGGCGGGTTCCACCCCTCCCCCCCGACACACGCACACACACACACCACCACCACCACCACCACCAAGCAGTTCTCTGTCACCAGCTAGAAGTCCTACAATTCAACTCAATTCTGACACTATCTACCTGGAGATTCCACAGGTTGAGTCTCAGTCCGCAAAACTGCCCTCCCCCTTCAGATGCCAATCAAAAGTGCAGCTCATCTCCTGTGCTTCTGATCTACTGGCTATAAATCCCTGGTTTCCACAATCCCCTCCTTGGATTTGATGAATTTGCTAGCATGGCTCACAGAACTCAGAGAAACATTTTACTTACTTGATTGCTTGTCTATTATAGAAGGATATAACTCAGAAACAGGCAGATGGAAGAGATGCGCAGGGCAAGGTGTGGGAAAGGGCTCAGAGCTTCCATGCTCACCAGGTGCACAACTCTCCCCAAATCTCCATGTGTTCACCATCCCAGAAGCACTCCATACCCCGTCCTCTTGGGGTTTCATGGAGGATTCATTACAAAAGCAAGATTGATTAAGTCATTGGCCATTAGTTATTGATTCAACACCAGCCCCTCTCCCCCGCCCTGGAGGTCAGGGTGGTGGGGCTGAAAGTTCTAATCCTCTAGTCACATGGTTGGCTCCCCTGGCAACCAGCCTCCAGCCTTAGGTAACCTAGGGGCATGCCAAAAGTCCTCTCATTAGCATAACAGAAGACACCTTTATCATTCTTATCACTTAGGAAATTCCAAGGGTATTAGGAGCTCTACTCCAGAAACAGGGGAGAAGACCAAATATATATTTCTTATCACAAACCACAATTTCACAATATCCATTCAGTAGCATAACATGTCAATCTTTTTTTTTTTTTGGCGTTACGTGGGCTTCTCACTGCTGTGGCCTCTCCCGTTGCGGAGCACAGGCTCCGGATGCACAGGCTCAGCAGCCATGGCGCATGGACCCAGCCACTCTGCGGCATGTGGGATCTTCCCAGACCGGGGCACGAACCCGTGTACCCTGCATCGGCAGGCGGACTCTCAACCACTGCGCCACCAGGGAAGCCCTAACATGTCAATCTTAAAGTAGATATGTAGAGCCATATCAATTGACTTGAAAAGACAGATGTAATATTTGATGAAAAAGAGTCAGGTTTGAAACAGTAAGTAAAATAATATTTTGTTATAAAACCATGAAGAAAGGAGAAAGAAAAGAGAGTGAGACTTCTCTAGGATCTATACATACAGTTAATGCTGGATGATGAGTTGTTTTCTGTTTGTCCCTTTATTTTTTTTCCACTGTCTAATATTTATAGTGAATATGTATTTTGAAACTAGTCAAAAATTGTTACACATGTATAATTTATGTAATGCAAAGGCATTGGGGTCTGGGGTGGGGACAGCTCTGGATTCTTCTAGTTCTGTGCCAAGACATTTAGGAACGCCATTGAACCACCTGAGCCTGAGTTTCCCCACCTTAAAAAGTGAAGAGGTTTTAAAATTCAGGGCTTCCCTGGTGGTGCAGTGGTTGAGAGTCTGCCTGCCGATGCAGGGGACACGGGTTTGTGCCCCGGTCTGGGAGGATCCCACATGCCGCGGAGCGGCTGGGCCCGTGAGCCATGGCCGCTGAACCTGTGCATCCGGAGCCTGTGCTCCGCAACGGGAGAGGCCACAACAGTGAGAGGCCCTCGTACTGCAAAAAAAAAAAAAAAATTCAATAACAGCTACAAAATTTGGATTGATTGATTTTTTATAACTACTATATCTCACTGTATCATCTATCCACGTAATACACACTGACTACACAGCAGAGCCTAGGGGACCACCATGTCTGTCAGGCGGTAACACTGTTGGCAGCTTCCGGCCAACACATGTACCCTCCATGTTCAGAAGGGTGCAAGAGGCCACACTTCTCAGTCCAGGAGGCAGGGTTGCTGACCATACGATGCTGCTCATTTAGACTCTCTCAGCCTTCACTGAGCTGGACTTAAATAGAAACGTTTTTATTTGAGAGTAGATGCCTATTTTCTATTTAGGAAGGGACTTCTGATGATTCTATGAAATCCTGATGATATTTCCAGTAAAAATCCATGGCTGACTCTCTCACCACTGGTCCAAGAACCCTAAGGTGAAGCCCTTGGGGTGGATACAGCACATGTCTACACAGGTGGGGAAATGCAGTCATGCTCACTGAGAGTCCAGGGGTGCAAGTGGCTGGATGGAACTGTTTCATGCTGAGGCAAAGACATGGATGCCAGAGTCCACACAACCAAGGTGGGAGGCTTGGGGACCAGCTTCCCCACCAAGGAGGATGCAAGTGTGAGAATAACGGTCAGGACTTGGGATGCCTTCAATATCCGTGAAGGCCGATGAATCTGGCAAAGGGAGCTCTTTGTTTCTCAGGCTGGAGGAGGGCAGGTGAAAACAACATTCTGGAAGCTCAGGCTGGCTTGGGTGAGCTGTGTGAGAGGGACTGTGGAAGAGTGCCCTCCCAGGGCCCAGCCAAGAGTCATGGCAGGAATCTGGGCATGGAGGACTGAGAAGAGGATAAGGCTGCAAAACTAGGCAGCATGATGCATCCCACACCCTTGGGTACAATGCTTGGTTTGTGTGCATGTGGGAAGCCCAAATAGCCAGGTTCTAGAATAAAGGGTTGCTTTATTTCCCCTGAGTTCCCCTCCTCCTGGCTGCACACATCTTTTTTTCCCCTGTCATCCCCACTAGGAAGGGTCTTGAATAACTCCCCAGGGTCTCAGGCAATGGAGCATTACAAGGCACCCCTGTCTTTGTTGATGTTGTTATTACACTATGAAAAGCCATAGAATGATGACTGAGCACAAACGGAGGAAAGTAAGAATGTTCACCAAATAGGAATATGATTTTAATAAAGTTTGATTTTCGGGAGTGCCACTTACTTTTATTATATAAACTCAAAGCTCTTTTACATTCAATCTGGGGAAGTAATAAAAAGTATCCTATTTGACCAAGAGCCATCGAAATCCATGAAAACAGGCGTTCATAACACATCTGCAAACAACTACAAGCAGCATGCACACCCGGGAGAGATGAAAACAAAGCCTTTTTCTGGGTATTGTTTTGTGGGACTGGATTACGGTTTCAAAATGTGTGTCCCATTACTAGCACAATGTTCTACACTTACACCCTGGTAAATATTTTTGCAAGATAATATTTAATGATAAAGGTATTTTGCTCACTAGACTTTCCCTGTCAACAACTGGAAATTGACCTCTAACTTGGCCAAAGCTGAATAAACAGTGGACTTGGATATTTGCATCTCTCACTTCTAAAACGCCTTCCTCTTAAAATCTGGTATGAAAGAATTTCCTCTACTAAAAAAAAAAAAAAAGTGTACCAAAACAAAATCTTCTTCTTATTATTCTATTATTCTTTTTTTCTCCCTTTCCATTTTTGAAATGTCCCTTAGACCAGCAGAAAGACAAGTCTTTTCTGGAAAGCAGACTAGCTGGCATTGATGAATAAAATGCCATTTGCAATAACTCCTCACCCACCTGCGCAGTTAAAGATGAGATTCATGACGTGTGGAATTATGCCATGTGATCATAGGGAATTTGAATTTTCAAGCTTTTCCTCACTATCTCATCTCCTTTCCTCCCTTCATAACATCTAGGGAAGTGATGCTATGCTAGGTGAATATTCCTGTGCTGTGCTCAACTACACAGAAAACAGCCTCTTGCCTGCTTCAGGCAGAATGTTTTATTGTCAAAACAGATTCATCTGGGAGTCTGGACGCCTCTGATGTCATCATGATTTTGCCACAGCTTTCCTAAAAGTCACTTCCCTTCTCCAGGCCTCAGTTTCCTCTCAGTAAAATAAGGAGTCTGGAAAGATACTAATTTGACATTCAGTGATTTTATGAACCGTAAGAGAACAACTGGTGATAGAAGTTTTACGGAAGACCTTGCTTTTGTAGATTTAGAACATTCAGGCCGGTTCTAAGAGGTAATGTCCTGTCCTCATCTGACCTTGACCTTATGGAAGAAAATATGAAGCAAAGAGTCCAATATAGAATCCAGACTGTGTGTGCTGGCTGCCCTCTGTTCTGTGTTCGGTGCTGAATGAGGAAACTGGGAGAGCGCTTGGCCCTTCCTAACCAGAGCGTTTGTTTTCCAAACACTGCGAAGCACCTCTGTGACCCACAGGGCAGTTCTACAGCTTCAGCTCAACCCAGAGACATCAGCTGTGGGCAGCCTTGGTGGCTGGTTTCATTCTATTTATGGGGATTTCTCCATAGAGTATCCAAGTCCATATGCTATGGAGAAATAAATGTTCCCAAAGTGGCTCGAGGACTATTTTTAAAGTCACAGCTAATGATTTACCGTCTGACGCCCTGGGGCTTGCCTGGGTCTAAAAATAGTTGTTCCTGAGCTTTCCCTGACAGGGTCAGGGAACACGGCTGAGAACAGTGAGGAGTAAAACCTGAACCACCAGGAAATACACAAGAAAATCAAATCCAGCCACCCTAGATTTGATTTTCAAAAGATGGATGTGACTGTTGATTTCCCATCAATTAAATTTGTAAAGGTATTTTAAGGATAGAAATAAAATGACAGCCAACCAGACACATCCTTTGGGCTTAACACTGAGTCCAAAATTGTATTACATCACCTCTTTAACAGCAGTTTAGTGACATCAGAGAAACGATTGAAGTAAATGGCCCACTTAGGGCTGTCAGCTGACCCTTGGCCCAGCTGGCAGCACCTCGATGGGCTCAGGCCCCCTAGGAAGGGGGCCCAGCTCAGCCACAGTCCGTCTTCAAATTCAGGGCTGCTCAATTCCGACAGATCGAATTAATGCTGAAGGAAACAAAAAGGCTGGATTTTCTTTCTCCCCAGTGCAAATCATAGGTTATTTGGCCCTTGTCCAAGGACCAAAAACAACTCTGTGTCCAAGCACTTCTGCGAGCTCGTATTTATTTAAAGGAACTAACATTGCTTTGTGTGGATGGGCTCAGATCTTTAAGGAATATTTGATTAACGTATGTATGTTGAGACCTCCCTATGATTAGTTAAAATACCAGGAAAGGGAAATTCAAGCCAATTTTTGGTGTTACTTTTGCTATTTGGCTTCCTTCTGGCTAATTTCTACTTACTTTGTTATGCTTCTCTGTCCATTCCATCTGTCTATCCATCCGTCTATCCATCCATCTGTCTTTTGCGGGATGGAGAGATTAAAGGGGAAGTTTTCCAGTTTCAGGTGGATTGCTTCACTCGTATTCCTATTAATATATTTAAAAATTTCAGCTAAATAGAATGGAGTGTTTAGCCTAAACATACAGTGAATGTTTAATGCTTTGGGCAAGATATTGAAAGGGGGTGGGGGTGGGAGAAAAAGAGACAGAGACCGAATGTGGGTGCTTGACTGACCCAGCTAGACTCAATCTTTATCCTAAACATGGGCTAGAATGCATCCTGTGCGTCTGTTATTCCCCTGCCTCAAACTGCAGTTGAGACTGCAGATAAATATAGAAAGCACATTTGAATACAGGAAATGGTTTCTGATAAAGAAAACACATGCCTCCCCCTGCCCCGCCCCCAACACACACACACACACACACACACACACACACACACGGGGACCACCTCCCCATAGCTCAGATGTGAGTCTGTGAGCCCCATGCTGCAGGAGGCCCCCTGTCCAGGGGGAGGGACATGGGCTGGCATGCCCTGTTTTGCTCTACCAGTTGAAGTCCAATTCCTGGAGTCAGGTTTCTTTCACCCTCTGGGATCAGTCATGACAGCCAGGCTGCAGAGCTTCCAGATGGGAAATACATGGATTCCAAGCATTTCAGTTTATTTTCATTTAAATGGAGAAAAACTGGGGAAACACATTACACTTGCATTATCACACTGTATGGGAGCAAAGAATATGATGCCCTATTGTTCGATTTTATAAGAAAACCCTGAAAGAGTCTGATGTTTAATCTAAGCGGGGTGCTAAATGCTTTATGAGGTCTGTTCTAAGGCACGAATATCATAATTTACTGCGCAAACATCATGTAGGTGACTAAGGAAAATACGCGCTGTGAGTTGTATAAGATTTAAAAGAGTTTTGAGTGGTGTAGCTTGAAAAGAAATTACAATAATCAATTATCATTGTAGAGAAAGATGTCATGTGTAGTATTGATTCTCTTGTACAAGTGCAAGTTTTTCCACTGCAGTATATTCCAGTGGCATTATTCCTTGCTTTTTATTAATCAATAATAAGTTTGGGGCTTCCCTGGTGGCGCAGTGGTTGAGAGTCCGCCTGCCGATGCAGGGGACACGGGTTCGTGCCCCAGTCCGGGAGGATCCCACATGCCGCGGAGCCACTGGGCCCGTGAGCCATGGCCGCTGAGCCTGCGCGTCCGGAGCCTGTGCTCCACAATGGGAGAGGCCACAGCAGTGAGAGGCCTGCGTACTGCAAAATAATAATAATAATAATAATAATAATAATAATAATAATGTTTGGTACAGAATATTAAGAGAATATTAGGAGCTATTTTAGAATATATATTTTTCCCTTTAAATTTACTCATAGTCTTTTCCATAAGAAGAAATATTTTCCTTTGTAAGAAAATATGTATCTGATGATAGAAACTTTTCCTCACCTCACTTAACAATAACAGAGTATTTATTTCAGATTAGTCCTTATTTAAAAGAGTTTAGAAACCTTAGAAATGTGTAAATCTTTTAGAAATATGTCTCGTATACCCTTTAATTCGATCTCGCACCCAAAGCAAGAATCATACCCCTAGACCAACGAGCCACCTTAATTCGATCTCATCTTTTTACCCTTAATGTATGTGAGTAGAGCCTCATTCTAAATAGCCCCCTCCCAACACACCAAAGACAAGAACCACAGAGCACTCAGGCTGAGTTTAGGGCTCAGAAATTTGAGTCAGCCAACTTTCTCAAAGATATGTCAGTGTAGACTCAGACATACACTCAATTGGAAAGAGGCAAAAGTTGTAGATGTAAGGCAGGATCCAGGAGAGAAATTCCTGTGCTATAAATCTACATCATATGGAAAGAACCACTAGAAGTGAAGGAGAAATTGTAGCAAAAGGGGAACAGGTGGTTGGAGAAATTCCTGCTCAACCCCCAGGCCTTAGAAAAGACAGGAGGGGCTCTGCTTCCCACTGGGCCAAGGTTGTCAGGTCAGTACCTATTCTGGGTGGATGCCTGCTGTCCAGAGATCTGATACAGGAGCATCTACACCAGAGACAATGGCAAGGGTCTTTTTGTTTTTTGGCTGCACCACAGGGCTTGCAGAATCTTAGTTCCCCCAACCAGAATTGAAGCCAGAATCCCTCAGTGAAAGCACTGAGTCCTAACCACTGGACCACAGGGAACTCCCAAGGGTCGTTTTCAAAGGTGCCAGCATGTACTTTTTTTTTTTTTTTTTTTTTTTTTTTTTTGGCGGTATGCGGGCCTCTCACTGTTGCGGCCTCTCCCGTTGCGGAGCAGAGGCTCCGGATGCGCAGGCTCAGCGGCCATGGCTCACGGGCCCAGCCGCTCCGCGGCATATGGGATCCTCCCGGACCGGGGCACGAACCCGTATCCCCTGCATCAGCAGGCGGACTCTCAACCACTGCGCCACCAGGGAGGCCCAGCATGTACTTTTATACTATACTTCCTTCATTCATTCAGTAGGTCTCATGACCTATTTATACAGGTGGTCTGTATGATAAAAAACATGTTGAGGACTTGAGAAAACCACATTATTTCAAAGTCAATTTCTTGTGAGGATTTTCTTCCAGATATTCTGTAGGAAGAAGCCTGCTGGTACAGCCCAGGAATGATTGGCAAACCAATAATAATGCTCTGAATTTTTTTTTTTCCAAAGAGAAGAAAAATATCTCATCAGAGAGAAGTTTGAAGGCTTAAAACAAACGTCGTACAATATTATCAGATCCTGTGTAAGACCAGACTTTTGATGAGCAGAGTCCTGAGAAATATGCGGAAGAGGTCTAAGCGCTGAGCCTGACAGAAAGTTGAAGACTCTCTTACACAGTCTCAGGAAAGAGGAGCAAAACCTCCTGAGAAGTTTACTCAGGCCGAATGGTGATGGGGAGTGAAGACAGGAGAAGGCAGTCTGATTTCCTCCCGTCTAACCAGCGACTGTTGGAATATTTGCCATTAACACATTCTATGTTTCAGATTAAGAAATGGGATCTCAAGAATTAAATTGTCTTAAAGCATTTAAACCAGTGGTTCTCAGCTGGGGATGGTTTGGGCCCTTCCTCTCACTGCCCCTACCAGGGGCCATTTGGCAGTGTCTGGACACATCTTGATGGTCACAGCTGGGGGTGGGGTGCTACTGGCATCTAGTGGGTTGGGTGCTAGGGATGTGGCTGATCCTCCTACAGGGCACAGGGCAGCCCCTGCCATAGAAAATATCTGGGCTGAAATGTTAATAGGGTGGAAACACAGTCTAAACTATTTGGAAGGAAATGGATTTTAAATTTATATGTAAATTATATACAATTTGTATGTATATGACAAATATATTAGTAATTATATATGTATATATTTATGAATAAGTTTATAAATATATATACATATGTATGCATATGAAAAAGAGAGGCAACGCTAGGTTAGAAAGCTAAACTGATGACAGTAAGGGGTCAATGTGCCTGGCCCCACGTGACCTCAGACAGCCCTCTGAGCCTCAGTTTTCTCATCGGTAACAGTGTGATAAAAATAATGTCTGCTTCATGGGCTCGAGGTATTGTACAACATGGGGAACATAGCCAATATTTTATAATAACGGTAAATGGTAAGTAACATTTAAAAATTGTATACAAGTTGAAAATTAAAAAATATAATGTCTACTGCAGAGTTTCCAAGAGTATTAAATAATGTAAAACGCTTATCTTGGTATTTTGTGCATAATAAACCCTGAATAAATATTTGCTCTTATTTTGCAGTTTTTAGCATCGCACCTGAGTCATTATGTGGAAATGAACCTAAACTTGGCGTTCAGAAAAATCATGTATTAACATGGGATCTTTGGGGTTGATTAAAATAAATATATAAAATACAATTCTCAATAAGAACTCTTGTTTTCTCTAGTCCTTGTCGCAAACTGTAAAGGGTGCAAAGGTGGAATCTGTTGGGAGAATTCCAACTGGAAGAGCAGGAGAGGTTATGAAAAATCAGCTTCTCACCTTGTGGAAGGACCCACCTCCATTGTAACAGACTCTGAGGTCTCCAGGGAGGACCCCTCATGAGCTAGGAGAATAACCACTAAACCCACATTCACCGTGAAGCAAGTCATTTCTTGAGTGCTTCCAAGGAAAAGGAACTTACCTCCGTGACAAG
This sequence comes from Mesoplodon mirus, assembly GCF_964341445.2. NCBI lineage: Eukaryota > Metazoa > Chordata > Mammalia > Artiodactyla > Ziphiidae > Mesoplodon > Mesoplodon mirus. The sequence goes on along the minus strand of NC_138979.1, from coordinate 26,968,926 downwards.
TCTCATGTCTCACCACTTCCCCTAGCAGAGTTTAAAATTTTTAAATGGCCTTTTGGAGCTTTCTTGGCTGTGGTTTATGCAAGAATGTTCCAAGAACCTAACTAATGGCCCTGGCCAGTTGAGTCACTGGCTGTGATCAGGAGGCATCGTTCTGCCTACAAACGAAAAGGAAGGCGTGAAGCGATAGGAGCCACACACCTTCCTGACACCCTCTGTCTGGAGTGGAACCTGACTCCGCTGAGACTTGCCCAGGAAACGTCGTGTGAGCTCGGTTACCTGGCTGCCTGTGATTCAGTGTCTGAATTTTCACTGAAGGGGTGTCAGCGACCGATGCATGGAGAGGCAGTGGGCTCGCTTCTCTGTAATCACTGTGTGGAAGTACTTGGAGGAGAGTTTTATGTTCCCCAGGACCCCAGACAACTCCCTGGGGACACTGGGGATGCTCCCAAAAGAACAGCCGTGTGGAGATGTCACTAATTTAACAGAAGTGACCCAGTCTTACACCAAGATCTCCCTCTGTTTCCTGACTGAGCTGAAATCACAAATCAAACAATTAAAAGTGAGCTTCAAAGCTTCTGAAGAGCCTGGGAATCTCTGCATTAGAGTCCTTCCAGGTCTGTTTGCCTGGATCACCTCTAAGTTTTGCTCTTTAGACAGACATACAGATGCATGCTTGTGCCGATCTGTCCTGCAGTCCCAGGGTCATCCCCTGAGGCTACTGTCAACAACTCCTGAGGCATCTAGAGTGAGAGGGTCTGCAGCTCCCAGACACCCGCATTTCTCTGGGTAGCAAAAGCTCCTCAGAGTCCTGGAAATTTGTTCTTAAATGCTGCCTTTGGGAGAGGAGGCAATTCTGCAAAAGTAGAAAATGAAGGAAAACTATGACCTTGAGTTTTCATACACCATATACAAGGTTTTTCACTTCTATAGCGGAAGGGGGGTCCCATGGAACAGCAGAGCAGAAATCCCCTAACAAAGAATAAAAATCGAATTAGACGAGAAAGATGCACAAACGGAAAAGGCAGCAGCGTCTGTTCTAAGCACTGCCCACTGGTTCAGCCTGTTTCCTTACCCATGGACATCATTTTCCTGAAAGGGACCTAAAACTGACAGCCGCCCTCAGTCAGGGGGTCAGTCAGGGAAAGTCCTGTTCCTTCCACACAGAATGGGGATGCATCCTTCTTTGTTTTTGCATTTTTTTTTTAATTATGAGGTTGAAGTCCCAGATTGAGAGAACAAGTGTTTTTAATTTTTCCTATGAGAGAAATTCCCCTAAAAATGAGCACAGAATTCTCTAACATCTCGCATGAATAACAACACATATTTACTAAAAAGCGTATCCAGCAGGGGCCACACACAACTTACTTGAAGGTAATTAAGCTCTTGCGACAGTCCCAGAGGTGAGAGAAGGTGCCTATGCTGGGGAGGGCTCAGTGGGCACCTGGCTCAGGCCTCTGGGTGGGATGAGCTAGGCTGGTCCCCATCCTCCCCAGCACTTTCTCCACCCGCGCAGAGCAGCTTCCCACAGCCAAGCACACTCAGGAGCTACCAAGAGAAGCTGGCTTTTTAAACCCACAAACTTGAAGATGGGAAACCTTCGGGGTTGCTTCAGGGTTGCTCAACACTGCCTTCACTGAACTTATCTGTTTTCATGATTCCAATTATTATCAAAGCAAAGGGAATCATGTAGAAGATCTGATAAGTAGGTGGAAGGAGATGAAGAGCAGAGAACACCGCTTTTTTCGGGCACAAGAACAGCGGCAGTGACATCAGCAGGAGGCTCCATCCTCTCCTGCGCTGGCTCTTACTGTGGAGGCGCTTGGCGGGTTCGCAGTGCCAGATCACCCAAGACAGGTGTCGCATCAACACCAGTCTCGTCCTGCCCCTCGACTTCTCCAGGGAGTTAAACGTCTCCCCAGGGTCACTCTTCTTCAGCTGCCCCAGCACCACCAGCCTTTGCCACCTCGCAGCCCTGTGGGCATTGCCTGGGCTACTCTCTCAGTACCTGTGCTCTCCTGGCTCCATAGGGGGACATGGAGAAGGATGCCCACAGCAAACCGACCCTACACGTGGAGGCCAATCTACATGTCCGTGTTGGGGCAACAGTAGGAAGAGTGCTATACACAGAATGCTTGTCTCCCCCCCAACCCAAATTCCTATGTTGAATCCTAACCCCCAATGTGATGGTGTTAAGAGATGGGGCCTTTGGGAGGTGATGAGGTTATGAGAGTGGAGCCCCCATGATGGGATCAGTATCTTTATAAAGAGACCCCAGAGAGCCCCCTCAACCCTTCCTCCAGGTGAGGATAGTGAGAAAATGCCATCTATGAACCAGGAAGAGGGTTCTCGCCAGATGTTGACTCAGCTGGCACCTTGATCTTGGATTCCCAGCCTCCAGAACTGTGATAAGTCAATGTCTGTCATTTAAGGCCCCCAGTCTATGGTATACTGTTATGGCAGTCAAAACAGACTAAGGCAAAGACAAAATCCCCTGTGTGTTTTAAGGCAGGACTCATAGGTAGGATCTTACTTAAGGGTAGGTGGGGGTACTTGAGTGGTCCCAGGGAAGAGCCCTGTGTGTTCTGCCCAAACCCAGGTCCCAGCCCCCTCCTCCATACATGGCCTGCTTCTGGGCTCTGGAAACCACAGAAATGTGGGTCCTTCACAGGCAGGGTGGTCTCAGGTCAGTTTCTTTACTTCTCTGCAACGTGTTCTCCTTATGTGCGTAATGACACCTACGTCAGGGGGACTCGTATGTGTTTACTGAGGGAAAAAAGTGTGGATTTTCTCTCCATCCCTATACTTATCTCTTGCACCACAGATAGATGAACATTTCTAAAGCACCTATTTTGTCGCGTTGCTCTCCTTCTCAAAAACATCAAGGACCACCCCCCATCCCTTTGCCACCATCATTTCCACCAGGACAGAGCTAAGATGTCATTGACTGCAGAGACCTCAAGGGGTCATCAGAAATCATCCTGTAGATGAAGGAAGTAGCTCAAAATCTCCAACAAGGGGCCCACAGACCTCTGTAAGTCAGTTCTCATGTTATTTTACCCAAACTGGTCCGCCCCACTCTGCCCCAGTGAACTTTCTTCTCTAGCTAATACTCTTTCTCGTGGCCTTAGATATATCTGGACAACCCCTCAAGTACAAGCCACAGGAAAACTGTCTCCCTGCTCCTCTACCCACCGAAATATCTTCAAGGAGCAAACGCCACCGACCTCTCCCACGATACCCTCATTCACACATTAAATGGGTTCCTTTTCTCGGCTTGTTCGTTCATACTGACATTTACTAATATGCCGTGCATGTGATGTGGCTTTGCTTAATTATTCCATGTTCACGTCTTGCAGCTCATTCACTCGATCCCAGGAAGCAAGACCAGCTCATAATTTCCATTCTGTTCACCTTGCACGTGGCAGAGGGGTACGACCATGGCAGGAGCTGAAGAAGGAGCCAGTAGGAATAGCTAGCGCTTCCTGAGTGTTCACTATGGACCCTACATCATTCCAAGTCTTTCTTATATATTAGAACAACACTGGGAGATGGGTGCAATTATGACTCCATTTCACAGTTGAAGAAAGAGAAGTATCTACCGTTAAATAAGTTATCCAGGCCCACACGTGAGTGACAGTGCTGAGATACCAGCTCAGGTCATCGGACTTCAAAGTGCACGCTGCTAGAAGATAGCTTTTAGGTCTCAAGCTTGGAAGAGTAGATTGTGCCCTAAGGGCTTCTCCAATGACCCTACAACCACAAGGCAAAGGAGTATTTCTAAGAGTGGTCTAAGTTATTCAGCCTCTGTCCTAGGAAAGACGCTAGGGGTCTCATTCTTGTGAGATTTTCAGGCTCCACGTGAAAGAATCATTAGCAAACTCCTGAGAGGAAAAGGAGAAAGGACCAAGGACAGTGAAGGACAAAAGAGAAAGCTGTAAAAGGGAGAGGTTTGTGGTTTGAGGAGAACAATCAGTGATGAAGACCTTTATCACTGTGATGCCCCCGAGCTGATTCCTCCTGATGGAGCTTTAGTGACTTGGAGGCAAGAGGAGAGGAGATTGTCTGTGCCAGCCAGTTGTCCTTTCTGCCCCCTGCCTCTGCGCCCCAGCTCCCCCCCACCCCCAGGGCTGTGGAGTTCTGTGAGTCTCATTCCCGCCCATCCAAGGAAGAGTTGGGTTGCTCCGGGGTCCTCTGGGTGCTGGGGCACCAAGCACCACCCCTCTTTCCTTTCCCCAGGATCAGACCTAGGACGCACTGTGTGGCCTTGAGGTGGATTTGGGATGCAAACCTCAGGCTCTCTTAAAACAATAAAAGGGGCTTTTTGTTTTCTTTTTCAAATACGTTCTATGTAATTCTCAGAATGCCCCTGAGTGATAAGTGTTCTTGAAACTTGGGATGTGTTGAAGGCCAGGGGATGCGGTTATTCATGACAAGGACTGTAAGACTGTGACCAGCACAGTTCAGGGACACCTCCCAGGTCCCCATCTCTCCGCCTCTGAGCTCACAGCACTCTTCTTGCTAAACAGTTTTATGCTTAGCCAAGGAATTTGAGCTCAATTTTTAGCATTAAGGGAATACTGAAGACTGGTAGTGATTGGTCCCTTCTTTTTCAAAGTGCACAAAAAATATGCTCATTTCTTTTTTCCTTCGTTTCTTTTCTTTTTCTTTTTCTTTTTGGTGCATGTTTAGGAGTCAGAATCTGCATAATATTTAAGACGAAGAGAAGTTGAAGTTTTAATCTCTGAGCAAAAGGCCTTGGGTAACTTTCAAGTTCCCCTGAATCTTCTGATTTTCGCTCTGGTTCAAAACCATAGTTCCATGTACAGTTGAAATGGCATCTTCTCCCATTTGCGACTTCTGCATTTGGTATCAAGTCCTTGGTTATGTGCGAGGCTGTTGGAATGAGCCCGGACACTTTTCCCAGGCGTCCCAGCGTCAGAGCGCTCACGTCTACGTTGGGAAAAGCACCTTGAAGTGAACGGGGTCCTCCATCAATCCAGGCAGCAAACACGGGCATGGCCCTGGTCATCTGAGTGCTCGTTGGACAATGTAGAAGTGTAGAGAAGATGTTCTCAGAGATACGCCTGATACAGGAAATGAAAGACGGAACCAATGGTTTCAACCAAGTGAGAGCAGAACTGAAAGTCTGCAAATAAAAATGACAGATCCTTAATCACAACTTTCTCTCCACACAGGCTGTATAAAAACATGCAATTCTATAAGAGACGTGTCTTTCTTTCCAAGACCTCTTGAGTCATCTTGACTTTTGTCCCTTGATTTAGATTTGGCTCCAAAAGTAGTAAAATAGTAAAAGCACCTGATTTCCCTGATCTGCACATAGGGCATGCACTAGGGAGGTATTTCTCCACCAGAGATCCCCCTCTGAGGATTCTTCTTCCTACCTGGCCTAACTGTGCTTGGCTGGATCTGCTTTCCTGGCTTCCTTGAGAAGGCAGAGAAGCATCTCGAACCCTAACTTGTTGTTTCATTTCTCAGCCAAACATTTGAGGCTTTAAAAAAAAGCGTATGGAGATAAAGCCATCACTGACTCTGTGGAAAGGAGTGTTAGGCAAAAAATAAGTTGGACAAATTTATTAAAAATTGAAGAATAAATGAGCTGCAAAAAAGACTGTAAGCCAAGGTAATCTGTGCAAGATCCCAGCCCCAGCAGTGCAAGCCTTTCATCCTTTGGGTTCTTGCTTTTGACTTGCGAAATCTGCAGAGTTAACAAACTGGACATACATGCACACAACCTTTTGCAGTTCTTTGAGCACCTACCTTTTGATCCATACCCATTCTGCAAAGCGTTAGAAGACCAAATGTGTATGTTCTTCTGCACTTCGGAAAAAGGGAAACTGACCGTTAGCAGCCTTCAGAATTCTCTTGGGTGTAAATAATGAAGCTCGGATTCCTGACGACACTGTCCTCCAGCATGGTTCTTGGGAAATCTTTGGAGAGTTTATACCTACAACTCATGCAGGACCCCTTCCTGCCCATCTGTTCATTGGAAGCCACAGTTGAGTTAAAATTTATTTGTTTTCTCTGCATAAGAGCACTGCAAAAGACTTCAAATGAGAAGCAACTTGCAAACCCAGGCTCTTATGTTATGAACACACAACGTCAATATATTTTAATAAGCATTCATTACTTATTGGACCTGAGAGCCCTTAGGCAACACCTAAGGTTTTATTGTTTTTCAGTCTGTAGATTTTATTGTTTTTTGTTTTTTTTCTTCGGTACGCAGGCCTCTCACTGTTGTGGCCTCTCCCATTGTGGAGCACAGGCTCCAGACGCGCAGGCTCAGCGGCCATGGCTCACGGGCCCAGCTGCTCCGCAGCATGTGGGATCTTCCCGGACCGGGGCACGAACCCGTGTCCCCTGCATTGGCAGGCGGACTCTCAACCACTGTGCCACCAGGGAAGCCCAGATTTTATTGTTTTAATGGGAGGTACCTGAGGGCAAGTGCATCCCTTCAAGCTTGTCCTAAGTGTCGTTCTCGCCGTAGCAGAGCCCGTGTGGTGGTCAGATGGATGCAAGCCTGAGAATTCTTAGGCAGGACACAAACTATTTAGAAAATAAGGATAAGATAGTTTCTTCCTTGGATTAAATATGGGGATAAAATAACATTTGTAAATACTATGTAAACTAATATAAAGTTACCCAAAAAACAAATTATCCTGGAAATAAATTATTCCTGGCAATAATCATCGATCGGTAAGGTTAGTTCGTCCCTCTGGCTCTTCTGAGTCTGCAGTGCGCTGCCCCACCCGATTCGAAAGCACTGAGTTGAACCCATGACCTCTCGGCCCATGACCGTCGCTGGGGTTCTGCTTAGTTATTTCCAGCAAGCTTACCCCGTCTACTCACCAGCCTCCTAAACAGTCTTTTCCTGGACCATTCCTTTCTTTGCCCCTAGAAAAGTTAAATTCCCTACATTTGAAAGGAAAAGGAATTAATATTTGCCGAATGCCTATTTCATATGATTCCCACAGAGTTTTGCGAGAAAGGTATTGTCCTTTTTTCACAGATGTTGCACCAAAGGCTCAGAGAAGTTGAGTGACTCATGCACAGCCACACAGCTCAGACGTGGATGGACTTGAACTCAGTTCTCAACCCCCCTCATTCTATTGCCCCACACCACCTCCCAGGGCATGTCACTGCCCAAAAAACCAGTTTTATGAGGACACGCCTCTCATTTCTTCAGGGAGTCTCACCTAGGTCCTTCCTTTTGCTAAAAGGTTAAGGGTGCGGTGCCTTTTGGACACAGGCCCAGGAGATTAAGTTCTGGTGAAATGTGTCATCAGTCTACCTTCCCAGGGCCTGTCAGAATTTCCCAGAACAGGTATGAATGGGCAAGGAAAGTGCAGAGTCTTGCTCGACTGCCCCACCCCAGGTCCTCCTCTCCTGACTCACGGGCCAGCTGGGGGTGCCAGCCCAGGAGACCTGAGTCACTGCAGACTTCCTCCATGATCCTTCCCAGAGAGCCGCTCCCCACGAGCCTGACTAACACCCCAAATATTCTGCAGTGCCAAGGTGTCATGAGCTGTTTAGCCAAATAAAGATCTGGATGATGGTCTGTGGTCCAGGACACTGGCATGCTGCAGTCTTAGGGACTGCCATTCTAAAACAGGAACAGTAATTCCTGCCCTTACAGGTTTGGGGGAGAGTAAAATGAGACAATGTTTAATATGCATATGGATTTGGGGGGGCACAACAGTCAGTCCATAAGAGAAGTACCATCTAAAGAGCAAGCATAGAGTTCAAGCAAGCCCAAACTGCACGGGGTGAGGGTTGGTTCTGTTGCGACCTATTCTCCAACCCCCGTACACAGCCTGCCCACGGTTTCCAAGGTCACGGAAGCTGTCATGACCATGATTCAGCAGGAAGCAAACAGAACTGGGAGCCAGAAGGCCTGGGTTCTAACAGCCTTGACATTATGATCTTACTACCTGAGATTTAACAGCATTTGTAATTTGGACTCGGGGCTCAACCCATGGGGAATAACAGGCAGAGAAAAGAAAGCTGCAGCACTGAAACTGGTCCAGGCCGAGGCTATGTTCTGTGGGAGTTAGACATGACATGTGAAGAGCCTCAGCTCTGTATCTATAAGATATTATAGGATTGAACTGGAATCTGAGGCATGTCTGCTGCATGTTGAGTACTTGCCAACAGTAAACTCCTCCCCTCCAGGCTCTGCATCCTGTGCTCCGGGGACCCAAGAGGGAAACGTCCCCCATTTCAGAAGGTGGATGCCCTGGAGTTTAAGGTCTCATGGTTAGAAACTTCCAGAGCTGGCCTTTGACTCCAGGCCTGCTGGATTCTAAAGCATGTGCATCTTCTAATCTAAGGCCTGTTCAGAGACTTGTCCCCAAGGGTGTTGGACTTGGTCTCTCACTCACCTTACTCTGGTTGTAGAAACGGGACGGAGAGATGGGCTTCGGCCATGGACAACTGCATTGGGTGGGGACTCAGAAAGGATGTTGAGGACTCAAAAGGGAAATTTCGCCAAGGTAGTGACCCGCCTGTTCATTTTGTAGGTGCAAGCCTTGTTTGTGGTCTGTGCCCATGGAAATTATTACTGTTTGTTTTGTGGCTGTTGCTGTTGTTACTTGCTGTGGGTAGTGAGTAAAGGAGTCTGGCTGCTGCTGTGTTGCCCTCCTGTCCTGAGGTCATTTTGCACCCAACATTTTCTCGAACCTTGAACCACAGCAAACACGAGCCTTCGGGATGACAATATCAAGTGTAGACAATGCATGCTATACTCCCGGGGTTATGTAAATGAGGGTGATCTAACCATTTCATAACAAGGCGGCCACCGGTCAGTTCAACTGATGTTTGGCAACACCACTGTCTCAGGTAAGCTTCCATCTGCCAGCAATGCCTGTCCTCTTTATAAAAAAGAACTCTCAGGAGTGGGCCCATAATAAAAACTGTGACTGATCATTAAGCAAAGATGAATATTATCTTCATGACATGCATATCCAGGAGAGGAAACTATGGCAGCTTCTCCTTGTGTGGCAGGAAGCAGATGGCTGCAATCCTAATTTCTGTCTGTCATTTTTTAGGGTCACTTGCTGGAGCAGGGTTGGCAAAGTGCAGGCATATTCGACAAACAGTCTTAAGTGCTCGTGTCATACTGAGAAAAATAGCGGTATCTGTACGTGCTGTTTTGGACTCAATGTGTTTCTATATCTGTGAATTTCAGGAGAGTACTTTACAGTTATTTTTTCCTGTGTTACAAAGAAGAAATTACAGCAATCATCCGAATCCGAGTGAACTACGATGTGCATCACCCACCTTGGCACCAGGCCCCAGGCTAAGCTCCTTCCGTGTGTTATTTCTAATCGTAACGACACCTCAGCACGTTGGCCATTTATTATCATCCCCAATGTTACAGATGAGAAAACCAAAGCATAAGGAGGTAAAAAAAATAGCAGCATCGTAGTATTTGAGCCCAGCCCTCCAGTTGGGGTGTTTTCCTGTGCGTTCACTCCTGATGTCTGCACATCACCCTCAGGGATGCAGGGAGACAGGCATCTCTGTCTCAGCGAAGTGGAGCATCTTGGCCAAAACGACAGAGCCAGAGGAGGACCTCAGGAGGGGACCAGCCTTCAGGCTCTGGAGCATTTTATTTGTTGCTGAGATGTCCTGAAAGGATATTTCCCTGGGACGCGTTACAAAAATCAATTGAATGGAAAAAAGTTGCTAAAAGGAATGATGTCATACAAGAGAAGTTTCTGTCCAAGGGATTTGAGACAAAAACAATCTGCCTCTAAGAGAAAAGTGGATGAGATCTCATTTCCTACCGGTCTCCTGGTACCAGGAACTGTATCAGGAATGTTCGCATGGGTCTTCTATTCAGTACTTTCAGCCGCCCTGTGAGGGGATCCCCTTGCTTAGGTAAGAGCAGACTCAGAGCTTCTGAAACCCGCCCTGGTTACACAGATGCATGTGGGAGGGATTCAAACTAAATTTTTTCATCTCAAACGCTCACCGAATCATGTTACTTTTAACTGGAAAAAGACCACGTGCACTTGTAATGCCTGATTACAATGAACACATGATGAGCAGTGACAGCTTAATCACCCATTTGACCCTGAAGGAAAAGAGGGCCACTCCGACTGAAAACAGCAAAACCGACATCCAATGTCAGGATGTGGAAACAGGTTGTGAGAAAGGAGGTTTCAGGTTTGCAGACATTTTAACTAGTCACCTGGGAATACCCATTCATTCCTCCTGTGCCAAAGACTCATATCCACAATGAAAAGGCTTTGTATTTAGTTTTGAAGTAATAACACTTGATTATTTAAATTGTATTGACAAGTCCAAAAACAGGCTTTAATACAGTTTTGCTTTCATTTCACTGAGGAGCTCCATTCAGAGGCACACTGCTCTTTCTGGAGCATTCAATGCATTTATATTAAATTAAAGAAAAAAGGTTGAAAGAACGAGTACTTGTGTAGGTGCTGTCCCAAAGGAGACAGAACTTGCTGGTGTTGTGTCATGCAGAGCCGAGTTGACAGGTGTACGGATTTCCCCGATGGTTTCCCTCTGATCTTCGACCACTTCCTCTTCTTCAATAACTTTTCCAACCAAGGTGAAAGGGGGAGAAGAGATGGATGGAACACAATAGATGCTCAGCCTTTCTTGCCACCAAGGGATAGATTTATTAGTCTAATACTGTGGATCAAGTGGGTGGTTGGATTTTATTCAGAGATTATCCTCAGAATTAAGGTCTCTGTGCTGTTGGCAACAGGTGGAATTAGTGGCAGGGCCATCCTTTTCATTCATTCATTGAAGGAGCATTTCTAGAACACCTGCACAAAGGGCTGGGCACTCAGACGTGTAAAACTGTGGACACACAGTCTTGGCCTAAAGGGACTCCTACTCAGGGGAAGAGAGAGGGGAAGAGAGAGGGAGAGAGAGAGAGGTATAAAGAAGCCCAGAGCAGTGGCAGGTGACGGATCCAGAGAGCAGAGAAGACCGTGGGGTGGAGGGCACTTTCGTCCATTTCTGAAATGCTTTACACCTTGGGAAGGATGTGCCAGACATTCTTTCTCTATGGTTCAGCCAAAGAAGAAATGGAAACAAATGCGTTTGTGTCCTGTTCAGGTGCACCCTGGCTGTTTGGTGGTGGCTCCAGCACTGGTGCAGAAGTCAGGGTGGCATGAGGCGTGATTCCAGACAGCAAGGCTCAGCTGTGTGGCCAGATGGGGGCCCTGGGGACTTGTTAGTGGATCTAATGGATCCTAAGTCAGGGGGCTGTGAGGGTGATGACGAAGGGCTGTGGGTACACAGAACATGTACACAGTTCATTGTCATCGTCAAAACTAGCAAGTGCTTGATACACACACAGCCAGCTTTGCTTTGAAAGACACAGCTCTCTAGCTGAGCATCTCAAATGAGAGACACAAAGGCACCTCCCACTGAGTATCAAAGGAGGCAAACAGGAAGCAAAGGACAGGAGCTAAGGGAAGGGGACCCTCTGTGACTGGTGTGGCCTGGGAGGTTGGTGGCGGGGTCAGTATATAAGCTACAGTTTGAAGTGAAGGGTCAGGACTTGGTCTTCTGCTCTGGAAGGTGGAGCTCGTAGCAGGGTGCCCGGCACCTCGTTGACACTTCCCAGCTGTTGAGTGAGTCAGTGAATGAATGAATGAATGAAGTATGGGCTTTGCCTCCGATGCTCCATCACTGGCTCCCGTGGAGCTGAGGCATGGGTGGGCTGAGAAGGTGATGGCCTGACCAGGTGATGGATGCAGATGTGGTTCGCCCCACACTTTACACAGGAGCACCTGTGACCTCCGTAGCATCTAACTGGAGACGTTAACAGGTAGCTAAACAAAACCTATTATGAGAGTGGAAAGAGATGGGTTGGCTTTATTTCTGGCTCAGCTGACTCCCCGCAAAATGAAATGCTAACGCTCTGCTCATCACAGGGCGTCTGAGGAGCAAATAAGGGTTGTCCCCACGTGCTGGCAGCCGGCTTTGTCACCTAGAGTGGCGGCTTGCATCTGATCGACTCAGTGCTTATTTGTCAAAGAAAATGTCCAGTGAGACTATTTTACATACAGATAACAATAGTGACACCAAAACTACACAAAACCTCTGCAAATATATGGTATTTTATTTCCACTAAGGACAGTGGACGCTTGGAGTGCATGTTGATGGGAATTATGCACGTAAGAAAGAAAATCAAGCAAACAAACACCAGTTAACTAAAAACAAGACAAAATGAAGACTATAAACCAACAAGTATATCTGAAGGTAAGCATAGGAATTTTAACTGGATAGAACATATGCCAAATTCAAGTGGCGTCCAGCATCTAGGCTGATGCTTGCTCATGGATGAGGTATTCTAGGCACAGAATCCATTTAATCAGAAAGAACGTAACAAGTTAAATAATGCACTCATTCCAGACGGCCATGAGGAGACAGTGGTTCAATGGCCAGCTGGGCTCAATCCTCCTGATTCAGAAGAATTGGACCCATCTCAGGATTTACAGCCATTCCTGAAAATGCAGTAACAATTGGGACCTCTGGATGCTTTGTCATTTGTCAAAAACACTGTGAATTCAACTCATTGAACCTGTTGGTCAATTCAATTCTGCCACTGGTCAGAGTGTTCACAGCTTTCGACATGAAGTGTTTCCCTCAAAGATTTGCAGAACTTCCTTCCTGTAAGATTGCAGCAGAACAGCAAGAATTTTGAGAGGAAACTGCTTTCTTGATCATAAAAATGCAGCATAAAGCCTAAGCTTGTCCTTCACTGAATTTACTGGAAAATTATGTTGTGGAAACTAAATATGGCTGACTTCTCCTAATGCTATGTTTTAAATTCTATTTTTAAACAAATTCAATGGGAAGACAAAAATTATTTTTCTGATTGAGAAATAAATATCCACCACAGGATGATGATAATGACCTACTATTGATCCCTGTACACCTTACCTCTAATCTTTCAACAGTCTTAAAAAATTCTCATCATTCACATTTTGGAGATGAGAAAAACAAAGCTGAAGGTGTTTTAAGTAACCATCTCAAAGCCAGGAGTTAGCTATTCTTCTGCTTGTGAGTTACATGTGAAAAGTTTCATTGTTGCTTCCTCAGAACATGATAGGGTAAATGCCCAGTCTTTGCAAATATAATTTGTAGAATTCCCTTAAAAATATATATACGGGGCCTCCCTGGTGGCGCAGTGGTTGAGAGTCCGCCTGCCGATGCAGGGGATACGGGTTCGTGCCCCGGTCTGGGAGGATCCCATATGCCGCGGAGCGGCTGGGCCCGTGAGCCATGGCCGCTGGGCCTGCGCGTCCGGAGCCTGTGCTCCGCGGCGGGGGAGGCCACAACAGTGAGAGGCCCGCATACCGCAAAAAAAAAAAAATATATATATATATATACGTTACTATGTATCAATATAAAATAGATGAGAACCTACTGTATAGCACAGAGAAGTCTACTCAGTGATCTGTGGTGCCCTAAATGGGAAGGAAATCTAAAAAAGAGTGTATACATATATGTATACATATAACTGATTCACTTTGCTGTACAGCAGAAACTAACACAACATTGTAAAGCAACTATTAAAAAAATTAAATTAAAAAACAAAAACAAAACGAAACTCCTAGTTTGGGCTACTGTTAAAAATTTCCAAGGAAAGTCACAATGTAAAGAAAGGGCTCCAGCCCTTGGACGACTTTTCCATGTTCTTGTCCAGTTTCCTGATTTCCAGGTGCCACTCCGGCTGGTCACTCGAAAACAAGCATCCTTAAAAGGCAACATTCCTTGTTACCTAAGTGCAGGAAGCACAGTGGGTGGGTCACGATTGATTAAGGATGAACAAGAAGCTGCTGGTGAGTCTTCCTCTCTCAAACCCCATAGACATTTCTGGCCAAAATGGGACTGAACCTGTTCTCCTGGTTCCCTCCTCCTGATACACGCAAAGTGTGAATGCTGCATCACTGACTGGAGAAACCCAGGAAGTAGGTGGCGTCTCCCCTGGGGCATCCTCACGTGCTGCTGTTCACTCAGCAAAGGCTCCCGTTCTTGGTCTTACTGGGCCTCATTCAGGTCGCAGGGCTACTGCTGGGGGCAACCTCACGAGTCCTGGACTCTTGGTGGTCTCAGCTCCTGCTGTCTCCTCCCCATCTTCTGGTGGGGCTTGACAACAGATAGATATTCAAAATCGCATCGTTATGGTTCAAAATTTTCAGTCCGTAGTGAACATTGATGTTCTCTTTAATTTACTTTAACTAAATGATTTATATGTCCGAATGTTGCCCAAAGGCAATTTTACCATGAAGAGTTAAATTTTTACAGTTCAAACACAAACACACACAACACACACACACACACACACACACACACACACACACAGACATATGTCTCTTGGTGAGTCAGCACAGCTTTTGAGCTTGTGAGTAAATGACCTATTTTAGGGAAGATGGTAAATTGTGTGAGTGAACACGGGGGTGACAGTGAAGATTTTTTCGAATTCCTGTTGAAAGGGAAGACAGGGCACGCGCCATTTACTGCCGTTTTACCTACCCCACGGTGCCACCGCTCTCCCGATCTCAGCCAGGCAAACGGAAAAATGACACCCAGGCAATGCCGCCTGCTTTTACAGTGAGTTAATTGATAAAGCCCGTGCTTGTCATCACCTATCTTGCACATCTGGAAGGAAGTCTTGCACAACCACAGTGAAATGTGGTAATGTGAAACTTAAGAAATCGAGGGGAACAGAACTCTGATTAGTCAATACATGCAAGTCACTGGTACATGTGCTTGGGAATCAAGCAAGTACACAGCTTCGGAAAATGCTGATTTCCCTGGCCTGGCGAACATTTTCCACTATCTAAGTAGCTAAGCCTTTAAAAAAGTTAATAATTATTTGTTTGTGGCAGCTTTGGATTGGGGGCTCTGAATTTAAGGAACAGTTCTAGATCATATGATACCTTTTTTTTTCTCTTTTAGCACGATTATGTAAAGGGAAGTCAGTGCAAGGCTTAGCAACACGAGTTTGAAGAGACTCACAGTGACAAGGGGCATTCTAGCTAAATCTGTCTTTTACTGAAAATTCTGCAGTGACTGCTCAGCCCAGCTTGAGTCCTATCAGGACATGTGGTACCCAGATTCCTTCTTGTCTTTGTCTCTTTCCATTCACAGACGTTTAGAGAATTCTCATTAAAATTACTTAGGGTGAAACAGAGAGACTGTGTTATAAGCTAAATCTAGTTAAACACACTTTGTTGTATTGCCTCATTTGTGTGATGCATGGACCTAATTTTCCTCTCTTTGTGTCTTAACTACGTACATTAGGTGATGCTTGCCAATTAATGCAGGATGTCACATCCCCAGTTGCTTTCTTGAGCTTCTTAAACATTAGAAATAAATACATGCCACCTGTCTCATATCTTGAAAGCAATTCAAAATGGTTACTTTTGTTTGCTTAGGCTTACAGCACAGTTTATAGCTTTAGTGCTTCTGAATTATAAGAAAGTTCTGTCTCCATTTCATAAATGTAACTTCATTTCAAGGTGAATCCAACAGAACGAGCAGAAGGCTCTCGTGAGAACTTGCGTGAGACAGAAAGCAGTGTTGGCTGGTGATTAAAGCCTTGGTCTTTGGCATTTGAGAGACGTGGCCTCAAATATTTAGCCTGATGCTTCCTGCTGAGCCATCTAGAGAAAGCTGCTCAGGAGTCCTCACTTGTGAAATGGGGATAACGTCCGCCGCGTGGAGTACACTGGGAAATATACATAAACACACACACAGACACAGATGTATAACATACTGCTTCCCCGATTCGTAGTCAAGGCACCAGAAGTAGTAGATATCATCATTTTCATCATCACCCAGTTTGGGGAGGGAATAATTCAGGTTGAGAAGGAGGGTTGTTAAAAATATAGCTCATGGTGGCGTAAGGTTAAAAACTAAGAAGGGAGTTACATATGAAAGATATGTTCTTTCTTCGGAGCAATTAAAATATAAAAGTAAACAACCTCCCATCGACTCCACCACCCTCTGAGCACACAGGTCAGCTGGGAACGTGTGCAGTATGATTGGTGAGTTGGGAGAACTTGAGACTGGATCTGCAATGGCTACAATGGCAGTTTTCAAAGAGGTTTTTCTTTCTTTCTTTTTTTTTTTTTTGTGGTATGCGGGCCTCTCACTGCTGTGGCCTCTCCCGTGGCGGAGCACAGGCTCCGGACACGCAGGCTCAGCGGCCACGGCTCACGGGCCCAGCGGCTCCGCAGCATGTGGGATCCTCCCGGACCGGGGCACGAACCCGTGTCCCCTGCATCGGTAGGCGGACTCTCAACCACTGCGCCACCAGGGAAGCCCTCTTTTTTTTTTTTTTAATTAAAAAAATGGTATGCTATGAAGCACCAAATGTTTGAATAACAACTATAATTAAAGGGGCAATTTGAGAATGTCCCTCTTTCCATTCTAAGTCAGAGCAATTTTCTCAACAATGCTGTCTACTGTAGACAAGAGAAAGCTTTCTAGATCTGAGCCGAGCATTTTGAGGAAGGTGGACATGTAATTTGAAGTCCACCCTATACTCACAGACCACAGAATTGCAGCTCTATAAAATGCTCGATACACGTGACCTAACCCAAAATATTTTAGCAATAAGAAAACTGAGGTCCAGCATAGCTCAGCAAATTGTCCGAAAGCACAAGGCGAGCTCGACTGAGAACATATCCTTTCCTTTAGCTAGGTTTCAAAAATTTTGTTAAGCAGACTGAAAATTTTTGTCCTTCTATAATTATCCTTGGTTTACAGCTGATTCCTCGCATGGCAGTTCTCCTAGCAGCCTTATTTGAACATAACCGAGCTGTTCGGCATAGTCTTCACATGACAAAGTGGTCATGTCTTACTAGTAGCCGAGAATGCGTTATCAAGCCTTTATTTAGTGCTACAGTCAGGGCAATCCAACTATTAGTCATCCTGACATGTGCTTTGAACACAACACACCCATGAGTCCTGGCAAAAATTGCATCTGCTTCCTGCACCCTCCCACATCACAACTCCGTTCAAATGGCTGATATTTTTACCACAGTTCTAGAAAGAAAATTACTTAACATTTCTAATCTGGGGATGCACTTCAACTTCCCCTCCCCAATTATCAAATTAAAAGCAGCTCGTGTAAACTCTGCCCACGCAGCAAAATGAAGATCCGCTAGGAACAAGAGGCAGTGAGCCCTTCCAGCAACCGGAGAACTTCCTTAAACTAAGAACAAGATTAAGAAGCTCATTGCCTCAGAAATGTCCATCATCCTGTAGCCCCTTCTAGAAAGCACACACTGATTTTACCTTCACTACTGAGGAGCTTAGTATGAACTCAACACAAACTTGTTTGCCACTCGCCACTCAGTAGAACTAAGATCTAATGCTGCTCACAGGAAATGTTTCTAGAGAACCAAAAGCTATTTTGTTTTTGAACAAACTCTGCATTTGAATGCGTCCCATTTACCTCAAGAAAAAAAAATCTGATCATGTAAACAATCTTTTACCTTCTGCCCTATTTTGCTGGACTGACCAGAGAAGGTGGTGGGAGGGGGTAGGTAAGAAGAGTGGACTGAAGGCCAGGGGGATGGCTTTAGGGCTTGCTGTCCCAACTGTGTCCTTTTCACCCTCTTGGGTGACATCTCAGCCAGGTGTGTGGGCCAGGTCAGAGGCGGCTGCCGGGCTCTGACCGCCTCGGTGGAACAGGGCTGCAGGAGCATGCGGAAGTGAAAGGGAGGTGTTTGTTTCACATTCTGCAGATGCCTCTGCAATTCATTCTCCTGGCTGGAGTGACAGGAAGATAAAACACAGCAAGTGTTTCCTCCTGTGCCCCGTCTCTGGAGGAGAATTCAGTGCCCATCAGGGGAGCAACCCCAGGCTCCTATTTCCACCTTTGCTGCCAGGAAGGGCAGTGAGTGGGGGGGAGACAAGTGGCTTGCTGGGTAGCACAAGGAAGATTTCCCAAGGAGGAGGAGGGTGAGTAATCTGACAGGAATTTGTTTCAACACTCCGCCACCACCACCCCCACCACACACACAAAAACAACCAGACTCAAGATGCTGATAAGAATTCTTTTATGTTATTCCAATAAAAAATACATTCATACAGAAATATAACAATCTTGCAAAAAACAATTTCAAATAAAATCTTGTAAAACAAAATTTTACAAAAATCTTACAAAGATTTTTTTAGATAACAGGGTGCTTCAAAAGAAAAAAAAGAAATTTCACTAATAGAAATTTTTTTTTAACGTCAAGCAAAAAGTTTCTGCTTGATTGAGGCTCAGTTATCACCTGAACAGAATGTAATTCTTTATGTACTTGCTTATTATGAAAATTACAGGCATTGACATACGTGGCACCCAGCCCCACCCAATCAAACCACTCCATGGTGTTTCATAAGTGAGACAAGCCAGTGCAAGTTTTTTTTTTGTCTTTTGTTTACCTTCTTGCTGAATGGAATTGTTATGGCTAAGCACACAGCAGGGCCAAAAAAGGAGTTTTCCAAAATCCAGCAAATCAAGTGCCTGGATTTGGAATTGCCAAAAGAAAAGTGCATTTCCCCCCTCAGCAATATGAAATGAGTTCTTTAGGTAAGTGTATCCATCAGCCCAGATTAAAAAAAACAAAAAACAAAAAAAAACCAGTTATGTGAGCTTTCACCATTGCTCATCTCCAGGAAGATCCAAACAAAATACCAGCCCAGCCAGACTCATATGTGTGTGTATATATATATATAAATATATATAAAGGAAAGATCCACACCCATGAGCCAGCAGCTGGATGGAGGATCAGCTGTCCATGCTGCGGTGTGCCAATTCAGGGAAATTACTCGTTGGAAAACCGGAAGAATCTATGTGCTGGAAAAAAATAGCTTCATCTGCATAAAAAGTGCTCTAAAAAAGAATCCCTGTGATTAGCTTACTCTTAGGCTCGATCTTCAATAAAGCTGACATTCAAAATCCAAACCTTAGTGTGTCTGAGACCAACGAGCGGGCTAGTATTCCGTTCATATGGCGAAGGTACCCTATCCCAGACCTGCCGATTATGATGAGCGAGTTGGCAGTCTGGAAGAGATTTGATGCCAAGAGCCTGTGGCAAATTGTTAAATTAAAGGGAAAGCCTTTATAAAAGTTAGAGTTCTCATGTTTACCTCCTTTGTGGCCATTTTGAAATATGTCTTCACAGGCTGTGGAATTTTCTAGCTAGACATTCTAATTTCTCCTTAAAAAAATATGTATATATTATCTATATATATGTATATATATATATATACACACACATACACACATACACATACTGTACACACAAATATACATACACAAGAATTTCGCCCACTTTAAAAAAAAAAGTAATATACTTTCTGTTACCAACAGATAGCTAGATAGATACGCGAGAAACTTGTGCCTTTTAAGCAAATACATTGTTTTTTATACTTCTGTATCTTTAATACGTGTGAAAATGTTACATATTAAACACAGCCGGTGTATGATCTGTACAACTGTTGTGCAAAGTCTATACGAAGTCTCACGGTGGCAGAAATGGTCTGATTTTCCAATTATCACATGTTTTCCACTTTAACACTGACAGTCAAGTTGTCTAAACTACTGAGTAAATACTGACTTGTTTGGGGGGTTTTCATCTATTTGACTTTGTGAAGGAGGACCTTAAAGAGATTTTTTTTCTGTATTATATATTGATACAGTACAAAGCCAGGTGAAAAAAGAGCCTTAATAAAGCATGCATCACCCATACCCCTGTACGAGACCCCTACATAAGGGGCCACTTGCGTAAGGCACCATTGTTAAGATCTACAGTGCATTAACAGCTAGAAAACCAGAAATTAGTCCTCAAGGCATAAATAAGAGAAACTTAGCTGCATGAGAAAACAGTTTCTAAGCTTTAGTGGTTTTATCCACCCAACTGAGAAAAATTTTAGGTTCTGAGTCTAATGAGACATTAGACCAGCAATTCCCAGCCCTAGTGTCGTGGACACCCAACTCGTGTCCAACATCTTTCAAGGGCATCACGAAATTCTCCAAAAAGGTAATTCAAATTCGAACCATTTACAAAATAGTCCTATGCTGCACAATGCCTCTCTGGAAGGGGAGTGTTATGAAATCGAAGGGGGGAAGGATTGTGTATTGCCAGGCCCAGATGGCTAGGGGGTCACCGAATTCAACCAATCGTATCTTAGCTGCTCAGTGAACTGGAATCAAAACTGTAGTCCTGATTTAAAAATGGAAAAGCAGATAATTCCCCAGACCATGCATTACTTTTGTCTTAGAAGGAAAAGTTATCAATGTATTATATTTGTAGATACACAGCTTATACAATGGGTAACAAATGAACTCTGTCTTTTGAGTAGCAGAAGCTACTCACTTCACACAGCTGAACCAGACACCGAAAGTTCTCGCCACACGCTAGAGGGAAAGGGGCTCCCCTCCCTACACCCACTCGCCACTCCCGGGTCCTGACCGCCCACGCCTGCCCTCCACATTTTCCCTTCTTTTTTTCTTTTCTTTTCTTTTTTTTCCTCTAAGGCGCAGACTCTACCTACACCACCCCCCACCCCACCCCGCCCCGGGAAATGATTGGTGGCCATCTCATCTCATGGAACACGCCTCACATACAAAACATTCAAACTATGTTTTTTTCTGTCTCTTGCAGCCTCGCAAGGGAAAGGACTCTGTCTCGTCACACAGTCCGTAGGAGACCCTCCACATACAGCCCACCCACCACTAACATTCTCAGTGCACATGCTCACGGCAAAGGCTTAGGGACCACTCAGAGGATAGGTACCAGTGGCGAGGCCAGGGCCACCCAAACACCACACACCCTGGGTGCCCTGCCGCTTCGGACATGACTTTTTTCGCCCTCGAAAGACCTTCCCAGTAGGTCCTGGAGGCGACCGGGTAGGGTGCAAAATGGCTTTGGCTGGAACACGCACCCTCCTTCCACGGCCGTCTCAGCCTGGAAGCCTTTTTAGCCCGCAGGAGTCGACGCTCTGCCGCTTCAGAGGTGCCTCTTCATGTGCAGGGCCAGGTGGTCGGACCTGGAGAAACACCTGCAGAGAGAATCGGGGTCCCAGACATTAGGTCTCCAGCCCCGTCAGTTACAGACCTCCTGCCCGTGCTCCCCCCAGCTAAAGTAGCCCTCTCCATGGGGGGTGGGAGTCATCATGCTGAGTCAGCCCCATCCACATTCGGGGCAGGAGTATACATCAGGGAGGTTGCCGATCAGCTCTTGGGAAGGTCACCTGACTTTACTGCCCAGCCTTCAAAGTTGAAAACTGTTAAAGGGCCAGTCTTCAGAAAGTATGAACGAAATCCTTCTATTCTCGTGCACTCAGTACACGGTGCTTCCTAACCTGGACGAGTGGCGTATTAGAGCCTTTTTAAAAAGTCCTGGGCTGAAAAGAGAGATGCCAGTGCAGGCCAGGAAGACGGCTGCCTTGCTGCAGGGTGACTGCATGCCTACTCCATTCCGGGGATGGCACCGCCGCGCCCCTGCTGTTCATGCACGTACCTGTCACAGTGAGAACATTTAAAAGGCTTGGCACCAGTATGCTTTCTGAAGTGTCTCGTTAACTCATCGCTTCTTGCAAAACGCCACTCACAACCTTCCCATGAGCATCTGTAAGGCTTTTCTCCTGGGAAGAGAGCACATGACAGGCACGCCGTGATTTCACTGAACAGTGAGGGAAGGGCCCTGCTACCCCAACACGTGGTGGGAAAGTCCACTCAGGAGCAGGCCCAGAGGCCACTGCCCTCACGAGTTCAGAATACACCTCAGTTAGTGCTGGGAGCCGGCCCTCCCGAGGTAACAGGCAGAGGCTCTTTCCTGACCTAGCCTTGGGCCTCCAAGTGCTGGGGAAGAGACCCAGGCTTGGCAGGGCCCACATGACCGTAATCAGAGTGAACATGTAAGAATGACAATGACTCAGACTGGAGAAATACTTCCGAGGTGATGTGTCAGCCCACTGGACCCGTGGCCTTGGCCAGGGCTGGGTTTTATTGCTTTCTCCATGGAAACGGTTTCTCTCAAGCACTTATTTTGTTCCTTACTCACTTCCCTGTGGAATGAGGCTTTGTAGTTTCCTCCGGGAAACTATATTTCCCCAAAACTGAGGTCATGAGTTTCTGGGAAACCCCATTCCAAGGTCTTCAAAACACTTTCTAAATGACAAGCGAAAGACCCAGTCGACTTTATCCCTTGGTCGGATTACAAATATGATTTCACTAAAAGTGCTACCTGAGAAAATAAGAAACAATTGCCACAGTCAGTAGCCTGGTTCCAGGGTACCCGGGTGCTGATCCTGGCTCTGCCCTGAGCTGTTTCAGGATCCTGGTCTCCTCTCATTATTGGTAACATGAGAGTTTGCATGACTTGATCTCTAAGACCCCTTCCAGATCCAAAATTTCTGTGATGCTTCACCAGTTATCCTAGACTGTCATGGTAACTATAAATGGAACTATTCTCTAGACTGTGATATTTCATTAAGAAGTTATTATTATTTTTTAAAGTTGGCATCAGAAAACAAAGGCAGCATGATACACAGAGAAATTCTCACTAAGTACCTGCTGATAATACTGCTTCGTACAGAGTCGATGGGTCTAGCTCAGACCCCACATGGTGTCCGGCACTCACCTGCGCCACACCGCCCGGCCACCCTCTCCCAACCCTCGAGCTTCATTTCCAAAAATCAGAGGCAACTCCGAGTAGCACTGTACACGGACACTGCAGACTGCACAGTGGGCCTTGATAACCCAGGTGGCTGGAGTGGGTGGGGTACTCGGTGTAGACAGAGAATGTGATTTACCTCTTGTTTGTTTAATCTGAAAGCGATAACCATTCATCGGGCACACATGTCCAGTCTTTCAGCGCCTACTCTGTCCTCCCCAGAGACCCAACTCTTTTGAGGGAAGAAAGGAGGTGAGGATGTGTCTGCTCTGACAGCCTCCTGCGGAGCCCCGGCCCCCTCCCAGGGCTGGTGCAATTAATTCAGCGGCGCCCGGGTCGCAGGAGGGACTGACCTGTGTGGGTGCGCTGATGTGCTTTCAAGTGGGAGCTTTTGGTGTAAACTTTTCTGCAGCCATTAAAGTGGCACCGATGCACCCTCCTGCGGCCGTCTGGGGAGGCGTCTCCGCTGCCCTTGTCGCCAGGCTTCCCCGCAGTCCCACTGCGCGCCTTCCCGGGAGGGTGCAGCTCACCCGGCATGCAGCCCCACAGGTGGGACGGCTCCCTGCTCAGTTCTGGGGAGGAAGGGGGCGTGGAGGTGACGGAGGAGCTCAGGTTCCCCGAATTGACTAAAACTTCGCCGATGGGGTCAGAGGTAAACTTGGTGGTGGGCGAGAGCTCCTCGGAGCTGTCGGAGGATTCGCTGCTCACGTCCGAGTTCAGGCTGTTGGTCTCCAGGTTGTAGCCAAAGCCGGGGCTGTTGAGTGCATCCTCAGGGGGACTGGAGGACATCTTCAGGTCCGAGTCCTCCTTTTTCTCCCGAGCCAGGATGATTTTGGTCCACAGATCTTCCTGGCTGTCGAATTTGATTTCGGAGGCTGACACATAGCAGGGTTCGCTCTGGAGGTAACGTTCCAACTCCAGGCAGGTCTGTGCGAAAGGAACCACAAGGAGGCACGTGATTGTGACGACTACCGAAAACGGAACCGAAAGCGCACTTCCAAAAACATGCAGGAGTCAAGGGCAAGTAAACTGTGGCCTTGTCACTACAAGAATCCATGTCTTTAGCAGAGTGAGAGGAAAGCTGTTTCTAGGAATGGGTATACATTCAGAAGAAAAACCAGAGGTGAAACCTCTCCCCGCTTCCCCAAGTTGGACCAATGGCCACAAATGGTTGATGGTCACTGAGCCAGTTTTTGTTATAGTTACAGTGTTGACGTTTCTAATAAGTTTCTGTAAGCCACACAAAGAATACCAGCCTCAGACCTGCCCCCACCGGACAGATTTAACCATATTATCTGACAGCCGAGAGCCCTGTGCAACAAGGAAACCCAGGCATCCGCCTTCCAGAGGCACAGACAGAGAGCTTGCTGCTCTCAACAGTGTGCTCTGACATGGCATGTGTCTCCCTCTGGAGAACCGCTGACAGCACAGGCCGCACTCAGTGAGCGGACGCAGCCAGCTGATGGTCTAGGGTCAGGAAGGAGCTGCAGAGAAACTACCCGTTTCCTGCGGAGCCCAGACCTAATAGGCTTTCAAAGAATGCCATTCCCAAGTGCAGGGCCATGCGCACACACAACTTAAATGACTTCCACAGTGGTCAGAGGAAAACAACAACAGGAGCGGAGAAACCATTCCAGAATGGCCATCTGCTATTGTAAAGGATGCAGGAGGGGAAATTCCTCTGCAGCCCTGCTGGGAGTCCCACAATGGACAAGAACTTTATCTACTGGCCAAGAGTACAACTGTATGAGTCATCACTCTATTTCTTTCACACAATGCCAAAGGAGACTTCCTTTTGAAATTCTGACCAGCGGCCAAAAAAGGACCCGGTTCAAATATACATGCAGCGTGTCATGGCCAGAGTGCCCCCCCAGCCCCACAACCAACCTTTCCAGAAGCTACAACTGCCGAGAGACCAGCATCCCCTCTCCCCACCATCTCAAACTTTCTAGCCACTGGAAAAGAAAAACGGTAGGAAACGTTTTAGGTTTAAATTATGTCTGCCCTTATCTTCACTAGGATCAACTGCCTGCATGTCCATATAAGGCTGTCTATACTACTGCAATTCCACAGCTTTAGATTTCTACAGCAAACTCTGCTCTTTTTAGCAAATCATTTTCAGGACTAGCAAAGTCCACCCAAAGGGCTCCCGCTTGGTTATTTAGCAGTGTGCCTGCTATCAGAATAGACCCTTCCCCCTCCCCCTCCTCACCTAGCAAGCAGGAGCAAGCAGAGGGAGAAAAAACAATCATTGTTTTCTCATTACCCCTAAAATTAGACGTCTGGGTTACAAAGCACACTACAGTGTTCTGCGGAGAGACAGCAAGATATCCTATGGATGTTCCAAAGAAAAAGGAAAGCACGTTTATTGAGATCTTGTTAAACTTTAATAATTTGGCTAATTTAAAATCTCCATTATGCTGACGAGCCCTGGGGACCAGAAGGAAGCTCTCAGGGAGAGTTTAAAAGCCTCTGAAGGCGACCAAGAGCTCAGCCTGGCTTGTGGCCCAAATCCCAAATGCCCAAGGAAACTACTTAGATCAATTTCAATCACGTCCTAGGAAGCAGCTTCTTTAGGAGGAAAAGCCTGGAGGGGAGAGGGAGGCAGGAAAGGGCTGGGAACAATTAAGCAGGCATGTGAAGGTTGTAACACTTTGCATTTCATCTCCCCTAAAAGCCTTCTAGGCTTTGAAACCCACAATATATATTTGACCTGCTAACTCACTTTGTGACAAAAAGCAAACTGCTTAGCAGCGCAGAGAAAACCCCAAACCCTCCTTCTATCTTTAAAGATAATGGGACAAGTGTCAGAATCTCTCTCCCTTCAGGTAATCCTAACGCAATAGAAGGGGGAAAAATTGTTTCTTAAATGTCCAATGCCAAAAATTCCAGTTCCACTAAAAAATGCCGGAAACAGAGACTCTTCTTCCCAAACTCTGACTTGAAGCAATTCGGACGGGCTCATTGTCATATGACTGATAAGTCACTGGTTGTGCAAACATTGTTTTTTTTTTTTTTTTTTTTTTTTTTCTGGTCAACAAAAGAAGCAGGTTAAGAAAAACAAGGCAGATCGAGGCATATCTTAAGCATTCCCAAGAAGGTAAAGAAACTGAAAATGGCCTGGTAGAGAAAGGGAGCTGGTGGATGTTTCGCTGGTGAAATCCTTAATTAAAAAAAAAAAAAAATCTCCACGTACAAACACCAAAAAGCAAAACAAAACCAAAATCCCTTAAAAAAAAAAAAAAAAACACCCCTGGCAGTCCATACAAGTTCATATGACCAGATCCAGCTGTGGAGTCTGGAGCTGGTACAAGCACCAAACTTCTGCCAAGGGCTGGGGCCGGGATCAGGCCGCGGAGCTGGGTCTGCCCTCCGGAGAACGCAGTTCATAAGCCCCTGAAACGGCAAAAACACTCCAAGCGACGAAGCACTGCTGCGCCCCACTCAAATGACAACTCCGCTCCACGCTGTAAAAGGCCCCTTTAAAGTGCCTTCCACACCGGAGGCAGCAGAAGTACGTTTTAAGACTAATTATTTTAATTTTTAAAAAATTTACCCGAACCATTAAAAAAAGAAGAAAAAGAAATGCACCTCCAACCACACACCGTCCTGTCGGTGAGTGCATGCACTCCCTCCTCGGCGCACCCGGGCACCTGGCCCATGAAAATTCCTATTTACCTGTTGCCAATATTCCTCCAGGGAGGGCAGCGCCGAGAAGTAACCAGTCTCGTGCACAATCTGGAGTTCCTGGAAGATGCTGCACATTGGGAGCACATCCATGTCGGGTTGGAAAAGACAGTCACTGCTGTTGTAAAAACAGGGAGGTGTGCGGTCTGGAGTCGGGAGCGCAGCAGCCGTGCCTGCAGCGCCGGGGAAGTTCATGCAAACTCAGTGGGCAGCAATTAGGCGCCGCGGATTCGGATCCTACCGGAGCCCGGAGACTCGCTCGCGAGCCCACACAATATTTGCAAACACCGGACTGACTGCAAACGTAACCCCTGCAAAACTTCCCTATTCAAAGCTCCGCTGCCAGCCTCCCCTCCTCCCCGCCCAGCCCCCCCATCTCCCCACGTGACTCGCCCGCGCCCGCCCCGCGCACCGCCCAATCACGCCGCGCCCGGCCCGGGGGCTGCGCGACGATGATGTCAGCTTCGTCCAATCGCGGGTAGCGGCTTACAGCGGCCCCGCCTGGCGTGACCGAGCCTCTCCATCACAACCCTCGCCATTGGCTGAATTCGAACTAAGGCCAGCTCTGATTGGAAGGCGGTTTCGCAGGCTATTTTTAGCAGGGTATATAAGGCGCGGGCCGCCTCACGCCGGAGGAGTCGGTGCTGGGAGGTGTGCGGCCGAGCGGCGGAGTGTGCTGCTGCCGGGCAGAGGGAGCCGGGTGTTCCTTCCCGTCCCGTCCCCAGTCCCCGTACCCCTACCGTCCCGGTTCCCGTCCTCGTCCCCACCACCCGGGCTGGTCCCCGCAAACCCCGGCCCTCGTCACTCAGGCCGGTCACGCGGGTCCAGTCCCCTGCCCCCGGCCCAGCGGTTCAGTGTGCCGCTGCCTGGCTGAGGGGAGCCGGGCCGGGTCCCCTCTGTACCTCCCTCCGACCTCCGGCCGGCCTGCACTTTCTCTGGTCCCATCCGTCCCTCCATCCCTCTATGTCCCCCCTTCCGTCCCCCTGTATTCCCTGTTTCCGTCCTCTTCTGTTCCCCCTCTGTCCCTCTCTGTTTCCCCTCCTTCCCACTCTGTTCTCCCTCCGTACACGCTCCGTTCCCATCTGTCCCCCCCGTCCCCCTCCATCCCCATCTGTCCCCCTCAATCCTCAGGTGGCACCTGTAACCCAGTGGTGGTGGACGGGTGGTGGACTGGGCAGCCCCACGGGTGTGGTGAGGAACAGGGAGGGGCCGGAGGTACTCCAGAGTCACTGGGGTATGTTGTATGTGAATCTGAGGTCCCTCCTTCAGCCTCCCTCACAAGGACAGGGCACACACTTGGGGGACACGCCTCTGCCCCGCCCCACCCCCATGCCTGCCTAACCTGCAGGAAAAGGACCAGAATGGCCTGGAAGACCCAAGTTGGATCTGCTTGCTCTTGAGGGGGTTATTTACATTCTTGATTCTATGGGAACACAGTTTTCTTTTTTAAAAGAGGGCGCTTTGTGAGGGGGCGTTTAAAAAAAGGGGGCCTATAACCATTCTCAGTAGGGTCCTCCATCCACACCAGCTGCGTACATTTTAGAAATGCAGTCTCCAGGGTCTGACCCCAAACCTACAGAATCATAAGCTAGAGGGTGGAGGCTGTCCCAGCCATTGAGTTTTGACCAAGCTCCCCAGGTTAATCTCTTGCCACTAAAGTTTGGGAACTGGGCGTCTAGAAAATGTCCTTTTACTTGTCACCTACCATACATCAGCTTTCATTCTGAGAAGATGCAGAGACCCTCACCAAGATTAACAACTAGACTTTCCCCTAGTTGAATGTGAAAACAGTTTAAATGAGGTTGAAGCTGACATTCAATGTGGGGGTTTTTTCATATAAATTACCTCCTGAAATATACCATAACGTTCATTTTCAAGCAAAATGCCAAGACCACAAAGAATGTGCTTTTAAAATTCGAAATGGAAAACTGAATTATAGCTACTACCTCCATTATTAATTCAAAATAGAGTTTAATGAAACATCCTTTTAAATAAAATTTTTTAAAACTGAAGTATGTAAAATGAAGTTTTGAGAGGATTTTGTAAGTTAGACTTTAGCAGACTTGAGTATACCAGGACTATGACCCCATAACATTCTAGGCAGGGACCTTTGTCAATCAAAATTTAGGGGAAGTTATTATCTTATTGTATCTGTAGTATTAAAGAGGCTGTGAAGATGATTCATAATGAATTGATTAAAATGATCATTAGCCTGTGTTCAGTATTATTTTACCCCAGAAACAGAGAGCGTGACTGGCCCTCCATAGGGAAGACATGGGCCTTGAGTCTGATTTCTGGGAATGGGAATGGCTTGCCTTGAACCATCTTCAGGTTGAGCCCACCCCCTGGTGACCAGCAGCTGGTTGTATTTGGGATATGGTTTGAGAGTGTGCTTATATCAGGGACAGGGTTTTCTCAGTAATTGGCAGCAGTGATCAAAGGAAGCAAGAATCCAGTGACTATGCGAGGGAGGGTCAGCATCCTGGACCATATGGAGGAGAGTTAGGTGAAGGGAAGAATATATTGCCCAAGGGAAGGCATGTGATGGCTCTCAGTGCAGTGTATGTGGGCGTCATGGTTACAATATTCTTATTTACCTTTTGGACAATTAATTATTCTTTTGCTTTCCTGTTGGTAATATTTTACTTTATTTATTATTGAAGTATAGCTGATTTATAATATTGTATAAGTTTCAGGTGTATTACATAGTGATTCACAATTATTAAAGATTATACTCCTTTTCTAGTTACTATCAAATATTGACTATATTCCCTGTGTTGTACACTATATCCTTGTAGCTTATTTTTTATACATAATAGTTTGTACTACCCCTATCTTGCCCCTCTCTCTATCCCTCTCCCCACTAGTAACCTCTAGTTTCTTCTCTTTATCTGTGAGTCTGTTTCTGTTTTGTTATATTTATTTGTTTTATTTGTTTAGATTCCATATATAAGTGATAACATATAGTATTTGTTTTTCTCTGTCTGACTTATTTCACTAAGCATAATACACTCCAGGTCCATCCATGTTGTTGGCAAATTTTCATTGTTTTTTATGGCTGAGTAGTATTCCATTGTGTGTGTGTGTGTGTGTGTGTGTGTGTGTGTGTGTGAGACATCTTCTTTATCCATTCATCTGTTGATGGACACTTAGTTTGTTTCCATACCTTGGCTATTATAAATAACACTGCTATGAATGTTGGGGTGCATGTATCTTTTCAAATTAGTGTTTTCATTTTCTTTAGATATATACCCAGGAGTGGTATTGCTGGATCATATGGTAGTTCTATTTTTTGTTTCTTGACAAAATTCCATTTTGTTTTCCATAGTGACTGCACCAATTTACATTCCCACTGATAGTGTAAGAGGGTTCCCTTTTCTCCACATCCTCACCAACATTTATTGTTTGTGAATTTTTAAAAATTGAAGTATAGTTAACTTACAATGTTGTGTTAGCTTCAGGTGTACAACACAGTGATTCAATTATATGTGTGTGTGTGTGTGTGTGTATTCTTTTTCAGATTCTTTTTCCTTATGGGTTATTACAAAGTATTGTGTATAGTTCCGTGTGCTATACAGTAGGTCCTTGTTGGTTATCTGTTTTATATATAGTAGTGCTTGTGGACTTTTTGTTTTTTTTCGGTACACGGGGCTCTCACTGTTGTGGCCTCTCCTGCTGCGGAGCACAGGCTTCGGACGTGCAGGCTCAGCGGCCATGGCTCACAGGCCCAGCCGCTGCGCGGCATGTGGGATCTTCCCGGACCGGGGCACGAACCCGTGTCCCCTGCATCAGCAGGCGGACTCTCAACCACTGTGCCACCAGGGAAGCCCTGCTTGTGGACTTTTTAATGATGCCTATTCTGACCAGTGTGAGGTGATCTCTGATTGAGGTTTTGATTTTCATTTCCTGATGATTAGTGATCATCAGGTAGTCTCTTCATGGTAATTCTTTATTGTTTTAATGCATTTCTTTATCTACTTTCCTATAGAATGTAAATTTGTCCTTGTCTTGTACGTGCACTGCCCTGTTCTTAGAAGATTGTATAGTTTATTTTTAAAATAGTGAACCTGATTGGACACAATACAGAAACACTCAAAATGGTTATTTTTCAAAAAAAAATAATAAAAGGTATAGAAACAGTACATCGGCTGAATTCCAAAGAGAATAAGCACTATGACTTCCCTCTGCACCCATTAGCCATTCAGCACATACTATTCATGCCCTGTGACTGGTCAGGTGTTTGGGATTCACACCATTCACAAAGCAAGCAATACTCCCTGTGACAGAGGAGGTAGACAATACATAGGGAGGTCGATGTCTTAAAACAACCGTCTTACCACTCCTGGTGCACATTACTACTTGGTGGAGAAATAATGTCAGCTTCTTATATGAAAAAGAGTATGCATGGGATCTAAGCAATACTAGTCACATCTGATTTTTTAAAAAATCAACAAAGAAGAATCATAGAAGGCAAAAGTCATTCAGAGGGTGGAAGTGTGACACAGTATGAAAGATGGACTGTAGACTCTAGTTACCCACGCTAGGTGTGTAGCCTTGGTCACATCTTTTAAATGGAGATGAAAATGTCTAACTCTTAGAATCAGTTTGGTAGAATTGAAAGAGATAATGTATTAAAATCCCTGGTTTGTGGCAAAGAGTAGCCATTCAATAAATTGAAGGCAATCAACATTCAGCCATTCATCCATTCATGAATTCAGCATTCATCCATCCCTAAGTCCGCTGTACACGGCTTCTCCTCGGAGAGCCTTGACACCCTCTGAAATTCTGTTCATATGGGGCCCCCCTGCCCTCTGCTCTTAAGTAAGCTAAAGAAAATGAGGATTTTGTAGATGGTCTGACTTTTTCCTGTTATTAGGGGGGAAGGAGCAACGTGGAGAACATGGATGTACAACATTTTTTTAAAGAACATAAAAAATAGGCAAAATATTTGAACAGATACTTCACAAGAAATATATATAAATGGTTAGTAAATACATGAAAATGCGTTCAACGTTATTCTTCATCAGGGAAATGTGAAATACAACCCACTGAAACAGCTAAAGTTAAGAAGCCCTGAAACACCAAGAGTTGGTGGAGATGTATGGTGAGCAGCCAGAACATTGCTACAATTTGGTGAGGATGTAAAACTCTAGAACAACTTGTGAAAAAAGGTCTGACTGTTTTTAATAAAACTAAACATACACTTTTATGACTCAGCTCTTCCATCTTCCAGGCCTTTAACCAAAAGACTGAAAGAACGTGTTCACAAAGAGATTTGTACAAGATCGTTCATTGCCGTTTATCCATAATAGTCAAAAACTGGACACCACCCAGCTGTCCATCACCAGGAGATGTAGTATGTCCATTGTGGTACTGCTCATCAACAAATAGAACAAACTACTGCACATGTGGCAACACAAACACATCTTGGGAATGTTAGAATGAGTGAAAGAAGTCTTGCACACATGAATACCTACTGCAAGATTCAGACTACAGTATTCAAGTTCTAGAACAGGTAAAACTGATGTTTGGTTGCATCTGGTGGGCAGGGCTGGAGATTGACTGGGAAGGGGCATGAGGAAGCTCTCTTGGTGATGGTCATCGGTGATGGCGACAGGTGATGGGTGATGGGTTTGTTCTATGTCTGGATAGAGGTGTGGGTTACACGGGTGATTGCATGTGTCCGTACTGATCCATTATTTAACTTTCGGTAAATTTCACATGCACACACACACACACACACACATGCACACAAAGAATCATAAACAAATACTGAACTCCAGTTAATGATGGGGAAGCTGCAGAGGGGAAGTGTACTAAGGTATGCAGTGTTCTTAGAACAGAGAGAGAGAGAGAAAATGAGAGACAAGGAGAGAGACAGACAGGAAGGATGTTGATTTAAAGCATCTAATGAATCAGAATATAAAATTAATATTTGTTTATCATATATTAGTTTTGTATGGATGCTGTAACAAATTGCAAACTTGGTAGCTTAAAACAACTGAAATTTATTCTCTCACTGTCTGGAGGCCATGAGTCTCAACAAAGGTGCTGGCAGGGCCACGGTCCCTCTGGATGCTCTGGGGGAGGATCATTCTGCTCTTCCAGCTTCTGGTGGCTTCCAGCTTCCTTGGTTTGTGGCTGCATCCCTCTAATCTCTCCTCCCTGGTCACATGGTCTCCTCCTCTTCTGTCTCAAATCTCCATCTCTCTTCTCTCCTAAGAATACATGTCATTGGATTCAGGGCCCACCTGGATAATCCAGGATGAGCTCATCTCAAGATCCTTAATTTAATTACATCTGCAAGGACCCATTTTCCAAATTAGGTCATATTCATAGGTTCCAGGGTTTTAACGTGGTTATCTTTTGGGAGGTTGTTCTTTGCAGTCCATAAAAACAATATAAATTAACTTGTATTAAATAGTACTTAGTAGTAGAATAAGGGGACATGACAGACTCCACCTAGTTTCCTAGATTGTCAACAATAAACATTTTTTGGATAGTAAAGGATATGTTACTTAAATTTTAAAATATTTTTTTAGATAATATGGTCACTTTTAGGGCTTAATTCTTTTGTTCTTGAAAAAAATAGCATCCATCAAGCCTTAGGGGCACAAGTCTCAGTGTTCCCATAAACACTTGATAGATTGTTGATACAAACCAACAGGGGGGACACCCATGTTGAAGACGGTTTATCCAGGATACAGAGCTGGCGCTGTGTTCTGGCCAGTGGATGAGGGATTAGGAATAAGGCCTCTTCCTTTCAGCATACCAATATCAGGTCATCAGCCTGGAGAAGGCAGAGTAGACCTTTCGTAGAGGCGCATGGTAGAGCGGGAATGCGGAAGGGAGATGTTGACTTCAGCATAGGAACGGGGAGTGTCACGGTGGTGGTCTCGACAGGCAGTGACCGGCAGGTAGAAGGACCAGAAGCAACACTGGCACGCTGTCCAGTGTTATGAGGAGGTGAGCACCTGGGAGGGTGAGAACAGAGGACACGGGGGGAATTTTTCTTGGAAAGCAATTCTGGCAGGAGTGTGGACCAGCAGAAAGAATATGGCAAGATGGGCAGGCAAGAGGTAAGAGGGAGCTGGGCAGTGATGATAAACATTAAGCAACTCTCATAAGACAGGCTGAATAGAAACAAAGTTGGATACCACATCCTTTCCTGATTACTATGCTCAGTGCTTACCATGGATTATCCACCTGAATCCTCATCACCACCCCACCGCTGAGAAGTTAAGTAAAGAGGAAATTGAGGCACAAGAGGTAATATAACTTGCTCAAAATCACCCAGGAGGAATAAGGAGAGGTGACACTTCGTATATGTTTGGCAGCACAAGCCTCCAAGATAAAGGCTATCATTACCCCATTTTATAGATCTGGAAACTGAAGTGAGCACAGGAGAATTCACTTGGCTAGGGTCACTTGGCTGTGAGTTGTGGCCCAGGTTGAAAGGTAGGGAGGGGTGGGCTGGGGGGATGCTCCAGAGCTCACAGCCCAAACCCTGTAGCCTCAGAGTGACAGGGCTGGGAATTGGACCAGGGCAGTCTGAGCACCAGGCCCACGGGCAGGACCACAGTGCTGTGTGATAGTAGCAATGGAGATACAGAGAAAAGATGGTAGATTTGTTTCTGAGGACAATCATTGGGATTTGGTAACAGGGAGATAAAGCAAACTGTAATCCCATCGTGGGTCTGAAGTGATGAGCTGTGGGGCCTGCAGACCGGCCTTAATTACTTTATCCTGCCCTCCGTCCTGGCTGCTGAAACTGCTGGGCTGTCACATAGTTGCCACTGCTTCCTCAAACCCTCTCTGATTTGGTCAGCCAGATGGCCAGCCTTTGAATACTGAGAGCCTTCTGTAACTGTCCTTTGAGACTTGGCCCAAATACACCTCTAGAACCTTCCCCATCACCCCATCTAAGTGCCAGGCCCCTCGCCTTGTCCTCTGTCACCTCTGTGCTGTGACCATGGATCGCTATGCTTCTCTCATCCCGAGATCTGTGAGCTCCCTAATAAGAGGCACTGATTCCCATTCCCATGGCTCATCAAAGATGGATAGAGTTTGTGGCTCGAGTCAGACATTTAACTCAATTAACTTCCTGCAAAATGGTGCTTGGGAGGCAGACTTTCCGAGTGTTTGCCTGTCTGGAGGTTGTGGTTGTCTTGTGTTACTTGTGAATCCCTATCTTCCTTATTAGACTGTCCACTTCAAGGAAGTGGTACCAGAGTCTTCAGCCACCCTTCCTCCTTCTGTGAACGTCCGCAGGCACGGATCTGAAGAGAATTTTCTAAAGCAGTAATATCGCCGACTACTAGGTAAGGCAGCCTCTAATAATTAACATTCAGAGCTAGAGTTTATAAGAAGGCTAAGAGAAAAGGGAAGATTGCCAAAGAATAGTGATTGATGCATTTGGTATAAATCCAAAGACTGCCATTGGGCATTAAATTGTGAAAGAAAAAAAAAGAGAGAGAGAATATGAAAAAATTACAGTTGAGTAAAATAATTGAAGATTGGCAATTGTAAGTAAGATTAAAGT
This sequence comes from Mesoplodon mirus, assembly GCF_964341445.2. NCBI lineage: Eukaryota > Metazoa > Chordata > Mammalia > Artiodactyla > Ziphiidae > Mesoplodon > Mesoplodon mirus. The sequence goes on along the minus strand of NC_138979.1, from coordinate 26,934,006 downwards.
CTGCCCTTGTAAATTAAATAGGTTATGATTATATTTGCTGGTGAATGCCTTTAATCTTATTTTGATCAACTATGTCCTAAATAAAAATGAACCACCAATAATGCCTTCTAAAAACTTAGAAATCACTAGAAATTTCCCAAGGAAATTAAATTTCAAAGGAGGGAAATAGTATAAATGATCTTCAGGTTTTGAGCACCTGCCCTGTTTTATATAGACGACCCAATTCATACATCCAGGAGGTCTGTACCACCTTTGAGCAGTAAAATACTCAGGGCTTTAGATATTGGTTTCTGTCTTTGTCTTTAGTGTTTAGCACAATGCCTAGAATCTAGCAGCTACTCAGTAAACACTTTTTAAAGGATGAGTCCCTGAGTGACCGTATGCATGAACAAGGGACTTATCTACAGGTTAATGATGTCAATATTTTCTAATTTTAGGAAATAAACATAAAATTGGCTTTTTAATCCAATTCACTTATGATTTTACTTAACACTTCTGCAGCCAGTAGAACATCTCCGTTTGTTGAGCTGATCAAGAGCCTAGAACACCCCAAGGCGAACGTTCTCCAAGGTTTATTTCTTGTGACACTAAAGCTGCCGAGAGTGGAGCAAACGCAGGCTTCACTTCCAGTGAAAAGTCTTTGCTTGGGTCATTTGCATGATTGGGCTGTTTGCACAAGTGCATCATTTACACGATTGGGTCCTTGGAGGGGCTTCTTTTCCATTTTCATAAGTGGTCCTTTCCTTCTCTCAGAGTCCTGTGTCTCACAGGAGCCTTGGCAGCATGGGGTCTGCACGGCCTTCCCCAGTCTAGAGGCCGCCTTGGACTCCGAGGTTTCACCTGTCGGGAGGCATCCCGCAGGAGTCCTGGGCACGTGTGAAGGGGTCTGGGAAGGGGGGTCTGAGGTGAGAGATTTAGGTGTTAGGCCTCCAGTTGGAATTTTAACAGCAGAGGCTTGATGAACTCTGCCATTTCTTATTTGTTATTAAAGAAACCGGCAGCCAGTCTGGGTGACCCGGAGTTGATGACCTCTAGTGACCTCTCCCCTCCTGTCATCAGCGCACCTCACTTGGTGCCACGGAGGAGGGTCTGCTCTTGGGACCTCATCTCTATCAGTAACCAGCTGCTTGGCTGTGGACACGGTTCTCAACTCCTTTGAATTTCGGTTAAAAACATGCTTCCTTTACAGGATTGGTTGGGGATTAAATGAGCTCATGTACGCTGCTAATTATAAGTATGATTTTGTCTAAGGCACAGGGACAATTTCAGCTTGACTCCGGGGAAGATTCCACCAATAGAAAATGGGGACACGTCAACGAGTAACCAGAGAGGCCTGCTTCCTCCTGGGGTGGCCCAGCAGTGGGCGGGCAGAGAAGGGCGGGATCTTGGAGGGTGAACGTTTTCCCCCCTCTGCTCGGCAATGGAGACATCAGGTCACACTCTGCCCTTTCCACAGCCTCAGACCGCAGGAACGTTCCAGAGAGTCCCCACCACTGGGGCACCTTCTTGGTCCTTGGTGGCCAGTGTGTAGCAGGCGGGCCTGGGGGCACCTCCACACAGCCCATCGTTGTGACTCTGGTCCCAACACACTCACTCCTCCTTGATTTCTTTGTTTGCTTGGCTTTTATTTCCCCCAGAAAAAGTCTTGGCTGGGAGTGGACACACCCAGACACTCAGATATTTACAGATGCTGACATTTGCAGACACGCACACAGACACACATACTTACACACACAAAAACACAGACACACACAGACACCCAGAGGCACACATATTCAAAGGCACACTCACACAGAGATACACAAATACAGACACAGATAGACACACAGACACACACACACACACACACACACATATGACGGTCACCTGGTTATATTGTGGACAATTCATTCATGGGATGTTAGAGCTTCCAGCTGGCATAAGACAAATTACCACCTGAATGAGTATCTTTAGACTACTTTCAGAATATAGTATTGTTGTGATAAACAGATTCATAAAAACATGCCAGGTTTCAAGAGTATTTTAATAATTAATTTTAGAGACTGAGTCGGTAGAAAATATTTGTCTAGAATTACCTATCCTCAGACACCTTGCTATTGAAAGAAAATGCTCTGGGTAATGAGCTATTTATAGCACTACTTTAAAAGATTACCTTGTTGAAAGGCAGCATCTCTTTGGGAGTTAAATCCTGGAGCTGTCTGGCAGAAAAAAGTGGTACTTGGAAATCACATGTTGTCATGGTAGCGTGAAAACCTTAACGGTGTGACTGTCTCTTTGTGCAGTGAGCATACAACCACAAAGCCCTGAACTTCTGTGGTGAGATTCGTGTCGCTCTCCTGAGCCCAGAAGCCCTTACAGATGACAGAGAAGAGAGGCGTTTTCTTAATGCTTTAAGGTAAACTATTACATGACAGAGCACAAGAAAACACGGTACTCTAAAAAGCAAATTGACGGCATCTGTCATTTTAGAGAACTGAAATTATCAAGAACTCTTCATGTCTCCAGGAAAATGGAGAGGGGTGTCAGAAACTGTGGTTTTCCTGAATATGTCTCAGCTCATGTACATCACAGGCCATTTTTTAGAAAAGTCAATTTTTCACACATTTACAGGAATAATTTGCTTCAGATCTGCAATGATGGCTTGAAACTACAAGTGTTTTTGAAACTGCCAATCCAGGATAATGTCTGGGGTATCTCTTTTTTTTAATACTTAAATTAGATCTATGCAGAGTGTGGAAACAGCAGATATCTGGCAATACATACCAGTAAAGAAAAATAAAAAAGGGACCTTCTTTGAGCAGACAAAGTGAAATGGAAGTCTTGGGCTGTTATCAACATAGTTGCACGCAGCGAATCATTTTGGAGATAATGAGACATTAAGTTTCTTGGTTCACTATTTTAAAATATAAAACCAACAATTACAGATGGAAACTATTCATTCTGAGATTTAAGGAGGGAAAAGCAGGAAAAAAAAATTAAAGAGAGCCTACGTCCTTTGAATGCCTGAGCATCTGTAGAGAATTGAACCAGGGCCATCCTGATTCTCCAGCAAGGGGAGATGGCAAGTCTTTGAGAGAAAGGGATGGGCAGGGACCATGTGCTGTGGTTCTGGTTCTGGTTGTGACCCAGGCAGGGCCTTCAGCTGGCCCTCTGTTGCCTGAGCCGGAAGAGGCCCACAGTGGGATCAATGGTCCCCAGACCGTGCCATCCACAATCTCTCCATAGCATCCCAAATACATTATGCCTCAGATGGAGGTTTGCCTTACTAGGAAAGCCAGCGATTGACAAGAAATATCACACATCTAACTCCATCATCAGTGAAGTTTTTCTATGTGAATCATTTAAGGGCTGGGCAGGGGACTTTGTGAACATCAAATGATCAAATTTTTAAAAATCCTTTATTACTTATTTTAAGCACATTTCAGTAGAAGAGGCACTGTTCTCAAATACCCCTGTGAACTGTCATATTCTCAGTGTTTCATAGGCAATTAGCTTCAGCTGTTTATGTGACAATTTGTTTAAATGTCTTAAGCATTTGAGATACTTTTTTTTTTTTTATATTATTAACTTGCACTGTGTAGATGCAAAGGTTTAGTGGACCTTTGCACTTCAGCTCAGCCCAGGTCATAATGAGCAAAAATTCCAAAGTTAGTAAAATCTAAAAACATAGTACCTTTTAATGTCTTAAAAGGTCCCCCTAACCAAATGTAAGCTTCCAGTTAGTAGCAGTCATACTACTATTCAGTGTTGTGAAAGGTTTTACAACAGTATGCCAAATACTAGAATCCATGTCCTTAAAAATATTAAACATGCATTTCCTTTTATTAAAAAATACTCATTTGATTCTGTATAATACTTGTGAAACTTACTTTGCATTACTTTAATGATGATATATCAATTGAGGAAGCCTCCCCTAATTTCCTAGAAAACATTCATTAAAATCTCAAAGTGTTCATCTCTGTTACATTTTTCTCCAAAGAAAAGGTATTATTTAGAAAACAAACGCCGTTACCTTGCGATAGTTTTTTTTTTTTTCAAATGAGCCAACACAATGGAATAAAATATATGATCTGTCGTGGCTGAGTCACTTCCTGTTTCAATAACAAGAATGTCATCAGCTAAACTGTAACCAGCAGAGTTTGTCACTGTGTGTGTTGCTTTATTTATACACGTTGCCAGAAACAAGTTCTTAGGGAAAATACACTCATCATTCTCATACCAAGAAAGAAACTTTCGGTGAGCAGTTTTGGCAGCGGCTGTGGCCTTGTTTATTATTGATGCTATAACCGAAGCTTCCCTAATGGAAGGGACAGTGCTTGCCCAGCAGCATAAGTGGGGCTGCATTTTTGCCCAGGAAAGTCATAATTCACTCGTGTCACCAAAGCTCGAACACAGATGCACATTGGTTTCCCAAAGATTGAGAGGTGTGCTCCAGCCATGTGGCAGAGAGAATGTCACGGCTGGACATCAGAAGACCTGAACTTTCACCTGGCTTGGCTACCAAGTGACCATTTGATCTTGGACTTGCATTTCCCCATCTACAAAATAATGGCGTTGAATTGCACGGTCTCTAAGCCTTCTTCCAGTGAAAAACACTATGGTTCTTTTCCTGGAATCGTGAAATTGAGCTGGTATTCTTTGCGTGATCGGTGTCTGATGCTCCCTCAGTTTCGAACCTGGCCCCCCAGAGCCCCCACAGGGCTCACTGGAATGATTCACCTGGGTGATTCATCGCCACGTTGCCTTCAGGGCAGGACAGACGGCTCCTGCCTCGGTGCTACCACTTGTGAAAATTGCTGTAACTCAGCAGCTGAAGGATTCCAGACACAGTCCCCAGTCAGATCAGCTGGACGACATTGTCCAGAGCTCTGAGGGCAAAGGTGGCATCAGGAGGAGAACTGAGGCCTCTAGTCCATTCACTTCTGAAATACTATGCCGGGCTGTCTTGGAGGGAGACGTGATTCTCAGTGCAGAGACACCCTTCAAGGACCTCCCAGGCTTACCTGGAGGAAGCCACCTGGCTGACTCACTGGGTATCCGTTCCCCTCAGAGTGAGAATGAAACAGCATCTTATCAGAGGGAGGAGGACTTCCTGGCAAAAGGGAACCTCAGACAAACACCGAGTGGAGGTTGTGCCCCAATTACAAATCCTGTTGCCTACACGGGAACATCTGGACTCTCACCATTTCTCTTCTGAAATCCCCGTAGAGAATTCCCTTCTGACCGTGTTGCTTTCTCGAGTGTAGGCTAAAAATGTATCCAGAGTTTCACTCTAAAGACACCATTAAGTTGTAATAATTACCATCTTATTTACATTCAGTAGAGTTCTACACCAGTGTCTAATCTGGCGGTAGGTAGTCTGCAATTGCCAAGTAAATATTTGTTCTCGGTTGTAAAGAATGAGCAAAATGGGCAAGCCCCTGCTTTCCTGTCACTGATAGCTCAAGGTGGCCTTCTGTGTGAGTGATGCACGTGTGTGGCTGAGTCAGACTTGGTTGTAACTGCCTCCTGCTTGGACCCCACATATCTGGGATCAGTGCTGACACTTCTATTCCTTCTGTGCTTCATTTGGGACTCAGTCACGTGAATAGTGCTTAAGATGCTGCTGAAAATGTGTTAATGCTTTTTCCTGCTAAAGCCTGATGTTCCTGGGGGAGGGGATGTAGCTATTGAAAAATGTATCATCCTCAGGAGTGTTCATGGCCACAGACATGGGTTCCGGTCCTGATCAGGCACAGGCTGGGGAGGCTGAAGTGTGCTAATGTCAGGGTTTCAGTCCACTCAGGAATGACTTGGTCCATCCCTCACATTTAGAAGTAATTTGGATCTCTGGGTCCTGTGCAGAACCTAAGAAATACAAGTCTGCTCCTCAATTGCTTCTGCTTAGCAAGAGTTCGTGGGCTGGGCAGCAACTGGGGCTATAATTTCCTGCTTCCACTCAAATTAAAGCAACAGTTGGGTCATCCATGGTCTCTGGCCTGTCCACTCCGGGCAGCATCATGGGGACATGGATCCTCCTACAGGGGAAGGACAGAGGGTCTACCTGGTACTCTCACTTCCCACTTGCTGGTCTCAAAATCCCTCCAGGCTTTCCCTTAGCTGGGGATCTAAGCTGCAATCTTTCCAATTCCTGAGCCCCTGCCGTTGTACTTAGGTGCTTCTCACCTGTCTACTTTCCCAGCCTTGAACATGGTGAAGAGCTGTAAATCCTCATCCTCTCCTTCAGCTTATTTCCACCGTGAACTGTCTCCCCTGTGGCCCTTGCTTTTCTCAGGCTTCCCTTCCAGGGAGCATCCTGCCTCCTCCTGACAGCTTCTTCCCCCATCCCTGGTCCAACAGCTCTTCTCTTCCACGTGTCTTCCATGCCCTGTGTCCCTGTGAGGTGCCTGACAATTACTTTGACATCTGTGGTTTTATCTGCACGCTGTCTTCAGTTGAGGATGTTACTTAAGGATGTCTGGGGTTTCCCTAACTCCCAACACACCCGTAGATCCATGGTTTGGTAGAAAGAGCTTCTAGCCGTGAGACTGTGGGCCAGTCTTGCATTGGTCTCAGTTTCTTCATTTGTGGCTGGGGACGCTTAGACCTATTTCTTGGAGTCTCCTGGTCCTGCTGCAACAGAGGCTGTGCTCAGTGGCTGCATCCTACCAGCTCCCAGCATCCCTGGGGAAGTCAGCTCATTCATTCTCCTTGGAAAGCTCCTCAGGAAGATGGTTCTGTCCCAGGTGCTGTTATCAGTGTTTCAGATTTGAGGTTCTGAATGGTGTGCTGTCAGCTGGCTTGCTTGTGGGCCCCAAGTCCCGTGTGTTCCTCCGGAGAGACAGGCCAGAACTGGAGCTCTTGGCAGACGATGAGCAGCCATTCCTGCTGCTGTGGTTGTCAACCCTGTTGCTATTTTGGGGCCAGTATTGTTCACTCTGGATTTTGTTTTCCTTTGCCATCTATTTTGGCATGGCCTCGCTCCCAAAGGGCAGACTCTATCATGGCCAGGGTCTTGTCCATGATCTTTGTCCAAGTTTACATGGTGACATGTCACCCTCAGAAGGAAAAAAATGTGAGAGCTTAAAAACACGATCTTCCATTCAGAATTGTTTTTAAATACTTTTAAGCAAAAGAGATATCTTAGAACATTTTTATTTGTTTTTATATGTGAAGTTGAGGAAATCACATTTACCCAGTGATGTGAATTATGGGGGGAAGGGACAGACTGTAAGGAACATTCTACAGTGTCTGTAGAAACATATATACTGCAGTGTGTGTGTGTGTGGGGGGGGGGAGAGAGAGAGAGACAGAGAGAGAGAGAGAAATTTCTCATCTACTTTTCTGTTTTCTGAATGACCCGCTTCTTGGAATCCCAGGAAAGAGTCTCTCCTTAGACCCATTAAAGCAGTCTGTCAATATGTGTGTCCCTAAGAACTTTAGCACGTGATTGTACAGTTCTGGAGGGGCTGGCACAGCAAGCTTTGGCTGTGGGTATGTGACACACACTAGTCAGCACATGTTATGCTCGCAAGGGTCAGAGCATTTTGCATTGACCATTCGGCTTTATTCTGACTGCTGGATGACCAGGTAGCCAAAGAGGACAGGGGCAGGCTGGTAGGTATGGGGATTCTGCGTGGAATTGGCCATGCTGTAAAGATAACTGAGGAATTAGCCTTGACGCTGAGGCATGTAAGAACTGGAGGTGCTTGCTTCACTAACAAATCTGTCAGCTCCCCATGCATGGTTAACTGGGCTTACAGGAAAAACACTCACAGGTGAAACAACCTTTGGCATCCACTCCTAACTTTCTGTTCTGAGGACTGTGAGTTCCCAGTACAAGGGAATGGAAGTTGATGTCACCAAAAAGATATTGCCTTGCTTTGAAATCCGCAAGTGCGTTCAAAGTCCTCCAGCACACACACGGCTGAAAAACGTGTTTCCCAATAGTCATGGGCAGCTTCTTATACACAGATGTTCCAAACACAAATAAACAAAATACAAATACATATATGGTTTCTGTTCAAGAATGCTACATGGTATATACATGTGCCTTACAATCCTATTTTTCACTTACAGTGTTCCCGGAAGATATTGTTAGGAGTGAAAATCCAAAATTAGCTCTAGGACAAGAGTGAATAATTTCGACAGGCACTCTGAAATGGTTTGTGTTTGGAGCCATATATGGGTGAAAGTAACCATTTCGACAGGAAGTAAAAAAAAAAAAAAAGGAAAACTTTTTGCACACAGCAGAAAAATGCTTAAACTCTTGTCTGTGAAAGAGAGTTTAAATTCCCAAGGCATGTTGAATGAAACTCCAGGTAGTTTTTAAATTTGCTTTTATAAAATTTATTTGAAATGCTTCACTAACTTTCAGGGTGGAATCAGGAAACACTGCTTCCACTAATTATTATTTAACAGTTGGCCAGCATTTCACTTCTGTTTATGTGCTCCTTCTCATAACTAAAAACTAGTGAATATTTAATTGAATTTTGATGATAATCTTAATAACATCATTGTGCATTTATTCCTTAAAGCAATTGCATGTTTGCAAATTGCTTTTGCATTCCTTTTAGCTAGTTACATAACTTACTTTGCTCAAAGAGTAAAATTAAATTCCTACTAATATAATGTGTTTTTGCTCTTTCAGTGTAAACACAAATATGTCGAGGAATGCATGGAAATGATCTCATTTCGATAGGGATTCATCAGTGCTTGTCACTAAGTGCCTCTCCGTGGCATTGCTGTTGGACCACACGCTGCCTTCCTCACAGATCTGGGAGTGGGCACTGAAGTTCTAAAATATGGCATTTCCTGGCACGTGTTGCCCCAAGGATGCCGTGTAGGCACATTTCAGGGAGAGATGGATTACGGGATTCAGGTGTACGGTATGGCTACACCATTCAGCACCCAGCTGTTGTCTCTCTGCCATCAATTTCGTAGAAATGCCCAAAGTCATCCATTTGGAGACACCCGCGTGGAAGAGAGATGGGTGGACTTTGCGTAGTTAGTAGTGTTTCCTTAATTCAGCTCAGCAACCTTTCCCTTAGAAGATCAACCCCCTGTCTTCTGGAAATGCCTCCAGGGCCACAGCGCTGAGAACATCAGGAGGCCCGAGGATGTTCTGAGGACTTTAATCTCCAACCAGTGTCCTCCACCCACAGCTCCTCTCTTCAGCTGGGGTCAGGAGAAGTGCCTTAGGCCATCTGGCCTGCGGCTTCCTCCTTACCCAAGCTCTTCTCCCCAGAGAGTCTTCCGCTCATCTGCTCTCTGCTGTCACTTTCCCCAGTTGTGTCGACTGTGGCTGCCAGGACAGCTCTACCTCTAAAGACGACATTCCCTCCTGGGGCCCCACACGTGTTCAACTTAAACCATGTCTCCTGCTCGGAGCATCCAAGATGGAGGCATGTCAAGTGGCTGGTAAGGTCTGTCCTGAGTGAAGTGTACCACTCACAGAACAAAAACTTCCTTGTTAACAAAAGAGAAATTTCCCTTGTACTCTTTGATTTCTACAAAGAGGCAGAACTTTAAAAAAGGTTCCTGAGAATTGGAGATTTTTTCCTTTTTTTCCTCTTCAAAAATGTTTAAAAAATTGAGATATAAGGACTTCCCTGGTGGTGCAGTGGTTAAGAATCCGCCTGCCAATGCAAGGGACATGGGTTCGATCCCTGGTCCGGGAAGATCCCACATGCCGCGGAGCAACTAAGCCCGTGAGCCACAATTACTGAAACACATGTGCTTACAGCCCATGCTCCCCAACAAGAGAAGCCACCACAATGAGAAGCCCATGCACTGCCACGAAGAGTAGCCCCCGCTTGCCGCAACTAGAGAAAGCCCATGTGCAGCAATGAAGACCCAACGCAGCCAAAAATAAATAAAATAAATAAATTTCTTTAAAAAAATCTGTAAAAATTGAGATATAATGGACATAATATTCTATTATATATTAGTTTCAGGTGTACAATATTACGATTCCGTGTATGTGTATACTGTGAAATGATTGCTGCTATTAAGTCTAGCTAACATCTGTCACCATCCATAGTTACACATCTTTTTTCATGATATAAGAACTTTTAAGATCTACTGTCTAAGCAACCATCAAATACACAATACAGTGTTGTTAACTATCACCATAATGTTAATCACCATGGTGTTAATTGTCACCATGCTGCACATTATGTGTCTAATACATTAAGGAGTTTGTCTCCTTAATGCAGAAATAATTGGTTTTGAAATTTGAGTCACAAAGGCGATTAATTTGGACCTTCTTAGTAGGTATGTATTCTATACTTTCAAAAGCAAGGTTCACTTATTAATGTTAACGGTAATTAGCGGAGTACAGTATAAGCTCCCCAGTTTTTCCCACTTGGAGAGGAATGACAAAAATCTATCACATTGACTCATCAGCAAATATGTCCTGAGCATTTCTGAGCTAGTAAAAATTGTAGATCCCAAAGGATCCCAGAGTACACGTGATCCCACTGGCTCATGGTTCTGCTGAAAAACACTCAAATTCTCCTGTGCTGGTCACTTGGCCATTGTGCAGGTGGTTATCAGGAGATTCCAAATACCATCTTCCTCTAGATCAGTGGTTTGTATTTGATTTATTGACATATGCCCCATATAACCATAGTAACACTGCTCATTCCTGCAATAATTCTCCTCCAAGATAATATGGCACTTGAGGAGGGCTGAACAAAATTCGCATGGGGGCACAGCTGTGATGTGACAAAGCAACTTGAAATTTTGTCATGACTGAGACTCTACTCTGTAGGATATATTACTTCATATTCCTCAAACACGTGTATTGCTGTGCTTTATGGTAAATATATTTGTGGACATTAAAAAAAAAAAAAAAAAAACCTTTCTCCTAAATCTGAAACTTATACCTATAAGAACTAGAAATTCTTTCCATTTCTATAAGTCCTAAATGTTTGAGCTCTTCATTTACAGAATGGGCCTGAGGTTGATACAAAACTCAAAGATGGACTCACCAGGACACCTGTTCAAGAGCTTTGATGTGCTTCCCTGTTGTTTGGGCCCATGACTTAGCTCTTTCTTCCCCCTACTTATACTGAGCGCTTCTGGCTGTCAGCATACTCCTTGTGGATGGTGTAGATTCTGTAAATACTCTTAATCCTTCTGGGATTACAACACGTATAAAGATAATGCCCCCAAAGGCATCTACCTCCTGCTGCTACCTTTTATAATTCACAGGGAACCACCTGGAAATAATACTGGGTCTGTGCCTAGGCAGCTAAAGAGAATAGCTACGACCACCCAGTCCTTTATGGGGCAGGAGCTTCCCTTCTGGTTTTTGGCTCTGACTTCTCCTTCCAGAGCCCCCCACCTCTGTCCTCCCCATCCCTTGTGAGGGGAGTGGACGAGCAGCATCGATGTTGCAATTCTGCCTACATCTGATGATTAAGTCTTCACTCCAGGTTTTAAACAATTGCAAGGCACACACCACAGTGGTCAGCCAAGTCACCGCTTCCCTCGGGTGGGGTAGAAACATCCTCTGTTGGAATTAAAAGACATTCCCCTCTTGTCTCGTATGGTTCCTTTATATGTGAGGGAAACCAAGGGCTTAATAGAAATTAGGTAAATCTCCAAATCACAGAGCTGGTAAGTTTCAAAGCCAGAATTCAGGCCTGAGGTAGGTTGACTCCCAGCCTGGGAGCCTAACTTACCCCTGTTATGTCTTGTCCCTGACACTTTCTGGCTCCTAGGACACATCAGGAACTACCTGCTGCTCCCGCATGGGAACCAGGGCCACCTGTTCTTCATGGTTGCGCAGACTCCACCTGCTTAATTTGGTTCCATTAGCCAGATTCACGGGAGCACTGAAAACACTATCACTATATTTACTTTTAATGAGTGGAGCATTAGAGGCCTCTGAATGAGAACGCTCTCCAGTGCTCCAGAGCAGTGAAATCCAGAGGCTCTCTTTCTTGATGTGAATTTAGGTACAGTGTTTTAGGCATCCTGGGAGTCCTATGATATTGTACATTCTTCACAGTGAAGTCTTCTCTTTTGGTACCAGAGAGTCTTGTGTATAACAAATGAACAGAAGTGTTTCCTTTGTTTTCCGTTCTGGCTCTGCAAAGACACAGAGGGAAATAAAGGGACTATTTTTAAAGTATCTGTGAATCTGGTTTTTAATCCATGTTTCTCACTTGGGTGCAGTGTAAGTCAGATGGTGAAAAAGGCACATCTGTGCAAGTTTCGTGAACATCTGCCAGCGAGCATGCTCGAAAGGCTTCAGTGACTTAGTTTATTACACCTTCAAAAGGATGCAGCCCCGAATCGTCCCTGTTGGGATCAACCCACCCCTGCTACAGATCATTCTGCCCCTGATGCTGCATGGCCTGTGGCTGCAGCATTAAACCCGGGTCGTGCTGACACTTTCCTAATCTGCTACCTCTATTTTTACTTTTCCCCCAATTCCCATGTTTCTTTAAAAGACATCCAGGGAGTTGCATGTTACCAGCACCCTCCCCTTAGCACCCTTGCTGTGCTCCTGGGTGCTCATCTGTTTGATGGTAGATCGTGCATCACTGCTGCTGTGCAACAGGTTGCTCCCACCTTTAGCAACTTTTTCTGGGGACTTGTGGGCCAGGAATTTGGGACGGACTCAAGAGTGCAGTTCTCACTTGGGGTCCCTCATGCAGCTGCAGCCGGATATTGACCAGGGCTGCTGTCCTCCAAAGGCCCCCTGTGCTGGAGGTTGGTGTGGCTTGGTGCCGCCCATTGGCTGCGAGCCTGGCCGGGACAGCTGCTGGGAGCACCAGCAGATGACCCCCCATGATGGCAGACTCTGCAGAGCTGGATGTCACCATGCAGCCAGCCCCCCCAGAGCCAGCGTCCTGAGCAAACCGCATCGGGTGGTGCACAGCCTTCTCTGTGTACTTCGGAAGTCCTGTAGCTTCATGTCCATCATAGCTGTGGTTGAAGCCATCACACATACAACCAGAAAGGGCATAGACCCCACCCCACATTGGAAGAAGGGTCAAAGGATGTGGCGCCATTTTTCAACTGTGTTAGTCACCTCCCAAATTCAATGATGCCTTTTTGGGACCAAGTTGGCATTGGGTCCTTTGTATTCTCACTGTTCTGCTTAGACGTGACACAGTACCACATAGAGGGATTTTGTTCAAAGAAGAACAACACTTCATCTTGATGTGACCAGTGTGTCAGATTGGGGGTCAGTATTTGCTAATCACAATTAAATTTTGTGTAGCAGATTTCTGACTACGCATATAAATAGATTAGCTCTGGAGAAGGTTCTAATGATGCCCTAGATCCATTTTTCTCTTGGGATATAAGCACGGAAGTGGGATCTGCCAGCCCTACACATCTTCTGAAGCATCTGTTTAAGAGTGTTCTGGCCCCGAGGCTCACTTATTTGTCCAGTTCTAGACTTGAGTTTTAAAGAAGGCGTGAAGCAGAAGGCAGCTGATCTCCTGCTCTCTGTCCTTCTCCGACGCCAGGGAAGGAAGGAGCTGGGGCATCTTGGCGCCACCAGCCCACAGCGCTTCTCTCGGAGGCTTCATCTTGAGAAGCACATGCCTGTGACTCTGTCTGGAGAATCCTGTTCTCCAGGAAGCACATGAGAAAAATAATAGAGCTAAAGTACACCAAGGGGAAAATGTGTTTGGGGCAGCCTCCTGACCCACCAGAAGGGTTCATTTATGTTTGTATTAAGCATGGTCCCACCCCCAAGCCAAGCTCCCTAACAGGAAGGTGAACGAGCTGGCTGAGGCCATGTGACATCATTTTCCATTCTGGAGACCTCTCTCCATCCCAGTGCAGGAATGAGTCCAAACCAACCCAATAGAAACCTGCACCTGAACACACAGGGAACTTCATTGTTTACCATCCCCATTTGTCTGTGATCTCAAAGTTTTGGGACATAAACAGTAACTGCTCCCCATGGAAACTGGAGGACCCATCTGTAAACAGATCACAAGGTAACGGGTTCCACGGCTCAGTAAAAGAATACGAGTCAATGCCCTTTTCCATATAGGGGTGTCTCTGTGTGTTTGCATGCCTGCACACACATACACAGAGGTGTATATACACCTACAAGGACCACGTGAGCACCCCGGGTGTCTAAGTAAGAATTTTTTTGACTGTCTGTTGATGTTCATTTGACGATCTCCCTCTGACCCTTATTATCAGCGATTCCATTCTCTCTGTGACATGGAGTGTCGTCCACAAACCTCCTTCCACCTGGGGTGAGGCCTTGCTGGATCCTGTGATGGTTATTTCCTTCCTCTGATTTTGATACCATTTCATTCTGTATGTGTGTAATTCTAAAAAGCATATGTTTTAATTTTAGGTTTTCTGCGGACTTAACAAAAAGGGTACCAGGTTGTATATAATCAGAAACATGTTTTTCAACAAATACTGGATGGTTAACATTTATATTGTGATTTCTGATGTTTCTGAGCAGAAGAAGCCAGACAGGAAAGAGACATCCCATACGATTCCATCTCATGAAGTCCCAGAACAGACAAAGGAAGTTTTGGTGGGATTGATGGAGGTGTGAAGAAGCTGTACGTTAATAGAACTGTTCTGTATTGATGTGGGTTTGGTTACACAGGTTTGGGCAGTTGCCAAAATTCATCGAGCTGGACCCTTAAAAAGGGTGCACTTGGGTGTATGCAAATTACACTTCAATAAAATTGACTGGAAAACAACTCCTGTGTCCACTGTTTGTTGTGGGGTTAACTGAGGCGAGGTGTACACAGAGCTCACACAGGGCAGAGCCTGGGACACGTTTTTTGCTGTTGTTGCTCTTTTGCTCACTTACACACAACTACCCTCGGGCAAGTTGGCCTTGGGGGGGTAGGTGGGAAAGGGAATGACTGTCCGGCTGCGGGGCTTGGTCTAGCGTGGGGGTGGGGGGTGGAGGATGTGGACAGCTCTGCTGAGAAGTTCCTTCTCCTTCAAGAGGGTCAGAACACACCGGGTGAAGTTCCCAGCCTCACGTATCCAATCCCACACCCGCTGCCCAGGTTCAGATGGTCCAAATCCATCTGTTAAAATGCATTATCAGCAGGACTCATTCTGATACCCTCTGGGTTGGAGGATGTCATTGGAAATTTGGGGCGAGGAGAGTGGGACTCCCCAGGTTGGAGCCTTGAGGGGTCCCCGCCGCTATTCCTGTGCCCCCTGTGCAGGGTGTGTCTGGTAGACTGTGCACGTGCTTGTTGAATGAATCAGTGATGTCATCAATTTCAAAGCTTTCTAGTTTCTGTCTCAGCAAAGTGACAGTTACCTTCTTTCCTTGAGTGCTAAGCATAAAGGTTCTAATAACTTTTCATCTTTGGAAAAATAGATTTCCAGGATAGGCTATTTCAATTTTTTCCAGCTTTATTGAGGTATAATTGGCAAAAAGTATATATATTGAAGGTATGCAGTGTGATGCTTTATACATTGTGAAACCATCACCACAATTAAGCTAATGAACACATCTATCCTCACACAGTTACTGTTAGATTCTACATATAAGTGAGATCATACAGTATTTGTCTTTCTGTGTCTGGCTTACCTCACTTAGCACAATGTCATGGGATCCATCCAAGTTGTTGCAAATGGCAGGATTTCCTTCTTTTCATGGCTGAATAATATTACATATTCAGTAAGTTGAAATTTGCCATTTCAATTTATATTATTCATAGATGTTGGCACTTAGTATTCTCTCAGAAAATAACCATGAATCCTTAAGCTATGCCTACAAATTTGTCTCATGGCAGAAAGTTTTGCTTTTTGTTTTGTTTTTTAAGAGAAAGACCAACAACTGGCTCACCAGAAGGAACTGGATTCCTGGCTGAGGAACTGATTATTCTGTTCTTCACCATGGATGAGAATCCAGTGGGTTCATGCTCTCTGTAGATCCTACATCAAAACAAGAATTCATCCTTGAAGCTGAAAATGGCATTATTTCATTCTTTTAATGGCTGAGTAATATTCCATTGTACATATGTTCCATATCTCCCTTATCCATTCATGAGATTATCATACTAAGTGAAGTAAGTCAGACAGAGAAAGACAAATTTGTATGATATCACTTATATGTGGAATCCAAAAAAAAAAATGATACAATGAACTTATTTACAAAACAGAAACAGACTTACAGAATTAGAGACTGAACTTAGGGTTACCAGTGGGGGAAGGGTGGGGGAGGAGGGATAGACTGGGAGTTTGGGAATGACATGTACACACTGCTATATTTAGAATAGATAACCAACAAGGACCTACTTGTATAGCACAGGGAACTCTGCTCAACATTCTGTAATAACCTAAATGGGAAAAGAATTTGAAAAAGAATAAAAGAAAAAAAAAGAATTCATTTCTCATGAACCCATGTGATTGTTCCCTTTGAAATGCGTTATCTGAAACGCCACAATAGGGACTTTGGTAAACAACATTTTACAATAAACTTTCAATGAATAAGATAAAGATGCTTTCCTCATGACGAATCTTTGGACATTCCCCAAGAACATGCTCAGATATTGTAATGTGTGGTTGCTGACACGATGTTTTTGTACATCAGCTTCCTTTTTGAAGGAATACACGGAGTCAGGATATACCCACTCAGAGGTGCTTTAGTCACAGGACAAATGAATTAATACTCACATGCAGATAAATCACTGCAGTGCTTTTTATTCTAAAGCATGATATTACTTTATAATATTTAGAACGACGACAATTCTGCAATTTTGAGGTATCTTCAGCATCTATTGCACTTTACCAAAAAATGCATTTATTTCATGAATTCTACTAGAAGTATCTAAGGATGGCACCCTTTTCTGAAGAATCTATGGATGTTATCTAGAAACGGCCTGTTTCTCGGACTTGCAGTCAGTGGTGGTGGAGATGTCAGCTGTTAAAATTAAATAAAAATACACGAGCCACTTTCACTCCCACCAAGAGAAAAAAAAAAGCAGTTTTTTTCTGAATACATTATGTTGTCTCTGCCTATGGTGTGAAGTTATCTGAATTCCTGTTCATCTCGTTCTCTCTCTCAAATAGTAACTCTGTTCCCTGATCTACATTTGGTCAATTAAAATAAACACAGTATTCAGTGTGAATTAAAATCTACAAAACCTTCATCGTGGCATCATTAAGACAGAAACATGGAAAAGAATAATATTTCAATCAAGAATAACATTGTGTTGTAGGAAGCACTTGGAGCATGATGTGACAACTCTCCCTAGGGACACCGTTTCTTTTGTTCGGTCTTTTGTTTAAGGAGGAGGAATGCTAAGCACTTTTATTTTAATCAGACTGTTTTCTGGGAAATTCAGCTATTCTTCCCACCTGTTTATCAACGAGATGGGTAAGTGTTATCAACCACACTGATGAGATAGTTGGTCAAAAGGGCCTAAGACCAAGCTCCAGCTGTGCCCTACGATCTTCAAAGAGAAAGAAAATGTAGATGAAAAGGAACATAGCCTGGTGATAATATGCTGCCATGTAACTGAAGGAGAAATTAGGTCATAATGGAGAATCCTAACAGATACTGAGAATTACCTTTGTCTGTAACCCACCTGATTTCCATCGATACTAACTTATGTTAGAATAGTCTTGATGTCTCAGAGGAAATACCTGTGGTTCATCTTGTCTATATTGATTCCCTTGTTCTACGTATGGCATGAAGGTTTGTGGGAATGAATGTGAAATGTTAGAATACATTTATCATGCCCTTTATAAATGTATTCTAACATTGTGCTTTCAAGCCCTTTATCTCACTGACATTCCCAAGACCAGTGTGGACCTTGAAGAGATATCAACGTCTCTATAAGACAGAAGAAGATCCAGAACTTGGTGAAATTTAGTGACTTCCTTGGGACTCTCGGCTAGTAAAGTGCAGATTTGGGGGTTAGATCTAGTCTGTATGCTAATTCTTCTCTGAGTGGCACAGAGTACAAATATTTTTAAACCATATATTCTACTTGTTACTACGCAGTATCAGAAGAAAAGGCAGTTTCCTTTTCATTTTAGGTTGTTAAGAAAGGAACTTTTTGAAATATATGCTTAATGTGATTATCTCATATGGTGGTTCGCAATGTATTTATAAATCTGTCTAGTGTTCCAGGGATCCAAGTCTGATTTTGTATATTTAAATATTCTATATAAGAACAATATCCAGAGTAGTCATCTAGTATATTTAGATTTTTTCCATCAATTTTACAACAATTCTGAACACCATTACCAAAAAAAACCTAACTGTTCAGCTAAGGTGAAAAAATCTCCAGAAGGGCCTGAAATACAGCTCTGCCATTCTCATGCCCTGTCCACAAGCCTATTTTCACTAGATAACTCAATCTCTCAGAAGACATTTTGGCTAAAATTGCAATCATTTTTGTTTATGAGTTTTGTTTTGTTTAGGTCCAAGTTGAACCTTTCGTCTGGATGGCAGCACTCTGGTAGACATGGAGGATGAGTCTTCTTTAAGGAAAAAAGCTTTAGTTGAGAAAAAATATTAGGTGAATGACACACATCTGCAACATAGATATATGGATTTGCTATAAAATATCGTAAAAACACTGCATTATCGTATGTAATTATAGCTGCATGCTATTACCACGTTGGTGTTGGAACCCCAAGCAGTCAAGCATAACTGGAGAAGGGAAATCTGACTGTAAGTACACCTTTATTTAGGGTCGATGGGAAAGGGCCCGCAGATGTTCTGCCCGAGGCTGGAATGGTGTGTCCAGAGCCCCAGGGCCAAAGGTAACAGGGAAACCTCTGCTCTAAAAATAAGAAACTGGTTACTTGGAGGAGAGATAAGATTGCAGAGCATGTGGAACGAGCTGATGAAAAACCTTGGAATTTAGCCCCAGCGACTGGAACTTCAGCAGACTTTTAACCTCAGGCTACAATACATCAGGACGACTCAGTTTACTTTAAATAAAATGAATCATGCACAGTGGATATCAGAGGAAACCTGTAAACTGGAACAGCCTTCTGGAATGGGATGAAGAAACTGCCCTTGCTTCCACTGTGCCTCCAAGGAGAAGCGTGCACTTGATTTGGGGGCGGGGGCACTTAAAAGCGTAGAACAGAATAATTGAATGATAGGAAAATTACACTGAGTCAATGACATCTGAGGTACCTAGATTGATGTAAATGGCCTTGTAAATGAGTCGGGAGTTTCAGAGGGGGCTGAGGTCCCAAACTGTAGCCAAACATCAGCCTGCCCTGGAGCCTCCGGTATCACAGATCTTTTAGAAAATCAGGGAAAACCCCACAGAGCCCAGGATGGCAGCTCCTGCCCTTACAGGATCCTGAAAAATAAAGGAAAAAATGCTTGGAACTGGCTGCGATTTTGAGGATGATAACAGGGAAGAGGAGAAAGGTGGATCCCTCAGCAGCAGCCAAGCCTGATCCAGGACATTTACAGGCAGGCCGTTTTCACACCGGCCGTGGCCTGAGGTGTCTGCAGGAGGGGGCAAGTGTGCGCCTCTCTCTCTTAGAGAAGAAGTGTCTTTTCTTTTCTTTTTTTAAAAACATCTTTATTGGAGTATAATTGCTTTACAATGGTGGAAGTGTCTTTTCTTAGGAAAACAAAGCTGGGTGGGAGTTGCCTCTCACTCCCCATCTGTGCGCCCCAACATGCACACACACACTCGATCCCGGCTCGGTGGATGGGAGAGCAATGGGACAGAAACGGTGTCACAGGAGAGGTGGCAAAGGGAGCAAGCTGGCGGGGGGTGGCCAGGGACTGAACCGGAGAAGCCGGGTTCACTGGACACTTTCCAGGGGGTGCAGGGGGTGCCGGCCTGGGAAGCGGTGTGGACAGGAGCTACTGTCCCCCTCTTGCAAACGAGGAGCTCGGTGTCCCCCTGGGGGACGCAGCCTTCCCTCCCGGTGGGAGGAGAG
This sequence comes from Mesoplodon mirus, assembly GCF_964341445.2. Lineage (NCBI taxonomy): Eukaryota > Metazoa > Chordata > Mammalia > Artiodactyla > Ziphiidae > Mesoplodon > Mesoplodon mirus. Next base: position 26,914,134 of record NC_138979.1, on the reverse strand, counting down.
CTCCAGCCGGGACTGGGTGGCCCCAGTCAGGCGGCAGGTCACAGCCTACTAATTCACCTGCCTTTGCTTTTTTACCCCAGACAGACTCCCATAGAATCCGGGGCAGATTTCCACGAGTCCCAGTGAGAGGAGCCCTCAGGGGGCCGGTCTGGCGAGCACCTTTATCTGATGCCTGATGCCCTGCTCCTTGTTCTTGCCCAGGGATGTCTCGCTGCTGTTCCAACACGCTGGTCACGGGGACCTTGGCTGGTGCTCATCCCACCTGCACGAGGGCCCGGATAGGCTTTGGCTGGAGTGTTGCTCTGGACACAGAAGAAAGGTGAGGCTACTTCCTCTGCCCCCACCCAGAAAAAAATCTGCATGTCTGTGTGTGCATGTGTCTATGTGTGTGTGTGCATGTGTGTATACATGTGCCTATATACATATCTGCGTGTGCATGTGAGTATACGTGTGTCTATGTGTGTATGCATGCATGTGTCTGAGTGTGTGCATGTGAGTGTATTCGTGCATATGTGTGTCTATGCACATATGTATATGTATCTGTGTGTGCATGTGTGTGTGTCTCTGTGTGTATATGTCTATCTATGTGTATGTGTCTACACGTCTGTGTGCAAGTGTGTGTGTGTGTGTGTGTGTGCACGCACATGGGTGGCAGGGGAGGAGATGCAGGCAGGAATGATGTTATGCAATTTGCTGCTTGAGCACTGGTGTGTTTCCAGCAAACAAACACACTCTGCTGCTGGGGACTCAGCTCTCTGACCCCTGAGGTAACTGCCCTGCATACAAACACGTGAAGTGGGCCCACTCAGGAGCTATGGACACAGATCTTCCAATGGCATATAGACCTACAACTTTGACTAAAGAATGAATTCGTGAACATTCACAAAAACCTATTTTGAAATAACTTCTAAAACAATTAATAGGCACAGCTGGAGGTGACACTGTTTATGCTGCAACAAAATGTTACAGGACAGACACTCCTCACAGGGCTCTGACGTCAGGACGCTTCCCACACCGTCCTCCATTTATTTCTTTTATTACTACTGAGTCCTTTGGCCTTGGGTTTAATGACATGTACTTTTTATGTACCATTCCTTTTTTTTTTTTGATCATGTTTTTTTTTTTTTTGCAACTTTGTTGCTTTTATTTATTTATTTATTTTTAATTTTTTGCCTTATAACAAATTTAATCAGTTATACATATACATATGTTTCCATATCCCCTCCCTTTTGCGTCTCCCTCCCACCCTCCCTATCCCACCCCTCCAGGCGGTCACAAAGCACCGAGCTGATCTCCCTGTGCTATGCGGCTGCTTCCCACTATCTATCTACCTTACGTTTGGTAGTGTATATATATGTCCATGCCGCTCTTTCACTTTGTCACAGTTTACCCTTCCCCCTCCCCATATCCTCAAGTCCATTCTCTAGTAGGTCTGTGTCTTTATTCCTGTCTTACCCCTATGTTCTTCATGACATTTTTTTTTCTTAAATTCCATATATATGTGTTAGCATACAGTATTTGTCTTTCTCTTTCTGACTTACTTCACTCTGTATGACAGACTCTAGGTCTATCCACCTCATTACAAATAGCTCAATTTCATTTCTTTTTATGGCTGAGTAATATTCCATTGTATATATGTGCCACATCTTCTTTATCCATTCATCCGATGATGGACACTTAGGTTGTTTCCATCTCCGGGCTATTGTAAATAGGGCTGCTATGAACATTTTGGTACATGTCTCTTTTTGAATTATGGTTTTCTCAGGGTATATGCCCAGTAGTGGGATTGCTGGGTCATATGGTAGTTCTATTTGTAGTTTTTTAAGGAACCTCCATACCGTTCTCCATAGCGGCTGTACCAATTCACATTCCCACCAGCAGTGCAAGAGTGTTCCCTTTTTTCCACACCCTCTCCAGCATTTATTGTTTCTAGATTTTTTGATGATGGCCATTCTGACTGGTGTGAGATGATATCTCATTGTAGTTTTGATTTGCATTTCTCTAATGAGTAAAGATGTTGAGCATCCTTTCATGTGTTTGTTGGCAGTCTGTATATCTTCTGTGGAGAAATGTCTATTTAGGTCTTCTGCCCATTTTTGGATTGGGTTGTTTGTTTTTTTGTTATTGAGCTGCATGAGCTGCTTATAAATTTTGGAGATTAATCCTTTGTCAGTTGCTTCATTGGCAAATATTTTCTCCCATTCTGAGGGTTGTCTTTTGGTCTTGTTTATGGTTTCCTTTGCTGTGCAAAAGCTTTGAAGTTTCATTAGGTCCCATGTGTTTATTTTTGTCTTTATTTCCATTTCTCTAGGAGGTGGGTCCAAAAGGATCTTGCTGTGATTTATGTCATAGAGTGTTCTGCCTATGTGTTCCTCTAAGAGTTTGATAGTGTCTGGCCTTACATTTAGGTCTTTAATCCATTTTGAGCTTATTTTTGTGTATGGTGTTAGGGAGTGATCTAATCTCATACTTTTACATGTCCCTATCCAGTTTTCCCAGCACCACTTATTGAAGAGACTGTCCTTTCTCCACTGTACATTCCTGCCTCCTTTATCAAAGATAAGGTGACCATATGTCCATGGGTTTAACTCTGGGCTTTCTATCCTGTTCCATTGATCTATCTTTCTGTTTTTGTGCCAGTACCATACTGTCTTGATTACTGTAGCTTTGTAGTATAGTCTGAAGTCAGGGAGCCTGATTCCTCCAGCTCCATTTTTCGTTCTCAAGATTGCTTTGGCTATTCGGGGTCTTTTGTGTTTCCATACAAATTGTGAAATTTTTTGTTCTAGTTCTGTGAAAAATGCCAGTGGTAGTTTGATAGGGATTGCATTGAATCTGTAGATTGCTTTGGGTAGTAGAGTCATTTTCACAATGTTGATTCTTCCAATCCAAGAACATGGTACATCTCTCCATCTATTTGTATCATCTTTAATTTCTTTCATCAGTGTCTTATAATTTTCTGCATACAGGTCTTTTGTCTCCTTAGGTAGGTTTATTCCTAGATATTTTATTCTTTTGGTTGCAATGGTAAATGGGAGTGTTTCCTTGATTTCACTTTCAGATTTTTCATCATTAGTATATAGGAATGCCAGAGATTTCTGTGCATTAATTTTGTATCCTGCAACTTGACCAAATTCATTGATTAACTCTAGTAGTTTTCTGGTAGCATCTTTAGGATTCTCTATGTATAGTATCATGTCATCTGCGAACAGTGACAGCTTTACTTCTTCTTTTCCGATTTGGATTCCTTTTATTTCCTTTTCTTCTCTGATTGCTGTGGCTAAAACTTCCAAAACTAGGTTGAATAAGAGTGGTGAGAGTGGGCAACCTTGTCCTGTTCCTGATCTTAGTGGAAATGGTTTCAGTTTTTCACCATTGAGGATGATGCTGGCTGTGGGTTTGTCATATATGGCCTTTATTATGTTGAGGAAAGTTCCCTCTATGCCTACTTTCTGCAGGGTTTTTATCATAAATGGGTGTTGAATTTTGTCGAAAGCTTTCTCTGCATCTATTGAGATGATCATATGGTTTTTCTCCTTCAATTTGTTAATATGGTGTATCACGTTGATTGATTTGCGTATATTGGAGAATCCTTGCATTCCTGGAATAAACCCCACTTGATCATGGTGTATGATCCTTTTAATGTGCTGTTGGATTCTGTTTGCTAGTTTTTTGTTGAGGATTTTTGCATCTATGTTCATCAGTGATATTGGCCTGTAGTTTTCTTTCTTTGTGACATCCTTCCATTCCTTTTAAATCACAATCAGAATAGAAACTGAAATGAGGAAAAATGGAAGGACTTCAGTGTTAGCCCCATAAGCCCTTCAGAGACATGATCCAAGTCTGAAGATTGTTGTCAAGAAACAAGATGGGGGCTTCCCTGGTGGCACAGTAGTTGAGAGTCCGCCTGCCGATTCAGGGGACACGGGTTCGTGCCCCAGTCCGGGAAGATCCCACATGCCATGGAGTGGCTGGGCCCGTGAGCCATGGCCGCTGAGCCTGTGCGTCCAGAGCCTGTGCTCCGCAGCGGGAGAGGCTACAACAGTGAGAGGCCCGCATACTGCAAAAAAAAAAAAAAAAAAAAGAAACAAGATGGTACCATCAAGAAGAGTTTATGTTTGCAAAACCTGGCATCAAAGGTTATTTCCGTTTCTTTAGTTTCTACATAAAATCCAAGAGTAAATTTATATAGTTTTTTAAAGGGGCAGATCTCGTATTTACTAGAAGCCTGGAGAGGGTGAGTGTATGTAGGAAGGAAGGGGGCCACGGTGGCCTCAGGACCCGGCAGACTCATGTCACGTCTCCTCACACGTCATCCGGAGAAAGCAGTTTAATTCCAGTGCTTTTGGCTAAGCGCACAAACTACAGGCTTTCTTTAAAAGACAAAGCAAGGAAAATCAGGCTGCTTCCTGTGTGGCCTTTCGCATGGGCAATGCCCAGGTGGAAGTTTCTGGAAGGTCTGCTTTGCTGTGCCCATGGTCTCTGCTCTCTGCTCCCAGCAAGGCCTCAGTCTCCCTCCTCAGTGCTCCCTGTGTGTTTTGGGATGGGGACCCCCTAATGCTACCTGATGCCCCCATAGAACCCCAGCTCACCACAACGTTGGACTTGCCACTTGGGGCTGAGACCTGGTCTCCTAGCTCTGGTCTCGAGTCTAAACCAGGCCAGACTCAACAGACCCCTTCCAGTGAAAGTTTGAAAGTCAAGTGAATAAATTAATGAATTAACGGGTGTCAAATTAATCAAGTCTTGGGGGTTTGGCTGTGAGGTGGTGACCGTCTTGCAGTGCTATTTAGGGGCCAGCTTTCAAGGGCGTTGTGTCTCCACAAAGAAGGTCCTCCTGGAGCTCAAAGTTAACCCCTTCTGTCGGGGGGAAAACGTTTGGGAAACTCCATCCTGTGTCCCTCCCTGGAAATTTGCAATGGCGTTCAACAGATTTGAGGGCTTAAGAATTCCTCCTATTGAAAAAGTCTGCTAAGCGTTGTTGTAGTTAGTGTTTCTCAGATTTAGTTGATCATAGATACTTAAAAAAAAAACATCTCCTAATACCCCCTGGAATTAGCTCCCATGGAAATGACAGGAAATGATATGAAGTCATACATGAGGGCTTTGAACTGAGATGTGGTTTGAGTCCTGGGTCTGCAGCCCCTCAGATGCTGGGTGACCTTCGGTGTGACACATAACTTCTCTAAGCCTGTTTCCTTTAAGTAAAACGTGGATATAATCCAGTGTTACAAACAACACATGGAATATTCTATCACAATGCCTAAAACACAGTAACCGTTCAATACAATGAATGCCAGGGCAGAATAGGGCTTCAGAAAATGCTGAAACTTATGTGATAAAAGAGGCAAAAAAAATTTTTTTTTCCTTAAGCCAATTGTATGAAGGCATCCAGACAGGTTGTCCAAACAGGATCCATAAATCCCCACTGTCTAGATCAGGATTCTAATTTCAGCTGTTTTGAAAAATACTAATATGCCAATTATTTGGTTTTCTTTCATTGATTCAAATAAACACCTAAGCGAACTAACAGAGGATTCCAGAAAACAGGTCCCAGCACACTCGGAAAGTAAACAGCACATTCATTAGGAATTCCATACTTTGGATGGAGCTCAGAAGACTCCAGAGGCAGAATTCAAAGAAAGAGAATGGTAACAGTTTGTGAGTCAAACATAAAGATGGCAGAATGTGCAAATCAGGTCATCAGTTTTTTCACTGGGGAGATTAGATTTTAATCTGTTTTCAAAAAGACTGAGGTGTATTCGAACTTGTGCAATAGAAATAACTCTCTCCCCACAAAAGGAAAATTTTTTTCTTTTAAAATGCAAACAAAACATATAAGCAATTCCTATTTACAATTGTATCCACTGAGGTTTTATTTGCATTCTAAATAAGATTTTGAAGATTGGGTATTCACAGTGTTCTGTACCTGGAATTTGAGCTGATTTTAATGCTATTCCTGGGCGTTGGTGATAGGAGAGGACAACTTTATTTTCTTCCATTTATTTGGAAAGATCAGCTCTATACTGCAAAAGTGATCATTCTGTTTGAGATCAGCATTCTTTGGGGAAGTTAAATCAATTATACTTCTATTATGTCTACACCAACATGATTTAGCTGTGACATGGACACACATGGAAAACAAGAGACTGTGATTAAGGCATCAGATTTGGGCAGTGGAAAGAAGAGAATTCCTCCTTTTCTAGTGAAACCTCAACCTTTTCTGGATAGCACTGAGCATTACGTTAACGAAATGCCTTCAATGTATGGTTTTTATATGGAGAATTACTTTGGCTACAAAAGAGCCATTTCTCATTTCTTTGGATTCATGAAATAATAGGGACACCGGCAATCCTATCATTCTTGTGACTGAAGTCTGAACGCTTCCATGTCAGAAAGTGCAATTAGCTTTTATTGGGGCCTGATGATACTGCCCTGAATTAATGTACCTGCAGAAGGAATTCTGAATATGAAAAATTACGGCTCCTGTTTGCTCTTATCTGCAATTTCACCTGAATTGTTATTGGGACAGCCTCAGGTTTCTGGTGTGAGTCTGAAATGTCACACAGGCTACAGAACCCAGGCGCTTATCACCAGACCCTCAGCTTACCGTGGACTTGCTTAGTAACTGCCAAGGCAGTGGGGACAAGGGAATGACTTTTTTTCCCCTTTCCAGACTTTTAAATTTTTCTTTCTTTTTTATTTTATTGAGGTATAGTTGATTTACAATGTTGTATTAATTTCTGCTGTACAGCAAAATGATTCAGTTATACATATACATACATTCTTTTTTCATATTATTTTCCATTCTGGTTTATCACAGGATATTGAATATAGTTCTCTGTGCTAGGCCCTTGTTGTTTGTTTATCCATTCTCTATGTAATAGCCTACATCTGCTAACCACCACCTCCACTCCGTCCCTCCCCCAACCCCCTCCCCCTTGGCAACCACAAGTCTGGGGAACGAATTTTTAATTAAAATAAAATGACCATACAGCCAATTTCATCAGAAACTAAGGGAAGGAAGGAACTTTATGTATAACAGTGTGGTGGTAGTGTTTATATTTTCATAATTTTCACATAAAATAATCATTTCCCACACCATCACTTTGTGATGGTGTTAATGTATTCTGACTCCCATTTCATGAATCAAGGATGGGGACGCTTAGATTGTAGTGTCCAATGGTTAGACAAAGTCTTCAGGATGAAGACAAAAACCCAAGTATCGTGCCTTCTTGTTCAATGCTTTTACTCGATTAAATATTCATATCTCATGAAATGAAAGAGACGGAAATTATTTTACCAGTGGCCAAGTGGATGAGAATGCAGCTTAAGGACAGGTCACGGGTTGCAGACCATCACTAAAATGTAAAACTCTTTCTGCTGGGATCTTTCTTCTCTAGACACCAACAACTATTGTAGAGCCTAGGGTCTAGTTTACGTTTTTTTTAAAAGCCGCTTATCAAAGTATAAAACATATGATGGAAAAAAAGATTTTTTTTTCTAAAGTTAGTGGCTGGCTGGCCCTGAAGAAGAGAGAAGGTGAACCTCTATAGAGGCTAAAGCATAAAGGCTTGTAGACAGAGGAGCAGAGGTGAGTGGGACAGTTAGGACGATATTCACGCCCTGTCCTGACAGAGAGGACCATCCTGGAGAGCTGACCATGGAAAGGCCTGTGGGAGAAACTCCACCCTTCGTGCTCTCACATCCCTATAGGGCAGATGCCTGCCTTCTGTGGGGTGGGCACAGACTGCCAGGGGCAGGGACCAAGGTGGGGTGGGGTGTCCCTCAGATATCCCTGCCCTGGCTCAAATTTGTCCCGAATGACACCCAGCCACCCCTTGTGCAAAGAGAGTGGGATCAGAGGACTTTCCTGAGCACTTCTGTGTGTCACGTACCCTTCCAGGGTTTTAGCTGCAGAGTCTAATTGAGAATAACGCCAAGATCCCGAGATCTGGAAACAGGTTGCCCTGGCAGAGGTGGTATTTCTGTCGTGTAGCAGCAGTTAGTGCAATCAAGGGCTCATGATTTAATCCATCCAAACTCCAGTTTCCAACTTAAAATGAGGCGGATAGGGCTAACTCCCTCCCAGGGTTATTGTGTAGACAGAAGGAGATAATCCATGTGATTAATATGGGCTCACTCTTAGCCGCTTCTGTTTATTGATACCGTTGTATTAGTAAACCGTCACTTTAATTGAAGGAGCTAAGTGTTAAAGCATCCTCAATTCAAAGAAAATAAATGTCTCGTCTCAGGGCATGCTTCTGCTTTAGTGTGGTGAGAGAGGACCCGGGCTAGATGGATCTCTTGGTTTTGGAGACAGGAAGATAGTTTTCAGATAGTCATTGAAGTGAACTAGGAACACTTGAGGTTGGCAGGGGACCTTTGTGCTGTGGGAACACAGTGGAGGGAGGTTTTGAGAATGGCTGAAGGTACACGTTTTTGAATTCCACTTAACCACTCCTCTGCAGCACCGGATCCCTTCTGTGTGAAATACACACATGAGATCCCAAGGAGAAAGCTGGGCTATAGTTTTTTGGTTTGGGGCAGAGAAGCGTTGTGATGTTGGTTCCGTTCCCTCATCTTTCAGTTCCATCATACTCTCAACCCCACGTGGAAGGACCAAGTTTGTTCCCATCATATCTGTGTACCAAGGACAACGTCTGGCTTAGCTACAGGCTCTACAATATTCGTTTAATAGATGTTGAACAAGTTCTCATCACTATAAAGACAATTTCTAAAGCCAGATTTTATCATTCCTTGACGAGGTCCAAAAATATTTGTTTAGAAATAAAGGTATACATGAGCCAAAGAGTAAGATCCCCGTAGGGACAATCTTCAAATCTATTTTATGTTAGAACTATTTATTTCTGCAGACTAGATTGCAGTCTCTTGGAGGGAAGTGATTGGGTTTATTCATCTTTGTTTCATCGAAGTGTGTGTTACACGCAGTGCTTTTCCACGTGGACCCTTGAAAAACCTTCCTGCTGTGAGATTAAATTTGACCTGTTGAAAAGAATCAGAATTGATGGTCTTTGAAGAGAATGAAGACCAAAAGTTTAAGAGGACCTGACTGAGACATAGAATGACAAAACAATTGGTATATTTTGTCAAAAGTTTTCAGGAATATGTGAACAAAACAGTAAAAATTGCTCTAATTCTGTACTGAGTTTGTTGAATTAATTACAGCACTTACAATTAAATGCATTATTTTTTATTCTAATGAATGAAAGTTTAATGAGCTGAATCTGTCTTAAATATCTATGATTTTTAGTTGAAAGTTGCCCATGACATTACACTTTTTATGAATTTTCCTTTTGTGAATGTTTTATCTACTTAATAAAATTTTATCATATGAAAATGTGTACATGTGTAATTAAATTTTTGTTAGTTTTTCTAATATGTGATGCATCAGTAAAAGTGAATTTAAAAATTTGTTCAAATTAATAATTAAGAAGTTTCCGATTATTCATTAAATCTCTTAATAAATGCATACTTTTATTAACTCCATTAATACATGTTTATAGCCCTCTAAATACACTCACTTACTGAGTAATATTAAGCTATTTGTCAGGTTATTTCCTCTGAGGGATTTGAAAATAACGTTGACTGAGTTGTGACCTTTTAAGCTCTGAGGAAGACCAAGTTTAAAGTTTAAATTCCCACCTCCTTCCTCCAGTACATACAATATATGGAGTTGTTATTTAAAAAATTTTTATTTTAAATTGGACTGTAGTTCATTTACAATGTCGTGTTAGTTTCAGGTGTACAGCAAAGTGATTCAGTTATACCTATACATGTATCTATTCTTTTTCAAATTCTTTTCCTATTTAGGTTATTACAGAATATTGAGCAGAGTTCCCTGTGCTATACAGGAGGTCCTTTTGGAGTTTTTTTTTTTTTTTAACCAAGCTGCTTTATGACTTTTCAAGTCATTTTTTGGAGATTGTTTAGTTATTGAATCATAGTTTTTTGTTTTTGTTTTTTAATCAATTTATTTATTTTATTTTTGTCTGCATGGGATTTTTGTTGCTGCACTCCGGCTTTCTCTAGTTGCGGCGAGTGGGGGCTACTCTTCTTTGTGGTGCGCAGGCTTATCATTGCGGTGGCTTCTCTTGTTGCAGAGCATGGGTTCTAGGTGCACGGGCTTCAGTAGTTGTGGCACGTGGGCTCAGTAGTTGTGGCTTGCAGGCTCTAAAGCACAGGCTCAGTAGTTGTGGTACACGGGCTTAGTTGCTCCACAGCATGTGGGATCTTCCTGGACCAGGGCTCGAACCCGTGTCCCCTGCACTGGCAGGTGGATTCTTAACCACTGTGCCACCAGGGAAGTCCTGAATCATAGTTTTTAATTCCAGTGAAGCGAGTCACTTTTTCGTTAGATGCTTGTCAAAGGCAGGCTGAAGTTATATGGACCCTTCGCAGCGGGAACCGATTTTGTAGACCGCTGCCCTTGGCAAATGGGCTGAAGACAACAGGGCAGAGGTAAGCTGTTTGCAGTAGACCCACTCAGAGGCTCACTACTGTCTTTGTAGGACCTGCCTGCTGGGAACTACTGCAATCTGGCTCAGTTTTACTGTTACTGCTTCATACCTCTTAAAAGAATTGGTGGGCTTCCCTGGTGGCACAGTGGTTGAGAGTCTGCCTGCCGATGCAGGGGACACGGGTTCGTGACCCGGTCCGGGAAGATCCCACATGCCGCGGAGCGGCTAGGCCCGTGAGCCATAGCCGCTGAGCCTGCGCGTCCGGAGCCTGTGCTGCAACGGGAGAGGCCACAACAGTGAGAGGCCCGTGTACTGCAAAAAAAAAAAAAAAAAAAGAATTGGTGATGCTGATTACAACAGAATGGCGAATGGGCAACCACTGGGGCAAGTTACTGATGTAGGAGTTACCACTATTGTTTCTTAAACATCCTAATGGTTTTAGTGCATATGGCGACCCCACTAGGTCCTTAAAAGGTATGTGACTTACAGACTTTTACATCTACATCAGTAATAAGCTCATCAATGTATGTAGATTATATTATGGCATTAACTTTTTCTTACCCATTTACGTGGACTATAGCATGGCATCCATTTTTGTTTTGTGTTTCCACTAAACCCAGACACTCTGTAGAAAACTCATATCAATATAGGGGCAGGTGATTAAAAGGTACAAACTATTATATATAAAATTAGCTACAAGTATATATTGTATAGCACAGGGAATCTAGCAAATATTTTATAATAACTACAAATGGAGTATAATCTTTAAAATTTGTGAATCACTATATTGTACACCTATAACTTATATATTATTGTACATCAACTATACTTCAGTACAAAATTTTAAAAATACAATGGCAGAAAAAAGACTGAAAACAAGTAAAAAAGGAAACTCATATCTATATTTTAAGGCATCTAAATTTATATTGATCTATTTGTACCCATAGTTATATTTTATTGTAAAGCATTCATATCTGGGAATAGATTAACACTGAAATTATCCCATATTTTTATTGTGTTTTCACTGTGTCTATGTAGGAATGTCTTCCATCTCAGCTTTAGGAAAAATAATATTTCTGTATTTTCTGGATTTCATCCAACTGTATGAAATTGAAAATTGGAGCCACTCAAGTTGTCAAGTTTTCCTATGTTCTCACAATTGGAAATAATAGTTTATCACTTACAACTGGGAGTAATAGTTTACAGATTATAGAACGCCCCTCTCAAAGAACCCCTCAATGTTACCAGAACCAAGTAAGGCCTTCGTGAGGTAGCCGTTCCACATTATTTACACTTACATGGAAATTAAACTCTGGTTCGAATGTTTTCCTACATACATACTTATGGAGGTTCATTTATCTCTGGAACAGAATCTGGCTGGCTGTACATAGCTAGGACCATTTTCCCAGAACCTGCAGAAATTTTAGTTCAGTTCCAACAATGTAAAAGGGCTGCAGCTGAGTCATTTGCTGTTACTGTTTGTATTTTTTAATGGTCAATATAAATAATTTGGTATTTTTTCCTCCCCCAACAAAATAATGCATGTACGGACACATAGGCACAAATCAGACCAGATTCACCAGGTGATTGACAGATCATCAATCCCGCTTTAGCCACATGGAATTAAAGGTAGGAGTAAACTGCCAGCCCCAACTATTTCTACTGTTGCCTGAGGGCTGCCCTTCCATAGAGAAGGCAAAGACCCTTAAGCCAAGAAGTTAGTTTCTTTTCCTGCCTCACCAGGCTTTACTTAATCTCTGTGGGCCTCAGATGATTTATCCAAGACATGGTACCTATCTCAGAGGGTTCTTGCAAGGATAAAGTGAGTTAATATATCGAAAACAATTTGAACAGTGCCTGGCATGCAGTAAGTCTTGTATTTGTGTTGGCTATTCATCTCCCAAATAATCATAATCATAATCATAATGACAGTAATAATAAAACTACTCACCATGTCAAAATTATCCTGGATGGTTTAAAATTTAAATTTAAATCATATCACTTGAACAAATATTACGTAACACATCTGCTTCCATTTTTAATGGCGAAAGATTTTGTGACCGACGGTATCTTTCTAACTCATGAGAGTGGTTTCACATACTCTTACTCATTTAATACGGCCGGGGGGGGGGTTTCTTGACATTTCTTACACCTCAGCAGTTCTGCGGGCACTTTCTATGGGCCTCTAGCGCACAGACAGCAGACCACACAGATCATTTCAGGGGCTCCCAAAGTCATCCACTCTTTCTCTCAGGCTGGGCAAATGGAACGTAGGGCCCAATTCTGGGACGACTCTCTCTTCTAGAATGATTCCTCTGTCCTGGAGCAGAGCCATTCCTACCTTTTACCCTGCTTTGAAAATTATTCTTTCTGAATAGGATGCACCACAAATGCCCCATGCGGACTCTTAGTTCGCTCAGAGAAGTGAGAGGCCAGATGATATCCATTAGACAGAAAGTAATGGTGACATTAGTCTAATAAGAGTACACTGGGCTTCTAGTAATTCAGAGTGCTTAAACTGCATTATTACAATTTTGGCAGAATTTACCTTAATGGACTGAGAGAATTAAAATGCTGCAGATATGGACATTGTAATGCATTTCTTCTTTCAGTGTGGATGTGTGTGCTTAAACTGGCCTGGCTATTTGAAATACAAACAAAATAAGATTCGTCTGGGGAGGTGAAATGTAAACTAAGTGTTAACACCAGCGATGAAGCTAGAATAGGGGTGCTTGGCTGGCCTGGGGATGGGCAGGGCTGAGAGTAACTTCCTCCTCTGAGGTGGGGAGGCCCCAGGGTAGAGTGTCCAGGGGAGAGTGTGGAGCTGTCCGGGGCAGTGGGGAGGCATCCGTGAGGTCAGATCTGTGTGCTTTATTGCTGGCACTCAACCCTGAGGCCAGGAAGAAGGAAGGTGCCCAAGATGAGATGGGAAAGGTAGCAGGAGGTTGATCCACTGAGAAAGGCCCGGCTAAGTCTTGGAGGGGATGGGTCACAGTGGGGGGGAACTCTGCAGGATTACAAACAAAGAGACGGCATAACTAGACTGGTATTTTAGAAAAATACAGTAAAACTTAAAATGCCAGCAACAAAGCAGTTCAGTGGGCATTAGAGAAACTCTGAAAGCTTATTGCTTATCTCATCTGAGTTAAACTCAGCTGAGGCCACACCTACAGCGATCAGCAGAATCTAGTCTTACCCCACCCCCCCCAGGCACACCTGGTCAGCCTAGAGCTTCTTCTAAAGGAACCTGACACAATTAAGACAAGGAGGACAGGGAGGGGGAGGGGAGGAGCAGTGGGGAAGAGGCGCCCTCTGAGGTTCTTTCCAGAAGACAGAATATTTGAGGGCGTCAGACACATCAGGATTGCTGAGATGGGGGAGGGAGAAGGCAGACGGGCGAGGCGAATTAGGTCAGCAGGACAGGGCACAGAAAGCGACCCTGCTCAGTTCATCGAGATGGACCTTACATGGTAGGATTCTGAACTTCCTTTTGATTAGAACACAGAAGAAATGAGCTTCATTCCAAGAGTTCAGAAGTTTAAAACAAACCAGTTGCTCAGTCAGATCTCTAGCTTTTCCTGGTTCTAAGACCTGTGAGGAGCATTTCCAACAAGCTCTCTGAAAGCAGGGTCCCCAGCACACCCCCACGGTCGACACGGGAGCAGATTTCGAGAAGCCACCTCCATGTTCATTGCAGCATTATTTACAATAGCCAAAATATGGAAACTTAACCTAAGTGTCCATCAACAGATGAATGGATGAAGAAAATATGGTATATATGTATATATATATATATATATAATATTAATATAATGGAATATTATTCAGCCATAAAAAAGAAGGAAATCTTGCCATTTGCAACAACATGAATGGACCTTGAGGGCATTATGCTAAGTGAAATAAATCAGACAAAGATAAATACCTTATGATGTCACTTATATGTGGGCTCAAAAAAAGAAAAAGCTGATCTCATAGATACAGAGAACAGATTGGTGGTTGTCAGAGGTGGAGAGTTGGGGGTGAGCAAAATGAGTGGGTGGTCAAACGCACAAACATCAAATTTCCAGTTATAAATAAATAAGTCCTGGGGATGGAAGGTACAGCATGGTGACAATAGTTAATAATTCTGTATTGTATATTTGAAAGTTGCTAAGAGAGATCTTAAAGTTCTCATCACAAGAAAAATTTTTTGTAACTTTGTGTGGTGATAGATGTTAAATAGACTTATTGTGGTCATCATTTCATAATATATACAAATATGGAGTCATTATATTGTACACCAGTAACTAATACAATGTTACATGTCAATCATACCTCTATGCCTGGCACATAGCTGGGAATCTTTGAGTATCTTTTCTTTTTTTTTTTAAACTACATGCACAGACTCTAGACAATGCTATATATATATATATTTTTATTAATTTTTATTTTTGGCTGTGTTGGGTCTTCGTTTCTGTGCGAGGGCTTTCTCTAGTTGCGGCAAGCGGGGGCCACTCTTCATCGCAGTGCGTGGACCTTTCACTGTCGTGGCCTCTCTTGTTGTGGAGTACAGGCTCCAGACGCGCAGGCTCAGTAGTTGTGGCTCACGGGCCTAGTTGCTCTGCGGCATGTGGGATCTTCCCAAACCAGGGCTCGAACCCGTGTCCCCTGCATTGGCAGGCAGATTCTCAACCACTGCACCACCAGGGAAGCCCTCTTTGAGTATCTTGAGGTGAATAACAATGCAGAGATAGCTCTGTTATATGTTCCAACTAGTCTAACAGTGAGATTAACGTTGCCCTGGAATCCTGCGCCCTCCTGAGTGGAGTCCTGAGTGGACTCTCTGGATGACCAGCCATGTACTCTAGTTCCTTGTTGGCTGGGGCATCATGGACTGTCTCAGGGGCCGTGCAGCTGGGGACAGTGCTTCACTGAGGGCTCCTTTTAGGTATCCACTCCCCTTTGTAAGTCTGATAACAGCACAACGGACCTCGGGTCATCATATGTTTTTGCACCAGATCAGATTGCCACGGGGTCAGTCCCCTGGATTTGTGCCTGAGCGGCCAGGACAATGGCCAAAAGCTCCGGCTCTCCTCCTCCACTCTGCCAGTTCCTCTCTGCACGGAGCAGAGTTCCAGACTGTGCCAACATGGTTAGGAGCAGAAGAGACTCAGCTGTGGAAAGCGAAGCGTCACTTCCCGAGATCTATGATTAGAGAGGTCGAGCCTAAACCTTGGTCCTGGATAGAACACGCTTTATGGGGCAACAGTCCTCAAATTTATTTTTCAAAAATCAGCAATATTTCTCACGGCAACCACTCAATTTATGGGCCCTTTCAGTGAACAACTGTGGAGTACCACTGTACCTCTGCTCCAGGTACCCTGAGCGTCACGATGGATACTGCCAAGACCACAGTCTCTGCCTTTAAAGCCTCCTTGGTGTAACTCAGGGCCCAAAATTGTTACCCTTGGGGTAATCCCAGACTGCTGCCTTCCTGTGTGTGACTGTGATCAAACAAGGATTTTTACTTTTTTTTTTTTTTTTTTTTTTTTTTCGGTGCGCGGGCCTCTCACTGTTGTGGCCTCTCCCGTTGCGGAGCACAGGTTCCGGACGCGCAGGCTCAGCGGCCATGGCTCACGGGCCCAGCCGCTTCGTGGCATGTGGGATTTTCATGGACTGGGGCACGAACCCGTGTCCCCTGCATCGGCAGGCGGACTCTCAACCACTGCGCCACCAGGGAAGCCCTACATTTTTTAATGGTTGAAAAATCAAAAGAAGAATAGTGCTTCTTTTCTTTTTCTTCTTTCTCTTTCATTTCTTGTGACATATCTGGCTAAGCAAAATACTCATTAGAATAACCCCACTCTGCTACTGTGCTAGCCATGGATGTCAGATTGCTGGGATTTGGGGGATTATCTTAAATACTCCAAATAACCAATTACTGTGATTTCTGGTTTACAAAATGTTGGATCACTGGATGTTATTGTTCATTGGAAATTAGTAGGAACTTCTAACTCCTGAAATAGAACTATATTTGAGACAATGTGTCCAACATTGTATATGATCATTAAGCCTGTTTTTCTCTCTGCTAACCTGCCTTTGAAAACATCAATAGAGATTGAAAGGCAAAAACCTTACAGTTCTGCCTGGGGTCAACTGCTGTGATTTAGTCTAGAAATAACCAGATAGGAGTCAGCCTCATAGGAGACTCTGAAATTGGATCATTGCCTCTGCAGCTTGGTTTGCTCTTGAGGTTAAGATTATTGGAAGGAGATCAATAATTATCAGATGTATCAAATCCACTGAAAAAATAATTACACAATATTTAACTGGTGTCATAACATGAGAGAATGGTCTTGCTTGAAGTAAAGGATGATACTGATACTACTATCTTTAAATCAAGATAAGAAAGAACCCTACAACTCTCTCTGTCTGTCTCTCTGTCTTTCTATGTGTGAGCATGTGTATAAAAATGTAAAACTATACACACACAAACACACACACACACATGCATACATTTCTCTTCTTTTTTCCATACTAAATGAAATAATGACTATAAAAAGTATAAAGCAGCCTGAACCTAGAAAAGTTGTCATGGACATTCTAGGTAATTTTGTTTCAAATTGATAGATTCAAACTACTTCCCCATGAGTAGAAATGAACTAAATCATATCAGTAGCTTTTATGAAATACATTGGTAGTTTAACTTCCTGAAATTTATTAACTGGCATTCCCTGTAGCAGTTAACCTCTCTCTCTTCTTACTTGTTTGGGTGGGGGGCAGTGAATTTCTTCCTCCCTTCCTTTCTTTTTTCTTTTTAACATTTCTCACTCATTCATATAACTGACATGCTAAATGCTTCGAGAATATGGACGCCAAATGTCAGCTAAAAGCATACATATAAATTATGTAAATTTTCAATATCCTGCTTTTATTTATTCAATAAATAAAAATTGAATAAGATTTGCAATAGCTTGTAGGTATATGCTTTTATTAAGTTTTTATTAAAAATATTAGCGCTTATGAAAGAAAAGACTGGTGGGACTGGTCATGGAGGAGGCGACTGAAATTCGTGGTGAAACCAGAGAGAATGGATAGTTTTACTGCAGGGCAATAAAAGCAGAAGAATGCTTTTGCTAATGATGATGATCTCTCCCATCCCCTTTCTTTTTTTTTTTTTTTTTTTTTTTTTTTTGCGGTACGCAGGCCTCTCACTGTTGTGGCCTCTCCCATTGTGGAGCACAGGCTCCGGACGCACAGGCTCAGCGGCCATGGCTCATGGGCCCAGCCGCTCCGCTATATCTGGGATCTTCCCGGACCGGGGCACGAACCCATGTCCCCTGCATCGTCAGGTGGACTCTCAACCACTGCGCCACCAGGGAAACCCCCCATCCCTTTTCTTAACCATACTGTTTTACTGGTCAGTGTGGCCACTAGGAGTTTTATTTTTTCCATGATTTTCAATGAGCTTACTCCATTTGGTAGAGGAAAGTTACTGAATGCATAGCACAAGTAATTTAAATTTTGTAACTGTGTAAAAATGTTCTTATCTATGTAAAATTACTAATCTGAAAAAACTTATTTGTTAGATAGTTAATTATGTTTTGATTCAGAAAAGTATATGTGATTGTTCAAGGAACAGAAGAAACTGGCTAAGTCTGTGTTGACACTTCTGGGGGTGTGGGAGGAGCCTCCTGCTTCTGTGCATAATGTTCATTTATTTTTCCCTTGTATCTTCTGTTTAATGCACTTGGGAGAGGGGATAGTCACAACCACTCTAGTTTGAGTGAGTTTATCCTCTGTTTTGCTGAAGGTAAAGACACTCTGTGTACACAGCTGGCCTTGGAGGAGTAAGAACAGGACACACCATCAACATAATGGAAGAGGGGCAGCGGGGAGATGAGGTTGAGGTACCCAACAGTAACTCAGCGCCCAGCGGAGAGGAACATCTCTGATCCTACGGAGGACTTTGCAGCTTGTATAAAATGACACTTAATCATTAAATTATGGGGACAATCTTGTTATGTAGTCTTGAATAATAGACACATTTTAAACAAGATGTAAGAAAAAATGAAGTTACTCTATATTTGTCATTTTCACCCCTTAAAATCTAAGTTTTTCCAAGTTTAAGATGTTTATATAAAAGTGCTATGGTACCACTTTTCTAGTTTTTCAGAGTAATCTAAATTATGTCTTTATTGAAAAACATAGTTATCTGGTCATTGTTAACTATTGGAATCTCTCTGGAAGGATATTCACAGGAAACAGTTGATATATTTAATCACTACTTTTGGGGCCATATATTATTTTTAACACAGTCTGTAAAAAACGGTCCTGGTCTCTCCGGATGCCAATCTTTGGTTGCAAGGATATATCTTCTAGTAATTACTCAAAGTTAAAATGATCAATACTACTCTGTGGACGTAAGGATGGCAGGTGAAAGTTGAGAATAGATAACGCATCAGCACACAAAGCAGAGAGGCAAGGAGAACAGATGTGGTCACAGACATCAGGAGTTCAGGAGACCAACCCTTAAGTTGCGGGGACAAAGCGTCAAAGATGGCTCAGGACTCCCTCTGACACTGGGGAACTGAGAGCTGAAGAGTCCTCACATGAGTGCTGTTGAATTAAAGACAATTCAGTGACAGAAATGCATGATTTTCACCCTACAGCTTTCATGAAACAAGTTGGACAATGCGTATGTTTCTTCAAAAACAAGCTCTATGTGTTGAGGGTTAGGGAGTGGGTCATACCATCTCATTACAATTCTGGACGTCCTCTTTAGCATCTGACAAAGTTTCTATATTTTCTTAAGACCTCCCAGAAACAAACATGCAACAATGAAAAAAAAAAAAAAAAAAGGAAGTTAAACAATGATTGGCTAAATTTGAAAGGTACATAACTTTTTCACATGATACCGTTCCTAATGCAACACTCCTTTCTCTGCTGTTCTCCCATTTTCCAAATAAAGCCACCCTGAAGAAGTGGTGTCAATCAGCTTAATTAAAAATACTTCCTTCATCTTTGCTACAGTATACTTTCTTCTCCTTGGCTGACTTTTACCGAAATGAGTGATTTAACTTCTTAGAAGAGATTGCTGCTAGTGTTACAACAGCTGATGAATATGGGACCCCCTCTCACACTGGCTCTTTGGGGACCTGTAGTGTAGTTAGGTAAACAGTGATCTCATTTTTCGTCATTGCAGTTGAACTGACATTGAAATGAAAGATGCGAGGTAGCTGTCAATTTACTTTTTCAGTTTGTTTTGGCTTTTGGGCTTTTCCTCTCAAGGAGCTACCTCTGAGGAAACATGAAACTTTTTTTTTCTGCTTACTTATTGTCACTATAAAAGCAATACCTGCTCATTAAATAAGTGGAAAAGAATAGAAGAAAGATAAGAAGTTACTGATAATCCCCACCACTTATAAACACTGTCTATATTTTCCTTGACTTTGAAACATGTTTAGGAAGTCTTTGTACATTATTTTTGTAGGTTTCCAATAACTGGAAATGAGAAAGCTCCTCAAGCTGTTCTGGAAGCTCGACATTCTTAAATGGTTACTTAAGCCTAAAATATTTCAGTCGAGTTAAACTTTGACCAACCCAGGTGACTAGTTTATAGGTCTTAAAACCTTGTGGAATACTTCGTATCAGCAAAGACCACACACCCCGAATTCCTGGACGGTGTCTGGTGTTTTCTTTCCCTAAGTATTTCAGACACATTCTTCTCATTTGAAAACATTGCGTCTTACTCAACAACTTCTGTATCTAAACTATGGTAAAGATACATGGAAAAGAGATGACATCACAGAGCTGATTTTGTTCTTTTAGCCTTCTGTTCAGCTGAAGTTGAGCAGCGGTAATGAGTCATGCTGTCTTGTGACCAGCCGGGCGCTTTTCCAATCAGAGAGACTGTTAAGATCTCTGACAACAGAACCTGTCATTGTCTGAAGAGTAGATATCAACGGTGACCTACCTGTATGCTTGGTGATCCAGGCTTCTGGCTTCTGTGAGTAACAAAATGTGTTCCCATCCCCGCTGAATGATAGAACACCAGTGATGAGGTAGTACTTAGTAAAGCTGACTCATTTCCTCATTTAGAGATGAAGGGGATTGTCCAAGAAATAATCTCCCAGGTAAGTCATGGTTCCTTCAGGTAATACGTGGTGAGTCTTTTCAAAGCAAGGCTGACTGTAACACTGCCTTGTCAGTGATGAGGTCTATGAAAAAGCAAATTTCTTTACGAAATAATGTCAGACATTAAAAGCCAGGTCCATTTTTATCCTTAACCATGGATGCATTGCTGATTTCAGATGCTACTCACAAAAAAGAATTCCCATTGCACAATCAGGTGTACAGATGATTGAAATGTTCCCATTAATTAAAATGTGGAATCAGTGTCGACTTTCCTTTTTATTTTCCACCACGCACATTTTGGGATGATGCTACAGCTGTTACCCTGGACATCTCTGGGAGATATCTGTGGGGGAGTGCTGGATACCCCCTCCATACAGCCCAGTTCCATGGGGCTGTGGGATTTCCAGCCAAGTCAGGTTGACTTGAACTGACTCAGCAGGTGCTGCCATCTTGGGAAACCAGGAGACCTCCTCCTTCCTGACTTGCTGTAATCTCCTGGGCTTTACAGTCAGGCTGCCTTTACAAACACATTTCTCAAAGCCAGTTTGGAGCATATTTATTTTTTAAAGTACAAGAAGCCTGTTGGGAGAAAAACATTAGATCAATGCAATCCTCTGAATACCACCCAAAGTCGTAACTCATTTCTTCTTAGACTAGATTTTATTTACGAGTATTTTTTTTTAATTGAAATATAGTTGATTTGTAATGTTTCGGGTGTACTGCAAAGTGATTGTTATACATCTATCTATCTATCTACCTATCTACTTTTTCAGATTCTTTTCCATTATAAGTTATTACAAGATACTGAATATAGTTCCCTGCACTATACAGTGGGTCCTTGTTACTTATCTATTTTATATGTACTAGTGTGTGTCTGTTAATCCCATGAGGGTTCTACAGGACTGGAAACAGGTTCCTCTAACTAGGATTTCCTTACTTTCACTCATTTATAACGTGTGCCTTGCCCTCTGTTGCCTCTTTCCCTACTTGGTATGCCTTCTTCTGAATTCTCATGGAACATTAACAGTTGTGCCATTAATTCTTTTTGTTGTTGGGAAATCACAAATTATGAAACGTTAAACTGAGCACATTTAAAAATAACCTAGGCTTTTCTGCTGTTTGGGTAAGGCCACTTGCTTGTTTGGGGTTGCTAATGGGAATAAATGACCATGTGTGATTACTTCTAGAGCCAGCTTGTTTGCCCAGAGGAAAGAATTCATTGAACAGCCACAGACTACATTCCAGAACGTTAGCCAAGCACTTTGCGACAGGGTACCATTGGGTCATAGCAAGGCCTGCCACCACTCCTGGCAGAGCGACTCCAAATACCTGCCCATGGGACAGAGGTCTGGTTGCAGGAGGTCGGTGCGGGCTCTCATGGCAAGAATTTTTATGAGTGCTTCTTTCCTCCGTTTACTTTCCTGATAAAAGGTCATTGGAATTTTTAAGTCTCTGGAAATGCATGGGACTCTACTTTTTTTTTCAGAAGGTGCTTTCTATGCTTTGCAATGAGTTCTCCCAGTGAACTCCGATCTAAATTCTACATTGCAGGGTGCTGATGTGAGTGTGTGTGTGGGAGGGCGGTAATTTCAAATACTTCAGGACCCGGAATAGATTTGTCACTTTGTTATTTCTCTCCTTCCTTGCTGACAAATCGCAATGCTATTGTTCAGAGTTTGGAATCTGAGAATCCGCAGAGGCAGCTCATTGGTCCTCAGGGAGGATGACAATTAGCACGGCAGGTGGAACGCTGCACCTCCCGACCTCCCAACCCCTCTTTTATCTGTTTTACAAATTGGACAACTCTGCTTTGATTTGCTTTCGTGTAAGAGTTTATCGGAGCTCGAGGAGATAAAAGTTGTCAAAGCTGAGCCCAGAAAGAGGTTGATGCCGCCACGTGTGGTCACTCAGAAGAGAAGTAGGGTTGGGGCTCAGGTAATGTGTGTGAGCTGCCCGTCCAGGTGGGCCTCCTCTGGATTCTCAGGGGCTTATCTGCAGACAGCCTTGAATGGATGGTGACTGAGAGCATCGTCCTGGAGCGCAGATGCCCCGGTGCCTGTACTGGGGGAAGGGGCCTCTAAGGAGGTGGTAAAGGTTAAATGAGGTCATCAGAGAGGATCCCTCATCCAGTAGGGTTAGAGTCCTCAGGAGGAGACAGCAGAGAGCTTCACACCCCCTCCCCCGCATTTTCTGTCTGTCTGTCTCTGTCTCTGTCTCTCTCCTCCCTGTGAGGACACAGTGAGAAGGCAGCCGTCTGCAAGCCCGGAAGAGAGCTCTCACCAGCACTTGGCCATGACTCCAGCCTCCAGAACCGTGAGAAATAAAGCCCTGTTGTTTTAGCTGCCTGGTCTGTAGGACTTGGTTATGACAGCCCGAGCTGACCTGTACACAGAGGGGCCTCTCCTTCTGAGGGGCCAGCCCTGCTTTCCCCACCTGCCCTCTGCTTGGTGGTACTCTAGGTTTTCTCACAGCCTGTGTGTTCCTGCCTCCCATCTGGATTAGAAGCTTCGTCCTTAGGACTCCAGTAACAGGCCGTATCATGATTTGCACCCCTCGGGCACTAGCCAAATACATTTGTCAAACTATAAAGTGTAATATTTGCTGATTGATTAACTAGTCTCAAAGATGATTAACCAAGTTGTACCTATAACTTGAAATAGTTTGTTTTTACTTTGGTTTCAGAATTGGCAAAGAAATATGGGGATACTTATGAACAAAATTTCTGGCTACTTGGTGATATGAGTGTGTTGTTTATTTTCTCCTGGAATGATCCAGATTCAGAGAGTTACCTCAGCACTGACCTTTACCTTGCATATAAACATAAAATGGGGCCCAGGACTCCAAATTCTACAAAACTCACTGTAATTTTCTTTGAATGGAGGTCGTTTTATCAATAATATTAAAATCCCATTAAATTATCTGATCCTAGACCAGGGTGCTTCATACTGTTCCCTTTCTTTATAATTATTGAATCTCTTTTTCGTAGAAAAGAGGAAAAATCCCTTGAACCAGAAATGATTCCTTTCTACTCTAACAGTATTCCTTTTTTCACTCTGGGTGAAATAAACTTAACATAAAGGAGCTGAACTCTCCACTCCAGACCACACGATTTAATGTGATGTGGGATTTTCAATTAATGGCAATACCTTGGACTTGATCAGAAAATCAAGCCACGAGAACTGAAGCCGCAAGGGGTTAATACTTTTTCATTGTTTTTACAGAAAGACTATGTATGTCAAAAAATAATCCAAAAGGATTTTTCATTTGCATTTCTAACCTAAAATGGCCCCGTGATTAATTTAACATGCTTGATGTGCGTCATGGAATTATCAGTTACCTTTCTATTGAATTACAAAAATCAGGGACATTTTGTTTAATCAACACTAATGTTCAGAAATGTATTATCCGTGATGTTATCTGTTCTATCCGAACGTTGCAAATTAAAAAAAAAAACTGCTCTGCCACCATGTCATTAAATTATGACATCTGAGTGAAAAGGCCGCATCACAAGCTAGCGGCCCTGTGACTCGCCTGAGCCCCACCTGACTGATGCCATTGGCTCCATCCCAGAAGCAAAGGTGAGGGAAGCAATGACAATTATCTCAGTGATTTTGGCCACTGTCTTCTTCCTCAGCAACACAAAGGTGGCACAGGCGAAACGAGAGAGACAGTTGATGCTGTAAAAGTTTTGCTCAGGCTGTTGGATTTATTTAGATAATTGCTTAAAAAACTTCTGCCACGTCGACTTCATTCTTCTGAAATGACTCTATGTCTTAATACATTTAGAATTATATTCAGCTGCAAGTTACAGAGAGTACAATTAAGAGAGGTATTTCACACTGAGGTTATATTTCACTCATAAAAATACATACTGAGGAGGAGGGTTCGGGGCTAAAGCAGCTTCATAGTAACATCTTCAAGGATCCAGTGTCCTCCTCTCATTTCTGACCCTCCTCCCTGCCCTATAGGGTTTATTCTCATGGTTCTAGGATGCCTGCTGCCCTTTGAGGCAGCTCCATGTTCAGGTTTTTTTTTTTTTTTAAGGGGAAGATGGTTGTTCAACAGGTATAAAGTTTCAATTATGCAAGAGAAATGGGTTCTAGAATCCGCTGTACAACACTGGGCTTATGGTCAACAATGCTGTATCGTACAATCGCAAATTTGTTAAGAGGGTAGATCTCGTGGTAAGTGTTCTTATCACAAGAAAGAAAGCGAGCAAGAAAGAGAGAGAAGGAAGGAAAGAAAGAGAGAGAGAAAGAGAGAAAGAAAGAGAGAGAAAGGAAGGAAGGAAGGGGAGAAGGGAGGGAGGCGGGTAGGGGACAGCAGGAGACTTTTGGAGGTGATGGATAAGTCTATTACGTTGTTTTTGGTGACAGTTTCATAGGTGTTTGCACACGTCCAAACCCATCAAATTGTACACATTAAGTATGTGTAGATCTTTGTATATCAATTATACTTCAATAAAGCTGCTAAAAAGAAAAAGAAAAAAGGGAAGAGTGCAGTGTCTTTCTCCTGAAGAATCCTTTTTTGTTTGTTTTTTACATATTTGAGAAGTATAGTCCTCCCAGGAAATTCTGCTTACCTCTCACAGTCCAGAACTTGGCCACATGTCCATGCCCAGCTGCAAAGGGGCTGGAATTATCTTTCCAGCCTCCAAAGCGAGCAGGGGAAACAAAAGACAGGGATTGAAAAGCTTTTGGGTGGCAAACCCACCCCCTCTGCCATCCTGTCTTTCGTGGATGCGGTGTAAGAGGCATAACAGACAGTCACATTGTGGGTTTATCTCCTCACTTTGTTGACTCTCCCCCAAAAAATTCCAAAAAAAAAAAATCCCAATTTAACAAGGTCCTACAATATTGCATGGAGAACTATATTCAATATCCTGTGATAAACCATAATGGAAAAGAACATAAAAAAGAATGTATATATATGTATAACTGACTTGCTCTGCTGTACAGCAGAAATTCACACAACACTGTAAGTCAACTATACTTCAATTAAAAAAAAAACATCCCAGTTGATTTTGACCAGTTCACTGGAACTAAGAGTGACACGAAATGATCCACAGCAGGTTCGAACTCTACCGCTGTCACTCACCAGCTGTATGACCCGGGCAAGATTCTTCAGGCCTATAACCCTCAGTTTCCTCATCGCTAAAAACGAGCTTCCGCCCTTGGTAGATTTCTACAGGAACAGCTCTGATGTGTCACTCCTTTTGTATGAATTCCTCTTCACACTGAATCTAGGCTTCGCTCAGCCCTTCTTTAGCCAGTGGGACATCAAAACACACAAAACAAGCAAACAGAGCACAGTGAGCATGAGGTCAGCTGGTCTGAGGGGCAAGGTGGAGAGAGGGGGTGGCAGAGAGGAAAGACCTTCCAGGAAGAGGGGCCCAGCTTCTAGCTGTCCCAGCCGAGCCCAGCCCCTGGTCACCTGGGAGCTGACTGCAGCCGCCTGCAGAAGTCCAGGCCAGACCTGTGCAACGTCTAAGCAAATCACCCATGGGTATGTTAAAAAAAGTCGGACATGGTTGGTTTAAGCCACCAAGTTTTGGGGCAGAAAAAATAACTGGTACACACACCAACTTTCCAGTGTTGCTGCTGGGGTGAATTACAAGGGTTGTGAGGCACAAAGCGAGCACTGGAAAATACTAGTTATTATTATTGTTGTTGTTATTGTTATTTTCCATTGTACAACATAGATACATGAAAAAGCCTTGCCAGTTAGAAAAGAAATAATCTGCAGATACACTCTTAGCACCTGCAATCAGTTTGGCATTGTCCTGTGCTATGGGGCTTTTCTTTAAGAAGATTATATCCTGGCTGATACATTTAAGATAAAGAAACAGCGCATTTATTACCACAGGCTATAAACACATGATAGGAGACCCAATTCTATGAACGTAACAAGTAAGTAAACATTCAAGGAATCAATACAGATTTTTGGAGGAAGCTTCACGGGAAAATGTATTTCTTGGTCAAGGTCTTGAGTGTAGGGAAATATTTAATAATACTATTAATATTTGGCATTTGTTGAGAGCTCCTTGTGTTCCAGGCATGACAATAAGCATTTACATGCAATTTCAGATTTAATCCTCACCATAAACTTATGAGCCAGTTTTATCCTATTCTTGTTTACTTATGAGGACCCAGAATGAGGAAGAAATTAAGAAATCCCCTGATCTGTCCAATATTTCCCCTCTGATCAGCAGTAGAGCTGGGATTTGATGCCAGGGTCGCCTGATTCCAGAGCAAATGCTCTTCTTCTTTGCACAGAGGCTGGTAGAGAAATTAACTGTATTTATACCCTAAGAAAACTCATTCTGACGTTGACAGGACAGTTAATTGTTATTGCGGTCACAAGCCTACCATGACCTACGTTCTAAAAGGTCCTAAGTAAATGTATTAACAGAAAGTTCTTTTAATGATTAAAAGACATAACATACTGTTCTAGAGCAGAAGAATAAAACCAGCTAACACGTATCTAGGGCTTACTCTGTGCCAGGCACTTGTCCTAGTGCTTTATGCATTTGGTACTTACTTGATTCCTTCCAACAGGAGGAGGGTACATTCTTTTACTTTCCCCACTTTAAACCAGATACAGAGATATTAAATCAATCTCCAAGTCACCTGACTGAAAAAATGGTGGGCAGGGATGGAACCCAGGATGTCAAGCTGTGTTCTGCCCACTGAGCCCAAGTCCTCTGCTAAGCGCTGTGTGAGCTCTTCCACACGGGAACTCAAACCTCGACAGAACCAAGAGGTGGACGAACGTGTACAGAGTGACAATCTCTTCTGCACATTTCAGCTTGTGCCACGCAAAGTGTCATCCCATCAAAAACTAGGACCCTGAGCTCCAGAGAATTACTGAGCGTGGATTTCGTTAGCGAGGAAGCTGGGGTTGATTCTAATCTAATGGCAGACTCACCTTTTTTTGGGGTCTTTTAAACATTAATTGTATTTAATGAAAGTTCTACATGAATGTAGTTTGAAGAAAGAAATTGTTCTACCAGGCTTCTTATGAAACAACAGCTATTCTCAGCCCCCCTCTCTGATATGTCCTCCTTCCCAGAGGAAACTTTTTTTTTTTTTTTTTTTTTTTGCTGTACGCGGGCCTCTCACCGTTGTGGCCTCTCCTCTCCCGTTGCGGAGCACAGGCTCCGGACGCACAGGCCCAGCGGCCATGGCTCATGGGCCCAGCCGCTCCGCGGCATATGGGATCCTCCCAGACCGGGGCACGAACCCGTATCCCCTGCATCGGCAGGCGGACTCTCAACCACTGCGCCACCAGGGAGGCCCCCAGAGGAAACTTTTTTCAAATCTTTTCACTCTTTGGCTTTCTAACATAGCTCAAATACCACGCTGATATTGCTGTTTCTTGATTTTCCAGTTCTAGGAGTAATCTGTTGAATCCTCACCGCGGACAATGAGAAATGACCCCTGATCATCCACTCTCCCTCATCCTTCCATAATTACACTTTTAATCTGATTTTCCTCCTCTGCTCAGCTCCTTGTTTTCTCTGCAGTTAAAGGTTTTATATTTGTTTCTATTTTGCTTAGGGTTTTATGTATTTATCACGAATTAGCCCCCAAACTCTCCTCTAGCTGTTAAGTCCTCCCTCACCATATTCACATGGTAACCGTTCTATCCCTGTTCACCCACCTCCCCAGACTCCTCTCCCAGCCAGAACCTTCTCTCTGCTCCATTCTGCAAGAGATGCCTCCCAGGCCTCCTGCAGAAGCTGCTTCTGGAATTTTCTCTCACCATCGCTATGGGAATTCCCTTTACCTTGCTCTTGTGTTTTATCTCTATTTCTGAGATTTCAGGAAGTTCTTATCCTTGGTTGATTTGCTCAGTTTGGTGAGCATATCTGTGTTTGCGTGTCTGGGTCAGGCGGTGCTTGCGGGTCTGCAGAACCTCAGGGACTAGAGTGCGGCCCTGCCTGGGTGCCACTACTGAATACTGTTTCTTTCATGCACATAGTAGGGCCACTTTTCTTCCCATCCTGCAAGTTGGGAGCAGCTGTGATTTGCTTTATCCGTGAAACGTGTCTCTTCCAGCAGAAGCCTTAGCAGCCAGTGTGTGATTTGCTGTCTCCTCCTCCTTCCTTTGGTGTCTGGATGTGACTCAGCGTCCAGTGCTGGGTACGGAGGAAGTGAAGAGCAGAAATTTGTGGCGCCTGCCACTGAGATTTGGGGGTTCTTTGTTACTGGAGCAGAACCAAGCGCAACCTGGTTGGTCCCAGTGCAAGTCAGGAGACATGAAACCTCCAGCTGCATCGTGTTGCAACTCATCCAAGTTCCCTTCAGTAACACTTGGTGATTTATCTCTTTTTCAGCAGCTACTGCAGCCAGGCAAAGGCTAAGAACTTCACATTCATTATCTAATTTACTCTTTCCACTAAAGTAGGACTTGTTCTAATTTCCATTTAATCCCAGTATCCCATTTAATCCTATTGTCTAATTTAACCCACTCTTCACACTGAGGTAGGTACAATTAATCTCATTTTACTGATGAATAAAATGATGCTCAGAGAGGCTCAGAAACATTTTTAATGTTATACCAAAAGCAGGGAGCCTGGATTTGACATCAGTTCTGAATCATGCCAAAGTACCTGGAGCATAAATTTGTAAAAATCAAGATAGCCTTTCAAGTTACTTAGAGTCTTCTATTTGAAAAATTTCAAAATATAATGTAGTCCATGTAGTAGGAACATAATGTCCTCTGCAAAATTCCCCTTAGTTTTGCCAAGAATTTATAACAGAAATAAAATTGAATTTATTAAAAATAACAGTATTTAAGTGCATGTAACTGAGTCTTTTTTAAGGCATTAAATACTCATACATTTGTATGTAGGCTTTCTAGAAACCACTTAGGATAAATACTTGATTTTGTGTTTAGAAATGTTTACACTATGTATTTCTGGTTCTCTTGCTCTTAGGTTAAAATCTATTTCCAAACGATCCTTAAGAATGATTATTTTTCCCTTGCTGAGATTTCCCTGAATACAGAGAAGAGGAAAGACTGAGTATATCATGAAAGGAAACACTATTTACCACATTACACATTGATGAGAGCAAAATTCCACAGATTAATTCAAGTGGGTATTTGCTGCAGTTTCCACTGTCGTAAGCCATGGGAAAGCAAACAATTCAGGTTAGAATCCTATTTTGACATGAACTGTCTGATGAATTTTCTTGGCGCTTTACTTCCCCTGAGTATATAAAAGCCAAAGAGTATTTTTTTTCACTTTTATCTGAACAATCAAAACAGTCATCCCCAAAATCAGTAATTCAATGGGTAATACAAATACCAGTTACAGTTAATTGAATTAATAGTATGATAGATTTTGCCAAAGGCTAAATTTGTAAGTCTCATGACAGCTTTTGCCTGAATCTTCAAACTTGTTGAGAAAATCCCAGAAAATTTGAATCCTGGGCTTGGGATATGTTTCTTGCTCAAAACAGTTTGGGACTCTCTTGTGGATGTTGTAAACCTTCCACAAGGTTCACTACCTTCAGGACTCTGAATTAATGACCTTTGTTTGAGGCCCAGTCTCTCGATGATGTTTCTTAGTAGTAGCTGGTGATTCATCAGGGGAATGTTGATTTCTGGTAAAAACAAACAAACAAAAATTGAAGTGTGATTCTTAAGTCATGGGCCCGACCATCTTGTGTAATGAATTCCATCCCAAAACATTTCCCAAAGAGGAATTTCCTAATTCCTTTTCATTCTATCTTTTGAATTTTAAATTGTGTGACTCAATGAAAAAAATGAAGGTAAAAATGAAAGAAGCACATATTGGGATTCTATATAGATGGACCACACACGCACACACAGAGGACTTCATATTCGTGCAGAAGGAAACACTTGTGAACGCAAAAATCACGCTCATTTTACTTTATTTTTTTTTTTTTTTGACTTTTGCAGCACTCCCGTACTTTCTTGTCAACGCGCTCGCCCACACTAGCAGCTCCCACATCTGCGGGTTGACAAAGAGCTGCTCCTCCTCAGCTGTCAGCATCTGTCTGAGCGGAACCACTGCATTTCCCGGAGGAAATCCGGCTGCAGCCGCCCCTGCGCACAGGCGTGCCCTTCGCCTCTCGCTGCTGGCCTGGCTGCGCTCATTCTGCTCCCATTCTGCCCCCAGGCTTCCAGGCGAGGATTTCTTCCCGCCCTTCTCCCATTCCCCAGCCCTCCGCCAGTCTCACTGACCACTGCTGTCAACTGGCGCCTGCCTTCTTGCAGACAGGCGAGGGTCTGCTGTCATGTTCCTGATGCTGTGAGGAGAGCCCTGGGTGACAATTCGGCACTTCTGCCCCGTGTTCAGAATTTCAGCGAGTGGCCATCAGGTGACCCTCACTTTAGGACCGAGCATCCCCTCCAGCCTGACAATTTATAGCAGCGTGCACAGATGCTGTGTCCATCTGCATTAATGTCATTGAACAGGAGTCATTTCAGCCTCCACCGAGTCTTTCAGTTTTTCACTCTTTGGGAAATACACTATTAATACAATTTGTCACTATTCTCTAAGGAGCACTTATTATGCTGGGATTTTAGTATGTTTTACCAATTTAGTTGTCATAATGGCCTGCAAGTGCCTTGATTTTAAAACCTTATTTCCCAGGCCTTTTGAGAGCTCACTATAACCTGAGATTATTTTCCTAATGGACTGCTTCTATAATGTACTTCTTAAAAGCCAAATGGTACTTATCACTTCATTTTGCATATTGAATGACATTTTTAGCTTGGTATTAATAATCCAACATTATAATAAAAATAATAATAGCAAGGATTTGAAAATCCATTACAAATCTCCTTAAACCGAGGTGAACTCATTAACTCTTAGATAAAATAAATTGGAATTAAAAAAAAAACACTTGATTTTATTCTGCCTCCTGTGATGACTTTGAGGAAGAATAAGAAGTAGACGTGAATTCTCCTGACTTCAGATCTAGTGTTGGGTTTGCTAGGATGACCAGTTAAGATAGGCTGTTTCATTTAAAAATGAAAACAGAGACAGAAACATCCCTCTTATCTCTGAGTCAAGTAGACGAATGTGAAAGCAAAGGTGGTGATTTCTGCTTTTGTCATCTGGAGAGAGTGGGTTGAGGGGAAACAAGAAAGAGGGTTACCAAACCTTACAAACAAAACATACAAACAAGCCAGGATTTTCAAACCATAAGCCTTATGAGAACAAGTTTCCTATCCTGCTCTTCTGTCTAAAATGTCAGTGTTTTGGTCATGCTGAGGGCTCTGTGGGGGTGACTTCAGTCATTTGCAGGCTTCACTGGGTTGAACTGTGTCAAATTCATATGTTGAAGTCATAATCCCACTGCCTGAGAATGTGACCTGATTTGGAGACAGGGTCTCCACAGCGGGAATTAAGTTAATGAGGTCATTGGAGGGAGGGGCGGTCCTAATCCAATAAGACAGGTGTCCTTCTAAAAAGGGAAGATTAGGACTCAGGCACACACAGAGGAAGAAGGCCACATGGCGATGCAGTCAGAGATCGGGGGATGTGTGTACAAGCCAAGGAGCCCCAAATGTTGCCAGGAAAGCACCAGTAGCAGGAGAGAGGCCTAGAATAGACCTTCCCTCACAACCTTCAGAAGGAATCACTCTGCCAACACCTTGATCTCAGACTTCCGGCTCCAGAACTGTGAGACAATAGATATTGGCTGTTTATGGCACCCAATTTGTGTTTCTTTGTTATGGCAGTCCCAACAAGCGAATACACTGGACATCCAGGGAGTCAAAACCATGTCCAATGTAATTCAGGCCCATCAGGAACTTACAGTGAATCCACAATGAATCATAGAGTGATTCTGAAAAAGCTGACAAATAAATTACAATGAATCATGGAGTGATCTCCATGAAACACGGAGCAATCATAGGCAAATCATAGACAGAAGGCCACTAGAGTAATTCAAACAGTAAATGCTATCAGAATTCAGAGGACAGGAGAGAAATAGAGACAGAGAGCTCCAAAAGTTCCCATAGCCTAGTGAGAAAGAGCAAAGGAAGGGTGCATATGAGTCCAGAGGAAGAAAGCAAAGCCCATGGTTTTGGGGATGGAAGTTGGGAATAAAAGGCAAGACCTTACCTCTTCTCTGGCAAAGCACGTCCTGTGTTCTCATTGGCCATCGAAAGAGACTCAGCCGCAAGGGCAGAAATGACCCCCTCCATGTAAGGGGCTCAGGTGTTGTCTGGGAGGAGAAAGTCATCCATTAGGCTCAAAATTTCCAGAAGGATATAAGTTTACGTACCAATTCAAGCAACAATAGAAAAGCAAAACTGCAAAATTTTATTTTGCTACTTCCATATAACTCTAGTAGTGTAAAAATGTCAAAGTAACATGCAGGACATACCCATGGGAAGGTCCTTATGCTATCATTTAAAATCATTAAAGAAAATTGGATTTTATTCTTAAAGATTGAAACATTTCTTGCCATTTGTAGAGCTTATTGAAAACTTCATTTTCAGTGTTCAATCACAAGTAAATGTGAAAAATACTTTATTTAATAATTGACTTAGGTTGCCTTTAAATATAGCTTTGGCCTGTTTTTGTGAGTTTTTTCTTAAATTTTCTATTAGTGGGCATAACCCCTTGATCATATTTGCTGTGACATGTCATGGTTGGTACCATCCTCTCAGCAGCTTCTGCAAACTCTGCTTTTACAGTGCAGCATACAACACCACCATAATTTTATTTTCCTCTGAGGAAATTCCCAATATGTAAGTTCAAATATTAGAGACAGTGAGACAAAGGCAATAGTGTAAAACCACAATGGAAATCTGACTCACTCTGAACTTCAAAATTGCAATGTGCTACTAAAAATAATTAGTCATCCCTACTGCTTGGCAAGATTTCTTCTTGGATATTCTGTAACTATGAAATGCACTACAAATAATTCAACCTTCTTTCAACTCCTTGGTTTGCTGTGAACAGTTGATACCTGCGTTGGCATTAACCACCTTGCAACACTCCTTTACACATCTTTCTCTGCACCAATAAGAACAGAGGAGATTTATCTAGGCCGTGTGTGCTTATTAAGGATATCCATTTTATACGTTCACTCATTGAATTAAAAATTAAAAGTGAGTAATTCTATGATGCGATTGCAGATAGAAAGGTTGATGTCACATATAAAAATGAACATTGGAGTAATTGGATAGAGAGCTGATAAAATAACAATCTGCTTAATTTGCATGTAGCTCTTCAAATTAATAAGAATCAATGTACAATGTACATCCTGTACTGTTTGGAAGGCCAGCAGCAAATTATCATTGTTTTTCCCCAAAACGTAGCTCACCATTCAGGTAATATACACTCAACCTCTCAATACTTGTCTGCAGCTCAGTAGAAATATGGGTCTTGGAACAAATGGAGGAGGGACACCATTTCTCATGGTACATACTGTGGTGCCGCTCCCCATTTGTCTCAGAAATAAGTGACATTTTTTTCAGCTTTATTGAAGTATAATTGACAAATAAAAATTGTATGTATTTAAGGTGTACAACATGTTGGTTTGATTTACATATACATTGTGAAATGATCACCACAATCAAGCTGGTGAACACATCCATCCTCACATAGTTACTATTTGTGTGTGTGTGTGTGTGTGTGTGTGTGTGTGTGGTGAGAACACTTAACATCTATGCTCTTAGAAAAATTCAAGTACACAATACAGCGTTATTAACTATAGTCACCATGCTGTAGATTAGATCCCCAGAATTTATTCATTTTAAAACTGAAAGTTTGTACGCTTTGACCAACATCTCGCCATTTCCCCCACCCTGATACCCACCATCCTACTCTCTACTTCTCTGAGTTTGACTTTTAGATTCTACATATAAGTGGAATCATGCAGTATTGGTCCTTCTCTGTTTGGCTTATTTCATTTAGCATGATGTCCTCCAGGTTCATCCACGTTGTCGTAAAGAGCAAGATTTCTTTCTTCTTTATGCTGAGTAATATTCCATTGTATGTACATGCCACACCTTCTCTAAATGTTCATCCCTCAGTGAGTACTTAGGTTGCTTCCAAGTCTTGACTATTGTGAATAATGCTATAATAAACATGGGAGTACATATATCTTTTCCAGATAGCGATTTTATTTCCTTTGGATACATACCCAGAAGGGGGATTGCTGGATCATATGGTAGTTCTATTTTTAATTTTTTGAGGAAATTCCATACTGTTTTCAAAAATGGCTGAACCAGTTTTTATGCCCATAAACAGAGTATTCCCTTTGCTTCACCCCCTTGCCAATACTTGTTTTCTCTTGTCTTTTTGATAATAGCCATCATAACAGGTATGAGGTGGTATTATATTGTGGTTTTGATTTGCATTTCCTTAATGATTACTGATGTTGAGCACTTTTTCATGTATCCATTGGCCATTACCCGTTGTAGGTCTTCTTTGGAAAAAATGTTTATTCAAGTCCTTTGCCTTTTTTTTTTTTTTTTTTTTGCGGTACGCGGGCCTCTCACTGTTGTGGCCTCTCCCATTGTGGAGCACAGGCTCTGGACGCGCAGGCTCCGTGGCCATGGCTCACGGGCCCAGCCACTCCGCGGCATGTGGGATCTTCCCGGACCGGGGCATGAACCTGCGTCCCCTGCATTGGCAGGCGGACTCTCAACCACTGTGCCACCAGGGAAGCCCTCCTTTGCCTATTTTTACATAGTGTTTGTTTGTTTGTTTTTGGTTATTGAGTTATAAGAGTTCCTTGTATACTTCGGATAGTAATGCTTTATCAAATGTATAATTTGCAAATATTTTCTCCCATTCCATAGGTTGCCTTCTCATTATGTTGATTGTTTCCTTTGCTGGGCAAAAGCTTTTTAGTTTGATGTACTTCCACTTGTTTGAGTTTGCTTTTATTGCCTGTGCTTCTGGTGTCAGATCAAGACATATTTTAAAGACTAAGGATAAGCAATGCTTGGCTCTTCCAGAGCTCTGTCAGAGAACCCTTCTCAATGAATAGCAAAGATAGGAAACATTCCAGACTGTAGAGCAAATAATGCTCTGAGTATTTTCCTTTCGTTCAGGAACAGTTTTCACTTGGTTATGGCTCCCTGCCCCTCACATCTCATGATGATTTACATAGAATTATCTTCTCTGAAAGGAGGCAAGCAGTGCCCTTACCTCTAATTCAGAAATAGTCTTCATATCCAGCCATTTTCTTACCTGTGTTTTTGTAAAACAAGTTTGTTATAAATTTGGTAACACAATTAGCCTCAGTTCACATAAATAACAGATGTCCATTGCCACTGTAATTTTAAAGACAATCTAAGCAGATGTTTCTAAACATTTTGGGCATCATACCTCCTCAGTAAAAAATTTTCAGTCATGATATCCAAAGACATCAATATGTGTTGATTTGTTATTTATAGATATGGAAGTCTTCTGTTATATCTTGAGCATTATAAAAGATACACAGAAATGTAAAGTAGAAAAAATGAATCAGATAAGAATACATGTCAGTAGAAGTTCTAATAGTTATTCCTCGTGTTCCAGTTCATCATTTCATGCAGCCTTTGGGGGGTGTGCACCCCACTTTTGAGACCCCCCCTTGAGCTAAGTGAGACCGGAGGGCGGCAGTGAAGTGCTCAAGTAGAGAATGGAGTGGTCTTTCCCCTCTTTGTGATCCCGGCTAGGTGAGGACGTTTCCTATCACCCGAGTAAAACCAAGATGGATGGTAACTTTTAAATATTCATTAGCATGATTCATCTTAGTGTTTATTGCTTCGTAATCACAAAGGATGAATTACTTTCTTCTGGGTAAAGCACAGCTACAAGATGTTTGCCATAATCACAGAGAGGGGAGGTGATGGGCTCTATCCTAAGGCACAAAGACTGAGATCATGGACCTCTGATCATGCATACATCTGCTAGGCTGGAAGAAGATGAGCATGAAGGTTTATGGCTTACCTCCCACGTGCCAGGCACACTTCTAGATGCTGAAATATGTTAAAAGACATCATGACTCCAAAGCCTTTACCTAATGTTTGGGCCATAACAAATGCTATTATTATGTTTCATGTGTAATCATCAAAATTATCCAGATAGTTAGGAATCAATATCCTCATAGTTTTCACCTTACATTGTAAGCCACTTAAGGATCAGAGAGGTTTTACAACTTGGCCTTGGTCACACTTAGTAAAAGGTGAGAGAAATCTTTCTGATTCCATAGCTAAATTTTCAGGGTTTTTTCCTTTTCTTCTTTCTTTGCTGTTTTTTTTTTTAACTTTTATCACTGTATAATTTTGCTCATGTCAGAATGCTCATGAAGAATCCTAGAGCCCTGGGCCACCCCTACTGGTTTTGTCACATCATATGGACAGTTATGGTAGATACTGTTTATTTGTCCCTATCCACTGTATCATACACCTGTAACTTATATAATATTATACACATGCACACAAAAGTTTATGGCAAAGGTGGTTGTATTGGGTAGGGTTCTCCAGAGAAACAAATAGAATATATAAGGAGTTGGCTCAACTGACTGTGGAGGCTTGGTGAGTCCAAAATCTGATGGGGAAGGCTGGCAGGCTGGAGACTCAGTAAAGTTGCAGTCTGAGGCCAAAAGTGGTCGGACTGGAGAACCCGGAAGAGCCAATGTTGCAGATGAAGTTCGAAGGCCATCTGCTGAAGAATTCCCTCTTGCTCTGGGGAAGTGAGTCTTTTGTCCTATTCAGGCCTTCAACTGATTGGACAAGGCCCACCTCCATGGGAGAGGACAATCTGCTTTACTCAAACCTTGCCAATTTAAATGTTAATCTCATCCAAATCACCCTCACAGACACATCCAGAGTAATGTTGACCACATATCTGGGCACCATCGTGGCCCAGCCGAGTTGACACATAATGTTAGCAATCACAGTAGAGTGACGGCTGCTTTCTTTAATTTCAAGAGCTGAAAATTAAACAACAACAAAAAAAGCATTGGGCTGAGGGGCACCAAAGTGTAGCCTATACTTATCATTAAGAGTTCCTCTTTTGGAGAAACTTCTGAATTAAAGGGGATGATTTTTCTTAACTCCACTTCAGTATTTCTGATTTGTATTTGATAATGTAAAAAATGCATACTAGTGTGGTATACCCGAGGCAAACAGAGGTGAAGATTCACAGAATTGGAGAAGACCCTAGAAATCAGGGACTCCATGAACATCATGTTCCAACTCCCCGAAAATTGTTCAAACATTTACCTGCAGAGCTGGGACTGGCACTGGTCCTGTGACCTGTCCAAGAGCATTTGTGGTTCATGGAACCAACTCAGCATCTACCAGAGGAACTTCACTCCTATGGATAGTATATTGGATACTATATAAGATTCCATTTTGAAAAAGATTATTTGCTAAAACAAGCTTGCAAACACTCTCTTACTTCATTTGTAATGGATATTTTTGTTGCTACTGATGTATTTCAACATGTTCAAGATACATTTGAGAACTGTTGTTAGGAAAATAACTTCAATCTATAATTTGCAAGTTTGAATTTCAATAATTTGGCCCAATTTGAATTTATAAACAGAGAGAAAACGTTAACTCACCCATTTAGTAGCTTGGAAAGCATTTGGTTTTATGTTTATTTTATCCTTAAAAAATTATGATGCTGAATTTAATAAAATAACAAAAACTACTTTTTTTTTTTTTTTTTTTTTTTTTTTGTGGTACGTGGGCCTCTCACTGTTGTGGCCTCTCCCATTGCAGAGCACAGGCTCCGGATGCGCAGGCTCAGCGGCCATGGCTCACGGGCCCAGCCGCTCCACGGCACGTGGGATCTTCCCAGACCGGGGCACGAGCCCGTGTCCCCTGCATCGGCAGGCGGACTCTCAACCACTGTGCCACCAGGGAAGTCCCAAAAGCTACTTTTTTATTTAAAAAGTAACTAATATGCATGAAGGAATATTGGAAAATACAGAACAGCAGGCAGAAAAAATATAGTCAAATATACCAGCTACCTTTTTTTCTGGGAAGAATATTATATGTGACTTTTTTTGCTTATCATATATCCAAGGCCTTTTCTGTGTTATGGAAGAACCTTGAAAAATGTAATATTGAATGAGTATGCAACCTCCCATTAAGTGGTTATGCCAGGGAATTCCCTGCCAGTCCAGTGGTTAGGACTCTGCATGCTAGATGCAGAGGGCCCAGGTTCAATCCCTGGTCAGGGAACTAAGATCCCACAAGCCATGAGGGACGGCCAAAAAAAAAAAAAAAAAAAAAAAATTGATTATACCAGTGCTTAACTAACAATTACTTTTTTATTGCTGTTTCCATTTTTATTTTTTTACCATAAAAAACAAAGCAGGGATAATATTGCTATGGGGTCATTCTCGCCCCATCCCCCGAATTCATAGATTGAAGTTCTAACCAGCATTGTGTCTGTATTTGGAGTAAGGAAGTAATTTAGGTTAAATGGGGTCATAAGAGTAGAGCCCTGATCTGATAGGATTAGAATCCTCACGAGGGGTAGCAGAGAGCTTTCTTTCTTCTCTCTGTCTCTGTCTCTCTCTCATGTGAGCACACAGTGGAAAAGTGGCCATCTGCAAGCCAAGAAGAGAGCTCTCCCCAGACACAGAATCTGCCTGCCCCTTGATCTGGGACTTCCAGCCACCAGAACTGTGAGGAATTAATGTTGGCTGTTTAAGACCCCATCCTGGGGTATTCTGTTACAGCAACGGAGGTGACTGATTCAGTATCTCTTTCATAAATCTTCCTCTGCATGTCCCACCTGAGCCTGCTCATGTATATGCTTCAATAGCCCATCAGATTTAAAGCACAAGTCCAATGATAAAATATCTAAGAATTCAAGATGGCAACAGCAGAACCTTAAACCAACCTGGGTCCTCCTGAGTGTGGACCCTCTGAGATTTCACAGGCCATGTGCCCACAGGACCGGCCCTGACTTTCTGGGGTGTTCTTGGTGTGAACACGTGGGCCTCGCTCACCAGTATTCATCCCATGGCTATAGATACTCAACAGAGTCTCCTGTTGGTTTGGTGTTTTGTGATATGTAACCGACTCTCAGATCTATGTTAAAGAGGTTCCATGGGTCCTCTGATTAAGAACATTTTTTAGTGGTTGTTTTATGATCCTCTGTTTACTGAAGAACAACCAGAGAACCACAGAAATATAAAGCTGGAAGGAATTTCCTGCCTGGTAGTGTTGAGGGTTGTTTTTGTTTTTTAATTTTTTGTAGGCAGTGGAGCCAGTCCTTCAAGGAAGACTTTTGAAGAAGGTGGTTTGTTAGGTGGGGGCCTAGTGCTGCTCTGATTGGGGTGGGGTTGTCAGCCAGACACCCTCCCTGAAACAATTTGAAAACCAATGATCTCATCCCACCTCCCCATTTAAAATATTTATTTATGGGTTGCCCTCTAGGGATCTTCAAAAATGACAGAATTCCAATTTTTTTTTAAAGCATTATTTTAGAGTTTTTTTTAAAATGCCAGGGTACAGAGAAGTGTTTGAACATGAAGTTAAAAAACTCTCATAAGAATTGAGGAACAACCGTTTAGCAGTAAACGTGGCTCTCAGCTCCAAAGGGGCAGCTGTGTCCATCTCTGTCTGACCTTTAATGGTGGTGGAAAACACAAGAGATAATGAAATCTCAGGACACCTTGTGATTCTTGGGTTTTGCTGGGTGAAAATAGGCCCTGTACCTTTTACCTGCTTTTTATGACCGAGCCCCAACTTCCTTCCCTTTCCTGAAGTTGCTTCACTTGTTTTACAGCCTTTGAGTTACCACCATCACTTGCCTTTTCAATGAATCAGGCCAGCTTCTCATC
This sequence comes from Mesoplodon mirus, assembly GCF_964341445.2. Taxonomy (NCBI): domain Eukaryota; kingdom Metazoa; phylum Chordata; class Mammalia; order Artiodactyla; family Ziphiidae; genus Mesoplodon; species Mesoplodon mirus. The sequence continues at coordinate 26,873,741 of NC_138979.1, read as the reverse complement.
TTCATAAGTGGGCAAACTCATAGAATCACTCCCAGGGAGTTGGCATCACACTGCCTTTTGTTGTTTTAAGGCATTATATTGTTTTACTATATTCTATTGCTTCTATAACTTTATGCATTCATTCATTCCACAATGTGTGAATATTTCCTGGTCACATAGCTGTCTAGTTGATGTGGGGAATTGCAAAGATGGGTAAGACATAAGCGTTTCCTTCTAGTGCGACATGATATAGCCAGGGAATCAGAGTTGCAAATCAACAAAGAATAATGTGTTTTCCTATTATGGTTTCAAATGGTTATACGCTTAGAAAAAAGTAATTTTCTTTTCATAGCCCAATTAAAAATTGTATTTGGTAAATATTATGTGCAGGGCTTTAAAAAAACATTATTTTAGAATCTCAAAATGTAATAAATTAAACATATGCTTTCTGTGATATTCTTTCCATTTTAATATTTTTTAGGAAAAGTAACTTGGCCTATAAAGTGCTATCAAAGTAAAGTTGAATCAGAAACAGTTTTTAGTGAATTTTCTTATGAAGTGTAAATAGGTTACAAAAATAAAATTAAAATAAAAAGGCTAAGATTTTGTCAGTTAAGAAGAGAGAAACTAACGGATGATAGATGTCAAAACAAGCTTTTGAAAACTTAGCTTAAAAGTCCTAGCAGGGCTTCCCTGGTGGCGCAGTGGTTGAGAGTCCGCCTGCCGATGCAGGGTACATGGGTTCGTGTCCCGGTCTGGGAAGATCCCACATGCCGTGGAGCGGCTGGGCCTGTGAGCCATGGCCACTGAGCTTGCGTGTCCGGAGCCTGCGCTCCGCAACGGGAGAGGCCACAACAGTGAGAGGCCCGCGTACCGCAAAAAAAAAGAAAAAAAGAAAAAAAAGTCCTAGCAGGACACAAAAATAGATATAACTATGCTTCTTTTTCAAAAAAATGTAATTCCTCCTCCCTCCACCTCCTCACTCTCTATTCTCTTTCTTAGAATTCTTACTTTAAGTTTACATGGTTCCCTTTTCAGTATCATTATTTACAACACTGTCAGTGTTTCCATAGCTATGCAGAAAGCCCGTTTCCATAGCAACACTCTTGGTTTCCTAAACAAATAGTATCACAGTGTTAATCTTGTTTCAATGTTATTGTACTATGTTATTAGATACAAAAATTCAAAAAATAACTTAAGCAGAGTTTGAAGCTAGGTGGGTTGGTTTTATTTGGTGCTTTTGATATTAAATATCAATTTCATATTAAAATATGTATCCATTTGAAAAATAGTGGGAATTTTGTATAGTAAACATGATACCAATTTTATTCACTAGTTATAAAACACTATAATTTAATAAGAGAGTGTTTCAATACATGAATAACATACAGAGAGAGGTTTACCATCTTCAGATTAAAATGCCTGTTTTTCAGCTGGCCTGGATAAGTTAGCTTCCCCAAGTCTCTAAAGTCATTTATAAGCTACCCACAGCAATATTTCCCTCTGCCATTTTTGCATTTTAAGTAATTTCTACCTGTTTTGCCTTTTATTTTACAACCCCACGGGAACAACTATGCAACAGACTTCAAGGGACATTTATGGCTTCCGTTTTCTTTGATTGAAACAAAAGAGAAAAATTAGTAGGTTTTTGTGTCTTTGTCTTAACATTTGCTCATCATTATCCTTAATTTCTTCTCTAAGGAGCAAATCTTTTGGCCTCTTTCAGAAATGGGACTTGGCCTACCCCTAGCTCCCAGCGACGTCTGGCATATCCAGTTTGCTTTAATTGGATAGTTTACATTCACCTCCTCCAGGAGGGCCTCAGGGCACATGGGGGAGAAGATGGCCAACATGCAGGGTAAAGGAAATGGGAATATTACTTTTATTTAACCGAAGCAACAGGAGCTGTATTAACAGTCCCATAGCATTACCATGTCCTGTCAGATGTTTGTAAAAGGCCGGCTGGGCTGTGCGCATCTGGATCTTTGTGCTCTGCACACTGCCTCACTTAACCTGGCTTTTCAGAAGCCTGCTCTTTCATTCTCCTTTTGAATATGTCTTCCTTGAAGAATACGTTTAAATGAGTTTCCCATCTCAATTTTAGCAGGAAGGGCATTGAGACAGGGGCATAATATACTAATTTGCAAAGGTGAACTGGTTTGCTCTCTTGTGGGGAAAGGAGTCAATAATGATGGAAGCTGATGTCAAACTTTGGACCCACCATGCCCCGGCTGGGGAGCTGGGGCCAGCCAGACACCAGGCCAGCCCATCCCCGCTCCGGTGTCTGAGCTGCGGGATTTGGGGCCTGGGATTTCAACCCCTCTGAGCCTCAGTTTCCTCATCTATAAAATTAGGAAAATAGCACCCAATGTGCAGCAAGCATGGTTGGGAGATTAGAGATACAAATAAGCAGGGTAACACTTGCTAAGAGGTAGTCATTGTTGTGATTTACTGATTGCTCCTTCTTTTCTTTGATAATTTGAAGTTTGGGGTCAGAAAGAGCCTGATTCCTCTGTAGTGCTTCAAGGAGGTGTGTCCATGGAGACTCTGCACTGGCCGAGAGCATCTTCAGCTTTCCCGCCATCACTGGCCTGTCTCTGGCCCCCTTGCAGCAGGCAGCTTTAATGTTTCAGTTCAGGGGAGGCAAGCATTCAGACTTCCCAAAGCTGCCTCTTCATGTGGGTTTCTTCAATGGGCAGCAGCCTCATGATGTGGAAAGCCCCTGAGAAGAGGTCCTTTCCTCACCTCCATCCCTGCAGTGAAGCTTCACCAGTGTTTCTCAACCTGTTGTATGCAGAGCAGTCATCCCAGGACCTTGCTGAAATGCAGATTTGGGTTCAGCAGGTCTAGGTGGGGACCATGTTTCTGCGTGGCTGACAAGTTCTCGGGCAATACCAACGGTGCTGGTCCAGGGACCTCATCTTTTTTTTTTTTTTTTTTGCCGTACGCGAGCCTCTCACTGTTGTGGCCTCTCCCGTTGCACAGCACAGGCTCCAGATGCGCAGGCCCAGCGGCCATGGCTCATGGGCCTAGCTGCTCCGTGGCACGTGGGATCTTCCCAGACCGGGGCATGAACCCGTGTCCCCTGCATCGGCAGGTGGACTCTCAACCACTGCGCCACCAGGGAAGCCCCAGGGACCTCATCTTGAATGCAAAGGATCTAAACTTGCCAAATCAGATATTTTTCTCAAATTTATTAAGACTCCAATTAAGAGCCAGTTCCTGTAACATTGTGCCCCCAAACTCTTTGGCCTGGGTGTATTTGGGGTTCTTGTTCTAGTACAAGATCCAGACCATCCAGTCTCATTGAACTCGGCTTCCTTGTGAGCTGGAGAGATTAGGCTGGCTGAAATCTCTTGGGTCCTTTTCAAAGATCAAATGTGGTACTCTTTCTTCTTTTGGACACCGGACAAATCAGGAAAGATGCAGAATTGTCTCTATTCAAATCAGCTGATTTGACTCTCCTCTGTGTCTAAGGATTAGAATGGTTCAGTTGTATTAGGAAAAATGATTAACAGGATTTGAACTGATCATCAGAAATAGTTTAATATCCCAATCAGAAATTCAGAGATTCATCTACGAACAAGTTTAGAAGCTGGCTGTATCACGTAATCATCAAAAAATACAATATGCTTAGTGTTTCAGAATTCCCTATGAAAATGTGTTCTCATTTCCTTTTGTTATGGAGACAGTATAACAAATCCAGTTAGATTTTCTCAGACAAAACTGTGTTTGGTTTTCTGTTCTCCTGTACTTCTGAACCTTGTTGGCATTTTAATTGTTATATCTTAATAGCAATGTTTCTTTCATGGAAACCTTTGAATGGCAACTTGCTCTTTTCTGAGCTATTTCAAAAAGAAATTGTATTTGAATGGTCAAAAAAAAAATTCCAGGGCATTCTAGGGGATTTTGTCACTTGGGTTTTCTTTACTTATGATCTCATTGTCGAGGATTGTATAAGCTTCTAAGAATCAAAGGGATAGTGGTTTCTAAAAAGTATATGCAAACACAGAATTATTTTCATTTTTATTCATATGCTAAATATATTCACTCAACTGGCATCGACCTCATAATGAATCATGATGAGTCTATTTGCCCTCCTCAAAAATAACAATAAAATTGTAACAAAATCAAATCCCTTTGGAAAAGGAGGCAGCCAGTTTTCCAATAGTGCTTGCTTGCCATGGAAAATTCCCCAACTGTCAATGATAAATTCGCATAAGTATATAAAAAATGTGGATGAAAATAGTATCATCCTTACGCGGTAAGGAGCACATGAGCTCATGAAAATTAAGCTCTTAGAACAATACCTGGCACATGACAAGGGTTCAATAAATATTATGTATTGATATTATTCCTGACTCTCATCTCATTTTTTGTAACAAGTAAGACTGCAGTATCATAACCTCTCCCTAGCTTTCTATTCATGAATTAAGTTATATGTGTATATATGTGTATATTTGAGGGGACCCTTTTATAAATGATGGTTTCAAATGTTTGTAGAAAAATCTGACACAGTCCAGAAAGAAATAATACAAATATTCTCTGACAGTCTATAATGACTATAATTTGAATGTTCAATTCAAACAGATGACCATTCTCAGGGTTCTCTGTTCATAGAATGTCATATAGAGGATTATGATTTAGAAAGAAACTATTTTCCAAATAAAAAAGCAGAGTATCTCAATGGGGGAAAAGCCCCGAGCCTATGAAACACACATGAACATATATATTTCCATGAGAAATGCATGTATGTTTTTCTTCTGGTTGCATTGATTAAAAATTCATCTTGTCCTATTGCATCACTGGTTGCACTGTAAAGCACTAACACTGAAGTGGTGTTTGCACAGAACAAAGAAAAAGGGAAACTTAGCAAATAGTTGGTTTAATGAAGTCAATCTACCATTCCAAATCACCAAGGCCAAACATTCAGTCAGATGGATAGTTTTCACTTGCCGAGACCATGAAGCCATTCTTTTATGTTTGTTTTGTGCCAACACGGAGGGCGATGCACAAGGAAATTCTACATGATTTGGAGGGGCTGTTCTGCAGTTTATTTACGCAAGGTGAAGCTCATAGGATTTTCCCTATATAAAACCACATCACAGTGGATATCAGGTTTGCCGAAGATACCCAAAAGCAGCGGCAGAAAAAGCTGGGGTGACTCACTGGATAGAACAGCAGCCAGACGCAGCATCCCAGGAAAATGATTTAGCCCACGGACTCCAGTCAGACACCCTGGGCTCAAACTCTGGCTCAACCCTTCCTGAACGGCTTGACTTTGAGAAGCTCCCTCACCTCTCTGTGCCTCAGATTACGTGCTCCCCTTGCTAATAGGGATCTCAGTACCTGATCACAAAGGCCATTGTAAGAAGGAGCACAATCACGTACACACAATGATTAGAGCAGTGCCTTAGGCATAGTAACCATGAAATATTAGTGGTGATTAGAAAATGAATAATGTTTCCTGTAACTGCCATGGAGATCATTAGTCATATAGTATATTTTTATGAGTTGCTTCCCATTTGACTAAAGCTGATTACAAACTTATTACGCTTTTGAATTCTGTAATCTTGGCAAATGTGTAGCCACTCTGAAGCTTCTAAGTCAGGTTAAGGTCTCAGATTCTAGAGAGAACTTAGTAATCGGTCAGGTACCAGCAGAAAGGCTGTGAAGATCAGGAATTCTAGATAAAATCCAGATGGCTTGGATATTAAATAATTCTTAAACTCTGGGTTTAACTATGTCAACATAATTCCAGTAGTAACCATTTAACCAATTGTTTTTGTCAGCTCTGGCTGCCGTAACAAAATACCACAGAGTAGGTGGCTTGAACAAATTTATTTTCTCACAGTTCTGGAGGCTGAAAGCCCAAGATTAAGGTGCCGGCAGATTCAGTATCTGGTGAGGACCCACTTCCTGGCTTGTGAATGGCTGTCCTCTTGCTGTGTCCTCAAGTGGCCTTTGATTTTATGATTGTCTTGCAAAGAAATCGCTGATATTTCTTAATAAAAATTGATGAAATTTTGAAATGTGGTTCTAATGTGTATGCAAATCAGATAAAGATCAGAGGGTATTCTAATGTGGGGAAATTCCAGATATAGGCACACCTCGGAGATATTTTGGATTCAGTTCCAGACCACTGAAATAAAATGAATATCACAGTGAAGCAAGCCACAAGATTTTTGGTTTCCCAGTGCATATAAAAATTATGTTTATACTATACTATAGTCAATTAAGTGTGCAGTAACATTGTCTTAAAAAATGTACATACCTTAAAAATACTCTTGCTAAAAATGCCAAAACAATTACAATAGTAACATCAAAGATGAATGATCACAGATCACCATAGCAAGTGTAATAATAATGAAAAAGATTGCAGTATTTTGAGAATTACCAAAATGTGACACAGAAACACAAAGTAAGCAACTGCTGTTGGAAAAGTTGTACCAATAGACTTGCTCCATGCAGGGTTGTCACACACCTTCAATTTGTTAAAAAAAAAAAAAAAAGTATATCTACAAAGCGCAATAAAGTGAAGTGCAATAAAGCAAGGTGTGCCTAGCTTGGATAGTAAATATGTCTTTAACTCTGGGAGGGGTTGGGATGTTGCTCATGACCATTGATAAGGTCGTTTCCAAGGCCACTTGGAGCAGAAACTGTGGGATCGCTGGTAATGGGAGTGATTGAGCATTTATGACAATGACAAAGGCAAACTGCTCAGCTTTAGGGAGGAGACAGGTAAGGTAGTAGTGGGGGTACACAGCAGGTACCATGAAGTCCTCAGCCTCCGAGATAACACTGGTTCTAACTTAAAGGAAAGAAGGCGGGAGAAGACAACGAATTATGCTTAAAGACGTGTAAATACAGACTGACAAAGTTACAGTACTGAGTTAGTGAGCAAAAAAAAATCACAAGGAAACACCAATCCCCTGTGGTTATAGTCTTGACCACTCAACACGTCACATGTGTATTAAGTTTTCATGGGAAGTACCTTGAATCCCCTTGACTTAGAAACATGATATCAATATATGTGGGATCTAGAAAAATGGTACAGAAGAACCGGTGTGCAAGGCAGAAATAGAGAAAAATTGTATGGACACCAAGGGGGGAAAGGGGGGCGGTGCTGGTGGTGGTGGGATGAATTGGGAGATTGGGATTGACACATATACAATAATATGTATAAAATAGATACCTAATAAGAACCTGCTGTATAAAATATTAAATTAAATTAAATTTAAAAAAACATGATGATAATTTTATATGGATGACCCAAAAGGTCTTAAAAAGAAGGACTTCTTACTATCTAGTTCTATTTCAAGTTCACACGGCCCAATTTACCGAGTTATCTTTATTTTTTTTTTTTTGAATTTTTGAATTTTATTTTATTTATTTTTTATCCAGCAGGTTCTTATTAGTTATCCATTTTATACATATTAGTGTGTTTATGTCAATCCCAATCTCCCAATTCATCACACCACCATCACCACTTATCTTTACTAAAGGATATTTGCAGTCAAGCTTTCTGGACTATACAAGTCTTTTAGGTTTTTAAGGGTTCTTAAACACTTCCTCCCATGCAGACTCAGTGTGACACTGGACCTTGTGATTCTACAAAAGGAAACGCCCTGCTCTGAGGCTGGGTCCTCCTGCCCGCAGAAGCTGTACATTTCATTCTCTGGAACATCTCCGAGCTGGACCAAGCCAGCTGATGATGGGAAGTCAGAATAACTTGCTTCCATTGGGGTCAAATGCAGCGCACTCGGTCCTTACTCCTGACTGCTCCTGTCTTCACCTGCCTCTGCCTTGTCCCAACACCGCTGAGAAACCAAGTTCTACACTGAGGCTATCCACACGGGTTGCGTTGTCAGTCGCTTTCTGCTTCCTTTCCTAAGCCCATCTTGCCCACACTGCCTGAGTCAGGGTGCCCACACACTGGTGTTCTGTGTTACCTACAGGACTGATACCTTTTGGGGCAGCAATCCTCTCGGGAACCCTGTTGGGGATTTTCACCCCCCGCCCCTCCCCCCCGCCCCCCCACCAAGAGCAGAGCCTGATTTTTTTCCCCCTGGCTGACATTGAACCTTACTTGTTTAGCATTAATTTTTCTCTGTAAGTTGGAAGTGTGAGCGCTGCTTTACTGCATGGAGAGAAGGAAAAGATGGTGACCAGGTGGGAGATTGTGCTTCTGGGTTACCAGGAAGCCTCACCCACCACCCGAGGAATCCCCAGGCAGCTTGTCTAGAGATGGATGCTTAACTGTTTTCATTCTTTTAAACATCAACTCTTTGAGGAAAAGTCTTCTTAGGCTTTTGTTTTATTTTCTTTCCTGAAATACTTGATGATTTTTTTTCTTTCATATTTATCTCACGTAATTCAGTGCTGGTATTTTTCTAAAATGATAGTTCCTCTCACTTTGCAGAAAGTTCCATGAGCTGAGGTTCCTTTCTCTTATTGGTCAGGAAGGTGCCCCCTTAAGCTGCCTGCCCCCAGGAGACTGAGGGGGTCACATTCAGAATTGCTTTGAAAGCAAGAAACTTCCAGAGACCCAGAGAAAGGATTGGACCTTGGAGTCTAAATGGTTAATGGGAGTTCTTTTCAGATGAGGAAGTGTTTTGGTTAGCTTCTAGGTGGAAGGAACAGAACTTTGTTACCTTAACTAGCTGACTGGGGAGGTTTTTAACTGAAGTCTACGTCAGTTGAAGAGGATTCCTGATAACAAGCGGAGATACTGATCTGTCCTTCAAGGAGGCATTTTCTAACTGTCCTAGGGATTTCTCCCCATCCTTAGGGTTCACAGAAGACTTTCCCTCATCTCTCTCTCTCTCTCTCTCTCGCTCGCTCGCTTGCTCTGGGTTTTCCTATTACTAATTGTGCACGCAGGAAGGTAATGATTTCTTCTTTTCTTTTTTTTGGATTCTGTGTTCATTTTATTTTTAACATCTTTATTGGAGTATAATTGCTTTACAATGGTGTGTTAGTTTCTGCTTTATAACAAAGTGAATCAGCTATACATATACATATGTTCCCATATCCCTTCCCTCTTGCCTCTCCCTCCCTCCCACCCTCCCTATCCCACCCCTCTAGGTGGTCACAAAGCACCAAGCTGATCTCCCTGTGCTAGGCGGCTGCTTCCCACTAGCTATCTATTTCACATTTGGTAATGATTTCTGATGTCCTTTCTTTCAAACCCCTACTTTCAGATCAGCAGCCGGGAGCGGTGATAAATAGGTCAGTTATTACTGACGTCATAGGGAACTCCAAGCCACAGATGAACTGGGCAGAGCTTGAAACCCAAGATAGAGACAGTGTGATTAAAACTGTAAGTAGGGTGAGCTCCTGTTAATGACAAATTCCAGCAACAGATGAGGAACAAGGAGAGATGATGAAAGTTCCTCCTTGAGCCATAGAACTAGGGAATAAAAGGACTCCTATTTTACAAGTTAATGAATAATGATCCTTACTGGGGTGGGAGGACTGACCCCACTCTGCTTATCAGTAAATTCCATGAAGCCTTACCTCATCCTAGGGGCTTTCTCATCCTGTCCTGGTTGAGCCAGACAGAGTGTGAAACAACTTTTTTTTCCCCACTTTAAATCCATTTTTTAAAAAACTAAATTTAATTAAAAAAATTTTATTTTATATTGGAGTATGGTTGATTTATTGAAACACCTTCTGTTACAGGCTGAGTAGCCATTCTTACCAGACGATTAGCACATGCTCAAAGGGGTTTGCTGAGTTTCCCACTTTATTTTACCCATTGTCTCAAATTTCTAGACATTTCCTGAGACTCCTGTGAATTCAAGGCAGGTGGGGAAAGTAGAAAATTAGAACAAATCCATCCTTCCCCGAAGGAGAATTCCCTGGCAAAATTGAGCCTCACACATCACTGTCTGGGGTCAGTTATTATCAAGGCAGTTTCAGGGTTGGGTTGGATGACCCTCCAAGCCTAAGGTTGCCCCAGACACAAACGTGTCTCCCCAGGCTTCCCTGCCCTCCTCCATTCCGCTCCCGATGCTACTAACTAATTCATTTATGCATCAAATATGCTTCATGAATGGTCACTAAGGAGATGAAAACCATTGTCCTTGACTTCAGGGCCAATCCTCAAGGAATTAACAAAATAAGCAGCTACTTACAGTCAGAGGTCCAAGCTGAGGGTGGGGGGGCGTTGAGGGGACGGGTCCCTGCGGGCAAGGTCATGACCGGCCAGCTTTGCAGGCTCTGTGCTTATCCTAGTGCCTGGCACATTGACCTCTGTAAATACGTGTGACTTAAGTAAGTAATGAATTGGAGCACCAAGATAGGGAGCTATTTTCCGGGCACTTATCTCCTGGCATGGTTACCCTGATACGGGACCAAAGCTAATGAGATCTGCTTAGCGGGTGCTAGGATGTTGACAAACCAAGCAGCGCAGTGGTCAGTGATTTTATGGATGGACAAAGGGACGGGGTATAGGAAAATGTGGGTGGAAAAAAATATAGAGAGATGTAAATTTCCCCTCAAATTATATCTTTACATTTATTTTTGCAATTGCAGTGTATATTTGGAATCTGAAATACTGAGTTTCTTTTGAATAAATATCCAAATTTCCTTTTTACTGCTGCATCCATAGCTGATCTCATTAAAGCTGTGTAAGAAGAAAATCACCACCTGACTAGTAATCTCAGTTGAATCAGTTATTTTGATCCAATCAAAACGTACTTTTTATCATGATACAGAAAACACCCCAAGACGTCTGTAACTAATACAAAGCTGGAAACAACAGCTCCTAATTAATTGTTGGCACCACGTCCCCTCCCCCACAGTGCCCACATAGCACACACCCAGGTCCTATGTTCACTTTTAAACTAAAACAGGTCGATACATTCATCTTCTGTGATTTATTCAGCTCTAGATCCCTGGGTTGTTTGGAAGCTACTAGCTTGAGGAATTAAGATTCTCATCAAACAGACAGACTAATGAAGATTTCTTTCCAAGATCAAAGCACATCTTTGTTTCCAGGAGGTTGCTTTTTTTTTTTAAATGATGGTATTTATTTTTGTACACATTGTCCTTTTGGTTTGTTATCGAAGATGTCGTAAAAGTAGTGCTGTCAAAACTTCCGCACTGAGTCGAATCCTTTTGGCCTCATGTTTTTCTGGAAGTGTGTTCTGAAGGGCCAGGTGCAATTTCCTGGGCTCAGCTGATCTGGCTGGGATGAGCTTCACCACCCACCCACCTGGTCCCTGGGCCATCCGCCAGGCCCACCTCTTCTGTTTTCAAGGGCTCTTTGGCCAGAGGGGATGTTTTGGTTTCATCTTCACATACGTTGGTCTCTGGAATGTTTGGCAGGAGGGAAAAAAATTAAAAAGGTCAGTTTCACTTGAGGCCAGTGATCTCAGCGGTCATTTCCCAAAAAAGACCTGGCCATGACTCAGCTTTCACTTTTCTTATGACTGCTGCCTTTGATAGCATCCACATTCCACATTAGGTAATAGTGAATTTCAGTGAATCTTGACATCAGTAAGCTATCTACTTAACCTCCAACCTCTCCACTCTCTGCCTCTTGCCTTCTCCCTTCAGAGGGTACAAACTGGCAAGTAGACCCAATGGCACCTGTGCTTCCCGGTCCCAGTTTTGATCTACATGGTGTTTTTAGGGGGGAGAATATGAGCCAACATTAAAGAATGGGAAGATTTTATTTACACACCTAGATTCCCATCTTCTGAAAATGATGGAAATCTAGCAAGATGAGAGCCACATTCTCTGATGCCAAAATTGGCCAAAGATGAGTATCCACTGCCTTTTTTAGGGGAACTGCTCTCCTCATTTTTCCACAGTCTCCAGCATTCCCTACAGTTGCTCTCTGCTGAGGCCACGTGCTTTCTGCCAATCAGTATGGTGCTTTCTTGCTCCCAGCCTGCATTTCTCTCTATGTGATTTCTTGGCCCGTGTAGGTATTTGGATTTGCAACCTCTACTCCACGTAGTATTTTATGTATAACTTCTTAGCTTTGGGAGTTTTGGTAGGTAATCCAATTGAATGGCTAATAGTGTATTATTAATAGCATTGATTTCCCTTAGTCCCTGTCACTGCCACACGGGATTCCTCTCCATCTACTCCCAAGAACAAGCTGGTATTGCTTCTCACCCAACAGAGGTTCCTGTTTACAGAAGTCATTCTCTCAAAGTCAAGCGGGTGACACTTACATGAGACTTCCTGTTTTACAATGCACTTTTCACGTGTATGACCTCACTTAAATCTCAGGACAACTCTGGAGGGGAGATTTTATCATCTCTACTTTACAGATAGAAAATTCACGTGGGGTAAGAGCCTGCCCAAGACCACATGTTTGGTCAGTGATGGACCCCAAGGCAGTCCAGGGTTCCAGCCTTCCAATCTCCCACCTTCACAGGAAGATACTGCTGCCTTGGTAAGTTCTGAGATTTACAGTTTGAAATCTTTAATTATTGTCAAAGGAGCACTAGAGTTTTCCAGCTGGATGTCTTTACAGCTGGAAAAGACAAAGACGGTGAATTTTAAAACAAGGCAAAGAGAGACTTCCCTGGTGGCTCAGTGGTTAAGAATCCACCTGCCAATGCAGGGGACACGGGTTTGAGCCCTGGTCCAGGAAGATCCCACATGCCACGGAGCAGCTAAGCCTGTGCACCACAACTACTGAAGCCTGTGCACCTATAGCCCGTGCTCCACAAGAGAAGGCACCGCAATGAGAAGCCCGCACACTGCAATGAAGAGTAGCCCCTGCTCCCCACAACTAGAGAAAGCCTGCGTGCAGCAACGAAGACCCAACCCAGCCATAAACAAACAAACAAACAAACAAATAAATAAGGCAAAGAGAAGAAGGACTATTGTGAGTGGTTTCTGGGTTTGGAAACTATTATGATTTTTCAAAGGACTGACTGAATTTTAATATAACCTCTGTGACACTCATCCCACTGTCTCCAGTATGTGATCCTGTGTATTTTGACTGGCAAATCATTATTTGATGGTGTGAGATGGTTACCTTCCAGTTTTCAGGTTTGGAGTGAGCGATAGAAGCTGCCGTCTACATGTCTTTTTCTGGATTGCTCTACTTGGTTGCTAACAGGTGGTGAAAATAAACTGATCTCATTGTTATTGGCTCTCTTGAGCCAGCTTAAAGCAGAAGAACTAGTTGTTGGTGTGCGGAATCCCTGTTTGTGTTTATTCAAGAACTGTTTGGTCGTCCAGATCCTTACCTCTGCATAAAGGCTGAAGGTTTCCAAGGGAAGGCAGCTTTGTTACTTTGCTCTCAACAGCCCTGTGCTCCAAGGCTCCGACCCCGGTGAGGACACCAGCCTGCAGCCCCTTGCCAGCTTAGTTCCTCCCTCTGGCATCACCTCCCTCCAGCATCCCCTGGTCCGCCATTCAGCCTGTTGGAGCAGGTGTGATGTGCTAAAATCATCCAGCAGCCTTGGACCTCCCATATTCCGAGGGCTCCGCAGCCTCCTCCTGGACCGTTTCCTACCCAGCCCTCTACTCTGCTGTGTTTTTCCTCAATTGCTGGTGGCGAAGGCTTTTCTACTTCCTTTTGGCATTTCAGAGATGCCACTTGATATGTTAACTGACATTGTCATTTTTGCTACCGTAGTGAACAAAAGGGGTGCTTTCACCCAGTTCCTGCTCTCTCCAGGGATTATCACGTCCCCGTGAAGACGACTGTCTGGAATACTCCGTGAAGAAGGGCAATCCTCTAAAGGCTTTTAAAAGGATTTCTCTAGAATAGAATATATACATATATGGATGAGTTTCAAATATTTTAAAAATTTATTTTGCAAAATTCATTTGCAATGAAGGAGAAGAAGTGATTTGTGTGGTCCCCCCTCCCAATCTGTGACCTGATTCATTTCAGGACAGTGGTTTTGAATAGAATCATAGAAATGGGGTAGCTTCATCAATGCTTGCATACATCCTCCTGAAAACTGAATTCATACCAACTAATTATCCTTCAGAAGAGAACAGGTCATCCATTTGAATTTTCTTTTAGATTTCTATCTTAATATTTCAAAGAGAAATAAGGTTTTGGTGAGAATCCTTTCTTGCCTGGCAAATACTGGGTTTCACTGGATCTCATCTCATTGTGCTCTCAGCAACTGAAAGTGTTTCCACCTCAGGAATCGACTCTTTACTTTGCTTGGCCCTCTCCTTGAAAGTGGCCGAGCAAGCGCCTAGCCTCCAGCCTCGGCCCACTGGCTTTCTATGGGGACTTCACTGTCTCTAAAAATTCAACTTGTGTAAGGAATTACCATAAAATGATTTGAAAATGTAGGGAAGAGTGAGCTGTAGGTCATTTGCACATATTCAGATCTAGACTAAATGAGAAGTGGTTCACCGGTGGAGAGTTATTACAATGGCAGTGAATTAGACAAAAATAGCATTTTTGTTAAAAGAAAAAATGGTCTTTAGGCTCTTGTTCACCATTGAAACTATGTTCAGAATTATCAACTAGGACAGAAAATTCTAAAAGGGAAATATAAGTTACACAATTTGCTGTTGCCCCCTGACATTCTAAAGACAAGTGAAATTAAACAGCCTGGGATGGTGTCCAGTGGGGGATGCTTGTTAGCTATTGTTCAACTCTTTCAATGCAAATCACTCTCTCTGGACTGTTGACTCATTTCTACATTACGTGTTTTATCTCGTTTCTTACCTTCTTATCATTCATTCTCTCTCTATCTTTCTCTCTCTGCTGCTTTTCCTACTTTTGGGCTAACTGAGGTGAAAGACTGTGTATGGCTTTGTTTTTCCATCTCCCAACTAGAAGAGGTAACCAAGTAGCTAGGTTCACAATGAACTGAAATCACCGTCACAGATTAAGGGTATTACACTCCAGAGTATGCTCAATGAGTCAAAAAAGTAATGCTGGGCAAATTACCCAATTAGAGTGTATTTTAATAAGCGCTAACTATGAATGCGGTCAGTCCATAAGGTTCCCAGCCATTATCTGTTTCCTGGCCTCGCATGTCATTCTTTGATGACCTTTGCTTTACTTTGCTAGTGCAGGCTCAGATGTCTGCCCAGGGCTAGGACTGCCTCTCCCCCTCCCACCTCCAGGCCCCATGTCCATGTGATTTTGCCACACTTAGTTCTCCAGGCACTTATTCTGACGGGGTGTTGTCCATGTGGCCTTTCCTGTCACCCTGGCTGGCGTCTGACCCCTCAGAGAGCGTGTCCTGTATTGTTTCCATCAGTCAGAATCTAGTGCCTGACACAGAGGAAGGCACCGAGAATGAAAAACTGGCTGAATCAGTGAGCCAGTGAAGTATGCATTTGCTTTAAACCACAAAAAATGCACATTTGGAAAGTGCTGGAGGCAAGATGCTTCTAAAGCTGCTGATACACCATGCAGTTGGTCCTGTACTGATGAACCGCGTGGCAGTTTGCTTGATTTGCCGTAGGTTTTAAAAAGTTGTAAGGGTCTAGAATTTTAATGGAGAGTCTTGTGGCATTTCTCTAGCCTTCTTCATCTCCAGGCAGCAGAAGCAGATAATTGTCATTTAAAATTTCCTGTGCTTTGTGAAAGATGATCTATGCCGATGTGGATTTTCCACGAAGCTAAAGAAGCTTCAGGCTTCAGGTTGAGCTCACGTGGTCATATGTTGAGTGGTTCTCAGAAGGGACACAACCACATTGGTTAAGACGCTGTTTCTTTCCCCTCCAGAATCTCCACTTTGCAGCCCTACTGTGCCAGCCAGTGGTGCCAGCTACAGGAATTTCTGGGACCTGGCTGAGGGGAAGTTAGGCTGGGAATATGCCATTTATTTATTTATTTATTTATTGAATATGCCATTTTAACAGTGATTTGAAAAGCCGTTTCAATCAAATCAGAAATTCCAGACTTTTGATTTTGTGAATTTAAAGGGTACCTTTATTTAAAGGTTATCTTTAAACTTATTTACAAAAGAACTGAGAGGGAAAATTCAGATAAAAATCAACAGAATATGAAACAAAAACAATCAGTAACAAGCAGTGACTTTGATAGAAATTATTCTCATGTTGAGAAGTAAGTGGTATAAAAATTTTTCAGATCAGACTGAAAGTGGTCATTCAGTAAAAGGGAGAAGTGAGTTTCTAACAGAAGTATTGAGTGGTAATGTACAATTAATTATTCTGTAAGAAAACACAAAATGCCCTGGAATTTTTACAGATTATAGGTTAAAGATGTTGATAGAGGTTGTCCAAAATTTGATAAGAAATGTAAAATATTTACCTGCTATTATCAGCTAGGAGTTGTGAAGCTGAAAAGAACTTTTCTAAGCTAAAGCTAATAAAAAAAAAAAAAAAAACTAGTTTTGATTACATGTGCTAGAGGGAAGACTGGATTATCTTCCTACCACCTCTAGAAAATTATGTTATAAAATTATTGCCATAAAGAGGCAATTCAAGAGATAAGCAAGAAATCTTATGGAGTGATGTTAGCTATGTCAGGCCATTAATGAGTCAAATATAATGGATTCTTTTTGAATTTGCGAAGTTTGTGGTATTTGTCAACTTTGTAACATAATTCATTTGGATTCCTCCTTCCCACTACATCTTGACTTTTATGTTTGCATTTTGTATACTTGTTCATAATGTGGAACTTTTAAACTTTTAGTGGGACCCTTTCTGTGGGTTTAGGGATCTACACATTGTATGACTGTCATAAGCACAAGTCCATTCAACAAGCCATGAGGGCCTTCAGGGAGGTTTCCAGTCAGTGTTGGCAAAAGGTAGGGGCTATCAGGGGTCATTAAGTGGGGGTGGGGAGGGTGGAGGGGCTCTGAGCCTTTTCTAAGAACCCTCTTCATGGAAAGTCCCTTCTTTGCTTATTTCCCCCGATTCCTCTCTGTCTTCTATTCATAGCAAAACAGAAGCCGAAAGAAGGTCTTAAATGACCGAAATATCATACTGCTTCAGAGAACTTTGGTAATGACAACTCCCTAGTCACCAGTTAACTTCTGAGTATTTAAAAGGCAGGGCATGGATTTATGCTAGTTTAAAATAATTAATAACCCTTCTCAGTAAATATTTTTCTCCTGAATTTCTTCGGAATGGAAGAATGGGCTCCAGCCTCTGACTCAGCTTTTACTGACAATTCGAGCTTAGTGGACGAGAGCTTCAAAAGGACAAGAACTGAAATCAAATAGCACATGATTCATGAGCAGAAATAAAGGGATTTTGATAAAGAGGAGTAGGTGTCAGAGAAGGAGGAAATGGCCGTGACACAGTGTTATCAGGGAAGGATTTTCCTTCAAAAGTGGAATTGGAGTTGTGTCTGGATGGATGGGAGAGAAATTGGATTTCTAGAAAGAAGAGGGAAATCATATCAGGAGAAAGTGTAAAGATGTGCAAAGCCACAGGCAGGGCTGGCCACCAGCATCCAGCGAGGGGCTGAGATTGGTGGGTCACAGTTCAGAGGGAGTTGCATCCATTTATTCAGTCGATGAATATTTATTAAGTGATTACTGCGTGATGGGGATGCCATGGTAAGTCAGATACAGTCCGTGCCTTCATCTATAATCTTGGAAGCAATAACTGCTGTTGAAAACACACAAAACACTAACACCAAATAACAGGATACAGAGTGAGGGGCAGGAGGGCTTCTCTGTGGAGGTGACCTGCTCTGCTTTTGGTTTAAGGTGCTGCCGTGTGGTGAAGAGATTGCAGGGCTGGACCAGAAGCAGGGATTCTGGTTGGGGCACTGCTGCAGTGGGGGTAGGGGATGACGGAGCGGGGAGGGGCGGTGGGAAGTGTTCAGGATGGAGATGGATTTTGAAGACAGCATAGATGGTTGGAATGATCATGGAGTGGGAGGGGACAGCAGTCAAAGGTGACTCATTTTCTGACCTGAGTGACAGGGCGAAGGTGGATTGTCTGCTGAAATGGGGAAGACGGAAGAGGAAGTACCACTTTCTGCAGACATCAAGGCTTCTGTTATGGACGTGCAGTATTTTAAGCCTCTGTTAGACATCCGAGCAAAGATGACGTGGAGGCGTTTGGATACAATTAGATAAAGCACCTTGAGCTTTGGGTGAAAATAAGACACATGGGACACATGGACCAGAACTCAGACCCCAAACTGAAGCTGGGAGGGATATATCCAGAGTCATCAGGTTAAAGTACGGCAGGGAAGTGTGTCTTAGGTTCCTGCCATATCCAAAGCATCATCTGCAGCCCCATGGGAGTGAACTAGGGACTCCTGGCAAACGACCCGGGAGACGCACATGGAAACAGCTCTTCTCCAGCTCTGGTCCATCAGGCTTTTCCTAACAAAACATCAAGGTTATCAGTGTAGGGAAGAGGGAGAGGTAGGCGTTCTGATTGCAAGAGACCTCCTGAGGAGGGATTTGGGGCAAGCCTGAGGACTGGGAGTTTTTACAGGTGTTTAAAGGTAAGGCTTCTTCAAATGAACAAGTCACTTTAGTGACAGTGCAGCTTGGGGGCCTGCTCCAGGGAGGGCAGGACCACGGATGCAGAGGGTTTGAGGTGGCAGAGAAGGCGGGGCAGGGAGACAGGGGCAGATCCCTAGTGCTTTGATGCCCGAGGAGGACTTTGGATTTGTTCTGAATGGAATGAGGAACTCCAAATCTTTATGAGTAAGGGAGTCCACGACCACATTGCTGCAGGAATTGAAAAGATAAGCCTCTGTGTGGAATACCATGGAAACGATGGCCTGGTTTTTCCACCTGGATGATAGTTGAACGTGGTCCAACACTGAGAGCTTCCATAGCTTTATGGAGCTCTTGAGGCCAGAGAGAGGAAAGGTGGAAGGAAGTGTAAGAGCATCTGGGGCAGAGCTGCCCAAGGGGATGAGGGGACCCAAGGAACCAAGAAGTGGCTGACCCGCCATGTGGGGTGGGGTGGGGGAGAAAAATCTGGTGAAGGAGGAGGAGACACCAGGCCTCTGAGGGGTGGGGTGGAAGCCAGGGTGTTTGGGGTTCAGGTGAATATAAACTGAAGCTATTAACATCTGTTTCTCCCATGATGGGCCCATATCATTGAAGAAAATTATGATACAACAATGTAATTTAGGTTAAAGAGTCAGAGATTCTCGGAAATAAACCATTCCCGAGTAGAGAAGCTTAAAGAAAGAGGAACATAATTTTCTTAATTTTCTCCAGCTTGTTGACAGATCTTTATTAGCTAGGATCCTCACTTACCTTTGCAACTGTCCTTATATCTTTTCATTTCTGTCATTTCTGTCTCTTCTCTCTCTTTCCTTTCCTCTCTTCCCTTTTCTTTCTTCCTTTCTTCCTCTCTCCCTCCCTCCTTTCTTTCTTTCTTTCCCTCCCTCTCTCTCTCTTTTTTTTTTTTTTTTAGCTAGAGCACATAATTCCTTTTAGACACAAATAGACTCAATTTTGTACTGAGAGCTACGTTTCCAAATTGCCAGTCTTTTTCCTCTTCAGTTTCTTTATCTGTAAAATTAGCAAAGTGGGGACCTTCTTCTGTGGCCCTGTGGGGACGGACGTGATTCAGTGACCACATACCTTGGAAGTAGACATTGTTAGGAGAACTTTATAGCCTTAGACCCGTCAGCTTTGGCCGAAATGGCCACAATGGGATAATTTCCTCTTCAATATTGTTTAATGAGACTAATTCTCTTAAGCAAGAACAGGATAAAAAGAGGGAGAAAAGCAGCAACAAGCTACAGAGATCTGTCTTCTAGTTTAGTCTTTACAAAGCCCTGTGAAGTGGATCCTGCAGGGAACGTGGAGGAAGGAACAGGTGCTCAGAGAGGGGAGGTCAGGGGTGCGGCTGGGCACAGCTCATTAGTGGTGGGGGGTGAGTCTGAAGTCATTTCAAATAACAGTTTAAAAAGTTATTGCTGCACAGATATTCTACAGCATCTTAGGCTCCCTGTCAACCTAATTGGTCCCTCGGATCATTTTATGGAATGCAGTCCTAGTTTAAGAAACTGCTCCCATATTTGAAAAATGAGATCATTTACCCTAACATTCAAGATCTAACACAATTTCACCATCAGGAGTTCCACAGTGACTCACAAAACCCAGAGCTGAAGGTGGATTATTCCAGATCCAGGCTGCTTTTCTCTCCACCTGTTTTAAAATCTGTGTCATCATGAAAAACAGTCTCCTAAGGAACTTGTGGGTCATGCCCTGTGTACAGACCGAGTCCTGAAGGAGGGATGGCAGAATCTGGTCCAAGCACGGTGGATGGAATGGTGGGTACCAGAGAGCACCTCACAGGTCAAGGCCTGTTTCTTATGCAAGAAAACATTCCTAGGGCAGCTGAACAGGTGAACACGAGAAAACCGACAAACCTGGCATTGTTTTGAAAGATACCCACTTCCAGACGGAGGGTGTGGATGCTTTGTGTCTCCATAAGTGTTGACCAAAATGTGTGTTCAGTGTTCAAGGATGACATGTAAGTCCCCTAAGTGTTTCTCTCAGGGCATCTGTAGCCAAGTGCACTAAACGTTCAGGAAAGCTCTGTTCCCAACATCCAGCCTCTCTAGGCCACCGTTTGCAGCTTGTGGTGGGATGGTCTCGCTGCAAGTCCTGGTTCTTTTTGGTATTTTCCAAACTGGGTGCGTTTTTTAAATTAAAAAAAAAATTTTTTTTTTGCAGTATGCGCACCTCTCACTGTTGTGGCCTCTCCCGCTGTGGAGCACAGGCTCCAGACGCGCAGGCTCAGCGGCCAAGGCTCACAGGCCCAGCCCCTCTGCAGCGTGTGGGATATTCCCGGACCGGGGCATGAAACCGTGTCCCCTGCAACGGCAGGCGGACTCTCAACCACTGCGCCACCAGGGAAGCCCATGGGCGCGTTTTTTAAATTTTTATTTTTGACCACAAATGTGTTAAAACCCTATACATTGTTTTTATTACTCAGGGTCTTTGAAGGAAACGTAATTCAGGCTAGATGATTCAAATGAAGCTCTCAGGGAAGAAACAGCTCACAGAGGTACAGGCAGTCAACCTCTGCACACCTAGAAAAACAACCCTCACCACTGACTACTGCGGGCCAATAGATCCTTCATATTTGTTTATTTTAAATATTTTATTTTATTTTATTTTATTTATTTATTTTTTTTGCGGTACGCGGGCCTCTCACCGTTATGGCCTCTCCCGTTGTGGAGCACAGGCTCTGGACGTGCAGGATCAGTGGCCATAGCCCACTGGCCCAGCTGCTCTGTGGCATGTGGGATCTTCCCGGACCAGGGCACGAACCCGTATCCCCTGCATTGGCAGGCAGACTCTCAACCACTGCGCCACCAGGGAAGCCCTAAATATTTTAATTTTTAAATTTTGTTTTACAAATAATTGACGAGTAAGAATAAAAGCATAATTAAAAATAACAGCACCATAAATCATAAGATGAATTTTAACAGAGAAAACCTCTGTGTAAGAAAGAAACTCCAGAGCACAGACTTCAAAAAAGATGAAAGAATTCTTTCACACATCTTTTTACCAAAATGAGAGAATTCTGGACTCAGAATACCATCTTTCCTGTTGGTTCTTGGAAATTATTAAGAGAGTAGATCTTAAGTATTATCAACAATAACAACAACAAAAAAGTAATTTCATGAGAGGATGGAGGTGTTAACTAACCTTATGGGGCCTTCACTTTGCAATATATACATGTATCAAATCATCACATCTTAACCTTACACATGTTACATGTAAATAATACCTCAAGAAAGCTGGGAAAAAGTATATTCATGAACTTGTATAATCCCTTCCTCTGCAGGGTGAGCTGCACTTGCTGCCTGGCTTCTAACGAAAGAACCCAGCTAAGGTATTGGGGTCTTGATCACATGATTGGGTCACAGGAGGTATGGCTTCTGACCTGCTGGAGTGATCTCTTGCCTTCTTGGGTTGACGCTTCCATGACTCAAGCCCCCATGATGGAGAGGAACTGGGGGGAGGTGGGGTCCTCAAACAGCCTGCAAGGCACTGGAATATGTCATCGATCCCTTGGAAGTGGCCCCTTCCCGGTGACCACAGCCTGGCCACTGCCAGCTGCTGTCTGCAGACTCCACGGTAGAGGGTCCAGCTAAGCTGCACCCAGACCCCTGACCCTAAGGAACCGTGAAATAATAAGTGTGTGCTGTTCTACGCCACTCTGTTTGGGAGAATTTATTATGTGGCAATAGAGCATCAGTAATTCCACTTTTATTGGGGAATACTTCACATATCATAAAATTCACCAATTTATTGCACATAACTTTTTCAAAGGTACATGTAGTATAAACGTGCTCATGTTCACCTTATAGAACACTTCCCTCAACCCCCCCAAAATTCTTCCTGCCCCTTACCTCAACGTCTGTCATCCATCGCTCAGTGACTCTTGAGTTTAAGGCAATTCATCTAGAATATCATCCTTTGAAGGTTTATAATCTGAGATTTCCCTTATGCATCAATTTTACTGTCATGATTAGAGTCCAGAGTGCTCATGTCTGTCTCTTCTGTCTCCTGATTAATAAGAGTGGAAGGCTTTCCTCCTTCTTAGCTGTTAGGGGCAAGGGGAGAAATTCTGAATTCTTGGCTGTGACCAGTGAGAGCTAAAGCAGGCCAGAAGACGGAAAGTGTGCAGGGCTTCGGACTCTGCAATAAGACAGCTGACGGATGGTGGCATGTCTTACAATTGCCTTACTTCCTAGGCCTCCCCTCATTCCTCCATTTCTCATTATTTTCGTGTTTTTAAAGCACTGTTGGGAAAAATCGGTGCATAAGCATGAGTGATAATGATGTAATCTCTAGGATTACGAAATAGCAAAACTTTTCAAGTTGCAGGAAAAATGAGATCACCAAGATCCCATCATGAATCTAGAATTTATGGGAGAATCCAATGAACCTGTATGGTAATAAGAAGATTAAATTTTTTACCGATTTTTTAGTAAAAGTATATTTTGTCTTTGGTTTTGGAACGATCTCTAAGAAAGGATAAAAGTCATGACATGTCATTTAAACGACTTTTAAATACATTGGAAAGCTGAAGCTGGGTCCAGTGACTCCTGGTGGTGGGTGAGAATGAGGCACGTGAGACCCCCTGGGACACCGAGGCAGGGAGCTGTTCCTCCCCCTGCAGGCGGGACAAAGGAAGTCTTGGTTTAGTGGAGAAGCCCAGTGAATGGTGGAGCCATGGAGAAAAGGCCCCTGGAATCACCCAACTCTTGCCATGGACGATGTACCAAAGCAGGGAAGAAACCCCCGGTGTCTCCCTCTCCTCCTCAGCCATCCCTGGTCCCTTCCCGTGGCCAGACTGACAAGCTGGCACCTCCCAGGGCTGCGCAGGGCAAGAGGGCAGAGGATGGGTCTGGGCAGCTATGTGCAGAAGAGAACCTGCACTCACTTCTATGATTTCTTTTAAATCTAATGTATCTTGGGCAGTATTAACACATGTGAATACACTTGTCCTCAGAAACTGCTCTGAAAGATTAAGCAGAGAAAGACTCTATCAGGGAAGGCCCTGTGAAGGGTGGCATTTCCTCTGAGCCTGGAAGGGGATGTCAGCACATGTTGCTTCGTGTAAAGTAGAACTAGCAGTCCAAGCTGTAACCAGATGAGCAAGGGCAAGGCGGCTAGATAAGGTGGACCGTCATAGGCTTGAACTGGGAAGAGGTGGTAACTGTGGACCCAGGCTGTGGAAGGCTGGCACACCTCTTCAAAAATCTTAGATTTTATAAGGAAAGGGTCATTATCTAAGAGCATCTCTTAGTGGCAGGCACAAAATAGGTACTCAATAAATACTTATATTAAATTAAAGTAAACGCATTGAGGAAGATAATCCATCAAACATCGATTTAGGTGTAGATTAATAGTAAAGCAACTTGGAGATCTGAGGCAATTATCTAGACAATTTTAAGACAGATAACCTGCTATTTAGGAGAGAGTTCTTTTAGGTCGAAATGAGCTATGTTGAGTGGATTCAATTAAATAATTGCTCAAGTCCATTTTGCCTCCTTAGACAAAGGCTAAACACCTACTCTGCCATTTGGCATGTTCTATTTTTTTCTGTTGCTCAAATTGATAATTAGCTTGTCTTTGAAAGGTCAGCTTGATTTAAAATTGTAGTCCAATGTATCTTCACACAGGAGTGTTCACATTAAGTTTTCACACTCTATTTATTCATTTATTTATTTAGCTGGTTGCAGCAGGTGGGCTCCCTAGTTGCAGCATGTGAACTCCTAGTTGCAGCATGCATGTGGGATCTATTTCCCTGACCAGGGATTGAACCCAGGCCCCTGCATTGGGAGCGTGGAGTCTTATCCATTGCACCACCAGGGAAGTCCCAATTTTTCACACTCTCAGAAATGATTTCCACAGCATTAATTACAATAGTTTTGTAAATATGCTTTCCTTTAGCTAATTCTCCAGTGATTTCTTCATTCATTTTTGACTTTGTCCCTAAGAGGAACATTGTTACCCCAGTGAAGTCTGGGGTTGCTTTTGGAGTCATTTCTCCCACCTGCCTTTTTGTCAATGACACATAAAACTGCAGAAGAAACTTATGTTTCAATCTACAGTTTTCATTATGCTTTCGCCACTTCTAATATCTCTTCCTAAATGCCATAATTCCACACACACTGCTTGACACCTGCCGTATGCAAACATGGAATAATTTGGACATTATTGCATGGTTCTATCGAAATCCTGAGCAGAAAAAAATGACATCTAATATTCACCCCAGGTATGAACAAGGAACTTTTTTTTGATGTGAAAGCATTAATAATTTTATCACAGACGAGCATTTTTCAGGAGTGCCCACAGATTGTCAGTAAAAGATCATTCTTCCCTTGTGGACATGCTTTACATCACATGCCTTCCACTTGCTGATGAAATCTTACCTGGACGGTGCAGGGCACACAATCTCTCTGTAGAAGGAGGGAGAAACACCCCCAAGTGATCATGAGCCTGTGTGTCTTTTAGGACCTCAGGCAAGTTGTTTCAAACCTGGAGCAATGTCACATTGACCGGCTCAGAAGACTGACGGGAGGACCACCACGGGCATCTCCCTGCATCATTTTCTCTCCTGACTCAGTTTTAAAATCAGGTGTGAACATCTTGGGGTGTATGTGCTTGACCCTGAACTAAAGACGAACTCCTGATTGTGAAGGTTTAATCCTTTGTCTCTGGGCAGCATTAGCTCCGCCACCTGACCCCCAATACTACAGAACCAACTAGCCCCTCGCCCCTTTGCCTCTGGCGGTTCTTGGTGGGTTAGTCAGGGTGGGATGGTGGGGGGCAGGCATTACAGGTAATGTTACAGAAGCTTGGTCTCTCCTCTCCGGGCCAACGATGGGAATTATGTGAAACTGTAGGAGATCAGATACAGCAGGTGGCTACACGTCTCTGTCCGTGAGAAGACACGTCCTTCTTTCCTTGAGCGAGTGGCCACGTGTAGGGGGGACTTTTATGAGCTTCTCTGTCTCTCCTGCTGGCTTGCACACCTTATGATCAGTGAGCAGGAGATGACAATCTGAGCGGGGACTTCAGTGGTGCAACCGCCGGGTTCACAGACGCTCAGCGGAGATGTGGGTGGGAGCTGCAGGGGTCCTGCGGGGACTGAGCACCTGCCTGGTGGGTTTCTCCTTCTTGGAGTCATTCTGTCTCAGTCCTTCTCCTGAGTCTCCTCCTCATGGTCAAGCTTACCCGGCCCAAGGCCCAGAGTTCTCAGAGAATGCGGAAGAAAGGAAGAGGTGCCCTGACCTTCATCTTTCTGTTCTCTGTGCTGCGGCAGAAGTAAAACAACCTGTGGGCATTAGTCAGGGGCAGGGGGCTCCAAGAATGATGCTACCCACCCACTCGGCACTTCCTGGACATTTGTTTGCAGTCACAGGACTCACCTTGTCTCAATTGTCTGTGAAGATGTCTGTTTCCCCTTCCACACGGGGAAAACTGCAAACCAAAGGATTTCATCCTATTTCCCTTTGTATCTTCTCCCCAGCACGCTGCCTGTCGGGTAGTATCCAGACGACACAGGTTCTTTAAAAAACAGATTGGGAGCATCTTTAAATACAACTTTACCAATGGAATGAGCACAGTTGTACTCTGGATGAAATCCTAACAGTGAAAAACCAAGAAAAGAAAGATTTTGCTAGGTGTGAACGTTGGAAGAGAAGAGACACCTTAGTGTTTCCAGAGAAAGTGACAAAAACACCAGCTGACCGGGAGGCCAAGGTTTCTGGGGCTGGGCAACCAGAGCAGACCAGCCTGCCTTTCAATGCATAGAAGCTGGTTTTGACCATGTTTCCCTCCATAGAGAGCCAAGAAGGAGGAAGTAAGAAGAATGCAAAGCAGCCTGGGGGAGACTGAAATGACCTGCGTGGCGCAGGGTAGCCAGCCAGCTCCTTCAGGTCTGGGGGCTGGACTGTATCATAATTCACCATTTACTCAGCACTCGAATTCTGGGCTTATTTATCCTGGATGGGACTTCCATTCAGAACAGATGGGGGAGTGATCATTAATAATCAATGGATAGGCTACAAATTATTGAGCACTTATGTGCCAGGCACTGCTAGAAGAGCTTTGAAAGCATCAACTCAGCTCATCTGGTCCTCGTAATACCCACTCCAGTGGGGGCTGTTATTATGAGCCCATTTTACAGATGAGGTGCTTGAGGAAAAGCAAGGTTAAATCACTTGCCCAAGGTCACCAGGAGATTGTCATTGTTATTCTATGGGGTTCTGAAACTGTGTGATGGCACAATGGGAGTAAAGAAGGACACAGAAGCTTGCCACAAACCTTTGGATGGAGCTGGGTTTGCATCCACCTCTATCTAGGTGAGGCTGAGAAATGTATTCACTCAAAGTGACACTCCTTACTTATCACATCAGTGAAATAAGTATTATGTAGAATTACTTTATAATCAAAAGGTTTCATCTGAGTGCCTGCTGCTAGCCCACGTCCAACGGTCTCGCCTCTCTTGTCCAAGATCAAGAGTCTGCTAACTCGGGCTTCCCTGGTGGCTCAGTGGTTGAGAGTCCGCCTGCCGATGCAGGGGACACGGGTTCGTGCCCGGTCCGGGAAGATCCCACATGCCGTGGAGCGGCTGGGCCCGTGAGCCGTGGCCGCTGAGCCTGTGCGTCCGGAGCCTGTGCTCCGCAACAGGAGAGGCCACAACAGTGAGAGGCCCGTGTACCGCAAAAAAAAAGAGTCTGCTAACTCATTTGATTCTGTTTTCTCATTTGTTTTATCAAGAAAATAATGGCTTGTCCCTCCGAGGAATGGTGAATAATATTGCATATAAAATGAAGAGCAGTGTCTTTCCCACTCTAACTGCTCAGTAATTATGAACTAGTATTACAATTATTAGCAAACAAGAGTATATTTTGTACCATTAGCCTGTTCTTAGGCACTCATCCTAACTGTATTATTTCCAAAAGAAAACTGCCAAATAATTTTTTTCACCTCTTTGTGTTGCATCAACAAACCGCAGATAAGGCTTACTTGCTCTCCATATAATACCCAAACCCTCCTCAGAGACGAATACAATTGTAGTATAAACGTCTCCCTTCAAAAGGGTTTGGATTGTTTGAAAGCTCTTTTGGAAAGCTCTGTTGGAAATACTCAGATGTCATGGGACTGTTACTTAAACCCAGTCCAAGAGTCTAAGGAGAATTGGGTGGAGAAATATCCCTTCCATCCATTTCCAGTGGGCAGAACCATGACGTGTTCTGTGTATTTGGTCCAAAGTGCAAGGCACTATCTTGTCCAAAAAGGAAGCAGAGGCTCGTTGAGGTCGTGTAACTTGCTCAGGACCTCAGCGCTGCACATCAGTGACAAGCTGGGACTTGAGACCCTTCCAGCCAATGCTCGAACCCCGAGCCCCTGTCACGCCCCTCTGTGGGCTCAGTGCTTGCAGGGAGGGGGAGGATGGGTGTGTGTGAAGGGGACATCTCTGTGTGAGCCTCATGAGCAAATGCCAGGACTGCACGATTCTTCACTTACAATTTGTTAAGAAGATATATTGCTTTCTTTCCTTCACTTGACAGGTTTCAGCTTTTTTTTTTTTTTTTTTTTTGAAATAATACAGTTAGGATGAGAGCCCAAGAGCATGCCAAATTAATGTAAACTGCAAAAAGGTATTTCCAAGAATTGGAGAAGACCCTCTCTTCTGTTCTGATAAATAATGGTCTTTGGGGGAGTCCCCAGAGAATCGGCAGGTGCTCTGGGAGCTTAGGAAATGGCTCAGGCCCACCTGCGTTAGGACTTGGGCCTGGCTCTGCAGGAGTTTGGCGAGTTCACAGACATGTAAACTCAGTTTTAACCATGTTCGTTGCTCCGTGGGACATTGTGATTTCCCTCAGTCCCCACACATCTTCGAGAGAAAATCCTGGAAATCCAGCATTGTTTGCTTTACTTTCTCACTACCCTATCCAGGCTTTTCAGAAACCTCCCCGCCTCATTCCAAACAGGAAGTTTGGGCAGGCAGTTGTACAAATGGCCCCGCATTATGTGGGATGTCACCTATTGTTATTGGGACAAAGACATCCTGAAATTCGGACAAAGGCTTCAAATCCGCCAGGGTCCCAGACCCTTCAATAGGCTCGCATTGTATCTGGGGAGTGATTGAGTGAATTGGGTCACTCCAAGAATATACCTAAGCTTCTGAAACTCTGCTATTATTAGACTGCCAGAATGGAGCTACACACAGCATATGCAAATAGCGCTTGTAATAACTCTGTTCTATCTGCCCTGCATACATGCACAGCAGGGACTTTCTGAATAGACGTGGTTCCCGGCAACTGGATAAAGAAATGGGAAAAAGTGTTTGGGGAATGATCCATAACTCCGTCCTTCTAGGAACGAGTTAGGAAAAGCAAAATATTTACTAATCGGAAGTGTTATTAAAGTTTCTCTTTTGAAACGCTGTGCATAAATCATGCAATTCTTGAACTCTGAAGAGTGTATGTATTTTATACTTTGCTGGAAGGACATACTGTGTTAGAACAAACTAACTGGCTTTACCAGAAGATGGGAAGTTGGTGACAGCTCCCGGTTCACTGATGGCTTCTTGTGTCAAAGAAGTTCCGAGCATGGGATTTGGTATAATGAATTGTGCTTATAAAGGGGGGCTTAATTCCACTCAAACAGGATTGCATGTAGCAGTATTTTTCTCTGTCTTAATAGCAAAATTGCTAAAATATTTTCAAAAACGTTATCTGAGACTGCAGCTGCAACAGTATTAATGAGATCGCTATGCATTCTCTTCCTTTTTTTCCCTCTGTATCGGACAGTCCACTCTACACACCAACTCTATTTTACATGTAAACATGTCCGCTTCCCTCAGTCCACCTTCCTGCCCTTGGCATCCTTGTTACATCTATAGAAACACATGTGAATTATTTGTCGGGGTGAGTGTCCTTTGATGGACAAAATGTCCAAGTAAATCCATAAAGGAAATCTACCTCTAATCCCTTTTAATTTAATTAATTAACTTATTTATTTTATTAAATTTTTTTTTTTGGCCACACCACACGTGGGATCTTAGTTCCCCTACCAGGGATGGAACCCATGCCCCCTGCTGTGGAAGCGAGGAATCCTAACCACTGGATGGCCAGGGACGTACCTCTTTTAATTTTATTTTTAACTGGGCTGCCACATGCTTCCCATGATCTTTCCCTCTTATCTAGGTAAGATCTTCCTTTTCCCTGCTAACATAACACTCTGCTTTTGAGCCCTCACATCCGTTTCATTGGCAGCTTTATGAGAACTTTACTGTCCTTGCCTACAACCCACTCCCACCAAAAGGATGCTTCCTGGCTACACATAGTCTGGCATTGCTCTCGACAGGGATACGCTGGGGCTGGGTAGAAAGTGCCCCTTTTTCTGTGGAGCAAACTCGCCCATCTTTGCGTGCGGATGAAGTACTCCTGAACTAGGCACCTAAGATTCTAGAAGTCATGAGTCCAAGTGGATAGATGCCACCTGCGATTAACAGTCAAAATGGTAGCTTCAACCCAGAAATTCAGGGACTTACTTTCTATTTTTGCTTTTAAGAAGACAATCGTGGGAGTTCCCTGGCAGTCTAGCGGTTAGGATTTGGTGTTTTCACTGCCGTGTCCCACGTTCAATCCCTGGTCAGGGAACTGAGATCACGTAAGCTGCACAGTGCAGCCAAAAAAGAAAGAAGATAATCGCCCAGATTATCAGTCTGATTAAAAAATTAATACTATAATAATGGCAACTGACTTCTTGACAAATCAATGTGCTTGTGGTATTTCAATTAAACTGAATAATGATTTAATTAGAAGACCCCTATAAGAACTCAAAGTTATTCCAAAAATAGGGTATTCATTTTCTGTATTATGAATGGAAGAAGTGATAAGTGGATAGTAGGCAGTTTGCATGATTGATATCAACCCTTTGTAAAAATAGCCCGAGTTTCTTATTTTCATGTGATTTCTACAACATACGGTTTGAAAAAATTCATAGGGTGCTAGTCAGGAGTCTTAGAGTTACCATGAGGAAATGTGCTCAGTCTGTATGAAACAGAAGGGAACACGTGGGCTCGTGTGACGTGGAAGGTCCAGCGTGGGTAGTGCTTAGTACAGCCGGGTCCTGGAGCTCTAGTATGTCACTGCAACTCTGTTTCTCCATTTTTATCCTGCAATTCTGCTTCATTTAACGCTGGCTTTGTTTTAGACAAGTTTTCTCCATCTGATACAAAGGATGATCTCCTTAGAATTCCAGGATCTGGGAAAGAGATATTTCCTGCTTCTTTACCAATCCCCACCCATCTTAGGGCTCATATTAGCCCAGTGAGGGTTGGATGCTGACTTGGTGATGTATGAACATCCTGGCTCTTGGCTTATCCTTACAGCTGAGGGAAGCCTTCCCGCCTTGAATGGCAGTAAACAGTGGAGAAGCCACTCCACACACAGATCATTGCTTTTAAAGATGAAGGAATCTAGGCCCAAGGAGACCCTTCACTTTCTAGAATGTGGTATCCAGGTGAGCCGCACAGCTGAGGACTCACAGAAGAGGAGACGCTTCACTAGAAAATTTAAGTTGAGGGACATGAAAAATACAAGACATTGCCATCACTGCCTCAAACACTGTATTATTTTTTCAAAGAGATAACATGTTTCCAAGACAACTAAACTCCCAGCCATCCTTCCCTCCTTCCCTTGCACATGCAGACCTTCATTTGAGGAAGGATACGATGTGACATGGTACATTTGGGGCATTGGAAACAGATGAAAATTCTCAGACCTTTCAGTGCTGGGAGCATAGATGAGGCGAACAGCAGGCGGGGGTTTCCTAACAAGACAGCACATCAACAACTGCTTTTTCTGAGTGTCTCCCAGTCTTCACTTTTAAAAAGACTGGGTAAGAGGGAAACATAGCTGGGAAAGCCTCCTTGCTGCCGACTTGCAGAGGCCTCCGGGGGGACCAGGCGGTGTTCTGGGCATCCTGTTTCCTTCACACCTTTGTCAGCTGGTAGGTGTGCAGAAAGACAGCAGAAATGGTTACAGGCTTTCGTGCATTTAGCACACAAACTGTAACATGACCTGGTAATAAAGGTGCCGGAAACCTAGTAAAGTGCTTTGCCCTCCCTGTGATTCCCATAAGTGGTGGGACCTGGCTAATCACACTGAAAACTTAGAGGGCATCACGGCCCCCCTCGCTGAGGACTCAAGTCCATCCGCCTCCAGCTCAGACCGTCATGAAGGGGAAGTCTGCTCTCCACAGAACGAGACATCTTCAAGTCAGTGAGAATCATAGCGATGCCAATCTAGGAAGTACAACCAAAGTGCTAACTTACTGGTTTAAACTTTTAGAAATATAGGGAATGTGCAAGATTGCAGCAAACTCTCTGCCTTGATATATCTATCTATTGATCTAAGTCCAAAAACGCCATAACTTAGTTTTTTAAAAAATACCTTGTTTTTATTTTTAATATCGAGATGTATATAGAAAAAAGTGGGTATTGATTCTATCACCAGGAAAACTTCTGCTGACATTTTTAGCAATGAGAAATAAATGACCTTCATGTGGAACGTTAAAGCAGAGTGGACAGCTATAAAATGAGCTTTCTCTTTATTCAGTTTTCTTCACCCAAAAAAGTAACAGCTGTTTATTCTTTCCTCTTTCTTGATTATTTTTCCAGAAAAAATAAATGCACATATCAGCATGTGTGTACACATTTACACACACACACACACACACACACACACAAACGCTTAATATAGTATTTTAAATCCAAGAATGCCTGGTTGTAACTGCCCATCAGAGGCCAGCTTGCTCTCCATGCTCTGCCCGAGGATCATTCACTATAAGTACAATAACTCATGAAGTGCATTTTGGTCTTGGGTTCCTATTATCCACTTATTCCCAATTTAACAGAATTCTGCCTCATTTTGGCCCTGATTCCTTTGTGTTTTGCAGTGAGTTTACAGTGGGATTCATGATAAAAATAGAAAGGTATAGATAAGCATACAAAGTCTTATCATACTCAGAGACTAAGCAATTATTATGTATGAAAGGTTAAAAGGAAACCACCAAAGGAAACAACAGCAAAAGAAAGGATTCCTAAATACATACTTACATGTCTTAATACTTAAATTATTTCCATTTTAAACTGTAAACTTGACTATAATGGATTCCATATGCATCTTATACGTTGTTTACATATTGAAAAGATACATCACAGCGACATTGAAAATCTATGAATGCAATTTATCCATCTATTGACTGAATAGTCACTCTACTCTGGGTGGTGCAAAGATAAGACATGGGAATTCTCAAAGAGGTTAGTCTAAGAAGGGAAAAGGATACCCCAGAAAAACAGCAACTGTACATTATAACGTGGCAAATGTCTAGCTAGCCCTCAAAATAAAGGGCTTTTTGTAGCCTGTAGATTTCCACATCAATGTAGAAACCCTACTTCCTTCCAAGTGACCTCACAGGACAGGATCGTGAGTGGTACAGGATATTCTGGGCAGGAAAGAGCTGGGATGAGGAGAAAGAGAAAGAGAGCGAGAGTAGAATGTATATCAAAAAAAATTAGTATATACATACAGGTGACCTCAGAGATATTGCAGTCTGTTTCTAGACCATAGCAATAAAGTGAATATTGCAATAAAGTGAGTCCCACAAAGTTTTTCATTTCCCAGTGCACATAAAAGATTTTTTTTACACTAGACAGTAGTCTATTAAGTGTGCAATAACATTATGTCTAAAAAAACAATGTATACACCTTAATTTAACAATACTTTATTGCTAAAAAAAAGCTAACCATCATTGGAACCTTCAGAGAGATGTAGTCTTTTTGCAGTAGTGACATCCACGATCAATAAAATGAGGTTGCCTGGATGCTCCTTTATGGGGAGTTTGCCTCTCCTTAGGCAAAAGCCGTGGCCTGCTAGATTCAAAAGCAAGGCTTTGATGTGATTGATCTCTCTAGGAAGACATGTCTTAACTCTGAATTACAACTCCATTAATTCATGTTGAAGGAGTTTTACAAACATACCTCCTTCTTGGGGCAGGAAAGACACGTTTGCTCCGCCCTTGAGAGCATGGCTTCTCCCACACTTCATTTCATCGTCTTCGGCAGACGTTCATGGAACACACTTCTGTGCTATCATTCGAGGCACAGTGAGGGATGAGACGAGTAAGATGTGCTCTTTGCACCAGGGGCTCCACAGTCCAGGAGAAGGAAGACACGTAAACAATGACCTGCATCCAAGGGGCAGGGGAAAGTGGTGGGAGACAAAAAAGCTGGGGGACAGTGAGAGTGAACGAGCACAGAAGGGCCAGCACAATGCCTTGGGAGCTAAAGGAAGAGGTCCTTCCAGGGGGAGGCTCAGGAATGATCCTGGATCTGCAGCATTTGGACTGAGCTCCGAAGGCTGAGTATCCTTTTGGGATTTGTAACAGCCAAGGACAGCATCAGGGCTCAAAGGGAGCAGACTAAAGGAGATTGAGGTGAGAATGCAGGGCTGCCTGGGCACTGCACGAGGTGTGGTTGGAGGGTGGTGAGACAGGGCAGGCAGACTGACTCACCAGGCATTTTTCTGTAGAAAATACCACCAACCTTATTCATTCCTCTCTGTTCCACCAGCTGGCAGGGAAGGGAGGATGAGCTAGCTCTCCACCCACAGCATCCCCCCTCCTAGCTTTGAAAGGTGGTTTCCTGGACTTTCTGTGCAGGCGTTGAGTGCTTAGAAAATCTGACCCCGGATCACAGAAGGCCCAGCTGTGCTCCCCCAGGAACTCGGTTTTTTCCTAGCCTCCAAGGGTTTGGGCCCTGGTGTGATGTTGGGGCAGTGCCGTGGCTCTGGGGACATCTACTCCCAGGGGCTGCGTGGGGAGTGGGCTTTAATTGTACAACATCACCCACTAACACTGGTGATTCTGGGCCCCGGACCCTCCGGTTTCCTCACCTGGACAATTGGGGTAATAATAGTACTACTTCATACAGTCGTTGTTGTTGCAATTTACGTGTCATATGCATACAGCAAGCGCTCAGTAAATGTCCATTATCATCCTCGACGTCATCATCTCACAGATAATTACAGGCCTGGGCTTGCATCTTGTCTCACCAGCTGTTCTTGGTGTGTGGGGTAGGGGGGAGCTTACTCCATGCTGTGAGCTAGAGGTTTCTGATCTTTAAAGAGAAATAACGCCCTCAGACCAGGGGGAGGATTCATAAGTGTAAATGGGAAGTGCCTGGCGAGCGGAACAGTGACCTGAATGTGGTAGATACTCCTTAAAATTTAGATTCGACTCTTCTGCTGAGAAATGAGACCAAGGTGTTCGAAGACTGGGCCCTTTGGAACCTGGTGCCCACTGAGCACGTGACCCTCTCATGTCCTGTATCCTGTGATGCAGGGAAGAGGTCCTGCCTATGGGTCACTCCTGCAGCCCCAACACCTCCTTGCTGGGAGGCCCCAGAGCATCCCAGGGCTGAGCTGACGCCATCGCACCTTTACCCCTGCAGCCCCTGCCCACAGGCTGCCTGTGCAGAAGGTGAGTCTGGGAGTCCGGGATTAGATAAAAATGCACAGCAGGCTGGAAGCTCTTCCCGCGATAGTGTGTAGAGCATCTGAGTCCTGTGTCACCTTCACATCTCTGAGTCATGTCGTCCCCAACCTTTGAAAACACCCAACTTTGCAAATTCGACTGTAAGTTATAATTTCCCCCTAAAATGCAATAAAACATAACTAAAAATGTAACTGACCTCTTCACATTAGTAATGCTCTTACAAAAAGGGGATAAAGCAATTTATAAAGCCATTAAAATGCTATCCAGCTGGAACGTCCACCTAAACCACCCATATTCCCTGTCACTGGTCTCTGTGTGTCTGCGAGGTGGGGCTACCAAGCCCTGTGCTGGAGCCACCAACAAACTTGACAGCCCACATTCAACTTCTCCTAAACCTCCCTGTTCTCGCTAAGCCAGATGGTATTGTGATTATATAGCACAAGAATGGAATTATTCTGTAATCAGTTCAATCCTTGAATATGTCCAGTGGCTTTGATGCACCCAGACTGCACCAGGGACTAAGGACAGGGGCCCAGCAGGCCTTCACACTCCCATAGGGCACTGCTCTCCTAGGTTTCTGGGGAATAACACCCTCTGGAGGTGTTCGGTGGTCCTGCGCTCCTCAGAGCTTTCATTCTGGGGGGACTGATGTAGACATACTGCTGTAGACTGAGTGTCTGTGTCCTCCCCCAAATTCTTGTGTTGAATCCTGATCCCTAAGGTGATGGTGTCAGGAGGTAATGAGGTCATGAGGGTGGAGCCCCCATGATGGGATCAGTGCCCTTATAAAGCAGACCCCAGAGAGCCCCTCACCCCTTCTTCCAGGTGAGGACACAGAGAGAGGACGCCGTCTATGAACGAGGCAGTGGGTCCTCACCAGATACCAAATCTGCTGCCGCCTTGATCTTGGACTTCCAACCTCCAGAACTGTAAGAAATCAATGTCTGTGTTTACAAGGGCTGGTCTGTGGTATTTGTCACAGCAGCTAGAGTGAACTGAGACAGAAATGAACAGGTGAGGGAACCACAGAATTCAAGTGAGCCTTTCTGAGAAAGTTAACAGAGGGGTTTTTTGGGTTTTTTTTTTTTTTTTTTTGCGGTATGCGGGCCTCTCACTCTTGTGGCCTCCCGCTGCGGAGCACAGGCTCCGGACGCGCAGGCTCAGCGGCCATGGCTCACGGGCCCAGCCGCTCCGCGGCATGTGGGATCCTCCTGGACCAGGGCACGAACCCATGTCCGCTGCATCGGCAGGCGGACTCTCAACCACTGTGCCACCAGGGAAGCCCTAACAGAGGGTTTTGGAGGGTGACAAGGCTCCATTAGTTTGAAAAGTTAAGATTTTTCCAAAGAGGTGATATCTTACATGAGAACTAATATCGGGAGGATCTAGGCAAGGGAAGGTCTGTAGGGCCACGTTGCAGGCAGGCGAAACTATGGGAGCAACAGCCCTAGAGCAAGGGGGAGCCTGGCGTTGAGGAAACAAGGGGAAGGAAGCCAGGATGGGCCAAGGTGAGTGAGCAGAGGGCGGGCCTAGGAGGGCAGTTCTGCTCTGTGCCTTTATCTGAAGAGTGTCAGGAAGAGGGCTGTAAGCAGGGGAGAGAGTGATGAGGTTAGTGCCGTAGGATCACGCGGATGCCATGGGGGAAAGGGTCTGGAAGCGGGAGAGGAAGCAGGAAGGCAGTGCAAGCATGTGGAGGTGGTCCAGGCAAGACCCGATGGGGCCTGGGAGATGGGAACACTGGGGGTCAGAGTCAGGATGATCTTGCTGATGGAGTAGCTGGGTGCTGGGAGAAAGGGGGTCTGGCCTAATTCCTCCAGGTGCCAGCCATTGCAGGGACTGCTTCCTATATTTCGTCTCTTTGGAATCCCCTCCAGGTAGGTATGAATAGCTTCATTTTGTGGCTGACACAATCGAGGCTCCGATAGGTTAAGTCATGAGCCCAAAGTCATGATCTTGCAAGTGCAGAGGCAAAAATAATCCAGTTCTTCCTGAAAGTGAAACTCCAGCCCTTCCCACTTTGCTGTTTCTTCTTTTCTCCATTGTCAGTTCGGTTCCAAGAACTCACACTGGCACTTCACTTTCACTTTCGCTTCCAAGGACACACTACATGATGTTGAGGAAGCATGAAGAAAAGAACCACGAGGTTCCCTCTGGCTGTCTTAATCTCTGACACAGTGAGTGTTTCCCATACTCTGATTTCAAGTGTAGACAAGGAACATACATTTAGGCAACAGCAAAGGGGCAAAGGACTGCACCCCAGCCCTAGAGTGGATGGTAAGCAGCTGAGGTCACACATGCTGTTCTCACAGGTGCCCTGCTCTGGCCGCCTCTGGTCTGCTGTGGAGATGAAGAAGGCCACGGATCCCATCTCCCTAGGAGATCGTGCTGAGCTTCACTTCTTGACTCCAACTATGCTGGATTAAAAATATCATGCTTTGGGCTTCACTGGTGGCGCAGTGGTTGGGAGTTCACCTGCCGATGCAGGGGACGCGGGTTCGTGCCCTGGTCCAGGAAGATCCCACATGCCGCAGAGTGGCGGGCCCGTAAGCCATGGCCGCTGAGCCTGCGCATCCGGAGCCTGTGCTCCGCAACGGGAGAGGCCACAACAGTGAGAGGCCCGCGTACCGCAAAACAAACAAACAAACAAAAATCATGCTTTTCCCCAGTTATAACCTGGATACTAAAATATAGAAATTTCTTACAAGCTCTTAGTCCACACCTACACTTACTTCTCCTAGAGTTTCCATCACTAATCATTTAATTGCCCAAATCCAAGGTCGAAAGGTAGCTTCTCCAGCTGTTGGCTCCCAGAGGTTTAGAAGACCCAGCTGAAGAACGTACTGTTCTAGAAGCAGTCAGTGCTCTCTGAACGTGGTCTGCAGTCAGTCCCTCTTCAGTCGGCCCCAGCTTTGTAGCTACGGGACACACACACTTCAAAACAATCACGCCTGCATGTGGATGGTGCGAACTCCAGACATTTCCTCCAGTCTTAAAACAAAACCAAAAGACCACTCTCTCTGTCTGTAAGTATAAACACTCACCAAATCACAGCATCTTTCCTAGCTGACTGCTCCTCCACTGCAGTTATTCACTGAAGCTCTGGCAAGTGTAAGGAGCTGGGCTGGGGATGGAGAATACAGAAATTAATACATCCCAGACCTCAAGAAATTAACTGTAGAATCAGTCAGGTTAGGCCAACTATGCTTCTTTAAAGAACATAGCAGGAAATAATGGCTAATTCTGAGAAAACACTTAGGGCCTCACCCTCTTGTCTCCGTGAGGCCTATTGCTGGCTGGGAATTTGTTTTGTTTCTGGCCTCTGGGGCCCAGATAACGCTCCCTGGGTCTTTTAAAGTTTTCTTATTGAAAGTTTTGTCAATTGGGAGATTCTGTGTGTTTATTTGTACGTCTTCATTGCCTCAGTGAGGAAGGCGAGCTCTCCATGGAGTAAAAACTGGTTTGCAAATCGTGGGATGAGTTGGAATCCTTGATGCCACAACATTGTTATGGCAACAATCTAGATATTAGGGTAAGTGAATGATTTCATGGGCTCTTTCTGAAGTAGAGAACTCCAGGAGCATCTGCCCTAGAAGAAAGTGATGTTGAGCTTGGAGCTTCTCTGGCTAAGTTGATGGTTCTCTGGACCAAGTGTTGGGTTGTGGCCCAGGAGTGTCTGTAGCTTCAGTGAGCGTGTGGGATTGAACTACACTGATCCTACAGGTCAGGTGATGGCCAAACGGTGTCTTCGGGTAAAGTCAAAACTCTTCCCCTATCTAACCATAGAACTCTATCTCTGCTCGCAGTCTGCCTAAAACCAGTTTTCTTATCAAGAACAATCGTCTGGATTTTCCTGCATCTGATCCGAGGAGTAACAGCTGCTAAAAACCCATGTGAAAATTACACCCCCTCAAAGTAAACCTTCCTTGCACTCAGGGACACCCCAAAGAGCCCTCATCCCAGACTGGGCCCCGTGGTTTGCTGTCCTCTTCCCTGATCTGCATTCTTTCCTCTCTGACTTATTTTTTACTTTCTGTTTGAATTGGCTTAGTTGTATTTCTCCCCCTGATAGGACAGTGAGAGTGAAAGTTCATTCTGCCCACGCTGCACAGAACTCAATGCAAGCGTTGTCAGGAATCATTTGACATCAAGACTGACTTTTAAATTTGCCAGGAGGGCTTTCTTTGGAGAGAGGGTGAGACGAGCACGTTCCCCTTGTAGACAGCTGGTGCTGGTGCTGGAATTCAAAGCCCACAAACTGAATTTTAAATTTTTCAGATAGCATGTAGATGGGTGAAGGGACCCCAGACATTGACACTGGACATCAAACAATAGACATTAGTTTTTTTAAAACCAACACTTTTTTTTTTCAGCCGTGCTGCGAGGCTTGAGGGATCTTAGTTCCCTCACAAGGAATTGAACCCATGCCCCCTATAGTGGGAGCATGGAGTCTTAACCATTGGACCACCAGGGAAGTCCTCAAATCAACACATTTTAATGTACCATTCACATCTTCTTCTTTCTACCATCTACTCCATTTTTTTAAAAATAGCTCACTGCTCTTAGAAAACACATTTAAAAATCATTTGTTTCTTGCTTGACTATTGTAGATTTAGTTACCTTGAGTTCTGGGTTGCACTGTGCCTCAGGTTTGTTTTTTTTTAATTAATTTATTTTATTTTACTTGTTTTTTGCTCTGTTGGGTCTTTGTTGCTGTGCACAGTCTTTCTCTAGTTGCAGCGAGTGGGGGCTACTCTTCGTTGTGGTGCGTGGGCTTCTCATTGCGGTGGCTTCTCTTGTCGCAGAGCACAGGCTCTAGGTGCGCGGGCTTCAGTAGTTGTGGCTCGCGGGCTTAAGTGCTCCGTGGTATGTGAAATCTTCCTGGACCAGGGCTCGAACCCCTGTCCCCTGTATTGGCAGGTGGATTCTTAACCACTGCGCCACCAGGGAAGGCCTGTGCCTCAGTTTTTAACAGAATTTTGTTTTATTTTGTCTTTCGTTTGTTTACACTTTTAATTTGGAGTCCCTGGGAATCTCTAGATGGGCTCCAGAAGCCATATCATCTAATAATATATCTCCTATCTCCTCCTTTCTGACACAAAGTGACTTTTGAAACACTTCCATTTTCCCTTTCTGTTTCATGTACTCCAGCCCACTTTTCTTCTCCTCATTTTTTTTACAGTCCATCATGGAGTATTTGTTTACCAAATGTTACATTTCTTGGATCGTATCTATTTTTGAGGAGTGCAAAGCAAACAAAGCTTTGAAGCTGTCAGGCTTCATTTTATTTATGCATGAATAACACAAATAACTTGAAAATGACCTAGCCTGTTTTTCTCAGATTTAGATAGAAAAACTGCTTCCGGGCAACGTTTACGCCAAACGGTTCATGCCAAGTTTCCAGTTTTTGTGCCAGCTGGTTTTTGCAGCCAAGTTGTAAACCTTCAGTAAACACGGTTTATAATGAAAGTGCAGACACAACCTGGGCCACGGCACAAGTGGGACTGATGTAAATTTACTCTAAGAATAAAATTCTAATAGGAACAGAACGGGAGAGAAGCAAGCTCTCAAGGGTTCCTACTATAATGCAGAAAGTATACAAATGATGATATTTGATCGCTAAAATCCCATTAGACTCGCTGAGGCATTTATGGATTCCCTTTGCCATCACTGCTGAGTAGCCCCGTGCTCCAAGTCACTGCTTATCACTACAAGGGAGCTTTTCCAGAGCCCCCCTCCACTTAACCTCTAATGCTGGGGGGGAAGGTGGGGGGAGGGGGCCTAGAAAAGTTCAAGACACAGGTGGCTGTGTCCACAGGACATTGATCAAGGTATAAGGGAAAGAATCAAACATTTTCCTTTAAAATCAGTTCGGCAGCATTCATTCAGGTCGACCTTGCGGGATCCTGATTCCATACCTGTGGTGCTGGTGGCGAGTGTTGTCATGTTACTGCACATGTGGGACCCTGGGGTCCCAGGCAGCCCTCAGGGGGAGGATAAAGTGAGAACCAGGCCCCTGGGGCAGTGCCATGAGGTGGCTCTTCTCTTTGAGAAGGGAGAGGGTAGTCTCTTTTTCATGAAAAGGGAAAGAGTCCCAGCTTCTGGGGACTTGGGAAAAGTCATTTGCCTTGAGGACCCCTAATTGCCAGAAAGGAAAGGACCCAGGACACAGGATCCAGGACTCATGACCCAGGATCTGTGATGCAGGACCAAGGATCTAGGACCCGGGACCTGAAACTTAGGACCAGAAATCTGTGACCCGGGACCCAGGACTTCCTTCTTAGGTGTAGGATGATCTGCATTGCTTCATGCATGGTTGTTTCCCTTGGGTGGCTCTGACTCAACCAGAGCAGAAGGGAGGAGAGGCTTCCAGACACTGGAAGGGGAGAGCGACTTCAGTCACAGCCATGGCGGTCAATAGAGGCGCTCTCTTGCTGTCCTCGATCCGGGGTCCCAACTCCTCATACCATCCCTCAGGGCCACCACGTTGTGGCACATAGACTGTGACCCACAGATGTCATTTAATAAAGAGCGAGCGTGGAAGAGACTTGAATGATATCATAGGGTGTATGAAACGGACGTGGGTCACTCTTGGCCAGGAGTCCATCTTCCCAGCCACAGGTTAATTCAACCTGCTCTGAAGTTGTCACTCACCTGCCCTCCATCCAGCGGCTGCCCACCCACCCCTCGACTGTGCCCATGCTGGACATCCCTCTTCCGGATTGTGGTTCATCACCGCCTGACACAGCCCTTCACAGCTGCACGTGCAGTGGCGATGACCATGATGGCTTAACGAGTTTCCAGCCTGTTTTCTGCCCTTGACATGAGGTGGAAAAACCCCAAACTTCCACTTTTATTTGGGAGACAGGGTTTCATGTCACGTCACCACTGACAGGCACTTAGTAAATATGCTGTGGTTTGTGCCTTCCCAGGGATTCTCCTCTTGTCATCCTCAGACCCACACATCTGTCTGTCTCGTGGCTATTTAGTGAACACTTGCTGTGTCCCAGCTCTCCGTGTGTTGACCCATTGCGTCCTGACTCCATCCTGTGAGGTGGTGCTGCAGCTGCTGTTACCCTGCTTCACAGGTGAGGGACCCGGGCTCACAGGTGAGGGATCAGAGGCCCTGGGGGCTTAGCAGTCACCAGCCCTCTGCAGAGCTGCAGAAGGCTTTGCCCAGGTGGCCAGGCTCCAGTGCTCTGACTGCTCATCTCTCTTCATTTCTCTAGATTATTCTGGTCACAGTGGACAACAGGTCAGTTTACAGTCGAGAATAGGCAGCTCCACATCCCCAGGAGTCTCAGTGTGATGTCTGCAGCCTCCTGCCTTCCTGCCTCAGGCTCTGCATTGGCTCCTCTGGGCTGGAGCATTCTGTGGGGTCTGAAAGCAGCGGAGTCCCATGCACCCCGCTCCTGACTCCTCCCTGGCCCTGGGTCTGGGGTCCTTGCCTTGGTCTCGGGTCCCAGGTCCTGGGTCCTGGGTCTTGGGTCCTGCTGTCTCTGCCCATCGCCCCCAGCCTCCCGCTCGTCTGACCCTGCTGCCCCTTCTAGCAGCTGGACAGCGGCCAGAGCACACTGCCAGGCTGCACCCTGTTCCATCCGATCCTGAAGACCTGTGTTCCCCCCCGCCACACACACACACACACACACACACACACACACACACACACACACACTGACACGTCACCTCTCACTGCATCTCAGGAAGCCAGGTCTGCAGCTCATGGTGGATCCGTGGGGAAAACGCATCTACACAATTTGTTTCTTTTCCTTGAAAAGGCAGGTTTGCTATTTTGGGCTTTGGCTTGATTTATTCAGTTATCACCTAACTGCAGAACATTCTCTCCTGTGAAACAGAGTCCTGTCCAGCTGCAGTGACCCTCCTGGGTGAGAGTCAGAGCCTAGCCCAGGACTTACCTGTAGGGAGACAGACACACAGAGGAAATAGGACCCTTTGTGTGCCTGTGGTGAGAGGGGTTCCATCAGTGTTTAAAGTAAAATAGTAAAGTCAGATAAAATAAAAAAATAAAGTAAATAAAACAAAAGTAAAATACAAAAAAATAAAACAAAATAAAATACAATAAAATAGAACAAAATAAAGCAAAATACAATAAAATAAAACAAAATAAAGTGAAATACAATAAAATAAAACAAAATAAAGTAAAATAAAATATAATAAAGTAAAATAAAATATAAAACAAAGTAGGGAATTCCCTGGTGGTCCAGTGGTTAGGACTCGGTGCTTTCACTGCCGAGGGCCTGGCTTCAATCCATCGTCAAGGAACTAAGACCATGCAAGCTGTGTGACCAGAAAAAAAAAAATAACAACAAAGTAAACAAAATAAAATAAAGTAAAATATAATATAAAAAAGTAAAATAAAATATAATAAAGTACGGAGGGGCTGACGTATTGAGCCTGGTGAGCCCTGGCTTGACCAGAACTACTGTAAAGTCATACTGACTGCCCTTGAGCCCGAGGTCTCAGTGACAGAAGGAGCTGACTTTCTGGGGAGCCTGTGAGGAGACAGGGCCCCCTTTTATCACGGCCAGACTTGTGTCCCTACAGTGTGTTGAAGGTTCAGGGTTCATATCCTAATGACAGATTCTGGAAGTCTCTGCCTGGGACCCAGGAGAGCTGGGCGTTGGGAGAACTGCCACCTGAACAGGAGGAGCCAGAGGAGGAATGAACCCAAGCCCGGGATCTCATGGCACCCATCACTGCAGGAGCATGTGGCGCCCAACTCTGGCCTTATCCCTTGCTGGCCTGGAGCCCAGATTCCTCGTCCGCAAAATGAGGGAAACCATAAGGCAACTTTATCATCTCTCTGGCTCTAGGGGTCTGTGGAGTTAATTGGAGAGGTATCTTAAGTGTTGAGAGCATCTCGTGGAAGCCCTGACACTGGTCCAGGACACAGCAGGTGCCAACGTGTCAAAGAAATGCTTTGTCAGACCTCCACTCGTGCACGAAATTTAGTGTCTCCATCACCGTCCTTTCAACAAAAACATATAACCACTCCATCTTTAAAATATGAAATTGTTAAAAATATTAGAGCACACTTTCTCTCTTGTGCATTTTTTTTTTTGCTGTCATTAAAAAACAAAATGCTTTGCAACCCCAGTGGAAGTTAGGAGGTGTGGTCAAGATGGGTGAGTGTCAAGATAGAACGAGTCCCCAGAATCCAGAAGCACGGCTAACAGATGCCACTGTTACTCCACGAAGGAGATTTTCTTGCCCATGTTTTCAACCAGGCGCAATTTGTCTGTCTCCCCACCGTTTCTCCCAGGATGATTCTGCTCATGGGTCCCAGGCTGGCAGGCGTTGGGAGACCTTTGATGTGCTCATCCAGTAACAAGATGACATCAAATGGAGCTGTTACTCTGGCAGCAGCAACTCAGATGCTGTTTCACATGCCCTTTGCTGAGAGACTCGCAGTTTGAAGTCTCCAGGGCTGATTTAAAAGCAAGTTCCTGGGGAAAGAAGTCAGAAAGTTCTCTGAAAACAGTAGTGGAAGTTAATCTCTAATAAAACAAAACGTTACCGTTCATCTGGAAAGATTTCGTACATCAGTGCAGGGTCAATAAAAGAGACAATTTGATTAACTGATGCTCTCTATTTTAATATTGACTTTGAAAGAGTTCACAGGGATAAAAAGGCCAAGGGCTAAGTTGAAAGCTTAGATGCTAAAGATAGATGTAACAATGCATTTACAAGGAGGAGGCACATAATAAACGTTTTGGTAAAAAGAGAGTGAATGTGTGTCAAAGAATTTTAAATACCAGTGGAAGAAAATAGAAAATTAAAGAGAAAAAAATAAATCCGAGGCCCCAGTCCCAACACTGTGTAAAACTTGCTGTATTTAACATGTGTGTGGAATGGACTGAATACAGTTGACAGCTGTCTTTCATGTTTTGGTTCCTAGAGCTGCCCTTGGCACTCC
This sequence comes from Mesoplodon mirus, assembly GCF_964341445.2. NCBI lineage: Eukaryota > Metazoa > Chordata > Mammalia > Artiodactyla > Ziphiidae > Mesoplodon > Mesoplodon mirus. The sequence continues at coordinate 26,828,873 of NC_138979.1, read as the reverse complement.
CCATCCCATGCCCTGCCTGAGGCCTAGGGAACCCCAGTTGCATTTTGAACCACCATCAAACCTTCCTCTTATAGCTCCAGATGCTGGCATGCTGGAAGTGTTCCACACATAAAAACCTGCAGGTAGGTGACCCAGACCTAGCTGGGCATCTCAGTTCCATGAAGTCTTCAGACATCTAGACTCTGCCATCCCTGAGGTGTAGCCCTCATTCTCATGGTCCAAAAAGGCAGTTGGAGCACCCATCACCACATGTAGGCTCCAATTAGTAGGATAAATGGAGATTCAAAAAGAAAGCAGAAAAGACAGATTTTTAAGGAACATTCCTGGAAACTGTCACATGACACTTTTCTTCACATTTAGCTTCAAAATAGAGGATCTATTCTGAGCAGTCATTTATCAAGATAAAGTCCAAGGGCTCTGTTTCTATGGAACTTCAGGAAAAGAGAAATTAAGGGCCAATCATCAGTCTCTACAGAGAAGAGAATAAGCAATGTGAAGAAGGTGCTAGGCCTATGGACAAAAATAATGAACAATATAATGGGAAAAATAATGGAAAAGAATTTTTTCGAGTTTGTGTACAAGATTCCAGGAAGGACAGAGATCCGTGAGCGGCCCCAGGACCTATGAAGCTGACCTGTTGGAAGATGCTTTTTGAGTCACAGACGGAAGTTATTAGATGTTAAGAGGTCCATGGACCCTGCTAGAAATGGTCCAGAAAAAATATGAGTGTAGGAGAAAACTTTTATCATAGTTGCTACTGGGTCTTAGAATTGTAAGAATTTTGGATTCATCTCTCTTGACATCTAATTAAAAACTCTAAGAACACTCAAATCACGCATTCAGTCATTCCCTGGGCAGATGTTTGAGTTGTAAATACTCTGACAGTCCTTGGAAATCAGCTAATGGGAGACTGTTCCCCTAGACTTGTGACTTGTTAACAGACCTTGCTAGTTAAACAGATGATCTCAACCTATTCTCCAGCCAGTAGTCAAACTGTTGTTTACAGTTGTAGCTATAACAACTGATCTTAAAGTTAAAGGTTCAGTTGATTTCTCTAGATACCCCCAGGTAAATAGTAAATGAATGTGTCTAGACGTACGCGTATGGACTATTCCTTTTATTAACCGATTGAGTCACCAGGATGCCCCATCTCTTAACAGTACAGAGTTTACTGGAGGTTTCCGTGAGTATCTGAGTCACAGAGCTGAGTAGATGGATGTATGGTTTTCACTGGCAATTGCTCTGTGCAGTGTTTTATTCATTTCAGGACTTTTAAACCGTGTATAATTTAGCTTAACGTTTCCAAACAGCTCTTGACGGCAAAGGGGCCTCTCCTCACTGAGCAGGTGTCTGCAACCACGTGCTTCTGATGTACATACCTGATTAATACTGAACTTTGGAAAAACTTTGGAAAAGATTTCTTCTGTGTTTACTCATGAGATTTATGCAAAGCCTTTACAATCATTGTAGCTCATATCTCTGGGGATGAAAAGGCATATGGACAAAACAAGTTGCTAAAGAGTGGAAATGCAGCCAATTAAAAGGAGGCTGCCTGATTTCCACAGTGGCTGCAAACCAATGTGACCGTATTTTTTGGTTTTGTTTTGTCTGAGTTAGTTCTACTTTGAAAACATAAATTTCAGCATCTTGTAGACTTTTGAAAAAGACACGCTATATTGGTAATTTAATTTAGTAGGTCGTAAAGCAGTGTTTTAAAGTAGAATGGAGTAGAATGTAATAGATGAAAATATCATGGAATATAATGTAACCAAGTAGGGTGGAATAAAATAGAAAATATAGAGAATATGGCTCCCAATAAGAGTAAGAAAATTTTTATGAAAATATGCTGGCAATGTTCTAAGTAGCTAAGGACAAGGATGGGGCCGGGAGGGAACAATTATATGTCATCTTGGTATTCCTGTTATATATGGCAACTTGAAGATTTTCCTTCCTTTTTTCCTTCCTTCCTTCCTTCCTTTCAGTTTTTACTTTTATTCTTTTTGTTTGTTTGTTTGTTCTTTTTTTCCTCCACCTTTATTGTGCATGATGGTCAAAAAAAGATGAAAACACTCCAGTGTAGACCAAACTTCAGATGTTAGACACAGACAGAATAGGAAAATAATGATCACATTTAGAATTTTATCTTCCAATTCTAAAGAAGTTATGTCATCTATTAAAAGTAGGGATGTATAGCTTCAAGCAAAAGTTCTTTCATTTAATTAAAAAAGATAAATTTATAAACCTCAGAGGTCTTGTTTACTCAGCCTTCCGTCACCTTTGCAGAAGTCTAGCCTTTTAAAAAATCACTTTACAGCTATATAGCCCTCTCCCCAAAATAAAATAAAATTTCTTTTTCACATCTCTAAGAATGAGTATATAAATCAAATGTACTTACTTACAAGGTGAACTAGATTAAGGACTGGATCTGGAAGGCAAAGACAGCACTTCCTCCATCAATTTATTAACAAATGCTTATTAAGCATCTTCATACCAGGAAAGTGGCAGAGATCAATTAGAACAAAGGGAGGTAAAATTCCTGTCCATATGGAGCTTACCATGTAGAAGACATTGAGAGGCTGAAGTGCAGGATTTCTCTTTGAGAGTTATTTGGCTTCTTTGTGTGATACAGAGTGGAGAGAGATGGAGGGTTTGGCCATAACGGGGAGGAAAGACCTTGACCATCATGAAGGAGGAAACAGGGTGGGCGGGGGGCGGGGTAGGGCGGGGGGGTCTCCCTGCAGAGACCCCCTGAGTGAGAATCCTCGCCCTGCCTCGTCCGGCTCTGGGTCCGCAGGGAGGGACAGAAGCTTTCTCTGTCTCAGGTTCCTCATCTGTAAAGCCGGAATGCTAGCCAAGGGACCTGCTCTTGGCTGGTTGTGAAGGATGAATCAGGTAATGCATGTAAAGGGCTCGCACGGTGCTCGGCACATGGCAAGGGCTCTTTTTATGAGTGGAGGGATTTGCCGGTAACATCTTCCAGGTCGAGTGTCAGCTATGTAGGACTTTCATTCCATACTATCCTGAGAGAGGAATGCAACTCAGGGAATAAACACGCAGGGAACTTTGCCATAAAGATTATACTCTGAGTAAGAAAAACCCATTAGAAAAACATCTTAAATGCCGAAAGGCCCTTTGGCAGTTTAAGGAACAGTTCTGCAAATTTAACCTGCATTTGGACTCTCTGTAAAATAAATTGGTTTATCATTTCTTTCTTTATCTAATGCTGGTTACTTTATTAATTGCTGGTGCTGCTGCCCGGAGTATAAAATTAAACACCTTTTTGCAGAAAAAGTTTCCAGCTGATTTTTCTCTCAAATAATACAGGGTGATTTTTAAAAGATCTCAGACACACAAAGTGCTATCTCTTTTTAAGGCTTTAGGAGGGGGGTCTTCTGAACAAATGAACCAAACACAAAATAAAAGAACCTTTTTCTTTTTCCTTTTTTTAAAAAAAACATTGTAAGTGCACTGTACATACATGAACCCCACCAGGCTGGTGGGATATCTTTCTGATTAGATGACTGATTCCTATTTTTGGATTCCCCCTTTCCCTGGATCCATTTTTATTTCTTAAAAGAGAAAAAGTGCTAGCTGCCTGCCAGGCCATAGCATTCTGGTTTGAACAGAGACATCTGAAATCTAGGCCAGGCAGGAAAGGCTTCTTTCATCCCTGTTCACCGTAGGAGGCGTTTGGTGTCACCACTGCAGCTCCCCCTGAAGCCAGCTCTGCGGTGCGTGGCTCTGGCCCATGGCCCTGAGCCCCTGCGGGGCTGCGATATCTCATTAGCTGTGCATGCGATTTTCTGAACCACCCTGAATGTGATCCCACACGAGCCCTCCTGGCCTTGCTTTTTAATTCTTACAGGAAGCGAAAGGTGAGGTTGTCACAAATCCTGGAGGGCTCGGGATGGGGAGGGAGCAAGATCAGGAAATGCAGGTAAGGGGAAAAGATGAGTGAGTCAGACAGAGAAAGGCAAAGGCCCCTACTTCTCCTTCTACAGACTTTGAAAGTAACTCTGTGAGCTTATATTTTGGGAACTTAGGAGCAAAAGGAAGAGGACAAACTTTTACAAATGGAAGGAGTAAAACTGCAGCTTTACCACGAAACCCAGGTGGTGAACTCCCCATCACCTGATTGAGAGTAATCTCCCCAGGAAAGGTCTCTGTGGAGCAGGGAATGATGTTGTTTACTAGAAAATACCTAGCAGGACTCCCCTGGTGGCGCAGTGGTTAAGAATCCGCCTGCCAATTCAGGGGACACGGGTTCGAGCCCTGGTCCGGGAAGATCCCACATGCCGCGGAGCAGCTAAGCCCGTGTGCCACAGCTACTGAGCCTGACCTCTGGAGCCCGTGAGCCACAACTCCTGAAGCCCGGGCACCTAGAGCCCGTGCTCTGCAACAAGAGAAGCCACCGCAGAGCGAAGCCCGTGCACAGCAACAAAGACCCAACGCAGCCAAAAATAAATGAATAAAATAAATTAATTAAAAAAAAAAGAAAATACCAGCAAAACGCACCGCAGGGAGTCCTTCACTTCTTGTGGTTGTATCTGCTGGTACAGGTAGTGTCCACAGGGGATGCTGCAGGAGAGTCTCCCTTCACACCACCCCTGAAGCCGCCTCTAGAACCTGCAGACCCCAGCCTCCACTCCTTGACCTCGTCTTTGCTCCTGAGCCCCTAGAATCTCTTTGCCCCAGGATCTTGTCTCTGCTTCCCCATAGATTTCTCCGCCAATTGTGGCTGGGTTTACCAGCTCTGTTTTTCTGCTGGGGGATGGAGAGTCGGAGAACAGAAGGCAACATCTTACAGGGTGGCCACTGGCATCCTAGGTCCTGTAAGGTTTTTTTTCTAAAAATAAGTTCCTTCTCTTTACCAGTCTTGAGTTTTATTGCAAAAGCACCCCAACATAAACACTTTGAAAAACATTAGCCTGGCTTAGCCTGGCCAAGCACCAAGAAGGGATGTGGTATTGCCAGGCCCCCGGAAGGGTGCTGAGGCGGAGGTGGTTAGACAGCTCCGCTGCATCACAATAAATAGCTTGCAGATTTCATTCTGGGGTGTCCTACCCTGATGCTCACATTAACCTAGAGTTATTAGCCTAACTCATTTGTTTTTTACTCTGAATTAATGAAAAGACTGTCAGTATCTCAGGCACTATTGTTACCAAGTCCAAGCTCGCTCTGCCCGCTACACGACAGCACAATAAATCAGGAGACGAGCTGTTGAGGCAAGGAAGACCGCTTTATTTGGAAAGCAATCCGGCAGACCAAGAAGATGGCAGACTACTGACTTCAAAAAGCCATCTTATCGGGGGTCTGGATGCCAGTTTCTTTTATAGAATCAGAGAGGGAAGTAAAGTAAAAAGGCAGAATAGATAGGGAGAGGCGGGGAGGAAGTAAGGTGAGAAGGGCCCTCAGTCTTGCAAAACATCTCCTGGAACGGCCAGTCTCTGGGAGGGGATGTATTAATTTCTTCTTTCTTGCAGCCATCCACAGATGGGCGGGGTTCCCTGAGGCAGGCCATTATGTATGATTATAATAACAAAAGCAATGAAAAGCAAAGGTTAAAGTCAAAGAATCAGATCCAACACGGAGTCAGAATTGGCTCTTCCCTGTTACACTATGTTACCTGCTTACGGTATTCATCTTACGTAGGTCTCAATCCTGACATAGCTAACATTTCAATGAGAATCACACATAAACAAGAGTTTATGATGAAATGTGGTAGATGCTAATAAATCCATTGATAAAATAACATGGCTACAAAGCAGGATTGAAATGTCTCCTGTTTTTCATATGAAGGGGGTTATTATTAGCTTAAGTTAGTGACATTGGGTGGAATTAATTATCTGCCTCCCTGAGAATCTTATGTTCTTAAACTGAATATCCCGAGCCTTGAGAGTATTTGGTTTGGAATCCTGGCTGAACTACCTCCTAGCTTTCTAAACTTTGTCAAGTTGTAAATTCTGTGTCTCAGCTTACTTTTCTGTCAAATGTGGATAATAAAATGTGCGAGGCTCCTAGGTGGTTCTGAGAATGGAATTAGTTAAGTGCTTAGATTAGTCTCTGTTCCACAAGAATCCAGTAAACTTTAGCTCTGTTACCACATACGGTGGTGCTTATTCTAATTATCGTCGTTAGTGCTGATGAATTACCCTGTCATCGCTTTTTCTAGGATAAAAATAATACTTGAATCGAGTTGTATCCACATGAGAGTTGAAACTAACCAAATTGGTTAGAGGGACTGGGTATCATTCATGTGACATGTTTGGAAGGCTGACTTGTCAGATTCCTACTGACTGTGCCATAGGGGCCAGATTAGCAATAAAGCTTTGGTCAGAGGAGTTCAAGAACCATTCTTGTAAAAGATACTAAAATACTTATGGAAAAAAGATGAATTTTTGTAATAAAAAAAGCCAAACTTCTCAGAAGATGAACTCAACATGCACAAAGAATATCAGCCATTGGATCAGAATATTGATCTTGGAACCCACCTGAGTATTTCCAGACTCAAGGCCAGTCCATTCCAATTGGCTAAAACACAGGTCCCATTCCCGGAATATCCTATCCTCCTGTAGGTTATAAAGACTAGGTGCCATAGGATCTTTTTTCTCTTCTGGAGAAGCTGGAAAGAGGAAATCTTTTAATTACAAACCCAACTAATCCTGGATGCTTTATAGTTAAGAGTTTATTCTTGAGCATATTTATTTCATTTTGCATATTATCATAGGCAGCGAATAAATGCCATTGGATGTTTTAATATTTTGACTGGGATTCTCCTTAGCTAGATCATAGAGCTCATTAGATGCATGTTATGAACTGACTTGTGTCCCCCCAAATCCATATGCTGGAGCCCTAGCTCCCCATGTGACTGGATTTAGAGACGGGGCCTTTAGGGAGGTAATTCAGGTTCAATCAGGTCATAATGGAGGGGCTCTGATCCAGTAAGAGGAAGAGACACCAAAGAGGTCTCCCCCTACCCCACTTCTCTCTCCACTCACAGAAGAAAGGCCATCCAAGGACAGTGTGAGAAGGGGACAGTCTGCAAGCCAGGAAGAGAAATCTCACCAGGAACCAGCCCTGCCAGCACCCTGATCTTGGACTTCCAGCCTCCAGAGCCGTAAGGAGTAAATGTCTGTTGTGTAAGCCGCCTGACTCGGGGTTCTGTTATGAAAGCCTGCGCTGACTAATGCAGCACTTTTTTCCAGTTTCACGTCATCTCAGGCAACAGAAGACACGCTGGACTTCCTACTCCACCATCATCAGAGTCCCCTTTCCTCAAGTTTTTGTAACACTTTTCTCTGTTTTCTTTAAGCTGCACAGACAGCTCCCTCCAGACCTTGGATGTCCACTAACACTCTCCTGAGTTCTTCATGTTCTTGTTTCCTCGCACATTAAGGCTTTTCAAGATTTTGCAAAAATTCTTCTCAAAGCCCTTGTAGCATCTATCCTCCACTCTCCCAAAGCCAGTGTGCATTTTTAGGTGTTTGTTATGGCAGCACCCTGCTGCCAGGCACCCAAATCTGTCCTGATTACCTATGACTGCAGGACAAATCATGCCATTTGCAGAGACATGGATGGACAGAGACTGTCATACAGAGTGAAGTAAGTCAGAAAGAGAAAAGCAAATATTGTATAATATCACTTACATGTGGAATCTAGAAAAATGACACAGATGAACTTCCTTGCAAAGCAGAAATAGACATGCACGTAGAGAACAAACATGGATACCAAGGGAGGAAGAAGGGGGTGGGATGAATTGGGAGATTGGGATTGCTACATATACACTATGTATAAAATAAATAAATAATGAGAACCTACTGTATAGCACAGGGAACTCTACTCAATGCTCTGTGGTGACCTAAATGGGAAGGAAATCCAAAAGAGAGGGGATATATTTTAAGTATAGCTGATTCACTTTGCTGTACAGCAGAAACTAACAGAACACTGCAAAGCAACTATACTCCAATAAAAATTAACTAAAAAAAATTGAAAAATGCACACATTTTAAAAAGTCATATTTACTAAGTTTGCAAGCCTGATATGCTCAAGAGTAGGGAAATTGTTAAACGTTTTAAAATAAAAGTCACTTAAATCATATTATTCTTTTCAAAGTAAAGGGTATGTATCAAAAACTTGAAAGTTAAATTAGCTAACTCATATATTTACCCCTATATTTCTGATTCTGAGACAGTGGTCCACTTTATGGACATGTAAATTTAAAAGATTTCACCCCAGTTAGGGGCCAACTCCATGACGTCGTTGCCTCACCTTTAAAGTAAAAATCAATCGAGTAGATCTTCCAACATGACCTTTGACACCTTGACAGTAACTAACCCACATTCTTCCCAAGGTTTCACGTCCCATCACTTAACCCACTGAGCTTAAGTGGCAACATTTTAGTGTACAACCAATAATTTATAAAGAACTGTATCTTTAAAAAAAATTTATATATTCTCAAAATGAATGTGCCCTTGAGGTTCAAATACCCAAGGCAATGTCTTTTAGGAGGGTCTGACAGAAGGACTTTACATTTAATTTTAAATTTGCATATACTTTGCTGCTGCATTTGAAACCATCTATTCCCCAGCAGTGCCCTTTCTCTCTGTAGTCTTTAATCCCCTGTTGTACTGCTCCATAAAGGTGCCAGTGGACCTCTTCACCTTTCTATCGGGGGTCCTTCAGTAATTTTAGAAGCATGTTTTATTTTCGACTTTATGAATACAGAAATGGAGACAAATGTGCCTCAGTCAATGGCTCAAGGACATGTAGAAAAAAGCCCTCCTCCCTGCGTGACTGCCCTCTTTCAACTAGAGCTGGCTAATTCACGCTTTGCTTTTAGAAAGCACTAGTTATTGGTACCTGAATTGGGATAGACTGAACGATAACCCCATAATATGTGAAACGTATTTTATCAGAGATGCAGTCTCAGATTTTTCCCCAAGTTAAAGATATTCCAGACAGTTAATACTTTCTTCATTTTAATGTCCAAACCAGGTAGCTTCATCTTCCCTTAGAAATCATTAAAAAATCTACAGCATAGGTCTATTGAATTCCCTCTCATGAAATACTTTCCACAGCATTATCTGTTCTCAGGAACTCAGTATAACTTCTCTATTGAGATTTAAAACTTATTTTTCCCATGCTTTTTATTTTTAAAGACAATTTTTCTGGAGCAGTTTCAGGCTTACAATAAAATCAAGAGGAAGGTACAGAGATTTCCCAATTTCTCCCTTCGGTACCTGCCACATGCCCAGTCTCCAACATCACTCCCCAGATGGTACAGTTCACCAATGACGAACCTTTTGACTAGGTGAAAACTATAAACATACACATGAATGAGTGTATGTGCATTTATCGTTTCAATTATGGACACATCATCCTCACCCAAGGTCCACAGTTGACATTTGGGGTCACTCTTGGTGTCATATAGTCTGTGGGTTTGAACAAATGTAAAATGACATGTATCCTTCATTACAGTATTATATAGAGTATTTTCACTGCCCTAAAAATCATGCGTGCTCCACCCATGTATCCCTTCCAAACCTTGGCAACCACTGATCTTTCTACTGTCTCCACACTTTTGCCTTTTCCAGAATGTCATAGAGTTGGAATCATACACAATGTAACATTTTCAGATTGGTTTCTTTCAGTTAGTAATAGGCCTTTAAGTTTCTTCTAAGTCTTTTGGCTTGATAGCTTATTTATTTATTTATTTATTTATTTTTCAGGACTGCCTTGGGTCTCAGTTGCGGCATGCGGGGTCTTCATTGAGGCATGCGGGATCTTTCATTGCGGCGTGGACTATTTGTCGTGGTGCACGGGCTTCTCTCTAGTTGTGGCATGCAGTTTTTTCTCTCTCTAGTTGAGGTCCACTGGTTTAGTTTCCCTGCAGCCTGTGGGATCTTAGTTCCCTGACCAGGGTTCGAATCCACGTCCCCTGCTTTGGAAGATAGATTCTTTACCACTGGACCACCAGGGAAGTCTCCGATAGCTCATTTCCTTTTAATGCTGAATAATATTCCATTATCTGATGGACTGCAGTTTATCTATTTACTGACTGAATGACATCTTGGTTGCTTCCAAGTTTTGGCTACTGTGAGTCATAACCTCCTGCCACAAAAGTAATCAAAAGTGTGGGTGAATATTTATTGCAGCAAATTCCCTTTTTGTGCAAACCACCTCTTGTTACAGTTCATAACGCATAGAGGTACAAGGAGGCTTAGGGATGCTTGGGTTTATCTTGAAAGCAGAGGTAAGAGAAAGGACAACCCCTCACAGCCCGTTAGTCAGTGGCCCAGGTAACAGTGTCCTGCTGCTTTCTTAAACCACCCTCCCCACTGGGAAGCTCTTGTTCAGGAGATCAGTTCTGCCTCATTTAGCAAAATCCGACGTCTCATGCTGTTGCTTGGAAGTAACCAGGGCTGTGCTACCTGCAGCTGGCTATGCACCCTGTGAGCCAAGGAAGATGAACAGACTTGAGCCAGGGATTCCAGGTGGAGTCGTTGCGGTCCTGCTGTCTTTGGGGAGAGTTTTCAGGGAGTAGAGGTGGGAGTGGTGGGCTGGGGTGAGTGGAGAGGGGCTTCTCCCCTCACCTGATGCTGGGCAGCAGGGACTGTAGCCCAGAGCATCTGCCTTCTCTGTGCTCCTGCCCGGCCAGGGGCTCCAACCTCCTTCCTGGGGAGGGTCTGGTGGGCAAACACTGGAGGGATAGGACATTTATTGGTTATTTTCACTTCTATCTCACAGAGGACTTCTCTGCTAGTATACTTTACTAGTTGTGACGATTTACTTACCAGCTACTTAAAAAATGTCACCTGAATGTGTGGCAAATTGTCTGTTGGGACATGAATAAGCTTCATGTATTTCCCTCTGTTCTGCTTAAATTTAACCAAGAGCCATTCAGCATTTCCATTGAAATTCAATGAACGTCTCTACATAGCAACATCTCGATAGGGTTCTGAACCTTTTCTTAGATGGTATTGTAAAATGGGTCACTGCAACCTTGGTCTGCACTGAAAACTTGGAATCCAAATGAATATTTCCTGGTCCTCTGTGGAAGGGGGGTGTCGCCAGAGCACTGGTGAGACCAGTGGCTTTGCAACTTGGTCTTTTTATTGTTCATCTTTTTCCCACAGCTTTATTGAGTTATAATTAACAAATAGAAATTATATATATTTAATGTGTACAACTTGATGTTTTGATAGATGTATATATTATACTATGGAATATTATTCAGCCTTAAAAAATTCCTCCCATTTGTGACAATGTGGATGGACCTAGAGGGTGTTATGCTGAGTGAAATATGCTGGACACAGAAGGACAATACAGATGACTTCCCCGACATGAGGATGTAACTGGTCTTTAGTTCAGACATTTCCCCAGCTCACTCTGTATCTGGCTGAGATGGGTTGATGCAGGAGGGTTTTAACCTTAAATTATTTTGAAGGGGTGAATTTATTCAAAGCTTATAAAGTATGAGTTGTACCTTTCCTTCCTAAGGCCCCTTCAAAGGACTCACGATTAAATTCCTGTAGTTATACTTCATCTTTGGCCCAAATTTCCATCAGGGTACAGAGGTTTTATTTATCTCGGAAGTGTATTCTAGTTAAAAAAAAAAAAAAGTTATACCAAAGCAGAAAAAAGGAGTAGACTCCCCAGTCAAAATTCTCTGAACATACAGGCAACTCCAAATGTTCGAAGAGACTAATAAACAGTAAACAAACATGAGATCCTTCCCCTTGGGAGCTAGTGATCAAAACTAAACACCTGAAAAACACCGTTCTGCTCTCTGCTTCTATGTGACTGACTTTTAAAGATTCCACATGAAAGTGAGATCATGTCGTTTTTTTTTTTTGTTCTGTGTCTGGCTTATTTCACGTGGTGTAATATCCTCCAGGTTTGTGCTTGTATGGAAAATGGCAAGATTTCAATCTTTTTAGGGCTAAATCATATTCCCATGTGTGTACACCACATCTGCTTTATCCATTCATCCACTGATGGACATTTAGAGGTTGCTTCCACGTCTTGGCTATTGTGAATAAAGCTGCAATGAACATGGGGGTGCAGATATCTCTTTGAGACACCAATTTCACTTCCTCTGGGTATATACCTAGCAGGGGGGATTGCTAGATCCTACAGAGGTACGGAGGTGGGGGGAATGGGGAGATGTTGGTCGCAGGGTACAGAATCCCAGTTACGTAGGAGGAGTAAGTCCTAAGATCTAATGTACAGGGTGTTGACTATAATTAATAACACCATACTCAATACTGCAATTTGCCAAGAGACTAGATGTCAGGTGCTTTCATCACACACACACACACACACACACACACACACAATGGTAAACATGTGAGGAGACAGTGGGTTAATTAGCTTGACTGTAGTCATCATTTAACTTTGTGTACATATATTAAATCATGTTGGACACTCAAAATGCATGCAATTTTTATTAAAAAATTCTCTCTGACAAAATTTAAGCCAGATATGTTGTGGTTGTCCCTCCAAGAATTGAACTCTCAACTCAGAATGCACTAAGGTTACCCTGTGGTAAAACCTCTGAAAATACACCTGCCTTCTAAACAAATATTGCAGGGCAAAGGACATTCCATTCAAATGGTGAAAACTAACTGTGTCAGTCATCAGAAGCCAATTCTGCACCTACTGAAGCTTGAGAAAGATGCAGAGTAGATAAAATTTCATGGAGAATTGAATGTAGGTGGACAGAGATCTCACACTGGCTACCTCAGGGAGATGGCAGAACCCCCCCCCCCCGCCCATGGAAATATATGTTCACCTTTCCAAAAAGTAAACATGCTGCTTTATTGACATGAGGCTGTTCTGCTTGTATTCAAGGACCACAACATTTTATTACAACATGTACTCTCTGGCAAGATAGATTAAGAAAACACACACTGAGGCATGTTTTTGTGTGGGGTTGATCTCTACGTATTTAGTTAACAGGCTGCTTATGCAAAAGATTTGTGGTATATAATTAAGCTACGGGGAAGAAACCAAAACAGCAAGATAACGTTTGTATTTCTTAAATATAGTCTAATTGTGAAATCATACTCCTTTTTAACTTTCTGGACTATCTTCAGGAAGTTGTTGATATTACACCTGTAAGAAAAAAACATATATAATGAAGAGTAAAACATAAGTAAATTGAGAACAGAGAATTTGTCTGTGATACTCTTTTCTAAGCCAGTGATGCCAGAACTAAAATCTCACTGCTGTCTAAATCTGATGAGTAATGCTGCTGATCTTTGTCTTAATTAAAAAAATCATAAATAATAATTATAGTCCAAATTTGTGAACTTAAAAAATCAGCAAGTTCATCATTATTGGCAGCACTAACTTTTTTTTTTTTTTTTTTTAGCAAAGATATTAGATATTTAGATGCTCAGGAATGTTTGGGGAATGTGCAGTTAGGTATCTTGGGTCATAAGGAAACTTGAAAGGAGATTCTAGAAGTTTTAATTTTCTTAATTTTTGCACCAAGTGCTAAGTGTCTAACTGATCTCTTGTGTGAAGAAGAGAAAGGCCGAGTTTGAAATTCAGACATATTGTTCCCAGGTTCTGTTTATCTAGTTCAGGATGCCCCAGAGGCAGACACATCCTTTGCCTCTGACAATGCTGCTTCATTTTTGAGAATACTGCAGTGCTTGAGGTGGCGACCGAAAACCAAAGAAAAATAATCATAAACTCTCTTTCCCACACTTTTATCTCCATTTCCATCTCCTCTGCATCTTTAAAACACACACACAACAACAAACAAGAGAAGTCTGGAGGAACGATGTCCCCGGGAAAGGAGAGAGGAAGTGAGAGGAGGAGGAACAGTACTAAGAGGTGTGGTTTCACTGCGTGTGGACCCTAAGGATGGAGGGAAGGTCGCCATGGTGCTCTGACTGCAGATGCTGGACCAGGCTCCCCTGTTGGGTGCATGTGCAGCGAATCTGTGTGGCCTCTGAAGGGAATACTGGGCTATGTTTGTCATTGGGTCTCCTCTCCCTAGAGAGGTGACGTGCAATTTCTTAAAGTGGTGCAGACCTGGGGCAGAAGTCTGAGGCGGTGGGCCCCTCCCTGGGCACCAACGCTCCTGTCCTGACCCCTGCCCATTGCCGGAGACCTTCCAGATTCATGTGGGGGTCATCTCCTCCCAGATGCTGCCCTATGAACCTGAGGCCATCTGGAATTCCACAGAATGTTTCCATCCCTGGGCTGAAACATCCAGAGCACCCTTTTATGCCGCAAAGATTTTACAGTTGGCATTTGGCTAGGTTGCATCTGGTTTCCATTTCTTAAAAGTTAACTATAGGGCTTCCCTGGTGGCGCAGTGGTTGAGAGTCCGCCTGCCGATGCAGGGGACACGGGTTCGTGCCCCGGTCCGGGAGGATCCCACATGCCGCGGAGCAGCTGGGCCCGTGAGCCATGGCCGCTGAGCCTGTGTGTCCAGAGCCTGTGCTCCGCAACAGGAGAGGCCACAACAGTGAAAGGCCCGCGTACCACAGAAAAAAAAAAAAAAAAAGGTAACTATAGTTTTATCGCTGTAGATTTCATTTTCTTATGACAATGGATTTAGCTGTCCTCAATAATGTTCTGCTGCAGATTTAAACTCCTTCTAAGAAGACATCTCTGGCTTCTGTGACTAAGCAAATCTTGCCTCTGGAGAGAGAATTTTAAAAAATCAAAACATACAACTGACATTTCCTTTTTTAAAAATACTGTATTCATTTTTTTGTCCTTAAATTAAACATTAGCTCATGAACATTGAGATTAAAATAGTTGTGGTTACCTAAAATTATTTCTAGGAGATTTCTCAGTCTTTTTCTTCCACTTCAAGAAAAAGATCTAAGAATACCCCCTGCTCCAGACAAGTATTGTGAATCAGGAACAAATCATAAATGCACAGCCTGTCTGATTTCTCCCCAGCTTCCCTGCCCCCCACACTGTGAGTTTCTGATCCACCTCCACACCTGTACATCCATGTACTTGTGGGATATTATTGAGGATTGTTCAAAAGAGAAGACTATTTAAATTATCGAGCATGAGCTATTATTTTACTTCTGCTGGAGCAGAAGTCATTTTCTGTAGCGGACACATCCATAGTTGATTCCTACACTTTAGTGACATGCCCTTGTTTACGAGGAGGGCACCCTGATCAGTGCTCTCTCTGATCTGTGTGGTTCAAAAGAGGCTAGCTGGGTCCCCCGTCTGAGGGACTTCTGCCTTCTGATGGCTTTCTGATTGAGTGAAATTTTTGAGGGCATTTCTAGGACTCACCACAGCATATGTCAACATTTTAATTTTTACTGACAGCAGAAATTGTTATGATCAGTCATGGGTCTTACTTTTTATAAATTTGAATCAATGGTTTTAAAAAGCATGTATGGAACACTAATAAAAGATCAACACATATTTAATTTAATCCCTACAGTGGCACCGAAGGGTAGATGATATTACTGTTCCCATTAAAAAATCAAGACACATGGAGTTGAGGAAACTTGGCTGGGAGCCAGGCACCAACACCTGGGAAGTAGCTGTGCTGACTGATCCAAGACCCACTGCCTCCCCGCCATGCTGGCCTCTCAAGCAATGGGCATCTTAGGCTGCACTCTTTGGGTGCTAAGATCTTACAGAACAATCTGATCACTCTTCCATACATTTTATAGGAGATCAGTTAAAACAGGGGAAAATTAGAGATCTACGACTCTGTGGCTGTCGATGAATATTATTTATTTCTTTAAGCTGGTTGTCAATATTTGAATACAACAATTCTCTGGGAACCATAAGTGATTTTTATGATTGATAAATGTCAGAAAGCTTCTGAAGGCTCTCCTGGAGACTGAAGTGGGCATTGCTAGGACATGGCAGAAGGACTGCAGACTGTGGATTCGAGTTTCCTCGGTTTGAACCCCGACCCTGATGTTAGTTTGGTACGACATTTGAGTCTCATTTCTCTTGTCTGTGAAAGGGATCTAATCATTTCTACCTTGACCTGTAACATCTATGAGATGTAGCTGCATTCGGAAGACGATGCACATAGTGTGGCCAGCAGGGTCCTGGAATGAGCAGGCTCCCAGAAGCACTCTGAGATGGGGATTTTGGGGGTGAGCTTGCTCTGAAGAATCATATATGTGAGGGAGTGAAGAAGCAGGACTCGTCCGAGGGAGAAGCTAGACTCTGATGCAGCCGAGGCCTCGGTAGTAGCCCCGCCAGGAGCTGGGGCCCCACAGAGTCTCGTGAGTTGAGGCCAGGTGCCAGGCCTCTGCTACCTTCTTGGAACTGTCATCAGATCCAGCTGTCCCCAGGCAGGGACATGAACCTTGGGTGAGATGACTCCTGAGGGTCAGAGCTATTCCTGGGGAGGGACTCAGCTGCCCACACTCCTAGAGGATGGGGAATGGGTGTGTCCATCCTGAGGGGCGATCTGGCCAGCACAACACAGCACCCATCCCGCAGGTACTGCACGAGTGCGACTTAGTATCTTATTGTCAGTTGCAATAGTCATTACCACGTCAGAAACAGTGGCCGGCAGGCATGCTCCCAGCCAGAGCCATCTCAACTCATAGCAGCCCAGGAAACAGCCATCTCACTTTAGAACAAGCAATGCCTTAACCCAGCATCTTCATCATTGACACGTAAGAAGAAATAGAAGAAATGGAAATTCCCGGTGAACCTAGGAAGCATTTTCAACTGTGTATCTGATATACTAATGTGCAACATAATAATATCTATTGGCACATTTTTCCTGAGTATCACAACCTGAGCTTTGGATCTGGAAACAATTTTGAAAATAATTGACTTCTCATGTTTGGAAACAGTTAATAGTTGTACTAAAATGCAGAAAGACTTCAGACACTGCTTTTGAAATGATCAATATTGAGAAGATAAAAATGAATGTGATAACCAAAGAAAATACAGTAATGAGATCATGATAAAGGGCTTTGCAAAGGGCTGCATCCTGCAGAGTATAATAATACCTTTGGCACAGGTATATATGTATCTAGAACCTTGTAGTTCATAATCATCACTCCAACTGCTCAACAGGGAAAGGATGTCAAACTCAGGTACGTTGTCTAAACAATTTCAGGACATACAAGAGATGGATCAGAAGGTCTAGGAGAAGAAGACATAGCTGGTGCTGATCAAGTCCCCACAGCCTCACAGAAAACAGTCTTGATACATGAAAGCCCCAAAAGTTTTCTGACTTGGTTAGTAAGATGAGCCAGTTAGAGCCAGCCTGGATTTTCAAAGCTGTGAAGGCCGATGTACAAACAAAGCTGATGAGCCAGTGTGTTTTGAACTGTTTGACCATGGTCTTAAGCCTCCAGATTTAAATCATCTTAGAAGACATTGTGTTCCATCAACAGCTCAAAGCACTGATCTTCAGAGAAGTGTGGAATGAAGTATTCACATAAATAATGAGACTCTGAACATTCTGCCTTTGGCAGCAAACTGAGGAATCAATTTCAGAAAAAATACAGAGATCAAATAAGCTCACCAGCCCCCACCAGAGGCTTTGGCGAGGGCACGGGCATTGATCCGGACAGTAGTGCTTGCTCTGGCCATTTCTGGCCCGTGACCCGTGTTTCTTGCTGCATTTACACAAGCACGCGGAGCTCTCAGACCAGTAGAATCACCCACTCCTGTCTGGACCAGCTGGCCCATTTGGTTCAATAGGTCACTGATGGCAGCTGGGTGACCCAGGAGTTTTCAAGCCACAGATTCTTTTGAGTGGACCTCAGAACTCTGCTCTCTGTGTATCAGAAATGCCATTTACTCACTTGAAACCATGTGGGCTGTGTATCAGTAAGAGGAGATTTTTTTCTCGTTGTTTTGAGTGCTGAGTGACTTGACATAACATTAGTACCCACTACAGTCTTAAGCTGAACTATTCAAAGACAAAATTACACAATTTGCTTTTTCTTTCTCTGATTTTTTCTCACTATTTTGCGAGATCAAACACAACTAAAAATAGTGTTCATCCTTCTGACCCAGTTTTTACTGATTTCATTAATCCTAATGGTCTCTTTGCTTTGCACCATAATCTTCGGCTTCTGGAAAGCTAAGCTGCTGTTGCCTAGGTCTGTAAGAACATAAGTGATATAGAGAAGAAGACTAAGGATGAAGGACATCCTGATCAGGGCATGTGATCCAGGAGCCCCACGCAATGGGAAGTGGTGGTCCTTGCAAGGATCCTATTGCTTTGAAGACAGAAGAGGCAACTATGTTAGATCCTAGGTCTTAGTCTTTCCTTTAGGCACTGACGGAAAGGAGCTCAGTACCATTTCATGTTCCTGAAGTGTAGGAACATGACGATAAATGCCTGGATTCTCTGGGGAATAAGAGAATTGTGTGGGGATGTATCAACATGACTGCATACCTGGAGCTAGAAGCTTCTAGAAATGCATCTCTTGACCTGATTTCCATAAAACTACTCAGAAGGGCCACAGGACGGTATTCATTGTTTTGCAATAGCATGATTTCATGACCAATCATGTTTGTAAAATCCAGCACCCATATCTGATGAACTTTTTTTTCCTATTCATTTATTGATTGATTGATTTATGAATGACTGGCTTCTTTTTTAATTAAAAAAATTTTTATACAATTTTAAAGGTTACTTTCCACTTACAGTTGTTAGAAAATATTAGCTATATTCCCCGTGTTGTACAATACATCCTTGTAGCCTATCTTATACCCAATAATTTGTTCCTCCCTTTCCCCCACCCGTATGTTGCCTCCAATCCCCCAAATGGAAACCAGTAGTTTGTTCTCTATTAAACTAATAGTCAAATCTTAATGGCAAACACTACATTTCCTAAATTAAGGAGCAAAGATCATCATGATTAATATTTCAAGTTACTTTATCCTTAACCAACACAATGCAAAGAAAAGCAAATAAATAAGATGATTGGAAAGGTCACACAGTTGCACTGGCTTCCATATGAAATTTGCAAAGCTAGTACATTTTGACCATGACTTCAGTCCACTCTGTTTTCCTTGCCGTCATACTTCCCTCATGTTTACTAGTAAGTGGTCACATGCATTTTGAGGATCTGCTGAGTGGAAGTCCCACTGGAGACACCATCACTGGTATATATGATGTGGGGCTGGTCACTTCTGTGAACCCCGTGTGGGAGGGGCTTGTGGATCACCTTTCCCCTCACGGTGCCCATTCACTGACACAGCATAGGGTTGTAGGACCAGAGGGCATATATTGCTGTGGAAATATGCTCTTTGGTGCCCAGCATCAAAACCATGAGTAGAGAAATAGAAACTAATTTGATGTCAACAGAGCCAAGAGCTAGAATATAGAAAATCCTTCAAAACTAGGGAGATCACATATGAATAAAACTTGACCTTTTCCAAATTTGAGAACTGTCCTAATATTTTACATGGCATCACGAGCAGCAAATTATGAAGAAGAAAGAAACTTTCACACCTACTGATAATAAGCAAGTTTTGATCAGCTTTGCTGGAGGAAAGACTACATTATCTATTTTCTGTAGAGAAAAATGTGTATAATTCATCAGCACATGAAGAAGTGATCAAAGAACATTTAACTAAAAAGTTATGAGAAGTAGAATTGGAAACATGTGTCAGGTAGTCCTTTAATAAAAATAATAGATTGCTTTTCTGGAGTTTGGGGACATTTTTTAGTATTAATCAATTTAAAAATTAAATTTGCTGTGATTTCTTTACTTATGCTAAATATTCCCTTTCATACCCAACTTTGTATTCATAATTTTGAATTCTTTCAGTTGATTCAGTATCTTCAGTTAAATATTCACTGTTATCACCTCTTAGTGCTTGTGGCAAGTAAAAACACTATTTCTCTATTTTGGAAACTTGGCGTCTGAGTGAGCAGAGCAGTGGCCCTAGTGAAGTCTGACCCACTTAACTTAAGTCTGAGGTCAACTCCAATGTGAGCTGCCCTCTGGGGCCTCCCTGGGAACATCTGTCAATAGCTGAAGTTCTCAGACTTCTCCAAACTTCCCTAACATGTTTGAAATCACTTAAACCTGCTACCAGAGGAGGATCAGTCAAGAATCTGGCATCAAATGGATTTTTGGTCTGTCCTGTACTCTCCAGGCGCACCGAGACCAGAACATCCCTCCTTCCCCTCCCTGTGTGGAAGGACCATCCCTGGGGATAACTCCATGATCGCAGCTTCCAGACCTGCTGGAAGGGCTTTGTTGTTTAGGAACACTTCTTTCCAAACATCCTGCCTTTAAGAATGGTTGTGCTGGTGTGGACAAGGACATGGATTTGACACTCAAATGCAGCTTCTGTTTAGGATGTGTTCCTTATGTGCCCAGTAGAAAGCAAACTCTCAGGTGAGGGATTCATTGCCTTTCCCTGCTGTGTCCCCAGTGCTCAGAACCATGGTGGCCCATAGCAGTTGCTCAGAAAATATTTCTTTTGCAAAAGATTGTCCTCTGTCATGTTGAATTTCCCAGCTGATAGGTATCCCAGTTTCCACCAGTTTAGGACTCTTCTCTACAACATTCTGATAGATGCTCACCCAGCTTTTGTTTGAATACCCCTGTGATGGGGAAGAACTCACCACCTCCAAAGATTATGTTTACTAGTTACAGACCAATTTTATTATTGAAAGGCGTTGCCTTCTACTGGCATTAAAATCTCACTACAACTTAGTTATGTCCAACCTTCCCTTCTCCCTTTGTTGTCAAAAAAAAGACCCAACATCTTCTCCATGAGACAGAACGTGGAATATCGGAGGAGAGCTCCTTCTCCACCCCGTCCTCCACTGCAGCTGGATTGACCCTCAAGGGTCCAGCATCACTGGCTCCCGCTCTGTCCTCCTTATCACCGCGTGGTCAAATCTTTGGCTGCCCTCACGCTTGCCTCCATATTTGCTCATCCATCCAAACCTCTTGTAAAATGGTAGAGCCTGAACTGAGTAGTGTGCTGGGACTACAGCATTTCTCGTTCTGGACACTGTGCTCACACTGATGAAATTCCAGCCTGGGCAGCTTCCTCCCTCTGTTCAGCTTGCCCTCAATAACGCCACACTTCTTTTGTCCTTTTTCTCACAGTTGTGTTGGAGTGTGGCTCACTTTCTTCCAGAGGCAGTGAATCTACATTTTCCTTGGTTCCATTTCATTTGATTCATCTCTAAATGTTCACAACTTTTGCTTCTTCATTTTACTGTCTGATGACACCAAGTCCCCACCCTTCCCATGTGCATGTAGGCATCCTGATCGATCCTGAGGTTCTGAGGGTCTGAGGGGTCATATTCCCCACAGAAGCTGCTGCCATCAACTCACTCTTTCATTCATTCATTCATCAGCCTACATTAGACAGGTGCCTATTAGGTGCCAGCACCCTTCCACTTCATTGCTGGCAATTAAAATTCAGCTTTGTAACTGTCTTTATACTTTCATTGATCCACCAATCAATCCTCTTTTGGTTTAGAGCCAACTAGGTTTTTTTTTTTTTTCAGGATTAGAACCATGATCCTTTATTTATTTCATAGCTTCTATAAAAATGTTTTTTTAAAAGTCTTATTGAAGTATAGTTGACTTACAGTATTGTGTTAATTTCTGCTGTACAGGAGTATTCTTTTTCATATTCTTTTTAAAATTTATTTGAATTAATTAATTTATTTTTGGCTGCATTGGGTCTTTGTTACTGTGTGCAGGCTTTCTCTAGTTGTGGCGAGTGGGGGTTACTCTTGGTTGAGGTGCATGGGTTTCTCATTGCAGTGGCTTCTCGTGTTGTGGAGCATGGGCTCTAAGCACACGGGCTTCAGTGGTTGTGACACGTGGGCTCAGTAGTTGTGGCTCATGGGCTCTAGAGCACAGGCTCAGTAGTTGTGGTGCACAGGCTTAGTTGTTCCGTGGCATGTGGGATCTTCCCAGACCAGGGCTCAAACTCATGTCCCCTCCATTGGCAGGTAGATTCTTAACCACTGTGCCACCAGGGAAGCCCCTGGCAGATGGATTCTTAACCACTGCACCACCAGGGAAGTCCCATCTTTTTCATATTCTTTTCCATATGGCTTATCACAGGATACTGAATATAGTTCCCTGTGCTATACAGTAGGACCTTGTTGTTATCCTTCCTATATATACTAGTTTGCATCTGCTAATCCCAAACTCCTAATCTTTCTTCCCTCCCCCACTCCCCCTCCCCCTCCCCCTTGGCAGCCAGAAGTCTGTTCTCTAGGTCTGTGAGTCTGTTTCTATCTTGTAGATAACTTCATTTGTATCATATTTTAGATTCCACACATACGTGATATCATATGATATTTATCTTTCTCTGATTTACTTCACTTAGTATGATAATCTCTAGGTCCATCCATGTTGCTGCAAATTAGAGCCAATCAGTTTTGAACTTTCCTCCAGGAACTCTAATTCTGCCTACAATTCTTCATCTTTGCCCAGATCTCAATACAGAGTCTAGAGCAGGGCTACTATGACTGTGACGTGCGGACCAGTGGTCATCGGCAGAGTCTGTGAAACTGGTCTATGATGCGCTAAGCACAGCAGTAGAGACTTAGCTTTCAAAAAGTTTTATACTCCTTTCACAGGGTGACCGTTTGTCATCGACTCTAATAATAAAAAGTTTGGCTTGCATTTTGTATGCTTTATTGTAATTTCATTTTTCTAGTCATTCATTCTTATTGTGATTTACAAAATTACCAGACCAAGAATGTTTAACACAAGTAAGCAGTCAAATAAAATCTGAGTTTGTCCTTTGCCATATAGCTGGAGCATAACTGGGATAGAACATCCCTCAGTCTGAGAAACCATGTATTTTAAACAGCCTTGGGTAACTTGAGCTTGCCACTTTATGTTACCTGGGGCTCTAAACCATGGGGATCAGCGCTCCCTGTGGGCCCATTTGTGACCTCAGGTACTGGGTGTGTGTATTTTGCTCGGCCTCAGCTCTTTCTGCCTGGCTTTTGGCCAGTGTTCCTTAAATTGTTTGCATGAAAGAATGACTGAGTCAAGTTCATAGTGCATTCAGCATGTGGAGAGTTGAGTCAAGTTCATAGTGTATTCAGCATGTGGAGAGTTGACAAGGATGAGGCAGCTTCTGCAGCATAGGGTTAAGTATGAGAGTTATACTACCTGCTTGGTCCATCCCTGGTTTTATCTCCTCTCTCTTGTTTCTCCTGTTTCTCAACAGCAAAAACAATAACAACGGCTGGCTCTTCTCCACAGACTAGTCCACATCTCTAGTTTTATATATGTTTTATATGTGGGCTGTCATGCCTATAAGTGTTTGCAGGTAAAGCCATGACTTTATGCATGTATACATATTAAGTACCAACTGTATATATGAATATACATTAAGCACCGCTGGTTATATACATAGATTAAACACCAACTGTATGCGTGCATAAATACTAAGCACTGACTGCATGTGTGTATAAACCAACTGTATACATTCCATCCTGTGCTCTCTGTAGAGGTTGACCGGAAATGTACTTCCACTTTGATGTGTTTCCTTCATCTGCCTTCTCATGGGGTCCCAGTGACGTGCCTGGAATATTGCATCTTTCTTTCATTTTTCACATTGCAACTGCAAGGATGTGTATTGGCACCTATTACAGTGGATAAATTAACTGAAGAAAAGATAGCATTTCAAAAATGTTCATGGCCTGCCTTAAGTTAGCAGATTTCAACAGCGCTGATCATGGAATGTACCATGTCCTTTAACCTTGGTGGTTGAAGTCCATCTGAAGTTAGTTTCAACAATGAAACCAAGAAGAGAGTCGTGGCAATGTTTCAAGTCACGTATTCTAAAACACATCCACTCCAATACTGAACGTATACAATTACATGATGGTAGGGTGTCCCTTACATTCTGGAGATGCCTGCTTCAATGACTATTTCAGTCCTTTAGACATTGTGTTACCCAAGGCTGAACTACAGCAGGGAATGACTATCAACACATTGAATAACCATGATCTGATATTATTTTATGTTTCTTTGCTCTAAGAGAGAGTTTCTATGTTTATGTAAGCTACTGAAGATTGTCAGCAAGTGATGATGAGGGTGAATGTTTCAAAAAAGTTTGGAATTCCCTGCTGTCAATGAGGCTTTTACAGCAGGAGTCAGATGTAGTCAGGGGCTTGGAGGGTGGGTGATGTGTTAGATGGCAGTGGTCTCTCTAGGACTGAGATTGATCACTGACGTTGTGTGCAATGCCAGCTCATGGGGAAATGGAAAGTAGACTGACCCTTGGCTGGTTTTCTTACTGTTTTTAATTCCCCAGAGACGCTGCGGCCCTTACTGCCTGTACCCAGGTCACATTGCTCCCTCCACCCTCCGCATCCTTGGTCCACCCCTGACATCCAGACATTTGGCCTACAAGTACGAGCATGAAATTAGCTTCCAAGCTTTGTGATGCTTGTTGGTGGTTTTATAAGCTAGAAAAAAACATCAGCTTGCAGTTAATTTGGAATTTTGTGTCAGATCTTGACTAAGGTTAAAAGGTTCAAGTGAATTTTATGTCTTCCCATTATTTCTTTAAGGTGAAGAGATAATATTTTCAGCACTTTCCTAATGATCAACTGAATGTGACACATTTATGCGTGGCACGTCTTGCTTCTGGACTTATTTAATATGACTTTGATCCCAAGAATGGTTTTATTATCATCCATCTAGGATTCCATGTCTTCTGTCGTCTGCTCGGCTGTGGAAGAAGAATGTAAATGGTAAATTGAAGATTTTTAAAAAAGATTTGGTCAATAAATATTCAACATTTGATTGTGGCTATGACTTTGTTTGAAAATTTTAAGTTTATGTTGGAAGAATATGGCTGTTCTTGGCTTTAACACTTTTTCGCCTAGGTCATCACAAAAGGACATTACCAGTATTTTAATGACAGTGATTATTGTTAGTAACAAATTCAAACACAAATAGTCCCTTTTGACCCTCTGGAGTCTACTGGACACCATGCTGAGCTTTCTGAACCTCCCACATACACAGGAGCCCTACGGGGCCTCCCACAGGGTGACGTAAAACTCACCACTTCCTCTGTGGGGAATGTAGATTTCACCTCAGGCCCCATTTCAGTAAATGACTGGTTTGCTTTTGATGGAACGCAATACATACTGCAGGTCAGGACACACAAAAGCCCCTCCAACCCCATATGAATATTTGTTCCCTGGAAATAAAATAAAAAGTCAGTGAGGAAGCCTTCCTGGAGAAATTGGGTCCAGCTGTGCCAGGTGATGGACTCAGGGACTTACCACCCGTGTGGCCCCCAAGGGGAGAAGTGGAAGTGAGTCTAAATAGGCCATATTCCAGGCATCTGAGTCTGCCCCATCATAGAAAAAAATTAATGGAAATAAACTAATTTGGACAAGTCTGAAATAGCTGATCAAAGAAAATAAAAAAAGATCTCTAAGCTATGTGCTTTTTCATCCTAGAATATAGAAGGCCATTAAGTTACAGTGGAAAAAGCCAAACCTTTTTTTTTTTAGCTTAATTTGCATTTTTTTTTTTTTTTTAGAAAGACTAGACAACATGTTTGCTATTTGTCACCACTTTCAGCTGTAGTTTTGCTCCGTTGTGAATCTCAGCCCACTCTGATATTAGAAGAGAGGGAGTTGGAAGTAGGTGGAGATGCTAAGGCCAATCAGTATTCCCAAATGACTAAATATCTCTTTCAAATGAGACTTTTATTATGCACCTACTGATTTTATACAGTATGGAAATGTGGTTTGCTTGAAGCTCAAGTTATGCTAAGAAAAAGGCACAGAGAAAATCAGAGATAAGCAAACCCACTTCCTCTGGATACAGTGTAAATTACAAGCCCTCACTGTGCTCCAACCCACCCATCCCATGTTCCGGGAGTGCCGAATCCCAGGGACCATGTTTGCAAACATTCCTGGAACTTTCACTTTTGGTGGCTTGTTGCATAATGGATAATGAAAGGGAAATTTCCAAAAGACCAGTGCAAGAATTTTCTATTTCAGTGAAAGGAAGAAAGCCCTGTCTAGAAAGTTTCATTTACTTTTTTCTTTATGAAAAGCAACACAAAACAAAACAGAAATAAAACGAAACCAAACCCATGGAAAGAACTGTCTGATATACTGGTGCAAAACCTTAAGTCCCAATCACTCCTTCAGTAAATCAAGAAAAAAAAAAAAAGAAAGAGAATCCATGGAAACAAAATATTAATAAAGCAATCTGCATAATCATTCCACTAGCAGATTACAGCTTGGGGTTAGCAATATGTATGATGTCTGTTTTGCTTCTCAAAAACAAGGAAATCTTATTATGTTAAAAAAATGTCTGGTTGCTATAGTTCTAAGAAATCAAATAGCATTGACTAAATACATTCTGTATGACTCACAGATATAGAAAACAAACTTGTGGTTACCAAAGGGGAGATGGAAGTGGGGAGGACAAAATAAGGGTACGGAATTAACAGGTACAAACTACTGTGTATAAAATAGGTAAGCAACAAAGACATACTGTATAGCACAGGGAAGTATAGCCATTATCTTGTAATAACCTATAACAGAGTATAATCTGCAAAAATGCTGTACACCTGAAACTAACATAATATTGTAAATCAGCTATACTTCAATACAAAATACTTTCTGTATTATTAATAAAGATGTAAGTTAAAACAGAAAAAAAATCCCTTTCAAGTATGATGTCAATTTTGAATCTCATTTATCATTTAATTCTCAGGTTCTAAAATGTGGCCATTATTTTAAAGAACTCATGTCAGAGTTTTCAGACCACAAATATATTTATTTGTGTAGTTATATTAGGTAATTTTTATCAAAATATATTCAAGTCATTACTGAGGGCTAGTTAGCTAGCTAGAAAGATGGACTGGAATGTTATGTGTTGAGAAAAACACCTTAGAAAGCTGCATATGGATTTGGGCGTGGTAATCCTAGTCCATTTTCTTTGAAACTGGCTGCCTTAGTATCTAAGGGAATCAGGACATGGTTCTTCCATTTTATGATAAAATTAATTAAATGTAATCTTTCTTATCTAGTTATAAAAGTCACAGATTTCTACAGCTAAAAGTCATTTCACTGTAAGCCCCTCCATTTTCGGTTAACAGAGATGCTTATCAAGGCAGTGCTGGGTGTTCAGACAGAGCTGGTACCCGAATAATTACATTGGCCTTGATTTGGGTTCTGCTAATGAGCACACTTTTCACTCATATCATTTAAGTTACTTTACAAAGCAAGTCTGATTTAGAAAAAGGACTCCCAGGCATCCTTTTGAACAATAGCATTATTTCTGAATAGGAAAACTTCCCATTGAATTTTGTTCTTTCAGTTGTAATTTGCTTACTGACCTATATATCCGAGTGACTTTTCAGTTGTTTGTGCTTATTTAGCCCACATTTTGGGGGAAGGTTTATTTGCCTAAAATGGTATTTCTCCAGAGAAATGTCTAGGGACCATCATCTAACATTTTTAAATGAGACACAGTGTGGCAGAGTGAGATTGGAGAAGGTTCTGTTAGCGGGGGTGATAGGAAACGGTGGAGGTGGCTGAGGATAAGTCACGTGAAGAGGTCAGGGAACTGACCTCACCAAGCTGGCTGTCGTGCAAAGAGAAGACAACATGACTTTCAGCTGGAGGGATGTTGACACTGGGATATGTTATGCGGTGGTACAATGTCTTTTGAGATATGAACTAGTGATTTTTTTCCTTTGTGCCCTCATTCTTCCTCACACAAGACCAAGGCTGCCTGTGTTCATTGACCCCATTGAGAAATGAGAATAGTAGGGACACAAACACTGATAAAAGTCTTGAATTGCATTGATTTTGGTTTCCCAAGCCCTAAACACCAGAAGTCCACTGTGCCAGGTGCCCCAGAGTTTCCCAGAGAGAGGACCGCTCAGAGAGCCTGGAGGAAGGGGTTAGAAGGGCTGCCTGTGGGCTGGGGGAGGGAGAGAGGGGCTGGCCTGGATGGCTGGTACGAGGGTCTCCTGCTATGGACTCGGTCCGTAGACCAGCCAGCCAGCCACTTGTTTCCCTCAAAGCATCAGCTGTGATCCTGGGAGCTCTTACCAGAACACGTTGTGTTCCAGAGCCCATGGAAAGGTTCTATGTGGGTAAGGTAACTAGATGATTGTTCACTGCATGGAATCCAATCAATTATTCTTTTCCAACCCACACAGAAGAAGAACTTGCATGAAGAGTAGAAAGTATTCATGGACACTTTTGAATTACTTAAAGCATATTCCAAGATATTTTATTTCCCCCACTTCTCACACCCCATTTTTCTTCGCTTTAGTACCTCTTCCAAGCTTCATAGCCTTTCTTAGAGGAAAACCATGGAGACACCTGTTGTAACCCTCCAGGTGTTTTTCATCTCATGCTTTGATGATCTTTCAGGAGGAGAATAGCTTCTCATTTATCACAAGGAAGGCAGGTCAGCCCTCCTGAGGGGCTGTCATGCTGCTGGAGGTCTCAGAAGCTCTCCCCATGCCACCTGCTCAGTCTCGGACAGAGAGGACGACCACGTTTGGCGGGCATGGCCTGTGGAAGGGCTCCGGGGTGTGGCCTGGATGATTCCTGTGATGATTCTTTCTCAGTAACAAGTCACAATGTTGGGGGGGGGATACTTTCACTTCTTGCCTTCTGCAGCTTGACTTGCATTTGCTTAAATAACCTCTGAAATGTACTCTGGCAGTTTTTCAGCCTGGTCCCTGAATTAGATCTCTGATGAAAGCTTATCTTTACCCTCTGGCTTCTTTCATTACTCTGCATCTATATATGACCACTTGGCTTCCCCCATGAACCTCTCCTCTCTTCCCAGTAAGTCTTTCCCTCAGTGGTTCTACCTACTCTCATGGACTTGACCATCTCCTATATCATTATATCCAGGCTAATCTCTGTCTTGAGTTTTTACTCCTTATCAGACATATCAACTTGGGCATGAAACCATTACTTCAAACAACTTTTGCCTAATAGGAGACTAGACATCATTGTCTCTCTAAGCCAGTACTTTCTCCTGAAACATGGATGAGTAGACTGATGGATGGATGGTTGGATGGATGGGGGGTAGATGGATAGTTAGATGGATGGATGGGTGGATGGATGGATGGATGGACAGACAGAATGATGGATGGATGATGGATAGATAGAGATATCATGCCTTCATCTTCTTTTCCATATATTACATTTAGCACTTAGCCTTGCTGGGGGTTTCTCTTCCTATGACTCCACAGGAAACTGCTCTCCCTAGGCCAACAGTGTTCTCCATGTTGCTAAATCCAATGTTCACTTCTCTGGAATTATTTTATTTAAACTTTCAGGAGCATTTGACACAGTTGACCATATATTTCCATTATTATTTCCTAATTTTTCTTCTACTTTATTGGCTACTTCTTCTTAGTCTATTTTGCTGGCTCTGCCTTATCTTCTCAAACACCAAATGTCAGGAAGATAGATTCTTTTTTTTTTTTTTTTGCGGTACACGGGCCTCTCACTGTTGTGGCCTCTCCCGTTGCGGAGCACAGGATCCGGACGCGCAGGCCCAGCAGCCATGGCTCACGGGCCGAGCCGCTCTGTGGCATGTGGGATCTTCCCGGACCGGGGCACGAACCCGTGTCCCCTGCATTGGCAGGCGGACTCTCAACTACTGCGCCACTAGGGAAGCCCAGGAAGATAGATTCTTGATCCCCTTTTCTTCATCCTCATTCAGATGTACAGCTCTGAAAAGCATCATTCTGCAAGGAAATTGTTGTTTTTTGTAGTTAGGACTTCTCTCATGAGCTCCAGACTCCCGAATCTGCCACATACTTGAAATCTTTGCTGGGTT
The DNA here is from genome assembly GCF_964341445.2 of Mesoplodon mirus. Taxonomy (NCBI): domain Eukaryota; kingdom Metazoa; phylum Chordata; class Mammalia; order Artiodactyla; family Ziphiidae; genus Mesoplodon; species Mesoplodon mirus. The sequence goes on along the minus strand of NC_138979.1, from coordinate 26,799,087 downwards.
AAGATACTGCGCAAGTTTAGTTTGGGCAAAAGAGAAACATTCAAGCAAATAAGTAAGTAAATAAACAGAAAAGAGCACTCCTCTAGTCCTCTCTCCCCCAGTGAACAGCCCCACCATCGCTCTAGTGTTAAACTCCAGACTTACAACTATTCTTAATTCCTCACTTCCCTTTATTCTCCATGTCTAGTTGATTACCATTTCCTGTTGACTCTACCAAATCTTCCCATGTGGTCATGGAGGGTGATGGTTGTGAATAGTGGGCTCAAATACACAAAAGAGGATGAAACCACACACAGCACAGGATAAATCCACATCTCTGTTCTACCGACTTGTTTGTCCGGGACATTTTCTTCTCCTCTTGTCTGCCCATCATTCTTAGGCTTTTGCTGATGGGTGTTTAAAGTCCATGGCAAACGTATGGAGTTTCCTGAGGCCTGTGGTCCCACCCCAGCTTCTTCCTACTATATAACCTGCCATTATCAGGCAAGTGTGGCTCAGAGAGGTTATAAGCTTTAGAATTAGTTTTCCTGAAGGAGTCAGGAAAATCAGCTGCTTGAGCCAATCCTTTGAGTCTTCTGTTAATTGTCTTTGCTTGCATTCTATCTATGTTTGTTAAGCCAACCCCAAATCTTTTTTTGGAAGCAGACATGGTACAGATGTCTGTACCATGTAATAAGAAGATATTTGAGGCCATATAAGTACAACCATGTCACTGTAAACTCTTTTATTAGGCTTTAATTGTAATTTTTTTCTACCTAAAACAATGTTCTACCTAAAGTAATGTTCCACACAAAATGTCCTCCTGAAAATTTGCAAGTACTTCCCAGTGACCATCATAGCACAAGATGTACTTTCAAAAAGAAATGAAAAGTGAGGAGAGATTCTTTAGCAATTTTACACAGATGTGTTTTGCAATGAGCAGTGGCCTGCCCTTCATGCATCTTTCAAGGAAGTGGTTTTGTTAAAGTCAGCTCAGAAAAAAAAAAACACAAAATAAAAAAACCCCAAAACTCTTGCTCTAAATAATTACCAGCATTTTTGTGGTAGAAAATGGAAACTAGAAATATTTTAATGACTGTCTTTGGGTAATATTATCATTTTCTTTGTGCTATGAATTTATATCAAACATCCAGGATAGCTTGTGCTATTATGGGAAACATATGAATTATTTATATTTAGCTTAAAATGGAGACTCCTCTCCCCAGACCATAGTCACCATTTACGATACACATTTTTTTCTGTACAAAGCTCATTTTAATAGGAGGATTATAAGGCTATAAACACTGGTTTTCTTTAATTACTATCCTATATTTTGAATGAGTTCCTATTAAGAAAAAACCTCTTTTCTGTCTGTTAAAATATTTACAACCATTGATTAAACTGAAACCATTAAGTGGGGGGAAATAATAATAGTTTAAATTTTAGTCTCAAGAAAAAAGAACAAAAGATGCACCTACTGTGGCTAGTTGTGGGTCAGGTGGGTTTTAGAATTCCATTTCCTTTTGGCTTTCCTAATTCCAGTTTTTTATTTTTGTTTAAGTGAACATTAGGCAGCCGATCATGCTGAGATGTTTCCTTTGGATGGTGGATTTCGAGCCTTCTGTATGGGGGTGATGTCCTTTACTAATCTAGTTAATGGCTGGGAGAGACCCTGGGGAAATGCTCTGGCTGCAGGGGTCCTGGGTTGAGTGCATCTCTGACTCACAAGCCTTGTGGTCAGCACCAGAGAACAACAGGAGGGGGGCCAGGAACTGATGGACATACACACGGAGGTCAGTTTGGTGTTTCAAGGAAATTCTGCCTAGGAAACCAGAAGCAGCTAAATTAATCCTCAAGAACCACAGCAGTTAGAAACTGTTCTTGCCGGGTTGCAGAGTTGGTTTACTTCTCCCTCAGCTTCCAAGGTTTAGAAAAGAGCCAACGGCTGGCAGAAGCCTCTGTCAACTTGTCCATGAACTGACCAGTGATGGACAGGAAGGTGCTAGGCAGGGAGCAGCGGTGACTGAAAAACAGCTACTGCAACATGTTGTTGTCTCTATGTCCCAGAACCTGGAGTTGGGAGGAACTGATGTTGCAAGAGATGGGCGGTCAGCGGGCTGGGGGTCCACCTGGATAGGAGCTTGGGGTGGGCCTCCTGCCCTGGACCAGCCTCTCTGCTACTGCCCCCAGCTGACCTCATTCAAATGATTTAGAAAAGGAAATATCTGTTCTTTTTCTTTATATATTTACCTTAATTAATGATCTGTTCTAGCTGTCTGAGATTCTAATATTAATACATTTGCTCCTCTTGACAATGGCTTTCAAGTTAGTATTTTTATGGACAAAATCTCTCTAATACAAATAAAAACTAACCAGGTTTCTATCAAAGCGCTCTCTGATGTTGGAAGTCTAATGCGTTGCTAGGGAACCTGTGTCCCGTCTCTGGGATCTGGCCATGAAGCAAATCCAAAAGAGCCTCTAATTCATGGGGGATAAACCACAGAGCCTGGTTTCCCTTTTTCTTTCCTTTTTAAATTTTTTTTCTTTTTTGACCCAGAGGGAGAAGAATCACTTTCTATATACCCCAGTTATACATTTTTTTTTTCTGAATCAGAATTTCTTTAAGTTTTACTTATGGGATTTTAGTGAGGTGGGTTGGTGAGAACAGTTAAAGGGTTACTTACAAACACTATAAAAATGAGTAGAATTTAGTTCATAGCCATCGATAAGAATGCCCTGATATAGACACAGCCACAGGACATGAGCAGATCATTCAAAAGCAAGGAAATACAACTAGTCAGCAAACATGCAGAAACTGTTCAGAGTTGTTGACTTAGGGTTCTCCAGAGAAACAGAACCAAGGTGTGTGTGTGTGTGTGTGTATGTGTGTGTGTGTTTGCATATTTATATTAGATAGATAAACAGGTATATAGACAGATAGATGATTGATAGATTTATTATAAGGAATCAGTTCATGTGATTACGGAGACTGGCAAATCCTACGATCTAAAGGGTGAGTCTCTAATCTGCTGACCCAGGAGGGCTGATGGTGTAGTTCCTGTTCAAAGGCCATCAGGCTCCAGACCCAAGAAGAGTTGATGTTTCAGTTCAAGTCTGAAGGCACGAAGCAGCCAATGTCCCAGTTCAAAGGCTGTCAGGCAGGAGGAATTCCCTCTCACTCAGAGGAGTGTCAGCTTTTTGTTCTGTTCAGCTGATCAGGTGAGGCCCACCCACATTTGGAAGGGCAATCTGCTTGCCTCTGTCTACTGATTCACATATTATAACTATCCAAAAACACCCTTACAGAAACACCTGGAACCATGTCTGACCTAATATCCAGGCACCTTGTGGCCCAGTCAAGTTGACACATCAAATTAACCATAATGATTATTTAAAAGACTCATATTAAAAAGTAATGGTATCTTTTTTAACCTTTAAACTCTACAATTTGAAAATGAGTGCTCAGATATATTGCTGGTGGGAGCCTTATTTACTTGAGAAAGCAAATTGGCAAGAATCTTAAATCTTCATAGCCTTTGATTCAGTATTCTTATTTTGGGGAATCTTTCTAAGATAATACTCTCAACCCATGTAGAAAAATTAGATGTATACCAAAATCTTTATCATGCTGTATTTATAATAGTAATAAAAATGAAGACAATGATCTAAATTGTCAACTATATAAAAATGAATGACTACAGATTGACACATCTAGATAATAAAATAGCAAAGTTCCATTAAAACATGAAGTCTCAAACAATGTGAAATGTGCTCATGTAGGTAAAAAAGAACAGTATTTTAATTACTATGTAGAATATGTATAAAAAAGACTAAAAAGAAATATGCCCCAAATATTAGCAAGCAGTTATTTGGTGCTAGTAAACCTATAGATGTCCACTTTTTGGTCTTTCATACGTTTTTATTAAAAACAAAGAACTTAATTTGATGAGTCAGCTCAGTTCAACTTCTTGTTTCTTGTTTTACTACTTAAGTAATATAAACAGTGTAAATCATGCTTTAAGTTTAGAGAATGCTACATTGATGGGATTTAAAAAATCCTTTACAGAATTTATTTTAACTGGACCAAAACTGTTATTTTCTAATTATTTCATTTGGCAATGTTTTTGGACCATTTTTGTAAATGAGGTGCTGTACTAGGGAACTTGTACACCAAAGATGAAACAGTTCTATAGATCTTTGCTTTGTATTGTTAATTTATGTATTGGGCCTTTACACATAAACGTATGTCAGAATATAATGCATTTATTAGGAGCATAGGGTAAAAAACACACATTATTCAAAATGTTTACTTGTCCAAATAAGGAATATAACGATAGATTTTGCAAACTAAAAAAATTATGTTGCAAATGCTAAATCAATTTTTTCTTGTTCTTAGCTTAGCTTTAATATTCTCCTGGCCATAATCTTATTAAAATAGCAATACTTGGTAACACAAGTTACTTCTTTCTAACTCTCGTGGACTATCCTCCAGAGGAGATAGAGCAATGAATCTGTAATGAATGAAAAGGCTCTGACAAGGCAAAAGTCCATCCACTTGGGAGAGAAAAAAGAATTAGAAAAGCTAATCCTGGAATCAAAGTTATTCTCCTTCACAAATATATACTGAATTTAGCTCTATGAATTTTTAGACCCAGTTCTCCACACTGCTGCCTTTGACAAGTACTGGATCAATGATTGGCCCCCATCTGGGTGGTGTCCGTCCATGGTCACTGCTGCCATGATACAGACCCACTGTTGGGGTGTTTCCATCTTCTCTCCACTTAAAGCATCATCCACAAAGTGACAAGATCAGCCTGTAGAGACAAGTGAGATATGAGAAGACTAGAACATAGAATAATAACAGTAATAATAACAGTTACTCCACGTAACTCATTTTGAGCCCAAGATTAACACATGAACCCCAAGCCTGGACCACATTCATGTTGGAAGCTGTTATCTTAAGCAGCTCCACCCACTTCCTTTTCTGTCTTCTTTTAGACACAACTGCCTTTTCTTTTCTTTTTTTCCCCTAGTCATGCAGTATTTATTCACATTTCAAGCTTGATACCTACTGACTTGTGGTCACATAAGAAGCCTCAGTAAGTTAATAAAGTCAAACTCACTTCCTTTTTCTGATAAGTTTCACATGACACGCATTTCCACGAGAACGTCTTCAATGCCTCAGAATTCATCTGTGTGTGTGCTTTGTGGGTATGGGGTTTCACTTTGGGGAGATGAGGAATTTCTGGAGATGAATGGTGGTGATGGTTCCACAACATGTGAATGTATTTAACACTATTGAAATGAACACTTAAAAATCATTAAAATGGTAAATTTTACATGATGTATATTTTACCAAAACAAAAATGTAAAAAAAAAAGTAGTGTACTTTAACTTTCAGTAACCATTTGAAACCTAGAAATCTGTAGCACATACATATATATTTCTATAAATTTGTATATATGTCTTCAGCAGTTTTTTTACAAAACAGCATTCATGCTTTCATTCTGCCTTGAACAACCGTCTGTGCTTTATTATAAGCTCCAGCAGATGGAACATTGTAAAGGGTACAGGTGAGACTGTCCCTACCTCTTGCTAAGGATATTTTTCGACATGATTTCTTTTTAGACACGGAGGCTGCCTGTGTTCCAGAGATTCCTGTGACCCATTCTGGGCTCTCAAAGATCCTGGGCAGAAACCATGGAAGTCTGCAGGTCCATGGCAGCAGCTTCAAGCTCAAAAGTTATATTAAACACTCCTGCAAACATTGACTTCTCCATGATATATCATGTCGATTACAGCATAAAACTAATGTTTCCATTTAACAATTGAATTAAAGCCAAGCTCCCTAAATACACACCAACTTTCTGCCTTTGGTTTCATATGTCTTGAGCATGTTCCAAGAACCTCTGAGGCCAGTGTGTCTCAGTTCATGAAGGGGTGTCCTACCTGGATTTTGAGGGTCTAGATTCTAGAACATCCACTTTCATTTGTGGGAAACAGTAACATCAGTGACAAAAATCTCCTTGGGGAAGGTCTCCTGCTGCAGCTATCTTCATATGAATACCTTTAAGGGAATTTTAAAACTGTGACAGAAAAGAGGAGCAAAACAGTGATTATGCCTTCTAAAATCAGATTTGTATTTCCAGACCTTTGTTACTATGGCAACAAAAGCAGCATCCTTGCAGCACATCAAGAAATGTATTTCATTCATAGAGTACTGTTAGTGGAGATTAAATGAGTTTGAACATGTAAAACACTTAGCACGGGGCCCAGCACAAAGAAAATATACAATAAATGCTAATACTATTAACATGAAAATCTTGTTAATTCACCCAGGATTTACGGAACACTTCTATGTGTTGTGGGTGTTTTAGACAATGTGAAAATAAAGGACCAAACTATAAAATATATACATTGGAACTTGCTATCTTTGGTTAGATATCAGATTCATAGTGTGAAAAGTAGGACAGCGAAATAAGATAGGATAACATAAAATGAGGAAATTGCCATATGGTGGCAGATATTTTAATGACCATATAGTTACTATTTCCTGAGGACTTACTGTGTTTCTGACGCTGTGTTGAGCACGCATGTGTTACCTTGTTCACCCTCTGGGAAGCTCCTTCACCCAGAGGGAGACTGAGGGTTGGAGAGACTTGGCTGCACCACTAACATGAAGGTAACCTTCCTGGCCTGTGTTTCCCACTGCCTGCACTCCCTCACTTTCATTCTGGTACTGGGGGAGCACTGGGCAGGTACTCTTCTCACCACGGCTCAAAGCCTTTGACTGACAATGCTGTGATATTATGATCCATAATAAGAAATATATATTTGGTCTTCCTCCCATTTCTGGCACAGAGCCCCTAAAACCTTTGGAATTTCCTAAATGATGAGAGTAGCAAAGGTGTCTTTTGTTCCTCAGGTGATTTTTGGGAAACCCCTAAGTCACCTAAGGATGGGGACTGGTCACCAGGAGAACCAACCACCTGACTAGAGGGCTGGAACTTTCAGGTCAAACCCTGATGTCCATCTGGGGAGGGGAGAGGTGCTGGAGATTGAGTTCACTCCTCTATGGCCAGTGATTTAATCAATCACATCTATGTAATGATGCCTCCATGAAACCCCAAGAGGAGGGGATTTGGAGAGCTTCCAGGATGGTGAACACGTGGAGATTTGGGGAGAATGGTGCACCTGGAGAGCGCGGAAGCTCCAACTCTTTCCCCACACTTTGCCCTAAGCATCTCTTCCCTCTACTTGCTCCTGAGTTATATCCTTTTATGATAAACTGTTAATCTAGCATGTAAACTGTCTCCCTGAGTTCTGTGAGTCACTCTAGCAAATTAATTTAATCGAGGAGAGGGTCCTGGGAACCTCCGATCTATGGCCGGTGGGTCAGAAGCACAGGTGACAACCTGGGTTTGGGGTTGGCACCTGAAGTGCAGGGGAGATGGAGCCCTTGTGGGACTGAGCCCTTGACCTGTGGGATCTGATGCTGTCTCCAGGCAGATGGGGTCAGAATGGAGTTGAATTGTGGGACACTGAAATGGTGTTGGAGATTAAAACTCACACACACACACACACACACACACCCCGACACTGGTGTCCGAATGGCAGGTGTAGACATTTTTCCAGGACTTGTTCATTTGGGATACACCTCGTGCATTAGCGGTCGTCTGCCTTGAGCACCAATCCCGTGAGCAGGGTCTTCTGTATTCTGGCAGTCCCCCTGCTTGAGCGGGAGGCGCTGGTGCTGAGGTCACGTGAGTCCACTAAAGTAAGTCATGCTCGGTCTCCCTGTGTTCCATACTCATAATGTTAAGTCCATGTAAGTGTGTAATTGATGTTCTTTTCCTGCTACTGAAATTAATATGAACCAGGTGCCCAGACTTAGACTATTCCCAGCGTTTCCCCTCACTGGGTCTTTTTTTCAATGTATTCACTTGAGAATTTTAGTAGAATAGATAGATTGCTTTAACACCCCCTTCAACATTTAAATTCCTATTTAGCAATATTTACCTTCTGGTAGCTGCAGAGAAAGCTACAGAAAGATTAAAATCCAAGGTTCACATGGACATTATAAGTCTTCACCCCTTTACCCTTGTTCTATGCATCACAGTTCTTCTGACAAAAAAGGGTTCTCATGGCAACTGTGATCAGAATTTCATTGTGGTTCATTTGTGTATATGATTATGTCAAAGTTTCTTGAGGATGCCCTGGTTTCAGGATTTCCCTCCTTGGATAACAATCAATTTTCAATTTCCATCTAAAGATATTAAATTCAGCTTCAAATTCTATTTTATCCGTTTGTTGGATGACAACTTTTCTGAGTCTCTTCTGGCAGAAATGAGTAGACAATAGTACCTGATTTTCAGGCTATAGTGAGTATTAGAAAATGTAAGGTATAAACTTCCTATCTCAGTGTCTGACATTATAAGTGGTCTGCCTTATAAATAATAACTCTGCCACATGTGACTGTGGTTACATCGTCACCCCACTGATAAGAGCACGCTAACCCCGGCCTCCTCCACCTACACGGCTGCTTCTTGGGGCAAAGATGGCTTATTTGCTGAGACGCATTTCTTGACCGTGCACGTGTATTCTAAGCACTTTTCATCGACTATCTCATTTAATCCCCAGCATAAACGACAGCCCTGGGATAGGTACTATTATCTCCCTTCTTACATGGAAGTCCCTCAGTTAGTAGGAATCCAGGAGCAGACATGAAGACAAGGGAGGTCCTGCTCCAGGGCATATGGTTTCAATCATTTCCTTGGTGCTGCCTTTGAGAGAATTGTATGTTTATTTTTACGTAACTGTTCCTGTTTTATTTGATCCCAATGCATAGGTCTCTCGTGATACATTTAAATTCTAACTCAACTCTTCTATTTGTGTACCTAATAGCTCTACTTTCCGTAAATCATTAGCAAAATCGAATCCACATGCCGTTCAACTTTTACAGTAATTGCTAATTAAAGGTTGTAATAAAACTTACTATGATAAAATAACCACCCTTTTATTTCCCACATTTGACATATCAGGTGATTATATAATAATTCTTTAAAAATAAAGATTCACTGATATTCTCTATAACCTGTTCAATTCCACAAGATAAAATTAAAAAATGAATGCAGTGAAATCATCAGAAAATGAAATCCCAGTCTCAGCTCCAGGCCCTGTTTGCAGTCCATGCCCAGGACTCTTCTCCTGGGGTCCCCCCCACCGTACCCCCACCCCAGGGGGCTGTAGGGCAGGGAGCTGAGTTCTTTGAAATTCTCTTTCCTGAGGCCAGACATGGAAGCCCAACCCCTGCCCTCTGGGTGGGGCTACTCAAGGCTGATTTATACCCCTGTGTCCTTGGGGGCAGGTTGTAGGGTGTCCGCTGCCCCCTCCTTCCCCTGTACCCCCATCCCCCTCCCTCCCCCTCCCATCCCCCTCCCTCCCCATCTCCCTTCTGCCATAGGTCTTCAATGACTTGTTATTTGGGATGTACCAAATGCATTCAGTATTGTCAGGTTCTGGTCATTCTAATAAGTGCATGATATAAATTTTAAAATAATCCAAATGACCGTCAATCCCCCAGCCTGTGACGTCATTCTTATTTGACATCCCAGTAAGATGGCCCTTGACTCCATCTCAGAAACTGTGAGAAATTCATCGTCTTCACTAACTAAAATTAAATTCGGGCATCTGTGTGTTTTAAAGTACCGTTGCCCTCCCTGGTGGGCGCTGGCTTTTTCTCTTGCTGTCTCTCTCTCTCTCTCTCTTCCACCTCTTCTCTCCTCTAACCTCAGAACCCCCCGCACACAGGCCAGCAAAGAAACCGCCCACAGACAGCCTACCACCCAGCTTCTCTTCCATCAGCCTCTGTTAGGCAGCAATCAGTCTCTATTCCCTGGAGGACTGGGCTTTGCCCAGGGTGTCCTGTGAGGGAGTGGGTAACTCCACAGGTTACCAGAATGGGGCAGGAGTGCTCAGCCGGGGGTCACGGGGACGCCCTGGAGACCAGGTCACAGTGGGATGCCCTCACTGAGAACGTGCCCGCAGGCCCTGGCGGAAGCTGTGACCCCAGTCTTCCCGCTGCCAGGATGAGGCCCCCAAGGCCTCCCTTGCCTCCATCCTCATTCCCCTGCAGGTGGGGGGCTTTCATGGTTTCAACGCCCTGCCTGCAGGCCTCCTGTGCTTGCAGCCCCGCAACGGATCAGCCTGACCCCAGAGAGAGAAAAAGGTGAGCACGTTTCTGGAAATATGAGGCCAGTCACAGGAGTGACGGACTAGAAGGACAGGGCTGAGCCTCCAAGGCCCCAGCCGGCCTCTCAGATAGTCCCCTTCCTTGCTTCCTCCCTAGGTTGTCAGGGGGACCCCCGTTCCTGAGAGCCCTGGCTGTGCTGGCTTCACACCTCTTGTCTCTTTCTCTCATGAGGGGCCTTCCCAGGGCTCCCTTTCAGGCCCTGTGTGTCACGTGGCCTGTTGTAAACTGTTGTGCCCCCACGAAATTCACATGTTGGATCCTAACTCCCAATGTGATGGTGTCAGGAGGTGAGGCTTTGTGAGGTCACGACGGTGGAGCCCCCATGATGGGATCAGTGTCCTTATAGAAGAGACCCCAGAGAGCCCCCTGACCCCCTGTCCTACAGGTGAGGACATAGCGAGAAGACCCTGTCTATGAAGCAAGAAGAGGGTTCTCACCAGACACTGCATCTGCTGGGGACTTGATCTTGGGCTTTGAGACTCTAGAGCTGTGAGGAATATATGTCTGTTGTTCAACTGCCCCATCTGTGGTATTTTGTTATAAGAGCCCAGATGGACAAAGGCAGGCCCCCCAGCAGTAAAGATGCTGGTCATGATGTGCGTCTTTACCTGCCCTGTGCATTTGCCAGAGGAAGACATGAAATCCCAGCTTATGGTTCTCAGGCTGCTCCCTTAGCACTAGGAATTGTTCAAACTACCTCTGTGTTTATGCTATTGAGGAGACAATGGAATAAAGAATCCTCAAACGTCGTTCAACTCTGCAAGGTGACTTTGATGGGTGCTGGAGAGGCATCGCACAATAAACTAACAGCTGTGAACCCCCAGCCTGGAGCTGAACCCAGAGTTGCTGGGAAGCTGCCTGCCCCTGCTGGGAATTCATCCTGCTCTGAGCCTCCTTGATGCTCACACTCCCCTCACCTTGAGCAAAGCTGCCCTCGAGCTCGCTTGCCTCCCAAGTCTATTCTGCCCCTTTTCCAAGGGATGGGGGAGTAATCATGAATATCAGCTTATAAAATCCCCCCTTCCCTGTTGGCAGTAGGAGCTAGAAAAGTAAGAGAACATGCAGAGAAAAATGAAGGAAAATAAACAATTTAGTTATCTCTACTGCTTAGTTATTTTCAGAAAGTAGTGGAAGACAATACCTCTGAGGATAATCAAGAGCCAATTTATGATCATAACACCTGCTTAAGCAAATTAAAATAAGTGCATAAGGGGGCTTCCCTGGTGGCGCAGTGGTTGAGAGTCCGCCTGCCAATGCAGGGGACATGGGTTCGTGCCCCGGTCCGGGAGGATCCCACATGCCGCGGAGCAGCTAGGCCCGTGACCCATGGCCACTGAGCCTGTGCGTCCGAAGCCTGTGCTCCGCAACGGGAGAGGCCACAACAGTGAGAGACCCATGTACCGCAAAAAAAAAAAAAGAAAAATAAAGTTCATACGGTATGGCAATCAGGAAAAAAAAAGTCTCTAGGGAACAATCATTGATGGATGCTTTTAAAAGAAACATCAGTATGACAGAAGTATTTCTGAATCCTGGCGGGTGTCCATCATCACAGTGTTTGATGGTCAGATGAGTTTGTCCTTGGAACTATAGTGGAGGAAAGGCTTTCCCTCCACCCTCTTAGGTTCTGTGGCTGGGCCTGAAAATTAAACCGAAAAAAGACAGATTGATAGGAGAAGAACATTCATGTTTTATTCAATGCTAATTTTCTGTGTGTACAAGGAGGCCTTCATATATAAGAAATAAAAACCCAGAGAAGCAGATAGACCTGACAAATTATATACCATTTTAACAAAGAATGAGAAATTTTGGAGACTGAAGAGACAAAGGAAAAAGAAGTTTGGGCTGGGGGTGGTAAATTGCGGGACAGTGACTAGGAGATGTAGGGTGGGGGGGGACAAATGGAAGATTAAGGCTATTTTAGTAAGTTGTTTGTACAGGTCCATTCTGGCATCGGTAAGAATGTCCTGCTCCTCCTGGTCCAGGGAGGGCCCCCTTCTCATGGGAATTTGATGACCAGCTTTTAGGTAGAACATGGGAAGTCAGAGAGCACTTCTTGCATCTGCAAATACCCTCAGTTCAAAATAATCAGTGTGCCAATCCCACATATTTTGGGGTGGAACCCCTTCACCCCTGAATTATCACCCCATAGTTATAAATCAGTAGGGAGCATCGACCTGATCAGGGCAGTGCAGTTTTCAGACCATGGCTTATTGCCAATCAGGGGTGTCCAGCTCAGCTTCCTGGCTCTGCCTCCATAAAAAGCCTCTGTAAAAACCCAGAAGAATGGGGTTTCAAGAGCTTTGAGACTGGTGAACATGTGGAGATTTGGGAAGAGTGGGGGCTGGAGAGAGCGTGGAAGCTCGCACACTTTCCCAACACCCTGCCCTGTGCATCTCTTCTATCTGGTTGTTCCTGAGTTGTAACCTTTTAGAATAAACTGGTGATCTAGGGAATGAAATGTTTCCCCGAGTTCTGTGATCCTTCTAGTACATTATCTAACCTGAGGAGGGGGTTATGGGAACCCCTGATCTCTAGATGGTCAGGTCGGTCAGAAGCGCAGGTGACCTGCGATTGATGTCAGCAGTGGCAGGAGAGAGAGGGCAGCCTTGTGCGCCTGAGCCTGTAACCCATGGGGTCAGACGTTACCTCCAGGTAGATGGAGTCAGAGATGAGGTAATTGTAGGACCCCCAGCTGGTGTTACAGAATTGCTTCACCTATAATACTCACCTTGGTGTCAGAAGTGATGGGTGTTGTGGAAGACACCCCACAGAGGAGTGTGCTTCTTCCCTTATATCAGCCACTCCCCTGATCCCCAAAACAAATACCTCTAAGAAAGCATGACCCAGATGCCATAACGCGAGTGCCAAAAAGGACCCAGGGGTGTGTGTTATACCCTCGAAAATAGAAATTTTGCTTTTCCAGAGCTGCCATTCAGAACATTTCCTTGTTTCTTTTATTGCCGGTTATACATGCTCTTTGGTCTTGAGGCTCTGCAATAGTTCTCTGTGATTACTACCAGTGCATTTGCATCAAAATTTTATTACAAACAAAGTGGAATGTCCCCTGCCATTTGCTTCAATAGAATCTGATCAGACTTTTATTCTAAAATCAAACATTTACAGTTTTTGTGGCATTTTCACCACCCGTTCAACTCTATTACACTGAAAAGGTCTTTTCTGAGCTCCCAGTTGGGGTGGGACATTGTTCTTGGTGTTCGTGTCATCAGCCTTCAAGCAGCCTACAGTTCTAGCCTAGGAATCACTAACACATGCTGAGAGTGGCTGGGTACCGGGTGAAGTGATGTACTTGTATCAACCCATTTAACACTCAGAACAATTCTAAGATGTGTATTAACAGCGAATGAAGGAGTAACTGCACAGTCCTGGGTACAGGTGAGCATTGTCTCTTGTCTGGTTGTCCATCTTAGCATTTTCCCCACCGCCAGCCCCCACTCTGTTCTTGTGGGGCATCTATGGACACAGAGTTGAGTCTCAGACTCAGGGGGAAATATGCTCAGTGTCCTCCCTGCCCTCCTTGGACTGCAGCTGTTGGTAAGAGCAGATGTGTACACGCATTTGAAGATAATGCATGCAGTTCCCTGTCACAGTCAAGGCTAAGTCCTTCATGAGGAAGTCAGGAGCAAGGACACGAGTGCCATCACAGTTCAGAGGATCGTGGACCAGTGGTGGAGAGGAGGGACCTCGGGACCAGGCCCCTGGGGGAAGGTGGGTGCACAACTGCCCTGGAAAGGAAGGGAAGATGCAGGAACTCTGAGGTCAGGCCTCTTTCAAACCACAACCGAGCCTGTGGACACATTCAGAATCTCGTAGCCGTTTCACTCTCATCTCCTTCAACGTCCCCCAGTGACATCACCCAGCCTCCCTCCGTGCATCTGGGGATTACAGGACAACATACTTATGAGAAAAAAATTATTTTAAACTCTTTTTTTATTGATCCTAATTTCATAGCTATGAATTAAATTATGGCAATGGCTGGTCATCTTAAATCAAAAGCACAAGCAAAGTTCAGTTACTTAAAAAGCACAAGGAGGTTGGAGGGGACACCTTGGAACACAAATGGTAAATTTGCTTAGTTATTGATGAAGGTCATTGCACCTTAAGCATGTCAATGAATGCCATTCCATCGGGAAAAAGTAAAAGTATTTAGAGTATCATGTGATACCCTTAGGAAAACTGGAAAGAACTGTCAAGCCTGTGAAGTAAAGTGGTTGTGATATGAGTGTGTGTTTTCTTTCCAGAGAGCTTAACACTGGAAGCGAGGCTGTTAGGATGGACACGGTGAGATTGGCGTGGGGATTTCAAAGGCTTTGCAGAGGATGAGGGGCGGTGATCGTGAAGGCGTGTGACAGAATGGCTTCCTGAAGTCTGCAGAGTGGTTTGCACAGAGCAGTCTGAGAAAACAGAGAATTATGGAATTTTAGGAGTGGCAAAGAGCATAAACCCTCCTAAGATAAGATCTGAGGCTAGTGGGGCGTGCCAACTGAGAACTCAGTTTCCTTGTTCAGTGCTGGATCCTGAATCCAAAAGGCAGGGAGCTTGAAGGATGACTTCGCCTCAGCAGCATGCTTGGCGGGTTCCTCTGGGGAAAGAACAAATGAGAACAGGGTGAAGATGTCGCATGAAGGATGTGAGTTAGCAATAAAAATACATTTCGAGGCACTAAGTGAGTCATTAGGGAGCTGTATCCCCTCATCTATACTGGCGTCCCTCCATTTTCTGAAACCTTCTGGCACTTTCTGTATGTATCGCTCTTTTGAGCATTTAATCATATATTAGATTTTGTCTGTCACGTAAATGTTTTAGTGTCTTTCTTCTACCACCATATAAAATCGGTCTGTGTCCTGGGAGATTCGTTTAATTTTTTGGACGTAATCATCCATTCCTTCCTTGCTAAACCTCTGTGAAGTAAGCAGAGCAGGTATTTTGATTCCAACTTTCAGATAAAAGTATACATATTGAATGGAAGCAGGTGGGAAGCAAACAGAGAGGGGGTTCCCAGCAGGTCCTGCCCGTCCGAACCCAACACTGAATCCAAATGAACTTGCAGTAAACACTCACAAGGAAATAAATGGGTCAATAAAGTAAGGTTCTTCCTTAAGACAGATTTTATGAATGAAGTTAGTTTTTGGTTAACCTTATTGGTCTTTTATATTTCATTTGTGATGTAAGAACCAAAATTTCTAAAATCATGTATATTTTCTCAAGGATATCTACCACTTCTTTCCCAATTTTTAGCTCTCTTTAAAGTTCAGAAGATGGCGGTTAAATACACACACACACACACACACACACACATATATAACATAGAGAATAAAAATAAGAACTTCATCCGGCCCTATGAAACTAGAACCGGAAACATTTTGTCGAGTTGATATCGTTGCCAATAAATTATAGCTCCCAGTGGAATTTTAAAAAATCGCTTCTCCAGCACAATTCTAAATGTCTTAGTAAATGTGCTTGTCCCTCTTCCCAGGGGAGATTATTATTTAAGGTAATGGCGCCCACTCCTCATGACATTCTTGGGCAGAGGATATGAATGTGCCTTTTAAATGTAGTTGTTGTACTCTCAGACACTTACTCCTCCAGACCCATCCCTCAGTTGTTTCTTCCCTCATAGCTATTTGTGTCCCTGTCATTTTTACTTCTTTACTTCTCTTTTCCCATAATCACCTTTGATGTTCCCTTCTTTATTCTCGACTCTTGTCTCACGCAGCTTTGGTACCAAAGAGCCATCCATGTACTGATGTTTGCGGTTGCCCCATGCCAAGGGCTCAGCTGCTGAAGCTGTGGCAGAAGCTGAAGCAGAAGCTGTGGCTCCATCCTTAGGGGGATTCGGTCCAGGGGGGAGAAGCACAGCTCAGGAGGCTTCCACGCTACAGTGCTAGTTACTGATCAGATTGCTGTGGTGGCTCAGAGGAGGGCCTCTCATTCAGGGAGGGGCATTGGATCCAGGGGGTAAACTTCAAGGAAGTTCTCTGTCTCAATGAAGAAGGTGCATGGATCCACCTAGAAGGTCTGTGGGGTGGGATGGGAGGTGGGAGCCCAAGATTCATCCCAAAGGAGGGGAAGAGCAATCCTGCTGTGTGCCCAGAACCAGGCACCTGAGTATGGGCATGAAAGGTGACATCAGCCTGTGTCAGGTGTGCACCTGGTGCCCCTCAGCTTCAAGCTGTCCACTGTCCACTGCTCAGTGATGTGGGCCTGGGCTCTGTGAACCCTGTCCTGCTCTGCCAGCTGGCTGCACCGTGAGCTCTGCCTGCAGGGGGTGTGGGAGGGGACGGGATGAAAGGGGCTCCTCCATCCTTTGCATCCTGGGGGTTTCTGTCGGCTTCTCCCCAGATTGCCACCCAGCGCTGCTTCTTCCCCTGGGCAGGAGCAGTTCCTTTCTGCAGGAACAGCGGGACTCAGTTTGCTGCTTTGCCAACACTTGCAAGACAGGCTGCACTGGGCTTTCCCAGATCACGTGCCCTGTGTTGAGAGGCAGAGATATTGACTAATATCCAACCAAGCTGAGAAGGTATTTAGAGTGGTCAATTCCATAAAGTGCGATCATGAAGCTTATTGTGGGAAACTTACACACAGGCAGGAAGGACCTGAGGATAGATGATCCAGAGATGTTCACAGCTGCCCTAGGCACTAGGCACTGCTGAGAAGGGGACTTCAAGGGGCCAAAGCTAAAAACAAAATCTGACTTCCAAGTGAGAAGCACCTCTGCACGGATGGAAAGGGGGTTTTCCGCCCCCCAGGGGTCTCATGACCACCAGCCATCTGCATCAGCAAAAACGCTTTTCCAGGTTTCATATCAGATGAAAGCCAGGGTGAAGGCTGATAGGAATTATCTGGCTTGGGCACATTCCTTGTGAGTGAGCCAAAGTTCAGTCACGCAGAGAGGGGAGGGGGTAGGACTAGGGGCCTGAGATGAAGCTGACAGAATGGAGTCAGTGTGGTCCAGCCTCACACCCTGACTTCAGACTATCTCACAAAGCTACAGTCATTACAACAACATGGTACTGGCACAAAAACAGACACAGAGATCAATGGAACAGGATAGAAAACCTAGAAATAAACCCACACACTTGTGGTCAATTAATCTATGACAAAGGAGGCAAGACAGCCTCTTCAATAAGTGGTGCTGGGAAAACTGGACAGCTATGTGCAAAAGAATGAAATTAGAACATTCTCTAACACCATACACAAATAGAAACTCAAAATGAATTAAAGACATAAATGTAAGCCTGGAAACCATGAAACTCCTAAAAGAAAACATAGGTGGAACACTCTGACATAAATTGCAGCAATATTTTTTCGGATCTGTCTCCTCAGGCAAAGGAAGCAAAAGCTAAAATAAACAAACGGAACCTAATTAAATTTAAAAATATTTGCACAGCAAAGGAAACCATCGACAAAATGAAAAGACAACCTACTGAATGGGAGAAAATATTTTCAAATGATATGACTGATAAGGGGTTAATATACAAAATATATAAACAGTTCATACAACTCAACACCAAAAAAGCAAACGACCTACACAAAAAACAGGCAGAAGACCTGAATAGATGTTTTTCTAAAGAAGACACACAGATGGCCAACAGGCATATGAAAAGATGCTCAATATCACTAATCATCAGGGAAATGCAAATCAAACCACAATGAGATATCACCTTACACTTGTCAGAATGGACCACAAATTCGAAAATCAAAAAGACCACAAATAACAAATGTTGGTGAGGATGTGGAGAAAAGGGAACCCTCCTACACTGTTGGTGGGAATGTAAATTGGTGCAGCCACTATGGAGAGCAGTGGAAAATAGTACAGAGGTTCCTTTTAAAAAAACAAAAATAGAGTTGCCATATGATCCAGCAATTCCACTCCTGGGTATATATTCAAAGAAAAGAAAAATACTAATTTGAAAAGATACATGTACCCCAATGTTCACAGCAGCATTATTGACAATAGCAAAGATATGGAAGCAACCTAAGGGTCCATCAATAGATGAATGGATAAAGACGATGTATATATATATATATATATATAATGGAATACTACTCAGCCATGAAAAAATGAAATCCTGCCATTTGGAACAACATGGATGGACATGGAGTGTACTATGCTTAGTGAAATAATTTCAGACAGAGAAAGACAAACACTGTATGTTATCACTTATATATGGAATCTAAAAAATAAAATAAAGGAATGAATATAACAAAACAGAAATAGACTCACAGATATAGAGAACACACCAGTGGTTACCAGTGGGGAGAGGGAAGAGGGGAGGGGCAAACATAGGGGTAGGGGATTAAGAGGTACAAACTACCAGATATAAAATAAATAAGCTACAAGGATATAGTGTGCAACACAGGGAATATAGCCAATATTTTATAACGACTCTAAAGGGAGTATAAACTACAAAGCTATTGAATCACTATGTGGTACACCTGAAACTAATATTGTATTGTAAATCAGTGATACTTCCATAAAAAAAGAAACTATTAACAACAAAAACAAACAAACAAAAAGAAACACCAGCACCAGCCACCTGGGTGGGGTCTTCTCTTCAGGATCTGGGTCTTGTCCCCACTGGGAGGCCCTGTCGAAGCTCAGGGACGCCAGCAGTGTTTCAGCAGTGCCGCCCACCCCTCAGGGCCCCTCCACCAAGCATTGGAGATTTAATAATTCCCTCCGTCTTTCCCTGGAAGCCGAGGCAGTGGCGGCTGCCGCTGTACTTGCTACCTCTGTGAGCCTGTGGTGGATTCTTTCCTTTCCAGTGGCTTAGTTAACATCCTGATGCCTGGTAGACAATCATTTACATTCATTTTTCTGTGTTCAATTAACTGCAGTGTATCTGCCTCTTTTTGATACACACATATACAAATACATTATCGATGGTAACATTCTGAAATTTTCCCCATGCATTATTTACCATTGTCCGTTTTGTTTCACATGCTTGTGAGCATATATGTAAAAGTGATATCCATACATTTTAGCGTCCTTATAACACTCATGGCTTGGCTATAGCCTCATTTATTTAACCACCCTCCATGTGGCAACCCTGAATAGATTAATTGCAGTCAGTGGCTACACTGACTTATTTCTGAGTGGACTTTAGGGGATTGGTGTACACTCTCCAGGTCTGGCTAAATTAGGAATGATTTCTCTATTCTTACCCTTTCACAGAACACTCCTTTAAATCTAAATTATGTGTGCAAGGAATTGTTTTGGTGACTAATTTGTAACTAGCCAAGAATATAGGTCATGAAAAAAAGGAGGATTAATTGACAGATTTTTAATGTTTCTAGGTTCCAATTTTGAGCCCATGCATTACCTGAAGTAGAGTGTTATTTTGTTTCATGATTGTTTTCCTCATCAGAAGTAATTTGTCAGCACTTTGCTTCAACATGAGAGAGAGTGGTGGTGTGGGTAATTCATAGTGTGTAGAAAATGACTACTTATTAATTTGCTAAAATAACGTGTCCCACTTAAATCAATTTCACTTAATCCATTATTTCACTTACATCCACTTAAATCCATTCTTTCCATTATTCTATTCAATTTCATTTATTTCCATAAATCCATTCCCTTTCCATTATTTCAAACAGACTATTTGTTATATGAGAATTAAAAAAAAATACATTGTCTTGAATTCCAAATTTATGGCTCATTTAATATTATAATCTGAAATGAGTTAGATGTTACTGATTTCACCATCCTGCTAAATGAAATAACAATTAATATGAGTAAGGATTGCTAAAATATCTTAGATTATGAAAAGTAGATAAAAATTAGCCTCTACACTCCCAAAACTAAAAACTTAATATAGTAACAATATAGACTCTAAGTTGAATAAATTAAATGAAAAATAAATGTGGTCTGTTATACTCAGCACCTCCTGCTGTATTCTATGTTGAGTGCTCATAATAAGAAAATATTGCAATTTCTTCTTCTGGAATTTTTTTCTCCAATCACTTTCTCAGTTACATTCTAAAAGTTGAGAGGAGAATAAAAAAGTTAAGAAAGAAAAGGACAAAGGAATTTGATAAAGTGTAAATACTTGTGTTAGAATTCCAAAATCAGAATTTGTCTTTATTGTTTGGAATAATCAACTCAATTCTTCACTCTTCTCTGTATCTAAACCCTGTGATGTGTGACCCTGAAGTTCCTACAACAAAAACGCCCTCTTCACATTGAACTGGATTAAGTAACTTGCTTTGTTCAGTGGGCTCTCACTTGATAGATAACAAGCAGGGATTTGAAATGTGAGTACCCAGTGGGGCTTGCTCTCTTGAACCTCTGTCATCACCATAAGAACATGATCTGACCATCCTGTGTGTCCAGCAAACATGAGAGAATTGCAGTGAGGACCCAAATCATACACCCACCGGCTGCAGGAGAGCCACTCAGAGACTAAATGAGTTTTGGGGTCATTTTTACACATTACTGTGCCAATAAATACATAAAAACATGATATATCACAAGCAAAATCATAGTTAGGCATATGTAGATTAGGAAAAAAGAGTGTGCGATTGAGGTGCAGAAGAGCAGACTCAGGAAGAATGAAGATATTGGTGACGGCTCAATATTATCCAACAACTTTATTGATTGAAGACTGGAACTTCAGTCTAATTCTTTCTCCAAAAAGAGAGGTAAATAACAGCAGGCATTTAATCTATCTTTCTCTTTCTTCTCTCTCTTTCTCTCCTTCAGATGACCTTACCCACAAGGACTTCTGGGTTTTATGAAAAGGTATTACAAAGGCATATTATGTGGAATAAAAACATGCCATACATTTATTCATTGGGAGAATGAGTTGACTTATTCCAACACAACATATGTTTCATTTTATACTCAACCAAAAAGAAAACGGGTTTCTCCCCAAACCCCTCTCATGATGACCAAAACACAGAGGAGAGTGTGGACTTTGCCACCTGATTGGGGCCTCTCTGACTCAGATTACCTTTTCCAAATGAGAACTGACCAAATATTAGGAACGTTCTTTCATTAAGTTCTATGTTTAGGAAACCTATTATATACATATTTCAATCCTCATTGTTTTGGAGTAGCCAAAACAGTCAGTAACACTTGCTTTGCTTTCAGGTTGCTTATGGTTCTAGTAGGTCAGGCTTATGAAAAAAAAAAAGCCTACTTTTATGAAAAAAAGGTAGATGACAACACCAGGATGAATATGCTATAACTTCAAATAGTTTTGTGTGTTTCTTACAAAAATGAAATAAACAAACAACAACAAAACCTGACACTTGGACAACATCATAAGACAGTGAACTAGAAAATCTCTTGATTTTCCTTTGTAAAGATTTTTTTTCTCTGCTAAGGTGTAACAACAACACAAAATGCCCACTTCTGTTAGTAGCACCTGCAAACCTCTTCATTTTGCTCAAGCTGCTTGCTCCCCCTGCCTTGTTCCCTGTTGTCTCATCATCCCGATATTTCCAAGACGTTAACTCAATTCCTTCTGTTCCCGGAGTCAAGCTTAATCTTGAGCATTGCTGAATGTTCAGCTCGATTTCAGATTTTCTGTTTTCCTGTCTGTTCACCCTCCCCGCTTCCCTGCCTCCTGTCTTATGGGAAAGAATGCTTCTCTTTTCCACCTATACTCTCACTAAGAATTTTCCTTCACTTTCAGAATCTTTATCCATCAACTATCTCCCCTTTCCTACTTTATCTTTTCTCTGTTATGTCTCCTCTCTCCTAAAAAAGGAAAATAAACCTTCTTTTCACCTTACTAATAATTCAATATAACAAACTTTCTTCAGAGTCATACTCCTTAACAGGATTGGTTATTCTTTTCTTACTATGTCCCTTAATATCTAATGTTTTCCCCTGTGGTGCTGCTAACATCACTTATCAAAGCTCACCTTCCCTTCACCAAAGCCAGTGAATCCCATTGTCTTTGAACTTCTGCAGTATTTGACACTATTAGACATAATTTGATTCCCGCATCCTTCTGGGTATCATTCCTTCCTAAGGCTTCTATCAAAATACACTTTTTTTCTGGTTTTCCTCCCTTTTTATTACTTCCTAAGCTTTTCTTTCTCTACACCCTTAATATAAGGTTTTGTGAAATTCTGCTTTAACTGCCCTTTGCTCTCTCTCTTTCAACCCTTTGCCTTGACCTTGGGATAGCTTTCAGGCAAAAAAGCTATCTGCAGTAGAAATTTCCAGCTTCGGAGTCCTTGAGCTCACGCTGCATACACTTCCAATGGTATTTTTGGCATCAACTCTGGCCTGACCTGCTTGTACCCAAACCAAACTTTTCCTCCAGAATCTTCTCCTCATGCCCCTGACTTTCCCGTGGAAGATACAGACTTAATCATTTTATTCATCTTTGAATTTGTCCTTCACAGTCGGTTGTCATGTTGGACTGAGTCTAATTTCCCATCGGTCGTCAAGCTGACTGCTATTTTCTCTCTGCCCTGGGAACCTTCATAACCCTGGGATTCCAGTCTGTATTATTTTTTCAGCAGTTTTGAAAAAGAAATGTCCACTCCTATGCTATAAGTTATTCCAATGAGTGCACAGATTCTTTTTTTTTTTTTAATTTTTTTTTCAATAGCAATCCACAATATACTTTATTGTTAATTGGTTAAGACTTATTAACTAAACATTTAGAACTATGAAAATATCTAATTAATTAAATCATGTATTATTATTTTTTTTTGCTTTATAACAAATTTAATCAGTTATACATATACATATGTTTCTATATCCCCTCCCTTTTGCGTCTCCCTCCCACCCTCCCTATCCCACCCCTCCAGGCGGTCACAAAGCACCGAGCTGATCTCCCTGTGCTATGCGGCTGCTTCCCACTAGCTATCTACCTTACGTTTGGTAGTGTATATATGTCCATGCTGCTCTTTCACTTTGTCACAGCTTACCCTTCCCCCTCCCCATATCCTCAAGTCCATTCTCTAGTAGGTCTGTGTCTTTATTCCTGTCTTACCCCTATGTTCTTCATGACATTTTTTTTTCTTAAATTCCATATATATGTGTTAGCATACAGTATTTGTCTTTCTCTTTCTGACTTACTTCACTCTGTATGACAGACTCTAGGTCTATCCACCTCATTACAAATAGCTCAATTTCATTTCTTTTTATGGCTGAGTAATATTCCATTGTATATATGTGCCACATCTTCTTTATCCATTCATCCGATGATGGACACTTAGGTTGTTTCCATCTCCGGGCTATTGTAAATAGGGCTGCTATGAACATTTTGGTACATGTCTCTTTTTGAATTATGGTTTTCTCAGGGTATATGCCCAGTAGTGGGATTGCTGGGTCATATGGTAGTTCTATTTGTAGTTTTTTAAGGAACCTCCATACCGTTCTCCATAGCGGCTGTACCAATTCACATTCCCACCAGCAGTGCAAGAGTGTTCCCTTTTTTCCACACCCTCTCCAGCATTTATTGTTTCTAGATTTTTTGATGATGGCCATTCTGACTGGTGTGAGATGATATCTCATGGTAGTTTTGATTTGCATTTCTCTAATGAGCAAAGATGTTGAGCATCCTTTCATGTGTTTGTTGGCAGTCTGTATATCTTCTGTGGAGAAATGTCTATTTAGGTCTTCTGCCCATTTTTGGATTGGGTTGTTTGTTTTTTTGTTATTGAGCTGCATGAGCTGCTTATAAATTTTGGAGATTAATCCTTTGTCAGTTGCTTCATTTGCAAATATTTTCTCCCATTCTGAGGGTTGTCTTTTGGTCTTGTTTATGGTTTCCTTTGCTGTGCAAAAGCTTTGAAGTTTCATTAGGTCCCATGTGTTTATTTTTGTCTTTATTTCCATTTCTCTAGGAGGTGGGTCCAAAAGGATCTTGCTGTGATTTATGTCATAGAGTGTTCTGCCTATGTTTTCCTCTAAGAGTTTGATAGTGTCTGGCCTTACATTTAGGTCTTTAATCCATTTTGAGCTTATTTTTGTGTATGGTGTTAGGGAGTGATCTAATCTCATACTTTTACATGTCCCTATCCAGTTTTCCCAGCACCACTTATTGAAGAGACTGTCCTTTCTCCACTGTACATTCCTGCCTCCTTTATCAAAGATAAGGTGACCATATGTCCGTGGGTTTAACTCTGGGCTTTCTATCCTGTTCCACTGATCTATCTTTCTGTTTTTGTGCCAGTACCATACTGTCTTGATTACTGTAGCTTTGTAGTATAGTCTGAAGTCAGGGAGCCTGATTCCTCCAGCTCCATTTTTCGTTCTCAAGATTGCTTTGGCTATTCGGGGTCTTTTGTGTTTCCATACAAATTGTGAAATTTTTTGTTCTAGTTCTGTGAAAAATGCCAGTGGTAGTTTGATAGGGATTGCATTGAATCTGTAGATTGCTTTGGGTAGTAGAGTCATTTTCACAATGTTGATTCTTCCAATCCAAGAACATGGTACATCTCTCCATCTATTTGTATCATCTTTAATTTCTTTCATCAGTGTCTTATAATTTTCTGCATACAGGTCTTTTGTCTCCTTAGGTAGGTTTATTCCTAGATATTTTATTCTTTTCGTTGCAATGGTAAATGGGAGTGTTTCCTTGATTTCACTTTCAGATTTTTCATCATTAGTATATAGGAATGCCAGAGATTTCTGTGCATTAATTTTGTATCCTGCAACTTGACCAAATTCATTAATTAACTCTAGTAGTTTTCTGGTAGCATCTTTAGGATTCTCTATGTATAGTATCATGTCATCTGCAAACAGTGACAGCTTTACTTCTTCTTTTCCAATTTGGATTCCTTTTATTTCCTTTTCTTCTCTGATTGCTGTGGCTAAAACTTCCAAAACTAGGTTGAATAAGAGTGGTGAAAGTGGGCAACCTTGTCTTGTTCCTGATCTTAATGGAAATGGTTTCAGTTTTTCACCATTGAGGACGATGCTGGCTGTGGGTTTGTCATATATGGCCTTTATTATGTTGAGGAAAGTTCTCTCTATGCCTACTTTCTGCAGGGTTTTTATCATAAATGGGTGTTGAATTTTGTCGAAAGCTTTCTCTGCATCTATTGAGATGATCATATGGTTTTTCTCCTTCAATTTGTTAATATGGTGTATCACGTTGATTGATTTGCGTATATTGGAGAATCCTTGCATTCCTGGAATAAACCCCACTTGATCATGGTGTATGATCCTTTTAATGTGCTGTTGGATTCTGTTTGCTAGTATTTTGTTGAGGATTTTTGCATCTATGTTCATCAGTGATATTGGCCTGTAGTTTTCTTTCTTTGTGACATCCTTGTCTGGTTTTGGTATCAAGGTGATGGTGGCCTCGTAGAATGAGTTTGGGAGTGTTCCTCCCTCTGCTATATTTTGGAAGAGTTTCAGAAGGATAGGTGTTAGCTCTTCTCTAAATGTTTGATAGAATTCACCTGTGAAGCCATCTGGTCCTGGGCTTTTTTTTGTTGGAAGATTTTTTATCACAGTTTCAATTTCAGTGCTTGTGATTGGTCTGTTCATATTTTCTATTTCTTCCTGATTCAGTCTTGGCAGGTTGTGCATTTCTAAGAATTTGTCCATTTCTTCCAGGTTGTCCATTTTATTGGCATAGAGTTGCTTATAGTAATCTCTCATGATCTTTTGTATTTCTGCAGTGTCAGTTGTTACTTCTCCTTTTTCATTTCTAATTCTATTGATTTGAGTCTTCTCCCTTTTTTTCTTGATGAGTCTGGCTAATGGTTTATCAATTTTGTTTATCTTCTCAAAGAACCAGCTTTTAGTTTTATTGATCTTTGCTATCGTTTCCTTCATTTCTTTTTCATTTATTTCTGATCTGATTTTTATGATTTCTTTCCTTCTGCTAACTTTGGGATGTTTTTGTTCTTCTTTCACTAATTGCTTTAGGTGCAAGGTTAGGTTGTTTATTCGAGATGTTTCCTGTTTCTTAAGGTGGGATTGTATTGCTATAAACTTCCCTCTTAGAACTGCTTTTGCTGCATCCCATAGGTTTTGGGTCGTCGTGTCTCCATTGTCATTTGTTTCTAGGTATTTTTAAATTTCCTCTTTGATTTCTTCAGTGATCACTTCGTTATTAAGTAGTATATTGTTTAGCCTCTATGTGTTTGTATTTTTTACAGCTCTTTTCCTGTAATTGATATCTAGTCTCATAGCATTGTGGTCGGAAAAGATACTTGATACAATTTCAATTTTCTTAAATTTACCAAGGCTTGATTTGTGACCCAAGATATGATCTATCCTGGAGAATGTTCCATGAGCACTTGAGAAAAATGTGTATTCTGTTGTTTTTGGATGGAATGTCCTATAAATATCAATTAAGTCCATCTTGCTTAATGTATCATTTAAAGCTTGTGTTTCCTTATTTATTTTCATTTTGGATGATCTGTCCATTGGTGAAAGTGGGGTGTTAAAGTCCCCTACTATGATTGTGTTACTGTTGATTTCTCCTTTTATGGCTGTTAGTATTTGCCTTATGTATTGAGGTGCTCCTATGTTTGGTGCATAAATATTTACAATTGTTATATCTTCTTCTTGGATCGATCCCTTGATCATTATGTAGTGTCCTTCTTTGTCTCTTCTAGTAGTCTTTATTTTAAAGTCTATTTTGTCTGATATGAGAATTGCTACTCCAGCTTTCTTTTGGTTTCCATTTGCATGGAATATCTTTTTCCATCCCCTTACTTTCAGTCTGTATGTGTCTCTAGGTCTGAAGTGGGTCTCCTGTAGACAGCATATATATGGGTCTTGTTTTTGTATCCATTCAGCCAATCTGTATCTTTTGGTGGGAGCATTTAGTCCATTTACATTTACGGTAATTATCGATATGTAT
Source organism: Mesoplodon mirus (assembly GCF_964341445.2). Classification (NCBI taxonomy): domain Eukaryota; kingdom Metazoa; phylum Chordata; class Mammalia; order Artiodactyla; family Ziphiidae; genus Mesoplodon; species Mesoplodon mirus. The sequence continues at coordinate 26,772,045 of NC_138979.1, read as the reverse complement.
GTTCCTATTCCCATTTACTTAATTGTTTTGGGTTCGTTATTGTAGGTCTTTTCCTTATGTTGTGTTTCTTGCCTAGAGAAGTTCCTTTAGCATTTGTTGTAAAGCTGGTTTGGTGGTGCTGAACTCTCTCAGCTTTTGCTTGTCTGTAAACGTTTTAATTTCTCCATCAAATCTGAATGAGATCCTTGCTGGGTAGAGTAATCTTGGTTGCAGGTTTTTCTCCTTCATCACTTTAATTATGTCCTGCCACTCCCTTCTGGCTTGTAGAGTTTCTGCTGAGAGATCAGCTGTTATCCTGATGGGGATTCCCTTGTGTGTTATTTGTTGTTTTTGCCTTGCTGCTTTTAATATGATTTCTTTGTGTTTAATTTTTGACGGTTTGATTAATATGTGTCTTGGCGTATTTCTCCTTGGATTTATTCTGTATAGGACTCTCTGTGCCTCCTGGACTTGATTAACTATTTCCTTTCCCATATTAGGGAAGTTTTCAACTATAATCTCTTCAAATATTTTCTCAGTCCCTTTCTTTTTCTCTTCTTCTTCTGGAACCCCTATAATTCGAATGTTGGTGCGTTTAATGTTGTCCCAGAGGTCTCTGAGACTGTCCTCTGTTCTTTTCATTCTTTTTTCTTTATTTTGCTCTGCAGCAGTTATTTCCACTATTTTATCTTCCACCTCACTTATCCGTTCTTCTGCCTCAGTTATTCTGCTATTGATCCCATCTAGAGTATTTTTTATTTCATGTACTGTGTTTTTAATCGATGCTTGATTCATCTTTAGTTCTTCTAGGTCCTTGTTAACTGTTTCTTGCATTTTGTCTATTCTATTTCCAAGATTTTGGATCTGGGAAATAGAATCTTGGATCATCTTTACCATCATTATTCTGAATTCTTTTTCAGGTAGAGTGCCTATTACCTCTTCATTTGTTAGATCTGGTGGGTTTTTATCTTGCTCCTTCTCCTGCTGTGTGTTTTTCTGTCTTCTCATTTTGCTTATGTTACTGTGTTTGGGGTCTCCTTTTTGCAGGCTGCAGGTTCGTAGTTCCCGTTGTTTTTGGTGCCTGTCCCCAGTGGCTAAGGTTGGTTTAGTGGGTTGTGTAGGCTTCCTGGTGGAGGGGACTAGTGCCTGTGTTCTGGTGGATGAGGCTGGATCTTGTCTTTCTGGTGGGCAGGTCCACGTCTGGTGGTGTGTTTTGGGGTGTCTGCGGACTTTTTATGATTTTAGGCCACCTCTCTGCTAATGGGTGGCGTTGTGTTCCTGTCTTGCTAGTTGTTTGGCTTAGGGTGTCCAGCACTGTAGCTTGCTGGTCGTTGAGTGAAGCTGGGTGCTGGTGTTGAGATGGAGATCTCTGGAAGATTTTTGCCGTTTGATATTATGTGGAGCTGGGAGGTCTCTTGTGGACCAGTGTCCTGAAGTTGGCTCTCCCACCTCAGAGGCACAGCACTGACTCCGGGCTCCTCAATTTGGGTTGATGTGTTGTCTATTCATGTATTCCACAGATGCAGGGTACATCAAGTTGATTGTGGAGCTTTAATCCGCTGCTTCTGAGGCTGCTGGGAGAGGTTTCCCTTTCTCTTCTTTGTTCTCACAGCTCCTGGGTCTCAGCTTTGGATTTGGCCCGCCTCTGCGTGTAGGTCGCCAGAGGGCGTCTGTTCTTCGCTCAGACAGGACAGGGTTAAAGGAGCAGCCTCTTCGGGGACTCTGGCTCACTCAGGCCGGGCGGGAGGGAGGGGCACGGAGTGCGGGGCGAGCCTGCAGCGGCAGAGGTCGGCGTGACGTTGCACCAGCCCGAGGCGCGCCGTGCGTTCTGCCAGGGAAGCCGCCCCTGGATCCCGGGACCCCGGCAGTGGCGGGCTGCACGGGCTCCCGGAAGGGCGGTGTGGACAGTGACCTGCGCTCACACACAGGCTTCTTGGCGGCGGCAGCAGCAGCCCCAGCGTCCCACGCCCGTCACTGGGCTCCGCGCTTTCAGTCGCGACTCGCGCCCGTCTGTGGAGCCCCTTTAAGCAGCACTCTTAATCCCCTCTCCTCGCGCACCAGGAAACCAAGAGGGAAGAAAAAGTCTCTTGCCTCTTCGGCAGCTCCAGAGTTTTCCCGGACTCCCTCCCGGCTAGCTGTGGCACATTAGCCCCCTTCAGGCTGAGTTCTCGCCGCCAGCCCCAGTCCTCTCCCTGCGCTCTGACTGAAGCCCGAGCCTCAGCTTCCAGCGCTGCGCGCCCCGGCGGGCGAGCAGAAAAGCCTCTCGGGCTGGTGAGTGCCGCTCGGCACCGATCCTCTGTGTGGGGATCTCTCCGCTTTGCCCTACCCAGGTATGTGGGGAGTTTCTTGCCTTTTGGGAGGTCTGGGGTCTTCTGCCAGCGTTCAGTAGGTGTTCTGTAGGAGTTGTTCCACGCGTAGCTGTATTTCTGGTGTATTCCTGGGGAGGAAGGTGATCTCCGCGTCTTACTCTTCCGCCATCTTACCCGGAAGTCCGAGTGCACAGATTCTTAATTCTTTCTTATCAATGCAGTGTTCATCACAGTAAGCATATGATAGATACTCAAATATTATTTGCTAAATTAAATGGAATTGAACCTCCTTTGATTCTCTTAGTTATTCCTCCCTTGCAATTGGAGTCTCATATTCAACAATAGCAAAATTCTTGGCTTTTATCTGATTTCACAGTTTTAATTTTCTCTCTAAATCTTAATTAAGTGATGCATAATGTCTTGTAATCAGTTAGAAAATTAGCAAAAGTTGGCAACTTACCACTAAATGTGGCATTTTGATTTAGATGGTAATAATTAAAAAAGAAAACCAGCCCTATCATTATTAAAGTGAAACCATGTGTTCTAGATGTAATCATTTGTGTATTAAAATGCTGCTGGTGCAGAAGGCATTTTCTTTTTTTTAGTAAGTTTATTTATTTATTTATTTTTAGCTGCATTGGGTCTTCGTTGCTGCGTGTGGGCTTTCTCTAGTTGTGGCGAGTGGGGGCTACTCTTCGTTGTGGTGTGCGGGCTTCTCATTGCAGTGGCTTCTCTTGTTGCGGAACATGGGCTCTAGGCATGTGGGCTTCAGTAGCTGTGGCACGCAGGCTCAGTAGTTGTGGTGCAGGGGCTTAGTTGCTCCACGGCATGTGGGATCTTCCCAGACCAGGGATCGAACCCATGTCCCCTGCATTGGCAGGTGGATTCTTAACCACTGCATCACCAGGGAAGGCCGAGGAGGCATTTTCACTTAACTTTTCCTATTTTAGTTTTCTCTGATTCTGAGAAAATACCCTCAGGGCTGAACATCCTCATGCCTGTTCTCAGTGCAGTTTGTTCACTGTTGAGGTAGTTAGGTGTGAATAAGTAATGTGTTTTAACAATTATGGCATCTAAAAACATTGTTGGTCTATTTTGTTTTATTGTTGGATAATGTAAAAAGATTTACAGAAATGTAGGCATGGCCTAGTTTCATGCCAATGCATTTACAGGAATGCAGGCTATGGCTTAAGCTGCTCTGGAGGGAAGTGGGTCCATCTCTGTGGATGCCGTCAGCTTGGATCTGGGCTGCAAGCTCCTTTCCTCTGACCAAGAGAAGATAAGAGTCGTGAATGCAGCTGACCATCTCTGGCTCCTGAGGAGCTGGCCAACTGCCCAGGGAGTGAGCCTAGAAGATAATGTTTTATAAACATAAGGTATTAGTGGGAGAACCCCAGAGTTCCCATGTCCTAGTCACATGAGCCTAGTCAGGCCAGGATCAGCAGTGTTTTTTGGACTCATGTTGTTGGCCCAAACAGAGGGTTGTTTTTGTTTTTGTTTTTGAATTTTTATTTTATATTGAAGCGTAGTTGATTAACAATGTTGCGTTAGCATCTGGTGTACAGCAGAGTGATTCAGTTATACATATAAATGTATCTATTCTTTTTCAAATTCTTTTCCCATTTAGGTTATTACAGAATATTGAGCAGCATTCCCTGTGCTATACAGTAGGTCCTTGTTGGTTATCTATTTTAAATAGAGCAGTGTGTATATCATATAATCTTGCTTATATGCAGAATCTAAAGAAACCAAAAATGATACAAATGAACTTGTTAACAAAACAGAAACAGACTCACAGATTTAGAGAAGCAACTTATGATTACCAGTATTCAGCCTTTTTGTGTCGAGCTATGTCTTTGACAATCACAACCAACCCTCTCACTGAGCCCACCCATCACCCTGCATGGTGCCCACCCAAGTAACCCACCGGGTCTGCAGGGCTTCTGCTGGCATGGAGGCTGTGACCCTGGTTTACGTCAGATCCAGGAACAACTTGGGAGTCACCACAATGTCTCAAGTAGTCTTCTTTATCAGAAAGAATGGGTTTATGTTCAGGGTGAGAAAAATAGTTTTTGAATGGAGTAATAACCAAGTACGGCCAGGTTGGAAGGAGTGACTGCTTACCCTGACTTGAGAATCAAGGAAGCTTTTTTATGCTACAATATATACCTGCTACCACGTAGCCTTGGTTCCATATTTCTTACATCACAAAAACTTCAAACAAACACAGTATGTCATCCCTGGGATATAAAGATGAATTAAGTGGAGCTTCTGCCTTTAATTTTATCAGATTCATAGGCAAAGAAGAAAGTACATGAAAATGCAAAAAATGCTTTGGCACTTTTTCCAGTTTTATTATTTGATTTATTCACTCTAAATACCCACTTGAATTTACTCTTAGTACCAAGATCATCTTCTATATCTTCTATCATCATCTCCAGTATTATCTATAGTGGATTTTTTTCAATTATTTTGGACCATTTGCTTTTAAAGAGCTCTTACAAATACAGAATAAAATGCTCTTAAAAATCATGAAACATTGATGTTTTTCTGATGTTCAATAGCAAACATATATTCTAAAGACTGGATTAGGGACTTTCCTGGTGGCACAGTGCGTTAAGAATCTGCCTGCCAATACAGAGGACATGGGTTCGATCCCTGTTCCCAGAAGATCCCACATGCCGTGGGGCAACTAAGCCCGTGCGCCACAACTACTGAAGCCCGCATGCCTAGAGCCTGTGCTCTGCAACAAGTGAAGCCACCGCAATGAGAAGCCCGTGCACCACAACAAAGAGTAGCCCCTGCTCGCCGCAACTAGAGAAAGCCCATGCGCAGCAATGAAGACCCAACATAGCCAAAAATAAATTTTAAAAAAATTAAAAATAAATAAAGAAAATAAACACTAATTTAAAAAATGCTGAATTAGAACATGAGGCCAATTTAATGTTTCTCTAAGCAGTTTTTGAGTAGAACACTGGTGCTATGTTCTTTTTTTTTTTTTTTTTTTAAAAACAGCTTTATTGAGGTAAAATTAATATACAAAACCTGCACATATTTAATGCACATAATTTGATGAGCTTGAACGTGTGCATAGACTTACAAAACCATAGCCTGCATGATCTCACTTACATGTGGAGTCTAAAATAGTCAGACACATAGAAGCCAAGAGTAGATGGTGGTTGCCAGGGGTTGGGGGGGCATGGGAAATGAGGATAAATTTGTTCAGTGGGTATAAAGTCTCAGATGTGCAAGATGAGAACATTCTAGAGAACTGCTGGCTAACAACACTGTATTGTGTTTTTAAAAATTTAAGAGATCTCATGTTGTTATTTTGTTTCCTCATCAGCAAAACGGGAATAGTTCTTCCTGTCTTACCAAGTTGTAGTAAAGGTTAAAAATCATGTGAGTATGATGATTCACATAGAGCAGGCACCCAGGAAAAAATTCAGTTCTGCCCTCCTGACTATTACTGTCAATATCATTATTGAAAAGCAGGGAAGGGAACTTGATGGGTTCGGACACTAAGAAATGAATGTGGATCTCGTCAAACTCTTTTGGGATCTAGACACAAAGTGAGTAAAAGCACACACCTCTATAAACAAATACATTTTAAAAATACATGGATACGGGGGGGTGGGGGGTAGGGGGGCTGAGGGAGGGATGGATTGAGAGTTTGGGATTAGCAGATGCAAACTGTTATATATAGAATGAATAAACCAAAAGGTCTTACTGTATAGCACCGGGAGCTATATTCAATATCCTGTGATAAACCATAGGGGAAAGGAATATGAAAAAGAACATATAAGTAAAAAAAAAAAAATATATATATATATATATATATATATATATATATGTATAACTGAATCACTTTGCTGTACAGCAAAAATTAACACAACATTATAAATCAACTGTAGTTCAATAAAATAAATTAAAAGGATAAAAATAAAAATACCTGGATAAATACAGTTTCACAGGGGACTGGCTTTAGAAAAAGGTGGTCCAAAGGGGAGAACCAAGTGGGATGTAAAGGCCAGTGTCAGGTGGGGGGAAAGGGAGGTCTGGCCCTGGGGTCCCTCACAGGCAGAGCGAGGTTCCCTTCCCAGAGTCTGGTTCTCTGAAGAGGTCAGTGAAATGCCTGAGTAGCTGGGCAGTGGAGGACAGAGAAAGAAGGAACGGGAAGATCCCAGAGTGTCTGTCTTCATAATTTTCTTAAGATGGACTTTATCTTGTAGAAAGATCATCTAAAATCTCAGGATGGAAAGCTATGAGAGTCTCCTTATGTTGGTTGCTGAACTCTTACAAATACCCTCCAAAGTAACACTTTCTGTATATTAGCTCCCTCTACATCCTGATTTATGAAAGGGGACAGTGATGGACCGAGCACCTGAGTGGCCGCAAGGGGCTCCAGTCTCATTGTCTAATAGAGGGTAGCAAGGGCTGGTGTCATTGCAAGTTCCCCCCCACCCCACCACTTTCTTCTGCGCGACAGAGGGCACACGTGCAAAACTCATTTACAGAATCTTTGGTGCTTCCTCTCTGTGAGTTCCACATTGTAGGTGAAGGAAATCTACTTTTCAAATATTTTACAGACTTTGCTCTTTGAAAGCTGGCTGTAGGAAGTAGGACTTAATGCAATCATCTCTTTTTGAGCCCTGCTTCATAAGCGCAAAGGTTATGGGCTTAGATTATGTACCTCCTTCTCAAACTGCTTTAAAGAATTGAAATCAAAGGCCACTTGCTTTAGGGTCTCTGGAAGACACAGTCCCGAGCCGTGAGGGCTGTGAGTTAGGGCCTGGGACAAGGTCACACAAATGCAGCAACGTGAGAAGAAAGGGCATGGGCTTTGGGGACAGCCTGGCCAGGGTTCATATTCTGGGTTTGCAGCTTTTGATAATTTGCGGTATTTTAACTCTTTTGTGAACACTAACTTTCTTTCTAGAAAGTGAACCCCTCAAAGGAAGAGGCCCAGTTTATCCTTAAATCTTTAGATGTTCAGTAAACATGTGATGGATGAATGACCAGTCCCTTCTCCTTGTCCAGGCCCAGGAGGCAGCTCTTCAATTGTCAGGCACAGTGGGCAGGGCTTTGACGTAAGGTCCTACCTCACGACATCTGCCCATGTAAAGGAAGCGATATTCAAACCTGTTCATATCTTAGGAGGGGTTGGTGTCAGTGCTATGCACTGAATGTCTGTGTCCCCCGCAAATTCATGTGTTGAATCCTAACCCCCAAAGGTAATGGTGTCAGGAGGTGGGGTTTTGGGGAGGTGATGAGGTCATGAGGGTAGATCCCTATGATGGGATTAGTGTCCTTATAAAGGAGACCCCAGAGAACTCCCTTGCCCCTTCCTCCAGGTGAGGACACAGCAGGAAGACCCCGTCTATGAACAAGCAGGTGGGTTCTCACCAGAAACTGAATCCGCTGGTATCTTGATCTTAGACTCCCAGCCTCCAGAACTTTAGAAACAAATATCTGTTGATTATAAGCTCCCCAGTCTATGTGTTTTGTTGTAGGAGCTCCAACAGACTAAGACACTACTGTATGGAAGTCCTTACGAGTTTCAATATTAGAATGTGGTAATACCTGGACAGATCCCTGGGTTCTTGGAGGAGAGTGAAGATGTTCAACAGCTTGGCCTGGATTGAAGCCTACAGATTGAGGTAAGTTGAGGCACTTGGCCCAAGTAGGTGCCTTGAATGGGAAGATGCTGACTGGCAGATCAGGGTGCTATTAATTCACACCTCCCCCCTCCCCCCAAAAAAGTGGCATGGGACTTCGAGGTCTCATCCACAGAGGAATTGTGTAGCTTTTCCTTTATTTTGTTATACTTTCTCTTACCTTGTCATGTAGCAGGAATAACATGTATAGATCTACAGTACATTTGCAATCAATAGCTTGTATCACTTTCAAATGTCTCGGCACCTCTATGGCATCAAATCACCTGCAAACAGCATTAAGTGCTTTACTGAATCCACAGTCATGCACCTCATTCTATGCTTGAAAATTTTCACTAAAGACTTCTGCTTTCTCTCCTGGGTTGGAAATGTTGATTTCACTTCCCAAAAATGGCCATGGAAGACCTCGCTCATGACCTTATCTTAAAACTGCTCACCATTGTGTCCTCTGAGGGTTGGTTCCCACCAAACCAGCTCCACACAGCTCCTCTTTGCTGTTTATATCAAGGAGAGCATGTGTGTTTCAGAACCAAACCTTAGTACTATGTTTGCTTTGCTCTTATGGCAAATTTCAATCTGAATTCTTTACGTGGCATGTATTTAAAAAGGTATTTATTGTGACAGAGAATGCACTGTTGAAGAAAGATTTTCATATGGTGCATCTTGTAATCAACGGTGCAATTCAAATAGTCATCTGATTGTGAAACAAAAACCCCAAACATAAAAATTAAAGCACAACTACCTGGACACAACCTTATTAGTGAAATTATATTGTAGAACACACTTACCCCAAATACATGTAATCATGTAATTATAACTTGAACCGATGCAGTCATGTTATGTAACGATGTGTAGTGATCACGGATGATAAGACAGTTATTCTTTGCATCAGAATCATAAACATTCTCCTGAAGCTTTCTGAGTGGGTAAACTGCTTGCCTTCAGTGGGTCACAGGAGAATTTGTTCATGTCATCGTGAACTGTGTATTAATAGTGTAACTTCTCCCTTCTTGGGAACAAGAGGCCTAGATGGCAGCATGAGGGCTGGACAGTTTAGGCGTCCCCCGCCTCCTCAAATTGCCTCCTTAGGGAAACAGGAGTGGTCTGACCAGTGGGGACCCCACCCCAGGAAGCATGATGTGATTTCCCCCCAAAACATCTCCTCAGAGACCTGCTGAATATTTCCTGAAAGCCAATTATCTCATTGCTTGGGTATGGAAGATGGTCTCTGTTCTCCGGCTTGTATTTGGGTCCATTATTGTCTTGTTCTGGACTCCTTCTCCTCTTGACAAGCACAGCATCTCTTCACTCTGTTCTTTCACCTTTCTGCTCAGCCTGTTCATGACAGAACCCTGTGTTCCACCATATAAGGGTACGGCCTGGCAGGGAATCGCATCCTTGGCTTGTGGGAAAGGGATCAAGGGGGCTGCATGCGTCATGTGTGGTGGAAAAAAATAATTCAGAGCTATTCTGTGCCTTCCTCAATGGGTGACTCATGGGCGATGTGGCTGGAAATTGAGGGAAAATTCTGGAAAAAAATAAAAAAGAAAGGGTTCTGCTGAAAACATGGGGCCTCCCAGATGTTAAAACACAACAGTATGGAGTGATTCAGATCAGAGCGGCCAATATTGGCTTTTATTTGCAAATTGTTGAAGCAGTTGCTCGCAGGGAATTAGTTTATTCAGGTGACCTTTTGATTTGGGTCAATTAAGGGGCCCTTATATGGAGTGGGAACTATCAGTTAAGCTCTCTGCAGAATTACATACACATACTCCTGTTTAATGCTTATAAGTGAGAATGATCCATAAGTACTCCTTATGGATGGGCACATGGAGAATTGTATCATTTGCCCAAGATAGCACAGCTAATATGATACATAGGAGAGCCAAGGGGTCAAATCAGCTCTGACTCTAAAGTTTGCTAATCTTGACCTTCACACTTCACGTGGAGTAGCCGATGAGGAGGTTTGTGAATGGTAAGTATGTGATGAGAGGGAACACTCTTGAAAGTAGGCTTCAATGTAGCGTAATTACAAAACTTGAGCGTTTACTCACGAAATTCAATTGACTTTTTGAAATGCATACTCTTGTTCTTCCCTACTTCATAGATAAGGAAACTCAGAGAAGTAACTTGATCAGAGCCGTGTGGGAGAGCTTCCTGCACTGTCCCACATGGAAGTACTGGACACATGTGGATATTAAAGATTATTTAAAGTTAATTAATATTCCATAAGGATAAAGCCTCCGACCTTAGTTGCAGGGGAGGCTTCAAGTGTTCAAATAGCCACATGAAGCGAGAGGCAATGGGACTGATCCAGACAGTTTCCATCATCCCAGATCATCCTACTGGAAGATGTTGTTAGGTGATTGACAAACACTTTCCCTCTTCCTAGGCACACGGCTGTTTACCCAGAACCTCATGTGGTTGGATGTGCCATGGGGCTGAGTCCCAGCCATGGGATGAAAGCAGAGGTAACGGACACCATTTCCAGGTATGGACCATACAAACATCCAAGAGATGTTACCTATGGTTTCTGCTCAGTTCATGTAATGAAGTTGAGCTCGGAGCATTGACAGCCACACGGTGAAGTTATGGGGATCAACCATTGGAGGAGTGGGTCCCTGAATCACTGCCCCGACAGAAGTGACCTGCCACTTAGGACCTCTTGTTTTGGACGTGATGCGAACAAGACACAGATTTCAACTGTGTGGGTCCGCTGAGAGTTTGGAGTGTGTCAGTCAACGCATTTTGGAGCTGTGATTTGAGCTTCAGGAATCTGGATGCAGAACTTTACTCCCAATCCCTGAAATCAGCCAAATAGAACAAGCAGCCCACACAGGAGTAACACCAAGAAAATACAGTGCAACTAGCAAACTATTGCACACAGAACCTTCTTTTCCTTCAGGTTTAGAAAACTTGCCACTAAATAATCATAAGAGTAACAGTAACAATCACTCACATTTTAAATTCTATGTGCTGGGGAGCTGCCTTATTGCATTTAGTCCCCAAGACAACCCTGCATACTAAGTACCATTTTATCCCCATTTTACAGATGAGCAAACCAACATTCATCAAGGTGAAGTCACTTATCCACGATAATAAAACTAGTGGGAGAAAGAGCCATTATTCAGACTCTGGTGTGTTGCCTGCAGGCCAAGGGCAAACACACAGAATTTGCGGGACCTTTCTGACCATGGCTGTTACCAGCATGTGTTCCTGTAAAATAGGTCAGGACAGAGCTCTGAGGAAGCAGGATTCATTCTAGGCCTGTGTCTCAAAAAGTAGTCTCCTGTGAGGCCAGAGCCCTGCTCATAAACCGTCATATGCATGAGTGTGTGTACACGGGTGTACATGTGTGTACGTGCGTCTATGGTGTTGTATTTATTGGCTAAATCAGTATAAACTCTGTCTACAGTGCTCTTTACATGCTTTTCAACTATTTATATTTCTAAAGCTTTCATTAAAAAAATCCTTCCCCCTATATTGAAAGCCATATGTTTGTTCCCAAACAAAATTTATGAAAATTACTAGATTATATTACTAGAGGCTGCTCCATGACTGTCATTTTGATAGAAGTAGGAACTAAAATAAGAACTGGAGAAGAAACTTTCTTGCTTTGGATATTTCAAAAGCAAACATATAATTATTGTTGCGGGTGAGAGCCATAAACACTGGGAATTCGGTGAACTTAATGAAAATGGTCTTTGTCAGCACAGTGCCCCCGGATCAGCAAGGCACAGACTTTCTACAGAGATCACACAGCAACGTGAGGAAAGGATGCCGTGCCTGCAAACATCTCCATCAAATACTCCTGCCAAGATGCCTCCATGAATGCGTCACTGCTTTTATAACATAATAAATATTTTTAGGGATGAAAGCAAACAGAAATATATTGTTGAATCAGCTTTTCTTATGGGTGAGAAAATGGAGGAAGACCTCAAGACCAATTAAGTTCATTTTACCCTGCAAAGCCGTGAATGAAAGCTGAAGTACATACACACCAACCAACACACACACTCACCACTCAATTAATCCTAATAAAAGAAGGAAACAAAACCCCTCTAACCCAGCAGCACCAGATGAGATGTAAATTGAGGCTATTAGAAGAATAAACAAGGTATCATGAAGTCAAGATCAGCATCAATTCCTCCATCCAGTCACACTAATAGTTCTTTGTGATAATAATTCCTCACACTGATTCAGTGAATGGAAGTGATGGATAAAAACACCAGCGAAGCAGAAAAAAGGTCTGCTCGGGGCTCAGCAAATTACAGCTTTAGAAGGCAATAACCAGAGCAGAGCCTGTCCCAGATCTTCAGGAAAAGGCTTTGAATAATGGATGCGACACTGCTTTGAAAGTTAAAAATAAGTGTGATGCAGGCAAGAGAAGGTGGGTCTTAAAATACATTTTCTAGCGGTACTGACAGAAAGGTCAGAAGGAATCCCTTACTTCACAGGAGTGACAATCATGTAAAATAAAGATCTCAAATAACGTGAATGCTGATCTAAAGGAATTATTTAAATTGTAGTAAAAGGTGGAGTTACAACAGATTCAGCCCAATCTCAGACATACCAGAATCTTCAGTGCAACTTTTGTGATCTGGAACTTACCCTTAGGATCTCAGAAAATATTATCTCTAAAAAATAAGCAAGCAAGCAAACCCCAAACTCCAACAGATCAATAAACTAATTAAAAATGAGGCATCTAGGGTGAGGGGTGGCTGTGGGTGGGGGAGTCAGGACCTTCTGGGACAGGAACCTTCCCAGATGTTCTGCCCTGTTCCCAGGGGAGGGAAGCTCTGATCGCATCTTGATACCTCGCCAGGCTGCGTTTTTACTTATCCTAAAACAGCAGACTTGAAAGGGAGATGAGTTATAAAAAATATGACCCTCTGCAAGAAGAGAGCGTGCAAAGTCAGACAGCACCCTGGTGGCCCTGCAGGCACGGGGGACCTGGAGGGTCAGCATCAGGACCCGTGCTGTCCCACAGGAACTTGGGGATGATGGGAACTTCCTCTGCCAAGCCTGGTGAGGCATCCAGGAGCCATGTGCAGCCCTTGACTTGTGGCTAGTTGAGGAACTAAATGTTGACTTTCCTTTAATTTTCTAAATGTAATAGCTACATAGAGCTGGCGGCTGCTACCTTGGACAGCTCAGATACAGAAGAGTCTATTATTAACAGTTTTAAACATGAATGTCCCAATCATTCACGTACCATCGATCATGAGCCTGTGCCATGTCCAGTGCTCCACAGAGCCCCTTGCCTCCCAGGTCCTCAGGGCTGGTGCCATGCAGACCTGATGTCACACCAGCCTCCGCTCTGCCCAGTGAGAAAACCTTCTGAGCACGAGGGGGCCACACGTTCCTCAAGCTTCTCCTGTAGTTTTTGCCTGTCGTGATCAGTGTCTGGAACATCCAGCTGCTGGGTGATACACACATGGTGTGGTGGTGGATTACCTCTGCACAGATTGGCAGGGAATAGAAAGGATGTTTGGAGAGCTGTCTTGACCGAACTTTAAGAAGAATGTGGAGTGAGCCGAATAGTGTGCATACAGGGGTTAAGAAATTGTGAACTATTTGCACATGTTAGAATGAGCCAAGGCAACGGGGTGTTATACCTCAGGCGTTTCCTTAGTCTCTTTTACATTTTCTATTCATATAGTGCCATTTATTTTTTTATCTTTCTTTGTTCTTCTCTTTTTTCCTTCCCCCCTTCCTTCCTTCCTTCTCTCCCTCCCTTTTTCCTTCCCTCCCTCCTCTCCTTCTGTGTTGGCAGGAGGGGTGGGCGTGTGTCCGTCTGGCATCACATTCAGGTATCACACTGGGTCACGTGTTGAAGTCATGCCTGTGGTCACTGCTTAACATCTTTGGCTGCACCAGAGCATGTATTTTTGTTTTCAGGAAACAATATGGAAACTGGCTCCCAGAGGCAGCCTCTCCTGAAGCAGTAGCTCCAGGTCCTGCTCTCTGTGCACTTTACTCTGCTCTTGGAAATGTCACACTGCAGGGAGAGCAGGAGCGTCTGATGGGGCAACAGGAACCCTCTCTGTGGAGCCAACACTGGTGGGGTTTCCCCTCACTTTCCCCTGCAGCTTCTGCTCACCCTGTCTCTAGCCTGCAGAGTCAGAAGCCACGAAGAGCACGTATTATGGTGCATGTGAGGCTGAAGATCAGGCATGACTCCTGTACTTTCTGTGGACGGTGGGGCATCGCCAGGTCCACACTGTTGGCTTGTTCCCAGCTCAGGTCATAGCAGGAGGGGCTGTTCCAGAGGCTGCTTTCTGGAGCCCCTGCTCCTCCCCCAGCTCACCTTGTAGCTGTTTTCAGCCACCAGAGCTGGATTTATTTATAAAAAATGTGTGGATTTAGCAAATGTAGATCCAAAACCTTTCTTACAGGTGGGCAAGTGAGCCAGAGAAGTGATGGGGAAAACGGTTCAATGAGGCAGTCAGACTGGTCTAGGAGCAGCATTAGAGTCAGTTCTGAGTCAGCTCAGGAGGAAGATGGGGAGAGACCACAACACAGTGCATGGCTGGCTCAGTGATTTTATTTTCAGTGGTTTCGAAGAGAGGAAACTTCTGTAGAGCAGACACTTGTTGAAACCAGTATCAAAACTGTCAGAAATGGGATTTCTCTCATTCAGAAAAAATGCACTCATCTAAAATAACAAAAAAAGGAAAAATTCCCATAGATTTTTTAGAAATTTTGACAAAGGTGGGTCTGTGCTGACTACTTAAAGATCTGTGTGGCATAGAAAATAATGCTATACGTTAAAATCAACGACTTCTTTAACGTGATGAAATATGATATATACAACTAGTCAATTAATAGGTGTACTCTATGTATATTTATCTTTTACATATAAATGAATATAGGTCTTGTGGTTTTGTGTGGTTCAGGGCCCAGCCCAAAGTGAGCACAAAGATATCAGTTAAACGATTAAATGTTCTAATTTATTATAATTATTACTCCCAAACAAACTGTTGATCTCAGTCACTGGCTCTCATAGGCACATGCCTCTTTCTTTGGAGCTTTGCTTCTTAATTCATAAAAATATAGTTTCTCTGATGTTTTGACACTCCAAGGGTAAGAAACCAAAATAGGATTCAATGAAGACCAACGTGTTCAAGATTTCCAATATCACTGACATCTTTCCCACAACAATTACGGGAGGTACAGGGGTCAGGCATGATGCCCATTGTCTGGGGAAGGCAGAAAGCGGTTCAGTGATTTCCTAAAGTCACGTAACTTATTTGTGGAAAAAGAACGGATCCCCATGATCCATGTCTCCAGGTTGCTAGCCTAGGACTGATGCACGTAAATAGTCAAAGTGCGTCTGTCCCTGCAGACCTCCGCAGCTGAGACAGAAAGGTCAATGCCACATCTTAACCACTGCCTGTTGTCCCAGAGGAATATGCAACATGGACCACGTCCCGAAGGCTCAAATCTCCCCAGGTGCATAGAATCATCCTACCTGTTCCAAATTATTCTCCTTATAAATCATAATTCTGTATTTAGAGTTGCCTGAAGGCCTGGGTTGAATGATCGTGATCAGATTTTCTAAAACTTATGCAATGGCTCTGTCATTCCCAGGGCTGGAGAACACCGGATTGTTACCTGGAAGCTGCACTTTTTAGAAAAAAAAATCTACCTGGGTCGACAAGTGCCTTTAATCTCATCAGCCAGTGGCAGGAATCGTGACTCATTTCAATTCTGCACATTGAGCATTTTGGTCTTAGGTGAAAGCGAGCAAAGCATTTCCCGTTACTATTACAGACAGAGTGAAATTTATATTTCATGGCATATAGTACTTTCACAATATTATTTTTTTTTTCTGAAAAAAATGTTTGCTCTTTTAATAGGGCAGGATCTGACCCTGGTGCCATTGTCTCTGTGTTCATATAGCATGCATTGCCTCAGCTCAGTGTTGATATGTGGATTTTTATATGCTGAACTGTCACATAGGCGTTGTAAATACTGCACACACACACACACACACGTGCAGGACCTTTTTAGTTGAAGCAGAATGTGGTCTCTAGTGAGGAAGCAAGGTGTGTGTGTGTGTGTGTGTGTGTGTGAAACTAGAGAGTAAGAATGAAGTAAAGACAGACACGGTAGTTGGACTTCTGTGATGCACATTTTCAAAATTCTAAGGAAGTGAAGCTATTCAGGAGAGGCTTCCTGGAGAAACGGATATCAATGCAGGTTTTGAAGAACTCACGGACTTTACGGCAAATGAAAGGCTCCTCAAAGAACAAAGCTTTGCCTCCTTGTAAGAGGTGATGGGTTAGACCCAATGACAGTTCAGGAGACTCTCAATTCACCACCTGAGGACACAGTGGAAAGAGTCCCACACTTGGACCCAAAGGAAACAGGGTCTGACGGGCAGCCTTCGAGGCGACTGGAGTGATGAACAGCTCCCCTCACCCAGCTTCTCCTGTGTCACCTGAGGAGAGGACTCAGAGGGCTCGCTCCACTGGACTAAGGCCACATTCACCCACAGACATGTTTTCCTTGGAGAGGGATAAAGAATTCTGAGTTAATGGCTAGACATGGAGAAATCCCATTTGGGCTTCTTTGGAGGAGGTGGCAGAGGGGAACTCTGGGGGCGTTGAATAGGTTTGGCTTTTTACCTGAGACCGCTACACTCATCACAAACCTCAGCGCCTCCAGAGGCCAGCCTGACACTGAGCCTCCCTTTCCCGTGGCCACCGGACTGCGTGGCTGAGTGATGGCTGCCCTGTGGGAAGGGCCGGCCTCTCCAGATCCCATGTGGCAGCCACGCTGAAGTCCCACATGGGTTACCATCGCCCATCAGCTGCAGTGTCCATTTTTGTTATCATGGAACTATTTTCCTGGATGTCTGTCTATCCAAACTGGTAAAACGAAATCTAGATTAAGAGAAACGTTTGAGCTTTCTCATACTGACTTACATTGTCAGGTTGGCCTCTGAAGGCATTTGGGTTGTGATAAGCATAGCAGTCTCCCAGGGGAAAAGCCAGATCTATTACAATTCTCCCAATGTTCCCCTCGGCTGCCTCGTGGCCTTCACCTTGGGCTCCCTGGGCTCTGAGCACAAGGGTCTCCAGTCTCCTTGCAGCTCCTCAGGCCCTCCGGGGGTGCCCTACCTGTAGGGCATTGACACCAGCAACATCATCTGACAGTAGAATGACCTTCCTCCCACCTTGGGTCACAGAGTTTAAATGCCTGATCTTATTTTGTTAGCCACACCCTGCCGATTTTCAGAATAAACTCCGGTGTTTTGTTTCTACTCACTCTTGGCAAATGTTACGTCTCAGAGCTTTGGACGTTATTGATAAATAACCCAGGATGTTGGGCTTGGTCGTTTTTCGTTTATTTATTTTTAGACACTAGAATATCTTGTTCAGCAGCCCTGAAAATCACAGCCCTTGAATAGTACTTGGGATGAAAGTACTATTGGTTGGAATGAAACTTTGGCTTTGGGGGAATTTGATGGTGTAAAAGTCCAAAGCCAACTTGGCTGAGATTCTTCATGGCGAGGCTGGACCTTGTTTGTTTCTCCACCACTTAGGTAGACACCAGGCGGGGTGGAAATCATTTATGAGACCATTTGATTGACTGACTAACCTCAGGGGGAGAATGCACCCAGGCAGTGACCGAGCCTTAGGGGAGGTGAAGAAATGGCCAGTGGTGTCCACGGGGGCCTAGGAAAAAGGGTTCCTGCTGTGGTTAATCTCCCCTGGGAACCAGCCACCACCTGCGGGCACCCTCGACCTCACAGGCCCCATACAAGGGCTTAGTCAACACTGCAGCACCAGATCAGCCAACTGCAGGGATGGGAACCACGCGGGGTTGTGATATTTTAAAAATCAGTCACAAGTCTCTTGATTGAAGTGATGTTGTCTATCATAGTCTCCAGACAGAAGTGGTCCACTAATAAATAGAGTCACAAGGCAGTCATGTTTATTTGGTGAAGGTCCAAAAATAGTTGGAAGGAAATCTGAAGATAAACAGTAGAACAATATTCCTTTTTTCTATTTGGGGCTCTTCATTTTATTGAAAAATGGATTAAATTGTGATTCCAGAATTGGGAAGATCTGGTCAAAATGCCAACCATGGTGTGATGTGGTCTGTACAAAATGGGATGACAAAGTGGTTTTCAGATCTGCTATTATTTCTTTGTTATTCTCTAAGCGCTGATTCAGTGATAGAAATCAAAGAAAGTTTACATTTATTTTTAGGATACAAAACATTTTTTACATTTTATGTATATTTCTTGAAAAAAATGTGTATATATCAGTAGTTCTCAATCAATCAGGGAGGGTTTTGCCTCCCCACCGCCCACCCCAGGGAATATTGGCAATGTCGAGGGATGTTTTTCATTGTCAGAACTGGGAGGGAGGGTGCTCTGGGCACCTAGTGGGCAGAGGCCAGGGATGCTGCTAAACATCCTACAGTGTTCAGGACAGTCCCCACAGCAGAGAGTCACCTGGCCCCAAATGACCTTAGAAGGGCTGAGGTTGAAAAGCCCTGAGATGTGTGTGTGTACTGTTACATGTATGTGTGTATATATACATCAGTATATACACAGATATATGTGTATATATATAGATGGAGGGAGAGATTTTGTAGCTCCATTTGCTTGTCTGTGTATCCACAAGCAAGGGCTGAATTTTATTTCCTGCATAACCAACACACCCTGATGTTCCAAAAAAGCAGGAATTAAGACTAGAAGAAATACAAGACTTTTTTTTGTTTGTTTTTAACTGAATGAAGACTCACAGAAAGATCCTAAAAAAATACTCCTGACAAATACTTCACTGAGATTCTCAGAATTCCCTCCACTTCCTCACCTGCCTGCTGTTTGGGGAACTGTCACATTTGAGCCTTGGATGCTTTGCTTTTAAAATGGGGAAAATAATGAGCATTTAACTGAAAAAAAAAAAAAGGGAAGTCCCTTTCTAAACCCAAATGTGCTCTATAAACAAAATGTTAGGATAGTCAAGGAAAGAGGAAGGTCAGGGAAAAAGGTTTAATAGGGAATTAAAAGACTAACAATACAACCACAGTAAAACAATCTCAGATAGGTTTTTTGTCGCTGTTTTTTGTTTTTGTTTGTTTGTTTGTTTTCTCCCCAGAGCTGTTTCCAAAGTGAACTTTGCTGGAAGGCTTTTCAAGTTCCTCTCCATTTTTCAGCAACAGTTTCAAAAAAGCAAACTTATTTTTAGCAATAAAACAAAACAAAACAAAACAAAACAAAAAAACACCTTACCTTTACTGCTGTGTTTCCATGATAATTTCAGTCAGATGCCCTTCAATCCAGCCAGTGCTGGAGCTGCTTCTGTGAGGGGCACCCAGAGGCATCCCCACCTCCAACTGATGTCCGTTCATGGATTCAAAACAAATAGGGTGATTTCAAGATGAGCTGGCAATTGAAAAGAATGTGGTTAGGAAACTTGACGACTATGATTAAAGTGGCCCACTCACCTCCTTCTGTCACAAAACAAACATATTTTCAAGAATTTTGTGGTACATTTAATAAATACAGTTGGAGATTACATCCTAAGACAATGCAGATTTTCTCATTACCAAAATCACTTGATTTTACATATGGGGTTGGAGCCATCTCTCTGAACACATTCCTAACACTAGGCCCCAAGCCAGGGGAGGTGGCTGAGGAACAGGAGCCTCCCCACCATCAACATCCCCACCAGATGGTCCATTTGTTACAATTGATGAACCTACAAGGACACGTCATCCTCATCCAGAGTCCACAGTTGACATTAGGGGTCACTCTTGGTGTCGTTCATACGTTCTATGGGTTTGGACAAATGTCTGACATGTAGCCACCACTATAGTGTCATACATTTCACTGCCCTAAAAATCCTTTGTGCTCCACCTATGCATCCCTCTCTCTACTTTAACCCCTGGCAACTACTGATATTTTTGCTGTCTCTGTAGTTTTGCCTTTTCCACAATGTCTTATATATGGAATCATACAGTATGTAGATTTTTTCAGACTGGCTTCTTTCTCTCAATAATATACATTTAAGTTTCTCCATGTCTTGTCATGGCTTGACAGCTCATTTCTTTTTAGCTCTGAACAACATTCCATTGGATGAATCACAATTTACTTATCCATTCACCTGCTGAAAGACATCTTACTTGATTCCAAGTTTTGACAATTATGAATAAACTAGCATTTTTAATGAGTAAGTCAAACTGTACCGCTAGGGTTTTTCTATCAAAATGGCTTTACTGACTAAAGTGAACAGAAATCTTGGGGTGGTCATGAAGTAGTTTGGGGCCATCATCACAAGAGAAAACTTCTGGGAATTTCCTATTTTATCCTAATATTTCTGGCAAAATTGCATCCTAATCTATTTTTTATCATTAAAACAATATTTACACCTTTTATTATGACAAATTATATCTTCCCCAAAGCCTCAACTGAATTTGATTCTCAGAGGGAAAAAGATATTTCTTTCTTCCCCAGAGTTATAGTTTTTCAGATGGAATCCTGTTTCACCTTGATATTCCAAAATTATCACAATTAAATCAAAGCATAAATGTACACAGATGACAAGTAAATATATACATGCTACCCCCAACCAACAAAACAAAATCTCTAAATTATTCAAGTAAACAAAATGATGGGCTCAATTTCCTACATGTTCTGTTCTAAAAGGAAAGCTTCAGAACACCGATTTTATTATGAATTTTAGTTGACTTTCATGGGCATTTTTCTTCTGAATAAAGACTTTGGCAAACAAGGAGTCATCGTTTCATGCAATTAACCAAATGCCATTAACAGAATAACAATGTGTGGCAATCAATGTGCTAATCCAAACTCAAAACCATTCCGGAGCAGGAGTCACAGGAGCAGCAATCAGCAACCCCTCCCATCACCTGCCCCCTAATCACACCATAATTAGATCAGGGAGAATTACCTTGATTTCTATTATTATTGCTCAGAATACCTTAGAATCTTAGAATCATAATGTGATCAGGGAACTTAGAGCTCATCACTTTTAACTTCCTAATCTTGAGGAGCGAGAGAAAGCAGGGATTTTAAGGGACCCCTCCCAGATGAGATCACACAGCTAGCTAGCTATTCCCACGATGGATTAATTGCATCATTCAATAATTAATATGCTTCATCAGGCACCCATATCTGGAGTGTGCACTATCCACATGTAGCTACATTTCGAGGAAGAATGGGGCGTTTGTGGTTTCCCTGGCATGCCATGTTCTTGCTGTTCCTTCCAATCGTTACTTGTGCACTTATCTTGCTCTGCCCTCTGGTCTACCATCATGTAGTTGGTGTCTCCATTTCTTTCTTTTTTTTTTTTTAGTTTTTATGGGAGTATAGCTGATTGACAATGTTGTGTTAGTTTCAGGTATACAGTAAAGTGAATAGTTATACATATACATATATATCCACTCTTTTTTAGATTCTTTTCCCATATAGGCCATTACAGAGTATTGAGTAGAGTTCCTGTGCTATATAGTAGGTCCTTATTACTTATCTATTTTATATATTGTGGTGTGTATATGTCAATCCCAATCTCCCAATTTATCCCTCACCCCCCGCCGCCTCCTCCCCTCCTTATCCCCTGGTAACCATAAGTTTGTTTTCTACGTCTGTGGCTCTAACTCTGTTTTGTAAATAAGTTCATCCCTGAAGCCCCTGCCTTAACTGATGAGAACTCAAGAAATAGGAGCCAATGGCTATTAAAAGCCAGTGTTTCTGGAATGAGTTGTGTCCAGAGCTCAGTCAGGCCCTCTCTGCTCTCCTCTTTACATGAGGCCCATTGAACTGGCTGGTCCCTGACCATCCCCCGTCCTCACTTGGGCGCACGGATGGATTTACACCCTGTGGGTCAGAGTCCACGGTTGGTCGGAGGTGGTGGTCCAGTCATTCTGGGCATTGTTCTGGTCACGGTCTCATCAGGAGTCCATGGCCGCCCCTCCCCTAACCTTTAATCCAAGGTTAAAGGTTGCAGAGCCCAAAAACAGGGCACCCAGGAGCTGTGCTTTCTCCTTCCTCCTACTTCATAAAAGTTGCCTAAAACTGTCAAAACACTTTCCCCCAGAGCAGGGCGGGGATGGCAGGAATTCTCAAGATCGGCTAGAAGGCAGCAAGATCAAGCTGCTGAGGGAAGCGCAGAAATCAGTGATCAGGAGAAGAAGCTGAATGACTCAGATGCAGGGAGAGAAACACAATAGTTAGATGTCGAGGTGAGAGGCCCCCATGGCGCTGGCGGCCTGGGAACACCCCTCTACCCTGGGTGTCCTGGAGTCTCTGGGCGACAGGAAATTGCACTTCCCTGCAGGGACTCGGGGCTCCTGGGGTGCAGGGCATCTTCCTGCTTTGGGTCTGAGGCTTTATTTCAAAGGCAGCCCACATGCTGTTTCTCAGGCAGGGCCTCCCCCAGGGCTCAGAAATATAGTAATTTTTACAAATATGTCTGTCTCTTCGATGGAATTTTAACAGCCTGTGAGTGAGGTTTAAATGAAGAGGGAAAGTCTAGCTGCTGTTTTTAGAGCTGCCTTCTTCCCGGGCTCTGCTCTTGCCTGTAGAGTTAGCCTAAACCCCTGTCCCAGCCCATTTCCCAGCAAAAATGTTTGGAGAAGCATTTTTGTTTCCCCACTATTGGTCCTATTGCTCAAATAAGTTCAATATCAAGGGTAAGATTTTTTTGGACACATTTATGAGAAGAATAAGACATCTGAATTATAAGCTTAGACTCTTTAGGTAAGATTCTCCATCCCTTTTAGCAGAGAAGAGGCTCCCCTGAATGTGTTATTTTAGGTGAAACCCTTTTGCAGGGGCAGAAAGGCAGTATTGCCCCGAAGTCCGTCTTCCTAGGAAAGAGGCGCAGTGGCTTCTGTGAGGGGTCGTCTATGCTGAACGGTGAGGACCGGCAGGCGCAGACTTGTGCTCAGGGCACACACGGCTCCAGAGCTTTCCTCTGAGCCAGTTTTCACGCTCATGAGTTCCATCTCCTATTTCACATCGAATTAGTTTTACTGAGACATTCATGTCCGCCTTAGCCAGTAGGCAAACAGGATTGGGTACAGTTTAGATCTTGATTATTGAAAACATATTAATTTTTCTAATGTTGAGCTCTTTGTGGTTCTTAGGACTTGACTCATGAAGCTGGCGTCAGCTGGACAGTCTTTCTGGATTTATTGGCTGAAGGGTGACCACTGGTAACGAGGTAGGAAGACTGGAGATGTGGGACCCAGGTGGGCAGCTGGTATCAGGAGGATATTAGTCTCACACATTCAGCCAGATTTTCATCCTTAGTTGAACCTGCCCTGTGATGAGGCAAAAGCTGTTCTGAGGCTGTGAAATAAGTCAGACCCCAGGACTCCAAGCCGGCTGGGAGGGACGGGGTGAGGCAGTGCATCTGGGGGTGTGGGGAAGGGACTTGAACAGCAGGTAGAGCAACCAGTAACCCTTGCAAGGAAGAGATGGGTTCCAGTGCAGGGACCGGAGACTATCAGCTTCATAGGGACGATCAGTGATGTATACATAATACGTTATATTATAATAGTGAACAATTATATATATAATATACTGTATAATGTAACATAATATACTGTCTAAGCTATATTATAATAGATATATAGTGTATATTACTGTAGACATATATTATGTAGTATATTTTAATACACATCATACATATATTATAAATTATTGTATAGCATGTTATGTAGCATTTGTATTATAATGATATTATCATAATAAACAGAATATATAATTATATATCATAATAATGTATATACTACATAGAAATACACAATAATGTGCAATATACTGATACTTTATACCTATTATATAACATATTACATGTAATTATACTATTATATTATAAATTATAATCTATATTTATATAACTAACTATACTTATATATTGTATAATTAGTTATAGTTTATTAGTTATAGTTATTATTAATTAGTTATAGTTATAATTATATGAGTATATATTATGAATATTATCTACCTATCTACATATTGCAAAGATACCCAAAGAGGAAGTCAATTTAAGTAATTGGAGATGTTCTTGAGGAGAAGATAAGAATTGAACATATGTTTTATCTTTATAGACTGTGTAATTTCTTTTAAACTAACGTCATCAGTAATTTAAGAAACCGAGTTTCTAAAGCGCAGGCCACGCATGTTATGGCAAGCCCGGCTGCCACCGAAGGACTCAGGGTGACGCATCGTGTACTGAGCCATCGACCCCGTCATTTCTTCTCTGTGCAGCCTTCGCTCTGAGTTGACACCCGCTGTTCCTGTTTTCAGGGGACGCCAACTGGCCTTCCCCCTTCCCAGTTTCCTAGCGAGGGCAGGACCCATGATACAGCCCAGCTGGAGCCCAGGGCGGCTGTGCTGTGACCGTTGTTTCCAGGATTTGCTCCAGTTCTCTGTTCACGCAAGTATAGTGGACAGGCAGCTGATGACAGGAAAGAGGCTGGGCTGCCGACCTCCCGGGCCCTGGGGGCTGTGGTGAGAAGGATGGCCCTTCCTGAGGATCTGGAGGAGTTGGAAGGAAGAGGGCTCCAAAGGGACAAGGAGGGAGTGACCTACCCTCCTTGTTGTTGTTTAAAAATCATCGCTGCATCTCCAGAAGCTCCTTTGTTGGTGTCACCCCTTGTGTTTCCCAACCTGGGATCCGTGTTGAGCTTGCGGGTCGGGTGCATCTCGGGCTTCATGCAAGGGAAATCTGGGCACCGGCTGACACCCTGGGGGACCGTGCCAACCTGTCAGAGGTTGAACAGGGATGGAAAGGAACCCAGGTGGGATCTGGGTGGGGGTCCCAGCATCCTCCCCAGTCACTTGTTTCAGACTCTTCTTCAAGCCCAGAACCTGACCCCAGGAGCATATGAGCAGATCCTCGCCCAGAAACCCCTCTGTGACAGGCCTGCTATCCCAGGGGGGTCAGCTCAGGCAGCCCACCCATCCCCCTGGACTCTTCCCCCACTGCTGGCTGTGGGTCAACCCTCATCCTGGCAAGAAATTACACACAGTGTATTAAACAATGACCAAGCTGCCTGGGCCCATCCATTTGTAAGAAAGACACGTGGGGTTTTATGGAAATGAGTTATAGCTCTGAGCTCCTGGCACAATCACAAATATCTTAGTGCAAAACACTGGCTTTCTGCATCCCTCTGTCCTGAAAGGGCAGCGTGTGTGCCTCACTGATGGGCTTTTATCTTGTCTCCTAGAGATCAGCCAACTGACAGCATCAGTAACATTGTTTTCACCAAAGTGTGCAGCACAGAGAGAAAAGGTGACATGAGAGTCGCTGGCAGCTCATCACGAGGATTCATGTGACACAAAGTAAAACCTTCCAATCCTCAGCATCACTGCACATGAAGATCCCGCAGCCTGACACCAATTTTCACAGAATGAAACATAAATCTCTTTGAGTGCCCCATCCCAGCGGATATGTACAGTGGTGGTTGTTTTGGGGGAAATCATTTAATCCCAAGTGTTTTGCAGCTTGCTGGCTGGATGTCATTGGGCAAACTACTTAATCTTCGAAGCTCAGAAGGTGCTGATAATGATGGAATAAAGTAATGTAAATAATAGGGCTTTTCAAACACAAAGTGCCAAATAAGCACGAGCTGGGCATTATTTCCTTTCACATTATCACACAGTATCCAATGTCTCATATATTGCTCGCTGTAAAGGAAGTTTAATATCTATTGAGCTGGATACTCTCAGCATCGAGTAATTCATCTTGTACAGTATCTCTATGCATCAAAGTAGAAAATTATCACCGGAAAGCCTTCAGTTATGTTGATATTGGGGGCTAAAAATATATATACCTCTGTATCAAATTAGGGCTTATTATTGAAGAATTGCTTTTTTTTTTTTTTTTAGAGAGAGAAGTACAGTTTTTTGTTCTTTTTTTTTTAACATAAAAAAAAAAATCCAGGTAGTATTCCACTGCATCACTTTGAAGATGCAAGCTGTGCACAGTGAGTAACTTCAGATAAATTCTTTTGCACTTTAAAACGAGCAGTTTAGTCAGCACCAAATGCAAAGAAAAGCCAACCAAAAATGCCTTATCAGCCCCACAGACTGAGTCTTACCTGTGCTGATTTTTCCATGTGGGAAACTAATGAACTGACAGATATTTTCTCCACAAATATTTATGGAGGTTCTGCCATGTACTTGGCTGGATTGACAGGGTTCTAAACATGGGTCTTTGAAGGCTTTTTCACGTCGTGATTTAGATGTCAGAGGAGAGGCTTTTCCCAGGAAAGTTCCCCGCCCACCTCTGTCCACCACTGAGCCCTGGGGTTGCCCCCTGTTGGAAATAGAAGCTTCAGGAATATGCAGGGGAGAAGGACTCTTCTGAAGGAGCATTAATGCAGTGCTGTGTGTTTGCAAGGTGAGCTCATAGAAGAGGACACATTCCCTTCTACGCTCTTAGCTTCGAGGCTGGCCTTGGGATTACACTGACACAGACAGATGAGCAGGAGACAAGCATATAGTTTGTATTGAATATTTTTATGTACACAGCAGAGTCTTCAGAAGGAAAATGAAGATCTGAAGAAGCCGTTAGGCCCCAAAGCTTAAATGTCTTTTACACAAAGAATGAGAACTTGTGGGGATGTGACAAGGCAAAGGGGCTTGGGATGGGGGCAATAAATTGTGAGGCAGGGATGAGGAGATATGGGGGGGAAGGAATGGAAGATTAGGGCTATTTTACTAGGTTATCTGTACAGGTCCATTCTGGCATCAGTAAGAATGTTCTGATCTTCCTGGCCCAGGGAGGGCCCCCTTCTCCTGGGAACTTTGAGGACCTGCTTTTGGGTAGAACATGAGAGTCAGAGAGCCCTTCCTGCATCTGCTGATTCTACAGAACCTCCAGGTCAAAATGATCGGTATGCCACAGAGGCATACAGGGTGGCATGTTCTGAAGCCCTTCAACCTTTGGAACCTTGAACATCCGTAATAACTGTAAAAGGACCCGTAGGAACTGAGAACGTCACACATAACTTACTGAGGTTGATAAACACGGGGGAGGGGCCTCTCTGGTCCATCAGCCATATTTTCTGGTCTCTGACGGTTCGAAAGCAGAGAACAGTGTCTGGCGTGAGTAACAAGGGCAAGAATGTTGTTGGAGAAAGCTGCACCCAGTGCGTCAGGCTCGTGGGATTTATGGCCCCAGAACAGACCGACATCCAGATTCTTGTAGGAGAGCTGCTGCCTATTTCTAGCAAAGCCCAAGCTTAATTTTGCAGGCCTCAGAGTTTTAGATAACCGGTTCTTTATTTAAAGTTGTATCCCCATGTCTGTACTCTGATCTGCTCCACAAATATTTGGCCAGACAATGAAATATGATGTGAAGTTGTATCTCAGCACGCTGGAAACCTTATATATTTTAGTTGATTCCTTCATTCTGTACATGCAGTGGTGCAGTAGAGAGATTCCTTCTTAAAGGGAAAATTAAAAAGCTTGGAACTAATTTTTTCATAACTTTAAGTTCACTTTAATCTGGTAAGAAGCAATGTATCACTCAAAGCTGTAAGCTTATTTTTTATGTAGTCCAGTTACAAAATATTCCTCTCTTTATTGTCAAGCAAATGATATTAGGTATGAAGAGATTCCTTTTCAAAGTTTAATTCCAAGAACTGAGCTGCATTGTTATTCAGTTTATGTCAGTTTTTTGCTATGTGCTTCTAAGCCTAAATCGTAATTACTGTCAGCAGGTAAGGGAAATTAACCAAAAATAAGCAATAAACTTTGCAATTTAACTGTTTAACTTTACTTATCTATTGGAAGTTAATAACACAGACTTCTTAATTTGAGGGAAAACTCTAATTTAATGCTAGTAGCCATTGGGGACAGCATTCTGAAATAGAGAACAAACAAGAATATTAGAATCATTGAAAGTAAATTATTCTTAGTTTCTTTAGAAAGGACACCATTTACACTGATTTCCAGTTTTGTGGTCATGTAAAGACAGACTTTCTTAGGTCAATGGATAATCTCTTCAGAAAAGTTTAAGACATTCAGTCATATATTTCCAATGGTAACTTCTTACCTTGTTGTTTTATATAGTCTTATATATTTTACCCCACATGAATTAAAGCATCCACAATTTATTATGTCAGATATGAATATATCAGAAGTTAGTATATAGCTTCTTTGGCTTCCTTTCTCTTCTACATGAAGAGAAATACCTGTTTTTTGTATTTCCTTGTATATTCCGAGTAAAATCACTATTTTGTCCCAATCACCTTCGTTCCTGGAGGGTTACACGTGGTGAATTCTGACGCCACCCCGATCTAGACGGTTGCACAGTGAGTCCAAAGAGGAGCGCAGAGAATCAAGTTGGAGGAATTATTCATGTTTGGGGAATTACTGCCCAATGAGGGCAAAACACTGCCACATTCCCCGCACCACCGCCCCCCCGAAGACTTCAGGCAAATTGCTAAAATCCGGCTAAATTGCCAGAATTGTGCTGCAGTTGACTCCCTACCAGAAACTGGTGAAATGAATTAGATAAGGATGCAGAGGGCGTCTCTATGCTCACTGTTTCCTGTTTTGAACTGGGGGCTCGGGATCAGGGAATCCCATTCCTAAACTTCCAGGAACCTGAGCTAAACATGTTCAGGGGATCTTACTGATCTGTTGCAGAGAAGGGTTTCACGTCCAGGAAACACTAAAATCACAACGAGAAGAGGTTCTGCTACACATGCAGGTGGGGCAGCTGGACAACGGTCAGGGCCCAGAGACACCTGCTGAGGGACGAAGGCACAACTGCACGGGAATACAACTCTCTTGAGCCTTTTATGCGTGTCATAATAGAGATTTTCACGTCATGCGATACAGCCCACAGGGATGGAGGCTGTCAAATTACACATTTTCATAAACATTTAGTGTTTCTGTGTCTGTCTTGAAATAGAGTAATATTACTCGTATTAGCAGGAATAGTATTAGGCCAGGAGTGGGCAGCTGGGGTGTGTTACTCAGGCCTCTCTGTTTGCACGTGACTCACGCCAGGTAAGGAATGAAGGAGTGCGGTGGAGGTTGGGGGGGGGGCATGGGACGCGGGATGGACATGCTGTGGGGACCTGGGGGAAGGTGGAGGGTGATGACCACCGCCCCCCTACCCCCACCCAGGGAGGCAAGTGGTCCTGAATGTAAGGGCCAGGCCAGCTCTGTTCCTAGTGGTACCTGGTGTAGGTCCCTGAGTTCTTGGCTGTGACCCTTGTAATGAGATACAGATTATCCAGAGAAACATGCACAGAGCTGTATTCACGTGTCCACCTTGCGTCCACGTGGGAGATGCCCCAGAAAGTGAGGGACTCTTGGGGTGGCTCAGAATTCAGGCTTAAATACCATCATGGCAGGGGGAGGGGAAGGGGTGCAGGCCTCTCTGGGGAGAGAACATGCTTTCCAGGGAAGATGAGTGGCCCTTAGAGGACGGATGAGAGGATGGCAGTTGGTGACAGGGTCTGTCAGGGGTGGGGTCCACTTCTAGGCTCCTCTCCTGTGACAAGAGTCAGTCTTTCTGGTGGTGAAGCTCCCGAGAGGGGACCTGTGACCCCTGAGTTCCTGTGGAGGCTCTGTGTTCAGGCAGATGAGGGCGTTCAGGGGAAGCTCCCCCTGCCTTTCAAGTACCTTCAGCTCAATGTAATCAGTACATCAAAGTGGTACATTTGGGGGTGGCAGGTGCTGAACGCCTAGTCATGTTTTGGGGTGGCGTGTTCTGTTGCCCTTCTGTGGACTCCTGCTGTCACTGTCCCAAGGACTTGGGGACATTTTCCCCTAAAGACCCGGCCCCTGAGGGCAGGGCATGCAGAGCTCCAGGAAGTGCCCTGTGGAGCAGCGTGAGGCCTGGCCTGGACCAGTGCAGGGAGAAGGCTGTGGGCACTGGTGAGAGTGGGAAGCACAAAGCCCACTTTCCCAGGCTGGCCCCTCCCCACCCCCTGGCCTCTTGTCCCCGCCCTGTCCCTGTCCTTCCCCACATCAAGGCTGGGCCCTGTTCTAAGAACATGGCTCATGGGGAAACACACACACACACACACACACACACACACACACACACACGGAGTGTCCTGGGTTGGGCTCCAATGTCATCAGCACGGCTCCCCACTTTTCCACTGAACCCTCCTTTCCCTCCAAGTGTGCCTCCAATGAATTGTCAGTTCTTTTAGAAAATGATGCCTTTTAAACCATGCGGCCAATATTCTTTCCAGTATGCTATCAACCTCCTCCAGAGCTTCATCTGCATCTTCCCAGCCAACTCTCTTCTACCCCTCCAGGAACTCAGAGAGCTCGGGAAGTGAGAACCTAACAGAGTAGCAAGAAGCCTGAACTCTTTAACCTTGGAGAAATCATTTAAAATTTGTGAGCCTCTGTATGAGTGAAGCCAGTCAACTTAATTAGGCTCTAAAACCCCTTTAACTCAAAAAGTTTGAACTTGCATTTCCTTTTCTCCAGTTTCCCAGGCTTTTCTTACACGGGGTTTTCTAATCTGCCCTCCCAGACTCCTCCCCCTTCAGCCGCCACACACACCCCTTTCCGGCCTCAGCCTGGGGGCCACCACTCCAGAGGGGAATTTATGCTTCCTTTACTTCATTTACTTCCTTCCTGTAGGGAGCAAGCCCCAACAAAACACACATAAAACAAATGTAAATCTTTACTTGTGATAATTTTTCTTCCCTTTCTTTTTTCCCCATCTTATGGATTCCTCTCTGATTTTTGCTTTTACATAATTTGGGGTAGCACTTACAGACAAGATGTCGTATGGTAGTCACAGTTGAAGAGGGAGGGAGTTGGTCAGTGCAGGTTAAACAGCAGGACGATGACATTTAAGTAGCAGGGTCACTTACCAATTCACGGGCATGACCAGAACGGAATGCATGCATAAACACATACATAATACATAAACACACACACAAATAACCATCCTTTTGTCTTGCTTCCAGGATTTGGACATTTTTTCTTAACATGATTGCGAGTGTGGCTGCATTTATACATATTTATCGGGCACATATCACATGTTCTAAAGGGTATATTATGACCCACTCCCCTTATAAAACGCTTCTGACTTTCTGTCTTGATGCTTTTATTAGTTTTAGCGAATAGTCATTTGTTGCTGATAATTTTAATGTTGCCCCTGGAACTGGTTTGTTATTTTCAGAGATTCATATCCTCCATGTGGGTTCGGAAACGTCTGTTCAGACCAGAACATACCAGTTAAAGCTATATTCTGCTCCTCTCTACATGCATCCAGATGGTTACGTCTATGGACTATATACTATAAAGTTTCACCACCTACTGTAATTTAATTCATTTTCTTTTATATGTTTACTGAAACTATTTAAGACAATAAGAAGTCCTAATAAATTCTAATGTCCTAAAAGTTAAAATCTCTAAGTACGTGTGCATATGTGTGTTTCTATTAAAATGCTATTGGTTTCTGTTAAAACGTGTATAAATCACATTATTTTTAAAAAATATTAAACATTTACCCTGAGGGGATTTTAAAAATCCAAACAAAATAAACTTTATTGGAGGTATAGCGTCAAGAAAGAAAATCATTGGAAATTATGATGCAATGATTACTTAATTCAACAATACATACTTCATCATAGAAACATAAAAGATATTTTTCATTGATCACTATTTTGAGAAAAATGACAAAGCTATACAAATAACTAAAAGAAAGTCAATTTTCAGATAATTTTGCTTTGGAAAGGATGTTTCATGATGCTTTATTGATCAGTTATCTTCATGTGCTTTTCACCATTATACACTGTTATTTTGCAAACTGCAACCTCGCAATCCTTATTAAACTGACATACAAACTTTTTCCTCATAGGTTTAAATAGTTGCAAGTGACATAAGTTTCAGCATACTGTAATATGGACAGATAAAAATGAAACGATCAAATTACTCTTTTCTTTGTGGTCAGTAATTTCGTACTGACCATCGTCTATTAAAAGAAAATATACAATCAATTAACTGTAGGAATTGGACATTATTCCTATAGTATGGATTGAGTAGGAGCCTGGCTCTAATTCTTTGTGTTTCTCTGGGGTTTGCTTAACCAACCCCATGGCTCATCTTTGTCCTGTTGGTTTCCCTCATGGTGATGAAATGGCTGCAAAATTCCCAAGAGTTGTGCTTGCATCCCATGCTACTTCCAGGGGAATAGAAAGAACTTCTCTCCTAGGGGTCCTAAACAGGACTGGAGAAACAGAACTTGCCCAGGGGATGGAATGATGCCTGATCATTACTAGTTAAGCTACATATACCACTCCTTGAGTGAGAAATATACATTCTGTTCATTCTTTTGTCATTTAGGGCTCCTTATGAGGTCAAAACATAACTCAAATCTTAATTTTAACCTAAAGATGTAGGAAGTCTGATTATAATATCCCATTTCATAAAGCAGCATAGCTTCAATGTGCTAATAGCAGATTGCAAGGACAGATATTTTTGTCTTTTTAGCTCACGGCTACAATTCCAGAGTCTATCACAGTGCCTGACATGCAGTAGATTCTGTATGATGAATTGTTGAAACAAGCAATAAAGAACATCAACCATGTGATAAGAAACAGCTTCAAGTGAAACAGGAGCAGCATCTCTGGTGCGAGCTGTTGATTGTTGGTGGCAATCAGCTTGTTGGGAGCTGTAACCCAAGACACACTAAGTATTAGTCACTCCGGTCTTGTCATCCATGTTGATCCTATGGACCCCTCTTCCCATTACTCCACTCCCACCTCCTCCCCCCAAAAGCCCTCTGTACATCTTATTTCTCTGGAGCGATGTGAATCGGCACTTCCTCTTCTGCAATGGAAGAAAGTGATTGCATTTGTTGGGACACACCACCTACCACCAAAAAACTCTATTTCTGTCCCCTTCATTCATCAGGAGGAAACACCAACGGCTCTAGCACCTTGTCAGCATTTTCTGGACATCACAACAAATTAGGGTCTGCTAACGAGGTCATGTTGATTTACTTCTACTTTGTAAATAAATTCTTGAAATATTTATGCTGATAGAAATACAATGATTGAGAGTATATCAGTGCTTGAGAAATATCTGGGATTCTTTGCACTGTAAACATTTCTTTCCCTTCTTGATCTTAAAATGTGAAGCCTTTGATTTTTAAGAAATAGTATTTGGTTTTTAAAAATAGTATTTCTTACTATTTTAAAAAGAAATAAATAGGTCTGTAGAGTCCCTAAGATATTTGGACTGATTCCTGCAAACACTTATGTAAGAGTTCACCAAATGGAGAATTTATAGGGAGAGCTGACAGATTAGAAGCCTCCAGCATTTAAATTTACCAAATGAGAATAGCCAGAAAACCAGAATTACAAGTAAAACTATTTTATTTTTTTGGTCCTGGTCTCTACCTTTGTTTTGATTCCTCCATTTTCATTAAAGGAGGTGCAGCAGTGGATAATTTATATTTGGTATCATGTACTCTATTAACTGTCTTTTCATTCCTTAAAAGGCCCTAAGACAATATTCCAGCATTTGGTTTTTGGGCGTAACTGCCTGTTTCCAGGATTCAGCCATCAGAGGCAGTAACGTGTCTTTTCTAGAAACTCTGCCATCCTGAGCATGACTCAGCCAGGTGAATACATTTAAGGCCCCAAACTTTGCCAAATTTAAGAGGCCTCCAACCACAAACAAAGATTGATTTATTATTGCTTTCATTAGAATGGCATTTTATATATATGAGTGAACAAGGTTATAAGTACTATGCTGCACTATAAAAAGTAATTTAAAAAAGTTGTTTTCGGGGCTTCCCTGGTGGCACAGTGGTTGAGAGTCCGCCTGCCGATGCAGGGAACACGGGTTCGTGCCCCGGTCCGGGAAGATCCCACATGCCGCGGAGCGGCTGGGCCCGTGAGCCATGGCCACTGAGCCTGCGCATCTGGAGCCTGTGCGCCGCAACTGGAGAGGCCACAACAGTGAGAGGCCCGCATACCGCAAAAAAAAAAAAAAAAAAAAAAAAAGTTGTTTTCAGTAGTTGGGAGAACATTTTGAAAAGAAACCTTTTAAATATGCTTTTAAATATGCTTTGCTATAAAGGGCTATTTTGGATTCTGTGCTCCGTGAGAATAATATTGGGTTTGCTTTGTTAAGCGTTGTAACCCAACCCGTGAGAGACCGGCCGGCCGGTAGCAGGACGTGCTGACTGAGGGCGTTGAAGGCATCGTGATGGAGAGACCAGTGCTGTGTCCACATCCAGGCCATCGGTCATTCTGGCCTGACAGGAGGTATGGGGTCGGCAGCTCTGGGAACGAGCATGCAGAGAAAGGGGGTTTATTCCAGCGGCATCTGTAGTGTGGTTGAAGCTCACGGAATGATAAGGAAGTATATTTTATTTAAACATGGAATAACAGGGATGTGGGTAAGGAGCTTTCCGTAAAGGAACCGTGTTAGTCCTTCAGGAAGTCTGTGAAGGGCCTCCTTCTAAAGCCTCTGCTTCCTTCAGTCTTTAAGTGCAGCGGCCAAAGCCAACTCAAATTCATTGTTTCTGTGGAAAACACCGAGAACCATATATTCCAAGCCCCCAAAGATATCTTTACTATTACTCAGATCACCAAGTCCTGTTATTTTCCCTCAATTTTTTTCTAGATGTCTTTTTAGTAGAGACTGTGACTGTCATCCCAGAATCATTGCCTCAGCCTCGCAGATAAATGGCCAAAACAGATTCTCCCCATTTCCCCCCATTCTGTGCACTACAGCAGATTAATT
Source organism: Mesoplodon mirus (assembly GCF_964341445.2). NCBI lineage: Eukaryota > Metazoa > Chordata > Mammalia > Artiodactyla > Ziphiidae > Mesoplodon > Mesoplodon mirus. Next base: position 26,737,342 of record NC_138979.1, on the reverse strand, counting down.
ACCCTTAAAAGTTACTTTTGGGACTTCCCTGGTGGCACAGTGGTTAAGAATCCGCCTGCCAGGGCAGGGGACACGGGTTTGAGCCCTGGTCTAGGAAGATCCCACATGCGGCAGAGCAACTAAGCCCACGTGCCACAACTACTGGGCCTGCGCTCTAGAGCCCGTGAGCCACAACTACTGAGCCCGCGTGCCACAACTACTGAAGCCTGCGCACCTAGAGTTCGTGCTCCACAAGAGAAGCCACTGAAATGAGAAGCCCACGTACCGCAACTAAGAGTGGCCCCCGCCCACTGCAACCAGAGAAGGCCTGCGCCCAGCAAAGAATACCCAGCGCAGCCAAAATGAATAAATAAATTTATTAAAAAGAAGTTATTTTCAGCTGTCTCCTGGCTCAAACATTTTCAATCACCCTGTGTATCACGATGCACCAGATTCCCTGCTTCACCTGCCTCTCAGGGTCCTCCAGGGATGGACCCTGGCACTCACCTGACTTTGCCCATGGTGATCCTGCCAGCAGTTCACTGTCCATCTCCTCTTCTCATCCAGGGGGTGTCTGGCCGGTGGGAACACCTCCCCAGGAAGCTCCCCCTGATCACGCCAGCTCTTAGGGATGTTCTTCATTCTGAAACCCTCTATCACACAGCCCTGCACTGTCTCCCCTGCTCCAATTGTTCCAGAATGTTGCTCCCACTATGCTCATTCAATGAGAAGCTCTTGGAAGACAGACACCACGGTATTTCGTTTCTTCAGTATCACTATAGTTGTGGAAAACAAATGACCAAACCAAACCAAACCAACAAAAAAGAGGTATTCCTTAAGCATTTGGTGTGACACTTAGAAATGATACCTAATCATTCTTTGCCTGATATTCTTAGTAACCTGAAACATTCCAAATACAATAACTGGGAGAGGAAAAAAGAAACATCAGTTTTACAGACTTGTTTAGGATTTTCGTGGCTATGCCAATAATAGGATAGGGCATCATGATAGCAGGGCATTTAGGGATAGAGATGAGCTACCAAGTTAGGTGGAAAGATGAGCTTTATCCCATCATGTGATTTATTAAACAGCTGTTAGTCAATCAGAGGGACAGCTTATGGCTTGCCATTCACAGCAAAGAGGAAAAAATATTCTCTCTTCTCTTATTTTCAGATGCCAGAATCTAATGATTAGAACAATGACATTTAATGTGACAGAAACCTTACTTTATTTTCTAGTGATTAGTACCATTTGAAGTGGTGTCAACAGAGTAACATTAACTAAAATCCTGTTTTCACAGGGTCAGAGCAGCTTTGATGGGGCCAGGTAAGAGCTGTGTGTTCACTATGCCCTCATCTATCATCTGCTATTTTTTAAAGTTTTACTGAAAAGCGTGAGGGTGGCTTTAGAAGCGAACAGCCCATGCATTCAAGCTGGAAGTGCATCCTCAGAGGTTTTCCCAGGTGATTCAGAATAGGAAAGACAGAGAAAGGGGACCTGGAAGGGGAGGCCTGTGAATGAGGAAAGATACGTTGTATCCTTTAATTGGATCAAGCGTTCTCAGGGGTCGTTCGTCAGGGTGGGTAGATTTTAGGCACCAGATGGGACTTTCCTGCCCAATCAGCTGAGCTGGCTGGTGAGTCCGGCAAATGATGGAGGCAGTTGACAAAGTCAGCAGGTTTAGTTCTGCCACTCCGTCCATGCTAATCCTCCATCTGGTGGTGAGGACTTTGTTTGGGGCCTGACTCTGTGATGGGGAAAATCCATTACCGTGGTCCTAATCCTTAGATGCTGGATACACATGGTTCATCGGCTGCCAGGCAGAGGCACGTGTGTTGCTGGGATTCCATATCTTTAGGAAGGTGAAAGGGTTTTGTTGTGAGTCGTGTGTGTACTGGATTTGTATTTGTTACTTGCTTCTGTTTAACAAAACCTGTGACATGGGAAGCAGTGTGGGCGGCCATCACACGGCAATGTTGGCCTCATCACCAATGAACACTTGTAAAAGCACAAAGTGCAACACTGTGAAAAGTTAAGGCAGATGGCCCTTGTGATGTAATTCACAAGCTCACACCTTATTTTTCTGTGGTGAGGATCCTTGGTGGGGAACTTTATTATTCAAGTAACACTTTGCCTTTGAACAGTCTTGACAATGCTTCGAGGCTTTGCGTATTCCCACCTGGTCATGGCATCCTTTGAAGGTGGGCTATGATCATAATTCTCATGTCACAGATGAGGAGGCTGAGGCTGGGAGCTGTTTATGAACATAAAACAGCTAACACTTCCTGAGTACTCATTATGTTCCAGGTTCTGTTCTGCTTACTTGTATGTATCAACTAATTTCATCCTCAGTCAGACCTGGGAGGTTGGGTCTATTATTATCTCCATTTTACAGATGAAGCAGTGAAGCACAGAGAACTTAAGCAACTTGCCCAAAGTCACACAGCTAATAACTGGAACCTGGTTATTCTTCAGTGCCTCTGATCTTAACCACTCTGCTGAACTGTCTTTGTCATTATACGCTTCTATCTGATGCTGAATTACACTTTTCTGTTTATACATCTGCATCCCTTTACAGAGCTCTGGCTGCTTCTTGAAGGAGATCGTTTGTTTCATTCGCATCTTTAGTGTAGTGGTGCCCTCACTACATCCTGGCACAAAACTTGTGTTCAGTGCATGTTTGCTCGGCCCTGCAAGAGGATCAAGGGTGCTCAAGGCTTCTGACCAGTAAGTATTCATGCTGCCATTTGACATAAGACTTTTGACTCTTCTTTGAAATGTGGTTTCAAGGTTTACTTTTTGTCAAAAATAGGTAAACTTGTTTTCTGAATGATACAGTCCTTGCTGTTTCAATTCCAACTATGAATATGGATCAGATTGCTAGAATGTTCAACAATAGCCAAGACATGGAAGCAACCTAAATGTCCATCAACAGACGAATAGATAAAGAAGATGTGTACATATATACAATGGAATATTACTCAGCCATAAAGAAGAATGAATTTTTGCCATTTGCAGCAACATGGATGGACTTGGAGGGCATTATGCTAAGTGAAATACGTCAGACAGAGATAAGACAAATACCGTATGATATCACTTACATGTGGACCCTAAAAAGTACAACAAACTAGTGAATATAACAAAACAGAAGCAGACTCACAGATATAGAGAAAAAACTAGTGGTTACCAGTGGGGAGAGGGAAGGGGGAGGGGCAAGATAGGGGTAGGGGAGTAAGAGGTACAAACTACTATGTATAAAATAAATAAACTACAAGGATATATTGTACAGCACAGGTAATGCAGCCAATATTTGATAATTACTATACAGGGAGTACAGGCTTTAAAAATTGTGAATCACTATGTTGTACACCCAAAACTTATATAATATGGTCCATCAGCTATATTTCAATAAAAAAAGAATAATCTGACCACAGGCATTCTCCTTGCTCAGAAGCCCTTCCTTTGCTGGGTCTCCTGTGAAACAACTGAGTCTTCTCCCCCTGTCCATCCCACCAACTTCCAGCTCACATTCTAGAGCTTCTAAGCCCAAAATAAGTTGGGGGTTACTAGGCTTCCTTAGAGATCTATTAATGCTTTAAAAGGTTTCTAAACATGTTCTAAAGTTTTTATAGTTTAATTGATTTAAACATGTATTGGTGAGAATGGAAGTAAACAAAAAAGTCTTAAAAACCAGAAGTTGCTTCACTTTGCATTTCCATTTCCCTCCTTCTAGTTCTTTCCCTTCACTGATGTTTCCAATATTCACGACAACAGTTAACATCAACAATGTATAAACAGCTCTTTCGCATCTCAAGAACCAGAGAAACAGCCCAGGAAAAATGGATGGAGGCTATAAATAGGACATTCTCAAAGAAAGAATTCCACAAGGCCAGTAATCATGTGAAATTTTCTTTCAATGACACTAGTTATGTTTTACCAGCTTGGTTTTTCTTTCTTTCCCAGCAAATTGACGACAATGTCGACATGCCCTCATGCACAGAGTCTGTGGCACAGGATTGCCACCCTCTTGAGACATCCTTTAAATTATCCAGAGATCCTGGGACTTACATGGTCCAAAGGGCATCCGTTCTGCTTCCAAACATGAGGCAAAGAGAAGGAGAACGGCGATGACGGGTGAGTCATGCTGTGCTCTGTTGACGGATTTGTTTGTGGGGTGGGAGTTCCTTTCCTGGTCTGGGCGCTGGACCACTGCCCTCAGGTGTGTAGCCCTCATGGCTCACAATCATTGCTCGACACTAAAGGGGGACTCTGTGGGGGCTGCCCCGAAGGCTGTTCCAGCTTCGCCCATACCCTCTGCGGGCACCAGCTCTCCCCGTGTCACAATCCACTCACCACCCCACCCATGGCCTCTTCCACCGTGAGTGTATTGTCTTCCCTTTGAATCCTGGGTCCAAGGAGACTTCTCAGGGCTTGCCTCTTGCAGAAATGCTACTTGTGATCAGGGAACGTGGAGTCCACTTAGTATGTCATGGTGGTTTGCTATCTCCCACTTTCTACAGCACCTGATGATACAATTCTATGAATGTAACCTCACTGGACCCTCTTATACTAGCAATAAAAACTAAATGAATTACCGCAATGAAAAGATAATTTTTGGCTAATAAATCGGCAAAGATTATAAATCTATAGGGAAGTAGATGCCCTCATGAGTTGTTTTTGGAGGTGTAAGTTGTCACAATAGATTTTGGAGGGGAATTCGGCAGCCCAGACACAAAATCTTAGCAAGGTGGACCCTTGGATTGCTCAGTTCAGCTTCCTGGAATTCGTCTTATAAGAGGTCAAGTCCACAAAAACTGAAAAGTAGGGATGGTCATTACAGAAAAGACAAAAAGGAAATAAAAGCCATTAAGCTCTGTCAGTAGGAGATTAGTCAGATAAATCCTGTTACCTGAATGCAGTAAGCTATCAGGCCCCCATAAATGACCAGCTAATCCAGATCTGTATTTACGGACATATAGCAACATACAGAGCACAGCGCTGCTTGATGAAAGGAAGCAATAGATCTCAGGTAGTCAGTCCCATTTCCGTAGCAAAACCACACACAAAAGGGACCAGAGAGGGAGGTGTGGGGATGGTGAGAAGCCAGGGGTGCAGTTAGACAGGAACTGTTCCCCATTGTGGAATTACCAGTGGTTTCACGTGTTTATAGCTTTTTAAAGAAACGATTTAATATTTTGAACCAAAGATTTATTTTTTTGTTGCCACTAGTGTGGCTGCGGTTCCTAAATGCCTGCCTCCAGAGGAAGTTTTATGGACATTTCCAATCGAATATTCATGAAATCTCCTGAGGTGGGCATCACTGTGATCCCACCTATAAATGAAGCAAAGTGAATTGGAGCAATTTGCCAAGTTCATCAAACTAGTGACCCCTGCAGCCGGGATTTGATCTGGCCGTCTGGTCTGACCACAAATTATCCTTCGTAATCAAAAAATGGGATGATAACTATATGTATAAATATGGATAAATATATATACGTGTATATATTTAAAAAGAAGAAAAAATGTATTCTCTAACCTTCATGAGTATTGGACAGAACTTAACCTCTTTATTCATAAACTGTCAAAAACAAATGCAAGTGAAACAGGGGTTTTGCTTTTTTTTTCTCTCCTATTGGCAGTTGAGCATGCATCACAGTTAATTGTCTGGTTATTAAAGATACCTTCAAACTGAACAGTCTTTCCTTACGAGGAATGATTGACTGATTTCTCTGTTTTTCTGCTCCGTTGGAAACATGCTTGCAGAAAGTGTCTTTCCAAATATACCCATGAACATATTAAAAAGAAGACGTGTTACCCTTACGACAGTGGGCACTGAGCAGGTGTAAGGCCACGCATATCAGGGGAGGCAGGTGAGGCTGGGATGAGGGCTCTGTGGTCCCTGGGTCCCCTAGGCCATGCCGAGATAGAAGCATGGATCAGCTCCACAGCAGCTCCACACCAGAGCATTTACGGTGAGAAACAGATATTTACTGTATCTCCAAGGACACGGAAAACATTGACAGATGCAGGAAAAAAAGTGCTTCCTGCTATTCATGAGCTTTCCCCCACTCTTGAAAGAAATACTCCACGCACGTGTACACACACAAACACACACAGATGCACACAAATATGATCTCATCTTCCTCCCTGGAATCAGAAGGCGCACAGCTACACCCCCATTTACAGTGAGGCTGGAAATGCAGGACGTGTGGTTACCTAATGATGGAGCTGGGATTAAAAGTGAGGCCTACCTCCTGCCAACTCATCAAGGTGAACCCTTCATGAAAAGAGCACAAGATAACCCCCAAACACAGAGTTAAAACAGGGGCAACATGAGCTGGACGTGCTCAGGAGGGAAGCTGTCCAGAAACCGTGGAGAGGATTGCACATGGACACACCAGGTGGCAAGTCTGTGCAGGGCACCCAGCAAGGATCGATAGACCACTGGAGGGAAGAGGCCACCTGGGGATCCCACCAGATGCCCCTTCTCATCCTCAGATGTTCATGACATTACTGGGACCTAACAAGGCCCTATGGACACTTGCCCAGAGATTGGCCATTTGAAAACTTGGTGTGTCCTGTGGGAAAGAGCCTCAGATTTGTATTTGCTTCACACTCAATTGAAAGATTTGAATCACCAGACACTATAGCAAATCTAAACTAATCTAATCTAAATCTATGGAATTATATGTGTATAAATAAAAATTACATATATATTTAATATAGTTAAATATAGAAGGTGACTAAAAATGTAAGTGAATAATAAGGACCCTTAAAAATAGACTAGCACATTAAGGATTAAAAATAGAATGTTAAGAAATGATAAATAAAGAGCTAAAATTAAAAATAATCAGTTTAATTCAATCTTAACTGTGAACTGCACAGCTGAAGAAGCAATGAGTGAACTGGAAAATAAATGTGATACAGTATTACAAATTGTAGAAATAGAAAAAAAATGGAACAGGGCAAAGAAAATTCAAGGGACCTAATGAAGAACGTGAGGCATCTTAAAATTCATCCATCAGAATTCTAGAAGAGAAGAGAGACTTTGAGGAGTGAACGTGTGAGGATTTCCCAGATTTGCTGAAAGACACCAAACCTCAAGTTCAAAAGTTCATTGTCAGGCAGGATAGAGTAAAAAAGTTCCACAGCTGGACCACTCAAAATGAAATTTCAGAGAAGGAAGTTACTGAAGCCTCTTAGCAAGAAAAGTCAGGGTCTCTTCAAAGGAATGACAATAAGACCCAGAGCTACTCTCAGCTACAACAATGGAAATCAGAAACAGCTGAAATTATTTTATATTTGCAGCAAAATAAAAATAATCAGCCTAATTGTATCCTCACTAAAACTATTTTTCAAGAATAAGTGTAAAATAGAGACAAAAACTGAGAGCATTTGCCAACAGAACCTAAATAAAGGAAAATTTTGACTCAAGAATTTTAAAAGTTTAGCTTAAAATACTGGACAAAAAGATGACAGACATTCCTTGTTGCTAAACCTTGGTATTGTACTGGAGGAAAGAAAAGATACTGATCACACTTTGACTTCTTTATGAAAATCATTTAATAACACTAAAATGATAGAAATTAAACTTGATAGAAATTTTTTAAATGGAGTGAGAAAAAAATTGCAATAAATTCAAAAGAATTCAAGAAAGAGGAAAAACAAACAAAATAAACTGGTATAGTGCAAGTGGTAAAAATAGAACAGCACAAAATCAGAGGGTAAGTTAAGATCACATGTACCGGTAAATGGAACATACCGGATGAGCCTCTTCTCTACAGGGCACAGAAGGGCATCTCTCTCTGTCCTAACAGTCCTGGGGGCCGGGGCAGGGCTGGTGGCAGCTCTGACCTCCTCTCTTCTTGGCAGCATCCCTGGCTCCAAGGTGCCCCCTCAGCTGTCAGGATTTTGGAGTCATCTAAGACAGGGGATGCAGTGGAGACCAAGTCTTCCTTTTTTGAGGCTGTGACCCAGCTCTTTGCCTGCTTTCCTTTGCCCACACCCTCTTTCCCTGGGCTCAGTCACACTCAGCTGCAAGGAAGCCTGGGGACAGTCAGCTCTATACAGGGATGAGAGAGGGTATCATGGGTCGAAAGAGGAAGTGGAGAAGGGATGCTGAGCGCACGAACTAGCACTCCCCACTGCAATAGTCAATGCAAATGGACCAAACATTCTGGTTAAAGTGTGCGTATTTTAACTGCATTTAGAAACACCTAGCTAATTGCTATTTACCAGAGACACATCCAAATGATGAGAATTTAGAAACTTTGGGCATTGAAAATTTTTCATCTTGTAAACTGATGCATGTATATATAAACTTCTAAATATGTCTATATATATATATACACATACATATATGTATATATATGTATATACATATATACGTGCATATATGTGTGTATACTATTTTTTTGCATTTACTTTAAGTCCACACACACACACACACACACACACGCAACAGACAGATACTTAATAAAAGAAAGCTGGTGTAATGCTATTTTATCAAGCAGAAGAAACTTGAAGTCCGAAAGCATTACTAAAGGTAAAGAGAGTCATTATACAACATAAATGTTTCAATTTCCCAAGGAAAATATAACTAAGCTTAGGTGCACCTAATAAAAAAGTATTAAGAGGAAACATTGTCAAAGCTACAGGGAGAAATTGACAGCTTTCAACATTATATTAGGAGGTTTTTCAGACAGCAGAGCTGGGTTCTACTTTCTAGATATGTGATATTTGGCTGTTACTTTAGCTGTCTATGATTATTAATGGTAAAATGGTACAATAAAATAATAAAAGCTTCCTAATGTGGTACTAAATAAACAGCATGGATAATGTACTTAGCAAAGTATCTAGTGGGAAGGAAATGTGCCATAAAATTAAATACTATTATTGTTATTATTACAGTGTTCTTGATGAAGGTGGAAACATGATAAAGCAATATTGGAGAAAAACAATTCTAACTGCATTGTGTAATAATAGACAGGAGATAGGAAACTCTGGAGGAAGGGTAACTGGAGCGGGGGCGGGTATCTGGAAGCTATTTCCAAATAGGAAATAGTAACCTTTTCATTTCAGGTTGTGGCCATGACTACAAAAAATAAATAAATAAACAATGAAGGCAATGATGAAAAACAAATAAACAAAGAGCTATTTGATGGTAGAGCTTATTGCTCTATTTGCCTTGGAGGCAAAACGTATTGCAAAAAAATGTATGTGTCCAGAGAAGAATAAGAATCCTCCAAATTCTTCCAATTTTGTCTTTAAATGTTTAAAAAGTTACCGCTCTGAAATCCTACTTTTTTTCCCTACCTGAAGAATATTCTGGAAGGCAACTCGCCCCTTGGTCCTGACTCGTTACCGTGAAGATTTTTAGGCCTATGTGGAGATGTACCAAAAAGATGTGAAAACCTGAAGCATGGCATAATGTCAGCTAAAATAAAACTCATCCTCCCCGTCAGCGTTGCCCATGGGATCCAAAATATGTTCCCTGATTTAGTGTGGAAACATTTACTCTGGTCACTGGCTTCTAAATTATCGTGTAAACAGGTAATTCCACGCTGATTCCTTAGGTTACAGCAGTGATGGTGCTGACTTTTCCGTTTGCTTTAAACGTCTGGGCGTGACAAGTGGGTTCAAAAGGAGCTCAGCCATCTTTGATTCAGTTACATGCAATTGTCTGGCTAAGGAACTAGCATCATCAATGTCACTTAACTTCAGATTGTTTCTAAGTATCTTTGAAAACCTTGAGGCACACAGAAACACTACTTCACGCCCGAGGTTTGTCAGCTAACAGCCTTACTGCTTTACAAACAGAAGGTGGTTAAACAAGCATTTTTCGAAAAGACATATTTGGTGGCTCTAAACCAGAGCAATAAAAATTGCACAATCTAAAGGAAGGAACAGTTTGTTTTGCCCTGTTTATTGCCAGTTAAATGCCAGAAGACTTTTAAAGTAACAGCAACCAGTATAAAGGAGGGAAAAAAATCAAATAAAAATTTTATGACCTTAAGAGAAACCTATTGCTCTCTCCCCTTCCAGAGTTTTACAAAACTTTCTACACCTTTTGGCACTAGAAACTATGTATAATGTTTTACTCTGCAAATGCCAGCAAGGCATCATATAAAATTATAGCTGTAGAATAGAGGTGCTGTAAAACTGAACAGGAAAACTGAAAATTTCCATGTAGAGTGAAACAGTTGATGCTACATTTGCTCCAATAAAGCAAAATTTATTCTAAGAGGAAAAGAGTGGAATTGAATGTATGCTTTATTTTCCCCTAGATAAAATGCTTTTAAAAGTAGCGTTATAGGTGGTTCTGGTTGCCTCTTGCAACCTGAGTCTGATGGGACACTTTCCTGTAGGTTTCAGCCATGGTTGCATCTATTCATCTTGGGGACCAAGGGGACCCTGACTTAATGGGTCTGGGGATTCTTCTTGGATTTTTCCTTCTGGAAGTTTCCAAATTTCTTCAGGTGATTCTGAAGGGCAGCCAAGGTTGAGAACCACAGCTTTAGAGCCAGGCCAACAGCAAAGAGTGCCCTTGGATGAGAAGGGGAGGTCGTAAAGTGAGACATCCCCCAGAAGCAGCCAACAGCCTGCTTGTTGACGGCCAGCATTAGTCCTGTGGCCCAGGTTCTAAAGCGCTCTAAAGCTGTCCCGGATCACCTGGCCAAGATTCCACTCTTCTGACCAGCCCCAAGTGAGCAGAGACCTGGTGATTTGGGAAGAGGGGAAATGAACATTCTGGTTGCCATCTTCATCCCCATCTGAAAAGCTGACCAACCCTCGAGTTTCTGGACTAGTCTCTGGGTGCCAGCCAGTGGGGTCTGTCTCACTTGCATTGTTTCATATTTCTGTTCACTTCTGCTGTGCAGCCAATTGTATCTTCTCTCCCGGCACCACAATTTTGCTTTGTTTGTGTTATGTAGGACTCACAGCAGAAAGGACAGACTGTGGGTGGAGGAGGTTGGGGAGAGAGGGGCGGTGAGATGGGATGCAGGGGCTCTGGGGTGATGTAAAGGCTCATCCTACCCAGGCCCAAGGCTGCGGTGCAGGCTGGCACAGAGTTGGAAGCTGATGCATATTTGTGACTTACTTTGAGCCTCATCTGAAACATGGTTCTTAGCATGCAGCAGACCTGGGGATATCAAACTGACTAGAGATTGGAAGTATTCTTAGCTGAAACTTAATGGAATACAGAATGTGTCTGTCCTGCATCTATCTAGAAAACTGTCATGTACAAACCAGAAATTAACTTGGCACCGGGTGAACTGATCCTTTCAGTTGAGAAATGTCACAGCTAAATAATAAGAGGTGCTGTTTGCTGTCCGATTCAGAGAATAGCATTTGTAAGTTATTAATAAAAATGGAACCCCAGAATAGTGATGATAAAAGCTATGACAGCGATCATCACGACAGTATTTTCTAGGTTGTGTGGAATCATCTTGATTTACTCATTCACTCCCTCCTCACGAATTCTTCCAACATGCATTTGTTACCTGGCTTCTAGGTGTTAAGCACTGTGAAGTGTGTTAGGTATATGACAAGAAAAACAGATACGGTCCCGTCCTCAGGGAGTTTATGGACTAGCAGAGGACAGGTATTAGACAAGTAAAAACCCGCAAGGATATATTATTGAAAAGTGTGTTAAACTCTGTGAAGGACAGGACGGGTGCAATGAGGTCCTTTACCAAAAAGTCCGCCTTTGATTTGAGTGTCCTGAGTACACTCGTTAAGGAAGGGACATTTAAACAGAGTCTTGAATGATGGGTGGGAATGATTTTGGTTAGTGGTGGAAGGAGTTCATTTTGTGCAGAAAGAAGAATGTGCTGTATGCGAGGTGATACAAATATTCTATAAAGGAGGCATATGGTGTGTTCACACAGGTGTCTGCTCACACAGACACTCCACCCGCTGTCTTACACAGGCCCAGCAGGGGAGCTGGATGTCACCCTAATGGTGCTGCCCCCTCCCATCCAAGATGGGACAAACCAGCTGGGTCACGGACCACGAGTTTCAAGACCAAACAGTGAATCACTGAGCATCCAGGCAGATAGCCTACCCTGTCCAAGGGCAGGTGAGTTCATTCCAGAACATTCACCTGGAGTGTCTCCCTGGGCAAGCGTAAAGTAACCCTGGCTGCACCGAGATGGCCAAGTCTAGACGCCCCCCTAGCCTTCCAGGGAGGAAGCGACACGACGGAGGTGGGAGGGAAGGGCCGGGTACGGGGCGGGGGCGGGGGGTGCGTCCCGAAGGACAGGCTGGCCCAGGTGGCCGCTGCTGCAGGCTGGGCTCTGTTCTCACCGGAGAGAGTGTCATGGCCTGAACTACAGGTTCGTACTGTGATTTTGGGTACGTGTTTCCTGGGAGAGACAGGCTCCTGAAGATTTCAAGGAAGATATGTGACTCTTTCTCTGCAAATAGCCATTCTGCTTATAATGACAAAAGGAGAAATGTCTCTCTTTGGTCACTGAGGATTTTGTTGTAATTTTGTTTTTCTGAAGTGTTTTAAAAATCATGTGTATATTTTTCAAAGGATTTTGAGCTGTGCTGTTTTCCTACAAGGAAAAGTTCCTCTCATCCCCAGAACCCTGAAGTCTGTTATCTGGATATGAAAAAGGTCGTTCCTTTGACCAGGAGAGAGGGCTGGAGGTGATGGCTTATCGTTAAACTGAACTCCATGCTCCATGGGCCACTTCATCTACTTTGTTTTATTTTTCCTGTTGGGAATACACGGCTGTCCTTTTCAAAAGATTGTCTTTGTCCAAATGCTAACTCATTCTCACCCCAAATCTACATTAATTCATTAGTTGTGACTGTCTCCTGCCACCAAGCCCATTCTCATTTCCTCTCTTCCTTGAGCCCTTCCTGGTGAATGTATCCCTAAATTTACCTTTGTCTTTGCATCCATGGCAACCTTAGGTCGCGTCTGGTTGGGGTTATTGGGATGGTTGCAGAATACGTAGGAGTTTCTACTTTTGCTGTGTCCACCCCAGGGTTGATTGCATTCCTGGTTCTAATGCCAGAACAGATGCAGTCCCTAAAACTGCCTTCAGACCTGTCCGCCCCACAGACCTGCTTCCTCCCTGTCCCAGAGCCTAGGAACTCCTGAGTGTCAAGTGGCTGACTGGCACCCTTTTGGCTTGAGAATTAATAAGGTCCCTGGGCTAGTTCTCATCGGATGAGCCCTATGGTGAGATCACATTTTACTCAGGGAATAGAAAGTGGCTTGTACAGAAAAAAAGCCTTAACTGTAATTGCTTTAGTGCAAACAAGTCTTAGGCTAAAGCTCTTTTTTACACATTAAATAATATTCCCAGCCTTTAGTTAACAAGTGAACATGCCTGAAAAAATTGGACACATAATTCAAGTTGAATGCCCTCCTACTTGTATGGGCCATGGACCAGTAGCCCTGGCATTACCTGGGGACTGATTAGAAATGCAGATGCTCAGACCCCACCCCTCCTACTAAATCAGAAATCTTTTTAACAAGATGGCTTAGTGATTTACACGCACGATAAAATTTGAGGCCCTCTGGCTTAATGCATGTTAAAGCGTCTTTATTTCTCTCTGAATCCCTAGCACGAAGCAGAGTGATTCTCCTTGCCTGTGGTCATGGTTGGGGCTGCGGTGGGGTGAATGGTTGTCTCAGAGGCATGAATCCTTATGGGAAACATGTTTTTGTGTTTTCTGTATTTTCTGGCATTTTGACATCTTGGGTGTTGACCTGGGAGAGACTGCCGCTCTCAAGTTGGTGAATTCTTTCTTTTATTAAAAATTTTTTTTATTGGCGTAGAGTTGATTTACAATGTTGTGTTGGTTTCTGCTGCACAGCAAAGTGTATCAGTTATACGTATACATATATCCACTCTTTTTTAGATTCTTTTCCCATATAGGTCATTACAGAGTATTGAGAAGAGGTGGTGAATTCCTAAAGGTAGCAAAAATCCCCCTTCCAGCAGAGGGTATCTTTCATATGCAAGCCAACCAATTGGGGGCCCCCTCCAATCCCCTCCTCTAGGGGGTGCTCACACTCATGGCTGCTGTCCATCTACCCGGGTCACCCAGGGCGGGTACCAGGCAGCTGGGGCGGCCCCTGTGCCTCAGAGCTGCTGGAGCTACTTAAACCAAACAATCCTACTAAGTCTGCCCAGCCGGCCTCCTGCAAAAACCATAATAAAGCCTCCTGCCCAAGTACCCCCTCCCTCTCTCTTCTAACTGGCCCCGCTGTTTCCCCACCTGGTCTCAAGTGCCTCCTCATCTTGAGAAGTCTGAGGGACAGGATATCTTCTCAAGGGCAGTTGTCTCCTGATCTGTTGGCCTCCGGTCCCTGAATTATAGTGAAACTTGCATTTTAAATCAGGTGGTGCCTGGGATGCTCCCTTCTAGGACAGGAAGATTCTGACTGCGGCAGGGACGTGACTGGGGTGGAGAAGGGGCTCCTCCCACACCCCAAAGGGAGAGGCTCCCGTAGGGTCACTAGGAGGGTGACCTTGTTCCTCTCATGTGTTGGGAGAGAATTAAATCTGAGAACAACTGACTAAGGGAATGCAAACTGTGAGGGATTTGCAAAGGAAGAGGGAGTGGTTGGGAACTTATTTTGGAGGATGGGATGGTACCAGAAGGCAGCTCAAGGGCCTGAGGACTGGAGGGCAGGTCTGCACCTGTAGGGTCTCCACCAGCTTCCCCGCCTGGAGCACAGAGGCTCTTTCTCCAGGGCTTGTCGTGTATGAGTTATCAGAAGGCAGGGACAGTTTTCATAGGTTTGAGGAACCTGTTCCTGGTACAAACCAAACAGTTTCAATGGGCCTTTCATATATGTACATATAATTCTGGGTGTGTATGACTTAAAGAAAAGAATGAAGAGTAAAGAATTTTTAAATAGAGACATTTTACTTGAAAGGGCTATCATCTGATCACAGGACACCGGTGGCTAAGAGCTACGGAATAATGTTTGTTTCTGCCTGGAGCATGTGCTAGCCGCCATCACATGATAAAATGCACCAGTAGCTGGGGGGCCCATCAGCTGTTTTTATCTATTTTCTTTGTCCTCCAGGGATTTGGCTGAAACTGGAAGGCAGACTGCAGACTGTGAATTTTTTATACCCTTATCATCTCTGGGAGCAATCATTACTTCTGAGTTAGGAAAAAGTTGAGTCATTTTCCTTAAAAATTTTAAATATGTAATATATATATTAATTTGAAAACCTATTTTAAAAGACAAGTAGATATACCATTTTCAGATATTCCTTTTAATGGAACAAGAGTCTGAAGGGGACAAGAGGGTCATTCTTCTTGGATATTCCATGTCTGTCTCCACTGGCTGCATAGATTCCAGTCATGCTCCATCCCAAAGTGTCTGCAAGGCTTCCGGGGGGTAGTTATTAAGTTTGGGAGAAGAGACTTGAAAGGGAATCTCTTTCTGCCTCAGAAACATCTCTCCTGGGTAAGTCCTTGGTGACGGATAAACAAGAGGCTCTGCCTTCCGGGAAATTGCTTTATTTTGACTTGAGAAGGACTCAGGGCGTGTGGCTATAAAAGCCTGGAAATTCATGACCTGTTTTTCTTCCGGCACCGATACTGGGTGATTTGAGCCCCTCACGCTCTGTAAGATGATGACAAACGTTAGATGTGTGTTACACCTTCACAGGATAACTCTCCTCCTCCCTCTCTCTCCTCTCCTCCAGCTTTCGGTCCTGCGACGTCCAGGGGCTCATGGAGCATCTTCTCTCCAGACGGGACGCGTCAGCCCCGTCCCCGCTCACGGTCACACCGTCTCCTGGGGGCCCAGTTCCTCTGCCTCCTTGAGGGTGAATCTGCTCCCCACCGTCCACGCATGTTTAGCAAATTCAGGGGGAGAGTGTAATGTGGCAGCCTGTGAGCAGGGCGCGTGTTCTGTGTGCAGGAGGTCGAGGGCACCGTGGGGACCGTGGGCATCACAGTGGACCTGCCTCATGTTCATAGTTTTAGTTATGTATGAATATGCCTTAGCTTATTTCACAAAATGTAGAAATTATAAGCAGGAAAACATAAGCACGCAGAGCCTGCATTTGCAGATCTTTAACCGAAATGCTTACATTCGAGTGTGATGCTTGGGTAAACATTAGACGTGTGACTTTGGCTGGTTCTGGTGAACTGTAAATAAGAACAGTTTTCAGCTGAAAGAGCACAGGATGATCATTTTACTACTTAATATCCCTGCTAATTTGACCTTTAGAGGTGTCAATGGTTGCATCCTGTATTCTAGCTTGCAGGAACACAGGAACGGTTTTCTTTCTAATTCCTTTGGTGGCTTGACGGTCTGTGTTCATATAACTGGATTGAGCTCTGGAACCTGGCTGAGAAATACTGGACCGTGATTCATCAGAGGCAATATCGTTGGGTCAAAAGTCCACGGGCTTCAGATTGAGAAGGATCCAGGTTCAAGTTCAAATTCTGCAGTTTACTGTCTACATGAACTTTATTGGACCATTTCTCTTTCCTGGTCCCTGAACCCAGGACAAATGAAAAGACTCAGAACAGGTAGTTCAGGGGTTGGTTGAGAAGGTAGAAGTACACCCACGGGGTAACAAGGAAGGTGCCACAGTCAAGTGGTGACACACGGGGCACACTGACTCAGAGAGAGAACAGAACACCTTGGGATTGTGAGGAAGCTTACACACTGCTCCTGAGATGATACATCCACAGCGGTTTGTACCATCTTTTCATCACTGAGACAGAAATGGCCACAATGCAGAAGATTCTCATATGCTGGGGCATTGCTAGCATTTTCCTGCATTCAGTATTAAAGACACTTGGTGTTTTAAGTAGACCAAGGACCCCTGAATATTCAGCTTCCTGCTTCTGGAGCGCTGGCCTCACTCTGGTTCCCTTGCCTGGGGGCCTTGGGCTCTCAGGGGAGATGCTAACAGTGGGTGTCTGCCCTGCAGAGGGAGTTCCAGCTAATGAGGGTCGGGCAGGGAGGGGTCTGGGCAGAGGAGGGGTCCGGGCAGAGGAGGATGGGATGGGGGCGTCTGCCTTCACTCCCTCCAGCCCCATCCATGCAGCCCTGAGCACGTAGAGAAGAGAGAGCCCACCGCCCCATCCTGAGGGGTCTCCAGGTTGGGGGCAGCAGCTCCGGGAAGGTGGTGGCCTGAGCACCGTGACCGGACACGAAGCCCCTTTGAGAAGTTGCCACCATCTGAGAGGACACCCTCCTCTGACCTGTTTCACAGCAGAGCTGACTTGCGGTGACTATTGCAGGACTCGGGGACTTCCTGGGAGAGAGAAGTCTCCAGGGCCGACTTCCCTGAGCTTCTGTTTTCTCACTGCAGCCTGGGAGGGGACATCTTTCCACAGGGCTGTGGTGAGGCTTGATCTCAGGTTCCCCTCCTGCCTTGGCTGCCTCACCCCACAGGTGCCTTCCTGCCCATCCCCAAAGCTCACCACCTCCTGCTCGCCCTTCCACGTTTGGGGTTCCTCCTCTGAGACCCCCAGGACTTCGGGCCCGACTTGGTTTTCCTCCAGTGGTTCCTGCCCTGCTCCACCGTGGCGCCCGTGGACCGCCCTCCCTACACCCACATCCAGGCTGATGGATTGCTTGCACCCTCCCGGCCCTAACCTCTGTCTCACTTCCAGAAGCCAGTCAAGGACACACCCGGGCCTGAGGGACTGCTCTCATTCAGGAAGGCCCCTTGCCAACAAGACGCCCTGTCCTCCCCGTGTCCTCCACGCCCTCACCGAGCACAGCGGCCACTCCATCCTGTGTCTGGGGCTTTGATCAGCCTGGTCCTCATCTCCACACCCCACGCATCTCACCTCTGTCCTTCCAGCCTGGACACAGAATATAATTAAAATTCACTCTCACCACCCCATCAATGTTCTTAACTCACTCACTCTACAAATATTTACTGAACGACAAGGCTGTTCAAGGCCATCTCTTCCACTTCCTTCTCTTGCTTCTTCACATCCACTTACAGCTCCCTCTCCTTGGCTTAGTCACTCGTTATACGCCCATGTTTTATGAACTCTAAGCAATATTGATCATAAAATGTACCATTACATTATGAGCCACAGAGAATGAAAAAAATGCTGCCAATAAACATTGAGAACTGCCATCATTGTAAGATGCGTTCTGTTTTCAGGGCTGCTAAAATATGAAAAAATAAGCATCTGATAACATACAAAGCAACGGTGTTTTTGAGATCAGTGCTGAGACACCTCCCAGTCTTCCTTTCCTTCAGACATTAAACTTCTAGAAATAGACTGAGCTGTCAATTTCTGCTTTCCTTCTTCCCAGGTATTCTTTATCCCACCACAATTTATCCCTCTCCTAATAAAATCACTGACTTAAAGGTCACGAGTCCTGTTATAATCACCAAATCTAAGAGACCAGTTCTTATAACACTTTAGTTCACCTTCCTCAGTTTTTCAAACTAATTTTTTTGCTGACCATTGTCTGTCTTTGTTCTTCAAGGTCCCATGGGTGATACTGCCCCTTCCACACCTCCCCTGCTACTTGAAAGCCCCAGACAGCCTTCCCCCAGCAGCTCTAGCTGAGGTCACATTTCCCCTCTGTCCCCAGTCCAGCGGTCAGCTCCCTATCACCTCACCTGACCTCACTGGCAGCGGGTGCAGACACACATGTCTTCCTTCAGGAGATGTATCCTTTCCTGTCGTCCGGGAAGCAGGCCCTCCTGTTTTTCCTCCCAGTTCCCTGGGCACCTTCCTCATACCCCTCGTTCCTTCTCACGTCTGACATCCCTGGCTCAGGCCTGGGGACTCTTTTCTTGGTGATGCCATCCAGTCCATGGCTTTAAGGATTGCCCGCCTCTCTTCCAAAGCCTCTAAGCCTCTATCAACAGCCCAGACCTTCCCTTGAACGCTCACGCCTTGGTACCCTCAATTCCGCTGGTTATCTAATTGGCATCCCAAGTGCATGATGTCAAAAGATAAATGCCCCACTTTCCAAACTTCTTCTCAGAAAATGACAGCTCTCCCCTCCTGTTCCTTGGGGGGTTACCTATGACCCCTCTCCTCACACACTCCAGATTCTATTCCTCCGAGTGAGTGGCTCCTACTATTAAACTATGCCCAGAATCCAGCCACTTCTCTCCACGTCCTCAGCTGGGAGAGGGTTAAGGGGCCCTCACTGAGCCCCTGAATTGTTGCCACAGCTCCGTCCTGTGCTTCCTGCTTTGCCCCTCCCTACACACCTCACCACCAACTTATTCTCAACATCAAGCCCAGAATAAGTGCTTTGAAACATAAGTGTGGTAACATGTCATTCGCTTTAACCTCTTTAACCACGTCGCATTACACTCAAGGAAAGCCAGGGTCCAGTGTGGAGCTGCCCCGCATCCATGCAGTCGTGCCCCCTCCCTCGCCCTCCGAGATGCTCTTCTCTCTGCCAAGAATTCGCTTCGTCCAGATTCCCTCCTTCATATGTACTTCTTATTTCTCCTTAAGCAGCACATTGTTTTATTCCCTGACTCTAACCGTTTTTATTATCTTTAGTGTCACAACTATCTCATCCCTTCATTTCTTGGCACTTATTTGAATCCTTGGTCATCTTAAACTTTTACTAGTAACTGCCTCTGGTCATGTTTTAAAGGTGTGGGCAGCAATTCTAAATGCAAATCTTTGAATAAGGATTCTGAACTGTGTCCATCAATGGACAGGGTAAGAATATGGCTGGGATTTTAAATTTGGGAGTTCACATACATTTTCAAAAAGAAATTCCATAAAGAATTCTCCCTTTCAACTGTCAAGTTTCAAATTTCAAATGCTGGACCTCACCCAAGGTCCTAAGTAGTGAACGTGGGAAAATATCCATTGAGTTTTTCTCTCCAGTGACTAAAAATGCCTCACTAATTCCATGGAGACCGATCTTAATGTTTTCATTAAAGCAAAGGATTTGTGAATAAAAACTTGTGATAGAATATATATTTAGAGAGTGGAGCAATTTAAAATCATACTAAGTGAAGTAAGTCAGAGGAAGACAGATATCATATGATACCACTTATATGTGGAATCTGAATAAATGAACTTATTTACAAAACAGAAATGGACTCACAGACATAGAAAACAAACTTACGGTTACCAAAGGGGAGGGGGTGAGATAAATTAAGAGTTTGGGATTAAAATATACACATTACTATATAGGTAACCAACAAGGACCTACTGTATAGCACAGGGAACTATATTCAATATCTTGCAATAACCTATATGGGAAAAGAATCTGAAAATATATATATATGTATAACGGAATCACTTTGCTGTACACCTGAAACTAACATGACATTGTAAATCAACTATATCTCAATAAAATTCAGAAAAATAAATAAATAAAATATTAAATACTGACAGATCAAATACCACTAAGTGGGAACTTTAAATACTGGAGGTGCTCTGACATTTCAGAATAGGAGAATGTGCCCAAGAAGAAAATCCTCCTTAAAGAATACATTCTGTTTTCCAGTTATTTCAGGTGATTTCAAACCATGTTTCTCTCAATCTATCCACTCTTGATGTAAGATGGATTTGGACACGTCAGTTTAAGTGGGGGACAAGCCTCCAGGGGTCACGCAGAGCGCTTGGCGGTGTCCTCCAGGGAGCCCTGCAGGGTCTTGGGAGAGGATGTCTCTGCAGACAGCCCGGGGGCCCCTTTCATCTGCCTCTCTCGATTCTGGTCGAAGACCCTTCACCACTTTCAAAGGCCAAGTCAGTGAAACTCTTAAGTGTTGACAAGGTCTTTAATCAGAGTATACAAGACATCTCCACCAAGCTTTGGAGGTGGAGCAAACCTCTAGAGCCACAAGTGACCATCTAAGCAACCCCTAAATCTGTGTCTCAGTCACGTGACTAACTGCCTCCACCTGGGGTCCCAGTGTGGACGGTGGGAGTGAACAGACTCCCTGACAACCACGTTCCCATCTCTCTCTGTGCTTTACTGACTGGCAGGAAGTTAAATGATCACATATTCCACTGCCCTTTCATCAAACTGTCAAAAGACTATGTAAGATTGTAAGAGTTACATAAAACACCCACATGTGTATTTTTAACATCTTTCTGTACAGAAAGCAGTGCAGGAAGGTATGTTAGTGTCATCACTGGGAATTCATAAGGTCTTAGCAGAAACCTCAGAATACAAAACAGACTGTTGGGAAATTCCAGAGATGTGAATTTCTTTTCCCACATTTTCTCTAGAGATGCTTTCTATGTTTACTCTGTGTGTGTGCGCGCGCTGTATGGCAAGGGAAGTTCAGTCTCCTTCGAATGACTTTCTTTTCTGTGCTCTGATGGAATGTCGGCCACTCATTCCCAACGTGTGCCCTGCTCTTCAAAGAACAGTAGAGAGACAAATGGGGAAACTTTCCATCCAGAAGAACGTTTGTCATCATGATGTCTGAGTTCTAGAAGCCCACGCATGGCCTTTCATCACGTCTTCTATGAGACACACCACATAGTCCTTGGTGGTCTCCTCATGATATTTAAAATTCTACAATACAAATCCTTAGCTGTTTGTAGAGCCAGAAATAGAAACCTGGCTGAAAAGACACTCCTTTTGGAGTTCTTCATTTTTTTTGCGTTGTATCTTGAAACATTGTCATCAAAGTTTGCAATTGTTCATTGTATTTGAAACAGTTTTCCTCCCCAATAATCCCACCCTCCACTATGACCAACCAAGAGACTCAGAAGCAACTGGAGCTCAGGTGTGCAAACCAACCTGAATAAATCACAGATGCGTGTGGCTAAAAAGGGATCGGAAATGACAAAGCAGGAGGTCCTACTTTCTAAAATCGCAGGCATACGCCCCATGCACCGTATATATCTGTACACGTCTCCACATTAGAAAAGAATCATCAAAATTTGTTTAAGTTCGACTTCTCTCACTTCCCCTCTTCTTTCCTCTCCTTCAAAAGGGCATCTGGTATAAAAGCCTGACGTGTGTTACTCTGTGTCCTGTTTATCTGACTGACTTCTTATTCATTTACTGTCACTCATACCCGTCCCCAAATTTAGAGGGCCCTTCTGGTTTAAAAAAAAAATCCCAGGATCATAATTAAGTTGTCTCATTAGTTCCATAATTTCAATCTAAAAGGGCTGCAGATAACAACTGAGAACATGTTTTTGTGAAGGTATCTTATATCGAGAGAGAAAATAACACAAATGTTAGCAGAAATGGTTTAATTTTCACTCAAAGAGAATCTAAAATATTTTTGTCATGTGCTCTTAAAATTATGTAACAATAATTTCCCCACTGATTTTCTAAATTTTAGCCACGATAACTGAGGTTCAACTGTCCACTTTTTATCCGGGACAGATTGGAATTTAGAATTCCGAGCTTTATTAACTCCCTGGTACCTGGCAGCCTTCTAAGTGAGAGGGGAAAGTGCCTCCACCTCCCATTAAAGTCAGAAATGCTTTCCTCTCCTCGCTCGTATCAGAGGCGGGGATAAATATTTATTTTGATCTGGTTCCCTGGGAAGCAGGCCTCGAGAGGCGACGAGAGACAGAGGTTTGCAGGCAATTTCCGCTGCCCCAGTAGCTTCGAGGCAGAGCTTGTGGGGGGCTCAGGAAGCGAAGAGGTAGGAAGGAGGTGGGATCCCCGCAGAAGGAGAAGTAGAACAGGGGTTCGGTCACAGCGAAGTCCCCACTGGTCCCACCGGCACTCAAGCCAGATGCCCTTCTGAGTTGCTCTCACCTGAGGCCCTTATGCCCTCGCGTTGGCCAGTTACTGGACCCGAGTTGTCCCAAATGGGGGACACATTCTTGGGCAAGGGGGCTCTCTGCAGCTGAGGGTGATTCTCAGAAAAGGACAAGAGGGATCACTGCCCCGGGGCGAGTCTGGTTAGCAGGGCTCTGGAGGGTGGGCATCTAAGGAACACACCATTGCATCTGTTACACATACACACACAGGGGTACCACAGATCTGTGCATACGTTCGTGTGGACACACGTGTGTGCTGTAAATCCATCCTTGTATCTGTTGTTTGTACTATTGCGCTATGGGACTGTTTCCTCGAAAAGAAGAGGATGTAGAAGGGATCAGATAGGCTTCTGGATTGTGCTGCTTGTTCCTTAGACCACATACTGTGGTCCCATCTCAGCCTCCTGTGGCCCCCCAGCCGCATCCCCCCCACCTCCTAGGAATGATCCATCGGATGGAAACTAGTCTTTAGGAAGAATAACATTTTTATCCTCGTGTGCAGACTATTAATAACAATTCCCAATGCCGCCGTGTTCCTCATCCCAGGGACGCTCTCTCCGGGATGTGGATTTGATCTGCTTTTGGCCTCTGCATCCCCTAGTTGTGTTCTGGGCCGTGACTCAAGCCCTGCCGTGTGGCCACTTTTCTAACTTCTGTTCTAGACGTGCGGGCCCACGGCAGCCGATGACTATGGGCAATTCAGTCTTATTCCATCACTGACAGATGTTTTCATTTGCTTTACCAAAACCCTTTTGTTTTACCTCTATCTCTTTCTAGATGACCTCTCCGGTAATAATCGATTCTCTGTAGTCCCCAGACATGCTTTGTTCCCATCACAAAAGACACGTAAAAATATGTAGGTTGGAGCGATTCTTTGTGTCCCGTGGAAGGTTGGATTCAGCTCCTTCATTGGAACCATTAACAGTGTTTATAATCAGGAGAACTTCAGCGATGACAAAGAAATACAAACGTCTCACAAGGAAAGTCAATACTTAACTATCACTGACTTATAATTTATAAAGCACCAGAAGCAATTTTGATGTAGTCATGATTTTTTAAAAAGATAAAAAGAATTCAAAAAAAATTCTGTAGTTGGTCTCAAGGCAGCATGAAATTGTGTTGAGGACCTTAGACTCTGGAGCCTGACTGCCTGAATTTAAATCTCAGCTCTACCCCTACTGGCTGTGTGACCTTGGGCAAATCACTTTACCTCTCTGGAGTTCATTTTCTTCAGGTGCAAAAGGGAGATAGTGAGAGTATCTACCTTATAGTATTTCTGTGAGGCTTATGTGCATTAATATATGTAAAGTGTTTAGAGCATTATGTGGCATAGAGTAGGCATGTAAAAACATTAGCTAATTTGTAAGAACTATTCTAAAACTATTCTAAACTATTCTTTTTACAGGAGTGTTTTGGCCTTGATAGACATATATCCCTTCACATTTCTTCTTACCCTGAGAATCTCACTGACAGCAAGGATGAAACAGCCATGGAAGGAAACCAGCAGGTCTTCAGCACGTGGTGTGTGGACGTCATGTATCCATAATAACTGAACTCTCACCTCAAACAGCCCTGCAGGCAAGCAGTGGGGAAGATCAGAGCAAGTGGCTTCTCGGAGAGCACGTGGCCTCTAAGCGGCAGAGTCAGATTTGAACCTACCTCCACCTGGCTCCAAAGTCACTTTATCAGATGACCTTGAACAGGCGGAGGTTCATCCCGGGCTGAGATCCCTGGGATGGCCCTGCTCCCTTCTCACCTCCCAAGTCTCCTCCGAGTCACTATACCAAAAAAGAAAGGGTTATCTTTGAACTAAGTGTGCCTCTAGGCTCAACATATTATGAAATTTGGTGAATTCAATGCTGTCTCCTCTGTCCTGCCCCCAAGTAGAAGGGGCGACCCCAGAGGCCCAGTGATGGCTCAGCGGCTTCCTGTTTTCTTGCTGCTGTTGTTTCCGAAATTAGCAAAATGCATGTTGACCATTTCCGTGTCAACACAAGGAGAAATGACGTCCCACATCCCGGCTTCTCTGGCGGCTTTCGGTTTTGTTTGTCTACCTGCCATTGTTCTGGTGACAGAATCTACCTTTTGTAGGAACTGCCTCTCACTGGTCCACAGGTTTTGCTTAGGTTGATTGGCCTCCAGACCCAGGGAAGCTGCCCACAGTCATGGCAATCTGCTTTCTGGTCCTCAGTTTCTCATTCTCGGATGAGCCCATGGCCCTCAGGGGTCATTCAAGGCCAGTCTTGGGGCTACTGCAGAATTATTGGGAACACTGGACTTTCTAATTGTGAAAAGAATAAAGACCAGCCCTGCCAGTGGCCATCTGGTGACCCTGTGAAGAAAGCACTTAGAGGAAACAAGACAGGAGTGTTTCCTGTTCTGAATCTAGTCAAAGACCCGAGACATCACCCTTCCCAGGAGGGTGGGAGTCACAGAGGCCTCCTGTTCTTCCTTTTTACCTAAGCTCCTTGAGTGAGATTTCCTTTACTTGCAGCCAGCAAAGGTGGGCTGAGCATCTTACCTCACCTGATGTTTTGCCCTCTTTGAATCCCTTCAACATTTAGGGCTGGGCCCCCCACCAGCTCATTCACAGTAAGAATTATGCAAGGATGTAAAATCATTACAACCACCAGGCCCCTGAATTCTCGTTTGGTAAACAACACCATGATATGTATTTATGCCTCATTCTTCCTTTTCCTTAAATACGGTTGAGAGAGATTCTTTGCAGGGGGTATGTCCCCTTCATAAATGAATGGCAGTAGGCTGACTGGCTCAACAGGGTGCGCCTTTCCTCTAAAAATCTCTATTTGAAGATTTTTAAAGGGTTACTTAAACCTCACTGATTTGGCTAAAATGGTGAGGTGTCTGTGTTGGCTGGGAGACATTGGCTTGTTGTTAGTGCTTGTTTAGTTGATACAGTTTTCTTATAGCTCCTTGGGAAACTGTGCAATATCAAGCTGCAGGTGCAGGTGACCTGTCTTGGTGAGTTCCCTTGTAGAGAATGAACACTGAGCAAGAGACCAGACACTGACTCAGGCAAAAGAGATAAAGCACAACTCAGAGGGGCCAATGGGAGTCAACACTCCAATTATTTCGCAAATGCAATCTGATAGTAAGTGGAATCATTTCCTTAATTGGAACTGGAATTCACTGTTCCCAAAAGTATGGTGAGTGGAAGGCTCAGTAGGCGACTGGGGCGTTCTCTGAGTGTGGCGCCTGCTTCGGCCTATGCAGGCTGCTGTACAAACACCATGAGCTGGGAACTCAAACAAGGCATGCCATTCTCACAGTTCTGGAGGTTGGAAGTCCAAGATCAAGGCACTAGCAGATCCAGTGTCTGATGAGGACCCACTTCTTGGTTCATAGATGGCAGCAGCTTCTCACTGTGTCCTCACCTGGAGGAAAGGGCAAGGGTGCCCCCTGGGGTCTCCTTTATAAGGACACTGATCTCGTCATGGCGTCTCCACCCTCATGACCTCATCACCTCCCAAAGGCCCCACCTCCCAACACCATCACATTGGGGCTAGGTTTGAACACAAGAATTTTGGGGAGACATAAACATTCAATCCATAGCGATGCAGATCAGCTTTGAACCCTGATGGGTGTTGGTCTGGGAGCTGCACCAGAAGTGAAGTGAGAGGGGTAGTTTCAGAGGACACATTGCCAGGAAGAGCTGCTTGCAAAAGCCACAGCTACGGATTCCAGAAGCTTCCACAGACAGCAAATACATTATGAGGCTGGCATGGGTGGGGAAGCATAGAGAAACACAAATACTGTAAAAATCAATATTAATTTCTTTCTAAGTGTCCTATTAGATGAGTTTTGACAATTGCATAATTCAAAGCCCAAAATAAGATGAAAGCTTCCCTAGAAAACTCTCTCCTGTGACCCTTCCAAACACCTCCACCTCACACCTCCAAATCTGATTTTATCACCTTAGTTTCTCCTGCATTTAGATTTCATATAAACAGAATCATGCAATATGGATATTTTTGTCCAGCTCCTTTCTTTTAAAAAATGTACTTGAGCTTCATCCAGGTGGTTGCATGTGTAAGAAGCTGGGTTTCTATGCGAGTTGTACCCCAGGTTGCCTGTCTAGTAACAAGTTGATGGCTCTCGGGGGTGTTAGTTTGGGGCTTTGATGTGTGAGCTTACATCCTGTTCAAACCTATCTACAGGATATCCAACACTGTCATCATCCACTAACCAGGCCCCGAGCCCCGTCTACAGATGGTTGGGGGAATCACAAAGATATTCCTTTTGGTACGAACAGTGTAAGCCACATCTAAAGCGCAGGGATGCTGCAGGGGCAGAGCAGGTGGGGAAAGCGTGTTCCTGGCGGAGGCACCAACGTGCTCCAGGTCAAGAGGCTGGACAGGTCAAGGCCCATGAAGCAGAAACTAAAACAGTCAGTGCTTAGCTGGCAAAGCAGGACTCAGGAGAGAGGGGGCTGGAGAGGAAACAGGACCAGGTCATAAAGGGCCAGTCAGCAGAAGGCGTGCAAAGGCATTTGAACTTTATTCTGAGGCAGAAGAGAAGTAACCCAAGTGCTTTCAGCAAGAAACTGCTTGACTGGATTTTCCATCATAAAAACCTCTCTGATTTTAGTGCTACTTTCTGTGTTTATTCTCCATTTTCTCTGGGTGTATAAAGGTGTTTTGTTTCTTTTCCTCCCCTTTCATCCCCCTCCCCCTTCCTTTATTTAGGATGACTTGAGAAGGAACAGCTCTCATGAATACAAATTCTCTGAAATGATGGCCCTTTACCAGTAATTATTTCCTGAGCTCCTGCTGTGCTCTTGGGACAAGCCTAGCCCCTTGGTGACTTCATGTGTTAGAAAGATATTTATGCTTTTAGGTTTTGAGCTGCATTGGAGAAAACATGTAAGATTTCAACGATGTGAACAGGTTTAATATTTAGACATAGCAAGTGTTTTTCTGGACAATATAGACCCCAGGAGACCTTAAGGTGATATTGAGTTATTAATCTTTACACAGATAAGTGTGAGGCTCAAATCTCCTACATCATATGCCTAACAATTGACTGTCCATCTCAACTGAAGTGTTCTTATGAAGAACTTGAGGCCTTCTGGAGGAATTTAATTTCATTTTCAGGTAACTCTACCCATTATAGAAAGTGCTTTCTTGTATTAGCCAGAAAATCTATTTTCTACAACCTGAGCCATGACCCCCAGTTCTGTCTTGTGGCCCGAGAACAAGCCTGACCCATCGTTGTCATGACAACCTGTCTGTTATCTAAAGGCACAGATCGTGTGCCTCTAAATCTTCTCTTTCCTAGATCAAAAGCTGGGATTTTCTTTAGCCATCCCTGGTGGCCCTGTTCCCTGTCCCTTCCTTGTCCTGTTTTTCCCTGGACATGTTTCAGAGTCAGGCTTCTGGTCAGAGTGTGCTGTTCATGAATGAACATAGTACTTCACTGGCTGGTTGAGCGGTGCTAAGTGGAGCAGTAATACTACTTCTCCTGTCCTGGCTCCTACATTTCCATTAACAGACTCTGGCCTGGACTGCGCATTTTGGAATGCACATCTCAAGGCTGACCTAAACTGATTTTGGAATGATTGTAGTAGAACCCAGACATAGATGTGCAGTTACAACTACAGAGGTAACACTATCTAGAATCTAAGAAGCAAGTCTCATAGTTCAGGGGGTAATTCAGCTGCTTGTGTACAGTAAAATAACTTCTTTATTTAATATTCAACCCATTCCTACCAAAAATCTAGAACAGGCTAGAACAGGGCTGTGAGGTAGAACTTTCTGCACAAAAGAAAACGTCCCATGCCTGCACTTTCCAACATGGCAGCCACGGGACACAGTAGGAATGAAAAAACTAAATTTTAATATTTCATTTAATTTTAATGAATTTAAATGTAAATAGCCGCATGCGGCTAGTGACTATTTTATTGAACACTGCAGGTATATAAAACCACCTTATTGCTAAAAGGGAGGTAGATGTTGGGGTGATGAGAATGATGGAGAAAGAGACGGAGAACAAAAGAGAAAGAAAAAGTGTTTCTGAGATAATTGACTGTGAGCCTATTTTGTAGAACAAAGAAGAAGAGAATGAATTCCTTACTTCCTAGTATTAATAGATCTCATAGGCTAATGAAGGAAAACACTATATCTATACAAATAGAATTATTTTTTACAAAAATCTGTGAGTTAAGCAGTGTTGATTATCTTCTTTATACATAAGTATAAATGTAAGAAAATTATCTAATTGCATGTACATATTAAGTAGGGGAACCTGGATTTTAACCCAGATTCATTCGTATGTATATTTGCCATATATTATATTATTTTAATATATATTTATTTATATATAATTTGTCTCACGCTGCTGATAATATCTAGTTGTCTGTGATATGCTGATCTTAATATAGTATATACCAGCTGTGTGCATAGACCTATACACATATTTATGTGTACAGATATATGTATTTATACACATACATCTGTATACATTTCCATGCATTTTATATCTATTTAACTGGGAGAGTTCATTGGTCAGGAAGAATATTTTCTAAATGAGAAGCCATCTTTCTGTTTGAAACTCTGATAGTGAGTGAAGTCCTATGATAAACTTTGATAAAGGTCTCAGAACAGCTATAGAAATGATGATATTATATGCATTCTTTTCGCTTTGGAAATTGATCATTAATTAGCACATTTTTTTCCCACAGCACTTGAGTACCGTAAGGTTAAAGAGTCGCCGACAATCCATCTTCTGTGTTTAATTCTGTCCGGTCTTTGAGCTTCCTTTTGGGTGTGGTCACCACTGGAGCATCAGAAATACCAGCTGATATTTTAATTTTGTTGTTTTAAGTGAAGACTTAAATATTGAGTCATGAATCAGAGATTGAAGGGATTAAATTACTCTGTAATTTAGAGATGAGGAAGCCGAAGTTCATTGCAGCGGGAAATGATTTACTAAGGTCTTGGAACAGCGAGCCTCTGAAAGCTCTGAGTCAGTCCTCAAGAGCTCACGTGCTGAGTTTATGCTTTTATGATATAGTTGATTTGCTTATCTGTTGGCTCAGATTCTTATACAATTTGTGATTGATATTTGTCTTCCTTGTTCAATTTTACTTCCTTCCTCACTAAAAGAGAAAAATAAAGTTGAAGAAAAATACCTCTGTAGATAATAATAATAAGATTTCTGCAAAAACAGGAAACGTTTAAATGTGACACCCTTTGCAACGATGGAATAAACAGGAAGTGAATAAAATAAGTTACGACGTGAGGGGCATGGGTCTCTCACCTCTGCTCGTTAAACATATATTTCAGGGCCCATGCCCTTCTGTACTGATGTAGAGGTGGTAATAGTAAATATTAAGATAACATCTCTAAATATTGAGAACATACTCTGTTTAAGGCTACGTGTTAGTTTGCTCAGGCTGCCATAACACATACCACAGACAGGGCCTTAAACAACAGACATTTATTTCTCACAGTTCTAGAAGCTAGAAGTTTGAGATCTTGGTGTGGGCAGGGCTGATTCCTCCTGAGACCTCTCTCCTAGGTGTGTAGACACCACCTTCTCTTGCATCTTCAAGTGGTTGTCTTTCTGTGGGTGTTTGTATCCTGATCTCTTCTTATAAGGGCACCAGTCATATTGGATCAGGGCCCCACACACATGACCTCACTCTAACTTAATTATTTTTTTAAAGACCCCATCTCCAAACATGGTCACATTCTGAGGTACTAGGGGGTTAGAGCCTCAACATAGGAATTTTAGGGGGCACAATTCAGTCCATAACAGTCTGTATTTATCTCTTATGTATCATTTTTACAATAAAATAGTAAGATACATAATATTACCCTCATTTTTCAGGAATTTAGGTTTAGACAGGTGACATGTCCAGGAGCACACGACTCTGTGGGTGGAGCTGGGCTTGAATATCACCTTTGTCCATTTTCTCCCCCATATCAGACAGACCACCAGGAGGGATGTGTATTTAGCATCCGACTGGGCAGATGAGAGGCAGAAAGTAAGCCTCAGGAGTGGTCCCTGGGGATTCTTCACTCTGCTTTAGAAGAGTGTTGCATCTTTTAAAGGACATCTCCACACTCCCTACGACTTCAAGGTCAGATTTTCCTCTAGTTAAAATTACATCTCTGGAAATTTTGCATTTATTTCCATTTTCCAAATAACATGTAGTCTTAATAATGAATTCTTAGAGTGTGAGGTGAGAGCCTTTGTGTGTGCTGTGGGTGTGCATTTGTGTCTGTGTGGATCCACCTGCCCATCATTCATGGTGTTTTTAAGAGGCATTTAAGGAGTAGACCTGATCCTGTCTCATCCCAGAGCCTTTAGGATCTTCATCGGTGACCACTGCACAGAAAGAAACCTTGAGATTTGGAGCCAGAAGTGTTGCACGACTTAGGTCAAGAGCCACGGAGTGAACTACGGTCCCCGACTTGAAAATCGGGCAGGTCTCTGGTCCCCTGCATCCTAATTTTCACATTAAGGAGGTTTGTGTGATGCAACTTCTATCTTTAAGATCTAATGTGCTTGCATTTTCATCATGATTAACAACATTTTATTTCCACTTAAGTAGTAGACAGAAAACAAAACCAGAAATCTTGTTTTAAAAATAAAACAGACAAAAACCTAAGGCTAGAAAGATGATATTTTTCAGAGTAGTATTTGGTTAATTTTAAACATTTGGCTATGAATTAGAAGTTTCATTATCCATTTTTTGAATAGATGTTTTATACTGTTTCTAGAAAACATTTAAAGTAAATTGTGATGGATCAATTATTCTAATTTCCATTTCAAATTTTATGTTCCCATTAAAGCTTCAGTTTAGATGGGTTCTCTTCACATATCTTTAGTTTAAAAAAACAAATATTTTCAAAATAAGAATTTTCCAGTGCTTATTTATTATAGGAAATTTGGAAAATACAGAAAAATGTACAGAACTTGACGAAGTCCACCCCAGCTCTCAGTGCTCTGAGATGAAAACCAGGCACATTTTGATGTTTGTAGTCTGTGTTGAGAGATACGGTCCTGTTATTTTGCTTCATCATTTAGCTTTGTTCTCTGTACGTCTTTCACTCTGAGTTTTCCCATCACAGACCCTGGGTCACATAGGCTTTGGCTCAGAACAATAATCATGCCAAAGTTAACATGCCCCCTCACCTACTTTTTTAAACATCCTTGATTATTAACCATTAGTCTACATGGGGGGTTGGGCGGGATGAAAATGGACCTTTTAGAATCAACTTTCCCATCAGTGGATCAAAGGCCTGGTGGAGAAAGGAGAGTTTAGGAGGACCTTCTTCGGTCTAGACAAGCAAGTCTCTCTGAATACCTTTTCCCCTGTGACTCTCCCTGTGGCTTCTGTACTTTTCTAAGCGTGTTTGATGGCTTTTGTGAGATGGAAATTAAAACTACTACAGACAGGGCAAACAAAGGATGTTAAGGAACAATAGTGATACGAACCTCGTCGTTATTACTATTTAAGAATATCACTACTATTCTTACTATCAACAGTAGTGATGGGGCTTGAAAATCGAGGTAGTGCCCCGTCCAGGCATGTGAGTCCAAGTTGAGTGAGCTTTTGCTGGTACAAGGCAGAGTGGCTGAGCACGGAGGCAAGAAACTGGCCGGCAGTGCAGACTTTGTCATCGACCCTGGAATCTTGGTTTTAGAAGCTGCCACAGTCATTTGCCGTTGACATCCAGATGAGAAACTGGCATGGAATGGCAGCTGACAAATCGCAGACGCCTCCGGAGTAGCAAATGCTGATATCTTGTGTTGATATATCTTTATGGGACTTCACAACATTCTCCAGGCAGAGGGCCAAGAGATAAGCCCCAGAGCCTTGACAGGAGAGTGGGACTGGGGTGGGCTGTGTGATTTTGAAGTGCATGTTCCTGGCACACTTAAGGGGTCCTTCTCACTCTGCCATCGGGAGTTCTAAGAGCTGGGCGTGGAGAGGAGCATGGTGTCCTGGAGGTTTGGGGCCGTGGGGTGAGATGAGCTCAGCTCCAGCCCGAGGACTCTGAGGTTGCTGACTTGCCCGGCACCTTCTCAGCTCTTCATAGCTCTTGGTGTATTTTGGTGTCATTGGTAGCATGGGAGCCACTGGCTTAGATAAACATGGGTGCTCCTGCCAGCGCAGGGATGTGCCATGATCATCTTTCACTCTCTTGGCTTTTCCCTGGACACTTCATCAATCATTTTGAGAGCTTTCGTAGATGTGGGCTGGGCTGACATTTTGCTGCGTCTGTCCACAATTACGAGATGTTATGGTCACAAAAGAAAATTCTCCTAGGACACCTAAGGTCCGCCAATTGCTTATAATGTGACAGTTTTTCACTTTATCATCACTAAATATTTGGTTGCTTGAAAACTTTTTAGACAACAGAGCAATGCAAATGTTACTTGAATTTCTTAAATTTCTTTGGCTTTCATGTTGTTGGTTTACTTCTCCCAATTAATTTGCAAGCCTCTTGGCTCATTTGTTGAATAATTAATGAAATAAGAAGTAGAGATTTGGGTAAGTTAGTGAATTTAGGGCTTATGTTTTTCAAGGCTAATAATTTTTTTCTCTTATGTTTCTTTATCATTCTATTAGCACCATGTCATGAAGAAAAGAAAGAACAGAAAAATACATTGGCTTAAAGAAGAAATTATGTTAATTAAAAGTGTCTTATTGGTCAGATATCCTTGAAGGGAATACAGATTTAGGATATGTCTTCAGAAGTAACCCAGCTTTTCCCACTATCTACGGCAGAAGAGCTCACCATAAAACACTTATTAAGCGTTTTCTCTATGCCAGATACTGTGAGAACACTTTCCATGGATTCATGCTCTAAAAATAAAATACAAAGAATTGAGACAAGAAAGATGGTATTTTAAGAGTAATAGGTGGTTAATTTTAAGCACTTGGTATGAATTTGAAGTTTCATTATCTATTTTTTACTAGATCTTGTACATGGTTTCCAGAAAACTGGTTAAGTGAGTCGCAATAGTGTCACAGGTTTGATGCTATTTACTCCTTTTTCAACTTGAGAAACACTGAAACCGAGTTTCAGAGGGAATCAATAATGACCCTATCCTCACGCAGGGAGGGGTATAGCAAGGGTTTGTTTCCTGCTCTGTGTCACCCCAAAGCCCTCACTTCTGTGTTTCCTGAGCTCTGCCTTGTGTGCTGTGAGTCCAAGGCTGGCAACAAACCTGATCTTCATTTGAGATGATGGCGCAGGTGAAGTCTTACTTGTAGTTTTAAATTTTATGCAGTAAAATGCATGAACTTGATATACAGAAATAGTTGGCTTTGAAATATTCCCTGGAGGGCTGTGGTACCTCGTCTTCCTCCTATAACCAAGGCCCTTAACAATGTCACTTCCTTCATTAGATTTAACGATGCTATAAAAATTCATGGAAATGAAAAATGCATCCATTCACGTCAGCCTGAGACTTACCAATGTTTATAAATCAAGTAACATCTGGAACTGGACAATTCAGATGATTTGACAAATATTTTTTGTGCGTTAGTGTTTGGCCATGTGCTAGGCATTGAGGGTTATGCAAACAGAACACAGAACTGTCACTGGCACTCCTTCCAACTATTCGGTCTTTTCTGAAGACTAATGTTTTATGAAGATTTTCATAAAATCTTCAGCGGTGTGTGATTCCATCCTAGAAGAGGAGGCGTCCCTCCAGGCTACCCGCACGGAGAGAAGGGGTGGGTGCACAGAGGTGTGGAGGCTGGGAGGATGGGGACAGAGCGGTGGCCAACAGTAGGACACTGCACAGGTGACTGGGGAAGAATGGCATGTGGACGAAGCTGTTCCTCTCCTGCTACCACTTCCCTTCTTGTAAACTGCCCCACGCTGGGCATTATTCACCATGCAGCCAAGCCTTAAGCAAAACTTTTCATGGGTTTGAAAATTCAACCCTCTTCCTGACTCTGGTACAGTTGGACCACTTTGACATTTCCGATCTTGTGGCAGATGTGTCCCCTCTACGTTCGTATGACTCCTGTTTGCTTTTCTCCCGCCTCCCTCTTCAGATCAACGTTCTCCTTTCCTCGCGGCCCAAGGTCGCTGTGGTCCAAGCTTTCCTCGTTCCCCGCTGCTACACAACCTTGGCCCTGGTCGTCAAGCTCCCATGAGTTTCTATTTTTACTTCCCCAATTCCCTACTTTCTGTTTCAAAACCATCTGCTTTCTGTCCCCAAATAACCTCCTTTCCTCCCTAATCCTCTTTCTCTAATTGTCCCTCACTCATTACCTGCCTCTCACCTGTCTCATCTCAGCCTTTTATTTCTTGTTTGAGCCTCAAAAAATCCTGAGGCTGCTCTGCTTACCTAAACTGCCCTTCCTCTTCCTTCCATCGTTATCATGTTTCTCAAATGGCTTTGTTCTCAGCCAAGACATTCTAGATCATTTAAAAGTGGGGTGACCATTTCTCTGCTTTTTTAGCCCATCTAAACTTGCCAATCTATGGCTCTCTTTTAGGAATCTCATAATTAAATGCACGAACTCCTCTCTCTCTAGATAGATAGATATAGATACATATAGAGATAGATAGATAGATTACATATTATACGTACCTATATCTTTAGATATAGATCTCTCTTTGTAATAGATATATAATAGATAGATACCCAATATATAGACAGCTGTATCTCTACTGATGAAAAAATACATAGATCTCCCTATATGGATGGATACATCTATCTATATATCTGCATATCTATATATCCATTACATATCTAATATATATGTATATATGTATGAGAGAGAGAGAAAGAGAGAGAGAGAGAGAAACAATAAAACAAAGTTTGCTTTAAGAAAACTGAAATACTTTAACTATCTGGTGGAGAAAGGGGACGGGTTAATAAAGCAAAGATAAGTAAGCTCTTGCGGGAATGGTATGTAGCAATTATAATTAATAGTTATAAAGACAGTGAGTAAAATGTTGAGAGACGAGGATGGAGCAGGAGAGGAAGCATCTTGGCTCCGACGTCCCCTTCGCTCGGGGACTCTGGGTCCTGATCGTGTAATGCCTGCTTCTTTTGGACAAGCCTGAGTGTGTCTCTACTGCCTGAAGTCCTGAGACACAAAAGAGGCCTGGCTGGAACAAGAGTCACGCTAAGTGAAAAATCATGACATGAATTTGTTTCTACACAATTTGTTCAATTTATGAAGGATGAGCACATGAAAAAGGAGAAACTCCTCCCTTGAGCTAACAGACCAGAGACAGAACTATAAGTTCTAGTGGTTTTGGAGGAAAATGGCTCTCTGTGTGGTCGTGAGCTTTTAGAAGGCAAAGATTGTCTTATTTGTCGCCAGCACCCAAAGGAATGCCAAGCATTTGATTGGCACACCATAAATTCTTCTCGAATGGATGAAAAAATGTAAAACGTATATATGTGCAGGGTACTATCAGTTCCTGTGCCCAACTCAGGCCACATTTATATTATTTCCAGAAAGCAGCCTTTAATGATAGATATTGTTAAACTTCAAATCTTGAAGAAGCCTTGCAAACACATAAATACGCTCTGGGAAAACTGCCATTCGAGAAACAGCTCAGAGTACCATGATTATACGGTCTAGAAAAGTGGAGACTCTTAAGAAGAGGATGGCGTCCTTCCTACAATGAAACTGGCTTTTCCACATCATCTATGTAGGTCTAGACTGTAGAACTAAACCACTGAGTAGAAATGACAAGGAAGCTTAATTTAATCATTGATAAACACTTCCTGATATTCAGAGTTTCCAACAATGGGAGAGGCTACCTTGTGAGGTAGGGAACCTCACTGGAAGTTCAATAAAAACTTGTTGCGAGTAGAGTTGTTGAGACCCTCTCGTGTCCAGTGGGAAATGGACTCCCTGCAGTAACAGGGAAACCACAGACACAGTGTCTTATAAAAGGAGTCTCTCCACTTCATAGCCATGTTGAGGTGGGCTTTCACTAAACGCACATTCTAGGAAAGGAATCGAACTTTTAAAAATAGTTATAATACATAGAAGTGCAGTTTGTAAGCAAGTTTAAGGTACAATGAGCACAAAAGAACATAATTTCAAAAGGGTCTTGGGAAGAGACAAGACATTTCAACTGTCGTGAACTGAGGGAAGGAACCTCCCCAGCCTTTAAGGAGAAACAGGAATATTCTGGGCAGAGGAAAAGTGCAAAGCCCAGAGACATGAGATAGCAGGATATACTTCCAGAAGGGAGATGAGAGAGAGGAAACCAGGTGGTGGGCGGTGGAGGGAAGCTGAGCAGCCGGGCTTGTGGTGTCCTGTGAGAGAGTTTTATCTTCAAAATGATGGACAGACATTCAGGAGACCTCTAAGCCGAATCAGGAAGGATTTGTGTAGATAAAGGTAGTGGAGTAAGGGGAGTGTCACTCAGGTGAGAAGGATGAAGATGTACTGAAGACAGAGAGAAGGGCAGACTTGCAGGAGGTTTTTGAGGCGCGATTGACTTGTGTTAGAATCCGTTGTCTCGTGGCCTTTTTGTGGCCTTTGTGTCTGTACGTAAACCCTGAGCTGGGGGTTTGAGACCTCGCATGACTTCTGTGCCCAGCGCGTTGCAAACCCAGTCAGTATATGCGGAATGACACTGTAGACCTTGCCCTTCTCAAAGCCAGCCTGAAAAAGTGCAATAGAAATAATCACTAGATAAGTAGGTTAAGATAATCCATATGAAGTTGCGAAATATGGGCCAAGTTCAATTTTCATAAAAACTTCATGTTGAAGTAAGTAGGATCAATTAAACGATATGTGTACCTCCCTCTCACAAAGTAAAATACCAGTTCGGTTCAACAAACATCTTTGAGCCCTTTTTATAGTCCATGCAAAGTCCGTCTATGACCCTGAACGTCCACAGCTTTGCCCACTTCTTGGTTGTACCTTAGTTAAACGCTGCATGGGACAAGCCAAGTGGATTTGGCCCCTTTTTCTGGTCAGATAGATCAGCATGGCTGAAGGAATGGGAAAACTTGCCAGAAGTCTAGCAGGGGTAGGGGTCGGGGCACGTTTGTAACCTCACACAGACAGCCAAGACAAAGGCCTCCTCCTCTCTTCTCCCCTCCCCTCCCCCCCCTCCCCAGAAGAGCTTTGCTTACCCTCCCGGCTACCAGAAAGCACGTCTCTCCAGAGGGGAGGATGGGCAGGTTTGCCAGCAGCCCCCCAAACAAGACTGGGGGGCTCATCAGCAGTCATGTAGAACCCCACATGTGCAGCACCCATCGGGACCACCTTGCATCCCCCTCGTGGAAAGTGAGGGCAAGAAGAACCTGTGGGGGGTGTGAGGCCCTTGCTGCCGGCTGTGCCCTGAGTAACAGACGGTCCAGCCCAGTCCTCATGGACTCCTGGCCCTCCCCCAGCTGACTGGATGGACCTGCAGAGAGCAGCTCAGCCCCAGCCTCCCCGAAGCCCAGGGCCCGCTCGACCCCTTGACGGCTCCGCACTCACTTAATTTGTGACTTTGCACAGGCTGGCCTCAAGCGACCACTGGGGGACCCAAATTTGTCATCTGTCAACAGGCGAGCAGCTCTTCATTTTTGACACAAGGAATTCTGCCCCCCCCCCAGGATTGTCCTTACCTTGTTACTGCTCAAATCCTTCAATCCCCGGTCAAGCACAACTCTCAGCCATCTCTACTAAAGGTCCTTTTATTCCAAAGGCTATTATTTATTTATCTCAGGATCAGAAAAGTATATCCTATCACTATAGACTGAATGTTTGTGTCACCCCAAAAATTCATATGTGGAAACCTAGCTCCAAAGCGATGATGTCAGAAGGTGGGGCCTTTGGTGGGTGATGAGGTCATGGGGGTGGATCCCTCATGATGGGATTAGTGTCCTTATAGGAGAGACCCCAGAGAGCCCGGTGCCCAGAGTGAGAAGACGCTGTCTGTGAACCAGGAAGTGGGCTCTCACCAGACAAGGAATCTGCCTGCACCTTGACCTTGGATTTTCAGCTTCCAGAACTATGAGGAATAAATGTCTTTTCTAAGCCACCCCATCTGTAGTATTTTTTAACAGCAGCCTGAATGGACTAAGACACCTATAATTATTCTCTTGCTGCCCATTCCACATGAATTAACTGAAATTTATCTTTTTAATGCAATTTTAGTTGCTCTACACACACACACACACACACACACACACACACATATATATATATGTCATGAATTTGTGCAAGATTTGTCACTATGAAAGAAACAGATGAATTTGATTTCAGTTTTTTTCTAAAATACATATAGAGCATCCCTTTACTTGGAGGTGCAATTTGAAAATTCTGTCTTATTAGAGACATAAAAACCTGTCGAGAGTCTGACTTTCGTGTGGAATCCCTGCTACTGTCATCTGAGTTTTCCTCAGAGGGCAGCTGTTATCTCTGTGGTGGTTCCCGCGTGTGCTGTCTGGATTCTCACTCTCCTTAAATGACATCGACCTGAAGTTTCCTCCTAAGAACTATGTGAAGGCAGCAGAGCAGGTGCCCATGGAGATGGAATGGAAGCCAGCCCTCTTTGCCTGTTTGTGCAACAGTCATGAAACCAGGACTTCCCAGGGGCGGGAGGCAGAGGCTGGCCACAGGGATGAGATGGACAGAGCCAGATTTTAGTTTTGCATTGCGTAGTATCTAAAACCTTGATGCTTTGCCTGCTGGTTATGTTTTTTAAAAATTTGATTTCTTATTCTACAAACATGAGATCTGTCCAAACCTCCCTACTTCACCAAGCTCTCATATTTCCAAATCCTTTTCCACTCTATTTTTTTCTTTTTGCCTGAGCACTTATCACCTTCTAACATACTGTATAATTTACTTGTTTAGTGTTTTTTGATTATGAACCGTCTCTCTCACCAGAAAGTAAGTTGGACGACGTTGGGATCTATGTCTCTTCCGTTCATGATACAACCAATGTGTCTAGGGCACTGCTTTGCATCCAGTAGGTGCTCCCTAAAAATGTGCTGAATGAATAAATGACTCCTGCTTTTATTCTGGGAGGCATGTAGAGTCATGTGCATAAGCAATGCCATTGATTAAGGGCATTCAATGATCAACTGAAGGTGGTATCAGCATTAAACAGAGCAGCCTTGGTTATTTCTCTCAGAGGGTTTCAACAATAGCATCTGTGGGACAGCATTTTATTCTGTGGACCCCTGTCCCCTACGGACTGGATCACAACCCAGAAGTTCATGGAAAACGGGATCCACAGTAAAGCGCTGGAGTGTGTCATGTGTTCTGTGAAATAACACCGTGGTGATGTTCTAGCCACGCCAGTACCGTCAGAAGGTACCTCGGCAACAGGGACTGTGACAGCTGTAACTCTGAGTCCCAACCTCGCCACCACCTTTGCTGCGTTAAGTAGTTCACGTGTGCCTTTGTCAATGTTCTTTTTCCCAGCTTCCTTCTCATTCAGCAGATCACAAGCAAGCCTGGAGCTTTCACTGGTTTCCAAGGGACCTGGCTCTCAGGACTGTCTGGACAAGAAACCCCCAGTGGCGTCCTAAGAGGAGGGTGGTGAGTTAAATGTGGTAGCAGAGAATTCCAACTCTATAAAGCCTTTCCCAGTAGCATGATTAGAGCTTGTGGTCTGGCAAAAATAGTGACTCCTTATTTTAATTTATTTTTAAAGGTAATGTTGATGCTCTGCTTATGGTGATTCCAAGGTCTACAGGAAATCACTTATTTATAATCACTTTCGTAATTGCCAAATGTGGTAACGAATAAGGTTCAGAAGAGGCAATATTGCCAAGATTTAACTTGGATAAGGTCCAAGATGACTCATGAGCAGGTGGATGAAATGTTTGTCTCTCCCACAAACCCCTCAACG
Source organism: Mesoplodon mirus (assembly GCF_964341445.2). Lineage (NCBI taxonomy): Eukaryota > Metazoa > Chordata > Mammalia > Artiodactyla > Ziphiidae > Mesoplodon > Mesoplodon mirus. Next base: position 26,696,846 of record NC_138979.1, on the reverse strand, counting down.
TAACATGTCACTGCTTATTAGGTTATTAACTCAATAGTGGTTTTGTTTTACATAGTTTTGCTTTCAAGTCCAGTTCGGTAAATATGTCATTCAATAATCCACATTTTAAGAATGGGCTGCAATTGAGAAATAAAATGTAGAAAACCAACAGTGCTGACATCAAAGTTTTAATGAGATTTCTCATTCAAACTGGAAAAAAACAAGTGCAGACAGTCCCTAGAACCTCTCTAATTTAAGAAATTTTTTTGCTCATCACCTTGTCACTTTTCTGTGCTTTGAAATTTTGCATTATCTTGACTTAAAGACTTCATTTTTGCTGGACACATACCACTTGGTGTTGTTTTGGTGCCTTGGTTATGTGTAGCCACAGAGATTTGAGATGGGTTGGACCAATTCAGATCCTTTTTAAGGCTGTAACTGAAGCCCTCCTCAATTTGAGGACGGAAAAACGTAAAAGTCCCTCAGAGGTTTTGATTCTGGCTTATGGTGCCAGAAAGTTCTAATGGTTCTAATATTTTTCATAGGAGTATTTAAAAAATATTGAAATAAAATTTCATCTATTTTTATTTTTTTCCTTATCATGGCTAAAGTGTCCAATTAAATAAGAAATAAAAATTCCAGAAAATAAGAGAGCCCTTTGTTAACTTTGGAAAAAAATTATTCTGGGCACTTTCTCTGAGATAAAATACTTTTCTTGAACCAACATAATTATGGGGAATTTATTGGAACTTGAGAATTAGAGAGATGTAGATTTGAGGTTCAAGACCCAGTGAGTACAGCAACTTGCAAACTATCTCAGTTTCGCCTCTTAATAGGATCTTCTGAACCTTACTAACTTCTTTCTAAGCCTCATATTTTGCATTTTTCTCATAAGTGGTACATCTCTTACACGGGTTCTTGTGGGGATTAAACGAGATGGCATATGTGGCGCGTTTACCACGATTCTTGGCAGAAGGAATGCTCCTCTTCTTACCACTCCGGAAAGTTGTTTGATAAGTTTATTGCAAGGTATTTTCATTATTGTGAGGCTATTGTTATAATACGGTAAAGATTATAACAGTATAAACATTTCCAATACGTTTCCCAGTGGCCACAGAGGAATAATAAAATGACTTTTATGCCAACATATAGGAAAAATATTGATTTTTCTGCATTTATTTGGCAACTGGCCATCTTACTGAACTCTCTCATCACCGTTTCTATCATTTTCAAGTGCATGCTTTCTTCATATTTTAATGTCTCTGGTTTATAATTCATGTCAACCATAGTGCTCTCTACAGCTGTCACCGGGGGTGGGGTGGGGAGGGGGGTTGGTGAGCCCCAGCAGAGCGGTCATTGCTGGCAGATTGCTTTCATCTGGGCTGAGATGACATCAGTCCATTTGGCTGTCACATGGGCTCTTTGCATTAGTAGCACTGGATGCAACCGAAATTTAAATTAAATTTGGATCAGCAATTGTCAGTTGCCTGAGAAGTGGTTACAGGTGATAGAGTATAGAAACATAAACGTATTAGTATGTACAGACAATGCTTCTACATACCACTTTAATGTGGTATATAGTTTTTAAATGTCTCCAATAGATCATGCAATTCTTCAACTCAGAGAGGTTGTGGTAACAGATTCATGCATCATGAGAGATTATCACTAGGTACTAAATACCAGTCTGAAGTTTCCATATGTCTTCCAAGAAAAAGTTCATTGACTTTTATCCTTATGTAAATAAATAAAGAAAAAAACAAAGCAACTATACTCCAATAAAAATTAATTTAAAAAAAGAAAAAATAAAACCACAATTATGACCAAACTGGAAGTATAAACTCTGATCTTCTCTATAATCCTTGAAATTATAGTGTCAGCCTGCAAATGATGAGTGCAGCTTATCAGAACCAATGAGTCCCCATGAAGACATACATAATGGCCAAATATCTTTCAGAAGAAAATCTAAACTATGAAATGAAGATCACTAAACTTAAATACAGATTAAATCTTACAGAAGGACGCAGTATATAATTGTATGAATAAAAATGTCTTACTGCCTCCTTAGAAAAAAGTATAAAATTATTTCAGTGTTCTGTTTTTTCTGTAAATTGCTATAAGTAAAGTGATTTTAAATATTCCAATTGATTACATTTTAGAATCAAAGAACAACAGCAGTTTTAATAGCTTTCTTTTTTATTCTCTTCATTTCTGCAGACAGATTGTCACAATATCAGCAGGGAAGCAGCAGCCCTGCAGATAGTTAAAAACATGGACTTGGGAGTCAGAATGCTTGCATCTGAATTCTCTCTCCTCTCTCCATTATTCATCGTCATGTGCCATAAGCAGGTCATGTGTTGTTTCATATGGTTCGTATCCCCTGCTACCTAGTGTTGGTGACTCCTATGTCCTGGATTACTGAGAGGGCAAGTGAGGAAATGTCACATCATGGGCACTCAGTAATTGCTGAGGACTTTAAATATTTTTATCTACTCTGGATTTTCAGGGGTCTTCCAGTTTCAAGAAACAAAAACTGTCTATCTATTAAATGAGCTCACAGGAATCTAAGAACCAAAAGCTGAGCAGAGATTTTTATTTCCCAGGGACAATGGAAGATGTCAAGAACAAGGACTGCTTTCTCAGAGGGGCACCCCCATTTTTCTCTGCCTTTCTCTGCTCACAACTCCCTTCCTTCTAGTTCCTCTTGCTTCTTTATCTCTCTCCACTTTTAGTGAAAAGAATCATCTCTATTTTCCTGGGAAGCAAATACGATTGGCGCAATTATTTTTTGAACAAAGACACGTAAGTCAGATGCTGCTAGCGAGGCTGTGGGTGGCTACTCTCATGGCAGGTGTTCAGTACACCTGATCAGTAACTAGTGGTGTCAGAATCAGGCTCAGTGGTGGTGTCAGCGGGTCAAATGTCTTATAAAAGAGATGTTTGAAAGATGGCCATCAAAATGTGTTTATAATATCTCCTCTCTTTTATTTACATTTAATTTTTCTTGTCTTGTTGCATTTACTATAACTCCAAAATCATGTTAAATGATGACAGGAAATGGGTGCTCTTGAGAGGTACTTTTTCTAGGTCATGAACAGACATTCACTATCATTGCTTCACAATAGAATGCCCTTTTTGGTTCCAGAAAGATTTAGGTCAGCTAGATTTATTATCTTACTCTCTGGCACGGTTGTACAAATACCACAGTAGTTTTATTTCCTGAATCTTCCTTGTCTAGTCCCCATAGTGGCCACCCTCTTTTTACTAATTGAAGATTTCACCAGGTACATGAATATAATTCATTAGATTGTCAGCTATGTGAGTTTTTTAAATAAATAAATTTTATTAGATTTTTCAAAGCTAAATCTTCCTGTTTCAGACTTGTGAGAAAATAACTTGGGGTAAATTTTAGAGATAACTAATCTCATTCTTTTTGTGTGTGTTGGGGGAAGGCATTATTTGGATTAAATGAACTATCAGAAGAAAACCTCATGCCAATATTCCTAAGAAGAACATTACCATCACCCATTTTCTCCCTTTTTTGGATAAAAATACCACTACACTAATTGGGAGGAACATGGGAGGTTTTGTGGGTAACAGACATTCTACCTAATGCCTCACCTCATCCTCCTTCGAACTTACTCTTTGGAGGTACTAAGCTGTGTTTTTTAACTTGTGTAGAAGGAAAAATAGAAGGAAGTCAGTCATTGTCAGATTCACACACAGAAAAGGTGTCATACTCCTAGAAACATGGACTATAACATTTCTTCTCCCACAACATAATATGGTATCACATAGTCAAAGCACTCTTGTGTGTATATCTGGATAAATTAGCCTGTAGGATATAAGTGTATCCTTCATCGTGGCTGAAACCTCACCACTTTCATAAACAAAGATAAAACAGATGGGACTGCAAGCCGGTGAGAGTAGAAATATGACAGGCACATTACTGCATCATTCTGCTGGGTCGGTTTCATACAGCAAGTGAAGGATAATAGCAGGGACCCACACACAGTGGCGCTTAAGTCATTCTGGGCTCTGGGATGACATCTAGCCACCTGAGTAATCTGCCCAACGCAGGACAATGGTCAGAGCTGAGCTGGCCCAAGCCTTGACCAACGGTCCCCGTCTTTATCACGTGTACAACTTCTAACATGTGCCTTGCAGGTGCCAGCCTCCGGCATTAAGAACCAGGAACCTCCACTCCCATCCTGCCTTCAGCATGTCACGTCCTCCTCACAATACGCTAGGTGGTCCAGGAGATGCAGTTTCTTGCTTTTGTGGTGTTCATCTCTCTTGTGAAATTCAAAGTTTGGCAACCACACTTGCTTGGGTAGCACAATTTTGAATACATCTTACTTCTCTCCATTAAATGCCTCTGTTTTTCTCAATATAGAGTTATTGGCAAGCTCTTACTCTCTGCCAAGGGAAGAGACCCCTGATTATATGTTGCACCTCAAAGAGACTCTTATTACTGAGTGAACTGGGTAAAAATCGATTGAATCAGATAATCACATCATTTCCTTCTTTTTAACGTTTGCTATAAATATTTTATATTACACATTTTTATGAGCTTATATCTGAAGTATGAAACTGAGATAGATTTCAGGTTTGAAACAAGAAAATGTTACAAATATTCTTCAAAGTTACATCAATATGCCAATCCTCCATAGAGTTTCACCAGTGTTTTTGAACTAAAGTTGAAAGGGAATTGCATTTGTCTGAGCTTTCCAAATTAGGTTATCATGTCTATTTATGACCGTCAGTTCCTGTCATGTAACATGATTACGTGGGCTTGATCAGAAGTGACACATCGGTTGATTTATATGATGTGTCAGCCAGCAAGATACAAAGGCTGATAATTTCCTGTAATTACTTTTAAAAGAATTTTGAAAATGGACTTTAAATAAATAGTATGGGGCTTCTATTTGAAGTCATGTTTAAATATCATTCCAAGATATTACAAGGAATGAAATAATCAAAGATGCAGAATGTTAATAAGAGTTTCCTAACTGAAAAATTGAAGACTGGATGTTGTTTTTTTCTGGCATCTTCTTATGGCAAGAGGTTGGTGGGTATGACCTGGGAATTGCTCCACCCTCAACCAAAAGAGAGGGATTTTGCTGCATCTCTCACTTTCCCGTCTTGTCACTGTTCCTGAGATCCCTGAGTCATTTGTGCCCTTCGCTTTGAATTCACCTCTCTGCTCATTTCCTACCCAAATTCTTTACATCTTTCACAGCCAAGGGGAAGAAAAATGCTACTGCCAAGAAACCTCTCTTGACAATACTCACTTCCACAGATCCCTGTCATTTTAGTAACCCCGCCTGGGGATCCATGCCAGTCTGTCCCCGAGGCTCTGAGTCACCGTGACTGTGCCATCCTACACTGCCCGGCGGGGCTTGGGCAGTCATGGGTTTCCCACGTTCAGATGTGATTTCCTGTTACAACACGCATCAACGTGCTACGGCCTGTTTTGCAGTCTATTCCTTGACATTTCCTTGGTCCTACCTTTTGACCTGGTGACTTATTTCATTTTATAGTTCATTTCTCCATGAATCTGGCATAAAGTCAGCACAGCAAGAAGGGGAGACAACAGGGGCTTCAGAATGTCTGACACATAGGCCTGGGTTTAAACTGAGTTCACCCATCTATTCTCTGAGGAATTCTGAAGAAGCTACGGACCCTGTGTGAGGATCGTTTTCTTAATCTGTGAAACGGCATCCGTAGTGCTTACCTTGCAGGGCAGTTGTAGCTGGCCAAGCCCCAGTCCCTTTTCACTCAAGGACAGGAACTTGCACTCAGTACATTTCCAGATGCATTTGGGGCTCAGAAATATCAGGTGATGAAAATATTGGCTGGGGTGTGATTTTTACTTCCATCCTGGACTGTAAGTCAGACTTCTCGCCTGACTGCAATGCCTCCAGGGGACCTGAGTTAGCATTTTGCCCAGTTTGACTGGTTGCCCAAATCCTTTACCGACATTCAGCCTTCCCGTTCAGTTTATTGCTTCATAGCAGAATCAATTTATCACTAGTCAATTTAGTTATACCTTTCCTCCATTTTTTCCGTGATGTACATTTTTTTTCCCAATTAGATGATGATTTCTTGGTGGTCAGCAACTGTATTTTTTATTGGTCAAGTGTTCACATTGGCAAAGCCAGTATGCTTAGCACATAGAAAAATTCATTGTTTATTGGCTAAATAGAGTGATGTACAGTTGTCAGAAAATTTTTTTTCTATTCCTGTTAATCTATAAAGATGTTGAAGAGGGAAAGAAAATTGATGAATTGATGTTTCAGTGTGTGTGTTTCATAAGACTGAGCTTCAGGAGGCAGGGCTGGAGTTTTCTCCATCCTTGTGTCTCAAGGTCCCAGAATCCCAGGGTCTTAGCACACATTATGACATAAATGATGAATGAATAAATGAATGACTTCATAGAAATTGAAGTAAATAGCCATTCTTTTGATGTATAATATCATTCCTGATATCAGAATATCTATCAGCAAATGCTTTGTCAGAAATTGTCCTGCCATCAGAAGGCTGTCATGTCTTGAAAAGCAGTTTCCAGCAAGTTAAGAGCCTGGCTCTTGGGAGCTTGGCTATAATTTACATTCGCTGGATAAGTTCATTGATTTATTGTAAATCTCTATGCTTGTGGAAGTGGGTGTGTCAGACAAGGTAGTCTTTTCTAAGCTGGTTTCAATGCCAGAAGATCCTTTGAAACCAAAGTTAATTTCTATCTATTTCTTGCCTGCTCTACACACAAATGTCAGAAGTTTTGATAAATCTCACCAGGCAACTGACACATTTCAAAAAACAAAGACACCACTAAGCTAAATATCCTTAGTAGGACCACATATTTTTTACCAAAATTCAAAGATTCTCTTAAATGTGGAGCCATCCTGGGACATGAGACAATAAATCTTGAGACTGTCCTATGTGCAAATGTCCAAGAACACTTGGATGCTCTCGACTTAGGGTAAGAAATAGTCAAAATTGTTTCCTAGGAGAAAGAGAATTCCTTCTTTAAAAAGGGTAATTTCTGTACCATATTAAGAAAGAACTGTTTTTTTTGTTTTTTTTTTTTTGCAGTACGCGGGCCTCTCACCATTGTGGCTTCTCCCGCCGCGGAACACAGGCTCCGGACGCGCAAGCCCAGCGGCCACGGCCCACGGGCCCAGCCACTCCGCGGCACGTGGGACCCTCCCGGACCAGGGCACGAACCCGCGTCCCCCGCATCGGCAGGCGGACTCTCAACCACTGCGCCACCAGGGAAGCCCGATCGAACTGTTTTTAATTAACTCTTTTTATCCTAACTCACTAAACCACCAGAGGTACACTATTGAGCTTGACCTGGTCGTGATGAGATTCTGAAATATATCATTCTGCCGGCCTTGGACAGCCTTATGTAGCAAGAAGGATCTATGTTGGATCATGGAGAATCCTTCTTGGGTTTCATTTGTGGAAGATCAGCACTCTCCCATGACTGCTGCTCCTCCTACAGAATATTACAGAATGCCTTTGCCCAGCTTTGAGAATGTGTAAGTGCAGTCATCCTAAAAGCATTCTACACCACGCTGGCCCAAAGAGCACTGCATCTAATACATGTTTATTTTATTTATTTAACCTTCAAGATCCTTATTAGCAGTTGTAGAAAAGTAAAGATTTATTCATCAATAAAATCCAAAGACTCCATTTACCAAATTTACATTCTTTATTTTAATGAAATTTGTCTGTAGGGCTTTTAAAGTTCATTTATAATGTTAGAAATATATCCAGCTCTGCTGTCTTGGAGATAGATGGCCACATTATTACTTGTCTGTCAACTATAAGTAGGGCTGTTAATAATGTAAAGACAGCTTCTAAAGATTCCAAACATGGGTGTTTCCTTTAGAGGAAATTGCAATTCTAACCTTTGAGTTCCTTTTGGAATCAATTACCTGACTTTGCAAGTATTATGAGATACCTTACCTTTTAGTTGGGAGAAAAAGATATAAGTTAATAGTCTTCAGAATATTTACCAAAAAAGTCAAATGAAGCTTATGAATATTAGCACTAAGAGGGTGGTGAATATGACACGTTTCAAATTGGGACTAACCTATTCTATATATTACATAAAAAGGATAGTCTGGACTCCCTTCTGACTGGCATATGGATTTACATGTGATGCCAGAATTGGGGCAGGAACCAAAAAAGTGAAAAATTATCAACTCTTGTAAGAGGAGATGCCTTCTTAGCCTACATTTAATGTGGTGATATATATTCAGAGATGCCTTCCTTTTCCTTTACCTCCACAAGGAGTCCAAAGAGAATATAATAAGAGAACCAGTGTTAGAATAAATCTGAAAATGGATTTTCTGTATTATACCATCCAATTTCTTAAATATCCACACAGAGTTACAACTAAGTCCATCTTTCAGCTATCTTCTTCCCTCTATCTTAGGATGAACCAGTGTGACAGTACAACCCTACACTTCCCTGAATATGAACTGGAGACATTATACTATCCAACAGTTAGTATTTTCAAGTAAAGAATGTTCATACATTTTACCAGTAAATATGCATTTATCAGGCACTGTTCTTGCTGTAGTAGATGGAACAGGAATGCATGACTATTTTCTTTTTAAAAAAAGCTTAAAAACTTGAATTTTAAGTTTAGAATTTTTAAACTAGAATTTAAAGAATATTCATTCATGACTGATCTTTATTCACTTTTATCAAGCTTTGAAACCATGAGAACGACATCTAAAACACCACTGAGTGCTGTGAAGCATATCTGGATCTCTGAGAAAACAGAGGTCGCTGTGGATTTGCTGCCTCAGCAGACTTCACACAGAAGTGGATGAGGAGGTACCCCCGGAAGATGGGGTTGACAGGATAGATTGACAAGGATGGGAGAGAATCTAGAAACACTTCAGTTACACATTCTCTGCGGAAGGGTTGCCTCATCAAGATCTAAATAAACGTCTTTATTCATTTAATTGTTAAAAGAACAGGGTTGGCTTTATTGTGAAAATTTCCTTTCAGAACCTGTTCATCTGGACAATTTTCAGACAATGGGTGATTTAAGACTTCACTGGCAAGAAAATAAACAATAAAATGTACGTTCATTTTCATAAACTTCAAAAGATAGCATTGAATAATACCTTGAGATTTTGTTTTTTCCAGTTGGGGGAAAAGCTGTTAGGATTTTGAAATATGTGGACGTGGATGTGATTCAGGAGTGTGGCTGACACAGCATCCACGTTAATTGTTTTACGAGATTTCAATTTGTAGCTTCTACATGATGACAATTTCACTTGTCTAGTGCACACTTGGGAACTGTGTGATCCACGACTGTTCTCACCAATTGGTGTGTCCTCAGGGTTGAGAAACTGCTTTGCTAAGGAACAGCTGTGAGCTGGACAACAAAGAATTCTAGCAGTAAGAGACACTCTCTTACTCTTCTTTAAAATTCCATATTCTGGCAGGGTTTCACTGCTCTGTCTAGGGGCAGAGGAGATGTCGTGCCAGAAGAATAGTTGAAGATTTTCATGTAATTCTTAAATGTACAGTATCTATGTTTGGTGAAAGAGAGAATACCACCCTGTTAGCATATGTCCCTGAGAAGTGTTACATTCAGCAAGCTCTCCTTAGCACTGCTAGAAAAGCATGCGAAAGATATGTCTCCTCTGGAATGAAATCTCTTTTGTCCTTGGAGAATTTAAAGAATATTCATTCATGACTGATCTTTATTCACTTTTTTCAATTATTTAGTTGTTAACACGAGTTAACTTGACTGGTTAACACAACACTTTCCAACACATTAAGGCAGCAATGTAGCTTAATAGTTAAGAACATTGGCTTTGAAAATTTAGCTGTGGTTTAAATCCTCTCCTTCATTTATCAGGAGAGCATCCTTGAAAAGATCATTTAAACACTTTGGCTCTCATTTTCCTCATCTGAAAAATGGGACAATAATTGTCCCGGCCTTATAAGATTGTCTTGGAAATCAGGTATAGTACCCAGACCAAGGCCTTTGTTTAACCAATTATTTATTGGTCTCTGACAATATTAGAACAGGATGCAGGTGTGTTTCTTTTCAAACATGATCGAGAGCTCTTCCCCTTCCTTTCTCACTCTTTTTCCAGAAAATAAGGGAAGCATGTCTGTTATTGTTCCCAATGAGAAGACAGCTGGCATCGTAAGGGAAGGTGCAGGCAGCTATGGGGACCATCCTGGATGCTATGATCCCCCTAATTTATACGTCAGTGTGTACCTTGAACAATGGAATTTGACTATAGCTTATTAGTAACCCTAGAACTTATCTCCTTTGATTTTATGAGAGTCTTTGCTAAGCTGGGGTTTCAGAATAGAATTTTTCTTAACTTCTATCATATTTAGGTTATGGGTAAACACATCAGAATGAGATCTAATTTTGTCCTCTTGTTCCTGGCATCATCAATATGTAGATATTATGTTTCAACATTGTTACAATGACAAGATTTTTAAATTCACCCACGGAGGAAATATAATTTTCACTTGCATAATTTTCATATTCATATATAATGGATATGATCTTTATATTATTGTTGATGTGCTTGGGAACATACTGACCAGCATATTTGTGGAACAGCTGAAATTTTAAAGATGTTGACCAAAAAAATGTGTATTTCTTGGACAGGGTGCACACTGAATCATCTTCACATATCTTTCCTCTACTATAAGCTGAAATCACGTGGTTAGTATTTTCCAGTTAATTGAATTATAATCTAGTTTTGGAAAATAAAATGCACTAAGACACCAGGCAAGGCAGGGATCTTGAGATACTAACACACACACCCTGTTCATTTTCCTATTTGTCTGAGTCAATATTTCTCTCTCAGCACTTGTCTTATTTTGGGCTGTTGTAACAGAATACTGCAGACTGGGTGGCTCAAACAATGGGACTTTATTTGTCACAGCTCTGGAGACTGGAAGTCCAAGATCAAGGCCCCTGCAGATTCGGTGTCTGGTGAGGACCTGCTTCCTGGTTCACAGAAGGCGTCTTCTCCTTGTGTCTTCACAGGGCAGGGAGCAGAGGGCTCTCTGCTTGTGTCTCTTCTTGTGTCTCTTCTTGTAAGGATGCTAATCCCATTGTGAGGGCTCCGCCCTCATGACCTCATCACCTCCCAAAGTATCCACCTCCTGATACCATCACACTGGGTGCTAGGATTTCAACATCTGAATTTTGGGGGGACGCAGACATTCAGTCCATAACAGCTCTCGATACTCTCTTTATTTATATTTTCAGTAATGTATAATTGGTACCTTTTCCCCTGGGTACAAACTCAGCATTCATTCATTCATAACATACTATTTAATTTACTAATTATTCCATGTTTGTGCTATAGATGTGGATCGACGCCCTCTAAATTGATCGTCAGACACATGAGGATAGAATTCCAATCAACACTGAACCGCAATGTGCTTGTCGAAAAAAGAGTCGAAAGACTTCCAAAATTTTAACTTCATGATTTGAAAATTTTAAACAGAATTTATATTTAATTATGTTGAACAAAGATATATTCCATACAAATACTTTTCCTGTTGACCACTTTTTAACTTCAACACTCAAAATATAAAATAAATATAATTTTCTAAAATATGTTAAAAATAATCTTCTCTAAATGGTGTTTGGACAGATTTTAAGCTTTTTGATGATGCAACTGATTATTAGTTAAAATCCAGGGGCTTTGTTGTTGTTGTTGTTATCTGTACAATATGATTTGAAATTATTTTTTTCTCTATCTGACCCTGCTTTGATTGGCAAAAACCCATCACTTTTCATTCTAAGGTTCCGCCTAACATGATTACTTTAATCTCAAATGGTTTTTCTAGTTTGCTGCTTCTAAACTGTTGTTAAGTAAAACGTAGGTAACAGACAATAGTATCTACCTTACATTGTCTTGAAAATTATATGTAATATTTACACATAATGCCAGAAGGTGGCTTTTGTTTACCAAATTATTTGTTGGTCTCAAACAATGTTAGTTGGTACCATAAAACTTTTTTTTAAAGGAATTTATTACCTTTTAGAGACAATTGGTTTATTCTTCTTTTGCATCTGTTGTGTTGTAATTACACAGGCAAGAGGAAAACTTATTACTAAGTGAAAAAGTGATATATTTCTAGTGGAAATGGAACACTGAAGGTAGATAGTAGATCTCTCTGAGTGACTTTCATTGTATTTTTTTCAGAAGTAGAGAAAGGAGAAATTATTGAGTAAAATGTGAGAATTAATTTTACTGAATTTATTAGTTAAAAGCACATTAAAATCAAAAGAATCTGCATAAAGTCTATGCTTTCACTAAAAAAAAGAAATCAAAGGAATTACTTTGTTTAAATCATTTGTTTTGCTAATAAGCCAGGCAAAAGTAATAATCAGAGACTTAATAAACTAATTAAAAAATTTAGAAGACACAGGAAAGCAAATATTTAAAAGAGTTTTAGTGACCAGAAGTAAAAAAGGTAAAAGTAAAAAAGTAAAAGAAGTAAAAAAGTAAAAAAGGTGAAATGAGTATTCTCATGTACTGTACCATTGTAAATTGGCATCGCTTTTTTGGAAAACCATCTGAGTCATAAAAATAAATATCTCCTTTGACTCAGGAGTCCTATTTCTAGGAATCAATCCAAAGAAAATAATTGAAATGAAGGCAAAAGCTACATGAACAGGCCATATTCATTGTAGCCTGTTTTCTAAGCATAAAAAGTTAGAAGTTGATGAATATACAAAATCAGAAAACAGATAAATAAATGATGGGCAGGTTCTGAATGGAATATTATGCTCATTAAGAGTCACGGAAGATACTGAATACAGAATGCTCGTGGGAGGGGTGTGTGTGCCTTTCTCTATGATCATGTTAGCAGATGGGGTACACGGAATTATTTCCTCTCCTTCCTAAAATCCCATTAAAGTAACAGTAAAGAAGCACAAAGAAGAATATACATAAAAGGTCTGAGAGGAGGAAAGGTGAGCAAACAGCCAGTCAGTAATACTGATCAACGTGTAGAATGTGGAAAACATTTAGACACATTTATTAAAAAAATCAGAGCTAACCCTAGGCTGGATCGTGCATAGGATATAGTGAGAGAGGAGGGGCAAGGCCCTCCCTTCTGAAGTGTCCTCGAGAAACCCTCCTCTTGCTTCTTAAAATTATGGGAAGTGAGAGTGGGAAGTGGGGCAGAGACCAACGTCAAGAATTGCAAAACTGTCAATGGAAGAGCTCTGCAAGTCATTGTAGACAGACAGACAGACAGACACACACACACACACACACACACACACAGGCTTTCTGGGGTGGCACTTTTCTCAGGTTTAAATGAGATGCTCACCCACTGAACATGGGAAGGGTTAGGGCTGTGCTTGCTGGTGTTGAAGCTCAGAGTCAAGCCTTCTTCCTCTCTCAAGAATGGAGAGGACCCAGATGTCCTGCCTGCTTCCCACACAGCCATCCTACACTGAACCCTTCCAGTCACCACAGCTTCCCTGGGTGAGCAGAGGTTACAGTCAACCTGAGGTTACACTCAACCTACCCACTCAAGGGAGGACTGTGTAGAGATAGACCTCCAAGGCTTCAGAAGAAACTCTGAGCAGCCTTCTGTAATTAACTAGTCCTTCAATTCACAAACATAAGCAGACAACCAAGGGGCACCACACACCAGAAGAACACCAGTAGTGCCCTGTGAAAAAAATTGCTAGGATGAATAAATACTGTTACCAGTTGTGTAAATCACATAAAAAATCAAGGAGACGGTAAAGATTTAAAATCATCTCCTGTTAGTAGTATCTTTAGAAAGATTCAACCAGATAATGCTTCTATGAAATAAGAAGAGACTGTGATTAAAAGGGATTTTAAAATCTCCAAAGAATTCTTGGATTTTTTAAAATTTAAAAGCAATAGTTGACACTGGTTCCCAAGGAAGTTTCTGCTCATAGGCTTCTGCCCCAGTAAGTGTGATTCTCCATAACAGCCTGTCTGTATCTTCATTTTTGGGGGTCAACAGTTTGTTCTGTGACCGCAGCTCTCTGACGGATTTAAGAAGAGCTACTGATTTTCAGTTTAGCTTTTTTTCTTGTCTTATGGATGAGATTGACAACGTCCAAGCTCCTTACATGCTGGCCCAGAAACCATTTCTGTTCACATTTTTGGAATTTTTAGTAGAATGTACTTTAGAAATAGAAACGTAAAATTCCATTGAAGGGATTAAAGACATAGACAAAGAAATCTCTCAGATTTTGGACAAAGAGATAAAGAAATAGGAAATGTGTGAGAAGAGACGAAAAGGTCAATCAGTGAGTCAGTATGAATCTAGTCCAAGAAAGGAGAGAATCCAGGAAACAGAGGGAAAAATCTAACAAAAGAGAGTAGAATTTGCTGGAACCGAAGAAAGGAGGGTCTTTAGATTAAATTGTGCTGACAAGACCATGAACAAGAACTGACATGCAGACACAGCTTTTCGAATTTTTAGCACACCAAGGATAAAGGGCATATTTAAAGACTCCAGGGAGATGGAGGGTGAATTTGCATTACTTGGAAAGGAAAACAGACTGGCACTGGTCTGGTTTCTTAATAGCAGCAGTGAAGTTGGTGGAACCTTGCATCAAAGTTCTGGGCGTAAATAATTTGAACCTAGAATTCTGTCATCACAATGTCCATCAGCTGAGAAAGTGAGAAATACTACGTTTCACCTGGAATTGTAAATGGGAATGCCAACAACAACAATATTAAAAAATGAACCAGATCACTTACAAGACAATAAGAATTGTTGGGCCCTGGAGGAAACTGGAGGATGTACAGGCTCTGCCTAAAGGTAGATGCAGCCAAGAAAGCACCATGAAACCAAATCTAACGAACCCCATCTGCCTGCCTGCCAGGGGCAGGTGACTTCCAGTTCACACTTCCCATAGACCAACCCAAAAGAATCAACTGCAAACACACCAACCACAATGTATGCAAACGAAGAGGAGATGGGGTTCAAGAAATCATGGACCTAACCTCAGAATGAAAGAAAAAAACACTTTAGGGTCCAACTGTGAGGGAGGCTTAGAAAGCAACTGGGTCATATTAGGATAAGATGTCAGAAAGATCCAAGGCAGTATTTTGAATTGAAACCTCTGAAATAAATAATATGAACATACTGACGAAATGAAGACATATATTGCTTTTGTTAAAGGAGACAGAACAAAGGCAGGAAGGGAGAAAGAGAAAAAAAATAAACTTACCAGAAATTCCAGGTACAATAAAATCCATACAAGAAAGTCTGAGTCCAAATATTAAAGGAAGATGTGAAATGGTCTTTAAGTAATTATAAAATTAAAATACTTTCTGATTTTGTTGCTGTACATATCTTCCTTAAAGTGTCACAGATATGGTCATTAACAAAATGATATGATCCCTGAGCGCTGGAGGTCTGGAAGGGGGTGTGTTTGTACTTGATGGTGCTGGCGGCGATGGCGTGGGGCGGCATTGGAGGAGTGAGGGGTTGTTGGTAGAAGGCTGAGTTTTATATCTGGGTTGACACAGGGTAAAATGGGGCCATTATGTGTTGGTGCGGGATTTAGAAGTAGGAAATCTCATGAAGGTGCTGGGCCCCTACATTCAGTAGGACTGGAAGTATTGAGAGAAGTTACCAGGGGGTGGAGCCCCCACTGGTATTTGTATTACACCAATTGATGTGCATTTATATTACACCAAATATATGCAGATAAAATGTTTCCAGATAAATATGTCATTTGCTTTGGTAGCCTTGTGGAATTACACAAACAAAGCCGTTTCCCTAGCTTTGTTTTCTGTAGTAATATAATTTCATAATAAAATTGACTTTAAAATTAAAAATGGTGGAACAGCTTCTTCTAGATGTTAGAGTCATGGACCAAAGTTAATTATCAGGTTTACAGCAGTCACACCTGTCATATCGTGTGGTTGCCAAGAAGTATCTTAAAAATATGAAAATTCATCCACTGTCATGGTTTGGTCCAAGTGCCTCTGAAAGCCTTCAGGATAATGACCCCCCAGTTCTATTATGATGACATGGGAGCTGGTGGAGGTGGGCTGATCCCCAGGAAGACCTTCAAGGCAGATGTGACTGAACCCCTCTTTTTGGACCATCGGAAATATCAAGCGAATGGTTGGGCAAATCATATCATCCTTTCTTTTTTATTTTTAAATACTGAAAATATTTGGAGCATATATTTCAAAGACTAAAAATCTACTCCTGGTCCTCAGCAAGATGAGGAAAGGACCTGACCTGCATCTTTCCCTGTTCTTTGGCAGGTTTTCAAGAGGAGATTATTTTCCTTAAATATGGTCTCACAATAAAATAAGGAAATACTTGCCCAGTGGGAAGGTATTTTGAGACTTGTGATTTAATTATGTGTGCTTTACTAATCATCTATGCAAGACTGGGCAAAAGCTTAATATGGTTTGCTCTTGGGGGGAAAAAAAGGATGGTTCTGGCAGCTTTCTAAGGGACTCTCAGGTGTAAATTCTGTGAGTCTCTGAGCCAGACCGAGGTCTGGAGCGGGGGTGGGTTCCTCTGAACTTGGCATTCACAGCCCATCTCTTTCTTGTTGTCGAGATGGGTGGCTGACCTCTAGGAGCACCCTCCTCTGGCCACTGTCCTTCTCCTAATGCTGCTCCAGCGGCCAGTAGGAGGCCATCTGTCTGGCTGTGCCCGAGTTACTGACTGTTTACTAATCAGCACTTCCTTGCTCATCTCCATCTGGAGATGGATTATTTTAGGTGAGGTCGGAAGTGCTGAGTGAACAAGGTAAACTAAATGGCTTCAGCTTACATGTGAGATCATGTATGTGAAGATGCTCTGACAATGGTAAAATTCTGGACAGAGACCTGAAATTATTATTACTATGATTAAAATCACCATCTTACTATCAATATGTCCTATTTTTCATTACAGTTAATTATATAGGAAAATAAAAATATATTAGACCGTGTTGTAACTGAACGTGAAGATAAGTAGCATTTTCACTTGAAGACAATTTTTTCCAGAAATGTTGAAGTGGCATTGGATAACCCAGTAGTATTTTCCTGAATAACACATCTGTTCTAGACTAAAAGCTATATATATATACACCCTTATTCCTTGCCCTTCTGTGTGTGTGTGTGTCTCTCTCTCTCTCAAAAGACAGTGTTAGATCCTAGCCAAGAAAACAAGCTGCATATTTCTGAAAATAACTTGAAAAATTCTGGACAGTGTATGGATGAGAACTTTTGACTATTAAATGATTGAATTGTAAAGAAATGGAATCTACCTTGTTTTCCCTATTGTTCATATTAATTTGACAAACTCTCTAATAAAAATTTTTAAAAAGAGTAACGTATTTCAAGAGTAATGATTTTACTTAAGATTTCAACCAGAATCAAACATAAAAATATGCTTTGTTGGGCTTCCCTCATGGCGCAGTGGTTGGGAGTCCGCCTGCCGATGCAGGGGACGCGGGTTCGTGCCCCGGTCTGGGAAGATCCCACATGCCGTGGAGCGGCTGGGCCCGTGAGCCATGGCCGCTGGGCCTGCGCGTCCGGAGCATGCGCTCCGCGGCGGGAGAGGCCACAACAGTGAGAGGCCCACGTACTGCAAAAAAAAAAAAAAAAAAATGCTTTGTTGTTTGATTTTATTCTTAGCATAGTGCAGGTTTTAGAACACAAACACATTCCAACATTCAGAACAAGCTCTTATGGTGGAGCAGGTGTGCTGATTCTCGCAGGGGAGAAGCATGAAGGAGCATGGCACTTGGGAAGACACAGATCTGGTGTCATATCTCAGCTCTGCCACTAACATGCTGTGTGATGCTGGGCACATTACTTAACCTCTCTGAATCTCATATTTAAAATTTGCCTATTGTTAAAAGTAATTGAGATAATATATGCAAAGTCCCTAGAGAGAAGTGTTCAATAAATGTTATTCTTTCTTACCTTAATTACCCAAATCTTTTTTTTTTTGCAGATAAGCAACAAAAACACAAGAAAATTGATTAACACCATAATAAAACTCTTTTCAAATCTTCTTTTTTTTAACTGTCAAGTAAATATTCGTTTTAATCGTTCTCATTGAAATATGTATTTTTATTTATTTATTTTCAATTTTATTTTTAAAGGGAATTTTAAAAAATTGAAATAAAATCATTGTGCAGTATTATATAAGTTACAGGTGTACAATATAGTGATTCACAATTTTTAAAGTTTATACTCCATTTATAGTTATTATAAAATGTTGGCTATATTCCTTGTGCTGTAAAATATATCCTTGTAGCTTATTTTATGCCTAATAGTTTATACCTCTTACTCCCCTACCCCTATGCTGCCCCTCTCCCCTTCCCTCTCCCCTCTGGTAATTACTAGTAGTCTCTATGAGGCTGCTTCTGTTTTGTTATATTCAGTAGTTCGTTATGTTTTTTAGATTCCATATGTAAGTGATATCATACAGTATTTGTCTTTCTCTGTATGACTTAGTTCACTGAGCATAGTGCCCTCCAAGTCCATCCATGTTGTTGCAAATGGCAAAATTTGGTTCTTTTTATATGGCTGAGTAATATTCCATTGTATATATATACAACATCTTTCTTAAAAAATTTTTATTGGAGTAGAGTTGCTTTACAATGTTTTGTTAGTTTCTACTGTACAGCAAAGTGAATCAGCTATACGTACACATATATTCTCTCTTTCTTGGATTTTCTTCATATTTAGGTCACCACAGAGCATTGAGTAGAGTTCCCTGTGCTATAAAGTAGGTTCTCATTAGTTATCTATCTTATACATAGTATCAATAGCGTATATATGTCAATCCCAATCTCCCAATTCATCCCACCTCCCCTTTCCCCCTTGGTATCCATACATTTGTTCTCTATGTCTGTGTCTGAATTTCTGCTTTGTAAATAAGATCGTCTATACCAACTTTTTTCAGATTCCACATATATGCATTAATATACGACATTTGTTTTTCTCTTTCTGACTTACTTCACTCTGTATGACAGTCTCTAGGTCCATCCACATCTCTACAAATGACCCAATTTTGTTCCTTTCTATGGCTGAGTTATTCTATTGTATATATGTACCACATCTTCTTTAACCATTCATCTGTTGATGGACACTTAGGTTGCTTCCCTGTCGTGGCTATTGTAAATAGTGCTGCTGTGAACACTGGGGTGCATGTATCTTTTTGAATTAATGTTTTTGGGGTTTTTTGGGATATATACCCAGGAGTGGAATTTCAAAAGATCTTCTTTTTAATACCTTCAAGGCATCATTTATACTAATTAACAATTAAACAGATTACAATAATTTATATAT
Source organism: Mesoplodon mirus (assembly GCF_964341445.2). Classification (NCBI taxonomy): domain Eukaryota; kingdom Metazoa; phylum Chordata; class Mammalia; order Artiodactyla; family Ziphiidae; genus Mesoplodon; species Mesoplodon mirus. Next base: position 26,677,539 of record NC_138979.1, on the reverse strand, counting down.
ATAACACTCTATAAGGGATTTTCAAAAAAATATATTACTGTCTTTATATCTTCATATGTTGGACATAACAAAAAAGTGTTTAAAAAACACTCAATTCCAGAAATTTTATTTAATCATCTTTATTTTTCTAGTCACTCAATTAGTCTAATAGAATGATTTTTCCCTATGAATAGGAATAAAAATTATTGAGGAGTAAATTTGTAAGGACTGGAGTAAATACTGTATGGAGTGTTTTCATCTCTTCTGGCAGAGTTACAGAAGCAAAGGATTAACGTTAAAAATGGCATCAAATTATTCTCCAGTGCTCTGCTTTGAGTGGTCACTTGAACCTCCTTTCCTGCAGAGATCAGGGCTTCAGTCACTCCCTTTCTCCCTCTCTCTTTCTTTCCATCGGCATTTAACGTGGCTGCTGAACTCAATTTCCCATAACCTTAATGGCGACGAATCAAAAAGGAAGTAAATGTTTGCATTAGTATGGGAACTTTGAAAAGAAATATATGTGGAATCCAGCTGATGCTCCACTTCCTGGTGGAAAGGGCTCCAGGCTAGAAGTGCCCCGGGGCTTAAAATGCATGAAGTGAGCACATGAGATATTTGAAAAGGGATTACATTTTGTCATGAATCATATGTTTAAGGTCGTTTCAGACAAAGGCAGCTAAAAATAGACTTTAAATACAGTATCTTTCATCTTGTTAATAACTCATTTTAGACAAAATCCTATTCAGCGTATGGAGAGGACCCTTTGACATTGTTATCTAAGAATGGAATTCCAAGCTCATTAAACTTTCCTGAGAAAGCTTATCCATACATACGAGGGCACTTTGGTTTGTTCACATTAACACTTATGTTAGTATATGTTACCAATACTCAGGAAAACTCCATTTTCTCTGATTAGCACTTGGAAGGGATTAATAGCAAAAATTCCACCTCCTTAAAAAAATTTTAAAATATACATTTATCAAGGAATAAGAGGCTGAGTGTATTACTCTGCAAATAAATGTGAATTGCTTATGACTCCAAAACTCCTGAAGGACTAATAAACTAGAAGAAATAAATGAATATAGGTATGTCTCAAAAATTCCTGAAAGCATACATCTATTAAAATTTTATTTATTTTATTTACTACTCATTAAAATTTTAGATGATCATTACCCTGTTTTTCACAACTCTTTATACTTATACATAACATTGTAGCAGTGATCTTCTCACCTTACATTGTGACTCAGAGTTGATACTGTTAAATGTGAATGAAAAATGATGGTTAGATTTTTTGTGTCTTCTCTTGTACTGTGAGAGTGTGTAGATGTTCAAATCCCCAGCACGTCTTTGACTGAAACAGCAAATGCATCTGTGTTTTGTTTTGAAAATCCTCAGAACAGACAGGTTTCTATGTTACTTCTAGACAAATCAGTTTGTCAGTTCCGACCAGAGGAATGTTCCAATTAGCTCCTCCTGGTAACACCCCCCGCCCCCCCACGATGCAGAGGCTTGCAGCAGTCTGGGAAGGGCTTGTCTGGCATGAGTCCTCACATATCTGCAGTCCCAGGGCAGCGGGTGCTGGACCACAGGGAGGAGGAACCTGGGGGCGGGCTGGGAACCTGTCCCTTCTGCAGCCTCAGAGTCTCCTCCCAAGCAGCCTGGTCTTCCTCACAACATGGCGGCCTCATACATCTCAGATGGTGACCAACACTGCAGCGGGCAGGGTCGTGAGAGACACAGGCAGGGTAGCGTGGCCTTTTCTGCCCTAGAAGCTACTGTATCACTCAGTTAACTCAGTTCCATCCCAAATTCAAGGGGGTGGCGGGGAATAGGCTCCACCTCCAAATGGGAGGGGAGTTGAATTCACAGGACACAAGAACATATGGGACAGGAGGTAGTGCTGTTGTCATCTTTGGACAATACAGTTTACAATCTTCTATGGGAAACATGACTCCATTCTCTCAGAAACAGAGAACTATTTGAAACTATTTCCCTAACGTGTATTAAACCTGTACGTTTCCCCTGAATTACAATTGGTATGGTATACAAGAATGCTCCCTTATGTTAAAATACAGCATGAGAGAATGGAGACAGTGACACATTCCAGGAGCAAGAACCAAAGAATGGAGCATTTCAAATTATAAGATGCCTGCAAAGTTGTGGGCTAGTCAAAGAGTCATCTGAAACCTCACTGGTCCTGGAAAAGACAACTCAGTGATTAGTGGAAGACCGTGTTTCTTGGCCTCTTCTCTGTTTTAATCAAATTTTTCACGGAGAACGGCAGAGACTGCTGTCATTCCTTTCAAGCACTAATGATGAATGAAACCACGCACAGGAATAATCTCTGGCAGAGCCTGCTGGCTCTTCAAAAGAGTCTGGGTCCCAGGTTTTAAGCCACCCAGAATGAAGGCCATATTTCCTGGACTACTGTGGTAGGCAGAATTCTAAGATGCCCCAAGACTCCTCCCTGCTGATCCAAGCCCCATATAATCCCCAGGATTGTGAAAATGATGGGCTAGCTCTCCCGTGATTACGTTAGGTTATACACACCTTGATTTTAAGAGAGGAGGATTATCCTGGGGAACCCCACATAATCTAGTGAAGCCTTGAAAGGAACTGGGCCCCTCACAATAAACATTTGCAGCAGAAGAGACTGCAAGGGAAATTCTCCATGCCTGGTTGTGAAGACGGAGAGGGACACCCGGGACGGGACTTGGGGGATCCAGAGCTAAGAACCAACACCAGCTGACAGCCAGCAAGGAGGTGGGGACCTTGGCCCTACAACTGCAAAAAGCTGAATTGTGCCAGCAACCTGAATGGGCTTAGAAAAGAATGCTGAGCTCTAAGTGAGAACACAGCCTGCCCGGCCTCTTGATCTCAGCTTTGTGAAACCCTAAGCATGAGACCAGCTAAGCCAGGCCAGACTTCTAGCTGGAACTGAACTATTGATAAGAAGTGGGTGCTGTTTTTTTTTTAAAATTAATTCATTAATTTATTTATTTTTGGCTGTGTTGGGTCTTTGTTTCTGTGCAAGGGCTTTCTCTAGTTGCGGTGAGCAGGGGCCACTCTTCATCACAGTGTGCGGGCCTCTCACTATCGCGGCCTCTCTTATTGCAGAACACAGGCTCCAGACACACAGGCTCAGTAGTTGTGGCGCACGGGCCTAGTTGCTCCGCAGCATGTGGGATCTTCCCAGACCAGGGCTCGAACCCATGTCCCCTGCATTATCAGGCAGATTCTCAACCACTGCGCCACCAGGGAAGTCCAGAAGTGGGTGCTGTTTTAACTGTTAACAGTTGTGGTCATTTTTATGCAGCAACAGAACAGTTATGCACAACCTGGCAGTTAGGCTTGGTTAGCGTAAGAGACAATTGGAGTGAACGTTTTGCCCTCCTCCTCTGTTTCCTGCTCCCCTCTTGCTCCCTAGAGCGCACAGAGCATCACTTTGAACCATGAGGATTTGGCCCACGCCTGGGAAAGGTAAAGAGGAAGCTGGAAGGAGGAGCAGAACGGCCGTCACAGCTCTGGGCCCTTTGCTTCTGGATTTAAATAAGTGAGAAAGGATAAACTTCTACCTTTTTCTAAGCCCATTCTTATTTGGAGTCTGTTGACAAGCTGGATTTTTCCTAATGCAGATGATCCTGCTCCAAGTCAAAGAATCCACTTTTAAATATGTACGTTATGATATTTTGGTACCTAAGTCAGTATTTACATGGTATTCTTTCTTCTAAAATCTCCATACACACACACCCTATACACTGGATTCCACGGTTTACAAACCATGGTCATTAGCAAAAGACAACAGAGGGGAAATTCATGGTTCCTATCAGAGAATTATTAGCCCAATGAATAAACCCTATATTTGAGGTATTCTAATGTAATTAATTGCCTCTGCAAGCTGAACAAAAGGAGGCCGTTATGCAAATAAAGAAGCTATTAATTTTAGAGGAAAGGACTTTAGCTTCCTGGTTCAACAAAGCAGGCAAGGGGGCTGCCAACCGGTTGGACCATTTTGCTACCATTGGGTCACTGCAAAGTCTGACACATCAATACCTGTAAACAGATCCTGCGTGTCACCAGACGTGGACACCTGGTTAATATTTACTACCACTTTCCAATTTAGGGATTTAGATAAATAAAATACATAACAATAGAAGATTCTCCCATGGAGTATTAATAGGTGTGTCACATGATTGTTTTGTTCAAAAAACTTATATCTCTATGGAGAGCTGTAGTCACGTCTTTGAAGATTTCATAAAGTAACCAGCACTGACAGAAAGACATCTGCTTAACTTAAAAAAATTTTTTTATTAGAACACAATATTTTTAGAATAATTTTGTTTACAACAAAATTGAGGGGAAGACAGACAGGCTTCCTATTTACTCCATTATCCCAAACATGCATATCCTCCCCCATTATCAACATCCCCACCAGATAGTACATTTGTTACAACTGATGACCCTGCATGGACACGTCATCCTCACCCAAGGTCCGCAGTAGACACTAGGCTTCGATCTAGGTATACATTCTCTGGGTTTGGACAAATGTATAATGACATGTATTCACCATTATAGTGTCACACAGAGTAGTTTCTCTGCCCTGAAAATCCTCTGTGCTCTGCCTATTTTTCTCCTCTTCCCCACAGCCCCTGGTAACCACTGATCCTCTTACTGTCTCCATAGTCGTGCCTTTTCCAGAATGTCATAGACTTAGAATCATACAGTATGTAGCATTTTCAGATGGTCTTCTTTCACTTAGGAATATGAATTTAAGTTTCTGCCCTGTCTCTCCATGGCTTGACAGCTCATTTCTTTTTAGCTCAGAATAATATTCTATTGTCTGGATGCTCCACCGTTTACTAATCCATCACCAACTGAAGGACAACTTGGTTGCTTTTCCAAGTTTCACAATCATGAATAAAGCTGTTATAAGATACATGTGCAGGGCTTCCCTGGTGGCTCAGTGATTGGGAGTCCGCCTGCCGATGCAGGGGACACGGGTTCGTGCCCCGGGCCGGGAGGATCTCATATGCCGCGGAGCAGCTGGGCCTGTGAACCATGGCCGCTGGGCCTGCACGTCCGGAGCCTGTGCTCCGCAACAGGAGGGGCCGCAACAGTGAGAGGCCTGCGTACAGCAAAAAAAAAAAAAAAAAAAAAAAGATACATGTGCAGATTTTTGTGTGGACCTAAGTTTTCATCTCCTTTGGGTAAATACCAAGGAGCAAGATTCCTGGATCGTATGGTAAGAGTATGTTTAGTTTTACAAGAAACCACCAAACCTCCTTGCAAAGTGGTTGCACCATGTTGCATCCCCACCAGCCAGGAATGTTGTCAGTGTCCCAGATTTTGGCTATTCTAACAGGTGTGTAGTGTAACAGAATCTTATTTTTGTTTTGTTCAGGTTTTCCTAAAACTCATTTTCACAATTCTTTTTTGATTTGGATACATTTCCCATCCCCAACGTCCAACCCCCTTCACCCAATGTGCACCATTAATACCTTGAGGAACACAAGTGTGGGTTTACTGCTTTGAATCACAAATTTCTGCTCCAGGGTAAATCCACAGCCACATGTCACTGAACAAAGGTCATCATAGGTGAGTTTGTTTCCACTGATGGAGATGCCTTCCCTAAAATTGTCCACCATAGAAGTAAAATTCTTCCCATGCATGATAAGGGGAAACAAACCAGTAACCCAATGTACTACCACCACTTCGGTGAACTCCCTGTGTTTATTGTTACTTTTGGAACAGTTTTCTTCACAAAGGGAAGAAAGTACAAGAGGGAGCATTGTCGAACTTGTGGGTTATAATGAGATGATAATAATCCAATAAGGAAGTAGTTGGATTATAAATCAGAAAGTAAAGATTGTAGGATCTGAATGGAAAACTTAAAACATGTATTTTGGTGCTTTGACTTAAAAATGATCTAAAGGCAAAATTCAATTTTAACTCTGTGGTGTGGGGCTCACAACCCCTTGTAATTTATCCAGTGCTCTTGGACATTGATTAGCAAACTGCTAGGTGACCTCAGTGAGTCATGCCCCATGGAATTCTGTCCCCTATATGTGGGTAGGACCTGTGATGTGTATGTAACCAAGAGAGAACAACACAGATGACGAATGTCACTCTCTCAATTAGGTTATGTTATGTGGCCAAGATGGTGAGGGGCCTTATTCTACAGGACTTGGTCATGGACTGGAGAAAGACCATCCTGCTGGCCTTGGAGAAAGGAGTTACCACATGTCAGGAGACCACAGGCCGTCGCCTCTAGGACTTGAGGGCAGCCTCTACCTGACAGCAAGTTAGAAGCCAGGGGCCCCCCAGTCATACAGCCAGAAAGAAAGGTATTTTGCCAACAGTCTGAATGTATGAGTCAGGGTTCTCCAGGGAAACAGACCAGTATGATATAGAGAGATATAAGAGGAGTTTTATTATGGGAATTATCTAACGTGGTTTTGGAGGACAAGAAGTCCCAGTATCCACCATCTGCAGGCTGGAGAACCAGGAAAGCCAGGAGTGTAACTCAGTCCAAGTCAGAAGGTCTGGAAACCAGACCAGGGAGGCAACAGTGTAACTCCCAGCCTGAGGCCTACGGCCTGAGAACCAGGAACTCTGATGTCCGGGGCAGGAGGAGATGGATGTCTCAGCTCCAGCAGAAAGAAAATTAGCCCATCATCTGCCTTTTTGTTCCATTGGGGCCCTCAGTTTGGATGACACCTACCACATTGGGGAGGGCCATCTCCTTTCCTCAGCCTATGGATTCAAATGTTAGTCCTCCCGGAAATACCCTCCCAGACACACCCAGAAATAATATTTTCCAATTTTCCAAGTAATAATTTTGCTTCTTAAACTAAGTTTACAATCTTTTGCTCTCAGATGAAAATTGCAGGCTGTTGCATTTTGTAAAGCGACTACCGTCATGAAGGTGCCTAAAAGCCAGAGCCCACTTACATGTCAAACACCGTCCCACAGAGTCTGGGGGGAGGTTCCTGTGGTGATCTTTGGGTCATCTAAGTACCCCACCCAGCGGCAAAGCAGCCTGATATGCAGGGCCTATTATTTTCTTAATCTTTGTTTCTCAAATGCACTCTTGTGAAGGGACCTCAGGATACATGTCAGGAAGAATTCATGGATATTTAGTGCAAATCGATAAAGAATTTTAAAATGCTCTCTCTCTACGTATATACATATGTGGAACATTTCAGCTTTCTTTCCTCAGTTTCCAGTAAGAATACTTAGTTATGGTTTTTACCCTGAGATTTATTTTTAGGCAGTATTAAGTTGCCTTATGATTTTGTAGCATATGACAATAAGTAAAGAGATGCAGAGTACAAAAGTAACTTTATTTCTGAAACACCTTTTGTTGTAAATATATATCTGTTTTCCTGGAGGGCCAAAGGACATGGGTTCATTTGTAATATCGTTCCAGCATTCTTTGTGTTTTGTCTCCAAATCCGATGGTTTTGAGACCTTTGTTCTTACTTAGTTGATGGTGCAACATTTCCCGAATGAGCATGTTCTATGAAGTCAACTCAGATTTTATTTTATGTACTAAATATGTCTTAACAGGTACTTAATGAAAGTGTGGTAATTGTGACAGATAGGAAAAGGGAACAAGAAAATTGCAGTTTAGTATAAGTTTCATATAACCATATCAATATTAGGCTTTAAACCAACAGGAAAGCTAAATTTAGGACACCTAATACATACCAGCATTGATATGAGTCATTTCCCTTCCACTAAAGCAACCCAAACCCGAACTTCCTATCTTAGGCTATATCTGCACAAAACAGCAGATTTCAGATCTCAATTCTGCGTGCTTGAGTTCCTCAAAAAAATCTCATTTCAAGTTTGTGCCTTCAATGGAATTTTAAATAATTCCAAGAATGAGAGTAGTTAACACCAAGCATCAGATATTAGTAGAACAGTTTCCCTTTCAACAATGAGATTACATGTCAGTTAAAATTTGCAGATATTGTGAGAGGAAAAGTGAAGTACTTGCATCTTAACAAAATAAAAAGACCTTCACTGAACTAAGACACACAAACACACATAGACAGATGCACACAAACACAGACACACATAGACAGACACACAAACACAGCAACACAGAGAAACACAGACACACATAGACAGACACAAACACAGCAACACAGCAACAGACACACACACATGTAGAAACACATCAACACATACATACACACACGTAGACACACATAGATAGACAAGCATAAACACAGCAACATAGAAACAGAGACAAACACAGCAACATACAGACACATATGCACACACATAGAAACAGACACACACATATGCACAAACAGAGCAACACAGACATACATAAACACATAGACACACATAGACAGACACACGAACACAGCCACACACAGAAACAGGCACACACACTAACCTATGATGATGAATGTCCCTCCACTTCCATTTCATGGTAACATTAATAACCTAGTACTTTCTTCAACACATTAGCCCATTTTATGTTCAAAAGTGAAAGGAAAAAAATCGTCATCTAGTTTCCTGCTTTTAAAATTCCAGGACCTTTTCACTTTGGCCTTAATAAAACTGCTTTCTCTGCTCTCTTTTTTCCTTCCAGGGAAGGATCCTGTCATGTTTAGGTATTTTCCCACAATTTGTACCTTGCTTCTTTTGCTTGACTTGTCACATTATTGACCTGTGGGTGGAGCCAACTGACGATGGCACGTGGCATGTGACTATGTAGGCTCCTTTAGGGCCACTTGCAAGGAGGTTTTCCAGAGAACGAGTTTGGATATCAACCAGAAGTGATCACAGCTCATCTGTGGACCAGCCTTAGCTGGTATTAGTTACACAATATGCTAAATTGGGGTCCTGGTGGATAGAAGTGAGTTCAGTGTTTTCAAATAATAATTAAGACACAGACATTTATTAGTCATCTATTATAGGCTCTAGAAATGGAAGAACACAAATATGAGTGTTCTGTATCCCTCCTTCAAGGAGTTTAATAATTGGACTGAAAAGACATATACTTTTTTTTCAACCTCACAATGAAAACATTGGGAACAAACAAGGACTAAAGTACCAGATGGTCAGGAGAAATAACCCACTGCTGAAAAATTCAGAAACTACACAATGACTGCAAAGATGCTTTCTCACAAAGCTATTCAGTAGTTTACATGTTTTAAATTTGGCATGTGGGCACCATTTGAAAAGGCTTCAAAATATCATATGTGATTGATTCTGAGCCCAAATGGCTTTGATAACCCTGTGGAAGATATAATGATTCTTACTTTGTCAAGGAAATAGGAAGCATTTGCAGGCAGAATATATCCTAATTCTTCAAGGGTCATGCATTCTCTAAAAGCTAAAAGCCTTCTTTTGTCATTAGGTAGGATCAATCTAAGTTTTCTATCACTATATCCAATCCTTAGAGATACTTTTAAACTTGGGAATTTTTTACCTTGAATAAAAATTACCCATGTTTGTGTGCATGTGTGCTTGCACATGTATGTACATATGGTTTGGTGTAGTAATATATATTGGATTCTGGCATTAATTTTTCTCTTCAATAAAATTTCTGACTCTCCTTAAATCATGTGAACAATAGAACTGTCTCTATGATGATACAACTCGAACCCTCTTCTCTATGCCCCAGATGACCTGCCCGGAATATGTGTTCATTCAACAAATATTACTGAGCAGCTATTGGTCTGGTCTTTATTCTAGAAACTCATGGAAAAAAAAAACTAGTAAAAAAAAATAGACAAAAATCTCTGCCCTCATGGAGCATATATTCTATACAATTAGCTATAAACATAACTGACATGTAAATTTTATGATATGCTAGAAGGTAATAAGACCTAAGAAAAAACATATCCAGGTAAGGGATTTCTGGAACGCTGGCTATCGGGGGATTAGGTAGCAATTTTGAATAAACTGTTCCTGGTAGATCTCATACTTGAGGAGACACGTTTTTGCAAAATCTCCAACAGGGTGAAGGAGTGAGCCTGGCACTCTGTCTGGGGAAGAAGCGTCCTGGGCTGAGGGAAGAGGGTTTGGCTCTGATACAGAAGGATGGCTGAGATCAGCAGGAGGAAGATCTGGGAAGAGTGAGGTGTGGGAACAGAGCGAGGGAAGGAGGGGGAGTATGAGAGGAAGCCTGAGAAATGAAGGGAGTCGGTCAGCTCCTCCTGGGCTTTGACTCAGAGTGAAGCACAAGTCATCAGAAGGTTGGAGGATGGGACCCCAGGACCTGACTTCCGGTTTAGGGAGCAATTGGTTACTTATTGAGTTGGAGAATGGGGCAAGGGTGGAGGCTGGAAGACCACACAGTATGGTCCCTGGGGAGGTGGTGGGGTCCTGGACAGGAGCAAAGACTTCCAGAACATAAGAAGCATTCAGATTCCGAATTTAACTTGAAGGAAAAGACAACAGAGGTTTCCAACAGTTTGGATTACACAAAAGTGAGAAAAAGGAAATAAGAGAGACACCTCGGTTTTCAACGTTATTATAGGAAGAACAGAACAGAGTTTTGATCGATGGAGTGTGTGTGGCAAGGGCTACAGAAAGGGCAGGTAGAAGGGACAGGTGGAGAGTTCAGCTTTAGATACACTGAACGTCTGTTAGCAATTCAGGTACAAAGTCGCCCAGAGAGTTGGAGTCCATGTCCAAGAAAGAGGTCTAAGATGGAGATGAACTTTGTCACTGGTGTGTGGACGTTCTTTAAAGCACGAACGCAGGTGAGATCTTGAAGGGTGAGTGTAGATGGAAAGGGCAGAGGGAGAAGGTCCACGCCTCGAGGCCCCAGCACTCAAGGGCCTGGAAAGGAAAGCAAGAACAAGCAAGGAAGACAGAGAAGATGAGATCAATGAGTTCGGGGAAAATATGCCAGAACTGGGTGGTGCCCTAGAAGCTAGAGAGAGAAGGGTTTTAGGTAAGAAGGGGTAAGCAACTCTTCAGATGAGGACCAAGAAAGGCCCATTGTATTCCACAGTGAGGAGATGGTGGTGGCCTGGACAAGACCCTTCTGGAGGAGAGTGGGGGTGGGCGAGTGAAAGCCTGGTTGGAGAAGGAAAGGACATGAAAAGCGTAGGCGATCCTTTTCAGGAATTCTTCTGCAAGGGAGATGCTAGTCAGAGGGTGGTAGGAAAAGCAGACCTATGTTTTCAAGATGGAATAAATAATGGCTTGTTTGCATGCTGCTGGAAATGACTAAGCAGAGAGAGAAAGTACAGTGTTGTGGAGGAGAAAATCAAGAATCCTTGGAGCCATATCCTTGGAGGGGCAAGAGGGGATGAGAACAGGTGAACAGGTGGGCTGACTGGCTTAGCCCAGGAGCACAGGTCACTTGTCTGTAATAAGGGATGGCTGGGGACCAGAGTGCGTGGCCACAGGTGGTGTCGGGTGGGTAGTTATGATGGTGTGGGGTCCTCTTCAGATTCCTTCTGTTTCCTCAGTCAAAGAGAAAACACAACCATCAGTGGAGACTAAGAATGGGGCCTGGAAGATGGTGAAGATGGAGTAGAAGGGGAGGTGTAGGTGTAAGCCCAGATGGATGGCAGGAGGATGGATGAGGGAAATGCGGTATATTATTATAACATTATTACCATGATGGCCCGGCAGCCCTCAGGGTGCATCGTGTTTGTGATCGTAGGTTAAAGATGACACCACTCAGCCTGGTTGTGTGTTTTCCTCAGTGTCACAGCTGCAGGGGGGGTTGTTTCCACCATGGTTGTGGTTTTCCCAAGTGAGTACCTCAAAACATGGGAGGAGCAAAGGGATGGAGGGTTTAGACGGTCAGGGATCACTAGACATTGTGTATATCCTCTTAACGAGAAATAGAGTGGTCGAAACAAAACAGAAGAAAGCACTATGGAGGATAGAGACCATGAAAGTGAAGAAAACTTGGACAAACAAACCAACCAGTTCACTGAGTATAAAAGCATCTACTTGATGCCTTAAGAATAACTGAAGGAGATTACATCATAGCCCATAAAAGACAACACTGCCACGGCCCTAAATTTCCCAGGCCACTTGCTGGGGGCAGTGGCCCCCCTCTTGCTCAGGGCTGTGGCGCCATCTTGCTCGGGCACCATTTCTGGTGAAACACCCTCATTCTACTGTTTCAGGATACCCATGCCCTGGATTCAGCCCCTCGGGGGAAGGCAGGATAGCCTTGTTGATGATTATGCAGAATGATACTGCTCTCGTTTCTCTAAAACGTCTACATTACCTATGCCAGGAAACCTGCCTCTCATTACCAGTCAGACCAAGTAAGGTGTTTTGCTCAAAGCACAGTTTTAACACAACCATTTCCTTTTCTCATTATAGTATCACTTAGAAATATCGACTATATATTGTAATTAATTGCTCAATTGTCCACTTCTCTCATTAGAAAGCCGAGTCTCTGAAGTCAGGCACTGTGGTTTATTCACTATTACTTCCCTGAAATAAAACCCATTTTGACTATATTTCATATCATTCATAAAAATGAATTCCACATGGGTTACAGATCTAAATATGAAAGGAAAACAACAAAACCTCTAAAAGAAAATATGAGGATATCTTCATGACCTTGGGGTGAGTAAAGAGTTCTTAAAAAGAAGGCCAAAACACTGAGTATAAAGGAAAAATTTATAAACTGGCCTTTATTATAATTAAGAACTTTCATCAAAAGATGCCATTAGCAGAGTGAAAAGACCAAGCCACAGACTGGGAGAAGATATTTGCAATTCAAACGGCACCAAGGACTTATGTCCAGAATATATAAAGAAGTTCTACAAATCAATAAAAGACAGACAATCCCATGGAAATACACTCCAGACAACTGAACAGCCACTTCACAAAAGAGGCTATACAAACAGCCAATAAATACATGAAAAAGTGTCCACCTCATTAATCACAGGGAAATGCAACTTACAGTCAATGAGATCCCACTAGTCACCAACCAACTGGCGTGGCTGAAACACAGGTTGGCTAGCAGTGGGAGTCAGGGGGAGTGCGGGACCAGCTAGAACTCTCAGCCACTGCCGGTGGAAGGAAACATCCACGTGTGCAATGTTCTAAAATAGGACATACACATGAAGTGCCACCAGGAGTTCTACTCCTAGGAACATATCCACCGAACTGAGGACAAACGTTCACCCAAAGATATGTCCAAGAATCTTACACTGAAACTCTTCATGACAACTCAAAGGGCCAACCAACCAACTCATCTAAAGTGTAGGAGGGATAAGTGGATTGTGGTCTATTCAAACATTGCGATAACTCCCTAAAAGTTTTAAAATGCAAAGGCTCATCTCAAGTGTTAAAGTCAGGATAGCAGATGCCTTTGGGAGAGGCCAGGGGCTGGGAGGCATGGGAAGGGTCTGGGGTGATGGTAGTATTTTATTTCCTGCTCTGGGTGGGGATGACACAGATGCATTTGCTTTGTCAGAATTCTTCACCTAGTGCACTTCAATTGCGCACATTTTTACGATTTGTACACTTTTCAGTTTGTGAGCTGTACTACAGTAAATTTCACTCAAATTATTCGCTTGTGTTCAAGGGTAATTAAAATTCTAGAATTATTGTCTAAATAAAGAAATGACAATGCCATGAGAAACCAACTGAGTTGGATGTTACGAACGAGAAAGAAGAGAAAGAGCTTGGCGATCTCCATCCCTAAGCAATACATTCCCCATCACTCTGGAGGGATGCAGCGAGGGTTCTGTGCTGATTAGATAGACCAGTCTGAATGTTTCTGTGCTGTCATAGCTCCTTTTCATAATGATGTATTATAGGACTTCCTTTGCTTCTTCTATGGCTGTTAAAGATGCTGACCTTAAGAGACTACATTGCAGTAGTAAAATGAGCTCTAAGATCTCAGGTTGGCTGTGAGCTACCACAGGCCCATGACCTTACTATATTTACCAGTCATAGCACACCTTGGTCATTAATTTGCCAAGTGCTTGGAGCCATCTCAGCTATGAAACCTGCTGTATGAGCCCAAATTCTATTCTCTCATATTTGATTAATATCATCTGAAATATCATTAAAATTTTTTAATGCAGATGTGTGGATTAAAGCTACTCTAGAGCTTTCCTGACATAAGCATTGACAAATTACCTGCAAATTTCAGTTTGCACAAGTGATTAATCTGCTCTTCTGCAGTTGAAATTAATTATTACTTTCATATTTACATGACTTGCTCTGGTATGTCCAACCATTAACATGCTGCCATATGCCCCAGATCATTTTTAAACACAATATATATTTAATGTACAACAAGGACAAAGAACAAGAGGGAATCAGATGAGAACTCTCACATTACATGTCTTAGATTCAGGTTGAGCTGGATAATTCTTTTTTTAAATTTATTTGGTGAAGTTATTCAAATATTTTATTATTCTGTCTTCACAGAAGCTTAATAGGATAGTATCATTACTGTAATTAAGTGGACCAGTGTATACTTTCCCCAATATATCTGTAAATATTAGCATGATTTACTTACGAACAATATATTTGGAGGTTTCCACTTTCTCTTACAAGCTGTCTTATGGGAGTGAATACAGAGGAGGCTTTTAGAAGGTTGAATATGTGGGACTAATCCAAGGGCTGGAGGGCTGAGAGCCACCCGGACATGATTTGTTCTGTCTTCCTGCCGGTGCGACAGTTCACCTGCACCAGGTCAGACAGATGGGTGTTTATCTTGCTCTCCAGGGAAAGAGACTTTGTAACTTGCATACAGTTTGTGATGTTGAGGCACCCTTAGCTGTTTGAGAATATGAATGCATAATAAAAATAACTTCAGTCAAAACTAGAGCAAGAGTGTCCATTTATTAGGTGCTGATTCAGTTCCGAGCATTGTTTAGGTTCTTTACATACATTGTCTTGTGAAGATATTTATTGTAATTTCCTTGTTGTAGTTAACAAAACCGAGGCTTACATTGCCTAAGGCCAGAGCTGGAAAAGGTCTCAGTACTGGTGAGGGACGTTTGGAAAGTAGAATCTGCATGTGGTTAAGAATGTAAGTGATGAGTATAAAATATAATATATTCATGTAAATGCCCCCTCGCTTTTTCTGTGTGGGCGCCAGAAAATTGTATGCTTTGTTCCTCGCCTTGGCAGACATGAGTAGGCAGGATCTATATTGAGTGTCTTCTAGCCTTTTTTGGTTAAAGCTGATGCTTCCAGGGTTCCTGTTCAAGGCTGTCAGTTCTTGTTATGTGCAGTTATACTCGGGCATTGGTGCGAAAGGGAAGAAATGTCCAGTGAGACACTGACTGACACTGAGGCCCGGAGAGGCTGATTGATGAGGGAACAATCATCAAATGATACCAACTGGATTTTCACTGTTGCTCTCTCTGTATTTCAGTTTGGCTGATGTCCATTGTCCTGTTGCTTCAATCAACTGGTTCTCTCCTTGGTGGTACTGAGCCTACTGAAGACTCTGTTAGGTGCATTCTTCATCTGTGTTACCCTGGGATTTGTGTTTGTTGGATCAGTATTGTATGTGACTCTTTCTTACAATTTCCGTCTCTGCTGAAATGCACCGTCTCTTCACGCCTTTTCCACCAGAGCCTTTAACACACTAATCACTGTTATTTAAAGATACCTATCTGAGGGTAAAAATGTCTGGGCCACTTGAGTCTGGTTCTGTTCACCATGTTGTCTCCTGAAAATGGCATGTGTCTTTCTTCCTTGCTTTTTTTTGCCCATTACTTTTAACTGAATACTTGATATTCGGTGTGGAGAGGAAGACTGAGACAGGGCACACCCCTTCTGCCTGGCTGTTGGGACGGGAGGTAACGGGATTGAGCTGTGCTTGGGTCCTATTGTTGTTCTGTTTCCTTCTGACCACTAACTCCGAATTCCTCCAGAATTCCCCTGAGCTGAGGGTGGGACCAGAGGACGGGGAGCTTTCCATGGTCCTGCTGCACCCTCAGCTTGAAGCTTTCCCTGTGCGCCTGAGCCATGGCTGGCCTCTCCAAGCTCTGGCCCTGTCTGGTGGTGGTGGATTGTTCTGCTTTTGTGTTAGTGTTTGCTGGTCAGGTAGTGGGGGCTGTGCAGGGGCTGGCGGGCCTCTGTGGTCCTGGTTCAGCCTCAGTCTTGGGTGGGCCTGTGTGGGCCTGGGTCTCACAGGTGGGAATTTCTCAGTGGTCCTCTGTGATCCCCTCACGGCAGCCGATCTCTGCCTCGCATATTTGTGGGGGGTCTCGTGCCAGGGAGGAGTCCCTGCCCCTCTTGCTGTATAGGAGACTTCAATGGGGAAGGGCTTGGCCTGGGGCCATTTCTGGCCCCTCCTCCAGGGTATCCTTCCTCCACTCTCGGTGGGTCTGCACCTGCGCTGAGTGACAGCTCTTGCTACTCCTCCGCCGGCAGCTGTGTGACATGCCCTTCCCACAGTGGCGGCCACTCTCCTCCAGGGAGGAGCCCTTCCCGGCCCCGCCCACCATCTTTCTCATGAGCGCCCATGGAGGCCATGGAGACATGCCTGCGAGTGCCTGCAAACTCCCCCTGAGCCCGGGGCCCCGGCAGTTCTCTGCTTTGAGCCAGCCCACGTTCACACTCAGTACAGTGTTGGAATGTAGGGTCCTCTTCCCCACATGCCTGGCCCTGGCTTCCTCCTCCCGGGCTAAGCCACCCTCCTGTGCTCTCTGTCCTTGGATGGCCTCTTCCCTCAGATTTCACGCTTCTTGTTTGTCCTACGATCTCAGCTCTCTGGTAGGTTCAAGAAAAGGTATCATTTTATAGATTGTGGGGTTTTTCTTTGTTGTTACGTTCAGAGCAGCTTTTTTCCAGCTTTCTATATCCTGTGCAGAAGTGAGTTCATGACGAATAGTACGACTTGGATTTCTCTCTTGAAAGTATGCATCTCCTCTCCTCTCTGCCTCGTTCCTAAGGGTGACCTAACCAAACGCGGCCCTCCATCCGAGGTGTTTCTGTGCTGGGTCTAGACCACTCGGCTCCTGGTTACTCATCACTCATCAAGCTGTAGCCTTCCTCATCTTTTCTTCTCCTTTTAAAAGTTCTTCACACACACAGCCTTACATGAATCTATAAATGTGATCTTATCATGAACTGTGACTTTTTTCAAAAAGCTATAACAATTTACATTTTATGTAATATATGAGGGTGTCCACTTTCTGTATCTCTGCTGGCGGCAGTGGTTACTTTACCCTGTCTACCAAGTATAGATGGTAGTTCATTGTCACCATAGTCAGCATGTCTCTGATGGTAAGTTTGCACATATTGCCATAAATTCCCAGGTCATTTAGATTTGCGCTTCTGTGAATTGCTTCTTCACAATATTTGCCCATTTTCCTATTGGGTTGTTTTTCCTCTTCAGATGGATTTGTCACATCTTTGTATGATTTATATTATTAGCAATTTCCCCCCAAATAATAGTTGTTCTATTCACATTGTTCATGATACATTTTATCATATGAATATTTTATTTCTGTAAAATAGGATATGTGCGTCTTTACTTTATAGCTTCTGAGATTCTAATAGTTGTTTAATGAGCCTGCCCAGTCCTTAGATGATACCTGCCAAAGTGCACAGACACAGTTTGTTGATGCAGCACAGAAAAGTAGGGGTTGTTTAATCATGTAATCTGTAGCTCACAGAAGAAATGGGGGGGCACCACTCCCCTGCCATACTGCAGAGCTGGGGTTGGTGGGGTGTCTAAGGATCCCTGTCACTTTACATGTGCAGGGGGGTGGGTAACAGCTAAGCCCTGGTGTCACAGGAGCCAGGGGAGCTTGCCCCTTGTGAGCCCCAAGGAGCACTGATGTCCTGATAAACTGGGAAAAGGGGGATGCTGAGCTCCCCAGGCCTCCTGAATTTATCTCTACTCACTTAGGTTCTTCCAAAACCATGTTACCTCATTGTTTTATTTCAAGTATTTCCTCACTTGGAATCCATTTTTATATGAGGCAAAACAGTGTTCACATTTTATCGTTTTCCAGATATGTAACTATTTTTGCCAGCCCCGTTTACTAAAGAGTCTATCCTTTTCTCACTAACTAGAAATATTATCCTTATTATATATTAACCTCTCAGGTTTTTCATTTATCTATTTGAATATCTCTATGCTAATGACATATTCATTTTATTTTAATGGCTTTCTAGTTTTTTTCGTTCTGATATCTACTAAGTCACATCATTTGCCTACTAGTTTACATAATTCAAAATTATTCTTGGCTATTTTTTGACATTTATTTTCTCATAAAAGTTTGGTCATGTAACTTAAAGGGAATTTGATGTAATAATTAACATATATTACATTTGAAATATTTAACATTTTATATATCAAAGAGCTCTCATTCCAGAATATTGTATATCTTTCCATTTGTTCATATGTTATATTGTTCAAGAAGATATTCTGTTTCTCTTGATGTACATCCTGTTTCCTTCTTGCTAGTTTATACTTAATAAATATCTCATGCTTTTCTCATTATTATGAGATTTTTTTTCCATTTTCCTCTAAGTTCTAATTATTAAACTAAAAAAACCCTAATGGCTTTTATATATTTATCTTATATCCATTCACCTTACTGAATTCTTCTATTAATTCCAATTATTTAGAAAGAGCCTTTTGGGTTTTCTAGTTGTAAAACTGTCTCATAAAAAAGGAGGTATTTTTATCTTTTGAAAACTTCACACCACTTATTAAACTCTTTAATTATAGTGACTAGATCCCTGAAGACAATATTTAATTATAATTGTAATAGTAAGGATACATATCTAGTGTCTAACTTTAATTAAAATAAATTTTGCATTTTACCCTTTAAAATAATAATTACAATTGTCTTGTAGAAATAATTATTATTGTACTTAAGCACTTCATATATACTCCTTTTTTAAACAAAGTTTTAAAGAGGAATGGCTAAAGAGGAGTTCCATTAAATATCTTGTAGCACTTTACTTTAATTTTCTCTTTTATGTTTGCATAATGGATCTTACATGACGGAGCAGTGACTCATCTTTCTGTCTGCTGCATGCCCACACCCACCCAGCTGCATGTGGCTGGAGCAGAATAAACACACCTTAGGTGAATTCTCAGAGACGCCCACTGTCATCCCGTATTGGTAGGGTCATGTCGCTCTCCCACTCCCACTCTCCTCGCCCCTCAAGCTCCTGCCCTTCTCCACCATTCTCACCTGGTTGGTGACATCCCTTTCGGTCTCTCTGAGGAGATGGAAGCAGTCTGAAGAGGATGTTCACAGACTCACCCCACCACACACACACGCACTCACACTGACCACCTGCAAGCATATCCACGTCCTCTCCCGTCACTCTTAACCCGAGCCACCTCCCCTCTACCATGTGTATTAGATCCCTTTCCTCCAACTGGTCCAGGGACATTGCTCCAGGAATGCTCCCTCTTTCTTCTCATTAATTAATCTTCCCCATCAATATGTAAACATGCTGTTATCTCTCTGATCATTAAGCAAATACAAATCTCTCTTTATTCTATCTTCCTGTCCAAGTTTTGCCTCATTTTCTCTGTTCCTCACAGTGAAACTCCTCTGAGTTGTCTGAACTTCCTTTCTCCACTTCATGTCTCCCTCTGATTAGGTTTCTGACCTCCAGGGCGCCACTAAAATAACTCTTTTTTTTTTTTTTTTTTTTGCGGTACACAGGCCTCTCACTGTTGTGGCCCCTCCCGTTGTGGAGCACAGGCTCTGGACACGCAGGCTCAGCAGCCATGGCTCACGGGCACAGCCGCTCTGAGGCATGTGGGATCTTCCCGGACCGGGGCATGAACCCGTGTCTCCTGCATCGGCAGGCGGACTCTCAACCACTGTGCCACCAGGGAAGCCCTAAAATAACTCTTGACTTTGGAATACCTCCTCGGACTTCCTCCATCTCTATTTAAACCGTCTTGGAAATCTCATCCAATGTCACAGCTTTAAGTCACCAGTATAGCTCAAGACTCCCAAACTTCCATTTCCAACCAGGAACTCTCCCCACTAACTCAGGTCCCATGTTTCCAACTTGTGTTTGATACCATTTGGATGTCTAGTAAGTATCTTAAACTTGAAGTCTTCAAAACTTAGCT
Organism: Mesoplodon mirus; assembly: GCF_964341445.2. Lineage (NCBI taxonomy): Eukaryota > Metazoa > Chordata > Mammalia > Artiodactyla > Ziphiidae > Mesoplodon > Mesoplodon mirus. The sequence goes on along the minus strand of NC_138979.1, from coordinate 26,657,522 downwards.
GTGACCTCTCCCTACCATCACCTAGATGTGCTGATCTCACAGTCTTTTATGCTCACTGTATGGTTATTTTTAATGCAGGCTTCTCAAGCCACAATCCTTGAAGTCATCCTTATCCCTTCGTTTTCTTCCTCCTGTCACAAATTCAATCCATCAGAATATCCTTTTGATTCTATCTTAAAAATGCATCCATGGTCACATCACGTCTCATCATGTTTACTGTTACTACCACAATCTAAGGCGCTGTGAACTCTTGCCTGGGTCAGTGCAGAAGCTTCCTTCCTGGTTTCCAACCTCAACCCTTGTCCCTTTCAGTTCAACCCCAGTGCAGCAGCCAGAGTGGCACTGCTGAAAGAGGGGTCAGATAACACCAGCTCTGCATTGAACGCCTTCTGATGGCTTCTTAAAAGGCATCATCATTACTGCCTGTGATGCCCCATTACTGTAGTGACCCTACAGAGAGAACTTATGGGGAAAGAGAAAGACACCTGAGGAGCCCCAGCCACACCAGCCTCAAATATTTGAGGTCTTCCTGAATGCTGAGCTTTTGGTTGATTACCATCTCCTGCCTTCAAGCAGATGCTGAGTGGAGTAGAGACAAGCTGTCCCTGTGAACACTACCTAGATTCCAGCTTCATAAGTAAGATAAATGTTGCTGACATTTTAGGCCACTAAGTTTTGGTGTGGTTTGTTATGCAGCCATAGATAACTGGAACATAAGGGTATCACATCTTTTGTACCCTCCTCAGGGGTTATTTTTGTCCAGACAACATGTCTTCATGTTGCCCCTCAGGATTTGCACTGGCATATTCCTCTTCCAGAGTCAGGCTCCCCAGACATCTCCTAGGCCCACATACTTGGTCTGGTCTTTACTAGCAACCTGAGAGGTGCCTTCTCTGACAAATCCAAATAGATCACCCTAAGTAGCCGATTCCTCCCAACTAACCTCTCTGTCTACATCCTCTGTTTAATATTCTTCCATTTTCACTTACCACCCTCTAACATCATAGGTATATATCATCCATTTATTTTGTTTGCTGTCATGAAACAGGTTAGATGCTCATCAGAAAAAATTTTGATAAATTAGGAAAATAATGCAGGAATACAATTCTAATATTTTACTAATTTTTTTGTCCATCTTCATAAATCAGACCTAGCTACAATGTCCCTGAATTGTTCTATCTTTATCAGATTTTTAAAAGAGCTATGTTGCCTTTGTAAAGTGAATTGGGAGGCCTTTCATCTTTTTTCTGAGGCCTGGAATAATTTAACTTTGAAAAGCTCTCTCTCTTGAAGGTTATATAAATTCATGTTACATAAACCTCAGCTGGGACTCCATCTGTCCTTGGTGCCTTTTTCAATGGTAGATCTCTAAGTGTCTTTTTCTAAACTTTCTTATGGTAACTGATGTATTTAAGTTTCCCCTTCCTATCTTCTTGGGTGAATTTTGGCAATATATATTTTGCTGGGAAATCATCCATTTCCTCTAAATTTTCAAATGTCTTGTCAGAAAGTTTCATATACACGTATATTTTTATGACTGCTTTAATCACTTCTATATCTATAGTTATTCCTTGGTTCTCTCTCTTAGAAAAACTATTTTTTTTGCCTTCTCTCTTTTTCCTTTAAACAAGCACATGAGGCATTCATATAAATAAACTGACCTAAATTAGACTTGAATTTTTAAATTTCTGCTACCTTTAAAATTTTTCATTAATTTTAGCTTTTGTTATGAAATTCCATTTCCTGTTTGCTTTTTGTTTAAATTATTTTATATATTCTTAGGATGGGCACAACCCTTTTTATTGCTTAACTTTCTTTGTAAATAATGATGATGTTTCAGGTCAATTTTCTCCCCTCTGCTATGAACTGCTTTCATTTTGACCCACAGATTTAGCTATGAAGAACATTCTTCTTCATAACTTTTTACATAGTTGTAATTTTCCTTTTGATTTTCTCTTTGATCCAAGAGCTATCTGTCTAGGAATATTCTTCTTAATTCCTAAGGGATTCTGACTTTTGGTCCCTTTATATTATTAATTATTTCTGATCTTATTAGTTCATGTTCACAGAGTGAACCCAGTAAAGCTTTTATTTTAAAAAATGTACTTATTGTATGGATACACAAAAGACCCCAAATAACCAAAGCAGTCTCGAGGGAAAAAAACAGAGCTGGAGGAATCAGACTCCCTGACTTCAGACTATACAAAGCTACAGTAATCAAGACAATATGGTACTGGCACGAAAACAGAAATATAGATCAATGGAACAGGATAGAAAGCCCAGAGATAAACCCACACACCTATGGTCAACTAATCTATGACAAAGGAGGCAAGGATATACAATGGAGAAAAGACAGTCTCTTCAATAAGTGGTGCTGGGAAAACTGGACAGCTACCTGTAAAAGAATGAAATTAGAGCACTCCTAACACCATACACAAAAATAAACTCAAAATGGTTAGAGACCTAAATGTAAATAAAACTCTTCAAGGAAAACATAGGAAGAACACACTTTGACATAAATCACAGCAAGATCTTTTTTGATCCACCTCCTAGAGTAATGAAAATAAAAACAAAAATAAACAAATGGGACCTAAAGAAACTTAAAAGCTTTTGCAAAGCAAAGGAAACTACAAACAAGACAAAAAGACAACCCTCAGAATGGGAGAATATATTTGCAAACGAATCAACGGACAAAGGATTAATCTCCAAAATATATAAACAGCTCATGAAGCTCAATATTTAAAAAACAAACAACACAATCCAAAAATGGGCAGAAGACCTAAATAGACATTTGTCCAAAGAAGACATACAGATGGTCAAGAAACACATGAAAAGCTGCTCAACATAACTAATTATTAGAGAAATGCAAATCAAAACTACTGTGAGGTATCACCTCACAGAATGGGCATCATCGGAATATCTACAAACAACAAATGCTGGAGTGGGTGTCGAGAAAAGGGAACCCTCTTGAACTGTTAGTGGGAATGTAAATTGATACAGCCACTATGGAGAACAGTATGGAGGTTCCTTAAAAAACTAAAAATAGAACTACCATATGACCCAGCAATTCCACTACTGGGCATATACCCAGAGAAAACCATAATTCAAAAAGACACATGCACCCCAATGTTCATTGCAGCACTATTTACAGTAGCCAGGTCATGGAAGCACTAAATGCCCATCGACAGACGAATGGATAAGGAAGATGTGGTACATATATACAATGGAATATTACTCAGCCATTAAAAAGGAACGAAATTGGGCCATTTGTAGAGATGTGGATGGATCTAGAAACTGTCATACAGAGTGAAGTAAGTCAGAAAGAGAAAAACAAATATCGTATATTAATGCATATATATGGAACCTAGGAAAATGGTACAGATGAACTGGTTTGAAGGGCAGAAACTGAGACACGGATATAGAGAACAAACATATGGACACCAAGGGGGGAAAGTGGCGGGGCGGGGCGGGGGGAGATGGGGATTGACATATATACACTAATACATGTAAAATGGATAACTAATTTAAAAATAAATAAATAAATAAGTAAAAATTTTAAAAATTAAATTAAAAAAATGTACTTAGGCATTCTTTTGGGCTAAGAAAGTGACTTATTTTATAAATGTTCCATGAACATGGGCATAAAAAATTGTCTTTTCAAGGAATGTGATATTTGGTATATACCAATTAAACCACACATATTCATTTTATTATTATTTAATTATTTCATGGAATTTTTTTGTCTTTTAAATCTGTCCAAATTCCAAAAAAGCAGATTAAAATATCCCACTCAATTTATAATAACAGTTTAGTTTTTGCTTTATTTGGTTAGGCCTGTATGGCTTGGTACATATGAAAACTAGAATGTTCCTCTTTATTTCTTTGTGCTTTAAATTCCAAAGTTAACATTTTCCCAGATTGTCATTCTAACTTTAATTTTTGTTTCCATTTGTAGACTATCTATTTATTGCCCACCCTGAGCTTGCTATTATAATGCATTTGCTATTTGGCATCAGGATTTCCCAAAGAATTCTTTCATGTAGAGCGTAAGGCTGATATATTTTCCAAATAACTGCATATTCATAACATTGTTGGTTTTGAAAGCTGGTAGATATTTCTCATATATTATCTCAAGATGTTACTCTAGTATCATGTAGAATCCCTTTGCTCAATAATAGATTTAAGATGTTGCAATGTCTTATATTTATTTCTCTATTTGCTTCTTTATTTCTTACAACTCATATTATTATTTTCCTTATCTAAGGCATACCTGGAAAATTTTTCACAAGTCCATTAATTTCTTCTTTTCCTTCTAGAACTCACGTTTTTCTCACAGTCTTCTCTGAGGTTTACTTTCCTGGTCTCTCATATTCTGTCCATGATTCTAGCTCTACAATTTTGTTCTGTGCTTAGAGATATTTCCTAGAATTGGTTTTCCAGGTTTCTAACGTGGTACTCAATGGTAACCATCTTCTTTTCCAGATCATCTAGAAGATAGTTTAGATTGTAGCTTCAGAGACTCTTCTTTGAGTAGCACTTGGATCTCTTTCCCTGGAGCCATTGTCTGTGCTCTGGTTCACCAAGAGGATGTGTCTTGTTGTCACTGCCTTCCCTCTTTCTCGGGCTGTGCAGACCTCTTGGGTGTGCGCTACTTTGCTTGCTCACGGCTGCTCACATCTGCTTGTGTTCTGCCCCACAGATCGTGGCGATGCTGGAACTGGAGACAGGCGAGATCCTTCCTCCCTCCATGGCCACCAGTGAAACCACCTCCTGAGATGCCTGGACGAGCCTCTTCCCACTCATCTGCTTCCTGGTTCTCCCATCCAGGAACAGGTAGGGCTCTGCCCCCTGCAGCTGTTTCTTCACCTTTAAGAGGTCAGGGCGACTGAATGAGCTCAGGCAGAGCCTGCTGCAGTGACCTCCTCCCCAGGGGTCTCCACTTCTCTGCCAACTAGGCACTTCCCATGACTCACTGCTCTAAGTTCTTGACTACTGAGGACCCCAGTGTCAATGGTACCCAGATTACTGCCCAGCTTATGGAGGATTGAGCCCATGCCAATTTCCCTGCAGGGCTTCCCACAGAGCCTGCTGCCTTACCAGATTGCATTCAGGGGTCTGCCCACTGCTGCCTTAGACATGGGACAGCAGTCCCAGGAAGTCGTGTTGGTGATGGAGGGAAAGAGACATATTTAGGTGGCCTCTTCCCAGACCCTCTGCTCAGTGTCTTCCTGATTGTCTCCCATGAATGCCTTATGGATTCTTTTTAAAATCACTACTCTTTTGTCCTCAATGGAATTTCTTTTGTTGTTTTCCATATACTTCCAAGATGTTAAAACTCTAGTTTAAATTAATCTTCAAACTTCTCTTTGTAGTACTTAAAAACCGCCATCTATTTTATAGTTTGTATTTTTGCTCTACACATACTTAAAAAGTATTAGATTAAACAACAACAACACAAAGTGTTCTAAACTGAATTCCTTTTCTGAACAAATTTCCAGCCAGCTCTGATCATCATCCTATTTGGGTTCCTATCATTTGTGGATGGGGTTTCTATTTAGATGCCCGTGTTGACATACTGCTCAGAACAGACCATTGACGGGTGCATCGGGACACAGCTCTAAGTCAGATGACCACTGGTGATGACCATATGGGTAAACAAATGCTCTGACTGAGTATCCACCTATTCTCTACGATTGTTCAGTGTGGTCCTGAGGCGGTGAGCTTGCATGAGGTAAGAGGTACCTTCAGGGAACGAGATGCTGAAGTCAGGGCCTCTGCTGGGCAGTTGATCGGAACCAGTTTTCTTCATAAATGCTGAGAACGCAGGCCTGGGTGATTCAGTCCCAGAATGTACTTGGTTCTGATTGCTGGAGTCCAAGCAGCTGCCCTGAGGATTCCCTCCTGGCCTCCCTGACAAGGGACTTAACCGTGCTGTGACAGTTGGCTCTGTTTAAAGTTGTGCTCCTTAATATTTTTTCATCAGCTTGGCTCTTTTCAGTGAAAAAATCTTCCTCATTGTTGAAAGCATGAATGTAGGAACCAATCAACCTACCAATTTTAGGATAAAATATTTTCATCATCTGGTTCAACTATTTCTCAAGTGTGCTAGGTGATTTTGCTTGTATTCACTCTTCTTTTTCCAAGAAGGTTACACTTACACTGAATACATGTTAAGTGCCTGTATTTGCATGTTGGTTTTCTCCTTTAATGTTGGGTACTTTCTATTTCAGGATTACCAGTGCGTCACTCATGCCTATAAGTGAAGTAGACCTTTTTTTTTTTTTTTGCAGTACGCGGGCTTCTCACTGTTGTGGCCTCTCCCGTCGCGGAGCACAGGCTCTGGACGCGCAGGCTCAGCGGCCATGGCTCACGGGCCTAGCCACTCCACGGCATGTGGGATCTTCCCGGACCGGGGCACCTGCATCGGCAGGTGGACTCTCAACCACTGCGCCACCAGGGAAGCCCGAAGTGGACCTTTTGATGGGTCTCCCTGGAAGCAGCACGGCCCACCTCCAGCACATGCAAATGGCCTGGTGTCTCATCATCTGCTAATCTGACTGCTTTTCTGTTTCAGCTGCACTAGGTGACAACCAAGGCTCTCAAATATTCTTTGAATTGTTATTTCAGGATTTCATACTTCTCCAGGCCCTCGCCTAACAGCCTAGTAAACTGACAAGGAGGGAAGTGATGTGCCTTACATTAGGGACAGGCTGATGAAACAGGGAAGCTTGAACCCCTCCTACATCCAATGCATATTTCTTTTATCAGTGCCTCAGGCTGCCTGGTTTTAATATGTAATTAAACAAAATAAAACAACAGAAAAAAATCTGTACCAACTCATTCTCTTTAAAACGATTGCATTTCAGTAGCATAAACAAAGTGCCTTAATAGTTATAATTCCATTTAAAAAAATCCATGTTGCTCCCTGTGGACTAGACTATGGCACCTGGAATAGCTGGGGAGAAGGCTGTGCTGTGTCACCATCGACAGAGCACAGACCCTTCCTGATTTCCCCGTGTGAACTGGTTCTTACGAGAGAGAGTTGTTGCCAAACTGTTGAAAGAGGGCTAAGTGAGCTAAATACACTGAAGGTAGAGAGAGTCATTAAGAGCAAGCTCAGGCGGAGTCCCTGAGGGACAGTAACCCTGGGTGCCCAGGGCAGTGAGAGGAATAAAACCATTTTAGGAGAATTCCTCTGTAGCAAAAGGGGAATTTTAAAAAGTTTACATTCTATTTTGGTTTGTTTCTGTTTTGTTATTTTAATGCTTTATTATCTGGAAAATTAAAGGCCATAGCAAAATGCTGCAAAGGGTATAGAGAAAAGGGAACCCTCCTACACTGTTGGTGGGAATGTAAGTTGGTGCAGCCACTATGGAGAACAGTATGGAGGTTTCTCAAAAAACTAAAGATAGGGCTTCCCTGGTGGTGCAGTGGTTGAGAGTCTGCCTGCCGATGCAGGGGACATGGGTTTGTGCCCCGGTCCAGGAAGATCCCACATGCTGTGGAGCAGCTGGGCCCATGAGCCATGGCCGCTGAGCCTGCGCATCCGGAGCCTGTGCTCCGCAACGGGAGAGACCACAACAATGAGAGGCTCGCGTACTGAAAAAAAAAAAAGAAACTAAAAATAGAACTACTATATGATTCAGCAATCCCACTCTTGGGCATATAATTTGAAAACAATAATTTGAAAAGATATGGTCACTATTTACAATAGCCAAGACATGGAAGCTCCCAAATGTCCATCAACAGATGAATGGATAAAGAAGATGTGGTACATATATATATAGATAGATAGATAGATAGATACAATGGAATATTACTCAGCCATAAAAAGGAATGAAGTAATGCCATTTGCAAAACATGGATAGACCTACAGATTGTCATACTAAATGAAGTAAGTCAGAAAGAGAAAGACAAATACCACAATATCACTTACATGTGGAATCTAAAATATGACACAAATGAACTTATCTACAAAAGAGAAACAGACTCACAGACACAGAGAACAGACTTGTGGTTGTCAAGTGGGTGGAGGGTAGGGGAGGGAAGGATTGGGAGTTTGGAGTTAGCAGATACAAACTATTATATATAGAATCGATAAACAACAAGGTCCCACTGTATAGCACAGAGAACTGTATTCAATATCCTAATAATAAACCACAATAGAAAAGAATATGAAAAAGAATATATATATATATATGTATAGCTGAATCACTTTGCTGTACACCAGAAATTATCACAACATTGTAAATCAACTATACTTCAATAAAATAAATGTAAAGATATTAAGGCAATAGCATATGTTCTGAGTATGCTGGTCAGCTCGGACTGCACCTGATTCAGTGGGTTACATCTCCACCCTCTGACCAGAGCAGGCAGGAAGAATTAAGTGAGGGCAACCAGTCTGAGATGATTTGAGAACTTCTCAAGGGGCTGAGCCACTGCTGCCAAGACTTTTCCAAGGAAATAGACAACCGAGAGAGGTGGATTACATGGTTATTGTCCTAGAAGAAGGAGCTCAATCTTTTAATAAAATATGGCAGAGGAGACATTCTATAGAGACTATCTGAAACGTGGCTTAGAATTACCTGCCGGGACAGCTTCTGAGGAGCCAAGAATGATTGAAGGCAAAGAAACGATCCGTTTTTAAAGGACTCATAGATCGTCAGCATACTTTGAAGTGGGTGGGACTGAAATGAAATAGTGGAGATAAACCGTAAGTGAATTCATCCCTGGCAGGAACAAGATCCTGTTCTGAAGATGAGAAGCTGCACTATTAACAGCAGGTCAGAAGAGGAAGAAAAGCAGGGGAAGGCCTGTAATGGAATGAACCACGTGTTCAGCCTGCAAAGGCAAAGCCAGGAGGAGGGTATCTGTCCTGCTAACTAACTGCCTGGATGTCTTGCATTATTCTATTTTGCACAAGCCATGCCCACAAAAACACCACTGCAACTCACTTTGTGTTGATGTGAACATTTTTAAACATGACTTCTTGTTGTTGTTGTTGTTGTTTTCTTTGTGATATGCGGGCCTCTCACTGTTGTGGCCTCTCCTGCTGTGGAGCACAGGCTCCGGACGCGCAGACTCAGCGGCCATGGCTCACGGGCCCAGCCGCTCTGTGACACGTGGGATCTTCCCGGGCTGGGGCACGAACCCGTGTCCCCTGCATCAGCAGGCGGACTCTCAACCACTGCGCCACTAGGGAAGCCCTGACTTTTTTTTTAATTGAAAAAAATTTTAGTTTCAAGTGTACAGCAAAGTGATTCAGTTATATATTCCTATATATATATATATGTATACTTTTTCAGATTCTTTTCCCATACAGATTATTACAAGATATTAAGTCCCTGTGCTATACAGTAGGCCCTTGTTGGTTATCTATTTTAAATTTAGTGGTGTGCATACGGTTTTTATTTTGGCGGGGGGGGGGGGGGCCATGCCGCACAGCTTGCGGGATCTTAGTTCTCTGACCAGGGATTGAACTCGGGCCCCAGGAGTGAGAGTGCAGAGTCTTAACCACTGGACCACCAGGGAATTCCCTAGTAGTGTGTATATGTTAATCCCAAACTCCTAATTTACCCTTCCCTCCCTCCCCTCTTAGGTAATTGTTAGTTTTCTATGTCTATGAGTCTATTTCTTAGACATGACTTTTAATTGCATGGGGGTTTTTGTTGAGGTGTCTCTTCAGATCTTTTGCCCATTTTTAATTGAGTTTTATGTTTTCTTTCTGTTGAGTTTTAGGAGTTCTTTTATATTTTGGATAAAGTTATTCATCAGATATATGTTTTGGAAATATTTTCTCCCCGTCTGTGGCTTTGCTTTTCATTCACTTAACAGTGTCTCTTATAGAGGATATCTTTAAAACTTTAATAAAGCCCCACTTATCATTTTTTTCTTTCCTGGATCTTGCTTTTGGTGTTTTATCTAAAAAGTCATCACTTTTTCCAAGGTTACCTAGGTTTTCTCCTACATTAACTTCCAGAAGTTTTATAGATTTATGTCTTACATTTAGGTCTATGATCTGTTTTGAGTTGATATTTGTGAAAGGGTCTGTGTCTGGTTTTTTTGTTTTGTTTTGTTTTTGTTTTTTGCATGTGGATGTCCAGTTATTCCCACACCAATTGTTGAAAACACTAAGTTTTCTCCACTTAATTGCCTTTGTTCCTTTGTCAAAGATTAGTTGTGTGGGTTTATTTCTGGGCCTCTGTTCTGTTCCATTGATTTATTTGTCAACTCTTTCACCAAAACCACACTGTCTTGACCAGTGTAGCTTTGTAGTAGGTCTTGAAGTTGAGTAGTGTTAAGTTCTTCTTCAATAATGTATTGGCTATTCTGTTTTTTTTTCCTTTCCATACAGACTTTATGATTTTATTACTCTACTCAATACTCTGTAATGGCCTATATGGGAAAAGAATCTAAAAAAGAGTGGATATATGTATATATGTAAACTGATTCCCTTTGCTGTACACCTGAAACTAACACAATATTGTACATCAAATATACTCCAATAAAAATTAAAAAAAAGAATGAGTTTGTTAATATTCACAAAGTGTCTTGGTGGAATTTTGATTGGAATTATATTGAATCCACAGATCAGGTTGGGAAGAACTGACATGGTAACAATATTGAGCCTTCCTATCCATGAATGAGGGATATCTTCATTTCTTTAGTTCTTTGATTTCATTCATTGGAATTTTATAGTTTCCCTCATATAGATCTTGTACTCGTTTTGTTAGATTTATACCTAAGTATCGCTTTTTGGTGATAAAATAAATGGTGTTGTGTTTTTAATTTCAAATCTAATTATCATTGTGGGTATATAGAAAGCCATTGGCTTTTGTATATCTAAACCTTGTATCCTGCGGCCTTGCTATAACTGGTTATTAGTTCCAGGAGTTTTCTATTAATTCTTTGAGATCCTTTTACAGAGGCAATCATGCCACCTGTGAACAAAGACATTTTATTTCTTCCTTTCCAATATGTTTTCCCTTTATTCCATTTTCTGGTTTTATTGTGTTATCAGGGATTTGCAGTACAATGTTGAAAAGGAGTATTGAGGGCAGACCTCTCACCTGTTCCTGATGTTAGCAGGAGGGCATCTAGTTTCTCACCATTTTTATGACAGTAGGTGCAGTTTTGGTAGGTGTCCTGTATCAAGTCAGGGAAGTTCTCCTCTATCTCTGGTTCATGGAGGTGTTTTATCATGCCTGGGTGTTGAATTATATCAATGTTTTTTTTTATCAAGGTTTTTTTTTCCTGTATTTGCTTATATGATTTTTCTTCTTTAGCCTGTTGATGTGATATTCTTCTTTCTCTAATTGCTTTAGGTGTAAGGTTAGGTTGTTTATTTGAGATGTTTCGTGTTGCTTGAGGTAGGATTGTATTGCTATAAACTTCCCTCTTAGAACCGCTTTTGCTGCATCCCATAGGTTTTGGGTTGTCAGGTTTTCATTGTCATTTGTTTCTAGGTATTTTTTGATTTCCTCTTTGATATCTTCAGTGATCTCTTGGTTATTAAGTAGCATATTGTTTAGCCTCCATCTATTTGTACTTTTTACAGATTTTTTTCCTGTAATTGATATCTAGTCTCATAGCACTGTGGTCAGAAAAGATACTTGATATGATTTCAAGTTTCTTAAATTTATCAAGGCTTGATTTGTGACCCAAGATATGATCTATCCTGGAGAATGTTCCATGAGCCCTTGAGAAGAATGTGTATTCTGTTGTTTTTGGATGGAATGTCCTATAAATATCTATTAAGTCCACCTTGTTTAATGTAACATTTAAAGCTTGTGTTTCCTTATTTATTTTCATTTTGGATGATCTGTCCATTGGTGAAAGTGGGGTGTTAAAGTCCCCTACTATGATTGTGTTACTGTCGATTTCCCCTTTTATGGCTGTTAGCATTTGCCTTATGTATTGAGGTGCTCCTATGTTGGCTGCATAAATATTTACAATTGTTATATCTTCTTCTTGGATCGATCCCTTGATCATTATGTGGTGTCCTTCTTTGTCTCTTGTAATAGTCTTTATTTTAAACTCTATTTGGCCTGATATGAGAATTGCTACTCCAGCTTTCTTCTGATTTCCATTGGCATGGAATATCTTTTTCCATCCCCTCTCTTTCAGTCTGTATGTGTCCCTAGGTCTGACAGCATATATATGGGCCTTGTTTTTGTATCCATTCAGCTGTCTATGTCTTTTGGTTGGAGCATTTAATCCATTTACATTTAAGGTAATTATTGATATGTTTGTTCCTAGTACCATTTTCTTAATTGTTTTGGGTTTGTTATTGTCAGTTTTTTCCTTCTCTTGTGTTTCCTGCCTAGAGAAGTTCCTTTAGCATTTGTTGTAAAACTGGTTTTGTGGTGCTGAATTCTCTTAGCTTTTGCTTGTCTGTAAAGGTTTTAACTTCTCCGTCAAATCTGAATGAGATCCTTGCTGGTAGAGAAATCTTGGTTGTAGGTTTTTCTCCTTCATCACTTTAAATATGTCCTGCCACTCCCTTCTGGCTTGCAGAGTTTCTGCTGAAAGATCAGCTATTAACCTTATGAGGATTCCCTTGTATGTTATTTGTTGTTTTTCCCTTGCTGCTTTTAACATTTTTTCTTTGTATTTAATTTTTGATAGTTTGATTAATATGTGTCTTGGCGTGTCTCTCCCTGGATTTATCCTGTATGGTACTCTCTGTGCTTCCTGGACTTGATTGACTATTCCTTTCCCATACTAGGGAAGTTTTCAACAATAATCTCTTCAAATATTTTCTCACTCCTTTATTTTTTCTCTTCTTCTTCTGGGACCCCTATAATTCGAATGTTGGTGCATTTAATGTTGTCCCAGTGGTCTCTGAGACTGCCCTCAATCCTTTTTATTCTTTTTTCTTTATTATGCTCTGCAGTAGTTATTTCCACTATTTTATCTTCCAGGTCGCTTATCTGTTCTTCTGCCTCAGTTATTCTGCTATTGATTCCTTCTAAAGAATTTTTAATTTCATTTATTGTGTTGTTCATCATTGTTTGTTTGCTCTTCAGTTCTTCTAGGTCCTTGTTAAACATTTCTTGTATTTTCTCCATTCTATTTGCAAGATTTTGGATCATCTTTACTATCATTATTCTGAATTCTTTTTCAGGTAGACTGCCTATTTCCTCTTCATTTGTTAGGTCTGGTGGCTTTTTCCCTTGCTCCTTCATCTGCTGTGTGTTTCTCTGTCTTCTCATTTTGCTTAACTTACTGTGTTTGGGGTCTCCTTTTCACCGGCTGCTGGTTCGTAGTTCCCGTTGTTTTTGGTGTCTGTCCCCAGTGGCTAAGGTTGGTTCAGTGGGTTGTGTAGGCTTCCTGGTGGAGGGGACTAGTGCCTGTGTTCTGGTGGATGAGGCTGGATGTTGTGTTTCTGGTGGGCAGGTCCACGTCTGGTGGTGTGTTTTGGGGTGTCTGTGGCCTTATTATGATTTTAGGCAGCCTCCCTGCTAATGGATGGGGTTGTGTTCCTGTCTTGCTGGTTGTTTGGCATAGGGTGTCCAGCACTGTAGCTTGCTGGTCATTGAGTGGAGCTGGGTCTTGGCATTGAGATGGAGATCTCTGGGAGATTTTCACCATTTTATATTATGTGGAGCTGGCGGGTCTCTTGTGGACCAGTGTCTTGAACTTGGCTCTCCCACCGCAGAGGCACAGCCCTGATGCCTGGCTGGAGCACCAAGAGCCTGTCATCACTCAGCTCAGAATAAAATGGAGAAAAGAAAGAAAGAAAGAAAGAAAGAAGAAGATAAAATAAAATAAAATAAAATAATAAAATAAAAAATAAGTATTAAACATTTTTTTAAGTAATAAAAAAAAGAAAGAAGAGAGCAACCAAACCAAAAAACAAATCCACTAATGATAAGAAGTGCTAAAAACTATACTAAAAAAAACACAAAAAAAAACCCAAAACGGACAGGCAGAACCCTAGCACAAATGGTAAAAGCAAAGCTATACAGAGAAAATCACACACAGAATCAAACACATGCACACTCACAAAAAGAACAAGGGGAAAAATATATATATCCTTGCTTCCAAAGTTCACTTCCTCAATTTGGGATGATTCGTTGTCTATTCAGGTATTCCACAGAGGCAGGGTACATCAAGATGATTGTGGAGATTTAATCCGCTGCTCCTGAGGCTGCTGGGAGAAATTTCCCTTTCTCTTCTTTGTTCGCACAGCTCCTGGGGTTCAGCTTTGGATTTGGCCCCGCTTCTGCATGTAGGTTGCCTGAGGACGTCTGTTCTTCGCTCAGACAGGATGGGGTTAAAGGAGCAGCTGATTCGGGGGTTCTGGCTCACTCAGGCCGGGGGGAGGGAGGGGTACGGAGTGTGGGGCGAGCCTGCGGTGGCAGCGGCTGGCATGACGTTGCAGCAGCCTGAGGCGCGTCGTGTGTTCTCCCGGGGAAGTTGTCCCTGGATCACGGGACCCTGGCAGTGGCAGGCTGCACAGGCTCCCAGGAGGGGAGGTGTGGAGAGTGACCTGTGCTCGCACACAGGCTTCTTGGTGGCGGCAGCAGCAGCCTTAGCGTCTCACGCCCGTCTCTGTGGTCCGCGCTGTTAGCCGCGGCTCGCGCCTGTCTCTGGAGCTCCTTTAAGCAGCGCTCTTAATCCCCTCTCCTCATGCACCGCGAAACAAAGAGGCAAGAAAAAGTCTCTTGCCTCTTCAGCAGCTCCAGACTTTTTCCTGGACTCCCTCCCAGCTAGCTGGGGGTGCACTAGTCCCTTCAGGCTGTGTTCACGCCACCAACCCCAGTCCTCTCCTTGCGATCCGACCTCCAAAGCCCGAGCCTCAGCTCCCAGCCCCGCTGGCCCCGGTGGGTGAGCAGACAAGCCTCTCGGGCTGGTGAGTCAGCACTGGCCACACTGGCCCTCTCTGTGGGGATCTCTCCACTTTGCCCTCTGAACCTCTGTTGCTGCACTCTCCTCCGCGGCTCCGAAGCTTCCCCCCTCCGCCACCCACAGTCTCTGCCCGCAAAGGGGCTTCATAGTGTGTGCAAACCTTTCCTCCTTCACAGCTCCCTCCCACTGGTGCAGGTCCCATCCCTATTCTTTTGTCTCTGTTTTTTCTTTTTTCTTTTGCCCTACCCAGGTATGTGGGGAGTTTCTTGCTTTTTGGGAAGTCTGAGGTCTTCTGCCAGCATTCAGTAGGTGTTCTGTAGCAGTTGTTCCACATGTAGATGTATTTCTGATGTATTTGTGGGGAGGAAGATGATCTCCACGTCTTACTCTTCTGCCATCTTGAAGCTCCTAGCCTGTTGATGTGATGGATTACATTAATTGATTTTTCAGTGTTGAGCCAGCCTTGCATACATGAGATAAATCCTATTTGTTCATTTGAAGTAATAACAACTGAGAATTTTCTAAAATTAGTGTGTGATGCCAAACCACAGACCCTAACAATACTGCTCCAGTGGGTGGGCTTCTGCTCCTGGGCTTATCCCCAGTAAGCTATGATTCTTATTGTTCACCTTTCCAGTTTTCAGGACAGTGTTCTGCCCTGGGACCTCAATTCTCTGAAGGATTTAAGAAGAGTTGTTGACTTTTCTCATCTTTTTTCTTGTTGTGAGGATAAGGATGACAACTTCCAAGCTCTTTACATGTCAGACCAGAAACCACTGTTATTGTTTTAAAGACCATTTAGAAATATGCTAAAAGATGTCAAATATGAATCACATAAGGAGTTATTATTCAGTGTGGTAGCATCAATTTAATTCTATCTGCTGCTAAAAACATCTGCAAAAAGCCCTATAAGCAGAGTCTTTGAGATTTTGGTTCACTAAAGTAAGGCCTGAAGGTTTAGGTCGTTATGTATGACAAAACATCAAGACTAAACCAAAATCCCTAATATTTAATATGATCTTTAATATAATCCCATCTAATATCATCTTTAACTTGTGGTTTTTTTCAAGATTTTTCAGGAATAATGTCTTTGTTTTGAAGCCTTTGAATAATTTCTGAGCAAAGAACTCTAAAAGGGGGGTGCTTTGTTTTTTAGTACTATACTTTTGGCTGCGTTGGGTTTTCACTGCTGCGCGGGACTTTCTCTAGTTTTGGCGATCGGGGGCTACTCTCCATTGCAGTGCGTGGGCTTCTCATTGTGGTGGCTTCTCTTGCTGTGGAGCACAGTCTCTAGGCGCGTGGGCTTCAGGAGTTGTGGCTCAAGGGCTCTAGTGTGCAGGCTCAGTAGTTGTGGCGCACGGGCTTAGTTGCTCCATGGCATGTGGGATCTTCCTGGACCAGGGCTCTAACCCATGTCCCCTATATTGGCAGGCAGATTCTTTTTTTGTTTTTTTTTTCGGTACGTGGGCCTCTCAGTGTTGTGGCCTCTCCTGTTGCAGAGCACAGGCTTCGGACGTGCAGGTTCAGCGGCCATGGCTCACGGGCCCAGCCGCTCCACAGCATGTGGGATCCTCCCGGACCGGGGCACGAACCCGTGTCCCCTGCACCGGCAGGCGGACTCTCAACCACTGTGCCACCAGGGAAGCCCAGGCAGATTCTTAACCACTGTACCACCAGGGAAGCCCGAGAAGGATGCTTTTTATTTTGCCTTTTGTATCACAGATTTCATACACTTTAGGAAATTTAGCTTGTGAATAATGAAAATGCACTTGAATTCTTTATTGTGACCCTAATTGTCACCTATCTGGCTCCTGGATAGTGTGGATCAATATTGTGCAAGACAAGAGCTTATTCTTTTATCTACAAAATTATAAATTTTAAGTAATAAATGAATAGAAATTCTACTACATTGCATTCTCAGTTATTTATTATTTTCTTCTTTTCTTCATAGTATTTTTTTCTATGATGAGAAAAAAATAGTTTATATTACTTAATCACACACACACATCATTTGATCTAGATAATTCAGTGCGCTTCAACTCATCTATGTGAGAAATTGACATCCATACCCACACTGGACAGCCAGACTTTTGGCTTACAACTGCTACTATTGTCAACAGAATTGCCTTCATACTATTATATTTCACTTCATTTTAGCAAAGCAGTGTACGTGCAAATGGGAAGTGATTCGTTTGCTTGTGGCCTGACTTATGATATAAAAAAAGTAAAGTTTTTTTAAAGACACTGAAATCATAGTTTTATTGACCAGCCTCAAATAAGACTAGCGAACATTACAGAAACATCAAGCATTTCTTGCTAGAGCTTTCCCCTCAGCTGATATGAAACATACATAAAGCCACCAGAATTCAAGAGGCCCGATTAAAGATACAGGAAGAGCATCTTTCTTGTTGGATGTGCTCTGCACGCAGCTGCGTGTCTGCCCTCCGTGCCCTACCTGGCCTACCCTCTACTTGCCAGCTCCACATCCAAGCGGCCATTTCTCCCAAGTTGGTGCAGAGACAACCTCGACCTTCACGACCCCACACTTCCTCCTGCTCTCAGCATGGGTCCTCATGGGGGCCTCCTGACTCTATTTGCTCAGTCCTGTCTGCTAGAATAGCACAGGTGAAGTGATGGGGTGCTGGGATATCCCAGACACAGGATTCTGCTTCACTGGGTTTGGTCTTGCCCAATGTGCATGGTCAGCGTGAGTCAATATTTAAGTCTGCATAACTCAGAGCTGAAGGGGACTTGGACTTTAGGGTAAGCTGCACGTTGCCTGTGTATATCACTTAGGATCCATGCCGAGGTGAGTCATTTGGGGGACACGGCAAAAACACAGGAGTAAGGAATGTAAAAATAGGCCCAAGGTCAGCTTAAATATCAACTAACACTATGCATGGGTAGAGTGGGAAAGAGAGCTTTTGTCATGTGACACAGGGATCACGTGTCTGTAACCGAATCACTCCCTCCGTGCAGGAGGAGGGACAGAAAAGCATCTCGAAGGCCAGGAAGAGTCCAGGAAAAAGCAGAGGGAGATGAGGGTACAAGGAAAGCGTGGAGATTTCCTTACTGAACTGGGGAAGCTTCAGCTCCCTGTTCCATCACGAAAACAACGACTCCAGAACCTTTTCCAAGGGAGTGTCTGTACCCTGGCCTCCTAGATGAATCAGAACCCCAGCTGAATTTTTGTATGTTTAACCTGAAATGTAGAAACATTCCATTCATACCTCATTAGCCATTTGGAAAATATTGATCAGAATGTCCCATTTAAAAAAAAAAAAGGATTTTCAATTAGTGTTCCAATCACTGTATTATTAACATGGTCTCCATGAAATCAGTCTCCTTTAGGCTTCAAAGATGTCAGCCTGATTACTTGAAAAACAATTAAGATGAGTTGCAATTTTTATCAGTCTCTGAGCCATATATGGATGGATGAATGTTCTCAAGTCATCATACTTTAAAATGCAACCAAACAGGTAATTATCATATACCATCAAATATAATTATACGTGCTAATCTCCATAAAATCCTATGAGTTAATATCACATATTGGCAGTTAATCATATAGTTTAAATGGGTCCATGATGCATTTTTATGAACTCTCTAATCTGCATCAGTAAAGAATGCACACAGCAAGGGACAGATGAATGCAAACGAATGTTCATGGGAAAGAGGATGGATTTTGAAACGTGTTCCACTCCTATAGGAAAGAGGGCTCCCAGGACTGCCAGATCAGAGGACTATCTCACTGCCGACCCCCATCCCCCTGAGTTTCCTATCCTCCTCCCCCTCTTCCCCACCCCTGAGCAGCTAACAGCAAGGACCTGAGGAAGCATTTCTTAGTTGGTTTCCTTTGGCTTAAGAGCCCTGGCCATGCACAAATATTCAGCCCCATGACATAATCCTTCTGTGGTTCCTAAGAATTACAAGTCAGTCCATCTGAGGGTTCTCTGGAAGGATGCTTCTCTCTCTGCTTTAGCACTTGTTGTCTTGCATCTCCTCTGTTGAGCTGTGAGGTCCCAGCTGAAAGTTTCTGCTGAATATCCTTCTCCACCTGTTCTTAGATTCAGTGTGAAAGCTATGCTCATGTTATAATTTTCAGTCATTCAAAAGAAGGGTTGCTACTTAAAAACAAGAAAAGGAGCAGCTTGGATAGGGGAGGAGACCCAGGCTGATGTGATGTCTTACAAAGGATGTCGATTGTGTCCTCAAAATAGGAGGGAGGTTAGAGCTGGTGATGGAAACAGAAGTGCCCAGATGGCAAAGCCATTAAACTCCTGATCTAACTTTGAGAAGTCAGCCGTGAGACTGGGTCTGTGAGCAGTGGATCAGAGGGAAGGGTGACCCTCCCCCAGGGGTCTGCTCACCCTGGAAGGAGCTGCACACACGCTCCAGTGACTGGAAGGCAACGGCATGGGAAGCCTTCGTCATGGTGGGGGGTGAGGAGCAGAGAGAAAGGCGAAGCAGCAGGACTACCCCTCGGTTTCAAGAGCCCCAGAATCGAAAGGCTCTGGGGTCCTCTCTCACGCCGCTGCTGGTGGTGACAGCGACAGTTTGGACCCCATGATGCTGGAGAAAGTAGAGTGTAAGACCAAGTCCAGCTCTGAGCGTGGAACTGCTGCCCATGTTCTCAGGAGTCCCAGGGCCGCTTTTATTCCTTAAGAAAGAAGAGGTCGCATCTGCTTGCTGAGTGTGCTGAGTGTTCACATTTCATCTTGCTAATCACATGCAGTGAGTAGGGGTGTGGGGAGGGTGGGACCGCAAACACAGGAGGACAGGGGAGGGTTGGAGGAGAAGTTTTTTGGGAGGAAGTGACCTCCACTGGTCTTGCAGAAAGAGCAGAATTTTGACAGTTATTGAGGGGAAGCACTGCAATTCCAGAACAGAACACCTGTGGGTAGGACACCAGGCACCATTACATGCCGGAGGGCTTCTAACATTGTCTCCTAAGATCCTTACTTTATTGCAAAATAACGGTCATGCAGTCAAATATATTTGGATGATTCTGATGTCCCCATTTTTGGAGCTGCATCATTGGAGTTCATACATAAAAGATTCAGAGAAGTACAGGAAAGAACCCTGTTTTACTGTCCTGCTTGATCAGACAACGCGTTTCTACGTAACGGCTGTGAGTTTACCACGTGCTGCGCTCCCCCAGGGTCTCTGTGCTCTTCATTACTGTAGTAAACATCTTGGGGTACAAGCCCCGCCCACAGCTACTTCCCTGGAAACGGCCCCTTCCCCCTTCCTTGTGACTCAGAGTCCCGCAGTCTTGGCCAGTCTGGTCACATCAGGGATGAACACCTCAGCCAAGCTGGGCCATCGCTCTCCTACTCCCTGCTGTTTGGAACCGAAGCCAACAGCATTCAGTCAATCTCGAAGGGTTAGAACTATAGCAGGTAAGCAAGTCGGGAACCAGGAGGGAGCCAGGTCCTGTTGTGTAGAGCAGTGAAATGGGACAGGAGAGAGAGACAGAGACGAGATGTGCGGAGAGAGCCAGCTGTGCAGAGAGAAGGAGAACGGGAGCCAGAGGCCCAGCGCCAGTCCCTTCCTCCAGCTTATCTGTGTTCAGATTCATTGGTTCCATGAGGCGTCCTGTGTCCTTACAGCAAACTCCCACTTTAACCTAAGGTCTGTTTCTGTTGTCTGCAACTGAAGACTCCTACCAACACAACAGCGAAGCAATATGCCTGAGCTCTGTGTAACATGATAATCTGATAACAGTTTAGGGATACATTAGAACAGGGGGAAAAACTAAAAGCAAAACACTTTTTTTTGGCGGTACGCGGGCCTCTCACTGTTGTGGCCTCTCCCGTTGCGGAGCACAGGCTCCGGACACGCAGGCTCAGTGGCCATGGCTCACGGGCCCAGCCGCTCCGTGGCATGTGGGATCTTCCCGGACCAGGGCATGAACCCGTGTCCCCTGCATCGGCAGGCGGACTCCCAACCACTGCGCCACCAGGGAAGCCTGAGCAAAACACTTTTATGCAGTAAAGCGCAGTCGTTAATTTTCTCCTGACTTGGAACCCACAATGATTAGGACGCGGTCTGCGGGAGTTTGCCTTCACTCCACCCGCCAGGCGTGCAGATGTGGGCGGATGTCAGCCGAGGCGGACGTCAGGCCCACAGCCCTCACTCTCCTGCCACAACAGAACTCGGGCATCCTTATCCAGAGCCCTGGCCGCCGCTGGCTGGCAGCATCCAGGCGTTACTTTTTCCTACTTATAGTGTTGTACATTTTAGGCTTTGAATTAATTCAGATTGACCTTGCCTTCAGTGTTCCTTCTCTGCTCCAGTCATGAGAAAGAAATGTCATCCATTTGTCATATACGCGCTTAAAGATTCCAGAAGAACCCCATGGAGGTGGAAATGGGAAATAAAGGAGCTAATATTTGAAAGCCCTTGGGATCCCGGCCATAGGAAGTGGATCAGTGAACGTCTCTTCACTGCCTCTGGAAATCCACGTGCTTCCTGACACTTACCAGACACCTTGCCCCTTGGTGGGGACAGGTGGCCATTTCTGGTCAACGTGCTGGGAAAGACAAGGTGTGAGTCACCTGTAGCCTGCAGCCACGGACGGTGGGTTTGTGTTGGCTGTGCACTTTCTTTGCCAGCCTGGCCACCCTGCTTTCAGGGACTTGTGGTCCAGGAGGTGGAACAACAGGACGTGGGAGCTTCCATCAGACATGGTTCTCTAGTCATGGTGAGGACCAAAGCCATCCTCTGGTGCGTGATGTCCAGGTGAGGCGGGTGGGAGATAAGCCCTGATTATTAAGCCTCTCTACTTTGGGGTTCACAGCACAGAATAATCTCTCCCATCAGGACAAGGAATGTTATCTCACGACTCTTGTATTTTATCTACCAAACTGAGGCAGGCAACATTTCATGCAGAAGCAGAATTATAAAGACTCATCCGTGATCCCTGTGCCTTTGTGCATGTGCTCTTCACCTGGAATTCTCTGCCTTCCTTCCCTGTTGACGTCTTCAACCACATGAGCGTAAGGGGTGACTGTCCTGAAAGCGTGTTAACAATGAGACGTGGGGCTCCGACAGCTCTGGGTTTCCTGTCTTGCTGCCTGAAGTTGGACCCTGGATGGTCTATTTAAATTATCTTCAAGAGCCTCCCATGGATGTGGCAATCAGGAAGGTACCTACCTCACAGTATTGTAAAGAGAAAAGAGTGGGACGTGCGTGACCCCATAGTGCCTGGAATGTTTGATTGACATGAGCTACAGTGATTAGGAAGTGGATTCACCGATGGCACTTGTGAAATGGGTGAACGTGAGACCCCAAGGCAGTGGCCGGGACATGGGGTTGGATACAGCCCCTGGGACCCCCGCCCTCATGTGGGGATGTCCCTGGATGCGCGATTCCCCAGGTGGTGCTAACATGAACGTGAGAAACTTTTCCCGTGTTTGCAGGTGTCTATGTCTTTGAGTCCCTCTAGAGGGAAGACCAGTGAAAGCAAGGAACAGTTTAATTATCTCCTTTGTAATTTGCCACTGGCACTAGCAGAGTCTTATTAAAAAAATCTTTAAGTTCTCTTTAGGCAGCAAAAATAGAATGAGCTCATAAACCATTTTTTTTTTCGATACCGAGTTTGTGATTTTCCTGTATGGCGTGATTTAATCCACCTGCTCATCTCACCAGCGAGGCTGAGGTGGCAGAGACAGCAAGTCCAGCTCTCCTCTCCTGCTTCTGAATGCGTATCACTTCTGGCTATGTACTGGGAGAGTGCACGTTTTATGGGTGTGCTGAGAAAAAATGGCAGGAATCTGCCTGCAGGGAAGTGAGAACTTAGCAAAATGACAAATGACCTCATGGAGAGCAGTTAACCAAATGTCCTTGGTGAGGAAATGCTGGGGCTTTGCCCAGAAACCAGATCTTAGTGTTTTAGGTTTTGCTAATTTGCAAGAAGAGTGAGGCTGGGTCTTGTTGCTAAAATAAAGACCAGCTTTTCAATGAAACCTTTTTTTTTTTTTTTTCTCCTGAAACTAGAAGAGTGGTAGAGTGTGACAATGATCTGACTAGTCTCAGGTTAAGTGGGTGAGTTAGAAGGTCAGAGTATGTCAAAGAGGTGTGGCCGTGGAGTGAGACAGAAGTCAGAGATCCCACTTGAACTTGAAGAACAATTTAAAGCAGTTTATTTCTTAGATTCCAAAAGCCACTGAGGTCAGTGGTAAAAATGTGTTTCCATCACTGATTAGGAAGCAGAGACAGAGGCAAAGCAGAAGCAGGGTAGAAGCTAGCCTTTCTCCCTATTCTGCTATGTGCATAGAATCTGTCCTTATCTAGACTCAGTTCTTTTTGTTCTAGATGAGTCTAGGAGTCTGTCATGTTTATTAATCTCATTTATTGTTATTACTGGTGAAAGATTGAATAGGCTTCTCTTTCCAAATATGCGCATTAGCCGAAAACCTGGTTTTTAGGAACATACTCTGCTATTTATTATCCTACCCCAAAGACTTGAAAATAATATGCTGTGATTGTCTATCTCTTGGGATTCTCCAGTCTCCATCTCAGACTCACCTCATTCACCCCAGCTTTGTTGAAAGTCTGTTTTGAGTGCTCCTCGTTTAGGAATGGCTCAGGGAGCACGAACCTGCTTTGCCCTCCCTGGAAGTAACTTCACA
Organism: Mesoplodon mirus; assembly: GCF_964341445.2. NCBI lineage: Eukaryota > Metazoa > Chordata > Mammalia > Artiodactyla > Ziphiidae > Mesoplodon > Mesoplodon mirus. Next base: position 26,634,030 of record NC_138979.1, on the reverse strand, counting down.
AGTGCCAAAGATTTTTCAGAATTTGAAACATGTACAATTTTTTTTCTCGATATGCCTCATCAGTAAAATCAGTCGAGCATCTTAATATTTATGTCATTATTTCCAACGAGGTAATTGCCACACAGGGTCTGCTGTTCAGATACGACAAATATGTTGTGATGTCTGTTCTGGGTTTCATCACATCCTGTTGCCAATTTTTAACCAGATAACTCAGATGGGATGAGTTGTACAGATAAGAAACAGGATCTTCAAGGGACCTCAAGGATCTGGACAGCTGTTAGAAATCTCATTCTACTAAAAATAGAACTGGTTTCCTTTCATGCCTGTCCTGGCTTGGGAGGTAGAGAGAACAGTAAAATTCGATCCCATCGTGTGTGTACGTTGCCTGCGCTCTCATGAAAGCAGCCTCACAGTCCGTCTCCCCCAGGGCCCCGAGATCCTCGGAGGGGGAGAAGCTCCTTCCAGGAGAGACATTACTGGAGGGTCCTCAAGAGTAAGGCCATTGGAGTCAGAGTGGCCTTGCCCTTCATTTCCTGCTCTTCCCCTCACTGCCTCTGTGACTTTAGGAAAGTTGCATAACTTCTGTGAGCCTCAGTTTCCTCTTTTACAAGAGGGGGCGGTTATGATGTTCACCTCTCAGGGTCTTGTAAAAATTAAGTGTCACGAGAAGAAAGGAAATGATAGGCATTCCTTATTGCCCAATGAAGGAAACGTTCCACCTTCAATCTTCCCTCCACTAACTCTCTAAATCAAGTTGCATCTTCCGCGCTGTTGCCCTGCTTTCCTGTGACGACCCTCAAGGGAGAGCCCCTCCCCCAGACCTTATCCCCTCCTGTCCTCTCAAGGAGCCATGGTTCCAGGGACCTGTCTCTCCTGAAATGTCAGCCTCAACAACGAACAGATCCTTCTCATATACGGGAACCACAACTTACTGTTTTTCGAACAAAACAAAACAAAAGCCAACAAACTCCATCTCCTCCAGGTCCTGCCCCATTTCTCCACTCCCTTCTCTGAAAATCTTCTTGAAATTTTGTCCACAGCTGTTCCTTCCATTTCCTCACTCTCTCCTTTTCCCCTGGAGTTCATGATTGTTCTGTGATTATTTTTGGTGCTGTGACGCTTAGTTTTCTAAATTCTCCTTACAGATTAATTTCAAACCCATCTCCAAGGTTGTACTTCTCCTCTCAGTGTATTCAGATAATCGGGGTGCCTGGTGGGTGAGCCTCTGTTGGAGCTTCTGGACTGGCTCAGTCTGGGCTGGTGCTTCTGTTTGTGGTCCGCAGTCCTCGGCCTGGGATCTCCCTTTTAGCATCCCACTCAGTGGGTCCCTTCATCTGTCTCCTGTCGTGGACCATGGTTTCTCATTTCCAGAGCTGCCTCCTTCCTAGTTTATACCTTCTAGAGTAGATTCTGTAAGCAGTACCCAGAGACAAATGCTTAGAGGATCAATTTTTTGAGACATTTTAGCATTCACAAGTAATAGTTGATTATGGGCTCTTATAAGTATCTTTGTTTGTTTTGTTTTGTGTTTAGAGTAGTAAAGGGCTTTATCCATTGTTTCCTGGCTTTCAGAGGCATTGTGAAGAAGCCCAAAGTCCTCTGGTCATTGATCTTCTAAATACAATCTATTTTTAGTTTCTTTTATTCCTTTGGAAGTTTGGTGAGTCCTCTCTTTGCTGAAATTTCACAACAGAATTCTTTGGTATAAGTCTATTTTTCATCTTTACTGTGGCTTTCACTGTGTTCTTTTTCTCTAGAAATCCTCCTATTCCCAGAGAGATTATTGAAATACTCTGTTAATATTTATTTACTCTGCATTCTTTTCCTTTATTATTTTTTAAAAATTTCTTTTATTGAAGTATAGTTGATTTACAATATTGTGTTAATTTCTGCTGTACAGCAAAGTGATTCTGTTATATATATTATATATATATTCATGCTTTTTCATATTCTTTTCCATTATGGTTTATTAATTTTCTGGTATACTTATTAACTACACTTGAGCACCACACCCTAAACTGGATCTCCAGCTTTTTTTTTTTTTTTTTTATCTTCTTGTCCCTTTCTTCTGTTCAGCTGCTCTTTTTTTGGTGAATTTCTTCAACATAACTTCCAAACATTCTGTCCATTATCTATTTTATATCATGATTTTAATTCCCAAGTGCCCTTTTCTTGGTCTCTGAATATTGCATATGTATAAATATCACATATTCTTGGTTCATAGATGCACATTTTTTAATCCCTGAGGATACTGATGATTTGTTTTTGTTTGTTTAATGTTTGTGAGTTTCCCTCTTCCTTCATAATCTCTGCTTCTTCCAAGTGGCTTTCCTTTTTTGTTTGTCATTGATTTTCTTTTCTTTTCTCCTTTTTTCTTGCAGTTTATTTTAGTTTGGGTCTCTATTATTTTCATGTTAGAGGCTTTTCTCAGATGTCTGGTGATTGCTGTCTGATCATAGTTAAATAAATTATTAGCCAGATGATTTTAGATTCTGTTTTCTTGGAATGGTAGTTTCCCCCATCCACTTGCTCCGAAGCTCCTAAAAGTGTGCTGCCATTCTTACCTTTCACATTATCCTTTTTGTTTAAAGTAATAATTGACACATAACTTTATATTAGTTTTAGGTGTACAACACAGAGATTTGGTATTTGTATATATTGTGAAATGAATGCCACAATACGTCTAGTTAACATCCATCACCACACATAGCTACATATTTTTTTTCTTGTGATAAGGACTTTTAAGATCCATTCTCTTAGCAACTTTCAAATATGCAGTACAGTATTCTTAACTGTAGTCACTACGCTGTATGTTACAACTTCAGGACTTATTTTATAACTGGAAGTTTGTATCTTTTGACCCCTTCACCCATTTTGTTCAACCACTTCACCCCCCAGCAACCATCAATCTATTCTTTGTATAATATATATGAGTCCATTTTTTTCTTTTTTTAAAGATACCACATATGTTACATTATTCCTTTAATTATGGGTTTGTGCCTAATAAAATCCCTTTACAGCTGTATAATTTGTTTCTGATGGGAAGAGAGGTAGAAGTCTGTGTCCTTTCCCACCATCACCTGGCAGGCTCCTTCACTCATCCCCTGAAATGGCTCTTCCCAAATTCACTGAGTTTCCATACTGCCACATCCAGTGGACACCTCTCCTTTCACCAGCTTCTAGAGCGTAGCCACTCCCTTCTTCTTGAAACACATTCCTCTAGAGATCACTCAGCTATGACTGTCTGGTCATCACCACCCTAGTCACTGTGGCCACCTATCCCGCTCATCAAATCCAAGTGCTTTCATGTATGGCAGCACCCCAGCCCCGGGGTCAGCCTCAGATCCTGATGTTCATGTCACTGTAACAGAACCTCCCTCTCCCCTCCTGCCACCAACCCCGCCATTGTCTAGTGGTGATTTTCAGCTGGGGAGAGGGAGACCCCAGTGTCCTGAGACCATTGCTGGGAGTCAACCCACACAATGGAGTGGGACCCGCAGCCATGCCCCACACTGGCTGGCTCTGAGCTAAGCATCAGAACCAAATCTTAAACAATATTCTCAGGAGATCACTGTTGTGTTTCTGGCTTTGCTGTCAGAAAGCAATGATAGCTTGGCGCATATTTTTAGAAAAACCTGCTGTTTTTTTACAAACTCCAATAAAGAGTTTTATGTGCGCTAATAAACTGCTGTAGTAATGTACCAGGAAAGAACACGATGATTTCTCCTGGAAAGTCAGGGGACCAGCCAGTCTGCAACAGGCCTCCCATTCACGAAGAGTCCTCAGTGGTTTCCCATCGAACCGGGAGGATCTTAACATCAGTTGTTGGCCACCAGGACCTTGTGCTTCTCACACATAAGAAATATGCACCCTAGCTCTTGGCCATCCTAACAATTTACCTTTTCCAATTTGGAGAGTATTCTCTTTGGGGGAGAAGACTGAAAACCTTTTCAGTCTTTTGCTTTCTCTCTGTCACGTGTCACACATCTTTTTCAAAGTGGTCTCTCCACGAACCTAGAGACAACAAAAATAAAGTCTGTTTGGTTCTTCTAGCATAAAAACTGTCATAAAAGACAGGGCTCCTGTTTCCTGCAATATTTTCCTAGGTGCATGTCACCCCATGGTTAAAGTAAATTTAGTGGAAACTCTGTTTATATACACTGGTGTTTTAAAATATGTCCCCCTACCCGTTCTTCCTCACTTTGGATTTTATCTCATTTTGAATATTTTTAAAGCTTCTTATTTATCTCATGAGGTTATTAGACCATTTTCAAGGAGGAAGGACCATTCTCAAAGAGGATAATCATATCGTGACAAAGTCACCATGCTCAGAAGTGGCAGAGCAGGAATTCAAATCCAGATGTGTGTGTCTCCAGCCCGTACATGCTTGTAGATGTTGAGAATGAGAAATGAGATAGGGATGCATTTCTTCTGTCTTCCTGCTGGGGTTCCTATACCTGGTGGAGTTTGAGAACCACTGCCCTGAAGCTTCTTAGGCCATCTGAAAGCAGAGGGTCTGGTTTAAGAGGAGAACATGATCGCTCCACGGATCTCAATGTGAAATGGAGGTGCAACTTGCCACCTAAGAAAGAAGGGCAGGGCCGAGGAGGCCCTGGTCTTTGACAGAAATGAGTGACCACAGCCTCAGCCAGCAAACGTGATTGGTGTCAGAAATGAATGTCCACGGGGACTCTAGTCCAGCAGGATGGAGTGAAGGAGACATAGAACAAGAAAACAATAAGGCAACCTTGAAGGGACTGTGTCGCTGGGTCTTGGAACACAAAGTACTGATGGATATTTTGGAGACTCATAAGCAGAAATCTCAACGTTGGAGGAAATTGAACACCATGAACATCCACCAGGGCCCTGTTTTGCCCAATTCAAAGAGCCTGCTGGAGGGTGTATCAGGTGCCTTTCATTGCTCTCCTTCCCATGTGTTCGCCGAGGCCACAGGACCACACAGATGCCCGTGGAGCAGAGAATTCTCCTTCTCAAGGGAGAGAACACTGTTGCTTTGCAGGTTCTTTGGTGCAAGGACACAGGCCTCTGGGACCCACTGGCAAGAGAGAAGGCACAGTGGCTGGGGTGCTTGTTTCTGAGGAACCCCCAGACTAAAGTCAACGGGGAATGGACTTTTTGAAAAAAGAGACTTAAAAAAAAGGATGCATCATGAATTTTCCATTAAAAATATTTTGATGAAGAAGCCAAACTGGGTGGAAGAAAAAGAACTGTGTCCTTAATGACCTGGAAGTAACTGTAATAAAATGCCTTGCCTCGGACTCTCTGTGTGTGCACATGTGTATGTGCATGTGTGCATGAGTATGTGCATGTGTGTGCACGTATACACACGTACACCCAAGTGTCATCTCCTCCCAGCGGCTAAGAACAGGTGGCCCCATGCAGTGTGGGCAGATCAGGGCTGGTGGAGCATGCTCCTACAAGGAGAGGGGGGCCAGGCTGGGGCACAAGCTTGCCCTGTCCCCTGTGGTTAGAGGTACGTGTCAGCGTCATGAGCCGAGTACAATTAATCCCATTTTGTAAAAAATACCCTCAGAATCATTGCATGTTAATCTTATGGTTATGCTTGTCTCTGTAGGTATAATATGTTATTTTCTTGTTTAGGAAGGATTTGCCCGGATCTATGGCAAATTATTCTACATTTTGACATTTGAAACCAAACATCTCCAGGTCTACTGTGAAAACAGATGTCCTGAGACGCTCAGCAGAGCTGGGCTTGAAATAAGAGGATCTTTACAAAGAGATCACAGTCAGCACGACACTTTTCTCTGAAGACACTGTTTCTGAAGCCATTCTTTTAAAATACTGTCTGATCTCACTCCCCCACTTAACGTTATAGAATGGATATAATATTTATACAGGACAGGCCCACAAGAGTCATTCTTTTCTCTTTCTCTGCAGTGACATTGTATACATGAGCTAATCTAAGTGGGGACTGGCCATCCATTTCATGTGGATGGCTGAAGCATTTGATGCCAAAATTCCATGACTGCCATTTATTACTGACATAGATAACATTTTCTTACACAATCAGAAAAGCACTTTCCAAAACAAACTCAGTGGGTTTATGAATTGCTTTCAAATATGTAACTGATTTAAAAAAAAAAGAAAATTAGAAAATCTCTCTGTACTGCCTATTTTGGAGTAAAAGGAATTTTTTTCTTCGATTTTAGAAATACATTAAAGTAATAATAATCTGATGGCTCTAATTAACTGAAGTTCAATTCTTTAAAAGCTGAGTACTGCTTTCCTGATGAAAGAAATATGATGTTTTTTTGGAAATAGGATTATGTGTTATTTAAATTTTAGAAAGAAAAAAATGAAATATGGAATTTAGCAATATCTCTTGCAAATATGATGTAAATGCCAGAAATCTTTATAACACTTTTTTATACTAAGGATGCTACTTCACATGACATTATTTGTGTTATAAAAACATTTCTGTATCATACACAAGATAAAATTCTGTAGTTTACTCATGTTTTATACTAAATGTACACAAAGCATCCTACATTATAAAAATAGAGTCTATCTTGATTCAGAACTATTCAATGCTTTGTGTAAATTTAAAAATAATTCAGAAGGAAAAGCAAAAAATAATTTCATCATGAACAAATTAAAAACAGGACAACATAAAATTATAGTGTCATTTGACAATAAAAATAAGAATTTATGCATTGGGGAATTTGTGTACAATTTTTCTTGAAGGAAATTGGAGTGTTTATAAATTATATTTTATAAATTAAAAAGTGGCACCAACTTGATATGTTAAGTAAGAAGGAAAAAAAACTCACTGTATTAATATTTTGCATTCTTACTGACTTTTTTAATGCATGTGTAAATGACTTCTAATCCCTGGGTCAATTTCTGAAACATGATCACTGATATTTCACTTTATGGTCAAAAAGCATTTGTACAAAGATCTATCCTTGCGTTACAGCCTAGGCAACAAATTGGAGTTAAATAACTCAAGGGTAGGGTCAGAGCAAAGTCAGTCAATGAATTATTGTTTCTCTAAGTGCTCCTTCAACTATTTTTCTTACATTATCCATCATTTCTAATCAAACTCTCACTGCACATGTGTATGTCATTCAAACACCAAACTGTTATAATTTACCCATAGTTCATTTCTACCAAGTTCTCTCTGTGACATTTACCACAGATTATATCTATACCTATATATCTATATCTATACCTATATATTTATCTATACCCATATCTATCTACCTACACCTATACCTATTTTTACACCTACACCTATATTTAAAAGGGTATTCACTGTATTACAATTTATACTGACAAATATTAAATACTGTAATCCTTTTAAAGCAGTGGAATTATTAAGGAATTTATAATGCAATAATAATCAAACAATGGTATATTATATAGCCATTGTTTTAAGCCAAATTAACATGGGAAACTGATGATATACCATTAAGTAAAAACAAAAATAAAGTTGAAAACCAAACTGTGATACAGTACAGATAGAATTTTCTTTAAAATACATCCATGTAGGGCTTCCCTGGTGGTGCAGTGGTTGAGAGTCCGCCTGCCGATGCAGGGGACACGGGTTCGTGCCCCGGCCTGGGAGGATCCCACATGCCGCGGAGCGGCTGGGCCCGTGGGCCATGGCCGCTGAGCCTGCGCGTCCGGAGCCTGTGCTCCACGATGGGAGAGGCCACAGCAGTGAGAGGCCCGCGTACCGCAAAAAAAAAAAAAAAAAAAAAAAAAAAAAAAAAAAATACATCCATGTATATATCTGTATGTTTTTAGAAATAGATATAAAAATTGAAAGGAATATATCTAAATATGAACAGTAGTTATGGTAAAAAATTATGGGTAACTTTTTTCATCTTTGTACTATTTTCTTTCTTCTCATGTTTTTCTATAGTAAATCTTTTATTTTTACAATCAGAACAATATTAGAATATTATCTTAGGTGACAGTAAAACTCAGAAAGTAATGGGGAAGTCTGGCTTTAATTGTGCCTTACTGTTTCAGGGCCTTCCTGGATGTAGTTCTGTTTGGGATCCTGTGCCCTGGATGGTGGCATTTGGGCCTTTATCAATGATGGCCCATGTCGGAAGTGAGCCTTCCCAATACCGTTATGTAGGAAGTGACATCAAATAAACTTGACCCCCAGAGGGCCAGTCTGTATTACGCTCTGTTCATGGCTGTCTTTGCCCTTCCATATGCGTTTATGCTCTTCAAACATGTAGTCTAAATATTCATTTTCCAGTTATAACTTAAAGCACAATTTACTCTGCAATTCACTGAAGGACTTGAGGTCAAATCCCTTTACTTTGCCAATTTAGATACCAGAACCTAAAGAAATTCAATACCCTTGTGCTAGTGTAACTCAAGTTCTGTCTCTTTTTTTTTTTTTAATCTTGAATGCTTCCTTTTTGCTTACGTTAAATCTTTTCTGTCTTCTCTGCTTCTGTACAAATGCATGACAATTCAATAAAGAATATATGTACATAATCTGCAAGACACATAGATACGTAGATATACTCTGTATATCATGCTGGAACACATGTCTTTTGAAGTCCCATACATCTGCCAAGACACATAGCTGATTATGTCAGGATCAGAAAACTTAGACACTGTCCTATAGAAACGCATCTCTTCCTTCAGTGGTTCTCCTTTGGAGTATTGCATAAAGCCAGTGTCTAAGTGGATGGGAGGAAAGAATTAGCAACCACAGACCTTAATCTTCTGATATGTTTCTGAGTTAATCTTGTTTCTCCTGAACCCCAGTAAAATGAGGAAACAGCTCAGGTACAGGGGCAGCCTTGTATGCTCTCAGGCCTAGACCAGAGAGCATCTGGCCATGAAGAGGGCAGACCCACAAACCACATCCAGTGAGGATTTTATTGACTCCAGGTTAGATATAAGTTTGATAAGATATTATGAGTGGCGTGCTTTAATTCTCAGGTGAACTGGAACGTACAAAGGACAAACAGTCTCTCTCTGCTCGGACTGGCACACTAGCCAGACCCATCACAACAGGACGTCCATAGCGATGGGAAGCGGGGTTCATTCCACTTGCTCCCTCAAATTAGTACCATTTTAATTTGGCTTTCGTTCTTTAGAGCTGGTGTGTAAGAGTCTATTGGGAGTGTTGAATTAGAACCAGATGGGTTTTTCAGCTCAACTCTCCTCCCTTTCCTGTTATTCTGAGAAAACAATCCCAGATCATGGGCGTGACCGAGAGGAGACCATTTCAGTGCTCAGCGAGGACTGCTTTGCCCAATTCTCATCTTGTGCAGAAAATCCACGATCTACAAGATAATTTTTCTGATGAACTCATAATGGTTTTCTTTTAAGTATTGCTACTTAAAGAAATTCAGTAGCTTCTTCCATTTTTTCTTTCAGTTCTTGTTTTGAATTTTCCTGACTTTGTAAAAAGCTACAGTGTTATCTTCTGGACTTGTTGAGCAAATGGTTTCCCAAGCAGGATGTAAGAAGCTTTATCAAGCTAAATAACTTTTTAAAGTTATTGGTTAGTGAAAATATTACTGAATCACCAGGAACATTTCTATAATAATTTCATCTAGAGAATTTTTGCAATTTGAGTCATTTGTATTTTGCTTCTGAGATTTCAGTCAATGCCTAAAATCCAACATTCTCTTCCTATTCCACTTCAATAACATTTTAATGATTCAAATACTTTACACTTTCTGATTAAAAAGGAAGCAACTTAATCACATTGAGATTTTTCACAATGATGGTCTTCATTCCTATGCATATGTAGATTTACCTTTCTCCTAGGTAATTAATATATTAATAATATATTTTATATATAAATACATAATAAACTAGTATATAAGCTAATATATTTGTTTGACTTTTTTCTTGTTCTCGCTCTCTTTTACCCACTAAATAAATGAATTACGATATGTCACCTCTGTGTGCATAAGCGACTCTACTGCTGAAGTTAACTGGGGAATTAAAGAAAACTATACAGCATCCAAAGCGCTGTCCTGCCCTCTCCCCGCCAATCACACCAGATCACATGGTTAGGGGATTGCAGAACAGTTGTAAATTCCTGATTATACTGTAAGAATTTCCAAATCAAGTTCCACTGAAAGCTTGTGACAGTATTAACCATGGCCACAGAGCTGAACCTGGGCTGAGAGCTTGGAGTTTTGCAAATAAAAGCATTTCTGTCATAAATTATCTGAGTATATATGCTATATGTACTCCAGTCAACATCTGTTGACTGAATGAAGTTATCCAGTTTAGTTACTCAGACTAGGAAGTCTTTTCGTGATTTTTAAGGAATGGGGCTGTAGAATAGTTATGCTCTGCTTCCCAGAAGAAAATGGTGCGACTGCATTGCGCAAAAGCAGGGAGGCTGCTGGTTGACCATTCACAGCGATCCTGGGTTTGGCCTCTCTCGATGTAGGTGACCCTGGAATGAAGAAAGTGGTCTCCAGGGCTTCCCTGGTGGCAGTGGTTGAGAGACCACCTGCCGATGCAGGGGACGCGGGTTCGTGCCCCGGTCTGGGAAGATCCCACATGCCGCGGAGCAGCTGGGCCCGTGAGCCATGGCCGCTGAGCCTGCGGGTCCGGAGCCTGTGTTCCACAACAGGAGAGGCCACAACAGTGAGAGGCCCGCGTACCACAAAAAAAAAAAAAAGAAAGTGGTCTCCAACTCTGAACCCCGTGTTCTTTCTGAGGTGAAACTTAGCCTCCTAAGGATACAATCTTGAAGGTTTATTTGCAAACACCCATGTGTACGTACCAAAGTAAACCCTAGTAATTGCTTCTTTGCGAACACAGAGTAAGTCTCTTGATAATTTAGGGAGTTGACTGGACATAGCCATTTCACTTTGTCTCATTTTGCTGTCTAATCATTTCACAAATAGGCTAGAACTTTTCAAACTGCTGCCTTAAGCCACAATCAATAGATGATACCCATACTGACCTCTTGAAAAAAATGGAATAGTGTGTTTGCCTCCAGCCTAGCAAAGAAAAGGTGTGTTTTATTACTCCTGGACTGCATTCTTTGACAAAGAAGCTACACCACAGTTATACTGTTATACAGTTATACTGTGGTGTAAGAGTATAACAAAGAGTATAACAAAGAGACTAAAATGCTGGTGAGGCCAAATACCACGCAGAGTAACTTTCAATAAGACTCGTTGATTTCTTTCCTAATAGCTCTTTATTTCTCAATCCAATACTTCTGCAAAGTCATAATTCTACCACCAAATCTCCCTCATTACCAGGTTCTCTTTTCTCCCCAGTGATGGAAGATGGATGCTCCATCGCTGCCTTTTTGGTCTAACATGTATGCCAGTGTGTACAACTGTATGCCTTTAAAGGCTACTTTGGGGGGACAATCCAGGGTAAGCATGGCTTCAGGCCCAAACTGATGGAATCTGTGATTCTTGAGAAAAACAGGATTGAATTTCTTGCTAGTTTTTCTTGCCGAATTTCTGATAGGATTTTGAGCAAAGAAAAAGATCTAAAACTGTGCTAGCTCCCAGCAACTGAATAGCTCACCGAACAAAAGGGCATTTGTTTATGACATATCTCTTTACAAAATTTTCCCCTCGGTGATCTTTCCTAGTTCCAATCCATCGCAATGCATGCCTGCCTGACTGCTGTCCGTATTTCCTTTAAAAATAGAGCTGCAGTTTAGTTCTTTTAGAATTTTTAAAAAATTTTAACGGAGAGAATAGAATTTCCTCTTTCATGATGGCACCATAGGACTCTACCTCTAGAAAGCTGCAAAAATAAACTTTGAAGCTCCTTCTGTGGTGACCACATGCGGGTCCCCATCTCTACCACACACACCACAGCTCTCCGTACCATGTGCACCTTTAGTGTCAGAGACTCAGCATGTGACTAGGGATGAAAACTCATCTCTGCTAAGTCAGAGGAAACCGAAAAGGTCTGGTTACAATGGCATGTTTTCAGTATTTGCTTTTTGGAAGGTTATGATTTCATTTAACCAAACACCCATGAGCAGATGTGATCCAGCCATGCCCTCAAGAGCTATTGTGATACTGAAAGGACCAAACAAAGACGAACACAGAGTAGACTGTGAAATCTTCTCACAGATTTCAGAGGCAAAGAGAGGGAACTTATGAGCTTCAAGATTTTTAACTGTTAGCTATTTAGACGTGAAATATCCCCAATTGGTTGTGAATTTGTTTTAGCAAACCATGGGTTCAATTTCCAGTTTAAAACTAGATTATAGTAGATTTTTCACATTTAACCTCTAAGATGTAAAAGATAGGGTCATGTTTAATCAGTAATATTTTTCAATTCCAGACCACATCTCTCATATTATGTCAACCACACAAGAATTGGTCTTTTTGAAAGCAATTCTTTGGTTTAGCTACAGCCCAAGAAGATACCTTTCTTTATTTCTTTATTTCATTCATCCTAATGTTCTCAAAAGTGTGGTTTTTTTTCAACCTGGACTTCTGCCTTTCTTTTTCTTACTTTGCCTTTGAGATTAAGCATTCATTAACAAGCCCAGTGTGCAAACACTGATTTCTGTTAAGGGATTGCATCCTTATTGATTGTCCTGTTGTCTCTGCTTATATTATATCCTTGCAATATCACTGCAAATTACTTGATCAAACAAACCTTGCTTCTAACTCTTTGGATGGTCCAAAGCATTGAGTATAAATAGCTTCTGAATTCCTCAAGCAGGGAAGAGAAAGTTTTCTTTTACTGAAAGGGCACCCCTCCCATTAGTATTTTGATGAAATCAAAAAAAGTTGCCTGGAGATGGGCTCCAAGGAGAAGCAGACCGATGTAAGGTCAGTATGAGGCATATTTGTATTGGAATTTTATCTGTGAGTATCTTCATGTACATTTATTTTGTGACCACTTTAAAAATCTTTGTATGTCTTGCTCATATGAAGTTAATGTTTTCCTTTATACTATATGTGAATTTCACCAAAGTGACTGAAGTCTCAAGTGTTCGCTGGAGCACAATCCATCTCAACGTTTATCCCTAAGCCAATCTAATTTGGGAAGTATTCTGAGGCATAAACCTATATAAAACACTCCAATAGACACTGTGAAGTTATAAAAATGATTCAAACTTTTCTGGAAGATCATCATTTGATTCTAATAGATTTAAACAATTACAAATCACATTCACTCTGGTAAGTGCAAACATCATGATAGCAAGTGGTTTTGGTAAAAGCATGGGGAAGGTGGGCATGTTCTGTCCAGCTGCTTAGGGAAGGAGTCTTGGGGTGGAGGGAGATGGAAAGTCTACCTAGAAGGTAGAGTAGGACTGGGGTCGTTGTGTGTGGCGAGGAAGCAAAGTTCAGTGGAGGAACTCTTATGCAAAAGCACAAAGAAAGACGGGCAGGGCCATTTTGCTAAAGGGCAACAGTGATTCCCGTGCATCTGAAATGTACGGTAGACGGAACAAAGGACACAGTGCGAGTACGTGGCTGGAAAAACAGCTGGAATCACACTGGGAGCTGTTATAGAAAGCTGAGAGATTACATTTTTTTTTTTTTTTCAGCCAGAAACCACCAAGAGAGCTTCCTGGCAGTGATCCACCCAGGAGTGGAATTCTACCCAAGGGTGGTTAATCTGAGCTGCAATCTTATGAGCATAACCTTTATTTGGTTGGGAAACCATCAAGGATCTGGGTACTCAGGTCCTAAAACTGTCAGTCCCTTCCTTTGACTGAGGGTCCTGAGGACTCTCAAGTCTTTTTCTCCAGCTCCTGGGGTCATCTGTCCATCTCAGTGGGTTTTGCTTTAGCTGCTCCTTTCTTTTGCCTGTGTCATTATGCTCGCCTCAGCTGGGTGCCTCAGCTCCCGAAATGGAGGGACAGGATATTTCTCCCAGTGTTTTTTGCTCATTCATTCATTCTTTCTTTCATTCATTTGCTGCACAGCACGCTTAGCCAGGCATCAGGCCAGATACTGCAAAGACAACAAAGGTAAATAAGGTTCCTTCCTCCATAGGACTTGCTGTCCGAGGGGAAGTGAGACACCACTTCCTCTGCAGGGATGCAGCTGCATCTCTGAGCAAGCCAAGGAGAAGCAGACAGGCCTCACCCACACTGTTCAGCGAGTAATAATGAAAGATGCTGGGAGGAACAGGTCCAGGTGCTTGAAACCATTACCTCTCAACCCTTACTGGGCACATAGTTCTCTGGGAGTGCTTGTTGCAACACAGATTCTGACTCGGTCAGTCTGGGATGGGGTCTGAGAGTCTGCATCTCTAACAAGCCTCCAGACCACACTTGGAGGAACCAGGGCTCACAGTATGTGACCAGGAGCCCTCGCATGGGCTGAAGGCTCAGAGGAGATACCATGTGAGTGTGATGTTTAGGCTGATACTGCAGTGGGGAAAATAGGGCTCCGGTGAGGGTTGTTGATGTGCAGGGTGGTGGATGGAGAACTCTTGAGGCAAAAAAAATGACATATTCACAGAGAGAAAAAAAGAGGAGAAAAGATCCACATTAGGGCCCACAGAGTAAATTTCCTAGGCTTGGTGTGATGCCATTCCAAGCCCCAAAGCATTCTGTGAACCTCAAAATGGAATGGCGAGATGGAGCATGTTTTCTTTGATTCTCTGAAATTCAACCCGAGTTTCTTCCTCATTGTTAATTCTCTTCTTTTCTTTTCCACTAAGCTTGGGCAAAAGGATATTTTATGTAATTAGCATCAGGAAACCGAGGCCACGTTGCCCATTCCATACTCTGGGTTTTGTTATTGCAAAGGAAAAACCTACAGCTTTTTCCTTCCCATGTAGGTAAAACCCGGCTCTTCCAATGTGTCTTCCTTTCCTGCGAGGCTCCTTTACTCTTCACACAGAACACTCACAATTCTGATATTTCTGGTCACCAAATGTGTATGTGAAGGCTTCCCTCCACACCAGCTGGGTGTCAGACCAGTTCTGACACCTTTTGTCTGGAGATAATGTCAGATCCCCCAGGTTAAGGGCTCAGTCCCACAGGACTATCCCCACCACACACACACACACACACACACACACACACACACACACACACACAGACAGAGTCTTCAAATGCCAGTTGCAAGTCCATGTTGTCCCCTGTCCTTCTGACCAACTGGCTATAGATCGGAGGTTCCAATGACACCCTCCCCGGATGTGATTAATTTGCTAGAGTGGCTCACAGAACTCAGGGAAGCACCTATGCTTACCAGTTCATTAAAGAACATGGTAAAGGATACAGATGAACATCCAGATGGAAGAGATACACAGAGGTGTGTGGGAAGGGGTGGGGCTCCCATGTTCTCCAGGTGCCACCCCCCCAGCACCTCCACATGTTCACCCAACTTGGGAGCTCTCTGAACTCCTGACTTTGGGGATTTTATGGCGCTTTCATCACATAGGCACAATCCACTGTTAACTCCATTTTCAGCCTTTCTCCCTTCTCAAGAGAATGGAGGCAGGGCTGGAAATTCCAAGCTTCTAATCAGAGCTGGTCTTTCTGGCGACCAGCCCTCATCCAGGAACCCACCCAAAGTCACCTCATTAGAACAAAATACACTCCCATCACCCAGGAATGCCAAGGGTTTCAGGAGTCCTGTGTCAGGAACCGGGCAAGAGACCAACAACCATTTTCCATGATCTCACAGTCACGTTCCAGGAGCAGGGGAGCTGGGATCATGGATTAATGGTGGGATGAGGTGCAGAGGGCGGCAGGGTTCATGACTGTCCTGCTTCGTGTTCATGTGACAGCCTCAGGCTTCACTCCGGCCCCTCCTTCCTTAGCCATGAGCATCCATCCTAACAGCACGAGCCTACTGTGATCAGACTCAGCTCATTTCATCTGTAACTTATCACCCTTTGGATTTTATAAAATGAATTTCCATTTGACAGCAGTCTGGACAGTACCATCAGCACTTTATTTTATTTGTAAACCTAAATTGCCAGTATGCATATTGCTGTCCACTTATTATTAATCATGGGCTTATTTCATTCCCTAAATATATTGTAGAGCTCCTTGTAAGCTAGAATCATGTTTTAAATCTTTTTATTTCACTTGTTGGACACAAATAATGGATCTTAAGAAATTAATTGGTTGGTAGTGTCAATGTGTAAATCCATATAGAGAGTAAAAACTCAGAAAATAAATAATATAGCTCGATTGCTCTAACATCAGCAAGGAAAAAAGGTAGAGGCAAATATAATGACAATGTTTTAGGCCTTTAAAAATTCAATTCCTACTGCACGGCCAAAATGTTATGGGATTTAAGTAGCGGAGGTGAGTTTTCATTTCTCGTAGACATTTTAGCCCTATACTGATGCCTTTATTACCTCATGTCTGAATATGTAACACTTTTAATTTTGGCAATGATGACAGGTTTTACAATAGCTGCAGGCTCCAGATTAAACACTGAAAATTCATTTGAGTTTTGCTATTGGAATGAGTTCAACCAAATGAGGTTTACCTTTGAATGCATGTGAAAGGTAGGAGCAGCGATTTGTCATCATTGCTTCTCTTGGTTGTCACATTTGGACCACTTAAAAATACACTGTAAATATCAAATTCAGAAATGAATGGTGGGGAATGCAGAGTGTAATTGGCTGGGTCGGGTGTGCTTTTTCTGGAATGGAATCAGGAAGCTTTGAGCTGAGGGCTTCAATGTGCTGAGTGAAGAGGTGGTTACAGCAGATAACTGTGCAGGCATTTTCCAGAGACCTGGGATTTGGAGCCATGTCGAAATCTAATTTAATGATTAACGTGCCTTCGGGCAGTGTCTATGCCTTTTAAATACCCCTTATCACATTACATGGTTCAACTTTTAAACAATTAACTTTCTACCTGCCTGTACTTAATAATACATACTTTGGAATGTAAATGCACTCCATCCTCATGTCAAAGCCGGGAGAGATATTATTTTCTCTATTCAACTGGTGAGGACATGGGTAGTAAGGCAATTTATAAAAGTTACTCAAGACTATATATAGCAGATGCGTAGGTAGAACTAGATTCCAGAACCGTTGCCACATTTTCTAGAAACCTGCCTGACTATGGCTCATGTCTGGCTCATCCTCCTGCTGTGTGGACACAGAGAGAACCAAGGGTTCCCATCCTACGAGGCTCGATTTGCAGAAACCCAGTGGCATTTGTGACTGTCTGATGGGCTGGGCTGTGCACTGCCCTGCCCTTCTAGAGGGAAAGTGAAGAAAAAGCCATAGGAACTGAACTGTGCTCTCTGACCCCCAAGCTCCTCCCACCACAGAAACACTGTCCCCAGCATGAACATCGCACCCACCCACCCCCGCCTCAGAGGCTGCAGCGTGATTTCACAGCCGGCTGGACGGTCCTTCACTGCATCCCGATGAAAATGGACCAATTCCTCGACAACCCAGGTTGTGCTCTAGCGTAATGACCACGCTGTCACACACGCATCGATCAGCACTTCGGAGAACCACCCTTTTGTGGAATATGTGTCAACCTGGTCTGTGCAGGCAGAATTCTCATCTTCCAGGAATGGAGAACAAAGAGGGGCACCAAGTCCCACTAGGGCAATGCTGGCACACTGGCACATCAGTTCCCACTGCCAAACTGAAACGGTGCTCTCCAAAACCGAAAAATGTAACAGGAACACTCTCACATAAGGGTTAATTTTCATGAATTAATTTAAAAAAAAAGAGCAATCGGTGAAAACCAATGAAAAGGACCCAGACTCATAAAGCTGCTGAAATGATGGCCACAAAGAGCACTTTCAAATCTTCAAAGAACATTAGAATTAATGCCCAATTAATTCTCATCAGATTCACGCAAGGTAGGTTTTGTAAAGATGCAAAGCAGAGAATTGAGAGACACGCCCACAACATGCCTGGGAATCATCATGCAAGTCTCAGCCTCTCTAAATTCCAGGCATAGGTGTGCATGCCCCTCCTGAGCTTGGGAGAAGACGAAAGCCCATAAAAGGTGATTACAACACAAATACCTGATGTTTCAGATATTTCTCATAAACTCGCAAATAAAATCCATCACCCATAAAGAGGGGTTATTGCAGTAAGCCTCTGACAATGATGTGTTTGCCTCGGGTGATGCTATATAGCATGCCTTTGACACTCTGGGTTTTTAGCAGCTTGTGAAATACAATAACCTTCCTCCAGTGAATGGACGGGAGTGTGATTATTTATACACATGGAAGTTTAGTCCCAAAGCAGGAAGGCAGCCCACCAGCTAAGGATGTCAGACTCAGGTGGGTCTTCCTGACAGCCAGGCATCCAGTGCTTGCTGGCAGTCTGTTAAGGGTACTGAGGGTAGCAAGGGTGAGCAGTCTTTATCAATGGATTATGAGACAGAAAAGGGTGGCACTTCTTTATTGGCATTTGCCAGTTTCATAACTCAGAGAAAGCAGGGTGTTTTATGAAACCACAAAGGAGAGGTGACTGGAACGAGGTAGTTTGTTAGGAGGAAAATAAGTGTGAGTCTTTAAGGATCACCAGGAAAGGCCATCCATACCTGCCTCTACACCCCACATCCCCCAGCTCATGGCAGGAGGGCGTATGGTGCCTGTTGCTTTCCTGGCCCTCAGCCAGAACAGGAGCACTAAAGCCCCATCTTACAGGATTTGAAATTTCCTGCTGGTGTGCCAGCCACTTTATTCCTGTGTTTCTAAAAGGGAGAATTCTAACAGAACCAACTGAGTGACTCCCCATTTTCCTTCCTTTTATATCAAGGTGATTGGAGAGGGACTATAATGTTGGGGCGGTCACAATCGGTTCTGCCTCGCTTGTCCTGCCCAAACCATTCCACCCTCTAAACTGGTGCAGCCCCCGAACTGCCATAGATGCTGCTGCTCCCGGGCCTTGGGGAGAAAGTGGGCACAGTGCCCAGGGGGCCAGAACGCTGCCTCCTTGAGTAGAAAAGATATTTCAGTTTTGTCGTACTTCGTTCAAGCTGCAATAACAGAGCACCATAGACTGGGTGGCTTATGAACAACAGATGTTTATTCTCAGATCAAGGCTCCGGTAGGTTCAGTATCTGTCAAGGACCTGATTCCTGGTTCACAGACGGCGTCTTCTCTCTGTGTCCTCACCTGGAGGAAGGGGTGAGGGGCTCTCTGGGGTCTCCATTATAAGGGCACTGATCCCGTCATGGGGGTTCCACCCTCATGACCTCATCATCTCCTGACACCATCACTTTGGGGGTTAGGTTTCAACATGAACTTTTGGGGGACACGAACGTTCAGACCATAGCAAGTTTCTTGTGAGTCCTGTAGATGCCATGGATAATAGCTAGAATGTAAGCTGTCATTCAGGCCCCTGACAGGGTGTGGTTAGACCATACCTGCTGGGCCGACTGGGGAGGTGGGAAGGATTCTGGAGAACTTCTCAGGATAAAATGAGACCAAAATGCACATCTAAATAAAATAATACCATAAAATAAGAGAGGGAGAGAGAGAAAGGAGAGCCAGCATTTGTACACATGTTTTAAGAACAAAATGAACTTAATGCCTGCATGTAACTCAGCTGAGACTTAAACTTGCAGCAAACACCATTTTGTTCACAATGATTAAGATTTTGAAGGATGGCATATATTGTTCTGGGAACAGCTAGGTTGGCAAATTATGAAGCAGCCCTTAAAATCCAGGCCCTTTGCTGGAAGTTGGGATATAAAGTTGCTTGCAATAGAGGAGCGGGCACAGGAGAAGGGACAGCCTGGGAGCTCCCGTGAGGAGGTCACGGGAACCACGTCCCCTTCCGTAACCCCAAGTCCAAGACACCACTTTCCCTCTCCAGCTCTGTCTTTTCACTTGAACTCCAGCCACTGACACAGTCAGTTCTGCTGTCACACGACACATGTGTCCTAACCCTTGCGGCACGTGTCAAATCGGGCAGGCAAAACACAAGGCTTCTGGGGCAATGGGGTGAGGCCCAACTCTCAAACGAGTCATCAGTGACGCATAAAGAGGCTAGAAAACTCATCAAATGTTAGCGGTTTTGCGCAGGCTAAATGGCTGAGGATGCACAACGACTACAGTAAATCAGGAGCTTTATTCCAAAGAAGACACGTCCTCTGCTTTTGGAAGTGGGTGTCTCGAGGCTGCAGCCATGACTTAAGGTGAGGTGGGGGGAGTGAAGTCTGCGCTGTGTGCATCCTGGGTGGCTCAGTTCGGCTGCCTGCAGTTTTCCGAGATCGCGTCCTGTTTTTGGTGGACAAAATTGTCCATAAGCAAACGTGAAATCTGAGAATTCCTGTTGTGCCCAAATTATTCCCTGATGTATCAATTGCACTGGAACAAACCTGCGTTCTCCAGACATTATTGTTTCTGCCAACTCAAAATCTCCTTTGGTTGTTTAATAGCCCTTTGGGGTATTAAAGATGCTCAACAGAGGTGATTCTCCCCAACCACTTCCCTGTCTACCCACATGCATGATCCTGCAGGCCATCACTACAGAGGAAAGATTATGATCGTTCACACAGTTCCTCAGCCTCAAACCTGCTGTTGGTCCACATTTTTCTCTCTCTCATTCCCTACATCCTCATACCACATGTCAGCAAATCTTGTTGGGCCCTCATTCAAAGTATACTTTGAATACATTCCCCCAATAGATACGATCACATAGTACATACACTGTGTTTATATCCATGTATGTTTGAATATATCCCCCAACCTGTTGTCAGGACTGTAGCTTCCCTCTGGCCATGTTCTCCTCGCAGCCGTCAGAGAGTTCTTTTAAAACATGAACCAGAATATCTCATTCCCATGTAAAATTCTCTCATGGTTTCACATACACTAAGAATAAAATCCAAATTCCTTTCCACAGCCTAAGGCGCTCAGTGGGTCTGGCTCTCCCCCCTGCCTCTCTGACTTCACATTTTCTTGTGCTTTCGTATTTTGAGAGGATATCAAGCTCATTCCCACCTCTGGACCTGGGAATATTTTTCTCTGCATTGGCTGATATTTCCTTATATTTTCATGTGTCTAGTTTTTTTTTTTTTCACATTACTCAGAATTTGCTCTGTGAGAAGCAAGGGTGCTGAGAGCAAGCACATTGGAAAGATGCTAGATTCGAAGGACGAGAAGTCACAGGACTTGAACGCAGAGGTTTCCACCAAGCGAAGCTGTGAGTGAGATGAAAATCTCCGCATCACCATTTCTACCTCCAAGGCCATCTCCATCTCAGCCCCATCCTTAGTTAACGATTCTGTGTGTGCCCAGTCCCATTCCACTGCGACAGCCAACTAACTTAATGACCCTTACTAAAAGCTCATAGGTTAATATCTCACCTTAGACACATATGTGGAAAGGTAACGCCTTCCAATAGTCTGGCACGTTCCACCCCATGAGGCCACAGTGAGAAGATGCCTTCTCTGAACCAAGTGGGTTCTCACCAGACATGGAGTCTGCTTGATCTTGGACTTCCAGCCTCCAGAACTGGGAGAAATACATGTCTATTGTTTGTAAGGCACCCAGTCTGTGATACTTTGTTATCACTGCCTGAACAGCCCAAGACACAGCCTTATTTGTATCAAAAGCACTAAGTCTGGCTTCCACACGCAGGACAGCAGGCGCTCAGCTGTGACAAGGATAGATGGACAGAGCCTGCACCAACGTGCTACATGCCAAGGGGAGGAGTGAGGATCCAGAACAGCCTCAGCACCTCTGCCTGGTCAGGGTGTCAGGGCCAGCCAGGAGGCTGATGCTTTCCATGGAGCCTGTGTGGATGTCATCCTGAGTCACGCAGGAATCTGCTGATTGTGCGGTTACTTCCTGTGTCTTCCCATCACAGCATCCAAACATAGCAGCATAACGGTGGAGTCAGAGGCAGAATGGACTCCTTGGCTTTCTTGGAAATCAGAGCCAACGGTTAACTGAATGAGTTAACAGCAGCCATAGTTTTTCAAGCACTCATATTTGCACAGTAGTTTCCCTCTGAGGATGTAGAATGTGGATGCATTTTAATGTGCCTCATGCGATGGGTGGATTCTGTAGTCTAGGAAATGTGCCTGGGGTTTTACCCATCTTGAAGTGGTCCATCTCTGTATGTTCTCCCTGTTTTATAGATAAAATTCAGTCCACCTGGCTTGAGTAAATGAGTAGAAAACAAAGCCATACGGTGGTTTCTTAAAAACTTGCTCCCCTGGAAATGTGTCAAACCAGCTGTGCATAACAACTTATATTAATCACAATTGCTGACTTTTCCCATAGACTCACTGTTAAATTCCTTGCTCTTCACAGGAATTGGGTAACTAGGTATTGTTTTCTTGTTCCTTTTCTCCAGTCTGACTGTTTCCACTCCCGTTGATATTTGCAGATGGATCCTTGCCGCCATAGAAAAAGCACTGTACTAGTACAAGAAAGCACATTCATCCCATTTCTGAATTTAGCTAACTGTGGGGCAATAAATAAGCAACTTGACTCTTCTGACTGTAATTCCTTCAACTGTGAAATAGAAAAAAAAAATGTGGAATAACACTCTTTCTAATTTCACTTGCAGCTCTGACATTCTGTGTGTTTTTTCTCTCTGCCTGTATTCCTAACACTTTACTATTTTAAAATTTCAATCATGATCATAATTCTCCTCTTTCCCAACTTATCCTCACTCACCCTAAGTCAGATGAGCCAAAACAGGGGTACAGCCCTCCTCCAGTAATTTGAAAAGAGTTAACCAAACATGGAAGCATTACCTTGTGCTTCTGGGGATGCTTTCCCTCCTATTAGATGTTCTATATTAAGACTGTTTGTCTAACTGTACTGGTGTAATAGACCTGTCATCCTAGAATTAACTTAAGCCTGGTGGGACCTATTTTATATTTCAGCCTCTTATCTTTTTTGATGAACTAAGTGCATACTAATCATGACACATTGTTTGCCAGACCTTCCTATCCCCAGAACAGAATAAGTCAGTTACAGCCATTTCCAAAGGAAACGTCACCGTTGACGGAACTGTTTTTGCTAAGCAGAAATGCTCACGGGCGTACTTTCACCGCATTTGTTGGCCCTTGGGTACATCAAATAATTATTTGTTTTAATAAAAGTTCAGGATATGCTTGTATAAGAAGTACTGTGAAGGAGGTATAGATGACAGAACATATAAAACAGAATAGCACATAGTTTTAATGTCACTATTATGAAAATGATGCTTTACCTGTAATGAATCACAGTGGAGACACCCTTGGTGAAATACAAAGCTCTTTCTCATTCACCAGATGTCAGTGTTTTAATCCTTTAAGGAAAATGTTCAATGCACATCATATTAGGCACCGTGTAGCCCATCAATCAAAGCCGGTGCGTGATAAAATGACACAGGGCAGACCAAGTGCCAAACCACTATTAACAACTTGTATCTGTGTAACTGGATTCTGGGAATTTGCCTAGCAGCCCTCTGCTCATTTAAAAAAAAAAAAAAAAAAAAAAAACTGACTTATTTCTTCAGTACCCCTTGAGTTGCCTTGCTCAACTTTCATTTAAAATTCTGAATTCCAGCTGGAGGACACTCAAGGAAATGAGCCTTTGGGATGAATACAATGAAAACATGAAGAGATGAAATTATACTACAAATTGCTGGATATTACCAGGCTGACTATACAAAAAAATTATGGCACAAATAAGCATAGCAGATTACCAAAAGACAGGAAAAGCACGCTTTTCTTGAATTTGCATTGTTCCTTGTACTTAAAATGCCCACGATTTAGACCTTGAGAACTTTACATTATCTTGATATAAAGTGATGAGGTTTGGGTCCTAATTTAGGATTGGTTTATACTGCATTGAGAAAATATGATTTGCTTTAAATGTGACTGTTACTGAAACAATATAGCGCAGTGTCATAATCAGAGGGGCTCTCGTACTGAATGGGAGGACTCCTTGGTACAAGGCATCTATTGATTTTTCTGTTAGGAATATTAAACAGTTCTTTGCAAATTTTTGCTTAGAACACAGAAGTAATACTTCTTCAGAGAGTAGAGGGAGGGGGGAAGGGTATTTCCAGAACGGGAGGGGTCTGCACGTGACTTGAAACACGAATGGTGGGTTTGCCAGGTGATCAAGGAGAGGGCGGCTAGTCTAGACAAGAGGGAGTAGCTTGCATGAAGGCATGGGTGTGTGAAGCAGCAGGCTGGGTCCCGGAACTGAAAATAGTTTGATATTATCAGAGTACAAGGTGTAAGGGAGTGTGGAGATGAAGCAGCAGGTACAGAATAATGGCCAGTCAGATCATACATTTAAGGAATTTAGGTAGAGACAAGATAGAGCTTACTATCCTAGTGAGAGTCCACAGTCATTTATTTCTAGATATACCTGCCGTTTATCAATACAGCAAATCAATAATTGGAGTCCATCGTGATGTTCACTGACAGATCTGAGAATACTTTCCAGAAGGTTAAAGACAAGGGCTTGATTCCCCCGCCTTTTGTGAATGTTTCCTGGTGACTTGATATTATTTTCAAGTGAAGACAACTTCCCCCGGTCTTTCCCTTACATCGACCAGAAAAAAGAGAGTTTAAGGAATTTGTATGTGTAGACCAGATGGCTGTATTGACATAGACGGGGAGTAGGCTTCACAGACTGTTGGCTCTGAAATCTTCACCATTATCACAGTGAAAGGATATCGATCAATCATTCAAAGTACCTTTATCAAATCTGGCCAGTGTTACCCAACATTTAACCGAATGAGTATAGTTAGCAGCTTTATATAGGGACACGGCCACTGAGTGATTCTGACATGCATTTTGCAACCAGTGGATCCTGGAAGGTATGAGTTCTTAAAATTAAGTGTCTACAGTGAATTCCTGTGGTCTTTCTTGTCAATTTTTGTTTGTATTGTAAAACTGAGGATGATTCGCAGTCACACCCCCCTTAAAATAATCACTGCCCCTTTGCTTGGCTACGGACTAGAACTCTGCATCCTTGGGGGTCCATTAGTCTGTAAGCAAGAGGGGTCTCCATGTTGCTTCTCCAGGACTCAGGCCTCCGTCCCTTTGCCCCCTTGCATGAGTCAGGCATTCAGCTACCTACAGAGTCCTATAGTCCTGTCAGGCACCTCTGCTTCCCTAAGAGACTGTAAATCCAATGAAGGCCCTGCTTCTACATTAAGCCAGGGCCAGAGAATAGCTGCATTCTGGGTATTTTCATATAACCTGTAGCTGACTGATGTACATTATTTATTAAGGGGTTCACCTAAGAAAGATTCATTGAAAGAAATTCATGGAAAATGGCCTCAGGCATCTAGTCCATCCTGAAATCCAGGATGCTCCATGTTAGACCGGGAGGGAGATGCATTACAGGACAGAACCCTTCAGCCTGCCAGCGGCTCTGCACCCCTGACCTCCACCCACAGCTTTTCCTATAAAACTGTGCTTTGGGGTCCTGCCCTTGCTGTACCTTGAGGGGCAGGATGAAAATCCCTGCTGTGTTTCTGGGGAGGCTGTTCTTGTGAATGATGTTTTCTATATTGTGTGCTGTCCTTTCTAGGGAGACCAGTTGGGAAAATGTTCCAGTGAACTAGAAATAGATGTACCTCTCCTAAGTGAAAAATTTTCTTTTCCCTCATGTAATCTCCAAATCATTTGACTGATCATGCTTTTTATTTGTCTTCATTACAATTTCTAGTCCAATCTGTGGCTCTCCGATATCACAGGCTGGACTTAGGCCACTGTGGCATACATTTTATATACTTCCTTCAACATTTTCTCTCCAAACCTTATTTTCCATTATCCAAATATCATCACTCACTTTAAAAAATAACATTTAATCCTTATATAATGCATATATTTTTATCTTAAATTTGCTATGAAACACTGTGTTTGATTTAGTTAATACATAAAATGTTATTTGTATACATACAAATAATATATAATAAATGATAATATAAAATAATGAATTTATTTTATATTACTATAAATATACTTGTGAATATTATTTAATTTTTATTATTGTATTATATTATTTTATTATTTATATAGTAATAATAATATATTCAGTGATTAAATAAACTGCCAGTGATGTTTGCTATGTAGAATGATCTCACCATTGAAATTGAATTGAGACTTTTCTGAACTCACTTTTCTTTACTTATATGGATGACTGAGTTTAAGTCAAACAGAAAAAAATTAACCGGACACCTAGCCGTAATGACAACTGACACAACCACCTTATGTCATTCCCAAAATTCCAAATTAAGAGAAGATAAAACCAAATGATACAGGCTTAACATTTGAAAATGGAGTCATGAGAAAGGCTGCTGGTCGTTTAAATATTTTTCTGAGATGAAAGGAAGGAAGGAAGGAAGGAAGGGAGGGAGGGAGGAAGGAGGAAGGAAGGCAGGAAAGATGGATATGGATGATAGATGGATATGTCAGGTAGATAGATTTGTATACATTTACTATATATTTTTCATTCTTCCGTGTCTATTCCACCAATCAGAGAAAAGCAAATACTCCACAATTTTAAAGTCTTACATAAACAATCACACGTGTTCAAATACATACTGCAATTTTGGGGAGCACCAAATTAAAGGTTGGGGGCCTAATCCAAAATGAAAGAAATGGAAATATAATAACTGTCTCAGACAGTGTTTTAGATGTCCTCCAAAGCATAAGGCATAGAAATCATTATATAGTTTCATCCTAAAGTTTAGTTTAGACACCTAGAAACAACAGGGTGTGAAGTTTTGGGGTTCCATGTGTGGATCACATTGATGGGTCCCCATGCATCAAAAAATGGAGACTGCATTCAGAATAGTGAGAATATTGTGGACTCTGATGGAATTCTCTTTCATGTGTTGGCCGACTCACTTCACTCACATCCATTTCCCCCCCTTATAATCATCTGCAGTAAAGATCCAGAAGATTCTGCCCATGACCTTGGAGGCATTACATACAGGGAAATAACATCACCAGGTCCTGGAGTGACTGGGAGAGTTGACCGGTGTGCTTCCTCCCTCGTGCACGTTTGTACCATTTGCTTAGATGAGGTGCATCGACTCACCCAGGGGTTGGTATTATACTCCTAGTGACAGTCCACAAGGTAGCACTGCAGGAGGAACTGAAACCATCGAAGAGCTTGCCATCCATTTGAGCAGGCCAACAAACACACAAGAGATATTAAAAGACAATGCAAAAAGTGCCAAAGAATAGGAAGTATTTATATCATCAGGTGCTGGCTAAGTCTGAGAGTTCAAAAATAGACTATTTGGACCTGGAGCAGTGAATAATCATAAAGTAATCCTAATTACAACTCTTTGTCAAGAGCCACCAAGACCACCAAGTCTGGTCCAAAAGAACTCTCTTAGTGTAGACCACTAACACCCAAAGACCATATCCCCATGAGCACGAGATTACTACAGTAAAGTAGACGAAATAAGATGACTGATCAAATACCAAATATCTTTGGCTTTCTTAATCTCATGTGTCTCAATCACTTGTTTTTCATATTATGAAGAAAAATAAAAGTTTGATCCATGTTTTGGGAAATATGTTTTACGGAACATTCATTGAAAAAAAATTAATAAATACTACTTTAAAGTTCTTTTTCTGATTACTTCAGAACAAAGTTAAACTGTTTTCCTTACAGTAAGATTTCTCAGAGTCCTTCATATGTTAATTACATCATTAATCTTTTAAAGGAAGGAAGAAGTTTTCATTGTTTCTCTAAGATAGTTAACCAACCAACACTGTTTTTCAAATTATATTAACGCCTCTTGGGAATAATGATTCATACAAGCTTTGATAAACACTGCTTTAAAGTCAGGATCACAGCTCCTACAATCATACACCTCGTCAGCTGGAGGGAGCTGATGAGATGGTTTAATCCAAACTCCTCATTTTTAAGATAAAGGAACTAAATGTGTTACCCAAGCCCAGGACGATCAGATACACGGATTGGGAGCCTGGCTTTTCCATATAAATGTGGTCTGTGGCAAATTATTTAACTTCTGCTAACCCAAGTTTTCTCCCCATACAGCAGTGACAGTGACATGATTGTGTTGGTGCATAAGGCACTCCAAACAGTTCCTGGAGCACACATTTTGCCATCAGGTGCTGGTTCCTTCTCGCCCCCACTGTTCCCACATGGCAGAGCCAAGGACACAGTCCAAATACCCTCACCTGTGTTCTTCTAGCTGCTAGATTGTAATTCACATTCGAGTACGCTTAGAGTTCATAGTTTAAAACGAGGCGCTGGCTTTCTTTCAGAGATAGTGATGCCCACTCAATTGTCCCCCGACACCTGCCACCTTTATACACAGAAGATGACAGATGGGATCCTTCCCTATGCTCCTTGAGAGCTGAATCTCGCCTGGCCTGGGACCATCTCACAAAGAGGCTGGCATATTGTGCCATGAATGCCCTTTGGACAGAAATGTCTCTTTCTTACTAACTGGCTGCAGTTCCTTATAAATGCCAAGATTAATATTCCTCTCCAAGGGTGTAATGAACCATTTCCCTCTGAGTTAAAGCATTTGTAGGATCTGAGAAGAGTTTCAGGTGACACTAGTTATTAACACCTATAGGGGAGAAAACAAACTTCCTTCTGCCCTCTTAGCCCTTGTGATTGGCCTAAAAATGAAACTGACATAAGACAGATTAACAAGAGAAAAGCATACAAATTTAGCTAATATTTTTACAAGTACATGGGAGTCCTCAGAAGGAAAATGAACACAGAAGAAGCCATTAGGCCCCCAAACTTATGCGCCTTTTACACAAAGAATGATAAATCATGGGGATGTCACAAGACAAAGAGACTTGGCGTAGGGCCAGTAAACTGTGGGACAAGGATTAGGAGATATAGGGGGGTGAATGAAAGATTGGGCTTATTTTCGTAGGTTGCACAGATCCATTCTGGCACGGACAAGAGTGTTCTGGTCGTCCTTGTCCAGGGAGGACACCCTTCTCGTGGGAAATTTGATGACCTGCTTTGCGGTAGAAAGAGGAGGTCAGACAGCCCTCCCTGCACCTCCTGATTCTCAAATGCCTTCAACGCAAAATAATCAATATGCCGATTCCACATATTTTGGGGGTAGCGTTTAAACCCACTGTCAATTTATAGCTGCTCCAAGCTCTGGGGGGCGGGGTGGTGAAAGACATAGTTCAGGAGCTTTGGCCTATTTTGGGAGCAGGAACTGCCCCCCAGGGGTGGGGTGGTGGAGCATCCAGGGCAGTCGAACTGCTCTTAGAGAGATTGTGCTGATAGCTCGGGAGTTTTAAGAAGCAGTGACATGACCCTAAAAAGATCACACAAAGATCCAATGGAATAAGGATCTGGATAGGTTTTATTAACTGTAGCATGTCAGATAGTTTGAAAAAGCAGGAAAAACATTTGCCTTGAGTTGGCAGAAGGAGACATTACATGATGGATGTTACACTAGGTAAAGAGAAAGTCTTAAAAATACTCCCCAAAGTCACATTATTTTTGATTTTTTGGTCAAAAGATGATGTAACAGTGTCTTGAGAGAGCCACAGATGTTCGCAGAATGTGACGAAAGTCAGATAGGCTCATGGTTCTCCTGGAGGAATATTCCGGCTCACATCCTGTGTTCTGTCATCTAATGACAGGGGTTAGAGTCTAGCATGCTGCAACAGAAGCAAGCAGGCAACAATGACGACAACAAAGCACAAAGATGGAATCATCATGTACACTTCGGGTTCGCTGAGGTTGGGGCTTCGGGCTACGGGGTGTTGTCTTAGCTCGGGCTGCCCTGGCAAGATACCAAGGACGGGGGTTCAACTCTTTATGGCAAAGACAAAGCTGGGGTTTACACTGACAAGCAGAGTGAGGGGGCCGGTGGATGGATGTGAGTAAGAGGAGACATGGGGTGGGGGGAGGATTCTGCTTAAACCAGCTTAACAGGATTCTTGCTGAAGGCAGGCCATAGGGACCAGGCATCCAGGGTGGCGGATGTACAGGGTGGGATCAGATGCTGGGGGCGGAGGGATTCTTGATAAAGTGACTTAGCAGAATTCTTGCTAAGGCCCAGCAGGGATGGGGGCCAAGGTGGAGGCCCAGCTGAGAAGAGGCCCAGAGGCCCTGACTCTCCTCTCCTTTGGTCCAGGAGAGGGTCTGTATCATGCCCGAGCTTGGGATGAAAACTTGACCCGGAGGTCCCAGGCTGCCCTCCTGATGCTGAAAAAACTGAAAGGTCCCCAGAACTTGAGTCCCTGATAATAATACTGGGCCAAGGGACTCCTCACCCAAAGAAGTCTCCGGATGACCCCCTAACTGCTTTGCACTTTTTTTCTAACTTTTAATCTTCTACCTAAAGTAGATTTCGGACAACTCCGAGTAGGTTCAAACCCATCTTTCCTGCGAGTCCCCCTCTTCCTCCCCCCATCTTCATGCCTGAATTAAGACCTCCAGCTCTTGGGTCTGTTATCTGAGCAAAAAGTCTTGCCAATTTTAAAAGGCTATGACCTTTTAACAGCCATTTCTGCTGTTTTCTGCACACTTTCTAGTTTCTCGCCTGCTTCCCCTGGATCCGATGCTTGATTTGGACACAATTCAGTCTTCCCTCCTTCTAAAGACAGCTGCTGAATGAATGCTTCAAATTTAAATTCTGCCTTTAGCTTACACTTCTCCTGCTTCCTTAAAAATTTTTTCTAGAAAGCATATACAATATATCCTGCGGTGGACTAACCTGTTTTTCTTCCCCCTTAATCCTTTGACCTGCAGCAGAAAACTGCTTCCAAGTGAGAAATTTCCAAAATAGTTACATTTAAAAATAATACCTTTAAAATACATTTGTTGCAGAAAAGGCACTGAAAAACCCAAAATCATCAGGAGAAAACTCCCTCTGGTTTAAATCTTTTGGTGACTAAAGCAATTTGCCTCAAAGGGTTTTTAAAGCAGATCTTATGCAACTTAAGGACCCTAGATAAGTCAGGCTGGAGAAGGCAGTGAGCTTCCTGTTCGGTTTTGGTCCCTCCCCGCCGATGTGCTGAGTGGTTTACACACCACACTTCATCAATTCTCCCAACCATTCTGGAATAGTCCCATTTTACAGAAGAGAAAATAGAGGCTGTGAAATGCGACCCAAGGTGCTCAGGGTCACCCAGCAAATAAGACAAGAGGCTGTCGTCCAGGGACAGAAGCAGTGCTTCTGAAGGGAAGCTGCCGACACTGTGCACCCTGTGTTACTGGGAGATGCGGAGTTACAGTAGGATTCTGGAAACTGGGGTTTGGGGAAACGGGGGATCTCAGAAATCACTTAGTCCCGAGGTTTTCAAACTATGCGTGCAGAACCCTAAGCCCTCAGTTTACAAATGGAAAAGGGTCTGCAGCACAATGCATGTGAAAACTATTGACTTCTCCCCAAACTCACACTTTCCGGGTGGGGAGACAAGGTCAGAAAGGCTCCTGGGATTGCTTCTAGCTGTGGAGGGAGACTTTGGGGCTGATGCTCTTGCCACCACACTAAGACGGTACACGATTCATTAAAAATATGTTTGAGGGCTTCCCTGGTGGCGCAGTGGTTGAGAGTCCGCCTGCCGACGCAGGGGACACGGGTTCGTGCCCCGGTCCGGGAGGATCCCACATGCCCGGGGCGGCTGGGCCCGTGAGCCATGGCCGCTGAGCCTGCGCGTCTGGAGCCTGTGCTCTGCAATGGGAGAGGCCACAACAGTGAGAGGCCCACGTACCGAAAAAAAAAAAATTAAAATTAAAAAATATGTTTGAGATCAGTTTGGTTTCCAGATTTTTGAGCTTCTAGTTAAAAAAAAAAAAAAAGAAGAGGAAAGCGTGATGTGCTAAGCATTTCTCCAGCGGCAAAATCCCCTGGAGGCAACCACGGACACTGAGATAAAAAGTGCCGCTCAGTCTCAGGGCCACTCAACAGAACGGTGGACTGGGCCCTACCAGGAGGACACCTGGTGGGCCTTCCGCTGCTACAGGAAGCCCTCAGCACTGCCAGGCACTGGGGTACAGTAGCTGGCAGGTGAAAATAACCATCCAAAGTTCACCAAGAGAAAAACTGGAACCCAATGCAAAGTAAAATCCTGTTCTGGCCTATTTAGAGAAAAATACAATGTCTCAAGGACTTTCAGTGAAAAGCAGGGAATCGTGGAGAGCAACTAGGGAGAGGAAAACTCCAAGATAATCAGAAACCCTCTTTTGCATGCGGATTTTAGAGTAAAATCAACAGCTTTAATTGGCCCCAGATGTTAATAGGTAGCCAGGAGCATACTATGGGAGCACAGATGAAGAGAGCTCCGTGTTCTGTAACAGAAATATTTTGCTTCAAGTGTTGAACTGCTGTAAGCACAGCTGCAGATGTGTAACGGCTGATGGTTTTCCTTTGCTTGTCCTGGGGCCGCCGCTTCAGCTCTGTCTGTTACAGAGGACTTTTCCTCCTCTTGGTGTTTTTTAAAATCTAGGAGAGGATAGATCCAATTTTAAAGATGTTTCCTTGGGTCAGCTTTAGAGACAAGTAAGCAAGGTAGGGCTGGAGGGTCCACCTGGGCCTGCAACGGGGAAGGAGATGGCCCAAAAATGTACCTAAACAGGCCTGACGGGCCCTGTTCCCTGCCCCATCAGCTGTCTGTCTCCTCTGCTGCTGGCAGCTGATCCCAGCCCCCTGCGGGGACACAGCCTTTGCCCAAATCCGAATTTATCTCAGACTGACCTTGGAAGTCAATTCCTATGGAAGGGCTACTTGAGAGCCGGTTCATGACTTACTCTTCCCAAAGTAATTTTCATTCGCATAAGTTTTCCCCAAACCATAAATCCTTTCAGACCTGCAAAAGAATAAGTCTATAATGCTGGAATTTCCCCCAGTGAGACCATCTGTGAAGGGAGAGAAAGAGAGATTTGGGGAACAGCTAGCTTCCACAGGGCCTCTTCTCAAGGTCGGCGTGTTGGCCCAAGAAGTCCCGTGTCGTGAAGTCCCGTGTCGTGCAGTCCCGCACGACCCTGCTGTCATGCAGTCGTGCAGCAGGTGCCCATCGAGAGAGCGTCCTGCTGCCGGGGCCCCAGGTGCACCGCCCAGGGGTCAATGCGTGTACAGCCCTGCTCTGCCCTCGGAGCTGATGCCCAAGTACAGCTTCTGCCAGTGCCCTTTCAGAAGGCGTGGCTTTCACCCCCCGTGGGAAAAGAGCTATGTCCTGCGGTCATCATGAACAACGATATTTCCCCCCTCACTGTTCCTAAGCAGCTCGCAGGCAGGGCACGCTTCCCCACCAGCCGTGGTCCTGAGCCAGCAGCCCTGCACGTGGAGGGGTCCAGAACACGCCAACCACCCCCCAAATATGCTGATTTGACGTATTCTTTTGAGTTAAAGGTTCTTGAAAAACAGCAGGTGCAAGCAGGGCCCTCTGACCTCCTCCTCCTTCCTGAAAGCAGGAGCTGAAACTGCCCAGTGAAAGGGCACCCCCTGTACCGGGAGGAAGAAAGCCCAGAGAAACAGCTAAGCTTGGAAAACGAACCCCATCTTCGTAGTGACTAAGTCACCGTCCACTGCCCTGGCCTGGACCCATTTCCCTTGTCAGGTTTTCACAATTACTACTCTTCGTCCAACCTGGCATATAAGCATTCAGCTCTGACTGCTTCTTTGGGTCTTCATTTCCTTGTGAAGGCTCCTATATCAAGTAAAACATATTCAATAAATTTGTAGGCTTTTCTCTTCTTCATGTGTGTTTTGTTAATGACGTCCCATCTAAGGACCAAGAAGGGTAAAAAGAAAAAAGATTTTTTTCCTTCCCTACAAATGGTTAGGGGGGAACCCTTTCTCTCAGCTTTGCCCCAAAGGGCATCCACATCACAGCAGCCGTTCCCTTGATTTTGCACCACCCATGAGTGAAGGGGAGAGACCCTGTTTGGTGTGGCAGGACTTCACCCGCAGGGCGGCTGGGCTCAGTCCGATGCCCTCCAGCTCCATTCCAAGCTCACCTTCATTTACTCAGACAGTACACACTGGAGTCCTCACTTCCCCCTCTCACACCCGCGTCTAATCCACGGCAAATTCTGCCTAACTTCCAGAACACGTCCACGGTCTGCCTACTTCGCCCCATCTCTGCCGGCACTGCTCTGGTCCACGCCACCGCAATGTCTTGTCAGGATCACCGCACGGCCTCCCAGCTGGGCTCTGGTTACGCCCTTGGTCCCCACAGTCTAATCAGTGAGTTCAGATCATGCCAGTTCTCCACCCGAAATACCCCATGGCTGTAAGCCCCCTGCTTCCCCTAAGACCGCATCTCCACCGACATCCTCACTGGCTCCCGCCCTTTGGACTTGCTCTTCTCTCTGTCCACCTAGGACGTTTTCTCCCGGGATTCACTCTGCTCAGGACTTTGCTCAAATGTTATTTCCTCTCTGGGTCCTTCTCCTCCTCACCCTTGTTTAAAAGGGGCCCCTCCGCCCAGCAGGAACCCGGCTGCAGCCTCTGTCCTTCTGCTTTTTTCCCCTGTGGCGCTTACCTTCATCTAATTTATTATACATTCCATTCATCTACATCATTTCTGACTTTAGGTACCAAAATGGGAACCCTAGGAAGGCAAGGATTTCTGGGTGTTTTGCACTGCTTTATCTCCACTGCCCAGGAAAATATGTGATACTGAGTCAACATTCAGTGACTGTTTATCAGCCAACTGGTGGAATGAAAGGGCCATCAAAGCCAAGCTCTCGGCCCTTTTCCCTGTGGGCCAGCTCCCCAGTTCCTGTCTGTGTACCTGGGTCTCCCTCTGGCAGAAGCCTCCATGTGGATGCAGCCTGGTCATGTGCCCTTGAGGAATGCGCCCGCTCTGTCCACCCAAGGAACCTCATGCCCTCCCATGGCCCGTCCACGCCTGAAAGCGGCCGTCAGGAGTACTTCATCTTCCATGTAAGCAATTTTATCAATATAAATCTCCATCATTATCAGAAAAAGACATTAGGAGGAGGACATTCTGTTTCCTGAATTACCCAGGATTAGATTTTAAAAGTTCATTTATTATTAAACCAAGCTACCATAAGACAGGACTGGCTTATGGAACACTAAATGATTCAAAAAGATTGTTAACCCATGCATCCTTTAAAAAACTCAACATTAAAAACACTGTGAAACTCTTTTCAAAGAAATGAAAGAGGAGTAGAGATGCCATGTGCTTAAAACATTGGAATTAATTTATGACTTTTTAAGGTAAAGGTCCTCTGTATAAAGGCATGTATTGGGGGTAACTGCAAAGTCTCTGAAATGCAGTTGTGTTTATCTACCCTCAATGACTAAATTTGCTGGAAGTTTGCCCACAAGGAAAGGGAGCAACCAATTATCCGTTCCTCCTGCCGGGCAAGATTATAGATCACTCTTCAGTGCATGGGTGCCTGTTACAGGCTGTGGTGCCACTGGCTTTAACACATAAAAATCAGCAGTGTGTTTAGTAAGACCTGCCTGTCAGAGGACAGCTGGGCATCCTTATATGACTGAAGGAAACCCAGTTGTTCTAGAGAGACAGAGACACTAAATATGGTTGGACTATAAAAGGAAATGGCCTTTTAGCAGTGACCCTACAGGGCCTACACCAGTATACTGAAGGCACGTTGATAGCACCATCAGGCAGAGGCACGGGGATGGCGTACAGAGTCAAAGTGAAGACACTTGGCCAACACGGAGAAGGCCGCCTCTCACACCGAGCCTGGGCCTCAGCGCAGGCAGGCGCCCACCCTCCCTGCCCTCCACTCCTCTGACTTCACGTGACCTGGGGTCCCATCACCTAGGCAACTTCCACCAGCACAAACCAGACCTCCACAAGCTTAAACAAGCATTAGAAAGTGAAGTCTCCAAGCCACCTCTATCTGAAATGTTACAGCTGGAAGGAAGCAACCTAATCTCTCAACTGAATCCAACCTTTAAAATCCCATGAAATGCTTAATTTGGTGAGACCCGTTTGTGTGTGTAGCCACACCCTTGGATTGAGAGAAAATGGCGCAAAACAGAATGGCAGCTTCAGCTCTCAGAACAGTTTGGGCATAGCGCTCCCGCACAAACAGAATTAATATTGTCCAGTGCGTTGCTTGAATCCAAAAGAAGTTGACCAGATTCTGAAATTACTGATCTTTAGAAATGTTTTAAAATATCTCCTTCATATCATTTATGATTTAATATTCCACCATAGCTACCAGTTCAACGGTAGACTGAGTCCTTAAGAGATTATACAAACCTCGGGACTTCTCTGGTGGTGCAGTGGTTAGGAATCTGCCTGCCAATGCAGGGGACACGGGTTTGAGCCCTGATCACGGAGGATCCCACATGTCACGGAGCAACTAGGCCCATGTGCCTCAACTGCTGAGTCTGCACTCTAGAGCCCACGAGCCACAACTACTGAGCCCAAGTGCCACAACTACTGAAGCCCACACACCTAGAGCCTGTGCTCCACAGCAAGAGAGGCCACTGCAATGAGAAGTCCGCGCACCGCAGTGAAGAGTAGCCCCCGCTTGCCACAACTAGAGAGGGCCAGCGCGCAGCAACGAAGACCCAATACAGCCAAAAATAAATAACTAAATTTATAAAATACTTAAAAAGAAAGAAAATTATACAAACCTGGAGAGGCTTTCAGGAATCACGTCCAATAATGACAGAGATGATAAATAGGATGGATAGGTAAATACATACATACAGAGGACGGATGGATGGTTTGATGGATGGATGGTTGGACGAATGGACTCGATGTATAGATGATAGATAGATGATAGATGGATAGATAGACAGGCATAGATGGATAGGTAGGTAAGTGGGTAGTTAGGTAGAACATAAAGGAGAAACATTTACCTGCCAGACCTACAAGGATGTCAGACACCCGCCTGCACTAACATCCTCCAAGTGGAAATTCTCACCTCTCTTTGCACATCTCCTGTATATTTACAATTCTGTGCCTGACCCCTGTCCTTCCTTTTCCCAGAATGCCTTGCCCTTTCACTGGTTCCCTGAACTTCACATTTTACAGTCTCCTCATACTTCAAGACCCAGCTCAATATAAGTCTTTCTCTTCACCTGAAAGCAAAACTATTTATCTTTTTTCCGCTCCATAATACTCTGCAAATATTTCTATCACGGCAATGAGCATACATTAAATATTCACTTACAATTATAAATTAAATTTTATATCTTTAGGAGATGTACTGAATGAAGCACAATATTAGGTTAACGATTTAATGGGTATGATCATGCTGTCTTTGATCATCTTGCCCACACCTGTTCCCTGGGTACCAGCTTAACGACACAACTCCCTCTATGCATTACATGTGCATGTTCCTGGAAAACCTCAAATCGCCTGTGTCTATGTAACTTGTTTTAAATTCATTAGGTAACCATCATTAAACAGTCATTATACGGTGCTGTATTTTGTATATTTTTGGACAGACTGAAAAGCAAAGGTTATTTTATTCACTTTGTAGCTTCAAAAAGCCCGGCATACAGTGAGTGCCCCATGTGTTTGACGTGCACCATGAAAACTTGAAGATCATTTGCGGATCTGAGAACTCAGCTTGACCTAAGACCACCCAGCAGTTATTTGGCTGTCCTTGAAATGCCCTCCTTTGTTTGATAGCAAAAGCAATTTTCCACATCCCTTGAAATACTGTTTGATAGTGTCTTAAATCTCTCTCTCTGTCTCTCTCTCTCTAGCTATATATATATATACATATATATATATATGCCAATTATTTAATACTGCTATTAAGATTAAAAAGCTAAATGGTGACTTACTCTCTAAAACATGCAAATGTAAGAGCCTTCCATGTAGTTCAATAATATAGGTGTATTTGGGGGGATTCTATGAGACTGGTCACAGTAACTGCATTATTTCAAGTTTCTAGTAACAAAGAACTCGCTTGCCTGCCACCTGTATGTCAGGTTGAAATTCCTCAAAAGCCAACAGGTTATCTGGATATCTATGTTAAATCACCTGAGAGATGTTTAGACTGCATTTTGCCTAAAGACATATTTCAAGAAGAAAACTGCTTGGGAAAGTTCTAAACAAGGTATTCAAGAATCTGGGAAATTGGACCCTCCTTCCAAGCCCCGCAGATGGTCCTGCAGGGAGACTGGTGCCCGCCAGCCACTGCACCCCCCTCTTCAGGAAAGAGGGGCTCACGTTCCTTTGGGTGGGGATGCGGAGGGGTAGGAGAGCTGGCACCTCCTGGCTGTGCGGAATTCCTCCTGGGCCTAGCTGGCAAGTAGCCTCCATTCACTCCTACAGAAGGCATCTGTTATGTGTCAGCTGCGAGCCCCGGAGAGTTCATCTTCAAGCTAAAGTCTGGGAGACGTGAAAAGAGAGAATCCCCAAGACAGAGCAATTTGGCCCAAGTTTTGAGACAAGTATTGGCATGTAAGGTATGCGTAGCTGAGTGTCAGGAAGTGACTCAGAGATAACGGCCATGCTGCTTATGAAAGGTCTGAACCCTGGATGGAGGCAGGAAGCCGCAGAATATTCTAAGACTCAGCGCCAATGGGAAGTGCTGCTGGGGCCACGACCCATGGAACAGCCTTTCCAAAGTGGTCTCCGTTCTTGGGCAAATCTAGAAATCAGCTTTCCCACTCATGCTCTGCAGTTGAGAGTGAAAACTATCGGGCCGGACCATCTGTTTTTAGCCTGGAGCTGCACAGTGCTTGTGTAGTGAGGGTTCAGAAGCTGCTTTTCTGCTCTGTTCCATTTTGTCTCGCCATTTGATGGTCTTTCCTTGAAAAGGAGGAGAGGGCATTGGCTTTATGTAGGGGTGGGCATGCTTGTGTGTTTGCACATGTGTACGGAGCAGTCTGGGTGGTGCCCTCCTGCATGTGCAGGGCAATGGGGAGAGCCTGGACCCAGCTGCTGGAAGGCACAGAACACGGAGTCAGGCCGACTATGAATGTCCC
Source organism: Mesoplodon mirus (assembly GCF_964341445.2). Classification (NCBI taxonomy): domain Eukaryota; kingdom Metazoa; phylum Chordata; class Mammalia; order Artiodactyla; family Ziphiidae; genus Mesoplodon; species Mesoplodon mirus. The sequence continues at coordinate 26,595,261 of NC_138979.1, read as the reverse complement.
CCTAATAGCTCCGCGTGTCTTTCCTCACCAAATCCACTGGCCAGTTGTGTCCAACTGTCAATCAAACAAGTCGGTAAGGAGCCACCTGTGGTCATCAACTCAAGGTAGTTATGTTATTTAGAGGAAATAGTCATAGAATATATTTCACTAAAATTTAAAATGACCCTAGCTCACTTTTACTGAGCTTTTATCTTGCTCCTGGCATGTTTCCAAGCTTCTTACATTTATCAGTCCATCAACCTCTTAATGACCCGATATTAGTGTTTTTAAGACTGCTGTAACAAAATACCACAGACTGGATGACTTAACAACAGAAACTTATCATCTCCGAGTTCCGAGGCTTGAAGTCCGAGATCATGGCGTCAGCAGGGTGGGGTCCTTCTGAGGCTGCCAGGGGGAACCTGTTCCTGGCCTCTCCCCCAACTTCTGGTGGTTTGCTGGCAACCCTTGGGTTCCTTGGCTTGTAGACACATCATCCCAATCTTTGCCTCCATCTTCATTTGGGGTCTCCTGTCTGTGTCTGTTTCCAAATTTCCCCCTTTTATAAGGACACTGGTCATATTGGATCAGGAGCCATCCTACTGACCTCATTTTAACTTGATGACCTCTGCAAAGACCCTGTCTCCAAATAAGGTCACATTCTGAGGACTTTGACATATGAATTTTTTGCGGGGGACACAATTCAACCCATAACAAACGTTATGAGATAAATTCTAAAATTGTTCCCAGTTTGCAGATGTGGAAACTGAGGCACAGAGAAGTTATGCAACTTTCCCCAGTTAACAGATAATGAAGTGGCAGAGCCTGTCCACCAATCCAGCTAAATTATACACTGAGTACTACTCTCTCCAAACCCCCTGTTGGTCCAGGGATTAGGATTTTAGAAAATTGGTCAAGAGAGAAAAGAAAATATCCTAGCTAAATTTCTCATCTTTTGAGATCAAAGTTAGAGAAAATAAACTGAGGCTGTTTGAAGATTTTGAACTTAATGAAACATTGGTTTCATTTAATATTATTTTTATGTTCTCTTACTGTACCCCATAGTAACTACTTTAAAATGGTTAAATTTGAATAGGGATTCCTATTCTGGGTTTGTGTATGACTTAAGATTTCTTATAGAATTGAATATCGTCTCAGTAATAAGGCTGTGGTCTCTCCCTCTCTCTCTGTCTCTCCCTCCCTCCCCTCGTTTTTTCTTTCTTTCTTTCTAGAGTATCTTAAAATGTAAGAGTCAGGCCAATTTCATATATTGTAGTTCTGGGGCTTAGACATAATTACCAGATGCACAAATTTGCTGTTTCACTAGTTCATTTATGCCAACTTGGGATAAACACAGGAAAAAATGAAACAATAAGGAACACTAGGGAGTGTCTTTCAAGTTGTGCATGAGAAGCCGTACTCTGTGTGCCTTTCAAACAACTGATGTTAGGGATAAATTCTCCTGCTGTGTCTATAATTCCCAAGGAGAAGAAAGAGCCTGCTGACTCTTCCTGAGTTTTTTTTTTTTTTTTTACATGTTGTTATGAGTCTCATTCAGTAATCCACGGTCGGTCCACAGGGTCAAGAAGAAACCGACTTCCTGCCAATCTTCAGAGTGATTTCCATGTTTCCCCTTTTCTGTGACCTCCTTGTCTTTTACTGCATTTTAAGCACATCTTACCCACTCTGAGCTATTCTGCAATGATGCAAAGCTTGTCTGAGGAAGCAAGCAGGCTTTGTTTTGCAAATAAACCAGGGTACCTATAGCCTGCATTTTGTTGGATGTTCTCTAAAATGGGAGATTCTATTTTTAGACTGTGTGGTGAGAGCCACCCATTCCATCTCTATTAGATGCCAGAGACAAATTACAGAGTTATTTTGAGGGATGCAAAGACAGTCCCAGAGATCAGCATGAGAGGCATTGCAGGGAAGCTTCTGATTTCATATCTCAGTGAGAGCATTCGCTGTGCTGCTCTCAAGTCCTTCATTTTTCCAGCCGCTGAGAGGACATGAAATCTTTCCACCATCAACTGTTTCTCTCATTCATATTCTCAAATCCGGAGGCAGACATTGAGACAATGGACTTGAGCAAACCTGCCTTCCACAGACTGAGCTGCTTTTTCCAGCCAGAGTCACAGCTCTGAGATCCTATTAATAGGTTTCACATAAGCGATCCTGAACTAAAAAGACAGCGCCGCCGTAGCACCGTCCTTTAGTTGGTTATAATTTGGGCTTTTATCCTGCCCCTGCCCCACCCATGTGTCCATATCACATATTCACCCAGGTCATTTCCTTATTCCTCCTACCTTTTTTTTCGCAATCATATCTTATCTGATTACATGCAATTCAGTTACTCAACAGAATTAACTTTGTTCATAAATATCTTCATTCTTTGCACAGAGTGGAACAGGAAGCAAAATGGATCACATACTTCTTACAAGCTCATAAGAAGCAGTTGATTTATTCTAATGTACAGTCTCTTTCCAATGGGAGCAACCATCTTATTCCAATTACCAACTTAATTGCAGTGACTCACAAAATGGGAACTTTATATAGATATGAATTAGAATTATTTTAAAGGATTATCATAATAGTGTATTTCGTAATAAAAATGTTGACATATTTAAGAGTGGTTCACTGGATACAAAACAGATCTAATTGCATATCCTTAACTAATAATCTCATTAAACATGGTTATTTTAATGTTTCCCCCTAAAGTTACAGGCAGTTGTGGATGGTCAGATTTAATAATCTAATGTTCTTTTCTTGAATAGGATGTAAACTGTGTCTGTCCTTTGCCTACTGGTAAAGCCCCTAAACAGCACCCATTAGAATCTAAAATTTCATGTTAATGATGTTATTCATTAACATACATCTTTTAAATGAATGCCATTTTAGATATGCAAATACATGGGTTAGCTCCAAGACAGAGTCAAGAACACACATCTTGATAGCCAACTAAACAGTCCATTCCACTAGAAAGTGTCATGAAAATCCTCTCAAGCTAGTGCACACCACAGCCAGAATTTAAGGAAGCGTTTTATCCCTTACTCCTCCTCCAGCCTAAGTCAGCTCACACAGAAAGGACAAAAATGCCATCCTGCACGGCGGGGTCCAGCTGCTCTACTCAACAACTCCTTCTGGAATAACTGATGATTGTTGGCATTGGACCAAGAAGAAGGAAGGGAAAAAAAAACAGTTAGAGGTGCTCTTAATCAACTTTACGGTTTTGCCCGATCTTTAAATATGCATTTTGGTTTTTTTTCATGTTGATAAAATGGATGGTGTCTGCAAAAGAAAAAAAAACCCATCCATCTTTCTCCCTAAGATGAATCTTTGTGAGGTTTTATATTTTGCCCTCCCTAAGAAAGGAGAAGCAAATAGGCATAAGATAACGTTTTCATTCTGTGTTTTAAACACAACATTTCACATTTTTCACCATCAAAATAACCATCTTCCAAACATGGGTGATATTAAAGATTCAAAAAAAATGTAGTGCTTGAATTTGCCAAATTTTAGAAGTTGTGTTAAGATTCACTCGTAATTTCCTAGTATTTCACTTTGATGCTGGGAGTGTGGGGACGCCTGAATTCAGCAGGGTGTTTTCCGTGCTTCATGAGTGGAGACAGTCGTAGGGGAAGGCAACTTGCCAATATTATGCAGCAAACCGACAATAAATCCATGACTGAATCTTTCCTCAAACATTTATGGAAAACGTCTTCTGGAGGAATCCCTGCCTAAGTGCACATGTTTCTGATGCACAGACAGCTGCAGTTTTCGTGGGGGCATGTTCCCCATCATGCTCAGGGGCCTTCGTGCACAAAACCAGTCTCTGTCTTACAGACAATCAGAAGCTTCTCTATTCAGTGCCGCCAGCTGACATTCTCTAAGTCATTAGCTTTTCTGGGTTAAACACATCTCACTGACTTGGAAGCACCTTGGCCATCAGAGATCAGGCCCCTTCAACTGTGCTCCATCATTACAAGTTTTCCTGGGTCATTATATTCTGACCCTTGACCCGTGAGTCTGTGCAATTGTGATGGAGAGGAACTTTGTTACCAATATCAGGTGATTTATTTATATTGTCCTCCGGGTTGAGAGAGAAATGATAGTTTCCTGGTTAACCTTTGGATTTTTAAGCATGCAATTTAAGTCTGATGTTTTTGTTCATGCAGTTGAGGCCTTGAGCTGGATGCTTCTGTGGGTCTGTGTTGAACCCATTTGTGAATCAGAGGCAGAGGTCTGCAGCTGGTACTGCCCTTGTCCTGATGCCCGTGCTGGAGTTCAGGGTAAACACCAGGACCTCCCAGCTTGGGAAGGACGTGAGGGAGCTCACCTGTGCTTTCTTCTACTGGGGGTTCCGTCAACAAGAAGGAGGGAGGCCCTTGAAAGTCTCCACACAGACCATCGGTGCCTGCGGTGAGAGTAAAGCAGTGCTAAAAGTTCTTACCATGAGGGAAAATACATTTTGTCTTTTTCTTTCTGTTTTTAATAACTGTACAAGGTGATGGATGTTAACTAAACTTCTTGTAGTAATCATTTCACAATATATGTAAATCAAATCATTATGCTGTACACTGTAAATTTATACAGTGATATTTGTCAGTTACATATCAATAAACAAAGAAAAAGTATATATACATGATTTCTATCTTTAAAGAAAAGCAGTGGAGGAGGACTGTTTCTTAGTACTTTGCCTCCCTCTCTCATTTTCCCGCCACACACATCTCAGGGTGAGACGGTCCTATGCTCACACGTTCCGGCCTTGCCTGGGTCCCCAGGCCAAGCAGCTGGCCGCTCAGGAGAGCCTCACAGGTCTGGTGGCTGTGAGGTGCCTATGCAGTCACTGCCTTGAGTCCAAGGCCACTGTCCACTTGGTTGCTTCCAAAAAGACCCTTATTGCTTGGCACGTCGTGCGGAGACTGAATTTTATCAGATACGAAACGAAACCAGCTTTGTTTCAATCTTGATAACCCCCAAAGGGACTGGCAGCAATGAATTAATATCTTTAAACCTTCACTTTTACTTAGATTTTCCATTTTAAATTGTTCTCAAAAACCCTATTTTTTTCCTCCGTCTCTCTATAAGAATATTACTTCTTCTATTGATCCATTTTTCCCTGAAACATAATATGGAGGGGACTGATATTTAATCATAGGACTGATGTTGTAAGAATTATTTAGTTAATATTTGTAAAGATATTCAAAGATAAGATATCCATTTGAATACTAAGCATGCCTCAATTATTATGCATGATTATCTTTAATATGTTTTCAATTGACCCTTTACAGGTGTCTACTGGAGACACACAAACCTGTATTTGTAGGCAGTTTTGTTGTAATCCCAATGGGAGATATAATCTTTCACTCTTGTTTGTTGGAAGTATTGAAAGTCAGCGCGAACTCTCTCTCTCTTTTTTTTTTTGGTTTGTTTGTTTGTTTTTGCGATACGCGGGCCTCTCACTGTTGTGGCCTCTCCCGTTGTGGAGCACAGGCTCCGGCCGCGCAGGCTCAGCGGCCATGGCTCACGGGCCCAGCCGCTCCGCGGCATGTGGGATCTTCCCAGACCGGGGCACGAACCCGTGTCCCCTGCATCGGCAGGCGGACTCTCAACCACTGGGCCACCAGGGAAGCCCTCTCTCTCTTTTAAAACGGCAACTTTCTAGGCTTTTTGGAGAAGAGAATAAACATACTCACTTTGCTCCATTTTATTCTTTATTTCCTGAGAAAAATCAGGTACTCAGAAAAAAACCCATATGGTAACTATTTGCTTAGGATATGTAATTACTGTAGCTTCAATGCAAAAAAAAAAAAATCCAAAATTCCATGAGAACAAGAAACTTGACTGACCTATTCTCAGTGCCTGGTATGTAGTAGATGCTCAATAAATACTTTTGAAACAATAAATTTTAAAATGAATGAACAAATAACATGATCTACTGATTGATTCTGAGCTTTCTGTCTGAGTGCATGTCTGTATCCAACATTTCCTATGATGGCCAAAGCTTTGCTTAATCATTCATAATTCAACTAGACTAAAGAGAATAACACAAAGCAAACACATCGTTACTCACCAAATTGCAAAACAGCGCCACTAGAGGCACCCTAATGACCGGGGGCTTCGTGACATTATCAAGCTCCACTCTGTAGGATGGGTTTTCAGTAAATGGGATTATTACTGTGAAAAGTCAAGGAGGGGCTGAACAAGGTTTTCCAATATGTACTTAGACATAAGCCCAAGCAGGGCTGAGAGACATGTCCGATTTGGCACAGATCATGTCATTAAAGGAGAAACTTGGGGCAGTCAAGATCTTTTCTTGGCACTAGAAATTTGAGAGTAAAAAGGATACAATTATCAAAAAAGTGCATGTTGTATCCACACTGTAAGGAAGAAAAGTTGGTTTAACTGAAGCTGGATTAAACTACACTGACATCCCTCTTATTCATAACTTTTTTGGCTTTTTGTTTTCAATAATGTCTCAGACTAGTCATTTTATTTACTTTTAAAGAAAATTGTCCATCAATCATGGCCTAAGTTTTTAAATATATTATCATCTGCCACTCGCCCTCCTTTGGCGTAACCAACAACAAAACCTCATTTCACTATTAGGTTCTACCAGAAAAAAAGAAGAAACAAATAAAAATATGTTAGATTTCCAGATATTACCCAAAATTCTAAATAGAGGAAGATATTTTATAAACAAACACTAAGCTACAGAATCCGTCTAAGGAAACATCAGCATTTTTGTTAATGTGGCAACAGTTCATTGAGATGTTACCATGGATGTGGCATAAATATCACATACACAATGTACCATTTAATTAACAGGAGAGCCCTCAATATTTCATACTATTTTCAAGTGAGTCTTGAATTTGAAAAATTTTGTCATGTGAGACAATACATGTAGGATGAACTCTAGAATCCATCAAAGGGACATGATTAAACAGAAACAGTAAATTGGAAGAAAACTGACAAATTCATCTAGAACATGTATCAGAAACCAAAGCTTGTGGCCACTGACAGCAGTTTTTGTAAATAAAGTTTTATCAAACACGACCAACTCGACTCATTTATGCATTAATTATGGTTGTTTTCACTCTACAATGGCAGAGTTGAATAGTTGTGGCAGAGACCTATGTGACCTAGAAAGCCTAAAATATTTACTATTTGGTCCTTTACAGGAAAAAAAAATAGTGACCCTTGGCTAAAATACAGCACAGAGATTCAAAAAGACACACACACACAAAAAAAAAAACACAAAAAAATGACCAAGAGACAAAAGATGTGATGGATACATTGAGAGGGTCTATTATATCACTAAGAAGCAAAAGAGAGCAAATAAATTCGTAACTATGATAATAATTCTGAATAAGCATGGACTATGAAATTCAACAATAATAGCAATGAATAATTTGATGTCCCTATAATGAAGTGGCATTAAAATATCTGACTAAAGTAACATGTAAGACAAGACTGAAATGATTGACATAAAAGTGGTCTATCTTGTGTTACTCAGGAAAATGATACATATATTATCTAACTTTAGCCATTATTTAGATAAGGATGAATATTGATATGTAAGAGTAAATGCAAAATGATACTTTTAAAAGCATGTGTATAAAAACTCATGATAGGGGACTACAAAGGAGAATGATTGTACTGAAACCATAGGGAGGAAAGATGGCAAGTAAAGGCATCTGGAGCATTCAAATGAAGGAAGGAAAGAGACAATAAACAGAGAAGAGAAAATGAATAAACCATAGTGGTCATAAGATGACAGCAATAAACTATTAATAAGCTATTACCTTATGGATCATAAATTTACCCTTAGTCATAATGTAAAAAAAATTAAAATCTTACTAAAGGACAGAAATTCATAGCATAGATAAGAACAACCCTGATGGCTAATTTTATGTGTCAACTTCACTGGCTATAAGGTACCCAGATATTTGGCCAAACATTATTCTGGGTGTTTTTGTGAGGGTGCTTCTGGATGAGATTAATAGTTTAATCTGTAGAGTAAAGCAATTGCTCTCCATAATGTGGGTGGGCCTCGTCCAATAAGTTGAAGCCCTGCATAGAACAAAAAGCCTGATCTTCTTCTGAGAAAGGGGGAATTCTCCTGTAGATGGCCTTGGAACTGGAACAAGCTATGCTATTCATCCATCTACCCTCCTATCCACCCACCACCCATTCATCTGTCTGCTCACCCATCTACACTTCCATCTGTCTACACATCTGTGCCCTCCCATCCTCTGTGCATCTATACCCCCCTTCCATCCACTGGTTCATTCCAAAAATATTTACTGAGCAACTACTATGCTCCAGGCACTGTTCTACATTCTGGGGATGTGTTCAGTGAAGGAAACCACAAAGTCTTTGCTATCTTGGGCTTTATCTTCTAGTGAGGAAAGATAGGAAGTAAATTGATGTACCTATAAGTGCACATTTACCTGCTTTGGGTGTAAAAGATAGAGGGCAATGGTTTCTGGTTAATTAGTTTCTTGGACCTGAAAATTTAGTCTTGATTAGGTAGTAAGTCCCTCACTACCTTGCTTAGAAATCTCACAACTAAGGTTCAGAGAACCCCAGTATTACAATATAGGGAGACCTTATCCCCTAACTTCTAAGCACAAGTAAAATGAAGTGTCAAAATGATGTAAACAGGAATATTTAGAAAAAATATGTAGATTTCTTCATTAAGAACAGAATATTGATCTTATAGATCTTAAAAGGTCTCATCACAAGGAAAGAAACTGTAACTGTGTACGGTGATGGGTGTTAACTAGACTTGTGATCATTTCACAATATACACAAATATTGAATCATTATGTTGTACATCTGAAACTGATATGATGTTACATGTCAACTACACCTCAATGATAAAAGAAAAGGGCATTGATATAGGTAGCTGAAATACTTAAAAAATATGTTTGTGATGGAATGGACTGAGAGTAAATACATGAATTTAATTTTTATTAATCTCCATAGCCCACCTATTTCCTTACTCTTGGCTATGGGGCCTGGATGATGTTCTAAAACTACACAGCTGGTCCATGAAGAAAATATTTAAAGTGAGGAAGCAGAATTGGATGGAAGAGGGTAGAGTTAAATTGAGTAAGGAGCTCAAAATAATATGATGGATAGCATTTTAAATATTTATTGAACCCAGGAGATAAGTACTTCTACCCAGTTTGAAACTGATTAGTGCTAGACATTTTTTCCTAATTATTTGAAGCATGAACCAATTCTTTCCTCTTGCTATTTTCAAACATCCCCAACTCTATACACCACTGTATTCAACTCCCTCACCAATTCTTTCTCCCAATATCTCCTGGAGAAAGAGATTAGCAGTTTTTTCACAATAAAACTTATTAGTGACTTTAAATAATTTTAATTGCTTCCATTTTGACTATTATTTCCTCAATTAAAAACATAAACAGAAGAGGAGTAATTAGATATGACAAAATAAAACACAACAGATCTCTGAGGGAAATAACAAAAGTGAATAATTTTAAATAACACTCAAGGTAATACATTTCTGTGAAAAAATATTTTATCCTAACACTTTTACTAATATTGGCAGCTGTATGCTTACTTATACCAATTTGGTATTGTCATGCTTAAACCTGGATTTGAGGTTGGAAGGATCTGGGTCAGTTGTTTAAAATCCCTAAGCCAAAACTTTTATTTAAGCAAAGGGGTCTTGTCCTGGCTTCTTCCAAGCAGTATCATTAGATAAAACATCAGTTAAAATGGAAATGGGAGCTCCGGATGGAGATTTAGGGACCTGCCCATCCATTCTAAGAAAATGTAGTTAAACTCAACACCTCTAATCTGCTGCACATTTTGGAAAAAACATAGGAAATCTTTTTCCAAATACTGTAAACTTAGAGGGAATAAATGAATGAGTGAAGGAATGGAAATGCTGGTATATATTTTGGTACATTAAACAAATCGAGATGAAAGAAAATTTGAGTTGCCAATGGTGTCTTTGAACTTTATTTCATGAGGCTTCCAAGAAGGGATTTCGAGTCAGAGGTCAGCAGTCTGGTCTGCAGGCTGGACTTAACCCCATGTGCATCCCTCTGCTGGATGCACACAAGGGTGATGTGAGCTCAGTTTCCGCCCAAGGGTACCCAAGGCTTCCTCCTAGAAGATGGCAGATGGATCACAGCCATTGTTCCTCAACAACCATGCTGATGAAACACCATCCAAGGTCACTCAATATACCTGATCTAGCACCAAAACCAGAACACCCATGAAAGCCAGAGCAGCACTGCCTTCAGAGTAGGAGTGGATTCATGGGCCTCAGCGCAACTTTCTGGAAATACCACTTGAAACAGCTGTCATCTTTGCTCTCCACACATCTGTCAATTGCACGTCTTCTTAACATCACCCTTAAGTGATGGAAGTTGAGAAGAATAGCCATTTTCTCAGGAATCTCATTCATACATGTGAATCTAGACTTAACTATTTCTCAGCAGAGCCAAGGAAAATGATACAGTGAAAGACTTAAAATAAATAGGTGTTAAGTTACGCCTCACATTCTTAGATGATTTGCTGATGTTCTCATTGCTAACCTTATGTTTAAGTCGCTTCCTGTTTAATGAAACTGGTTTTCTTAGAAACTGTTGGGAGGCCGTAGACATCAGCATGGTTACGCGTGTAAAACTGAATTAGAGCCAGTTTCCTGCCTGGGCTCAGACCCATGGTCCAAGAAGCATTTGCCACATAAGTAACTTAGTTCAAGGGATTTAATCTCAGTGGGCTTGAGCTTCTTCACTTTTGAAAATAAACTGATTTAATAAATCCAAGGTATGTGGAACATCTACTATTTGCTCTTTGTTCACTGCAATTGGTGTTTGAAGGATCAACAAAGTGCCTGAGAAAATAGTTTCTAACCTAAATTATAAGTCATCCATGTCTCAATAAGCTTGCTCTTCCTGCAAAAAAATGTCCAATAAGATATTAAATAAAAAATAGACGTATTTGTTCTTCGAGTACACTCTTTGAGGGCATACTGGGCTTTCCTGATGCTTTAGGACTGAGCCAACGTCATTCTGAAATGTCCAGAGGTGCACTGCATTACACAGACACAATTAAATTAACCTAACCTGGAATTTATTTGTAGACACATTTAATTAAGCATTGCCTTTTATCTTGCTATTTTTTTTCAGCCTTGTAGCTGCAAATCTGACATGGCTCCAATCCAGTAGTTTGTGTTTCTGTGTCCTGGAGGCATGAGTAATTTGAAAACTCATTGGAGATTTATAATCTCGTTCAGACAGGTTTTGTTAATATTCCTTACAGACTATACCCATTTATTAACATGTCATAAGGTCTCTTTAAGCAATAATTTTTCTCATCAATTTAATGTGACAAGACCTGCAGTTCCATAGTTTCATATTATCCCTAAATCTGATTATACCACACAGGTATAATGAACAAAGACTAATTATACAATTAGCTGCTGTCCTGTTGCATTTGAGAAACTGTCCATACTACATTACCCCAAAAAGCTTCCCTTAGAATCACAACAACATCTTCCTGTTTTAGAACGGAACATTATTTTTGAATTAATTTTTCCTTTTTTTTTTCTAATAGAAAGTTTTCTTTTTTTCATTACAGACAAGTTTTACTTTTAATTCATGTCTACTCTATAAACCACTGTTTCCCTCCAAGCAGCTCTGGGGTTATAACTGGGGCTGCAGAACATCTCCCAATAAGATGTACTTGCTTTTCAGAGTCTAACACATTGATTCACTAGGGACAGGGTTGTGCATGGAAATTTCTCCTTTTACAAGAAAGCTTCTATTCTTTGTTCTTACAATCCAATTTCTCTGTCTCTTTTCCAAGACGGTGGTCCATCTACAGGGTTTGTGATTCTCAGTGCACTTTGAAAAAGCTAAAGGTATAAAGCAATACTTCCATCCTTTGATCATCATGATTAAAAATTTTTATGACATATTTAAGAGGCATTTCACTAAAAGCTTCATGTATTCAAAATAAAACTTGAAATGTGGCTGAACAAAAGTATGATTTTTTTAATGAAAAGAAGGATTTTGTTTTAAATAGTGAGCTCCTTCAATTTAATTTAATAAGAGAACTAGAGAAGAAAATATTTGAAGCTAGGAATATTCGAAGCTAGGAAGCTAGGAGTTTTTAGCCAGTTTAAAGAATTCACCAAAAAAAAAGGGAGAACCATTGGAATATAGGTCAAAAGTGTTGTTTTCTTAAAATATTATGCTACTTGTCGGCATGAATTTTCTTATACAATGAGATGCACATGTGGTGTGGAAAGAAATGGAAGCATTTCAAGTGTTGTCTTTTCCTTTAGTGCTCACAGACGTAAAAAGTGTGAGCAGATCCTGCAGCCCTGCACTCAGTGTAGTAACTGGTTGATATGTTTTAGTTTCTTGGTCCATCCCAAGTGTCTTTTTGTTTTTGTTTGTTTTGTTTTGTTTTTTTAACATGAATCCCAAAGCTTAAAAAAAAAGCAAACCTATTTCAATATTGTTACTATTTGGACTGTTTCGCATGGGTGGACTCAGCCTGGCTCTGTCCTGCTGCGTGGAGGACACACCCTGACCCCCATGTTTCCCGAGAAGGGTGGGCGAGCCAGGTCCTGTGGCTGATGGAGGTGCCCTGGTCCTGCCCCTGCTCCTACAGTGAAGCGAAGCAAGCATTTCCCATCCTCTCCAAGGAGTGCCCTGTGTCTTGGAGAACAGCAGTTACAGCAGATGAATGCAAACACGGGTGATAAGGAGATGGATTTTCTTGCCCCCATCCCAAATATTTTATTAATCCTTTTCTGATTTACTGTTGCTACTAAACCATTTATGCATATGGGAAACATTGCATCACAAGAAAAATGTATCATCTATTTCTGGAAAAGGGCATGGGTAAATGTAAACAATCAATAAATGATTTTATGTTCTTTAGCTAAAAAGGAGGCATTTAAGTTTTACAGGAAGAGCCTATCTTGTGTAAATTATAAATAATTTGTGAATTATTGCCAATGGAAAACCCTTGGTGTAACATAGCTTATATTTATCACGGAGCAAATTATGTGTTGGAATTGTATTAGCAAGTGGGAAATAGAATTGTATTTTTTCAAGGGAATTTTTTAAAAAACTGTTTTAGAATGTAATACACTTCAAAATAATGTTGTTATAATTCACTGTGGTAACTGTATGGCTGCATAAATTTAATACCATGTCAGGAACCCAATTCTGTCTACACACAGACCCGGGTACCTGTGTCCCCCATCACACACCCAGCGCTGGGGGCCCAGTGAACAGTGGAGAAGAGAGGAGGGCAGGACGCAAGCAGGGCAGGGGCTTGGGGACCGATAAACCATCTTCTTCCGATCCAAGCAAGCAGGCATCTTTGTTGCCACATTCCTCACATTCAAGTGCTTCTGACCAGGTTGCAGCCCGTGGCACGCGGCTCTGGGGTCTTCAATGCACGGCTGTTGCCAGACAGCTGCCCTCTTGACCCTCACGATGGTTTGACATCAGTCTGAGAGCAGGGGGCTCAAATCTTGGCCGAGTAGTGCTTGTCCTGACAGGTGGGAATGCTCCACACGAAGAAACAAAAACTGTGCTCACGAGCTGTCTTTACAGGGTTTATAAAGCAAGTGCTGGTTCAGAAAGTGTTTTCGGGGCTCTGGTGTCTTGGACAGCATGGTTCCCTTAGAAGATGCGTAGCTGGCAGGGCTCTGGGTTTTGCATGAACAGAAGCCGCCTCGTTGGGATGTAACCTTGGGATAGCTCCAGTTGGGCGAAATCTTCCAACCCACATCATGATCAGGAAGGTTGGTGTGTGTGGGGCTGAATTCTGCCACTGTCCCCTGCACGAGCAGTGTCACCAGAAGTCTCCAGCCCTGTCTGCTGAGCGTCTCCACTCACTGTGAATAGAGACGTGGGCGTTAGCTTGATTACTTCTGACAGGCCTCCCTCTGCCAAATTGCCTCAGTGAGTCTGCGACACGTCCCCTGAGCACCTGTTTACCCCTTTCCTGACAGCGTGATACGTCAGATTCTGTCAGGAGCCATCGCTAATCAGGAATAAAAATACCCTGAGTAACAACGCTAACAATAACAATAACCAGAATGCATTTAACTCTTCATTTTGCATCACTGGCTAGAAACTGTCAAAAGATGCAAGGAGATTTTACTCTCTAGGAGGGTAGTTTTATATAATCAAGCAGAAGTCCTAACAAATTAGAAATCATGGACATCTTCAAGTGAAGCATGTGGTTTAAGATAGAAGTTTTAATTTAATGCCCTTATTTTAGTAAAGACATTTACCTTCATTAAAGCCTGTTTAAAAACTGACAATTGTAAATTATTGCCTTCTTGAGGGGGAAAAAAGTGATGCAGAGATTATCAAAGTCCTTAGAGATCAAATAAGTGATTATGGAAGATTTTACAGCATCAATGAGCTTTAAAGACAGTCTCAAAGAGCTTTACCCATTTTGACAGTTTTCTTTCCCAGAGAAGGTGGTTAAATTGATTCCTAGTACTTGAATATTTCTATTTGATTATGAAACTGAGGTGCACGTCGGTATCTGCTGAGAACTTCTTATGTTCTGAGATTATATCTCTCTGTATACATATGCACATAGAGATATACTCACTAGGTCCTCAAAAAAAATAAAACTGGAAAATACACACAGTTATGTCATAGTGGTTTCAAAGTTAAAATTTAACCATAAAATTAAATCTATGTTTTTACTGTAAAATCATAAGCAATTGTTTTAACCTCATTCACGTTACAATTTCATTCTATGGAAAAGCACACTGTATTTAAGAAAGAATTTTCATGTGGTGTAATATGTCTTTAGCAGGCAATAGAAGCAAAATAAACTGTATTAAATTCACATTTAAATATATTTACATATTTTTTGCCATATGTAAAAAAATTTGTGTAGCAAAGAAAATAGAATTGAGAGAACTTCTAATATTATTTAAGAAAAAACTGATTTAGAAAAAGCATTTTCAAGAAAGCATTTAATACAATGTATTTAATTACAAGGCATTTTTATCTGTCCATTAAGAATAAATCTTAAGGTTTTTACTAAGAAACAATTATCGTCCAAAGAACGGAAAAGCAACCCTTGCCTCTCCAATTTCAGTATTTCAGGATATTTTTTCTTTGTTTATACTAGATTTTTAAAAAATCAACTTAAAACTCTAAAGGTTTCTGGCAGCATATAGCTTGATTCTAGGCAATTATTATTTATAAAGTTTATTTTAAAAATACCTGTACTGGGCCTCCCTGGTGGCGCAGTGGTTGAGAGTCCGCCTGCCAATGCAGGGGATACGGGTTCGTGCCCCGGTCTGGGAGGATCCCATATGCCGCGGAGCGGCTGGGCCCGTGAGCCATGGCCGCTGGGCCTGCGCATCCGGAGCCTGTGCTCCGCAACGGGGGAGGCCACAACAGTGAGAGGCCCGCATACCGCAAAAAAAAAAAAAAAAAAAAAAACCTGTACTTTTAGGAAATACATGGTATTTCTTAATATTTATGCTTGATATGTAAATACATATAAATGAATATTTACTTTACTTTGTGGCAAACTTTTGAGATGGTGATGAAATGAAATAGATTGTATCGGGTGAGGGACCTTAGGTTTTCTAAGTGTCTACCAGGTGCCAGGAATTGTATGTCTGTTAGTGCATATAATCCCCACTGGAGTCTGCCCAGTTGGTCACACTCACTAAAGGAGACATCAAAGCTGAGAGACAGTATAGACAATTCCCAAGTGACAGGACTGGTCCCTGGTGTGCTCTCTCTCCCCATTGCCCCTTTATTCTGGAGTTAGTCCCAAGTACAGGGGACCCTTGGTGATATCTTGTCCCAGGAGATGAGGTTAAAGGAAGGACCCCCTTCAGATGGAAAAGGTGAGACTCTGGGCCTTCTTTACATAGACTCTCTGATTAGATGTGTCCTATAGTTTTCACATTTGAAGAAATGTACCAGAGGGACTTACATCTTTTGGCATAATATAAAGTGAAACTTTTGAACAATCAGAGATAAACTTTAAAAGGTTATTGGTGTTATTTGAACAACTTAAACCATGACAAACTACTACCTACTGCTGACCCTCAATTTCAACGACAACGTGAGAATAACATGGAGCTTTCAGGGTCAATGACAGAATTCATAAAACTCATGTATCATATGGGTATGAAATCCTTTATTGATATCTGCTGTGCTCTTTTCCAGGTATCTAACGATAAGTAAATTATATTAGTCCTCCCACATGGAGGTAGAATTTTGGTGAGTTAAATATTATAATGTATTTAAGAAAAGATTGATCTAAAACAAACAACCAAATAAATATGCAATTGGAAATCTGATTACTGAAATAAAGAAAAATGACAAGATATCATCATGATGGAGAAACATACCATTCAGCCTCTCTGAATACATGACATTTGAACTGAGGTCTGAAGAATAAAAGAATACAAATGGATGAAGGTGAAAAGATCAAAGGATGAAATGAAGCCAGGCAAATGGGAGCATTTCCTAGACAGAAGCCCCAGGACGGCAAGAGACCCATCACACTGGACGTGACTCGGTGCAGAGCGGGTAAGGGAGGGTGAGCTTGGCCAGTTCATGGGGCCTCGGGGCTGTGGCCAAGGTTCTAGCCCATAGCCTCACTGAACTAAGGAGGCACTGAGGAAAAGTGAGTGGAGAAGCTGATCAGAATCGGGTTCTGAAAGATACCTCTCACTCCACCAGTGGGGGATGTCTGGGCAGGTTACGCAGAAGAGCTGTGCAGAGTCCACTAGGCTGTGCTGACAGCAGCCAGCGAGAGGCGGAATGACAGCTGGGGAAGAGAGGTGATGAGGAGGAAAAGGTGTGCGGGACATTTCAGAGGGGAGTGACCAGGCTACATGCGAGGCACAAGAAAGGCGACAATGCTGAGGATGGCTCCAAGTGGTCGGGCCTGTTCGTTTTCATAGCAAATTTTTTATGCATACATTACCTACTGCATTATCTCCATCTTGTTTTATTTATTTATTTTTTAAAACTTTATTTTATTTTATTTTATTTATGCGGGATCTTAGTTCCTCGACCAGCGATCGAACCTGTGCCCCCTGCAGTGGACCACAAGGGAAGTCCCTATTTATTTATTTTTACATTTTCTGTTCCTTGAATTAGCTTTGTTTTTCTCCAGGTCCCCACTTCTGTTTATTCATCTTGGTCCTTCTCTTTAGATACAACAGTTTTCCTGAACTATCCATATTATTTACATGTCTTTGTGAATCATAAATTCCTTGCTTTTCTGTTTTTTAAGAAAAAAGGACTAGGACTGGACACTGGACAGCTGAAGAGGGCTCCTTCTGCAGGCGTGCGGTGGGGCAGCCTCTAGTGGCCTCTCCTGACCCACACCTCACCCTGGGGTCTGTGTGTAGGTCAACGGTATTGGGCAGCAACCTTCACGAGGCGGGTGTGGGTGCAGAGGAGGCTGCGAGGCGTAGGAGGGACCCTCTCCCTCCACACTGTGAAAATGAAGAGGGCCGTGCTGGGTGCAAAAGCCCACGCCAGGACAACTTCCTTCTTCTCCCCAGCTTGTCATTTCCTCTGGTCACTGATGGCTGTTTTTAGACCGAGGGTGCTGACACTTGTTCTGGCTTCTGCATCCTTCTCCAGTTTCTCTTCTCTGCAAAACTCCTGCTCTGGTTCATCTGTTACTACCCTCCCATCCTCTTGTGAGGCACTAGATTTTTGTAAAAATGTCTGGCAGACTGACACCCTACTCCTGGGATTCTCATAATTTTAATGATCACATCAAGGAGACTTTTTAAGGGAGAAAAGGTAAATCAGTGTGAAAGCTTTTGCTCTATTGTTTATAATTTGTTCATCAGAATGTTCTAATGTATCCATTTTATGCAACAAGAAATTAGCATGGTTTCTAATTTCCTAGGAATATCAAAAGGGTTGTATCATTCAGGGTTCTCCAGAGACATAGAACTAATAGGACAAATATAGATATATAGAAAGTGATTGATTATGAGGATTAGCTCATGTGATAGTGGAGGTTGAGAAGTCTTTTGATCTACTGTCTACAAGTTGGAGGCCCAGGGAAGCCGGTGACATAGCTCCAGTCCAAACCCGACAGCTTGAGAACCGGGGCAACCCACGGGATAAGTCCCAGTCCAAGGGCAGGAGGAGATCTATGTCCCAGTTCAAGTAAGTAAATCAGGCACGAAGAGCAAATTTGCCCTTTCTCTGCCTTTTTGCTCTATTCAGGTCCTCAAGGGATGGGATGGTGCCCACACTTCTTTACTCAGTCTACCAATTCAAATGTTAATCTCATCCTGAAACAGACACACTCAGAAATAATATTGAGCCAGCTATCTGGGCACCCTGCAGCCCAGTCAAGATGACTCATAAAATTAACCAGTACATCCCCACAATCTAAATGTGAACGCGTACAAACAAAGCCCAGGTAAAAGAATAATTCTTGGGAAAGGGTAACCGGTGGCTTCAGAAACTCATTGAAGGAGAAAGGACAATCTTATATTCCTGAACTGAATGACTTGAAATGTGGGGAGCTCACGGAAATGTTCTACCTTGTCTGGTTTTGATCTGTTGCAGACAGTGTGATTCATGATGTTATGCAATTAATACCAGAATCTCTGATATAATGAGACGCCTTTGGGGTGCAAATGAGGATCATTAAAGGACACGGAAACAAAATAATCAAGGAATAGAAGAAGCTAGACTAGATAAGGTTAGAGACATTTCTGTTAACCACACCTGTACTTGCTTTGTCACTTCTTCAATAAGAAGAAATCAAAGTTAATATCAAATATGTACCATATATCATTGCAGTCATTACATTTATAGCAAAGCACAACTAAAATAAGTGGTAAAGTTATTTTGTAGTGTGAGTTCAGGAAACTTCAATAACTCTTCTTTCAATGTCATATTAATACCTCAAATTTAAGAACTTACTTTTGTATTGTGCTGGATCAAGCAGAATTCAACTTGAAAATTACAGGTAAAATGCTGGTGTTCAGAATGAACAGACAAGAAAAGTGGTGCCCTAAGAGCATATCTATTTTTTTTTTAATGTTTTGCCCTCTGACTGTGTCTCATATTTGATGCATGGCTAACTTAATAGTCTGATGTTTGTAACCTTGGATTCTCATGGATCCAATACCTAGATGTACAGCTGATCCAGCTTCAAAGAGCCTCAAACCGTAAGTCAATTTTTTTGTGTGTGGTATTCTCTGGGCTTTGCATTTTTCGCTAGAGTCTGCAATGACTCTTACCCCAGATAGGTTTAAGAACCATTGTGGTAAAAATTTGGGAAAAATGAGTTAAGAGATTTAAGAGTAGGGAAAAGGGATTTTCTTTTAATCAGCAGCAGGCCTCAAGCACCCCGAGGCTTTTGCTCACCTAGCTCTACAAAATGGAATAAAAGGGCTATTTTGAAACATGTAAGAAAAGGAGGAATGAGCAAGGGATACAGCGGGCACTTGTTCGCCTGTTTCTCTTCCATCCCACTTGAAGGGGCGGGGGCAGGGGATTGGCCGCCCTCAGCCTGCTGGACACAGAGGCTGAACAGGGCAGAGGCAGCCGAGGGTGGGAAGGGGGAAAGCCAGCCCCAGGCAGACAGCGTGCTAGGTGGACAGTGCTGGTTCACAAGCTTTGTGGACTAGAACCCTCAGTGTGAAACAGCTCTTAATTCTGAAGTGCTGTACCACCCATTACAACACCAAACTATAATTTCACTAATTAGAGTTCAACTTAGTCTGCAAATGCACACTATTTGCTATTCTTCCTTATTTATTTATCTGTAAAGACTTTGATTCTACAGTACCGTTTGGATCTTGACTTCCACTTTGGATTTGGGCTGACAGTTTGATAAATATTATCTCAGAGGACCTCACAGCCTGATAATTCTCCTCTGGAAGCCTGAACAACTGTGTTAGTCTTAAATGCAAATCAAACCCAAGAAGAAGTTGTGGGTTGACACTGGTTGGCGTGACACTCCGCCTAATAGCTTACTGTGCCGAATCTAATAAAGCCAAAGAAAAGAGCCAACGACAGGAGAAATTAGAGCCAACGTCCCACACTAAAGAGCACAGTGCAAGCCTGGTTCAGCCCTGCAGCCCTGGAACTCTCTTCCTTTATAAGATTCCTTGATTTCCTTCCATCTACACGGCATCTCTCTGCCCAGGTGATAAATGGGTTCTGATGTGGAACAGGGTGTGTGTATCTAATCCCCTGGGAGAGAGATGACAGAATGCCTGGGTCCACCACCTTGCCCTGGTTTCCCGTGAGCAGGTGTATATTTATGTCTCTCCAGAAGATCTTCATACTGACAAACAAGGGTGTTTATTGACGGCTTACGGAGGAGGAGTACCACATTTCACTGAATCTAAGTTGCCACCTACTGCAACTCGCATCCTGATTTCAAACATGCTGCAAAGTAAAAATATGTGCATATTTAAACTGATGGAGAAATCCAGACATAGGAAACTCATTCAGGAAAAGAACAGACTAACTTGGTGATCTCAGATCCACAAAAAATGAATGCGTGCTAGAATGTTACTCTGAGGTTCTTTCAGTTCTATATGTATAACATATAATACACCATCTAGAAGCCCATCTACAGGTAATTGGTAAAAGTAAATTACATCACAGCTGGATTATGGAATAGTATGTAGCCACTATAGTATGAATTAGATCTACCTGCAGGGCATCTGAATTGCAATGGTTATATATATATTGTTCTTTTGTTTATTTTTGTTTTCCTTTTCTCCCCAGCTTTATTGAGGTGTAACTGTTATACAAAAATGCACTTAATTAATGTATAAAACTTGGTGAGTTTAGACATATATATGCACTTGTGTTATTATCACCACAATCCAGTGGAGAACAAAATAGGTTTCAAAACAGTATTATGATCTTATTTTTATAATATTTATAAATGTCAGTGCATCACACATGTCTGGGAGCATAAAAATTAAATAGTCTGCAGTTATTCTTTCTAAGAGGTGGCATGTTTTTGGGTGACAGGCAGAGTCTATGTTTGAATTTACACTGCTGGTTTTGATCTGTTGCAGACAGTGTGATTTGTTAGACGTTTGTTTTTCATGCTAAGTATGATTACTTTATAATTAGCAAGAACGGTAAAGGCATTTCAGCTGTGAAAAAAAAAAGTCTGTGATCTATATCTTTAAAACTGTTAACCAATATGCAATTTATGTGGATGTAGTGGTGAACAAAAACAAACAAGATCCCTGTTTTCTCAGAGTCACGGTCAAGTCTGAGACAGAGCTGGACTGAACACAGAGCAAACCCTGATGGTCTGACGGCAGAGGCGGCCTTGGATGGAGAGCCTAATGGAACCTGGCCCAAGGGAGGGCGGGGGAGCTGCGGCTGCTCAGAGCTGCTTCGGAGGCCAGGGCATTTGGTGGGGGAAGTGGGGAGGACCGAGTGGCGGGAGGAAGGCAGAACCGCCAGATTACGATTACGTCTGGGGAGCTGCGGTTTGAGGGGCCCTGAGACGTTCAAGCGAGGCGTCTGACTCTGAAGCTCAGAGGACCGGCTTCAAGTGGACAGAGCATCCGGAGCCCGTAGGGAGGGTGACAGGGGACTGTACTGGGGCAGCCGGGAAGGGAGAGGGAGCTCCGGGAAGCATCTGAGAGGTGTCCCGGGGGCAGGAGGGATGACACAGCCAAGAGGAGGAAGGGCAGAGCTGGGCCCAGGGCGGGCACTGCGGGAGCCGGGGTGACCTGGGCAGACGCGTTTCAATGCCACAGGCGGTTTTGGTCGGGGTGCTGGGGGCGGAAGACACGTTGGGGGCGAGAGTGGGAGAGAGGATGAGGCATCTCTCCCGAGGCTGGACAAGAGAGGGGGACTGAGCCGAGGGAGGCTGTCTTTTTCCCTCCTAACCTGGGAGAGACTGCCCAGGTATGAAACCTTGTGAAGATGTCCTCCCGTGAAGCGACTGCGAATCCAGGACAGGAGGGGCGTGTCCCCGCGGCATGCGGAGGCAGGAGAGCCTGGCTCCCAGGAGGCTCCCGGCGGGGGGCGCCCCGCCTGCGGCTCCGCCCCCAGACTTGGGCCCCAAGGGGAGCCCCCTCACCGTGTGTTCTGAGGATTCACACCACGCTCCCCACTCCTGGTGGGGCACCCGGGATGCCGACGAAGGACACGACCTCAAAGACACGGCGACTCGGGTGTACACACTCCCCCCGTGAACACACCTTTCCAAACCTTTTAAGGAAAGCTGTTGTCTTGGAAAGGCCCCGAGTTGAAAACACACACGCAACGTGCTCTTTATCTGTTGCACAAACACTTACTGAACACCTGCTGAATACAGATCCTGCAGGGGCTACGTGGAGGCACAAAGCGACGGGAGTCCAGGGGCTCCGTCAGTCCCCATAGCCTGTGCTGCAGGAAGAGCAGGTGCCTGAAAACTGGCCCTGTCCTCCCCTCCCGTACAGCAGCGCTCAGAAACGTGCACGAAAGCGTGTTTCCAACGCTCCGGACACGCGGAGCAGACTGAGGACCGCGCAGATGGCCCTCGGAGCTTCCTAAGGAAACGTTTATCAGGAGGTGTAGAAGGTAAGACCCAGCTATGGAGCAGAAGCTCCCCATCTACTCTGAGAACTGACAGCAGGACGGTCTCTTTCCCTCGCACACCGGGAGGGGCCCACTCTCCCCACTCCCACTCCCTGGAGGGCTTGTGAAATCACACACTCTAGAGGCTGGACCACACCTAGGATTCCTGATTTAGGGGTGGGTGGGGCCAGAGAATCTGCATTTCTGACAAGTTATCTTGCGGAAACTGCTTGTCCAGGGAACCCTACCTTGAGAACCATCCCAGGGCATTTCATCATTTGCAGGGTTGAAGGCTGGTTCCCCACCATCCCAGACTGCAGAGTGGATGGGGCCTTGAGCATGACAGCAGTTCTGGTCCTGGGGGAAGAAGACATTTGATGAGCAGCTAGCTGTGGCCTCCCAGGCCAGCCCCAGTACCTACGGATGCCAAAGCCAGGGGAGCTCATCTTCCCAAAGCAGAGGGCTGCGAACCACAGTCTAGGGACCAAGTACTACCCATCTTGTTCCTGGAAGCAAGTAAATAAAGTTTTATTGGAATGCCTCCACACTCAGTCACTTTCATGTTGTCTAAACTGCTTTTACATCACAGGGCAGAGCCAAGTAGTTGCAGCAGAGGCAGGAAAGCCCATAAAACTGGAGCTATTCCTATCCCTAGTACTTGTGTTAATAGCACATTTTAGCCTTATTATAAGCCCTGAAGGCCTCACTGTTTCATACGGTAGATTAGACAAAGCTGATAATAGTAGTGTAGATTAAAGCCTACTTATGGGTCTTTGGATAGAATTTACAATAAAACCAAGATATACGGTCATCCCTCAGTATCCAAGGGTGATTGGTAATGAGACTCCCCCCCCCCCAGATACCAAACTCCAGTATCTCAAGTCTTTTATGTAAAGTGGTGTAGTATTTGCATGTAACCTACCCACCTCCCGCTGTATACTTTAAGCCATCTCTGCACTATAACACCTTATACAACGGAAATGTTATGTAACTAGTTGCCAGTGCATGGCAAATTCAAGTTTGGCTTTTTGGAACTTTCTGATTTTTTCTGAATATTTGCCACCTGCAGTTGGTTGAATCCGTGGATGTGGAACCCACGGATATGGAGGGTCGACTCTATTTCCATCCTCACGGCCAGTTCTGGGTGTGGACCAGGGTTATTCTGGCATCCTGGGAGCCTAGGAGTTCCCTTCTTGGAGGACACCTGGGAACTCCCAGCAGAATGGCCTGTGGTGACTACAAACAGAACTGCTCCCCTAAGCACTGCATGCCTCTGGCTTTGGCCTGGGCACCCCTGCACTGCAGGCAATCCTGCCGATGGACTTACACGTGGAATACGGGCCGTGCACAGCTGTGTGCGGGGAGCACAGAAGGGTCTGAGGAGGGGGACAGTAAAGAGCTCTAAACCTGATGGTGGGTGTTGTTTCATGTTTTTGTTTTTGTTTTCTTTTGTTTCTGCTGACTTTACCTTCCTGCTACTTAGTACAGGCAGGCATGTTATAAAGATGATGTAATTCTGCTTGTCACATTGTGAGCAGTGTCCTATTCCTATCAGCCACTTGAAGATTCTACTTCTACTCTGGATCTCAGGGATTTACTTGTCCAGGAATAAAGAGCCGAGAGCAGCTGCAGTAGGCCTTGAATGCGAGCATCCTGGCCACGTTCCCTGCTTCTCCCAACGCCATTCCCGAGGCAGGCGGGCTGCAAGAGCCATCTGAGGAACAGTCTGGTGGCAGCAGGACTAACCTTCAGCCAGTTCACGCCTGCGTATCTTTGCTGCTTTTCTATGGCCTCTGCCATCATGGCTGTTAAATAGTTTTTGATATTGTTTTAGGATATATCGTCTAACTTTTAAATGACAGTCACAATGCGTTTCGAGTTAAATGAGAGTTACGAGTACACGTGTTCAGTGATATGTGTTCTGATTGTTCAGATTGACAGAAATTGTAGGACGTTGTTTTTATAATGATGCGTTATAGGTAACAGGGGTGTCAGTCTGACATAGAAAGGCATGAGTTGTGTCTGTTTTTTATCCATTCTGCAAAAATTAATTTTATATTATTATAATATATAAAGTGTACCTGAAATTATCATCCTTGATATTAACCCCTCCCACCTTTAGTAGTCTGTTCTTTGCCTGCTATAAAATGGCAGATATGCATTTTCCTTTCTTCCTAAAACAAGCCGGCTAAAATACAGATCCTCAGAGGAGAAAAATGCTACCTTGCAAGTTAATAGAGAAATGCCATCACGGCAGCTGTAAATTAGGCTGCACACTTTTGTACTGGTTAGAGGTGGGGTTTTTTGCAGACAGTTTTATAACATAAATGCCAAATTAACTGCTGTAGATTATGGTACTGATCTTTATTGTTATTTTATATGAATAGACTCTCATAAAAATTCACCCGATCTCAAATGTAAAAATAGATACTCATAAAAAGTCAGAAACCTGGGCAGGAGAGAGGAAGGATGGGTGACGAAAAGCCTATTTAATTCTTGGACTGGTCTGCAGTGTTAATTTATCTTGAAATCTTGGTTTTGCCTTAAGTAGAATAATGGAATCAAGTTGTGGTTTTTTTAAAAAGTTATTTACTTAATTATCTGTTTATTTATTTATTTTGGAGCCTATGCCTGTCTGAGTACTTTGTGTTCTAATCTAGAAAAAGACGTTGTCAGAGTCAGAAGAACTAAAGATTCTTAATTCAGAAGAACTAAAGTCAGAGCTAGAGAATCTTGAGTGAATCTTTGCTTGAGACTCTGTGCCTTGTATTTTTCATAGAAAATACAGTTTTAACCAGTGGTATTTTTTAATGCTTTGGTATAAATTCTCCATTTTGCAATTATATGCCATTAAATGTATGGTAATAAAACCCTCTGTTCTGCATGGTCTTTAATATGAAGTGTGTTATTTGAAGTTTATTTCAAATGTATTCAGACAGTGACTACTGAGTACTGTGAAGGCCCATTAAAAAGTGCTTCTCTTTGCTCTACGTTCAGTTTTCCTCTAAGTCAGACTATGCCTCTTGTCTATCTAGTGGTATATGATATGTCTCTCTTCAGATAATGTAACTACCAACTTTATAATCCATGGATCATGATTATAAACAAAATGTGTCTTTTTTTAGTTTCTGGAATTTATCCTCTAGCTATATTGAACTTAGACTTTTAATGAGGGTATCAGAATTATCTACTGCAATTCCTAGACTAAACAATGTGTGTTTGAGTATCAAATAGTATTGTAGCTGTTACAGTGTAGATGCTTAATATACACTTTAAAATGAATGGGTTAATGCAAACAGAGACAGTGTCTTCAGTTCAAGGCTTTTAAACATCTTGAAATCCCTTACTTGCAATTGTTATCATCTGCAGAATTTATCTTATTGTCCTGGTTCATTTATTTATTTTCTTAAAAATTATTAACTCAGTCTTCAGCCCTCACATTAGATAATTTGAATTAATTTTATGCTTATGCTTAAAAACTTTGAGGTGATGGTTTCTTTTATACCCAGGCGGTGGGTGATTCATGCTGATAATGTAGATCGATCTCCAGGTGTCTTAATTACAAGAGCCAAATGTTTCTACTGTGGCTTTGAGGTCTGGGCCATTGCTGAGTCCCAGGGGATATTCACTGGTTTCCTAGAACCACATCTGCTTTAAGTTGTCAGCCAGAAAAGAGAAAAAAAAATCAATCAAATCAAAAAGTATGTGTGTGATCTGTGAAGATATATCCATGTACAATTGTGTGTTAAAAGGGCCAAATTTTTCAAGCAATGAACTGTAAGAGCCCACAGAAAGTTTCCCCATCACTTCTAATGCTCACATTCCTCCCTTGGTGTGTGGGATCCTCACTCAGGTGAGCCGAGTCATTTTGCTAAAGATTAAGAAGCCGATTGCAGACTCTTCCATTCTGACCATTTAAAAAAGAATTTATATATATATATATATATATATAAAACATCTTTATTGGAGTATAATTGCTTTACAATGGTGTGTTAGTTTCTGCTTTATAACAAAGTGATTTATATTTTAATAGCCTGAATTTTTAATTTTGCTACCAAAATGCAACAGCAAAAGAGGAAATAATGCAGGGGAGCGTGAAGAAGGAGTTGAGGGGAGACCATATGAAGTCGGGCCCACCCAGGCAGCAGGAGCGACAGTGCCTTGGGAACAGCAGGGAGGTCATCGTGTTGCAGGAAACCATCGCTTCTGCCATCTTTTTATGGCTGGTAATCTGTTAACAGATGTCGCACATGGAGTTATCACTGCCCAAACTTCACAAATGTAAACACATTTCAACCTATTTTTAGACAGGAATTGGCTGTGCTATTATAATGCTAAAATTTAACTGGAATTAAAATGGAACTAAACTGCTCCATGGAATTTAGGACTCTGTACACACACACACACACACCAGTGCACACACAGTGTGTTTTGTTGGAATAAGAGTGGAGGTCAAATAGATAACTAATGAGAACCTACTGTATAGCACAGGGAACTCTACTCAGTGCTCTATGGTGACCTAAATGGGAAAGAAATCCAGAAAAGAGGGGATATATGTATATGTATAGCGGATTCACTTTGCTGTACAGCAGAAACTAACACCACATTGTAAAGCAACTAAACTCCAATTAAAAAAAAAAAGAGTGGAGGTCAAAACTTGTTCTCAAAATTCTGGCGTCAAAGTATACTCTTAAAACTGTGTCCTCCATGGGCTTCCCTGGTGGCGCAGTGGTTAAGAATCCGCCTGCTGATGCAGGGAACACCTGTTCGTACCTCGGTCTGGGAAGATCCCACATGCCGCGGAGCGGCTGGCCCGTGAGCCATGGCCGCTGGGCCTGTGCGTCCAGAGCCTGTGCTCCGCAACTGGGAGAGGCCACAACAGTGAGAGGCCCGCGTACCGCAAAAAAAAAAACCCAAAAAACTGTGTCCTCCATATTGAAACAAAATGCGTTGACAGGTGTGAAAGCAGGAACAAACACATCATGATATTTGAAAGAGAAATTTATGACAGCCACAAACTTTTTTTTTTTTTTTTTTTTTTTTTTTTTGCGGTACACGGGCCTCTCACTGTTGTGGCCTCTCCCGTTGTGGAGCACAGGCTCCGGACGCGCAGGCTCAGCGGCCATGGCTCACGGGCCCAGTCGCTCCGCGGCATGTGGGATCCTCCCGGACTGGGGCACGAACCCGTGTCCCCCTGCATCGGCAGGCGGACTCCCAGCCACTGCGCCTCCAGGGAAGCCCGCCGCAACCTTTTTGAGTGGAAAGACCGAAATGCTTTTCTTTTCATTCTTCTTTGCCTGCAAACAGCCAGGGCCATGAACAAGTGTAGCAGAAAGCCTCCTGGTGCTGGGAAAGGAAGGCGTCTTGTTCTTGTTCGGGCATAAAGAATGCGGCCATCCTTTTTTTCTGCTTCCCTGTTTCCCCAGCATCATTAAACGCATGTTCTCTGTTCTAGTCATTTTGAGTCAGTCACTGACTGAACTGTCTTTTGTGCTCTGGCAAAGATAATGTATCTGGGTTTCCTTAGTGATATTCTAAACACATTTTTTTCTGTGCTCCCATACAGAGCACATAGTTTTGGAGGAATTCCTGTTGTGTGGGAGGCCAGCTCAGCCCCATTCACACACTCAGCCTCCCAGATGTGGCCCCTTGGGCTTGGTCGTATCTTGGTTTCAGCCGCCAGGCTGCTCCCAGGCATCCTTGTCGACAACCACAGTGGCCTTTCTTCATTTACTTATTTACTTTGTATTTGCGTGGTGTACTTCAGCTTTTTTTTTTTTTATCTTCCTTTGAGTACGTTAAGATTGTGAAAAAAGTTTGCTCCAGGAAAAGGGAGCTGAAATGCCCACTGATTCCTTTAATTGCATAAATGGGGGATGGCAGGAGGCGGGGGAGGGCAGGTGGAAGAGAAAGGAGTGGAAATCAGTTAGCACCCCGGATCGTCAGATAAGATGCCCCTCTATTAAAAACTCAAGACATGAGACCGGGAAGTTGGCACCAGACAGGGGGTTGCTGTTATTACAGTTCTTGTTAAAATTTGACCCACAGGGTAAGTTTTTTTTTTTTTTTTTTTTTTTTTTACATTTATTTATTTTATTTTTTATTTTTTTTTTCAGCTGTGTGGCCAATAGTCTTTTTTTTTTTTTGCCTTATAACAAATTTAATCAGTTATACATATACATATGTTTCCATATCCCCTCCCTTTTGCGTCTCCCTCCCACCCTCCCTATCCCACCCCTCCAGGCGGTCACAAAGCACCGAGCTGATCTCCCACAGGGTAAGTTTTTAAAATCTCAGTGAAACAGGGTACTGACCTCTTCAAAACTCTCAGATGTGCACAGGAGATGAGACCCGAGATAATATTTATGGTGCTTTTTGACTAAGGAAGGTCACTGTGTGACAATTTCAGGGGGACACCTGCAGCACGGCTTTGTCAACAGGGCCTTGAATGCGAACAAAACACACACAGTCATTTCCCACCAGGATGTGACATCCGGGGCCGACCCTGAACACAGGCACATCTGGAGGATGACTATTTTGGGCAGCATTTTCTCCTCTGGTCTGTGACTTAATCTGTCGGGTATCTGGGAGGGGGTCAGAGAGAAGATCTGCCTTCAAAGTGTGAATGTCTTCAAGTGTGGCTGGCGGGGGGCGGGGGTTGGACCAGGGGCTAGGGAGTCTTGAAGCGCAGGCGCTGAGCTGCCAAAGCCACTATTCTGAGGCTGATTTAACCAGAACAGTGGGGGAATCAGGGCTCTCAAGTAGGCCAGTGCTTAAAAATGAGTGATATAAATGTTACTCATTGTACGATTGAGTGAAAGACATCATGCACAGGAAGCGATTACAATTCTTTATCTTCTGGGCCCCGTCGCTAAGGAAACTCTGACTCAGTGCATGAAAGACAGCAGTCCCTTTGGAGTTCAAGCCAGTTAGTCATGATAGCTCCGGATCCTCTGGTATTAATAGCAATCACATCGACCAAGTGGACAGTCCTTAAGGTCTGAAGAAATGTCCACATGTATAAGCCTGCTTTATGCACATTAGAAGTCAATGTTATTCAGCCTCATTTTTCAAATAAAGAAATTGAGAGCTACAGTCTGGCAGGAAAAAAAAGATTCAAATCCAGGTCTTCTAAGTTCAAGTTTAAGCTTCATTGTCCTGCTACACTAGAGCTATTCTGCTTAAACGCACAGGTCTTTAAGCTTTTGTGCAGAATCCTGCAAATGTCAACCAGATGCTATTGCATGATGCGAATGCAGTATAGACAGGTGTGTACGTGGGAGGTGTGCACCTTCAGCTCTCAATTTTTAATCAGAAGAAAAATGCTGACTTGTGCTTGACTTTTACCAAAAAGTTTTCCTGGTCCTGCAGAAGGAACTGTCTTCTGGCATAATTAATTCAGAGGAAATATGTGTCTCTTGGGGCTGAAAAACTTGAGGGAGGTCCTAAATCACATGGACATCACATACTTTCATAAGCTACTTTGTTCTTTTTTTAAAATCATCTCAGGAATCGTTTATTTTTTGGAGATGGCAGCCTTATTTACACTGAAAAACAGTTTTATATGGGTTGTCTTTCATTCACGGTGAGGCGATGAGAAAAGAAAACAAAATTTGTTTAGAGCTCCAGTGAAAAAATAATTGATTGGATGGTAGGTTAACTGTCAAAATCAGAACTTTCCCATACTATCTGAGGAATGAAAACACATCCTGATTAGTAACGCTCACCGAGTTCGGAAGGTTAGAGGTGATTCAGTCTCCATGAATGTGGTCTGGTCTTATTTTAAGAAGGGCCTCTGAGTCATGTGGAGTTGTGTCAAAATATGTGTTGTGTTATGTTTTGTTATTTTAAAAAGGCAGCTTGGAGGGAGGAAATTGAACCATCTTTTTTTCAAAAAAAACTCTGCCCTTTAATGGAAGAAAAGGGCAAGTCAATTCCCACACATCTCACTTACTCTCTGTAATGCAGGCTCTGATGTATTTTACCACAGATATATTCTAAATGCAGTTTGCTATAACCTTACTTACTTAGAGCATTTTTAGTTTGTAACTTGAGCTGTTCTTACTTAATATTTATTGTTAGATGTGGTTACATGCACTGCTTAGAATCAAATGAAATTTACTATTGATCTATTACTATCTTGACTGATTAGCTGTCTGGAATGATGGTTATACAGATACATGTACTATTTTAATCAATATAAAATATGCAAAATTTTAAGTGAGCTTCAGTTTTCCCAACCAGAAATATAGGAGTAGAACCAATCTTGCTTATATTCCTGGGCAAGCACGTGGGGTAGGGGCATCAGAGGTGCGTCATGAGAAGGGGACTGACCCTCTCAGGCAGGGGTGAAGAAGGCAAAGAGGCACCAGAATTAAGGGCTCAAGATCCCTAGCTTCATAGGAATTTGGTCGTATAAACACATGCCAAACTTACCAAGCCCATGTCTTTCCAATAAATGTCCTAAATTTAATAAAAGAGATGCTGTGAATTTGGGAATTCAATTTGGGCTGTAATTCACCACTCCTAAAATGAGGCCTTGGGCTTAATTTTCAGCAATCTAGGCCCTCTGGCTACAGGAGAGAAGATTTCTTACAGGGCCAATCTAGAAGCTTTTTGGTTCCTTCTGTAGATCTTAATCTAGGAATTTAAAGCCCTGAGCACATCATTTTATTTTCCTAAGTTGTCTAGCATACTTAGAAGCAACCAACCAACCTGATTAGACTCCTATTTTTCACCAAAATGTTCAAACTCAGTAAATACTTGGCCACCCAGAACCTCGTCCTCCATAGGCATGTAAGCACAGGTGTGTAAAGGTGATCATCTGAATGACTGTTTTGCCACCACAGGCTAAACACTCCTTTACCACAGGATAGGGGTCCTTTGTGTCTTAAATCTAATCAGATGAGAAAACCAATTCCAGAAAACCCAGAAACAAGAGAGCTCATCCTTAGACTCTGTCCCTCAGGAAACACTCTCAATACCAAATTCTATTTCAGGTTTAAATCAGACAAAGAGCAGATCTACAGCTTTGTATTTGGGTATCTGACCTTCTGAGCAGTGAGAGCTGCTCAGGCTGCCTCTGTGAGGCTGCAGTCTCTGTGTCTGATGCCAGAGCCCCAAGCCCTGGGAGTGGAAGGAAGACGGGTGTGGGGTGGAGAGAATAAGCTGAAGCCAAAGCCACACTGAAACCCATGTCAGCCCTTGTCACCTCTGACCTTGGGCTACATGGAAGACTGTAGCTGGACTGTTGAAGGAATGTCTGAGGACTTTCTCCTAAGGTTTTCCAATTGCTTCAGCAAGACTGCCTCACGGCTATTTTTAAGTCATCTAGAAGCATTCTTAAAGACCAGCACTTGGTTATTACATTTCAGTTCCTCTTCCACAAAGGTTTTGCAGAAGCTTTCTTCATGTCATCAATGACACGATATTTGTAAAGTAACAGATGCATAACACACGTCACGCAAGGGCTATGGGCGAGCTCCACAGGTAAGAATCTCAACTGGCCTTCTACAGTGAATACGATTTCACTGTCAGAAGCACAGTGTAAGTTTCCCTGTCTGCCTCCTGCTCTGATTCCAAGGGCGCTCACCCAAGTGATGAGTAATGTCAGATGATGGGGTGAATCACTGGACGCTGCAGTTTGAATTGAGTGGTCAGTCCCCTCCTGGCCTGTGGTTGGGAAAGCTTTGGAATAATGGAAGTGAGGGTAAAGAAGATGCAGCTGGGTCTTCTCAGGTCACAGCCCGAGGGCCTGGGAGGAAAGGACACCCAGGAAAGGGGGAAGCCCAGCCAAGACGGATGGGTGTGCTCTGTGCTTCCCTGTGCTGCTCTTGCCTTGAGGTTGACCACAAGAAGCTGATGGACTGTGAACAGTCACAGACCAATTATCTAAGCTGTGACAGCAAAATGCAGAGCTGCTCACTAATGATCCTCAAGGAAACATGGCCGGACTCGATCACTTCCCACCACCAGCGTTCTGAGGAGGGAGGGGGTTCACAAATCTGCTCCAAGAAGATCTGACTTTGCACAGGTTATGGAGCAGAATTTCCCTGGACAGAATCTTTGCCAGCAACCGAGATGCAAAGCAGGACACCTTCTCCTGGAACAGACGATGCCAGGGCTCAGAGTGTTTGTCAGGGAAAAGCAAAAGCAATGATGTCGAAATGCAAAAATGACCCAGAGAGAAAGTCTCCAACTTATTGCTCAGAAAATGATTATTTTGGGGGGAGATAGGGTTGGGGTCAAACATTTAATATTTTGGTAACCAGCATCTTCGTAGCATGTGGTTGAAACTTCTGTCCCATATTCATCGTCTTCCCTCACTTGGATCCTCCTCATTAATGTTTAACTGTGCTCAGGTCCCCCCCATTTTAGGGGGACGCCAAGGTAACATGTGTCACATTAAGATACATGAAGAATAGATGCTCTGTAGTAACTTAAAGCTGATCCAAACCTCCCCGAGTACTTAATTGGGAGGTTAGATGAGTCTACATTTTAAAGTCTGTTTGGGGAACATGGTCATATTCATCAGGCCCTTTTCTCAGATTTCCTTTGGGGTCTTGTTGGAGAAGCAGAATCTGGGATCTGTACAGTCAGCTCCTTGCCCTGGTCCCTGGCTCCCCATCCTTCAGGGCCCGGGTGCCCCAGTAGCATCTGATTCGGGTTCTCCAACCAACTGGTGGATGTGCTCCAGTCCACACTCCTGACTTGGTGGTTTACTTAGACTCTGTTAGGCCCACCTCGGCCCTCCTGGTACCTGGGTGAACCCTGAAGTCCAGATCTTTCTCCCAGTTGGTCTACGCTGCCCTCCCTGTGGACCTTGGCTGTTTTACCTCAACCCCTGCAGGCAAGCTCCATGGCCGTGCACTCAGGAGGAGTTCTGCATGGCTACCACGCTGCAGAGGACGCCAGGATGTCTCAGGAAAGGACCCCCTGGGTTCTTCTCACCTCGCCAAGGGACTCCCTCTCATGTGCTCTGTGTGACAATAACACTGCGGTGGCCGAGTAGAAATCCGCGATCCCAAAGAGACAGCTAAGCGGAAGCCCCTTCCTCCCAACTTTCCCTCCAAGTGCTTCCCGTCTGCAGGGGCTGGGGAACACGTGTCTCCAGGCTGCCGCCCCGCTGCCCTCTGATCTTCCTCCCAAAACAGACGAAGAAGCCTGTTCCTCCTCACCCCACTTCAGGGGCACCTGTCTTCACCCTTTCCTGAGGCTGTAAGGATTGAACAGCTGCCAGTGAACATGCTTTATTAGAATATGTGGGAAAACATATTAGTTTAATAGTCTCAAAATACATCTCTATTATGTCCTTTGAGAAAACAACCCAAACCCTTACCTCCTGACTGTCCCCCTGTCCCAGGGCACGTTCTAAAAGACGTCGTCTACATGCCTGGTTTCCGGTCCCTCACCCTCTCCCACACCTTACTCCCTTCAGCCTGATTCCCACCCCTCCCTCCACTGACACATCCTGTGGAAGGTCAGCGACCCCCATGCCGGCAAAGCCGAGCACAATTTTCATACATCCGACTTGACTACTCGAGGGCATTTGTCACTACTGATCACTCCTCATTTTGTGAGACCTTCGCTTCCCTTGGTTTCACTCGAATGTTCTTCTTCCATCACTGGTCTCCTTCTCAGGCTCATCTTGGGCCTGGATCGGTCTTGCCTTGGAGTAACATGAGACCAGGCTTTGTTCTCAGTCTGGGCTCTCTTCCAGTCCCTTCCATGCTTTCAACAGTCAACCGAACATCAGTGAATCTCTAAGGCACAAAAGTAGCCCAAACATCCCGCCGCACACCTGCAGCCTACAACCACTGCACTCAAGGAATCCCATATTTAGGATCCCTTTTAAGGGATCTTTTCCCTCCACATGAAGGTAAGCTCACTGGGTTTGGGAACAGGGCTACTGTGGCTAATCAATATCGCCCCAGCATAATACAGTGCCCTAGGACAGGTGTTCAATGAATTATCTTTTGAATGAATGAATAAATATTAGAAAGAATAAATGAACTACAATCATTTGCTATAGTAAATAAAATGATATGGTGACCAAAACATAATGAAATTACCTAAAGACAAGTTCTATTGGCTCAACCAAATGTTTCCATTCCGTTATCTCAGTATTATTTCTGCTTCTTGTAGGCTTCCCTTGTAATTTTTTTTTAATTTAATTGTGGTAAAAAACACATAACATGGGACTTCCCTGGTGGTCCAGTGGTAAAGAATCCTTCTCCCAATGCAGGGGACACAGGTTCGATCCCTGGTTGGGGAACTAAGATCCCACATGCTGCAGGGGCAACAAAGGCCACATGCTGCAAACTACAGAGCCCACGCTCTGGAGCCCGTGCGCCACAACTAGAGAGAAGCCCACAAGCCACAGCGAAAGATCCCACATGCTGCAATGAAGATGCCACATGTTGCAACTAAGACCTGACACAGTGAAAAATAAATAAATAAATGAATAAATAAACACATAACATAAAATGTATCACCTTAACCATTTCCAAGTGGACAGTTCCGAAGTGTTAACTTCAATGTTGTACAACCAATCTCCAGAACGTTTTCACCTTGTAAAACCAAAACTCTGTATCTAAACACCACCTCCTCTCCTTCTTCCTTCCCCCAAGCCCCTGGCAACCACCATTCTACTCTCTTCTCTGTGAACTTGACTTCCCTAGGTAATAAATTATTTTGCAGGATATAGATACCTTGTTGATGAGTGTTTTGTATTTGAAAGTACTGAGAAAAGAGTGTCATGTGTCTAAGCAGCTATTTGATCTTGATCCTTTCACTTCAGCTTGAAAAGCTAAACAATTGTTCTTCTGTGGCCCATGCAGGAGGGGATGGTGGAGGTGGAGGTGGAGGTGGAAGTGGAGGGGACGGTGGAGTCATCTTTTGTTCTAGTCCAGGTACACAAAGCCCAGATAATCGTTTTAGGCTGTTTCAGAAGCAACTTTCTGCTTAAAGTATTTCCCTTATTTCCAACTATGGAAGAGGTTCCAAAGAAAGGGCTTCTAATGGATGGACGGAAGTAAGCAAATAGTCTTGAGATTATCAGAGGGATGTGCTCAGTGGAGGAGATTCCTCACGAGGTTTCCTCATTCTTCCTGGGCACAGCCGTCCAGTTAGACGATCATTCCCAGACTGCCTTGTGCTCTGTGATCAAGGGTTTTTCTTGGTTGAATTTGAGCATCAGTAAAATCTGTATGAGAATATGTTCAGCTTGCCCCTAAAGGACTTCTCTTTCCTCCTGGCTGGAGGTCAGCTGCAAGGACTGGGGCACCTCGGGAAGATGCGTGTTGAGGACGGCGAGCTGCCCAACTCACATGGTACCAGATGTGACTCTTTGGAGCAGAGCCTGTCCACCCACCCTAGACTGTCACTGAGGAGCAAGACACCTCTGTCTGGTGTGAACCACTGCATTCAGAGGGCACCTTGTGCAGCAGGGTGTCCTTCCTATTCACACACACTTCTCTGCTCTTCATTTTACACTTGCCTGAGTTACTTCCTCGCAGATCTAAACACGACTTATTTGTTGAAGTGGGTATGGCTCACTGGAATGTACAGAACAACCATGATGGACACTTTCCCTGACCTTGAAGAGTTTATTATTTTTGTGTTGAGAAAGTCAAAATCATGTACACAGGAAACACATAAATAATTAAGAGCCTATTTGAATAGTACTGACAATTAGGGTTCTAGAATCCTAACTAGAAACTTAGAACCTTCTAGAAAGTCAGAGAAGACTGGAGAAGGGATCAACGGAAGGTCGAGTGGCCCTGCAAGGTTTCCAAGAGGAGGGGGCCTGAGTCAGTGTGTAGAAGGGTGGGGGACCCACCTGCACCTGGGTCCTTCACCATAGACAAAGGAAGAGTCTCTCTCTTCTGTATTTGCCCCAGGGAGAAGGCGAAACGACCAGCCTAACACACCTGGGCTGCTGGTCACTGAGTTCCAAACTCGGAGGGTCATGTATGAGACCTTATAAAAGGGACACCTTCATGGCGGCACCTCTGGGGTTTGCTTAGGACACTCCTCCCCACATTTATCTTGCCAGCTTCTCCTGCTTGGATGCTGTTTCCGTGGGAGAATTGCCAGGCCCTGAACCCAGGTAATGTGCCCTTCACATAGGAGCACACTGACCTGCCGCCCCTGCCCTGAGAGCACCAGATTTCAATTCCCAGTTAACTGAAGGTGGCTTCCGTGGGGCTGTCAGCTGTATGTGGACCTATGTCATCTTTTTTCAAAGAATCTTTCCCAGTGCTTCAGATAATGTCCAGACAATTATCAATAAAAGTATTTTAAATAAATGAGTAAATATTAGTGCTTATTGAATGATAAATATTGGACAAGATCAAAACAAGGACTGCCCTGAACTGTAATCTATCCCGTGGTACATGATACCAAGTGTCTTCTCAGAAAAGTGGACATTTTTCAAATGACAAGTTGTCCTATTAGCAATATGTGGTCATATGGGGGTTTGCTAAATTCTTCTGTTCTTTTTTGGGAGCTTAAAATATGAAATGAGTTCACAGAGGTGGAATAGTTTCAAGCAATAGAAGGCCAAGATTAAACTCTTCTTATTTCCCCTCTGAGAAGGAATCATTTATCTCTAGTGGAACTATCAGAGTCCTGGATAAAAATAAAAATGTGAATTTTTAAAATAGGGCTCACTTTTTGAACTACTCTTCCGAAATGAATCATGCAGTTTGGCCTTTTTATTTGAATTATTCTGATGCAGTTTTCCCCACAAAGATGTAAAGTATATTAGAACGGGTCCCTCAGTTGGACTGAGGAATTTGGAAAGCTCTTTTCGGCTTGCAAAAACGCAGCCTCATCTGTTGGATATTGAATAGATGAATAGTCAGCTCTTAGCCCTCATTTTTCAAATGGAGGGAGAATTCACAAAGTTAAGAATCCAATGGATGATTTCTTTGGGCTCTGCGTGGCAGTAACTCATTAAATAGTAGAAAAGGAAGGCAGGAAATGCTCTCCTGTCCAAAATAAATCCCTCCGTCACTAGAAGTACCTCCTGTACCAGTCTTTCTCAACTGGGGATGATCCTGCCTGCCACCCAGGGCAGGGCAGCAATGTCTAGAGGCGTCTTTGATTGTCACACCTGGGGCTGGGGCAGGGTGTTACTGGCATCTAGTGGGTGGGGGTCAGGGATACTGCTAAGCATCCTAGGTGCCCAGGTCAGCCCCCGACACAAGCATCATTGGGCCCCAAAGTATCAATAGTACAGAGGGTGAGGAGCCCCATTATTGTGTCCTCTGAGGAGCTTCTTGCATGCTGGCCAAGCAGAAGAACCCTGGTAACCTGCCTTCCACGTGGGTCCTTGCAGTAAAGACCCTCCGCAACACGGCCTCCTTCCACATAGGGAACAGGGACTGGTGACCCCAGCTCAGCAGAAGGCCAGGCCCTCTGACCTTCAGCGTCACGTCTTGGGTCTGATGACTCCCAGCTTGGAGAATCCACCGGGTAAGGTAAGGCCCAGAGCCAACCCCGCCGAGGGAATCTCACACCCAGAGAAGCCGTCCCAGCGTGTGTGTCCTCTTGGCTGCCAGTTACGTTTCTGTGTCTTGTCTCGTCCAGCTCTGGGATCAGCGCCGTGATTACAGAAGTGAACTCTTTGTCTGAAATCAGATCCAGACCGTGGTTCCTGAGTGGCTCACTCCACTGGTACAGCAGGGAGGTGCTGTCAGAGGCTGAAATCCTCCTCTGAGCTGCAGGAGAGTTGAGGAAAGGATGCCCGGTGCTGTGTATCTGCGGGGTGGCCGGCTCCGTGGCTGGGCTGGGCATGCCCTCGAGATGCCAGGAGAGGATGCCAAGCGGGCGGGGTCAGGGCGCTCCAGCCCGGTGGAGGTCCGAGCTCAACAAGGGGTGTTCCAACCACCCTCCTCGCCTCCGTCTTGTAGTCTTGGTGGCAGACACGGTTATCATTTTGAAACAAAAATGTGATCGCTGTATATATGTGCCACATCTTCTTTATCCATTCATCTGTTGATGGACACTTAGGTTGCTTCCATGCCCTGGCTATTGCAAAGAGAGCTGCAATGAACATTGTGGTACATGACTCTTTTTGAATTATGGTTTTCTCAGGGTATATGCCCAGTAGTGGGATTGCTGGGTCGTATGGTAGTTCTATTTTTAGTTTTTTAAGGAACCTCCATACTGTTCTCCATAGTGGCTGTATCAATATATACAATGGAATATTACTCAGCCATAAAAAGAAATGAAATTGAGTTATTTGTAGTGAGGTGGATGGACCTACAGTCTGTCACACAGAGTGAAGTAAGTCAGAAAGAGAAAAACAAATACCATATGCTAACACATATATATGGAATCTAAAAAAAATAAAATAAAAAGGTCATGAAGAACCTTTGGGTAAGACGGGAATAAAGACACAGACCTACTAGAGAATGGACTTGAGGATATGGGGAGGGGGAAGGGTAAGCTGTGACAAAGCGAGAGAGAGGCATGGACATATATACACTACCAAACGTAAAATAGATAGCTAGTGGGAAGCAGCCGCAGAGCACAGGGAGATCAGCTCAGTGGTTTGTGACCACCTAGAGGGGTGGGATAGGGAGGGTGGGAGGGAGGGAGACACAAGAGGGAAGAGATATGGGAACATATGTATATGTATAACTGATTCACTTTGTTATAAAGCAGAAACTAACACAGCATTGTAAAGCAATTATACTCCAATAAAGATGTTAAAAAAAATGTGATCACGTTTCTTTCCCACTCAGTGATCTTTAATTGTCACTCCTGTCCCCAAAATGAAGGTAAAAACTTGACAGTGACGGCAGAGACACGTGATACCACATTTCCACCAGCTGCTTTCATCAGGGCCCGAGTCTTCGCCTCTCTCCCTTCTCCCTACAGACAGTCTGTGCTTCAGTCATGCAAGCAAATGCAGATTCCTCAAATTAAATCATCTCCTTTTATATAGGACGGACATTTCGTGCTCACTGGGTCAATTCCCAGATAGAATGTAAGTGATGTCAGCGGCTGTAACAAACAGAGACGAACATTTCGGTGTTTAACACAATAAATGCTCCTTCTTCCTCATGAAGAAGTTCAAGCTGGCATCCCTGGTTGTCCGGAAGCTGCGTGATGACTCAGGGCTGCACTTTTGTTCCAGCTTGTGGCTCTGCCTGCCTGTCCTCTACATGTCATTGGTGAAATTGATAAAGACACACAGAAAGGCAAGCCCACTTCTGTACAGCTGGGGCCTGCGGAACACATATCACCTTGGTCAGAACTCAGCCACATGGCCGCCTGGCCTTGGAAGGGAGGCTGGGGGAGGTAGTGTACCCGTGTGCCCCAGCCATGGGGCTGGAGCCATGGGAGAGCAATGCGCCTTTGTTGGCCTAGGCAGTAGTTCTACAGGACACTCCATTTTGTGGCAATTCAGCAAGCTGTTCACATAACCTGTTCACTTTCCTCTAGGTATTTTTACTTCAATAAAAGTTTGATAAACACACAGAAAAGAGCATGTAGTCCCCTTACCTTTGGACAGTTTCTCAAATGTTTTATAACTAATTAAATTCTTTACATTGTATATTGAATAGGACTGTTATTGCTTCGACTGTGTATCACAGATAACCCAGGTCAATGTGAGCTCCCACTCACAATTTTGGTTACAAGTCACACTGATTTACTGTTTGGATTCTTCTCCTGTTCCCTTTTCTTATAGAATTTCCTTTCTTCTCCACTCTTGGCTGATATGTACCTATTAACTTTCAAGAGTTTTTAGAACATAATCCTCTTTGTGAAGCCTGTTCTAAGCCTCCCATGCAGAACTGACCATTCTACTGTCCGTGCTCTTAGGACACAGAGCGCATCTTCTGTCTAATCCTATAGCATTTTAGTAAACGTATCTGATTCCAATTCCTAGATACTAAGCTCTTTTGATGATAGAGATTATGCTTAACCATCATTTTATCCCTATTCCCCAGAGAACATAGTAAATGCTTAATAATTCTTTGTTGAATGAAAGTGCATGCAATGTGTAACTAACATAATTCTCAATCATGGCTCAGTGACTGTCGTATTTTATAGTAAAAACATGTGATTTTAAGTGTATAGTCTAACATCTCTTTACTATTTGACAGAAGTAAAGGTAATTGTAGGTATCTAGTTAATTATTTTAGTTTGGGTAAAGCAACAAGATTCAAATACTTGGCTCCTAAGTAATATTTTTATGTCTCTCAATATCTATTTTCCTCCCCATTAGTTATTTATGATGCAAATACGTTAAAAAGCACAACTGCCATTTTTGAGTGAGGAAAACCCAGGTTTGAATCTCACTTTACTTCCTACAAGCTATGTGATTGTGGACAGTAGTTTAATTTAAACCTTAGTTTCAGGCTATTTGCTACTGGAGTCAAAAGCCCTCATTGTTAATTTACCCATAGTCTGGGTGAGGAAAAGGATGGGATGGGCAGAGAGATGCCTTCAATCCCAAGGTCACTGCCAAAGGTGCTACTGCTGCTGTGGGTACCTGGGTACAGAGAAGCCAGAGCCACCTCACCGTTATTTTCTTGTTATTACTATGATTATTATTATTGCTTCCAATTCCATGAAGCTACTCTCTCAAGCAGTAGTTTCACTATTTTAAAAAGAACTTTGAATGTATCAGTTTTTTTCACCAGGATATTCTAGAAGCACATGAGTTACACGTGTGCCCTTTTGCTGCCACACTAAACCCTGACAGTCTCCCTCCCTCTGATCTGCCTTCCCTGGGCTGTTAGAGGAGGACGCTGCCTCCCAATGTATTACCCCGACAGAGAACAAATGTGCAGCAGTAAATATTATGGTTTCATCTAATGCTTCAACTGTGAAAACAAATGACAGAAAATGTAGTCACGGATTCGGAGGTCAAAACATATTGGTGCGGATATTTCACAGCGACTATTACAATACACTTTTCATGGAGGGCTTATTTATGGGAACCTATTATGAGTCATAGCAACTCATAACACGATGTTCTATGGAAAATTCCATTCTCCACTTGGGCTAAATACCAGACATACAGCACTCACTTTTGATGAATGAGAGTCATAAACATACCCCAACAGGTATAATACAGTAGTTTACAGCTTTCACCTAAATTGATAGATATATTTTTTTCTCATAAAACAAGAAAAATGGGATAGAATAAGAGCTTTGCAATTCTCGGCAGGACAGTTAACGGACCGCAGCCTTGCAGGTGCTATCTCATCACCCGCCTGTCAGAACAGGGTCTCCTCCTGCACCGTTTTACTCACTACCTGTACTGCAGCGTCTTAATCTAGTCTATAAATAGCTTTCTAATTTGAATTAGGATAATGTGCTATCTGTGCCTGTTGGATGTGGTGCAACGTTGTTTGTACTCACTTTAAATCTCACGAAGTCAGAGAGCATTTTTTCATTCCAGATAGAGCTAAAAATATTCACCCATTAAAATAGTAATCATCATTAAAATTAGCTTGCTGATTTTGCTGATTAATGTCTCGGTAACAAGTATGCTTTCTAAAAAGTTTCAACTGAACATTTTTTGACAAAACTAG
This sequence comes from Mesoplodon mirus, assembly GCF_964341445.2. Classification (NCBI taxonomy): domain Eukaryota; kingdom Metazoa; phylum Chordata; class Mammalia; order Artiodactyla; family Ziphiidae; genus Mesoplodon; species Mesoplodon mirus. Next base: position 26,553,125 of record NC_138979.1, on the reverse strand, counting down.
AATTTTAAAATGTAAGCTATGTTAAGAGAAAGAGGTAATTAAGGAACTAAAAATAGAAAATTTAAATCTCCTGTAATTTTTAACGACTTTAAGAAAAAGTTGTTTTCAACATAAAAGAGTGAAGAGGATGGAAATGGTCACTATAACTGGAATGTAGGACTGAGGTCCCTACAGCTTAGTTCTGGACTGTGATTCTCATACCTTGGGAAGGTTGTTTATTTTTGTCTATACAGGAGGGGTGATCCAGTAGGCATAATAAGTGTTCAAGTGATCAGAGCCACTCTTGTAAGATTTAAATATTTTTTTTGCCTGTGTTCTATTTTCATATGCAACAGGCAGGCTTCAAGTTCAGAGGAAGCTTGTAAATCAGTAACAACATAAAGGAGCAACTTTAAATGCATGGATGAAACAAAGGGCTCTTGCTTTTAAGACAGCCATTGGTGCAATTGTTTTTGTCTTCAGTATCTTTATTTTAGTTGGAGTTAAAGACTTAAACAAGCTAAAATGTAGTTTTGTTCAACTTTATTGAAAATTGGGAATTCCCTGGTGGTCCAGGACTCGGTGCTCTCACTGCCAAGGTTTCGATCCCTGGTCGGGGAACTGAGATCCCACAAGCTGTGCGGCACGGCCAAGAAAAATAATTATAAAATAAAATAAATTAGAAAAAAGAAAATTGAGGAAGGGGAAATATGTGTTTTCATTTTAATCCTTTAAGAAAATCAACCCCTCACTGTAATCTTAAGAGGTCAGCACAAATGCCTCTGGTTTTAAAATACATAAATACGTTTTAAACTAAAGAAAGGAATATTAATTATAAGACAGAAGCCAATTGAGAAAAGTTTATAAGACAAAGATCAGGAGAAAGATATCACGTTCAGTTGTGTTTAAAATAATGTCTGTATATCATTCAGTACTAATTAAGGCAATGAGATATTCCTTGGTTGTGAATATTTGATGTTTCATACTATTTGTAGTGGACATATGTCATAAAGCTGTAGTGAAATCCAGTATGTCATTGATGACCATCGAATAGTAACTGCCATGGAAACCTGTGACTTTTCTCAGATAATGAGTATCGGCAGATCTAGAGAAAGACATAGATTTATTTCAAAAAGATCTGGTGTGTGGCAGGCAGGAAACAGCAACAGGTAACCCAGGGCTATTCATAGTTCCATGAAAACACACTCACACATGTTCCTTTTCTGTTTGGAAGACACAGATCCTAAGTAGTTACATATTTATTTTCAAACATTAAGCTGTAATGGAATCCAGCCGGCTTTAATAATGTAATTTAGCCTAATCTTTTACAGAGCTTTAGTGAGTTATTTTCTAAAATGTTTCTAAAAAAATGTCATTTAAAGCACACATATCTTATTATATAATCTCCTGGGCAGGTTTATTGTAAGAGATATTCAACCAAAACATTCATAAAAGGTCATTTATGTATTCTGTGACAGTACGTCTGAGATGTTGAGCATTTAAGAAAAGAAGGTCGTCTTGTCTCCTGTAATTTGAAATGTAAACCTGGTTTAGCCTAAGGTGGGATTCCATGAGTAATTATCAGAATAAAATAATATGTTTCGGTGTGTGTGCATGTGTGTGTGTGGGTGTAGATTGGTAGATAGATAGAAAATAGATAGATAGATAGATAGATGATAGATGATACAGATAGAGAGATAGAATAGAATAGATAGACATTCAGAGTATCTCAAGTGTCATATATTGGTCTTGGTTCCTAATTAAATTCAGAAGCATAAAAAAGTAAAGGGCTTGAACTATTTTAAAGCCTCTCTGTGTGGTATCTCCCAGCTTTCACCTTTCCCCCCTTGCAAACCATCTTCCCTTTAGCTTCCAAAATAATTTAAAAATAAAATAGGAATCTTTCTGGCCCTCCAAAGCACCCCATTGAGACCCAAATCTGCACCCTCTGCCACCCACTTCTCCCATCTCCTCCTGCACCACTCTCCCCTCACTAAGCTCCCGCCCAGGCCAGCACCCTCTTTCCTCCCTCCTTAGGGCACCCCCTCCCCCTGGTCTGTGCATGCCAGCTGTGCTCCGAGGACAGTCCTCAGTGTGTCCAGGGCCAGAGCCCTTGTGGGGAAGCCCTGCCTCCTCCCTCCCGTGGAGCCAACTCTGAGGGCCGCAGCGTCTTGAGAGCACCCCGAGGAAACAGGCTGGGGCTGGGACTTCCCTGAGCATCACCACTTTCCCCTCCAGATTTGACCCCTCCCCTCCCATATTGGCTCTGCTGGGAGGAGTCTTGAATGGGTACTTTCCCCAGGGGATCCTCATCTCCAGGTGCACCTCTGGGAACCTGAGCTAAAATGAAAGGCCTGGGCACCTCAGATGCCACCACCTACTCTTGCTCAGAGCCCTATTCAGGAGCTTTGCATGTCACATGCCCGGGTCCCCAAGGAATCCAGGGAATGGCACCCTCAGAGCTGACGTTTTATATCCCAGGCTTTATTCACGTCACGGGATGCCTGCTCCCCAGATTTCCCTGGGAGAAGGCGGGGGAAGGCAGACAGCAGAAAGTTGAGCGCTTGCCTCCCAACTTTTCACCATTTGGTGAAGGTTCGTGATACAATATGTAGAAGAATGGAAGTCACATTTAACTTTCAATATCTGTATCTGAGAGCCCATTGAACTGTAATGAATTCAACAAATATTTACTGGGCACTTCCTATGTACTAGTCACTGGCCTAGACATGAGGCTATAAAAGTGAGCAAAACAGACACACGTTTCTGTTCTCATTTAGTTTACAATCTTGTTAGCTGAGAAAGACAAAACATCACCCCAAACTGCAGCAAACTGGGAAGCGTGATGGTAACAGGGCTACGTGGGTCTGTGGTGGTGGCAGCGAGGTGCAGCTCGTGAGGGAGGGAATAACCTGCCAGCACCTGGGAGAGGAGTGTTCCACCGCGCAGAGACGACGGGAGGTGAGAGGCCCCAGGCGGTGTGAAGCTGGAGCTAGCCGAAGAACGGGCAGTAAAATTCCATTAACTGCGGGCACATTAGCTGCTGGCTAATTACAGGGCCCTGGCACTTTCCCTCAGCAGCCAACAGAGTAAAGGGCTGTCGATTTACACAGGTAGGTAATGGCTCTTGACCTACGTTTCCGGCAGAGCCCAGCAGCAGAATAGTAAATGGCATCCAAATAATAGAATTTTTGTTATAGGAGCTTTTTGGTGAGTTATAGATTCACCTGGGGGCAATATCAGAATGTGAGGTTCCAGAGACTGACAGTAAAGTAAAATTTAGGGATGACAACCCATAATAAAACCTAATCTAGAAATAGAGAAGAATTCATTCTGACCGTATAGATCAATTAGGGAGTAAGTATTTGTATTAAACTATTCATCACAGAACAAAAAGATTCTACATAAGAGTACTATGTATAATGATTTTTCTCTGCAGCAGTTAAAATATGATTTGTTACTCTACAGAGGAAGCCGGATCTACGTTCGCTGCCGTCTATACTGAAAACCTTTGGGTTTAATTCGTAAACATTGTGCAATATGATGGCATATAATCAAATTCTTTTCTCAGTTCTATGAAACAGGGGTACCCCGGTTCATTGCAAAACATACATGAATAATTAGCCATCATGTGTGTGTGTGTGTGTGTGTGTACTGTAGAGTCTGAGTGCCCCTGTCTGGTGCATCTGTACTCAAGGCCTAGTTCCTGTAGGGACAGAGTAGCTTGCTTTCAAGCGCATCTGGCACAGCACCCTGCAGATGTGGCTACTTAGTAATTGTGTGCTGAGGACAACGATTATGACAAATCTGGGTGCTGAGTGTAAGAGTTTACTAATTGGTTTCTGGAATTGTTGCCCAGTCTTTAAAAAAAATGGGGCTTTGCTTTTTTGTTGTTGCTGTTTTTGGATTAGTGGGTTCTATCATACATTTAGTTAAACTATAAATGCTGCATTCAGTGAGTACATTCTAGTCTTTCTGGGATATGTGTGTTTTGGGAGGATTCTCCAGCCTCATTTTCTACCGTGTCCTGGGAGGGGGCCATCCAAGGAAGGAGAAACCTCACGCTGGTCTCCACAGGGCAGGGGCTCTGGATGTACTTCCGGGCTTAGCATGCATGCTTTAGAGCCTTCCTGAAACTTCTCAATCCTGTGCCTCAGAAAAACACCCAGGTCAACACTTGGTGGAGCCCCTCTGACTAGAATCTCTCTTTTTAAATCTTGCTGTAATGGATGTGATTTTCAAAATTAAAAAAAGAAAAACAGGGCAGGAGGAGCAGTTGGTTGTAAGCATCTTAAGAGAGCTACATGGGAATCAGGCTGCCTTCACGCACAGAGGGTGCTCAAAACTTTCCCAAGTATCCTGCCACCTTTTTACAAACTCTGCTTATGACGGCAGCTCCTGGGATGAGATATTCTGTTCTCTGTGCCACTCAATTAAAATTGGTACCTGTACCATTGAGCTGATCCAAGGAATTTAAGAAAGAAACATATGAGACTAGGAGATCCTGCTCTGAAGAATAAGAATTAAAAAAAAAGTTTTCAGTACTGTGAGGGGTAGATGATAGGTCTTTCCTGAAAAACAAGATAAAATAGGAGGGAAATGAACGTGGATGTTCCCAGTGAAATTCCACTTCTGGAGCAAGTTGCTGTATCAATCAGCTGGGATTCCAGACAATTAGATGTCTGATTGGACCATAGTAATAATAAAAAGAAGGAAGCCAACTAAAACACAAAGCAATGAGACAGAAAATGCAGTGGAGACCAAGTTCACAGGATCAAAAGTCCCAGTGTCTTACTATTGAAGACTTTATCAGAACAGGCTGAGACATTTGGTTCCCCTTTGTTGAAACCACAAAGCTGGACAAGGAGCCAGAAGCAGAGCTTGAAGAAGCAGACTCTAGTATTTTAAGCAGTGGGAGGATAGGGCATTGCTTATGGCATTTAGGATTTCAGAGCGACCCCAGAGGCAGGGAAACCCAGCTGCATCCAAGGGTGCAGGCTGACAGAAAAAGGGGAATGGGTCCTTGGGGCTCAGTTTACGACAGTAAATTTTGCTTTCAGAGTGACAGTAATACGACAACTATTGTAACAGTGCCTGGCCACCTGGCCTGATGGGATCTGCCCTTCCATCCCACCCCAGCTCCACACTATTTATTTCTACCTGCCTACATTTGCCCCCAAGCCTTGCAAAGGCCATGGGCACTGAACCAGAGTTGGAACCAGGAAGGGGATGGGAAGGCAGAGGGGCATGGGACCAGCGGCCGGCTCAGGGAAGGGGCGTCGGGGGCGTGGAGGCTGGCTGTGGCAGGTCAAGCTTCTGCTCCAGGAGGTGGTGAAATAGGACACTCGGTAGACGGGTGACTCACAGGTCTTCTATGGCACAGGATGGTGGAGAAAATTCCATCTCCTTCGTTGAATAAGATTCTAAGTCATGCTTGAAAAATGGATATAGAAGATCGTATGAACAATAAGTTATTTCACTCTTTTGTTTTAAAACAACCTGTATCACTTTATAGCAGAAAAACTCTACACAGAATGTTGTGGACGTGTCCTGATCATAAGTCTTTGGCATTAAGCTTTCTCCCAGTGAAGAAAGTAAAGAAGAAAATCACTCAAAGATCAGGCTAAAGGTGGCCCAAGACTCATACCTGAGATCATGGTGTGACCACATCAGAACGTCATACCATCTTCTACTTGTGTGCATGTGATCGTCATACCTTACTCTGAGTGCCACCCACAGCAAGCTGGTATTGCTATGAGGTTGATGGCTCAAAAAAGCAACACAAACATATAGAATTTTTTAAAAATTCAATTAGTTCAATTCTTCTCTTTCAGGCAATAAAATATCTAAAAATCACAAACACAGATTTGACTCTCTAATAGCAATTGCTAACGATCTCTGATTATAACGAGTGTGTGATTTTCTTTGGAATGAAATTATCTATTGCTTTTATTTTAAACAAATCAATTTGTGATGGTTCTGAGATTATTCCAGACAAGTAGATCTTATGTATTTCTTCTCCCTTAGGCTTTGAGAGAATTTTGTGGCCACCCTAGCTTCAGGAAAAGCATTAATGTTCCTGGTTCCAGCAATATTTTGTAAAACTGTTAGAAATGCCTAAGATAGAAATGGATGGAAAGGTGGCAGGGACTATGTCATGATTTTGTTTTCTTTAAGTTCCTTTTATTGTATGTTTACTGAATTAGTGTGAGTTTAGCCTCACACTAATTTGGTAATTTGGACCCAGGTAATTTGGACCCAGGACTATTGATAGGGACCTGCACCTGCCCTTCCCATTGACTTTCACAGTAAAAGGACACAAAGTGATTCTCGGAGTTGTAATGTGAAATAATCTAGTGTGGGTGAGCATGTCCTTGCTGGGCCCTGAGAACATTTGGGGAAGGCTGAGTGCCCTAGTCTGCTTGGGCTGCTGTAACAAAATACCACAGACTGGGTGGCTTAAGCAACAGACATTCATATCTCACAGTTCAGGAGGCTGGAAGTCCAAGGTCAAGGTGCTGGCAGGTTTGGTTTCTCCTGAGGCCTCTCTCTTTGGCTTATAGACAGCTACCTTCTTGCTGTGTCCCCACATGGAGGACGGGGCAAGGGGGTTTTCCAGGGTCTCTTTATAAGGGCACTGATCCCTTTCATGAAGGATCTGCCTTCATGACCTCATCACCTCCCAGAAACCCCACCTCTTAATACCATCACATTGGGGGTTATGTTTCCACGTAAGAGTTTGGGGAGGCACAGACATTTAGTTCATAGCAACGAGAATTACAAAGACCACGGAGAGGCAAGAAGTTGATCAATTTGGTACCAGGTGACACTGGGAGTTTTGAGAAGGAATGTTAATTTTAGTTTCCAGTGTTGCTGAAGTGAGTATTTCCATTCAATTTAAGAAATGCTCACTGGGGCTTCCCTGGTGGCGCAGTGGTTGAGAGTCTGCCTGCCGATGCAGGGGACACGGGTTCGTGCCCCAGTCTGGGAGGATCCCACATGCCGCGGAGCGACTGGGCCCGTGAGCCAAGATTACTGAGCCTGCGCGTCTGGAGCCTGTGCTCCGCAACAAGAGAGGCCGCGATGGTGGGAGGCCCGTGCACTGCGATGAAGAGTGGCCCCCGCTCGCCACAACTAGAGAAAGCCCTCACACAGAAACGAAGACCCAACACAGCCAAAAATAAATAAAGCAAACTGTCAACAAGTAAAAATAAACACTATTAAAAAAAAAACAAACGCTAAAATAACTTTAAAAAAAAAAAAAAAAAGAAATGCTCACTGAGTGCATTTTGGGCTAGGAGACGAAGAGGGTAAATGGACTTTCCTCCAGGCCCCCAGGAGGTGCAGCTGCACAAACCGCACCAATGGTAACAGTTGATGGGGTCACTTTACATTTCACCACGAGTTGAAATTGTCAGTGTTCGTTATCAAGTATAAGAAGGATACGGGAAATCATGTAACGAACGCCCATGTCTCCCAGGTCTTCCAAGTGTGACTTATATGCTTCAGACGTCTTCCAGAAATTAAAATGTCCCGATAAGTGTGGAATCCCTTGTCAAGCCCATCCTCCCCTTGATAACCAGTACCGTGAATTTGTCTTCCATTCCTATTTTATGCTACTTTTATATCTGTGTATTCATAAATTCTCTGTTGTTTCACCTATTTTAAAATTTAAGTGTTAGCACACTGTGTATTCCATTTCTCAAGTAGGTTTTTTCACAATAGTTTGAATTTATTCTATTACATGAGCACTCTTTCCAACTGGTGTATAGTATTTTGTTGTATGAAAATTCCTCAATTATTTTTCTGTTCTCCTATTATGCTCATTTGGACCAGTTCTAAGCACAGGGCTTGTAGTAAAGGATCTTTTTTCTTGCCAGTCTTTTTTAAGAGGCTGTGTGTGGGATTCGTGGGTTTGTAAGGGATTTTCAGGCTGCCTTCCCGTCCAGAAGGCAGGCACGTGCTCCCTGAGCAAGCCCAGAAGTGCTTGCTCCTGCAGCTTTGGTCTTGGAAGTAGAAGCCAGGAGGAGGCCCACGGAGCTGCAGCCACCAGCACAGCTCAGGTGACCCACGAAGGCCACTGAGATGGTGAGATTCTTGCTGCAGCTTCTAAACAAAGGCATCAAAGGTGAGGAGACAGGCTACAGTTTTGTATATGTGAGATCTCAAAAAATGTTACCTGTCTTTCAAAAAGCAACTAAATTTATGTTCCATTAAGATTAAAAAAAAAAAAGTTTAGTGTATTAGATTGGTTGATGATAGTTTAATGTGTTCAGTTAGAATTTAGGGAAGAATGAAACACTCCCAAAGGTAAAAAAAAAGCCTTCACAACAGGGGAGGGTGGCACCAGATTGGGTGCCCCTGGCAGCCCTCTGCCCTCTGCCCCAATCTGGACTCTGGCTTCACTCCACAATCACCTGAAACACTCTTCTGTTACCTATTTCCAGAAGTTCCATCCTTCTCTATTGGTTTAACCCCAGTTTCCTTCATTCTGCTTTCTGGGTTTTTTCTTCCCAGTCATCTTCTAACACGTTAAAAAAAAAAGGCCTGCTCTCATGTTTCATATTAAAAACCTCTTTCTTGTTTATCTGATTGTTCCTTTTATCTCTTCTTGCATTCTGTCCTTACTTCAAGAAGGCAACATTTTATCACATTTTTATGGATATTTATATTTTTCTGTAAACAGGATATTTTCTGTTGCTTTTAAGTTTCTGTTCCTTGATGTTTCTCTCTCTCTCTCTCTCTCTCTTTTAACAGGTTGCTTATTTATTCTCTTTTTTAACACATTATTGACCAGAGACATATTAATACGTCTTTTGTTACCCAAATGTTATTAACTGGAGATGTTTCAATATTCACTTACATAACAAATTGCTGGCCATAGGCGTTAGTTTCTGCAAAAATCCCCCAGTCAGTAATGAGTTAAACAAGTTTGAGACTTTCCTCAGATATCTATAAATGCAATTAGTTAGTGAAAGTGAATGCCCATCTTCAGTTTTACTGGATGTGGCCAAATTACTGTCCAGGAGACCACATCAACTTAGTGTCATGAGCAGAAAATGAGCATGTGATTACACTCCCACCCACTGGGGTTTGTAACCAAGATCCAAAAATGGCACCCTCCCATTCATCCTGACCTTCCTGAGTCCCAGGAGTGAGCCTTAGACATTTAATGCCCTGGATAACAGCCCCCTTTAATAGCCTGTGTTTTAAGCAGCTCTTGACTGATAGCCTGTTAAGTCTCCTCCTCAAGTGCTTAAATTTGTAGACCTTTAATATATACATTTAGTTGTTCTTAGATAAGATATATTCTCTTTTCTTGTTTTTTTTTTTTTTTTTTTTTTGGTCAGTGAAGTAATTTTAAAGAATTGTTTCATGTATTTTTTTAATCTGACAAATATGTACATGGCATTGGATTAACATATTTCCTTTTCTTTGGTTTGTAGAATCCATCATTTTAGATCTTTTGAAAAAATGTGTAAATAAGTTTCAGCAGAAGATCCTGTATTCTTCTCTTATTTATACGCTGCATAGATCGTTTATCCAGCGATGTAAATGGGAAAGCACAATGCTACCAAGGGCTCATTTCAACCACAGGTGCTGGTGGCTTTGTCCTTATAAAATGAGAGGTCCATCTTAAGAAATATTCTCATGGGAAAGCGGAAATATGATTGTTGGCACTTATAAAGGGCAGCTATATGAAAGCATAACTGCAGAACTAGCATACTCTTTTGAAAAATTAGAACTAATTAATAAGATGAAATCAATTCAACTTCCTTAAGAAAGATCTTCAGTGGTTAATTTTGAAAGATGATGGAAGAATTTGTGTCATTTTAAAAGAAAAGGTGATTGACTTTTTATCTAGATTTTTCACTTAAATCAGAAACACCTTTAGCCTTATTGTTTTGCTCTGAGCCATATGGACACATACACATGCCAAAACGATTCCACCCAGGCTAACACTTAATTCCTCAAATGGAGAACCATTGTCATCTGGCAAGACTTCAATTAATTATTGATTTTCATTTTATTATCTAAATTATCTTTCTAATCTACCTCTGTATATATATTAATCTTTTTGTTTATTGTGTTATCTATATTATATCTGCTAAAGTTTAACTTGAGGACAGGAAGAAATTATATTTGGTAATTATTGTAGAAAATCATGGGAGAAAAAATGATTTTGTCAGTTTTGCTTTTTGTTTGGAGCTTGGAGCTTGTTGGAAATGTATTTTGTTGATTATCATACAGACCTAATGTTTGCATATTTAACAGTCATTTTCATTGCTATGAAACTGGAGATTAAGCTTCTTCAAGAATATTTACTTCTGAGGACATTTCTGCTTTATATAGACTATGTATCCTGGAAAAAGAGAAATTCTGGTGAGAAAAGAGTACAGTGAACTGGTGATAGAAAAGGAATTCCCTGGACAGTGTTACAATGACACTTGCACTTGCTTGCCTAGACAGAGACTTTCTCCCAAGGTGTGATGGTTAATTTCATGCGTCAACTTGATTGGATCACGGGGTTCCCAGGCATTTAGCTAAACATTGTGTCTGTGAGGGTGTCTCCTGATAAGATTAGCACTGAGCTGGTGGACTGAGTAAAGCAGAAGACTCTCCCCAATGTGGGGGACTCATCCAATCCCTCAAAGCCCTGAATAGGACAAAAAGGTGGAGGAAGGTTGGATTTGCTCTTTCTGCCTGAGTGTTGAGCTGGAACATCAGCACTTCTCATGTCCTTGGACTGGGACTTACACCATCGGCTCTCCCTGTAGATCACGGGCTTCTCAGCTTACATGACAGCACGAACCCATCCCTCATAATAAATCACATATACACACGGATATATATGTGTGTGTGTATATATATATATACACACACATATATCTCCTATCCAACATACCCTATTGGTTCTGTTTCTCTGGAGACCTCTAATATGAGAGTTGTACAATATTAGTATCTAAATGATGCAGGATGCAGACCTTGCATTTTGAAATGTCCAAGGAGAAATTGAGCTGAGCACACAAATATTGACTCCCCTTAGAATATGATAGGCTTTTACTCTGCAATAAAGGAAGTAAAATTTTAAAAAGAGGGAACTGGTTAGAAAGTATGACTTGTAAACTTGTAAATTGTGTATCTTAAACAATTTTCAAAATGAGTTAACCATTTCCCCATTTTCCTTTCAAGAGCATCCATTATGATATTTTCTAATAAAAAAAAGTCAACCCTTTACAATTAGGGAAGTTGCTAAAGATGATCTGAACTGGTTATTTGAGAGAATCTCATTTTAACCATTTCTACATTTTTGTGGTAATTGCTTTTGAACTGACTCAGGTTATGAGAATTGAAAACATTTACTCACATGACTTCTACCTCAGTCAACTGTCTGAAAATTAAAATGGTACTAGAATAGTGAGGGTTTGGAATGGTAACTACTGAGTTGCTGATTTATATATAGCAGATATGTTTTAAAATGCTCAACAAAGAAGGGCCCCTGTCCCTGTCTTTCCCTTGTCTTCACCTACCCTGCACAACAGTCCTGTCCAGGGTGAGGGAGCTGAACTGAGTGAGCAGGCAGCCCAAAATGGAGGGAGTCCTGCAGTGTGGTCACAAGAGGCTGACCGTGGACCAGCAGCAACAACGTTCAGGGAACAATTTTCATGGGCCAAGTACTGTGCTCAGAACTGCTTTTTAGATTTGTTCTAATTTTATCACCCAAGCATCCTGTGAAGAGCCTACTATTATCATTTCCAGCCTACAGGGAAGGGGACTGAGGCTCAGAGGATTATGTAAGTTGCATAAGGTAACAGCCAGCTCAGAAGATGTGCAACTGGGACTCCAAACCCTCAGGGTCTGCTTCCAAGTCTTTGCTCTTTTTCCCGACCCTGTACTTCCAGGATTTGACAACAGACCTCACACTTGAAGTGGGTCCTGTGCAAGCAGTAGGTCTCTACCCTCTCCCCACCAGTAATTGTGTGTGAGGATCTCAGGAACCATCTTTCCCCACCCGGTATTGGTCTCAGAAATCTACTCTACCTAAAAATTTTTCCTACTGTCCATTTCAATCACATGTACGCAGTGGAAACAGGAAGGATTACACCTGAAAACCTAAACTGAATTCTATTCACCTCTAGTTCTTACAGGAAACCTCCCCACAAATGTTTCTACTTCTTTGGCTGCACATTATCAAATGGCCCAGCATTTGATAACATCTTACTTCTATGATTTCGCTTTGCTTCATGTCTGCACTTTCCAGGATTCAATATGTTTATAAGAGTTAATCATGGGGGTACCTGATTTGCTGTAACCTCTTCTTAACTTTTCAGTTATCACTGAAGGATAAAAAACTGGAAAATATACTGAAAATCCCCAACACCACCACATTCAAATAGGACATGATCAAAAGCGAAAACATTTGCAAATTTAACAAAAGAAAGCACCTCTTTAGACTAGGGCCAGTGTCTCCAAGCTAATGCACATCATTCAAGACTACTTGTGTTGTATGTGCCAACAAACTTAAACAGGCATAAGGAAAAAGGGGAATCTTTGTTTATGTGACAGAAATGTCTACAAGTAGTGTTGCCTTAGGTTTGACTTGATTCAGGACAAAAACTGTGTTACTAAGACCCAGAGGCTCCACTCATAGGACAGCCTCATGCCTCTCACCCTGTACCACCAAGCCCAGAGGAAGAACAAAAGCTTATCTTTACCGGAAGTTTCAGCCCGTGTTTTCTCATGTTTCTTTGACTCTCATTGGGTTACCTGCCTGGATCTGAAGCAACGGTCACGGTCAAGGTGCATGGGATATACTGATCCATTTAAGCCAACTGACCCCACCACCAGAGCCAGTTTTGGAGCCTTTTCCCTCAAAACAGGAAAGGAGGTTTCCCTAAAGAGATCTGGGGTTCTTTAACTACCAGAGATAGGAGAATGGGTGTTGGTGAACTAACAATTAATGTTCTGAAATTGGAGTCCAAGGATATTTAGAGTTTCATGAATGGACTTTATTATATGTCAAAAAATATATGAGAAAAAATTCATATCTTTAAAAATACTTAGTTCACCTAAAATTACTAGCCGCCACCAGAGTCTACATCTCTGAATATGCTGTTAATAAATGGCTTAAACACACAAAGAATATGCCAAAGATATATCACTGCTATCAATTATCTTGGATTACTCTTCTTTCTTTCTTTGAATACTCCATTTTATAAGAAATGAGGACACTTGATAAATATTACCTGATTTAGATAGATTTTTAGATAAAAAATCAACCAGATGCTCTTATTTAGTTGTTGTAAGAAATGGGTTTGATATAAAAGGGCTTACTCAAAATAAATACATGTCTTTATATTCTGTGATATAAAGGTTTTTAATAGGTTCTTTTTTCATTGGTGAGAACAACTGAAGGATTATAAGAGAAATCAAGAGCATTGGAAAGACTAGAAAAGAGAAATGCAAGACAGTAAACTTGTAATAAACTGTCCCTTAAATGGAACAATTCTGCACATAGTCTAAAAATCAGAATAATAATAACGGCAATAATAATAATTAGAATTTTTAGTCTGTAGTGGCTTTCTACTAAAGGCCTATAAAGCATTTCGATGTAATGGGATAATATTCATGACAAAGCAATAGCCATCGCCATAAATGTACACAGCACTTAAGCACTAATGAGGAACTTTGGCGTTCCCTGCCTTGTAAAAGCATTTCCTCTAAGTACTTCTCAACATCAGGAGCATTAGTGACAGATGGGAAGCCGAAGACTGACAGGAAAGTGAGTGGTTCATTAGAATAGGGTACAATTGCACCAGCTGCGATGCTCGGGAGTTTTTACTGTAACCAACCCCTTTCCACATAAAGCCTGCATGTTTACTGACGGCTGCTCTCTGAGATGCGCGGGGTGCTCTGAAACTCCCTGCACACCCCCTCAGAGCCAGCAGTTCTCCAGCCCTCCCCCGCATCTGCTCTGGGGCTGCCTCAGCTCATTCAGGACTTCAACTCTCTGCTTGGGCTCCTCCAGTGACCAGCTAATTGGTCTCCCAACGTGTCCATCCTCTGAATTCTAACTAGAGTGATATTTCTAAACACAAATTGGATCTCCCTCTACTTAAAATCATCAGTGGCTCTCATGTGGGTTTAGGGTCGAGCTCACTGAGCTAAGACTGTGCTGCTGTCTGGTTTTCACCCTGGAGGCAGCTGAGGCTCCAACTAAGTGATGCGCTGAGACCCTCCTGTCCACACCCACAGCCCCAGCCCATACCTCAGGTGCAGCAGAACCCAGGCACCCGCGGCCTCTGCCCACACTGGGCAGCTGGGCAGGGCAGCAGGAAAAGGGAGGGAGCACTAGGGGGTACCCAGGGCAGGGAGAGGGCCAGGTGGGGCTCAGAGGGTACAGATTCAAACACACAACAAATAAGACTTTCAAGAAGGCGATGCAGCGCCCTAGGCTTCAAATGTAGGGCCCTTACGATCCTGAGACCCATGGGCCCTAGGGTAGAGCACACATACTTTTGCAATAATAAAAAGTGATATTTCAACATATACCACAATGACTCTCTTCAATGCCTTTTAGTTTTCAAGTGCATATTTTTTTTCATTACCTTCTAGGGGAAGCAAGCAATTATTAAGTAGTATATTAACATTATTAAACTCATTAAAACTCATGGAAGCACAAGATATTTCAAGTTTTATGTAGAATTTAGTATAAAGAATAAGACTTCTTTAAAGTGCTATCCAAGGGGGTTTAATTACAAAAAAACTTAAAAAAAAAAAAAAAAAGAAAACCAAAGATTATCCCCAGAGCTTCCAAAAAGAGTACAACTGGTGTCAGAACACAGTTCCAGGGAAGTACTTCTGAGAAGTTTGAAGGACAGATAAAATGTTAGTGGTAGAGTGTACGACACTTAACTTAGATCGAATTGAAGCATTAAAAGTATACTTTGGCCTTGAACTGCAGAATGGATTTTTACTGCCTTTTGATTTAAGTATTGTTAAAACTGCATGCAAGATCATAAATAGAAAAAAACCCTAAAGTCATCACGAAAGGGAGTATGGTTGAAATAATCCTTCCTTTAAGACCCCAGATAGGTGGAATCTCTTCCTGTGAAACTTACATTTTCAGATTCTCACAGTTGGGTGTGCAGGCTTCAGTGTAGTATGTGAGATGTGTACAACTTTGCAGTATTAATTATAGTGAGGGTTTTTTTTTAAAACGTTAATGAAAGCCGTATGTATGTGAGATTTTCCAAAAATGTGAGAATCTTCCCCCTCCCATCCGCCTTCCTCTCAACCCTTTGGAATATGTGCAAAACACTTCTAAGTACAGAATGTACTTTTCTTCAGTGCAGTCACTTTTTCCTAATGACCATTTATGTAAACCTCGGTAATGTCGAGAGCAGAGAATTCCTGCCGCAGTATAAATAGCTTGTGAGAACTCTGCCCTTGACCCCGCTGCACCAAGGGAATAAGGGTTTCTAATGACTGGGTTCTGCCCGTGGCCCAGACCCAGTGGACTGAACGTGGCCATTCACGCTGCCTGGGCTGGTCAGCGGCCCCAGCCCTGAGGCTCGGCCAGTATTGGGCTGATGCTGGGGATTCTAGGGTCAGCTGTATTGTCTAGTAGGGAAACTGATGCTCACCCCAAAGTGTGTTAACCAGGGAAAGACTCTCCACAAGAAAGTAGCATTCACCACCGTGAAGGTTTAGAAACTAGGAAGTCCTTCTGTCACTGCAGGTACACAAAGCACATGGACCTTCTCCCAGCATCAGTTCTCTAGTATCAGGGAAGCCTGTGGAAGTGGCCCCAGGAGTAACAGAATATGCTCGACTTCTCAAATTACAGCCTCAGAATAAACATAAATTTCCTGAAAATCCAGAGAATCCCTTCTGTTCCACCATTTTCTCCTTCTAATCAGGATTAAAAGGAGAAAATACAACATTGTCAGCCTTTACCAATCCCATTCCATTTTCCACATTTTCTTCTCCTCCAGCCCACTTCTTGGTGGTAAGTAAGAACTTTTTAGTAAACATATGACATCCAAACAATTACCATTGCTTTGGTGGAAGCAACTAAACATGGAACAATTATCTTCTGTTAACACGGTAAAAAAAAAAAAAGTGAAGTTGTGCAAGTACCTTTGATAACTCTGCCAAAAGCCTTTGGTCCTCTTCTGTGATGGTCCTGCTCCTGGGATCCATTGCACATAGTAAGGGAGCCATTCAAATGTCTCCCACTCAAAACAGATGTGACTGTAAACTCAGTTCTCTCTGTGTTGAATCATTACCACTAATTTATTGTGACACCTTCACTGTGAATACCTGTTAATAAACACTATTGTCTCACAGGGGCTATGTTTATGACTACAAAGAAATGAAGGGCTTTGAGATGTTGATGTTGGCACATTAATTATGTGGGTTATTTTGTAAATACGGTCTAAGGGAAGCGTGGGCTTCTGCTGAGTGTGGAGCTATGTGGATGATGGCCCAGGTGTCACCTTTGAGTTCTGCCCGCAGTTAAGTCTGTGACAGTGTTCTTGAATACATGTCATCACTTCCTGCTTAAGTTTAATTCCAGAAGAGGGCAAGACTCTCTGCAAATAATGATGGCATTTTCTCTTGTCAGAAAAGAAAACTTGTGGATTGGACATATTCCATTTTTTTCTAAGCTACCAAAAATCTTCAAATAAAATTAAAGGTGCAATTGTCATGTTTAATATTCTCTCATCACAGGTAATAGTCTCATCCTTGAGCTGCATTTAGATGATTCCTCAGCTCTTTAAACTCTCCAAACTACATGTTTAACTATTTTGCATTGTATTATAACTTGTAAACTAACTCAATCCCTTTTAGAAATGGAAACGGTATAAAATTTTCAGAATTAGGAAGGATTATGGTTTTATTTATGCCATGGCTACACTGGGAGTTCCTTCCTTGTAAACACAGAGCAGGATTTTCTCCTGTCCCTCCCCGCCTCCCAAGACTCAATTTCACGGCCAGTGCAGCTGGTCCTAAACCCCGGCAACCAGCAAAGGGTCGTGAGGAGAAATCACCAATGCCAAAGGGAGAGTGGGGCTGTGAAGAGCAGAAAAGAGAAAGGAAACAGGGATCCCGTGCACGTAAGGACCACCCTCCATGCCAGGCGGAGGACAGTCCCCTGCTCTCCCTCTGCCTTGCCACTAGGAAACACTCAGGATCCCAAAGCGCTGTTTCTTGGTATCACTCCCCTGCCCTGAGTTCTTTGGGGGCATCTCGCATCTCCCAGGGCAATGACCACCTGGCTGCTCCCTCACTGCCCCGCCTCCTTCTTCCAGTAGGTCTGAACACCCCCATGTGTGCGCTTCTGTTGCTTCCTTTCCCGCAGTGGAATCAGACCACCTTTCTTAAACATCTCCTATTTCACATTTAGCCTGTGCCTGTGTAGGAAGACTTCCTTTCTCTGCCTTTCTCTTTCTGACCGGGCAGGGAGCCTGTGAGATATGAGGAGTACCATTTCCTTTTTCCACCACGGCAGAGAGGACTGCAACGATCACTCCTCTCCCGTGTGAACCAGAGTCTCCTTATGTCATAATATCCCAGCTCCACAAAATGTTAAGTGTCCTCCAATGATGGGGCAGGGACTTACAGTTGTGGTGAGACTACATTCATATCTAATCGGCAAAGCGCAATTACTGCCTTTTCAAATGCTTTCTTTCCTTTTGCTACTTTTTCCTCCTAAGTGCATTGAAAAAAATTTTTCTTTCTTATCAGAGTCTACCATGGGGAAAAGGCTGGGCTGACCCTATTCCTGGTCTCAGCACACGTCCCAAGCGCATGCGCCTCTGACGTCCTTGCTTGGCTGCCCCGCCCTCACCTTCACAGGTTAACCGCAACATGCAACATCCCCAGCTCTCGTGCATGTACGTGTTGCATGAGCACAATAACCAAGAATCTATACCCCTCCCCAGAGATTTAGGTATTGAATACATCTTTGTAAATATCTTTCTAAAACAAACAGGGACATGGCCTCTTCCTGTCCTAGGAACCTGCACGGTTCTACTGAAAGTGAAACCCGAAGGCGGTCACATTTGCTACATGGACCCATTCATATGTGGTTCTGGGATTATGGATGAGCACCTGCTCCGAGGCCAGCGAGCTCCAGGTTGGTCTAAGCTATAACTTGTAGGGTATAAAGGTGCACTGAATTCTCTCTCTCAGGAATTTGACCCGAGACTACAGAGAAAGGGAGACAGTTAGCTATCGAAGACAAAATACCAACAAAAAATGATAGAGTTAACTTCTGAAAGTACAACTAACTGTTCTTGTCTTAAGAGATATTAATTCCCTACATGATCTTTTTTTTTCTGAAAGGAAATGACTGAACTAAAATATTAACACCATTTTTAAAATATGACTTCTCTTTCAAAGTGTTTGGAATAGTTATCTTCACAAAATCTGGCCAGGAAAACAGAGAGCCTAAGAGAAAATTTAAAAACTGCTTCCACTGGAGATGCATCTAAAGAACAACTGGTTAATTAAAACAATTTTCCTCTGACATTTAAAGCCTCCTTTCGAACAAAGTGTTTCCAAGCACTCCACAGCTTGCCTCTGAATGAGTTCAATGATTAATTCATCTGAGAAAGGTGCTCCCCCGCTCACTATGTCCTCAAACAAAGAGCAATTGATTCTGCACATCACTGTTTTCACGTGCTAAGTGGTAGCACAAATGATTCATTCATAATTCTCTGTGCATAAACCTCTAGATTATGGCAGGTTATTGAAATACTTCAGGCTATTTATCATATTCTTATCAGCAGTACCCAAACAAATAAGTCATCTCATCAGTTCTAAAGTAGAAATATAAAAACAAAACAAGGTGACTTTCATTTGTCCGCTTGCTACATCCAGTACAATCATGCCTTTGAATGGGAGAATCTCTCCACACTGCTGATGTTTTGGACGGTGGATTCCCACAGAATGGTCGCCACATCCAGCTTCATGATGGACCAGTGGTGGCCTTTGATCTTGGGTAAGTTGCCTGCCTTGCTCTAATCTATCTGAGTTTCAATGAAAGCTTGCATCCAGTAACCCACAGTTCATAAAATGAGGCTTGATTTTGTTGAGATGAGTGGGTTGAATTGTGCTATAGACTGAATGTTTGTGTCTCCCCAGGATTTATAGGTTGAAATCTAATCCCTAGTGTGATGGTGTTAGGAGGTGGAGCCTCTGGGAGGTGAATTAGGTCATGAGGGTGGAGCCCCCATGACTGGGATAGCCCCCGTGCCTGAATGTGGCCTTATTTGGAACCAGGGTCTTTACAGATGAAATTGAGTTAAGATGCCATCATCCTGGATGGAGTATGATGATGTCATCCTGGACAGAGTATGATGATGTCATCCTGGGTGGAGTATGATGAAAAAACACAGAATCTAACAGTAGATTAAAAGATGCAACACGTGCTTGTTCCTCTTTGTCCCTTTCTCTTTCTTTGTTGTTTAACTTTGTTTTCATAGAATCACAGAATGGGATGCCCAATTTTGAGTCATTTTACACAATGAATTCTAAATCAAGAGCTAAAAATCTGTTTTATTTTTATGGCAAATTATTCTGTACATGGCTGCCAACAAAAAGCTTTATTTGCAGTTTTCAAAACAAAATCTACAAAGCACTTCTTATTTTTGTATGTGTATGTGTGTGTGTGTGTGTGTGCATCTATAGGATGTTGTTAAAATGTTTAACAACTAGTTGATACACATTATGGCCATTAGGACAGACACTGTCAAAGAGCTGAAACGGCTGTGCCTGGCAGTGCTAAATGGATGTCCAGGCATTGCAGATATGTTAGCCTTATGTGTATGTGTGTATATATGCATGTAAATAGATATATTTCACATTCAACTATAAATAAAATATGTTTATAGAACTAATAGAATGCTGAAGTTATGGCTTATTCTCTCAAAAAAATCAAAATAATATTTGAATATTAACTGTCAAATGTTGTTGTAACCTCTAGGGGAATATCTTCTATGTGGTTTATATACAAAATCTGTATCCAGCACTTGAAGTATAAATATGTATTTAATATTGTTACATGAAAACATGTGCTTGTAATAATGCTTGTGAAAACTATTCATTGTACGTACAGGTACAATTTTAAGAACTTTAATTGAGTAGGAAAATAGATTAAAATAATGTAAATATTAGGGACAATCCTTTGGAACATTCCATTAGCAAATCATTATAACTTTCTGAGTTATAATGTTAAAATCAAATATTTAGATTAAAATAATAATACAAAGTAGGTTAATAGAGATTTGGTTAAATTATAATTCTAATCTCTTTAGAAGTACTTGGCGTATTGAAATTTATAGTGGAAAACAAAATATCCTTTAAGAACTGTATTGAATTAGACTTATTTGGACATTAATCTCTCTAAAAAACAAAACAAAAGCCCCCGTTAGGGAAGGATTCACATTTTATAAAGATGAGGATGAGTTATAAACATTTCAACTGTGCCACATCAAATTTTCTTAATGAGTAAAAATTATAAAATTATACCATCCATGATAAAATTAGTATGGGAAAGACATTGCAAGAGGACCTTATAAAATATTTTTATAAGGTATATAAAGTATACCTTATAAAAATTATGAAGAAAAGACGAAAATGATAGAGAAAAGAGAAGCGTAATTTATTCTTCCAATCAATCTTTTAAAGACAGTATTTAATAATCATTGTAAGATGAAAATTCCTTGAAGCTTATGAAATAAATTTAAAATTTTTGGACATTGAATTATTTTCAGTAGTTAAAGTACATTTTATAATTGTCCAAGCAGTAAATCTTCAGCACAAATTTCCTTCTAGAAAAAAATGCTTCTGAAAATCTTTTCCCTGAATTATATTCAGCTGTGCACCAAAAGGCTCCTAATATCAGTAATGTGCCAGTTGGCACTGAACCTCTATTTGGTGTTGCAAACCGTGTTGGCAGGAGCAAATCTGCATCTGATGGGGCTGGGGTATTACCATTCTTGAACAAAAAGTCCAACTTTGAAAATTTCGGCACAAAATTATAATAAAATTGCAGTGATAACTGTTTTGGGATGATGCAATTTCAGGTTTATATTTGTGTGCCAGAGATCCATTCCTTCACATGGTAGTCACCTTTAACCCTGACATCAACTGTGTATTCATTTTAACCTTGTGCCATTCAGTGTGTCTTAGCTCAGGCTGGCAAATACCATAGATGGGGCAGGTTAAATAACAAAACGTTTATTTCCTACAGTTGTGGTGGCTGGGAAGTCCAAGATCAAGGTGCAGACACATTGGGTTTCTGCTGAGACTCCAGTTTACAGACAGTGATCTTGCTGTGTCTTCATATGGTGGAGAAAGAGAGACCATCTGTCTTGGGTCTCTTTTACAAGGGCACTAATTCCATTCATGAGGGCTCCACCCTCAGGACCTCATCTAATCCTAATCACCTCCCAAAGGCCCCACCTCTTAACACCATCACATTGGGGGTTAGGATTCAACATATGAATTGATGGGGCACAAACATTCAGTCCATAGCACGGTGTTAGGCCAAAATATAAATTTCATTTGTCTCTATTAAAAGAATGTAATCATAATCTGATTTCAATGTTTTGCAATACGACATTCCATACTCTAAATGCTCCCCCTGAGCAAATTTGAGACAGGAGAATAAATAATGTTTAAGTAAAATTTTATTTTATGTATTTTTCAACAGATATTTTTTCTCTGTACTTTTAGAAGAGTTTATATCATTGTGAAGAAATTATAGGGAAGTGATTCATTTAACATAAGGAAGAATATCTTCTAAATATTAGCTTTGTGCCAAAATGAAGCATGACTTACCAAATTAGTTTGTCATTTTCCCATCTAAGTTGTATGATTTCTGGTTGAGGATATGGTAGAGGGGATCCGTAACTAGGTAGAAAATGCAAATAGAAAAACTGGAGATTCTGAAATTATTTTTATTCCACAATCAACTTTGTCTTTGTGATTAACCACTGATCATCAGCAATTTGTCTCTAATTAAATAAACTGGGGGTTGAATGAGGGTTTAGCATTGTGCCATATTCAGGTGTTGAGCTTGAATTCTAGTTACTTCTTTTTGTTTGTGCAATATAATGCCATAGTAATTCACACGATGTGGACACTAGAACAATCATAAAGCAAACAAGATACGACCAGAGCCCCAGAAAGACCCTCCACCCTAGCTTACCTTCTAGTGTTACTGCTTATATATAAGCATTCCTGCCTTTTGCCTGTTTTTCACCTTTGGGTAAATGGAATCATATTCTATGTATTCTCTCACATATTGACTTTCTTTCAATAGTATGTTTATAATATCAACCATGTTGCTGCCTGTCCAATCATCATTGCTGTGTAGAGTTCCATTGCAGGCATATTCCACAATTTATTTATCTAGTCCACAATTTTTGTACTGTTGGGTTGTCTTCTCATTTTGCTTATTATTAATCTTGCTGGAATAAACATTCTTCTACAATTATACAGCTGCACAAGGACATGAGTCATTCTAGAGTACATACAAGAGTGGGACAGCTTGGTTAATAAGGAATCTTTGACAATTCTGGATAAAACAACTGTTCTGTAAAATGACTGAGCCAATTTGTGTTCCTCTCAGTAGAGTGTGGAAGTTTCCATTGTGCTATATCTTTGCAATCTCCTTGTATTGTATGGTTTTAAACATTAGTCTTACATATTGGAAACCTGGGCATGAAAAATCTTGGCTAAATCAACTTTTAAAAAAAAGGTTGTCTCTTCTGTAAATCAGAAGTAATGGTAATAGTAAGAATAGCAAGGTTATTGTGCAAATTAAATAATTAAATAAAATACTGTAAAGTGTTTAGGGCAAGACCTGGCATGTTGTATATTAAGTAGCTGCTTCTATAATATGAGCTGTGATACAATTAAATTCAAAAGAAAACCAGACAATAAACAGCATAGGCATTCACATAGAAAGCAGAGTGTAGAACAGCCAGGAGGGAGGCTTCTCAAAGAGGACAGGACTTCAGCTGGATCTTATAGGTAGATCTCCTATGAAGACAGGTAGGACCCTCCAAGCAGGAGTGAAAATATAAGCAAATGTATTTCTGGACATGTGTTTGTCTTTCCCAACACGCATGCCACTTCTGACGTTGTCCCTGTAGTCATCTACATGCTGGCTGAGCATATGCCTGGCTCTTAACTTGGTAGAGCTTGTTTCTGTGGGGAGATCGGTTTCAAGCCAGTTCTTGCTGATGAGAAATTTTCTCCCAAATATAACAACTGGGAAGTCAGTTGTTTAGTACACTGAAACTAGACTCAGGTCCTCTTTTTTTGTCATGAATTTATAATAAAGTATATGGTAACCCCCCAAACAGATTATCATGTCAGAAACCGTGCTGCCTCTGCGACATTTCAACAACCTCAGTTTCCATCAATTATTTCCTCATATCATATATTGACCTCATGTCTTAAACCCATGAGGTAAACAATTGTTAATGCATAAATTAAAATGGCTATTTAACATTTATTTGTGTATTAACTTTCCAATCAATTAGAATGCAAATTCATAAGGACACATTTTTTGTCTGTAATATTGTCTATGTTAGCCCCTGCTTTCTTTAGACAGACAGGCAGACAGACACACACACACACACACACACACACACACCCAAGTGTAGCAATTGTCTACCTCCTACCACCACAGCTTGTGGTTTGCTCCACCTCAAATCTCTGTATTTTTAGGTTCTGGTTCCTGATCACTATCTTCAATACAGTGCTAGTCCTAATTATTACTGATATCCACACACATGGAAATAATCTTAACAAAGACTTGGCTTCTCATTTTTGAAACTCCTCAAAAATCGTACGTTCAGCCTACCTGGCACTCACCTCTGAGTTCCTATCATGGACCTTGTCATTACCAATGATCACAGCCCCTCTGTAACCTTTATTTTGAGCATCCCATTTTTGACTGCAGCGTCCTTCTTTTCAGCTCATCCACTCTCATGTCTCCATGGCAACAATAACCCACCAGCCCCCAGAGACCTCACTCTCTTTCTCTTTCTGCTTTGTGGTCTTCCCACACCCCTGTCCTTCCTTCCCCGGCCACGTCCTTGGAATTGCTCCCTGCACACAACTCTAGCTCTCAGTGAAAACCACCCCTACTTAAATCCTGCCCTCCAGTCGTCACTCCACAGTTGCACCATTGCATCTGAATATGGCTGGAGAAAAACTACCCATGATGGTTTTCCCTGAAAGTCATGGTCATAAGCACAGGTGTACCTATGGTGGTGCCAACATCTTCCTGTTTCCTGAGCTATTCAAATTCCCACTCTCATAAACAAACAAAACAAACAAACAAAGTTCCTGTTTTAAGAAATAACATAAAATAGGGCTTCCCTGGTCGCAGTGGTTAAGAGTCTGCCTGCTGATGCAGGGGACGTGGGTTCGTGCCCCGGTCCCGGAAGATCCCACATGTCACGCAGCGGCTGGGCCTGTGAGCCATGGATGCTGAGCCTGCGCGTCCAGAGTCTGTGCTCCACAACGGGAGAGGCCACAACAGTGAGAGGCCCGCGTACCACAAAAAAACCCCAAAAACAAAAACAAAGAAATAACATAAAATAAAAAGATAGAATAAAATAAAGCCACCACAGTGGAACCTCTGGAGGTTCCGACCACATGGACCCCACTGCTAGGATTTTGTGCATACTCTGCCCTCCCTCCTGTTACTAAGGCAGTGATCCTAATGCCAAGGCGGTCCCTCGTCTTGTGCGCCAGATTCCAGCCTCTCGCCTATTCAGGATGACCGCTCCACTCAGTCTTTCCTCGCTTCTGCATCCATTTCTTTTGGAAGCTCACCTAATACTGTAATGTCTCCAGTCTTAAAATAAAAGGAGACAAAAACCCTCTCTAGGCTCCACTTGCTCCGACAGAAACTGGCCTATTCCCTGCAGCAAAATGCCTTATGTTATCAATACCAGTATCTCCAGTGCTTTTCTCCTCCACTCCCATCTGAAATGGACTCACACCAGGCCTTCCCCACCCCACCCCACCAAGGCTGCTCTCGGAAGGACATCAGCGATGATCGGTTCTTGGTCCTCACCACGTTTGCCCCTTCGGCACCTCTGGACATCGACGGCCAGAGGTCATCCCCAGGACCATGATTTCTTGGCTTTCCACTACCAGTTGTTCAGCTGTCTTTCCTGACTCGGCTTCATCTTCCTGATCTCTCTGTGTTGGAACGTCCATGGTGCAGTCTGTGGAATCTGGCTTCTCTCCATCTACACTCACTCGCTTCATGATCCCATCCCATCCCATGGTTTCCAACCACGTCCACAAGCTGAAGAATCTCAGATTGACATAACAGTACTGTCCCTGACCCAGACTCATATATGCAGCTGCATTCTCAACACCGCCACTAGAATTTCTGAAACTTATCTAGAAGTGAACTCCTGATCTTTACCTTTGAACCTGCTCTCCCATAGTCTTTCCTTTCTTAGTTAAGGAAACGTCAAACTTAGGTGCACTAGCTAAAATCTGACAGCCACCCCCAACTCTTCTCTCGCACAAGCCCAGTTTATCAGCAAATTGTGTGGGGTCTGCCCTCACCACACCCACATATCCATCTACTGCACACCACCCTACTGCCACCATCTTGGTCCTGGCCAGTATCATCTCTTGTCTGAATTATTTATCTCCCTGCTTCAACTCCACAGTTTACTTATTTCAACATGTCAGCTAGAATATGCTTTTTTAAAATAGGTCAGATTATTTACACTTATTTATACTTGTAATAATACGGTACCTCCTCCCCTGCACTTTCTATACTGTTCTACAGCTTTATTTTTCATACCACAAAACTTACCAACTTTTAAAATGCTATATATTTATTTTACTTATTTCCATCTTTCCCAGTTGGAGAGTAAGCTCCATGAGGACAGAAATTTTTACCTTTTCAGTTCCCTGATGTATTCTCAGGGTCCAAAATGGTGCCTGGCCCCCAGTCGTGGCTTAGTAAATATCTAATAAATAGACAAAACAATTCGTTGAATAGACATTGATCCTTATCCTGTCTTACTGCTTCTATTCTCCCTAATTACTACAATTTTAAAAAATACTACTTAAGAGTTACTCTGAGAAATCTACATACAAGAAAATGGGTGACAAAGTCAAACACAGTTCCTACTACATAAAATGAGAAATCAGAGACATGGTGAACACTGACTCTATGCAGGCAGTATCACGTCTCACAACAATTTTTGTCAACTGCTAGAAATCTGGGGCTGTGAATATTTGGTTAATAAAGACCTTACCCATATGATTCTCTTTAAACGAAGGACATGAAATTAGTTATAAAGCCATCATTCAAAAATTGAATTCCAAGATTAAAGATATAAAGTTCCTTCCCCACAATCTCTCATGTCTTTCTCTGTCAAGAAAAGGTAACTAAAGGAATCTAGAGGCCTGGCGGTCTCTGAATCAGCAGACACCTAACCAACAACCCATGTTGGTCTGTCGTGTGAGCAAGAAATAAAATTCGATTGTGTTAAGCCACTAAAATTGAAGGTTAATTTTTTAGCGTAGTTAGAACTATCTAATAAATACACTCTCAACTAGCATATGTATCCCCTGATAGTAGGGCTACATGCCATTCATCAAGGTGCCTGTGGTTTGCCAGCCTGTCATTCTTTGATATTTCTAAAATTGGGTATGCATTAAGCAGTCTGACACAGCATTCAGGTCTAGAAGTGGCTTTAGAATTCAACTAACCTTTGCTTCTAATTTTATGAATGATTAAATTGAGTCAAGTAGCTAGAAAGAGGTAAAGCTAAAAGTGACCACAAGACCCCTTGCTCCTTGCTGTTTGCTCATTCAAAGCTGTCCCTCAGCAAATATGCTCTATACCTGCACGTGCACGGGTGTAATGATTATACTTGTGTGTATATATGTACATCTCTACACACACATATATATGCATTCCATATATAAAAACAGTTGGATGCTAAATTCCTATTTTCCTTGTTTAGTTTTACCTAATTTATTTTCTAACTTTTTAATTATTTTAAATTTTAGTATAATTAGCTTATGATAAACCACACATATTTTAATTATACAATTTGATAGGTTTTGACATAAGAATAAATCCATGAATCCATCACCACGATCAAGTAATAAACATATCTTTCACCCCTCAAATTTCCTGTGTCTTTTGGAATCACTGCCCTCACCCTCAACCCAATGTCCCATCCCCAGGTAAAAACAAATCTATTTTCTTTCATTAAAGATTACTTTGCATTTTTCAGAATTTTATATAATTTGGACAGAGGATCAAATCATACAGCATGTGTTCTTTTGGGGGACGGGGAAGATGAGCTTCTTTCACTCAATAATTATAAGAGATTTACCCATTTTGTTGTATGTCAGTGGTTCATTTGTTTTTACTGCTGAGTAACGTTCTATTGGAAGGATATACTACAATATGCTTATTCATTACCTCATTCAGGGGCTTTGGTTGTTTAGTTTTTGTCTATTTCAAACAAAGATACTATTAACATTCATGTACAAGTCTTTGTTTTAAATATATGCTTTAATTTATTTTGGGTGAATACCTTGGGTCATAGAGTAGGTATATGTTTAACTTTTTAAGAAACTGCAGAATGTTTCCCAAGGTGATTGTACCATTTTATATTCCCAGCAGAAATTTATGAGGGTCCTAACTGCTCCACAGACTGACATTTTAATGTGCATATAGTGATATCTCATTGTGGTTTCATTTTCCATAATGGCTATTGATGTTAAACATACTATCAAGTGCTTATTTGCCATCTTACCAGTATCTTTCAAAAAAGCATAAGTTCTTAATTTTGTTAAAGTCTAATATCATTTTTTTATATATATTTTTTGTGGATCATGTGTTGACCTCATATCTAAGAAATCTGTGCCCAACCCAAGGAAACATATAAACTGTTTGTTATAGTCTAGGAATTTTACAGTTTTAAGTTCATGCTTAGACCAATGACACGTTTTGAATTAAACCTCAACTAGTTTTTTCTTTCCTTTCTTCCCTGTATGAATATCCAATTGCTACAATGCCATTTGTTAAAAAGATAATCCTTACCAGACTGAACTGCCCTTTTACCTTTGTCAGAGTTCAATTGACTATATATGTCTGGGTCTCTTTTTGCACCCTGCACTCTGATTCATTAATCTGCTAGCCTATCTTGATGCCAAAACCACACTGTCTTGATTACGTAGCTGTAGAGTGATTTTTGAAGTCGGGGAATGTTAAGTCCTTCATTTTTCTTTTTCGAGGTTGTTTTGGCTTTTCTAGATCTTTGCAATTTCGCATGTATTTTAGAAACTGCTTGTCAGTTTCTCAAAAAAAAGAGTCTGCAAGGATTTTGGTTGAGATTATATTGAATCTATAGATGAATTCATGGAGGATGGATAGCTTAACTATATTGAATCTTCCAATTTACGAACACAGTATATCTCTTCATTTATTTAGGTCTTCTTTAATTTGTTTCAGGATGCTTTTTTCAGGGTGCAAGACTTGTATATATTTTACTAGATGTATCTCTAAGTGCTTCATATTTTTTATTCTACTGTAGTGGTAGTGTGTATTAAGTTTTAATTTTTGAAGTTTCATTTCTAGTATGCAGAAATACAGTTGACTTTTTTCCAATTTTTTATTGTGGTAAAATATACATAACAAAATTTCCCATCTTGCCCACTTCTAAGTAGACAGTTCAGTAATATCAGTACATTCACACTGTTGCACAACCATCACCTGCCTCCGTCTCCATAGCTGTTTTCATCTTGTAAAACTGAACCTCAATTACCATTAAACAATACCTCCCATTCCTTCCTCCCCACAGCTCCTGGCAGCCTTCATTCCATTTTATGTCCCTATGATTTAGACAACTCTAAGTACCTCATATAAGTGATTTCATACAATATTTGTCCTTTTGTGACTGGCTTATTTCACTTAGCATGATATCCTCAAAATTCATTCAGGTTGTAGCAGATGT
Organism: Mesoplodon mirus; assembly: GCF_964341445.2. Taxonomy (NCBI): domain Eukaryota; kingdom Metazoa; phylum Chordata; class Mammalia; order Artiodactyla; family Ziphiidae; genus Mesoplodon; species Mesoplodon mirus. The sequence goes on along the minus strand of NC_138979.1, from coordinate 26,524,104 downwards.
CAGAATTTCCTTCCCTTTTAAGGTTGAATATTATTCCATTGTATGGATAGACCACATTTGTTTATCCATTCATCTGTGATGGACATTTGGGTTTCTTCCAAGGTTTAGCTATTGTGACTAATGGTGCTGTGAACATGGATGTATAAATATCTCTTCAAGACACTGATTTCAGTTGTTTTGGGTATATACTCAGAAGTAGAATTTCTGGACCATATGTTAATTCTATTTGTAACTTTTTGGGGAACCTGCCTACTGTTTTCACAGAGGCTGCACCATTTTACAGTCCCACCAACAGTGCAAAAGAGTTCCAAATTTTGACATCTTCATCAACACTTTAAGTGTGTGTGTGTGTGTGTGTGTGTGTGTGTGTGTGTGTGTTCTGATAGTAGCCACCCCAGTGGGTGTGCAATGGTACCGTGTTGTGGTTTTGATTTGCATTTCCCCAGTAATTAGTGACATTGAGCATCTTCTCATGTGCTCATTTGTATATCTTCTTTGGAGAAATGTCTATTTAAGTCCTTTGCTGATTTTTGAATTGGGTTGCTTGTTTTTTGGTTGTTGAGTTTTAGGACTTCCCTATATATTCTGGGTATCAAGCCCTGATCAGATTTATGATTTGCAAATATTCCTCCCACTCTGTGAGGTGCCTTTTCACTCTGTTGATACTGTCATTTGATGCACAAAAGTTATATATTTTTATGAAGTACAATTTGTCTATTTTTTCTTTTGTTGCATGTGCCTTTATTGTCATACCCAAGAGATCACTGTCAAATCTAATGTTGTGAAGATTTTGCCCTGTTTTTTCTAAGAATTTTATAGTTTTAGCTCTTAAGTACAATTGATTTTTATATATTAATGTTGTGTCTTGAAAACTTGCTAAACTCATTTATTAGTTCCTCTGGCTTTTGCGGTTGTGGATTACATAGGATTTTCTATGTAGATGATCATGATGTAATCTATGAAGAAAAAAACTGTTTTGATCTATTTCAGATTAAGTTACATGGAAATAGTTGGATTCTTTTCAGATCCTATTCTAAGCTCTGTTAGTCAGGCTTTAGTCTAGTGTAATTTTGCTCCACTATTGAGGAACTACCTTTTTAAAACTATCTGATGCCCGTGGATTATGACGTTTCCCACTCTCGCTGTTGGGACACAAACTAGTTCTGGCCCTGTGTTAGCCCTGAGGGTTGTTTCCTCTCCTCCTTTTGCATAGTTTTCTCACAGGCATCAGCTCACTGGTGCTCAGCTGGAGGCTCCAGCGGGGCCCCTGCAGGTCCCCTGACCTCTCTGTTGATCCCTCTTTCCACTCCATTACTCTGCCCCACAGACTCCCATCAGCCTCCCTGGAGTCTCAGCTCTGTCTCACCCCAGGGAAATCACTGCTCTCTGCCTGGGTCCTCCTCCCTTGCACTTACTTGGCCTGGACACTCATCCGTGGAGAAAATGAGGGCAATCATAGGTCTCACCTTATTCATTTCCCTCTTCCAGGGGTCCCCTTCCTTCATTTCCTGATGCCTGGTGTGCCTATACTCTGTTCCGTTTTTTGATGTTTCATAAAGGAGGGTAAATCTGGTCCCTGTTATTCTGTCTTGGCCAAAACTGGCACCATTAATCTAATTTAAAGTTAACTTTACCCTAGCACTCTTAATTGCCCACATCTAATTAAAGCCTATCATTTTGATGATATTGCCTCCATCTATGAGTTTTTTTTCCCACTATGCCTTTTTAAAAATTAATTTTTATTGGAATATAGTTGCTTTACAATGTTGTGTTAGTTTCTACTGTACAGCAAAAGCAAATATTTGTTCTTGCCAGCTTGACATCTTGACTGTTCTAAGCTGTAAGGCCACGTGGTTTGGAAATAGGGTGTATTCACATATCAGGACGTTTCCCCAACAACCTTGTTGCTGACTTGCTTCTTCTAGAACTGACCTTAAAGCAGCCTCATGTGCCAAACACTATGATTAAATGCTTTTTCCTGAGGTCAATAGAGCCACTTCAGCATTACCATTAGAACAATCTGTCCTATTATCACAGTCTGTGTTTTAGAACAGACTATCAGCTGTCCAGTACCAAGAGTATTTCAACGGTTGCATGTTAATACAATTGTTGCGGTTTTAATTATTTTCCTCTGTTTTTCCTTTTAAACTACAAAGTATGAACCATCTATTAAAATGAGGAGTAATTACACATTTTAACGACTTTTTACTTGCTTTAGCTCACCTGTTGTATCAATTTGGATGAGGATGAAGTCCTATATTTGAAAGTTTTGTAGGCTCTCGGCAAATCACTTATGTCTTTATTACAATATGTCAGCCTTTGTACTTAGAGACCTTTGAGGACCTATTTAGTCTTCGTATGAGCTTTTGGACTTATATTGAAAATGGATGATTTTAGTTAGAAAAAAGACATCTTGAAAAATGTCTCTTTGTTGAGTTCTTTCCTCTTGCTGGCAAATCTGAACTTATTTTGGAATGAATTAGTAGCACACTGCCATTAAATGTGACCGTCTGCTCGGTTAATCATCCTTCCCAAGTCTAGCAGCATTCTGGCAGAAACCATTGTTGAGGATGAAAAATTGTAAGTCATCTACTTTGAAGGCTTCACAGCTCTAATAAATGTGATGTGTCAGCTACTTCGTTTCTAAGGGATTTTCTTTTTTTCTTTTTTTTGCTTCCTATAATTTTCTAAGAAGGAATAAAGTTATAAAGGAGCCTACTTTCGTGCAAATGAATTGCACGTTTTGGCTCAGGTCACCCTGCTAAATTTTACACTTAATAAATAATAAATGAAGATAGTAGAATGGAGAAGTGTTAAAGAGACAGCACATCCCTCCTAGAAAGAGCTTTTTGCTGGAAGAACTGGGTTTAGTTTCACACAGGTAGTCAGGAATCTAAAGCACAACAATAGCAGCAACTGTGCTTTGGTTTAGGGAATGATTTTGATAATAAATGTTCCCGGTGCCATTTTTGTCTTTAGTAATAGCTATATTTAGTTTATTTTAAATGGAACGATTTAACACCTAACAGGAAACACAGTCTGGTGCCTTTTGAGACAGAGACAGAATTCTCATGATCTTTCTTTCATTCATATACTAACCTTTAGTCCAAGAGAAACAGTTGGCTATTGAATAGCTCATTATGTTTAGTTAATAGTTGTGTGAACATTTTAAGGATAAACAGGATACTCTTCCAAAGATCAACTTTCACCTATTCTTTAAAATAAAAATGTGTCTATTCTACTTAAGTGAAAATTGCAATCTTCTTAAAATGGCACTGACTCGCTCAAAGATATTTGACTATTTCACTGAATTGATACAACTCCCTTACCAGCGATACTTTTCTTTAGCAGGGCAATCACTGGAGTTAAATAGATGGCTCAGTCTTCATTCAGTCACTATGTGTTCTGAAGTCTTCAGATGCTGCTTCCAAAGGATGCCAATTAAGACTTTTGCATTTTTAAAATATCTTCTTTTTCTGAGGATTTCCCTGACTTGAACAGGGAGGATACGGGAAAATTCACAGATGGCAGGTCTTCAGCCTGGCTTGATTACAGAGTCTCAGGAATGGAGCTGTGCAGTCTTCTATTTTTCATTATTTCTTTTTGGAGACTTCACTGAGCTATGCTTTGTTTTTTTCTTTGCTTTCATGATGCCTTTCTGAGTTTGCTGAAGTAAAGACTCTGAAGCTAAAATCCCTTGTAACACTGACAGAGTTTGTATTTGTTTCCTACAGCTGGTGTAATAAATTACCACAAATTGGGTGACTTAACCCCACAGAAGTTTATTCTGTCAAAAGAAATCCAAAATCAAGGTGTTGCTAGGGTCGTGCTTCCTCTGGGATGCTGGGTAGACGCCCTCCACGCCTCGTCCTAACCTCCAGCAGTGTCATCAGTCCTGGCTTCTGTCATCACAGGAAGTTCCCCCCGTGTCACTGTCTTCTGTGGCATCTCCCTTTTTATAAGGGCACAGGTCATATTGCTTTAGGGCCCACCCTAATGACCTCATCTTAACTTGATCACATCTGTGACCTCTATTTCCAAATAAGGTCACATTCACAGGGATAGGGAGCTAGGACTTCAACACATCATTTTTGGAGACATAATTCAATCTGTAACAGGATTCTACTCCCTCAAAGGACAATTTATGAAATTGACTTTTTATCCTCTTTTATTTAAAAAGAATAATTTACATTAGGAGTGTTGTTAAAAAACAACTAATGTGAGCATCCAGATTCATTGAATGAAAAATGAAAAGAACATTAAGAAAGTTATTGGGCTTATCCCCAGGCTTACTTTTTACCATTTATTGACAACATGGGCAAAGGATGTTTCACTGATACGAGTTCATAGATCTATGAAGTACCTTCTTATTTGGTTGACATTCAAACAGTATCAACTACTTTATTATTTTTTTTTACAACTTTATTGGAGTATAATTGCTTCACAATGGTGTATTAGTTTCTGCTTTATAACAAAGTGAATCAGTTATACATATACATATGTTCCCATATCTCTTCCCTCTTGCGTCTCCCTCCCTCCCACCCTCCCTATCCCACCCCTCTAGGTGGTCACAAAGCACCAAGCTGATCTCCCTGTGCTATGCGGCTGCTTCCCACTAGCTATCTACCTTACGTTTGGTAGTGTATATATGTCCATGCCACTCTCTCGCTTTGTCAACTACTCTAATTCCACTGTTGTGGACTCATTTTGCCTGATACATTTTCATAAGCACATCAGACTCATCTTGTCCAAAGCTCACTGCCTCTTCCCTCCGCCTCTCCTCTTGCCCAGTCCTTCTCTGGTGATTGGCACCAACACTCACTCAACTCAGTTCAACAATCCAAATATGTGGGAGCCACCCCTGACAAGTCCTGTATTCTCACCCCTGTACATTTGCTCACCAAGTCGTGTCAGTTTTTTCTCCTCAGTGATGTCCAAATCTGTCCACCATCATTTGAGCCACCTCTCTCACCTGCACCACCTCAATCACCTCCTAACATACATCCCTGCGTTCACGCAGGCCCCCCATTAACCCATTCCCCATTTACAACCACAGTGGGCGTTGAAAAGCAAAAATCAAACCACGCCCCTCTCTAGAGATAACTCAGTAAGTATTCCTTTCTTGCTAGACAAAGACAAAACCCCAGAACTGGGTATTCTAGGCCTGCCTTACCTACTGCCAGCTGTTTCCTCTCTGTTTCTGAGTCCAAGATCAAGGCACTGGCAGATTCAACATCTGGTGAGGACCCGTTTCCTGGCTATAAACAGACTTCTCCCTGTGTCCTCACATGGAGTAAGGAGTGAGGGAGTGCTCGGGGTGCCTTTTATAAGGGCACTGATTCCATCATGGGGGCTCCACCCTCAAGATCTCATCACTTCCCAAAGGCCCCACCTCTTAACACCATCACATTGGAGGTTAGGAGTCAACAAATGCATTTTGGAAGGACACATATATTCATTCCATAGCAGACCTCCAAAAATAATTCTTTTCTTTCCTTTGAACACTGTGCATTTCTAGCCTTTACAGCCTTGTACAAGTCATTTCTCCAATCTGGAGCACAGCCCTCCCATTCTTCCATGTTTTTACCTTCTCCCAGTAAATATTTCCTCTTATTTCAGATTTCAGATCAATTGTCCCATTTTTGACTCATTGTCAACAACATTCCAGCCCCATCCTTCCTGATATACATTCATGGGGGACACATTATCTTCCTAGAAAACTTAACAGCAATCATAAGCAAGTAGATGTGTATTTAGCTGTCAAGAAACTTGTCTTCACTGATAGGATATAAATTCCATGAGGACCAGGATTAGATCTGCTTTTTCGTGACTCTGTCCCTGGATTTTAGTATTTACGACCACCTGTTGAGTGAATAAGTATGCAAGTAATGAAGACAAAAATAATTAAAACTTAATCCTATTCACCTCTGATTCCCTGGAAACCATTCTTCTCAGTGGGGTCTTTAGGTTGAGTTGCAGACAGCACAGGACTGCACCAAGATTTAAAGAAATCCTTTGTTTTGAAGATGCGGGTATTGAAAGAGACAGTGCATGTTTTTTAATCAATGTAAGGTAAAAGAACATTTCTGTGCAGACGTCCAGAAAGGAGCAAAGTGGTTCTTAATGTTCCTTATACCCTGAAGAAGATTCCTTGCTTCCTTGAGGACACTTGAGTCTGTAAGTATTTTTAGTGTAGATGAAAGAGTGTAGCAAAATGCAAATAATTTATGTTCTGAAAATAGAAGTATAAATAATGTATTGAGTATATAAAGCAAAACTGTACATAATGTACTTCTCTAACCTACTTGGAATTCAGGGCACTGCTAACAGCAGAACTGATGTATGGTATAAGAAATAGCATCAAAAGAATGAATGAGACTGTGTGGGGGCGTGGTGAAGCCTTTGTCAATGTTACCACCTCATTTTTGCTGATTACTTTCTTGGAAATTTAGAGCTGTAGCTGAAGCCTTTGTAAGAGAGCACTTTGTCCAGTTCCTCAACTATTCCATTCCTCTCAGAGAAGAGGAAGGTGTCCCACAAGAAAAGCGACAGAGACCAAGTTCTACAAATAGGGCCACAACTTATCATTTTAACCAATGGGAAGAGATTCCTATTTCTCATTCTTTGCTTTCTCCTATTTCTCATTCTTTGCTTTCTTCCTGAAAACCTCATAGTACTTCATTTGTTGATGTGTAATACTTAACAATAACTTTTTACGTTCTGGTGAATAAAATGCAAAGCATATCTTAAGCAAAATCAAGATGTGCATTTTGAAGCCTACTTCACAACTGTGAGGTACTACCCAGCATTGGATGCCCAGTGAGACCCTTAGTATTGACTTGTTTAATTTTCCTCAACTGTCAATTTGATGAAATTATTTTTCTACTTCAGAGAGTTATTGTGAGGAGTGCTTACTTCAGACATATAATGGGCATTAAACTTAGCTGTTAATCTCTCTTTCCCTTTTCCCCCAAAGAACACGGATCATTTGCAGCACATTGTTGAAATGCTCAGAAATCCATAAAAGAATCCCTACTATGTCCCATGTGTCCTGGCCTTAAAAAGACTTCAGACCTTCTCAGTTGGCTTCCTCATTGATAAACTGTTTATGCTTTAGGAAATGAGTACTTCAATTCTGAAAGAGTGCAGCCGGCCCTACATGGTGTGTATTTTACGGATGATGAAGATGGTTCTAGAAATGAGGTCTCAGTGCACTGACAAAGGAGGAGCAGTAGAACCTGTCCTTTGGGAGATTTGCTGTAGAAAAGGAAGGGGATCCAGTCAGCTCTTTTTTTTTTTTTTTTTTGAAGTATAGCTGATTTATAATATTATGTTAGTTTCAGGTGTAGAGCATAGTGATTCAATATTTTACAGATTATATTCCATTGAAAGTTATTAAAAATAATGCCTATAATTCCCTGTACTTTACAATATATCTTGTAGCTTATTTATTTTATATGCTATGGTTTGTATCTGTTAATTCCATACCCCTATCTTTCCCCTCCCCACCTCACTGGTAACCACTAGTTTGTTTTCTATATCTGTGAGTCTATTTTTGTTTTGCTATATATATTCATTTGTATTATTTTTTAGATTCTACATATAAGTGATATCATACAGTATTTCTCTTTCTCTGTCTGACTTATTTCACTAAGCATAATAATATTCTGTAGGTCCATCCACATTGCTGTAAATGGTAGAATTTCATTCTTTTTTATAGCTAAGTAAGATTCCACTGTGTGTGTGTGTATATATATATATATACTGCAACTTCTTAAGCAAATTGGACACTTGGGCTGCTTCCATGTCTTGGCTCTTGTAAATAGTATGAATATTGGGGTGAATATATCTTTTCAAATTAGTGTTTTCGTTTTTTCAGGAAATATATCCAGGAGTGGAATTGCTGGGTCACATGGTAGTTCTATTTTTAGTTTTTTGAGGACTCTCCATACTGTTTTCCATAGTGGCTGCATCAATTTACATTCTCACCAACAATGCATAAGTGTTTCCTTTTCTCCACATCCTCACCAACATTTGTTATTTGTAGGCCTTTTGATGATAGCCATTCCTACAGGTGTGAGGTGATATCTTATTTTGGTCTTGATTTGCATTTATCTAATAATTAGCATGATGTTGAGCACCTTTTCATGTGCCTGTTAGCCATCTGTATGTATGTCTTCTTTGGAAAAATGTCTATTCAGGTCTTCTGCCCATTTTTTGATTGGGTTGTTTGTTTTTTTGATATTGAGTTGTATGAGCTATTTGTATATTTTGGATATCAACTCCTTGTCCATCATATCATTTGCAAATGTTTTCTCCCATTCTGTAGGCTGTCTTTTCACTTTGTCAATGGTTCCTTTGCTCTGCAAAAGCTTTTAGGTTTAATTAGGTCCCATTTGTTTATTTTTGCTTTTATTTCTTTTGCCTTTGGAGACAAATAAAAAAAATATTGCTGTGATTTATGTCAAAGAGTGTTCTGCCTATGTTCTCTTCTAGGAATTTTATGGTTTCAGGTCTTACATTTAGGTCTTTAAATCATTTTGAGTTTATTTTTGTATACGCTGTGAGGAAATGTTCTAAACTCCTTTTACATGTAGCTGTCCAGTTTTCTCAGTACCACTTACTGAAGAGACTGTCTTTTCTCCACTGCATATTCTTGCCTGCTTTGTCATAGATTAATTGACCATATGTGCGCAGGTTTATTTCTGGGCTCTCTATTCTGTCCATTGATCTATGTGTCTGTTTTTGTGCCAGTGAGTCCTCCTGTGATTTAAATCTTGTCTCCACTTCTGCTACCAGCCAGATGAAACTCTCTGCTCTTGAAAGGCTCTTGTCATTAGGCCATGCCCACATTCACACTCTCTGTATCTTTAGGTAACTGACTTGGGGCTTTTCTATACCTGCAAAATCCCCCACAGCAGGCCCTGAATAGTGTTTGACTAAATGACCAGCAGTCAGGAATCAGTGGGTGGGGTGTCTTTAGAATTCTGCCTGCCATTCTGGTTAATTTCAACAAGACATTTTGTTGGAAGGATGTAGGGAATACCTAAGAATTGGTGGACAGGCTGGAAGTGACAGGGAGCAGGGGACGCTGGTGGGCCACGGGGCTGGAACAATCTGTCGTCGTCCCCACACCACCCTCCAGGCTTCAGCAAGTTTCACTCTTCTTGTCACACTGGTCACGAATCGAATTATAGCTCTGGAGTGTCTAATTGACGAACTGGGATCACGTGCCAACGTTTTGGCCACAGGAACAGCAGAACACCAGGATCAATGGGCTATTTGGGGGCCATCAACTAGGGAAGGGTGTGTTTAAACAAAATGAAGTGTGAAATGCACTCATCTCGCAATTTCACTAGAATGAAATCAGTTCCTAAAATGTCTTTTACTAATATCATTTCATGACAGAGACTTGGTGTCACACCATCTGAGTTCAAATCCTGGCTGTGCTATGAGCAGCTGATCATAGATTTTCTTATTTACAAAACATTGACAATATTTCTACTGCACATGTGTTAAGTGAGATGAAAAACGGAACAGTCACTTCCCACAGTGCCTGGTACATAGTAGGTCCTCAATAACTGTCTAAATATTCTCTTTTTATTATGAACAATACTGATCTAATTCACTGAATAAATGTAAGTGTAGTTACTTAACTTTATGTAAAATAATATCAAATGATGTGTGCCATGTTCTTAAGATGTAAGTACTTCTTCATCTGCATTATGCACACATGCCTGTTATAAACAGCTGACATACCCTCTCAAGAACAGCACACATGGTTGCTGGAATCAAGACTAAGTGTAGTTCCAGCCCCATCACTTACTATGGCAAGTTACTTACTTGGTAAGTTGTCTAACTTCTACGTATCCACTTTTCTCATCTGCAACCTCCTAGAGTTTATGTGGATATCAACATTTTATGACGTTAGCTTTAAAGTCTTCAGCCCAGTGCCTGATCCATGCCAATTAATACGCATTAGTTGCTTTAAATATCACAATCATGAATGCACTATATATGTAATCTAAACAGCAATACTGATGAATGTCTAAAAGGGAAAAGCATTGGGACAATCAGCAGTCCTATCGCAAGACTATTTTTAATTACAGCATTTTAAAAATAGCTGCTACAATTATTCTGAAGCTGACAGTGATCTGAATCTGAAGACACGCTGTGAAGTGCTATGCTAATCAAGAGAGCTCTCAATCGAGGGAGAGAACACATCAGGCTGACAACAAGCCTGAATTAAGATCCCGCAGTATGAAGCCTTACATCTTGAGATGACTGTTGCTGTTATTTGCAGGAGTTTAGAACAGGAATGGAAGGCACTTCCACTTGCTAGTGAATAAACTGAGGTATTTGCTGAGGAAGATACAGAATTTCCAGACCACTTGTCTCCTGGGAGAATCTGCTCCCTGTGACCATTAACTGTTACTTCTGCATACTCTACTTCCTAACCGAAAAAGAAGCCATCAGATCTGTGTCCAGATGTGTATAGAGCAGCCCTATAAGTCCAATACCCTGAAGGTCCTAGTTATTATATCAGCTAGAAAGGATATTACAGTAGTATTTCTTTTTTTCAGTGGTCCACAATAATAATTTTCTGCCTAAGTTAAAGTTCCTTTTTTCCCATTTACTCATGCCTTCACCCTCATATTTTCCTTAATTGTCTCTGTCAAATGTCCCTAATCCATCATCCACAGTACAACCCGAGGAAGCATCAAGATCATATTATCATTTCTCCATGAGTTGCCACATCAAATGCCAGAAAATATGCCTAGGTTGCTTCAGTCTGCCTTTCCTTGACTGACAGCACCTACGTGTGTAATCACCCATAAAAGCTACATCCCACGGTGCTGCTCACCAGGCTCTACAATCATGTCTCCTCGACTTTGCTAGTTTCATTTCTTAACCACATTTCAAGTGCCTTATCTTTTATAAGTCCTTTTCTCCAGCCCCATAATTTGAACTTTATTCTTTATTATCACCATTGTTTACGATCATACAATATTTTGCATTCAATAAGTGGGTCCCGAATGATGTTGCAAGAGTTCCTTCATGGCTCTGAATTCACTCAATGCTCAGAACGAGTCATGGAATAAGTAGGACAAATACTGCAACCCACATTGGGAAGCGTAGAGTGGTGGGGGGGGCGGTAAGGGAACACATATAATGCAAATAAAAAGCACTACAACTGGTACTTTTGATTCCAGATATTTCCTGAATATGGTTGAAAGAAGGTAGAATGGACTAGATATAACAACTTCCAAATACACAAGGTATTTCACTTTGTGTATTTTTGCCATTTATAAATAGACTTTTTCCTTGATGCCTGATAGCAACTCAAGTATTTTATATTCATTCATTCATTTATTCATTAAAAAACCAGACACCGAATACCTGCCACAGTGTTTTCATAGCTTTTCACTAAAATTCAAAAGCAATGGTGAATAAAATCAAGACAGTGGCACCAGACTCTGTTGGTGGTCACCGTATTCTCCACTGGCATGCACTCAGAGAAAGGAAGACAAGCCAGGTGCATTTAAGAAGGTCCCTGAGGAAGCAGGACAAAATGTTAATTTTATTAATCTTCATTCTTGAGCACGTATTTTCATTATTTTGGAATTAAAAATGAGAGGGACACACAGAGCAGCTGTGTGTCTAAAAAATGCTGTCCCACCCAGCTAGCTGCAAGCTCAAGCACCCACTTTCCCAGGCCACGTCAGAACAAAGAGACCAAAGCATGGCTGCTTGACTTGGGTGTTTGATAGACGTGGTCTCGAGATTGAAAGAAATGAGCCTGTCACTTCAAGAAGGACAATCGATGGTATTTGTGGCCAGTGACAAAATTAGAGCTTTCATGTGAAAATTAAAATCTCAGAAAATGTGTATATGGTACCATGAACTTGAGAGTTTCCCAACACGCAAAAAGACTTTTCTGATGAAATCAGTGTTCATAATTAACAAATGGGATATTTTTGAAATTGTACTATGAAGCATTTCATCATTTGGAAGATCTTTATAAGCCAGTGATCCTTCACTGTTTCGTGTGTAAAGTGGGGAGGTTATTACAATATCACAAATCTGTTTTGTTGCTAAATACGATGATATATAGAAATGCTTGCCAGAAACATGGTCCTCAGTAAATGTATCCTCTCCTGTTACACTGCAAGATGTTTAGATCCCGGGGTCATTTTACTGAGAAGAAGAACCAGGTTGCAAGATGATGGTCCAGGAGAAGGAAGATGAGAAAAAGAAGTGACAGAAAAGGTTAAGATGATGTGCTTTATACCATTACGGGTCCCAGATCCTCGGCGAGCCCAGACAGGACCCTGGCCATGTAGGCATAGGCACTATTGCCTCTCACAGATTTCCCTTCCTTTATTATGGATTCCCAGTTTTACCACAATACATACTTCAGATATCCTTTAAGCACTCTCCTTTTTAGTAATTTAAACTGTTAGTATATGTAAAGTCTATAATATTGACAGTTCTCTCTTTCAGTGCTGTTTAACCAACAATTTTATTGTTTGTTGAAGTTCTGAAGCCTTAATTGACTTTGGTCACAGCATACAAAACCAACTGATGAAATCAATAGCTATCATTTGTCAGGATAGATTATTGAAAGCATAACCAGACACATATGATCTCAACCTACAATTGGTCATTTTTAATACTCTTTTGTTATTCTTCCACAAGGATAATAAGATAACAGTTTTACCTTCATCATATGGTAAAGTTAGGATGTTCCAAGTAGAAGGTTATAAAATGAGTTAACTGCAGAAACACCTTATTATGTAATAGATGTAAAATTAACAGAGATAAATTAATACCCATTACTCAAATAAAATATTGTACTTAAAATATTGTAAAATATTTTTAAATTATAAAATTAATATGTAGTTATAGAAAAACATTTAGAAAATGTAGTATTTTAAATATGACATTGAACATGAAATATGGTTTTATTAAATTGACTTTTTCTACCTAATGTACTGATGGATAAATTATAAAGAATGGAAACTTGGATAGTCACTGTACCAAAGCAGAATGTGGTCAGTCCTATGCCATATAAAACATGTGAATTCAGTCCGCTGATCTGTCCATCTCATCAATGTTTACGATATTGGACTATGCCTGTATAATAAAAATATATATTTATATGAATCTACATGACCCTGATACGTTACTCACTTCTTTGAATCCGACATTGTTCCTCTATAAAAACAGACAGTAGTTTTAGTCTTAAAGATATTTGTGTGCATGTGTTGACTAAAAGACTAAGCAATAAATTTTGTGCCTGATACAAAACAATCTCAATAAATATTAACTTCCCTTTAGCTCCACTAGTTCCAGCAAATTAATGGGAAGTTTATTGTATATGCATGCATTGACCATGATTATTATGACGTTTAAAGTGTACTTTTGTTTGGCTAGTTTATATCTACTGATCCAAGGGTTAGAGCCAGTGTAGTTTTGGGCTACATAGCTTGTGTAGTGTGTAGAGTGTGTGTGAGTGTACGTGTGTATGTGTGTGTAGCAGGTGTATAAACCCAAATCTACGTGAACACAGTCAACTAATTTCCTATGTCTTTACTGAAACAACCAGGCAACTGTGTGTCTTCTTTCATGCTGCTGCTCAGTCATGTGTTTACTCATTTCTTCCCAAGATTACAGTTTGCACGACAGTGCCGATGGGAAATCGCCCTTCTCCTGTGTTTTTGCTGGAAGGCAAGTGTAGTAGACAGAGCCAGAACTCCACTGGGGACTGCAGATGTTTTGAGAGCACAAGTAGATTTTCACAACTTCCAAGTACTGGACGGTCCTTGCTAAACATCTTTTTATGAGTAATGATTGAAAATTTTCAATGGGAATAATTTTCCAGTTGAAAGAATAAAAACGAAAACAATCATAACGAGAAACAATAAAAATCCTTTTTACGTCCGAAGATTTTGTTAGTTAGTGGTCTTATCACTGGGGTGTTTCGGCAGTGGGTTAGCTAGCTGGGGAAACTTTAATCTCTGCAGGCCATGTAGCCTCTCCGTACCTCACTAAGGGATATTAACACCTGTCTCTCGAGATCTGTCATTACTTGATCTGTCATTACTTCTTGTGTTCATTGGAAAGAAAAACATTTCCATTTGCAGTTATCACACTCACATCTGCAGGTTCCTCTCTTTCCTGTGAGTCCTGCTAAGCGGCAAGTCTCAGAGAAGTATCTTTCTTAACATAAGGAGAATTTGTAAGGCACAGATAACCTCTTTCATAACAAAATATTCAAGGAACCGAAGGAGGGCGACCTGAGTGAGGGTCTCCAGGGCAGCCATGGGGAGGAGCTCGGACACCTCAGTACCACACAGACTGCCCCTAGAGGATGATAAAGTTCCAGACCTGCAGCCAGCGTGTGGCAAGTGTGCAGGGGTGGGTGGTCCAGGGAGGAAAATGTTGTCTGTGATAATACTGGTTCCTGTATCACTGGTGGGATAGGCCAGGCAGGAACCAGTAGACGGGTCTTCTGTGTGCAGCTCCTGCTCGGCTCCCACGGAGGCGTGTCTGTGGAATCGTGCTCAGCTGAGGATGTGGGTCCAGCCACAGAATGCCACTGCCATCACAGCTCCCTTAGTTTGTGAGTCGTGGGCCTGGATGTCCAACAAAGGATGCTTCAGAGAGTCTTACTGCAACAGGGTTCCCTGCGTCTGATGACATCACCCTCAGCCAGCCTGAAGGATGGAGTGGTGGCAGGGGGCAGACAAAAGATTTGAGCTCCAGCAGGAGCCTCAAATTGGGTGGCTTTTTCAAGGCTTTAAAAAGAATAGCATCAAAACAATAAGCAGGGGGTAGGGTGACACTTTTAGGGAACAGTACACTTTTTAAAATAAATAACTGTGAGAATGCTGTCTCTTAGTTTTTCTTGGCTGCTGATATTAGGGTAGGAAGTAAACAGAAATGGAGAGCGACACCTTCTTGCTGTGAATATAGAAATTCCAAACAAGATTTAAGTGGGAAAAACTCTACGCCCAGAGAGATGAGTTTCTCGCCCTTGATGTGTCTGTTAAAATGCCGCCTGGAAACCATTAGCAGACTTCCAGAACCGCTTGCTGCTGCGTGATTGTGATTTCATATTCAAGTCACAGAAGACTTATAATTGAATAACAAGAGCCATTGCTCTCTTGGAAGCAAATTATTAGACATCTACGTACAAAGGTGATAAGCCATATCGTGAGGTTCCCTTTTGTTTACTATCAATAAATTCCCCCTCCAAATCAGTTATCATTCTTAAGAATCCACATGTATGTTCAGAAAGGGAAGAGCTAAATTCCAAACTGTTAGCAGGAAGACCAAGGTTAAGTATATTTTATTCTGTGGCACAGAGTAAACTTGTGTGGTGGGAAAATAAAGAACCAGATAAAAACTCAAAAGGGGGAGGGAGAAGAATGAGTGTTGATCTGCCTGTATGTCTCAGGAAATTCTTAAAAAGAAAGAGAATAATGTAAATTTTCTGTTTTCTTCCTTTTGTATCCTAAAATTCTTTTCTATGAAAAAAAAAAAAACCCAACAAGTAAAAAGCTTAGAATATCTGTTTCTTTAAAAATATACGTGTTCATAAAAGAATTTTTCCTTTTGTAACATCAACAAATTCATTAGTTGTCCTGGACCTTATATATTTCCCCACTACATTATAACCATGAACACGAACTCATTAAAAAAGTCCTTGAGCCCAATCCCATTATAGACGTCCCCTCCCTGCTTTGTTTCTTTTCATTGTTAACACAGTGAACTCTGTTTGACCTAAAATTTGACTAGAACAGAATTATATTTCTAGAAGTTAAGAGTCCTCAGATAACCACTTGAGAATTCATTTTGCTGTTAAATTTGGATAATAATGGATTTATGTTATTAGAAAGAAGAAAGTAACTGACTAAACTAAGAGGTAAGAGTTCCGGGCCATGTTTAATGTTAAATTGGTTCCAGATACAAAGTGTAGCTTTCCCTGGAGGCCTTGATGGGTGGAGACAAGCAGAGAGACTTCATGTTATAAACATGTTCTTGGCGTCTGTCATGAAAGTGTAGCTTCACCCCACAATTTGCTAACATTTATGCTTAGAATAGTAAATCACTCTTCCCAACAAGTTGAGCTTGGCAGAAGTTCTATTAAAAAGTTAGGTCAAAGAACCCTGCTCAGGAACACAAACAGAAGGAGATACACAGTTTCCCTCTGAAAGGATACAAATTACCCGCCAGCCACTGGCTACATCCTATATCCTTGATCACCATTTCAGCAACGTTTCAGGAAAATAAATGTGTGAGCTCTATTGGAGAGTAGATGGTGAAGTGTCAGCATCTGCTGTCTAGATTATTAACAATATCTTATAATGTCCCTAGCAGATATGATTGTACACTTTGAGGGATGTGTCAACATACACAAGGTAGAGAATAGAGACTTTCTTCTACCAAGAACCACTGACCAATTTGACAAGAAATCAGCTGAGTTCCAAAACCTAGTAATGGAATGAACAAAAGCTGTTGACTAATTATGTAGAGAGGATAAAATACACAACAACAAAAACCAACAGATTATTAAAGAGTCAACTGTGTAAAGACAGAAGGGAAGATAGCTCTGAACTGTATTTATAATATCCTATTAAGACTAATCAAGGAGAAACAGAGCAGGGAGGGAGGCTTCTTAGGAGGAGGATATCCAGAAGGCTAATGGCGGGCATGAGGAAAACCAAGGAAGAAAGAAGAAAGGAGGTGAGGGCTGTCCGGCACAGACATCAGCACCCCACCCAACCCAGGCTGCCACACACACCCTCCAGAACATCTGAGTCATGACCACCATAATAGGAGCCTGAGAACAAACTAGGGTGAGCCTGCCTGCATCCTGCATATATTAAACAGAACAAAACAAAAACTAAACAAATCAAATCAAATCTTACTATGCCCTGAAAGCCTCAGACTAAGAAATGTCAGGGGATTCTCCTGATTCTCCCGATGGCCCTGAGCCCTCCCAGGATTAGGATGAGGTCTGTGGATAGCAACAGCCTTAAAGGACATGCCACAGCTCTCAAATAATTGCACTCTTTCATTATTTTGTCATTTGCTTGATGTATTAAGATAACTACTTATTATGGCTTATTTTTCAGTCTCAAACTGTGGAGGGTATTAACATGGTTTTTCCAGTGAAAACTATTTTTCCATGGTTTTCGGCTATATTTGCTAAATCTTTTTTCAACATCTTTTAACAGTTTTCTGGTCATTTTTAATGGGATTCACTTGCCAGTTCCCATCTCATATGTGATTCTGATCTCACTCCGTTGTCATCCTCCCCACCTTTCCCCTAACAGAGGGGAGATGTGAGCTCCAGGGCTTTGGGCAGAGGGGCTTATGCTCTGCTTGTCACTCTTCCAACCACCTTGACACCAGGCAGTGCAGGGGAGGAAGGATGTGCTGGTCTGCCAAGACTTTCAAAAAAGAGCACCACACACTGGTAGGGGCAAGGGCTCAGCGGCAGGCATTTATTGTCTCAGATCTGCAAGCCAGAAGGCAGACATAAGGGTTTCAGCAGGACTGGTTTCTTCTGAGGCCGCTCTCCTCAGCTTGTAGATGGCTATCTTCTCCCTGGATTCTCACATGGTCTTCCCTCTGTGTATATCTTTGTGTCTAAATTTCCTCTTTGGATTAGTTCACCACCATATTGGATTAGGGTCCACCCAAATGGCCTCACTTTAATTTGATTATCTCTGTGAAGACTTGTAGGGGACGACTTTCCCTCTACCCTCCTAGGTTCCACTATTGGGTCTACAAAATAAACTGACGACAGGAGAAAAGATATACAAATGTATACTTTTTTTTTTTTTTTTTTTTTTGCGGTACGCGGGCCTCTCACTGTTGTGGCCTCTCCCGCTGCGGAGCACAGGCTCCGGACGCGCAGGCCCAGTGGCCATGGCTCACGGGCCCAGCCGCTCCGAGGCATGTGGGTTCCTCCCGGACCGGGGCACAAACCCGTGTCCCCGGCATCAGCAGGCGGACTCGCAACCACTGCGCCACCAGGGAAGCCCAAATGTATACATTTTTAGTATCATGTGCACGGGTGTCATAGGAAAAACAAACAAACAAACAAGTAAATACCCAAAAGGGTATACCCTATCTCCATACACAGTGACATTTTGAGGTCCTGGGGGTTACGATTTCAACATGAATTTTAGGGTGTCACTAACTATTCAGCCCATAACAGGGGTCATGAGATATGTGCCCCTCAACCCCAATTCCTTTTTTATAACATTTTTAATTGTAGTAAGAACACATCATGAGATCCAGCCTCCTAGGAAGTTTTAAGTGTATAGTCCAGTATTGCGGACCCTGGGGACCATGCTGTCCAGCAGGTCTCTGCAGTCTTTTCACCTTGCTTAACTGCAACTTTACACCTGTTGACTAATAACACTCCATTCCCCCTCCCCAGCCCCTGTGCACCACTATTCCGGTCTGGGATTTGGAATTTGACTGTTTTAGATACCTTTTACAAGTGTCGTCCTTCTGTGTCCAGCTCAACTCAATGTCCTCATGTGGATTCATCCACGTTGTCCCATGGTGCAGAAGTCCCTTCACTGTCAAGGTTGACTAGTATTCCGTTGCATGGATATATGGCACTTTCTTTACCATTCCTCTGCCCAGCCATCGTGTTGAGACTGGGAATGGGTTTGTTCAGACAAGGAAGGGCAAGTGTCTCTTGATTTCGCTGCTGGCTGTGGTGCTTGTTGTCCCTGCTCCAACACTTATGGGCCACAGGGCCTTGTGTGAATCTGCTGCCGGGCCCCGTGACCAGCCCCCTTGCATAGTTCCCGGAGGCTGCCTCTGGCACAGCCCACAGCTGCTCAGAGCCTGTAGACACGAACACCTCAGGGCCTCTTGGTGCGATGCCAGCGAGGTGAGGTAAGCCTGGTTCTGGGCGTGTCCTGGGCAGTCAGCAAGCCCAGGAGTCCCTGCCAGGGTCACGGTGGGTGCACGGCTGCTGCTCTGCCACCTCCCTTTCTCACATGCAGAGGCAGGTGGGCCAGGCTGCTGGCTATTGGTTCTCCAGAAAGAGGATGAGCTGCTCACATTTTCTCTGGAAGAATCTAGAAGCCCCTCTCCCTTGCTTTGGGGATGCAAAAGAGGTACTCCCTTCACCCTAATGCTTTTGGCAAAAGACGTACGACAAGGATTCCCTCTCCCTTCTCTATTCTTCTTTTATAAATGGGTTCTGGAAGCGGGAACTTGAGGGGGTGGTTGAGAATAGAAAGACTAGTTCCTTCTCAAGAGAGGTTTGTGGCCTCATTTATGGAGAACTCTCTTTATATAATATGGGGTTCTTAATGCCCCTCGGTGCCCCACCTTTGGGTCCCAGCCATCAGTTCTGGAGGAGCAAGAAAGTCCCACTCAGTACTGTATTACAAAGAGTTTTGGAATTATCTAGAGGGCTTCCTCAAGTTTATCCTGGCACTGCCAAAGCACACGGCAGGCTTCTGGGTTCTCAACAAAGACACTGTATTCTCTTATTAAAATGAAAGTGATATGATAGAGGGAGCTGGGAACAAACAACACACTCAGGCATCCGAATTCTTTTCCAAATTAACCTTTCCTTTGGGGACCAGAATGGCAGTTGCAATGACAGTGACAACCAGAAGAAAGCATGGGACAATGTGACATGCAAAGAACAGAGAAGTTCTTTTTCGCCTAGAAAATATGGTCAGAAATCTTTTAAGATCGTGGAGGCATGTAGGTTCTTACACTTCAGTAAAATTTCTCCATTCCTTAAAAATTCCCCGTTCCTCTCTAAAAAAAAAAAAAAAAATGGTCATGAAGAACCTAGGGGCAAGACGGGAATAAAGACACAGACCTACTAGAGAATGGACTTGAGGATACAGGGAGGGGGAAGGGTAAGCTGGGACGAAGTGAGACATGGACATATATATACTACCAAACGTAAAATAGATAGCTAGTGGGAAGCAGCCGCAGAGCACAGGGAGATCAGCTCGGTGCTTTGTGACCATCTAGAGGGGTGGGATAGGGAGGGTGGGAGGGAAGGAGACGCAAGAGGGAAGAGATATGGGAACATATGTATGTGTATAACTGATTCACTTTGTTATAAAGCAGAAACTAACACACCATTGTAAAGCAATTATACTCCAATAAAGATGTTAAAATTAAATTAAATTAAATTAAATTTTTAAAAAAGAGAAAAAAAAATTCCCTGTTCCTCAAACATAGCCTCTTAACTTTGATCTGGACACTATTGGTAAGAAATATATACTGATTATTTTTGAAACTCAAACTTTAGTTTCCTCATCTACTAATAAGATGTTTTGACATAGTCTAAAATTACTTTTAATAATATGATTATTTTTTTCTAGTTTTAAATGTAATAATTCAGGCTCATTATAAAAGATGACAAAGCTTTCACACTTGCTGTATTCGGTATTGTTGAATAGTTTTCAAAATGATTGTATAATCTATCCCCAAACTAGAACTTCTTAATATGTATTAGAATAAGTGAGGCACCAAAAGGTACTCCAGCTTAAAAACTAAACCATAGTTGACCATGTACTTCTTTTCCTGTGGAATAAATTTTAACAATAAAAAATATTATAAATATCTTATTAACGTCACTTTTAACATTTTGGTAACATGAAAGCAGTTTAAGAAAACACTGCCATGAACTGTATTCTATCAAGAAGATAGTTCATATTTGTTAAGCTAGATGGGCCAGTGTTTGCTGAGCACATTTCATTTACATGGTTTTTAAGAGTAATTGTCATCTAAGGCTTGAGGTGTTTTTCTTGAGGTAAATATACAAATATCTGTTAAAGAACATACTTTACATAGTATATCTCTAATTTTTTCAGGCTGAAACTATTGTTTAAAACATTGGATAATGTAAAAGGAAAAGTCTGTTCTTCCAAAGGTCAGCTGCCTCCCATGGCAGGAGACAGAGGGTTGACCTGTCACACAGATAACAGCTTTTTCTGTAACATCTATTTCTATGGTGACTGATTCTATTGTAGGGAGACTTATGAAACTGATTCAAATAACCCTCTATACAGACATATTCCTTCTTTAAAAGAGTTACTTAACAGTTTAACCCTGAAAAATTCACTGATGCATCAAAAAATATCTATAATTATAATGCTAAAATCGACCATAGGTATTTTATACATATGTAGTATATAAACTAGATTATCACAATTATAAGAATTTATGAAAATAACATACTGAAAATTGTCCATATGAAGTAATTAAGCTTTTTATAATAAAATTGTGGCTGAATGATGAGTTGATATATGTAAATATATGCTATCTGTTCATCAATTGCTTTGCCATTGTATTTTAAGATGTAGTATTTGTTTCCATGGTGTCTACAGTACGATGAGTGCTCAGTGTCTCGTGTCCGTGGATTTATTAGAACGTAGGGCTGCATGTTGACCAAGTGTTCACAATAACCCATAACCCATTTGCCTTGACCAAACCCTAGCCCGGCTTCTCTCCTCCCAACAGGGCCTTGCATTTCTGCCTAGCGCGCTAGTTTGACCAGGTTCTAAGGGGTAGAAAACTTCCCCTTGACTGCTGATCCTGAGAATCCAGAACGTGCTGACCACAGACAGAAAGGTTTCCTATGAAATCACCCCAATCACGCTGTCTGCTGGTCCCCACCACCATGGGCCCCTGCCCCCCAAAGTCCTGTAACCCTGGTCCCCTTCTTAGAACAGAAATCCGATCCCTGTTGGATTTTGTGATGCTTGCAGAACCTGCGGTTGATGTGTTTTCCCTATTGCAATAGTCTTTTCTAATAAAGTCTCTCCACATTTAAGTCTGGATTTATTTTCATTTGACAATGGCGCGCACACACACACACACACTTTTAATTGCTAGTATGAACATATTTAACACCTGTTTATTAAGTGATTTGTATGTGTCCTGTGTTGTGTTAGAGGAAGTATGATAAAATATTATCACCAAGTAATTTACAAAATATACCCCTGGGATAATAGTAATAGTAATACAAGAAGTATATGATTACGAGAAACTAAGTAACAGAGCAATGCACGAGGCTGTTGTTGGGGTGTCCATGTGAGGTTGCCTCCCCACCCCCTTCCCTCTCTCCCTCTCTCTCTCCCTCTCTTTCCCTCCCTCTCTCTCTCTCTCCCCTCCCTCCCTTTCTCTCTCTCCCTCCCTCTCTCTCTCCATCTCGCTCTCTCTCCCTCTCTTCCTCTCTCCCCTCTCTCCCTCTCCCTCTTTCTCCTTCTCTCTCTCCCTCTCTCCCTCCCTCTCTCTCTCCCTCTCTCTCTCTCTCCCTCTCTCTCTCTCCTTCTCTCTCTCTCTCTCTCCCACCCCCCTCCCTCTCCCTCTCTCTCTCCCTCTCTCCCTCTCTCCACTCTCTCTCTCTCCCTCTCTCTGATTTTGGCAGTTTCTTTTTCTTGTTTTGGAGCTGTTGTTTTTAGTGTTTTTTGTTTGCTTGTTTGTTTTTGTGTGTGTGCCACATCACAGCTGGAGTAAATTCCTCCCTCTATTTTTCCCCAAGATGGGAGGGTCTATTTATTATTGGTCTCTTGAGGGTGCTTATGGATCCAAATGGAAAGTTCAAGCACTGTGATTCTAGCATCACTTGGGGAGCTTTTGTAAAATTGTCACACCCTATACCAATTAAATCAGAAATGGTGGGGGCCAGTATGCTGTACAAGCTGCCCAGGCTGTCATGGAGTATGGCCAGGGTGAGACACACTGGTGTGTATCCGGGGGGTGATCTACAGATCCCCAGCCAGGGAAACAAAGGGACCCACTCTCTCATTCACTTCCTCTTCTGGCTTCAAAGCAGTTGTGACTACACTACAGGATCAAAGGGATTATGAGCTCCTGGGGCTGTGACTGCCAGCCAGCTCGCTGCTCCATAGACCCTGAAAGGCTTTGAAGTCCACTGTGAATTCCTGTGGCCGTGGGGGAAGGGTCCAGGAGGGAAATCAAGGCCAGAGTCTGCCAGAAAGAGCTGCTTTCCATCTACCTACACAGTGAGTCTGCAATGGGAAGACCACTGTCTCCACTTCCATGATCTCAGCTCCATCAGAGCTGCTCTTCGTGAAAAATGAACACTCAGTGTCTCCATGAAAGTTACAAATGACAGTTTTCAGCCATTTATTAATATGTTATTAAAAGTTTATCTGAGGTAGTGTGAAAATTTTGTAAGTGTTTGATAACCTAGAAAATAGGGAAAGATGAATTTATTGCCCACCAAAATTCTCCCATAGACACTTGGACTCTGCAGAACATAGTCCAATTCAAATATCCACTAACAACCGAAGAAAAATGCAGATTCTGTCTTCTAATGCCCCATTGTATCAAAACATAACTATGTATGGTACATCCAATAGAGAGAAAGGGCATAGGGATTCTGCAGCTTTGGGACCGAATGCGATGACTGACTACAGGCACTCTGTTCCTTTTCCATGAGCCTTTCTAGGAATGCACGATCCCCTAGTTTGACTTTACTATATTTTCATGCCAAAATATGGCTGATTCTAAATGATAACATGTCAGAACTACTAGGTAAGAGGGGGATAGATAACACTGCATTCTGCAATAGGGAAAAACCCCATAAGCAAATCTACTGATTGGGCTGATGCTTGTATTTGTGTATCTTATGGAGTTTGATCACCAGGTCACTCCCCAGCAATAATTAACTATCTGCATAATAACATACCAGCAGCTAAAACTAGCTTATCAGAGTTTGGAAATAATTTACTAAGTTATTTTCGATTAGAAATAAAAGTAATGACACAGTTTAAAAAGTAAAGAATAAGTACAGGACAAATTTCACCCAAGCCAGTTGTGATCATTAAAATTTAATCTATGAATATGCTTATAGGTAAGCTGTGTTTTATTCAAATTAATCTAACTTTAAAAATTGAGGTAACATTTTAATTACTAACAGATTGAATTAGTTATTTCTGGATATAGGAAGTCTTCATCTTTGTCCCAAAGTTGTTTATTAAAAAATGTACTCTAAGAGGCATGTGTCCTACAGGCAAGAAGAGAAAGCCCATCCCTGCAGAGCAAGGAAATATAAAGCAGTAACTTGATGTGGAATAAGAAAATAGAGAGCAGTCTGTATCATTCATACCTACTACCATTAGCTAATCTAGGAAAGACGTATCGACTTTAAATTTTTTCTTCCTACCATAGTGAGTTAAAAGGGTAACGGTCCCTCCACCTGCTGAGAGCTCTTGTGCTGTGTAGAATCTATAACGACAAATGCATTGTACCTCTCCAGCTATTAGAACTATGTCTAAGTAGGGTGGTACTTTTATCAACTTTCAGAGAACTTTACAACTTAGCTGTGATTTTGGCTGGATGCCTATATTTGACTGACCATCTGCAGTACTTAGATATAAAAGCAGACCAGTGATCTGCTCGGTGCCTTGAACTGAAAATGTTGTGCTCCAGGACTTAGAGACGTGGCTCTTTCTGGAACTGGCTCCCAGGCCCATGGCGTGTGCTGGAAGATCGCACAAGGGGTCTCTTGGACAGGTGAGAAGGGGTCTCTTGGACAGGTGAGATCGCACAAGATCCTGATCTACCGTAGCTGTCCAGTGAGGGGAGGAACATCTGCGTCACCTGGGGTGGTGCCCCGTGAAGACTGTGAACGGCAGGCCAGCGGGGCCTGTCACTCAGCACTGTGATGAGAAGGATGCTTGCCCACCGATCACAGACAGAGGACAGCCAGGAGCCCCGCTGCCTCCCCACAGGTGTCAGGAAGTCTATTTCAAGGCCTGACCTCAGGCACTATGTGGGGGCCCGTTTGACCTCCCTACGCCTGGACCCCTCACCTGCAAGTTAAGAATGGCAATACTTACGACTCGACATGATTCTGAGAATCAAATGAGATGCTGTGTGACATCAAAACCACAGAGAACTGAAAAACAGGAGGTACTTAATACGTGCTACATTCTTCCTCTGCTTTGAAAAAAACAAATTGGTTTGCTATCAAGAGAGGATGGCCAGAAAAATAGGACAGCATAATTTCCCATTCTCCTCTTTGAGAATGTACTCATATATGTGTTTATTTTTTCCCATAATAATACACAGGAAATACATTACATTTTCCAAGTGCTAGCCAAATTCTATTTAAGTTTGTTAACATACTAAATCATTGACGGACAGAGGTCGTCAGGAGGCTTTACTGCTCTCACTCAAAGTCAACATTGGGTTACCAAGATAGCTCTTTTCACTAAATGTGGTGGCGTTTTGCCCAATATATTTTATGCTGTATGAAGACTTTTCACATGCCTAGTGAAAAACATTTATTTTTTCCTTTTTGGATGTGCTTTTCTCACAATAAAAACTCCCTTTAAAACTGAAGGCAAATTTTATTTTAATGTGGAAATATATTCCAGCTTGAGAATGAATCAAAGCCACATTTTTTCCGTGGAATAAAAGCACTGTGTCATTAAGCTTTGGTGTGTTTTCACAGATGTTATTCTCCTTTTGCCTGGGCATGAGCTATCAAAATCATATTTTGCAGTTATGTGTGTGTACAGGTTGAAGCTAGAAATCAGGGAGAATATTAAGGCCACTGAAATTTCCAGCTGCCTAAATTTCTATTTTGAGTAATTCTGTCCACCTGAAAAGTAAATATTTAGAACATGTCTATGGTGAGTGGCCCTTCCTGACTCGTGATGGAACTTTTAGGGCAAAATGAACACACTGTTTCTGCTCCCTGTGCCCAGAGGGTGGGGACTAGGCAGTCCGCGCTTTAAATAGTCACAGGTTGTATTACTAACCTTTGTGTCCCTTCCTGATGATTCATGCACCTGACCTCAGCTTTCACATAGCTGACAAGTTCAATTCTTAGTAGTGTAACCTTTTAAAAATACATGTTTTTACTACTTAGAATCTCTTCCCTATAAAGTGCATGGCAGTAAGGGTCAACTTCTCCCTGTCTTATAAATGGAAACAAATGATCTTGTTGTCTTAAAAAAACAAAACGATACAGGGATGTGTAACCCTGATGCTGCAGTCCTGGCCTACGCCATCTTTGCTGAGTGTGTACATCAGAGTAAGTCTATACGAAGCATGGATGTATATGTTTTAATAGAAATCTGTCCCAAAAGATTTTTGTAAGTTTTCTATCATTGGTTGGTGTATGTGGCCCAAGATAGAAATGGAAAACAAAAATACAATGGAGAGAACCTGAGACGGGGTAATGATGATGACAGCTATGGTACAGAAGCAAGAGGATGTGGAGCCAGAACCAAGGGTGACCACTATCCCTGTCTGCCTGGGACTGAAGGGTGTCCTGAACCAGGGCTCTCGGTGCTGACACCAGGAGCAGGTTCAGACCCACACTCCACCTTTTATTAGACTCGAAGAAGTTGGCAAACCAACTTCTCAGAGCCTCAGCTGTCTTAGTTGGGTAAAGAGGATAATATAACTGCCCCTTAGGTTTTAGAGATTAGAGATGACCTGTACAAAGAGAATGGACTGGAACATCCTGAGCCCTCCGGATCCATCAGCCTGCAGTACATTTTATACACACTCTCCATCAATCCCCATGACAATCCAGCTGGGTAGGGAGCCTGATCATTATCACCCCTTCTCTAGGCAGAATGACCTCAGGCCCAGAGACGCTGGGACTCCTGGCTCCCACCGCTGGTGACTGGCTGATCTCTGCCCTGAGCCAAACCCTGGCCAGCTCTCACCAGCTGTGCCATCTGCATCAGTAAAGAATAAGGGCTGTTCTCATCATTACCTTCAGATAAAAATACAAAAGACTGGTCTTGCTCTCCTCGTCTCCGCATCCCTCCTCCCACAGAGCAGTGACGCCAAAGCACTAAACTTGGGTCCCCAGCATCAGACAGCAGCTGCCTTTGGGGTCCTGTTGAAAGTCCTGTAGATTCTGCCACAGTTTTCCAGGCCAGGTTTGAGTTTGGGTGAACGGGTCCCAAAGGAGAGGACAGCCGTCTGCTCCCTGGCCTCCTCCGAGCCCGCTGACTCGCCCCCACCATCATTCCTAAGCACGCTGCTGCTTCCACATCATCATGACGCCCTGAACTATGCAGAGTGTGGGATGCTCCGCCATGATTTATTTTTGGATTTCAAGGAGCTAGACTTTGCCTTCTTTAACTATTCAAAAGTAATGGAAACCAGCACAATGCTTCCTGCCACATCGCTGTAACCAGCAGGCTTGGGAGTTCAGGCCCACAAACATTTTCCACCCTCGGTCTTCCAGGGTCATTTGCTCTTTCTTCAGCGAATCTCTGTTTGGGCTCTTGCTCATCAGTCACATCTACAATCGATTGTGTGGTGTGAACACTTAGCCCTCGAGTCATCCTGTGGCCATGGTCCGCCCAACTGTGCAAAACAATCTATCACATAGAACTCTGTTACTTTATTACATAGAATTCTGTGACTTTAAGAAGTCAAAGGCCTGCAATTCTCTTGGCATTTTTTCACGCAGTTAGTGTTGTCAGGGCTCTGGGCATTGTTGAGTGTGAGCTTCCCTGATAGTTCAAGCCAAACTCTACTTGCCTTTCCCATCACTGGCCAATTTTTAATCCATTCTCCTGTGCTGATGTAGATGTTCTTTTTGTTTTCCATTCTGACACAAACTGGAATCTTCCAGAGCCCAAAAGTAAGACAGCAAATGACTAACATTGCTTGTTTCATTTAGTTACTTTGTAAATATTTTTTAAATACTCAGATTTTTCTATGAACCACTTAAATTAAATTTAGTGAGTTTCCTTCACTTTCAAAAGAAAAAGTTGGATAAATTTGCATGACTCTTTAATATTTACATGAGAAAAAAAAATACTACCACCCATTTCTTTCTTTCTCCTGACTCTATCACTGCATGTCTTTCATCAGCTTTTCAGGACCCCCTGTAACCCCAGGTAATTACCATAGCACACTCATTTTTTTAAAGTTTGGTTCAGCCATTAGAGATAGACTTGAACTTAAAGTATCTGCTAGGTATCTCCCACTAATTTTGAAATTTCTCCCAGGTTTATAAAAATTAATTAGGTTAGTTTTGCTCCTATGAGAGACAACATCAATGAGAATGTTGGTTTATCTTGGATTTGTATTTCAGGGAAAACTCACTTGTGTTGGATCGCCCCCACCCCCAATATAATATAAAAGCCAAGGCAAAATAAGCAAACCAACAAAAAAGCATCACACTTTGTTCAAAGGCCCTTTAAAAATATGTAATAACGACCCAGTTAACGCTCTGCCATTTATTTGACTATTTTCATATTGAGAAAATAGAATTGTGGAAGCTAGCAAAAAAGGGACCTATGAAACCAATATAGTATATTAGATTGTATCGTATCCATGAAAGTACATGCACTTTATTTTTAGGCAATTCTGTCAGGCACAAATCATTAATTATTTTTCTTTTTTTAAGATTATCCCCATTTAATTAATTAATTTATTTATTTTTATTAGTTATCTATTTTATACACATCAGGGTGTACATGTCAATCCCAATCTCCCAGTTCATCCCACCACCACAACCACTTGCCCCCTTCTTTCCCCCCTTGGTGTCCCTACGTTTGTTCTTTACATCTGTGTCTCTATTTCTGCCTTGCAAACTAGTTCATCTGTACCATTTTTCTAGATTCCACATATATGCATTAATATATGATATTTGTTTTTCTCTTTCTTACTTCACTCTGTACGACAGTCTCTAGGTCCATCCACATCTCTACAAATTACCCAATTTCGTTCCTTTTTATGGCTGAGTAATATTCCATTGTATATATGTACCATATCTTCTTTATCCATTTGTCTGTTGATTGGCATTTAGGTTGCTTCCATGATCTGCCTATTGTTAATAGTGCTGCTATGAACACTGGGGTGCATCTGTCTTTTTGGGTAGTAGTGGGATTGCTGGGTCATATGGTAATTCTATTTTTAGTTTTTTAAGGAACCTCCATACTGTTCTCCATAGTGGCTATATCAATTTACATTCCCACCAACAGTGCAGGAGGGTTCCCTTTTCTCCACACCCTCTCCAGTATTTATTGTTTGTAGATTTTTTTGATGATGGCCGTTCTGATGATGGCCATTCTGACCGGTGTAAGGTGATACCTCATCGTAGTTTTGTTTTGCATCTCTCTAATAATTAGTGATGTCGAGCGGCTTTTCATATGCCTCTTGGCCATCTGTATGTCTTCTCTGGAGAAATGTCTATTTAGGTCTTTTGCCCATTTTTTGATTGGGTTATTTGTTTTTTTAATATTGAGCTGCATGAGCTGTTTGTATATTTTGGAGATTAATCCTTTGTCCGTTGATTTGTTTGCAAATATTTTCTCCCATTATGAGGGTTGTCTTTTTTTCTTGTTTATAGTTTGCTTTGCTGTGCAAAAGCTTTTAAGTTTCATTAGGTCCCATTTGTTTATTTTTGTTTTTATTTCCATTACTCTAGGAAGTGGGTCAAAAAAGATCTTGCTGTGATTTATGTCAAAGAGTGTTTGTTCTTCCTATGTTTCCTCTAAGAGTTTTATAGTGTCTGGTTTTACATTTAGGTCTTTAGTCCAACAAATCATTAGCTATTAATTATTACCATAAGCTAAATCCCCCTTTCAACATTTTGTTATACAAATTCCCAACATCCCCAAAAGTTGAAAGCATTGCACAGTGAACACTCATGTAACCTCCACCCAAGTTTTGTAATTAACATTTGTTACCTCTGTTTTGTTCCTTTTCTGTCCATCTTATTGATTCCTCTGTCCATAAGTCAGTCCATTATAAGCACAATTTTAACAAGTTGAATGGCCTAATTTCCTGCCCATAGAAGTTTGGAAGTAATGGATTAGAATGGGTTTGGACAAGGAGAGTGTAAATAGCGGGCCCAATGGATCCTGGTCCATTGACGACCTTAAGATCTGATGTGGATGGACACTCCCTGATGTGAAACGGACAAAGTGGAAAGAAGAGTTCAGCCACATTAATGGTTGGAGGCTCTTGTGTAGAAGATTGGAATCGGGAAGCCTTGTCATATAAGCTACAAGTCCATCCTGTCCCAGGACAGGCACTGCTAACAAGAGTCTGCCTCTCAGTGAAGACTAGATATGGCCAAAGGCCCTCCTCTACTTCACACTCCAGGCGGGCACCCCCGAGGGGTCAGGGTTGCCAAGCACATGGAAACTTACTAGCCATCCATGGAAGAGTGGACACCCCCTCTCTACAAACCTGAACTCCAGGGGCAGCTGTATTAGAGCCACACGTGATCAATATAGATAACAATCCACCTGATTATTAATCAAACCTGAAATCAGTAAGTACAGAGCCCCTGATACACTCAATACCACCACTCCTCCAACTCTTACAGATTCAGGTATTCTCCTTTTGCTTACACACACACACTGAAAGAAAAGTGAAACTCTGCATTATATCCCTAAGGATTGTGAGAAGTTTCTGCTGCCTGGGCTAGACCTGAGCAGTGACAAGGAAGTTCTCAGTGTGAGGTTTTGGCCTTACAGGAAAGAAGTGAACAATCAAGTTAAGATACAATTCATGGGACTCTGGTGTCTGGGTGGAGATAAGAGCTGGGTGCGCTGGATGAGCAGGTGTGCGCAGGGTGCTGGAGACAAACGGTAGGTGCAAAGTTTCCTGAGTCCAGGGTGGGGATGGAGCGGATAATGAAGAGGAAGGAGAGCTATACCTGAATATATAGCCAGATTTTGAATTGTGGGCTTTGTTGGCATAAACATGATTTGGCTTTTCACTGGTGTACAATTTGAAAGGCCTTAATAAGACAACTTCACCAAGCTTAATTCCAAATATTTATGATTTCTTAGTGTACTAATTTCACACTGTTAAAGGTAGGGCAGAGGTTATGGAATAATCTGAGAAATAAATTATATGATTAAGACAGAAAACAGAGGGAATTTTAATGCATATTTTTAAAGGGCTGCTAAGAAAATAAAAGTTAAATTTTTAAAAAGTCCTAGCAGAGTGAGACACTTCATTCATACAGAATGTTCCTGGAAGTGGACTAGCTCATTCTCCAACCACATCATAAAGGAGGCATTGCTTAGTATACACACAGAGCAGTATATTTTGTGATAGTATGACTCTTTGAATGAAGTGAAAATGTTGCTTTTGATTCATCTTAATTTTAATGAACTAAACTGATTTGCCTTGAGGCCCGCTGACAGTATGATGCACACCCTTGGTGGTGTCTGGATTCTGTGTATATAACTTGCCTCACTGTATTTTTTGTTTAGCTGGGCCACTGAAAAGAAAAGTTTTCCCTTTCTTCTCATTCTGAGACCCCTGAAATCAATAAGGAATATCTAATTTCTTAGTAGGAGGCTGTAAGAAGAAGGTGGCCTTGTGAGGTTCAGAAGCTCCATTTGTCCCCAGCTGCACCCACATATAGTTGAGCTGTGTTCCCATTCTATTTATGGTACACCTGAAGTATCGTATCTTGAGGTGGAGCCCCAGCGAGCAGGGGTGTCCTGGAGACCATGGCACCCTGCCCATGTCACCTGAGGGTGGTCTAGGGGCCAGCGGGGGAACACGAGTACAGTGTGTCTCCATGATCGTTGAGAAGATGATGAAGCAACAAATGTGCAAAGGCACACGTAGTACCTGAACATCAGCCAGACATGCGCAGAGGACAGGCTCAGGTAAACTGGACCCAGGGCCTAATGGGTCTAGTGGAAATAAAGATTCAAAGAATGGAAAAATCTTAAACACTTAAAATCCTGCCATGGTCTAAAATATCAATACAGGCTGTGTCCCTCAACAAGTGCTCTGAGGAATCGCCGTTTAACCGTCCTTTCACTCCCAGCCTTGCATAAATGGCTCCGTCGTCAGCAATTTTTTTTTTTAATTTACTTATTTTATTTTTGGCTGCATTGGATCTACGTTGCTGTGCTCCAGTTTTCTCTAGTTGCGGCGAGCAGGGGACACTCTTCATCGCGGTGTGTGGGTTTCTCATTGCAGTGTCTTCTCTTGTTGTGGAGCACGGGCTCTAGGCACGTGGGCTTCAGTAGTTGTGGCTCATGGGCTTCAGTAGCTGTGGCTCACAGGCTCTAGAGCGCAGGCTCAGTAGTTGTGGCACACGGGCTTAGTTGCTCTGCAGCATGTGGGATCTTCCTGGACCAGGGCTCGAACCTGTGTCCCCTGCATTGGCAGGCGGATTCTTAACCACTGTGCAACCAGGGAAGCCCTGTTGGCAATATTTTAGATGAAATCCTTTCATCAGCTGTTTCAGAAACAATTGATAATTGTGTGTTCCCAGAATTACATTTTGGCTTCAAGGACTTCCGAAAAGGGCTGAATTGCTCTTTGTAGCACAGCAGAAACAAAATGATTGTGACAATATTAGCTTCATAATCTGTGCACCAGACTCATTTGAGTTGTGTATTTAGTATGTGTGCGTGAGTCCGTGTATGTGCATCCAAATTTGTGATGTATACCATCCTTTGTAGGTCCAATACCTGGTAGACATTTGGTGGCAAAAATTTGGTTGTTAAGAGAAATATTGAGGTTCTTCCTGAGCAAGGTTTCTCAATCCACACACCCTAACTCGGATTGAAAAGAGCTTTTTTTACTTGAGTTGGGGTATTGTAAAGTGGTGTTGATTTTACAGACTGTGCTCTGGGAAGTTTCAGCTTATCTGGGACTCTGGGATGTCACGGGTTCCCAGCTGTCCTTCTAGAGCAGCATTCTCTCTGTGACTGGGCCTGACTTTTGACACCGTGTCACCCCACTGCCCCTCACCATGTGGGTCATTTCCCCCAAGCCCCTCCCCCTCCTCATTCCCCCTCCTTCTCTGTGTACTGCACACAGACAGACTGCCAGCCATGTTAGTTTCTAATTTGTATTTTTGGCTTTATTTATGCAATAGGATCAATATTATACAACAATTGTATTGATAATTCTGAAGTATACATGGCTCATATAAAACAGAACAGTCTATTCTGGAAAAGCCCATGTAACAAGAAGATATGTTTGTTTTTTTGTGGGCTGGAGGAGTGATTATGACTTTTAAAACTTTTCACCTTTCTTAAAAAGTCTGTTATTCTCTCCCAGTGTTAATTACCGCAAGGGCAACGGCCATTTCTGTCTTGTTCGCTTTTTGATCCCCAACCCCCAGAACGGTGCTAACATATGCTACATCCTCAACCACTGTGGTCTTTCACTGAAGTATAGCTGATTTACAACGTTATATTAGTTTCAAGTGTACAACACAGTGATTCAGTATTTTTACAGATTATACTCCATTAAAAGTTATTACAAGATAATGGCGCTAATTCCCTGTGTTGTACAATATATTCTTGTTGCTTACATATTTTTTACATAGTAGTTTGTACCACTTACTCCCCTACCCCTATCTTGCCCCTCCCCTCTTCCCTTTGTTCTCTATATCTGTGAGTTTCTACTTTACTATATACATCTGTTTGTTTTATTTTATGGATTTCACATATAAGTCATATCATACAGTACTTATTTTTCTCTGACAGTTCACTTAGCATAATACCCTCCACGTCCATCCATGTTGTTGCAAATGGCAAGATTTTATTCATTTTTATGGCTGAGTAACGTTCCATTGTATATATACATCTTCTTTATCCATTCATTTGTTGATGGACATTTTGGTTGCTTCCATATCTTATCTATTGTAAATAATGCTGCAACGAACATAGGGGTACATGTATCTTTTCGAATTAGTGTTCTCCTTTTTTCTGGATATATACCCAGGAGTGGAATTGCTGGATCATGTGGTAGTTCTAGTTTTAGGTTTTTGAGGAACCTCCATACTGTTCTCTATAGTGGTTGCACCAAGTTACATTCCCACCAACAGTGTACAAGGGTTCCCTTTTCTCCACCAGCATTCGTTTTTTGATGATGGCCATTCTGACAACCACTGTGTTTTGAATGAATACCTGGTGGACATGTAGCAGGTCCTCTCCCTCCAGATGGATTCCCTGAGCAGCTCGGAGCTTCATGCCCCCAAGAGAAGGTGCTGCGGGGAGCCCAGGAGGCTGTGGGAGGGGGGTCCTTTCATGGCACAGCTAGGAATGGCCTGGGGGGATCTCAGCAAGGGCCTGAGTCTCCAAAGTTGCAGTAACTTATCAGGATGTCTCTTCTCCTAAACAAATATTTACTTTTGCACCAATTTTTTGTATTCATAACTTTGCTCTTTTTCTAAAAAAGAGGATTCTAGGACTTGTAGAAGTTTTAGGCTCCACAAAACGTGGCTCAGCCCCACAAAAGAGGTGAGTTAATATTTTTCTGGAGAACTCGTTTTCCTCTCGTTCTGTTCCTTCTCTGCCGGCTTTCCCACCTTCTTCTTCCACCGGCCCCCTTTCCTGCCATCTGTCCATTTAACAATCATGGGGGCACAGTAATGGGTCTTCAACACCATCGGCAGCCGTGTAAGTAGGGATGTCTCTTTTGCTGACAATCCGGGACTCATGATGTGGTGAATATTTATCCCCCTCCCAGCTCTACAAAAACTGTAGACATTTTAGGGCCCCTCATCCCACTCTGATTAGAAGCCTAAAAAGTGGATTTTTTCTCCCAATCCCCGCTCATTACCAGGATTTGCGAATCTGGCCTACCTGTGTCAATCTCATGCTTGAAACCAAGATTGTGTGGGTTTTTTTTTTTTACTTTAAAGCCTCTAAATATATTCCCAAATTAAGAGTACATGATTTGTTGTTCAAATTAATAATCAGAATGAACATTTACTTGTGTTTCCTTTTTTTTTTTTTTTTTTTTGGCCATGCCACACAGCATGCAGGATCTCAGTTCCCCGACCAGGGGTCAAACCGGGCCCCCTGCAGGGGAAGCTCGGAGTCTTAACCACTGGAGAACCAGGGAAGTCCCTTGTGTTTCTTTTTTTATAATTTGTATCTTGCCTGCTATGAATAAGGGTCTGAAACATCTGTGTTATCCTTATGAGGACACTGATCTTTCATGTTGCCTAATTTCAGGAATGTTATAAAGGTTCTCTTCCACCAAAATATTTACACAATTTTAAGTCTGAAATCCCACTATTAGAGAATGTTTTCGATTTCTCGTGCCTGCCAGGATTCTCTAACCAGGAGTAGCGGTTGTTGGTGAGGGCAGTGCCCTAGGCCCTGGGAGCATCAGCTGCATCACTCAGTGAGGGGTCTGAGCTCAGCGGACTCTGCCCACCGCAGGGTCTGTAAGAGCAGCACAGGTGTTTATGGCCCCAGCGCCCTCTCCATTCCATCAATTCAATGCTGGGATAGGGTGGCCAGCCTGGTATGTAACTCTCAGTGCCGTAGTCTGGGAAAGGGACTGCTGTGAGAACAGGCTTCCTGTTACAGCCCAGAGCCATGCTGCTGGCCCTGGACATTGCTCTCCTTCACTGGGGATAAAGGGAATCTTGTTGACCTGCACCTCTCCTTGGGCCCAGGTTCACTTCATTTCGGGAACTGTCGTGGGAGGAGGAGCTGAAACTGCTGCCAGGCTTGCAGGTTTGATTTCAGCAAATCGTCCAGCAGCCCAGCCCAGCGCCCGGGAACAGGGGAGACACAGCACAGCGCACCGCGCCCCCCTCCCCGCTTCGGGCCTCACCGTTTCTGTGGAAAACATTCCCCAGGGCTCTTGCAAGAGGATGACTCATCTCAGGAGGTATTTTTAGGAATCAGTTAACTTGCATTTAGCTTAGAGAGGCAGGATCCAATTCGAGAGGAGCTGTGAGCCGTTACACACAAGCTGTTTTGAATGTTGTAATTGTTCCACGGTTTCTGGGTCTGCGGATTGAGTCATCTTCTGGTGAAGCAGAAGGGAAAACAGAAAGAGACTGTTGCTACAACAGGGCATCTGATAAGATGCTAAAGGAATCAATGCCAGTAACAGCATTATATTTATCTTTAGAGGATCACACCTGCTGGTTCCAGGCACGTATTGTAATACTTGGTTAAATTTTGCAGAGTCACTCCTGGGCATTTTAAGGATTACATTAGAATATCAGCACTGGTCTTAGAGGCAGAGGCTAATGAGGTAAAATGCCCTTTTACACACAGTTGACTTCGGGAGGTGCTCATATATTTATTTGTACCTTGAGTTTCAAACCCCTGGAAAGGAGCGAAATCAGACAGCAGATGATGCCTGCAGGAGGAGTTGATGTGGCCGGGACCCCTCTCCCTGGAAGGCTGGGAATCTCCCCAGTGCATGTGTGTGTGTGTTCATGTGTGTGTGTGCATATGTGCATGTGCAGGTATGTGTGCATATTTTGTGTGTGTGCTTGTGTATGTGTGTGTTTTATTTGTGTATTTACTGGTGTATGTGTATGTACATATTTGTGTGTATTTGCCTGTGTGTATATGCATGTGTGTTTGCAGGCATGTGTGTATCTGTATGTATATTTTTGTGTATGTGTATGTTTTGTTTTTGTGCATGTGTACATATGTGTGTATGTGTGTGTTTAGTCATGTATATTGTGTGTAGATGTGTGGGATACATGTTTGTGTGTGTGTTTGGGTATGTATATTTGGTGTGTATATGTTTTAATTTGCACATGTGTACTTGACATGTTTATATGTGTGTTTGTGTGTATGTGTATTTATCTGTGTGTGTCTGGGTGTGGGCTTGGTTGCGTGTATTGTGTGTACGTGTGTGGGGCCCATGTTTTCATGTATGTGTGTTTGGGGGTGTGTGCCTGGTTAGTACACAACCAGTCCAGTTATGCACATGTAGGTCTACCCAGAAGCTAGTGGGTGAGTGAGTGAGTGGTTTGTGGAGTTTTCAAAGCTGAGAAATAGAATCTTTGTTTCAGTGGCAGGAAAAGGAAATTCTCCTCTCAGATGCCCAGAGAGTGATGGTTCAGCTCAGTGGGGTTTACTGTGGTGGAATTTCTCGTCTTCCAGTAATGATCAAAAGCCAAACAAAACAAAAAACAAAGCAAGTGTCAAAAAAGAGAACCTTTAAAAATTGTGGCTGCCCTGACTATCATATTTCTCTCACTGTTGCTGCTTTTCTCCTACATTCTGCGCCCCCTCCCCCAGATATTTACATCACTTTTCTGAGTTGGTTTCCTTTGTGTACAAGTTCCACCCATCCTCCCCAGGGCATGTGATTCTGTGCTGACTGATCCTGCACCTGGTATGGCCCGGATTTAACCCACATTCATGAACTTAAAAGACGATCCTTCTCCAAGTGGAGCTGTGCTCGCCCAGAGATCTCCCAGCGCCATTTCACAACCATCCCCTTTCACCATCAGTATTATTAAAACAGATGGTGTCTTTCCACTGCAGCAGGGAGCTTCAACAACCAATTTTAGAGAGTAAATTGCAAAGTTGACGTTTCCTTTTAAATAAGCAAAGGATAGCTGATCCAGTTCAGCCAAGAGAGAAAGCGAGATCTCAAATTTCACCCGAAATTCAAGCCACTGTAAAGCAGTCCTTTGCTAAAAAAGAAGAAAAGCCTTATGTGGGATTCTTAGGTTGGAACTTTGATCACGGTTTTCTCCTTTCACTGTGGGTGAAAAGCAGAAATAGTACATGGTCTCTTTGACAGTATTTTTGCCTTGGCCAAAAATGAGGAAGTACTAGATAATTAATGCAAAATATTGTTTCAACGTAATTTCCAGTTGTCGTTCCACGCCCAAAAATATTTGGCTAACCTGGAGAAGCAGCTGAACCCTGGGGTAATAATTTTATCCAAATGGCCACTGTTTAAGAACTACTAATTACTAAAATGAACTTTCCAAACATAATTTTTTGTTAAATTACAGTCAAGTGCTCCCATTTAGATGCAAATAGGATAAGAAAAAAAGAATACTTTAAAAATATGCACCCTTTATTTTTCCTATGTATAATGTCCAAACTGCCTATATACTTAATTTAGTCCCTATCCCTTCTCCTCCAGATTTCCAAGAACTCTCTCTTTCTGCAAGGCACATGGACAGGCGACAGGCATGGTATTTCCCCCTCGTGTCAGCAGAATGACCAGGCCTTGATGTTTGCATGTTTCCCCAGTTATTGTTGCTCAGCTCATGATTACAGAAAAATGAATTATGGCCCTGCCTGCACAATATTATCTCTACATTATACATAAAATACAGCAATCAATGTGATATGTTGTTTTTGTACATGAATGAAAACATCTGAAAGAAAATCTTTACATGTACTTGTAAGTGGTGGTACTTTAAGTCAGAATAACATGAAACCCACTAACTGTCTGAAGCTGTCTTCCAACTCAATGATTTAAAACTTCTGGGCACTTTTTTCCCCCTCCATCACACAGTAATCAAGGGTAAGGACACACTTATAGTTGGAACATTCTATAAGGTTGGAATAGGGCAATCTACGAATCACAGAGCCCTGGCCTTGAAGTCGAGAGACTGACTTCCAATTTTCTCACCATTGTCTCCCTAGGGTGCCTCACTGTTCCTGATATAGTTCCAGTGCTTGAAGCACTGCTGCACGAATGAATGAGAACCACTCTGGCTTCTAAAACACACCCCCTCCATTTCCAGGTGTTTTTCTAGAGAAGTGAGGAGAGAAAAACTGACTAAACTCTGCCATATTCGTTTTTTCAAATCACCTGTAATTAGGATACCCACTCATCACAATTTTGAACATTTTGCAATATATTCTTCTTTTCAAATTTACTTTTCATTTACCGAAGTGGGATTATATTGTATTGTTTCAAAACACATTTTATAATGAGGTCAATCTACATTACAAAAAAAAGGAATATGGTCTTGGTAGCATTTGCATTTTCTTGTAAACTCTAACATCTTCTGGTTTTTGTCTTTGTTTCAACTGAAAGTTTTGCTTTTTTTCAAGTGGACCTCAAGTCCACTAGTAGCCAGACATGACCTGTAGCTTTTCCAGGAAATGCCTCCTGTTCTGTTAAATGTCGCATCATAATTCCATAAAAGTCTCATATCTTGGCTCAGGCTGCTACAGCAAAACAAAACAAATTAAAAAATGCATAGATTGGGGGTTTAGGCAGACACTTATTTCTTGTAGTTCTGGAGGCTACAAGTCCAAGATCAAGGTACCAGTGGACTTGGGACCTGGTGAGAGCCCTCTTCCTGTCTTGCATATGGCCGCCTTCTCACTGTGTTCTCACTTGACAGAGAGAGAGAGAGAGAGAGAGAGAGCGAGCTCTGGTGTCTCTTCCTCTTCTTATAAGGACACTAATCTTATCATGGGGATTCCACCCTCATGACCTTATCTAACCCTAATGACTGCCCACAGGGCCTACCTCCAGATACTGTCCCACTGGGGGTTAGGCTTCAACATCTAGGTTCTGGGGGACACAAACATTCAGTCCACAGCACCTCATTGGTGTGAACCATAAAACATTAAATGCGTTCATTGGCTCTGAATTTATTCAAAGAGAAGAATTATCAATCTTCCACCTCTAGCATGAAACTTGGAAGCAGATCAATAGCAAAACACATTTCTACAAAAGAGCATAGACTTTTAGGCATAAACTTTGTATTTAACATATTCCCTGGCACTTAACTGGATCTCAATAAATATTTTTTAGTCAATAAATGAATATTGCTGAATCTCAGTGAAATTCGTAGGATGTTATTATCTATAAGGTCCAATTAAGCTAACTAAATGATTTAACCTGGTGAATAGAGTTTAATGGGTTTTTTTTTTCCATACTAAAAAGTGCCTGCTGAAAAATGACAATGTTGTTTCAGAATAATTGATATTGAACAATTCCTGCTGACAGTAAGGGTCATTAACTTCATTTACTTCTTGAAGTCACTCCTCGTACAGAATCATAAGATTGTATCATCTGCATAAAGGAAAATGTTTATTATCTTATTTTTTATATTTATAAATGGTATTGTCACAAATTTGGGGAAGTTTTGAAAATATGGGTAGGCTAAGAACATGACTGTCTGCATGCATAAGTAGTCTCTTTCAAAAGAGTTTAAGATGTGTGACTAATACTTATTCACCAGCTCACTTATTTTCATCGATACATTTTTTAATAGACACAGTCCCTAACTTCTTATCATTTTTTCCCAAACTCCAGTGATTCAGGATGGCTCATTTTAATAAGTCCAAGGGAGGACTTATGATAAAAAAATCAAATATTGAATTATGAATTGTGGTAGAAAGAACACTAAGCTATAAATTTAATAAATTAAAAAAACTGTTTTGACCTTGTCGCTAGCTAAATTCTATGGTCCTCAAAGACTTATTTTGCTTTCCTGGACTTTATTTTTATCTGAAAATGAGAGTCTGAAATTGGCAAAAGCTGATTACTCTTTTAGTTGTTAACATTCACAATTCTCAATCACTCAAGTTTGCGATCAGTTGTGATAGGTGTTAAAACCAAAGGGTTTGGGGGGGGGGCATGTCCCAGAATGCTTCCTGCACTGGCGGGGCTGGTGTTTCTAGTGCCAGAGACCAGTTGTCTGTTCACCCATTTCCTCTTCCTCCTGGAAAATGGCATGACCACATTTACCAGACTTCCTTGTGGTCATGTGACAAAGTGGCAGCCAACTGAATGTGATCGTAAGTGATGCACACCCCTTTCATGCTCTTTATTTTGAAAATAAAACTCTACCATGCACATTCCTCCAGGCTATCTTCCCCTTAACACCCTTGATGTGCACAGCCTTGAGAGTCTTAATGTGGGTGGAGTCATAAGGTGTAAGGACCTGGGTCTCTGAATCACCACCTGGAGGAAAGCCAGAGCCACCCACTCACCCACTAGGAATACCCATTTCTGCACATCCCTTGAGAAGGAAACAGACCTCCATCACTTGGTGCCACTTCATGGGTTTGTGTGTCTGCTGGTTACAGCAGCTAGCAATTGCCTTAGCCATTGCACTCTCTTTCCAAAGAACTCTGTGGATCAGACTCGTCACGTTTAAAAATTTCTTCAGAACTGCCAGTCAGGTAACAAGCACAGTAATCTATGTGGGGACTCAGACAATGATGTCCCGCTTGTTTGGCAGTTGTAGCTTTGTTGGAGTTAATGGTTGAGACTGAAAGCCTTGACTTTCCTTACTACTGCTTTTTTTTCTTTCTCTGTTTTAATCTTGTGAAGTGCTGTGGGGCTGTCCTGCAGACACCATATAAATTATCTCTGGACGTACGTGTGTATGTCGATTTGTTCTACTAAATTTAAGTTAACACGTCCCCTTAGTTCATTATTCAGAGAGCTGTCTTCTGACCTATGTCTTAAAGACAGCCTAGGAGAATTTGATTTACATGCTCCTATTTCAATGCCTGTGCACAGTTGGAGAAGAAAGAAAATTAAGTCAAGAGTGGGAGGTGCTTTCTCTGCTAGAAGATTGAGGCTGAGAGTGACTTAAACAATGTCACATCCAGGCAGCTGTTCCATTCTCTGAACCTGCTCATGTTTCTTGCTTCTGGAATAGATGCACAGGATTTCAGAACAAAGAGGCCTGGGAAGGATGGACACTGTGATATTGGTGCTCCAGCAACTGTGTTTTCAGATTATCTGCTACATGATTTTAGCATAAATCATGACAAGGAGAAAAGGCTACAAAAATAAAAAGTCTCTCCTCTGCTTTGGTTCATGGACTCTACTCTGCATTACCATGCTCCTATTTCTCCATATTTTTCTTAATCATTTCCACTTCATCCCAGTGAACTTTATATAATGCCTCTATAGGAAACAAGATTTTCACGAGTCCTTGACTGTTTCTCTAAGTGTTTGCTGTGAAAGTGAATGTACATAAGAGCAGAGAAATCTGAGTAGATAAGAGTGAAGATCTCATGCCTTGATCCTGGGTGGTGAAATTTCTAATGTCTGCTTTCCTGGGTAAGTGAAGACACTGTCTAGAGGTGCATGACTCCAGAGTGCATTAAGTGTCTAAATTAGAACTGAAACATGGTACAGAGAAGAGGGCAGCAAGCAGCCTATCAGTTCCATGACTTGAGATCTAGGGCTCATTTTGCCACCAGATGCCTGCACAACCTCATACACATCAATTCTCCACTCTCGGCCTCATTTTCCCTATCTGCAGGCCAAGCACGTTGTGACATATGCACTGGAAAGCCCTTTCCAAGAGCACCAATAATTATCAACCTATGGGGGTGGTTGAGTAAGGAGTTTATGCTCCTGGAGGTAACGAAAAGGCTCATGGTTCTAACTTCTAAGGATGACCTTTCCCAACTGAAATAAAACCTCTTTAAGTACCAGTTACAAGCTACCTGAAACTTTATTTGGTTGAATGGAATTATCCAAACCAAAAGATTGACTGAATAATTCAATTTGGTCAAATACTTCATTGGTTCAGACACCCCATCAGCCACCCGGCACCCTGGTCCATGTGGAGACAGGCAGTAGCAACAACGGTGTCTTTGAGGGTCAGAAAATATTTGCTTTATTTGAGCATAGAAAGTTTTGAACTGCCGGAGTTTTATAGTAAAATGAAATAATTTCCTCTCATGGAAAATAGATTTTATAAGTTAGTTCTTGAACAGTATAAATTAATTTCCAGTGGAAAATAACAATGCCATAAGTATAAGAAAATGAATACTGAGAAGGGAAATGGAAGTGACAAAAAGAATGTTTTTAGTACAAAACTTTTCAAGAGGTCAGCTCTGTACACAAAGATACTTGATGGGTTTCCTATCGACACTGAAACAAATTACCACAAATGTAGATGCTTAAAATAGTGCAAATTTAATATCTTATGGTTCTGGAGGTGAGACATCCAAAATGGGTCTCACTGAGCTAACAACACCAAGGGTCGGAAGAGCTGCATTCTCTCTCGAGGCTCTAGGGGAGGATGTGCTTCCTAGCCTTCTCCAGCTTCTAGGGTAACCTGCAGTCCTTAGCTCCTGGCCCCTTCCTCCATCTTCAAAGCCAGAAATGTAGCATCTTCTAATCTCTCCCTGACTTTCACCTCCTCCCTCCCTACCTTAGAAAGACCCTTGTGATTACATTGGACCCCAGACAATCCAGGACAATCATGCCATCCCAAGGTCAGCTGATTGGCAAATGTAGTTCCATCTACTAGCTTAGTTACTCTTTACACATAACCTAACACGTTCACGGATTCTTTTAGATTAGGATGTAGACATTGAGCGGTAGCAGAATATGCCACACCAGAATACGCCACTGTGCCATAAGGATTATTTGGAGCTGAAGACAAGTGAGAAGAAGCAAATACAAGAAAAGCTCTCTGTCCTCCACTATTTGCCTAAAAGCAGGAAGTAAATGTGTAAAGGTGTCCCCTCCCGTCTCTTCTAGAAAGGACAGACGTTAATCACCAAGGACAACTCTAGACGCTGGTCAGCCCAGAGCTGGCACCAGAGGAGTCCACACAGCACACTTACTAACTGGCCTTTGTCTCCCAGGAGTTCCCCAGAATATTTGCCTTCATATAACTTGCTGACCCTAAAAGCACAAGTCCCTTTCCTTTGTCTTGTCATGTTTCTGAAAGTGTATTTTTCTTTTGTTAAGATGCTCTATAAGCCCCAGTTCTAACCACCCCTTTGAGTTACTCACTGCTGAGTTTTCTGCGTGTATGAGGGCTGCACGTGTTACAAACCTTCTGCTTGTTTTCCCCTTGTGAATCTCTCTTTTGTCTGTCTAATTTACAAGCCCCAGCCAGGAACCTAAGGTGGCCAGAGGAAAAAGAAAAATTTCCTCTCCTAGAACATTTCTGGGGAGGTGCATTACCTGCCGACCACAGATACTTACCATTTAAAATTGAGTAGGTTGTTTCTAATTCATGCAGTTATGGAATCATCCA
Source organism: Mesoplodon mirus (assembly GCF_964341445.2). Taxonomy (NCBI): domain Eukaryota; kingdom Metazoa; phylum Chordata; class Mammalia; order Artiodactyla; family Ziphiidae; genus Mesoplodon; species Mesoplodon mirus. The sequence goes on along the minus strand of NC_138979.1, from coordinate 26,480,375 downwards.
CTCAGCAAGTGTTCATTAAGTGCACACTCAGCGCCAGGCACTGTACAGACTGTGGAGTCAGAGTGCTGAGCATGACTGATGGGGCTCTGCCTTCGTGGAGCATGGATTGAGACCCAGAGGTAAGGGGAAATACCAAGGGAGGCCACAGAAGCACAGCCAGGATGACCTCAGCATCTCCTGCAGCCAGCTGGAGGGGACGTGGATATGTCCGGTGCAAATCTTGGTAGACACTGATAGATGTACCTGGTCCAGGCCAATAGGATGGGCCCAGACGTCATAGCACTAAGACCCTGCTCCCTGCCAGGGAAGATAGGATTTAACAGAGAATCGCTTTTCTTTCTGACAGCCCTACTTCCCCTCTGTTCCTGGCCCCCGCATCATCCTAACCTTTGCCCCCAGAATTCTCAGCCCCCAACTGCCTCTTCCCTACCTTCTCTAGTCTTTTCTCTTGCTGGCTATTTGTGGGGAGAAAATGTTTGGAACAGAGAGATAAAACCCTCTTATAAAAAATCATCAAATTTCACTCTGGTTGCAGGACGTCCCTGGTCACTGCCGAGCTTCCTGGCTCAGACCCAAGCACCCCTCAGTGCTCCACCCGCCACCCATCCTCCATGTCTCCTTCATGCAGCCAACAGCCAAGACCTTTCGTTTCCCGTCTCCCTTCCGCCTCTGGCAGCACCCTGCACAGCCATGTTACTAACATGCCAACGAGACAGAAAATGCTTGAACCAGTGTCCACGGCTGAGATTTCCAAGTGCAGGTTGGGGATAATCTGAGAAAGAAGTGAATCCCTAAATAAGAAACAGCTGATCAAGAAACGTGAAAGAAATGCTTTTACTGTCTAGTAATGAGGATTCCATCAGCATACGATTGTATTTGTTAAACATCCCATCAACATTGTGATATTTTGGGCTTACATCATGCACTCCAAGGAAAATATTTAATATATGGATAAATTTAGGAGCTGCTGTTGGAAACGAAAATAGCTAATGTTTTAGGTAATGGTTGTTGATACTAATAGAAAGTACTCTGCTTTCAGCGTCCACTTCTATAAACAGATCCCGTTTCATCTGCTGCTGTACCAAAAGCAACCTCTTTATAATTCCCTTCCTAATTCTTTTCTCAATATTAGTTTTCACTTTAAAATCTCATTTACTTTGTTATCTACATAACTGACTGTTAATCACCAAATTTAGTCATGGAGATTTCAAAGGAAACGCGGGGGCGGGGGGGACTCTCCAAGTGCTGGCATTTCTCTGGTTTGCTCCTTATTATAAATAAACAAATTCCAATATGTGCTCCTAACTCTCCCATTCCTTTCCTCCTCCTCCTCTTCCTCCTTTTTCTTCTCCTTCTCCCCTGGCTTCCTCCTCCTCCGTCTCCTTCCTCTTCCTCTTGTTTTGAGATTTTTATCTGTTCAGGAATCAACACAGTTATACACAATTCATTCAAAGAACATTTACTCTGAAACCTGGAGTATTCACTAGCACCAGCCTGAGGAAATTCTTTGGGACCTGGACAACATAGCATTCCCATTGCTGTGTCATTTCCTCCAGTAGGTTCCACTGCAAAGGACTGGAAATAACACAAATACCACAATTGATAGAGGTATGATTCACAGCTTTTATGGACAACGTGGATCTGTAGATAGATAGATAGACAGATAGATAGATAGATCTATACATAGATCCATATTGTCCATAGAATATAGACATGTATTTATATATAGATATAGATAAATCTCCCATGAAAGCATCTGCCGAAGCATCCTGTTTAATGGGAGTTCCAAATGTAATCTGGAGTGGAACCCAGTACACATCAAGGAAATCCAGATTGCCATAAATACCAAGCTGCCCAGGACAATGAAATATACTAGAAACTAGAACATACATTTCAAATATAAAAGTCGTCATTTATTTAGGACTAAAACTATATTTCCTGTGAGTAGAGTGGATTTATGAAGAGTAGCCCCAGCTCACATTGACAAAACATGGTAATTCAAAAATACAGCCTGCCCGGTGACTGAGTCAGCTTTGCAGGGAGGATTAAACATTTCATGGCCAGTAAAACTGACCCCAACTTTTCTTTCTTTGGGCAGAAATGCAGCTGAGAATGAGCAGCTCTGTGCTATGAATGATCAGCAGACATGTGTCTCTTCTCCATCTTATTTGTGTCTGGTGCTGTGCAAGTAGTGAGCAAGGCAGACAAGAGCTCTGCCCTCAGTGAGCTGGTTCCTTGGACGGCATGAAAGCAAGGACTGTAGTGCTCCAGAAGAGGCATAAAGACCACATGGAGTGGTGGCTGCGTGCATGGAGATGAGCTCAGTGTGCTCCCCTTCTAATTCTGGTTCCACCACTGACAGGATACACGCCTCTAAATCTGAGCTCCCATGTGTGAAACAGGAGTTGTCCTACTATCTCTTGACATTGTTGAGTACATCTGATGACACATGTAAATGCCCACAGAGGATCCTGGCGCATGGCAGCATTCACATGTGTTAGCGATGGCTATTTTTACAAGATCTTTTCCTGTGTAGTAGCTTTTACACTTAGGTCCCCATTCTATGAATTGTATACCATCCAGGCAAATTATAGTTTTAAATTCTCAGTAACATGCATGCTTTCTCTGTCTGAGGAAGTAATTTGTAGATAACAGCATTAGCTCTCTGTTTGCCATTACATTCCTGTTCCAACTAAAGCATGACATGATGGAAGATGATTCGAAATGGAGGGGTTTCGTGCCTCCGCTTTCCAAGGAAAGAATGAACCAAACGAATACAGGACAGCTCCTATCTTGGGTTATACTAAAACCCTTGTCTCAGAGTCTGCTTCTGGGGACCCCAGATTAAGACAATGAACACTTTTTTCCCTACTTTTGTTAATTCTTTGCACTATCCATTTTTTAAAGGAGCATGAATTCAAGGAACACTAGATGCTGTTATATTTAAATGAGTTAGCAATTATAACAAAGATTTTTGGTAGCTTACTTAATGGGTGACACAATTCTTAGGAACCAAAAAACTACCACTCTTGTGACAAGGTCTGCAGTGAAGTAAAATTAAGTATGTGTGCTGTGGCTTCTGGCTGCCTCGGTTCAGCTCTTGGTACATTGATCTGGGGAAGGTCTCTCAACAACCAATGAGGAAGACACCATTATTTTTCCCATTTTGTACAGCAGGCATGTGAGAGGAAGTGAGGTCAAGGTTATGCTCCCCATAACTGGTAGAGAAGATTGCAAACGTAGGTTTTCAATTTCTGTACCATCTGAAAGTTTGCAGTGTCAACTCTGTTAGCCTGGATGATCAAGAGTTAAATGCATTTTATTAATCTGACTTCTATCTCAGACTAGAATAAGCAGCCATGGTTATTTTTGCGACTTTGTGTGTGTGCACATGTGTGTGAGCTGCCTCATTCACCAAACACAAGAGGGCCAAAGGAACTTGGCTGAATTACTCTAGTTCACAAATTTTACCAGGCTAGTAATGTAGTAAAAACAAGTCTGTAGTCTTTATTTTGTTGTAATTCTTCAAGTATGGTTTGACTACATACTTGAGGGCATGCAATTTTCCTTTTTACTGTATTAAACTGTCAATTCTGGTAAACTTTGCTTTTGGGATAGGAGGGAAGGTTATAGTCCATGAAAAGGAAATTGGGTGGGACAGAGACTCTCTAACTTGGAAAAAGAGGAAACACTGATACTGCAATGAAAAATAAACCATAACTGAAAATGTATGAACAAATGGACTGTGAGTAAATCATATGCATCTGCATTAAAGCAGGTGGAAAATCTGGTCAACTTCTCATTCTGTAGGTAATTAAAATTAACCACTTGTGGAAATTGCATAATTTTAACTTATTTTCAGTATTGGCTAAATGTGAGATTCCTTTTATTTGGGGCTGTCTGAAAACAGGAATTGGCTCAACTCTACTTGTCCCCACAATAGGCTGATTTTCCTCTGTATGTTGTTCATTTTGTCTCAAAACTATTGGAGGCAAATGTTCCCTTTCCCCAGCAACTCCTCATTACCCACAATACCTCCTGACTGGTCTTAATCGCACTCCTCATTGCTCTTATCTCATTGGCTCCAAGTTCGTATTTACACAGCCTGTATTTACTCTCTAGTGCTGACTCATTAGATGTCAGCATTATTTTTGTCACATTTCTTCTTTCTTGGAGTACTTGGAGTTGGTACCCATCCTGGCCCTTGAGGGACCAATGCCCATCTTGGTGAATGTCTTTCATGGGTTCCCATGATTAGGAGTCAGGAAGAATATCTTTCTGTTATATTTTAATGATACAGGGTCACTGGAGTTAACAGAAGTTGGAAAAGGCTTGAATAAACTTATAGGGTTATCAAATTACTTACACAGGACAAAGTAATCCATTTATTTATTATTGTTTTTTATGATGAGAGAGGAAATGTAATTTAAGACTTGGAGCCCTTGAAGGTGTTGGCTCTTGGAGTCATGGGAGGCTGCAATGGTGGGTTTGAATAGGAAGTGGCATCAAGACCCAGGAGGGACATGGACTATGGAAAAAGTAGGGAAACCTAGTAAGAAGGACAACAGAGGCTCTGGAAGGGAGACTGAAAGAGAACAGCCTGATCTCAGCACACGCCCGAGGCTGTCTTCCTGTGCATTCCCTTCCTAGAAACAAGATGGTGGACAATTCAGTGACCCCAGCTCTTAGCAGACTTACTATTAATGGCTTTCTTGATCATAGAAGAGCACAGAATGAAAGAACGAAGGGATAAGCCAGCAAATACAAGTGACAACGAGGCAAAGCTGCCCCTGGGGCATCTTCCAGGCACAGAGAGCTGAGCAGTGTGCCCTGTGGTTTTTCTCACACACTGCTTAGTTCCTCTGTATGTCATCATATTCCAATTTAAGGCTTAATCCGGTATGTAAGCTAGGCTTTCACCAGTTCTGAGACATGCTTCCCAGTGTGGTTTTGACACTTAGAAAGATTTGAAGGAGAAATTATAAGGATGGGTTTGGCCTAAGGCAAGAAATAATATCTTAGAGTGATGAAAGGAAATATTTATTTAGAAAGTTGTCCATTTCTTGATGAGTAAGAATTCATCACGTACCAAAATAAATGTGTTTTAGAATTAAAAAAAAAACTATTTCATGTATTCTCAGGTATGGGAACTAACACATTATTTTATATATTGCTGTATTGTTATGAAGTTACTGTGAAAATGCAGCTTTCTCAAGATGGGAAATGAGTAATTTTCTAAGTTCAATGTTTGCAGTATTTGATGGTTATATAGCCTAACTTTCACATCTCTCATATATAATAATTAAAATATGTGATAACACATTCATATTATCCTAACATATGCTAATAATGATTTTGGGCATCTTAGTATTGCATGAATAACTGAATATAAGATGACCTTTTGTATCTACAGAGTAGACAACTACTTCACTTGTTTCTATTGCTTTTAAAGTACATAGATAATTGCATAATTGAGGCAGCCCAAACATTCTATTATTGTTAGGGCAATAAACAGATTTTGCTAACCAATTGTGCTAGCATAGATGAAACAGGAATGGAATAATACAAAAGATTTTAGAATTTCATTAGTTGTTAGAGGCATGGCAGATATAAGCAAATAGTTAACACTTCAGATATTCTAGTAGTTTTAAAATTTTTAGCTTCTCGTTGGGTTAGGACCTATGTATAGGTTTCTAGGGCCAGCACAGTGGATATAATAAAAAGTGGAAAAGCCTCTTGCAAGAAACATTATGAAATTATGGACAAAAGTATCAAATACATTTAATTTATTAAAAATAATATGAAATGTATGCATAGAAGACACTAAAATATTTCTCAGCCTGAAATCTGGGGAAGAAGAAAAAAGTTGGTAGAATTTGAAACCATGAGCATGCACCTGGAATGCGTTTCGAAAGCTTGTATTTACACCACTCATACGGTCCAGGAACCACCTAACTGAGACATGAACTGCAGGCCAGCTACTTGCCTGGGGCTCCTGGCAAAAGTAAATAGAATACACTATGGAAGATGCTCACAATCCAGGTCACAAGAAACCCTCAATAAGAAAACTAGCCTCCCATTCATGAGTTACACCACACAACATGAGTGAGACTCAAAGCACAGAACTAATACCAAGTCTTGAACTCAGTGATTTGAAAGGATAAAATGGAAATCTGAAAGAGTATTTTTAAAAGAATACAATTAAAATTTTTCACAGCATAAACATTATCAAAGCCCTGAAGAAAAGATAAGACACCATGAAAAAAGAATAAATGAAACCCACAAGAAATTAAAGAAATTTTTAAAAAATAGTCTTTTAAATTGAAAGTTGATGGATGGATCTAAAAGCAGGTGTAATACAGTCAAGGAGAGACTTAGAGGAAGACAGCCAGGGAAACAATGCAGAACCTTCCAAGAAACACTACTAGTAGGAACACAAGTGAAGGAGCTCAACACACATGTGGGTAGAATAAAAATATCCAACATGTGTGCCAATGGGAGTCCTGAAGAAGAGGACAGAGAGAGTGGGGATGAGAACAAACATCAGAGCCAAAGAGAATTTCTTCACAGAAAGTAAAATGCAAAGAAAAAAGAAGATATTACCCAGAGAGGGACAATTCTTTGTTTAAGTATATCAATACATTTCTTAATAGAAGAAATTCAAAATAATAACAGCAAGAATAATAATTTAGAAGGTACAACATTTTTCTAAAGAATATTCCACTGACCAAAGAATACTATTAGTAAAAATAAGGTAATAATTGCAAAACAATGTAAGCAATACCTAAAAAAAATTGTATACCATAGTTAAATTTGTATTTGGAAAAAAATAGGTTGCCATAAATGCATATACTAGAAAAATTATTAAGCAGACTTTTCAACAGAAAGAAGTATTTAACTTACCATAAATAAATCCCCAAATCCAGAATGTTTAACATAGTATGAAGGCACAATTAATGAAACAGAAAACAGTATTATTAGAGTCAGAAAACTAAGAGTTTATTCTTTTAAAGGTGAAAAAAAGACAAACCTTTGAATAAAAATAAAGATGTATGTAAATAACAAGAAATTAAGTACTGTCATGTAACACATATTTTAAGATAAAAATATATGAATAAGTTATACTGATAAATTTAAGATTTTATGTAAAACGGTATTCAAAAATACATAAAGCACAAAAACTATAAGAGAATAGAAAATTGAAATAGGATTTCAAATCAATGTAATTAAATGAGTAGATTAAAATGTACCCATGAATAAAACACTAGGACCAGATGGGTCTAAGCAATATTTTCCAAACCTTCAAGGAATACAGTCCCATTTTATACAAACTGTACAAGTGAAAGAGAAAAAAACGTTGAAAATCCCCCCAACTCATAAAATAAGACTGAAATGCCCTTGATTTTAAACCAGTAAGAATGGTTAGGTGCAAGAAAATTTCTAGACCAATCTCTTTTGAATATGAATATAAAATTTCTAAAACAAAGTGTTAGCACACTGATTCCAGAATGTTTAAAAATGATTATACAACATGATTGATTTGGATAACATCAAACTAAGTATGGGTCAACAGCAGAAACGCTCTTGGTTTAATTCTCCGCTCCCACAGAATGACCTTACTAAATAGCACAAATCAGAGCCTAATGATATAGCCCACATTTATCAAATAACATTTATTTCTTTATTTATAACGTTTGTGGTCCCAGTAGGCAGAAATTATATGGAAAACTTAGACTGAAGCAATTACCTTATCATCTGGCAACTTAAAATTTTGAAATGTTATAACTCAGACTTGGAGCTTGGGCTAAATGACAGCCCTTGCCTGAGATATGTGCCATGGTGACCACGAAAAAAGCTTAATGTTAGAAGGCAAGGCTGGGGCAGGGGGGAAGGGAGAAGGGGGTGCTTGAGAAGGACGGCCCTGGAAACCTATAGCCCCAGACCTGGCACTGAACAGCTCAGTCATGGGCAATTCTCACAGTTTCCGTGGGGAAATAACCTCATCGTTCTTTAAGATCACAAAAGAGTTTACTTAAAGGTTAAGAATCTCTATCTACTCTGAGAAATAATGGGATTAAATATAGAGACAATATGAATTAAACTTGTGGAATCAATAATTTTGATAAATATAGAAAAATACATATATTAAGTATTTATATTCATCTGTTATCATATTAGAATATATAATATGCTGTCATTTTAATTCCAATTTAAAATTATGTAAGTGAAAAATGTTAATTTGTTGAGTTTTGAAATCTTCTTAAATTTGTAAGTATTGAAACAGAGCAGAGAAATTAAAATTGGCATCTTTATTAGTTTATTAGATATTTAATATCTACATGTGAGCTTGGGAATTAAAATCTATCAGGTAATTGAGGTGATTAAAAATAATTTGAGAGATTGGTTCAAGATGGTGGAGTAGAAGGACGTGCGCTTACTCCCTCTTATGAGAGCACTGGAATCACAACTAACTGCTGAACAATCATCAACAAGAAGACACTGGAACTCACCAAAAAACATACCCCAGGGCCTCCCTGGTGGCGCAGTGGTTGAGAGTCCGCCTGCCGATGCAGGGGATGCGGGTTCGTGCCCCGGTCTGGGAGGATCCCATATGCCGCGGAGCGGCTGGGCCCGTGAGCCATGGCCGCTGGGCCTGCGCGTCCGGAGCCTGTGCTCCGCAACGGGAGAGGCCACAACAGTGAGAGGCCCGCATACCGCAAAAAGAAAAAAAAAAACAAACAAAAAAAACATACCCCACATCCAAAGACAAAGGAGGAGCCACAGTGAGATGGTAGGAGGGGCGCAATACAATAAAATCAATTCCCATAACTGCTGGGTGGGTGACTCACAAACCGGAGAACATTTATACCACAGAAGTCCACCCACTGGAGTGAAGGTTCTGAGCCCCACGTCAGGCTTCCCAACCTGTGGGTCCGGCAATGGGAGGAGAAATTCCTAGAGAATCAGACTTTGAAGGCTAGTGGGATTTGATTGCAGGACTTCAACAGGACTGGGGGAAGCAGAGACTCCACTCTTGGAGGGCACACACAAAGTAGCGTGCACATTGGGACCCACAGGAAGGAGCAGTGACACCATAGGAGACTGAATCAGTCCTACCAGCTAGTGTTGGAGGGTCTCCGCAGAGGCTGGAGGTGACTGTGGCTCACCGTGAGGACAAGGACACTGGCAGCAGAAGTTCTGGGAAGTACTCCTTGGCGTGAGCCCTCCCGGAGTCCGCCATTAGCCCCAACAAAGACTGGGTAGGCTCCAGTATTGGGTTGCCTCAGGCCAAACAACCAACAGGGAGGGAATCAAGCCCCACCCATTAGCAGACAAGCAGATTAAAGTTTTACTGAGCTCTGCCCACCAGAGCAACACCCAGGTCTACCCACCACCAGTAGCTCTCATCAGGAAACTTGCACAAGCCTCTTATATAGCCTCATCCACCAGAGGGCAGACAACAGAAGCAAGAAGAACTATAATCCTGCAGCCTGCGGAACAAAAACCACATTCACAGAAAGACAGACAAGATGAAAGTCAGAGGGCTATGTACCAGATGAAGGAAAAAGATAAAGCCCCAGAAAAGCAACTAAATGAAGTGGAGATAGGAAACCTTCCAGAAAAATAATTCAGAATAATGATAGTGAAGATGATCCAGAATCTCAGAAAAAGAATGGAGGAAAAGATTGAGAAGATGCAAGAAATGTTAAACAAAGACCTAGAAGAATTAAAGAACAAATACCTAGAAGAATTAAAGAACAAACAAACAGAGATGAACAATACAATAACTGAAATGAAAAACACACTAAAAGGAATCAATAGCAGAATAACTGAGGTAGAAGAATGGATAAGTGACCTGGAAGACAGAATGGTGGAATTCACTACCGTGGAACAGAATTAAAAAAAAAAGAATGAAAAGAAATGAAGACAGCCTAAGAGACCTCTGGGACAACATTAAACGCAACAACATTCACATTATACGGGTTCCAGAAGAAGAGAGAGAGATAGGACCCAAGAAAATATTTGAAGAGATTATAGTCGAAAACTTCCCTAACATGGGAAAGCAAATAGCCACCCAAGTCCAGGAAGCGCAGAGAGTCTGAGGCAGGATAAACCCATGTTTATCTTAGCATGCCAAGACACATAGTAATCAAATTGACAAAACTTAAAGAAAAAGAAAAATTACTGAAAGCAACAAGGGAAAAATGACAAATAATATACAAGGAAACTCCCATAAGGTTAACAGCTGATTTCTCAGCAGAAAATCTACAAGCCAGAAGGGAGTGGCATGATATATTTAAAGTGATGAAAGGCAAGAACCTACAACCAAGATTACTGTACCCGGCAAGAATCTCATTCAAATTCGACAGAGAAATCAAAAGCTTTACAGACAAGTAAAAGCTAAGAGAATTCAGCACCACCAAACCAGCACTACAACAAATGCTAAAGGAACTTCTCTAAGTGGGAAACACAAGAGAAGAAAAGGACCTACAAAAACAAACCCATAACAATTAAGAAAATGGTAATAGGAACATACCTATCGATAATTACCTTAAACGTAAATGGATTAAATGCTCCAACCAGAGGACACAGGCTGGCTGAATGGATACAAAAACAAGACCCATATATGTGCTGTCTACAAGAGACCCACTTCAGACCTAGGGACACACAGAGACTGAAAGTGAAGGGATGGAAAAAGATATTTCATGCAAATGCAAATCCAAAGAAAGCTGGAGTAGCAATACTCATATCAGATAAAATAGACTTTAAATTAAAGAATGTTACAAGAGACAAGGAAGGACACTACATAATGATTACGGATCAATCCAAGAAGAAGATATAACAATTATAAATATATATGCACCCAACATAGGAGCACCTCAATACATAAGGCAACTGCTAACAGCTCTAAAAGAGGAAATTGACAGTAACACAATAATAGTGGAGGACTTTAACACCTCACTTACACTAATGGACAGATCATACAAACAGGAAATTAATAAGGAAACACAAGCTTTAAATAACACAATAGACCAGATAGATTTAATTGATATTTATAGGACATTCCATCCCAAACAGCATATTACACTTTCTTCTCAAGTGCGCATGGAACATTCTCCAGGATAGATCACGTCTTGGGTCACAAATCAAGCCTCACTAAATTTAAGAAAATTTAAATTATATCAAGCATCTTTTCTGACCACGGCACTATGAGATTAGAAATCAACTAACAGTGAAAAAGTGTAAAAAATACAAACACATGGGGGCTAAACATTACTAAACAACCAAGAGATCACTGACGAAATCAAAAAATAACTAGAGACAAATTACAATGAAAACACGATGATCCAAAACCTATGGGATGCAGCAAAAGCAGTTCTAAGAGGAAAGTTTATAGCAATACCAGCCTAACCTTAACAATCTAAGCTTAAACCTTAAGGAATTAAAGAAAGAAGAACAAACAAAATCCGAAGTTAGTAGAAGGAAAGAAATCACAAAGATCAGAGCAGAAATAAATGAAAAAGAAACAGAGAAAACAATAGCAAAGATCAATAAAACAAAAGCTGGTTCTTTGAGAAGATAAACAAAATTGATAAACCATTAGACAGACTCATCAAGAAAACGAGGGAGAGGACTCAAATCAATAAAATTAGAAATGAAAAAGAAGTTACAAATGACACTGCAGAAATACAAAGCATCCTAAGAGACTACTACAAGCAACTCTATGCCAATAAAATGGACAACTTGGAAGAAATGGACAAATTCTTAGAGAGGTATAAGCTTCCAAGACTGAACCAGGAAGAAATAGAAAAATGGACAGACCAATCACAAGTAATGAAATTGAAACTGTGATTAAAAATTTTCCAACAAACAACAGTACAGGACCAGATGGCTTCACAGGTGAATTCTATCAAACATTTAGAGAAGAGCTAACACCCATCCTTCTCAAACTCTTTCAAAAAATTGCAGAGGAAGAAACACTCCCAAACTCATTCTATGAGGCCACCATCACCCTGATACCAAAACCAGACAAAGATACTACAAAAAAAAAGAAAATTACAGACCAATATCACTGATGAATATAGATGCAAAAATCCTCAACAAAATACTAGCAAACAGAATCCAACAGCACATTAAAAGTATCATACACCATGATCAAGTGGGATTTATCCCAGAGATGCAAGGATTCTTCAATATATGCAAATCAAACAATGTGATACACCATATTAACAAATTGAGGAAGAAAAACCATATGATCATCTCAATAGATGCAGAAAAAGCTTTTCACAAAATTCAACACCCGTTTATGATAAAAACTCTCCAGAAAGTGGGCATAGAGGGAATCTACCTCAGCATAATAACGGCCATATATGACAAATGCACAGCAAACACCATTCTCAATGGTGAAAAACTGAAAGCATTTCCTCTAAGATCAGGAAAAAGACAAGGATGTCCACTCTTACCACTATTATTCAACATAGTTTAGGAAGTCCTAGCAATGGCAATCAGAGAAGAAAAAGAAATAAAAGGAATACAAATTGGAAAAGAAGAAGTAAAACTGTCACTGTTTGCAGATAGCATGATACGATACATAGAGAATCCTAAAGATGCCACCAGAAAACTATTAGAGCTAATCAATGAATTTGGTAAAGTTGGAGGATACAGAATTAATGCACAGAAATCTCTTGCATTCCTATACACTAATGATGAAAAATCTGAAAGAGAAATTAAGGAAACATTCCCATTTACCATTGCAACAAAAAGAATAAAATACCTAGGAATAACTCTACCTAGGGAGACAAAAGACCTGTATGCAGAAAACTATAAGACACTGATGAAAGAAACTAAAGATGATACAAACAGATGGAGAGATATACCATGTTCTTGGATAGGAAGAATCAATATTGTGAAAATGACTATACTACCCAAAGCAATCTACAGATTCAATGCAATCCCTATCAAATTACCAATGGCATTTTTTACAGATCTAGAATAAAAAATCTTAAAATTTGTATGGAGAGACAAAAGACCCCAAATAGCCAAAGCAATCTTGAAAAAGAAAAATGGAATTGGAGGAATCAGGCTCCCTGGCTACAGACTATACTACAAAGCTACAGTAAGCAAGACAGTATGGTGTTGGAACAAAAACAGAAATATAGATCAATGGAACAGGATAGAAAGCCCAGAGATAAACCCATGCACCTATGGTCAACTAATCTATGACAAAGGAGGCAAGGATATACAGTGGAGAAAAGACAGTCTCTTCAACAAGTGGTTCTGGGAAAACTGGACAGCTACATGTAAAAGAATGAAATTAGAACACTCCCTAACACCATACACAAAAATAAACTCAAAATGGATTAGAGACCTATATGTAAGACCGGACACTATCAAACTCTTAGAGGAAAACATAGGAAGAACACTGTTTGACATAAATCACAGCAAGATCTTTTTTGATCCACCTCCTAGAGTAATGGAAATAAAAACAAAAATGAACAAATGGGATCTAATGAAACTTAAAAGCTTTTGCCCAGCAAAGGAAACCATAAAGAAGACAAAATGACAACCCTCAGGATGGGAGAAAATATTTGCAAATGAATCAATGGACAAAGAATTAATCTCCAAAATATATAAACAGCACATGCAGCTCAATATTAAAAAGCAGACAACCCAATCGAAAAATGGGCAAAAGATCTAAATAGACATTTCTCCAAAGAAGACATACAAGTGGCCAAGAAGCACATGAAAAGCTGCTCAACATCACTAATTATTAGAGAAATGCAAATCAAAACTACAATGAGGCATCACCTCACACCAATTAGAATGGGCATCATCAGAAAATCTACAGACAACAAATGCTGGAGAGGGTGTGGGGAAAAGGGAACCCTCTTGCACTGTTGGTGGGAACGTAAATTGATACAGCCACTATGGAGAACAGTATGGAGGTTCCTTACAAAACTAAAAATAGGGTTTCCCTGGTATCACAGTGGTTGAGAGTCCACCTGCTGATGCAGGGGACACAGGTTCGTGCCCAGGTCCGGGAAGATACAACATGCCACGGAGCAGCTGGGCCCGTGAGCCATGGCTGCTGAGCCTGTGTGTCCGGAGCCCGTGCTCCGCAACAGGAGGGGCCACAGCAGTGAGAGGCCCGCGTGCCGCAAAAACAAACAAAAAAACAAAAACAAAAACTAAACTAAAAATAGAATTACCATATGACTCAGCAATCCCACTACTGGGCATATACCCAGAGAAAACCATAATTCAAAAAGACACATGCACCCCAATGTTCATTGCAGCACTATTTACAATAGCCAGGTCATGGAAGCAACCTAAATGCCCATCAACAGATGAATGGATAATGAAGATGTGGTACATATATACAATGGAATATTACTCAGCCATAAAAAGGAATGAAATTGGGTCATTCATAGAGACGTGGATAGATCTAGAGACTGTCATACAGAGTGAAGTAAGTCAGAAAGAGAAAAACAAGTATCGTATATTAATGCATATATGTGGAACCTAGAAAAATGGTACAGATGAACCAGTTTGCAAGGCAGAAATAGAGACACAGGTACAGAGAACAAATGTATGGACACCAAGGGGTGAAAGTGGTGGGGGTTTGGGTGGTGGTGTGATGAATTGGGAGATTGGGATTGACATGTATACACTAATATGTATAAAATGGATAACTAATAAGAACCTGCTGTATAATAAAATAAATAAAATTCTAAAATTCAAAAAAAAGAATCCATTTTGAGTTTATTTTTGTGTATGGTTTATTTTTCTTTGTTTTGAATTTTAGAATTGTATTTATTTTTTTATATAGCAGGTTCTTATTAGTTATCCATTTTATACATATTAGTGTATACATGTCAATCCCAATCACCCAAACCATAATTCAAAAAGAGTCATGTACCAAAATGTTCATTGCAGCTCTATTTACAATAGCCAGGACATGGAAACAACCTAAGTGTCCATCAACAGATGAATGGATAAAGAAGATGTGGCACATATATACAATGGAATATTACTCAGCCATAAAAAAGAAATGAAATTGAGTTATTTGTAGTGAGGTGGATGGACCTAGAGTCTGTCATACAGAGTGAAGTAAGTCAGAAAGAGAAAAACAAATACTGTATGCTAACACACATATATATGGAATCTAAGGGGAAAAAAAGGTCATGAAGTACCTAGGGGTAAGATGGGAACAAAGACACAGACCTACTAGAGAATGGACTTGAGGATATGGGGAGGGGGACGGGTAAGCTGTGACAAAGTGAGAGAGTGGCATGGACATATATACACTACCAAACATAAAATAGATAGCTAGTGGGAAGCAGCTGCATAGCACAGGGAGATCAGCTAGGTGGTTTGTGACCACCTAGAGGGGTGGGATAGGGAGGGTGGGAGAAAGGGAGACACAAGAGGGAAGAGATATGGGAACATATGTATATGTATAACTGATTCACTTTGTTATAAAGCAGAAACTAACACAGCATTGTAAAGCAATTATACTCCAATAAAGATGTTAAAAAAAAGAAAAATAATAATTTGAATACTTTACATTTATAGACGTAGTTTGAAATGCTTAAAGGTATTTAATTAAGCTACAAAACCTTTGGATTATGGTTAAGAACTTGAGTTTTTTATTTCAGACATTTGATTGATTTAGTATTTAAACTAATGTAATACTGGAATGACTATTACTTTGGCCAAAAATCTATCCTTGTAGACAACCCCTCAATCTCTGTCCCGGAAACAAACTTAACAAGAAACCACCTTTCACATCAACAAGTTCACTAGCAGATTCAGAAAATTAAAATATGGTAATCATTCATGATTCAAAAAATCTTTCATAAAATTTAACCCCTATACATGATATGATGTGGGGGGATGTTCTCAGAAGCTTTAGGGAAGGGGCACTAGAAAAAGTTGTTCTTCTTCACTCATAGATGGTATATCCCAAAAGTCTGCAGTAACCCCAATACGCAATGATGAAATCTTAGGATCATTTCCACTATGAGTTGGGAGCAATAAAGTCATCAAGTTCAGTACCAGAGTTTCTATTTAACATCATCCGGAGGTGCTAGACAATGCAACAATACACGAAAATGAAATAACAATTATACAGCTTGGAAAAGAATAGTAAAATCTTAATACTTTACAAAATGTCTCATTTTCTACTTAGAAAAATTAAAATAAGTTACAGAAAAATATTAGAGCTAATAAGAGAATTTCATCCATTGTGGCAGCATGCAAAATCAATGTACATTGTCACTGGCATCTGCAAACACTAATAAAAATTGGAAAACATGATTTTAAAAGATATAATGTAATACCAAAAACTATACATGAGAATACATATAACTAATTCAAAGAATTTTATATAGAATAAGTAAACATATTGAGAGGTTTAAAAGAAGATCTAAGTTAATAGAGAGTGAATTCCATATGTGTCCTGGAAGAATAATTTTGTAGAGATTCTAACTCTCCCAAATTAGCTATAATTTCAATGCTATTCCAACCAGAATCTAGTAGGTTTTATATTAGACATGTACAAATAAACACAAGAAATGTGTATTAATATGCATATGAAAAATACAGGGCAAAATAATTTTTAAAAATCTACATCTGTGGGCACTTACTGAGTATCAGACACTTTCCTAAGTACTTTAAATATAGTAACTCTTTTGAACCTGTAAAACCCCTAGGAGATAATGATATCAACTACATTCAGAGGAGCTGATTGGTTAAGCAACTTGGCCAAGATCAGAGGATCAGTGTCAGAGCAAGAGTCTGAACTCTTTATCACTTTGCTTCTCCAGCAAACAAACAAAAATACACAGCTAAGAACAATTAAAGAAGAACAAAGGAAGACTAGTATCTATACTTAGTAAAATGCAATGGAAAAGAGACATCCTAGTGGAGGGATAGAAAAATAGACCAATGGGATAGAAATGAAAGCCATGAAAGGGACTCATTTATACACCAGGACTCCACACATGATAAAGACTGAACTACATATGAGAATTTAAAGGAGGGGCTATTCACAAGTTGTCTGGGAATACCGTCTATTCATTAGAAATCCACATTAGATTAGATCCCTACCTTGCAAGGTGCAGAAAAATAAAACCCAAATAGACTAAAGGTCTCAATATAAACATACAAATTATAATGATTTTGAAGTAAAAGTAGGAAAATATCTTTGTGAAAGAAGAATTATTTTTAGGTAAATCTTAGAAACCAAACACTATGGAGAAAAATAAAAGATTGATAAATTTGATTTTATTAAAATTCAAAACATATCCATGAAAAAGATATAATAAACAAGCTGAACAAAATAGACCACACACTAGAAAAAGATGTCTACAGTCTATTTAAGCAAGAAAAGATTACTATAAGAATAGATTGAACTCTTACAAATCCATAGAGAAAACTACATAGGAAAAGAGATGAAAAGGACAGTAAGAGAACAAAAAGTGGAATTGCTGATAAACTCATAAAAGGTGATGGTTGGGGCTTCCCTGGTGGCGCAGTGGTTGAGAGTCCGCCTGCCGATGCAGGGGACACGGGTTCGTGCCCCGGTCCGGGAAGATCCCACATGCTGCAGAGCAGCTAGGCCCGTGAGCCATGGCCACTGAGCCTGCGCGTCCGGAGCCTGTGCTCCACAACGGAAGAGGCCACAACAGTGAGAGGCCCGCGTACCACCAAAAAAAAAAAAAAAAAAAGGTGATGGTTGGCTTCATTAGTAATCAGAGATATATAAATAAGCCACAAAGTAAGTACAGTTAAATACCCAAAACACAGGAATAGATTAATGTCTGGTAACAGAGTTTTGTCTCAAATGGAGGAAACAGGATTGTACCTTGTTTGAGGGGGTGTAAATTGGTACAATGTTTTCAGGCAGCAATTTGGCAATACCCGGGAAAGCTGAAATGCACATATGCTAACCAGCCATCCTTTAGGTTAATGGTGGACCTTAGAGAATAGTCTCATCCATGTTCACTAGTTTACATGCACAGAACTACTCTTTGTAGCAGTGTTTGAGAGAGGGCAAAAGTGGAAACAATGTAACCATCCCTTAGAAGGTGAGCACATAATAACCTGATTTATTCATACAGTGGCATTTCATACAGCAGCTAAACTAAATGAACTGAATCTATATTTGCTTAGCTAAATCCCACAATTATGAAGTATAGAGCAGAAAGCAAAGTTGCAAAAAGATATAAGCATGAATAAAATATATATAAGTTTTAAAATTTTCTGCAGTGTATATTATTTACAGATGCTTTTTCTAGGTATTAGAAGTACAGATGCAAATATAGGAAAGGTAAAACTATAATTCCAAAACAGTGATTAATTCTGTACTGTGATGGGGAGTGAAAAGATCATGTGAGGCTTTTGTTCCATTTTTTAAGAAAGATACAAAGATATAAAAACTTGAAGGGATAGAGAGAAAAGGAGAAGGCCTGTGTGTGTGTGAAATGAAGCAGATTGTTAATGATTTTTTAATGTCGGTGGGGGATATATAAGCATGTCTGATATTTTCTGCATTTTGGGGCATCTTTAGAATGCTTCAGTAACTATAAAAAAATATGTGAAAGGTTTATATCAATATACTCTAGAATTATATAAGTACTTTAGAAAAAATGTGAGGTTGTATGTGGGTGTATGTGGGACACAAGTGCAACAGAATATATACAATAGTGCTGATTATACAAAATGTCCCTTAAATCTAGAACAGAGTTTCTACATTATTTTGATCTAAGTTTAATGTAAAATAATAATCTGATTTTATAGCAATTGCAAAGATCTTGGAGTATTAGTGTAACAGTTTTAACACATGCAATTGCTGCTGTCATTTCCATGGTATGCCTGGGAAAGATTTATTTTTGAAAAATGGATAAAGAGAGAAATATGAAATCCAGATGTATATAATGTGCAAATAATTTAAAACAATAACTACAGCCTGCAAAATAATATTTAATATAATTTAATAAAAAATGCTACTGAATTTTATTGAAAAGTGCTGAATTTATCATGATGGAAGATTCACTGAAACATTCTGAGAAAGTACTTAAAATATTAAGTTTATAGGTGTATATATAATGTATAGATATACATGAGAAAGTGAGAATGGGGAGGAAGGGAGACAGGGAGGGAGGGATGAAGGGAAGGAGAGAGAAAGACAGAGAGACAGAGATTCAGAGAGAGGCTTATTTGGAAAAATAAATGTGCTAGATTATATTTTTTTAAGACCTCTTTGAATGCATCACATATTGGGCAGGAAGTAAGGACAGTCTTCAGAGGCTCCTCAACGACAACAGAGCAGGAATTCCAAGAGATGGGGAAGCCCAAACCAAAAGCTGCTTCAGTTATCATCAGAACCTGTGGTCTGCAGCAAGCACGGGGAAGGCATGGGGTCAGGAGATAGCCTGGGGCTTCTGCAAACTGAGAAGTGAGCTCAGCACCCCTTCCCCTCGCTCCCCAGGGCAGTCACCTCCTGGGTACCTGGAGAGTGACACCTTTAGTGGATAAACAAAACACAAAATGAAAATGGAGTCTTCAGGGAAAGCTGCTTCTCTAGATCTTGGAAACCCTATAACCTCAGGCTGGCTTTTGGTAGCAATACCAACCAGGATGCTTGGCCTTCCCCAGTCAACAGAAATTGACTGGAGGCCAGACAAGAAACTCAGGCAAGGCTTTATTGGGGCTCCTGTGCCGGCTGCAGGAGGGAGCGAAAACAAGTAACACGTTCCCTTGCTTGCTCCCCAAGAAGGGGCGAGCTCGTTCCCTATATGGGGTGAGGGTAAGGGTGTGTCCAGGGGTCAGGCCGGAGTGGTGGCTTAGGTAGTGTGCCCACCCCTTTGTGGTGTTGAGTGCAGGGGGGCATGTGTAGTACTCTGCTGTTGTTCTGACACCCAGTTTTTGCTCCCGGCTCTTCAGAAATGGCAGTTGAGTTTTTTTGTCCTTTTGTATCTTTTGGGTCCAGAATTTGCCCCAACTGAGCATGCACACAGTTATTTTTAGTCCCATACAGTTTCTCTGTATTTTGTAGCTCGCGGAAAGGTGTGTCCAGGTGCAAGCATTGCAGCACTGCAGCAAAGGGTCCCAGGTCCCAGCCTGTCTCAGTAATAGGAGCTAGAATTCACACCTTGTGTCAGGCTGAAAGGAAAATGGGATTTTAATGTAAAATAGTCCTGGGTTAAAACTGTGTATGTAGTGCAGGCACCTGGAAGAAGCAACCACAAATTCTCTCTTGAGGAAGGTACCCTAAAACTCCATGAAGAAATAGGAAATGTCAAACTCCAAGCACTGAAAATATTTAAATTTTCTGACATAAAAGAAATCAGTCTAGAAGGTATAAAAATATAGATGAAAATATAAGCGAAGTGTAAAAGGCTGCTAAAATGAAACAGACTTGAAAAATAACCCACAAATTTTACAAATAAAAAAATAACTGAGATTAAAAACTGATTGTAATTGACTTTAAAACCAAGTATGTGTGTAATCCAAGCAAAAATCTTAGTGACCTGGTAAGTATACTTGGAAAAAAAAAAAAAAGAATTCTCTGAATGTAGGCCAGAAACATGAACAAGGAGCAATTATAAGAAGGGGAAGGAGCAGAAGCATGGATGACAGACTGAGAATGTCCAACAGGTATCAAATTGGACTTGAGAAAGAGAACATCAAGAAAATGGTGGGGGAGACAAGGTTCAAAGACACAATTGCTGAACGTCTTGAGATGCAAAGCCAGTAAGCCCAGTGAACTCCCTATCTGTAAATCCTGTAGACAAGCCATACAGCACCAAAGGCAGTGAAGATATTTTATACTGCAGAATAAATAGCATGAAAGACACGTTCCACAGAGTAACGACAATGAAACAGATAGAGGACTTCTCATCAGCAACAGCTAATGCCAGAATGCAGCGGAACAGTCTCCTCAAAATGCTGAGAAAAAAAATCTGTCAACCTGGAATGTTATACACAGTGAACTCAGAATGAGAACAAAATAAATAATATGTTCTTTTAAACAAAAACTGAGAGTTTATCACCAACAAACTCTCATAATAGAAACGTTTAGAAAAGAGCAAAATGATTCCATATGGACAATGTGAATACTGTATAGGAGGTGTGGTGAGCAAAGAAGTGAAGAATGTGTGTAAATAGGTTACAAAGGCATCACTAGTACAAATCAATAAAAGAGTGTCTAATTTGTGACATTAGAATATGACCAAACTATCTGAAAACATTGTATGAGTTGCAAAAGCTGATCACAGTTAAAGTAATTTAAGGTTCTTGAGTTATTTGAGAGTGTGGTATTAACAGTGCTCAAATTTTGACTTCATGAAGTAAAATGCACATGCTAAAATTCCTATGATACCGTTAAACAAACAGAAATTTGAATTTATAATTTTTAAAAGGGTAGAGGAAAAATAGGGATAAACTCCCCAACTAATCCACACAATGGTTACATGAAGAAAAGTAAAACATAGAAAAAGCAGGAATGAGATAGTAGAAATAAATCTAACTATACAGTAATCACCATAAATGGCAAAGAACTGAGTCATCCAGTTAAAAACAAAGATTGTCAGGCTCGATTAAAAATATCCAGCCATATGCTCTTTACAAAAGACACACCTAAAATAAATTCGAAAAATTTGCATCGTACAAAACACAGAAAGCAATCCAGTTAGTGTGCTTATAAAAATATAAATAAGCAAACAAATAGATATCTAAAATCATTCTGAAAAAAAAAATAAAAAATAAAATAAAATCATTCTGACAAAATGCTATCTCAAGAAGAAATAAAAGTGTAAGTAATCCTGTATCATTAAAGAAATTAACTCAGTAATTCACAACATTTCCACCAAGAGAATAATAATCTCAGAGAATATTTTTGAGATCTACCAAACATACAGAAAATCTAATTCCTCTTACAGAAATATTTCCAGAATACATGAAAAGAGGAAATGTTCTTAAAGTATTTTATGAGACAAATGATGCGTTACTATCACAACCAGAATAATGCAATAGAAGTGAGGAAATTTGGTGTCCAATCTCACAAGTATGTCAAAAAAAAATGTAGGATCACCCCTGCAAGTTTTTTAACATAAGAAAAATAATTTAGGTAATTTACCACATCAACAAATTAACAGAAATAAGCCAAGTGATCACCTTATTAATGCAGAAAAAGTATGTGATAAAGTTGAACAATCACTCATGATAAAAATGTTAGCAAGTTGAGAATAGAAGATTTCTTTAATCCAATAGACATTATCTACAAAAATCCCTGTTACAACCATCCTGTTTCATGGTGGAATGTAAATATTCCCTTTACTATCAGGTCATCTGTGCCCAAAACAAGCATGTTTGCTTTTCTCTGCACCATTGTTAGCCATTACAGTGTGATTAGAAAAATCAAAATTATGGGGGTTAAAAAAGAAGCTACACATAAGCTATTGTTTAGAAATCACATGATGGTTTTAGCCCAAAACACAGACATATAATTGGGATTAATAAGACACACTAGCAGTGTTTTAAGACATAGAAATAAACAACACAAAATGTCAGCAAAAACCAATATACAATGAGATTTTTAAGAATACATTTTTTAAGGAAAATGTACATGTATTAGATATCTAAAAGTGAATTACTTTAAAAGACGTGAAATAATTATGGAGAATACTATAAAATCATTTTAATGAAAAAAAACCCTTGAAAATATCTAATACATGGAGAATTTTGTCATGATCTTACATATTTAATCCCGTAAAAAATTCAGTTATCTCCAAACTGTTCCCTAAGTCAGTGTAATTCTATCAAAATTCCAGCCATTGTTTCATGAATTGTATATCTGTTTGTCAATTTATATGAGAAAACAAAGGGCCAAAGATATCCAATACATTTCTGAAGAGGAACTAGGCTGGGGTGGTAATGGGTATCTCCCTTCAACAGGTATCAAGAATTGGCTGCAAGCTATAATGATGAGAAGAATTCAAGAACACTAAAATACACCATGAAAACAGTAGAGAGGTCAGAAACAGACCAAGGCCTAAAGAGAAACCTAGGCCAGGTGCCACTGCAGATCACCAGGAAAAATCTGAGCCACTCAATAACGTGCTGATCATTGCTTATATAAGTGTGAAAAATATTAGATGTCTATTTTACACCATGCCAAAAAATATATCTTAGATGTATTAAAGATATGACCATGAAGAACAAATATTTAAGCTTTTAGAAAAAAATATTTAAAAAGAAAATCATCATTTGTATCTCAAAAAGCGTTGCTATGGAAAACCACAGCCCACCTCTCCTAACTCTTGCTACTCTGCTAGGGAATCAGGTCTAGGTTTTATTATTTGATACCTTCTTGTAACATAGAGCTGAGTCGACAGAATAATTCTTACTCTTGACAATAATTCTTGTCACTTGTTACAACACTAACATCATATGCAATCAGGTGAGAGCAAGTATGTGTGAGATTTCTTCCTCCGATCATGCGAGAGGAATAGCAACTGGGGTAGAGTGGGTTATTATCGGGTCTGCAGACAGACACCTGATGTGGCCTGGTGTTCAGGGCTGCTTTCACAACACATAGAGATATGAAGGCAATAAGGAATTTAAAATTCAACACTATCCATTCCATAGGAGGGATCTGAGATTCATGAAGCTCTATATCTGTTGCCAAATCATCCTTCTAATATCTTTTGAGGATGAGAACTTAGGTCATTTCTAAATTACAAAGATGAAATAGAAAAACCGGGACATTGAAAATGGCATTGAAAACATATTCAATGGTACTCGCTAAGTTTGTGTGGGTATGTATATGTGCAAACTTGGAAATTCATATTTGGCCTATGACAAATATGCTTTGCTCATTCAAATAGTTAATTAACCAGATAGGTACAAGTATTATTATATCATGGGTGCTGGGCAATCAAGAATTCTTAGAAGAGAGCTGCACATGAAACTCTGTAGCCCTTTGCTGGAAATGCCAGGAATACAGATTGAAGGCTCCAGTCACCCACAGCTGGCAACTCTATTCCTCCTCTGTGTAGCTTTCAAAAGGCATCAGAGCATCATGTATCATACTAGTCCACAAAATTACAGATGACATTAAAAATAATAATGATTTATGACATAATAAAAGGAAATCATTTTTATGAAATTTAACAATTTGTGTGTGTATTTAATCTTCAGCATGTGCCCCAAGCCCCTATAATCGCTAATGAGAGTTATGTTTTGATGTCACACGGAAAACAGACCTTTGAGATTATACTGCCTGAGCCCTTAAGAACCAGTGGTGTCTTTTGAAAATAAAACAAACCAAAAGGCTTTTTAGCCATGCAATGCAAACTGGACAAAATCTTTAATAATTTGGGAATAAAATTATTTTAACAAATACTTTAAAATAGTTTACCAGTTCATTTTTTTTAAGTGTGTAATGGGATATTTGGATGCAAGGAAGGTATGCAGTCGGTGGATAAAATACAAGCATTTCATGTACTATTATTTAACAAAAACAAGGTTATTTTGATTTAACTTGTGCTATTTGTTAAATAGACTTGATTTTTAGAGCAGTTTTAGGTTCACAGCCAAGCGAGGTTAAGGTACAGAAACAGGTATACCCCCTGCACCCACACAGGCCCAGCCTCCCCCGCTATCAACACTCCCCAGCAGGTGGTACACTCATTAAATAAATGACCCAACACTGCAACATCATTATTACTCAAAATCCATAGTTCACATTAGGGTTCACTCTTGGTGTTGTGCATTCCACAGGTTTTCACAAACATATAATGACATGTATCCACCATTATCATATCATACAGAATAATTTTATTGCCCTAAAATCCCTCTGTGCTCCAAGTATTTATCTCTCCATCTGTCCCTCCTACCTGGTAACCACTGATCTTTTTCCTGTCTCCATAGTTTTGACTTTTCTAGAATGTCATAGCATTGGAATCCTACAGTCTGTAGCCTTTTCAGATTGGCTTCTTTCACTTAGTAATATGTATTTATATTTCCTCCATGTCTTGTCATGGCTTGATAGCTCATTCATTTTTAGCTCAGAATAATAGCCCATTGTCTGGATGTGCCACAGTTTATTTATCCATTCACCTACTGAAGGACATCTTGGTTGCTTCCAAATTTTACCAATTATGAATAAATTATGAATCCATGTACAGGTTTTTGTGTAGACATGTTTTCAGCTCCTTTGAGTAAATACTAAGGAGAACAATTGCTGGATCATATGGTGAGATTATGTTTACTTTTGTAAGAAACTGCCAAACTGTCTTCCAATGTGGTTGCACCATTTTGCATTTCCAGCTGCAATGAATGAGAGTTCCTGTTGCTCTGCGACCTCACCAGCATTTAGTGTTGTCAGTGTTCCAGATTTTGTCCATTCCCATAGGTGTGTAGTGGTTTGTCTTAATTTGCAATTCTCTCATGACATAGGATGTGGAGCATCTTTCATGTGCTTATTTGCCAACTGTATATTCTTTGATGAGGTGACTTGCCTTATGTTTTAAACCCCTACATGATGCTAAAATGTATATGCCCCTTTCTACCAGCAATAATTCTTTATCATTTCACTGGAAATAGATACAAACTTATCTTAAAAACACCTTGCTGATCTTGCACTCTGATAAAGCATACGCTAAAATCATAAAACGCTATAATGTTTAAAACACTTATATAAAGCTCACACTTTCCCACTGAAGATGTGTCTACAAGGGTAAACATCTTCATACTGCTGGTAACTTCTTTATTTGACCTCATAACATTCATAGCAACAACTGCAAAATGCAGTAAATCAACTATACCTCAATTAAAAAATAAAGTAAAAAAAGAAAAAAAGCACTTCAGAAATAATTCAACTTAAAAATCTGAAGAAATAAAAGTTTCATTAAAAAAACAGAACTAAAATTATAACAGTATTAAACACTGTTTAATATAACACACTGACTAGTCAGTTTTACACTAACTGCTGCATATAGTACACCAACTGAGATGTAATAAAAAAAATCAGAAGTGGTTCTTTGCATAATTTTGATACAGAAACATACAGCTGACACCTTCTCTGTAGTATTCAATAACCCAGTATTAGAATTTTCATGCAGGAAAGACGGACTGAATTGCTGCTACACAAGGCAGCTGAGACCAGACCACTTCCAGTATTGTGGGGAACTTGCATTATAACCCTGATATTGTAATAATCTACTTTAGTTACAGAACGAGGCAGATCTGCGAGACTCTATGGAGGATGATATTGTCTCCACTGACAGATGTCCTGGATCGAGACCCAGATGTTTTCACAAGAGGATATAAAGAAAGAGAACTGTTTAGTCTTGTGTGAATATCCATACATGCATTGATCCAAGTAAGCCTACTTGAGAACCCGGGGCCTTGCAGGAGAGCGGCCTCTCTCACGGACTCTGATTTGTTCAGTGTAGTTAATATCAATACATATTGCATAGCTGTATAGTCATGTTTTCTTGTCTTACTAACCAGTCAGTTCTTCTGCTAACCAGTCTCATGATTTGTGCTGCCTAAGTTGGCCTGGATTCCAATCAATCAAGTTAGTCTTTTGGTTAAATTGATTTTTCTACCAAGGCTGTCAGCTCTCTGCTCAAAAGGCAGAGGGAGGCAAGAGTCATTACTTGGAAAGGTCCAGGTAAAAACCCTTGTTCATAGGATAAAAATCACTTTCTGTATCTCTTTTGGTGGTTAGATCATTGAGATACATGTCAGAATATGAAATATTTCCAAAACATAAATATAGTGACATGTATTGCTAATATGGATTAAACTTTTCTAAACAGAAGAGTAGTGGCTATTCGGCAACCAATGTATCAGGAGTATTTTCAGAACATGAATCTGACAATGACATATATGATAGGTCCAAGGGGAGGGATGAGTTATAGTGGACACATTAACCCTGGAAAAAGGTAATTAAAAGTGAATCACCCTGGTGATGGTGGAAAGGAAAGGCAGATGCCAGAACCATTTAAGAAATTAGCTATCAGGCTGGGGAACTCTTCATACGTTCCTTCTTGGGGAAGAGAAGAAGGGTTCTGCGTGACTTCAAACTTTCCACCTTGCTGGCCACGCATGGCAGTGCCTCCATCTTTGCCTTTATCTCAGGCTGTGTTTCCACACAACAGGACCACGTGGCCCCCTGTACAGATGGAATTTTGTCAGTTTTCAAATTGTGTGATGAATGCATGAAAAGAACCAACTTGCTTCCAAAAATTGGCTTCATTACTCAAACCACTGTTACCATAATCCTTAGGTATTTATTTTCCTTCTGATAAAAGGTAGTGGAGAATACAAAGGTATGTGTAAAGTAGCATACAATTCCTTTTTTACCCGTTAGAATATTCAGATAACCTATAACGCTCCTGCCCTCTACAGCATGGTGCTTAACCAACTACCAACCTCTAATTTTTCAATCTAAATATTCTTAACTCCATCCTCCTTCATTTTTTCTGCCTTTGTCCTAAACTTGGCCATCTTTTTTTCTAGAATACTGCACACTCTAATATGAAAACTTCATGACAAGTGGGCTTGCAGTGTCTTTCCCAAGCACTGAAAACCAATCCTTATTTCAAGAAAGATAGGTAAGTCCTTCTATCCTTTTCAGATACAACACTGTCTTTTCTAGCATCTTTCTACACTCCTACTGATGAATGGGCCTCTGTTTCCTTCTAGATATTCAGCCCCCACCTGTAGTCCACTTGGAACTTTCTGGTTTCCTGAGTGAAAGTCTCTGTCCTGGAAACGTGTTTAATATCGCAGGATGGCAGGACTACAGCCCTGTATCAATTTTGTCAGTTCCCCCTCCAGAAAGAAGAGTGTGACAAACTGTCTCTGGCCACAGTGGAGGGCAGGGAAGACATCTCCTGATTCCAACTAGTCTGCAGTTTACCTGAAAACGCTGGTTGTCTTTTAGCACATTCTCCAGACAAAATGTTCTTCAAGGAATAATGCCCTCAACTTTCTGCTGGACTAAAGGGGAGGCCATTCCTACGAGCTTCAGGCCCCGTCAGGGGTGAGTGCATGCCAGCTGCCGCTGCCAGCCAAGGGTCTGCTCCACAGGAAACGCCTTGACAGAAATGGAAATAATCCAAGGGAAAACGGGTTTGGGGGAGAGGATGACTCACTCAGTAGTGGGTCTTTTGAGTTTGATATATTATGAATATTCATCTTAACAGCTATGAAAATACCATCTTAGCCAAGTGTCTGAGAGCCCACAAAGCTTGTTATACTATAGCACCATGTGCCTGAGAGAAACTGACCTAATTCTGCTTATTTTTCTTGTTTCAGTTTCCTTGGGAGTTGTATACATGAGAACACATAAAATATGTTTTCTGCACCTTAAGACATTATTTGAAGTTTTATTTTGGGTATCTTGTAGACAAAATATCGGGATGACTGACTGAAATGTTTCTTTTCATTCAGACAAAAATATTCTATTTGATTGATCTTAGAGGTACCAAACAATTGAATTCCTAAAAAAATCATTTACAAAATATCCAGGATGCAAAATGATTGACTGCATTTTCACCTTTAAAAGCTACAGTTTGTTTTCTTTTTTTACTGCAGTCTGTCTTTACTGGGGAGGGAATGATGAGAGGCGGGGCAGGGAGGGGGGCATCCAAAAGAGAAGTGAAGAAGTGATGGGTTGACATAATTCAGAAGTATTTCATAAGGCACATAGACGATGAACAATTTTACCAGCCATAAGAGGTTATTAACAACAAGACTCTTCTGGAATAAAATACAGTGGTGCTTTTTGCAATATCCCCAGACAAGTGAAAATGTAGATTTGGCCTCATCTCTAAATCAAGTGAATATCAAAAGGAAAGCAAGTGACTGTGACAAATTCTGCAATGCCCAGTGTCAGCAACAGAACCCGAGATCCAATTCACTCAGTCATAACTACAGAGAAGGTATGAAATGAAATACACGTTCCAAATAGGTTCCAGACCATTGAAGGCTTTAAAGGTAATCACCTAACCCTTTGTTACAAGTAGAAATCTAGCATGAATTAGTAAACTTCAGTGTTTATTGCTCAGGGTTACTCCCCTGCTTAGAGTACATAATTGAATCAGAGAGTTTTGAAATTTGCAAGTTAATAAAAATGTGTGTTTATATCTAT
Organism: Mesoplodon mirus; assembly: GCF_964341445.2. Taxonomy (NCBI): domain Eukaryota; kingdom Metazoa; phylum Chordata; class Mammalia; order Artiodactyla; family Ziphiidae; genus Mesoplodon; species Mesoplodon mirus. The sequence continues at coordinate 26,451,202 of NC_138979.1, read as the reverse complement.
ACCTTTCCCCAAGAGGAAGATTTGAAGAAGCATATCCTTGTAGATTAGAGACAATCTTTGTAAAGCTCCCTTTGTATTCTCTTTAATATATAAGAACTATTTAGCAGCAAAGAAAATGTGCTATGTGTACAAAAACAAAACCACAAAAAGGAAAAAAAGGAGAAATCTCTAAGCTAGAAAAAAATAAAGGCAGGAAGAAGGAGAGAAATAAAACAATAACAATACAGTGTTGCATACATAATTAAAATGGTATAAATAGGGTCCTTAATATAGCATATTGGTAATTAAATTTTAGTTTCTGGCAGGTTTTACATGAAGATTTTTAAAATTATTTTTATTAATTTCATGGTAGAATACTAATTCTATTCTCAATCATAGATGTTCACATAAAACTAGAGAAAAAAACAAAGCAAAAACCAATAAAAAATGATTTAAAATGTGTTCTACACCAAGTTTGTGTTATATTTAACATACCTTATATATCATATCATATGAATCATATTCTAATTCAAAATACCGTTAAAATATCACTGTTTTGAAAACTGTTTTATAAGTTTAGGCCCACCAAATCATGGTAATTGTTTTGATAAAATGTACTTCCTTACAGAATACAGTGGTTATTTTAAATACACGAAGATGCACACCCTACCCCCCCCAAACATATTGTCTGTGATATTGAAAGTAACTTTAAAATCCCATATGTGATTACTTTAGACATTTTTGTGAGCCCTTTCTATAAGATGTTCTTGCTTTTGTTCTTATAGCTAATCAAGCTATCAGAGATTATAATAACCAAAAGTCAAGACTAAGCATTTCATGAGGATACGGAACAAATCTGTGTGAATGATCATGATGTAATGCACAAGATACAAAATTCTAGATTCACTATGTTCTTATTTTGGTTTACAATTATGTTATCACCACTGACTAAAATTAAAAGGACACACAGTGTCAACAAGAATGGGAAGCATTGGAACTCTCAAAAATTAGCAGTATCAACTAAAACGGACATATATCCCCTTCTGGTTCATTCGTTCTACTCCCAGATACATATGCAATAGATGGGATACCTTTTGTCTGCCAAAAGCAGCCCTGCTCACAAAAGTCGCACAGTGAGATCAGCCTCCATACTCATCTCAGGAGAGGGATACATGAACCTTTGAATATTAACACAGGAGAACATCCCACAAACCACTGTGGCTTGCAACAGGGCAAGCCTGACTAACCTCATGTTGAGACATTGTAGTCAGACACAAAAGCACACATTCCATTTCTATGAAATTCCAGAACAGGCAAAATCATTCTTTCGTCTAGAGATCGGGATGGAGGTTACCTTGAGGTGGGAGTTATTGTTGGGAAGTAGGGTAGGAAGCCGGTTGGAAGCCGAGGAGTGTCCCGGATCAGGATCAGGGTTATGGATCCAGGATGTACATGCCTGTAAAAGTGCATTGGGAGGGACCTTAAGATCTGCATGTAGTTGTAACTCAGTTAAATACACACACACAGGAGTAAGTGCCTGAAGGAATTAAAACAAAACAATAATCGAGGTTAACTTCGTGTGGTAGGACTGTGACTGGGGCTGGTTTCCTTCCCTATACTCTTTTTGCTTCTCTCAACTTTTAAAATGAACACATACTATCCTACTTTTATCATCAGAACCAACCCATAAACATTTTTATAACAGAGAAGTTGCCATAATGAGAGAAATTAAGGCAAGAATAAAACTTGCATTTTATATATTTTATAAAATTGATTCATCCTGTTCAAAGTTCAGGTCAGCATGTTTTTCCTCATTTTGTACTTGTCATTCCTAAGTTTTAACTTATGGGAAGGAACATGTATAAAGAGTGGCTTACTATTTCATTTACAGAATAGATTTTTTTCTTTTTTCTAGAACAACATGTTATCTGTTTCCTGGAGGCCTTTTGTCTTTTTCAATGCATTCATAAAAACTGCCCCAAAGATTTAACTCATATGGCTTCGGGGAGAGGTCTTCACTGAAGATGAGAAGGGCCGTGTTGTCTCTCTGAACGTCACTGTGGTTTGTTCAAATTGGAAACAGCTGTGCAGAGGAAATGGCTCTCTAATTAGAACAATGTGTGAAGCAAGCCGAGGGAGGTGGGAAGGGTGACTGAATAGCTCTTGAACCAAGTTCTAAGACTTCAGGATAAGTTTTGTGTCTATGGGCTGATGTTGGGCACACATCTGTTTCCACCCACTGTGGACTCCTTGGGTTCAGAACAATGGACTTTTATCCAGATACGCCTCTTGAAAAAGTGTTGCCTCATCTGTTATGTTGCTTGTACTTTTAAATTGAGATGTTTTACTGAGATGTGTGTAGATTCACATGCAGTTGTAAGAAATACTTTCCTCATTGTTAACATTTTGTAAAACTACAGTACAATATTACAGCCAGGATCTTGACATTAATACAACCCATCCATCTTATTCAGATTATCCACATTTTATCTGTACTTGTGTGTGTGTGACAATTTTATCACATGTATAGCTTTGTGTGTCCCCCACCACAATCAAGAACTGAACACAGGGCTTCCCTGGTGGCGCAGTGGTTGAGAGTCCGCCTGCCGATGCAGGGGACACGGGTTCGTGCCCCGATCCCGGAAGATCCCACATGCCGCGGAGCGGCTGGGCCCGCGAGCCATGGCCGCGGAGCCTGTGTGTCCGGAGCCTGTGCTCCGCAACGGGAGAGGCCACAGCAGTGAGAGGCCCGCGTACAGCAAAAAAAAAAAAAAAAAAAGAACTGAACACAAGGATCCATCATATTGCCCTTTGGTAACTATACCCACCCACCCCCATCCTTAAAACTTGGCAACCACTAATCTGTTCATTTTCCAAATTTTGTTATTTCAAAACTGTTACGTAAATGGAATAATGTGTATGTAACATTGTGGGATTGACTTTCTCCACTAACTCATCATAACTTCCTGGGGAGTCATCAAGTTGTCCCATATATCAATAGCTCATTACTTTGTAGTGCTGAGTAAATACTCCGTGGAATGTGTGTTGTAGACCAGCAGTCTCCAACCCTTTTGGCACCAGGGACTGGTTTTGCGGAAGACAATTTTTCCATGGATGGAGTGGTCGGGGGATGGTTCAGGCAGTAATGCGAGCAATGGGGAGCGATGGGGGAGCGGCAGATGAAGCTTCACTCCCTCCGCTTACCTCCTGCTGTGCGGCCCAGCTCCTAACAGGCCTCGGACCGCTAGGGGTCTGAAGCCCCAGAGGTTGGGGGCCCCAGTTGTAGACTATTTAACCATCCACTTGATTAAATACATCTGAGTCATTTCCAGTTACTTGGCTGTTACAAAAAAAAATTGCTCTTCACTTTTGTATACTGTTTTACCGATGAAAATAAGTTTTCATTTCTCTGGGATAAATGCCTGAGTGTGTTCACTGGGTTTTATGTTACTTGCATGTTTAGGCTTATACGAAATTGCCAAATTATTTCAGAGTGGTTGTGGCATTTCACATTGCCACCAGCAACGTGGGAGTGATCCAATTTCCGTACTTCCTCACCAACCTTTGGTATTGTCACTATTTTTGTTTGTTTTAGCTGTTCTCATAGGTGTATAGTGAGTGACCTCTCATGGTGGTCTTAATTGGCGTATTCCTAATGGATAGTGACATCAAAAATATTTTCATGTGTTTATTTGCCATCTATATACCTTTATCAGTGAAATGTCTCTTTGTGTCTTTTGCCCATTTTTTGAACTGGATTCTTTCTTTACTGTTGAATTTTGAGAGTTCTTTATATACTGTAGTTACCAGTCTTTTTTCAGATGTGGCTTGCAAACACTTTCTCCCAGGCTGTATCTTGTCTTTTGATCCTCTTCACATGGGCTTTCATGGAGGAATAGTTTTTAATTTTTAAGTCCAATTTATTAATTCTTCCTTTGAGGATCACGCTTTTGGGGTCAATTGTAAGAACTCTTTGCCTAACCCTCCTCAATCCCGAAAATGTTTTACTATCTATTTGTTCTAAAAGTTTTATAGTTTTACATACATTTCAGCCATTATTTCATTGAATAATCTTTCAGTACTACTCGCTTTCTGTAATAATACAATCATTGGATCTTTTGCTAGTGTCCTGTAGGTCTCTGAGCTCTGTTCCTTTTTTCTTTTTCTGTCTATTTCTTTTGTTGTTCAACTTGGGCGAATTCTCTTGATCATTATGGTAGATAGGAATACTTTTCAAATTTCATGTAATCATATTCCTATTAATTTCGTTTAAACTCATTTCAATATGACACAGTTGCTGTCATGGCACATGACTGGTTATGAAATACTGTCCATAATTATATTGCTCAAAAAACTTCAAATGAAGACAATTATAAAACATGATATTATCAACAAAAACATTTTAAAAGAATGATTTCTACAGAACTATTTTTCATCTACTTAGGCAAGATTTACATTGGCCATAACATAATTGGAATTTTTTGAGAGAAATGGCTACTGTGATGGAATATTATCGTTCCTTAGCATGACAGCCTCATGGTGTAAGAGCTGTACTGTGCCAGTACACTCAGTACATAAGAGTGTATTGTACCTTCCACTCACAATGGCTGCTTCATAGAATGGTGAAGTGAGTAAATAGAAAAGGAATCTGTTGAGAGCTGAAACATCTGATAATTCATATATTTCACAGACATCATATATTTTCCCTTAGATTTGAGAGACCCATTAAGAAATTTAAAAAAGAAACTTGAAATACTTTTCCTTGGCAAGCCAGATAAGTGGACAAATGATAACATTTCTCTACAGACTTACACCTATTTTTCGATTTGCCTTCTAACCTTATGTGCTAAGAAAAAGAGAGATTTTATTTGTTTTTTTTTTTTAAACAAACCTGTAATTATTTAAGGGGAAGAGTCAACAGACCTTACTGGTTGAGTGGACATGAGTGCTGAAGGCAAAGGGGAGGCCTGGGGGAGATGGGAACATTTCAGCAAATATGAGGAACAACGGGAGACAAGCAGTTTAGTGGGGATTTTCATAAATTCTGTTTTGATCGTGTTGCTTTTGAGGAGCCTCTGAGACATCCGAGTGGAGACGTCAAGTGAGCATTGTGATCTGTGAGATGGCCCCCAGAAGAGAAGTCAGGGCAGGGAGTGCTGGCATGCTGGGGGTAATTGAAACCAGAGACTAGAAAGAACTGTTTGTTTGGGGGGAGCATGCAGGGAGACAGAAGAGGAGGGCTTGGATGGTCTTAAAGACTTCTTCATTCTGAGTCAGGAGGATGGTGAGGAGCCAGGAAGGGATATAAATAGGAACCTGCAGTAGGATGCCGTCAGGAGAGTGTGAAATTACAGATGCTGAGCACGGGGACTGTTTAAAAGAAACTATAAAACAAGAGACTGTTCTGAATAGTGCTGAAAGGGCTGGTTAAAAAAGCACCTCACCTCCCTCCGCCCTTTTCAAAAAAATTCTCAATAGGCCTGATTGGGGTAGATTCAAGGTGATTGGAAAGAGACGAAGTAGAAACAGAATAGATAAAACTTTCAAGGAATTTGACTTTGGAGATGAGAGGAGACAAAGAATACTATCTGGAGATGCTGTGGGTTAAGGGGAATTCAACTTTTTTAAAGGTAGTACTGCTTCTTGAGTTTGCTTTTTAACAGTATAACTGGAAAGTTCAGGAGACAGAGGGTAGTGCAAAAAGAGTGGGGGAAAGTGGGATTCAGGGAGAGGGCTCTGATTTAGACATCAAAGTGCTCACCTACCTCTTTCATACAAAAAAGAAAGAGGGAAGCGTGGACAACAATGCAAGCATTTTGTAGACTTCAAAGAAAGCAGAGAGGTTTACTGGCAGATGCATTTATGTTTTCTTTTCTGTGAAATTGAGGATGAGATCATCTGTTGAGTTTGTTTTTGTTGGGAGATAGTTGAAAAAAGTGTAGAAGGTATTAACAAGTGATTTTGGAGTTTGGGAGAGTAATTTGCTTAGGGAAATAGAGTATGAATACGTGGCAGTGCCATGGTTTCAGTTGAATTTAAAAAAGAGTATATTACAAATCCATTGTGTAATATAATATTGTGCATATTTTAATGTATATATATCAATGCGTGTGTGTATGTATACACATGCATAGATACACACATGATTATATACATAAATATCATACTGCCTAGATGGATAATATCTATGTATCTTTCTATGTAAATGTGCACAGAGAAATGTCTGGAAGCATTTGAATGCAAAGCATTGGTCAATGACATCATATATTTACATGTATACAGACCACCTTCAATGATGCATTCACATATCCATCTACATGATAAAATTTAAGATAGTTTCACTCTATTTCTTATAGTTTTATGCATTTTTGCACATTATGAATGAGCATGTACTGCTTGTTCACTAAGGCAAAGAAACAAGAAAAATATTCTGTAAGTTAAATTGACTATGTTATTGGTAAAATAACTGACTGCAATAACCTAACTCTATGTTTTTACCTTATAGTACTCATTCAAGTCTAAATATTCGGAGGGGCAATGTTTCAACAGGCCCCAACCTCTTTTAGGAGCTACGGCATGAAACCACAGTGACGTAGCTCCTATTTTATAAAACCTTACTTTCCTATAGTTCCCTTTTTACATACTGACACCAGAAAATATTTAATCAATCAGATCTCCTTTTTATGCTAGCTGCTACAAAGTACAGAGTCAATTAATTAATATCCATAGGATTCTCTGGCTGTATTTACCACAGCAGGTTGACAAAAATCTAATTCTGGGGTATAACTTTAGGTATTGGTCAGGAAAAGATTCTCTGATGTGTACCAAGTTTTGGAAACTGTTGATGAAATGGAGTTGAATATCAAGTCTGGGTGTTCTGGCTTTTTATTTTTACTTCCGGAGTTTTCAGAGCCTTTAAAAGGCTGAAAAGTAGAGTTTGCAGTATTTTCCAGGCTTCTTTGTCTCAGAAAGTGTCCGTGTGTGTGTGTGTGTGTGTGTGTGTGTGTGTGATGCACCTGCACGGGTACTGCCTCATGGAACATATTTAGCAAACTAGGGAATGCTGTTTGATACTGTATCTTAGTTTATACTTCTCCCTAAATTTTAAAATTCTTTCTATCTCAGATACTTTAAATTTATGTTATCTTGCTTACTTTTCTGTAGACAGTTTAATTTCTTTAACAAAGGAGAATAAGTAAACAACTTAGTATGTCATGATACCATAGCACATTTTTTTTTCATACCAGTGGTCAGGATTACCATAACAAGTCTTCTAAAGATGACATTGTCTTTTAAGTGATTTTCAATCTCCATGATAAAATTGAATTATATAATATATAGCTATATATTGTGTAATTTGATTATAATATGTCAATTATTAGATACATCAAAGGGCAAACTTCTCAAAATAATCAAAAAATACTGATAAAGACTTCAAGGAGATGTGGAATTCAAGAATTTTCTATCATTTTTGATTTATGACTACCTTGGTTATTTAAGAAAATAATAAATAAGCATAAAAATATTGTAAGTTGCAGTCCATTATTTAATCCTTTTAAATTAATTTAAGCATGCAATATTGGGTCATCAAATGATTTGCATTGAATCAATAAGGGGAAACCAAAGCATTGAAACAAATAGGAAAGAATGGACCCATGATAGCAACAACATAGCTGAGAACTGACAATTTTCTTCTTAGTTGTCCTTACATGTTTAGATATAAATATAGACACAGATATAGATATATAGACATCTATATATAAAGAATACCTAAGTAGTGCTCAACTGGGTCCAATAAATATTTCAAGTGATTTTCAAACACTCTGAATTTGGCAAAACAAAAGAAGTTTTAGCAGATCATTCTTCCTTGAATTTTATATTCTTTTGAATTGTAGGGAAAGTGAGTCCATGTGTTTCTGACTCTGAAACGTTTAACTCATCAAAACACTTGCTTTGTAAATAATATTTATTGCCCAAAACCTTTTGAGGTCTTATAGTAAGTTCCCTACCCAAAAATTTCGGGATAGGATTTACTCTGAAGAAACTAGTGAGAAAAAATGGTTCAAGATATTGGTTTGGAATATTTAAACCAAAGTTTAAATAGTGAATTATTCTTGGCAAATTTTTCCTTAATATTATATTTCTAAATTATAGTCTGTATTAAGAAAACATACACATTCATTTTTCTTGTTTCTGTAGATGATCTTCCTGGTTTATTCACTGTATGTAAGAATATACATTTTTAAATTCCTGGAGAACATAATATTGAAATAATGTCTAACCAAAATTATAGTTGAAAGGTAGAAAGGGACCGGGAAAAAGCAGTAGAAATTATATGTACAAAAAATGAGATTTTAACATGTAAATGTATTATCAGTAAATCCAAGATAATTCTTAAACAGTGGTCTTGCTTGAAATGTCTCATATCCAGATTTATGGAGCTACATCTAGGACTAAAACTCAGATATACAAAAATGTTTCCTTAGTCATTTTTAATTTAAATATAGCCATAGTTTAATATTTTATAAGCTGGAGGATATAATTATTTAATATCAAGCAAAAACTAATGCCCTAAATTTTAAAAGAAATGAAGCATATAAGAAAGCAAGTATAGATTTAACAAATTTCTGGGTTAGCTAAATTCTAGAGAGATCAAATTGATTTAAAAGATGTTACAGGCAAATGAGATGTAATAGAGTTAGGAAATTCAGACACATTAAAATGAATCTAAATTCATTTATTACTAGGCATTAATTACTTTAAAGAAGATTAGGTTTTGTTAAAATAGAAAAAACTATTATATTATGTTCTATAGCCTTACATATATTTCATAATATGTACATAATATATATCTACATATGTATATATTTTAACCTGACCTCCTTTCTTACATCTAATCAATATCCATAATAGAAAAATCTATACCTATGTTTATGTCTACACCTACATCTATATATGCAGACATATATGTGTATCTATCATATGCATAAATCTAGGTATAACCTTTTTTTTTTTTTTTTTTTGCAGTACACGGGCCTCCCACTGCTGTGGCCTCTCCCGTCGCGGAGCACAGGCTCCGGACGCGCAGGCCCAGTGGCCATGGCTCACGGGCCCAGCCTCTCCGCGGCATGTGGGATCTTCCCAGTCCGGGACACAAACCCGTGTCCCCTGCATTGGCAGGCGGACTCTCAACCACTGCGCCACCAGGGAAGCCCCAAGGTATAACCATTTTTTAATGGTTACATAATATTCTACAGTATGGATTGACCAAAATTGTTTTACTAATTGTTCCCTGTTTTTTAAAAAAAATCACCTTTTAATCCACTATCCTATCAAAGGATTTTCAGAAATTTTGCTACTTGCACCTATGAATAGTCTTGCAAATTTCTTCTCTTAACATATGAGGTGGTTTTTATTAAAAATACTACCAGGAGTGGAATTGCTGTTTCGTATGGAATACAAATATTGTACTTAAATAGAAATGGCACATTTTGTTCCATACTGTATGTACAAATTTACTCCCGATAGCAATATATAAAATATCCTGTTTAACCATACTCTCCTGTTATTTTCAGATTAAATTAGATGCCAAATGAATGAGATCTCATTGTGGTGTTGGTTTTATGTTCCTAACCACCACTGATGTTGAAAATTCTTTATATTTTTATTGCCTATCTAGGGTTTATTTTTTGTGAAATGTCACTACATATCTTTGGCCCACTTCTCTATTATATTTTTGTGCTTTTTGTATTAGTTTGAAGTATTTACATATTCTTTATGCTAATATTTTCTCTGTTGTGTGTATTGTGTATATGCCCTCATGGGGCACACAGTGCAGGGGCAGATTTTACATATCTGAGAAAAATGCTAATAAGAGAGACATGGGATTATACCAGATTATCATGGGGAGTTTGAAGTATTCAGGGAGGTCAGGGAAAGCTTTGTGGGGAAAATTACAATTTAGCTGATATCTGGGAGTGAGTAGGGGGTAGCGGTGGAAGAGGAGAAGCAATTTAGGTAGGAGGAAGAGCATATACACACACTGGAGGTCAGTCAAAGCAGTGTGGGCACCAGGGGCTGAGAAGCAGGGCAGCGGAGCTGGACCTTCGGGGGTGAGATGTGAAGAAGGCTGCTTGTTCCTCAGTGGGCTGACCACACAAAACCCTAAGGCCCTTTTAAGTGTTGTGGTGTTATCCTAAGATCAATGGGACATCAATGGACTGTTCTGATTGGGTATTTAACATCAAACTTGTGTTCTAAAAAGCTGCCTCTGACTATGGAATAAAGAATAGATTGTGAAATGTGCTGCCCAGTGGCCCTGGATATCACTTAGAAGACTTTTTTTTAGTAATACAGTAAGAAATGTTTGTTTGACCTGTGCTGTAAGGATGGGGGGTGAGAGAAAAGAATGTATTAGAGAAAAACTATACAATGAAATCAACAGGACTTGCTTTAGTAGAAGGTAAATTTGGCTCTAGGATGAGATCCAAGTTCTAAGCTACAAGTGATTACTAAGAAACTTGTTACGTTAAGCACTTAAAAGGAGAACTTAAACAAAAATCTTTTAATTAAATTACTATTTGTTACTATGAAACTGATGATTAACGAAAGCATTCGATGTCTAAGACTTCAGGCACTGGGTTAAGGATGTCTTCATTTGGATCCCAGATTCACCATTTATTCTCTCAAACCTCCATATCTCTTTTTGCCTGTACAATGGAGCTGCCAACCTCAAGTGGCTGTTGTGAGAATTAAGTAAAGTCATGAAAAAAAGTGCTTCATAGACATTTGGCACATCCCAATGAGCTAGATAAATATTTGTTATTATTGAAATTATTCCATTACTACCATTATTAACTGGGGAAAGTACTGTGATAAAAATTAATTTTAAACATACAAATAGAGGCAATATTGCAGTTTCTATTGATTCAAATGTTATTACCAGGGTGGGAAATTCCCTCTCCTTAAACATGAACATTCCATATAAATGGAGGATTTTGAGGGCTAATGGTAGGGAAATCTGTTTATCTTTGACATTCCCCAGGGCACCTGGGCAACTCTGAGCATCTCAACTGTTCACTTGTTTGCCTTTGGCTTACTCAAGGAACAAGGAAATCGTGAAGAGATGCTGTATCGATTTCTTGGATTAACACTGTATCATAAGTTATTATAGAGGTAATCAGAACATAGCAGATTTATTTCTAGGATGAATAGAAGAACATGGATTTCCATATTAATTGGTAACATTTACTAACTACAGATAACATATACTAATATTCACTTCAGATATCTTCCTATTGTTTCATTAGTCTAGAAATTAAACATTTTTTTGCTGTTTAAAATCCTCAGTTTAGTCATTCTACTAATTTTAAATTGTACAGTTTCAGCCCAAGTATTGTAATCGATCACTATGGGGTACCAATCACTACCTGAGCTTGCAAGGTGAGAGCTATACCAAATACTTGATGCTAATGTATGTGCTACGTCTTAATTCAGCTTTTTAGTTTAGGATAAAAAGAAATCAGGGGAAACGTGTTTGCCAATAACCCTTAATATCTTTCTCCTTAGAGCAATGATTATAAGATTCCATTTCAAGGGAATACAACGGTATGTACACTAAGCAGTTCAAATATGTCAATCCTTACTAATTTGGTCAAAGTCAAGGATTTTTAAAAAAGGGAAAAATCAGTCTCTGTTGAATTTCCTTTCATGCCTTATGTTAGAAATTTGTAAGACTGTCTTTTGCTAGCTCTCAGATAGTGAAATAACAATGAATTCTGCTCCAGGCGAGCTGCTTTCCAGGCCAACCTGTCAGGAGAGAGACAGACAGCTGAGGGTAATTCATTCTCGCCACTGGGTCTCAAGTGACTTGTGAAGGGATGTGGAATTTCTAAAATATAAATAGCATTAATTTACAGCAAGAAATAGAAAATGTTCTTCATGTTTGCAGAGAGGCAAAAGATGAGCTGTAAGCAAGGGAAAGCTAGCCAGATGGGATTTAGGAATTAAAATGCGGGAATTCTGTGATTCTAAAGGACACACCTTAATCAAGGATTACTTGGAGTAACTGATTCCTAGTGTTTTACACCTTTTATTCCTCAAAATGATCTCAGTATGCAAATAAATCATATGCAAATGAGCTTTGGATGAAGATATGAAAATAAAATATGCCAATGAAAATAAAATGGAGAGAACTAGAAATAGCCAAAATAGGCTCAAAGCTCTTTTTTGCTAATTAATTCAGCATGCAACTCACATTCCAGTAGTAGCAGAGAGACTGAGCCCACACTCAAACTGTCAGTGAATCCCAAACCAAAACTGGAGTCTGGGCTCTCATTAGGGTAGTGCTAGCAGAGCCGCACAATGAACTGACTTGCTGCCAGGGCACCAGTGTTCTCTCTTGCAGAGCTCCTGTGGGGAAGAAATCTGATACCACTTCACAGTGGCAAATGCTATTATTTCCAGTATTCATCCCATGGAATTCATCAATCTTTGTTTGTATTTCTAATACTAGTATATTGAAGTCCTCAGGAAAAATATGCAAAGATATAAATGAAGGCAAGACTCCAGCGGAGTTTCTTTTTTCCCTTCCCTTCTTTAGTTTTTGCTATTAATTCACATGAGAACGTGTCTCAGAACCGCTTGTCTTCAGTATGTCCTAGAACTAGCTCCCTTTGGGTTAATTTGGCAGAGCTTACTGAGGGAAGAATCATGAAAACACTCTTTAGATGTGAATTTGTCATCAAGGACAGACCAACGGGATGGAGAAGTAATGATGCCAAGTTCACACCTGCTTGTCCCTGTGTCACGGTAAGGCAACATCATGGTCTCGGACTCTGGATGTCCATGGTCATTTCATTCAACGGGCTTTCCTACCCATGTCACATGAAGCAGTTTGGGGCAACACATTTCCAGTATCAATGGGGACTAAGACTTGGGCTGCTTAATGACCATAAAGAAGTAAATGCACAGCTCAAGCCAATCTTGTTAGAATACAGCCTGCCCAGCTAGCAGGCTGGTAAAGAGTTCCCTTTCCTAGAAGTCAGGAGCCTGGTGTTAGTTAGCATGGGTATACACCTAACTACTCCAATCTTTTCCCATCTAACCCTTTAACTTAACTGCAGAAACTGGGTGTGAAATTTTATAAATACTCACAAAGCTGAATTTACTGCTCACGTTGTTAAATTTTTATTTGATTTTTCTGTTAAAGCTTTTATCTATGAATTGCCTATTTCTCATGTAATTTTGCAATTACATACTATATATATTTAATTTTTCTCATTTTTCCTCAATTGAGCAATACAAATTGATCCATAGCTAAGTGTATTGATTTTTCTTCTGTCATGTCCAATCTGTTGTTAAACTCATCCAGTGACTTATTCCAGGATTATATTTTAATGGAGAAAATACATTTGTAGTCTGATAATATACTCTATTAGACCTGCATGTTCTATTGTATTTTTCTAATCTCAGGTTACAGCTGTGAACCCCGCAGTCTGTAGTCACACGTTCTGTTCAGGTATGACATGGGTCAGACTGTGACATGACTTAGACCCACTACAGACAGGACACTTGGCAGATGGGGGTCTCCCTGTCCTCCTCCAAAGGCCCTCCTATCTGAGGATGACACCCTTGCCATCACCATCTGCCCTCTCCTGGTTATGAATGACACCAGTGTGTGACCATTAGCACCCCCAGTTCCCAGGGTAAGTCTTTTATCAATGTGTCTTAGTCCATTCTGTTACAGCAGCCCGAATGCACTGAGACAAGGATTAGCCTACATGTACTGAAAATTAAAATTACTACCATTTTCCCCATGAGACTGTGTCTTCGATGTCAGCAAATATATCTTGACTGACTGTTCTCCACCAATGTACCCTCATCTATGGCACAAGATAGTTTTCATTGACTATTAGTTGAACAAATACTCTCCCTCCTCTGACCATCTTAAGAACATTGTTGATCACTGCTCTCACACCCATTCTTCCCTAATCAGCACAGATTGTGTATTCATTATCCTGTACCATACAAGGCGCCTAGCAGTTACAAAAATGTTGGAAGGTAGCTCTTACCCTCTCAAGGAACTTACTGTGTCGGGCGAGAACACGACAGCCCTTGGCTCACAAAATGAGAAGTTTAGGGAGGAGAGCCACGGCAGGCATACCCGGGTTTAGCACCCGTTCATGCCTCTGACCCACTTCACCAGTTTGGCTCCTTTCCTGGCTCCATATGGCAGATTTTGGTATCATTAGTCTCCTATCTCTATGACAGCTAGTCCAGAGGAACAGAGAACTTCTCTACTCAAAAAACACACATAAAACTACAGGTCTCAGGTTTCACCTGCCCTATGGCCTTGCCTTGCATATGTTTTTATCCTGAACCAACCACTCTGGTTCGGGGGCTGACTGGTTTCCTTTAGACTTGTGCTCATTTCTGGATCCTGCCGCCGGACTCCACACCACCTGTGAATGTTAGTGAGAATATGGTAGGCTGGTGTTTCAAGGGCTCTCATGTGCTTTGTATTCACTTGAGGAGCTTATTAAAATGTGGATCCAGATTCAGCAGATGGAAGGCAGGGCCTGAGATTCTGCATTTCTAACAGGTGCGGGTGATGTGATACTGCTGGCTGGTGGCCACCCTCGGCCCTAGAGCAAGAGAGTGAGGAAGTATCCCCAAGAAACAACTGGGAGATTCCTGCTCCAAGAAGTGGGAGTGGATGGTGAGTGGCAAGAATAACAAAACGTGTTCAGTCTAAGAGCTGAGTGAGTTGAGAAGAAGGAGAACTTAGAGTAAATATGCCCAGAGTGCTTCTAGGCAGCGTCCCCTCCACAGCGCGGGCTGGAGAGCCAGCTGCCTGCCTGCCTGCCGTGGAGCCAGGGCTACCACTCTTAGCAGCAGGGACCTCGCTTCTCTGGGCCTTGGTAGCTTCCCCTGGAAAATTGAGACGATGTCACTTTTATGTTATAGGGCTGTCATGAGGATTAAACTATTAATATTTCTAAAATACTGAGAACAGTGTTGGGCATACAGAATGTGCTCTGTTAGTTTTCTCAAACAAAAATAAAGCTGGGGCTATAAAGAAGTAATTATCAGGCGTGTTTTTTAAAATGGCAGTATCTAAGGCTGGAGGCAGGGAGGCTTGTGAGAGAGAGGTGACTGGGTCTCACCCCAGGGTTTCTGACTCAGTAGATCTCAGGATGTGCTTGAAAAATGGTATTTCTAATGAATTCTCCACTGATGCTGATGCTGCTGGTCTAGAGGCCCAACTTTATGAGCAAGTGGGCTGGGACCCTGGGTCTCAAACTTGAGTGCATGTTGGATCAGGGCCGGGAAACGGATTAAATACATAAGTGGAAAAGATCTTAAACTCTGTATGATGGTATAGTTTAAAGTCTAGGCAGCTGAGAAAATTATACTGTGTCATGCTTTTTATTTCTCTAACTAACAGTTTTTACCCCTACGGCTTCTAATGCACAGTGGTGGTACAGGACAAGAAATATGACAAGGAAACAGAAGGACTTCCTTTGTGTTATATAGACTTGAATTACCTTTTCAGATTTTAAGCTCAAGAAATAGAACTCTTTCCCCTGAAAATCCTGATGATTTAATATTTTATTCAGTCTTCTAATTTTGTAATAGAAGTTGCCTAATTCATCTCCAGGTGGGACAGACTCAGTAAAGGAATGAGAATTAGGAGACATCTCTTCCACTTAAATCTCGGCCTCCAGCTCGTGGCTTTGCATACACCACTCATCCCCAGGAGAGCCAGGGTTCTCATCTGCCAAATGAAGAAGCAAACTTAATCATCTTTATATTTGACACCTCCTTTGGTGGCTCTCAAGACCCAGCAGTTCACTTTCTCCAAGAAAGACTCTAACTGTACAGAAGTAGAATTTGAGTAGCCCCTTCTGTTCCTACTTGGCCTACTTAGAAAACAGAAATAGACTTTCTAGTAATAGGACCCTTGTTCTAATTTGGGCCATCTATGTTCCTCCCAGGAATTTGGAATTTACACTGAAAAACAATAGGTACAGATTTCTTGGCCGCACTACCATGGCAACAGCAAAACCCTGAAGTGAAGATTTACAAGGTAGGCTGGTGTCCCTACACTTAAGGATTGGCAAAAACCCTTTCCCTACACTAAGTTTTTTTGCTTATATTGACTACAGTAGAGTCTTTTGAATGCAACACAACAGCAGCAAACTTTATTTCTGCGATCTCTTCATTCTCTGATAAATTTTTGTAACTTTGAATATGGATGGATTACATTGAACTTCTAATAGCTGTAAATATACTGAATAAAGGAAATTATAAGTATGCATGATATACCGTGGTCTTCATTAGAGCTTTATCCCATCCCACCCCAACTTTCCAAAGAATTCTTGGAAATATGAGAGGTAATTGAATTTTCCATCAAATATAGGATGGAGGTTTGAGTACTTTTATGTAAATTTCAAAGGACAGAATGTCCTGAGAGTGTAATGATTTGGAAATAATCCACTGCAGTGGTATGCTGAATACATACTAAACTGGAAAAGCTCCTGAAATCACCTCCACTTTTACAATATGCTTTTTGGGGTGATAGTTCTTCTAACCCCAGTAACTTATAATGATCATTTTCTTCCAATCCTAATGGCTTACATTTTTTCCCTAGGAGAGCTCAGCTTAGTAATCATTTTTTAAAATTTTTGCTCTATTTTTTAGTGTAAGTATACCTCTAGGAGCAAGAATGTATCTTTCAACCTTTCTAAAAGGGACTCTTCAGGAAAATCCCAGGCATTATTGGTAAGTGGATGTAATTTTAAATAGTCAGCTAGAGAACACAACATAAAGACCTAGAGAAAATAACATCAGATTTGTTAACAACTTGTTTGGAAAATTTGAAATTCTAACATGCATATAATGGAAGGAGGATCAAATAAAATAAATAAGCATTAATAGTCAAACAAACAAAACTCTTTAGTCCAAAGGGCCTAGTGCCACCAAATATATGCTGTTTTTTTTAGACCCTGTTACTCTCGTGTGTCTTATAAAGAATTCATGTCTCATTCCAAATCTAATTCTACCTCTTTTCCGTAAGAATCATTTGAAGAAGCTACATTAAAAACTGGCTGAACAAGAGAAGTGCTTATTGAACATTTGCTACATACAAAACACAATGCTAGTTCTTATGGACAATAAAAATGAACAAACAAAAAACTGAACATGACAGGTTTTATGTTCCAAGGATTCACAAGCCATTGATAAATCCATGAGAAGCAAGAGAGGAAGTGAATGACCTCCACAAAGGTAATTTTAGGATTCAAGGGAAGCTGAAGTATTTCAAAGCAAGCATTTTAAGGATGAAAAGGGATTCTGACATACAGGTTAACAGGAAGGCAAAGTTTTTCCAAGTGGATGGAATAAACATAATTAAATGTGAGAAGACAAGAGTAGTTTCAAGGAGCTTGTGGGTTAAGACATAGGGTGATCCACTTAGAGTTTAGAACGTTTGTACGTGGCAGGAGTGCGCATCAGAAAAGACAGGGAAGAGACTTCCGGGTAAGATGGCGGAAGAGTAAGACGCGGAGATCACCTTCCTCCCCACGGATACACCAGAAATACAGCTACACGTGGAACAACTCCTACAGAACGCCTACTGAACACTGGCAGAAGACCCCAGACCTCCCAAAAGGCAAGAAACTCCCCACATACCTGGGTAGGGCAAAGCGGAGAGATTCCCGCACAGAGGATCGGTGCCGAGCGGCACTCACCAGCCCGAGAGGCTTGTCTACTCGCCCGCCGGGGCACGCAGTGCTGGAAGCTGAGGCTCGGGCTTCGGTCAGAGCGCAGGGAGAGGACTGGGGCTGGCGGCGAGAACTCAGCCTGAAGGGGGCTAATGTGCCACAGCTAGCCGGGAGGGAGTCCGGGAAAACTCTAGAGCCGCCGAAGAGGCAAGAGACTTTTTCTTCCCTCTTGGTTTCCTGGTGCGCGAGGAGAGGGGATTAAGAGCGCTGCTTAAAGGGGCTCCACGGACGGGCGCGAGTCGCGACTGAAAGCGCGGAGCCCAGTGACAGGCGTGGGACGCTGGGGCTGCTGCTACCGCCGCCAAGAAGCCTGTGTGCGAGCGCAGGTCACTGCCCACACCGCCCTTCCGGGAGCCTGTGCAGCCCGCCACTGCCGGAGTCCCGGGATCCAGGGGCGGCTTCCCTGGGAGAACGCACGGCGCGCCTCGGGCTGGTGCAACGTCACGCCGACCTCTGCCGCTGCAGGCTCGCCCCGCACTCCATGCCCCTCCCTCCCTCCTGGCCTGAGTGAGCAAGAGTCCCCGAAGAGGCTGCTCCTTTAACCCTGTCCTATCTGAGCGAAGAACAGACGCCCTCCGGCGACCTACACGCAGAGGCGGGGCCAAATCCAAAGCTGAGACCTAGGAGCTGTGAGAACAAAGAAGAGAAAGGGAAACCTCTCCCAGCAGCCTCAGAAGCAGCGGATTAAAGCTCCACAATCAACTTGATGTACCCTGCATCTGTGGAATACATGAATAGACAACACATCATCCCAAATTGAGGAGCCAGGAGTCAGTGCTGTGCCTCTGAGGTGGGAGAGCCAACTTCAGGACACTGGTCCACAAGAGACCTCCCAGCTCCACATAATATCAAACGGCGAAAATCTTCCAGAGATCTCCATCTCAACACCAGCACCCAGCTTCACTCAACGACCAGCAGGCTACAGTGCTGGACACCCTAAGCCAAACAACTAGCAAGACAGGAACACAACGCCACCCATTATCAGAGAGGTGGCCTAAACTCATAAAAAGTCCACAGACACCCCAAAACACACCACCAGACGTGGACCTGCCCACCAGAAAGACAAGATCCAGCCTCATCCACCAGAACACAGGCACTAGTCCCCTCCACCAGGAAGCCTACACAACCCACTAAACCAACCTTAGCCACTGGGGACAGACACCAAAAACAACAGGAACTACGAACCTGCAGCCTGCAAAAAGGAGACCCCAAACACAGTAACATAAGCAAAATGAGAAGACAGAAAAACACACAGCAGGAGAAGGAGCAAGATAAAAACCCACCAGACCTAACAAATGAAGAGGTAATAGGCACTCTACCTGAAAAAGAATTCAGAATAATGATGGTAAAGATGATCCAAGATTCTATTTCCCAGATCCAAAATCTTGGAAATAGAATAGACAAAATGCAAGAAACAGTTAACAAGGACCTAGAAGAACTAAAGATGAATCAAGCATCGATTAAAAACACAATACATGAAATAAAAAATACTCTAGATGGGATCAATAGCAGAATAACTGAGGCAGAAGAACGGATAAGTGAGGTGGAAGATAAAATAGTGGAAATAACTGCTGCAGAGCAAAATAAAGAAAAAAGAATGAAAAGAACAGAGGACAGTCTCAGAGACCTCTGGGACAACATTAAACGCACCAACATTCGAATTATAGGGGTTCCAGAAGAAGAAGAGAAAAAGAAAGGGACTGAGAAAATATTTGAAGAGATTATAGTTGAAAACTTCCCTAATATGGGAAAGGAAATAGTTAATCAAGTCCAGGAGGCACAGAGAGTCCCATACAGAATAAATCCAAGGAGAAATACGCCAAGACACATATTAATCAAACTGTCAAAAATTAAACACAAAGAAATCATATTAAAAGCAGCAAGGCAAAAACAACAAATAACACACAAGGGAATCCCCATCAGGATAACAGCTGATCTCTCAGCAGAAACTCTACAAGCCAGAAGGGAGTGGCAGGACATACTTAAAGTGATGAAGGAGAAAAACCTGCAACCAAGATTACTCTACCCAGCAAGGATCTCATTCAGATTTGATGGAGAAATTAAAACGTTTACAGACAAGCAAAAGCTGAGAGAGTTCAGCACCACCAAACCAGCTTTACAACAAATGCTAAAGGAACTTCTCTAGGCAAGAAACACAACAGAAGGAAAAGACCTACAATAATGAACCCAAAACAATTAAGAAAATGGGAATAGGAACATACATATCGATAATTACCTTAAATGTAAATGGACTAAATGCTCCCACCAAAAGACACAGAGTGGCTGAATGGATACAAAAACAAGACCCATCTATATGCTGTCTACAAGAGACCCACTTCAGACCTAGAGACACATACAGACTGAAAGTAAGGGGATGGAAAAAGATATTCCATGCAAATGGAAACCAAAAGAAAGCTGGAGTAGCAATTCTCATATCAGACAAAATAGACTTTAAAATAAGGACTACTAGAAGAGACAAAGAAGGACACTACATAATGATCAAGGGATCGATCCAAGAAGAAGATATAACAATTGTAAATATTTATGCACCCAACATAGGAGCACCTCAATACATAAGGCAAATACTAACAGCCATAAAAGGAGAAATCGACAGTAACACACTCATAGTAGGGGACTTTAACACCCCACTTTCACCAATGGACAGATCATCCAAAATGAAAATAAATAAGGAAACACAAGCTTTAAATGATACATTAAACAAGATGGACTTAATTGATATTTATAGGACATTCCATCCAAAAACAACAGAATACACATTTTTCTCAAGTGCTCATGGAACATTCTCCAGGATAGATCATATCTTGGGTCACAAATCAAGCCTTGGTAAATTTAAGAAAATTGAAATTGTATCAAGTATCTTTTCCGACCACAATGCTATGAGACTAGATATCAATTACAGGAAAAGAGCTGTAAAAAATACAAACACATGGAGGCTAAACAATACACTACTTAATAACGAAGTGATCACTGAAGAAATCAAAGAGGAAATTAAAAAATACCTAGAAACAAATGACAATGGAGACACGACGACCCAAAACCTATGGGATGCAGCAAAAGCAGTGCTAAGAGGGAAGTTTATAGCAATACAATCCCACCTTAAGAAACAGGAAACATCTCGAATAAACAACCTAACCTTGCACCTAAAGCAATTAGAGAAAGAAGAACAAAAACATCCCAAAGTTAGCAGAAGGAAAGAAATCATAAAAATCAGATCAGAAATAAATGAAAAAGAAATGAAGGAAACGATAGCAAAGATCAATAAAACTAAAAGCTGGTTCTTTGAGAAGATAAACAAAATTGATAAACCATTAGCCAGACTCATCAAGAAAAAAAGGGAGAAGACTCAAATCAATAGAATTAGAAATGAAAAAGGAGAAGTAACAACTGACACTACAGAAATACAAAAGATCATGAGAGATTACTATAAGCAACTCTATGCCAATAAAATGGACAACCTGGAAGAAATGGACAAATTCTTAGAAATGCACAACCTGCCGAGACTGAATCAGGAAGAAATAGAAAATATGAACAGACCAATCACAAGCACTGAAATTGAAACTGTGATAAAAAATCTTCCAACAAACAAAAGCCCAGGACCAGATGGCTTCACAGGCGAATTCTATCAAGCATTTAGAGAAGAGCTAACACCTGTCCTTCTGAAACTCTTCCAAAATATAGCAGAGGGAGGAACACTCCCAAACTCATTCTACGAGGCCACCATCACCTTGATACCAAAACCAGGCAAGGATGTCACAAAGAAAGAAAACTACAGGCCAATATCACTGATGAACATAGATGCAAAAATCCTCAACAAAATCCTAGCAAACAGAATCCAACAGCACATTAAAAGGATCATACACCATGATCAAGTGGGGTTTATTCCAGGAATGCAAGGATTCTTCAATATACGCAAATCAATCAACGTGATACACCATATTAACAAACTGAAGGAGAAAAACCATATGATCATCTCAATAGATGCAGAGAAAGCTTTCGACAAAATTCAACACCCATTTATGATAAAAACCCTGCAGAAAGTAGGCATAGAGGGAACTTTCCTCAACATAATAAAGGCCATATATGACAAACCCACAGCCAGCATCGTCCTCAATGGTGAAAAACTGAAACCATTTCCACTAAGATCAGGAACTAGACAAGGTTGCCCACTTTCACCACTCTTATTCAACCTAGTTTTGGAAGTTTTAGCCACAGCAATCAGAGAAGAAAAGGAAATAAAAGGAATCCAAATTGGAAAAGAAGAAGTAAAGCTGTCACTGTTTGCAGATGACATGATACTATACATAGAGAATCCTAAAGATGCTACCAGAAAACTACTAGAGTTAATCAATGAATTTGGTAAAGTTGCAGGATACAAAATTAATGCACAGAAATCTCTGGCATTCCTATATACTGATGATGAAAAATCTGAAAGAGAAATCAAGGAAACACTCCCATTTACCATTGCAACAAAAAGAATAAAATATCTAGGAATAAACCTACCTAAGGAGACAAAAGACCTGTATGCAGAAAATTATAAGACACTGATGAAAGAAATTAAAGATGATACAAATAGATGGAGAGATGTACCATGTTCTTGGATTGGAAGAATCAACATTGTGAAAATGACTCTACTACCCAAAGCAATCTACAGGTTCAATGCAATCCCTATCAAACTACCACTGGCATTTTTCACAGAACTAGAACAAAAAATTTCACAATTTGTATGGAAACACAAAAGACCCCGAATAGCCAAAGCAATCTTGAGAACAAAAAATGGAGCTGGAGGAATCAGGCTCCCTGACTTCAGACTATACTACAAAGCTACAGTAATCAAGACAGTTTGGTACTGGCACAAAAACAGAAAGATAGATCAATGGAACAGGATAGAAAGCCCAGAGTTAAACCCACGGACATATGGTCACCTTATCTTTGATAAAGGAGGCAGGAATGTACAGTGGAGAAAGGACAGTCTCTTCAATAAGTGGTGCTGGGAAAACTGGATAGGGACATGTAAAACTATGAGATTAGATCATTCCCTAACACCATACACAAAAATAAGCTCAAAATGGATTAAAGACCTAAATGTAAGGCCAGACACTATCAAACTCTTAGAGGAAAACATAGGCAGAACACTCTATGACATAAATCACAGCAAGATCCTTTTTGACCCACCTCCTAGAGAAATGGAAATAAAGACAAAAATAAACACATGGGACCTAATGAAACTTAAAAGCTTTTGCACAGCAAAGGAAATCATAAACAAGACCAAAAGACAACCCTCAGAATGGGAGAAAATATTTGCCAATGAAGCAACTGACAAAGGATTAATCTCCAAAATTTATAAGCAGCTCATGCAGCTCAATAACAAAAAAACAAACAACCCAATCCAAAAATGGGCAGAAGACCTAAATAGACATTTCTCCACAGAAGATATACAGACTGCCAACAAACACATGAAAGGATGCTCAACATCTTTACTCATTAGAGAAATGCAAATCAAAACTACAATGAGATATCATCTCACACCAGTCAGAATGGCCATCATCAAAAAATCTAGAAACAATAAATGCTGGAGAGGGTGTGGAAAAAAGGGAACACTCTTGCACTGCTGGTGGGAATGTGAATTGGTACAGCCACTATGGAGAACGGTATGGAGGTTCCTTAAAAAACTACAAATAGAACTACCATATGACCCAGCAATCCCACTACTGGGCATATACCCTGAGAAAACCATAATTCAAAAAGAGACATGTACCAAAATGTTCATAGCAGCCCTATTTACAATAGCCCGGAGATGGAAACAACCTAAGTGTCCATCATCGGATGAATGGATAAAGAAGATGTGGCACATATATACAATGGAATATTACTCAGCCATAAAAAGAAATGAAATTGAGCTATTTGTAATGAGGTGGATAGACCTAGAGTCTGTCATACAGAGTGAAGTAAGTCAGAAAGAGAAAGACAAATACTGTATGCTAACACATATATATGGAATTTAAGAAAAAAAAATGTCATGAAGAACATAGGGGTAAGACAGGAATAAAGACACAGACCTACTAGAGAATGGACTTGAGGATATGGGGAGGGGGAAGGGTAAGCTGTGACAAAGTGAAAGAGCGGCATGGACATATATACACTACCAAACGTGAGGTAAATAGCTAGTGGGAAGCAGCCGCATAGCACAGGGAGATCAGCTTGGTACTTTGTGACCGCCTGGAGGGGTGGGATAGGGAGGGTGGGAGGGAGACGCAAAAGGGAGGGGATATGGAAACATATGTATATGTATAACTGATTAAATTTGTTATAAAGCAAAAAAATAAAATAAAATAAAATTTAAAAAAAAAAAAAAAAAAAAAAAGAAAAGACAGGGAAGGAATTGCTAACTAAAGAGGATGACTTTTACATGATATGCACAGCAAGCTTCTGAAACAGCACAGGGTCAGGGGACAGTGAGTGTTAAGTGTACCTCTGGCAGTGCTTCCTTGCCTTGAACAATTCCAACTTGCTATGCTAAGTCTTTCCAGTGCAGAAATAAACAGAAATAAACTCACAAGGATGTGCTGTGAAGATCAGGGAACATTTTTATTTCTACCTATCCTTAATAGATCAATATTGAAATGTCCTTTGTAGGAAATCTGTGTCAAGCTGATCCTTCTTCTCAATCACAGTAACAGCCCTATTAGGACATGCCTATACACATAAATAAATCATAAATAAGTCATAAAGTCTTTAAAATCTACCACCAAGCCCATTAAGATCTTTCTCTTTTGACCTTGGAGAAAATCTTTCTCAACAACAGGGATTCAGTCCCTGTTGTACAATGAGTGTGAATCACTGCCTAAGTATATACTAACAATCGAAATACTTTGAGTTCCAAACTTCAGTGTGCTTTAGATTTGTTGTATTATGCTGGGAAATGCCTTTGCATTTCTCTTTTCTGGTTCCTCCATCACTAAAATGGTGTTAATAAAAGTCATCACCTGTCTGCCTTCCAGGGATGTTGTGAAGATAAACTCACATCTTTAGTCAAGCACGCAGCTAATAGAATTCTCAATAGTAACTGTATTAATAACCATGACAGCAGCAAGGAGACGTTATCGCGCTGTGGGTATTATAATTTATTGTCCTGGGAACTCAACTCGAGGTCTGCAATTACAGAAATCTACGAGGAGGTGAAGTTTTCACTGGTACTCTCTTTGGAGACGTCTGTTTCTCTAGCTTTTCCACAGAGATTAGAAATGTTTTTCTGCATTTGGGAAGGTGGGGAAAGAGTTTATTCTCTCTCACTGCCTTACATTTAATAATAAATGATGGTACATCCTGCTTGTGTCCAAGCATAATACACTTTTTAGGATAAAATAGGCTGGTCACCTTATTTTTCTTAGAATTTGTCTTTTAAAACATTGACAGAAATTGTAATGGAATGCACACAGGATCGATCCATCTGTAGGCAGCAGGATTTGCTGAAGGCTAAAGCCCTATATCCTTTCCTTGACATGCCTCCCGGTATGACATTTTCAGGATTCAGTCTTCAGGGATGGAGGCACTGTTTTGTGAGAGAGGCTCACACACTGGTAGGGTTTGTTGGGGTGGCAATACGGCCAGAGGAGGTGAGGAGGTGCAAAGCTGCTCCACCTACGTGGGTCTGCAAGGGCCACGCGATCCAACTGCTCTAACAGACGCTCCCGGCAGCTTCGCCCAATACACGTTTCCTTCCTGCTCACGTGGCTCTTCAGGCAGTGTCTCCAGGACAGCCTCCTTTGTGATGTTCCAGAGACCCAGACCCCTCTACTGTGTGCTGCTGCTCTCTCCTGGGACCCCGAGTCCTTCCTTCAGCCTTCAGATGGGCAAAGAGAGGGTGAGGACTCTGTGAGAAAGGTTTGGTGGCTTGACCATGAAATGATAACATTCCCCAGGCCAGAGCTCAGGTGGATGACCACCTCTGACTTCGAGGGCAGTGGGGAAATAGTTCTTGCTGTGTTTCCAAAAGGTAATCTCATTAGTCTCTTTCACAGGCCCTAGGATATAGTAAGAGCATGTATAGGTTTTGCTGTCAGACAAACCACATATCTAGCTATTCTACTAGACGTATGACCTTGGATGACTTGTTTGATATGCTACATAATAGCTGTCCACTCCTCTTTGCCTTCTCCCTTTCTCCCACTTTCATTTTTTAAAAAATATCTCAGCCATTTTTTCTTTAGGGACCTTCCTCATAGGGTAGTGTTGAGAATTATATTCAGTAAAGCATATAAAAATCACCACTGTGTCTGGGACCAGACATGCTCTCAAGGACTCATTACTTGCCATTATTTTTATGTACCCTGGAAATCTTTGGGGTGGTGGTAACCAAAGTGGGTTCAGAACCTGAGTTTCTCTCTTTGTCATATGACTAGAATGAGTTAAAAGAGTTTCATTCTTTTAGGCATCAAATAATGATGATATTAAATGTGTATTAAACTACACCCATGGTCCTGAAAGACAGTATGTGGAGAAAATTGGAAGCTGCAAAATTCAACTGTAGTTATAGCATTCCTTACATATGTCGTTTCCTTTTCAAATGTTTTGAAGAAAATGTATCAGTGTAAGGAAATGAGCCATTTTAAAATAATAAACTGCATGAGATCCTAGTATCTTTTGGGATTTGAGCTTATATGCTCTTCAGCCAGTCTATCTAGACTAATTGAATCCGCTTAATTGAGCTACAAATCTATGAGGATGAGTTCTTAAGGGATTTTCCAAACATCCTGCTTACAGATAAATCAGAATGATTACAAAGTAGTCCTTCTGACTGTGCTTGGCTGCAGGAGACTATGAAATGAAAAACAAGATGAGAGGAAATGTGCACACTCTAAAATATGGAAAAGAGTTGGTGCAGGTTCAGGATTAGCTGTGCACAGATGTTGCTGTTGGCTCCTGGTTAAAGAATGTTTTCTCACTTTAAATCTGAATGATGATCTTATGTCTCCTGGAAATGGGACATAGATTGAGATATCTTCGCTATCAATTGGCCTTCTTGCTCTACTACTAAAATGTTTAAAGTGTTCTGAACAAATAGTAATTAAAGATGCAATTCTTTTGGAAAGGAAGATAAGTCACAGAACCCTGAAGTTAATGTAATTTCTCAGCACACTTTATCATCAGTATTCTGAGATCTACCCACAGCTAAAATTCTTGGAATGAAGCTTTCTGAATTTCAAAATGCTTATTATTCTACCAGAAAAAAAAAAAAGAGATGTGGTTAAAAACCAGGTGTTAAGAGGCCAGCTGACATCAAAGTTTGGCTGTTCCTTGGCATTTTAAACACTATGAATGATGTAAACTCTGTTTTCTGAAAATGCTTCAAGGAAAAGAATTAGTGGTCTAATCTGATCTCTAACAACTACATCCTTCCCATTTTCTTTCACTATTTACAGATACAAGAAATGGAAGTCAAGTATTTATAATTTGTCAAGCCAAAATATGAAACTAATATAATTAATTCCATTGTTAGATGAAATTTCATTTATACACCTGAACAAATGACTTTGTTTCTTTAGCTTCAGTATTCTGGGTTGTAGACTTTCTTATATTTTAACATGCAACCTAGTAGTAAAAGAGATTAGTCTTTCTGCAAAATAATAATGTTGCTACATTTGAATATTCTATTTCTTAACAGTAGAATATTTTCTTTGAAAAATTAAACTTCAGTATCAAAATGGGCAACATAAGTAATGGGTTTATAAAAACAGAATCCATCCTTTTCCCAAACACATGTTACCTATAAGAACATAAAGAGGATCTACACACAAGCTTTTCAAATAATTTTTTTTTACAGTTTATTTTAAATATTGATCATAAACCAGGTTGGGAAACTCATACCTGGCTTGAAGGGGATGTCTTTGAGACTTAAAATGTCCCAGTGAAATATTATCCCCTGACACAGTTAAATTAAATTTCATAAAGTTCATCCACTAGCCTCTTGGCCTCTACTTCCAAATTTGTTTTATCATATGTACCATAAATTGAAAAGCAACAGGAAAAATCATGCTGAGCAGCTGTCCTGCTTACATAAAAATTATGAGAATGAAATTAACTACAGTTTATGATTCTGTTTCAGTCCTGATGATGAAGAAGCCACATTATAAAGGAGATTTCCATTGCTGCCATTTACAAATACCCAGGAGGACACGTGCGTTGATGGTGTAAAACATGTTCTCTACACACACATAAGTAGGCAGAATAAGGCATTTAGATTCCACAGACTGCCTATGAGAGGGACTAAAAGACCTTGAAAAACCAATGTTTTCTCACAAATTCACATAACTCCTTAAAATTACCCCTATTATTTACAGCTTTGGCTCATATCATTTTAGGGCCTATGAGATCTTCAGTTGAAAAAATATAATAGCTTATATTTGTAGGGTGAATTGCATATAATGAAGCAGTTTCATACCTATTCTCTCTTATGATCCTCATACCTTAGTTTTATAAAGACAAGGGCGGAAGAGAGTTCAATGGAGATGAATGGGCCCTGAAAAGCACATGACTGAACCCAAGGATTTTAATCTAGGCTGCTCTCTCTTTTATGATGACAATGATATCTTTACTCATATTTCATTGTATATATTAATGTGTCTTATCTGGAAAAGCTAGGAAGGTTCATTTTGATGGAGGGAAAAAAGAAATAATGCAAAGCACTGATCCATGCCAGGAAAGACAGGCCAGTTTGAATGGGAAGCTCAGGAAAAGAGACAAGGTGACAAAAAGTAGAGGAGAAAGGACACCTTTCAAATACCCTGAACAAAATAATTCCACTTAAAACAACTACAAATGCTGGAAGAAAATTTAAACACGCACACTCTCTCACACACACACACACATACACACACATTGCATTACTCAGTTGTCAAGAAAGTGAGGCATTCTGAAAAATGCAAACAAATGTAAAAATGTGAATCCAAGAGAAAGCGAAACATTTAATCTGCATTTCACTCTTAGATATCTGATAAAACCTGGTGAAATGAGTTTTGATTTAAAAACTGAAGACAAAGAAGGGGCATGACCAAGGGACAGAGTCTGAGAGTACCCTAGAATTTACATGTCAGTATAATGGTGCTCTGGAGACAAACCTGCCCCACAGATTAAAACAGGAAAGGGCCTTGGTCCAGGTTACAGGAAGAGTAAAATCACCTCTTAGAATTCATAAGACAAGCCAACCAACATATGAAACTAAGTTCTGAATTTACACCATCTGTGTGGAAAACAAAACGTCTCCTAAAGAAATTTATTGTTGCCCTAGGTTTACGGTACACATAAAAGAAAATGCAAACTCTTTTGGAGGAATAGCCCTTCAACCTCCTCTGCAGAGTATTCTCACATATAAACTTGTAAGAAAGGTGAGATTACAGTTAAAAAGAAAATCGCAAGACACAAGAAAGCAAGCTAAAGAGGTTATTAAAAATAAGATTAAAGAGCAAGAGGAAAAACATTTAAAAAACAATTTAAAGACTAAAATCTAGACCTGAAAAACAAAATGAATGAAAAAAATCAATGGGTATAACAGGAGTTTAGAACTAGTTGAAGAAATAATTACACAAATGCAATGTATATCTGAAAATTTTTTAAATGGCAGAAAAGAGACAAAAGGTTGAAAATGTGACAGATCAACTAAGAGAAACAGACAACAGAGAAAGAAGTCTAAAGTCTGAATTGGAGTTTCTGAAGGACAGGCTGGAGGAGAGAAAATCTTCAGAGAGAGAATGGCTAAGAAATTTCCAGAAGTCTAATAAGTGTGACTACTCACGTTCAAGATCTCAGTGAATCCAAACCAGAAAAAAAAAAAAAAAAAACAGTCAAATACATAAAAAACATAAACCCCCAAAACAAAGAGACGATATTAAGAATACTCATTAAAAAGGAACTCCAACAAGACAAAACTAAACAAAGAATACTTTAAAAATAGACAGCAAGGAGGTTGAATGTATCCTCTCATCAACAGCAATGGAAGCTATCAACCTAAAAGTTTATTTTCAACAAAACTCTCTTAAAATAAAATTTAAAAGGTGATTTTCACAAAACAAATAGAATATACTTTAGTCATCAAGAATGTAAACACAGATGTAAGATGAAATTAGATGTAAGATGATATGGTGGGCAATGAAGCTTGTAAATAAATGTTTAAATCTAAATATCAGAAATTTACTACTGACAATCATAAAATAATCTAAATTTTCAGGTAGAAATAACAACATAGTACTAAAACATACAGCAACAATACCATTAGTCAGGGTTGTGGACTATTCTAATGGTTATGTAGTACTATCTCGTTTCAATTTGAAATTCCCAGAAGATAAATGATGTTCAGCATTTTTTTCAGATGCTTATCTATCACCTGTAAACCTTCTTTGATGTGGTGTCTGTACAGATTTGTCCCATTTTTTAACTGAGATGCTTATTTTCTTACTGCTGAGTTTAAATATTTCTTTGTCTATTATGAATAGAAGTCCTTAACCAGATATGTGTTTCAAAAATATTTTCTTCTAGTCTGTGGCTTGTCTGTTTTATACACTCAAAAGTATATGCTGAGAGCAGAAGTTCCAAATTTTAACGAAATCTACCATCAATTTTTTCTTTAACGGATGGTGCTTTTTGTTACATCTAAAGTAACTGCCAAATCCAAAGCCACTTAGATTTTCTTCAATGTTATATTCTAGAAATTGTATAATTTTGTTTTACATTTAGATCTGTGATCCATTTTAAGTCAATTTTTTATGAAATGTGTAAGTTTTGTGTCTTGATTCACTTGTTTGATTGTGGATGTCCAGTTTTTCCAGCAGCACTTGTTGAAAAGACCATCTTTTCTCCATTGCATTGCCTTTGCTCCTTTGGCAAAGATCAATTAACTATATTTATGGGCTCCCTATTTTGTTCCATTGATCTACATATCTATTGTTTTGCCAATACCGCAGTGTCTTTATCATTGTAACTAAGTCTTGAAGTTGAGTAGTGTAAGTCTCCAATTTTGCTCTCCTTCAGTATTCTGTTGCCTATTCTGGGTCTTTTTCCTCTCCACATAAAATTTAGAATCAGTTTGTTGATATCTACAAAACAACTGCTGTCATATGGTAGTTCTATTTTTAGTTTTTAGTTTTCTAAGGAACCTCCATACTGTTCTGACCTGTGACTGGAGGACGGGCTGCATCTGGCCAGAGCTGAGGCTCTGGAGGCACAATGGACTGGACGACCAGGAAGTGCAGGGGGGCCAGGAAGCCGCAGGGCGGCATGTCCATCCATAGAAGCCAACTACAGCCTGCCCGGGGGCTCTGGGGAGTCCTGGTGAAGGTGAAGAAGCAGCCACCTGCCCGCCCACCAGTCCCCACCCAGCAAACTCAGTGATGGGCCAAGACAGGTCACAAGCTGCTCGGAGGTCAGGCCAGCCCACTGTTCAACAGTTCATTGATGGTGTTGGGCTCCTGGGACGAACCCCGCCAGCAGTCTTTCTTCTCTCACGAAAAACCTGCCACTAAACTCCTGGCCAAGCCCATTTTCCTCGAATGAAAGTCTGGCTGCAAAGGGGCCCCAGGGCAACGGGAGACCAGGCGTTGCTCGGCCTGTGAAACCTCAGTCGGGCCTTGGAAACCATTCGTGGCATCAGGGGTCTCAAAACCGGCATAATTGGAAACCAGCTTACCTGAAACCAATTCCTGCATCATCAGAGCATCTTCTCCTCCTTCTCTTCTCCCCTGCGTCCGCACCGGCCTGGGCGCAGAACCTCGTGATTGCGCTGAGAAGAACGACGTCCTGCAGAAGAGATGCTGGAGCGCCGGCCACCGCGGAAACGCTGAGCTTTTACCACACGCTGCACTGTTTCTTCCCAAAATGAAATCTGACCAAATCGAAGTGGCCGCGTGGCCTGAACTGTTCTAAGGAACCACAGGAAGATGTTGAGAAACACCAGGCGGCCGGCGGTCTGAAAGGAATAGCGGGCTTAGGCTTCTGACCCGATGACTGAGGGTTATAAATCCGGGGAGCACAAATCAGTCCTCTTCCCGAAGCAGCCTGCTCCCCCCGGGAGCTCCCTTCACCTTCGTGCCTGGCCCGCTGCCCGCTGCCCTGGGGACCCGGCCCAGCTGGAGGCGTAGGCTCCACCGCTGCCACACAGCGAGCCCTTCACAAAACCCTGGGCAGGAAAGGCAGCGGACCGACTTCCGGCCCCCGACTTCCGGTCCGCCCTGCAGGGCCCCAGCGGTTAGGTTCTGCTCCCCAGCCAGGCAGGCTTGGCCTGCAGTGTCTCTCGTGATCGCTGATAATATAGATGAGATTTACTGTATGGAATTGGTTCATGTGATTATGGAGGCTGATGAGGCCCACAATCTGCAGGATGGTCAACAAGCTGGAGATCCAGGAGAGCAGATGGTGTGGCTCCAAGTAGGAAGGCCCTCAGGCTCCAGACCCAAGAAAAGGCTTCTTTCACTTGGAGTCCCAAGTAGATGCAAAAGGCAGTGTCCCAGTTTGAAGACTGCCAATAGAATTCTATCTTACGCAGGGAAGGGTCTGCTTTTTTGTTCTATTCAGGCCTTCAACTGATTCGAGGAGGCCCACCCACATTGGGGAGCGCCCTCTGCTTTGCTCAGTCTGCTGATTCAAATGTTAATCTCATCCACAATCACCTTCACAGACAAACCCAGAATTATATTTGACCAAGTGTCTGGGCACCTTGTGACCCAGTCAAGTTGACATGAAAAATTAACCATTACATCATCTTTTTAAAAAAATTAAATTGGAAAAAGAAATACAAATGAAAGAGAAGAGGAAGAAATGCATGTGCAGTCCAATATCAAATAGGTTTCTAGTCGATGGCTTCTTATTCATTTCTTGCTTATTCAACTATATTTAGCCACATTTTACTGGGTTTATTTTCTTAATCCCACTTGTCATGCTATTCAATGAGCAATGACAATGTGCAGGTATCGACAACTGTTGAAATTGTGGTTTCAGTACTGAAACATGCTCTAATTTGAAATTTTTATATTAATCAAAATTGTCAAGATGAAGTTCAACAGATATAATGGACATGTGTAAACTACCTGGTTTATTTTATCAAAGTACTATATATATCTAGGGGTCTTTATATAACGTTTTTAATCTTGACCACCTATGAGATTCTTTTTACAATACAATTTACACCATTTTGAAAAATATTACAGTTGGGGATAGCGGGATGAGTAGGACAGGAGACCTACTTTTAATAAAGATTAAAATCGAATACAGGTAATGCTAAGGATACCACCTGTGCATATCACACACATGTTAAGTGCTATGGAAAATAGTATTTTACAAAGCCAAGCTTTTTATAGAAATATTAATAAGTATGAAGTTTACATTTTACTTGGGAAATCATGTTTTTGTTTATTCTTTGTAACATCTATTATTACTCTCTAACTTTTTGATTATTAGTTCTATGTCTCAGCTGTTTATTTTCAGCTGTTTATTTTCACTCTTCTCTCGCCATCTTTTTCTGTTTACAATATAATTAAAGAGGTAATACGAACTATAGAGTACTGCAAAAATATATCTTAAGATTGTGGACTTAATCTTTTATTTAAGATATAGTCAATGAAAGATTCTAGCTTGGTTGCTAAATTTTGTATGGTTAGAGCTTCATTCACAAAAGGAAAGGATTAAAGATTACTCTTTTATTTTAATTCATAAAATAGAAATTATTTCAAGCATACTTAATGTGTAAAGTGTATATAACAGAGAGGAAAGAATTCTAATTACATGCTTGACTTGAGGAACTTAATTTAGTTGCCTGAGAAAAGTTAGTTTGATAAAATATTTTTGTTGATGTAATTTCCACAGACCAACATAGTTGGTACTTTCACTTATAGACTGATTAATTGGTGACAACTGATTTTTTTATTTTTATTTCTAAAAAGTAATAATAGATATGTTACAAAGAATAAACAAAAACATGATCTCCCAAGTAAAATTTAAACTTCATATTTATTAATATTTCTATAAAAAGCTTAGCTTTGTAAAATACTATTTGGCTAATTGTAGTTCTGAATGAGAAAGTTAAAACACTGACTCTTCCTGGGAAAATATAGGAGGAAATCTCCATTGCCTGGGTTAGGTAAATATAACACATTAAGCAATAATCATAAAGTTTAAAGAAAAAGATGCATTGGTCTCCATTCAAACTAAGAAATTCTGTTTATTAAATCATGCCAGGAGCATGAAAATATAAGCTACAACATGGATGGATTTTGCTTCCAAATGTGACAAACTAAGTCTCTACCAGATAACCCTCTGCAAAATGCAACTGAAAATCTTGGACATAATAGGAAAAGCAACTACCTGAAGAGTGAACAGCAACAGAAAGACTCTGGTGAGGAATGCACACTTTGAGAGGATTAGAGCCTGGGAGTAATCAAGGTTCTTTTGCTTGTAGCCTTGGGCCAAGTTCAGTCTCTGTGGCACGTTCCGTCTTCCTGGCCAGAGACACCTGGAAAGTGGGGTTGGGAAACACTGAAAGCTGAAGAGAGGGGAAGAATCCCCCAAATATTTCTACCCACATCTCCGACTGACCCCTGAAACCACATGTATAGGATGGACTGAAAACATCTCGGCTAAAGACAAATGATCTGGGCTAAGACCCAGCTGCCTCCTAAGGAATATAGTTTACAGCTCAAGCTCAGCGAAGAAAATTATTTGCTAAGACATATGAAGCAATATTCATCAGAGAACTCTTACAGGATTCAGAATCTCCTTAAGTTAATATTCATAATACCTAGGGTATAATCCAAGATTAATAGACATATCAGGAAAATAGAACACATTCTCAGAAGAAAATCAATGGAGTCTGATCCTGAGATGAACCAGATGTTTCAATTAATAGATAAAAATTTTAAAGCAGCAGTTATATGTATTTTTAATAAAGAAAACATATTTTCAATGAATGAGAAAGAATAAGTATTAAGAAAGAAGTAAAAATAATGAAGTTTTATTTTCATTTCAAATGTCAATTCTGCAAAGAAAAATAGAATTTATGGAATAAAATATTCACACACAATAAAATTGCTAAAATTAAAAAGCAGTTAACACTAAGTGCTGAGGAGGATGTGGATCAGGAAATCTCATACATCACTGGTGGGGATGAAAAATGATCTGGAAGTTTCTCAAAAGTTAAACGTATATTTAACAAGTGACTCAATAATTCTATTCCTCGGTATTTACCAAAAAGAAATTAAATTATGTCAACAAAGACTGGTACATAGTAGCTTTATACTTAACAGCCTAAACTAAAGTCAACTCCAATGCCCACTAACAGAACAGATCCACAAACGTGGTCTCCTCACAATTATAATAGTATGCAGCAACAAAAGTGAATGTCTTACTTTTATTAATAACATGTATATCAAAAAAGAAAATAACATGTATATCAAAAGAAAATAACATGTATATCAAAAACACTTTAACGACTGAAGGAAGACAGATACAAAAGAAGATACGTTATAATTTCTTTAGTATCACATTCTGAAACTGGCTAAACTGTTTTGTACTTATAGATTGCAAAGCAATGTCTACGTGGGTTTGGGATAGAGGAGCTAATGATGTTGTGAAGCACAAAGGGTCTTTGTGGGATGAAGCAGTGTTGTGTCTTAATTGTGGCAATAGCAAAATATTTTAATAGGCAGTCGAAAATATGTAGGGTTAGTGTCAGAACTTACTCAACTGTTGACGAGTTAAAGGATATTAAATTTAAAAATTTGTTTAAATGTTCTTAACTCAGGTTTCCTTTGCTTAAATGATAGACATTCTTTTCATTACTCTTAAAACCTGTCAGCATCAAGGAACATATTTTGTGAAATGCTGCTGTAGGGGGATAGAAAAATAACAAACCAAGGAAACTAAGTGTAAGCCCCTTACTCCCTTGTAGAAGATAGAGCAGGAATACAAATATCTCTATCACATTTAGTGCTAAGTGCTATAAAAAGATTTTTTAAATGTGCTAGAAATTTTAACAATGTATCTCCCATGTCCCTTCTTAAATGTAGTTTAAAGACACGAGAATGAGACCTTTTGAGCTAAAATTTCCCCTGGTAGTCTCTATTTTTAATATAACCTACATGCTAGAAATATTAACACCTTCCTAATAAATTTAGATATGAAGAGAATTCCCTTAAGAAACAAGGAGAATTGTTTTGATATATAATTATGTAGTTGTAGGAATTTCAGAGGAACATAAAAATGTTGCTGAGTAGGTACAAAATTCTATAGGTTTAGAGATAATGACACGGACCCAACTTATATAATCCTGTATAATATCAAGGGAACTCTTCAGTTCTATTTCGCTAATAAAGTAGAAGCTGAAAGGTGAAACCGTTTCACATATTTTCATGTCCAGCAGTCTAAATAAAACCTAAAGGAAAGATTGATCTGTGCTTTATGTTCTTCCCCCACCTTTCTCAATGTCCCTGACAGAATGGATTTATTTGAGCATCTAGTTTTTAAAAGAACAGTTTCTAGCAAAGCTTATGCCTATAGTAACCTTTGGTGGTTTGTCATTTAAAAGGCATGGTAACCCTTGACCAACAGATTTTACAACTGTTTATCTTTCTTTGAACCTTACACACATTGAACCCAATTTGCTGAGTAGGTGTGTTTTTCCCTTATTCATATTTTTAACACATTTTGGAAGCTACTTTACTTCTTATGGTATGCTAAATGCTGCCTTCATGGTGTTAAAATAATAGAGTTTCTCCAAACAACTATATTACTTTCATCACATAGTTTACATCGCATTATTTCAAGTCCTTTTTCCCATCCTAGTTTACCATCCTGAGTTTGAGCTGCATAGCTGAGCCAGTCTTAGGCAGGTTGCAAATGGCACACCAAAGCACCTGGGCCCAAGGTCACGGCTGACTGCAGGACCTCTGATTTATTCCTCAGTGCAACAGCAGGGCCTGGGAACTTCTGCATTCACTCCAGGTCTTGACAGAGACTAAAGTAAGGGGTTCTTTCCAAGCATGCCATGATGTCCAAAAACTTTTGTGCATTCCTAAAATGTTGAACTGTTTGAAAAGGCTCAATAAAGAATGAAAAATCTACACGCACAAAAGCTATCATTAGTTTGGAAAGACAGAACATTCCAGGGCTGTCCTGTTTCTGACTCCAGTTATTGGGAAATCTATGCCTCATCATGGGAGTAATTTTTCTTTGCCTTGCTCCCACCCTCTCCAGCTCCTAGTCTTGAGTTATATACAGCTTGAGTTGTATATGGCTTTGGTCATGGACTCAGAGAGACTCCATTACTGCAGACCCACATAGACCTCTGAGGCAGAAGTTACCACTCTCTGGGTCTTCCCTCCCTTATAACATTTAGTTTTTCTGTTCTTCTATAACATACATGGAAGAAATTTGGAGGAGCGCATCTGTTTTCACATTTTACACATAGCAAATTATGATGAATGGCTGAGGTATTTAAGTTCACATAATAATTATCAGCCATTCAAAGTATACAGTGTCTTGACTTTCTATTTAATTCCTCACTAGACCATATTGTTAAAAAAAAGACTCTATCATATGGTTTTCAAATCATTAAACTCAGAAAAAAATTAAAATATCCAAAAAAAATACTTGTAATTGTACACAGGAGATTCAACTGGCTACCAGAGTTTTAAATGCTTACTTGGATATTTTTGGCCATGTGTGAATATAAATTACATGCAAGCATAGTCTTTGTCATCAGAGTGAAATAGCTTATTATGACTAGGAGTACTGAACTAATTTGTTGCATTTATTTTATTTTGTATTTTGAAGTTGATGTTAATATGAATGTTGGAATATGAGTCCTTGTAATTGGATTACCAGACTATCTGAGTATTAAAAAAGATGTGAAAAAATTACTTCCAGTTCTATTAGGTTCAAAAAGATTTATTGAGATCCTGAAATATCAGACTTGCCAAAGGGGAGAACCGTCTTCCAAGCTCATCTTTCTTTTCTAAATTTGGTTGTCCAAAATCACTGCATTTACTGCAATTAATAAAAAATCTCTGGCAAGGCATAAGAGTGTTCCTGATGAAAGCTGCAAGCACTCTCCCCAAAAGACTTGGAATGACACTAAATTAATATGAGGGAGGAAAGGAAGAATTAATTAGTACATGATAGCAGAGCATTAGATGTTGATTTATTAGTCAGGACCAGTGTTAGCCGAGTTTACTTTATAAACCTCAAACCATATCCTTCCCAGGTTCGTTCTCATCACCACCATAAATTGTATATATATTAACTGATAATAATTTGTCAGAAACAAACATAAGGGGCTCTTAGTCAGATGGTGACACAAGTGTGGATGTGTATATTTCCTGTTATTAAAATGACCAGAGGAATATAACAGTGATGGGGGAAATTGCATCAGCATAGAAAAATGAAGTTCCCTAACATAAGCAAATGAAAATAGAAACAAAGCAGAGCTCATAATATTATTGCCAGACATAGTAGTGTTCAAGGCAATAAACTTGAAAGGAATAATGAGGACTATTTTCTCTTGATAAATGTTACAATGCATATGAAAGGTGGGGTTTTTTTTGGTATAACTAGATTTTATTTTTCCTATATTGCCGATTTTATAATTCTGATTAATTAGAATAAATGCTGACCTGAATACGTTTTATGTGTAATATTCAGCTAAAATGAGTTTTATGTGGAATATTCTGGTGCTTTAATGACCCCTTTTTTGGAGGAATGGGTAATATTATTTTTTACAGGTGCAGAAAGAGGTGGTAGTGAGTAAGACCGTTGAACTAAAGGAACTACGTACATGTTAGTCATTCACTACACCCCTTTACAGGTACAGAACAATGGGTTTTGTTAAACTGTCTCACATAAATGCATACAGAAATCTATTTAATTGTTAGTAGCAAACTTTATTGGGTCAATAAAATTGGAAAAATCTGAGAAAATCATAAATTGTGCTAAAGAGCATGTAATAAAAAATGTAGAGCAAAATATTTATAAATGCAAGGATAATATAGGACAATTTAAGCTACAAAATAATTAATGACAGTGATGAATTATAACTAATAAAATAAAACAACTATCCACGAGTCTCTCCTGATACAAATAATCAAATAAATAAATAAATAGGAGAGAAGGGAAAACTTTTCCTTACAGTATAATTCCAACATATAAATACAGAAGGAATGTGAAAAATGGAAAATCACCATTTACAACACCACACAATCAAATTTGTTTCAAGCAAAGATGATCATAGATGCTAAAATTAGTGGGCAAAAGTCTGAAGAGACACAGAGTATTTCCATGCTCTAAAAATGTCACTACACAAGATACGTTTTAATAACAAAGGGAGAAATTAAAGTCGTATTTTATCCAAGTTACCAAAGTGAACATTATAAGAAATGAGAGATATCAGTGCCCATACCTCGTGATGTGAGGCACTGAGAAAGGTACACAGTCTGTGATATTCTGGTAAAAACATGCCTAACCTGAATTTAATCAGAACGAAACATCAGCAAACCTAACCAGAGGGGCATTCTAGAATGTAACTGGCCGGTACACTTCAAAGTGTCCAAGTCCTGAAACACAAATGAAGGGTGATCAGCTTTCCCCGACTGGAGGAGATTAAAGACCCAAACAACTAATAGGAATAGGGGTCTGGGATCATCTCCTGGAGTAACAACAAAAAAAGAGCAACAGTTGGATAACTGACAAATTCAAATAAGGTCTGTAGATAAGTGGATAGCATCTTATTGATGTGTTACTCATAATTAAAGCAACCTCATACATTCATGTCAATATTCTCATAATATAATCATATGATACACAGATTAGAAGTAATTTTAAGCCCTCTTCCACAAGAGAAACCAATACATTGAAAAACCTTACTCCTGTTCTTGGACAAGTTCAAGTCTTGTGGGTCTGTTTCTCGACCTCAATATGGGATCAATAACATAAATTCCTTGTTTTCAGTTTCAAATATATAAAAATAGGTGCCATAGGAAGCTCTTGTAACACCGTAGCACTCAAAAATGATAGTAGGCTCTTCACTTTTTCTCCTATTTATTATATTGTAAATCCTGATACCTCAATTTTAACTACAACCACTTATGAGATCTTCTTGACAGTCAATTATTATTGAGATACTGAATATGCAAATGAACAATGGCCATACCACACATGACAACAGAAGTCTGACCCACAACCTCTGCAGAAATCACTCCAGGACTCCCAGACAGGGATGACAGCTGCCATCCATCATGTTTTTGCCACCATCTCAGGACCAACCAGAGAAAGCCAATATGCTCCTTCAATAGTCACATACTTCATTTTCCTTCCTTTATTTTGATCTTTGACTATTTTCTACAATTAAGTCTACTAACAATCCTACGTATAGCATCAAATAATGCACACAATTTTTAACTGTTCTCACATTAAAAATATTTAATCTTTCATTTGCCTGTGGTTGTTTCCCCCCACAGTTTCTAAAGACAAATTTTTCAGGTAAAACTATACCTACGAGAAATCTGATGATGCTGGCATAGTGTTCTGGACTCTTGCTGTGGTACCACTGCCAGCAGGATGCTCCTTTATTAAAAAATGTAGAGCTCACTTGCAGCCAATCTCATAGCCAGATGATCAAGAGCAAGATATTTTTAAACACAGGTTTTTATGAGACATGTATTTTATGGAATTACATCAAGACCAAATAATAAGAAAATCACTACGATGCTCTGAGCGTGCTGTAGATTATCCTGGCTCTGGTTGTGCCATTCTGTTGGCTTGACAACACATTGTGCATGTAAATATATGCAATGGTCTGTGGAGGCACCATGTGGCTTAGCATGCCAGTTATCAGTCTTCCCCCACAAGATGTCTTATCTGGAAAGGTCACTATGGCAGGAGATGGGCAATTGGTGGAAATCTATGGTAGAAGAAGACTTCACGAATCTTTCTCCAACATTACAGCCTCCTCCTCAGCACACAGCATCCCCTCCATAGACAGGACAAACAGCAGGTACTTAACAGGACATATCTGAAAAGCTGTCCTTAGTTTGGTTTTTGGTAGGATTAACCTAGGTGTTAGCTTATGTTCCTGTTCCTCATTTGGGATTTTGTATGTAAACTTCGAAACAACTTCAAAAATGTTCATTTACATAGAGGTCAGATTTGTTGGATTTTTCAACCAGTTCTAGATTGCAATATCAACTCCCCTCAACTTGTGATTTTCCTCTCCATTCTGCCTCCTTGAACCGTCATCCAGTTCACAGAGAGTCATATCTTTGGATTTGTTTTTTCTCTTTCTCATTGTCCAAATCTAGGTCCCATGTACATTTTTCTTCCTACTCTTTGCCTCCACTGCATTATTTACATTCACTGGGGACTAAATTTTACCAAGCAAGATCCAAAGTGCTGGAGATACAAAGATACACAATCCCCGCTATTCATAGTTTCACAGTTCAGTCAGGAAGGTAGGCAAGGAAAGCAGCACCTACAGAGAAGAAGAATGGGGTCAAGGTGTACATAGGAGTGGAGCGTTACTCAGATGGTGGGGACATGTGGTCAGGCAGGTTTCCTGGAGGAGAGGCAGCTGAGATGAGCGTTAAAGGGTCAGTAAAGGATGAGGCAGAGCCAGCTGCAAGGAGAGGGACCTGCATATGCACTCAGGGCCCGCACTTAGAAAGGACCCCTGCTTGGCTTAATGCTCTGATGTCATCATCTTGAAATCCTTAGTCATTTTTGGCCAAGAGACCCCACATTTTCATTTTGCATTCGGCTCTACAGATTATGTGTCTAGTTCAGGAATGAGAGAATACACATGGAAAGGCACAGAGGCATCAAAGAGCATGGTAAGTTGAGGCGTGGCAGTGAGTTCAGTGTGACTGCAGGGAGGTGTGGGGGGAGTCTGACTGGGCAAAAGTCTGGTGAGTAAGAGGAGAACCTAAGGTGAGGGCGGGCCACATTTACAGAGTGAGAAGAGGGCTGCACTAAGCTCCAGAGAGAATTTCCTTGTAAAGAGATAACAGAGGTAGAGATGTCTGCAGAGGAGATGAAGGAAGTGTGTCCAGAGAGAAGGGAAGGAATAGGAAGTGGAGAATTGGTAAGTGAGACAAATGAATTTGGTCTCACTTGAGAATTTGGGTTTGCCATATGGGAGATATTGAACAAGAGTGGACATAATTATAGGAGTAATAAGGAAGAAGTCAGGTTTCAGCGTGCTCATGGCTGTGCTGATGGAAAGGAAGAGATTAGAGAAGGCAATGTTGGAATTACAGAAGAGGAAAGGAAGGGAATGATGATGGAGCAAGTTCCCAGGAGACAAGATGGAGAGTCCTCATCCCCTTGGACCTAGATTACAGAAGGGGATCCCACTAGCATCTCCCCAGCATTAGCCCATAGGTACATCTCCGACAGAGCAGCCTCATCCAAAGCCACATTCAGTGGTGACTCCTCTGTCATGGCACTAACTGGCTCCCTTGACTCTTTACGTCTCTACTTTCCTCATCTCAGCATAATTTTTATCCATCCTTCACACTGAGCCCTTCCAAAGACTCTTCCTCAATGATGAATTTTTCTCACGACTCTTATTATAACTGTTACCCATACTTCATAATCAACTAGAGTGAACTATCCCTAATGTACTACATTTCTGCTGTGCCCACTAATCCCTTCTGAGAAAAAACATACCATGTTTCTTTAGTCATCCTTAAGTTCTTCTGTATCAGGCAACCTACCATCTTTCTTGTTAACACGGTTCAGAAGCTACATCAAGGTGCCCCTGGGGAGCAAGCCAA
This sequence comes from Mesoplodon mirus, assembly GCF_964341445.2. NCBI lineage: Eukaryota > Metazoa > Chordata > Mammalia > Artiodactyla > Ziphiidae > Mesoplodon > Mesoplodon mirus. The sequence goes on along the minus strand of NC_138979.1, from coordinate 26,408,616 downwards.
CTCGTGGGGGCACCGCAATATATTTTAAACTTTTAAAGGAAACACAGAGATACTTGACATCTGTCAAACACTGCTAAAATACTAGCTTCAATAATTAGTGGTTTCAACATTAGATCACACTATATTACTTTCAGTAATGTCACATCTTTGCAAAACAGAGGTTTGGGTGCTTGCTGTGAAAAAAGCATGTGCAGTGAAAATCAATGCAGATCGAGAAATGAGGATTAAGAAATTGTGCAATGGGGCTTCCCTGGTGGCGCAGTGGTTGAGAGTCCACCTGCCGATGCAGGGGACATGGGTTCGTGCCCCGGTCCAGGAAGATCCCACATGCTGTGGAGCGGCTGGGCCCGTGAGCCATGGCCGCTGAGCCTGCGCAACCGGAGCCTGTGCTCCGCGACGGGAGAGGCCACAACAGTGAGAGGCCGGCGTATCGCAAAAAAAAAAAAAAAAGAGATTGTGCAATGCTCAACAGGTGTACATTTTCTAGTACTGAGTAATGGTAGTTATTTAACTATAAAATAAAACTATTATTTATCTTTCAACTTACGTGTATTATTTTTTCCAATGGCCACTAAGTTGTTAAGACATAAACACTTAATAAGTTTTTTGGACTCAGCTACTTAGTAAACGGAGCTGTGTTTATTTTGGAATAGGGTAATGCAGACAGAGACACCAAGGCAATGTGTGGATTGACCAAGCTTGAGGATCTCTGCCCTGCGTTTTTAGACTAGGGACCCAGACTGAAGCCAACTGTGGCTCTCTGGCCAGCAGTCCGCAGTGGATCTGCTATGAGATCACAGTCCAACAGTGGAGAGAGCTGCTGAAACCAATCAACCCCAGCAGGTCTGCTCTCCATAGGAGAGTCCACATGAAACGCACAGATGAGGATCCCGTAGTGGAATTGCCTTGGGATAGAGTGGGGTCAGAAACCATGGTGGAGAAACAGGAGGCAGCGAGTGTTTGGACTGTAGCCCTGCCTGTAACTAACCCACCTTCAGGACTGAGCACCAAAAAAGGAAGGAGCTGGCCATTCCACAGTGGGGCAGACCAGTCAGGGACAGGGAGAGACAGGGAAAGACTGACCCCTAGGAGCAGCCTGTGTAAGCTGCTTCATTACAGCTGCCCTTTTACTCTGTGTGTGGACAGACGATGCCCCAGGTCCAGACCATGAAAGTGTCTTCTTATGTTTCTTTATAAATCTTTACATCCTTATACTAACTCCTCCCAACACATAGATCTGCTGTAGCTAGTGTGTTCTTGACCTTTGCAATCCTCAAGAGCCTAATTATCATATTAGCACTTCGTATGTGTTGTTTGGTCCTTTAGTTGTTTTATATGTACTTTTAATTTCCTAAATTAAAGTTTTTGTTATCAGGAGACCTATTTTTATGTAAAACTCACAATATTAGCCACATAATTTTTTATTATAAAACATGATTTAACGTATAGCAGGCTGTGTACTTTGGAACCTTATCAATTCTGCTGCATTATTTTAAACATAAGAAAAATCGTGTCACTAAAAGTAAAACAAAAAGGCCAAGATGATATATAATGAGTCACATGACCACAATTCAGCCTTAAGGCTTTGATTCCAAAGCAGCGATTCCACTGCGCCATGGGGTTAAATGTGCCTACTGAGTGGTCCCTAAATGAGCCTTAACCTCCGTCAATGACATCAGCTAAAATCCTCTTAACTGAATGTAACATTATATAATGTAGTGTAGAATTTGGTAAACGTGTCTTAGCCCAATAACACTCCATCCCATAAAATTAACGTTTCAATTGTAAAATAAAATATTAATCTTAAGAGGTATTTGCTCAGCACGGTTCCTAGAGCATTACCTGTTAAAGTATGTATTAAGTCCCAGGGAGATCTATCAAGGGAAAATACCAGTTAAGTATCTTCTCTTTGCCGAACTTATCAAAATTTTTTATGATTCTCTGTTATTAAAAATATATATATATATACACACATACACACATATTTGTTTTCATTTTGTACGTTAACAAATCTTGTCATCTAGAATTTTTTGCCAGTTTGCTTATCATCTGCTCCATTATGTGTTCTTGTAGTCTGTGTATTCTTCAGAGAGGTTATTTTTCTTTAGAAACTCCATTGTCTGGTGGTGAAACGTATCATCCCCCATATTATGGAAGCCAGATATTCACCGACCCGAGATCACTCATGATTAATGACACTCAGATCTGAAGAATGTTGGCTTTGCTTATTGGGCTCTTATGCTACTTGTGTAATTCACATTGTGTGTCCTGAGGGAGGGGAAGGCAAAGGCTATATGAACATTTATGAAGACATAAATATATCTGTTCTTGTAGAACTGTTTCCATTTATGTAGACTGGTATATATTTTAGATATCCATTTAATGTCTAATCATTGCAATAGTCTGTGAAACATCTTTCTTACATAGGCAGCTACACATATTTGTTTTCATCTTGTGACTATATTGTTTAATTCTTTAAAATGTCTCAGGGTTGCGTTGTCAGAATACTGTGAGACTCGTAATTTAAGTCATGTGTAAGAAACACATTTTCTAACATGCACTCGAGATGGATTTGTAGTTCAGCATGAAAACACAAATATTTATCATTTTTCTTCCTCCATACTCTCTAGGTGAAAATTTTTTCTCATGGTTTTTAAATTTAAAAATTCCTTACAGCTCTGTTAAAAAATGTCATCACTGCTTCTGCATAGGGCAAATAACCATGATTTATATTATGTTACCATGGATTGGTCACATTTTCCAATTTATTGATTTAATTTTTTTTATTTCTAAACAAACTGGCCTGAGATTGAAACTTGATGATAATTTAAATGTAGTACATGCTGGGTGTTCACTAAGAGGATTGTAGTTTTTTGATCAAAATATTTTATATTAATGTATGGGTTTGACACAATTTATTTGTTTAACAAGTATTTATTGAGTACTCATCTTGTGCAAAGCCCTGCAGAAGTGTGCCCTAGAAAATGAGTAAAACCTAAACCTCACCCTCAAGAGAGATTAAAGATTCATTGTGAAAATCAGCAGATACATAAAAACATCCACAAGATTGAATAATGGCATGGAGATTGGGGCACAAAAGGAAAATGTTGTGTGTGATTGAGTGAAAGGGGATTCTGTGTCCACCAAGCTCTGAATTATAGCATCATTTAGACTATGGAATAAAATATATGTGTAACATAATACAGTGTATATGCATATATGTGAAATAATGTTTATATAATATTATATATGTATATTTTAGATAAAATAAAATTTTAAATTATCAAAATTCTACTATTCTACCAAAAATTGGGTTAATAATTTTGTATATATCCTTCCAGCCTTTCTCCTATGAATTTAAGTTTTACATAATTATAATTGAAAGCAAAATGTAACCGTAAGTCTTTAAAAACTATCATTGTTATAGTGTAAATATTTGCACAATGCTACATTTCTTCATAACCATCATTTTGAATGAGAGCATAACATTTTTCTTCCAGAGGATGTATTATATTTTTTCTAATTTTCTTCTACTATTATTTATTTCAGTTGTTTATAGAAGTTCACTCTTTTATATAGCTGGTTTTGAAAAACAGTCATGCATATAGTTTTGTCCCCTCTCAGTTTAAAGCCTTTCCTTAGAAGAAGTTCCAAAAAGTGGGACAAATGTTATACAAACTATTATTGAAGTGTCACTTTTAAGCTGTGTGCTATCCTTTACATCTTTGTGTCATTTAGAACATTTTCATAACAGAAGAATTTCAAGGAAACCTACCAAAGCCAAAATATGTATTTTTGCTGGTAGATTTTCAGGGCAATGGTTCAGAACGGAGGGGTTTATACTGTGACATAAATTTACGCCCTAAAGAGGGCATTGTAAGTGAGCACTATAATTTTATGAATAGATTCATCTCATCATGCAATTTTTATTATACTTTTAGTATGTATAATGTTACATTTTTCTTTGGATGTCAGCATTATTACATGAATTTAAAAGTTCTGTGCTTTGAATTTTTAGAGTGAACATTTCAGTTCGTGTATTCATCTTTTTTTAATAAAAAGCTTCTTAAAAGCTTTTCTACAGCTGAAAATAATTAAATCCTCTCATAAAATTAAAGTGTGCAAATTCATTGGTAATACAAATAATTATTCTGCAGATGACAATGCGTAGAATCTTGTCTTCTTAAATTCCAGGTGTCTCTGAGCCTTACTTTCACCAGGTTAAACTCTTCGTAATTTAGAGTTAAATTTGCAAAGATAAAGCGAGTGTTTCCTCCTTGCAAACAAGTATATAATGAACCCTTATTTCAAATTTATATAAAGCTTTTGGCTACTAGGTAACTTTCAGGGTCATTTATATTATATTAACATCAGGGAATTCCATTCTCCATACTTTCATCCCTGGTACAGTGACCTTGTCACCAGGTGGCTTCCTGTAGAGAGATGAGCAGAGACACCTTCTCAGTATCATTCAAGGACATGTTAAAGGTCTTAGAGCAAAAGTGGACTATTTTTTCATGACGACATCAGGATGATCAAAGAATATGATTTATTTTTCTCATTAAGTACATTATCCTATGAATACTTCAATTGAGTTTCCATCAGTTGATTTGAATCATTAAATGTAAACTATGAGAAAAATTATTCTTTTAAAGCTCATTTATTTAAATTTTTAATAATCTGTCAATGCTTCCCTTCAATTTCAGATATTAACCCTTAACATTCAAAAACTGAGGATGATTAGCATTTTCTTTAGAAGGGAACCACTCACACCACCGTTTAGATATTTTATTTATATAAAGTATTTTACCTAATTAAGTGCTTACTCATTAGCAATTATTCAGATGTCTCCAAATTTTTATAAATAATGCATTAATGACAAATGTAATTATTTCAATTAAAAAATAAAACCAATTCTGACATTGGTTCCCTAGTCATTTTCTTGGTTCTAAAATGGCTCCAAATCTCCTTTAAAAAGTTTTTTTGTGTGTATTTAATATATACATACTATCAATGACCAAAACAACCAGAAGAACATTATTTTTACTTTGTTTTTTTCTGATTGAAATATAAAGTAGATTGCGATGTGGAGTTTACATGTTGGTAAATTCAGCATTTTTCTCGTATTTCCCTTGTTCCTTACAGAGTATGCCCACAGTTTGGAGGTTGGTCTGCTCTGAGCTTCTTTTATTCCTTTGAAGGCATGAGGCAGGGTGGGGACATGAGTGTTTATAGTGTCACCGTAAAAGTTTTCCACTTAAATTATGCAATTGAGGACATGTGATTATAATTTCTGTCATTACCAATCTACCTACCCATCACTTTCAGCTATTTCAAATCCAGCTCCTCTTTGTTTCAGTCCCTGCTGCCCAGCCTAGCCAATCAAAAGTCCAGTGAAGGAGGCCTGGCCATGGGCTCTGTGCCCAGGACAGAACTATTTAAATAAATATGCGAATGAATCAATGAGTGAATGAATGGAAAAATGAATTGATGTCCAGGAAAAGCAGATTTCAGAGCAAGGAAAATTATCAGGGATAAAGATGGGAATTACATAATGATAAAGGAGTCAGTTCTCTAAGAAGACATGACAATCATTAATGTGTATGTGCATTTGAGAGACGTCAAAGTACGTGAGGCAAAAACTGATTGAACTGCAAGAAGAAATACAGGAATCCACTATCCTAGGTGGAGACCTCGATACCCCTCTGTCAGTAATCGGCAACTCTGGCAGCCAGCATATCAGTGAGGACATAGCTGAACTCAACAACACCATGAATCAACTGGTTCTAATCAACATTGTTAGAATACTTCATCCAGCAATAGCAGATGACATATTCTTCCAAAGCTCATATGGAACATGTACCAAAATAGACCAGATACTGGACTATAAAACAGGTCTTAACAAATTAGAAGAGTATTAATTATACAAAGAATGTTCTCAGACCAATGTGGAATTAAACTAGAAATCAGTGACAAAAAGATAGCTAGAAAATGCCAAAACATTTGGAGATTAAAAAACACACTTGTAAATAACACATGGGTCAAAGAAGAAATCCCAAGAGAAATTTGTAGTGTTCTGAATTAAATGTAATTGAAAATACAGCTTATGAAAATATATGGGATACAACAAAAAAGCAGAACTTAGAAGGAAATATATGGCATTGAGTGCATATATTAGAAAAGAAGATCTAAAATTCAATAATCTAAGCTTCTACCTTAGGAAGCTAGAAATAGAAGAGCAAACTAAATACAACACAAGCAGAAGAAAATGAAGAAAAATTACAGCAGAAATAAATGGAACTGAAAGCAGCTTTATTCATTTATAACAGCTTTATAATTAACAAAAAATTGGAAGCAAATAAGATGTTCGTGAATGGGTAGTTGGATAAACAGAGTGTGGTACATCTATGCAATGGAATATTATTCAGTAATAAAATAAATGAGCTATCAAGCCATGAGAAGACACAGGAAAACCTTAAATCCACATTGCTAGTCTAAGAATACAGTATGAAGATCCATATTTGGTAGGATTCCAACTATATGACAATCTGGAAAGGCATAACCATGAAGATCAGGGGTTGTCAGGAGCTGGGGGAAAGAGGAATGAGTAGACTAAACAGAGGCAGCTTTAGAGGAGTAAATCTATCCTGTATGATGTTATAAAGGTGGATATATGGCATTTGTCAAAACTCCTACAACTCTATGACACGAAAAGTGAACCTTAACTATTTATGGACTTTGGTCAATGAAAAAGTATCAGTATTGGTTCCTCAGTTTTAGCAAAGGCACTGCACTCATACAAGATGTAATAATCAGAGAGACTTTGTCAGGGATGGGGGAGATTGTATGGGAACTCATTTTGTTTTCTGTACAGTTTTTCTGCTAAAACTGCTCTAGAAAATAGTCTTTTTAAAATACTCATTGAACTCTACCCTTAAATGGGTGCATTTTATGCTTTTAAAATTTTACTACAAAAAAAGGTGATGTAAACACACACTTGAAAAAAAATGAATAATGACTGAATAAACTTTGACTAATTCTGTATAGCTCTTCTCTCAGTAACATTTTTACACTGTTTCTTAATAATCACAGGCTTTTTGGTGAGGGGGGTGGGCGGAGGACAGGAATATGGAAAGATTAAAAGAAACTAGAACAAAGATGGATAGGAGTCGTACAAAAATTTTAAGTAAAAATTAGCGGCAGTTAAATAAAGAGAAAAAAACTATAAGCTTCACAGCGCTCTAAAGGATTTGTCAGATTTTGAAATAAAATCTCAGTGTGGGGCTTCCCTGGTGGCGCAGTGGTTGAGAGTCCGCCTGCCGATGCAGGGGACACGGGTTCGTGCCCCAGTCCGGGAGGATCCCACATGCCGCGGAGCGGCTGGGCCCGTGAGCCATGGCTGCTGAGCCTGTGCATCCGGAGCCTGTGCTCCGCAACGGGAGAGGCCACAACAGTGAGAGGCCCACATACCGCAAAAAAAAAAAAAAAAAAATCTCAGTGTGGAAATGTAAGGAATAATTAATACTACTAATTTAAGCAGTACCTATATCAGAAGATGCAGTTAAACATTCAGAAAACAGAAGTATATCTCAAGTGAGAAAGAACCAGGACGAACTTCTCACCAGAAGTAGTTACAGGAGCAGTGAGTGTGAGTTTGGGAACCGAAGTGCTGGATTCCTTTCTCATACCACAGTTTACGAAGTAGATTTGAAAATTGTTCAAAATCTCTGAGACTCAGTTTCTTATCCATACAAGGGAGATAGTAGTAGTATTTGCTCTTAGAGACATTTGAAGATTAAATGACATATAAAACATTTGACACATCTCTTATTTTAGTACAAAGTCAGTAAAATGTGTTATTATTATAGTAGTAATATATTATCATGAATATTTCCTTTAATATGTTCCCCCACTCCTGAGATTTCAGGAAAGAAAGGATGAACCTTGTAGAAGTGGTTAGCAAGGCCTTAAGACATGTTTTTCAGTAGTGATTATGATGCAATTGGCATACTAGGTTTATAACACTGAGTTTTTCTGTCAGTTGTTCCACTTGAACTTGACCAGCATGATTTTTAAGAACACTGATTTCTCACCAAATTGCAGACAGTCATGATTTTTAGTTATTTATATTCAATGACACCTTAAATACTATAATATATACATTTAATTTCAGACTTATAGAAACATTTTAAGAATAGTACAAAGAATTTCCAAACACCTTTCACTCCAAGTCTCCAAATGTTAACATATTACTACAATCGCTTCATCCATTTTCCCTTCTCTCTCTACACATATGTGTGCATATTATTTTTCTGAACTGTCTAAGAGGAAGTGGCATATATGATGATCCTTCTTCCCTAAATAATTCACTATATATCACCTGAACACAAGAGATTCTTTCTCAAAACCACAGTATAGTCATCAATTTCAGGAAGTTAGCATTGATACCATAATACTACTAATACACAGACTAGTCCAGCTTTGGCTAATTGTCCCTGTAAAGTCCTTTATAAACAAATAAAATCCAAGATGATTGGTTTCATTCAGTTGTCACGTCTCTTATGCATCCCTTAATTTGGAAAAGTTGCCAAGCCTTTATATATTTTAATATACTGATGTTTTACAAGGGTATTAGGCACTTATTTGTAACACGTCCCTCAATGTGGGTTTATCTGATGTTTTCTCGTGGTTAGATTCAATTTACGTATAGACTTTTGGCAGGAACACCAAAGAAATGGTACTGAGTTTTGCTCAATGCATCATCCTTGGAGGCATAAGCTGTCAATCGCATTAGCGCAACATTAACTTCAATTATTTCGTTAGTGATATGCACCAGAAAGGAACTATTTCACCCGCCGTGTTTCAGTGTTCTGTTGTCAGATACTCTGAGACAGTCCAAATCTCATTACTCCTCAAACGTTCACCTGCTCACTTTACCATTTGTGGATGATTCTTACCAATACCTAGACCAGTTATTATTTTATCATGTTATAATATTTCTTTGTTAAATTTTATTGGTCACTAAATGACGGCAATCTCTCACAGACAGGCGTAGCCTGAAAAGTCATCACTTCACCGTTCAATAGAAGTGAGTGGGCACGTTTTCACTGCAATCAAAGCCGCAGGCTGTTTTCACTGACAAGGTAGCCCGGTCCACCATATCCGAGTTTAAATTGTGACATTACGATTTACTAGCTATTTGACCTTATGCAAAATACTTAACCGATTCTGACTTTTTTTCTGTTGAAGAGGAATGTAAACACATCACATAGGTTTTTCTTGTTGGATAAGATACTTTATGTAAAGAACTGGGAAAGCATTCCTTACATGTAAATATGATAGCTACTGCTTTTTTCTTCTAGGTTTTATTTCACATTTATGCAGAAATTTCATTCTTTCACATATCAGTCACAGACACATACTCTTCTATTGTATATTGCATGAGAAATTTATTTTCATATTTTATTTCAGTTGTAATGAAAGAACATGATTAGAGAGAATGAAAATAAAAAGTATGTTTCAATCCAATTATCCCATTCATCTTCCTGTTTCTCAGGACAAATGTTTCTGCTTCATTGAAGTCACAGGTTTCAAACTGAATCTAAAACAGTTCCCACTGAATTTGCTCTGTTGGTGTTTAGACATCTTGTTTTCCTTATCTTTACTCTGGTTGATCAAGATATTTCAATACTATATTTTCAGAATGAACTGTAGTTAAAAAGCATTTATCTTTTGGGCTTTATGTTAATTCCGCAATCACATGTAATCCTGTATTAGAATTTGCAATTTGAATATTGCTCTTGAAGGTATGTTGAACTCCTTCGTAATATGGATGGGCACATAAAACATGTATATGCACATTACAACAAAACTGATATACTAATTAGGTTTACAAAATTTTATATGTTAATGATACAGATAGTAAAAAATAGTCTTACCATTTTTATAGTAGAAGCCCAATTAAGACATTTGGAGTCAATGAGAGAATCTAGAACAAATGCAAGACACATTTTCAGTGCTCAATATATATTTTTCAAATACATAAGCAAATGGAATAAACAAATAAATTACATGGTTAATCATGTTTAATTTCAATTGAGCAATAATTTTTCATGGACTGCAGCCAGGAAAATAGTCCATAAGAAGAGATGTTGAGAATAGTATACACATTGACATTAGCACACTCACTAAGAACATATAATTTAAAAAACTTTAAAACTTTTAATCTTGATTTTTTTCTATTAGTTTATACATTCTTTTAAGGCAAGAACACCTTCTTATTCCACATTTATGGGAACAAATGTAGAAAGTATGAACTTCACATTTGTTAATAAGATTAGCATAGAGGATTATTTGATAGCTGGGAACTTGACACAAAAATAAAGATTCACCATACTAGTTCTAGGTATTTCAACTATGGCATTTTTTAGATTTCCTTTTTTTTTTTTGCTGTATGCAGGCCTCTCACTGTTGTGGCCTCTCCCGTTGCGGAGCACAGGCTCTGGACGCGCAGGCTCAGTGGCCATGGCTCACGGGCCTAGCCACTCTGTGGCATGTGGGATCTTCCTGGACCGGGGCACGAACACGCGTTCCCTGCATTGGCAGGCGGACTCCCAACCACTGCGCCACCAGGGAAGCCCAGATTTCCATTTTTTTATTCTTTAATAGTTTTTATCATGAGCTTCTAATACAATTACAACCTTAGTAATCTGGGCAAAGCATATCTGTGTTTCTACTTCATCTATTTACATATCAATACTTAAAAACAATTTAAATGTCTCTTGTGTTATTATGTCTAGAAAACAGACATTGAAATCAAAGTGGGCCTTGTTTTTCAAGTAAAAATGACACAAGTCTGACCAAGTTCTTAATTTTCTCTGTGTGAGTTAAAAATGCCACAGCACATAAAATCATGTGAAATTTGGACATAATGTCTAATACATAATTTAATATTTTTTTCATTAGAAATCAATTTTACATTTTAAATTTCCCTTTTACTCTAAGGAAATACTATTCTCTGGCTTCCCTGGAATAGCCTGCTGGTTCTGGCCATGGATGAAATCTTGAAACTCCAATTAAAATTCAGTCACTGAATTGTGAGATTGGAGGAAAAGTCCAACATTTGCTCCTGTTTCCAGTGGCAAATTCCATCTTTAATTGTCCTGACCTTTTCTTGACTTGTGACTCAATATTCAAGTCATACACCATATTTTTAAAATGTAAATTTCTGTAGTCATCCTATTTTAAACTATGTTTATAATGAACCAAGTATGAGTTTTAAAAATCTGTACTGTGTGGAGAAAGCCACTATCATGTTTTGACAAGAAAGTAATGAAATAATTTAACTGTTCATTTTGTAGTTGATTCATTGAGAAAATCGACACACTGGCAGGCGTTCCATAGCCGATTATATGCCACAGCACATAAAATCATGTGAAATTTGGACATAATGTCTAATACATAATTTAATATATATCATCTCCAATTCCATGCTTCATCCTGTTTGTTATGAATTGATAATGCTTGTATTTAAATGGGCTTCTTTTTAGAAACTCTGTTGGAATCATGAATCACAATTGAGTATTTTTCTTATCAGAGCATCAGAGTAGTTGATTGTCAATATTCTCAATCTCCAGTCCAACTTCAGACAAGAGTCATGTGACAGGAAGTACTATTAAAAAAAGCATATTTAACTATCTGCTTCCAAACAAGGGCAGAGCCAAATTACCACAAAGATGGTTATCTGTTCTTTACACTTTTTGTGAAAAAAGAAAAAAATTTGTTAGTGTTTTGAACTAATAGTTAACATAGTTTTGAAAGATTTTTACACCAACCAATGTAATACTTTCTTGAAAATTAAGCATGTTGCTCAGTTTAGTTCTCAATAAACAAAAGGAAATAAAAAATCTGTTTCATCTGAACAATTATTTTCAATAGTAAAATCTACCAGCCTCTCCATATTGAAGCATCTTTTTGTTCCCCTCCTTTTTTTTCTGCCAGGCTTTTCCCCTCTGGCATCCACTCGAAGTCTTTCTATGTTTCTAGCATTGTCCAGAACCTAAGAGTCTTCCCCAAATATCCTCCCTTTGAATAAATGCCTCCAACCACACACTGAAGAACTATTTTGCATTGTATTACCTCAAGTACTTGGGAATCAAATGCAAGCCTCATAGCCCCTCTTAGTTTTGTCTATGGGACTAGAACTAGAAGGTACTGGAGAAAGTTGTGGTGTTCTCACACAACTCACTGTACATATTAGAGTCAAAATCCATATAGATTGGTTCTTGAGCTTTACTCCACCTGCAGCTCAGGAATACGCCAGTAAAAACTCTGGTGTTCATAATAGTCATAAATTTACATATGGCAGGAAATTCCCAGATGCTGTTTTACAAAGGAAGCACAATTAGAGTACATTCCTTACATCATAGGCAAAACTGTTTACTTAGGATTAGTTGTTGAAAACAAAGCATTTTTTGATCTTGTGTAAAATAAGTGTGTTGCCTTAGAAGGATGTTGTGTTAAGCACGATACAGATGGCAGGGAATGAGGGCAACTACAGAGCTCAAAACACTGCAGACATTTGCACTCGTGGATAATGTCTCTGATTTGACTGGCCACATAGCTTTTATTTATGTTTGCTCTCTTGAAATAATTTGATTTTTAGTTTTTAGATTTTTCTTAATACACTTCCACTAAATTGAGACAGATTTGGAGGAAGGAACCATCCCCAGTTAACCTGTGGCTCCTTAGCTGCTAATACAGGATCTGGTAGCCAGTAGGTACTCAATACTTGGTGATTCCAGGAATAAAATGCATTTTAAATAAACTAAAATGTTTTTTTCTAAAAGCATGATAAAATGTTCCAAAAATCTTTTAAATGTCACATTTTTTAGTAAAGCATGCTGTACAAAATGTATGCATGATGTGTGAATTCCATTTGTTTATTTGTAAGCATCAGAGTTTTGAAAAGCTTATTTCTAGATCTTCATGGAGTCTTCAGTCAGACTTTGTTTGGCACACACTTGGTGTCTGCATTCGGATGTGACCATAAAATAGTCGTGCACAACCTCCACCAGCGCTGCCATCAGCTAATTGCCGCTTCAATCAGCCACCTGTCCCCCCAGAAGCTGAGCCAGCACAAATGGATGCTGGCAAATAAAACATGAAATTTCCTGAAGAGCCACAACAAGCAGGAGACATGTCCCTAGACCCAAATCATGTGGGTCTCATCAAAGCATAGCGTAGAATCATGAAACAGTAATAACAATGCAATATTAGCTCTGAAATCTAAATACAGTCCATTGCCTGTCAAGTAGACACACAATTTAAAAGGTAACATTTACTATTGTTAAATAAATATCAAGCATTAACAAAGTAAAAATAGCAGATTGAAACTCAAATAACAATTTTAAAACAAAAATTCCTTGGAAACATTAAGCTTACGTTAAATGGATTAATAAATGCAAACATGCATGAGATGTGAGGAAAAAAAATGAATCCATCATATGAGCGTTTAATATATGTCCAGAATGTAGAATATAATGCCCTTAATTCCAAAGTAGTATTATAGCATTAATGCTTTCTAAAAAACAAGCAAATCTGTTACCTTGTACGAATTATTCAGATGATATTAGAATAAGTTTTATCCTGATGGCAGGAAGAAACATCTTAGATTTCACAACCACTTATAATCATGACTCAAAACCTTAATGTTATCCTAAAGCCACAATGGTTTGAATGGCCAATTATCCACGTGTAGAATTTCTCTTTATCCTTCTCACCAGCTCAAACTTCAGCATCCCAAAAGAGTACTTCACAGAATGGAACGCCCTAAATGAGATATTCTGCCTATGTTTTAGGGGTCACTTAATGGCTTTGCAAAAAGTACTTTTGACTCTGAACTATTTTTGCCTTATGTGCTGATCTTAAAATTTACCTTTTTAAAATGGGAAACACCTGTGTTTTCAAAAAATCTCCAAATTTTCACTGGTGAAAGTCATAAGATTCTAAAGTCAATTATTTTGAATAGTTTAATTTTTAAATTTGTATTTATTTCATTTAATTTGTTTTATTAAAAATGAGCAAATATAATGTGTTTCTGGTAGTAAAATGGATGATCAGTAATATTCTTTTAATATAATTTTGACAAACACACATTACAACTTCTGAGTTTCTTCCTCTTTAATTGCAGAATTATGGCTCCCTTCATATAGTGATTTTATAGTGTTTAACCTTATACAGCAAACAGTATCTCTCATGAGTTGCATATTCCTTAGTTGCTTTACGTAGAAATGGGACTAAAAACACCTATGTCACTGGATGTAGAGAGACAAATTTTAAAAAGGTAAAACAGCTGACTGTTTAAAAAAGAATTCGATTTCTCACTCCCTTACTTTTTTTAGTTGAAGGATGTATATTGGGAATCAGTGCAGATGAAGTCTTTCTAGAAGAGCATCATATGAAAAAACAAAAAGCAAAAAAAATGAGCTTCCCTAATATTAATGAACATCAGTAGAGTGCTTATTATTTTAACCAGTCATTGTTCAGAATGGTTTATCTTAAATGCCTTTTTACTCTTCAGAGCCTCCCTATGAGATAGATATTAACACTGTCCCATTTTACAGAAGAGACAAACGAGGATCGAAGAGAAAATACGGGCCTGAAGCCGCAGAACTGGATTCGAACCACGGGGCCTGGAGGCAGGGCTGTGGATGCAGCATCTCCTCATCTCGATACTGACTGGACGTCCAAGATAAGGAAAGTATCCCTGTTTCAAAATGTTGAGGAAAATCATAAGAATTGGAATCAGCGTTTCCTTCTCGACAGTTCACCATTCCGTTGTGGCTCCTTTGGTACTAATCCAGGCAACATTGCTTTCCAGTTAGTATCATGCCGTGGATTCTGAAAGATCAAAGCATTTCAGAAATTCTGAAGCCCCATAGCAATGTAATCTCCTGGGAGAGGGATGGCCAGGGACAGCCTGAAAATTCAAGCAACCCCGCTGGGAAAAAATGAGAAATGATTACACTGGGCACAGGGGAAATGCCTTTGGCCGAAGTATTTCGTGTATACACAAAGGACAGATTACACCGCCTATTGCTCCATCCAAAGCAGCACTCGCTGAGACACTCAGCTTCTCCACTTAGATGAGATGAAGAGCTGAGTGAACTCAGCTGGAAGCGAGGCCATTGGTTCCAGATGGTGTAGACAGTCCAGTCCTGGCGCTCCTGAGGCAGTGGCAGGGCACAGGGTTTACTCCAGGAGAAGCAGTAGGTGTTTGCCAGGGCGACCTTTACTTCTTTGGTGTATGAACAAAAAGCACATCAATTTCAGGAACTATCTCGGCTAACAAAGCAGAGCACAGACATGGGGTGATTATCTGCGCAATCAAGCTGAAAAAGTATGCCTTTGACTCAAAGACGGGTTATTTTGAGCCCTGTCTTTAATAATCTGTTCAATTGCTTTGCTAACTTATTTCACTTCTCCTCTGTAGAGAAAGTATTAAGAAGTTATTTGCTTACTTGAGGGGTGTGTGTGTGTCCGTTTAATGGTAGATGCCTCCCTATACTGAGTCTGGGTGCACTGTGAACATCAGGATGAACTCTTGTGCCCCGGCCCTCTGGGCTGTAAGTCCTCAGAGACAGAGCCACAGGCCGGAAGCAGGACTGCCATGCTGCCCCCCATGTGGTGTTGCTGCTGCCACCTGTGTGATGACCTCTTGTGGTCACCAAGCACATGGTTACAACCACTGTGTGTGGGTTTGTTTTTTTTAGCTGTTTGTTTGCATTTTTATTTTTTCAGCTTTATTGGGGTAGAAGTGACAAAATTGTAATATATTTATAGTGTACATCATAGTGATTTGATATATGTATACATGAAGGGATACCCACCATCCGGTTAATTAACACATCCATCACTTCATATATTTATCCCTTATTTTGTTGAGAACATTTAAGTTCTACTCTCAGCAAATTTTAATTTTACTATACAGTGTTATCTACAATGGTCCCCTGTTATACAGTAGATCTGTTTTGTAACATTGTTTTTTAATTGAAGTATAGTTGATGTACGGTAATATTATATAAGTTGCAGGTATACAATATAGTGATTCACAATTTTTAAATGTTATACTACATTTATATTTATTATAAAATATTGGCTATATTCCCCATGTTATACTATATATCCTTGTAGCTTATTTTATATCTAATAGCTTATACCTCTTAATTCCTCCACCCCTATATTGCCCTTCCCTCTCCCCACTGGTAACCACTAGTTTGTTCTTTATATCTATGAGTCTGCTTCTTTTTTGTTATATTCACTAGTTTGTTGTATTTTTTAGATTCCACATATAAATGATATCATACAGTATTTGTCTTTCTCTGTCTGACATATTTCACTTAGCATAATGCCCTCCAAGTCCATCCATGTTGTTGCAAATCGCAAAATTTCATTCTTTTTTATGGCTGAGTAATATTCCATTGTCTGTGTGTGTGGGTGTAGCTTCTTTATCCATTCATCTGTTGATAGACACTTAGGTTGCTTCCATATCTTGGCTAATGTAAATAATGTTGCTGTGAACATTGGGGTGCATGTATCTCTTTGAATTAGTATTTTGGGGGTTTGGTTTTTGTTTTTAAAAAATATATTTCTTAGGAAATGGAAGGAATACTTCATGCACTGATGGAGGTGTATTTCTTGCTATGAGGGGAGTTTAAACAGTGACTAGAAGAGCTTCAGTGAAGAGAAGTAAACATCTGCTTGGAGGGATGAAAAACTGACTTCCCTAGTCTGTTCTGATTCCTAGATCTCTGTTTCTGTACTTTCTGTTGGCAATATGCCTATTAGTGCTACAATTTTTAGACGCCAGAGCAATAGTTTGGAGATTGATCATATTACAGCAGGTAGGATAAAAGGCCATGTAGCCACACCTGGACTGGAAAATTTGTTTGAAATTAATCACAGAACTTTTAAGGTAAGCAGACTATTTAGGAAAATAAATAACATGATATTACTGATTGTAAATGGATGTTGTCTGTGCATATACACAACATAGTTCTTGCTAATGGCTTCGGGGTCATTTCAGTCAATTCCTATGGTTTGCCAGATCATAATTCAATTTCTATTTAGTGTTCATTTTGACATATTTACTGGCTGTGTGAATTTAGACAAGTTATTTAATATCCATGATCTGTCTCCTTGAGAATGGACTGGGGAGACTGGCACCTGCTGCAGAAAGATCTTGAAGGTTCCAAGTTTTATCTATGTCCACATTCCCTAGCACAGTACCTCTGGAATACATGTAGTCAATAAAGCTCTATCCCTGTGAGTATGATTGTCTTCAAATCCATTATTATCTGCTCCTAGCTGATCACTATAAAAATGAGGGAGTGTCTCAAGATATTCTGCCTTGGATTATGGCTCAATGTATTTTAGTAGAATAGTACTTCTCAATTCAAAATAATTTACTTTGCCTGATTTGTTTCATTTTATTTTCCAATACTTAAACTCTTTTGCTTTTCAAATTTTATATTTGCAGGTATTTCTTTGTCCTCTCCATTAGTGAACAGAACACAATCTATTTTGAGAGAATGCTATTTATGCATAAAACATTGAGACTAATACATTTTTCCCCTTTTTAAATGAAAAATTATTCATATCTTTTTGGTTGTGTACAACTCCTTATGCAACATTTCTGCTTATTGTTGAAGATAAAAGTTTCAGCTACAATTATTTCTTTATAATTCACTTTCTTCTTGGCCAAATACCAAATTTGTTAGATTATGATGACTTTTTCTGTATATAATACTAATTGCCAGCTATTAAGATCCTAGTTATGATGAGGTAAATTGCTATTCAATACTCATCTTTTTTTTTCAGTTTCTCCCGTGAAGTATGATATTTACTATTTTCATTATGCAGGTAGAAATTTATTTTTAAGGATATAATCATTTATTTCCTTTGATCCACTTCTTAATAGGCATCGGTAGCCTCAGGGTATTTTTTTCTCATTCTATTTCCCTCAAAACGTGTTGTGTCTATTAAATCTGCTTCTCAGTATCTCCCAGATTCTCAGTTCTACAAATTCCCTCTTACTGAGCAAAAGATCAAATCTTTCTTTCCTGTGTGATGACTTAAATTCAGCAATGGGGACTTCTCTGGCGGTCCAGTGGTTAAGACTTCGCCTTCCAATGCAGGGGGTGCGGGTTCGATCCCTGGTTGGGGAGCTAAGATTCCACATGCCTCAGGGACAAAAATCCAAAACATAAAACAGAAGTAATATTGTACCAAATTCAATAAAGACTTTAAAAAGTGGTCCACATCAAAAAAAAATCTTAAATAAATAAATTCAGCAATGAATTTTTACCATAGTTTTCTTTGCTTATTATATATTCACGGTGCTATAAAATAAAGAAATAGGAAAGAGAATTTCTTGCAAAACCATTAAGTTAAAATACAAAGTAATAATCAGTCCTTACCAACAAATCAGTGATGAAAGGGGAGCACCTCTTCCTTTTCATAACTGTGGAGACTGGAGAATTGGACTCCCAGTTAATTGTATGTCTCCTGTCAAGTCCTTCCCTTTAAACTGATGCTTTACAGGTGACTACTGAACTCTTCCCTGGACATCACAAATCTAAATTAACCTGAAGTACAACAGAGGTTTTAGGAGTTATGTCACGAGTCTGGAGGAGAACTTGAAAATATCTCTATTTCAGGAAGACTTATCTTAATTATTTTCTTATCAGTGTAAGCATAACGTTTTCAAACAATGAACGAGAAGCCTAAAACTTAAATACATATCAGCTGGCTGCTCCTGTCCATCTAGTTTCCTCCACAAAATTCTAGACACCCGTCCCATCCCCCACCCCGGACATTGAGATTTCTCTAAGTAGCATTTTGCTTTCCCATAATGCCATTTACTAATTCTACCACCATAAACCTACCATAAAATGACCCAAATTGCTCTTTTATACAATGAAATACTGCATTACATGGACTGGCTAAACTCATGGGTTAGAAAATGGAAACAATGCAATTCACCATTTGGCTCATTGGTGAAATACAAAATAGGCAAATATCCATAACTCCCAAAGCAAAACAAAACAAACAAAAAAAGAAAATACTTGCAAATGCAGGTTTATTAACTTCTTCAGGGAAGGTCATGGTAATGCTACTACAATGGATGGAAGTAATACAGGCAATTATCCCATCCTATCAGAAGAAAAAAAAGTTAAGCAAGTTGTCTAACTGAATTGACTGGTTAGATGACTAAGTAATTATTACTGTTGTATTTAGACAGACCCATAGGAATAGTTAGGAATTCCTAACATTCCATTTAGACTGAAGAGACTGAATAATGTTTCTTCCCTTTCCTGTGGTTAGTGAGTTGAAAGCCAAGTAAAATATTAAACTGAAAATTCTCTTTAATCCACATCCTTTACACTACATGATTCAAATGAAATGACCTCTTCGCAGATCTGGTCTCTCAATTTAAAATAAAGGCAATGAGGGCTTCCCTGGTGGCGCAGTGGTTGAGAGTCCGCCTGCCGATGCAGGGGATGCGGGTTCGTGCCCTGGTCCAGGAAGATCCCACATGCCACGGAGCGGCTAGGCCCGTGAGCCATGGCCGCTGAGCCTGCGCGTCCGGAGCCAGTGCTCCGCAACGGGAGAGGCCACAACAGTGAGAGGCCTGTGTACCGCAAAATAAATAAATTAAATTAATTAATTAATTAAATTAAATAAAGGCAATGAGATACCTATTCTGTTCCGTGTCTTTCAGTTGAATAGAAGGTAAGCCAGGGAAGGGGGACCCAATGGCAGATTCCAGAGAACTGGGACAAGTGAGTACTCATCAACGATTGTCTGTTAATAAACCACCTGTGATCATTGTTTACAAGTTTAGTCTAATTCCACAAATGTAGAATGAAAAAAAATTCAGAAATGCACTTTAATTTTTAACTCATGTTATCAGAAGAAGCAAAAGTACATACTTAGAAAATATCAGCAGTACCATAAGATTGATTTAATTTTAGTGCTTATGGCCCTTTTTTAGTATTAAGTTAGCATAATATGTTAAATTTGTTTATTTAAAAAAACTAGTAAGAAGACAAGCCACAAACTGGGAGAAAATATTTGCAAAAGACACATCTGATAAAGTACTGTTACCCAAAATATATAAAGAACTCTTAAAACTCAACAGTAAGAAAAAAAAAGGATTAAAAGTGGGCAAAAGAACTGAGTAGTCACCTCAACAAGGAAGATATACAGATGGCAAATAAGCACTTGAAAAGATGCTCCACATCATATATCATCAAGGAACTGAAAATTAAAACAACAAAGAGATAACACTACATAACTATTAGAATGGCCAAAATCCAAAATACTGACAAACAGCAAATGCTGGCAAAGGTGTGGAGCAAAAAGAACTCAAATTCATTGCCGGTGGGAATGCAATATTGTGCGGCTACTCTCAAGACTAGTGGGGTGGCTGGATCATATAGTATTTCTATTTATAATTTCTGAGAACTACCCTATTGTTTTCCATAATGGTTGCACCATATTTACATTCCTGCCAATAATACAAGGGTTCCAATTTCACCGCATTCTCACTAACACTTGTTTTATATCTTGTTTTTTTAAATAATAACCATCCTAATGGGTTTGAGTTACTCAGTATTTTTTTTTTTTTTTTTTTGCCATACGCAGACCTCTCACTGTTGTGGCCTCTCCCGTTGCAGAGCACAGGCTCCAGACGCGCAGGCTCAGCGGCCATGGCTCACGGGCCTAGCGGCTCCGTGGCATGCAGGATCTTCCCGGACTGGGGCACGAACCTGTGTCCCCTGCATTGGCAGGCGGACTCTCAACCACTGCGCCACCAGGGAAGCCCAAGTTACTCAGTATTTTAAAGCAAATCCCAAACATCAGATCTTTCATAACCATCCTTGTCTTCTAAAGAGATTTTTCTCTTTTCAACATGTTATTTCCAGATATTCAAAATCTAATTCATCCATACCGTTAATACTTTGTAAAAATACCCAATTGGATGTGAGAATGTTTATAATAGCTATAATATTTTAAATAAATATCTACATCTTTTAAAAATGGTACACACAATACATTCTGCTGAGTATAGAAGCTGGAACCAATGAAATTATGAACAAATTTTTTTTCCCATGGCAGTTTAAGCAGTTCTGAGTCTCATGACAATTTTGAAGAGGATGAGAATAGGAATGTTTGGTGATAATTGAAACAGATCATGTCTCATTATTTTCGGTTTCATGTCAGTTTCGACAATGAGGGGATGCCAAGGCCTGAGGTTCTCTGGTCATAGGGAAATCCAGTGTGCACTCCTGTCCTGAAGGATTTTAGGGCTGACATGATTTCCTTGAGAATTTTCAATTCCAAATTGCCATTTTACAAATGCGTATTTCTATTATATGTCCATGTGTGAGTTTTCTTCCTATTTGGTAGAAAATTGAGATAACATTTAAATATTTTAATCTAAAATTATTGTATATATTTTTTCATTTTGGAAGCAGGAAGAAGAAAGAAGGAAAGCAGTAAGGGAGAAGGTAACTTTCTTTCACAATTCCAGTAGAGCCTTGTAATTCAAGATTTGTGAAAACAACTGTAATCTTAAAAAGTTTCAAGGTCATGAAAGACAAAGAAAGTCTGAGAAATATTTCACACAGAAAGAGACTAAAGAGATAGGGCAATTTAATGCAGCATGTCATCTGAATTGGATCTTCTACATTCCCAGGGGATATTGGAACAGTTGGCAAAACTTGGATGGGTCTCTAGATTAGGTGGTGATAACGTGTAATGTTAATTTCCTGATTTTGATGTATTTTGGTTATGTAGAAGAATGTCCTTGTTTGTAAGAAATACCCACTAAAGTGTTTAAGCGGGATGGGACATTATGTTGGCAACTTATTTCCAAATGATTCAGGGGAAAAAAAAGAGATTCTTTGCTGTAGCCTTGCAAATAACTTTACATTTAAAATTATTTCCAAGCCACAAATTATCTAGACAAAAAAAGATAAACTAAAGTTATTTTATTAGATAAACAAAAGAACAATTTGCAAAAACAGTGGAAATTTTTGTCTATCAAAACTTTTAATTAAAAAAGGGAAGGTGATTTATTTCATTCCAAGGCAACTAACCTGAAGTGGTATTATTACATATCTTGACTTTGTATTTTATAAAGTCTGGAGATGTCTAGGTCAGAGCTGTCTGATAAAGGAAAGACATTTATTAGGTATTTATTCCATGTTGAAAGATGATAAAAAGATTGACTATTCTGTTAGAAGTTACTTAACAGAAATCTTGATATAATATCTGTGTAATTCTTGTTCCTTAAGAACATCTTGTATTAAAGCTTTAACATGCAAAGCTCAAATGAACCTTGGAAGAGATACCAAAAAGAATATTAATACATTTAGAAGTGTTGTGAGCATCAGAGGAATGCTACAGTCTGTCGTAGATAATAGGCAAAAAAACTGTGGTGCTTAAAATAGGTGATTCAGATTATAGTAAGTTAGCAATTTTCCATAGCTTGGGGTAAGCGTGATAAAACCTTTCATGACAAATGCACGTTTTCATTCTTACTTACCACCAAATACTATTTCACAGTCACTATTAGACAGCAAAAATTATTTGATGAAGACGTTGCTTAGCCCATCAGAAATGTGTTACTCAATTTTCTAAAGCTATTAGTGCTTTGAGAGAATAAATCCCTTGAGCCTTTTCCAGCTTCTCCCATGTTGGTGTATTTATGTCACGTTTTGAATTACTTTGAAGCTATTCAGATGTTTTAGTTGCTTATAAATTTGCTTTCCTGAACATTAGTTTCTGTGCCGTTCATTGTGACGGATGTGAGTTTTTTGAGGATAATTTAAAACGTGGGATTACTTACTGATTATTCTAATGGTCATTTGCACTCATGATTCTATGATAATTCTTTGTACACAGAACCCTTTTGTATTTTACTTACAAGTTTTTTTTAAAAAGCATATTTATTTATTTTCAGAATGAAACAGTTGGAGAAGAAAAAAGGAAACCCGAAGAGCAGATGCTTTGAGTGATTTCAGAGACCCGTCTGGAATGAAGGGTCTTAGCAAAGACAACCTCTGTATGTCTGCTTCATTCTTCTCTCTGCAGCTGGCTTCCCCTGTCTCACTTAAGGCTGCCAAAAGCTTCCAGCATGGTAAGGATACAACCTTGAGAAAGAAATTGCATTGGTCTCTTAGCCCAGTTCTAAAGTCCTTGGGAATGAGCTGTGATTAGCCTAGTCTAAGTCAGTTCATTGCAGCCAAAATACAAGACCATTACGCGTGCTGGGAGTCACCCATGTGACCACGTGGGTTTTCAGAAGGGTCAGTTCTCAGTAAAAGGATTGGGGGAGGGGAGTGGGCAAGTGATCCAGCAACTGCTTGTTATAATTATGATGAAAAACAACATTAATAATTATGGAAACACATCTGATTAACTAAAACACCAATTTAATAGCATACCCAAAGCTTTATTTGTATTAAAGTAGATTCCTATCAGGACAGAACATCTCCAATTCCACATTTCTTCAAAGTCAAAGTTAATTTCAGTGCTTATTTGAGTATATATATGGTACCCCCTCAAAAATCTGCAAGAGGGCCTCCCTGGTGGCGCAGTGGTTGAGAGTCCGCCTGCCGATGCAGGGGATACGGGTTCGTGCCCCGGTCTGGGAGGATCCCATATGCCGCGGAGCGGCTGGGCCCGTGAGCCATGGCCGCTGAGCCTGTGCGTCCGGAGCCTGTGCTCCGCAACGGGAGAGGCCACAACAGTGAGAGGCCCGCGTACAGCAAAAAAAAAAAAAAAAAAAAAAAATCTGCAAGAGACCAAATGTTGGATTTGATGACCCGGAAATTCATACCACAAAGCACAGTCAATTTTGTCTTTCCATTCCTCTCCATCCCAAGAGAAAGCAACATCTGGATTGAACTTTTGTGTGTATATATATATAGTTATATATAGTTTATATATATATATATATATATATATATATATATATATATATATAGGCTTGGAATATAATAAATGTCAGAACTGGTCTGGATTTGACAAGCAGAGCTGGAGATCTGAGTTTCCTAAAATTACAGCATGTACCTTCCTGACAGTCTTTGTAATTCATTCCAGAGTTCAGCTGCCCCCTCGTGAAGTAAGCCTGGCATGATTTCTAAAAAGACCCTTGTACAAGGATGACTTGCTCAATTGTGAGTGAGGTTTTTGAAGTACATACCATGCTTTCAACAGGAAAATACATTTAAAGTATTTATAGGGACAACTCTTCTCCACTGTATTAGAAAGCAGATTCAGAGCAGAATGGGTCTCATGCAATAGCACCTAAGCAGGTGTCACACTGGTACTAATACTTCTGTGATGTTTCTGTCGGTGCTGTTTCTACACAGAAAAGTTACATGCCTTTACTGGATGTGCTTGCCATCACGAATGGATACAACTTCCAAAATCAGCACCTGTTTCCTCTCTCCTCATGGACTTTGAAATCCTACTAAATCTTCTGCTAATTTCCTTTCTTTTTTTTATACTCAGTGAAGTGGGGAAGTAAGGTGATAACAAAATAACAAAATAAATGAGAAAAAAGAACGGTTCTTTAAAATAATGCTACCTATTTTTGCTAAAATCAGTACTCTACATATATTCTCATTTATATATTTTTTATTTCAAATTGGAGCAAATATTTCAGTACATTAGAATTTAAGTTAGAATTTTTTAACTTTAATACAGTATTAAGAAGCAATATTGGATTTCTGGAAGTGTCAAACTATTTTCAGGTTTGACTAAAAACCTATTAATTAAGAGGAAATGAAAAAAAGTGTCATAATATAGTACCTTGAGATGTTGAAATAGATTTGCAGATCCCCCAGTTCATAAAATCACAGAGTCATCCATCCAGATCTTTTGACTTTTAGTCTTGCATTTGAGCTGTGTATTCAAAGCAAGAGCTGTTTTTGGAAGGTTCTTCATGGAAGACCTTTCTATTACTGAACCTGGCAAAACTCTGGGCTTCCCAAGCATCAGCAGAGCATCCCTTCCGTGTGTAGATTGTGTGATTTCTACTCCAGGATAAATGTATCTTTTCAAGTCCGAAGTGAAGATAATAGCTTGTTACCATACCCATATCCATAGACAAACTTTCTGAAACTAAGGGGACTCTGGTTAAACTTTAATTTCTATGATTATATTATTGTAGGCCCTATATTCCATTTTTATATTCCATTTTTATATGCCCCTAATTTTATTTCAAATATATATTAAGGACCTTAAATGGGAACAATTTTAAAACGAGGTTGTCGACGGTCAAATTAAGTCAGCATCATGAATGCATTAGGACTTTCAAGACATTTTCAGATAGCTGAGTAGGTTCCAGATCAACAGTAAAATTAAATAAGACGTGTATGAGAAAATGTGGATTGGACAGTGAGCTGTGATAAGCTCCAGAAGTCT
This sequence comes from Mesoplodon mirus, assembly GCF_964341445.2. Taxonomy (NCBI): domain Eukaryota; kingdom Metazoa; phylum Chordata; class Mammalia; order Artiodactyla; family Ziphiidae; genus Mesoplodon; species Mesoplodon mirus. Next base: position 26,383,113 of record NC_138979.1, on the reverse strand, counting down.
CTGGCTGTCCACCGCAGCTTCTGTCTTCTTAGGCAGGAGGAGGTGGACGAGGCTCGGTGACTTCCCAGCCATGGGAGGTGAGGGCACCTTGCAGTGTAGTAACTGTCTCAGGACTCCACTTCTAGAGTGAGTCAGCCTGACCCGGCCACAGTTCTAAATGAATCCACTTGGAGAACTTGGGCAGGTTGCACGGCCTCCCTGCCTCTAATGTGGAAACAGTAATTGTACTGACCACCCAGTGTCATTTCGAAGATATAATGAAGTAATGCTTGGAAATCACAGTGTTAGACATGTAATGCATGTGAAATAAATGTTCACTGTTGTAATTATTCTGAAAGTCCCATTCTCATCTCCTCGGCTGGCTGGCTCAGAGCTCCTCAGAGATAGGCCAGAAGCATTACACCATCAGGCTAACACCCCGGGTCAAAATAGGATGCACTTTCCTATAAAATGACCTTACATTGTCAAAGCAGCCCTGAAAAACATCAGGACTCAGCTTCCACCAGATGAATTCAGGGAGTTCCCTGTATTCTTCCCCCAGATTTTCGACTTAGTCAAGAGTAAAGAAAGGTCAAGGGATAAATGCGTGGGTCATTCTCCCAATCTCAGAAAAAAAAAAACCCAAGCTCAGACAGCAAGAGTAAGGCCCTACTGCTTTTGAAAACAGTCACATCCCGGAAGGTAGATTGCGCTAAAATAATTAAGGTCAGATGCCGTAAGTTTCTTAGTCCTTGTAGTGAGTGACTTGACTTAAAAAAAGTATCTGCTCCTTCTCCTTTTGTCTTTCCACAGCCTTTCTGAGCCTACCTGAAAAGAAAAGATTTTGGGTCTTGGTTGGGAGATGATCCTTCCCTCAACGCAGGACCTGATAGATAATCCTTAGATATGTCAGATCTGCTCCAACTTTGTCAGGTCATGTGCAAAATAAATAGGTTTTCTCTGTAAGGCCTGATGTGGAAGCTGAGGGGGAAGGGAGGATTAGGGAGGGTGTGTAAACTTGCCTTTTGTTCCCTCCTTGGTGATATGTGAACTTGGCTTTGGAAGATAGACTTCCCAGGGCTATGCAGGAAATTCATACTCTGTAGGTGCCCACAGCTCCATGCCATCTTGAATTCCTCCATTTGAAATGCATGCTGCAAGTCTCAGAGGTGAAGTGCATTTCATCTTTTGATCCAGATATTTCAGTTCACTGAAGCCCTGCCACCTGCAGAGAGAGAACATCTCACCAAATCCTCACTGGAGCTCCAGTACATACAGGCTGGTGTCTCCCTGTTAAAATAAGCAAATTCTTATCAGTCAGCATGTTTCCCCCCCTTTTTTTTTTTTTTCCAAGAGCCTGTTTACCAGATTTTTCATTGAGAGACTTCCCCGTGGAGTATAATTCACTTCGTTTTTGCTCATTCATAAGATTTTTTTTATATATCTCCCAGCTGCAACTATTTTAGGCACATTTCTGAAGACATAATTGAATGTGAGTCGTTTGAGTGAAGCAGAGCTGCAGTGCAAAACAGGCAGTCTGAGCTCTTTTGAAATACAGTAAATGGACACAATACGTAATTGTTGGTATAAGTACGTGATTCATTTGGTGAAGAAGTTTCTCAATAACGTCTTCTCCACGTCTATTCAAAAATGAAGTGGATTGTTTTTTAATATGCAAATGTCTGGAAAAGACTGTTTAGTTTCTTTTTTTCCTCCAGAAGTTGCCAGTGCAAGGAGAATAATTTAGACAAAGTAAACTCATCACTTTCATACAACACAAAATCAAATCTCTATTGCCAGGCGTTCCCATGGCAACTGCCTTCCTAAGCAAACTTCTCTACAAAATATACAGCTGTTATTTTATCTCGTTGCTAAGTTCCCTTGACAAAACCACACTATAATAACCACTCACATATATGTGGTTAAAGGGGATAAAGCTCCCATGGGCCTCACATAGCTTATCTTTTAAATGATAACTTAGGAATTCGACCTTCCATCTTCAGCACCATATGGGTCTTTTTTATTTCTTTGCCTTGAAACTCTGCCATATTAGGAAAAATCCATACGAATCTTTAATATATCTTACTGTGAGTTGTGTGTGTAGAATTTTTTCTTTGTTTTTTTTTCATTATCTAACAATGGAAAAGTATGTTAAATTTCCAAATTTTCATTAAATGAGATGATGATGTGTTCTAACATTTTATATCTACACAGTAAATATGTTTCTATCACTATTTATTCTCATTTTTTAAGCATTAGCATGACTGAACTAGTCTTTGGGTACCAATTATTCTGCCTGTCTCTAGAGAGGAACCAGTAAGAAAATTGAACTCATTTTATCAAACTGCCAGGAGATGGGACGGACTACCTATTACATGTCCAACCATAACATATTTTAGCACCAGCACAAGCTGTAAATAAGCCAGAAGAAAAATAGGCCCAAGCCCTAAAGGAAAGTCAGATTGCCATGAAATATTCAGTGAGATTCCCTTCTCTCACTAGTGAGGCAGCCCAGGATAGCAGGGGAGGCATGTTCCATATCTCGTAGGAGGAGAAGGTCAATGAATGACGTCCCCTTGACAATAGAGCTCGGGGCAGTGACACCATTAGCCTGCTGCATTTCTCATTACTTTCCTTAGAAGTAATGATCTTTTTTTTCAGCTTAATTTCACTTCATTTGACAAGAAAACTGGTTGTTGATGCTCCTTAAGATTATGCTATAGCTTTCAGAAAGATTCATTTTTGGCAGTGTTAGAACATAATATTTTATTTGCAAATGAGAGCCAAAAATAGCTTATAGTTTTTTCATAGAAGTAAAATGCAAGGAAAATCCTGGTTGTAATTCCTTATCCAGGTCAAAGTTGGGCATCGAAGCCACTACTTTCACTCTGGAAATGGACAGAGTGGCATTTTCCCTCCACAGTCTGTCTCTGGATCCACACCTCTATGCATAAATTAACAGGGACCCTAGTAACTTCATTTTTCTGGAAATACACACACACACACACACATAAGCTTTATCATCTCACATGGATTAAGGTGAAATCATGGTTTATATGGAGGACAAGCCTACCTTCAAATTCACATGTGGATCAGTATTCTTTCAGATTCTTATTATTTATTTATTTTAAGAAAACATGTAACTTTTTTCTTTTTTTTTAATTTTTACTTTATATTGGAGTATAGTTGATTAACAGTGTTGTATTAGTTTCAGGTGTACAGCAAAGTAATTCAGTTATACATATACATGTATCTATTCTTATTCAAATTCTTTTCCCATTTAGGTTATTACAGAGTATTGATCAGAGTTCCCTGTGCTATACAATAAGTCCTTGTTGGTTATCTATTTTAAACATTACAGTGTGTACATGTCAATATAATAATAACATTTGTGTAATTTATATACTATTGTTATATAATATTTATACACTGATAATATATTATATACATACTGTAATATTCTCCCATGCACTTCAGTGACATTGGAGCCTTGACAGGAGGAAGCCCTCATCCTGATGAGGCTCAGAACCCTATGAAGAAGTGGAAGAACACACCTGAGACAGGTCAGAGGTGAAAAGATTTCCCGGCAGAATTAATTTTATTAACAAAGATCTTTCCACATGTCCAGAGCAAACAGTTAACGAATTCCAAGGAAAAATACCTACATACAGTGAAATTAGAGGTATCCCAAGATGACCAAGAATATAAATATGTACACCCAGGTGGCTTTGCTGCTGCAGAGAAATCTGGCCAGTAGGGCGGGTCTCAGATGTACCTGTAAGGGCTGGACAGTCCACCCTGCCACCCACCTGCTTTGAGGCAACCACAACCTATAGTAGTATTACTATGTATAAATATAATATATCCTCCATATTATAAATACATATTATAAATATGTAATACATATCCTTAATATGTATATATACTTATATCCCATTCATGTACTGACTTGTATATAAGGTATTTATATATGCCTTATACATACATAGCTAGAAACCTAGCTGATTTGCTTTGTTTTGTTTTTCCATTCACCAGAGGAAGCAGCCTTTTATTAATGAGTTATCTCCAGAAACCCAAAAGACCATCTACCTACTTCCAGTCACTTCCTAGCCCTCCAGGACCTTATGCTGCTCCACATGAGGAAGAGATTTAAACTGCCTCTTGGTTTTCTAAATCCTCAGTCTTCCTTTCCGTGTGTAGTGCAACTCAGAAATTCAGTAGCAGTACCATTCTTCTTGTGATTTTCCAGCAATGCCTGCTGCAGCTACTTAGGAACAATTATGGATGAAGGGGTGTGTGAGGAGATATACATATATATATAAACATACTATATGTATATATGTAATTCTCATGGCTTGATCAGTTACAAGAGTCTCTGCTATACTGCAATAACAAATAACCCCCAACACATTAGTGAATTAAAATGATGAAGGTTATCTTTTTTCCTTTCTGACCCAAATTCTCTACAAGTCCAGACAGAAATTTGTTTATGACAAAATCTGAACCTCACCTTTGACCCACTTGCTTTTCTCTACTGTCAACATGCAAATTGATAGCCAAGTCGGCTTGCGTCTAAATGCTTTGTTATCCTCAACTCTATTAACTTCTTTCTATCCCCTACCACTGTTACTGTCATAGGCCAACTTGACTTCTGCACCCCGTCTCTGATAGTAATGCCCACTTCTGATCTTCCCACAGCTCTTCCTGCAATCCACTCCCATAGTGCAACCCACTCCCATAGTCCCCTTAGTAAATTCCCAGTGAATTTAAGTGTCTTCAGATACTGTCTGTGATACTGTATCACAAGTTCTGCCAATTCTCAGCCCTGCTCACTGCTCTAGTTTTCTTTTTCACTCATCTCCATCCCACTCCAGCAGACACTGAATTATTTTCTGCTTGTCTAAAGTATTTTGTTCACCTTTTCAGCCACGGGCCCCCATTCTTACTGTTCTTTCATCTGTTATATTATTTGCTGCTCATTAATATGACTAACTCCTAACCTTTTAGCTCTTATCTGAGATGTCACTTCCTCCAGAAATCCTGTACTAACTCTCTGAAATCTCAGCCTTATTACAGCATTTATAAGATGGGATTGTGAGAGCCTGTCTTGTTTGCCACCAGATTCCTCTGCCTGGCACAGTGCCCTCACCTCAGTAGACAGATACTCAGTGATGTTCATTGCCCTTGACAGACTGGGCTATCCTAACCCCAACTCAGGTAATGTGTGGTGCAGTAGAAACTAGTCGTTTGCCTTAACGAAACCCCAGTCCTAGTGAGCAAATCCACTGTGATGCCTGTCAGGTTCTGCAGGAAACTGCTAGAGAAATATTCTGGAATTGTATCTACCCATCTCCACTAATTCCAGAATGCAACCTCTTCCTCACTGTAGAAATTAGAAGTTTCCATATTTAAGAGAGTTAGGATATTTCAGAGTATTTCATAACTCTGTTTCTGACCACAGTTTTACTATTATCAATGTAGTCTAGAATTTATCAATTTAGCCCGTAATTTGACCGTTTATCTCCCAAATGCTACATCACACAATTTCCAAAAGTATAAATTGGCTCAGGGTTTTCTCAAGTGCTTGTGTGCCCTCCACTATACTCAATAACAATGCAATCATTCATTCATTCATTCATTCATATATTCATCCAGTATTCAGTACGAACTATGGGAAATACAAATGAGAATAATCCAGGGCCCTTGCCTAAAATTACAACTTAGTTGAGAAGGTGTTATCAGCAAATATAATGCAAAGAGAAAGACACTCTCATAAAGTGATGAGCGCAGTGCTGGAGAATGCCACAGGAGAGACTTTGAAAACACTCGTGGAAGATGAGACCTAAACCGGGTGTGATAGTTAAGTCAGATCTCAATAGACACAGAGAGAAGATGGCACTTCAAGGATGAGGGAGCAAAAGCAAAGTGGTACCAAATGTCGGGAATATTCAGGAAGAAGAGTGGAGTCCAGTGTGGCAGAATATAGAATGCGCGAGGTTATGGCAGAAGACAATGCAGAAATGAAAGGCCATTTCCAAATTGTAGAATGACACAAACACCAGTATCGTGTGTGCAGTGGGGATCCATTGATGGTTTTTGAGGCCTGGAAAGTCCTGAAATATTTAAGAACATAAATGCAGTAGGAAAGGTGATCAGAGTACCTGAGTTGGGGGCCAAGGCTATGGAAGTTAGTGAGGTCAAAATGATGCCTATGGGAGGGCCCTGGAACTGATGAGAAGGAGGTTTCTATTAGAATGGGTTTGAAACCCACAGCAGTTTGTTACTTGTGTTTTCTTGGCTGGAACAGAGATCGAGGGAGTCACAAATGTAAAAATATTTCTAGTTTTGATATTTCTCAACAGCCCTTCCTAGAGATAGTGTACACTCACAATGAGAGCATAGCATCTGAAATAAAATGAAATATCAGACTATGTTTCACCTAATGTCTTTCACAGACCATTGGTGATATGCACACCACCCCTTTAGAAAGAGTTTACTGTTGTTTCCTTGTACTGCAATTCACATTTTATGCTTAGGAGCTTTTTATGTGTGTATATGCTGTTTCCCCCAAATAAATGATCTATTGCCAAAGGAAGATAAATGTCCTGATTGGGAATGATCACTTGGAAACTTGATGCCACAGCATAAGTTTCAAGGGGTATATTAATGAGTTCAGAATTGGGAATTTTGAGCTTTGTCATATAGGCAAGAGAAACATATGGAGATAGGAGAGAGTTGAATATTTGGGTCTGGAATCATGGAATGAATATGGTTGAGAAAAAAGGTCACCAGTTTTAATAATTGTATATATTACCTAACATGAAGTCTTATACATAGGTCATCATTAAATGTTTGACTGCTAATAACATCAGTAAAAGCTTGTGGTTCTCTAAGTCAATTTTAAGCATTGATGTTTTATTGATTCAGAGAAACTTCATGTAAAATCTCTGTTCAATGCCACAGTACTCAAGATGTAGACATTTACAACCTCAGAATAGTACCCTCGAGAGAAATTTGCCAAGAACTAATAATTGAGATGTTATACAGTCAGCCAACTCTGACCTTTTTTAGACAGTAGGACCATGAGCTATGTTTCCTATTTCAGGACCTACAATAAAGATTTTTTCACTATTGTAATAGGAAATAATTCTGTTCACTACCTAGCATGTCAAGAGGAAATTTATGTTTGAAAAATATTTCACATTCTGTGTATTTTAAAGAACATCTAGATTCTCATTTAAGGCATTGGAAATGTGCAGTGTAATAAAAAATAATAAATTCATATTAACCCTACTGTTACTTTTTTTTTTTTTTTTTTTTTTTTTTTTGCGGTATGCGGGCCTCTCACTGTTGTGGCCTCCCCCGTTGCGGAGCACAGGCTCCGGATGCGCAGGCCCAGCGGCCATGGCTCACGGGCCCAGCCGCTCCGCGGCATATGGGATCCTCCCAGACCGGGGCACGAACCCGTATCCCCTGCATCGGCAGGCGGACTCTCAACCACTGCGCCACCAGGGAGGCCCAACCCTACTGTTACTTTTTTCCTAAGGGAAATTTAATAAATGTAAAAGGGATAATGGGGAACCATTCATGCTCCTCCTAACATTAATTAAATTAGACGAAGATCAAATTAATGAGATATAAATATATTATAAGTATATTCATGTATAAATATATTCATGTATGCTTAAAATACTTTTTTTAAATATGATGAATGCAGGAAATCATTTAGATACAGTTGGTTATGGATACAGAGAAAAAGTTTCTCAAGGCAATGTAGAAAATGAGAAAATGAGATGGACATTTGAAACAAATTGAAGAACTTATTGACAATCTAGTTTCTAAAAATAATTTAGTGATAAAAGTAGTGATATTTTTATAGAAAATGTATTTTCTATATTTCTCTTCCGTCTATTTATCTTCCATCTATCTATCTATCATCTATCTATCCATCTATCATCTATCATCTACCTATCTATCATCTATCTATCTAGCTAGCTAGCTAGCTAGCTATCTGTCATCTATCTATCTATCTATCTATCATTTATCATCTATCCATCTATCTATATCTATCTATCATCTATCATCTATCTATCTATCTATCTATCTATCTATCTATCTATCTATCATCTATCTATCAAGACTTGCATACAGAAAAACCAAACCCTTGACAACCACCTCATAGATACATATCCAAGGACATTCAAGCATTTATTTTCCTCTCTGTTTCCCAATTCACACTCTTCACTATTTAGAAGTAGGAAAACTAATACCTGGATCCCTCAGCTGTTACCCTCACCTGTTGCGTGATGCTAGTCAGGCCTCTCCTTCCTGTCATATATAAGGTTAAATTCAACCTCATGCGTTGAGGGGTGGAGAACACCTTGAATATATGTTAAAATGAATTCTAGACAGATGTTTAAATGTGATTTAGTCTTCATTGTATTTGCTCCTACTGTTCTTCTTTTATTTCTTTGAATTTAATTCTCATGGCATACATTTAAAGTAGATGGCCAGTACAGTCAGGTTTGACAATGAGGATGCATAGAGAGTATCACTGTTATAAAATAAAGTAAAAAAAAAAAAGCAATAGATTCTCATTAGCAAATGGTTCCTCCTTGGGCAAGTAGAAGACTGACAAAAGGTCCATAGCAGTCCTTGTCATAATAATTAATTAAACAGATAAAATAAATATACTGGATGAAATAAACACTTTCAGAATATTAAAACAAATGTCAAAAGAAAGAGTGCATGAGCAGGCAGAAAGGTAGGTGCCTGGAGTCATCCCTCATCCTCCACAGCCAAATACTTGCAAGCCCTGCAAAGAGCCTGCACACCCCTTTCCTCTGCTGCTTAGTTCAGAACGTCACTCTTCCTCTTTGCCTCTAATCGAACCATTTCGTCAACCTTCTAACTAGACAATGAATGTCTTTTTTTCCCATTACTTTAAAAAAAATGACTCACCACTATTTAAAACACTTAAACAGACCCCCTTCCTCCGGGATGGAACCCATCCCCTCTGGGTGGCTCATGAGGATTTTCATCATCTGATTCCTGGAATTCCTGCCACTCTAGTTGGAGACCATATTCTCCAGCCTTACTGAACTAATCACTTCTCACTGAGTCTATCTTCATCTCACATCCCTATTTCCTCCCACTTAATGTTTACTCTCCTTCTTTTTCCAGGTAACTCCAAGGTTAAGACTCAGTTCATGAGTCACACATTCAAAAAGGGAGTTTGCGCTGTCTGTTCATTTGAACACCTCTTTTAATGGGCTTATGTGCACGTATATGAAAGTTTATCCATATCAGCATTACAGTCTACAACTGACAAATCATGGTGTTAGAATCAGGTGGGTTTCAGATGCAGACAAGAAGATGGAGTTTTGTGGTTTTATGATGACTGTTGTTCAAAGTTGATTCATGGTCTATTTTTTAAGCCTCTGGTTTCACCTCACAATTATGTTATAGATTTAGAAATACTTTGTTGTGATGTTTTCACTGTTATACATGATTGTAATTTAGTACCAAGAAAGAAATTATTTTTCTTTGAAGGACTATATCTGAACAAAATCTAGATGAGCATTTGTTTCAGTATAACAAGCCTAAATTGAATTTTTTGTCTTCTTTTTCTTTCCTTCGTCTCATTAATTTGACTGCACATCAGTGGGGAGTGTGTTTAAACAATCTAAAATAGATAAATTAGTTATTTGGATTAATTTGGGAAAAATAAAGGAAAGATTACACAAATGATGAAAAGAAGGCGATCAAAGCAGTAGATATCCAAGAGTACATAAACAAAAGAAAATAAAGAAAGTTGGTGAAATAATCAGCAGGGTTCTGCAAGAAATAGGGAAAAATCTAAAATAACTAGGAAAAAACACAGAGACATATATTTGATATGAAGAAAAAATCTGAAATAAAAGCAAGCTATATGCAATGAAAAAACTTAGAAAATGGAAAACATTTTTAATGTAACAGTGGCAAAATTCTGTTCTCTCTCACAGGATAATATATAAAATATTTAGAAGATATTTTCTTAGTAATAGAGAGTGGGAAGTAGAACAGAATTTCATTTTGGCTTATTTTTAGTGAAAGTTTGAGTAAGATGTGACAAATTTCTTCTCTTAATTGTTTTCCAGGATATCTAGTGTTCATGGTCAGGGATAAATGACAATTTATTGTTAACTTTAAGTGTTTTGTAATTTATGTTTTTCCAGAATATCTAAGTATCTCTTAATGTTCCCATATATGAGTTGTATATGACCCCATTTAACACCCATGATCACATATATTTATGAAAGTGTTATTAACTGATAAATCTCTAGAGACAAGAAGAAAATAGGACACAAATTGAGTGCTTAATTAATATATTTTTATTGAGTGAATTTTATTTTATGGTCATACTCATTTAATCTTTGACATTAACAGTAGTAAAGGCAACTCCAAGAAAAATAAAGTAACAAAACCACACTTCTTTTTACTTCTTTACTGAAAAGAAATAAGATGGTCAGGTAATTTTATTTCTGTAGTGATGAAACAAAAACACTACTCTAAGCATGCCCAGAAGATTTTCCTGTCATGAGTCACATCAGTGACAAGGCATTGTACCTTTAAGAAATTGATTAGTACCAATCACTTCAGAAAGACAGTCTGTTCTTCGTAAGGGCATGTTGAACTGGACAGTGGTTTTACTGTTGCCCTGGGTTGCCCACAGTTGCCACACGTGTCTTCGAGGGATGCTTTAGTTAAATCTTAAAGCACATATTCTGTTCTTCTGTGAGAGAGTTATTATATGTTTATTTATTTATGTAATTTTTGCTCATTCTAACTTAGATTTTATTTTTTTGCTTTGGATGCACGTAACAGATATAACTCACACTAACCCAAGTACAAAGTGGGTTTAATGTAAGAATGCCTGAAGACCGAGAAATTCAGTCTGATTCAGGTATCTCTCAACAGAGACAAATCCAACTCCTGAGCTACATTTCCAGTTTCAGTCTTGAAAAACTTAGCTAATAAATCATGTGGTCCAGTTCACCTTTCTACCCATGGTCATAGCGTTCTGGCTGGTCTGCTTGTTGGATGTCCACTCCTAGGGCAATCCACTGAACCGAGGGTGCGTTCATTTCTGATACATAAACTATGGCTAGAAAACAAGAACGGCTGCTGCACAAGCAGGTTGGCCTTAGAGAAGAATGTGAGAAGAACACTTCACTGTCATGTATATTGAATACTAGAGGTGGCGTGGCTAGTACTTGTTGAGTACTTGTTGATGAGATATACCCATTTTATTCACTCATCTATTCCACCAATATTTGTTGAGTTCTGCTCTCAGCAGGTATTGGATTAAAAGCAGGCAAGCCACCTACTTTCCTCACTCCTACAGTGTTGAGTAGAGGCAGATATTAATCAACTAAAATATGATCAAGATAATTGCAGATGGTGATAAGATGTATAAGGAAATAAACAATCCTATTATGAAGCAGGGTCAGCAAACTTTTTCTTTAAAGGGCCAGGTAGCAAAGATTCTAGGCATTGCAAGACATATTCTCACTGTGTCTGCTACTCCCCTTGGTCATTGCAGGGTGAAAGCAGCCATAGGCAATATTAAAAAGTGAGTGTGGCTGCATTCCAATAAAATTTTGTTTACGAAAACAGGCAGTGAGTGCAATTTAGCCTGAGGGCCATAATGTGCTGACCCTATGTTATAGAGAATAACAGAGTGATGGTGGCTCTAGATAGTATAAAAAGAGACCTCTCTGAAGCAGTAATATTTGAGCTACTTTACAAAAGGTGAGAAGGAACCAGTTATAGGTAGGACTGCAGGAATTGCTCACCAGAAGGAGTGACATGGTAAAGGTCTTGGAGGGAAAGAACTTGGAACATTTAATGAAGAGAGAGGAGGCTGGGATGACTGGAGTTTAATGAGAAACTGAGAAAACATTATAATTAAGTTTTGAGAGGTAGACAGATGTCAGCTTATGTAGCTCATCAGACTGGAGACAAACCTGAATAATCTGTGAGAATCAGAACCAGGTCAGCCAGAACTAATGGGCGGTCTTCCTGGGGCATTGATATGTATCGGTCTGTATGTATCCCCCTTTCTGTCCCTTCATAGGATTCTAATTCCTTGGAAAAGAATTGGATTGTCGTTTAGTATACATGTTGAGTCACGGTCTACAAGACTGCACAGAATGGAGGAAAGGATATTTCCCAAAGTGAAACTGAAGGGAGCATATATGGTGGGCTTGCAAGAACACAAATGCATTCCCACTGCTGCTCTTTAGAGAGTGCCCAGAATGGCAAAGAAAACTTTGGTTTTCATTATACTTATTTAATATTTATTTAACCCTTATTGATGAGCAGATGCAGCCAGAATGATGATGCACTGAACCATTCTTTGTTGTTGAATGACTTTCTTTATCCCTGAGAATATTCTTTGCTCTGAAATATACGTTGCTTGAAATTATAGCCATTTTAGCTGTCTTTGAGTCAGTAGTACCTTCGTCATGAATAATTTTGTATTCCTGTAAATATTTTTGAGCTGTGTCCCAAGATGCAGTTTCATTTCTTGGTCATAGTTCAATCTTTTGGAATCTCACTTTTGATCCTTGTTAGGTAGGACCAGTGTAGCATTTTCTTTCTAGGTCAAATTTTCTCCCACTCCTTGAGGGAAAACCCTCATGATTATTCTACCCAAAGCCTTGTGAATGATAAGATTTTCCACTTTGGTTTTGGGGAATAGGAAATATTTCTGACTCTGTGTGTTTTCAGAGATTGCTTTTTCTAAACCTCGCAGGTGGTTCTTTCCCCAACCGAGTCCTTCCCTCACCACATGCACTGATGATCAATACTCAGTGGAAGTTCAGGATGGACACTCTGCAAAGCAGCAGAGCTCTCTCTCTGTCCACCTGTCCTCTGGTGCTCAGTCCTGTGTACTTGAGCTGCCTTGGCCTCTCCCGGTTTTGTTTCCTTAACTCGGGCTGTAGGTTGCATCCTGCTGCCTTCCCACCTCTGAGCTTCAGTCTGGAAACTGTCTCTAAGCAATAAAGGACAGCAATCCCAGAGCTTATCTCATCTTCTTCCTTTCTCTTTAGGATAGCTCTACCGTGATGCCTCCTGCCCTGTTCTTAAAAACTGTTGCTTCTCATGTTTTGCCTATTTTTAAAATTGTTTCAAGAGGGAGGGTCAATCTAGTCCCTGTTACTCCACCTTGGATGGAAGTGGAAGTCCTCAGTTGCTATGATTTTTTTCCTCTATTTTTCCATATATACCCCAGGCACTTTCATTTGTACACATCAGTTCCTAGGTGATCACATCATGACTTTTAATGAATCTTGTAATCTGAGAAGTTTGAAGTTTCCTAGAACTCTCCAAAGGTGCTGTGAGACCAGCATTTAGAGTCCAAGAGGGAATGAATGAATAATGATGTTATTTATTGATATGTTTGCAAAAAAATCACTTCGAGGTTAAGCGAACTTTTCATTTTAATAAAGAATTGAAGATCTTAAAATTGCAGATATCAGGGCTTCCCTGGTGGCACAGTGGTTGGGAGTCCGCCTGCCGATGCAGGGGACGCGGGTTCGTGCCCCGGTCCGGGAGGATCCCACATACCGTGGAGTGGCTGGGCCCGTGAGCCATGGCCACTGGGCCTGCGCATCTGGAGCCTGTGCTCCACAGCGGGAGAGACCACAAGCAGTGAGAGGCCCGCGTACTGCAAAAAAAAAAAAAAAATGCAGATGTCAGTAATTATTTCTATAATACCTGCTTGAATAATTTATTTAATAACATTTCTTTTGGGTCTTTTATACCAGTTTGTATAGATGACAATTTTGTCTTAAAATAAGAACTCCCTGGGCCACTGTTTGAAAATGGATGGCATGTCTATTATATGCTTTATCGTAAGATAATCCAAATTGATAGTGCAGGGGAATATAAAGATGTACATTTTGTAAGAGTCAACTCAGTGTCTCGAAATTCCTTCCTCTCCAGCCCTCTTACTTCTAGCATGAGATGGATGAATGCCTTCTCCATGGAAGAACAGAGGTCAGTTCTCATGGTCAATCTCAAAAAAAAGTATTTGAAATCGCTGAATACATTTTAGAGTATTAGAACTAGAAGGTATATCAGCTAATCTAGCTGGATCATTGATTATGATATATTTTACCTAGTAAGCTTATAAACCACAATGCAGATTTTAATAATTAAGCAAGAAAGAAATTATTCAATATATCATCAAATGTAACATTCCATCATGCATCTATATAAATTATTGAATAGCTCCAGGAATGGAATTTTAAATTATATTCAAGGATACCATATTGGTATCCTTATAGGAAATAAAAGTGTTTAAGACAAATAAAAAAATTTAAATTTTTGTGCTTTCATTTTGTAGGCAATACACCATTTTTTAAGAAAGTGATGATGTGATACTGATCAAGGAGCTCTATTTTAATGATTTTTATTGGTGTTGAACACATTTAATAATTTCACCTTTTTTTTTTTTTTTTTTTTTGCTGTACACAGGCCTCTCACTGTTGTGGCCTCTCCCGTTGTGGAGCACAGGCTCCGGACGTGCAGGCTCAGCGGCCATGGCTCACGGGCCCAGCCGCTCCGCGGCATGTGGGATCTTCCCGGACTGGGGCATGAACCCGTGTCCCCTGCATCGGCAGGCGGACTCTCAACCACTGCGCCACCAGGGAAGCCCTCACCTTTTATATATATATATATATATATATATATATATATATATATATATATACAATATATATGTATTTTAGAACATTAAAATAAAATTACCTTGTTATTTTGAAATACTTTATAACTTTTATATGTTATACCAGATGTTTAAATATATATTATATATACTGTTTATTTCTCAAATGTTATTATATATTCATCTCAATTTTCAAATTAAATAAATGCATTTCATTTATGCATTTATCTTATGCAACTTACAGATGCATCCAAAATATTAATTAATCGCATGGATTTTTGTCTATGTATCAGTTAGCTATTGCCATAAAATGTAATTTAAGAAACCATCCCTAAATTTAACTGCTTACAACAGTCATGCATGGTTATAGCCAAGGCTCAGAAGACACGCCAGGCTTGGCCAGGTGGAGCTGCTGGTCTTGACAGGGCTCTATCACGTATCTGGTACTTAGCTGCGATGGGCTGGTCAAGACTGGGCTGGACTGCAGTGTTCTAGCTCCCTGCCAAGTGTCTCTCATTTTTCTTCTGGAGTCAGTAAGCTAGTCTCATGATAGTCTTTGCAGGGCAGTGACAGAAATGCAAGAGAACGAGCTTGACTGTTTCTCCTTAGCCTGTCATTCTCTCCCTGCTGTTCCCTCTTTCCCCTCCTGTTCCCCTTCCCCCTCCTCCCCCCGCTTCTCTTTCTTCTTCTTCTTCTTTTTCTCTCTCTTTGTCTTTCTGTCTGTGTCTCTCTCTCTCGATAAAATGACATTTTATTTTTCTGCTAAGTTGACAAATTCAAGTAAAGATGATAGCTTTGGGCCTAAGCATTTAAGTAACATTTTAATAATAATTTTTAAAACTCTCCCTTCAAAGACTTTCTGAAGTAACACAAATTTATTGTATTATTTATCAAGGGTCGTTTGGCTCCACTCCACCCATTGCTTCGAAAATAATGACTTAAATGAATCTTGCTCTGTACCCATGAGCCAGTCAGATTCTGAAGGCGCATCAAAATGTCTAGCTTGAGCTGCCGGTAAACTGTGCTTCATATGGCTGTGCTGACCTTTGCCCACCCAAGTGATAATTTGCTGTCTTTATTTTTATTTTATTTCTGATGGATGCTAACTACAGACAACATATATGATACCAAGTTGCTCTTTTTGAAATTGCTTTCATTTTTCAAAAACCTAATTGACATCACAGGCATGTTTTCTTCCCAAACTCCTTCTCCACAGTTCCAAGTATATACGGTCCTACTCATTAGTTCAGGAGTCTCTATTTGCCACTTAAATTTCATACATTAAATTTTTAAAAAGCACTGATCATTGTATTTTTTTTGCTATTTTAGATTTTTCAGGTAATTTAAGAAGACATACATATATGGTTACATTAAAAAAAAAGATTCCTCATTTAAAAAAATTACTAACTAATAAACTTTCACCTGACTAGAGAAATTAACAAGAATTTTGTATTGATAGGCTGATTTTCTTCTACCATTTAATTTTCCTAAAGGGTTGAAGATAATCATTTGCCTGGCAAAAATTAATACAAAGTAGTTTTGCTATAAAACTGCTAAACATAAGGATAATTCCTTTCATAGAAACGTCTTCAGAAACACATAATAATTTTCTTTCACTTCAGAAGATATTGTGTTGGTGATATTTCAGTGAGGTCACTTAATACTCACTGGCTTTGCATTCCCAGTACCCCCCCTTCCCCCAACCAATAACAAAAGCAAAGTTGAGTGATTAAGTGGTTACTTTTAAGGTATTTCAATCTACTTTGAGCACCAGTGCTCAGATTCTAATTAATCCGATCAGGCAGAAATAAAGGATACTTTTAACATATAGTCATCTCATTAGACCTTTCCTAGAGCTCATACTGATAGACATGTGCTATATTGAACCTGAACAAAAGTTCCTTAATTCATTGTTTGCAAAGCCGTGGTTTATATCCTATTCCAGATATTAGATTTGCATTGCAATTGAATGAGGTATAATCCTGATACATGGACTAAACTGAAACTAATGTTTAGTGAACTTGTGTTACACATTATGCATTCTGCTCGATTCTTTACATCTACTAATTCATTTAATTCTCATTATAATTCTAAGGTACTCCTCTTTTTGCAGATGAGGAAACTGCAGACTGGAGAGTCCAAATTATTAGTCTATCAAAACACAGCCAATAGGAAGTAGTACTAGGTTTTCAACCAAATCTGCCTAATCCAGGAGTCTGCTTTCTTTCTTTCTCTCTCTCTCTCTCTTTTTTTAATTGAAACTTCCCCTTTTATTCTTTCCTTGAGTGCACATATAATGCTTGGATTTGTGGCAGCCTTCATGTGACCATACAATAAGCATGAGAATGAAAAGCCAATATGCTGAGGATGGTAGTGAAGAAGATATAAAGAGTCTGGATCCTTGATTGCATCATTAGGCAGCTAAACAAATGCCAGCAGCCACTTACCACCAGATTGCTTTCTTTCTATTACGTGCTGGGACTATAGTGACATTTGCTCTTCAGTTCTTTTATGACTGAGGCAAGAAAGCCTCACAGAATAGGAATTTTCAATGACAAGACTCATGGGCCTCTTACTTCAACCTACACTTTTTAGTTTTGCACCTGTGCTGGTCACAGTTAAGCTGCTCAGCCTCCTGCACCAAGTGTCCCCCCACAGACCTCTGAGCCTCACTTCCTCCTCATCTCCCAAACTGCTGGGCAATGGAAATGCCACCCACACATCTCACCTGACCACCAGCCTCTCTCATCTTCTCCTTCATAAAGGGTCCAAATTATTTATCCATGGCTCTTTGTTCTCACTGCTGACATGACAATTAGGTATCATGAGGGCAGCGACCAGGTCTCAAGGTGTTTATGAAGTTCCTTTCAGGGCATGTGATAGTGACTTAGTGCCCCCAGTAAAAATAAATGTAGGACTAAGAACTAGAGACCTCAAATTTCAGTTGGACAGTAACGTACTGTATTCTAACATTGTAGTTACACTGCAGTACAGTGTGAGCTGCTCCGGTCTGCTCACACGGGGACTTGTTTCCATAGTAAATCCTGCAGTGCTGTGCGATCCACGGTTGGTTGAACCTGCAGATGCAGAACCAGGGATGCAGAGGAGCCGGGGATGTGGAGGGTATATGCGGGTATCCGATTGTGTGGAGAATCAGTGCCCCGACCCTCAAGTTGTTCAAGGATCAACTGTATATAAATATACCATAATATATAAGTTGCCATAATTATAATAGTCTAATTCTATACTAACACAGTATAATTGTATTCACTTTCGTTTCAATCACTCTCGTGGACGCTTTCTTACTCACCATGGTACGTCTCTCTGTGCATTGCCTGGATCACCCATCACATCAACACTCTGACAAGTGTCAATATCCCCATTTCACAGATGAGCTGGAAGATTAACACATTAAGTGAAATTGCCACTGACACAGAGCTCCTCAGCGGGGAAGCAGGGATGTCTGATCTAAAGCTTAAATTCTACTCCACTGAGTTTCGCTACCTCCTGGAATAGCAAATAGGTTCAGGGATGTCAAACACCAAACAGCCAATAGCAATGGTAACAGTTTACTCCCAGATCCTGCAAGCCCAGTATTTATTTTACCTCCCCAGGGTGGCCTTCCTACCATGTATATCCTTGTAAGTCATTTAGAAGATGCAGGCTTGAATTATTGTCAAACGAAAATGGTTCTCAAAGGAGCAGAAATTTTTTCTTCCATTTCCAACTTAGCAATCAAGATATTCCACAATCAAGATGGTCTGGGCTAACATTAAAAATCTATATTTCACTTATTTGCATTTATGTATCTTTATGTACACCCGAGCATCAGTATTGGGGAAGCTAGAACGTAGGAAATCTACAGTACAGGCATTTTGAAACTTGTATTTGCCCACAGGCCAAAAAGAATGCAGCCACTCTCATCACTCGCGTTTTTAATGGCTTGGTTCCTATTTGGAGTTTGTGCTATAAAGTGCAGGGTCATCTTGTCACTCTGACCTTGATTCTAGTTTTCAAACCTAGGTTTAGAAAGTTGCTTTGACGGGAGCCTGAACTATTCCATTACAGAGATTTCCACCTATAATTTCTCCAATAACATGACTTCAACTGAATCACAGCCATTCTAACAATTTGTGGACATGCCCCCTTGGCCATAATTCAGAACATAGCACAGGGCTGTCACATGACTTTAAGATTAACTATTTCTTTAAATATCAGGTCAAAAAAAGCAAGGGCTGCGTAAGGATCAGGATGGACATACTCATTTAGGCAAGCAGGAAAAGTTTTTATAGAGAATTAATCACTGCTAATAATAAATGATTCACACATGCATTAACTTTGTGATAAACCTCAGCCTTGCTTTGCCAACAAATGATAAATCACTTTAGATGTGACAGAGTCATTAAAAATAGATTGCTACTCTGTCTATTAAAATTTCCATACTGTCCCTTTGTATTTGATTATCTATTTTTTTCTCCAGCAGTCACTTCAGAGTATCATTTGATTTTTTTAAACACATTTCTTGTAATATTGTTTGTAAACAAGGTTACTAAGAAGGTTTTAAATTACACCAGCTTTTTCCTTATAAGGTTTTAGATCTGAATAAAAAACTGTCTCCTCTATGAGTGAATTCCTTCCTAAGAGCAGCTCACAAGAAGCTGAGAGGATGTGATGGTCACCACTGACCCAGCAGCTCAACGATGTGAAATCCCACGTCTTGGTGACACCCTCAGCTCCCTGGATGTCACTGCTTCCTGGTCCCATCAGAGCTGTGACACCTTCAGGCATCGCCTCTGTGTTCAAGGCAGGAAGAAGTGGAGAAGTTTGCCAGCCTCGTCTCCACATTATATGGGCAAAGCAAGAGAAGCAATGCTTTTTCCAGTAAATTTCTATTCTTTTTTAGGACCAGCATCAAATCTCTCATCCACCTTGTAACTGAAACGTTTAGAAACAGTTTTCACAGACATGGTGAAAATAATTATTTTATTCATTCAAATATGTGTTTAGGATCTACCATGTGCCAGCCACAAGGCTGTCTGTAGCCTTACCTAGATGACCTTTGGAAGCTTTCTCAGCTTAGGGGTCTGTGAGGACCTTGCTTTCTTTGGTTCAGAGTAGTGACACTGAGGGCTTACACATGGAGATCCCATAGAAGCCAACGTGGGAAAATGAATTATTCATGACCCTGCATTAGTGTCTGGGAGGCTGATGAGAATGTTAACTAGAGGATTAGATGTGTGGCTTTAAGTACAAAGCAGGAGTACAAGCTACATGACTGAGTCAACACCTTGGTGACCCAAGATTCACGTCCAGTTTTTCTACTCAAAAGCAAAACTGCAAAATTGGCAATTTCGAGTGCAGATTTCAGACTTCATCTCAGTTTTTCTGAGTCTCCGATTACTTCTCAACTTCTTCACCAGTAGTATACATTGCTTAGTTATTTACAAAGGAATACAGAAAACTTAGAACAAGTTAGCAAAGCTCTCAGAAAAGCAGATGCTAAGAACAACATTCGACTGTATTATGGACTGAATGTATCCTTCCAAAATTCATATGTTGAAGCCCTAACCCTCAATGTGATGGTATTTTAAGGTAGGGGCTTTAGGAGGAGTTAGATGAGATTAATGAGTGTGGGGCCTTCATGGTAGGATTAGTGCCCACACCTTGTCTTGGACATCAGCTTCCAGAACTGTAAGAAATAAATTTCTGTTGCTTTAAACCATCCAGTCCGTGGTCTGTGATAGTAGCCCCAGCTGGTAATATAGGCTGGGTTAGATACTCTCTAATGAGACATGCAAAGACCATCACGGTTTGCTTGGGAAGCTTTTTTTTTGTGGTTGCTCTTGTTCCTTTAGTCAAGAAGCGTGCCACTAAATGTTAGCCAAGCAAGTGTATGCGACTTTCTACACAAGCATATAAAAGAGAAGCATCCTTCAGGGTGGGTTTGAAGTTTCAATCCTAATGAAAGAGAAGCTACTGATTAAGGAAAGCAGCCTATGAGAGCTGGTGCCTGCTTTATAGATACATGGTTAACATTTTAAAAAATTGATCCATTAGTGTGGCTTGATTTAAATTTTAAAAGTTCAGGAAATGTTTGGAATAAATTAGGAGGGAAGAATGCATGTTTAAAAAATAGTTTTATTTTAGATATTAATTGTAGACATCTTTGAAAAGGAGTCATCATTCACTTAATACATATTTATTAAGCACCAGTTATGCACAAGGCACTGTTTCAGTGTCTGGATTTATCGTTAAACAAAATACAAAGATATAGCTGAGGGAGACAGATGATAAATAATAAATATGAAAATGAGTAAATTATGTACTATGTTATAAGTTAAAGAAAAACTAGTAAAGCATGATAGGGACATTAGTATTTCTATGGTAGTGATGATGTTGAAGAGAATGGTCTTATTGAGAAGGTGAGATTTGAGCAAAGCCTTGAAAAGGTGTGGGATTCGCCAATTGGGTGTCTTGGGGCAAAGGCAGAGGACCAAATGCACGTAACGTAAATTGTACGAGTTATCGTAACCACATTTATATTGCACGCAGTCTACTGAGAACCCCATTAGAAAGCTATGGAAACCAGAACAACAAAATTTAATTTTCAAAAATAGAAATTTGATTAGGAAACTAGATCAGAGAATTGAATTTTAAATGACGTCTAAGAAACATCGTGCAAGTATTCATGCTTTCAATTTCCGCTACACTCAAGTTCCATGAGTGTAAGAGAAATCCGTCTACTGGTACCACTTATGACCAATAATTATTCTTCTTTATTTTGTCTTTAGGAAGGTATACTGTAGACATCATGGGTGTTTAAACATTTGGTTAAGGTAGAATCATAGAATTTTGGAGAAGAAAGAAATGCAACAGTTACACTTATTTTACAAGGGCAGACTTGTTACCTGCTCTTATGAAGAATACATTCTAATAGAGAAGACTGACATTAATCATATAGTTTCTGTCAAGGATGCATAATGTTTGGAAGGGAAAGAACAATTGTTGTATGAAATTGTACAATAATGAAGAAAACTTCACAAGACAGGAAAAGCTTCCCTGGATATAGATCTGCCTTAAAGTCTCATGGGCAAAAAGGCAATAAATAACTAAGAGTTTTAGGGTGGCAACTGCAGAGAGACGATGGCCTCATGGCGGAAGTGAGCCTGGCGTGCTCTAAACCCTAAGAGGCCCAGCACTGCTGTAGTGCAGGGGTGAGGGGGCAGAGATACCAGATGGAGCTAAAAGGCAAACAGGGGCCAGAGTTGGGAATTTTGCTTTATTTTTCTCTAAAAGTAATGACTGGCCATCAAAGTCTGTTAGTGGTGGACTGGAGTGTCTCAAACTTGCCTTTTGGATAGATGCTCTGATTGAAGAGTGATGAATGTTTTGGAGAAGGTAATGAATTAAGAGGGTGAAACCTATAACCTAAGGTGGAGATATTAACAGTTCAAACTCAGGGAGCAGTGGAGGGAATGGAGAAAAGTTGACAGATTTGAGAAATGCGTAGGAGAAGTAAATCCAGAGAGGTTTTGTACACGCGGTGCACAAGGGAAAAGATGATTTCAGGTCTAGGATGCTTCCAGGTTTCTAGCCTATGGACCAGGATGAAGGGTGGTGCTGCTGATGTAGGGATTGCCCTTAGCTGATGGCCGTGGCCTTGACCAACCAGACCCTAGGATCTTGTGGACCTTTGATGGCTTAATGGTCAGAGAAGATGGTTAGTGTATGCAGATGTGTCTAAACACCTTTGGAACACACAGAGAGCAATTGCATAAGTTGCAAAACTAAGGCCCATCAGACCAGGATCAGAGGAGCTTGCTGGAATGAATGGGTTTTATGGGAATCTCCCCGTCTGTGCTGCACTAAATGTTCCAGTTGTCTATCTTCTTTCCCTGTCGAGAACCACCTTAAACATTCCTCAGAGGACCAAATTCCTAGGAGATGAAGTGAAACTAAAAAGAAAAAAATTCAGGACCCTGAAGGCTGTGGATTTAGTGGGATCAGCACGCATATCTTTGCAGGCATGTGTCAAAACACAAGTAGAAACCAAGCTGCCGATTTTCCTCATTAGTAGATATTTGGAAAGTTAATCTCTGATTTTGATTAGGGGTAAGGAGGGAGCATTTGAAAGCCCCATTAGTCTTCAGTTGAGGTGAGATGCAGCCCAAGTAAGCTTACTGGTTAGACGTTGGTGGTTTAATCTGGGGAAGAGTGGGAGCTGCTTTTAAGGATACAGTTGGGTGGATGGAATTAAATTTGTAATGGTATCACCAATGTAAAGTGTTACCATTGGATTTAGGATGTTAAACACACCAATATTTAATGCAAATCATGACTAAGTCCATTTTGTCTGATCAGGGTTCAGCAAACACACTGCAATTATTCTAAGATCAGTAATATGCTGCTATAAATAATTATATGATTAAAGGACTGACTGTTGATTATAGCACATTTGCATTTCTTTCCGAGCTTTTAGTGTTGGAAACCAATAGCCATGAGATCTAGAGTGAGATGGCTGGATGCCAGTCCTCAGGACAGGGGTGACCTTAGCCAGGTCCCTCACTCCCCATGTCCTCAGTTTGGCCATCTGTAAAATGAGGCAGTGATGGCACCTCCTTCATGAGATCGTCATCAGGTCTGAGACAATGAGGAAAACACTCCAATAGACAGCGCTGTCGATAGAAATGACAGCCACATACAAAATTTAAACTCTGTAGGAATCTTTTTAAGAGCAGAGAAAAAGACATCCAGGTGAAATTAATTTTAACATTTGCTTTGCTTAACTCAATATATGCTACCATTCAACACATAATGAAAATTAAAATTACTCCTATATTTTACATTCTGTGTTTTTCATACAGTGTTTCCAAATCCAGTGTATATTTTACAACACATTTCAGTTTGAACTAGACACATTTCAACTCCTCTGTAGCCAAACATGGCTAGTGGCTCCCCTATTACGCACTTAGAACCATGCCTGGGGCTTAATAGGAATTAGCTACTAGTATTTTATTTATTTAATTTATTTTAGCTAATATGTCTTTGCCTAAGTTGATAAGTTTTAATAACTTTTAAACATCCTAAACTTGCAGTGTAAATATTACATATTTTTAAATTCTTTCTATGACCTTCCTTCCTACATAAGCACAAACACTCACACAACTTTTAAATAAAAGGAGTTTTAAGTTATTGTTTGCATTTTCTTAAAGAGAAAATAAAATTGAATTCTAACTTAACATAAATGAATTTGTCAAAATATCAATGTGGAATTTTCATCACACCTGAAACTGTGGAATAAAATTTTTAAATTTGAGACATTTTAGAACAACTAACATTTCACTAGAGGGAGTTTTAGGTCCCCATTTTGAAGAAGTAGAGTTATTTGTATAGAGTAACTATTTTGAGCTAAAATTTCAGTAGATAAATTTAGCATTTATATATTAGTTTGAAAATGTTTCATCCTAGAGGATTTAAAATATGCTTATGATACTTTTGAATGGAAATGTCAAATAGGTTGGCTTTTTCTGCATCACAAATATGTAGAAAATAATTTTTCTCTCTGAGAGAGCTATTTTTGTCATTGTTTAGAAGATCGATAGCCATTGGTGTTATTCAAGGTAAATAAACACAGGGCTTTTTTTTTTGGACTGCCTCTTTTGACCATCCAGGACCTGTCCAGCCTGAGCCTGAAGGGCCATCAGAATGTCCAGGAACAGGTCAGTATCCTTATCTGAGGGCAGCCCAACCTCAGAGTTAAGGGAAACATAAATGCTCTTTGGATACATACACATTCAGTTGAAGAGCATTTTCCAAGTAAGAAAAGTAAGGATGTTTGGGTCTGATCAGTAATAATGTCATATTGTTCATATCAGCTGGGGGAAGTTTCACTGGGTCCCCAACTTGCTTGTCATTTCTGGTTCTGTGCTAGTGGGCTCTCTCCATAGTTCAGGATTTGGAATGGAATCAAGATCCTTGGACGATAATGCCTCAGTCTGACTCTCATGTTTAAGAATGAGTGTTGGGGGCTTCCCTGGTGACGCAGTGGTTGAGAGTCCGCCTGCCGATGCAGGGAATGCGGGTTCATGCCCCGGTCCGGGAGGATCCCACATGCCGCAGAGCAGCTAGGCCCGTGAGCCATGGCCGCTGAACCTGCGCGTCCAGAGCCTGTGCTCCACAATGGGAGAGGCCACAACAGTGAGAGGTCCACGTACCGCAAAAAAAAAAAAAAAAAAAAAAAAGAGCGTTGGCACGGTGGGGTGGGTGGCAAAGCTGAGACTCAAACCCAAGTCTTCGCCCACTTAGTGAGGGGTCAGTCTCCCTGTGTTCCAGTGTTGACGAATGCATCCTGAACTGGGGTGTGATATATTTCAGGCTGTGTGTGTGTGTGTGTGTGTGTGTCTGGGGATGGGAACGGTGTGGGGATGCATCTTTGTCAGCTCAGGCAAAGTACCATAGACTGGGTGGCTTATCAACAGCAGACATTTATTTCTTACAGTTCTGGAGGCTGGGAGTCCTAGATCAGGGCACCAGCATTGTCGGGTTCTGGTGAAGGCCCTCACCCCTCAAAGACCTCACCTCCTAGTACCATCACCTTGGGAGTTAGGTTTTAACCATGAATTTTGAGAGACAGAAACATTCTACAGCAGGTGGGGACAAGACCTTTAAGGGATAAAATGTGCTTCAGAATAAAAGGAATAGCACACATCAAGAAATGGTGAGAAAGCTGTGATAAATATTACAGGCTCCAAGAAAGTAATATAAAAACTTGTCATTTTCATAATATTTTGGTTCCGTTAAATTTACCTAGATATCTTCAAATGATTCAATTGACCAAAAAAGGACTAATGTATACATTTTGATAAATCAAAATGAACTCAAGTTTCATAGAAATTGTCTCCAACAGAAGCATCTGCCATAATACACAAGTGTCGGCTGATACTTGAGCACCTCTGTCTCTACACTGCGAATAAGAACTCTTGTCTGTCTAACCAACCATGTGATTGTGGGAATTAGAAGTCTCCCATGTGGCAAGATGGTAGATTCTTTTTAGGGAGTTCATGAAATTTAAAACTGCAACCATAAGACCATCAACTTGAGCCAGGAAGAATGGAAGCAGCTTCCCAAAGAAGCCGGCCTGCCCGTCTATTAGAGTATTTATTTGGCCTTTGGATTCCTAATTGTGTGTGCAAGACATGGAAAAACCTGACAGCAGTTTAGGGAAAAGCAATGAAAATGATGAAGGGGCTGTTTGCATTGATTTATGAAGACACGTTAAGTGAATGCAATATGAATAAATATCCTAAACGACGACTGGGGAAAGACAGAATAAATGTCTGCAAAAATCTGCTGGGTGTAAACCCTGAAAAGGGAGATAGATGAGGATGCAGAGGAATGTGATAAGGAATAATGAGATGGAATGGGGAGAGTTTCCACAAAAAGAAATTGTAGTCATTTTCTTCTCCTGAAAATTGTCCATCAATGAAGAAGCTCGATACCGTGATTAGAAGCCCTCAGACTAGACACAGTCAAGGCTGCGGAAATATATTGTAACAACGTGTGCAAGTGAGTGGGGAAGGCGGTTGATGTCTCTGCCGGGAGAGAGGACCCGGGCGATCGTGCTCACGATGCAGTCACGCTGGATGCACGTTTTCTTCTCTCTCCTGCGGGAAAACAAGCAGGGACTGAGAACTTCTGGGTCTTGATTCTGCCTCGTGTACTGGCACCTCTCTCTGGACTCCCTTAAAGAAGCACGGAGAGCAGCTCTGCTAAGCAAGCAGCCTTGTATAAGGTTACTTGTTTTCGCAACGCTCACTCCTCTGACCCAAGGGCTTGAGGCATGGTATTAATGAACTGACATTAGGTTCCTTTCTTTTTTTCACTCGTATCCTCTCCCGCCTGTCCTCCCACCCTGAGGTCTGAGTCTCTGTAAGAAGTAGAGAGAAGCTAGGGGAGGGAGCTGAGCATTGGAGTCAGAGTCTCCTCAGCCTCCTTAAATAAAGTGGGGAGCGATGTGGCAGATAATTTCTGACTTCAGCGGAGGCAAATAATGAAGTTTCAATAAGGCCTTAACAATTAGCATCGTAACCACCATCGCGTGGGAAGCGAAACGTTAGATTAGTTATGCTTGTAGGAAGTAATCAGCTAAGAATTACTGCACTCATTTTTAAGTGGTCATAGAATTACCCTGTTTGCTTCTATTGAGACTTCAACTGAGAATCTCAGCCCGAGTCCATACCACAGCCAAAAAAGGGTAAAGTATAATCGTTAAAGTGTAGCTTTGGATTCACTCTTAAAATGAAAGCGTGATGATTTAAAAAGAAGTTGTACTAATGTCTGTTTAAATGTTTGTAGCTTATGAGGAAAGAGGAAAGCAGCCTCTACATCAATATGTAGTTAAATGTTTTGAGCCAGAAAATTCTGTAGAATCCAGACAGGTCATACTTCTTTGTCACATTTTGCTATCAGCTGTGACCCTAGCAGGAAACTTTGAGCAAGTAAATAACTAAAAGGTATCATTTCTCAGATGGCTTATACGAGCCATGATTAAAATGGGAGATTCCCTCGACGGTGAGATAATCATCAGCTGTATGTTGCCCAGAATTATTGGATTTTGCATTTTTTATATTTACGATTTTTATTCTTAATATTATGTTTCTATTATTTTGTCCTGTGGGTGGGATAGTTGAATGCATAGTGGTCAACATTTTTCCTTTAAAAGGTAACGTTCACGGTTTTAAGAGTGTTTCTAAATAAGCTAGAAGAAGACATTATGAGTGAAAAACATATGGTTTTCTAAGAAAAAAAAAGGTATTTTAGAATTTGTTGTGAAACAGGAAAACGTGGGGAATCACTCTTATGGAATTAACCCCAGGGAAAAAGCATTTACGAAATTTAAAGGAAACAGATTCTAACATGAACAACATGAAATAAAAATACAAAACTATTTAGCCATTTTTCCATCTACCCATCATTTATCCTTAGTGATGATCTAAAGCTATTGGTTACCAGTTGCTCTAAAGCCCATATGACATTCATTTTGAACTTTTAGGTCAGGAAAACTTTCCCTTGCAAGCCAGAAGAATACTACTTTCATGTGAACTCTTGGGACAGTATACGTGCTTATGCAGAAACTCTCCTTTAATTTCGCATGACTATCTAATTAAATGAATGAAATACACTTACATTTAACCATATAGTTTCCAGGGATTTGAAATCTTGCTGAGGGCTCTTGAACTTTCATTCAATGTCTGGCTATATTTAAGTCTCTGGTGTGATTCTCTGAGTGTCTACATATCTAAGTTTGTGAATGAAAAGAGACTTGTTTCTATACTAATGAAAATGAAGAATTGATTTCTTAATGCCTTGAAAAGTCCAGTTCTAATATTGTTGAGCTCTATTTAATGTCCTTTAGTAGATGGATAATCAGCCAGTTTGCTACGTCAGATTATAAAATATTCTTTTTTTTTACTGAAGACTTTTAAAATTGTATTTTCTTTTTTTAACATCTTTATTGGAGTATAATCGCTTTACAGTGGTGTGTTAGTTTCTGCTTTATAACAAAGTGAAGCAGCTATACATATACATATATCCCCATATCTCCTCCCTCTTGCATCTCCCTCCCACCCTCCCTATCCAACCCCTCTAGGTGGTCACAAAGGACCGAGCTGATCTCCCTGTGCTATGCAGCTGCTTCCCACTAGCTATGTATTTTACATTTGGTAGTGTATATATGTCCATGCCACTCTCTCACTTTGTCCCAGCTTACCCTTCCCCCTCCCCATGTCCCAAAGTCCATTCTCTACATCTGCATCTTTATCCCTGTCCTGCCTTTAGATTCTTCAGAACCTATTTTTTTTTAGATTCCATATATATGTGTTAGCATACGGTATTTGTTTTTCTCTTTCTGACTTACTTCACTCTGTATGACAGACTCTACGTCCATCTACCTCACTACAAATAATTTTGTTTCTTTTTATGGTTGAGTAATATTCCATTGTATATGTGTGCCACATCTTCTTTATCCATTCATCTGTCGATAGACACTTAGGTTGCTTCCATGTCCTGGTTATTGTAAATAGAGCTGCAATGAACATTGTGGTACATGACTCTTTTTGAATTATGGTTTTCTCAGGGTTTGAGCCCAGTAGTGGGATTGGTGGGTCATATGGTAGTTCTATTTTTAGTTTTCTAAGGAACCTGCATACTGTTCTCCATAGTGGCTGTATCAATTTATATTCCCACCAACAGGGCAAGAGGGTTCCCTTTTCACCACACCCTCTCCAGCATTTATTGTTTCTAGATTTTTTGATAATGGCCATTCTGACTGGTGTGAGATGATACCTCATTGTAGTTTTGATTTGCATTTCTCTAATGATTAGTGATGTTGAGCGTTCTTTCAAGTGTTTGTTGGCCATCTGTATATGTTCTTTGGAGAAACGTCTATTTAGGTCTTCTGTGCATTTTGGGATTGGGTTGTTTGTGTTTTTGATATTGAGCTGCATGAGCTGCTTGTATATTTTGGAGGTTAATCTTTTGTCAGTTGCTTGGTTTGCAAATATTTTCTCCCATTCTAAGGCTTATCTTTTCACCTTGTTTATGGTTTCCTTTGCTGTGCAAAAGATTTTAAGTTTCATTAGGTCCCATTTGTTTAGTTTTGTTTTTATTTCCATTTCTCTAGGAGGTGGGTCAAAAAGGATCTTGCTGTGATGTATGTCATAGAGTGTTCTGCCTATGTTTTCCAATAAGAGTTTTATAGTGTCTGGCCTTATATTTAGGTCTTTAATCCATTTTGAGTTTATTTTTGTGTATGGTGTTAGGGAGTGTTCTAATATCATTCTTTTACATGTAGCTGTCTACTTTTCCCAGTATCACTTATGGAAGAGGCTGTCTTCTCCATTGTATATTCTTCTTCTTTTTTTTTAATTTACTTTTGGCTGTGTTGGGTCTTCGTTTCTGTGTGAGGGCTTTCTCTAGTGGTGGCAAGCGGGGGCCACTCTTGCTCACGGTTCACGGGCCCCTCACTATCGCGGCCTCTCTTGTTGCGGAGCACAGGCTCCAGATACGCAGGCTCAGTAATTGTGGCTCACGGGCCTAGTTGCTCTGCGGCATGTGGGATCTTCCCAGACCAGGGCTTGAACCCGTGTCCCCTGCTTTGGCAAGCAGATTCTCAAGCACTGCACCACCAGGGAAGCCCTCCATTGTATATTCTTGCATCCTTTATAAAAAATAAGGTGACCATATGTGCGTGGGTTTGTCTCTGGGCTTTCTATCCTGTTTCATTGATCTATATTTCTGTTTTTGTGCCAGTACCATACTCTCTTGATTACTGTAGTTTTGTAGTATAGTCTGAAGTCAGGGAGTCTGATTCCTCCAACTCCGTTTTTCTTTCTCAAGATTGCTTTGGCTATTCAGGGCCTTTTGTGTTTCCATACAGATTATGAAATTATTTGTTCTAGTTCTGTGAAAAATGCCAGTGGTAGTTTGATAGGGATTGCATTGAATCTGTAGATAGCTTTGGGTAGTATAGTCATTTTCACAATGTTGATTCTTCCAATCCAAGAACATGGTATATCTCTCCATTTGTTTATATCATCTTTAATTTCCTTCATCAGTGTCTTATAGTTTTCTGCATACAGGTCTTTTGTCTCCTTAGGTAGGTTTATTCCTAGGTATTTTATTCTTTTTGTTGCAATGGTAAATGGGAGTGTTTCCTTAATTTCTCTTTCAGATATTTCATCATTAGTGTATAGGAATGCAAGAGATTTCTGTGCATTAATTTTGTATCCTGCTACTTAACCAAATTTGTTGATTACCTCTAGTAGTTTTCTGTTACCATCTTTAGGATCCTCTACGTATAGTATCAGGTCATCTGCAAACAGTGACAGCTTTACTTCTTCTTTTCCAACTTGGAGTCCTCTTATTCCTTTTTCCTCTCTGATTGCTGTGCTAAAACTTCCAAAACTATGTTGAATAATAAAGGTGAGAGTGGGCAACCTTGTCTTGTTCCTGATCTTAGTGGAAATGGTTTCAGTTTTTCACCATTGAGGACAATGTTGGCTGTGGGTTTGTCATATATGGCCTTTATTATGTTGAGGAAAGTTCCCACTATGCCTGCTTTCTGGAGGGTTTTTATCATAAAAGGGTGTTGAATTTTGTCAAAAGCTTTCTCTGCATCTATTGAGATGCTCATATGGTTTTTCTCCTTCAATTTGTTAATATGGTGCTTCACATTGATTGATTTGCATATATTAAAGAATGCTTGCATTCCTGGGATAAACCCCACTTGATCATGGTGTATGATCCTTTTAATGTGCTGTTGGATTCTGTTTGCTAGTATTTTGTTGAGGATTTTTGCATCTATGTTCATCAGTGATATTGGCCTGTAGTTTTCTTTTTTTGTGACATCTTTGTCTGCTTTTGGTATCAGGGTGATGGTGGACTCACAAAATGAGTTTGGGAGTGTTCCTCCCTCTGCTATATTTTGGAAGATTATGAGAAGGATAGGTGTTAGCTCTTCTCTAAATGTTTGATAGAATTCGCCTGTGAAACCATCTGGTACTGGGCTGTTGGTTGTTGGAAGATTTTTAATCACAGTTTCAATTTCAGTGCTTGTGATTGGTCTGTTTATATTTCCTATTTCTTCCTGGTTCAGTCTCAGAACGTTGCGCTTTTCTAAGAATGTGTCCATTTCTTCCAAGTTGTCCATTTTATCGGCACATATATGCTTGTAGTAATCTCTCATGATCTTTTGTATTTTTGCAGTGTCAGTTGTTACTTCTCCTTTTTCATTTCTAATTCTTTTGATTTGAGTCTTCTCTCTTTTTTTCTTGATGAGTCTGGCTAATGGTTTATCAATTTTGTTTATCTTCTCAAAGAACCAGCTTTCAGTTTTATTGATCTTTGCTATTGTTTCCTTCATTCCTTTTTCATTTATTTCTGATCTGATCTTTATGATTTCTTTCCTTCTGCTAACTTTGGGGGTTTTGGTTCTTCTTTCCCTAATTGCTTTAGTTGTAAGGTTAGGTTGTTTATCTGAGATGTTTTCTTGTTTCTTGAGGTAGGATTGTATTGCTATAAACTTCCTTCTTAGAATTGCTTTTGCTGCATCCTATAGGTTTTGGGTCGTCATGTTTTCACTGTCATTTGTTTCTAGGTATTTTTTTATTTCCTCTTTGATTTCTTCAGTGATCTCTTGGTTATTAAATAGTGTATTGTTTAGCCTCCATGTGTTTGTATTTTTTACAGCTTTCTTCCCTGTAATGATATCTAGTCTCATAGCGTTGTGATCGGAAAAGATACTTGATACGAGTTCAATTTTCTTAAATTTACCAAGGCTTGATTTATGACCCAAGATATGGTCTATCTCAGGCCGGGGAGAGGGAGGGGTACAGATGCGGGGCAAGCCTGCGGCAGCAGAGGCCAACATGACGTTGCACCAGCCTGAGGCGCGCCGTGCGTTCTCCCGGGGAAGTTGTCCCTGGATCCTGGGACCCTGGCGGTGGCAGGCTGCACAGGGTCCCGGGAGGGGAGGTGTGGAGAGAGACCTGTTCTTGCTCCCAGGCTTCTTGGTGGCGGCAGTAGCAGCCTTAGCATCTCATGCCCATCTCTGGGGTCCGCGCTGTTAGCCGCGGCTCGCGCCCGTCTCTGGAGCTCCTTTAAGCAGAGCTCTGAATCCCCTCTCCTCGCGCACCACGAAACAAAGAGGCAAGAAAAAGTCTCTTGCCTCTTCAGCAGGTCCAGACTTTTTCCCGGACTCCCTCCCAGCCAGCCATGGCGCACTAGTCCCTTCAGGCTGTGTTCATGCCGCCAACCCCTGTCCTCTCCCTGCGCTCCGACGGAAGCCCAAGCCTCAGCTCCCAGCCCCGCCCACCCCAGCGGGTCAGCAGACAAGCATCTCAGGCTGGTTAGTGCTGGTCGGCACCGATCCTCTGTGCAGGGATCTCTCCGCTTTGCCCTCCACACCCCTGTGGCTGCGCTGTCCTTCGTGGCGCTGAAGCTTCCCCCCTCTGCCACCCACAGTCTCCGCCTGCGAGGGGGCTCCTAGTGTGTGGAAACCTTTCCTCCTTCACAGTTCCCTCCCACTGGTGCAGGTCCCATCCCTATTCTTTTGTCTCTGTTTATTCTTTTTTCTTTTACCCTACCCAGGTACGTGGGGAGTTTCTTGCCTTTTGGGAGGTCTGAGGTCTTCTGCCAGCTTTCAGTAGGTGTTCTGTAGGAGCTGTTCCACATGTAGATGTACTTCTGATGTATTTGTGGGGAGGAAGGTAATCTCCATGTCTTACTCCTCCGCCATCTTGAAGGTCTCCTCTATAAAATATTCTTGACACAAGTAAGTCGTTTAGGGTAATGTTTCAGTCAAATATAACTATCATCTAAGAAAACATCAAGGTTTACTGCAAAAGAGGATGGCACACTAAAACACCACGATTTTTCTCCAGAAGTCTCTATATTCCTGTTATCCTGATTCTTTTGTGTTCCCATCTCTTCTATAACATTGCCAAAAATCAAAGCACTTACTGTGCATAAATGTGTGCACTGAAACAGCTGCTGTTTACAAAAAGGTCAACACGTGGACTGTTGGTTTTCAGGTTTTATTAATAATGAATAATCTTTTCTGTCTTACAAGTTTGTGTGTGTGTGTGCGCGTGTGTATGTTTTAATATTAACTTTGCCAGAGTCCTTTGGTGGGAAGAAGAAAAGGCAATGAATTACAGGTTCTACAAATTATTATCGGGACAAATTCCCTGTACAAGGGCATTTCCTTATGTGAGTCAGAAAAACTACTTGGTGTCTCAGGTTCTACCATCACAAGAGGCATGGGATTTGCTTGTGGCATGTTGAGATTGATTTAATAAGCATTTGCAAAATAAAGTGTGACTCTTACAAAATGGTCATAAAGTAGAAAAGCCATACCCACCAGTGTAAGGCTGTGTATACAGCCCCATGTGGTTATTAAGGTAAAGTTTCTGCATTCAAAGAGGGGACTTGCTGTGACAAAGGCTGGGGGCCAGCATGTCTAAAAGCACTGGGTAAGGGCACTATGTACTTGAAGGAAGACTCCTCTGTGGTGGCTGAGCTGGGGCTGCCCACACCAGGGGTCATGTCCTTCTACAGCAAGATCATATGGTATCACATGCCTACAGTAAATGTGATGTGAATTACCTATGTTTGCAGACAACTCATTTCTGCTTCCTGTGTAGCAGCATCCAGAGAAACAGTGTATCGCAGAGCTGCAAAGAGATAATAAATTTTAGATGTTTCTAATATTCCAGAAAACAAGGTCAATGAATGCTCTCTGGGTTTATCTTTGTATTTGCCTTGGGAATTCCGTTTTGTTTTTCTAAGGATCCTCAGCTTCTTAGATTTTTGAAAGGATGAGGATAGGAATTGGAAACCCATAGAGCAGCAGGATTACCTGAAAGCACATGCAGAACACTCTCAGAGCTGTTGTCCACTGTGTTCTCTTTGTCAAGTGTAGATAAATCACATGTTGTCCTGTAAATTAGGTGCCCAAGGTCAAGTGAGTGAAAGAAAGCTCCCACAATGGAACAGTGGAGGCCCAGGCTTTAAGTCTGAGTCTAATGGCCTCAGCACCACTTACTTCAGGTAGCTGACCACCTGGCCACTGATTCAGACAAAGGAGATTGCAGAGGGGATAAAAGGAAGACCTGCGTAATGGATGCACAGCACTCATGGGTTCTGCCTGGATGATAGGAAAGCACTTTGTGGAAAGAAAAAGACCATCTTATGGATAAAAGGTCTTTCTGTTGGCCAAATGGAGTCGCTTTTATCATAACATTTCATTCTTGACAAATTGTCCTTCATTTCTAAAGAGGCTGCCATTCTTCTGTCTCCATTTTCTCACCCAAGTGCCATTTTCAGATTAGTTTTTACTCCTTCAATGACATTTCAACAATCATGTATATTCCTTCTTCTGTATTCACTTTTGTAATAATAGCTCTCAGGACCTAAATAGGGCCCAGGAACTACAGCTCCACGTGTGCAGGAGTGAAGGAGTCCTCTCTAAAAGCACAGAACCTGGACTGTAAGGGAGGCTCGCATCCTAGAGAGCGAAGAAAACCAGATTGTCTTCTGCCTCTGTTGATCAGGTAGCAGTCGAGGTCACTTGGCTGCTTTCTTGTAGGAAGGAATCAATTCTAGGACCTAATGTACAGTGCGGTGACTATACTTATGGAATCAATTCTCAACGCATTATTTCAACTCAGACAGAAATTCTAAGCAAACACATTTTGGTGTGTGTGTATGTGTGTGTGTTACTCACTTGAAAATAGGTGCAATAGAGAATTATATGACTCGCCCATTGGAATACAGAGTTTAAAGGGAAAAAAATGGGAAAGTTAAAAGGACACTAAAGCATTAAAATAATGATGATAATGACAACCAATGTATATTATTAAATATAGTGTCTCTCCTAAGCCTCAGCTCAGCTTTGCAAGGGAGGTTTAATCTCAACAGTGTGCACTGTGGGGATAAACAGCTAATATGCCACTGTCTGTCTCCTTGAAGAATTAGTGACTTCCATGAGTTTGAATTCTTTAGATTCCACATATAAATGAGATCATGCCATGCTTGTCTTTCTGTGTCTGTCTTGATTCCCTCAGCATAAGGTCCTCCAGGCCCATCCATGTTGTCCAAATGGCAGGATTTCCTTCCTTTTTAAGGCTGATTAATATCTTGTCCTGAGTGTATATATATGTATATATAATATATACACATACCACATAGAATGGTGGTTGCTGGGGGTGGGGAAATGGGAAGATGCTGGTCAAAGGGTACAAAGTTTCAGTTATAAGATGAATAGGCTCTGGGAATCTAATGTTCAGCATGGTGACTATATTTGACAATACTGTTTTGTGTTCTTGAAATTTGCTAAGAGGGTAGACCTTAAGTGTTCTCACACAGAAAGAAAATGCTAACTGGGCGGTGATGAATATATAATATAATATTACATTATAATTATATAATAGCTTGATTATATAATCACTTCACAATATATATATGTTAAAACATAACATTGTACACTTTGAATATACAGAATTTTTGTCAATTAAACCTCCACTATATAGTATTGTTGTGGAAATGCTAGCAATGCCTTGGTAGAGTAAGAGCAGGGAGAGGACAGCTCTGGGAGCTAGATGTGTTAGAACAGATCTGCTACACAGAGCCAGAGGACCCACCAGCTGACTGTGTCCTGGGAGGGCCCAGAGAGCATTCCAGCCCCACAAGCAGTAAAGGAATCCAGAGGCTATTTGTTTGATGACCAGTTCACCATCACTGCCATGTGGTCAGCATGGCAGTGGAGTGGGATACTGTGGACCAGAGGCCCCCCAGCATCCATGGGAGTGGCAGGATTCTGAAATGACAGAGGCCAGGTGGTAGCCCTGGCAACAGAAGGGCAACTAGTGGATCTGTGGCCAGGGCTGAGGGACAGGTATCCATAGGTGTGAAATAGATGGGCAGCCAATTAGGGAACTGCTTGGCCAACAGAAAAAAACAGGTCAAGAGTGAGTGAGCCAAAGACTTATGTTAGTTACCTCAAAGAAAAATAATGACTTAAGGAAGGAAGAAAATCCTTTTTCCTCTACCTTCCTTGGTTCTCTGTCTGGGGAGTCTATAAATGAGACTGACAAAAGACAGATTAACAAGAGAAAAACAAAGATATTTATTAACATATGCAGAGCTCATATCCACAGGAGAATTCAGCAATGAGTAACTCAAAAGGGTGGTTAGAACTTGGGCTTATATAGCATCTTAACAAGAGAATAATACATTTTTAGAGAAGTGACAAGACAAAAGAAAAGGACTTTGAGTTTCTAGGGTAGCAAACGATGGGAAGGTAAATATATGGGGGAGTTAATGGAAGATAAGGGCTAGTTAGTAAGGTTTGCTGTGTGGATTCCTCTGGTGCCGGCTCTGGGTTGATCAGGGTCTAGAGTTGTCCCTGGTGGTTAACTTCTGTCCTTCCTGGTAGAGAAGGGAGGGGGACACCTTTATACATTTATGTCCTGTTTTTAGGCAAATGGGGGAGGACAGCTTTTCCTGTATCTGTTTCTTCTCACTTGCCTTCAGCTCAGAATAATCCCTCTGCCACAGTGGCATATTCTGGGATGATGCATTCTGCTGTCCCACAGAATGAAGTAAGGAGTCCCAGGTGTCAAGAGTGTAGGGACCTGTGTGTGGGAATGGGCAGTGACATCCTCTTGAAGGTAAAGAACAAGTTTACACCTTGCACCTCTTATCACAAGGAATGAAGCACACTGCTTTTGTAGAGCCCTTTGGGTTTGGAGCCAGTATAATCTGAAGCTGGAAATACTATGCCAACCCATTATCAGGTGCCTGGGAAGGATACCTTTTTGAGAAGGGCCTAGAATAAGAGTTAACCTTGAAGCATGTTCAACATGCAGTTAAAGAACCCCCCACACACACACACACCAGCTTGAACCAATGAAACAGCAGATCCCATTGTTGTCCACACGCATGCTGTGTAGACACAGCATCGCAGTGTAGACTCAATTAGAGCATCGCAGTGTAGACCTCTAGAGTCCTGAAGCCTGGCTGACATTCTGCAATGGAGAAGCTGTGATTTCTGAGTGTGATAGAGGAAGTGGTGCCAGCAGGCACTGTTGATGCCCTGTCCTGGGCTGGCAGGGTTAAGAGCTGTAGCATCTGATGGCAACAAGTCTGACGGCAGTGTCCTTATGGCATGTTTGAATTTTTAGAAACCACTGCTTTACTGTTTTATAATTAATGAAAAACATCATAAAATTATGCATAACTCAATAATTTAAAAATCATTGTTTTAAAGAAACATGGCATGTTTCTCTGTGTTCCTGGCTCTGAAGATTCTAAGCATGGCTCTGAGCACCTCTTGAAATTCTATGGACTATCCAATATTTGTACAACAAATTCCTTTACAAGCCTAGGCCATCAGAGCTGGTGTCTGCTGCTTGTCACAAAGAATTAAAACATTGAGCAATGGTAACGATGATCCCACCCTTTGCTAGGAAAGTTCCCAGGGGATGCAGGAATAAGAGCTGTCCCAAGACTGATCTGATGTTACTGGTATTTTAGAAATCATATTGTCTACCGCCCTTATTTTGCACATTAAGGAATGAGTCTTCTGGAAGTATGGTTTGCTGGAATTTTCATGAGTGCTCCTGGTCTTAGTAAAAGAAGCCACGTCTCCCAGTGTCCAAGCCAGACCACTCTTGGCCCCCTGACTCCTGTGCTGCTTCTGTATCTCTGCAAACACACAACCAGAAGTGACTTTCCCTTGTTCATTTTACTAACCTCCAAGATGAAGTCAAATATTATGCAAACAGAGGTCATTCCCCTTATGTCTGAAAAATAATGGTGTTGCATGTGTCTTGGTAGCTATCGAACTCCTTATAGATTACTTGTACAATAAGATGAAAGACTTTAACAATTTTGCAGTAATGATAATTGGGTCAAGGATAAATCAGGGAGTTAATCAGAAGGGTTTATTAATCAGCACATCTCCAGTGGAGCCATTGGGACTGATTAATAACTTGGTACACAAAGGGAATGTGAAGTTTAAAAATCAATGACCCAATCGACAGCACTGT
Source organism: Mesoplodon mirus (assembly GCF_964341445.2). NCBI lineage: Eukaryota > Metazoa > Chordata > Mammalia > Artiodactyla > Ziphiidae > Mesoplodon > Mesoplodon mirus. The sequence goes on along the minus strand of NC_138979.1, from coordinate 26,344,809 downwards.
GTCTTCTGCATCAATGGCATTGAAGCTGTATTAGAGAAATTTCAGATTATTAATCATTAGCCCAATATCCCTGAATAGAAGCCAACCAAAGTAATATGTACCTAGGGAAAAACAGCTAGAAATGCCCTAGGAAACTTTCTATGAATTTGTTTATGTTAGAGCAGAAGACTGTCTCTTCATCCTGATATAGCTGTGCTGTCTAATTTTAGTTTTAAATAGCAACAGCAATTAGTCCACTAAAAGAACTAATTGCTTGCAAATTTTCATATTTAAACATAAAGCCACTTTTAAATGACAGTACTGAATAACATTTCAAAGTCTAGGCAAACAATGATTTTTAAAGTATTGAGTTATGCATAATTTTATGACATTTTTCATTAATTATAAAACAGTAAAGCAGTGATTTCTAAAAATCCAAGGAAAGAATGAAAGGAATCATTACTTTGAAAATTATTTATTTTTATAAATCAGAGAACATTACCAAGAGTGTGATTATAATCAAAGCCTATCTTAAATAACCTATTTCTTATTAACAAACATCATTCTAGGCATGTATGCTAACTCACAATGGACGTGTAATGAGAGGAGCATTTTTTCATGCAATCTACTCCTGAAGATTATAATTATTTTCACTGCTTAAAAATGATAAACTCCCCCCCCCAACCCATTCAAACCCATTCCACTACTGCCCTTCTTTTTGTGAAAATACCTCAGGTGTTTAGTTCACAGAAATAAAATGAGTGACCATCATACTTGCATTCATTGGCTTGCCAAAACTTCAGATTTCTCAGCATAAAAATGGTCCTTTTGGTGAAAAGCTGTTCTTCGAAGGCCCTTCCTTCTCCTTAATTGGATTTCAGAGTTTATGACCAAGAACTTTGGAGCCAGCCAGACTGGGTCCGATCTAACTCTGGTCTTAATTAAATGTGACCTTGGGTAAATTGCATACTCTTTTAAGCATCAGGAACCTCATCCATACAAATAATTGGACCACATAATCCATCTCTCGAGCTATGGTCAGGATTAAATAAAATAAGCCTATAAAGTAATTACTCAATAAACATGTGCTTAATGTTTGTATTAATATTTCATTACCATGAATAAAATAACCATACATTAGAGGAATGGCATTTTATGACCCTATTCTCCATAAACAATGTCCAAGTAAAGACGCAAGGATAAGCAACTGATTACAAGATAGTTAGGATGGGCCTCTAGTTAGGAGTAACTTCCTGAGTTCTTCTAAATGTCCTAGTCTTTAATGTCTGCCTCCAAAAGGGGCAAAAGAGAAAAATGAAGGATGGAAAAACAGGATGCTGATGCTTCAAATCCGCTGGAAGTCAGGTCAGCTGGTCTGCAGAGGCAGCAGCAACAATGGCACGGCCTCTTTGTACATCTGTGATCAGAAGCAGCAATCCCAGCAACACCCCTGATATTTAGAGTATGGGGTCCTTTTTTGCCCATCCTGGCTCCTGCTTGCTGAGTGCAATTTCTCCTAGAACACCTGGACAGGTGTCTACTAAGGAGCTGAGGGTGGAGGTTGGGTAGCTGCTACTGTGCTAAGAGCTGAAACTGACCACAAGTGACTGCAATTTGCCATCCAGTTCTTCCCCTGGAAGTTGCAAGCCTTCAATAGAGTCCATAGTTCCAAATAGTTACATCAGACAGATTCTGCCAGAGCAATTATTGTCTAAGTGGGGAAATAGATTCCTGACGCTTCCTACTCTGCCATCTTCCCAGAACCCTCCCTGAAGGATTCGCTTTTAATTCTTACATTTGTTATCCTTTATACACATAATCTGAAAAAACATAAGGATAATAAATGCAGAAATTGCATGAAATAATGCAGTCCCATTTCTTTTCATATTTTTCTATTGGATTTGAAAATTATTTTTAGTAAATCACATTTTTAGTATTTAAGGGGATTTGTAAAAATGATTTTAATTTTTAAATAATACTTAATCTGTTAGAAATGCCAATGAATTGTATCCTTTTTTTTGAAATAATCTTTTTAGAGCATTAAAAAGGATTTAATTTAGCTTAGTTTTGTATGACTTTCTTAGAATTTTTTCCACATTACATGGTATTTAATTTTTATTATTTTTACATTCTGAACATAGGGAAAATAATAATCCCTTTTCTAAATTGAAACCAAAAGAATTTTAGCTTCTTAATTCAAAAGTGTTCTAAGGTGTATAACAAGCTTATTGTAAGTCTGAGCTCTTTCCTGTTTACCTCTCATTTAAAAAAAATGATGGCCCAAAAAATGCTCAAATTTTAGTGTACATGGGAGTCACTGGGAATTTTGTTAAAATGAAGATTCTGATTTGGTGGGCCTGGGGTGCAGCCTAGGGTTCTGGATTTCTAATAAGCCCCCAGATTATTCTGATGCTATTGTTCTGCAGACCACACATTAAGAAGTATAATATTACCTCAAACTGGTTACCCTCTGGAGAGAAAATAGGAGAAAGCTTATGTACCTGTTCAGACATTTGTTTCCCCTCACCCACTAAAAGTAAAGATCCAGATAAGAGGATCATCATTCTGTCCACTATCCACCCATCTATCCATTCATCTTTTCATCCAGCTACCTAGCCATTCATCCTCCTATCCACCCATTTATTCACCCATTTATCCATCCATATTTCTATTTATCACCCATCCACCAATCCATCCTTCCTTCCATCCACTCATTCATCCATTCATCCAAGAAATATTTATTGAGCATCTTCCATGTACAAGCATCTTCCATGTACAAGGGAGTCTTCTGGGCCCAGGCATCAAAGTACATATCATAGTGAACCGTAGCTTCTGATAGGGAAATATAGAATATAAATACCTAAATAAATACATGAAAAAGATCATTTTAGAATTTGATGATTGTCATAAATAAACTAAATCAGCAAAAAACAATGGAGAACGATAGAGGCAGTATATCCACCACTTGGGTCCCCAGGACTGGATTTGGATTTGTATAAACTTACACAGATGACTTGATGGGTCAGGGCTACATATTCGTTCTCTTACAGCCTCCTCTTTGAAACGCAGGAATGATTGAATGAGATGATCCATGGAAGGACTTGGCAACATGCTGAAAGCACTCGATAAGTGTTAGCTGTTATTATTTTCTGAGGAGTTGATATTTGCGAACCACACTTTGCAGTAATACAGAGAAAAGCCTCTCACACAGAATGAGAAATTATGAAAACATTAAAACACCTCATGTGCCCAGAGATTAGAGAGCAGTGAATAAATTGAGAAGCTCAATGTTTCAAAAAATGTAGGGTGAATATGGCTGGAAATGGGATTTTGAAGGTAGTTAAGATGATAAGAGTTGGATAATGAAAGAGAATTGTGTCTCATACAAGAGAGTTTGGCTATTGTCCTGATCTATAGGACCATGGTTTTCAGGCTCCAGTGTGTAAAATAATGCGGGGAGCCTTGTCCTCACCCCCGAGCTTCTCATACATTTTGTTTTAAGAAGATTTTGAAGCAAATATTCCTTTGGGCAGGAGAAAGCCAGTACTGGCAGTTTTTAAGCCAGTTTTAAAGCAGTGAAATATGTAAAATGCTATAAGCCAAAATGTAATAGTGCTAATATAATGATAAGCTGTAAGAGAAAGACCAAAGATTTACCTCGAGCACAGCATAAACAAAAATAAGTTCTATGACCTGAGAGAGAATAATAGAAAGACATTTTGAGCAGACCAGATCAAATTATAATATCAATTGTTAAGAAATGATACATTTATAAGTAAAAAGAACAATGGGCCAGTAGTTAAAACCAGGAGAGAGTTCAAATAGAAACTGTCTTGCTACACAGAAAAGTTCTAGAGATATGTGGTCTTTTCTATGATATGTGGTCACCTGAAGGAAACTGGGTGAAGGCACAGAATATGAGCTGACCTCATGTCTTCATCTCAGAAACATGAGAATCACCTTGCAGGTTTGAAAATAATCAACATTACTTTCTGGTAATATTTGAGCAAATCAATTTGTCAGAGATATTTTCTCCTTCCCCACATCAGAGATCCTGAATATAACAAGGATATTTACTTGAGAAGAATAAAGTGGTTTTGGAGAAGACAAAGATGAAAGAACTCAGGAATCACCTTCATCTCTGGGTACATCGATTGACTAATAGAACACAGGACACATGGAAACATTTAACCAAGATGCCTGGTCAAGTGTAAAAGAGCCATTGAATGGGTCTGGCAGAAGACCTTCCAGCCTGCTTGAGGATGAATCTGCCACCTGTTTCTTCATCAGGACAAGAGTGGCCACCATTTTTAACTATCTACAGAGAAACCTATGTGTGAGTGTGCTTTTTTGTATATGAATCTTTAATGCTCTGACTTATAAATACCTTAAACTCAGATTTCTGTATTCACCAGTATTTCAGGCAGATTCTTGCATTTATAAAAATCATTTTTTCCCATTTTATTGGGTTATGGCAGTACTATCTTTGCTTTTGGAGGAAGAGGATTCTGATACCAGTGTGGTAGATAGACTGGAAACCCAAGAGTGCTAGTATTCTGATAAAGCAAAGAAAAAAAAATCAGAAACAAAAGACCAAGCTTCAATTTGTAGTGTTTGTAGATTTCCATATGTAAATTCTCCCACTATAGTTAATTTCAAGCTAGCAATTATTTGACACCCAGCTCACAAAATTCATGAACATTCAGCATTGGGCTCCTCCACGATAGCCCAGGCAGTCGCCAGGACTCCACTGGACAGAGCTCCTAGCCAGGAGGACAGGTAAGAAGCTATGAGATAACACAAGATGTTGAGGACTAGTGGTAAGTGACAAAGCTAATGGAATGGCATTAGAATGGGGGAAAAACATCTAGAGTTGATAAACGCTTTTGAGTTTGATAAAGTTTGATAAAACTAATAGATAAAGTTTGGTAATTGATTGAATATTAGAATAAAGAAAAAAGACAAAGCACAGGACAATACTACAGTACTTTTTTTTAATGTGAAAGATTGACTGGATGGTGGTGACTGTGATTGTGAAAACGGGGCAGAAAGTTTAGGAAAGAAGGGTGGTCGGTTTTATTTTCAACATCTTAAATTTTGTAAGCACTACATATGATGGTCTAGGCTTGGGAAAGAGGACTCAGCTATGAGATGCTCTAACATATAACCAGCATAGAGATATTTTAATTACTAGGAAAAACTTCTCTCTCTAGCAATTCTAATAAACATCTCTAAGAAAACATATTCAATGTACTATGAGTGTCCTTCTATAAGTAAATTTACTCTACCCTTTATGTTCTGATTTAAAATTAACGGTATCAGGACTTCCCTGGCAGTCCAGTAGTTAGGACTCTGCACTTCCACTGCAGGGGGCGCGTGTTCAATCCCTGGTTGGGGAACTGGGATCCAGCATGATGCATGGTGGAGCCAAAAAAAAAAATTTTTTTTTAAATAAAATTAATGGTATCGCCTACTAACCTTCCAAAGTAGATCTTGAAAGTGTCCTTGAGTTTTTCATTGCCGTAGTGTCATTCCATCAAAGCGATTATTACTTCCTTTGATTCTGTAAGTAGTCAAGGATTTACTCTCTTCTCTCCATGTCAACTGTACTATTTGAATGATCACTCATTTCAGCCATAACCATTAGTTGGGGGGTCTGATTACACCCCCTAGCAATCAGTTCTTCATGTTTCTTCCACATTTAACTTCTTTTAAAAGTCACAGTGCCCTTGTTAGGAAAGTTGCGTTATCTGGAGCACAACAGAATTGTGGCCAGGATGACACAGGAAGGGCACGTGAGCTGGCATTTTAGGCTGGAGGAGAGTGGGCTGGGATGCAGGGGCATAGGATGCTGGAGAGGGAGGAGACGCGGTGGTAGTCATCAAGCATTAAAAAAGGGTCCTCTGAACGAGTTAGCAACCTGTGGGTCCAAAGGAGCAAATCTGAAATGCTCAGGGACGGCAATAGCGAAAGGATTTGGGTTTTGTGATGGGGGCTGCCAATCAGAGCTAGCAAAATGTGGATGGGAGGGTCTGGTCAGGGAAGGTATTTAGAGGGTTGGATAATCAGCCAAGAAAGTCATTTTAAAAGGAAATGAGCAGGCAAGCAGTATTGGGCTGAAGGATCCTTAAAGACCCATTTAGATGGAGAGATCTATGGTTCTCTGAAGTCAGCTTTTTCTACAAACTTTTCGTTTTTCCTGGTGAAGATGTTTGTGCTTTTCCCAAGCACTTTAAGGAAGTCTTGGTTTGTGAGCCAGTAACACTAAAGAAACATTAATATTCTCTTTGGCAATAGATGTATGTTGACTAAAAGCGCCTTGATGCTAACGGACAGAATGTGGGCTTTCTAGTTTGGTCCATGCAGACAGTTCATTAGTTCTAATTTTAGACATAAGTATTAGTGTTGGAGTGACTCCAAGTTTGACTAATACATCCAAAGATGTCCTTGTTAGAAAAAATAAATGATGGAGAATTCTATTTTTCTACTTTGTGTTTGTGGGTGGAGAGGGAAAAACATGCTCTTTTATATCAGCTTATTCCATCTGTTCATGATTATTGAGTAGATGTGAAATTTCATGATGTTAAGTACACAGTAGGTATGCAACTGACGATTTTACATTACAGAATAGTTCTTACTCGGAGGAGGTGACTCAGTTAGCAAATTTTCAGAGTATCCTGATTCAAATCAACTGCTGTATGTTTCCCCATGTCAAGTTCTCCAGAAATGGAGCAGTGGCCAATGATAAGATGTCATCTGGTTTCAGCAAAGTTTTCTTGAACACCTAATAGGTTCAAGCATAAGTAAGCAAAGATGAACAGGCTGCTGCGTTCAAATTTCTGCTCTCAGGGAACTTAGTCTTGACCGAGAGGCACATTTCAATGAGTAAACAGACATGTCACTATTACTGCTCAAAAAGCCTCTTATTTGGCATCAATTCTCCCAAACCTCTTAAAAAATAACTGCATGGATAATTCAAAATTCTCTAAACTACATTAAGCATTTAAGCATTTAGCATTATGCTTAAAAGCATTAAATAACCTTAAATAAAATAGAGTTCTACTTTCATAAATTCCCTCTTCATTAATATCAGAATAAATAACAAAAGATAATTTGTTCGTTTTATATTTTTAAATTAATAATAAATAATATTAAATATCAAAAATAGTCCAAGATAATTAAATATTCATTTTTAATTTTTATTTGGAAAACACAATTATTACCAATAAAGATGTTGGTCAAAGGGCACAAACTTCCAGTTATAAAATGAGTAAGTTCTGGGGATCAAATGTGCACCTTGGTGACTATAGTTAACAATACTCTATTGTATACCAGAAATTTGCTAAGAAAGTGGATCTTAAAAGTTCCTCTTCTCCTTTAGTTTTTCTTTTCTTACAGGACTCCTATGATTCAGACGTCAATGTTTCCACTCGTGAATGTTTATCCATTTCTGCTATTTTTGCTAGGTTTCCTCACCTGCATCTTTCACCCCAATCATTCTGCAGTTTTACCCATCTTACTTCTCCCCCAAGTGCTTGCTTCCTTTATTTCAACTTCTACCTAATACTTCTGTCCAATATTTTGTAAATTCTTATTTCTATTTCAGATGAAAAATAACATTCATCTTCTTGAGAATTTTTTATCATAAATTCCTTGCCTTTTACAAACATTCAGGCTCCTGTGGTCTATGTTGGTTCATCCGTTGTCACTTTGGTCATAGTTGCAATCCTCAGGATTTTAGTCATTGGCATTTGAGCTCTTTCTCTCCGGGGATCTCACCACCATGCGAGATACATGTAATGTGTGTCAGGGAGAGACCAAAGGCAGGTGGTGGTCTATGACCCTCCAGGTGAGATTAAGTAGAGTGGAGAGGAAGGGCCAAAGCAGGATGTGCAGAGCCACTGCTGATAACATATCTCCATTATGGTGGACCCGTCTAGCCACTGTTTCATTTTTAAACTTTTCAGGGGGTGCAGAATCGACAGGCAAATTTCTTTAGTTTGTGTTCCTCCAGCTTTTTTTCTTTTGAAGGGGGTGTTCTTCAGTAGTGAACTCCCAAAGACAGCTGGTCAACCTGTTCTCATCAGCAGCTTACCCTAAGATGCCTTCTTTCCGCTTTATGTAATAATTGGGCAGCAATAATCAAATAATCATCCCGATGTAGAACTGGGGACAAGCAAGAGCAGATTTTTTTTTCTCCTGCAATTTGTCTTTCCACTGCTGTGTCCAGACAAAAAATGTCACACCCTGTTCCCTGCAACCCATACACACAACAGCTTACCTCAGGCCTTGCTGTCTCCCTGGGTATTTCACTGTGTGCATGCTTATGTGTGTGCATGTGTGTGTGGGCACACACACGTGTGCATGCTGCTCAGATCATGTTTTCCTCCAAATTTTGTAGCTTCCTCAAGGTTGATTTGGGGAGAGAACTAGTCTAGCAGCCTGTGCTAATTCACCATTTTGTCCTGGTTTTATCTCCTTGAAATACGGATTCCATTGTTTTATTCTTCTGTTTGAAAACATCCAAATATGGTCCTTTCCCAATGAATCCAAACTCCTGGGCAGGATTTTTATAACCTCAACTCAACCAGTTTTGAGCTTTACAACCTGCTGTTCTCTGTCATTTACTGTGTGATCTGGTCACCCACATTTTCTGGCGTTCCCTGATAGGCCACAGTCTCTCACATCCTCACGCCTTTTCAAGTGCTATATGTAATTTGCAATATTCCATTCTCTGTCTCTCTTTTTATTTGGCAAAATTATACTCAGTTTTTAAGATTAAAGTCAAATTGTTCATTCTGTGAAATATCGCCTCTTAGAGTAATAGCATTATTTTTTACTTTCTTGACGTGGTGAGAACGTGGAAAGAACACCAGCATAACTTTCTTGCTTAGTTTTCAGATATTGTTAAACCTGAACTATTGTTAAACTGAGCTGTAAGTTTACTTCTGTTAATGCATAGGCACCAAGTCAATTCAGCTCCTTAATTCATAAGCACTAGTCTCTAATCTTATAAATATTTATAACTTTTGCTTGAAACCTGATCAGTGTATCAGCATGTTCTTTAAAATTAATAGCCAAAGACCAAAACTAGGCAAATACTGGATGCCTGAAGGTAACTCATTTTAATAAAATAAATATTTTAAAACATTAAAATAGACTCCTTAACTATTAAGTTGCCTCAGTAACTCCTATCAGTAATAATTCCAAATAAATTCACTTCTCTGTAAATCTCCACACCTGCTAGATGTAGCCATGATCATTTCTTACCTGTGCAACATCAAATAGCTGCCAAATGATGCACCTGTTCAGACTCTGACTCCTTATAATTCATTTTTGACACCACAGACAACAGTGTAAGCTTTTCTAAAAGAAAATTGTGATCATTCCACTTCCTTCCTTTGTATTGTTCTGTGGTCTCAAGTGCATTGAGAATACAATCTTCAAGGACTTGAATGTCTTGAATCTACACCCACTGGTTGAGCACAATCTAGACATACTATCAGTTTCTCAAAACTCTTAGCAACGTTCTGCTTCGGAGGCCTTTGCACTTTCTCTGAAACTGAACTTCTCTCTGGAATGTTCTTCCCCAGATATTCACGTGTTTGGCTTCTTATAATAGAAGCCAGGCTTAGTATCTGATCAATTGCTAACTTTTCCAGGAGACTACTCTAGAAACTATACTGTATCTGCCTTTTCCATGAGGACGCTCTGTGATAATATCACAGTCCAGCCAGCCCCTTCCTTGCGCTACATCCATCCAGGTTACATGGCGGTGACCCTGCTCACTTGCTTGTTTACGTGCTTGGGCTGTTTTTTTCAATCTAGAATAGATAATCCATAAGAGCAGAGAAGAACAGGGCTTTATCATTCTAAAACCAGGGACAGCCACAGGAAATAGCACATAGATAGTCTCAAAGTCTTATTAAAATATTTTTTGTTGAATAAATAGGTGATAATTACTTAGAACTTCTGTGAAAGCAGCTCTTCACTATCTTTTCAATATATTTAATGATGACCAGGATTTATTCTTCATATTGTCTATCTTATTTTCTGGAACAGCAAAAATATCCAATATTTGGGGTATCTATTACACTAAGTAGTGAAGAGCTGGTAAGAAATGAAATACTGTGACTGTCTTATGTAGTAGTTTATCCCTAAGTGCTTCTCATGATATCTGGAATAGGAGGTGATCAAAATATCATGTGAATAAATATGAGATAAATTATAAATTATTAAACATTACTTTTTTATTTTATTGAAGTATAGTTGATTTACAATGTTGTGTTAACTTCTGCTGTACAGCACAGTGACTCAGTTATACATACATGTATATGTATATATATATATCCTTTTTCATATTCTTTTCCATTATGGTTTATCACAGGATATTGAATATAGTTCCCTGTGCTATATAGTAGGACCTTGTTTTTTATCCATTCTATATATAATAGTTTGCATCTGCTAATCCCAAACTCCCCATCCATCTCTCCCCCACCCCCTCTCCCCCTTGGAAACAAGTCTAAACATTACTTTTTCAATTTAATATAGAATTCATGACCAGCAATCACTTCAAATTGTATTTGTTCAGAAGAACAACCAGGGGTTTTTAGAAACTTCCCTGTAGTTGCTCATGAAGTTCTGTTCTTCTGATGAACAGCTTTCTTGTTTAATATTGCTTGTCATATTCTCCAGCCCTGTATTTGCTGTTACTTCATTTGCTGTTAAATGATGCAACTCTATCTGATGTTTGTCAAATTCAAAGCTGAACTATGTCCATAGCACCCTTTCTTCTCTCTTGGATCATGTGAAGACCCAAACTGCCAGGCGCCCTCCTGGCTGCCACATGTAGATTGAAATGATCCATGAAACTCATGTCTGACAATTTTTGTTGTTTCTTCAAAAGTTTTCTTTCTTTCTAGACAGGGACGGAGGAGCAGGAGAAATGGAGCACGTTGGAAATAGGTCCTGATTGTGCTCAATGATTACAACACAAGGAAGCCCAGCAGCTTCAATAGGGCAGATCATTCTAGTACTTTTCTTTTGGAATTCAGTAGCAAGTTTAACATTTATAACTTGGGAGTCACTTTTTCTTTAACATACAAAATTCTTTATTGATGCACTCTGGACATAGAAAATGTTCATTTATCTTCCATAAGTCTGTGATTTATGAGAGGAATAAAATACGTATTAATCATTGGAATTCAGGATATGAAATAATTTTTCAAGTTGCCCAGACGAGCCCATCCAGTGAAATTCTATCATCAATTGTAGGAGATGGAAGAACCTTAGCCTTGAATGTCAATCTGTCTTGAGACACAGTTTTAATTTCAGCCTCTACCAGTGCATCAGTGACTTGACAGTGAGTTATGAATTTCCACTTCCTCAGCTGGACAAGCTGCCCACAGATTTTCTGATAACAGGACCATATGCTGGAGAAATTATCATAGATGAATGTGATTGTTTTAATGAACATAAAAATCTCTCTTCTGTACTATGTGAAAATTGTGTGTGTAAAATTAGTCATATGACATAGCATAGGAACTGTATTCACAGTGCATTTCTCTCTGTTGAAAAATCTTGCACTGCATACTAAAAATCAATTTTCATCAGTGGAGAAGAAAACCTGTGTAGCAAAGTAATATCATTCTACTAATAATTCCCATAGGCCAAAGGCAGACACCACTGCCAGTTTACTCTCCAAAGTGACAGTTTAAATGGCAAGAATGCATTTAAATACACAATTTGATGTGATTGCTGCAGAAGACAGAAAGGAAAATCAATTAAATGTATTGCCCGACACTGATGAGAACACAGAAAAATAAAATAGAATGACAGGATTTATTTCAAAGGAGGAATTTAAGGTAAGTATCTTTTAATGACTCCTCATTCTAATAGAAATCAATGGCTGAAAATATTTTTTAAAATAAAACAGATCAACTGATGCTGAATAGCTTGAGGAAGATGTATTAAGCTATGCTAACGGATACCTTCTACAGCCTTTAAGGTATTAGAAGTTGAAGTTCTCAGTTTGTTTGTACATCCTGCCCAAGTCTATATATACCTCGAGAAGACATTCCGTGTTAAGGGTAAAATTAGACTACGCATGTGCAGAATTTAACACAGTGTTTTGTGCGTACTAGGTGCTCAAGATAAGAAAGGTATTATTGTATTGTAGTTACTATTAATAAATTACTTTGCATACCAGTTAATGTCAAGCTATTCAAGTAACTACATATGAAAATATCCTTCTGAATGTAATTTCTTTATTAAAAGGTACTGGCTCTAAACCAGTGGTCCTCGACTGACGGTGATTTTTGTCTCTGTAGAGATGATATTTGACAATGTCTGGAGACAGTTTTGATTTTCTTGATGAGGGAGGAGGTTGTCACAGGAATCTAATGGGTGGAGGCCAGGGAGCTTGCCAAACAGCCTGCAGTGCCCAAGGCAGCCCGGCAATGACGAGTGACCCAGCCCAAAGTGTCAATCGTGCCAAGGCTGAGAAACCCTGCTCTAAATCATGCATGAGATTTCTTCTCTTTCCGTAGCTGCTGTGGCAACTGGGAAAAGTCATAATGAAAACTTGAGAATACCATTTCAGTTTTTCTCCCTTCCCCTCATCAATGTTACAGGAAAGCTGAGTCAGAGGATGTAATAAAAGAGGAACTACTTTAAGAGAAGAGGGGAGAAGCAAATGAACAAATGAGTTGATTTGCCAAGAAAATTAATTAATGCCTCTTCCTCCAAATTACCATTGTGACACAATGGACTAAAAGTGAATGTAAACATTTAGAAAGCAAAAATTCAGAAATCTAACCAGGATTCACACAAACATGGTAACCCAACATTGGCCCTGAAGGCCTATGGGAATATGGAATGCACAGAAATGCAACCTAGAAATTATGCATATGGAAATCCAAATTGGAACGCAAAGGTGATTATTTTTTAAATACTACTGCCTGCATATACTGACTTAGTCTGTTCTGACTGCTATAACAAAATACCACAGACTGGGTGGTTAAACAACAGACATTGATTTCTCACTCTTCTGGAGGCTGGAATTTCGAGATCAAAGTACCCGCAGATCCAGGGTCCAGTGAGGACCCACACTTATACTGCAGAAGGCTGCCTCTTGTGTCCTCACCTGGTGGAGGGAGCTCATGTCTCTCATGCCTCTTGTAAGGGCACTATTTCCATCATGGGGGCTCCATCCTCATGACCTCATCACCTCCTGGAGGTCCCACCTCCTAACACCTTCACAATGAGGATTAGGTTTCAACACATGAATTTGGGGGGGCACTATGTTCAGTCCATAGCAAGCACCCTGATCAATGCCATAATAAAGAAAAAGTAGAAATTAATTCCAGAACCCTTCTGTATATTATTATTTATATAATTACTTTATCCTAGATTGTAAATTTCCTCACTGAGTGTTCAGTAATTCTCCATTTTTCTGCTCTATCAACAAACTCATATCAGTACTGTTAGAGATAATTCTCAGCCATGTGGGTACCACATGATTGTTTTGCCAACCAGCATGATTCGGAACATGCTAGAAAAACACTCTCAAAAGAATGCTACATTTGCGACGTCTGTTCCAGATTGTGTGTACAGACAACTCTCTTGGCTAGATTTTTCACACTCATTTGTAAAGCTGAGAGTTATTAGCTACGGACAAAAGATACTTTTAATCAATGCTGCTCATGAATTTGGAGATGATGGGTGTACAAGAACCAAGAGGAGAGCAGAGACACTTAAATGAAAAACAACCTGAAATAATTTGTAAAAGTTTATGCTCATGGTGGTGGGCACCAGCAAGGTCTCCATCAGAGTGCAGGTGAGGGAACAGATATAACAACTTGTACACAGGATGGGTTACATGGGGTTTGTGGATTACAAGTACCTGCCCCATCCTATATTTTGTAATAACAAAGTATCACATAGACTATGGACATGGTTTGGTGAAATAGTAAATTATGAGTACTTTCAAAATGCAAACATTAGAAAAGGACTTTAACAATTATTTTAACTTATGGGCACACATGCATATATTTTTAATCTCGCTTTGTTTCCAAAAAATAAATAAATAAAAGCTTTGTGATGGAATAAACATCCTCACAATGGCATTTGTTCCCAACAGCGCCCTGATGGATCAGCTCACAGACCTGATAGATGTTGTCAGAGCTGATAAGATGCTCAGGAAGACAGCAGTGATAAAAAGAAAGGCTGAGGGTGAGAGAAAGAGGAGTGTGGCCAGAAGCTCTCCAATCTTTCTCTTCTTTGTAGGGAGGTCAAAAAGTCTACGAGGCATGATGAAAATTTTAATTAAATATGTTTAAATTCGAATTCAAAATGTAGTTTCACTATCCATTGAACTCTTTGAAGTCTCCAAGAGGATAATAAATCTCGGTTGCCATAGGAATTTCACTCCCTGAAATGTGATTAAAAGCAGTTTTTGTTATCTAGCAAAACTCATTATATGGATTAGTTGTCAATAATGGTAGAGAGGTTTCCTGTTTGAGGCAGTGAGAAGGAAGGAAATTGGCATTTGTTGAGTGGCTAGTAATGTCAACCACAATTACTTGTTTTTCAAGCATGATACCACTTGCTTTTTTTTGCCATAATTACAGGTGAGCATTACTATCCATTTTATACGTGAAGAAGTTGATGCAGAGTATTTTGTACAGGATCACATAGCCAAGAAAGCAGAAAGATCCAAGGCTCTGAAAGCTTGAAGTTTACCCCACACTGTTTGCTTTCTCCAATAATACTGAAAGAAATGCATGGTTTACTTTCTAAAATGGAACTATCAAAATTTAAACATACTATTTGTTGCAGGTTGGAAGGATTCTACAGAGCAACAAAATCATTAGACACCATTAAAGCGAATTTTAAAGATATTAAACAAATTTGCTCGAGGAGCTATAACTGTTCTAGAATTACTGGGAAATATGACATCACGGATTGACCATGTCTGTACACAAGCATTTTGGCTTCAACAAAGGGAATTTCAAGAGAAAGAAATCCTGCAAATGCAATATCTGCATCCTTGGTCCTGAGGTGTTGTTTCTTTGCTTTTAGCTTTACACCATGACATCATTCTAATCAGAAATGGAAGGACGCCATGCCAAATTTAGAACATACTTGAACTTTGTGATTTCGTACATTAGAAATAAATTCCAATCTTTAGAAGTCAGCTGGTGAACTATATAATAAAAGAACATTACTTCCTTTTTCCAAGAAAAGTGCCTCCCAACAGTTTCTTGGACATCACATTGCCTCCACAAAACCACACTTCCATGAGCTAAGTGCAAGTCAATTAGAAACACATGTACTATATTGTCCCTGGATCTAAGGGTTACAAAGGAAACACTCAAAGGCTATCATGATACATGCACCAATCTGAGGATTTGAGTACACATAAAATGGGCTAAAAACTAACTTAACACCCTTATGGAGTATATGTTACTTGTGTTCACCAATTAGAATACTTAGTGCTCATATTACTGATTTTTGTAAAACCAAGTCAGTACAATTTAAGATAAAACATTCCCTTGTGGCAGTTCTTCCAAGCAGCAAAACCACTGCAAAATGGGAAAAACAAAACAACTTGAAAATATTTTTAAAATCCTACTTTTCATATAGGCACTTGCATTTAGGCTTATCTGCAAGGTGAGATAGAATGAGATAATTTGTATATTAGAAATAAATGGTTATCAGGATTTGATGTTTGTCTTAGAGATACTAAATTGATCTACACTTGATAAGTAGGGTATAACACAGTACAAATACAATAAATGATTAATAAATAAGAACTTTTAACACTCTTGTATTTAAATATCAACACTCATCAACTCATCAGCACATCTCCCAAGAAGTTCACACTCTGATTTATTTCTGTTATTGGGAGCTGACTGTAGTCGTTTTCATTCGTAATTGAGAATGCATGTATCCCCAAAAGATTTACCTTAAAATCTGTATTTTCACAGGATTTAGAGTGACAATAGCTATCGTTGATTTTATTTTTGTGTGTATTTTTGATTGTATTTTTGTGTAATTTTATCTGTGATCAGTAGTTCTGAAAAAAGTTAAAGAAGTTTTGCAATCCATAATAGTATGGCCCAATTCTCACTCCACATCTTGACATTGGCACCCCAATTGTATGATAGCATCTTTGACAAACCCTGGGCTTTACTCACCTCACAAGGCATCATTTCAGAAGCAGTGCAGCCAGCCTGGTGGATTTCGTCAGCTTTCACAGACTGGTGCAGTTCCAGGGCAACATTACCGTGTTTCGGTGAAAAGCAATGAAACTTTGAGTACGTGGATGATTTAAAAGCAATCTAATCTTTCATAACAGCACAAATTTTCCTTTTATTTTTTAAGTCTCCAAATGATAAAGGTTGGTCATTCAACTGACTCTAAAGAGATCAGTAGATTGTTTCTCTAACTGATGTTTCCTTCTTAATTCGGGCCCTGATGTTTTTCTTGTAATTGGAACAGAACTTTCCCTTCAGTAGGAGCCAGGGGACTGTGAGAGCTGTGGCGTTTGTACATTTCTGTGCACCTTGGCCTTGTTGAGATGGGGCTGTGTTATGATGACATTTAAGGAGGAAAAAACAAGCTGTTCTGAAAAATGTCAGTCTCACTTGTAATCTGTTTTTGAACCATGTACTGTAACGACATTCCCATTCACACAGAACTGGTGATTTCCCCTCTGGTGGGTTCTAGCCTTCTAGCTACTTGGCAATAAATAAAGTCAGAGCAGAGAGAGAGTACAATTAAAAATTAACTGACCCCAATTGGCTCCACACTGCTTTCATCTTTGCATGCTTGTTTGATGAGGTGCTTTTCAAGTGTCTTAAATTGCAATATAAAATAAGGCCTTAAGTGAACAGAAGCTCTAAAATAAGGAAGAGGAGGTCATCCACCTTGGTTGTCCTCAACTCTTCCTTCCCAAATTTTTACCTCTTAACCTTGAAGCAGTTCCTAACTCCTGGGGGGGGATGCTGGACTAAGGAAAAGCTGGTGCTACCATCACCAGATCGAGAATCCAGGAGCCTTGATTTTCCTACTAACTCTTAACTTGCTATGGAAACTTTCCTGGCCCTTTAATTCAGCCAAGACAAGGTTAGACAGGTTCCAGAGATGTGCCTCAACAACTGAAAAAGAGAGAGGTGGTGAGAGTGGGGAAGTGGGGGCAAGCATACAAAACAGAGAAGCAATTCACTCATACACATTTCTAAAATAATTATTGGTCATAAATATGTTCAGTTCTATTCACCAAGGTTGACAGGCTCTTGCTCCTGCTGAGAGCCCAGTTCTAAAGGAGAGACCAATTCCGAGCATCCTTGGACTGCACCATCCCAGGAAGGACTAGCCCTCTATCCAATGGCAGGCTGATTACATTAGACTGTTGATAATGTAGAGGGAAACTCTTTATTTTATAATATTGATATGAATTTTCCTTCACTTGCTGCAACACTTCTGCCAGAATCACCATTCGTGGGCTTTCAGAAAGACTTGTTAATCACTAACAATAAACACCTCATTTTATAGCAAAGAAAGGAGACAGGGGCTCACACCCAAGACATTGACTAGCGTTACCAGCTGCCTCTTATCCTAAAACAGGTAACAGAATGGTAGACCGAACTGCTGAAGGCTTGGCCAAGGAACGACACCCTTTGAGTTGGGGTTGTGGTCCTAAAATATTCTGTTTGACTCTCAAATCCACAGTCAATGTACTGTGTTGTGGATGCCATAGGGAACAGAAAGAGGTGAGAGCAGCCCCCTCACTGTTACAGTAATAAACCACTAGTAAGTGTTTTGCTTTCCATTCCTACAATCTTGGGTCTTAACAAGGTTTAAAGGTTAACATTAGCCAAGAGAACAATATTTCACCAGAGAACACATACACAGTCCTATCAAATTGTAACCAGGACAACCCACACAGCCAATCAGGACTCCTGGTACTGTTTTTGTTTTGTTTTGTTTTGTTTTAAATATTTATTTATTTATTTATTTATGGCTGCATTGGGTCTTCGTTGCTGCACTTGGGCTTTTCTCTAGTTGTGGAGAGCAGGGGCTACTCTTTGCTGTGGTGCACAGACTTCTCATTGAGGTGGCTTCTCTTGTTGTGGAGCACAGGCTCAGTAGTTGTGGCACATGGGTTTACTCCCTGTGCGGCATGTGGGATCTTCCCAGACCAGGGCTCGAACCCGTGTCCACTGCATTGGCAGGCAGATTCTTAACCACTGCACCAGGAAAGTCTAGGGCTCCTGGTGCTGTTGGAAAACAGATGAGGGGGAACCTTCAAGATGGTGGAGGAGTAAGATGTGGAGATCACCTTCCTCTCCACAAATACATCAAAATTACATCTACATGTGGAACAGCTCCTACAGAACACCTACCAAACACTGGCTTCCCAAAGCAGAGGATCGGTGCCAACCAGCACTCACCAGCCCGAGAGGCTTGTCTCCTCACCTGCCGGGGCGGGCGGGGGCGGGGAGCTGAGGCTCAGGCTTTGGAGGTCAGATCCCAGGGAGAGGACTGGGGTTGGCTGCGTGAACACAGCCTGAAGGGGTCTAGTGTGCCACAGCTAGCTGGGAGGGAGTCCAGAAAAATGTCTGGACCTGCCAAAGAGGCAAGAGATCATTGTTATGGGGTGCGCGAGGAGAGGGGAATCCTTCCCTGTCTGCCCACAGAAGGCAGAGCACAGCCTAAATGAGCTCCAGAGATGGGCACGAGCCACGGCTATCAGCTTGGACACCAGAGACAAGCATGAAACTCTAACGCTGCTGCTGCAGCCACTGAGAATCCTGTGTGCAAGCACAGGTCACTATCCACATGCTGCTCCCCACCCCAGGAGCCTGTGCAGCCCACCACTGTCAGGGTCTTGTGATTCAGGGACAACTTCCTCGGGAGAACACATGGCGTGCCTCAGGCTGTTGCAACGTCATGCTGGCCTCTGCCACCGCAGGCTCACCCCACATTCCAATTATAACTACAGTACCCCTCCCTCCCCCTGGCCTGAACGAGCCAGAGCCCCCTAATCAGCTGCTGCTTTAACCCCATCCTGTCTGGGTGGAACAGAGGCCTGAGGGTGACCTACACACAGAGGTGGGACCAAAACCAAAGCTGAACCCCAGGAGCCGTGTGAACAAAGAAGAGAAAGGGAAATTTCTCCATGCAGCCTCAGGAGTAGCAGATTAACTCCCCACAATCAACTTGATGTACCCTGAATCTGTGGAATACCTGAACAGACAACAAATCATCCCAAAATTGAGGCGGTGGACTTTGGGAGCAACAGTAGTCTTGGCGTTTGCTGTCTGTGACTGACTTGTTTCTGATTTTATGTTTATCTTAGTATAGCTTTTAGTGCTTGTTATCATTGGTGAATTTGTTTATTGGTTTGGTTGCTCTCTTCTTTTTTATTATTATTATGAGGATTTTTATATTTTTTTATTTTAATATATTTTTCTTTCTTTTTTTCTCCCTTTTCTTCTGAGCCATATGGCTGAGAGGGTCTTGGTGCTCCAGCCTGGTGTCAGGCCTGAACCTCTGAGGTGGGAGAAATGAGTTCAGGACATTGGGCCACCAGAGACATCCTGGCCCCAAATAATATCAGTTGGTGCGAGCTCTCCCAGAGATCTCTGTCTCAAAGCTAAGACCCACAGGGAGACTAGCTCAGTGCTTTGTGACCACCTAAAGGGGTAGGATAAGTAGAGTGGGAGGGAGAGGCAAGAAGGAGGAGATATGGGGATATATCTATATGTATAGCTGATTCACTTTGTTAGAAAGCAGAAACTAACACACCATTGTAAAGTAATTATACTTCAATAAAGATGTTTTAAAAAAAAAAAGCTAAGACCCAGCTCCAACCAACATCCAGTAAGCTCCAGTGCTGGACGCGCCATGTCAAAAAACTAGCAAGACAGGAACACAGCCTCACCCATTACCAGAGAGGCTGCCTAAAATCATAATACACCCCAAAACACACCACCAGATGCGGTCCTGCCCACCAGAAAGACAAGATCCAGCCTCATCCACCAGGACACAAGCATTTGTCCCCTTCACCAAGAAACCTACACAATCCACTGAACCAAACTTAGCCACTGGGGGAAGACACCAAAAAAAACGGGAACTATGAACCTGCAGCCTGCGAAAAGGAGACCCCAAACACAGTAAGTTAAGCAAAATGACAAAACAGAGAAACACACAGCAGATAAAGGAGCAAGGTAAACACCCACCAGACCAAACAAATGAAGAGGAAATAGAGAGTCTACCTGAAAAAGAATTCAGAATAATGATAGTAAAGATGATCCAAAATCTTGGAAATAGAATGGAGAAAATAAAAGAAACGTTTAACAAGGACATAGAAGAACTAAAGAGCAAGCAAACAATGATCAACAACACAATAAATGAAATTAAAAATTTTCTAGAAAGAATCAATAGCAGATAACCAAGGCAGAAGAAAGGATAAGTGACCTAGAAGATAAAATACTAGAAATAACTAATGCAGAGCAGAATAAAGAAAAAAGAATGAAAAGAATTGAGGACAGTCTCAGAGACCTCTGGGACAACATTAAACACACCAACATTTGAATTATAGGGGTCCCAGAAGAAGAAGAGAAAAAGAAAGAACTGAGAAAATATTTGAAGAGATTATAGTTGAAAAATTCCGTAATATGGGAAGGGAAATAGTCAATCAAGTCCAGGAAGCACAGAGAGTTCCATAGAGGATAAATCCAAGGAGAAACATGCCAAGACACATATTAATCAAACTATCAAAAATTAAATACAAAGAAAAAATATTGAAAGCAGCAAGGGAGGGGCTTCCCTGGTGGCGCAGTGGTTGAGGGTCTGCCTGCCGATGCAAGGTTCATGCCCCGGTCCGGGAGGATCCCACATGCCACGGGGCGGCTGGGCCCATGAGCCATGGACACTGAGCCTGCGCGTCTGGAGCCTGTGTTCTGCAATGGGAGAGGTCACAGCAGTGAGAGGCCCGTGTACCGAAAAAAAGAAAAAAAACAGCAAGGGAAAAGCAACCATATAACATACAAGGGAATCCCCATAAGGTTAACAGCTGATCTTTAAGCAGAAACTCTGCAAGCCAGAAGGGAGTGGCAGGACATATTCAAAGTGATGAAAGGGAAAAACCAACAACCAAGATTACTCTAGCCAGCAAGGATCTCATTCAGATTCAACAGAGAAACTAAAACCTTTACAGACAAGCAAATCTAAGAGAATTCAGCACCAACAAACTAGTGTTACAGCAAATGCTAAAGGAACTTCTCTAGGCAGGAAACACAAGAGAAGGAAAAAACCTACAATAATAAACCCAAAACAATTAAGCAATGGTAATAGGAACATACATATCGATAATTACCTTAAATGTAAATGGATTAAATGTTCCAACTGAAAGAGATAGACTGGATGAATGGCTACAAAAACAAGACCTGTATATATGCTGTCTACAAGAGACTCACTTCAGACCTAGGGACACATACAGACTGAAAGTGAGGGAATGGAAAAAAGATATTCCATGCAAATGGAAATCAAAAGAAAGCTGGAGTAGCAATTCTCATATCAGACAAAATAGGCATTAAAATAAAGACTTACAAGAGACAAAGAAGGACACTACAAAATGATCAAGGGATCAATCCAAGAAGAAGATATAACAATTGTAAGTATTTATACACCCAACATAGGAGCACCTCAGTACACAAGGCAAATACTAACAGCCATAAAAGGGGAAATCAACAGGAGCACAATCATAGTAGGGGACTTTAACACCCCACTTTCACCAATGGACAGATCATCCAAAATGAAAATAAATAAGGAAACAAAAGCTTTAAATGATCCATTTAACAAGATGGACTTAATTGATATTTATAGGACATTCCATCCGAAAACAACAGAATACACATTTTTCTCAAGTGTTCATGGAACATTCTCCAGGATAGATCACATAGTAGGGGACTTTAACACCCCACTTTCACCAATGGACAGATCATCCAAAATGAAAATAAATAAGGAAACACAAGCTTTAAATGATACGTTAAACAGGATGGACTTAATTAATATTTATAGGAGGGCCTCCCTGGTGGCGCAGTGGTTGAGAGTCCGCCTGCCGATGCAGGGGATACGGGTTCGTGCCCCGGTCTGGGAGGATCCCATATGCCGCGGAGCGGCTGGGCCCGTGAGCCATGGCCGCTGGGCCTGCGCATCCGGAGCCTGTGCTCTGCAACGGGGGAGGCCACAACAGTGAGAGGCCCGCATACCGCAAAAAGAAAAAAAAAAAATATTTATAGGACACTCCATCAAAAACAAAAGAATGCAATTTCTTCTCAAGTGCTCTGGAACATTCTCCAGGATAGATCATATCTTGGGTCACAAATCAAGCCTTGGTAAATTTAAGAAAATTGAAATCGTGTCAAGTATCTTTTCCGACCACAACGCTATAAGACTAGATATCGATTACAGGAAAAATCTGTAAAATGTACAAACACAGAGTCTAAACAATGCACTACTAAATAACCAAGAGATCACTGAAGAAATCAAAGAGGAAATCAGAAAAGTACCTAGAAACAAATCACAATGAGAATATGATGACCCAAAACCTATGGGATGCAGCAAAAGGAGTTCTAAGAAGGAAGTCTTTTTTTTTTTTTTTTTTTTTTTTGCGGTATGCGAGCCTCTCACTGTTGTGGCCTCTCCCGTTGCAGAGCACAGGCTCTGGACATGCAGGCTCATCAGCAATGGCTCACGGGTCCAGCCACTCCGTGGCATGTGGGATCTTCCCGGACCGGGACACAAACCCATGTCCCCTGCATTGGCAGGCAGATTCTCAACCACTGCGCCACCAGGGAAGCCCTAAGAAAGAAGTTTATAGCAATACAATCCTACCTCAAGAAACAAGAAACATCTCAAATAAACAACCTAACCTTACACCTAAAGCAACTAAAGAAAGAAGAACAAAAAACAAAAAACCCTAAAGTTATCTGAAGGAAAGAAATCATAAATATCAGATCAGAAATAAATGAAAAACAAATGAAGGAAACAATAGCAAAGGTCAATGAAACTAAAAGCTGGTTCTTTCAGAAGATAAACAAAATTGACAAACCATTTGTCAGACTCATAAAGGAAAAAAGGGAGAAGACTCAAATCAAGAGAATTAGAAATGAAAAAGGAGAAGTAACCACTGACCTGGCAGAAATACAAAGGATTATGAGAGATTAGTACAAGCAACTATATGCTAATAAAATGGACAACCTGGAACAAATGAACAAATTCTTATAAAAGCACAACCTTCTGAAACTGAACCAGGAAGAAATAGAGTATATAAACAGACCGATCTCAAGCACTGAAATTGAAACTGTGATTAAAAATCTTCCAGCAAACAAAAGCCCAGGACCAGATGGCTTCACAGGTGAATTCGATCAAATATGTAGAGAAGAGCTAACACCTATCCTTCTCAAACTCTTCCAAAATATAGCAGAGGGAGGAACACTCCCAAACTCATTCTACGAGGCTACCATCACACTGATACCAAAAGCAAAGATGTCACAAAAAAAGAAAACTACAGATGAATATCTCTGATGAACATAGACGCAAAATTCCTCAACAAAATATTAGCAAACGAATCCAACAGCACATTAAAAGGATCATACACCATGATCAAGTAGGGTTTATCCCAGGAATGCAAGCATTCTTCAATATATGCAAATCAATCAGTGTGATAAACCATATTAACAAATTGAAGGAGAAAAACCAAATGATCATCTCAATAGATGCAGAAAAAGCTTTTGATAAAATTCAACACCCTTTTATGATAAAAACTCTCCAGAAAGTAGGCATAGAGGGAACCTACCGCAACATAATAAAGGCCATATATGACAAACCCACAGCCAAATTGTTCTCAATGGTGAAAAATTGAAACCATTTCCTCTAAGATCAGGAACAAGACAAGGTTGCCCAATCTCACCGCTACTATTCAACATAGTTTTGGAAGTTTTAGCCACAGCAATTAGAGAAGAAAAAGAAATAAAAGGAATCTCAACCAGAAAAGAAGAATTAAGACTGTCACTGTTTGCAGATGACATGGTACTATACATAGAGAATCCTAAAGATGCTACCAGAAGACTACTAGAGCTAAGCAATGAAATTGGTAGAGTAGCAGGACACAGAATTAATGCACAGAAATCTCTTGCATTCCTATACACTAATGATGAAAAACCTGAAAGGCAATTTAAGGAAACACTTCCAATTATGATTGTAACAAAAAGAACAGAATACCTAGGAATAAACTTACCTAAGGAAACAAAAGACCTGTATGCAGAAAACTATAAGACACTGATGAAAGAAATTAAAGATGATACAAACAGATGGAGAGCTATACCATGTTCTTGGATTGGAAGAATCAATCTTGTGAAAATGGCTATACTACCCAAAGCTATCTACAGATTCAGTGCAATCCCTATCAAACTACCAATGGCATTTTTCACAGAACTAGAACAAACAATTTCACAATTTGTATGGAAACACAAAAGACCCCCCAGAGCCAAAGCAAACTTGAGAAAGAAAAATGGAGCTGGGGGAACCAGGCTCCCAGACTTCAGATTATACTACAAACCTCCTGGCACAAAAACAGAAATATAGATCAATGGAACAGGATAGAAAGCCCAGAGATAAACCCACTCACATATGGTCACCTTATTTTTGATAAAGGATGCAAGAATATACAATGGAGAAAAGACAGCCTCTTCAATAAGTGGTGCTGGGAAAACTGGACAGCTACATGTAAAAGAAGGAAATTAGAACACTCCCTAACACCATACACAAAAATGAACTCAAAATGGATTAAAGACCTAAATGTAAGGCTAGACACTATCAAACTCTTAGAGGAAAACATAGGCAGAACACTCTATGACATAAATCACAGCAAGATCCTTTTTGACGCACCTCCTAGAGAAATGGAAATAAAAACAAAAATAAACAAATGGGACATAATGAAACTTAAAAGATTTTGCACAGCAAAGGAAACTGTAAACAAGACAAAAAGCCAACCCTCAGAATGGAAGAAAATATTTGCGAACAAAGCAACTGACAAAGGATTAACCTCCAAAATATACAAGCAGCTCATGCAGCTCAATAACAAAAAAACAAACAAACAACCCAATCCCAAAATGGGCAGACGACCTAAATAGACATTTCTCCAAAGAAGATATACAGATTACCAACAAACAGATGAAAGAATGCTCAACATCACTAATCATTAGAGAAATGCAAATCAAAACTACAATGAGGTATCCCCTCACACCAGACAGAATGGCCATCATCAAACAATCTAGAAACAATAAATGCTGGAGAGGGTGTGGAGAAAAGGGAACCCTCTTGCACTGTTGGTTGGAATGTAAATTGATACAGCCACTATGGAGAACAGTATGGAGGTTCCTTAGAAAACTAAAAATAGAACTACCATATGACCCAGCAATCCCACTACTGGGCATATACCCTGAGAAAACCATAATTCAAAAAGAGTCATGGACCACAATGTTCATTGCAGCTCTATTTACAATAGCCAGGACATGGAACCAACTTAAATGTCCAGATGAATGGATAAAGAAGATGTGGCACATATATACAATGGACTATTACTCAGACATAAAAAGAAATGAAATTGAGTTATTTGTAGTGAGGTGGATGGACCTAGAATCTGTCATACAGGGTGAAGTAAGTCAGAAAGAGAAAAACAAATACCATATGCTAAAATATATATATGGAAAAAAAAAAGACGATTCTGAAGAACCTAGGGGCAGAACAGGAATAAAGACACAGACATAGAGAATGGACTTGAGGACATGGGGAGGGGGAAGGGTAAGCTGGGATGAATTGAGAGAGTAGCATGGACATATATACACTATCAAATGTAAAATAGATAGCTAGTGGGAAGCAGCTGCATAGCACAGGGAGATCAGTTCAGTGCTTTGTGACCACCTAGAGGGGTGGGATGGGGAGGGTGGGAGGGAGGCCTACGAGGGAGGGAACATGGGTATATATGTATACATATAGCTGATTCACTTTGTTATAAAGCAGAAACTAACACAACACTGTAAAGCAATTATACTCTAATAAAGATGCTAAAAAAAAAAGAAAAACAGATAGGAAATGTATTTGTACACAGCGCTTTTCGTTAACATAAAATACATACTCATATATATGTAAATATTAAAGCAGATGCAAATTACATATATAATATAGGTATATATTATATTAGAGATATTATATATGATAGGATTTATATTATAATATATTATAAACATGACTTGAAAGAAAAAGAGAAATGCATCCATATATAAATTATTTGTTTAAATAAATTTTAAGAATAAAAGACTTAGTACTTAGCTGTCTGTTTCCCTAATGAGTTCTACCATTTATTAATAGTCTGGCTATAGGCAATTGACTTAATTGCTTTTGACTTGATTTCTATGACTGCAAAATGGGACAGTGGTAGTAGTTATCTCATAGGGTTATTAAGAAATCTAAATGACACAATTTATATAAAGTCATAATTCATGTGAAGTGATTAGCACCTCTTTCCAAAGAAGTGCTCAGTAAAAATGATCTATTATGCTCATGTATTTATAGAGATATATTTATGCACAGATATGCATATACATATCAAACATAGATGATAGATATGAGTAGAGTGATGATTTATCATGTATTTTTTCGAATATTTTGTTTGTGGAAAAATCACTGTGGAATTCTAAACCTTCCTTAATACTTTTCAATTTAAAATTTACAGTTTAAAAATCACAGGCATGAAAGTAACAAATTGTTTTCTATATATGTAATTTATTCTCTGAACAATGTCAAGAGGAGCAAGCAAATATATTAATGTTTATGGAATGGAAATTTTAAACCTTTAATATATGTTTAGCTACTTTACATTCTTTGTATCATGCCCAGGATGATTTTTCATTCTGCACTCCAGATTTTTGTTAAGTATTAGTAATGATGCTAAAATTATCATTTCTAAATGTTTCATGGAGTTATACATTTTGTCAACCATCAGATTTTCTCATAGTTTTAGAATTTATAGAGCAGAATTTGCTAGGAACAGATCTATGACCATTTTTTAAATGCTTATATGGCTTTTCCAAAGTGTAGGTTGAAATTGGTACAGATTTTGTTTTAGTAAATCACTTCCCTTGAATGTCATTATTGGGATGACAGCTCTCTCAGCCCAGCCTTCTAACCCACAGACTGCCTTGGTGTGGGAACTGTAGGACTATAATTAATCCTGAAGCAAACTGAAATACCCGTGATCATTTCATGGAATGTTTTTTAGCTATATAATTCCTCCCACACTGGTGTTCAGTCTGTGTGTTTTCCAAATATGGTTGCCAAAGAAAAACCACTGATGAGAATAAGCTTGAAATAGACAAGGTCAAGGGAAAGTAAGTGAATTTAAAAGTTTAATGAGAACCAAAATAAGTTAATGGAGTTAGGAGTTCTTTGCCAGTTTGGGGCCAATTGCAATTAATCAAGCCAGCTGTCATTAAGACTGAGAAGGGGGAATTTCCTGTCTTAAAATTTTTTAGGGCCACACAGACACTGACTGAAATATTTTAAGAGTTATAAACTATCAAAACTGAAAGAAAACATTCATATTAAGTAGTCAAAACCCTCATTGGACAGATACAAATACTAAAACTTAGAGATGTGAAGTGATTTTCCTAATAGCCCTGCATGTTATCAATAAAATCAGGACTAAATTCAGATTGAGTTTTCCATCCGGGGTCCACATGATACACTAGACACCAGACATATATCTACTGTGCTATTGTAGCCATAGCTCAATATTTATAAAGCTGATTTCAGTGAACATGATTAAATTAGCTTTAAAAAGTGGAGGTGGGGGAAGGAAAGCCTTATTTATGGTGCAATGCCAACTAATAAATGCAGACAGAATGATGGAGATACTAAAATCACCAATTTGCAACTATGACAGTAATAATTGATCCAGGCAGGAGCCATCAATGAATGCTAAAAACATTTTGTAAAAGTTTGCTGGGATCAAGATATTTGAACAGCCTCAAGGTATGTCCCCAAAGGTAGCTTATTCATGATGATGGGAAAACGTAACTTTGCAGCAGAGAAAGCTGACAGGTGCCACCTTAGCCCCGTGACTACAGTTCATATCCACTAGTGGTACAGATACGTGTCTCCCACTGTGGTGAGCTGAGGGTGTTGCACAGCTCAGGGAGCATCTCTACCAACAAACCAATGACATAGACCCCTGAGTCTCACATAAGGAAGCTGTTAGAAATCTGCAAATGAAGGGACAGTTTGAAAACATTCCTCAAAAACCTAAATGTCATAAATTACAAAGACTGACGAGTTGTTCCAGAAGAAGACATGGTAGCTAAGTGAAACGATGGACACCAGATTGTGTGTTGATTTGAAAAACAAATGCTGAGAAAGAACTTTAACAGAACAATTAGTGAACTATGAATATAGTCTATAACGCATACTGGTATTGTATCATGGTACATTTTCTGAATTTGATAATCGTATAGTAGATGTGTAAGGTGACGTCTTTGTTCTTAGGATATAGATGAGAAAGTCTTTAGGGCTGAAGGATTGGGATGTCTGCAACTTACTCTTTATGAGTGGGCCATAATAATAATGACAATGACGTCATGAAGGGGCAGGAGGAGGGAGGGAAGGATGACAACTGTATACACGTACCTTCGGAGAGAGAGAGGAAGTAATGAGTGAATCTAAACGAAAGATACATGGGTGTTCATTGTACAGTTTTTGCAATTAGTCTGTAGGTTTGAAATTTCTTCAGTAAAGAGTATAAAAATATTTTCACCATTATAATGAAAATTGAAAGTTTATATTCATACTACTATGCACAGTAAGATCATGTGGATTATTTCTGTTCCCTCTGTGCCATGCTACCATTGCCACTCTCTCCCTGGAAGAAACTATTCCTAAAAACGAAAAAAAAAGTGAATACTGTCATTATTAATCTGCACTGCATTGGAAGTTGGAATATACTACTTTTATTACAGACTCTATAACGTTAGAATGACCACATACTTGGTCAATTTAACCTAAATCTCTCATTAGCTATTATCATGGTGAATTTTATCTGTATTTTGACACTGTATGTTGGTGTCAAAAATGAACATGGTCAACTTCATTAGTCAAAAGTCCAGTACAGTGGGAGATAGAAAGTTTGAATGAGTAAGAATTGACAGGATGAGAGTTGGGAGAAGAATCAATCAAGCAGAGTGAAGAACACGGAATAAGATCCTGCAAAAAGAGAGGGCTTCGTGTGATCCAGAAAATAATAACAGGCCATCATATTGGAACTATGGCATAACTGATTCGAGTGGTTTTAGAGAAATCGGTTCCCCTTCTAAAGATTCCAGCTACAGGACCAGCGCTTTATGGCTATGCTAACATAATGTAACTGTATCCTAAGTGCCATGAGAAGTTGCTGAAATCTTTGAGGTCATCTAGTGAAATGAATATATTTCAGAAAGAAGTGAGGTGCTATGTGAGGGATGAATTTGAGGGTATTCTGTGGGGAAAAGGGGGACTTTGCTGGGACATCCACAGAGAGGAAGAAGGCGTGGGATGGGGTGGGGGGAGAGGAGACAGAGACTTGCTAAGAAGAAATATATTGTGGAGATTAATATGGAGAACTGAGTAAGGCAGACAGTCAGGAAGAGGATGTCCAAGAGTGAAGACCTAAACAACTTTGATGGAAGGACCCCCTAGGGGGTGAGCACTTCCAGTCACTGCCTTTCTGGAGATGTCTATTCTCTCCTCACTGGTTAGATCTGACAAGCA
The DNA here is from genome assembly GCF_964341445.2 of Mesoplodon mirus. NCBI lineage: Eukaryota > Metazoa > Chordata > Mammalia > Artiodactyla > Ziphiidae > Mesoplodon > Mesoplodon mirus. Next base: position 26,314,956 of record NC_138979.1, on the reverse strand, counting down.
TAACTTCTAGGAGGAAAATAATTTTCTTTCAGAGCTAGAATGGCACATTCTATTTCATTCCTGGCTTCCAGTGCTTGGGAGGCCTGAGAGGAATCCATTTTAATTTCTCTTTCAGTGTATGTTGAGGTGGAGAAGTATCAACATAAATTTGTTTTGATTTCTGTGTCTCCGTAGGAAACTTGCTTTTTATTTCTGTAAGCTATTATAGTTTTTTCTTCATCCTTAGTATTTTCAGATTTCACAAAACATGGCTTTATTTAGATCATTGCATTCATTTTGTGGGGTACAGGGCAGTTTCAATATGGCAATTTTGAGTTCTTCCATTCTAGCAATTTTTCTTGTACTATTTTCTTAATATATTTGTCTCCATCATTTTACACACACACACACACACACACAGATATAAGTAGGGCTTTGAACATAACTGCTTGATACTCATTTTATTATATACATATATTTTAAAGCCATTTGTCTTCTCTTTATTTTTATACTAATTCAGAGAAATTTTCCTGCTTTTACCATCCCACCCTCAATTCAGAGCATCAAATTTACTCCCTTATTCTAAACTCCCATGGCGTCTTTCATGTGTCATGATTTCCCCTTACTCTTACTTTCCTGTTTTTTATTTGGTGGAGCCAACCTTTCCTCTCAATCTTCTGGGCATATTAATCGTAGATTGTTTGACTCCCTTGGTTCTCAGGCTGCCCTGGATTTTCCCTTACATTTTCCAACTTCATTTCCAGTCCTAAATGCTGGCACCTTCCCACTCTGGCACCTTTAACTAGTGAGGCTGTGGTGTTTCCTACCTTTTTCAGTTTTTTGCAGTTCTATCTGCCTTAGCTATGGAGATTGATTGAGCCGTGAACCTGATAAGTCACAACTTATAGTTCTTCCAGTTTCATTGTCTGAGTTTCAACTCTCCCTGTTTCTCTTTGCTTTTGGATGCTTCCCAACATCTTCAAATATATTTTTAATTGATTCATTTAGTGATTGTTCACATGATCACTTCACTCTTCTCTCTTAAGCAGATGCCTGATGTGGTTTGAACAGACGATACTAATTTTTTGTTTAATTTTCTAGTAGTCCTCTTTAAATAAATTACACTAAAAATAAAGTTGAAAACGCTACAGTGATTTGTGCTATAGCATCTTTGAAAGGATGAAGGTTAAGAAGGGAAAATGGGTCCTTACTGAATTCAATTTTGCCTGGAGTCATTTGCCAGAAAATAAATTAAGGCTAAATTAAGTAGCATTTAAAGGGTAAATTGTTATTGAACTTGAGTGAGAGGATTGAGCAGGTTAAAAGTAAAATTGATCCTTTCCCATAATGATCGAAACATCTTTCATATTTTGTATCTTGTGTCATGTTAGCAGGGAAATGTTTGACAGTCCTTTGTGCAGTTAATCCATTGATACGAGGGTTTGTCAGATGCAGAAGTCAATGTTTTATGTTTACAGAGATAATCAGGTTAGGAAACCTTTTCCAGAATGGATTTTGCTCACATTATTCATCTGACTCCCCAAGTGTTCCCATGGAAATGCCACGTATCTGTTTCATTCTCTTTTATAACCAGTTTTCCATTTTGTAGCCATGAACTATTACAAATTGGTATTTACTTGTATTTTGAGGATTTATAGAGATGTATAATCCCCCAATAAAAGAAAATGAGGGCCTCCATGGTGGCGCAGTGGTTGAGAGTCCGCCTGCCGGTGCGGGGGATACGGGTTCGTGCCCCGGTCTGGGGGGATCCCATGTGCCGCGGAGCGGCTGGGCCCGTGAGCCATGGCCGCTGGGCCTGTGCGTCCGGAGCCTGTGCTCTGCAACGGGAGAGGCCACAACAGTGAGAGGCCTGCGTACAGCAAAAAAAAAAAAAAAAAAAAAAAAGAAAAAAGAAAATGAGTCACTTTTATGATTTAGTCTGTGTGCTTAGTCCTCATATTTGAATTTCAGACACTATTTTAAGGCTGATCATTGCAAGTTTTTTCTTTATCATGATGAAGAAAAATAAGCCTATTTTCTATAATTAAAAATAAAGCCAGTTTCATATGTGTATTTTCTTCTAGACTAATCAGAGACATAATCACCCGAATGGCTATGACTGATTAGAATTTCTTTTCTTACAAAATGTTTCTAAACAATGGCCATTTTATTTTAATTTTATGTTATTAAGTGAATATCATAGATTTTTTAAAGCTATTGAATTTGTTTGTGCTGGCAACAAATCCATCATTTCTGATTTCAGCATCTCACCCTATGTGGCAACCACAACATTCCTAGCTATAGTCCTAGATTCCATGTAATTTAAAACTTTATATTCATTTGCTAATCATCTGCAGATTCTTCTATGGTTGTTGTTTCATCATGTAGTTGGCTCATTTACACTGAGACATTCCTGGGTTTTTTTAAATTGAGCATTTCTTCATTTCCCAATTTTACTTTTTTTTTTTTTTTTTTTTTTTTTCTTTTTGCGGTATGCGGGCCTCTCACTGCTGTGGCCTCTCCCGTTGCGGAGCACAGGCCCAGCGGCCATGGCTCATAGGCCCAGCCGCTCCGCGGCATATGGGATTCTCCCAGACCGGGGCACGAACCCGTATCCCCCGCATCGGCAGGCGGACTCTCAACCACTGCGCCACCAGGGAGGCCCTACTTTTGTTTTTAATGTTATTTTTGTTTCAAATGTGCTTTTAATTTCTAGGTCCAATGTAACTTATTAGAGACATCTAATTTATTAACTTGTATTCATTTTTTTTAAAGTTCTTCTCTCTTGAATCACTTATATTTTCCTCTATTATTTTTAGAACCATAGGATTTTAAATTCCAGGGCCATCTGAATCTTGCTCTCACCTAGCCATGTTAGGGGCAAAAGTACAGTTGGATGGGAGTGCATCCTTCATGATGAAGTATGGTATTGGTAGCTACAGATATTTTTCATCAATATTAATGGTGTCTTAGATAAGAGTACTTGTAGAGTATAAGAAAGTGATATTCCACATGTATACAATGGACTATTACTCAGCCATAAAAAGAAGCGAAATTGAATTATTTGTAGTGAGGCGGATGGACCTAGAGTCTGTCATACAGAGTGAAGTAAGTCAGAAAGAGAAAAACAAATACTGTATGCTAACACATATATATGGAATCTAAAACAAACAAAAAAAATGGTTATGAAGAACCTAGGGGAAGGATGGGAATAAAGACGCAGACCTGCTAGAGAATGGACTTGAGGACACGGGGAGGGGGAAGGATAAGCTGGGACAAAGTGAGAGAGAGGCATGGCATATATACACTCCAAATGTAAAATAGATAGCTTGTGGGAAGCAGCCGCGTAGCACAGGGATATCAGCTCGGTGCTTTGTGACCACCTAGAGGGGTGGGATAGGGAGGGTGGGAGGGAGGGAGACACAAGAGGGAAGAGATATGGGGATATATGTATATGTATAGCTGATTCACTTTGTTATAAAGCAGAAACTAACACACCATTGTAAAGCAATTATACTCCAAAAAGATGCTAAGAAAAAAAAAAAAGAAAGTGATATTCCAAGCTGTGCTAATTAATGGTTTTCAAATAGCTACTATTTGTCATTCTTCTCTCAAGGGTATTTGGTTTATGTTGCAATAGCCAAGACATGGAAGCAACCTAAAATGTTCATCAACAGAGGAAAGGATAAAGAAGATGTGGTACATATATACAATGGAATATTATTACTCAACCATAAAAAAGAATGAAATAATGCCATTTGCAGCAACATGGATGGACCTAGAGATTATCATACTAAGTGAAATGAAGTCAGAGAAAGACAAGTATTATATGGTATCACTTATAGGTGAAATCTAACAAAAATGATAGAAATGAACTTATTTACAAACAGAAACAGACTCACAGACTTAGAAAACAAACTTATGGTTGCTAAAGGGAAAAGGTAGGGGGGAGGGAGAAATTATAAGTTTGTGATTAACATATACAAACTAACTATATATAAAACAGATAATCAACAAGGGCCTACTGTATAGCACAGGGAACTCTACTCAAAACTCTGTAATAACCTATATGTGAAAAGAATCTGAAAAAGAATGGATATATGTATATGTATAACTGAATCACTTAACTGTACACCTAAAACTAACACAGCATTGTAAATCAACTATACTCCAATATAAAATAAAATAAACTTTTTAATTAAAAACAAAAATATGTTTTAAAAATTAGGTCTCTGTGGTTGGAATCCAAATCTTGTACAGGTCTCCATGCTTGTAATCCAACATGAGTCCCAGAAGAAGGTGGACCTTTATTGTTTGGGTTGTTTGAACCCCAAATCTGGACAGGTTATGTGTGTGTATTGGACACTGTTGTTACTTACTTTTTTCCCCCATATGACATACGTGATAAGGAAATACCACTCCATCCTCAGTTTGAGGGGTAGTGTCTGAATAGGCCTAGCAGACCAGAGCAAGCTCATCAGCTCTGCCACGCCTGGTTCCCAATCCCAGGCTTATACCAGGCAAAACACAGCAAACCCTTCTTACATCTTAGTGGTTCAGTGTTGGGCACAAAACTTACTTTGTCCTAAAATGTCCAAACTAAAAGACTTTTATTCCATGGTAAGGAGAAACATTTTCTCTCTTCCTCTGAATGTTATAATGCTTTATACTGGAAGCGTTCTTTCCACTTTTTTGGTTTATCTGATTTCAGATTATTGACATACTTAAGAGTTCAGGCGAGTTGTTGTTTTTTTTTTAACCATTCCACGTTCTGGATTTGTCTAGTTGTTTCTCATGAATAAGTTCAAGTTTAATGTGTTTTGGGCAAGAGTACTCCATATGTGATTGGTGTATTTCTACAGAGTTAGGGAGTCTCCAAGACCATCCTCACTTCTGACACCAGTTGCGAGTTCTGGATCCCCAAGACCACTCTCAGAGTTGGTAATTTGCTAGAACTCACAGAACTCACATTGAGAATTGTAGTACCCACAGTTATGGTTTATTACAAAGAGACATGAAGACCAGCCAAACTAGAGGGGCATGCGGCAGGGTCCAGGAAACCCCCTGCACAGAATCTCCAGTTTGCCTCTCCCAGTGGGTGCACCTTGAAATGATAATCTACATATTTCCCATTTTATTCATTTCAATTAAATGTTTGAAGCCTTGTAAATATTAACCCTTGGTCTCCAAACCATGTTCTTTGGGAGAAGATAAAAACATGACTTATTTCTGTTTCATCATCAGGGCAAAATTTTCTTGAGTTGACTAAGTTCTGTTCTTTGGATTATAATGAATTTTACACAAAATACTTTAGAGAACTTAAATAAACATCATATACACTAAAATTTAAATAGTATGTATCCTTAGTAATATAAACATATCGTAAGCAATATGTACGTACCTATAATATCCTTGGTACCCACTAAGAACATGGTGATGTATATCGTTCTTACATTTTTCTTCATTATTTCAGGTAACTTTACCTCTTCTTCTCTTTCTTTTCCAGCCTCCCTAATCTGATCTATATTTCTCTTAATAAAATACAGGAACAATATCATTTACTGCCAGTTGGAATGCTAACCTTATTTTAAAATAAAAACATTTTTTAATGAAAGCAATGCCTTTTCGTGGCTGGATAGAATTTCAGTGAAAGGTTAAATTAAAGACATTTTTCCCACTTCTTGGAAAAACACATCCTCATGAGTATTAACTTGCACAAGGGAACAAATGAAAACAAATGTAGAAATAAAAGAGATAATCAGATTAAGCCACTCATTCACATTTTCTCTAACTGTATGAACTCATGAAGTTTAGATACAAATTTTAGCTACCTCTGACTGATCAAGCTAATCAAACTGACAAGCAAAACATCTTTTGTCACATCATAAAATAATGCTCTCTTGCTTTGATATGGCCTCTCTTAATTATAACTAATATTTTTACATCCCAGGTAAGAAACGCACATTTCATAACAAGCACAATATAGACAAACTCAATTCAGAGGAAACTAGGACCATCAGGAGAGATACAAATAAAGTGTGTTGTTGATGACAAATCTACTAAGCGTTTTCAATCAAATCGGCTTCTTCTAGCACAGATACCTTTGTTTACACAATGTCTTAATTTATTACTTCAATTTATTTGCTGGCTTATTTTATTTGTAGGCTTAGTCTAATTTTAACACTGTCAAGAATAATTCAAAGAGTATCGAGTAAGTCTGCTTAGAAGAGAGAACTTACGTTAATCTTTTCTGACATTAATAGAATTAGACCTTATTAATTCTGACATGATTTATTTCATATTGTGTAAATACTAAGTGCAAGCATCATGTTCTCATTGAAACAAGTGTTTTACATGCCTCATATACTGCAATTTAAAACATGAATTGAAAGTGAGCCTTGAAAACAATTTGAAATTACATAAATCTGTCAAACTTAGAAAGATTATTACTGCTAAACAAGAACTACTGAATGCTGACAAATAGTGCTCAGGGAAGTATCTGGAGAGAAAATAGAGGTTTGTCCCTCTTGTAAAGAAATAGAACAAATGCTTTTAATGCTTGTTGGGCTTGCCCATGTGATTCAAGCACATATTCTTTGTAGGTGAAAAAAATTCTTCTTAATATGCCTATCAGTGTTTAATGCACACTTATTTTTCCTTTTTATAACAGGAGAACTGAAACTCAGATAAATGTGTGTTTGAGTTTTGTTTTGTTTTATTGTTTTTCACTTGGGAGGACAGTTTAATATAAAATTGTGTGGCTTGATGCAAACAGGTTGTGCTTGCAAAAGGTAAAAAAATGTATGGCAAAAAGAGATAGAAGATTTACCTGCCTTACTACTTTTACCTTTGTTTACCTGAGATTTCGTGTCATATGTCCGGACATTTTTTTTTGTTAATGAAGAGAAACTACGCTTAAGACTTTTTTGTCTACGTCTCTGATTGTTTAAGTGAGCTTTTTAAAGAAATGACTGGGAACATAATGGGGGTGTCATTTCTACTCTACTTGTTACTAAACAGCAAAGTCTCATTTTTTACTTCTCTTTCCCTTGACTCAAGCTGATGTCACCAGCTGATTAGCCAGATGATTTAGGCCAAACAGTTGGTTGACAGTCCTTTGGAGAATCTTTAAAGCATGAGAGTGTTAGAATTACATCTTTTGGGGACGTGATATATCTCCATCTCAGTTGCAGATGTGTGGAAATCGTTTGAACTACTTTTTAAGCACACGAAGATGAAAAGGAAATATTAATATTGGCTTCCTTCAAATATGTGACTTGATCTATGATGCAAAGAATTTTTTTAAAACTAGAAAAGATGCTAGGTCTTTGTTCTTTGGAAACAAGAGCAGAGATAGCATTTCTCTTAAACCTCAATTATTTATTTGCCAGAAACATATGGGGAGAATTATTAGACAAAGCTTTCCTATTTCTGGAAGGATTTATTTTGTAGCTGTCAATTGGGATGTGAATTATACAGCTTAATATAGTACGTGAATGACTGAAAGTAAGTGAAAGGATTTGCTACATTTGTACATTTTATATAATATCCATTGTTAACTTGAATTAACACACCTTATGCAAAGTCTTAAAGCATATACCACATTAGAGACTGTTTATCTTTGAAAATCATGCAGGACTACTTGATAAAGCATTTATTTATTTAAGACTGTCTTTAAGAAGTTTGTGTTTTTTTTCCCTCTGTGTTTCTGTGTCACTTCTTCCCTTTACACAGTAATTTCTAATGCCCTTGATTTCTACCACATTTTAGGAAATAAGCAATGAAAATGAAGAGGAGCTGGTGTTGTTCTCTTTTTACAGAATTTTAAATGACCTTTGAGGGACTGGTTGATGTTACAAAGCTTTAATCACTCTTTCAGATACTGGTTTCTATACATCAAGTTTGGTTTGTTTTCTTTTAACTTAAAGCTAGGAGTCTTCCTGTAGACATATGCTTTCATTTCTCTTGGGTAAATGCCTAGGAATGGAGTGGCTTGGTCATATGGTAGATTTATGTTTAACTTCTAAGAAACTGCCAACTGTTTTCCAAGGCAGATGTAAGATGTACCCTTTTACATGCCCACCAGCAGCAGAGGGGAGATCTGATTGCTCACGTCTTCATGCACAGGTGGTGTGGTCACTCTTTGACCTTAGCCATTCAAGTGGGCATGTAGAGGGTTTTTTTTTTTTTTTGCATTTTTTTTTTTTGTATTTCCATAATGGAGAAATACATTGAACATTTTTTCATGTGTTAATTAGTCATCCATATATCATCTTTGACAAAGGTTCTGTTCAAATCTTTCCTTATTTTTTTCAAATTATGTTATCCTGTGGTTATTGAGTTGTAATGGTTCTTTATATATTTTAGAAACAAATTTTTTCTTGGACATATATTTCACACATATTTTCTTCCAGTGTGTAGCTTACCTTTGCATTTTATTAACAATGTCATCTGAAGAGGTTTTAACCTTGGTAAGTATACGTCAATGATTTGTTTTCTTTTATAGTGTTTGCTTTTTATTTCATAATTATGAAATATTTGCCAAACCAAAGAAAACATGTTTTCTTTTAGAGTTTTTTTTTTTCGCTCTCACATTTAGATCTACGATTGTTCATAGCAGCTTTATTTGTGACAGCCAAATTGTAAACAACCCAAATGTCCATCAGTAGATTAATACATAAGTAAATTGCATATCTATAAAAAGGAATCCTACTCAGAAAGGAAAAGAAATGAATCACTGATACATGCAAAAAAATAGATGAATTTCAAGATAATTATACTGAGTGAAAGAAGTGAAATGAAAAAATAGAGCAGATGATATATAACTCTGTTTCAATACACATAGAAAATGCAAGCTAATCTAAAGTGGCAGAAATCAGATTAGTTGTTATCTGAAGATGGGTGAGCAGGGGGTGCAAGGAAAGTTGTGTAGGATGCATTACAAATGGGCACAAAGAATCTTGGGGGAGCCAGATATGTGCATTATCTTGACTGTGATGATGATTTCACACTTAAAATATGTGCAGTTAATGGACTATTGATTACACTTCAATAAAGCTTAAAACATAAATAATAAATAAATACAAATTTGAATGAAAAGAACAAACTTAACACTACATTGATAGCCTTAAAAGTGAACCCAGCAAGGATTTGAGGACTTACAGCATGGCAGATTTTGTACTAAATGTTTCATATAATTTATCTTATTTATTGTCCACAGCAATCCCATAAAACTGGGATTAATAGGCATGAGAAAAATTAGCAGCAGTGAAGGTTATTGACTGTATGATATCAAATAGCTATGAGACATCAGTGGATTGGCATTTAATTTAAATGTTAATCTTTTAAATTTTGTCATTTCTTTGAATTATGAATCAGAACCGTGTTATATTTGTACACAAGAGATACCATTAGTTTTCTGACCTTGATTCTTGCTAACTGTATCCTAGTCATAGAGGTTTTGTAGTACATAATTAGAAGCTAAAAAAAAAATCATAGCAGTAGGCTGATAACTAGCTTCCATGTTACAATATCATATTTCAGAATGGATATTTCTTAGTCAAATTGCTGTCATGTAACCAAACATCTCCATTGCCAGATGTAAACATGTTATCTGTCATATCACACATGCTGGCTTGAACTTTGAAGTAACAAAAACTATGAATTCTTGAAATATGTGAACACTTTTATTTAATTTAAAAAAGGCAAAAGGAAGGAAAGAACAGAAAACTAACAGATCATAATCAGGTATTAGGGGAAAGCTATGAAGATTCAATATCAACTCCTCTGACTCCTTTCTGGCTAATAGTTATCCCAAACCATTCTTCAACTGGAGAGTGTTTCTCCTCCAAAAAGAAGGAAAAAGTGTCCAATGGGTAATATATTTTTGCTTTAGTAGATATTTTGGTGGAAATCTTATAAATGGTTTTGCCCCCTGGGAGGAGTTGAAAGCAGTGTCTGAGGGAGACCCTCTTTGTTCTAGGGGTTCAGCCAAGAGTGGAGTCACCAACCACTGCAGCTGGCGATCAGCCCAATAATTCAAGTGTAGCCTCGACCAATACAGAGGAGGAGTGAGACAGCACACAACGCATTCCATGGATGCTACCAGAAAGGGAATCCTGGGCTCCTTTATTTAAAAATAAAATAAAACATGAAAAGTCAAGTAGGGACTACATTAACCATGAATGATGATATTCAATAAAATAAATAACTGTGTGATTTATTACTTATTCTGCCAGGCCTCACTTTCCCTTCCATGCTAGAACTAGAGCTGATAAAGGAAATGAAGATGCTGAAGATCATTGCAGGGATGTGAGCTCATGGGAACATTCATTTCGTATCTGCATCTGACAGCTGCCTTTTGTTTCTGAATGTTCTTCTTTTTCTCTTTTCTTTTCTTTGTTTATTCAAGAATAGTTGATTTACAAAGTTGTGTTAGTTTCAGGTGTACAGCAGTGATGTATATATATATATATATATATATATAGTTTTTCAGATTCTTTTCCATTATAGGTTATTACAAGATATGACTCTAGTTCCCTGTGCTGTACAGTATGTCCTTGTTGTTTGTCTACTTTATATACAGTAGTGTGTATCTGAATGTCCTTTAGTGTCTCCTGAATCTTCTGGGAAATGCAGCTTCAGAGAGAGAACTATGTGAAATGTGTGATATTTGGGATAGACAAGTTCATTTTACCAAATTTACATCTGTTCGATGTTAGTTGAGGTGACTTCAGATAACAGATTAATATTTCAGACATGTCAGGTTTGGCTAGGTAAAAGGGAAATTCACCCCAAATACTGAATTGCCATATAGTTTTGTTCAGCAAGGTGTATATGAAAATGGGCATTATCATTAAAGATAAAAATCAAAGAAGCCCAAAGCAAATATTTCATAAAATGTCCTTCCTACTGAGGAAATGGATGTCCAGTGTCGTGGTAAGAAGTAAGGCTTTGGAGAGTCCTTGACTTGCCCCAGGTTTGCTGTCTCCTGCAGGTTGCTGGTAATAGTCACATTGTCTATTTTGAGAGTGACCTCAATTTCATTATTACTTTCCAGCAGCTCTGGGAAGGAATCATAGCAGTCATTCTCACGTTTATAGATGTGGAAGCCACAGTCCAGAGAGAGCATTTGACTCGTTGATATCATGAGGCTGATGAATGGGGTTAGCAGGCATTAGCACCCAGGTCTTCTGGCAACCTGTTTCCTGTTCTTCCTCTTTCCATCAGAGACCATCAGACAGAGACACACGGATCATTAGCACACGGAATTGACAGTTCACAGTAATTAGGGAATACAGGACGTGTAGGTGTCTACAAGTGTATCTCTTTGTAAAGGTGAGGCTCTACATACCTTCGAGACTATTTTAGGTTGGGTTTCACAGAGGCACACTCATACGAGGACTTGAGAGCCGATAGTTTATATGGGGGGGAGCAAAAGCAAGCGCCATCAAGGGAGCGGGCAATAGAGACAAGGAAGGGAGGACACGGAGCAAGGGTCCTTGTGGAGTGGACCACTTCTGTGGACGACCACACTCAGTTCTGGGGTATCTCTGGGAGGCACTGAGGAACACACCTCTGGACCACCCACCTCGGGCAAGGATACTGGGATGCTTGTGCTCCAGATCCCACCTATCATTTCCCAGCATTCGAGGCTATCCCCAGGGGCTCTAACCCCCCAATGCCTCCCCGGGGAGCTGGGCTGGAGCCGCAGCTGCTTTGGGAAGACACAGGAGCAGAGGCCTAATGATGCACCAGGAGCATCTCCCACAGACACCACCGAGAGTGGACTGGAAGGGTTTGGGGCCAGGTGGCTACAAAACTGCGACAAACTCAAACGTCTTCCTAAAAGGATAATGTCCTCTAATGCTCTGAATAACTTTCCAAACTCTAATCACGTCAAGGGAGTCAGATGTCCACGTTGTCCCAGAGCAAACCCTTCTCCTGTGAAAAGTGTGTCCACCACCCCACAGACAAGGCTCAGGAGAGGGTGCTATGGGCTTAGTGTCTGTGTCCCCCCAATTCATGTTCAAACCCTGTCCCCCAAGGTGATAGTGTCAGGAGGTGGGGCCTTTGGGAGGTAATGAGGTCATGAGGGTGGACCTCACATAATGGGATCAGTGTCCTTATAAAAGAGACCACAGAGAGCTCCCTCACCCCTTCCTCCAGGTGAGGCCACAGTGAGAAGATGTTGTCTATGAACCAGGAAGCCTGTTCTAACCAGATGCTGAAGCTGCTTCTGCCTTGACCTTGGACTTCCAGGCTCCAGAACAGGGAGAAATCAATCTCTGTTGTTTAGACACTTCCAAGCTGTGGTATTCTGTAATAGTAGCCAGAATGGACTAAGACAGGTGAGTAGGACTGACGTATTTAGGGAAAAGAATCTCAGGCAGGGGGATCAGCATATGCCAAGTTGTCCTGTCTGTCATGACTAGATCACTGGGGCTGGATCAGGAAATTCACTCTGGGGCAAAGTGGAATTCTGCGTGATGGGCTTGCCAGGTTCTTGAATGTCAGAGTAAGAAATCTGAATTTATCCTTGCAGCAAATAGTGTCAGAGAAAATTTTTGTTCTGGAGCGAGAGTCTTAGAAAAAATTTGGAAGCCTATTCCTGACACGATGCCATGTCCCTGGGAAAGAGGAGGTGTGAAGAGTGAAGAGGATGCTTTTACTCCTAGTTGATGTCACCCTTGTCCCCTGTTGTTTAGATAAAAACAAACAAAAATTACTTCAAGGTCCTTCTTTAGCAGTGATTGTGGCAGCCAATGGGTTCAGAGTTTGGGTAGTTTCAAAAATGATATGAACTATCATTTTAAAATAGTATTATAAAATGAAAGAAGTGATTAAAAATAAATTCGAAGTAGTATTAAAATGTTAAATTCACTTGGAAGCCTGGATGGAACAAATGTTCATTTGATGAAAATCTTTGCTGAAGTCTAGTGGATATTCACTTGAATGTAGGAATTTAAGTGCTGAAAGAACATATTTCTCCCTGGGTCCAAAAACAACACTGGTGGAGAAGTTGAATATGCAAAATAATAATAACAATCATGATAATAATGATAATTTCCATGACATAAGGTAAGCAAGGCTAGGAGTGGATGGTATGGCATTCCTATTGATCGAAAGTGGAAACATTGTGGAGGCTATGAAAAAATGTTACTTTGAGATAAACATTTACGTCTTATAATTTAATCAATTTTAGTTTTTGGAAAAAAATGGATAATTTTATTATCATTTACAAGTTGAGAAAATTGGAGGAACTCAGATTTATCTGGTGTGAAGAGATGGTGATTATTTTCAGAATTAAAGGAATACTATAAATGTACATTTAACAGACCGCTAATCAATTCTGCCACATAAATAAAGCATGATTATGTTCATCTGGAATGAAAGAATGGAAAGGGTTTTAATAGCCATGCTTTTAAATAGTCGCAGCTGTCTCTTACCAAATTATTTTCAGTTCTTTTTGATTTGTCCAACTCAAGTCCTGGAATGTAAAATATATGAATGGGTCACTCTTGGAGCTACAACAAACAAAGCAGTTTCCAGTGAGATTATGAATATCATTCCCCAATTTTTTATCAATGAACCAAGGGCAGGACAAAAGCTGCACACTTAGATAAGCTGAGTGCAGCATTTATGGTGCCTTTAAATTATTGTACAGATTCTTTCCCTCTTGTGTTCTGAGTGCTTGTTCCTAGATTTAGCAGCGATGTAAAAATCAACTTAATTACGTACATCTCATTTTCTAACTGTATTAGCCAAGAGCTGTAGAGTTTAATAAACATTGGGGTTTATGTAAAAATAAAAGAAATACTTTAAAATGCTAATAGAATTCAGATGAACCTCAGGTGCTTGTAATTAGTAAAAGACAGTAAGCATCTTATAGGTACATAGATACTTGTACTGAAACAAACACAATTGCTAAATACTGAAAACAACTTAAGAATGAAACATTGAAATAAAAAAAAAGAATGGATTCAGCATTGTAGTTTAGACCTAATCACTTCATATCTCAACTGCTGTAGTTTCCTCTAATTCATCTGAAAAGAATGTTTTTCTTCCAACATTTTATTCTTTAAATATCTGTCTCACAATTATTAGATATTTCTCTAGAATTGGTCTTGAAAATCATGTTCCTTTCATGCTTAGAATATTTCTGAGACTGTTCATTTGCAAATATATTAGGAAGCACATTCTCTAGTTTGGAATTCCAGGCCATCTACATCTGGGGTCACAACAGGTCCAGTTTATGTGCCCACCTGCTTCCAGCCTTGCCCTGGATGCCTGCACTATGGCATCACTTAACCTCTCAATACCTCCTGGTGCCTCAACCTTCAGGGATGCTTGGGCTTCTGCACCTGGTCCATGTGCCAGCCGTGACGGGAGTCAGCTGATGCTCTAGCACCCACGTGCTCAAGAGGCAGGTGAGGCCACCAGGACAAACAAGGAAGTGCCATGCAGCGGTATCATCTGCAACCAATGAGTGACAGGAAATGAAAGAAGAGGGATGTAGTGGCCAAGGTTCTCCAGAGAAGCAGAACCAATAGGCAATATACAGAGATATATAGAAGGAGATGTATTATGAGGAATTCACTCACTCAATTATGGAGGCTGAGACATCCCACTACCTGCCACCTGGGAAACTGATGGTGTAGGTCCAAAGGTCTGAGAACCAGGAGCTCTGATGTCAGGGGTAGGAATAGATGGATGTCTCAGCTCAAACAGAGAGAACTAATTTAAACTTCTACTACCCTTTTGTTTTATTCCGGCCTCAACGGTTTGGATGAGGCCCACTCACATTGGGAAGAAGATCTGATTTCTTCAACCCACCAATTCAAATGCTAATCTCTTCAAGAAACACCATCACAGACACACTCAGAAATCATGTTTCTCCAGCTACCTGGGCATCCTGGAGCCCAGTCAGATTGACATATGAAACAAACAATCACAAGGGCAAACAGATTTATTTGTCTTTCCCTGTGCCCCCTGACCCCAACCCAGGGAGTCAGGAGTCCTACCACTTCCCAGTGTACACAGGCTCCCCCTCCCATGATATCCTTGAAGCCTCACTTGGGACAGTAATAGGGCACCTTTGCTTGTCAGCCTGACCACCCCCCCACCTCCAGCAGTAACAAGTACCCCTTCACCCTGGCCAAGCCAGGAACTGAGACTCCGCCTTCACCTTAGAAGTAACAAGCCAGACCCACTCTTCTCCCAGTGGTGTGAGATTGTTGCTAACAGAATATTTAAGTAAAATCCATAGCCTCATAACACTACACCCAGAATGTCCCAAAATTCAATCCCAAAATCAGTCACATCAAGAACCAGGAAAATCTCCATGTGAACGAGAGGACACAGATGGTAGAATTATCTGAAAAAGATGTCCCAACGGCCAACAGAGAATTGCTGTAATGAAGCACACTTGAAACAAAATGAAAAAATATACTGTCCTAACGTTGAACCAGAAGAAACAGATTTTAGACCTGAGAAATATAGTAACAAAGAAAAGATTCAATGGGTGGACTCAGCAACAGATTGGTGAGAACAGAGGAAAGAGAGTCCATAAACTTGAAGATAGAACAACAGAAATGAGCCGGTCTGAACAACAGAGAGAAAATAGGCTGAAAGACAAAATGAGCTGAGCATCTGGGACATGCAGAATTGTGGCAAAAGTTTTAACATTTGCCTCACTGGACACAAGAAGAGGAAGAAGGTGGACTGAAAAAATACTCAAAGAAATAATGGCTGGAAATTTCCCAAATTTGGCCAAAGACCAATCAACCCAAACAGGATACATCATATTTAAACTTCTGAAAACTAAGACAAAGAAAAACATCTTTTTCTGAATGAAGAAAACTAAGAGAATGTGTCATACATACACTAAAAGGAAGTTCTCTCAATACAAAAGAAATGATGAAAGAAGGGACCTTGGAACGTGAGGAAGAAAGGAAGCACGCAGTAAGTAAAAACATCGTTAAATACAGTAGTCTTTCCTTCTCCTGTTGTGTTTTCAAAGTCATATTTGACAGGTGAAGTGAAAATTATGATGGTCTGATGTGCCTCTCAATGTACAACATAGAGGAAATATTGCAGACAATCATATTATAAACTGGGGAGAGTAAAGGGATGTTTTCTACCCTTACCCTCTAACTGATTCAGCCATGCTGGAAAACAGTTTTGGAATCTTTTCCCAAATTAAACGTATATTTAGCATACAACCCACCCATCACGTCCCTGGGCATTGATCCCAGAGAAATGAACACCTTTGTTCACACAGAAACCTGTACGTGGATCTTCACAGCAGCTCCCTTTGAAATAACCAAAAACTGGAAACAACTAAAATGTCCTTCAATAGCTGAATGGTTAACAAAAAATACTGGCCCATTTATTCCATGGAATACTACTGAGCTATAAAAAGGAGCACACTTTTTTCTAGTTTAATGGATTTTATTTCATTTTTATTGACATGTAGTTGATTTATAATATTATATTAGTTTCAGGTGTCCAGCATGGTGACTCAGCATTTTTGCAGATTATACTCTGTTATTCGCGGGGGGGTGAAGGGGGGTGGGCGGGAGGGGTGTCTGTGGCCTGAACTCTGCTGTCCTGGAGAGGCATCATTCAACATCCTTCCTCCCTCTTTCTGATTCCTGCTCTTTCCCTCTCTTCCTCCCTCCCTCATTTCACTCCTTTTTTCTTCATTTTCTTCTTTCAGTGTTGGAATTTTCAGTATTTAATTGTGGTTGTAGTCAGATAGTGACCAGGCTCTAAAACTTCTTACTATCATTCAATTTTTATCTAATGCTCAAGTGCCAGGTCTTGGGAATTTTATTATTAGCCTTGAAATTATCAGCATTCAGCATTTGCGTCTGCTTCCAAAGTATAACGATGATCGAAATGAGGAACACCAATAATTCATGTGTAGGAATGGAGTGTGTAAGGGTGCTGGCACCTATCAGGTGGTGTCAGTGGGGAGGTGGGGGTCACTGGAAGGGGCTTGATTTGGTGGATTAGGAAGGAACGGTGAACAAGGTCGCCAAAGAAAACTACCTCCCTTACGATGCCAACCATGCCCACGTCTTTGATCATGCTTTTCCCATGAATCCTATCCTCCCAGCCCTACGGCTCTGTGGTGCCTGCCATTCTGCTTCTCAGCCTCTTGGACACATAGTCTGCTTACCCGAAGACGCTGCTAGCTGTAAAATCACCCCATATCCCAGCTCACCTCCAGTGTTTCCTGGTTATCTCATATCTTGGCATCATAATTTTTCATTGTGTTGTTAGATCTTTGATAACTTCTGTCTGATTTTTAAGATTTTCCCCCAGTTTTTGTTGTCCTCTTCATTAGAAGAATTGAATATCCAAACCCACCATCCCCATATGCAGAACTCCCTTCTCTACTGATTTGAGATGACTTTTTAAAAAAATATACAATGTTGTATAAGTTTAACTCAATTTTTAGATTTTCCTTTCTGTTCTATAATTTTTTTTTCTGTTTATACACATGGCAGTAACCAACTACTTTACTTATTGAGGCTTTGTAATATGTTCTAATAACTGTTAGAATGACCCCTCTTCATTGTCCTATGATTTTTTTATTAGTCTTCATTATTCCAGTTTTGTGTATTTCTGTTTTTTCCCCATGGACTTTAGAACAACCTTAACTAATCCCTACCAAAAATCTGTTGTAATTTCGGGAGAATAATCTTATATGTACATATTGAAAGAAGACAAAACATCTCTGTGATATTGGAACTTGTTGATGGACATGTTCATAATTTTTCCATCCTTTAAAAGTTTTAAAAGTTTTCTTCATACAGATATTGTCATTTTTGTTATGCTGATCTTACATAGTTTATCTTTCTGATATTATTCTGAAAGGAATATTTTCCCATTATTATTTGGTGTTTGCATAAATAAAAGCTGTTTTTTCAGTATGTTAATTATATAATACCAGATTTGGGTTGTGGTGCAGTCATTAGCAGTAAAAATTATCTTGGCTTTTGATTTAATTAACAAACTTTTCATTGTTAAATAATTACAGATTCACAGGAAGTCACAGAGATGGTACAGAGAGGCCCCTGTAGCTTTGCCCAGTTTCCCTCCGTGGTTACATCTCACATAATTATAGTGTAATAGCAAAACCAGGAGGTTGACTGCGTACAATGTCTACGTGTAGTTCTATGTCATTTTATAACAAGTGTAGTTTGTGTAACCACCACTGCAATCAAAATACAGACTGTGCCATCACCGCAAATATCTCCTTGTGCTGTGCTTCTATAGTCATACCCTCCCACCCATCTCCACCTTCCTCAACCCCTAGCAAACACTAATTTGCTCTCCATCTATATAATTTTGCCATTTTGAGAATGTTACATAAATGGAAACATGTGATATATGACATTTTGAGATTGACATTTTTCACTCAGCACAATGCCCTTGAAATCCACATGAACTGTTATATGTATAAAAAGTGTGAGGATTAAAAAAATTGTGAGATACACTCGAAGAAAATATCCAGAATAAAACACGGGAGAGAAAAGAATGGGACAGAAGCAATACCTGAAGAAATAATTTTTCCTTCTTTCTAATAATTTTCTGAAAATGAAAAAAGAAATGGAGCTGCCAATAAAAGAAATCATGCTGTTGTTGTATATGAGCAACAGCATGATAAATATGTAATTTTTAGATAGTGCTTTATAACATCATGGTAACACAGCTGAACCACTGAGATAAGAAACCGTAAAAGCAACCAGAGGGGGAAAAAAATACAGACTATTTTCAAGTGAACAAGATAAAATAAACACCTGGCTTCCAGGAGAAAACAATAGAATCAAGAAAACAACATGTATGAAGTTCTGAAAGAAAGTAACTCCAAATCCAGAATTATATATCCCACAAAGAAATCCTTTAAAGATGAAGGTGAAATAATAGTTATTTTTATACAAACAAACCTAATCCAGTTCATCATCCTTAAATTTTCACTAAAGGAAATACAAAAATGTGTCCTTCTGGCAGAAGGAAAGATTTTCAAAATGTTGGTTTAGAGATGCAGGAAGAGTGAAGAGAAAAAGGTAAAGATTTGGGTAAATGAAATAAGGATTAACTACATAAAATTTTTTAAAAACTTCTGGAATGAAAAATGAATTTAGAATCAAAACAAACAGCAAAAACATAGTTTGGGTGAGAGTTAAATTGAGTAAGAGTTGTAAAGTCTTTGTATCTTGACTGAGGTAAAAGTGCCAATTTATATTAGGTATTAATAAGTCAAGAATTCATATTACAGTGTCTCTGACCATCATTAAAATAATAAAAAATAGGTAGTACAATTAAAAACCTAATGGAAGAGAGAGTAACAGAACAATCTAAAAAACTTAATCTCAGAGAAAAAAAGAACTTAGAAATAACAAGTGAATAGCAAGATGGCAAATCTAAACACAAATATGTTAGTTATTAAGTATAAAAGGACTCCAATTAAAAGACCAAAAATTGTCAGGCTGAATTAAAGCTCGTGCATGCACATGCACACACACCAATTCTATGCTGTTTACAAGAGATTCACCTAAAGATTACATGAAGATTATATAAGATTATACAAAGTTTAAGGTAAAGTGATGGGAAAAGACCTATCACGGAAACACTATAATCAAAAGGCCTTGTAGTTAGATTAATATCAGGCCAAGCAGACTTTAAGGCAGGACGTAGCACTAAAGAGGGGCATTTCAAAATGACAGAAGTTCAATTCACCAGGAAGATGTAATAGTTACTAATTTGAATTCATCAAACAGTATTGCTTCAAAATATACATGCAAAATAAAGAACAAAAGTACGGAGAAAAATTCACATCACAGTAGAGGAGCACACCTTTCAGAGTAACTGACAAAATAAGCAGACGACAAAGACGAGCCATAAAGACATAAAAGATATTGGCAAAACAGATGTATCTAGAATATTATCTCCAATGTCTGCAAAACACATGTTATTTCCAATATGCACAAAACTCTTACAAAAATAGACTCTATACTCTGTAAACCGAGTTTCAAATTGTTTCTAAGGATTAAAATAATACAAAACATGCTTCTTGAAGATAGACGAGTTAAGCTAGAAATCAGAACACCAAACAATTCCCAAACCTTTGGAACATACATCATATATTTCTAGATAATCCATGGCTCCAAGAAGAAATCAAAATTAAATTTGGAAAACATTTTGATAGAATATAATTTTAAAATACTCTGATTAGTTCAAAACTTGTGGATACGGCTAAAGACAGGATTATGGATTTGGGGTTTTTTTAAATTGTGAATAATATATAGAGAGTATAAAGATATATTAGAGTATGTTAGAAATATTATATAGATATTTAGATACATCAGGAAAAAAGGAATGTATAAAATCAATGAGCTAAACACTCACTTTAAGAAATTAGAAAAATGACAGCAAACAAAACTTCAAAGGTGGAACAATGGGAAAAAAAGAAAAAGTGAAAGAAGTAATTAATAAAATAGAAAATAAGCAGACCCCAGAGACGATCACCAATGCCAAACTTTGGTTCCTTTTAGATACTACTAAAACGGTTAAATTCTTGGTGAAATTGATCAAGAAAAAGAGATGGACAAACAACCATTATCAATAGCGAATAAGGACATATTACTATGAATAACATGGAAATGCACTTATTTAGTTTTTTTTTTTTAGATTGAAGAATTTATTTTTTGGTGCAGAAAAATTAAGACATTATACTAAATCAAAACTCGGCTAGTTAGCAATTCATGAATGCCAATTTTAAGGATTGTTTCTAGACAGCTTCATATATCTGTTTTGTTTATTTGAAGGTTAGATTAGCATTAGGGTCATATTGAAATATGCAATAGAGGGTATCCAGATAGGTCAAGAAATCTAATCACTAATGACAACAATAATAACTATTTACATTTGATATAAATTATGATGATCTGTGCAGTGGTGAATCTATAGAGTAGAAAGTTTGAAAGAATTAAATAGCTGAGTATTATATGGAAAATCTCTAAAATATATACATGTAGATATATATATGTTTTAGGTGAACAAAAAAAATCAAGGTACAGGAAATGTGTATTTTATGAAAACATTTTATTAAAAAGGTCTAAAATAACATTATATATTCATATCTGCTTTAATAGACATATAAAAATTCCAGAAAGATGCAAAAGGCAGGGGTTAGCCTTGTGGGGTTGAAAGTGAGAACCAGATGGCTTGGGGACAAAGTGGCCATAAGACTTTTCCCAGTGCATCTTTAAACATAAACATAAAAGACATGATAGATGTAAATCTATATATTTATTTCTTTTTTTTAAATGCTGTGCATTGCATAATTTCAATGCCCTTCATATCAGATTCTAAGTGCATGAGATCCCAGGGGGAAGCATTCCTTAAAACCTCCTGTGAATGGGATATGAAAGGGCACACTCAGGTCGTGCACTACAGCAGGCCTGTTTTAGATCCACGTGATATGTTACATCATTTTTTTTAATTACATTGGAAATAGAAAATAAAATAAAATGAGTTAAAATTGCAAGAATTGGAAGGAAAGGAACAAAACAATCATTATTTGTAAGAGATATAATTGCCTCCATAGAAAGGGACAAAAAGTCAGCAAAGATTGAACTAATGTTCTTTCAATTTGCTATCACTGCAAACAGGAACACTTCAGTACCACATTGTTAATTAAAACAATTCAAGCTAATTCAGGCCACACTGAATTCTCGGAACTCCTAGAGTGGGTATAGGCCATTCATTTTTAACACTTTGCTGTGTGCTTCCTTGAAGTATCATAGAATGGTGTCATATGTTAGTTTGACCTACCTCCTTGGACAGCAGAATCCCAGAATGCAGAGATTCTATTTTATGATTCTTTCTTTAGCCCCATGGACTGTCTCAACCTGTGGGCAGTTTGTGTTGAATAAGTGTACTCGTCTTCAAGTGATACTTGGATTGAATAAATAAATCCAACAGGACATGGACATCCTAGGTTTTGTGAACTGTCAAGATCATGCTGTCGTGCAGGACAAAGTATGTCCCCAGACCAACAGCATCGGCATCAGTTGGGAACTTAGAAACACAAATTTTTGGAACCCCAACCCAGACCTACGTAATCAATGGGTGGGTTTTACTGAGACCTGCAGGTGTCTCTGATGGATGCTGAAGTCTGAGAGCTCCTGGTCTAGGAGTAAGAGTATCACACAGAGACAAGATGACAGATATCTCAGAAAGTTAATGATCTGGAATCTCTTTTTCCAGGCAGTAATTGTTTGCATTAGTTCTCTTTTTAGTAGCCTTGTACTCATCTAATTATTTTGCAGAAAGTTGCCCTTGACTCTCATGTCGTACATTTAGGGTTAGACGCATACACCTGAGAATTCCCCACGGAGCGGCGTTCCTCAAACTTTGCTGGGAAGAGACCGCCATGTGGAGGGCTTGCTGAAAACTCTGCCCTACCCTTGGAACTTAGAGTCACTGGGTCTGGGGTCATCTCTAGAATTCTGCATTTAAAAAACAAAATAAGCCATCTAATGAATCTGTAGCAGGTGGACAGGGGACCACATTTGAAACCTATCACCCTGCAGCACTGCTATACAAATTGTGGTTGCAAATCAGTGGTTGGCATCATCTGAGATAGTGTTAAAAATCCAGACTCAAGAGTCCCATCCCAGGCCTATAGATTCAGAAACTTCATTCTAGCAAGATACTCAGGGCATTTGCTACACATATTAAAGTTTGAGATGCCCTGTTGCAGGCAATTCGTGAGAACACTAGGGCCTGTGACTCTGTGTGAGAAAACACTGGCTAGAGGGAAGGTGAACTAATTTCCAAACAACTATTTCCCATTGCCATTTCTAGCACTCTGTTGAATTACACCATTCTTATTCTACTTCACTTCTGATTACTCTTTTCTCCTTGATGACTGCAGTTCTAGAAGAAACCTAATACATACTATGTTTATAACAGTACACATATAAATAGCTCTAATGAAAGCTCAGTGGAAAATATACAGCATTACAGATGAAATTGATGTAATTAACAATAAATTATGTGGAATCCTTTAAGTTTTAGTAGATCAAAATAAATTAGTTGATTGTAGGAAGTTAATAATTAATTTGAGACGTTATGGAAAGTTATTGACCCAATAATGTATTCTGTTTTCTTTCTAGATTTTAATATTTATATAATTTAGCAGTTGTTTTTTAAAAAGGGGAATATTTTAAAGTCTTATAATTGGATCTATTTCTATTAATTTATAGTCAAGTGGAGTACATTTATTTCAGATTGAGAAATACCATTTGCATTGCATTAACATTTTGCTAAGAGAGACAAAATGTTGGTATTTATTAGTATAAAGGAGCTTATTAGACTTTGAAGACATGGCTTTGAATTGATTTTAGTATAAGCGAAACTTCATTTTTTTTAAAATATGGCTATTTGGATACTTAGCCACTTTTCTTGTTTTCTTTGTAGTTTTTTTTAAACTCTATTTTTTTTTTGCTTGTGATTTTCATAACTTATTCATCTTTTTCTCTGTATTTATACCTTAGGGACTGTCCTACAGCTCTTGGTAGTACTTAATGACTAAAAATATCTAGATGTCTCAGAATTAATGATGCACTTAGAGTCTCTAAATATTGCAGAAGGCTTGCCTAAACTTGGGCAGAAACCTGGCCTCCTGTGGGGTGTTGTATGGCCACACATCCCTTTGGAAATAAGATGGGATATAAATAAACACATGCGTAAATAGATGTGGCCTGATGGAAGAAGCTACAGGCGGACTCTTCATCTAAAATTATACACATGACTATCTGACATTCCATCACTATAAGGCATTCCTTCAAGAGACTGCCTCTTCAGAATCCCACATGCCCTTGAGAGGGATACACCTTATGTCGTGCTTCTGAGCGATTGTCCTTAGATTGCAGAGAGTGTGAGAATAAGCATCACTGGGAAAGGATCAGCAACCAGGCCAGGGAGCCACAAGCATGCCAAACACAAGTTCTGCCTATTTGTTAAATTCTCTAACTCAGAGATTTCAAAGACAAATGAAGGTCTTTTATTAACAGAGAAATGTGCCTTTTTAAATTTGCATTTACATAGAGAGAAAAGCCCAGCACGGTTGTTTTTTTTCAAATTAAAGAAGCATAAGAATAAGTTATATTCCATCTGGGAAAAGATGGGGCCCCTGGCTGTGATGCAGGCCCTCCGTCCACTAGACTCAAAGACCTGATTATCCACTAGACTTTGCTAAGTATCTGGTGTATTTTGGGTGATTGGCTTTGTCTCTCTGGGCACAGGTTTGCTCACCTCTACAACAAATATGACTAGATGATCCCGAATGTCCCTGCACTGCGTTTGTTTCCCAGAGAACGATAACAAGTGAAAAAGAAAATGAGTAATTCAAATTTTCTCTTCAGCTCGTCCTAAAATTACCTCCTCAGACTTACAGATCTGGAGTTGTTTTCTATAAATCAGTGAATTAAAAAAAATTATTGGAGAAAAGGGAAAAATGATTTAAGCAAAGCAATAAAACCATTATTTCATGTTGAAGTTCCAGGCTTTCTGGGTTTTGAATAGAATTTAAAGCTGGATAAGTATTTTATTTCTGGCCACGCATTAACCCAGTCTTTAAAAGTGACTTCCTATTTTTCGGAGGACCGCAAAATTTCTCATCTCTTTCAGATACTGTACTAAATGCGTTATTAACTGCACATGAATTTCATTTTTAAAAGTAGGAAATGAAACGACTGCTAAGTTCTTGCCTGAAGAGTTGAGAGCATCCTACATAAATTAGTGAATCCCATTAGAATGAATTTCACAATGAATACACACGTGAATAGTAATTATTGATAGAAATAAAATAAATCCACCAACTTTCAGAGTGCCAAATGATAATAATGAGTGAGTACAGTTGCGCCTGGATGAAGTTAGCTAAAAATATGATTACAAGTGTTTATAAATATAGATTTTAGAAGGAAATTTATATTTCAAATAATTTTCTCTGAACAAACCATACTTCTTTAAATATCCCCAGTATCCATATTTTTGCCCTTTTAATGTCTAAGGCTCAAGGATGATAATGATGTTTGGTGTTTGGTTATCTATAGAGTGAGTAAATGCTACTTAAGGTGATAAAAGCAAAAAAATTTAGGAAAGGAGATGATGATAAAAGCTGTATTTGTGTGTCAGGTGGAGCTACCTAGGAGATGCTCTCTACATCGTCCTTAGAATGTTCTCTATCGGGCTTCCCTGGTGGTGCAGTGGTTGAGAGTCTGCCTGCAGATGCAGGGGACACGGGTTCGTGCCCCAGTCCCAGAAGATCCCACATGCCGCGGAGCGGTTGGGCCTGTGAGCCATGGCCCCTGAGCCTGCGCGTCCGGAGCCTGTGCTCCGCAACGGGAGAGGCCACAACAGTGAGAGGCCCGCATACCGCAAAAAAAAAAAAAAAAAAAAAAAAAAAAACGAATGTTCTCTGTCTACTTAGCCAATCAGTCCTGAGAGTTTCTATGAGACGGACATTTCAGGGCACCAAGAAATGGAGACTCACTTCAAGGACTTGATAAATGGTGCCTTTACAAGGCAGTTTTAGGGACTTTTAGTTTTAGGGACTCCCCAGCTCAGGAGAAAGTCCCCTGCCCCACCACAAAACTGGCCTGCCCGTCAATCAAGCAGGTGGACACAGGGAATTATCCACAACCCACAGTTCAGTTTTATGGGGAAGACCAGACGACCGCTCTTGAGAGGTGGGTGCTGGCAAAGGGCCAGCAGACCCTACTAATCACACCGATTATTTACAATTCTCCATTCACAACCCTCTCAGTTAATCTGAGGAAAGTGCAAAGATGACATCCCCCTAAAACTCTCTTAACTTAATGAGGCACCAATAGATTGTATTTTTCACTGTTCTCTAATGGAAACATAGAACAGAAGCTTATACAATCCCTTAACAAAGAGATGCTACATATTTTACATTTCTTTCTTTCTTTTTATAGAAAGCCTGTGGGAAAGAGGTACATAGATCTTGGAATAATTTACTCAAGAGCAACCGACAAGGCTCAACACCAATTAATTCTGATTTTGAATTTTTTAAAAAGTGACATTTTAACATGCTAAGTGCCAAGTTTGTTTTGCTGTCATTTCAATGACAACAAAATGTATTGGCTAGTCTTCATAAAAATTTCTTAGAATATTAGTATATTATAGTGAGATCTTATATTTTATATATGTGATACAAGAAAGAGATTTTCCTAAGTAAGTGTTTATAAAAGTAACTTGTCAATTCTGTTACTGGAAGAGCAGAATCTATGGCTGGTGATTAAAAACATTTTTTTTCTATGCCATACCTAACACAGACTATGAACAACTGTGTCATATTGGTTTGGAGGATTAATTGTGAGAAGAACTAACTCATCTTTTGGAACCAGTGACTTACTAGAAATTTGTAACTTCCACCCTTGACTTTCTCATTTTTTACAACGAAAGTTCCAGAAATAGCCTCATATGGCCAAAAGAACAGATTTGTAGTTCAAGGCAAATTGTTAGCCATTATTTTTCCAGTGGGGAAAGAAAAAAGTGAAGAACATCATATATTAACCTTATTGTACAGAGCAGCTGGAATATTAAGATGTAACCTCCTAACTTAATCTATTGATAAGGACATTATTTTGAGTATAAAGAAATTAGAGATGTAGAAAGTATGCAGAAATCAGGGTTTCAAAGAATCTTGCAATTTGATAAAACTGAACACATTTCTTTTGCTGAATTGGCAGAATCATAAATCAGTTGGTTGAGGGTATCCATAATATGACATTTTTTTCAATAGGAGGATTCTGGTGGTTGGGTTGGCAGGTTTAAAATTTGATTTTGAGATAAGACTTAGAAATTATAAAAGTCAGATTGAATTTCCAGCAGATTCCACAGTGATGGAAAATTCTATCATCTTCTTGACCTCCTCTCTTGCAGGATTTATAAACCTCCCAGCTTGTGGGCAGGCACAGCTGGAGCAGGAATTGTTGTGCCCACATGATTATTTCTGGAGTTTCTGGTTCTTTCCACTTAGCTTCCTGCTGTCACTTTCTGAAACAGCTTTCACAGGTGCGTTAGCCCATGGACAGCAGTTTACTGCTGAGCCATTCTCTGCTAAAATGTGCCAGTAGCCCCTTTGCAACTGAGAACAAAGGACATGACTGTAGAGTATTTTCATTCTAACCAAAGTTGGAGACCGTGGATTTAAAGCCATGTCAATGTGCATGTTCTCATGGGTGTTTCCTTAAAAACTACATGCAGAACCTTAGAGCAGGTATTCCTAAAATTCTTGGTTACTGATGTTAGTTAACTATACTGAGTTCTTTAAAGGGCACTGTCCTTTGAGCCCTCCTAGACCACATGCTTAAAATCCAAATTGCTTCTAAATTATTTAGAACTAATATGTTGCAATAATGTTAAAAACAATTTCTTAGAGTTACATAGCTATCTTCTAACGACAAAATGCCTGCAACCCATTGGCTCCCTTATTTACAAAAGTATGAAAAATGTTGGTTATTGTGTGATGGAAATAACACAATTTGTGGTGTTGTAACACTGCCAGGCATTCATGATACTCTTGTGAGCCTTAAAATTCATGTCAACTGTGTATTCATTCTGAAAAGTCATGAAGGCATAGAGGAAATATTAAGGATACATTATTGATGAATGATTATATAGCAAGCTTATGTAAAAGTGCATGGCATCTATTTTTGACCTGAGACCTGTAATTCATGGAATCACATTCTTAAAATATTTTATTGTGCTCTGAAAAAAATGTCCCTCAATGAACACACTAATGTGGGGATTTGGCTCTTCTACCTGCCTTTGCAGCTTTGAGAATCAATTTTAAATGAAGAGAAAAGCACATTTGTAATAACTTCTTTCTCTATCTAATAAGCTTATTATGTGCCTTGGAAATTAAGAAGCTTCTTATATTCCTACTAGTGAAATGACTCTCAAATTCATGTAACATTTGTATAAATTTACTCAGAAGAATATATTACGGGTCATTTTCAAACTGCCTCGCTGTTGGGATGGCATAAACATCCCATTTATGAATGGGCATAAACATGGATAGAATAAAATGCATGGAATATACAAAAATTTGTCACATAAATATCTCATTTCACTGGATAGAAAAGATAGAATTGTTATCCGGCCAGAGAATAGAAAAAATAAAACATAAACTACTCTAAGTTGGATGCCCTCCATCACCTTCAGTCAAATTACATAGACAAGTTATACAGCTACACAAGCTGATTTTTTTCATACTTGATATTTGAGTAAAGCTACTTACTTTCTCACAATGTTAAAATTTTATTTTGCCGTTACCTGTACTAAACATGACAGAAGCTATGATTAAAGTAAAATAGAATTTAAATTTAGCTAAAAACTCATAAAAGTTTGGATTGGGTTTCCTAACCTCCTTGAAATCAAGTACCCTAACATTTTAATTAAACAGAGAAATTTCAACGTACTGAGCTGAATCCTATTTGCCTAGTCAGGGAAGGAGATTTTAGGATGCTGGACTCACTAAATTATACTGGCTTGGTTGTACATTTGACATACACATGGATAATCTGCCAGGGGACAATTCTAACAGTGGGAAAAATATTTTAGTCTCATAAGCAATGAATGTGATATTCAATTTTGTTGATAACAATTCAAGTCTCCTGTCTGATACATCCAAAAGAATAAAGATATAGATGCTTTAGGGGATGAAGGTGATGTTACATCCTCTGTTGGAGTGTTCTGTTACTTCTCTATGGATTTTCAACAGCCTTTGCTCATCCTCAACTGACAAATATCTTTTACATTATCCAAGGTCAGAAAAACCATATGGCTTTATAAAGATCAAAGAGTGAAGCCAGAAACCCCACACTTTTAAAACTAAAGACAAATTCCCCAGTACATATTTTAGCATCAAGTGCATATGGCACACGCTAACTGAAAAAATTTATGTGGCAAAGTTAACCTACTTAGAAGTGGAATAACGTGTCCTTTAAGGCAGAAAGGACAAGCCCATCTTCCAGTGGGAAAGTGGTACAGTTACAGACATCAGGGGAAGAAAGGAAAGAAACTGGATTACAGAGACTCCAAATGACAGGTAGGAACAGGACAAAATGGAGAAATTAAGTGAGAAATTAACCTCCAACCTCTGAGGTCATTCTTCGTATTGAAATTCAGTCATTTTAAGGAGTCCTTAATGCTAAAGACATGATTTTCTCATAGCCAAGGGGGAAAGTTCAATTACTGTACCCATGTAATCATCCATTTTAAATCATTTTTGTGTAAAGATCGGGTGTATTGAATGGATTTGTCATACTCAGAATGAAACTGGTGCAAATGAAATTACTGTTAAGGGGCATTAACTTTACTATTTTCTCATTTGCTATAAAAGCCTTAAGTACCAAAATTTGGGATAGACTGTGGCTTATTATCAGTCAAGTAGGGGAGGGAGGTGCTTCCTGATGGGTTTAAAAGCAAGCGGTCTTTTTTAGTTTATAGTCTAGGGAAAAACATCAGTCTTCCTCTTGTTTTTAGGGTTAATTAGATACTATTCTTTTGCTGTTCTAACTCATTTGTTTTCTAGATCCTACTGCCAAATATATTTTAATGGTATTTTTTAATGTCAACCTCATTTTCCCTGTCATTACCATCCATGGGCTAATCAAACAATTATCTTGTCATTTATTTTATAAGACATTCTATAAAAAAACCCATAGAATCCTTTCAGAATTAAGGGGATACCATTATATTGATCATAAACATTATTTTATTGAATATTTCACAGATAATTTTAGTAAAGAAACGAAAGTCAATGTAAACAAAAGGAGTATCTAAAAATTATTGAAACATTAAAAGCTGATGTATGTTGTTATTACAGCTTTTAAAGATTCCTGATAAAGTGATCTATGAGCAATTTTAAGTGATGTATTTCAACAGTTGCCTGGTATTATTTCCTTAGATTTTGATCAGTAAATTATCATTTCTTTATTATGTAACGTGATCATTCAACATTATTAATGCCTGATGGGAGAATTTTTCACATACTGAGGTATGGGAAAGTCATTCTGGCTTATACACGATTTGGCTTGAACTTTATGCTAACCAGAACAGACTCTTACAGCCTGTCAAACATGCATCGTACATCTGCTTTAACCATTAGGGAAAATAATGCATTTTAAAATCAAAATGGAGTAACTGTGGTTCAGGCATTCAAAATGGAGCCGGGTGGCCATAATTTCAGACACGTTCCTGCATCCCTGTGAACATGAGTTTTCTGACCTGTGTCAGACTGAAGGACACCACCAGCCATTCTCAAAACAGTATCTGTGAATAGCTGCCAGCTGCAACCTTATGGTCTCAAGGTCTCCCCTTCTAACTATGCAACCATTTCAGACCCCAACCAATCCTTGCTTAGCAAGCACCCTTACTGCTTGCCGGCTCCAATTATAATTCTTGACAAGCAACTTATGTAACTCTGTGGTTTTTGCCTTTATAAGCCTCGCCTATTTTGTAGTCTGGGGAACACGATTCAAGTGCTTCTTGGATCTATGTCTCCTGGGCTAACGTCCTCAGTTTGGCAAGAATAAAACTCTTTTCTATTCCTATTATAGATTGTTTATTGATTATTTCCATCAACATACCTAAACCTAACATTCTCCTTGAAAGAAATTTTACCCTCGTTTTAAGTCACTGTGATGGCTTTGGCAAAATTTTAAAGAATCAAATCATGAAGGTTAAGAGACAAGGACTTCATCTACAAGCAACCAGATTTTGTTGATTCCCTCCTACTCTGGGGAAAACCCTTAAGCTTGTCTCTCCAGTCACTCTGACCAAGGACAATGTGACATTTAGGGAGGAAGTCTGCTCCATTGGAAACAGGCATTTTTGCCTCCCCAGAATGGATTTCCACTCGGATCAAAGACCAGTCTACACTGTCTTGGCCACGTTCAATTTTAAACATGGCTTCTGTCATCACCAGTCCTTCGAAACTGAAAGCACCAAAGTGGTCCACCTATAGCGTGTCCTAAAACCAGGGTCTATTTTGGCTTCCTGGACATGGGCACCTGCTGTATTTCCTCAGTTTGTCTGAAATTCACATCAGGGACTCTTTCTCAGTTTCTTACTCCCCTGGACCTTCTAATTTTCAGGGTTCTTCTACATCCTTCTATTCTTATCACTCAACTCTTGTGTCCTCTCCTGGCTTCCAGACCACACATCTCCAATCTGCATCTTCTGCCAGTCTCACTGCTGAGCAGTGGGTGTTCATCCAAATGCTGGCAGGCCAGCTCCACTAGGGTTTCCATCACAGACATCTCAAACTCATCACGTTCAAAACAAAACTGTCATTTTTAAAATTTATTTTAAAAAGATTTTTTAAAGCTATTTTACTGAAGCATAGTTGATTTACAATGTTGCATTAGCTTCTTCTGTACAGCAGGATGTCTCAGATATATATATATATATATATATATATGTTCTTTTTCATATTCTTTTCCATGATGGTTTATCACAGGATATTGACTATAGTTCCCTGTGTTATACAGTAGGACCTTGTTGTTTATCCATCTTGTATATAATAGTTTGCATTTGCTCATCCCAAACTCCCACTCCATCCCTCTCCCACCCCCACCCCCTTGGCAACCACAAGTCTGTTTTCTATGTCTGTAAGTCTGTTTCTAAAACTGTGATTTTAATCTCACCAAATCCGTGTCTCCTTTTGGGTCTCCCAACTTCCTGAAGGAACCCATTAGTCATTAAGTTGTCAGAAAACTTCTCCTCTCCTATTCCTACAGCAACAAGATACATAACAAGTAAAATGGTATGACCGCTCTGGAAACAGTTTGGTAGTTTCTTAAAAAACTAAGTATGTGGCTACCATACAAACTTGTAATTGTACTCCTAGACACTGATGGCAAAGAGATGAAAACTTATGTTCACACAATATCATCTACACAAATATTTATAGACACTTTATGCTTAATAGCCAAAAATTGGAAGCAGGCCAAATGTCTTTCAATGGATGAATGGTTAAATTGTGACACATCCATACCATAGAGTATAGTCAATGAAAAAACAAGCTATTGATACACCTTGGATGAATCCTTATCTGAATTATGCTGAAGGAAAAAAAAAGGCAATCCCCCTAAGTTATATTCTGTATGATTCCACTTACACAACATTGTTGAAATGACTAAATTATAGAAGCAGAGAACAAGAGGGCTGTGGGAAGGCAGGAAGTCATGTGATGGAGATGGTCTGTATCTTGACTGTATCAGTGTAAACATCCTGACGGTGATACTTTGTTATAGTTTACAGGTAGATTATCATTGTAGATAATACAGGTAGATTACATTGTAGAAAGATTTACAGGTAGATTTACATTGTAGAAAGCTGGGTAAAAGATACCTGGGTTCTCTTCATAGTATTTCTTACAACTGAATGTGAGTCTCCAGTCACTTCAAAATGAAAATAATTTTTAATTTAATTTAAAAATACATAAAAATAAATTTGTTTGTCAAACCGCCTCATGAGTCAGGAGCCATCCAAAAGACAGCAAAAACATACAATAAAGATTCTTCTCTATTCTTGTTATTTTCTTTGACCCTAACACAATGCTACTCACTTTCTCTGTATTTAAAAACCAGCTTAGAGCACAGCTGGGATACCCAAGCTCCAACTTTGTCATGTAAAGACCAGAGCATGTTTGAAGTCTTCATTCAGAAAAACAATGCAAAATCGGCATCCATCCTGGTCAGAAGGTGAAACTATTTGCACCAGAAATGTTAACAATGAAGTTCCCTTCTTTGACAACAATGATTTTAATGTGATTGCAAATAAATTAAATTTGCAAACAATTATTTTGTGTTATCACCTGGACCTTAACTATACAAGGTGGCTGTCCATGTCCTGGGGAGTAAGGGCATATTTTCATTTTGTAGATTAGATCAGTACCTCAACTTGGGTGCACCTAATGCAGCTTTAGTCAACAAAAGTTTACTTAAGGCTGATAAGATTACAATGCTAAGGAATAGAAAACCACTGCTGTGTTGTAACAGCTGGTACAGATGTTGACAAGACAGGAACTCCCTATTGTGGGGAAAACTCTTCATTACATTGCAGCAAGTAGAGAAATTGCTGTAGTGCAATTACCCAAAAATGGCTCCATTTATGATGCAGTTTGGAATTTGTGCTATTTACCGTGTCATGCCTGCCAAATGTGATTCTGCATTTAAGTTGGGACTGGTCGTCCTAAGGCAGACTGCGACAGCCCTTGTGGACACATGTTAGTGGCGTCTGAACTTGGCAATCTGAGGAGATGAAGGAAGTGTAGGATATTACAAACTCATTTCTAAACCCATCTCCTCTAAATATTCTAAATATTTTCCTTGGTGCCCAGGTGGTGAGCACATTTTAACGATCACCTGTCCTCTTGGATAATGTGTTAACACTGGGTACGAGATTTGGCATTAACCCGCCTCTAGCTTGCACAATTAGGATATACCTTCAAATGCAGAAATATGACAGGTTTCTTGGCAGCCATTTTTGGATGGAATATTTACAGGAAAGACAATAATTTACCAAGCAGTTCTAAGTGAAGTCCCAGTGAAGAATATAAACTTGCAACAGCTTATAAGTTTTAAGAAATGAACCAATCACCGATTCTGAACTGCATGAGGAAGAACCATCCCAGAATAAGAAACCACCACCTGGAAATGAAAAGTCACCAACAAAAACAGCCCTTAATAATTAAAGGATGCATGAGGCTGAGACAGCAGAGAGCAAGAGGTGACAAGCATCCAGATTTGACTCCACTCCCACCTAGCAAAGCCCCCATGAAAGACAGCCTCTCAGTCACCTTCCAGAGGCCCTGAGACAGACAGACCCAAAACCTAAAGAAGAAGACGTAGGCAATTGAACAGCTGAAAGAACAAACAGTACCTGGAAAACAGCTAGAAAAACATCAACGGGAGAAAATGCAGCAAGAGAGAGCCTTTCTCCACAAGCCAAAGACGTGGAATTGGGAATTTAAGATACACAGAAAGTGAGCAAGTTACCAGAAACCAGTGCAAACACTTCTTCTGTTAAACACACTGACATCTATGGAATACCTATGTGCCCATCCTTAATGTTCATCTATAACCTTAACAATTCATTCAAGATTTTTTTTAAAAAATAGAGCAAGAAACCTAAAATACTTAAGAATAAATCTAACAAGTAATGTCCAAGAACTCTACACTGAAAACTATAGGAAAATTAATTAATTAATTAATTGATTGATTGATTTTTTTTAAAAAGTTGCAGAGGGAAACTAAAGAGAGCCAAAAGTATATCATGTTCCTGGATGTGAAACCTCAATATTCTAGATATTCATTCCTTCCAGAACATATCTACACATTCTGTGCAATTAAATAAAATTCAGCATGAATTTTGTAATAATTGGCAAGTTGTAACTAACATTTATATGGAAATACAAAGAAGCTAGAAGAACCAAAGTGATTTTTTAAAAACAGAACAAAGTCAGAGGATTTACCCCAGCCGATTTCAGGATTTATTCTAAACCCCAAGTCAACAAGACTGCGTGATACTGGTGACAAAGCAGATCTATGGAACTAAAGAGAAAGCTAAGACAATAGTTTGTCGACTTTGGCTCTATTGATATTTGGGGACAGATAACTGTTTGTTGTGAGGGCTGTCGTGTGCAGTGTAGAATGTTCAGCCACACCCCTGGCCTCCATTCACTGGATGCTGGGAGCACCCCTGAGTTGTGGCAGCCTAAAATGTCCAGACATTGTCAAATATTCCCTGAGAGGCAAAATCACCCCCCAGTTCAGAGCTACTGGTTTAGAACTACTGGTTGACCTACACATACATGGTAAATGACAAAGATACCAGATAATTCAATGAGAAGTGCAAAGTCATCTCAACAAATGATAACAGAAAATAAGACATAGACCCTTCACTCATGCCATACACTAAAACACTTGAAATGGATCATAGGTGATAATATAAAACCTAAAACTATAATATCTAGTACAAAAGGTAAAAACAAATTTATTTAAATACCTTATGATCTTGGGTAAGCACACACACACACACGCACACACACACACACACACACCCATGAATCTTAAAAGAAAAACGACTGATAACTTGGGACTTCATTAAAACTAAAACTATTTTTCTTCCAAAGAATTATGAAAATCACACAAGAAAATCAAAGGGGAATGCACAAAATGAGAGAAAATATTTGCAATACATATATCAGACACAGGACTAGTCTTCAGATTATATAAAAAATTCTTACAACTCATTAATAGGAAAAAAATGACCCAATAAACTGGGTAAAAGATTACACGAGTCCTTCCCACGATAAGATATACAAATCTCACCCCTCTCCAAAAAAAGAAAAAAATACACAAAAAAGATACCACTGCACACATTCTAGAGTGGCTGAAGAGATTCACAGGAGGATATAGAATCCCTGGGTGTCTCATACACTGTAAGTAAGAATGATAAAACTGCTTTGGAAACAGTTTGACATGTTTTTAAACATTTTTAAACACACACTTACCATAAGAAGCAGCCCTTCTACTACTAAGTATTTACCCAAGAGAGAAAGAAATATATGTCCATAAAAGACTTACACCTGAGTGTTCATAGAAGCTTTATTTGTAATAGCCAAACACTGGAGACATCCCAAATAAGATTATAGGTAAACAAAATACAGTATACTTATTCCATTGGAAACTACTCAGCAATAAAAAGCAACAACCTCCTAATACATGCAACTTGGATGAATCTCAGAATAATTATTCCGAACAGAAGAAAGGCAAAATCTCATAGCTGCTCTACAATTCCATTTGTATGAGATTCTAGGAAATGCAACTAATCCATCCTGACAGAGAATAGATCATCGGCTGCTGGGACGAAGGTGGGGGGTGAGGGGAAGGATGGGGCAGGGGCATGAAAAAAACTTTTGAGATGAAAATGTTTGGTATCTTGATTATGACTACAGTTTCACAATGCATACCTGGGTCAAAATTCTTCAAATTGTACAATTTAAGTATGTGTAGTTTACTGCAAGTGAATTATATCTCAATATAGTAGAAAAAATAAAATTTAAATTGACATATAATTTAATCCACTGAAGCAAATTATAGTTTTATCCTGCAGCTTTATTTTCAATTTTTGAGCAAAGCTCAGATCATGAAATTAGCTCAAGAATAAGATTATTCATGAGTGTTATACATTCCTTGGGGTTACTTTTGGAATTCTTCCCGATTATGTAATATCATTCAGGATTCTAGCATGGTCAATGGCTGCTTAGAGAGGGCATGTGCTGTCTCAAAATTCCTATCACACTTTCTATAATAAAAATATCTGGTTAGAAAAATATCATTTGGAATGTCATTAGCAGGCTTTAAAAATAAATGCTAAAGGAAAAATACAAAAATAGGAAAAAATATAGGCACATTATAAGTTAAAAATTTTCAGAGAGAGTAGGTGCTAAAAGCAGAAATCTAACTAGAAGTTAACTGATTGCCATTTAATATTTGACATTGTTCTTAACTTGTGCATTAAGAGCCTTGTCTAAGGGCTGAAGATGATTTACACCTGGAAGATACTAGCTGAGTCCATTGATATTAAAATGAAAGAAAGATTATATTTAGGAATATGATAACATTTGTTGGATATGAATTGAACATAAAAAGTGGAAATTAATTCATAGAGTCTTTTTTTTTCCAAAAACTTGAGAGGCAACAGGTGGATAGATTCCATATTTCAGAACAACTGTCTTGACCGTGATAAATGCATGTGTGAAGTGCCATATTATTAAAACTCTTCTGTAGGGTAAATAACATTACATTGCACAAATTAGAGGCAACTTAATTTTCAAAATCTGGAATTTGGTGGGAAAAACAAATCATACTAACATCTAGGACATTTTACTGGGATCCAACCATTTATATATAATATCCTCTGCAAGTCATATCTGACATATGAGATCTTGAAGCAGCATTGGCTTCTTTACCAGAGGAATTGACTGCTGAGCTACCAAAGGAAAAATATTAAAACCCATAATGTGAATTACTAAGGTTTGCAACCAACTAATCACACACATACACACACCCCTCAATAGCACTAATAACTTCTTAACATAAATGAGATTTCCTTCAAGGTGAGATGTTGAGATAGATTAAAGTGCAGCAGTTATCTACTACAAAATGTGTTGCATTAAAAAACCACCTCAACATATAAGTTTTATTTAGCTTATGGCTTTGTGGATTTGTGGTTTAGACTGGCCTCAGGGGACCTGTTTTCTTAGAGGGGCTCACTACATGCTGGGCAGTTGGCGGGCTCTGGGATAGGGACCGGGGAGTGTCTGTACTCCATGACCTTCACCCTCTATCAGGCTACTTTGGACGTGTTCTCCTGATCATGGCAGAGACGCAAGTGTGAGGGAAGCCCTCACTGTGACATCTTCATTGATCTGAATGTGACAACAACCACCGAGTTTAGAAGCAGACCCTCCCCCAGTCAAGCCTCAGATGAGACCACAGCTCCAGGTGGTGCCTTGACTGTAGTCCTATGAGGCTCTCCATCAGATGAGCCAGAGTCCACACTGAGGGAGGACCAGGACCATGATGAGTGGTAACCAGGAAGGTGTCTTGAATTCTGAGACCTATACATCAACACACTGGAGCATCAAGTACCTCATGGCCCCCTTATTTTTCCAGAGAAAAGAAAAGAACACATCATTTTTAGTGATTTTTTAAATTTTCATGCTGTTTTTTCCAGGGCTTCATTTTTGTTAGTACGTTAATGTCTTAAATTGATTGGATTTTTTACCATCACTTCTGCCACTCTTGCCTTGGGTATCTGTCTTTACTCATTGCTTGTATGTTTGCTGATGCTGTGCTCATTGCCCTATACTGGGTTTTGTTTTATAAGTAAATAAACAAACAAATAATTTACTATTTACTGGCAACCTGATATATTTCCTTACCAGGTAGCCAGTAAATAGTCTGGATCTTTCAATTCTTCTGAACCCCTCATGCAGAACTGGGTTCAAGTTTATTCAAGTGTCCCTAGACACTGTCACACATAAAAGCATTCTATATTACTTAAAATAAAAGTAAAGTAAAAAAGGTAACCCAAAAGAAAATTGTTTTGTTTTGGGTTTGTTTTTCTTTTACTTTTCAATATCAAGGAACTGTCCCTCACAACTTAGATTTTATCCTTGGAGAATAGAGCAGACTTGTTTCTTCCTCCTGAAAATGTCAGTCCTGATATTTTGGGTCCTTACTAGCAATACCAAGAGTTCAACTCACCATTTCTCTCAAGAGACTAAAGACACCAAGTAAGTGAACATTCAGTGGCCAGCCCTGGTTCTCCAAAACTTTTAGGGTGGACCAATAGGCTTTTACTGCAGACTTTTGCTGCACATGAAATAAAAATAATGTTTAGCCTAGAATTTGAGCTATCATTACTTTGATAAATATGAAGATATATATTGAACTATTTTCCGGTGTCCTTTACAGGAAACATAGCATAAAAAAAAAAAATCCACTAAGGTTTCATGACCTTTCAAACCTGGGTTTCTAACCCCTGTTCTCCTGAAATATTGGAAACTGGGGACAAGGGGGTAGCTGATGCTCATGATTAGGGTTGGGTAGCAGGTTCAATAGTGTTCAATAACCGCAGCAACAGCAATCATAGCTGTGGCAATAGAAATGATCAATGACCTGCCTTCAGGCATAATGCCACTGATAATTGATCCTCTGGTCATCATTGAGGAAGGGTGTTGATTTCTGTTTTGTATAATATGCTCTTTTGAAGGTCACAATATTAAACTTTTACAATCTGTTTTGTGTGTATGTGTGTGTGATTTTAACATTAAGCATTTCATACTTCCAAATAATGCCAGCTTTTTAATCAGTTTTGATGGGAATCCTTTTTCTGCCATACCAAAAGATACAGGAAAAAGTAAAAAGTTGCTGTTTAGATTCATAAACCCTAATTGTAAGACTACAGCTAAAACATAGATCAGGGTTTGGGGCTTCACCATTTTCAATTTCCACTGGTATCAGCCCTTTACCAAGATTAATGATACTTATAAAACATTATCCTCGCTATTGCAAAATGTCCAAGTATTACTAAAATAAACCCTTCTCTTACCATTTATTGGGATTAATTTTACCATTCTTTCCTCCCTAATTACTTTTATAAGTTGCTTCCCTTGTTAATTTAATGAAGGGAGTCCTTTTGTTTAATACAGCTGAGTCAATGCAGTAAGAATTGGTCTCTATCTAATCAGTGTCTACTAGAAATAAACTAGAAGTAATATTGCTGTAAATTCTAGTGCAATACATTTCCACAGGCTTGAACTGTTTCTAAGTTTTCTTTTGTTTCTATTTTATGCAGAGTATATACAAAGTATATACAAAATATACAACAAATATACAACATAGTTGAAGAAATTTAATAGCAATGTCACAACTATGGCATAAACTATCAGAATTGTTATAAGTTTACTATGTTGTGCACCTGGAATTAACATAGTCATGTAGCTCTATTATACCTCAATTAAAAAAACATGTATGAAGAAAGGGGGTGGTGAAGGGATGGACTGGGAGTTTGGGATTGGCAGATGCAAACTATTATATAAAGAGTGGATAAACAACAATGTCCTACTGTATAGCACAGGGAGCTATGTTCAATATGCTGTAATAAACCATAATGGAAATGAATATTATATATATATATATATATATATATATATATATATATATATATATATATAACTGAATCACTTTGCTATTACAGAAACTAACACAACATTGTAAATCAACTATTTCAATTAAAAGAATGTAGACACTGGGAGGAAATGCATGCAAAATGCTAATGATGGTTTTCTCTGTGGGTGGGGTGAGGATGATGGGTGATTGTTAATTTTTACTTTGTGCTTTTATGTATTCCTACCTATCTACAATGAACATATATTGCTTGTAAAATTAGAAAGAAAACAATAAATGTCATTAAAATGAAAAAAACATCAAGTTTTAGAAGTCCAATATCAACTAATCCATAATGTAAAGTGAAGATCTCACTAATACTCTTCAATAGATATTTTTCTTAAGTTTATTAAAATTATTTACCTTGATCTATCTTTTAAAAAAAGAGTTGTTATAAGAGTCGGATGCATCTCATCTTTATATCTTTCACAGAAATGTTACTAAGAATGAAGTTCATTATGTCACAATACATCCACCTGTGAGCATCTCCCAGGAAAAATCTATGTAGTTCTAGGACCACAAAGCACCATATTCCTCCTGAACAACTGGCTTGCGTTTAACCTTATAGACACTATTAAATAAGTGGTCTGATCTGTCCAGAAGCTGAAAGACAAATCTAGTTCCAACTAATGCAGTTCTTCTCTTGCCTTGGCTACAGATTCAAACCACTTGTGAAATTCTTAAAAATCTCACATTCCAGTACGAGGTCCACACCTCACAGGACCAAGCAAATCAGACTTTAAGGATGAAGGGGTCTTGGAATCTGTATTTTTAAGCTACCTAAATTCTAATCTGCAACTGTGGTTGAGAAACACTGACACAGTATAACCCATTAACAGGAATGCATCTTAGTCACATACTTATGCCTGTTATGTATCTCCACTTTTGTTTTATCATCAGTTTTAACATGTTATCTTGCTATAGTTTATACATTCTTACAAGCTGCCTTACATAATTTTCAGAATCAAATAAACAATACTGTATGATTGATTTGAACAGAGAAGATTAGGCTCAAGAAGAAACTTGGCTTTGGATCTTGAGCTCAGAATACAGAACACAAAAATCTCTATGCTACCTTATCTGTCAATAAATTAATGTAGAAGATAAATAATTATATATTTATTTGAATTTTACGTTGTCAGTTTTTATGATGGGTAACATTTTTTAAAATCTAAAATATGAATATAAAATACCATAGGGTGCTTCTTAATAAAGACTGCACTTATACAATGTAACAAAATGGAATTAATCAAGATAAAAATACCTTACACTTAATAATTGATACAGATGCATCAAGAACTCAGAAAAGAATAGTCTCAATTATTAATTCTTCCCATTCAATATTTTTTTGATACTGTATAAAACCACAGATGTACTCGCTTTACCCCATATAGTAACAATAAGTCAAGAAAGCTGCAACTGACAGAATATAAAATTCATGAGGGCAGAATTTTGGTCTAAATTTTACTGAAATATCCCCAAAATCTAGAAGACTGATTGACACAGTAGTTATTCAATAAACATTTGTTATATCTGAGATGCATAAAATCCCTAGATGAGCAAACCTAAACACAATAAGTGATTCTTATTTTTTAATCCAGATATTCATAGATATATGCATACAAATATTTATGCTTAGTAACTTCCCTCGAGGTGCAGTGGTTAAGAATCTGCCTGCCAATGCAGGGGACATGGATTCAAGCCCTGGTGTGGGAAGATCCCACATGCCATGGAGCAACTAAGCCCACGAGCCACAACTACTGAGCCCATGAGCCACATCTACTGATCCCACATGCCACAACTACTGAAGCCCATGCGCCTAGAGCCTGTGCTCTGCAACAAGAGAAGCCACTGCAATGAGAAGCCCACACACTACAATGAAGAGTAGCCCCCACTGGCCACAACTAGAGAAAGCCCACGCACAGCAACGAAGACCCAACATAGCCAAAAATAAATATATAAATAAATTTATGAAAAAGAAATATATTTATGCTTAGATGTAACATAAATATAAGCATATAAATATTTATGCTCAGATATACATGTAAATATTAAAATCTAAAATATGTAACAAAAAATAAAATATGTAAAACCTAAGCATATAAATATTTATGCTTAGATGTAACATAAATATAAGTACCTACATGTATATACACACATAGACACACAGAATGAAAAATAATACTTATCCAAATTGGAAAGAAATGTAATAAATTTAAAAGTGAT
Source organism: Mesoplodon mirus (assembly GCF_964341445.2). NCBI lineage: Eukaryota > Metazoa > Chordata > Mammalia > Artiodactyla > Ziphiidae > Mesoplodon > Mesoplodon mirus. The sequence goes on along the minus strand of NC_138979.1, from coordinate 26,272,891 downwards.
TCATTATACAACATGGAGAAAACAGGGATAATGTATTTCTATCTTTTCATAAGTCTCAAAGTTACTATTCTGCTTTCAAATCATAGGGAAAAAATCCTATATGACAGAGTATGAATTGTGCTGCATAACTTATAATTTTACCATAAAGTGTATACTAGTAAAGGTAAAATAGTTGAAGACATATTCATCCACTGATGGTGTTTTTAAAACAATATTTGCATGAAAGGAGGTGGAGAAATAGTGAGATTCCATTTCAGACTAAAAGCCTATTTTATAGTCAACTGCCACTTCATAGAGTGGCCTGGTGTCGGAAAAGCAGAAAACATTTGGAGTTCATCACATTTCACCCCTTAATGGACCTGAAATGCCAAGTGATCTTGACTCTGTTCTTGGGAGGCTTCCAAAAGGACAATTTAGGCCAGTTTCACCTCTAGTGAAAATCTGCCCACATTTAACTCAACTGCTGAGCATGCTTTGGAGGACAGTTTCCAAAACAGAAAAAGAAACAAGAAAAAAAAAAAAAAAACAGAAATGAGACACTCTGAGTTCTTTTATTTTTGTAATTTTTAATTAACGGCTCCTTTATGGAAAACTTGGACGTTTAACTGTGTGTTACCCTTGTGTGTTTGATGCAGTTGCCCAGACACAAAATCTGAAAGCAGGAAAGCCTCACTTGGATGGGCTATCACCCCAAACACCTCAACCTCATCACAACTGTCTGTCACCTGAGTGCTTCAGGCATGTCCTCAGAGGGTCTAAAACTCTCATGAAAGCCTGCAGTATACAGTGAAGTGTCATGTTGGAGTGAAGGGCTAACTCTGCCTTTTGTCCTAAGTAAAGAACTGGGCAAAACCCTTTTCTTCTTGGTCAGATTGAATGAGTCAGTATGCAGACCTCATCAGTACTTCAGAGCTCATCCACAGACCACGTGAGAGAAACAGGGTCCAGACATAGAATGGAAAATGAAGAGGTAAAACTGTGTTTATTCTCAGTGATCATTATCCTTTATACATACACAATCCTTAGAAACCTACAAAACAACTATCAGAACTAATAAATAAAAATAGTATGGTGTCTGGTCAAGAAACAAAAGCAATTATATTTCTTACTATAGTAGCAAAACCATGGAAAAATAAATGCAGATATAAAGGGATTTTTTTAAAAAATCTGACTTAGGGTAGCATAAAAATCATGATACCTTATAAAACTAGCAAAAAATGAGTATAAAATAGCATAAAATAGCATAAGTAGCATAAAAATCATGTTACCTTATAAGAGTAAGCTTCTTTGTCTATAAAATTTGAATAGAAAGACTGCCTGCTTCTTGGATCGTTTTCAGGAGGCAAAGTTCTTGGTACAGTACCTCACATATATACTCAGAGTAAATATTAACTGTTATTAACATAATCACTTTTATTATGAAGTGATTTTGTCCTTTAAAATATCCTGGACAAGATGGTTAAAAACAGGTTGCACATTAATTTTTCAAGTGTATTTCAAGGACAGGGATTTTTTCCAAATAAAAGAATCTAGATTTTTATCTCAGTTACTTGTGCATGGACTCTACCAATTGTCCATTTCCTGATCCTTAGTTTATGTAACTTGTCCCAGAATGAATGCTCAGAATGTGTGTGATGGTGAACACAAAGTCTAAAATGCACACAATACAATGTATCTGTATTCTTCCTTTATTTAACTCCTATATGTCAATGAGAAAAATGTCAACACTACAATAGAAAAGTGGGCAAAGTATGAATGGAAGATACATATAAGAAAAAGCAAACAACAAGCAAACACATAAAAATATTGTATTGTTTTAATAATAAAAGATGCTAATTAAAACAGCAGTATAACATGATTTTTACTTGCAAACCAATGTGATTTAAAAGGGCAATATTCCATGTTAGGAAGGAAGCTGGAAAATAGGATCTTTATACTGATGACAAAGCTGCAAATTATTGCAAACTTTATGGATGGCAGTTGTCAATATAGATTGAAGCAATAAATATTTAAATCTTTGGACCCAGAAATACCATTAGGAATACATCCTAAAGCAATGATAAGAAATAAGTATAATGATTTACATTGAAAGAATTTTATCACATTTTATAACATGAATGGAAAATAAACAATAACCTAAATGTCTAAGAGTATGAAACTAGTCATATAAATAATGATAAAGTCAGAAAAGTGAGAATTCAGAAGACTATACAATATGTTTTAGCAAGGACAAGTATTCAAGTAATAATAATAGAGTGGAGTGTACAATCCTAGTTTTAAGGTCTGTACATAGGTGTTCATTCTATTAATGCTATCTCTGGATGGTGAAATTACAGGTTGCTTTCCTCTTCCTCATATGTCCAGCATTTTATAATAAACATACATTACTTTAATAATTGAAGAGCACATACATGCACATTTATTTCGAGAAATGGGTTACTATAGTAAGAATTTTGCAGGCTTGGGAATTCTGTCTCAAGCATAACAATTATTTTCATATTTGAAATTTCTATAGCATTCATCTTGCATTAAATCCATATTGGGGAAGATGGTTAAGAAGACCAATATCTCTAGCTTACATCTAACTGGGGAGAGTAAGCGGTTTCCCTATGGCACAGAGCACTATATGAAAATGGAAGGTGCTTTGCTAGCCTGAGGGAGTGCTTACTAGCTGGCCAAATCATTAATTAGACCAACAGTTTCTACGGAGAGGCAGAAAATCAGAGGCAGAGGGAAACATAGCATTCGCACAAATGGCCTTCGGTCGTAAACTGGATATGCATTAGTTTCATGAGTCAACAGTTCAGTCTAGTTCTACTAAAACTTTCAGTGTCCCCAAAATTAACATCCTGGCACTGAGGATCTGATAAGGATAAAGAACTGTGTTCCTGGTGTGTTCACTGAATTTCACAGGATACCTCTAGTAACATAGAAGGAGAGACCAATAATAACAAATGTGCTTATGGATGATTTGAATACTTCATATATATTTATACATCATATATATAGTTATAATATGTATGTTGCTTATTTTAAAAATGTTGATATTTTTAAGAAAACTGTGTACCATCACAAAATCAGACAGTGCTTTTTTTGGCAAGTGATAGGTGTTAGAACTCATCACCTCTTAATTTCCTTGTGTAAGGATAATTGTGCTTATAGAACAGTGGTAAGAATTAAATACAATTACATTCATGTAAAGCTGTTATAGCACAATGTCTTTCAACCAATTTTACAAGAATAACAACTCCTTTGAAGTCATTTAATTGGAATTTTATAACATTAAATTATACTTTCCAATCTTTAAAATTTCCCATTAAATATAATGAGAATTATCCTCCTGCAAAATTTGAGTCTCAATTCTACCATACTGGTAGAAGAATGGATTTCCATAAGCTAAGGAAGGATGACTCCATATGTTTATTAAGGGTGGAGATCTCCCCCCCACCACCTCTTTCTCTCTGTCTGTCTCTCTCTCTCTCTCTCTCACACACACAAGCACACACACACATACAGTGGGCAGTAATATCCACAACACCCTTAAGATATTATAAAGTCTTTGTGAGTACTTTTGTTATAAGCATGAAGTAGCGTATTGGCAGATACCGTGATTCATACAGTATGAATCTTTATTGACATAAATCTTCGTCTGGAATTCTTTGAATGTATCTAACATAGATTGAAATAGCACATAAATTGATCATTTTGTTTTCAGATTTTGGTCTTAAATTTGAATGCCTAAGAGAAAAGGGACCATTTATATGGTTTTATCACATATAGTTTCTGATTTTTGTCATGTATAAATAATCATGCAAAAGCTTTTAAAATTCAATAAACCAGGAAGCATTTGTTAAACATCTGTTGCAGCAGTTTTCAAACTTCGGCAAGCATTATATTTATGAGTGGAATTTATTCAAAATACAAGAACCAATCTACTATTTTAGACGCCTGCTGTAGCAACTGGTACAGGACGTTAAGAGCGCTGTCTACTGTATCTCACAATGTCCCCACTATATTTTCCATAAGAAAGATATGTTTCAAAATTAACTGTCAAAAATTTTTATTTTGCTTCATGAACAGGTAATTTTTCTCCCTCTACAAGTAGTGATCCTTAAGCATGACCTACATTTTGCTAAAAAGGAAATCAGCAGTATCCTTTCATATTGTTTTCAGTCTTGATATAAAGCACTGATGCAATCCTGAATCCATTTCTCCAAGACAATAGCTCAGATGAGCTGATGGAGAAGCAAGGGACTTGCCTTATTTGGGATAATACTGCTTGCCCATCCACGGTAGGATGCAGGAGGTGGGGGAAAAGAGAAGGCTGATGGACCAGCATACACACCTGAGTTTCAGCCTTCATTAACACAAATCAGGCAAGTCCCCTTATGGAACCCTGTACATCATATTGCAATACATTTGAATGAGAGACCTTTTATCCAACATAAAATTATCATTCTACCTAAGTAGAAAAATTCAAAGTTCCATTTAATAACAAGGCATGAAATATGATAATTTCTTAGAGAAATTTATGGTGCATTTTTATTATTATGACTTTTGCAGCCTACCAGTGGTCTTTGATTCATGAGCCAATTGCAAATGCGGAAAAGAAAGTTGCCATTGTTTCCAATGGCAGTGAATGGTATTATATCTAACAATTAAATAGCAGAATCAAGTGCCATGAGAAAAAGAAATAGCTATTACTAGTTCCCAAAATTCTTTGTATGTCTCTGCATCATGAACAAATAACTGAGAGGAGTATAATTTTGCCACAAAGCTAATTGCAGGTCAGTAAGGGCTACACCTTTACTGTCTGTCTTAATGCACTGGCTTACACATGATAAATGCTAATTTGGCTGCTTGAATAGAAGATTTCTGTTTTGAGTTGTTTCTATTTTGACCAAGAAGCACTTATTCTAAATCTACAGCTATATAATAATAACAATTTGTTAATGATATATTTTTGGATGAAGTAGATTTTAGACAAAAGGAATGCCATACTTCTCAAAATATGTAGAGTAATAAAGTTTAATTCTTTCTGAAAAAGACACTATATCCAACCCAGTGCACTAGTTTTTATTCTACTGTATAAATGACCTCATAAAATCTCCTTGGTAGTTCAGGTCAGGTTATTTACATAGCATCCTTTGATCCTTATCAGTCTTTGCAATTTCTTCCTAATATCATCACTGATGTGAAATTAGATGGCCTGCATTCCATTTCTTTAAGACAGTCAGCACATGATATAAATTCTAGGAACTAAATCTTTTGTCTCTCTACATGTGTCACCTTATAGGAGGAAGAGTGTGATTGCGTGTGTGTGTGTCTGTTTGTGTGTGTGTTAGAGAGGGAGAATGGGGGAGAAATCATTCGCTTTAGAAATGACTTTTAACTTGAAAAACTGTGGAACTTAATACATATTCAATTCACTTTTCCACTAACACAGTCTTCAAAAGCAAATTTAAGAGTTTACTACAGTTCATGACTTGATCTGGAGGCTCCTTCCAGGTTTCTCTAACACTGGGCACCTACTTTCCTTTCATTCATGACCTTGTTGAAAATTCATTGGTGAATTGTCTGAAATACAGAACCAAAATATTCCCTACAGGTTTGATACAGAAAAGAGAAGGCATAGAATAGCAGCACATCCTTGTCCTCTCTTCCGCTTTTTCTTCTTTTTTCTTTCATATAAAAACACTTGTCACCTTAAGCAAAGCAAGACTTTTGCAATAAGCAAATAAGTTTTGGAGTCTTAATATAATGATCCAAAATCTTACTGAATGTGCATCAGGTGGAGTCAGCATTGGTGGTTTTTTATCACATAAATTATCTCCCTACACACACTGTAAAACAGGTTCAATATTATTTAACCTAATTTTATTTCTTCATATCACAGGACACTTCAGTGCTCCTAGTAAGTTGCTGTGTAATGTCTTCTTATTTAGCTATTCTTTCTTTTTTTTGCCTGTGTTGGGTCTTCGTTGCTGCACGCGGGCTTTCTCTAGTTGTGGAGAATGCAGGTTACTCTTTGTTGCGGTGTGTGGGCTTCTCATTGCGGTGGCTCCTCTTGCAGAGCACAGGCTCTAGGCATGTGGGCCTCAGTAGTTGTGGCACGTGGGCTCAGTAGTTGTGGCACATGGGCTTAGTTGTTCCACGGTATGTGGGATCCTCCCAGACCAGAGCTCAAACCCATGTCCCCTGCATTGGCAGGTGGATTCTTAACCATTGCACCTCCAGGGAAGCCCTAGCTATTTTTTTTTATTTTGAAGAGCTTTGCTCTTTCTAAGTTGATATCCAGAGACAGATAAGAAACCAAAACCCACCTACAATTAAAATATTTAATAGCAATTTCAAATATTTCTTTCTTGATTTCTATTTCATGAACATTTTTCAAACAGTTATTGGATTAAAAGACTATGTATTCATATATTTTTTCCAGGCCTATTTAATTTTAGAAGTTAAAAGTAAAATCAAACAACACAGATACAAATCCCTCTAGCTATAAATTCCCCATCTTATTTGCTCTAGAGCATTTAAACTGCTACTCTTATACTCTGCCTTGGGTGTTTTTCATACTTTACTCACTTTAAATGGTTGATTATATGTTAAATTCTTTGCCAAATTTATCTTTATTGTCGATGTTGCTGTATCATATTTGATGAATGCAATGCTAAAATTTTATTGAGAGATTTATTGTTGGGTATGATTTATAATAGTTTATTTGTTAAGTGTAAATATTTTTTGTAAATTCTTATGAAAATAGTAAGAAAATATTTAAATAATGAATAATATTCTAAAGCACTTCCAAATGTAATAATATTGGGGAGATAAAAATGAGAAATTAAATAAGCATATTTTCTCTATGCTTTGTCCTAAAGGAGAAGTCTGTGAATGAGATTGATTTTTTCTTTAACTCAGAGGATATCCTATGAGAGATAACATGACATTAAAAATGATTGATAAGCTTATCTCAAAAAGTTGAAGTGGAAGATAATTTCAAATGCTCCATGGAATTGGAATGGATTATGAATTGTGTCTACTCTAATGGACTCAGTTCTCTACTTGGATATTGAAAGAGCTTTGCAACTCCTACGTGATCTAAAATGAGGATGACCAAATATTTTGCCTTTTAAAATAAGACTCTTTGGGGTTAAAAAGGAAGACACTTAATAATTATACTAAGATACTAACCATCAGTGCAGATTGTCTCAGATAATCTGAGACATCTACATACATCCCTCCAGCTGGAGAACATGTATTTCTTTGGAGGTAAATTACAATAATCCAAATAAAATGTTTAGTTAAGATGAAGTAAAGAAAATACAAGGAACCCAAAATAACCAAAACATACTGGAAAAGGAAATTAAGTTGAAGGACTCATTTTCTGATTTCAAACAAACTATAGCAGTTAAGAAGGTATGGTTCTGACCTAAGGATATCCATAGACACGAATGGAATAGATTCAAGAGTCCATGAATAAATCTTTACATTTACGGTTAATTTTGACAAGGGAGCCAAGACAACTCAAAAGGAAAACAAGAGTCTTTTCCACAAACGGTGCTGGAAAAAATGGATATCCACGTGTAAAATAATGAAGTTGGACCCTTGCCTCATACCATACTAAAAAAATTGACTCAAAATGAATAAAATACCTAAATGTAAGAGCTGAAGTATAAAACTCTTAAGAAAAAACATAGAGGTAAATTTTTGTGACTTTGGATTAGTCAAGGGTTTCTTAGATAGGACACCAACAGCACAAGCAACAAAAGAAAAGTAGGTTAGATTTCACAATAATTAACAATGCTTGTGCATCAAAAAACACTATCAAAAAAGTGAAAAGACAACTCACAGAATGGGACAAAATACGAATAAATCCCAGAATATACAACTCTTACAACTTAACAGTAAAAAGACAAATAACCCAATTTTTTTAAATGGACAAAAGATTTGAAAATACATTTTTCAAAGTAAATATACAAATGACCAATAAACATCTGAAAAAAATACTTTGTTGGGGAAATGCAAATCAAAACCACAATGAGCTACTACTTCACATTCACTATATAATAAGTAAAAAAGACAGTAACAAATGTTACCAGGTATGTTAAGAAATTGAAACGTCATACCTTGCTGGTGGGGATGTAAAATGGTCCTGTCATTTCAGAAAACAGCTTTCCAGTTCTTCAAAACGTTAAACACAGAGTCACCATATGACCCAGCAATTCCACCCCTGAGTACATATCCAACAGAACTGAAAACACATGTCTACACAAAACTTTGTACATGAATATTCAAAACAGCATTATTCATTATAGCAAAATAGTACAAACAACCCAAATCTCTATCAAGTGATGAATAAATAAAACAAATGTGAAGATTTTTTTAAAAATGAAGCTAAAAAGTATGCAGTTTGAAGAGTAACAACAACAACTATGACAGTGTCAGGTACCTTTTGCCTACCTACCCAAGCCAGGCATCAAACTAAAAACTCAGCATATTTCCACCGGGTAATAAACTTTCCTCTAATACAGAACTACCAAATATAACTTCCTATCTGTTGCTTTAACTTTAAAAAACTATTTGAATTTTATATTTTCATTCTTTTAAAATAAATTCTTTTCACCCTTTTCTACCACAAAGCTATCAGGATCCTCTGTAGTTTTACTCTAATAGATTTAATGGTTTTTTTAAGTACAGGTTTTAATCCCAAATTATTGTTAGAGGTTTAAGGCTGAGTTATCAATTCCTTTTACTGACCTCTTCATCCTCCCCCTATTAATAAGCTCTCCACTTAAAATTAACTTTATGATAATAATTAATAATATATAATAATAATGATAATACACTGAGTACAAAACTTAAAATCCCATAATTATAACATTTTTCCTCCTTCCCTACCCCATGGCTATATTTTGCATTATGTTTGTTTGTTTGTTTGTTTTCATTTTCTTTGTTTTTTGCTTAGTGAAAGTATTGGATTTATTTAGGTGCATATTTATCCTATATTGAATCCTATATTCAATTAATGTGATTGGAAAAGTCTATTCTATTCTTTAAAAAAACATATAATTGGATTCCTAATTCATTCCTTATATGAAAATAAATTCCAGGAGAATCAAATAGTAAACTTCTATTTTTATTTTTATTTGTTTTTAGTAAATTTATTTATTTATTTTTGGCTGCATTGGGCCTTTGCTGTGGTGCATGGGCTTCTCATTGTGGTGGCTTCTCTTGTTGCGGAGCACAGGCTCTAGGCACACGGGATTCAGTAGTTGTGGCACACAGGCTCAGTAGTTGTGGCACACGGGCTTAGTTGCTCCACAGCATGAGGGATCTTGCTGGGCTCAAACCCGTGTCCCCTGCATTGGCAGGAGGATTCTTAACCACTGCACCACTAGGGAAGTCCTCAAATAGTAAACTTTTAAAAATAAACCCACAAAAGTTTTAGAAGAAAATGTGGAACCATTTATCTATAAACATGCAGTGGAGAAGTGCTTTCTCAGCTGGACATAAATACACATGCCATAGACAAAATATATTACTTAAATTATACAAACAGGTTAACTTTAAAATATCATAAAGTCATAAGAGAAACACAAATTGCAAAAAAATGCAATATAATTTTTAGGCAAAGAGCTAATTAAAACAGTAGAAAATGGGCCATGGACATAATCAAAATGTCACAAAAATATCTATACGATTGGATTTTGCAGAAAATCATGAAATTTCCACTGTTCATTATGCTTAAAACAATAGGGTAGGACAGTGAAGATTTTCAAGCTACAGAAGAAAGTATAAAGTTTTGTCTATTTTTTTTTTACCATTCTCTGCCACAGCCAGAGACACAGTGGGGTTTGCGGATTCTCCTTGCAGAGTTCACTTCCTCCTACTTCCTCATTTTTACTGCAAAGCGGTCTACCATCTGAAGCAGACCAGGCTACGGAATCTGGTGTAGGTTAATATCGGTGCAAATGATGATGCAGGTTCTGCATCATTTTGTTTGCACTTCAGTTATCAAAAAACCAATAGAGGCACAAAGCACACACACCAATCAAAAGCAGTCAGAGGTAAATGGATTCAGCTGTCCAGGGCTTTTCAACCTCCTCAGGGATGCACACCCCAAATTATGACCCTCATGGGAGGAACTCTCAGGCTCAGGGAGTGTGGAATCTTGGTCTTGCTGCCCTTTAAGCAATTAGGTCTGTGCAGAGGCCACGTCCAAACCAAAAAGTCTGCTTACTGTAATTAAGAGTGTTTTTTTCGAGTCACGATGTGTTCCTCCCTGTGGTATGAGGCCTTCAGCAGGCTTGGCCCTGACCTGGGCACCATCCTCACCTGCCTTGTGTGTCAGCAGTGGTCCACGGAGACTGCAGAGGCCAGAGTGCCTGCCACGGAGGAACAGGAGTGAGTGGGATCCATGGGACCAGCGTAGCCCATGATGGAGCCTGACAGGCACCTTGTCTTCCAAGAGGGAAAACTTCAAAGGGAGCGCCTTCCATGCCTGTGTGCAGAAATGGTCACCTCCCCTTCTAGACCAGAAGGACTTGTTTTTTATCTCTCCCTGAACAGAGGAGGGAAATTAAATCTCATTCCTTGTGAGCACATAGCAGTTCTTTTCTCAGCATAGGTGTTAAATCTTTGCAGGTTGAATAGTGGACATTCGGAGCATTAACTCCACCAAGAGCCACTGGGTCTCAGTTTCTGGCCTGTATTATAATTTTCTTGTGGACATAACTGCCACTCAAAACCTTCTTTATTACATTGACACATTCTAAGCAAAAAATTTTAACACAGAAGCTGACTAGAAATATGGCTTCAATTTAGGATATTCTCGTGGCTGCATATGATTTGGCAGGCCTGATAATGAACAATTAAAGAAAATCATGAGTATTTTCTGGAAGAAGTATCAAGATGCTATCCTAGCCATTTTCTAGATCCTTCGGATTAATGAATATCTACAGCTTCTAACCACTAGATTTATAAAAGAGAGTATGAGTATGAACTATGGATTCCTATTGTTTATTCCTAAATCAATACCCATAAAGCATTGAAATAGTTGGCACATTTTGCTGCCCTTGAATTGACAATGTTGTTCACAGCTCTGTAAAAACATGGCACTTTTTGACATTTGTAGAAATAGCAATTACCCATACTAAGGAACACAGAAAAGCCCCAGTCAGCCTGTCTGACTTTAAAAGTGTCCAGTGACATGATCAAAATTGCTTCAGAAACACAGTTACTTAAGTGAATAACTATTAAAGTAACGAACCCTGGGAGGAGAATCCATCTTTACTGAACCAAGTAGGAGTTAAACACAAGGCCGGCATCATTGCAACAAAGCAGAGCATATGTTTACCTTAAAACAAGACAAAACAAACAAAAATGAAGGTTTTCAGGGCTTCCCTGGTGGCGCAGTGGTTGAGAGTCCGCCCGCTGATGCAGAGGACACGGGTTCGTGCCCCGGTCCGGGAGGATCCCGCATGCCACGGAGCGGCTGGGCCCATGAGCCATGGCCGCTGAGCCTGCGCGTCTGGAGCCTGTGCTCCGCAACGGGAGAGGCCACAACAGTGAAAGGCCCGCGTACCGCTAAAAAAAAAAAAAAAAAAAAAAAGAAGGTTTTCAGCATTTTACCTTATTTCTCCATTTTGTCCCTTCCTGAGACAAAATTTAACATGAAGAAAGCAACCACATAGCTGGGGAAACAAATATGACATGTTTCATCCTCAAGGCCTGGTCTGATCCTCTGCGGTAGAGTTGCTGTCAATTAATGTAGATGCTTGGAGCCCAGAGGTTGTTACCCAAGTGATAAAAATACCTGCCCGAGCCCCATAGTTCAAGCTCTGCTGCCAACGTACAAGGCAGTTCTGGCCATTTCACTTACCCGTTCTCTAATCTACTCTCCTAATCTGCAGAAAGGATCTAGATATTCCCCTCTAATTCATTCTTCTAGTCTTAAAAAGGGATTAAAATCCTCCTCAACCTTACAGGTATATGGCTCAACTTTAAAGAAAACAAAAGAAATTAAGATAAAAATCACTGCTATACCAACACCTTGACTGCTATCACTTTTAAGTCCCGATAGACCCAGTAGTTTTGAAAACAGATGGTAATTAGATATTTAAAGGGCTTCAGAATATGCTATCAATACTTTGTACCCTAATATGTTTACCTTCTGCCCTCTCTGTGTGTGTCTGTCTGCCTGTCTCTCTCTCTCTCTCTCTCTCAGCAAATTCTAACTGTGAGGCTCACACCTGCTTTATCAGCCTCTGCAGGGGGTTCACCAAGAGAGACCTTCCCAATAAATCCTACAGAGACAGGGCTTTGCCTCACAGCCTGTTCGTTGGGGACCCCAACCTCACACAGGATTTACCCCTAAGAAGGTGATAAGGTCACTTCCCATGACAGGTAGATTCTTAAGCAGCACTGTGTCAGCAAAGATCAGTGGGGAAATGAGTTGGGGATAAACAACAAATGTCTGACATTTTTCTAAAACCTAGTTGGCTTTATTCCTGACAAAGTTAAACCTCACTGCCTTAAAAAAGCAAACTTTAATCACAATATTAAAGACATTTAGTGACGAGTAATGGTCATCAGGTCTTGTGAGAACTATTGTAATCATAGGGCAGGTCTGGAAACCTTGCAGAGATTTATTGTTATTACTGCTCTAAGTCATAATCCATTTTATATAGTTGGAAATATAATCCCACTTTTGACAGATGGAGTAACAAAGGTACACTGTTTGGGTGATTTGTCAAGGGGTCTGTGTAGGATCAGAGGGTATCAAGATCACAGGTAAACCTAGAGTTGCTCACCTGTGTACCTGTGCTGTCTAATAAGGCAGCCACTACCTGGTGAGCTCTAGAAACGTGGCCGGTCCAAACTGAATGTGATCCTAAGTATAAAATACACATTGGATTTTGAAGATTTAGTGCAAATATTAGAAAGTAAGATATCTCAGAAGGTTTTTTGGCCATTTGTTGAAATGCTCTATTTTGGATATATTGGGTTAAATAAACTTTATCATTAAAACTCATTTCATCCATTTGTCTTTTTCCCTTTCTTTCATGTGGCTAATAGAAAATTTAAAATTACATATGTGGCTTTCCTTTGCAGCTTGTATTTTTTCTGGAGGAAGGTGCTGTGTTATATGTTTATCTCGTATGCTCTAAGAAATTTTACCTCCTGTTCAACACACACACACACACACACACACACACACTCCTCTTCAGAATTAGTCATCAAGAGAAAATTATACATATTTTGTTTCTTCTTCAGGCTGAAATGTCAGGTGCCAAATCCCTGGTGTATTTAATTTGTCTACAATTAGAATTGAAATGTTCCTTTTAATCACAACCAAAAAGACATCTTTGTAATCGGTTACCTCAATTACCATTGTTAGGATGATGTAATTTGGCATGAACTCATGAAATTAAGATTTAGCACCTTCAAATCTTTCCCCGTTGAAAGAAACAAATACAATGAATAAATCAAATAACCCCCAAATTCTACATTTAACAAAAAGTCCAAACCTACTGTTTTTCCCCATTATTGAATTAATGTCTGTAGTGACGGTAGCAAGAAGGATAAAACAATAATTTAAGTTTGAGATTTCACCTTTCTTTAACTGATGGAAGCAAGTACTGGATTTATGTAATATGATGAAAGTATAAGACAAAAAGAAAATGAAACAAAACAAAATAAAATATAAAATATGCCAAAAGGCAGTTGAATTGCCTTAACCTCTGATAATCAAGTAACTGGAATATTTGAGTTGCTATCTGATTACATTTAAGGATTTAAATTTGAATTCCTGATGCTCGCAGAATACATTTTCCTGCCATCTTTCACGTCACCAGCATTCTGAGAGCTGAGCTGGCAACTGGCTGAGTACGGTGCCTGGTTTAATAATAGCTGGATTTGTCAAAGAAGATGGCTCATTCACTCTCACAGGCTGATGAAGTTGATTTAATTTAGCTCCCTAAATTGCCTCATATTGTGAATTTCAATATGCATGTGTAAGGGCTTCCTTCCTAGTGAATTTTTCTGTAGAAATCATTGTTGCCATTGGATTTGGGGGTATATTCTCTTCATTTTTCATTCTCAAAGGTGCTGAATTTGTGCTCACTTAAAATTACATGATTAATGACACTGTTAGCACCATGATAAAATTTGAAAAGAATAAGCACAAACCACTTAACTAAAACAAATAAGACTTTTTTTGGTTAATTAACAGTGACATATTAAGGTCATTGGCTGCCCAGTTGCCAAGTCACCCTTTATTTCCATCTGACTTAAAATTCTTTTTACCTGTTTCATTTATTATTAAGGAAATTAAACACACACACATATACATATATTTTTTTCTTTTTTTGAGAACTCATAATTTGAGATTTATGTACACTAAGTTAATAATGTACTTATACAGTCATTATGACAATAAAATTTAAAAGTGACAACATTCCCTTTCCTCATAAAAATATAATTCCATGTCATATCAAAAGACATTTTATTTGTTCATAAAAATTGCAGTTAGTTTCCTATTCTAGATCCCCAGAATCTTGACAAAGATCCTGAAGGAGGTGGAGGCATGCCCCTGAAGGGACACATTCTTTATTAAAAATTTTTTATTTGTTTAGTTGATTTACAAGGTTGTGTTAGTTTCAAGTGTACAGCAAAGTGATCCAGATATAGATAGATAGATAGATAGATAGATAGATAGATAGATAGATAGATTCTTTTTAAGATTCTTTTCTATGATAGGTTATTACAAGATATTGATTATAGCTTCCTGTGCTATACAGTAGGTCCTTGTTAGTTATCTATTTTATATATAGTAGCGTATATCTGTTAAGGGGCATATTCTAATCAACTATATGTTCTTTCCCTATGAATTTGCTGGGAATGAAAAAAATCAAGCAAAAATAATTTGAAGGAAGTATGCTACTATCTTATTAAGTCAACAGAAACAACCTGGACACGTGCATTCCTTTGCATGTATAATTCTGTTGCCCTCATTGCAGGAAGTAATTTTGGAATATTGGGGAAGAGCAAAATTTGACACATATGCTCTGTGATCGGTCACTGGTTGAGGTGAGAACGCATTGTGTGCGTTAATTGTCCTGCAGATCCCTGGGCAGATATACAAGGCTAATCACAGAACTTCAGATTACAGAGAGTTCACTTTAGTGATTTTGCATCTAATCTTTCTTTGCTTTTACCAGTATTCAACAAAGATATATTTCATTGCTATTCGTTTTGAACTTTCATAGGCACTGGGATCCTGCTTGCATCCATGAATTATCCAAATGGCAAGCGACTCAGATTCTTGCTGTATGCAACCCTTGCCTTTTTCTGTAATGTTCCACATAACATTTTTTTACTTAACACATTTGACTCAAAACAAGTACAATTACAATCTGATGCAAACACTCTTTTTATGACTAGATTATGTATCGGTTATTTGATTTATTCAACAGACGCAGACTGGGCCAGATATACTGTGGTTCAGAAGCAGAAGGTGGTCTGAGGCTGACACCCAGAATCTGGATAATGTGCCATTTCATTAAATGGACTAATATATTTTTTCCTTCTTCTTTCACACTTAATAAAAAAGTCAAATTCAGTAGGATATAACTGAATCAAACATATAGTTATCTAACAGGTGTGTTCTTTTGGGGTAGCCTAATATTACAAAGTAAAGCTCACTGTATTGTTTATGAAATTCTAATTCCATCTAGAGCTTTCCAAGTATGTTCAGGAAAAAGTCATGTTTTCCTACCTAAATTATTAGGAAAATTTAGGACAAGGAAAATGATGTATCATATCTTTACCTCATGCATGAAAACTTTGACCACTACATGGATACATGTTTAATAATGTCTGTTCGAAATCAAAGCTATTATTCAAACAAGCTATTCAATGAGTTGAAACTTATTCTGCTTTCATATTGTAAAATATCTTTCCATTGGTCCTTATCTTTTAAAGAAATGGTAACCATATTGATCTTCACAATGTTTATCTTTTAAAGAAAAATATTTTAAAGAAAATTGTCTTTCTTCATTATCCCATCATAGGTTTGCAAAAGATTCTAAATAAATCTTCATGTAGTAGTTTTCCACTTTATCCACCCCCCCCACAACTCAGCTTTTGAATTTTTAAATTCATGGGTGATCAGAAGAAAACTAAAATCTCATTTTTTATTTGTTTACAATTAAATCATCCAAATGTATTTTTAGGAGAGCTATTTGATGTTCAGAAAACCTCATAAGCCCCTTATAATGTTTTTCTTTGAAGAAGGAAGTTGGCTTTTGCCAAGGATAAACAAAATTCAAACCCCAATATCTTTCAAGTTCAGCTGGAAAGACTCAAAACAATATTGTGATAAATTATTTTTTGAAAAGATATTTATTTACCCTTCATATAGAAATGACTCTACAGTAGGATACTTGGGTATTTTCTTTCAAATGGAGAACGCGTCATGTGCATCCTTTTAAATTAATTTTCAGAAAGATATGAAGTCTAGAAAAGGAAAATAGAAAGAAATAGGATGCAGGGTGGTTTTCAAACATTAAAAGACAAAATCTCTTATTTCATTGTGCCAAATATCCATTTCTGCTTCATTTTTACTTCTCTCTGTTTCTGCATGTTCTGTGTCTACCAGGCTCAAACCCAGAAGCACTGAAGCAGACACAAGTAAGGACCTGAAAAAATCCTCCTCCTATCCCAGTCTCAGTTTTGTTTTAACATGATCTAATGGAAAACATGCAAGACCAAGATATTAGTGGAATCCTAACACTAGTTATCTTATATTAATCAATTTTCAGTTATTTTTACTTATTCATTCCTTTTTGAGGCCAAATTCATATACTGTAAAATTCACCCTTTTAATCATATGAAACAGTGGATTTTAATATATTCACCAAGTTGTGCAATCACCACCACTGTCAAATTCCAGATCATTTTCATCACCTGAAAAAAGAAACAACAAGCCCACTGGCAGTTAGTCAAGGCCTGTTCACCTTCCTTCCCAGTACCAGGCAATCAATAATATTTTTTCTATCTTCATAGATTTGCCTACTCTGGATATTTCATAAAAATGGAATCAAACAATGCATAACTATTGTCCAGCTTTTTTCACTTAGCGTAACATTTTCAAGGCTCATCCATGTTGTAGCTTGTATGGGTACTTCATTCCTTTTTATGGTTACATAATATTCCATCATATTGACACACCACCTTCTGATTTTCCATTCAGCCACTGATGAATGCTAGTGTTGTTTTTACTCTTTGGTGATTATGAATAATGCTGCAATGGCCGTGTTTGTACACGTTTTTGTGTGGACTTATGTTTTCAATTCTGTGGGTTAAGTCATATGACAACTCTGTTTACTATTTTGTTAAATAGACACAATATTTTCCAGTACAGTTACTACTCCAGGATTTTAATGCACTGTAGCAATTTTATATCCTTCTAAATATCAATGCCAAATTTTGTCCATATATTTGTTAAGCAAAATTATCATATTAAATTCTTCAAAGCCTTTCTTCCATCTTTTAAAATGTCACTGATATCAGCAATTTTTAAAGGTAAGAATTTTCTTGAATTAGATTAGATTGTAAAAATTATCTTTATTTTCTGGGACAGTAGTTGGGTGAGGGTGAGTCTTAGTGACTATGTCATTTGTATTTATTGTCTATCAAATACTGTGAATTTTTATCCCCAACAAATGATGCCTTTAGAAATATACACACTTTTGCAAAAGTATCTTCTTGGCAACAATTGCAAAGTGAATTATTTCGCTATAATCATTCATTCAGGATAAACCAATAAAAAATTCAGCCCATTTTCCATAATGAGCACAATTGATGAAGACCATAAAAAAGTATGTGTCAAAAAATAAGCATTGTGTCATTGACACCAATGTGAAATAGCATATAACTAATGAAATGAGTGACATGAAACTAATGAAATATCAAGGAGAATTAATACGATGCCCTTCCTATTTCTAAAAGCATTTAGGGAAAAAAGGCCCCAACTCTAATGGATTGTACAGGGTGATTATCTTCAGCTTGTAATTCTAAAACAATCATTGATCATGTGCAAGAAATTTGCTAAAAGCCTTCCTTTACTGAAGTTAAGAACCTCCCTGCCTGCAGTGACTTTGAAATAGGTGACATGTCAGCTGCCAGTTATGCTAATTTCAGAGCAGAAACCAACCAGTGTGTATTACTGAGCTGCCTTCTGATGTTAGTTCCACATTGCATTGGCAATTTTTCAGCCTTTGTTCTGATTTCTGATTTAATGAGAAACATTAAGACTGCCTCTGTCTCTCTCTTTTTCTCTCTCTCTCTCTGTCAGTCCCCCCCCATGCATCTCTCTGTCAGTCTCTTTGTTTATCTATCTATCTATCTATCTATCTATCATCTACCTATCATTTATCTATATCTCTGTTTCTTTCTCTCTCCAAGTCTTTCTCCATAACGTCATTATGAAATTAATGTATTAATCTCTCAAAAGAAATTGCCATTCCTGACAGTTTCATACCTGTTCTTTTATAAAAACTATTTTCGCATCATTTTTCTATAAGAATGACTACATCGGATAAGTGAGTTTACAGGTTGAAAAAAAGCAGAATATGGTTTGAAGTAGACTATGCTTTAGGAATCTAACCAGGCTCTTAAATGCAAAAAAAAAAAAAATGTCTTTGGCTCCTTATTTATATGAAGACCAAACTGATTTTCTTGCTTCTATATTTTTTAATAAAAATTTACAGCACTTTTATTACAATCATGAACTCTTCTAATTAAAAGCAGTTTTATTTATCTTCACTTGGGAAAGCATCTATCACCTATTTACCCACCTATTTTAACCTTTCTTCTTTTTTTTATTTTTGTACATATTTTAGTTTTGCACAGAAAATACCAATATTGTTTTTGTGTCTGAGTAGTGTGTTTGTGACCAATCTGCACATAAGTTGAGTTAATTTCCTCTTTGCAGTTTCTGTATCACTTCCAGCTTCTCTACTTCTATATTGGGATAGGTTTCAACAGGAACCGATAACTGAGATTATGAAACAGTAATAGATTGATTAGCAACTCTCTGCTAATAATAATACTAATAACCTAGTAATCTCAGGGGAATACAAGGAAGCTATTGATATTGTTCATTGCTGAGAAATTAGTGTCACCATTAACAAAATAATGACACATGAAACGGTTAGCTGACCTGGGGCAAGGGTGTGATGAGTTTAAGTTCAGATGTCTGTAGTCATTGCCATACATGGAAATGTTTCTTTATGGACGCTTTCCCAATAAACACATGGGTAACTCAGACAAAGTCATATCTCTTCAGGGTCAGCTCAGCCCAACATCACATTCAAAAGAAATCATATTCTAAAACCAACATCCTTGAAAAATAATTTACTGTAGATCTTCCCAAAGTGGTGAATCAGGGGGTGACATAGTCATTCACACATCCAAACTTTCCAAAATTATTCTTCAGACATCTCTCACTCTTCCCATTTGAAACTGAAGTGTGAAATTTAACACCTGCTGTTAAAATTTTCTGCCCCCCACTTCTTTTTTCTTTGCTTTAAAAATGCTTGTGTTTTCTTGTTCTCCCTTGACACACCTGCCTCCACACCACTCACAAATGGCTCCTGCTCTGGCAAGTGACACCCCATCATGCTGGTGTCTGGGAACTGTCTTCTGCTCTTGCTTAGATAGATTTTCTCATGGGCACAGCTGTGCTGGAAAATTTTGCACCTTCTATCACATCACTTTTCCCCAAAGAAAACTATCTCTTGTAAAATTCTCTCAGAAAGTTGGGTAAGAAGAAGACAAAAGACAGTGTTACCTGTAATAATTGAGACACTCCAACTATTGATGCATGTGCCCTTTTCTTTTCCTTCTCCTATTGCTTGGGCACTACGCTACTGACACCCCTGGGGCCTGGTGGGCATGAGCCAGCATTTCTTTCAGTGCTTCTGGAAGTCGCTATTCTGTAACTCTTCTGAGAGTGAACACCTTCCCATGCCTGCAATCTCCTACACTTCTCTTCCTGTGTCTTTCACTGGCTCACTCTAAAACTGACACAGTACTGATTTTGTCTTGTTTTTTGATTGCTACACAGCTCTTCCTGTAAATCAAACTTTTCCAGATCTTTTTAACAAGCACAAAATACCTAGGACAAGAGAATAGCCCAGTCACCAGGGGTCTGGCATCTACTGCAAGAGCAGGGGGAAGCCTGCCAACCACTTCCCTCCTCTACCCAGAAAGAACCTGAAGTTTTAAAGCAATCAGATGGCTATAGCTTTTGTATTAAAAACTAATTTCCTGATTGTGACTTCACAAAATAATTTGTTAGATGTGATCAGTGTAGGGAGGTAATGTAAGGCATAAGTTTCATTTTTTGGTATGATGGATCTGGTTCTTGACTGTGCATTCTCCTCCAAAAATGCAATTATCATCTCATGGTATTCTACACAATTTCTGTTTTCCTTGGATGGTATTTCAAGAATCATAAAACATATGGTGAAATGGCTGCACCAAACCCTCCCTTCTTGTATGATTGTCAGCAAATAACCTAATTCTACTCATGATACTTCTAAATGATATTCCTAATCTAAATGAATAGGATGAGAGCTATTCATTTGGAACTTAATTGCCAAATTATTAAAATTTATTAAAATGTATTATTCTTGATCCAAAATTAGCACTCTTCTGGAATTTGAGAGGATTTCAATGAACTGGTCTACTGGAAAGTCTGGCCACTTCACCAATCAGGATAAAATTCAGTGTTTCTTGGTCAAAGAGCATGGAGGAATACCTACAGATACATCTACATAATATCTACAGAAAGCACACTGTGGTTGTGTTTGTTTGAAATGGCAGCTCTCTCTCTCTCTCTTTCTGTTTTAAATAATGTACATCCATCATTTTCAAGCTAATTGTTGTGACTTGGTTAATCCATAATGTATGGTGTCATCTTGCATATTTTCATCCTGTTTTATCAATTTTCATTAACCACTCCTTAAACATGCACATGTAATACAAAATTATTTATCCTCCTTATCTCATTATTAAAGCCATTTTAACGTTATCTCTCCAAAATGTCTTTGGACATGATGTTTACTTGTGTTTCACTGATGTCTTTTTCTAGGAAAAGTTGGGGAATGTGGATTTTGCAATGTGGAAACTTCCGCTCCTCCTTAGTGGGCTGCCATTTAGAAAGTGTGAAATCACTGTTTTGGAAAGTGGTCGATTAATAGTGTTAAGAGGTAAACTGAGCCATACTAAATTTTTTTTCAAGAGTTTGAGCATGCATCAATTCAAATTGGGCAGCACCAAACCAAAGGTGTTTAGAAGCTCTCCATAGGAAGGAGCTGGGGGGAGGTTTTTATACAGAAGACACTAAAGCAAAACAAAGCAATTATTATAGGCTAAGTGGTTGCCTTATTTGGAAAACCTTAGCTGGAGTTTGTGACTAGATGTGTAATAGGGAGGAACAAATCTGACTCCATATTAGATCTGTTTCTTTTACTTTAACCTTTGTATTCTATTGCTTTTGCAACAATAATGCTACCTATACCTTGAAATATACAGGGTAGCCCATTCTCAAGTCTCTGATCTTTAAAGGAATAACACTTACCCATTCATACAGAGATAAAAGTTGCAGAAAAGAGAATAACAGTTGTCTTGTTGGAGGTTTATAGGAACATTGTGACCTGACCTATGTGGACAGCTGCAAAAACAAAGGATTCATGCACCAAGAAGTTTGCCACTACCAACCACACTCCCTCCCCTTTTAGTATAAAAGAAGCTTAAACTGTAACTCAGGTAAGATGGTTCTTTGGGACACGAGTCCACCAACTTCTCAGTCAGCCGACTTTCTGAATAAAGTCACTATTCCTTGTCCCAACAACTCCTCTCTCGATTTATTGGCCTGTCATGTGGTGAGCAGTACAAACGTGGACTTGGTAACAGTTGTCCTTAGGTTTCACTTTCTCAGATTTGAGTGCGTTGACTCTGGCTTCAGTTTTGGTTGGTCATGTAGGCTACTGAGGCATTAGATCCACCTCAGTCCAATGGTCTTGTTCAGTTATTTTAACACCAGCCATAGGGATGGTGGTGGTAACAGAGTAGTAAAAATAACAATAGAATACTCTAAATAAGCTTAGATGTACCTGCCAATTACTTTCTTAGCTCCTCTTATTTGTACAGTAAAGTTTTCTAGGCAATGGGCTTTACTGTTGGAAGTAGTTGAGACTGTGCCCTTCTAATTGGCAAAGTGAAGGATAGGTTTTTATTTGTTCTTTCTCTCTTTCTTCCTCTCTCTCTTTCCACCTCACTTGGTGGGGGGACATTACTACAAAAAACTTCCTCTTGTAAAAGTAGCATAACTTTCATTTTGAGATTGCATAATTGATTTTTATTTCACCATTCCTGTTTAGCACACAATGTTAACAATTGCATTTGGTGGAAGATTTCCCAAAGCTTTAGTAACCACAGGGGGAAAATAGTGACTCTTAAGTACTGATAAACAAGAAAATACGTCCTAGAAACTTCAATGTAAAGCAGGATCACAGGTCATTGCCTGGAAAATTAAATAGAATATTCCCTTTTCTTTATCCAACTGGACATTACTACATCTTCATGTCGTACTAGATGAAGTGATGGCTGAAATTGCACTTCCTTTGAAGCGTAATACACTTTCTTTTAAAGATAAGCAGTTGAGTTTGAGAGTTTTGATTGAGTCAGCACATCTGTAATCAAGGCCGAGCTTCTGCTGAATGTGACTTTGGTCTGCATGATGATAATTTATGGAA
The DNA here is from genome assembly GCF_964341445.2 of Mesoplodon mirus. Taxonomy (NCBI): domain Eukaryota; kingdom Metazoa; phylum Chordata; class Mammalia; order Artiodactyla; family Ziphiidae; genus Mesoplodon; species Mesoplodon mirus. The sequence goes on along the minus strand of NC_138979.1, from coordinate 26,250,065 downwards.
CAGGAGCACCACACAGGCCTTTGAAAAAGATGGATGGAAGGAGATAGTGAAAACGTGTGTGGTTTTGAGAACTAACACTGGCTCCAGGTCACTTATAGGACGTGGCTGGCTCAGAGGACAGAGCTGAGTACTGAGTGTGGTTGGGGACATGGTAGCTAAGAGAGACTGCTAAAGATTTTTACAGATTCCTATCCAATGGAGCAAATTCTTAAAATTTCCATGTTGGTACTATACGGTTTTGATGAAACCAGCAGATGTACTGAAAGGCTCTGAAGGCCAACTCCTTCACTTTCTAGTTGAGATTCTGATGTTTCTGCTTGTAACCTCTCTGAGCCTCAGCTTTCTTATCTGTAAAATGTAGATAATTTCAGTAAAGCATAAAGTTCCTGTGATTACTAGATGGATAAATGCAAAATGTGCACCTAGCATCAAGCCTGGCATTTGGTAATTGGAACTTTAGCTTTAATTCTTACTGATCAATGAAATTATTCTTCAGACTGGGCAGCACATCATCCTTAGCACTAAGACAACTGCATATTTTTGGACTCTGATTAGGGACCTGTCCCAAAGCTTCACATTGTTTCTAACAGCACATTTTTGAGGTCTGTTTAAAGAGGAAGCTTTCTGGATATTTGTTTTCCTAAGGAGATTCATTTACTGGAAATGAGGGGTGGGATGCAGGGAGGGCTCAGCATCAGCTCTGAGCCTGGGGGTGCTTCTCATTGTCAGAGGACAATCTTACAGTGGCTTCATAATGAGAAATGAGAAATGAGAAATGGTGAGAAAGATGATGCAGTAAGTGTATGTTCATATACTTCTCTTCCTACGCCTCTCAGAAATAAATCAAAAGTATCACAATCAAAAGAGGAACAAATATCTAAAGTGGAGTTTGGCTTTGCCACACCATGTGGTACCAACTAAATAAAATCAGGATCAACGTTTAAGAACTGTGCTTGCCAAACAGAATCCAACAGCACATTAAAAGGATCATACACTATGATGAAGTGGGGTTTATCCCAGGAATGCAAGGATTCTTTAATATATGCAAATCAATCAACGTGGTACACCATATTAACAAATTGAAGAAGAAAAACCATATGTTCATCTCAATCGATGCAGAGAAAGCTTTCGAAAAATTCAACACCCATTTATGATAAAAACTCTCCAGAAAGTAGGCATAGAGGGAACTTTCCTCAACATTATAAAGGCCATATATGACAAACCCACGGCCAACATTGTCCTCAATGGTGAAAAACTGAAACCATTTCCACTAAGATCAGGAACAAGACAAGGTTGCCCGCTCTCACCACAATTATTCAACCTAGTTTTGGAAGTTTTAGCCACAGCAATCAGAGAAGAAAAGGAAATAAAAGGAATCCAAATTGGAAAAGAAGAAGTAAAGCTGTCACTGTTTGCAGATGACATGATACTATACATAGAGAATCCTAAAGATGCTACCAGAAAACTACTAGACCTAATCAATGAATCTGGTAAAGTAGCAGGATACAAAATTAATGCACAGAAATCTCTTGCATTCCTAGACACTAATGATAAAAGATCTGAAAGTGAAATTAAGAAAACACTCCCACTTACCATTGCAACAAAAAGAATAAAATATCTAGAAATAAACCTAAGGAGACAAAAGACCTGTATGCAAAAAATTATAAGACACTGATGAAAGAAATTAAAGATGATAGAAATAGATGGAGAGATATACCATGTTTTTGGATTGGAAGAATCAACATTGTGAAAATGACTCTACTACCCAAAGCAATCTACAGATTCAATGCAATCCCTATCAAACTACCACTGGCATTTTTCACAGAAATAGAACAAAAAATTTCACAATTTGTATGGAAACACGAAACACCCCTAAAAGCCAAAGCAATCTTGAGAAAGAAAAACAGAGTTGGAGGAATCAGGCTCCCTGACTTCAGACTATACTACAAAGCTACAGTAATCAAGACAGTATGGTACTGGAACAAAAACAGAAATATAGATCAATGGAACAGGATAGAAAGCCCAGAGATAAACCCACTCACATATGGTCACCTTATCTTTGATAAAGGAGGCAAGAATATACAGTGGGGGAAAGACAGCCTCTTCAATAAGTGGTGCTGGGAAAACTGGACAGCTACATGTAAAAGTATGAAATTAGAGCACTCCCTAACACCATACACAAAAATAGACTCAAAATGGATTAAAGACCTAAATGTAAGGCCAGACACCATCAAACTCTTAGAGGAAAACATAGGCAGAACACTCTATGACATAAATCACAGCAAGATCCTTTTGGACCCACCTCCTAGAGAAATGGAAATAAAAACAAAAATAAACAAATGGGACCTAATCAAACTTAAAAGCTTTTGCACAGCAAAGGAAACCATAAACAAGACTAAAAGACAAACCTCAGAATGGGAGAAAATATTTGCAAATGAAGCAACTGACAAAGGATTAATCTCCAAAATTTACAAGCAGCTCATGCAGCTCAATATCAAAAAAACAAACAACCCAATCCCAAAATGCGCAGAAGACCTAAATAGGCATTTCTCCCAAGAAGATATACAGATTGCCAACAAACACATAAAAGAATGCTCAACGTCATTAATCATTAGAGAAATGCAAATCAAGACTACAATGAGATATCATCTCACACCGGGCAGAATGGCCATCATCAAAAAATCTACAAACAATAAATGCTGGATAAGGTGTGGAGAAAAGGGAACCCTCTTGCACTGTTGGTGGGAATGTAAATTGATACAACCACTATAGAGAACAGTATGGAGGTTCCTTAAAAAACTAAAAATAGAACTACCATATGACCCAGCAATCCCACTACTGGGCACATACCCTGAGAAAACCATAATTCAAAAAGAGTCATGTACCACAATGTTCATTGCAGCTCTATTTACAATAGCCAGGACATGGAAGCAACCTAAGTGTTCATCGACAGATGAATGGATAAAGAAGATGTGGCACATATATACAATGGAATATTACCCAGCCATAAAAGGGAACAAAACTGAGTTATTTTTAGTGAGGTGGATGGACCTAGAGACTGTCATACAGAGTGAAGTAAGTCAGAAAGAGAAAAACAATTACTGTATGCTAACACGTATATATGGAATCTAAAAGAAGAAAAAAAAATGGTTAGAAGAACATAGGGGCAAGACAGGATTAAAGATGCAGATCTACTAGAGAATGGACTTGAGGATATGGGGAGGAGGAAGGGTGAGCTGGGACAAAGTGATAGAGTGGCATGGACATATATACACTACCAAACGTAAAATGGATAGCTGCTGGGAAGCAGCCACATAGCACAGGGAGATCAGCTTGGTGCTTTGTGACCGACTGGAGGGGTGGGATAGGGAGGGTGGGAGGGAAGGAGATGAAATAGGGAAGAGATATGGGGACATGTATATGTATAACTGATTCACTTTGTTATAAAGCAGAAACTAACACACCATTGTAAAGCAGTTATACTGTAATGAAGATGTTAAGAAAAAAAGAAGGAATAGAAAATGTACAAGGAAAAAAAAGTAAATCAACACATAAGAGGGTCACAGTGTAAAGTGATAGGATAACCTCTGTATTGGACATCAGAAAATCTGGGTTTAATTAAGACCTTCACCATTTATTTTGCAAGTGACATTTCTTCACTATTCTTTAAGTCAGTTTTTTCCTCACTTAAAAATGGGACTCTCCCATCTGGTAGGTTACTTTGAAGATTTGATGTAATAATACTTTTTAAAATCCCTATCACATCCTGGGTGTTCAATAAATATTTATTTCATCCAAAAAAAAAAAAAAAAAAGAACCGTGCTTTGAAGAACCTAAATATGGAACTGCTATGTGTCCAAGGCCTGCCTGTGTTCCCTCAAATTATATCAATGGGCTGGATGGGACGGGTTTGGATTTCACATGTGTTTGTGTGTGTGTGTGTCTGTGTGTGTGTGTGCACGCTCATGAGTGTGTGTTGGGCAAAGGGGGTATAGGTGTGAACTTTGTCTTGTATCCTCTCTTTTTTTATAAATTTATTTATTTTATTTTTATTTATTTTTGGCTGTGTTGGGTCTTTGTTGCTACATGCAGGCTTTCTCTAGTTGCGGCAAGTGGGGGCTACTCTTCATTGCAGTGCACGGGCTTCTCATTGCGGTGGCTTCTCTTGTCACAGAGCATGGGCTCTAGGCACGCGGGCTTCAGTAGTTGTGGCACACAGGCTTGGTAGTTGTGGCTCGTGGGCTCTAGAGCACAGGCTCAGTAGTTGTGGCACACGGGCTTAGTTACTCCACAGCATGTGGGATCTTCCTGGACCAGGGCTCGAACCCGTGTCCCCTGCTTTGGCAGGCGGATTCTTAACCACTGTGCTACCAGGGAAGCCCCATCTAAGTCTTGCATCCTCTCTTACAGGAGCCGGCCCAGTCCTGCAAGGGAAGAGAAGGGAACTTTCCTGCCAATGAAAGAGGTTGAGAAGCGGAAGTTATAAATTAGCCAAGACAAAAAGAAATAAACATAGAACCAGAGCAAACTAACAACTACAAGGTATCACACTCAGATGCACATGCAAATCTGTGCAATGAGTTTGAAACTCTTACGGGGTGGCTGATTTCCTAGGTCCTCCTAGGAAAGGGCGATTGCTAGAATTGTACTGAGACGTCTAAATCGACATCTATCATGATGAGAGAAATCGAGAAGTTGTCATTCTCATGTGATCATCATGGAGAGTTTAGTGAACACCTTTTTTCAAACTTTTTAGAAAAGGAAAATTCCCTAATTTTTAGAAACTCATCCATAACACAGAGAAAAAGAAATGCCGTGAAATTATTTGTCTTGTGAAAACAAATTAACTGGTTCCTAAACTGAGGATAGGAAGCAGTCTAAAATGAAAGAAACCTAGAGACAAAACAGACAAAATGAACATGAGAGTACTGAAACAAAACATACCTCAGAAGTATATTAAAATAATAATATACCCCCCAGATACTGTTCCTCCCAGGAATAAATTATTAATTTAATATTTGAAATTATATTATTTAGTTGCAATACTAATATGTTGAGGGAAAAAAGTGTAATACCACTTCAGGGTTGCCAAAAAGTCTTTGATAATATTTACCATCCATTCCTAAGAAAGGAAAAATAAATCAGTGAAATTTCATTAAAATGTATGTCAAACTAATATTCAGTATTATGTTTCATTGTATATCATTGGAAGGACCTCCAGTGAAATGAGAAACAAGGCAGGGATGCCGGCAATCATCTTCATGATTTAAAATAGTTTTAGAAAAGCAAACTCAAAAAATTAGAAAAAATAAAATAGAAAAGATTTGGAAAACTCTACATGCAATTTTCATTTTGGGGTAATCTGTGTATTCATTTATTACATAAGCAAGCCCATGGTCTTGGCACAGTTTCAGGGATCAATAGATAAAATATTAGAACAAAGCAGAGCTATGGACCTCAGAGAGCTATGGTCTAGTAGTGGAGAGAAACATCCATCAAAAAAGGGGCCCGATTGCCAACAAAACAACCATGGGACTTGTCAGATCTGATCATGGAGACAGCAGCCGGGATTTAATCATCCTCTTTCCATTCTCTGGATCTTTCCAGCCTTAGGGGAAACTGAAGAAATGCAGAGAAGAGAGATGGGAGAGAAAATGAGTAAAGAGAGAAAGAAATGCCACGGTGCTGTTATATAAAACAAAGGAGGCAGCTCTGGGGAGAAAGAGGACAGGAAGGTGCCTGGATGGCCCATAGTCACTCACGGGGAACAGTATTAGATACGCTGTCTGCTGAGCTCACTGAGGCCCTGGTGGATGGTCAGACCTGGGCTTGAAAGTAAGACACGCCCAGTCCTCAATGCGATGCTATAATAACCGTGTGCCTTATACACACGTGACTTCCAAGCTTCACCTTCTTCATCTCGCAAGGTAATTTAGACTTAGGTTAGAGTAGGCAATCAATGCTTAAAAAACAAAGAAAAAATTAAAAAAAAAACACTTAATAGCACAACTGGCACAGAATGGATACTCAGAACATGCATAGAAGTCCTCTGTCACAGAAGCTATGACAGAGAAGAAAGGAGATGATGTTTACAAATAAGTTTGAGTCTAATAACTGTTTAACAGCCTTAAGTCAAAACAACCAAAATGTATAGGTCACAATCTCAGGCATAAGAAAATCAGAGACAGATTACTGTGGCATTTCCAGGGAGGGACTGATGCTTTTCTCTGGGAAGGGCCCTAAAACTACCTCGGTCACGTATCACGTGACGTGCCCTGATGTCTGGGTAAGGAGGCCTGGGCTTATGGTCTGAATCAGAGTGCCGCACCTCAGTCCTTCAGTGTTAGGTTAATGTGATTAATTGATCAACTAAGAATTACCAAAACATATTTTGGTAATTTTTGCAAATTTTTAACTTGCTAATCTTTTCTGTCTTACAATATTTAATGAATTGAATATATATGTGTGTATATATATACATATTAAATGACATTAAATAGCTTTTAAAAATGTTTCATTACTGTAAGGAAAGATGAAGAAGTTATGGGTTACGGGGCATTTAACAGCCTTTAATAGACTCTAAATTATACAGTATTTTTTCTTTTTTCTTTCGTCTTTGCTCAGTCACATAATTTCCACATCTACTCTTTCTCTCAGACATGAGGCTCAGTTGTCTAGAAACCTTATCTTCTCAACATTTAACTGTCGTAAGCCAGCTAGCACACTAACCAGTTCTCTCTTCGGTGCACAGGAAGTGTTTAAATTTAAAGAAGAAAAAATATGTGCCTCCGTAATGTTAGAAAATAATTTCTTTGTATTCTCTTTAGCAACAGGCGCTCCAGCTGTGCAGTGAGAGCTGCTTCCCTTACTCCCATCAGGGTGCCGATGTGAAGTGTGGCCCATCTCACTCTGCATTTGTGTTTCCCAGATACTGTGACTTCAGGCAGGTTTATACTCAAGTGGACAGAAACAGACAGTTTCCTTTTCTTCAGTAGTTTTGAGTTTATGGACAGTTCCACTTTAATGCCAAATGCCTGGTTAAGGCATTTTGAAAGCCGTGATATCAAGTGGTTTTAACACCATTTCATGTGCAAAGCAATACAAGGATAGACCCTTACAATTCAAGGGCTCTATTAGATGAGCAAACAAATTCTTAACATATCTGATAAGCTAAATTTTAAATTCTTATTCATGTCTTCTTTAGAATTTCCTAAGCCTGTGGCTTAAAAAAAAACTAGCCTTAAGTCATAGAGAATATGTTTTCTGGAGATTTCAAACATATCCTAATTATAAATGACATAAGGTAACTGTCTCTGGCAAACGTTTGCATATAATTTGTTACACTGTTTAACCTTCATTGTGAAAATGTAAATAAGCAGAAAAGTGAAAGTCCACTTCATCTTCATTATTTAAAAACCCACACACACATTTTACTTTCCAGTGACTGCAGATAGAGGCTCAGTAAAGAAATTTCTAATGTTAAGAAAACTGCAATTTAAAATATGTAGAAAAACGATAGTTTGTATGTAAATAAAATTTAAGATTTCACTTGCCCCATAGTGACCCTGTAGGTATCAGGGAATGCCCAATAAACCTAGACATTAATAATGTGTTTTGGGGCTTCCCTGGTGGCACAGTGGTTAAGAATCCACCTGCCAATGCAGGGGACACAGGTTCGAGCCCTGGTCCGGGGAGATCCCACATGACGCGGAGCAAATAAACCTTTGCGCCACAACTACTAAGCCTGCGCTCTAGAGCCCGAGAGCCACAACTACTGAGCCCACGTGCCACAACTACTGAAGTTCACGTGCCTAGAGCCTGTGCTCCGCAACAAGAGAAGCCACCACAATGAGAAGCCTGAACACCGCAACAAGAGTAGCCCCCGCTCGCCGCAACTAGAGAAAGCCTGCATGCAACAATGAAGACCCAATGCAGCCAAAAATAAATAAAATAAATTAATTTTTTTTAAAAAAGAATGTGTTTTGTAAAATTGTGTCAACCCAAAAAAAGAGTAGTCACAGGTAATATACTTCATGCAATGTTACAGTTGTGGTTTATTGTTAAACCTGTTATTTTCCTTCCTCCTTTCACCTCCCAATCCATCCCAAACATGCCTTGACCTAAATGATGAATGAAGTTTAGGAAAGAACAGAAATTGTTTTAAATTTTAATGTTTGGGGGAGAGGCAAATATTTTTATATTTTAATAGAAGCAATTTCATGAAAGTTAATTATTCATATGAGTAAAGAGTCTGGTAATGTGACCAACCAACCAAAAGAGCAAATCCCAAATCCCATCACTGGAGGCAGTTCCTACAAGAGGATTTGACATCCTCATGTTGCCTGTTGTCATCTACAGAGAGTTGAGGGCCACCAGCCACTCAGGAGGGGGAGTCTGCTCAAGTGCTAAGACTCATCTCTAACCTGCAGCCATGTGGGATCCTATAAGTGGGACACTGCAGCTTTGGGATCTTCTGCTTTTAAGCCTGAGGACAAAGGAAAAGGGAGCTGACATTGATCAGCCCAATGATTTGAGTCCCAGTCCCCTTAAAGCCACAGTTACATTGTATTTATGGAAGTACTTAGCTTCCCGAATGTGGATCTATGCCAGATCATGGGAAAAGAAAGAAAATTCCCAAATCATTTTCATAAATCAGGTGAAACATTGATCTGAAAACTTCACAAAAATTGTACTGAAAAAATCTCACATTGATTTCGCTTATGAATATTTTTGGAAAAGAATCATAAGCAAACAGGGCTTCCCTGGTGGTGCAGTGGTCGGGAGTCTGCCTGCCGATGCAGGGGACACAGGTTCGTGCCCCGGTCCAGGAGGATCCCGCATGCCGCGGAGCGGCTGAGCCCGCGAGCCATGGCCGCTGAGCCTGCGCGTCCGGAGCCTGTGCTCCGCGACGGGAGAGGCCGCAACAGTGAGAGGCCCGCGTACTGAAAAAAAAAAAAAAAAGTAAGCAAGCAGGATCCATCAGTGCACCACATGATTATAAGCAGTCTTTGTTTTGTAAAACAAAAACAAAACACAGAATATACTTGCCCCTTCTATTCCAGAAAGCCCTCTCTAATAATAGTCGACTTAATTTAAATAATTTGGTAGATGTTTAATGATAAAATTTTAAATGTAACTAATTATTTGCAATTTAAGGAATAATACTTAGCATCCTTTACTGAGAATGTGGGTATATTGACAATTTCTTAATACGATACCTCTGTAGGCTAATAAAATGGGGCAAGAGTGTTACATGAAAGAAACCCCACATGTAGAGCTTTATCCATCATTCTCTAGAGCCATTTTCCTATTTTAATGTCAAATTTAAAAATCCACATCCTATGATAAGCCTCATTATGAAAATCAGCCCCTCCCCCATGCCAATCCCAATTCTGTTTTTTCTGGTATTTCCCTATTTCTAAATCATATTTTCATACTACTATTACTTGGCTCATCAATTGTAGATATTAGCCTCGACTTCCTATTATGAAATATTAGAATTTCACTCCTGCAAAGCCCCACTCGGTAGCATCCTTCTTTTTGTCATTCTTTCGATATTGTTAAATATCTATTTTTCTTTAAATCAACATGCATTGCTTATATTTTACCACTATAGGCGTTGCTTACAACTGAGCCAAATATTGTGCTACATACTTGTTTGTCATCATTGAGTAACTACTATTTTTCCTACTTCCACTGCCCTGCTGATGGCCTGTCTTCCTTTGCATGAGAAGTTAATAAATTCGCCCAGACCAGCATCAAGTCCACCCCGTCGGTTCTTCTTCTCCTGACCATTGGACTCTCTGTGCTCTTAGAAGGCCAGCTCTTAAAAGTGTGCACTAAATCATCCCCAAAATATTGCTGTTCAGAAAAATTATTCCCAGATTTGAGATATGGTGTGAAATGATTGCATGAACCTTTAATATCAAGCTGGAGCAGTTCGCAAACACCTACCTCAGGGTCACCCCCACTGTCTGTGGACACGTAACTTTGTCAAAACTTCACAGTCCTATAAAGTTAAAATTAACTTGTAGAAAACTAATAACGGAACTTATTAGGAGCAGAAACTTTTTTTAAAAATCATCCTTTTTCCTCCTTTTCTTCTTACTAGATCATTCCCATCAGTATATAAGCATGTGAAAAATAAATAAACAAGTATACAAACCCCTCCTGATCTCACTTCACTGTCATCATTCCACTTCTCTGTTCCTCTCTTCAGAAAATCTCCTCAAAAGAAGTATATATATATATATATATATATATATATATATATATATATATATACTTACTGTCTTCCCACTTGCTCTTGAGCCTACTCAGATGAGCCTTCCCCCCAAGGTGATGAAATCCTGTAGACATTTCTTTTTTTTTTTTTTGCGGTATGCGGGCCTCTCACTGTTGCGGCCTCTCCCATCGCGGAGCACAGGCTCCGGACGCGCAGGCCCAGCGGCCATGGTTCACGGGCCCAGCCGCTCCGCGGCATGTGGGATCTTCCCGGACCGGGGCACGAACCCATGTCCCCTGCAACGGCAGGCGGACTCTCAACCACTGCGCCACCAGGGAAGCCCTCCTGTAGACATTTCTTATCTTCCTTTTACAACTGCACTTAGCAGTTGGTCACTTGCCCTTATGGAAACCACTTCATTTGGTTTCAAACACCACACAAGCCTCATTTTTCCTGGACCTCACTGGCTGCTGCTTTCATTTCGTTTACTGGTTACTTCTTGTCTCTCCACCTGCTAAATGTCTGGGCAATGTGGAACTCAGTCCCTGGGCCTATTGTCTGCCTACACTTACTCCCTCCTAAAGCAACAGGATGTGTGGCTTTAAGTGTTATGTACATGCCAACAACACCATGTTGCATTTAGCCTGGACACCTCTCCTGGACCCCTAACTTGTATATCGGACTGTCTATATCTCTACTTGGACATCTGTCCAATAAACACTTAGCATGACCATGCCCAAAACAAAACTCCTGATTTTACACCACCTCCATGGCCCCAGCTCAGGCCCCAAAATGCCTCCTTGAACAAAATTTTCCATATTCATAAACGGGAACTCCATCCTTCCTGTTGCTCAGGCCAAAACCCTTGAATTCTCCTCTAACTCATTCTTTATCCAATATCCAAGCCAAGTGAAAGACCTACCAGGTGTGCCATCAGGATGTGCCCAGAGCCAGTCTCATCTCACCATGCTCCGTGCTCCCACCTGTACCCAAGACACACACAGTCCTGCCTACACTTCACAAATAATCCTCCTTACCTCTCACACTGCATCTGTCCTTGTCCCCTAGATTCTATTCTCAGAACAGCACCAGTGTGATCTTGTTGGCATATAAGTCTCTGCTCAAAGCCATGAAAATGCTTTCCTTCTCCATCAGCGTAAAAGCCAAGCCCTTCAATGACTGAATGCTGAGTCCCACCTGCCCATCTGTTACCCTCCCGACCTCCTTTCCACTTCATCCCTACCCACTTCCCCTTTGGTCCTTCTCTCCCAGCCTCTGGCTTCCTTGCTGTTCTTCAAAACACCAGCCACATCCTTGCCCTCATCCCCACCTTTTTCTCAATGCTGCATCTCCAGCATTGAGAACAGGGCCCTGGACAGAAGCTTGATCAATATCTGCTGAAGAGAAGAACTAAAATATGAACAAATGTCCTTACTTTTCTAAGCATCGATCTCTAATTCTCTTCAAACTCTTCAATATAAATGCAAAACACCTCTTAATAAGGTCAAACACATTAGACATTTTATCTATTTCATATTTTCCCTCCCAGGAGGAAATGAAGATAAAAACAAATGTAAAAACTCCCCAGTTTACCCAGAAATCCCTTTTCTTTATCACTGTTTTGACTTCAAAGATGCTATTATTTTATAGAGAAGAAAAAAATGAGTGATGGCAGATATAAACAGTGTTCTGAAAGGTTTTCTTCCAGTTTGTGCAGTTCTGTCAGAGTAAATTCACAGTTTTGGTATCTTACCTCAAATGAATCATAGCTTACATTTTACTTTTAGTCTTCAATCATCCTATACATCATATTGAGAACAAACAGTTCCTGGAAATAAGGAGAAGAATATTTTCTTCCTTTTTATATCACATTCCAGTTTTTAGGGAGATTTGTTTGCTTGTTTTGCTCATTATATTTAGAAAATATGTTATATCCTTTACAAGGCTTTTAATTAGCTACACAATCCTGGTAATTTAATCACACTATCTGGGCCTCAATTTTATATCCATACAATGAAAAGATTTGTACTATGCTAGTCTAAGTCTGCTTCCATGTATCATTCAATTCCCACAACAACCCAGCAAGTTAACACAACAGATTTTTTTGGTATCTATTTAAATGATAACTATCTGAGCTTGAACATTAAAGGTCACAAGACCATGGAAAAAGCTATATTTATTTATTTATTTATTTATTTATTTAATATAATAGTGTTTATTTTTACTTGTTGACAGTTTGCTTTATTTATTTATTTATTTTTGGCTGTGTTGGGTCTTCGTTTCTGTGCGAGGGCTTTCTCTAGTTGTGGAGAGCGGGGGCCACTCTTCATCGCGGTGCGCGGGCCTCTCACTATCGCGGCCTCTCTTGCTGCGGAGCACAGGCTCCAGACGCGCAGGCTCAGTAATTTTGGCTCACGGGCCCAGTTGCTCCGCGGCATGTGGGATCCTCCCAGACCGGGGCACGAACCCGTGTCCCCTGCATCGGCAGGCAGACGCTCAACCACTGCGCCACCAGGGAAGCCCGAAAAAGCTATATTTAGAATCCAGTCTTCTAGGAAACCAACTCTACTGAAAAACAAAACTAAACAAACAAATCAACAATGACAACAAACATGGGAAGAGCATCTTTTTCACATTTAAATATTTGGATTATTTCTTTCCAATAAGCAGACCACTATGTTCAAAAGTAGGAAATATTATTAACATAAAGTTATGAAAAGATGAATTAGAGCAATATACAAATATCAAGTATATGAACTCTCAACCATAGGATTGATACATTACCAATTGACTCAGACCGACTAAAACTCAGGTATGGAAAGCACTTGGAGAGAACAATCAGGGCTTATCATTTAAAGGATACAGAAGTCAGCAGAGTCGGCAGGGACAGCAAGTAGAATAATCAGTATTTACTAGAACAAAGGTTCAAGCTTCTAGACCCCAAAATCACCACCCAAAATTACATAGTTATGCATACTGACAACGTCTGAATAAGCAAATAACACATTGCATCTTAAGGAAGAGCAACTTTCTCCCTTCAAATCCATATATGATGTAAAATATATACCAAGTCTGAGGCCATTAGTTCTTCACATAGGCATGTAGTATCGGTATCTGTCAGGGAGCAAGTTACCAAGGCCAGTTGTAAGTCACTGATGAACAATCATACAACAGGAGAATTGCACCAGGTGCCAAAAGAATGCACAGAGTTGCTACAATAAGAGCAGATAAGAACTGACTTTCTCTCACTCCCAGGCTGATGCAGTGTTGTCCAAGCAAAGCTCTGAGCTTGGAATTGCACAACTTGAATTAGTTGTTTTACAGAACTCTCTGTAAATCATGCTGGTTGGCTCTGGCCCAGCTATAGGGCCTGTTGTATTAGAGTTCTCTGCTGGCAGGAAACATGAAGAAACTTGACTAACAAGCAAAAATGGAATGCTTTGGAAGTACTTGGTGTACCTTAAATAAATGAGAACAGGTCAAAACTGACTTCAGAAAGGAAGGGGACAGCTCTAAAACTGTTTGACCCAAGGGATTTGAGCACTTACGTCTACACAAAAATCTGCACACAAATATTTATAGCAATTTTTTCTTTTTTCTTTTTTTTTTTTTTTTTTGCGGTACGCGGGCCTCTCACTGTTGTGGCCTCTCCCGTTGCAGAGCACAGGCTCCGGACGCGCAGGCTCAGCGGCCGTGGCTCACGGGCCTAGCCGCTCTGCGGCATGTGGGATCTTCCCGGACCGGGGCATGAACCCGTGTCCCTTGCATCGGCAGGCAGACTCTCAACCACTGTGCCACCAGGGAAGCCCTTATAGCAATTTTATTCATAATTTCCTGAAGTTAGAAGCAACCAAGATGTCCTTCAGTAGGTAATGGATAAATAAACTGTGGTCCATCCAGACAATGGATTATTATTCAGTGTTAAAAAGAAATGAGCCATCAAGCCATGAAAAGACATGGAGGAAATCTAACTGCATACTGTTAAGTGAAAGAAGCCAATCTGAAAAGGCTACATCTTGCATGGTTCCAACTCTATGACATTCTGGAAAAGGCAAAACTATGGAGACAGGAAAAAGACTGGTGGTTGCCAAGGGCTGGAGTAGGGAAAGATGGATACACAGAGCACAGAAGATTTTTAGGACAATGAAAATACTCTTTAAAATATTGATACCATAATGGTGACTATATATCATTATACATTTGTCCAACCCATAGACTGTACAACACCAAGAGTGAGGCTTCAGGTAAACTATGAACTCTGGGTGATGATGACGTGTCCATGTGGGTTCATCAGTTGTAACAAATGTACTATCTGGCAGGGGATGTTGGTAATGGGGAGGCTCTGTTGGGTGGGGGGCAGGGGTAAGTGGGAAATCTCTGCACCTTCCTCTCAATTTTTACTGTAAACCTAAAACCGCTTTACAAAAAACAAGTATTTTTTAAATAAACATAAATATAAATGCTAAGGACAGAATAATTTACAGAGCAAACAGAGATTCTCCTTGGGTAAACCAGTTTATAAAGGATTGAAGTCATTCAGTCAGGACACAAAAGGGGCAAACAATGTGTCTTTATAAATATAGAATGGAATGTGTGTATACCTATTTATTAAATCTCTGTTGTGTGCACACACTATGGTAGGTTCTGAGTTTCTAATGCACTTGAACCTGTGCTCGTAATACTGAATGCTTCAGGGCTTCAGATATATGACCCCATGTAAAACATGGCTTACAGAGAAAGGGAGAAAAAAACCCAATGGGCATGTATATTTACAATAAACTTCAGGGTAGATATCACCTTTCAGTTATTCGATGAGACATCTTTGTCTCGGTGGGAAATTCTATTTTTTACACTGTTATCACTTCACTGACAGTAATCCTGTTGAGATCAATGTACTAACAGCACAGGAAAGTATAGATAGGAACTTTGGATTATAAGTTCACCACATGACAAAAATGAATTTGCTTTCATTTTTTGTATAGTCTACTTCTAGACATTTTTACCAATTTTTGCTGAAATGGTTATGAGACTAGAATTGGTAATGCAGTGAAACTCAAATTTATCTAAAGTTTATGTGCTTTGCTGTTAGTATCATTTAAATTTCTGAGATCAAATTTGGCTCAATATTATTTTTTACAAGCCACAAAAAATAGGTGCTTCACATGCTCTGAAAAACTAATACTCAAAATGTGACCCCATTTTTTGTCCAACATGTAATCTGTTTGATTCTACTAAAGTGAAGAATGATATAATCTGACCAGACCAGTGTTGAGGTAATGAAAGTAATTATATAATATTAAGGATGTGCTATTTAGGATAACAAACAGATTATAGGTATAGAACGTGCATCCCAGTTGGTAACAGAGCCCCAATGGACCTTGACAAAACTGGCAAGATAAGTCCTCATTAAAGCAAGATAAATTATTTAGCTAATACAAATAAGTTAAATTTAAGTAGAACTCCACATAAACCCACACACATCACATTAAACTTTTAGCATTGATTAATGTGTTCTAATTTTAGTAAACATTGGCAGAATTAAAAAGGAGAGCTTACCATATGGGAAAACCTAGTTAAGCCTTATATATTCAGGAGTCAATAACATACAATCCTGCTTTCAAAGAGTTGGATAAAGCAAATTAGTACACAAGCTGTCATAATTATTAAGTCAATCTGAAAACTAATTTTATGAGGGACAACTAAACAAAATTTTGCCCAGGTGAAGACAATGAAGGCTTACAGGGCTGTAACATCTAACAGGGACCACAAGGGCCTAAGTCCCACAAGAACAGGAAGCATCTCTGTGCTTTTCACCAATATCATCCAAGTAGCACATAATAAGTATTAATTTAATATACAAATATACAGAATTAACAGGACTTAGTCATAGATTGGATGTGGATGTTGAGTGACTGGAAAGATGTACTGGGAGGAATTAAGAATGATACAAGCTTCCCAACCTAAGTGTCCATCAACAGATGAATGGATAAAGAAAATGTGGTACATATATACAATGGAATATTACTCAGCCATAAAAAGAAACGAAATTGAACTATTTGTAGTGAGGTGGATGGACCTAGAATCTGTCATACAGAGTGAAGTAAGTCAGAAAGAGAAAGACAAATATTGTATTCTAACACATATATATGGAATCTAAAAAAAAAAAAAATGGTTCTGAAGAACCTAGGGGCAGGACAGGAATAAAGACGCAGACATAGAGAATGGACTTGACACAGGGAGGGGGAAGGGTAAGCTGGGACGAAGTGAAAGAGTAGCGTAGACATATATACACTACCAAATGTAAAATAGATAGCTAGTGGGAAGCAGCTGCATAACCCAAGGAGATCAGCTGGGTGCTTTGTGACCACCTAGAGGGATGGGATAGGGAGGGTGGGAGGGAGACACAAGAGGGAAGGGATATGGTGATATATGTATACATAGAGCTGATTCACTTTGTTATACAGCAGAAACTAACACACCATTGTAAAGCAACTATACTCCAATAAAGATGTTAAAAAAAAAAAAAAAGAATGATACAGTCTTCCCACCCTAAGCAAGAATCCTCCCCACACCTTCAGGGACTATAACTTTGAACTTGAACACCATGAGTGCTCACTACTTACCAAGGCTTCCTAATTCATTGTTGGGCTAGAACAGATATGTTTCTTAAACTTTTTGATCCATCCTCTTTAATCTTTATCATTCTTCTTAAACCAGTCTCCTATAAAAACACACACAAAAATATCCCCTAACCGTCACCCTCTTCTCCATTACACTATTAAATACTTTGAACACTTATTAGTCCCTATTACCAGTTTTCTCTTCCTAATCTAACATATCCCAGTTTTCGTTACCTATACTGTATCTTTCTAAATCTCTTTCCATTAGTCTTTTTTTTTTTAATTTGAAGGCACCACATTCTATTAGTCATCTAAGTTTAAAGCCTTACGGATTCTTAAAATTTCTGTTCTCAGCACTGACATAAATTATTCTCCAAATTATCTTAATTATGTCCCCATGTGCCTCTCACACTCATCCTGTAGAACAGTGCTTGAGATTTCATATAAGTTCACTCTGTTCTCACAAGTTTATGTTTTCTTGCCAGGTTACTATACCCATGCATTCT
Organism: Mesoplodon mirus; assembly: GCF_964341445.2. Taxonomy (NCBI): domain Eukaryota; kingdom Metazoa; phylum Chordata; class Mammalia; order Artiodactyla; family Ziphiidae; genus Mesoplodon; species Mesoplodon mirus. The sequence continues at coordinate 26,232,714 of NC_138979.1, read as the reverse complement.
CTTTCTTGAATATTCTTCATTAATAGCTGACATAGGCTGTGCCCACCACTTCTGTTAAGGGCACACAGTTGAATTATGGATACACAGGGAGAGATTATGAGAACCTTACTACTCTGGCATCACGGGAGGGTTTCTCTACTTGGTGACATTAGCCAAACCTTAATTTGAATATGCTAGGATGCTTTATATTTGTGGGAGCAGAGATTAAGAAGAATAGAGGGATAACGTTTCCAAATTACCTCCCATGATGAGATACTAAAACGACATCTTTGTTCAACACTTAAAGATTTTTCTTTTAATATTTTAAGGATGCATAATCTGGGGTGTGACAGAAGGAGCAATGTACCCTGGGTCCCTTTGCTGGGTGAGAGAACCAGTAGGGCTAGTTCACCTTGATGGGATGCACCTCAGCCAGGTGGAGAGTCTAGTGAACAAACCCACAGAGCAAAAAGAATTCAGTACTATTTGATAAAGAATGGCTTTGTGAGCACTTTTCTCTCCAAACAGCAGGATTACAGAAAATAACAGGCTGTGGTGTGTTTCTTTCCTAGAGGCACCAGAAATAGTTCTTTTGTCATCAGTCTTCCTGGAGCTAAAAAGTGAGTTCATAGAAATTAGAAGCAACTCAAAGCTTGTCTGGATTCTCCTGGCAGGGATGCTGTTGAGGGCAAATGAGCTGTCTCTGCTGATGATCGTATGCTACATGCAAGATGGGGGAAGGAGGAATTTAGAATAACCCATTTCTTAGCAAAGACAAAAAGGGAAGAGCAAAGAAAAAGAAGAAATTGGAACAAAAGAAAAAAGGCAACCCTGGCTCTGCCCACTTTTTCTTCCATCCTAAACACAAACAGTGTCGCATTTCCCTCCAGGTTTGGTTTGCTTCCCACTTGCCCACATGTCAGAGGTAGAAGGAAAACAATTTAAACAATGTCCTCCAGCAGGTCGATCAATAGAATTAGCTAATTTTAAATGTTAATGTATTCCATTCCTGGCAATGGAAAAACATTCCAATGCTTCAATTTTTTTTTTTTATCCTCAGCTTAGATGAACCAAAAGATGGAAAACCTGTCTAACATGGAAGGTATCCTCTGTATAGACTTAAAAATGAAAATAAGATATAAAAAGAAAAATTTGCTTATGAAGAAAAATCAATCTCCTCGCTGGCGTTCAGTGCCAACATTTTTTCCAGCAAACATCCAAGGTTGTTGTCTCGGAGAATAAGAAGTGTGTGACCAGATGACACCGGCAGGAAGAAAAGCTCTAGACTTTTTATTCTGACTGCATTTCTTATTTTCAGACATTCCTACGCATTTTCATGTATTTCCTTTAAACGTCTCATAATTAAGGATTAAAGAGCCAAGGCCTCGCATGTGTGTTGGCTTCTTACTTCTCAGGAACCCAGACAGGTGGAAGTACCACCATCCAGCATCTCCCCAGCTGTACCCCCGTCTGCTATAGGAAGAGAGAAGCATGGGATATTCATGGTTTTACCCAGAAAGGAAGCACACACGCCCCACTTATATTTTATTGTCAGGACAAAATATATCGTATTAAAATTACTACTAGAGACAATATTAATGCTACCCTTGACCACTCCACATGGTTGGGGCTCCCTCAGTGAATGGTGGCCACATTCCAAGAGCAAGCATGCTGAGAGGCAGAAAGAGATAGATAGAGAGAGAGAAAGAGAGAGAGAGAGAGGACTGTCCTCTAGGAACTAGTTTCAGAAATCACTCAGTATCATCTCAATCTCATTCTTTTCATCCCTAAGACCATATTCAAGAAGAAAGGAATTAGATTCCATCTCTTGATGGAAAGATGATCAAAGAGTTGGCCGACATGTTTTGAATGTAGCACAGCAGAGGTGAAGAGTTGCTTGAAAGTGAGAACACTGGAAAATGGAACACTATCTCACACATAAATGTCATCATATGGACACCTCATGGTATTTTGGTTCACCCAAGGTTGATTCCTGGAATTTCTTAAGCAGTAGAATCATGACCATTTAAGACTTGGTATGATGAATATTTTCCAGCCATTTTCAAACATTCCAATTCTGATATATCTCAGTCAAAAGAACTGACCCAGGCAGCTGTTCTGAAAGCAAGGCTGTGAGTGGACAGATGGTGGTAGGGGCTCTGGGTGCGGGTGAGTGACAGTGGGCATCCTGCCTCCTATCTGAGCCCCAAGAAGGACAGTCAGCCAGAAATCAGGCCCACGGAAGATCTGGAACCACTCAATGATCATTTAAAATTTATAAAGAATTTTCCAAATTTGGATCCCTTACAAGAAATCTGATGGAGGTACTGCATGTATTTCAAATATAGAAATTCATAACTACAGATACCTATCCCTATCATGAATACTTGGCCAAACTTTAAAAAAAAAAAAAAAAACAGACACAAACTGAATCTTTATTAGGAAGAAAAGTCCCATAATTGCTCATTGATCTGTAACCACAGAGCACTTCTCTGTACCTCTTCATTGGTATCTATGACTCAGAGAAATTATGCCACACTATGTTATTTTAAAATTTCCCTACTGCATGCCCAGCAATTTAAGCCATGTAAACATATATATAAAATATCTTCCACTGAATATTGCTAGCAATTTGTGTTATGTTAAATGAAAATTTTAATGTAGTTTGATATTTTATCACAATGACCACAATTTTGCTTATGACAGTTAATAATAATTTTGAAACATCTGATGTCTGGAGAAAGACATGTAGAAGTAACATAAAAATAATACTAGAAATTAGGATGTAGATTAGAAATTATTATTGGAGGTTTGAGCACCTAATATAAAAATTATCATGATTTATCTGTCCTGGAAGGTAAATTTAGTAGGTGTTTTAGGTAACATACCATAGTTTTGATTCAAATTTCAGTGAATGTATACAAATGCCCAGGGTTGCCAAACACAATGAAACTGTCAAAATGGAACAGAATGAAAACGGTAAAAAATACATGTGATTCCAAAATGATGGCATTAATATTCATATCCATTAAACACTTTCAAACTAAAGTGTGGGCCCTGGTACAACAGACTTTTTTCCCAGATTTCATAATCAAACATACACAACTTATTTTTACTTCTGGAAGTCTCTTGCTTTAAATGGAAATGCACGTGTGTTCTTGTGCCATTGTTTTAAGGAATGGGATTTCCCTGGAGCCTGATCTTTATTTACTTTGGAAACATCAGCAGGAACACAAATGGGTATTTAGGAATGGAGATACTAGTTCATATGAGTCATGGTTTACAGGTTAGCCATCTGTAGTTTTAACTGTATTATCTACATCCTTAGCGTTGAAGACAACAACAAAATTCAATTGATTTCATGCTACTGTGTACACCTATTCACTCATTCAAGGTATATTTACTGAGCACCACTCAATGCCACACCAGGAGTGTACAGTCCAGCAATGGAGACAAACATATTGATCACTATATTCCTGTAGGAAATACTGATGCATACTGATAATACTGTAATACTGATACATATAATACTGTATGCTGGTGGTTCATAGAGGAGGCATGGTTTGTGGATCAGGGAAGATTTCAGAGAACATAATGTCTAAGCTTAAAATGTCGACAACCAGACTGGAAAGGTACAGCTTACTCAAGGACTATCAGAGGACCACTGCAGTCAAGAATATTGCACCAAGTTTATGCAATATTCTAAGCCACTTATACTCACTTCAACAATCCATCAAGTTCACCATCTTTCATGAGCGTGGTTCATGGCCCCCCCAAACAATTACAAAACATCAGAGATCACCGATCACAGATGATCATAGCAAACATGATAATAATGAAAAATTTTGAAATATTGCTGGAATTACCGAAATGTGACACAAAGCCACAAAGGGAGCAGATGTTCTTGGAAAAATGGTGCTGATAGACTTGCTGGATGCAGGGTTGTCTCCAACCTTCAATTTGTAAAAAATGCAATATCTGCAAAACAAAATAAAAGGTCTGCCTGTATTTTCTTCATGCAGAAAATGCATGGATTCTTTTTTTGTAAGTTTTATTGAAGTATAGTTGATTTAATACAATGTTGTGTTAATTTCTGCTGTACAGCAAAGTGATTCAGTTATACATACATACATACATATATATATATATATATATATATATATATATATATATTCTTTTTCATATTCTTTTCCATTATGGTTTATCACAGGATATTGAATATAGTTCCCTGTGCTTTACTGTAGAACCTTGTTGTTTATCCATTCTATATATAATAGTTAGAAAATGCATGGATTGTGAAATGAAAGAGCCATGTGGGACTCATAAATTTCTTTGCCAAATAATTTTAGCCCTTAGAAAGTACTTGTTTTACTTAAATGCACAACACAGTTTCCATCTTCTATCTCATCAGACCATTTTCTTCCCACCCCCAACCCCGACCTTTTTTTTTTTTATTCTTTTACTTCCAGAGTAAGACTGACTGATAGAAGTCGTAGGTTCCCACCCAAGCTGTCTTTTGAGTGTAACCACCATCTTTGAGTCATTTGAGCGGAACAAAAATGAATAAGCAGCCCTGGGATTGAGTGACATTTAATAAAAAATACTATTTGTTTAACCTGATTGCGATGTTGTCTGAATCATAAAAATACTGAGCATCATGGTGGCTGCCAGGCGCTATTATCTGGTACTTGATTTTAAGTGACATCTGTGGGATTATTATGGATTTTGATGTTTTCTTTTTCTTTCTTATATTAATACCACAAAAAGTAAAAAGGATTCAGACTGTTGACATCAGTGAGTATTCTAGGAATGAAATATTAAATGATTTTAGGAGAAATGTGGCTTTTATGCTAGGAAGCATGACACATTATAGACCTCTCTATCACTGTAATCAGTCCCCTGACATGAAAATGATAAGGCTGCACATGCAATGTCTATTTCCATCTCAGGCATAATGCTTTAGGTGAAAACAGAAGGCAGAAGGTTCATCAGTGGAAAGAAAGTGCATTCTGGAAAGATGTTTGTTTTAATAGTTGAATTTGCTTTGCAAGGCTATGCACCCCTTGGCTAATCTAGAGGGTGTTTTGGCAAGTCTGTCACCTGAAGTGTGTGACTAATCCCGATTCTGACTCAATAGATAGAGGAAGATCAACCTGCTCACAAAATATTCATTTCATGGGTGAGGAGCTCTCTGGATCACCATTCTCTTCTACTTTCTAATGTTCTGAATATACTGCACAATTCAAGAGCTCCATTTCAGCTTATGTTTTCATTTTATTTTCCATTTTTTTCCCTCTGATTTCCCAGGACCTCTGTGGTTCCTTGATTAAAACTGGAGTGACTGCTCCTCAGTATTTGCTCAACGGGATTGAAAACATATGTTTATTCAAAAACCTGCACATGAAGGTTTATAGCAGCTTTATTCATCATTTCCAAAACTTGGAAACAACCAAGATGTCCTTCAGTAGGTGAGTGGATAAACTGTGGCACATCCAGACAATGGAATATTATTCACTGATAAAAAGAAATGAACTATCAAGCCATGAAAGACTGGGAGGAACCTTAAATGCCTATTGCTAAGTGAAAGAAGCCAATCTGAAAAGGCTACAGACTGTATGATTCCAACTCTGTGACATTCAGGAAAAGGCAAAACTACAGAGACAGTGAAAAGATCAGTGGTTGCCAGGGGTTGAGGGGGAAGGAAGGATGAATATCCTATCCACAGAGGATTTTTAGGGCAGTGAAACTACTCTTTCTGTGAACCTAAAACAGCTCTAAAAAATAACATCTTTCAAAAACAAATCCAGAGTAACTGGGAAAATTGAGTGTAATTTCTTATGTGATGTTAACATTGGCATTCTTTTAGGATTGAGAATGTAATGCAGTGCTTTGAGGTGTTCCAGTAAACATAGCTTCCCCCATTATCAATATAACTCACCAGAATAGCTTTTTTCCACCGAGGATGAACCTACATTGACACGTCACTATCACCCAAAGTTCCTTGGTTACCTTAGGGTTCACTCTTGGTGTTGTACATTCTGTGGGTTTGTCTACCATTATAGTGTCATAGGATCTTCCCCATTATACGTTATTATAAGATATTGAATATACTTCCCTGTGCTATACAATAGGTCCTTTCTGTTCATCTATTTTATATATAGTGATGTGTATATGTTAAGGTAGTATGTATCTGTCAGTCCCAAACTCCTAATTTATCCCTCCTCCCTCTTCCCTTTTGGTAACCCTAAGTTTGTTTTCTGTGTCTGTGAGTTTATTTCTGTTTTGTATATAAGCTCATTTGTAGCATTTTTTTTTAGATTCCACATATTAGTGATATCATATGATACTTGTCTTTCTCTCTCTGGCTTACTTCACTTAGTCTGATAATCTCTAGGTCCATTCGTATTGCTGCAAGTGGCATTATTTCACTATTTTGATGGCTGAGTAATATTCCTTTGTGTATATATTCCGCATCTTCTTTATCCATTTATCTGTTGATGGACTTAGGTTGCTTCCACGTCTTGACTGCTGTAAATAGTGCTGCTATGATGTTGCAGTGCATGTGTCTTTTCAAATTAGTGTTTTTGGGTTTTGTTTTTTTGTTTTGTTTTGTTTTGTTTTGATACATGTCCAGGAGTGGGATTGTTGGATCATGCGGTAGCTCTATCTTTAGTTTTTAAGGAACGTCCATACTGTTCTCCATAGTCAGCCAGCTTTTACTACTCTATATGGCCAGAATCTATCCTCCTAACTTCCGTTGTCTAGTCTTCTGTTTCCATAATGATGCAGATTGGGAAACAAAATAATCTGTGGGGCATCACAGATTGAAGGTCTCTCATACCAGTAAAATATGAAGCTCTGAGCTCGGTCTTTATTATACAAAGGAGGCTGACTACTCCCTATATAGTGGAGGCTGCTGGGAAGAAATAAAGGTATTGCTCTCATCAGTTTTTATGTATTAATTTCCTCTTAGGAACTATGTAAAGCTGTGGACCTAAACTTGAAGGTGAAGGGCACTTCATTAATAAAAAGTAAATAAAGAAAACAAGAAAGAAAATTGCAGCTAGATAACTGAGAAATAACGGTGTTTCACTAACACCACTAGAAATTCTGTGAAGCTATGATGGTAGCTCATAGACACAATGGCATTGTAAAATCATACAAGACTCCCTTTAGCCACCAATTTGCTTCACAACCAATAATTAAAAGATGAGGAAATTCCATCTGTCGTCACTGTGTGATGCCTCGGGCCCCACTCTGAGGTTTTAGGCTCTGCACAACACTGAAGCAGCCACAGGATCCAGGATCCAGGGTCTGAACCTTCTACATGAATTTTAAGGTATTAAAGGACTTACCTACACTTTAATTGCAAGGACTTATTTTAAATTTAAATGGAATCTTAGAGCCATTGATAACATCATCTTTTTGCCCACTCTACTCAATGGATGCCTGGAAGAGCACAAGAAGTGTCCAAAGAGGAAACAAGGGGCAGAGTCTTATGAATGATCTATGCAAAAGCTTTGGAATTACAGTGATAGCTTTTCAATCCTACCAAATTTGCTCCAGACAGAGTATGAAACCAAAACTATAGACAATTGGGAGATATCAAAAGCTATTAAGTGGAAATGAGATCTGATCCATACTTTTGGAAGACAGTGCCATCCTTAGGTGACTGGATTTTTTTTTTCTTTTTTTCTTCTGCACTCAGCAGTGTGCACCTTCTTCCCTAATTACCTTCCTTATAGTCTTTAAATTTGACTACCTTGCTTAACTCCCAAACTGGGACATTAATTTCATCTGGCCCCTTCATTCTGGCTCATATTTTTGTCCTGGAAATTATCTTTCTTCAGATCTTAATACTCCAGGAACTCGCCACTCTTCTCTGAGATTAGCTTTCACTCCAACACAAATGTACAATTAGAAAGCAACTTTATTTCCATTTAGAATGCTCCTGCCTCAGCTGAAGATACCTAATATTTCAGGCACATCAGGCTATTTAGCACAAACAGCCATTTTCTTTTGTATAAATTTAGTTCCTTTAGTTCAGTTTTTTTTGTCATTTGTCTTGATTACTGTAGCTTTGTAGTATAGTGTGAAGTCAGGTCTGATTCCTCCAGCTCCGTTTATTTCCCTCAAGACTGCTTTGGCTATTCAGGGTCTTTTGTGTATCCATACAAATTTTAAGATTTTTGTTCTAGTTCTGTAAAAAATGCCATTGGTACTTTGATAGGGATTGCATTGAATCTGTAGATTGCTTTGGGTAGTACAGTCATTTTCACAATATTGATTCTTCCAATCCAAGAACATGGTATATCTCTCCATCTGTTGGTATCATCTTTAATTTCTTTCATCAGTGTCTTATAGTTTTCTACATAGAGGTCTTTCGTCTCCTTAGGTAGGTTTATTCCTAGGTATTTTATTCTTTTTGTTGCAATTGTAAATGGGAGTGTTTCCTTAATTTCTCTTTCAGATTTTTCATCATTAGTGCATAGGAATGCAAGAGATTTCTGTGCATTAATTTTGTTTCCTGCAACTTTACCAAATTCATTGATTAGCTCTAGTAGTTTTCTGGTGGCATCTTTAGGATTCTCTATGTATAGTATCATGTCATCTGCAAACAGTGACAGTTTTACTTCTTCTTTTCCAATTTACATTCCTTTTATTTCTTTTTCTTCTCTGATTGCTGTGGCTAGGACTTCCAAAACTATGTTGAGTAATAGTGGTGAGAGTGGACATCCTTGTCTTGTTCCTGATCTTAGACGAAATTCTTTCAGTTTTTCACCATTGAGAATGATGTTTGCTGTGGGTTGTCATATATGGCCTTTCTTATGTTCAAATAGGTTCCCTCTATGCCCACTTTCTGGAGAGTTTTTATCATAAATGGGTGTTGAATTTTGTCAAAAGCTTTTTTTGCATCTATTGTGATGATGATATGGCTTTTGTTCTTCAGTTTGTTAATATGATTTATCATATTGATTGATTTGCATATATTGAAGAATGCTTGCATCTCTGGGATAAATCCCACTTGATCATGGTGTATGATCCTTTTAATGTGTTGTTGGATTCTGTTTGCTAGTATTTTGTTGAGGGTTTTTGCATCTATATTCGTCAGTGATATTATTCTGTAATTTTCTTTTTTTGTAGTATCTTTGTCTGGTTTTGGTATCAGGGTGATGGTGGCCTCATAGAATGAGTTTGGGAGTGTTCCTTCCTCTGCAGTTTTTTGGAAGACTTTGAGAGGATGTGTATTAGCTCTTCACTAAATGTTTGATAGAATACACCTGTGAAGCCATCTGGTCCTGGACTTTTGTTTGTTGGAAGATTTTCAATCACAGTTTCAATTTCATTACTTGTGAATGTTCATATTTTCTATTTCTTCTTGGTTCAGTCTTGGAAGGTTATACCTTTCTAAGAGTTTGTCCATTTCTTCCAGGTGGTCCATTTTATTGGCATAGAGTTGCTTGTAGTAGTCTCTTAGGATGCTTTGAATTTCTGCGGTGTCTGTTGTAACTTCTCCTTTTTCATTTCTAATTTTATTGATTTGAGTCCTCTCCCTCTTTTTCTTGATCAGTCTGGCTAATGGTTTATCAATTTTGTTTATCGTCTCAAAGAACCAGCTTTTAGTTTTATTGATCTTTGCTCTTGTTTTCTTTGTTTCTATTTCATTTATTTCTGCTCTGATCTTTATGATTTCTTTCCTTCTGCTAACTTTGGCTATTGTTCGTTCTTCTTTCTCTAGTTCCTTTAGGTGTAACATTAGATTGGTTATTTGAGATTTTTCTTGTTTCTTGAGGTAAGCTTGTATTGCTATAAACTTCCCTCTTAGAACTTTTGCTGCATCCCATAGGTTTTGGATCATCATGTTTTCATTGTCATTTGTCTCTAGGTATTTTTTTATTTCCTCTTTGATTTCTTCAGTGATCTCTTGGTTATTTAGTAACGTATTGTTTAGCCTCCATATGTTTGTGTTTTTTACGTTTTTTCCCCTCTAATTTATTTCTAATCTCATAGCATTGCGGTCAGCAAAGGTGTTTGATATGATTTCATTTTTCTTAATTTACTGAGGCTTAATTTGTGACCCAAGATGTGATCTATCCTGGAGAATGTTCCATGCGCACTTGAAAAGAAAGTGTGATCTGCTGTTTTTGGATGGAATGTCCTATAAATATCAATTAAATCTATCTGGTCTATTGTGTCCTTTAAAGCTTGTGTTTCCTTATTAATTTTCTGTTTGGATGATCTGTCCGTTGGTGTAAGTGAGGTGTTAAAGTCCTCCATTATTATTGTGTTACTGTCTATTTCCCCTTTTAGAGCTATTAGCAGTTGCCTTATGTATTGAGGTGCTCCTATGTTGGGTGCATATATATTCATAACTGTTATATCTTCTTCTTGGATTGATCCCTTGATCATTGCATAGTGTCCTTCCTTGTCTCTTGTAACGTTCTTTATTTTAAAGACTATTTTTCCTGATATGAGTATTGCTACTCCAGCTTTCTTTTGATTTCCATTTCCATGGAATATCTTTTTCCATCTCCTCACTTTCAGTCTCTATGTGTCCCTAGGTCTGAAGTGCGTCTCTTGTAGACAGCATATATATGGATCTTGTTTTTGTATCCATGCAGCAAGGCTGTGTCTTTTGGTTGGAGCATTTAATCCATTCACGTTTAAGGTAATAATTGATATGTATGCCCCATGACCATTTTTTTAATTGTTTTGGGTTTGTTTTTGTAGGTCCTTTTCTTCTCTTGTGTTTCCCACTTAGAGAAGTTCCTTTAGCATTTGTTGTAGAGCTGGTTTGGTGGTGCTGAATTCTCTTAGCTTTTGCTTGTCTGTAAAGCTTTTGATTTTTCCATTGAATCTGAATGAGATCCATGCTGGGTAGAGTAATCTTGGTTGTAGGTTCCTCCCTTTCATCACTTTAAGTATATCATGCCACTCCCTTCTGGCTTGTAGAGTTTCTGCTGAGAAATCAGCTGTTAACCTTATGGGAATTCCCTTGTATGCTATCTGTCATTCTTCCCATGTGATTTTCAATCATTTTTCTTTGTCTTTAATTTTTGTGAATCTGATTACTATTTGTCTCAGCATGTTTCTCCTTGGGTTTATCCTGCCTGGGACTCTCCAGGCTTCCTTGACTTAGGTGGCTATTTCCTTTCCCATGTTAGGGAAGTTTTCAACTATAATCTCTTCAAATATTTTCTTGGGTCCTTTCTCTCTCTTTTCTCCTTCTGGGACCCCTTTAATGCAAATTTTTTTTTGCGTTTAATGTTTTCCCAGAGGTCTCTTAGGCTGTTTTCATTTTTTTCATTCTTTTTTCTTTATTTTGTTCCACAGCTGCAAATTCCACCATTCTGTCTTCCAGGTCACTTATCGTTCTTCTGCCTCAGTTATTCTTCTATTGATTCCTTCTAGTGTAGTTTTCATTTCAGTTATTGTATTGTTCATCTCTGTTTGTTTGTTCTTTAATTCTTCTAGATCTTTGTTAAACATTTCTTGCATTTTCTCGATCTTTGCCTCCATTCTTTTTCCGAGGTCCTGGGTCATCTTCACTATCATTATTCTGAATTCTTTTTCTGGAAGGTTGCCTATCTCCACTTCATTTAGTTGTTCTTCTGGGGTTTTATCTTGTTCCTTCATCTGGTACATAGCCTTCTGCCTCTTCATCTTGTCTATCTTTCTGTGAATGTGGGTTTTGTTCCACACGCTTCAGGATTGTAGTTCTTCTTGATTCTGCTGTCTGTCGTCTGGTGGGTGAGCCTATCTAAGAGGCTTGTCAAGAAGCAAATCTTTTTTAATCCACAAGAGTATCTAACAAATTCTCTGGCAGAACCTGATGTTAACTGAATTAAGTTGATTTTGATTAAATTAATTGGCCCCATGGTTATGGGAAGGCCTTACAAGCCGTTAATGGGCCCCAGGAGTACAAGACAGGTACTTTGAACTATAACCCTGGAACTAACTGCATTCCCAGCCTCACTCCAGGCCTGAAAATTCTCTAGGGTTTGTATGCTTGACTCAGTAATGCTCAAAATAAGGTTTTTCTTAGGGTACATAAAAGTTACAGAGAAAAACATCACTTTGTTGCCAAGAGTGGCATTTCAGACAGTGGCTAGAAAGTTGGCAGAGTCTGCCTTGTGTAACATTTGTCCACGAATCAGATTATAGTAGGACCTCACAAAATATTTATTAAGAGAAAGAGTAAACTTAGCTGATCTAATTTCTGACTGTTAGTCCTTGGCAGTCCGAAAGATTATATTAGTTGAGCTTTCCAAGTTACCCAATAGAGAACAAAAAGGGTTGAAAAATATTCTAAGTAAATACTTCAGAAAACATGTCTTCAGAAGGCTAGAATATCCAAGATGGAAATTTCTAAGGCAGAGCTTATAGACAATGGGATATGCTAAGACTCTGATGTTCTCGAGCTGGTTAAGGCTCTTTGCGACAAACCCGAACCCGGGTTTGTAATGAACTCGTGCTTAGGTCTCTGTGACGTAGATGTGCTGAAAAAGATGGGAGGTACACCTTCTTTTTCCTTCATGTAGCCCACCATCAATACAGTATTGAATCCCTTTTGTAGAGTGCTTAAGCCTGGTGTATTTTGTAATGAACCTTACCTGTTCACCACCCAAACTCAGAAAAAGTATAATTTAAGTGAGAAAAGAAACAGAATATAATTGAATATTTCAAGGCAATCTGCATTTTTTAAAAATGTACGTGTATGAATGAATATGATAGATACAATATGCCATAAACATAATATATACAATATAATTCCATATATTTTTGCATGTGTTATATACATTTTATAATATAATTTTGTATATATGCATATATATACACACAAAAGTATACAGGCAACTAAGACAAAATATTATCAGAATATTTATTCCTTGATGATGGAAATGTCAGGGGTCATTTCTGGTTTTGTTTCTGTTGTTATACCTTAGTATTTTCTAAATATTGTTCAATGAATTTGTATAACCTTTACAATGATAACAAGTTATTTGTTTCAAGGCTGGAAAGAGAACAGACAAGAAATCTTCACCTGAAAATTCTAAGTGTAGTATCAGAGTTCCTGGCCCCTGGGAAGCAGAGCTGCCCAAAACAGAGAACTGTGGACACCTCTGCCCCCTGCTGTCAACCTTCAGTAAGTATCCTTTGATCCTCAACCTGCTGCTAGTAAGAATCTCCAGGGAGACTGGTGTTTATGAAATCACAAAATCCTGCTGCCCACCTCAGAGATTCCCGGGCTGGGGACCCTCAGACTACATTGAGAAACGTGCACTTAGAATTAAGGAATATCCTGATCACAGCTAATGAGATAGACCAGGAAAAATATGGACATCATACCTAGGAACACACATAGAAAGAAACTAGGTTTCTTCCAGTTTTTAAAAAATATATTAGTATATATTATAGTGTATATTGAAAGAGTATATATTAATATAGAATATATTTTAAAATATAATAGTCTATATACTTAGTATGTACTATTAATATTAATAATGCTAACACATTATATGATTTAATAAAATTAATATACATGTACTTTCATAGTATATATGTACTTTAATATACTTGTATATATCTTATATACTTTATAAGCTTTGTACATGTATTTTTACAGTACTATACTTTTTTTTTTTTTTTTTTTTTTTTTGCGGTATGCAGGCCTCTCACTGCTGTGGCCTCTCCCGTTGCGGAGCACAGGCTCCGGACGCGCAGGCCCAGCGGCCATGGCTCACGGGCCCAGCCGCTCCACGGCATATGGGATCCTCCCAGACCGGGGCACGAACCCGTATCCCCTGCATCGGCAGGCGGACTCTCAACCACTGCGCCACCAGGGAGGCCCAGTACTATACTTTTTAAATGCATGTATATGTATTTATATACATGCAGTTTTATATATGCACAGTACACAGTATATAGTATGTATATGTATATATACTATATATGATGTATGTATGTAGAATATGTATAGTTTTCACACACGCACATACTTTTACAAATGATTTTACATTTGTCAGGATTTTATTTTAATGAAGAGCCTAAAGTGTGACTAACATCTGCATTTTAACTCTACAGCTGGTAAAAGGATTTTTTCCTTCTGAAGTTATTCGAAGTTCCAATTTGCTTTAGAAGTTGAGACATCTGAGGGGTTTTTGTGTTGTTATTATTTATGAAATTCAGCATTTCCTCAGAGCCAGTTTTGATATAATAAAGTCTTCAGATCTCCAGTCTCAATTTATAAGCAATTTATTTACAGTCAGTAAAAGACATTGAAGCCAAATGCCTTTCTTAGATGTGCTTTCAGCAGCGCCCATAGAATTCAGTTACATGTGCTGGTCTGAAGGAAAAATGTGGACAATGTGATAAACACAGCCTTGCCTTAGCCATAACCAAATTAAAATAGCCGCCTCAACAGAGGTAGTTAGGGAACCAAATAGACTGAAAGGAAAACAAGAAAAAAAAAATCAGTTTGAAAGCACACCGACTTATACCATATTTCCTGATGGCAGATTCTGACCCATGAGGCATGCAGAAATCAAGCATTAATACTTCAATGGTTGTTGCATTATTTTATGAGATTTCATCATTAAATATTGAAAGTTAGTCCAGGCTTTTTTTTATACCATATTCTTAAATCTGCTTTAAAAGCCTGGGATAATTGCTTTAAAAATGAATCCATACATATATTGATAATATATGATTCAGAAATATATTGGATTAGGGTTTGTGATACTTATAAATGAGAACTTGTCACTTTCAAGCATAAGCATTTTTCTTTTCCATGTAATACTTGCCTGGTATTTAACCTGTCTGTCCCTCCCAGAGTGTGTGGAGCTACTGTGAGAAGCCCCCTAAGTGTCTTTTAGGATGGACCAGTCAGTTACACTTGCCATGGATTGATGCTCTGTCTACTCAGGGGACAATGTGATGATCAAACGAGATAAATTATGTGAAAGATTATGATATGACTAAAGCCCTATATCAGGTGCTAAGAACTTCTCACTGCTGTTAAATTGAAGAAAGATATGTAGATTTCAGCATCCTTTCCTCTCATGGCCAATTACATTTTGCACAGTTGTCTGATGAAAATGTTGATATTGTGTACATATTAACTAAGAAAGTTTTGCAAATTCTCCATTTGACTACCCCTGTATAGAGTGGACTTTACAGTAAATTTTGATCAAAAAAAAGAAGATAATGTCCTTATTTGATGCATCTTCTTCAATGTATTATCTCACAGCCAACTTTTCTATCATGTCAATGAAAAAGAATAAATTTTATGAAACAAAAAAAGTGGGTTTTGTTTCTGAACAAAGGTAGTAGAATATTTACTTTTACTTGGAAAATAATTGATTTTTGTGACCTAGGTACCATATAGTCAAGCACTCTTTGTCCTCTAGCTAGGCATGTAACAAACAAACAAACAAACAAACAAAAAACAGATAAATTCAGGATGTAGACAGAGTTCTCAAAGTGTTTTACTGAAGAGAGTCCATAGAGGGACTCACTTTGTGGAAATAGGATCTGTTTATACCCTTTGTCTGTCAGTTGTTGCTCACCAGCTGCCCCCAAGAGGGAGCAGAAGGCAGAACCTCATGGGCCGGGGGTCCTGTAGGCTGTGGACCATAGTCTCCAGAAGGGGGCAATGGTAGACAACACGGCCACAGTTCCCAGCAGCTGGGAGCGTGGTGTCCCGGCTGCCAAGGGGTCCTGGGTGGGGCCCCAGTGCCCCTTTCTGCAGGTGGCAACGTGACCAAGGACCAGCAGCTGTGGGAAGCCAGGACACTCCGGAGCCACAGGAACTGCATCTCTAGGGGATCAAAGCCAGTGCTGGAACGTGGTGCCGGAGGTCAGGAGGGAGTAAATACCCAGGCAACACCCTCTTTCCACCTTCCCATCACCTACCCCTGCTTCCATGGCTAAAGCAACTCTACAGGAACAGGAGGCACAGGAGCCTGGGCAACACAGTCGGCGGAGACCAGCTTCTTGGACCACAAATCAAATGGGAGAGGATGGAGAATGAACCAGGGGTGTGAGAGGGTAGGTAACAGAAAATGAGCACACCCTCGATGGGTTTCCTGCAGCTGTTTAGAGCAGTCAGTAATAAATAGAGGTCTTGCAGATCCCACGATCCCATCCTCCATAGCCCTCTCCGCACACCCATCTCCTCTGCTTCCTCTTCCTCTTCCCTCTTCTCTCCTCTCTTCCTTTTCTCTCTGTCTCCCCATCTTTCCTTCCTTCCCTCCTATCTCCTCCAGTCTCCCTGAATCATGGGTGACCACTGAGGATTAGGGTGCACGTGGCTAAACCGGACCTATTAACAGACAGGAATGACCTGGTAAGGGGTAAGCGTGGTGATTGCTGCAAACCAGCCTAGGAGCCAAACTGTGGTACTGATAAGGATAGAATAGAGTAATTAAATAGTCAGTTTAGAAATCCCACTAGGGAATTAAGGAGAGAAACGGAATTTAACAGAAGTTTGGGAGACTGTGGTAAGCTCATGACCACTCAGGAAAAGAATCCAGTACCCTAGCAACAATCTACACTACCTTGATGGAACACCGGGTGCATTGAAGCACCAGACACACACAAGCCACAAACCTTGATAGTTAAAACACAAGACAGTAGATACAATGGGGTCTGAATCTTGTTACATGGAGTCAGAAAGTTAACAGTCCTTGAAGAGTAGCATTTCTGCATGTAGCCAAGACAGAAATATAGGTGAAAGGGGACATTATACTGAAACCTGCGATGAATTACTATATTTTAGTATATGTCACCACCCTTTTGCTAATATACATATGATCTAAATAGCACCATGACAGTCCCAGTTAAACCATATAGGGCCAAAGGGGGAGCTAATGACGTAAACCTTGACACCCGCCCAAGAACGAGGAAGACAGTGGTCTTCTCCCCTCCCCACGTTTTCTTTGGTTATAAAAATGTAGCCCTCTTTGTTCTCGGGGAATCACACCCTTGCCTGCCAGCTTGTATCTCTCACAAGTGACCTGTGCTAATAAATTCACCCTTTGCCTATCACTTTGCCTCACGCTGAATTCTATCTGAGACAAGACAAAAGAACCTAAGCTTCAGTAAGTCCTGACACCAGGTGAGCAGTTTTAATCAAAGGACAGTGGGTTAGAGGACTTCCCTGGTGGCACAGTGGCTAAGAATCCACCTGCCAGTGCAGGGGACACGGGTTCCAGCCCTGGTCTGGGAAGATCCCACATGCCGCAGAGCAACTAAGCCCGTGTGCCACAACTACTGAGCCTGCGCTCTAGAGCCTGCAAGCCACAACTACTGAGCCCAAGTGCCACAACTACTGAAGCCTGCGTGCCTAGACCCTGTGCTCCACAACAAGAGAAACCACCGCAATGAGAAGCCCGCATACTGCAACAAAGAGTAGCCCCCGCACATCACAACTAGAGAAAGCCCATTCGCAGCAACCAGGACCCAATGCAACCAAAAATAAATAAATTTATAAATAAATTTATTTAAAAAAAAAAAAAGGACAGTGGGTTCGAGTCCCCTCCTAGTCAGGGATCGTGGGTTCAAGTCCCAATCTGAGTTTTGGCTGAGTTCGAGTCCCACCCAAAAAGGGGTGCAGTTTCAGTGTCAAGTAGCAAAGAATACATGACCCGATGTACAAAAGTCATATGACAATGAAACAACTGCCCATGATGAAAAACAACCAGAATTCGTTGCCATTACTCTTGAGGTAACACAGGGTTTTGCAAAGTGGTCAAGAATTCAGTTGTGCACTCTTCTCCCATGAATTAACTGCAGGTGTTTGCCAGGTGGACGTGGGTATAGAAAGTCACTTTATACTCTGTATCTGACAGAGATTATACAAATCATTGTAATTTTAACATGAACAGTGGTCAGTATGTAGATAAGCAGACCCAGCAAAGGAAGTAGGAAACGGCAGACAGTGCTGTTGCTGTACTGGCTTGTTCCAATCTTTTTGTTTTTCCTTTTCTCTTATTTCTCAGGAAAAAAATTAGCCTTTGGCTGGCCTCGTGGAAGGACTGCCGTGTGTGAGATCAGGAGATCGCGTGGCACATGTAACAGGTCAGCTCTCAGGGGCAGGTTCCTGGGGTCCTGTCCACATGCCACCTCCACAGGCTTGTGCCCCTGCAGTCCTGGCAGCCTCGAAGGATGCTTACTGCTTCAACGGCCAACCGGATTACGCACTCCATGTTTTCTCTTAGCCCTGAACCCGTGACTCTCTGACTGGGAGCAATGCAACCTACTAAATGTTCCTTCCCTTAATGTGGTTTCCAGCTCACTTTCCTCCAGTCCAGCCCCTGCTTGTGCCAAGGGTCCTATTATCAGCTAAACAGCTCCATCCCTCTGATGTCTCTGGCTGACGTGGAGATTCTCTCTCTTGTTCACTTTGTTTGCCAACATGCTTTAGCGTCTTTGAACGCCAGCACGTAAAGCAAACTGAAGTGTGTACTACTCTGAGAATAGCGTCGGTGAGGATAGCACAGCTGTGCCAGGACCCAGTCTAGGTAAAGTCTTGAAATTTGAGTTACTGGGGAGCGATTTCAAACCCCATCCCCTTCCTTAACTCATTCTCAATTTCTCTCCGTGTATCCACGTGTGGACATACTGATGCACTCAAATAGATGCACGTTGTTCATGTGTGTAGTTTTCTATAACAACCCCTATGGCTTTCAAAAACGTGTTATCCAGACAAAATGTAGTTTAACAATACTAAAGTGCTAAAGTATGGAAAGTCGCATAATTATATTTTCATAGCAATATTTCCTGAGTTTTTCACACAAGAGTTCTAATAACTAGAAACTTCAAAAGGATAACCTGAGAAGCCAATCTGAAAAGGCTACATATGTGTGATTCCAACTCTATGACATTCTGAAAAGGCAAAACTATGGAGACAGTAAAAGGATCAGGGGTTGGAGGGTAAGGAGGAATAGGTGGAGCACAGAGGATTTTTAGGGCAGTGAAACTACTCTGTATGACACTATAATGGTGGATACATGTCATTATACATTTGTCTAAACCTTTAGAATGTATAACACCAAGAGTGAGCCCTAATGTCAAGTATGGATTCTGGGTAATGATGACGTGTCAGTGTAGGTTCATCAATTGTAACAGATGTACCATCTGGAGGAGATGTTGGTAGTGGGGAGGATTTGGGAGGCTACAGAGTGGTTATGGGAAATCTCTGTACCTTCCTCTCAATTTTTCTATGAACCTAAAACTGCTGTGAAAAAAAATCTTAAAAAAAAATTTAACCTGAAGCAGTCCTTTTCAAAAAAAAAAAAAAGCTTAGATAAAATGATTTGACTTCATTTATAACACCTTCTGTTTAAGAATGGCACAAATAAACACAATTTTACTACAAGTATATTAACCTCCCCACATGCCATCCCAACTAGCCTGGCTTTTATTTCTTCCTCCTTCACATCTATGACTCCTATCTTTGTTTCCTGGATTATCACGTTCCCTGTAAAATCCTCAGACCAGCCCAGGGAAGCTGTTTGTGACTCTCCAAAGATCTTCATATTCAGGAAAAAGGGAAAATTCTTTGTCACATTCTATTCTCATTTTTGTTGTTGTTGTTTCTTTCAGTCCAAATCAAAATAACTCACGAGTGGCAGGGGCAAAGTAACCGTGGTAAGTAAACACTTACTAGGCATTTCCCCTAGAGGCTGTTTGCAGATAGCAGCTGCGTGAGTCATGAGAACAGGTCTCCAGGGAGCCTCCACCTCTGACCCAGGGTGGAGTGGGTTTTGGGGCCCTTCACACAGCTCAGCTCTCTGGATGATGTCAGCTGATCCAGTCGCAGCAAACAAACCCTGCATTCATTCAGTCTGCAGTCAGAGATTCCAATAACACAGCCAAGTAAGTCTAGGTGGCACAGAAAAAACGACCGATAATAGAAACTGCTGTGAGCCCTCTGTAGATATAGCTCCAGGATGAAATGGATTTCCCTGTCAATATTCTGTTTGTCACTGCAGGACAGGGTGTCATTTTGCTGGGCCAGGTTTCACCGGATGTTTTCAGTTTCCTTGTTGGTTTCTAAATGACTCTATTAAGGAATCTGTGTGAGAAATAGACCTATTTTTATTCACAATGACTTCGCCGTCTGCCCTGGTATTTTCTGTAAACAGATTCCTGTCCTGCCTGTTAATGTATTTCCATCTGTGAACCCTCCAGAGTCAAAATGTCTTTTTAAAGAGTAACATGATGATATGAACATTCTGTTTCACAGTGTAGAACTGATAACTACTGAAGGTTCTTCAAACCATTCAAAGAAGGATGGCTTTAAAAATAAAGCTTCAGGAATATTTCATTCAAGACAATGAAACTACATAGTGGCTTGTTTTTCTTAAGTCCGTAGGAAAAATTTTCTCACCAAATGTTTAAATTAGAGGACACTCTTCTTTGTGTGAGTTGAGAGGACTCACTTCCATGTGTTTGGAAATAATTTAAGGATGGGGATAAGGAGACTGGCGATGACTCCATCATTGATTTATTATATCTTAAATACGACCCTTAACTACTCTGCTCTCTTGAGTTCCTCATACATAAAATGAGACCAAAAGTGCCTGAGTCTAAATGAAAAGGTTGTCTAAAGTCTGAAATGAGGTATATCAAGAATTGCCCAAATATGTCACATCCTGTTATGATTAAGGCTTAGAGTCTTCCGGTGAGATTTCATGACTAATACATAAATAAATGGGTGTTAAAGGTACAGTGGCTTCACTTAAATCAGTATCTTTCAAACGATTATACAATAAATGCCACTGTGGGTTTTGTTACAAAAGTAAAGTTGCTTAAAATATAGGAAATGAGTACTTGTACTGTTTCTGTAAAAATAAATAAATAAATAAGGCTATGTCCAGATATGTCCATTTCCAGACATAAGCACTCTTTGTAAATATATATTTATGTAGTGATAAAGTCAGTTTCTCCATGTCATGGCTATGTCTTCTTTTCTTATACTTTTTTTGAAGGTGAGATTAAAACATACTATGAAATTCACATTTTTAAAATGTAACACTAGGGATTTCCCTGGTGGCGCAGTGGTTAAGAATCCGCCTGCCAACGCAGGGGACA
The DNA here is from genome assembly GCF_964341445.2 of Mesoplodon mirus. Taxonomy (NCBI): domain Eukaryota; kingdom Metazoa; phylum Chordata; class Mammalia; order Artiodactyla; family Ziphiidae; genus Mesoplodon; species Mesoplodon mirus. The sequence continues at coordinate 26,211,636 of NC_138979.1, read as the reverse complement.
TGGGTTTGAGCCCTGGGCCAGGAAGATCTCACATGCCACTGAACACCTAAGCTCATGCACCACAGCTACTGAGCCTGCACTCTAGAGCCTGTGAGCCACAGCTACTGAGCCCGTGTGCCACAACTACTGAAGCCCGCACACCTAGAGCCCGTGCTGTGCAACAAGAGAAGCCCGTGCACCGCAACAAAGAGTAGCCCCCACTCGCCGTGACTAGAGAAAGCCCGTGCGCAGCAGTGAAGACCCAATGCAGCCAAAAATTTTAAAAAAATTTTAATTAATTAATTAATTAAAAAATTAAAATAAAATGTACACTAGCGGTTTTCAGTATAGTCACAATCACCACTCTGTATTTCCCAAATATTTTCAAACCAAAAAAGAAAAATAAAATCCCATCCCTATTAGCACTAACTCTCCTTTCCCTCCTCCCCTTAGTCCCTGGCAGACACTAATCTAGCTTCTCTCTCTGCAGATTTTCCTTTTCTGGACACTTTATATTAATGTTTCTGGTTTCTTTTTCTTAGCACTTTTGCAAGGTGCAGCCATGTTTTAAGATATTTCAGAGCTTCATTTATTTTTATGGCTGGAGAATATTCTAGCGTATGGTTGTACAATGTTTTATCCATTCATTACTGGATGGACATTTTTTTTTCCCCCACTTTGGAGCTATTCTTTTAAAATGTTGCTATGAGCATTCATGTACAAGTTTTTGTTTGGACATATGTTTTCATTTCTCTTGAGTATATGTCTAGGAGTGGAACTGTTGGATCAAATGGTAACTTGACATTAACAATTGGACCGACTGCCAGACTGTTTTCCAAAGTGGCTGCAACATTTTACATTGTCGTCAACAGCACGTGAGGTCTGATTTCCTCACCCTGGGAACAGTTTTTGCAAGTTCTTTTTACCATAACCATCCTAATGTGTGTGCAGTGGTATCTCACTGAGATTTTGATAGAATTGTCCTAATGACAAATGACCTGGAGCATATTTATATGTATTTATTGACCATTTATATGTCTCCCATGAAGAAATGCTTATTAAAATCTTTTATCCATTTTTATTATTTGTTTTTTTATTGTTGAGTTGCAAGTTCCACCTGAATCCTGAATAAAAGTCCTTATCAGATATATGACATCGAAACATTTTCTCATATTCTCTGGATTGTCTTTTCACTCTCTTGATAGTATTCTTTGATGCACAAACATGTTCAATTGTGATGAATTCCAATTTATTTAATTTTTCTTTTGCTGCTTGTGCTTTTGTTGTTATATCTAAAAAAATATATATATATTGCTTATATATATATATATTGCATCAAAGTCATGATGATGTACACCTATTTTTTTCTAAGAGTTTTATCATTGTAACATTTACATTTTGAGTTCATTTTGTATATGGTGTGAAGTAGGAGTCCAGCTTCATTCTTTTCTATGCTAATATCCATTTGTGCCATCCCTATTTGTCTAAAAGACTATTTTTTTCCCATTGAATTGCCTTTACCTTTATGAAAAATTGATTGAGCATATGTGTCAGGGTTTATTTCTAAACCCTCAATTCTATGTCATTAATTTCTATGTCTACTCTTATGCCAGTACCACACACTCTTGATTACTGTAGCTTTGAAAGTTTCAAAACTGAGGATAAGTAGTCTATTCTCCTCTTCAAGATTGTTTAGGCTATTGTGGTTCCTTACATTTCCATGTGAATTTTAGTATCAGCATGTCAATTTTTGCAATGAAAGCAAAGAGGAATATTGATAGAGATTGCATTGAATATGTAGAACAATCTGGGTAGCAAAGCATCTTGTTATCAATATTAAGTCTTCCAATCCATGAGACTAGATGTCTTTCTGTCATGTGTGGCACTGAAGACTCTGCTTGGTTAGCTTAGTGGTTAGATAGTGTTCAAGAGAAATTTCCTTAAATGCCTGGAAGCAATGTGTCCCAGTCCTTGCTGTTGGGTTCTGTTAATGGTGTTCAGGTGTGCCTTCAAGACTCAGCCAGACATTTGAAAGTTCTGCCTTATCCTTCACTTTTAACTGAGCAGAGTTTCAAGGTCAGCCAGAGGTGAGAGCTCATGGCTTATGGCTTAAGTCTTCCCCCTATGCATGAGCACAGCCCTGAGCACGAGCACGGCTCCATGCATGCATGTGACTTTCTGGACTCCCAGATATGTCAGAGTTTTATAAATCTCCCTCAAGTTTTCTTTTCCTCCTGCTTTTCCTTTTCACCTTTTTGGTTTGCCTGTTGTTTTCCCTACTGATACTCACCACCTGGGGCCATTGGATTATTAAAATATTGCCACAGATTGTTTTCAGCAAATACCCTGCAAAAAGGCTGCTTTTCTGAGGGACTCTGAGTCAGGCCAAAGAAAGACAAGGCTGGTAAGTGGAGTCTTCTGGGAACGGTAGACAATTAAAATAATGACAGTTCTCTGGGAATTGGGCTTCTACCATCAGTGCCTGCCAGGCTGCTGGTTTTCCCTGAGATGCATGTTGTTTCCAAGGCTACCACAGAGCTGGGAGGGGAGGAAGAGAGATGGGAAAAGTTATGTTAAGACTCCCCCAAACTTGCTGCTCTTCCCAAGATTAAGCAGTTTTTCTTGAATAAACACTCCCCGGATTGTTGTCTTTGATTAATTTCCTGAGATCTGAGAAAGTCTATTCTGATCATTTTTGCCAATGTTCTCGTTGAACGTAGATGATTTTCAGAAGTCCTTACTCTGTCATTCCTCCTGACCGCCTGTGGCCATGTCTTTTCAAATGGATAAAAAATTTCCTTATTTGAATTCATCAGCATCAGAGAAAACAGCCTTAAAATGTGAAGTCCTTAATTTGACTAGTTAGCACATGCATTATTCTGGAAATATACTAAAGAAGCAAGTTCCATTCTTAACCTTGGGAAAGCTACATTTTTGGCAGTCATCTCCATTACTCTATTGATTACAGGCAGAGCAAGCTACTCTTGGTTTCATTGTAAATGTATAATTTATCCCCCAGGATAAATTATTTACTGGGCAATTAAGAGTGGCCTATTCTCTCCTTCTTCCAGATATCACTTAAACCAAATGACTTGCATTTGTTACTTCTCACAGTAGAATTCTCTTTGTATCTTCGAATTCCTTGCTAGTGCATTTCACTATGATATTTCAAATTCATATTTTGTCTTTTTTTATGCTTATTGATCTTAAGAAACTGCATTGTTCATACAACCTTGTGCTTAAAATCCATTTAAAGTGGAATCAAATGTATTATAAAATTCCACGGTTTGCTTTGGAAAATATAATGTATTTAAAATTTGTAAACTGTGAATATAGGGAAGAGGGTAAAAAAATAAGGCTTTGGTTTTGAAAATAATGATAAATACATCTTCTGATTATTTGAACTTCCATGAAATTTAAAATAGTTTAAGGGATTTCTCCAAGTTAGAGTATATAGATAATATTTTTCTAGTTGCTTTTTTAGATAACAGCCAGGGGCCAAATGATTGCTCTGCAGGCCACAGAATATATAGTTCAATAAAGAATGCAATGTTATTAGGAAAACATGAACCACAAATGAGTGTTAGAGTTTGTAAGCAGGTAATAGACTGATAGGCATTTTTATCAAAATATAGTCTGTTCACAATAAATGCCCAAACTGCTTATTCTTTTAATGTATTTCTTTTAGCCATTTTAATTACATATTTGCATTTTCAAAAACATCACTAAACCAGTAATAAAACTAATGTTCCAAACCATTAAAATTTTCTTGGAATGTTCTCAGCATTTAAGCATATGGCACTTAACACTCTCTCATGAGTCATTGTCTTAGAATAACTTTCTTCTTAATGTTACAATACTTTCTTGTAGGGATTTTGATTTTTCAAACAAATTTATATCATTCAATGTTTTTCATTATTACGTAAAAATTATATTTCAGGGCTTCCCTGGTGGCGCAGTGGTTGAGGGTCCGCCTGCCGATGCAGGGGCCGCGGGTTCGTGCCCCGGTCCAGGAGGGTCCCACGTGCCGCAGAGCGGCTGGGCCCGTGAGCCGTGGCCACTGAGCCTGTACGTCCAGAGCCTGTGCTCCGCAACGGGAGAGGCCGCGGCAGTAAGAGGCCCGCGTACCGCAAAAAAAATATATATATATATATTTCAGTTCTTTTTAAACAAAATCAAAATAAGTAACAAGTAATATGATCACTTTCCCATGAACTAAATAGTCAGAATACACATTTCGTTGGCATCCTGGCTTATCCTTTCCTTTATCTCAGAAAGTGACGCGTGCATAGGGTAGTGACTCTGACATTGTACATGTCCCATTATTTTTGAAAGATCCATAAACTCTGTGTGATTGAGGTTTGTCTTTCTATGGATCCAGAAACTTATTTGCTCTGGTATTCTCAGAAAATAGGTCATTGTATCACTTTCTAAGTGGTTTCATCACACAGGGGCAACCTTTCCTGCTTGTTATCAAGATGTGTCTTATGTAAGGTAGTTACCTTGATAACTATTTTAAGAGTTTTCTATTACTTTCAGTCTTTAAAGATTGCAAATATCTAGTAGGTGTAAGATAATTTCCTTGGTATGAAAAGAAAAAATGTGTATTGTGGTTGGTGTTTTAACGCCCACATGAGGAGAGAACAGAATAGTCAATGTCTTATACAAGATTGGGAACTTCAAATGGATACTTGCAAAATATTGGGACTCTTGAAAGAATATTATTTATAATAAGAGCTCTAGAAACATTCCCCCAAACAGGGCCAAAAATACTACAAGGGAACTAGCTATCTGCATGGGACTCTAATTTACTCAGAGTAAAAATACTTTTTGTAAGAAATTAAATCCTAGTTTGACCTTCACAGCTATATAGACCTAACTAATATTATCAAAGTGTGGTGGAAATCCCAAGTTGATAAATTAAGGGAAAATATATTTGGGAAAGATGAATTATTGGTGGCTCCAGCCAAAAAAAATGCGAAATCACTTTTTATGTGTTCCACTTCAGGCGTGGCCAGGGAAGCTCCTGCCAGACCAATTTTTCCACAAAAAAAAAAAAAAAAAGAACAGTTAAATACTTGGATATTTTTTTTTAACTGCCTGGAGTTAGCACAGAGTGAACAAAAGCAGGAAGATTATAGCAGAGAATCTGTTTGGAAGACAGAATGGCATGAGGTGATTTTCCTGTTTTTTGATGACTTAAGCCTGAGAGCAGGCTGAAATCAGTACTGTCAAAGTAAAGCATTGATGGAAAATCCACACTTTTTCTGGTCTAAAGAACCAGAGGACAGAGTATGGATTAATCATTGCCTCCATATATTGTTGAAAGCTTGTTTTCCAGTCCTTTGTACAGAGTTAAAAAGAAAAAAAAAAAGATTCTATTTATTAAACTTTCTGGAAAAAACTGTTGTGTGTGTAATCTTTTTACCCATTAATTTAAGACTTGTGCATGAAAAAAATATACATTCCAAAAGGAAGAGCAACAGAGAGGCAGAGCTTAGAATTCTATGTAAAGAATTTGCCAATTTTCTAGCTGATTTTGAATTTGCCAACTTACTAGCTGATTTTGAACCTTGCACATACAGGGCAAACACAAAATTTTGAAACTTTTTTTTTTTTTGGCTGCATTGTGAGGCATGTGGGATCTTAGTTCCATGACCAGAGATAGAACACATGGCCCCTGCAGTGGAAGCGTGGAGCCATAACCACTGGACAGCTTTTGAGCTGCACCAAGGAGACAATCTTTATGAGTCCAAGATAATTGCCTGCTAAAACTTAGAAAATCAGCACTCTATTTAGGAATACAACAGAATTCAGAGTCTCTGCACCTTCAGAATATTCAGGAAACAATACAAATTCACCCAACAGGTAAAAAAAGACCCATAATTTAACTCATTCTTTTTTTTTTTTTGACCCATTCTTAAGAGAAAATAAAATTAGTAGAAACCAATTCCCAAATGAATGTATACGGGAATAAGTAGACAGGATTTTATTTTAACTATATGTACTATTCTCAATGTCATAAAGAAAAATATGCTCTCAATAAATAAAAATATAAAAAATTTCATCAAAAAATAGAAACTATGAAAAAGTCCCAAAAGGAAATTCAAGAATAGAAAAATGCAGTGTATGAAATAAGTATGCACAGACTGGGCTTTTTAAAATATCTTTTAAAGCCAGGGAAAATATCTATATGCCAAAAAATGATTCCGATATCTTCTGATTTCTGGTGAGAAATTTTGGAAGTCAGAAGAAAGTAGAACAACATAACAAAGTGCTAAAGAAAAGAAAAAAACTGTCAAACCACAATTCTACATCCAACAAACATATTCATCAAAAATGAAGCTGAAAAAAAAATGAAGCTGAAATAAAGACAATCTCAGATAAAAGAAAACAAGGACTATGTGTCACTAATGACTTGCACTTAAGAAAGAAATGCTAAAGTAAATTCTTCAGGCTGAAGAAAAGTGATACAAGGAGTAGACATTTAAATCGTCAGGAAGGAATGAAGGAAAATGGGGAAAATGACATGAATATTTACTCAAAGTATTCTAGGGAGTCGACTAAACAACTATTAAAACTCAAAATTTAATTTCAAAAGATCACACATAAATTGTACTATTGTATACAATCAGCAAACAATGGAAAATGTAATCAAATAAAGCACTAAACAGATACAAGAGTTAAAAAATCAAATCGTATATTCTACAACACAAGATGTATTGAACAACAAAAGCAACTGAAGTTGAAATTTAAAAAATTACAACATAGGAACAAACTACCACATGGAAGAGGAAATAGAAACAACAGACAGGAACAGAGGTCTCAGATGGAAATAGAGAATATGTTATTGGACCCTGGAAGAAAGGCTACTTTGTTATAAAGTGGCAGAAAACTTGGCCATATTGTTTTCTACCAATGGGTGAAAAGTAGAACTTGTAATTAATGAACTTGGATACTTAGCTGATATTTCCAAGTGAGACTGGAAGATGTGAACTTCTCCTTTCTGTTTGTAGTAAAATGCTAGAAGAAAGACATCAATTGAGCAGTGAACTGTTAGGCAAAAAGGAACCAGCATTTGATGATTTGGAAAATTCTCACTCTTTCCAGATAATGTGCTCTGGAACCAGGGCCAAGGGTGTGACTGGAAAACCATTTGTTAAAGAGACTAGATGTGTGACTCATGGATTCAAACAACCTTCTCAGCAGAAGTCAGGAATAGAGATGGGTTATCCAGGAAGAATCAGTGTAGAATGCTCGTGTTTATAGGTGTGGATCCCTTTGACATCAATAGGAGACTCACAAGGTTTTTGAGAATTTTATACCAGCAGAAACACAGCCAGCCTGGACTGAGAGGAACAGATATGGGATGAAATGAAGGATGAACCACTCCAAGGGCAGAGCCGTGGATCCAAAGTCCAGAGAAGGCAGAGCTGCTATCCTGGGAGGCCTCAGAGGACAGAGCATTGAGCCACAGAGGATTAGTCTTAGCCTTATAACCTAATGGAACTTGTCTTGATGAGTTGAGAACTTGCTCTAAACCAGTAACCCTTTATTTACTCCATTTTATCCCTTTAGAAATAGGAATGTCTAGGGCTTCCCTGGTGGCGCAGTGGTTGAGAGTCCGCCTGCCGATGCAGGGGACACGGGTTCGTGCCCCAGTCCGGGAAGATCCTACGTGCCACGGAGCAGCTAGGCCCGTGAGCCATGGCCGCTGAGCCTGCACGTCCGGAGCCTGTGCTCCGCAATGGGAGAGGCCGCAGCAGTGAGAAGCCCGCGTACTGCAAAAAAAAAAAAAAAGAAAGAAATAGGAATGTCTGTCTTATGCCTGTCCCACCATTGTATTTTGGAAACAGATCATTTGTTTTCTAGTTTCACAGCTCTGTGGATGGAAAGAAGTTTTGACCCAGAATGGCTCATAGCAAATCTCATCCATACCTGATTTAGATAGTTTAGATAATGAAATTTGGAACTTTTTTTGAGTGGATACTATTTAGATGAGGTTTTGGATTTAGAACTGAATGCTGGAATGATTTAAGACTTTGGGTGGGATGGAGTGAGTGTATTTTGCGCATGGAGGACTTGAATTTTGGGGTGCCAGGAAGTGAACTTTACTGGATTAAAGAGTATCCCCACCAAAAAAAAGAATGCCCATATAACAGAATTATAGTCTAGGTGACTTAAACAACAAACATTTATTTCTTCACAGCTGTGAAGTCCAAGATCAAAGTGCCAGCTGATTCAGTTCTTATTGAGGGCCCCCTTCCTGGTTTGCAAGAGAGATGCCTTCTTCCTGTATCTTTACATGGTGGAGAGAGAGATCTCTGGTCCCTTCATCTCCTTAAAAGGGCACCAATCCCACGACAGGGGCTCTACCCTCATTTTCATCTAAATCCAGTTACCTCCCAAAAGCCCCAACTCCAAATAGCATTATATTGGGAATGAGAGCTTCAAGATGAATTTTGAGGGCACAGAAACATTCAGTCTATAGCAAGCTCTCTGAAAAAAAAAATTTATATATATATATATATATATATATATACTATAATGAAGGAAAAAAGAGAAGACAAATAAATGATGTATTTTTATGACATTTGCATCAAAATTCTTAAGTAGATTTTCAAAGAATTCCACAAATGTACCTAAAAATTGTTCTAAAAGAGTAAAATCAGCCCAGAATTATTTGAAGAAGCTACCTACTCTAACTTGAACTCATTGTTCTTATGTGAAAGTCATAATTCTTTTTTAAATTTTTTCTTATATTTTAGAACTAAAAGATAAATTGCAGATTGAAGCTCTTATGCTTATTATAATTTTAAATTCTAGCTTACCCCTTACCCACTCCCCCCAGTAAGTAAAGAAGGAGAAATCAGTAGAATCATATTTCATATTTAACACACCCTCCCCAAAACTTAATGCATGGAGCTTTCTTTCTAGTTAGGCTAGGCCATCTATATATATATATTTTTTTTTAATATTTATATTTATATTTTTACCAAAAGATTTGTCCAATAAAAGAAGAGAACTGTTGAATTCTAGTAACCATGAAATTACAATCTCTTATTTTTCTATTTCCTTACGTAAATATCATAAATACATGTAAATACCCACCCCAAGTTCCATTAAGTATGAAATATTTTAACAGCTCATATTTTGTTTAATCACCTGGAATTAAATGGCTTTATCACAAAAAGAAATAACAAATTTTGACTTATCACAAGGAAATTTTATGGATCTGGGCAATAAAAGTAAGGCAATGCATATATTTATATTTACCTGATATAAATCTTTCACTTAGCAGTGTCATCATTGTCACCAAATATTAAAGAGCTCACATACGAAGAGAAATATGTGGAGAAACTTTGTAAGAGCAGTTAAGAGATCCGAAATGATAATTAAGCCAGAAAATCTGTTTTTGGTTTGGTCTTATTATTTAATTTTAATTTTTTTTTAGTATTTTCTGCCTACAATACAAAGCCTGACAACCACTGAATAGTTAAAATTGGGCAGCTGCTAGTGGATGGTGAAGTTACAGATTCTTGGAAAGTTCCTCTGAACAGGATACCTCCCCAATGCCTTGACACAAATGCATCATTAAAAATTAATCCTTGGGGTTAAAAGTTACCTCAAGGAAGACTGTATTGCCGACGGTCCTTTACCTCAATGTAAATTATTTTGCCTTATCTTTTCAGTATAACGACCAGCTGAGAAAGAGAGAAAGGAAACCAAAAGCCTTGGGGAGACTGGAGTTCAGGTTGGGTCGTAATGAACGAGGTATCAGACCTGATAAAATTGTCATATCCCTCCCAGCCTTGTGTCCTCATCTGTAAATTGAGGAGAATAAAAATACTTATCCCCCACGATTGTAGGGAGGACTAAATTAGCTAGTACACCTGTGGCACCTATGACGATGACTGTCAGAAAATATGCCCTCATAAGTATCAAATACTCCCCACCCTCTCCTCCTTCCCAACTTCCCTTAATCCTACACCCACCCCATTACCACCACCACCACTGCTTCTTACTTCAAAGCATATTGCTAACTGTGTCTTGAGGACATGCTAGAGGTTTACATAAAAATCAGATGCAAGGCTCTTTCATGTACCTGTAGCAAAAGAAGAAATAGCTTAAGCTACTTTGGTTCTCCCAAATGTTTTTATGAGGTAAAGGCATCAAAAATATTATGTGAATTTTTACTTAATTTATGAAATTTTTCTCCCCTAAAATATCTGAACTAAAACATTTAGGAGTTCCTTATCTTCTTTTCGAGTTTGATTTTTTTAAATTGAAGTGAATATATGCTGTTAACTATTTCAAAACTCATGTTTTATATGGTTTTCCTTTAGAAATTTAATTCTATTTAAAGACTTATAGGTCACTTGCATTAGTTTTTTAAACATTATCAGGATGTGCGTAGTGACCACATGTCACAATTATCAGAGGGATGATTAAGTCCATCTCTAGTGAGTAGGATTTTGCCTTTAAGTAATTCATGTGGATAATGCAGTCTCTGGATTTCCAGGGGAAAATCTTTTCAGAGAAAGAGAGTTTCTGAGTTGGTATCTCAGGACCTGTCATAATTTACAACTTCTGACGAATTCCTTGTTTATGGACTCAATAGCAAGACTTTGAAGAATGTCATTATTAAGCTTCCTATTTGAATTTTATATTTGTTAACACATTCAGAGTCAAGTACATAGTTTTTATTAAAGAAAAATTTATTAATATATATATTTATATATCTAGCATTTATTGACTATATGCTATGCTCTTTGTGATAGAAGGGTCCCAGCTGACCCAACATTGACCTTTTCTCAAGAAACGTGATAAAAATATGCCTGTAAAATTAACATCATGATAAGGTAGAAAATAATGAACCGCGTTGAATAGGGATATGGAAGTTTGGCAGAAGTACAGAGATGAATACATGTGTTATTTCTGCACTTCATGTCCAGAATAAAAAACAAAAATCAACATGTATTTTTTTTTTTTCTTTTTGCGGTATGCGGGCCTCTCACCGCTGTGGCCTCTCCCGTTGCGGAGCACAGGCTCCGGATGCGCAGGCCCAGCAGCCGTGGCTCACGGGCCCAGCCGCTCCGCGGCACATGGGATCCTCCCAGACCGGGGCACGAACCCGTATCCCCTGCATCGGCAGGCGGACTCTCAACCACTGCGCCACCAGGGAGGCCCTCAACATGTATTTTATAGATAAAGGTACTAAGAATATTATGAGTCCAAAAAGAAACGGAAAAAGCTGTAGTAAATACATGGCTAATCCAGGCCAAAAATATGTCTTACCTATTTTTTTAATGTGATGGGTTAATTATGAGAAATGAACATCAGTTTAATTGATTATGTCTCTCATTTTTTTTTCAGATCTGACAAGTTGATGCTGAGGATATGCATAACATGAGCAAGTTTGCAACTGCTTCTAATTTTACCTGGTAAAATAAAATACCCCCTAAGCCACGTTGGCTGGTGTAAGGGAAGAAGAATAAAGTATGAAATGCAATGCGCATTCCTCATACCTATCTCTACCCTCAGCATGTTGCCTTCACTTAGTCCATACTACACATTATTGAAAAGTTGTTGTCATATGCACCCACAGAAATCACGCAAACGACAGCAACAGCAACAAAACAAATACTTAACAGATGAGCTGCAATTTCCCCTAGTGCCAGGCCATGTTGCCATCATTGTACTTCCCATGTCCAGCACAGGACAGGTCATAAAGAAATAGTTGGGGGCTTCCCTGGTGGCACAGTGGTTGAGAGTCCGCCTGCCGATGCAGGGGACACGGGTTCGTGCCCCGGTCCGGGAAGATCCCACATGCCGCGGAGAGGCTGGGCCCGTGAGCCATGGCCGCTGAGCCTGTGCTCCACAACGGGAGAGGCCACAACAGTGAGAGGCCCGCATACCGCAAAAAAAAAAAAAGAAAAGAAAAAAAAAAAGAAATAGTTGGTGTGGGTTAGACTTGTTCAATGTCAAGCAGTGCTTGGGGATACTTTCATTTTTAGTTATTTAGATCATGATTGTAATAAAGATTTCAGAAAGCTTTTTAAAATATTTGTTTTAGGGAAGGAAGGATGTAAGAACAGTCAAGGGGGAATTGAGATAACTTTGGACTGATCCATGAAAGAAAATGTCTGAGTATAAAGCATTGTTTGTTTTATATCCACTTAAACAACGGTAAAGTGAAATGACATTTTAATGTGAGCAGTCAAACTTTATTAGAAGAGTTGGTGAATAATTACAGTTCAACAGCCAAACATTTATCTGTCTGTACCTTATGTGAATAAATAAAATATTTTTAAAACCAAAAACAAACACAAATAATAAATTCCAATGGAAACTGCTTTTCTCTGATAACCACAAAAACACAGAAATAATAACATAAGTAATGGAAAACTTTACAAGTCCCCAAAAGATAAAGGACAGACTGGTTCAACCAAGGCTTGCTTTGATATGTGTAGGAATAAATCTGACCTATCTACTCTAATGGACCATTAAACTTTTATCAGATCATCATCAGAATGCATGAGGATTAAAAATCATTTCAGCTGAATAACGTGTGCTAAAATGTATATCATCTGTGTTAAGGCAGTAATCATCATTTGGCTGATGTACTTCAAAGGACTGGTGGGCATTAGCCCATTTTGAACTTAAGTACTAATACTTTGACAGCACAAGAAGAATGTTTTTATCGCTTTGATAATGCAGTACGAGAATATAAATGTGGGTCATCTCAGCTTCTGTGTGAGTAAGGCATTAGAATTGCGCCATTCACCATTTCATATATTTGTTGAGTTGTTCTCCAAACTCACTAGATGAGTCTGAAGCAATGTTTCTGAGTGTTTTTTCTTGAATGTTCTTTATTGTTATATTCTTAGATCCTTTATTACAAGCGATATCCTTCCCTCCAATAACCTGTGTCCTTATACTGAATCTTCCTTTTGTTAAAATTTTAATCAGCCCTTTAATTCACACTGAAGCGTGAAGGGTATTTACAGCATGGTGTCACAACTTCCTGGGGCATAGCTGAGGTAGAGGAATGCATTTTCAGTCTCACCTAGAGGACGTGGTAAAGATGAAGCACACTGGGGCTTTCTAGTGTCCCCACCCTCTCCTCCATCCCTTCCTGATTATCCTACTTATAATAAGAGTCTAGCTATACACTCACCTATAGAGTAAGCTTCCTATGCAGCACCCTTTTTTTTTTTAACATCTTTATTGGAGTATAATTGCTTTACAATGGTGTGTTAGTTTCTGCTTTATAACAGAATAAATCAGCTATACATATACATATATCCCCATATCTCCTCCCTCTTGCATCTCCCTCCCACCCTCCCTATCCCACCCCTCTAGGTGTTCACAAAGCACCGAGCTGATCTCCCTGTGCTATGAAGCTGCTTCCAGCTAGCTAGCTATTTTACATTTGGTAGTGTATATATGTCAATGCTATTCTCTCACTTCATCCCAACTTACCCTTCCCCCTCCCCATGTCCTCAAGTCCATTCTCTACTTCTGCATCTTTATTCCTGTCCGGCCCCTAGGTTCTTCAGAACCATTTTTTTTAGATTCCATATATATGTGTTAGCATACAGTATTTGTTCTTCTCTTTCTGACTTCCTTCACTCTGTATGACAGTCTCTAGGTCCATCCACCTCACTACAAATAACTCAATTTTGTTTCTTTTTATGGCTGAGTAATATTCCATTGTATATATGTGCCATATCTTCTTTATCCATGCAGCTCCCTTTTTTGAAAATAAGAAGCCATGGATATTCTTTTTGAAAGCCTTAACCTCTTATTTATCCCATGTGGATTTGACCTTAGCAGGGAAACCACTTATGTATTATTATGTTTTTGTTTATTATTATTGCACTTCAGTCTTGTAATCTTTCTCCCTTTTGGAAACTGAAGAGAGACTTTATATGATGCTTTTGAAGAGAGGAGAAAACACCAATGCATATAAGATATGGAGGGGGGTTAATATCTTTAAGAATAACTGTTAGGAACACAATACCCTTCATTTATCTCAGGTTTTCAATGAGAAAATAATTCTTTGGTTCATAAAGAAAGATTACCATATGGAGCTTAGAGATAAACTGTGTTTAGGATGGGGCTCTTCTCATATGAAATTATTTTATTTGACAGTTTTCCAGAAGCCCCAATTTTCCATCCCTAAAAATGGACCACTTGGGGCTCAGCACAGTACTGTAGGAGGTCCGTCCTAATGATCATACCCACGGGGGTTCAACACAATTATCTTTGACCCTGACCCTACATGAAAGAGTTGTTGGATTGCTTTGTGCCCTTAACACATGGCTGAAAGAAGGGTTCTGGGGGCCTTTGAAAAAGCGTAGGTCAATAATGTGCAGGGGAAAAAAAAGAAAAATTCCAAAGTTAGAGTGAGGCAACATGAGAGAAGTAAGCTCTTGGTTGAGGGGTTCTCAAAAAGAGGAATTGAGGCAGACTTAATGTCGGCTGTGTCTCTGAACCTGTTCTGCCTGCATCGTTACAGGAAAGGAAAATTAGGACAGAGCGCCACCCACATTCAGACAATCGCTTGCTTTATAATAGCGATTGCATCTCATCCATCTTTAAGCATCGGCACTTGTCATAGCGCGTGACTCATGTCAGAGACACGATAAATATTTGTGGAGTGAATGAATGAATAGAATAATATAATTTTAATTTTAGGATTTCCTGGCATTCCATGAAGACATTTTATATTCTTTTAATGTAAGCACTAACATCTCTAGATGGGCTAGATTTTTTTACCGTTCCATAAAAAATGTAGGAAAACAAAAGACTGGGAATTGGGAGTCAGAGCCAGCTGTGACTATTTAGAGGGTGCTGAGGAATATTTCACAGAAATCCTTATCTAGTGATTTTTTTCATTGGAAGAATAACCTCTGATGGTTAAGCCAACTGAAGAGAAGGGCTAAAAATGACACCGCATGTAGAGAGACTTGGAAATTCTAGGGAAAATCAGTCTTGAAGAGCAGGGCAAATATTAAAAAAAGATTTTTGATATCCATAGTAGATCGATCCAATTTAAAAATCATCTTCATGGATTTAACAACATCAACAACAGAACCCTCTGTTGTAGAATATGGCTTAATGTTCTTTCAGATTCATGGTTGAATTTAATGTAACATCACTGAGAACAACACACACCCAGAACAAACCAGTTGAAGTGCTCAAAAGGTTCGATTTGCCGTACTTATCACAGATTTCAATTAAGCATCTCATCATGAGAAAGGCAAATGCCAAAAACATCGTTTGCCTAGTTTTCTGATCTTGAGCATTTTTTAAAATGCTTTGGGAAAATACACACCACACCACGGATGTGTTTTAAGATTTCTACTTGCCTGCAGTTCATTCATTCAACAAATATTTTTGAGAGCCCAGGGTGTGGCAGACAATGTGTATAAAGATCGTTGGAAACACAGAATGTCTGAACTCAAAGGCTTCATGAGCGTGAGAGGTAGAGGGGCTGAAGGAGGAATAAAGATATAAACATTGGATATAAAATGTACGGTCAGGTTTCAACAAGTGCAATGGAGGTAAATGAAGTGGAGAGAGATGACAGCAATTGAAGGCAGAGGAGCCATTTTCTGTTTTCTAGAGGGAGGTAGAGTTCTCTACGGAGGTCAGGTTTCTGCCAACCCTGAAAGAAGCAAGGGTGTGAGTACTGAACACATCCAGGGGGAGAGGATTCGAGGCAGAGGCCACTGCCAGGCAGAGGCTCTGAGACTGGGCTGATTCTGAAGGGTTGAAGAAGAGCAGAGAGTCCAGGGTGGAGTAGAGAGGGTGCAGAGGAAGTGGGGAGTGGAGGATGCTGAGACAGGGGTGTAGAGAAGGTCCAGTCCCAGGGACCCCTGAGCCGTGCTGAGGCTGCCCAGTAACATCCTACAGTAACTCCTCCTTCTTAGGGACTCTAATCAGTGTTGCCAGGGAGCTTTGTATTCACTGAAGGTTGGAAAAATCATTTTCCTGCTAAAGGAAAACGTTCTTTACTCACAACACTTCTGTCACCAACTGTGTGGGATTTCCACGTCAAGCAGTTCTCCGATTCTCTGCAGACACCAACAGGGTGTCCTGCAATTTAATTCAATTCTGATACCAACAACCCAGAGTCAGTGCAGACCCCACAGGTTAGGGCTCAGTTCCACAAAGTTACCCCTATTTCAGATGCCAGTCTCAAGTAGTGGGTCCCCAAGGTACCCATAATTTTGAGTTGGCTACAAATTGGGGATCCCCCTAACCCCTTCCTCAAAGTCAATAATTTGGTTATAAATTCTGAGCCTGCACATCCGGAGCCTGTGCTCCACAACGGGAGAGGCCACAACAGTGAGAGGCCCGTGTACTGCCAAAAAAAAATTAATTGAACTTCTATACACTAGCAATTAACAATTTTAAAATTTAATAAAAGTACCCTATTTACAATAGTACTCAAAAGGATAAAATAATAAGAATAAATTTAATAAAATAATTATGACATATGCACTGAGAACTACACATTTTTTTTTTATGAAGGAAAGCATTAAATGGAAGCACATCGCATGGGTAGGTAGACTTAATACTGTTAAGAAGGCAAAAATCTCCAAATTGGTCTAGTGATTCAGTGCAAGCCCTATGGAAATCCCAGCTGGCTTCTATACACAAATTAAAAAGTTGATCCTAAATTTCACATAAGAACGCAAAGGATGCAGAATAACCAAAACTATCTTTAAAAAGAAAAAATTCGGAAGACTCACACTTTCTAATTTCAAAATGTTCTGCAAGATGACATTACCAAAGACAATGTGATACTGTCATGGCTGGACATATAGTTCAATGTAATAGAATTGAGAATCTAGAAATACACTTTTGCATTTATAATAAATTGAATTTCTGCAAGGGTGATGAGGCAAAGAACAGTCTTTCAACAAATTGTGTGGGAAAAAAATCCCTCACCTAGCGAATGGATAAATGAACTATGTTTCCATACAATGGAATGTTACTCAGCAACAAGAAAGAGTGAACTACTGAGACATTGATCAGCCTGCATGGATCTGAAATTCATTATGTTAAAACAAAGAAGCAAGACCCAAAAGGCTAAGTATGATTCTATTTATGTCTCACTCTAGAAAACACAATTATAGGGATAAGTGGGCCTGACTAAAAATGTCACTACTAGGAGGTTTTTCTGGGGGATGAGGAACTCTTTTATAACTTGATTATGATGATGATTACACGACTCTATACATTTGCCAAAAACTATAAAACTGTACACAAAAGAAGAGTGGATTTTACTGTCTATAAATTTTAAATTACATTAAAATGATGTAAAATACTAAAAAATCCACAAATCTATCCTTTACCTAAAGTAATTCAAAATAAATGTCTGACTTTCAATGCGATATAATTTAAATTTTTCTTTTCAAATATCATTTGCCACAATTCTCTTTTATGTGATTTCTTGGGGGAAAGGATTCATTCATTTTGAAAGTTTCTTTAAAGATAATATTCTTTAAAAAAAACTAATTTAAATCAGTTCATGGCTGGGAAAATCTGACCAATGTGTGTATTTCATATATTGTGTAATATTTTAATTTTACATATTCAGGTTTCCATTTTGGAGAATCTGAATCAGTAGAAGTTCAGAATGATAGCCCATTTAATTGAAACTTTGACTAAGTAACTAGTCACGGATTTTGAAGCACCTCCAAGGGAGATCACTTGAATTGCCCACTCTCAATGATCTCCAGAATCCACTCCATCTTCTCTTAATGGGCTTCATATTAATATTTCAGTTCCATAACAGCTTAAAATGAAAATTAATGCTTTGTTGCTCAAATGCCTATGAAGTGCTTCCTGACTTTAAATTGAGACCAAGCCCACCAAATAGTTTATACCCGAGAGCTTGTGAGGTGTGGGAAGGATGGAAAGAGACAGGCTTTTATTCAATAGTGTGGACACAGCCCAGCTCTCAGACAAGCAGATTCTTCTCCATCTTACATACTTGAGTATGTTTGAGGAGTAACAGATGGATATTTTGTGGGTAAATCCCAAGCAGAGTTAAGGATAATGGTATTTGTCTGCTTCCTTGAATTTTTCTCTATTTATCTTTCTCATGAATTGCTTCAGTAACTTTCCTAATTTATATTTGCTAGTGGGTCTTGTTTGCTTGAATTTCAGGAGTATTTAGCCAACTGTTACTAACTCCCAAAGGCCATGGTTTATGAAGCACAACTTATCATAAGCTTACTTCCAGGTTAGCCTTGATTTCAAATTTTAATATTATTATTATCATCATCATCATCATTATTACAGGTATCTCTAGTAAAATCAGAAGATTTTAGGATTTTAGAATCTTAGGATTATTTATTAAAATAAAAAAGAAAAAGAGAAAGCCATTGCTGAGTGTTTTTACAGGAGCTCATCCAAACAGTTCCTGTTATTTCCTTATCCCTGTTGAATCATATCCTGTGATTCAAGTTCAGACATAATAGGTTTACACAGTTCCATTCCATCTAGAATGACCATAAACTGTTGGTACAAAAGTGCCATAAACAGTCTGAAATGATACAGATATTTGCACGTGTCGTAAGTGGAGGAATACATGAAAATGCTACCAAACAGCCTGTAAATAGATTAAGGGTGTTTATTTTCAAGAGGAGGTTAATGTCTCAAAATCCAATTGGTAAGCATAGGGCAGTGGACTGGGAGGAAGCTGGGTTTATGCACAATTACACACATTGCTTCATAAACAAAATGTGAGGTTGAGTTGGCATGGTCTTCTGATGATAACCAGCCCTCCTTCTCAAAGCTCACCTGTGGGCTGTGATCCGTCTGTATTGACCAAACTATTTCCTGTGAGTGTGGCTTGAACCACAGAGTGAAGATGATTAACGAAAGGAATGTTGTTTATATCATAACCAATGATTGAAAAATCAGCCTACAGCCCTCATGTGTAAAAATGAAATGTTTAAAAACTTTTGAGACTACTGGGGTGATCGCCAACTGGATATTTGATGATACGAGGAATTATTATAAAATTTTAGGTGAGATAAAGGTGTAGAGGTTATATTTTGTAAAACTTCTTATCTTTAGAGGAAAGCATTGACTGCAGTTGCCTTGGCGTCAGGAATTGCTTCAGAATATCTGGGGAAGAGAGAGTAGGGGTTTATGTGAAGCAAAACTGGCCGTGACTTGCTATCTCTGAAGTTGAGTGATAGATCCAGGAGGGTCCATGACATGAAGTGTATCCTTGTACTATCCTTGTATTATCTTTGAAATGTTCCCCAATAACAAGTTAAATAAATCAATATTTTTTAGGAAGGAATTCTAGAACTTGTTTCACAAATCTTTTGTTTTTAAAACTTATATAAGGATCAGCAACACAGACTCAACGTGGGATCCGGACAGCCAAGTTCACATTGTTTGTTTTTAGAGGAGATCTTTATTTTCTTTCCTTTGTTTTGGGGTAAGAGGGATATTTAATTAAGACTATCTAATTATTTAATCATTTTAGAGTTTATTTGCCTCAAAATATTTGCCAGTTCTCTTTTCATTTCACCTTTTCTCTTCCTCTTTTCTGTTATCTGCTCTTTTTTAATTTCCTTTCTCCTTACCCTCTTCTACTCTGATGCTTTATCCAATATTTTTAGCTCTTTTCAGTGGCAGACTCAGCTCAGGGACCTAATCTGTCACCAGTGGATGCAGACATTTTCCTCAGCTACTCTGTTCGTAAAGATCTCTTGTCCAATAACATTTTCAAGGCAGACGTGAGTATTGGAGAGGTTATGCCACTGACACATAAAGTAGAAAACTGTAAGTTTTCAGGAAGGGAAACATTACCATTTTCCTTACCCCTATTTAGAATCTCATTAAAAATCCAAATAATAAATTAAGGACAATACTTTGATAACCCATTTCCGAGGAGCTCAGAGATTTAAAATAAGTAAGAATGCTTATCTTTCCCGTCTCCACTACTAACGGGGTTGTTCTAAGTTTCTTAGTTGTCTTTTACTGTGCCATAGAGAACAGGGCTTTCAGGTGGGTTGAAAAAATGGGGGAGGGGGTGTCTCTGGCAGCAAGGCTGGTCCAGCATCGTGTCCCGGGAAGAATGAATTTAGAGTGAATGAAGTTTGAGTCACCACCTGCCTGCCATTTACTGATTGCAATCTTGGATCAATAGTTCAACATCTCTGAAGATTATTTCCTCAAAAGGGAATTGGGAACAGGTAATATCTTATTGATAAATTGTCTGGAGGATTAAATTGATCTAGAAACTGTATAGAAAGTATAAATCTAGTGTTCTCCCTGAAATACTGTAGGAACCCGTTAATGTTAATTTCCCTCCATCTTTGTACCCTTCCTAATTACATCCAGCAGAGAACAGGATAATAAAAGAGTGAAATCAGATTGAATGTTTTATCTCCTGGATTCTGGAAGACAAGCTGGATATCTAGCCACCTTCTTGTTTCCTTCTTCTTCCTTAAATGAAAGTCTGGAGAATTTTGCTCCCTACTTATAACGAAGAAAAAAGGGAATTCCAGCATCCTGAAACAAGTGGTTCCCCAAATAGTCAGCCTGTGGAAAGAAGGAAATCAAGGTGAATAGAAGAAAGAGCATTAGGGGCTTCCCTGGTGGCGCAGTGGTTGGGAGTCCACCTGCCAATGCAGGGGACACAGGTTCGTGCCCCGGTCTGGGAAGATCCCACATGCCGCGGAGCGGCTGGGCCCGTGAGCCATGGCTGCTGGGCCTGTGCGTCTGGATCCTGTGCTCCGCAGCGGGAGAGGCCACGATGGTGAGAGGCCCGCGTACCACAAAAAAAAAAAAAAAAAAAAAAAAAAAAGAAAGAGCATTGACTCAGAGTAACGGGTAGGTATGGGGATTCACTTACCATGTCTGAGACACAGTCAACTCATGTATGAAATGGGTATAATCATGTCATTTCTGAGCACCTCTAAGTGCTGCTGGGACAATCAAATTGCTTATTAAATGAATTCAGTTGGAAAAATCATAAAGCACTTTATAAGCGTAGAGTGTATAAGTTAAACTATGGTCCACAACACTAAAATATACTTAGACCTGTAAAGACAATAATACAAATAAATAAATGCATACATACATATGTAAACAAACAAACAAAACCTCAAACACTAGCTGATGTGACCCCAGGGGTGGAGGAGGAACAGCAAGTGTGATTTATCTATTACTTTCGGAAAGGACAGTGTTTATTGCATTTTGCAGAGTTAGTTACTGATAAAAGTTCACCTTGTTCCTTGAGTTGCAGCCTTTGCCCCACAGAGTCAGGGAAAAGCCCTGAAAGCAATTCCCAAGTGGAGTCTGGACTACAAGTGAGACAACTGATTTAAAAAAATTCTTTTCTGGCCAGAAGCCATTGTTTATTACTATTTGAATAGTGATGTAATGCCTGTAACTTGAAAAAGCTATGTCTTTGGAACTTAGAATTTGGTCTATAATAATAGAATGAGTGGGTATTTATTATAGTAAGAGCCACTATGAAATAGATTCTTCCTCAGTAAAATACCGCCATACGGTTAAGAGAGGAATCTCTTTTTCATTGATGGATGAATATCAATGAATAGGAATCACTCCAGAAGTGGCCACATGCAAAAAGTTGAGCATATTTTAAAAGTTAAAATAGCCTTGATTTTTATTATGTTGATCTCATGATCTCATCATCCTCTGTGAGCCCATTAACAAAGTGTCTTGAATGGAACTTTTAAAAGCCTCACCGAACACCAGCCATCCACGCCCTGACTCTACAGGCTAAGCCTCTCTCCCTAGTCCTGACCAGGAGGACTAGGGGGACTGGAAGGATTCTAAGAGTTCACTGCATCAGGTCTGGACTCCCTTGTCCCACTGGGGACTCCATTCCCCAGAGGCTTGGAGAACACTCAAGGGCACGGCTTCCCTGGTACCTGGTGTGTTTCCCGGGCCAGGAACCCAGGAAATGCACCTCCTGACTCATCTGATTTTCACCTCATTTCCAGCTCTGCTTTCACTTCACACTAGGGCAGAATCCTGACCAGAACCTCAGCCTGGCTAGAAACATTTTGGTACCTGAGTGAAAAAACCATACGTGGGATTGTAAGGGAATTATAGATTATTTCCCACTTTGCACCCATAGCCAAGACAGGTGAAACAAAAGCAGAGCCTCTGTGCCCCAGAGATTAAGGGGCTCGTTAATGGAAAGCAATGCTGATAATTCACTTGTACTGGCAGTCAGGAGGGGAAGTACCTGGTGAAAAGGTGTGGTCCCAGGAGGAGGTGCAAGGGGTTATTGGGACATTAGCATGCCAGTAGGAGAGTGACAAGCAGTTCATGTGAAAGACTAGAGGTGGGACTCAGAGGGACCCTAGCATCAGGACCAAACAGCCAAATTGAGTCTTGTAGAGGCAATCCCAGAGCACTGAGGAAGTCTGGCCAGAAAACAATGCAATAAAAGTGATGTTGGGGGGCTTCCCTGGTGGCACAGTGGCTGAGAGTCCGCCTGCCGATGCAGGGGACACGGGTTCGTGCCCCGGTCTGGGAGGATCCCACATGCCGCAGAGCGCCTGGGCCCGTGAGCCATGGCCGCTGAGCCTGGGCGTCCGCAGCCTGTGCTCCACAACGGGAGAGGCCACAACAGTGAGTGGCCCGCGTACCGCAAAAAAAAAAAAAAAAAAAAGTCCAAGTCCATGTTATCCAAAGCTGACTTTTAAGATACATTAAATTTAGCCATCATTCTGAATGTAGTTGATTGCAAGAGCAGTATTTTACACCTTGCAAGTGACAATAAGAAACATTCATTTTTATTAGATATTGATTTTCAGGAAATTATATGTTACCCTTAAAATAAATTTCCAAAATTTTACATTTTCATGCATGGATAATCTTCTCTAGATTTTCCATTTAATTTTACAATCCCAAATTCATATTTGTTGTGTATACAATATAAAATACATACACTTTTGATTTGTCTCCATATATTTAAAATTATACTCCTCAATAATCAGAGAAAGATTTGAAAATTAAAAAGCTCTCAGGTACTAATTTAGATGAACGCTTAACGTTTGGCAACATTGCTGTCACTGAAGTTAACCATACATTTTATTTTCTTTTAAATATCTTTATTGGAGTATAATTGCTTCACAATGGTGTGTTAGTTTCTGCTTTATAACAAATTGAGTCAGCTATACAATATACATATATCCCCATATCTCCTCCCTCTTGTGTCTCCCTCCCACCCTCCCTATCCCACCCCTCTAGGTGTTCGCAAAGCACTGAGCTGATCTCCCTGTGCTATGTGGCTGCTTCCCCCTAGCTATCTATTTTACATTTGGTAGTGTATATATGTCCATGCCACTCTCTCACTTCATCCCCCCTTACCCTTCCCCCTCCCTGTGTCCTCAAGTCCATTCTCTAGTAGGTCTGCGTCTTTATCCCTGTCCTGCCCCTAGGTTCTTCATGACCTTTTTTTGTTTTTTTTTAGATTCCATATGTATGTGTTAGCATACGATATTTGTTTTTCTCTTTCTGATTTACTTCACTCTGTACGACAGACTCTAGGTCCATCCCCCTCGCTACAAATACTCAATTTTGTTTCTTTTTATGGTTGAGTAATATTCCATTGTATATATGTGCTCCCTTTTTTTCTTGATGAGTCTGGCTAATGGTCTATCAATTTTTTTTAATCCTCTCAAAGAACCAGCTTTTAGTTTTATTGATCTTTGCTATTGTTTCCTTCATTTCTTTTTCATTTGTTTCTGATCTGATCTTTGTGATTTCTTTCCTTCTGTTAACTTTGGGGGTTTTTTGTTCTTCTTTCTCTAACTGCTTTAGGTGTAAGATTAGGTTGTTTTTTTGAGATGTTTCTTGTTTCTTGAGGTAGAATTGTATTGTTATAAACTTCTCTCTTAGAACTGCTTTTGCTGCATCCCATAGGTTTTGGGTCGTCATGTTTACATTCTCATTTGTTTCCAGGTATTTTTTGATTTCCTCTTTGATTTCTTCAGGGATCTCTTGGTTATTTAGTAGTGTATTGTTTAGCCTCCATGTGTTCGTATTTTTTACAGGTTTTTTCCTGTAATTGCTATCTAGTCTCATTGCATTGTGGTCAGAAAGGATACTTGATACGATTTCAATTTTCTTAAATTTACCAAAGCTTGATTTGTGACCCAAGATATGATCTATCCTGGAGAATGTTCCATGAGCACTTGAGAAGAAAGGCTAATCTTTTTTTTTTTTTTTGGATGGAATGTCCTATATATATCAATTAAGTCTATCTTGTTTAATGTATCATTTAAAGCTTGTGTTTCCTTATTTATTTTCATTTTGGATGATCTGTCCATTGGTGAAAGTGGGGTGTTAAAGTCCCCTACTCTGATTGTATTACTGTCAATTTCCCCTTTTATAGCTGTTAGCATTTGCCTTAAGTATTGAAAAGATCCTATGTTGGATGCATAAATATTTATAATTTTTATATCTTCTTGGATTGATCCCTTGATCATTATGTATTGTCTTTCTTTGTCTTTTGTAATGGTCTTTATCTTAAAGTCTATTTTGTCTGATATGAGAATTGCTACTCCAGCTTTCTTTTGATTTCCATTTGCATGGAATATCTTTTTCCATCCCCTCACTTTCAGTCTGTATGTGTCCCTAGGTCTGAAGTGGGTCTCTTTGTAGACAGCATATATACAGGTCTTGTTTTTTTATCCATTCAGCCAGTCTATGTCTTTTGTTGGAGCATTTAATCCATTTACATTTAAGGTAATTATCGATATGTATGTTCCTATTACCATTTTCTTAATTGTTTTGGGTTTGTTAGTGTAGGTCTTTTCCTTCTCTTGTGTTTCCTGCCTATAGAAGGTCCTTTAGCATTTGTTGTAAAGTTGGTTTGGTGGTGCTGAATTCTCTTAGCTTTTGCTTGTCTGTAAAGGTTTTAATTTCTCCATCAAATCTGAATGAGATCCTTGCTGGTTAGAGTAATCTTGGTTGTAGGTTTTTCCTTTTCATCACTTTAAATGTGTCCTGCCACTCCCTTCTGGCTTGCAGAGTTTCTGCTGACAGATCAGCTGTTAACCTGATGGGGATTCCCTTGTGTTATTTGTAGTTTTTCCCTTGCTGCTTTTAATATTTTTTCTTTGTATTTAATTTTTGATAGTTTGATTAATATGTGTCTTGGCATGTTTCTCCTTGGATTTATCCTGTATGGGACTCTGTGCTTCCTGGGCTTGATTAACTATTTCCTTTCCCATATTAGGGAAGTTTTCAACTATAATCTCTTCAAATATTTTCTCAGTCCCCTTCTCTTTCTCTTCTTCTTCTTCTGGGACCGCTATAATTCAAATGTTGGTGTGTTTAATGTTGTCCCAGAGGTCTCTAAGACTTTCCTCAATGCTTTTCATTCTTTTTTCTTTATTCTGCTCTGCAGTAGTTACCTCCACTATTTTATCTTCCAGGTCACTTATCCATTCTTCTGCCTCAGTTATTCTGCTATTGATTCCTTCTAAAGAATTTTTAATTTCATTTATTGTGTTGTTCATCATTGTTTGTTTGCTCTTTAGTTCTTCTAGTTCCTTGTAAAACGTTTCTTGTATTTTCTCCATTCTATTTCCAAGATTTTGGATCATCTTTACTATCATTACTCTGAATTCTTTTTCAGGGAGACTGCCTATTTCCTCTTCATTTGTTAGGTCTGGTGGGTTTTTACCTTGCTCCTCCATCTGCTGTGTGTTTCTCTGTCTTCTCATTTTGCTTAACTTACTGTGCTTGGGGTCTCCTTTTCTCAGGCTGCAGGTTCGTAGTTCCTGTTGTTTTTGGTGTCTGCCCCCAGTGGGTAAGGTTGGTTCAGTGGGTTGTGTAGGCTTCCTGGTGGAGGGGACTAGTGCCTGTGTTCTGGTGGATGAGGCTGGATCTTGTCTTTCTGGTGAGCAGGACTGCGTCTGGTGGTGTGTTTTAGGGTGTCTGTGACCTTATTATGATTTTAGGCATCCTCTCTGCTAATGGGTGTGGTTGTGTTCCTGTCATGCTAGTTGTTTGGCATAGGGTGTCCAGCACTGTAGCTTGCTGGTCATTGAGTGGAGCTGGGTCTTAACATTGAGATGGAGATCTCTGGGAGAGCTTTTTCTATTTGATATTACATGGAGCTGGGAGGTCTCTGGTGGCCCAATGTGCTGAACTCGGCTCTCCCACCTCAGGGGCACAGGCCTGACACCCTGCTGTAGCACCAAGACCCTGTCAGCCACACGGCTTGAGCATCAGGTTCCTCCTCCAGCTGACCTGGGAGTAGAGATTTTACTGCACAAAGCTCTGATTCCTAACCATACATTTTAATCCAATCCAAAAGTTGTTGAATTCAAGCACAGGATATGGATCTTAAAGGTAAGAAATAATTAATAATTTATAAGGATCATCTTTTACTAAAAATTCTTGGTGTTTCTTTACTGTTTAAAGTTAACATATTTTGTTGATTTTAAAGATATTGATATATTTTATTTAAGAACAACTGTGGTGTTAGCAATTTAAAAATACAGTTTTCAGCTCAAAATATTACTTTTATACTTAGGGTAGATATTCAAATATGTTTCTTTTTCCTGAGCTATTTAACAAAAATATAAACATCATGTAAATTTTCAAATAGTGTGTCACAATCAGTTTCACTCCTAAGAAGTACTGTGGTTGCATAAAACAGATAGTAGTGAGTATATGTCCAAGGTATGTTTAACCCTTGAAACTGGAAACATAATTTTAAGCCATAGAAATTTGGAATAAAAAATTCTATAAGAGTATTTGTGGAACTTCAAAAATACCCAGTATTCGGGCCTCCCTGGTGGCGCAGTGGTTGAGAGTCCGCCTGCCGATGCAGGGGATACGGGTTCGTGCCCCGGTCTGGGAGGATCCCATATGCCGCGGAGCGGCTGGGCCCGTGAGCCATGGCCGCTGAGCCTGCGCGTCCGGAGCCTGTGCTCCGCAACGGGAGAGGCCACAACAGTGAGAGGCCCGCGTACAGAAAAAAAAAAAAAAAAAAAAAAAAAATACCCAGTATTCTACTCATCTGAAAGACTATTTACAGGGAACACTTTGGTCAGTATTTTACTACATTTCCATTGCTGAATAAAGTCCAGTTTTTATTCAGGCTGAAAAATGCCATGTCATGTTATCACATGAAAGGCGCTTAATTGTAAATCAACATCTTTGCTTCCAAGTATTTGCCCTTTTGATCATCAAAATAAAGCTTGTATACAAAGACACTATCAGAGGTCAAGGTTGACTTGTCCAAGACTCTCCCGTTCGATCTGGCATCTCAAAGAGAAGCCTGGCCTCCCACAGAGCTCTGTTGATTGTGGGTTACAGCCCAGGGTCTAAGGCAGTAAATTCTGATCCACCCTAAAAGAATGCCATCAGGGCTGATGCCTACCCAAACATGAACACTGATGGGCACTCCTCCTGCAAGTTTGCCATGTCATACAACCACAATAGCAAGACTTGGACCCCAGCCCCCAAGTGCCTCCTCACCAGTCACACCAGGTGAGGGTCCTGGGCCCTCTCCACTCACTGAAGCTTAGCTGGCAGGCTTGGGCAGGAGTCAAGGCTCTGGGAGGTGTCTGTGCTTCTCCATCCACATTTTAAATGCTTTGTAGCCCGAGGATGTAGATTATTGTCCAGTTTTCCCCAGTGATGCTCCCTCAGCAGGCCTGGTGGGGGCACTGCCTGTCCAGGTGTCAATGTGACACCTTCTCTTCATAGTCTCAGTGTTGCTCCTGCTGAGTAAGGATGGCAATCTCTCCTGATAAGTGGGCTCTGCAGGTCCACTTGGACCACAGATTGAGCTGCCCTGAGGGAAGATAAGGATATTCTACTTCTTTGAGGACCATCCCCCAGTTCTCTATTCAGGACTCCCCTAAGGAAATTCTAGCTATGTCATATAGTCCAACCCCCAAACCTCACCTTTCCAGCGTATGACAGTCCTTCATCAGTGTTACTTGTCTGGGATAGGACGCCATCTTTTTAAGCTCTCTCCCTGCATCCCTTTAAGAGTGGGATGTGGAAGTCTCTGTTCGCCATATGGCCTATATTCTAAGACAGATCATTCCAAACATACTCTACATAGTTGGTGGAAATATGCCAATTTTTCAATGATTTGATTCCAAACAAACTAAAATTTGTGAGCTTTACTGATTTCTCTTATCTTTTCTATTTGCTTTGTCCTTGGGGCTGGTTTTAAGAATACAAATGTAACACGGTCCCACAAGGCTCAGGTTCTAGAATCAGAAAACTTGAGTTAGGATCTTCTTTCTGTTTTACATCCTAGTCTATGTGAGCTTGGGAGCATTCTTCTATCTGTTTATATAAAGCACACACATATGTTTTATTTATATTTATATAACTAATATATACATATATAAAATAATGTTTAAACAAATAAAATTTATTTTAACTGTTAAAAAGTTATTTAAATAATAACAAAACCTATCACCATTGACTAAGGTCTCTCCTCTCTTGTTTTCCTGGACTGAATAAGACATTTATAATGCAAAGGATGACAGGGAATCTTAAAAATGACAGAAAAAATGATAGCACTATAAATTTTATATAGGAAGAATCAAAATAGGGTGGGTTAATTATGACTGTTATTTAATTAAAGGGATTCTAAAAGGTCAGTCTTATACCAAATATTTCATATCCATATTGTGTCATAAATCTTCTGCAGTATTATTAAAGCAGTATATCTGAGCAGGTCACTGTTAAATTGTATGTTACCTGGAGGCAAAATGCCATCTGCATCTATTATTATATTCATACAAACCACTTCCTTGCATCAGTTGCCTGAGTCACTTCTCAGAGCTGTGCTCAGATCATATGAGCTTTTTTTTATTGGATGGGATCAGGGAAGAGCCACAGAACAGAGTACTGTTAGAGCGGGCAGTTTTTGAATGGAGCATCTCAAGAGCATTGAATTCATGATGGATTTGCATGGGGGTTCAGGTTGAAAATGAAGTTGAAAAAGAGAAGTAAGATAGGCCAAAGAGAAGGAAAGTTATGAAGCAAGACAAAAAAGAACTCGGACCATTTTACAATTGCTAGAACTGCAAAGGGGTTTTGCTGTGGCCAGAAAAGCAATCTGGAAGGACAATGAAATGCAAATTTCCTAAAATCTTAGAGCTCATAACTTCTGGCAGATGGAGAAGGGGATTGGGGGAGAGAGAGAGAGAGAAGTCTTTTCTCTTTCCAGTTCTCCCATTTTATGGTTGATTTTCTATCTTTCCCAATCACTGAGTCATCACCAAAGTCTGGCTAGAATTCCGGCCTGTTGTCATGGAATATATTTTGATCTTTTGACTTAGATCATTAATTCCTTCAGTCACAGCAGAGCAAAGTGGTCCTGATATTGAGGGGAAAGCAGGGCTAGATATTCCACAGGCATGGACCAATTCCAAGTAAGAAATGTATCATCCTCAGTTCAGAGATAAAATGATGTTTCAGTTCACCAGCAGTGTTGATTTTAGTTACCTTTATTATCATTTTTGGCAAAAAGAATAGCATTTTTGATGTCATATACATTTTGCAGATTTTTATATACAACCTACTTATTTGTCAATGTGTTTCCAAGTGGTCTTAAGTTATTCAAATGCTTTAAATTTTCTTTATATTTTTAAGCCAGCACCCTTCAAAGGAGGTTCCTAATATTTATCAAAGAACAATCACTCTGAATGCCAAAATAAAATAAATTAAAATGTATGCTGTTTTTTATTATTTCTTTTTTATTGAAAAAATAGATTTGAAAAAATTTAAGTTGCTTCAACAAATAGTCATTGAGAACAAATTTGGAAATTAATCCTGTTGAATAGATCAGAAAACTAAGTGAGCTGCTTACACACTAATAGGATTTTTAAAACATTAACTCCAGATGTTACTGACATGTTTTACAAGCAACCCTTTATATGGATGTGTAGATTTTTGTTAATCCACACATTACACTTTTCAGTTGTCTATATCCATGTGCCCAATAGAAATAAAATGAGGGCACATAGGTAATTTTAAATTGTCTAGGAGCCACATTAAAAAAATAAAAACAGGCTATATTAACTTTACTATTTATTATTTAAACCAATATATTCAAGAAGTATCACTTCAATGTACGATCAATATAAAAATCATGAATGAAATATGTTGCATTCTTTTATTCCTACTATGTCCTTGAAATCTGGTGTGTATTTTACTTTTGAAGTGTATCTCAAATAGGATTAGCCACATTGTAAGTGCTCAGAGTCACAGGAAGCTAGTGGCTACCATATTGGGCGGCCAAAGTCTAAATCACAATCATTATTCAGTTCAAGTTCAGTATGACTCAGTGTCTGTCCTAAAAGCATTAAGATTTACTTCCTTACTTTCTGTATTTTTCGCATTGCTTATTGCTTATAAATGCTGATCCCACTAATCGATCTGTACAGGAATGAGAGGAATAATTGAGTCATTTGGCCAATAGTGCCAGGAAATTACTTCAAGTGTACTGATTGTTAAAATTGCTTCTAATGGCATAACCAACTGATATTGTTTCTCAGTTTTGTACTTCTTTAGGTGATTTAGAGATATTTCAGATTTTTCTCAAGTACTGGTTTGAAGTTTCCATTGTACATGCTATTACAAAGCTCATATGTTGCAGGAATAGTGAAAAAATGATTTATCAACTTAGGGAATTTAAAAAAATATGATGTCTGCCTTCATGAAACTAACTCACCAATAAATCACAATATTAAGTGTCTTAAATGGATTGACCTTGACTGTATTTTTATAAACCATATGGATCAATATTGAAAATAGAAGTGATAAAATATCCGCAGTACAATATTATTGTAAAGACAGTGTAATTTTTTTTTTTTTTTTCCGGTACGCGGGCCTCTCACTGTTGTGGCCTCTCCCGTTGCGGAGCACAGGCGCCGGACCCACAGGCTCAGCGGCCGTGGCTCACGGGCCCAGCCGCTCCGCGGCATGTGGGATCCTCCCGGACCGGGGCACGAACCCGTGTCCCCTGCATCGGCAGGCGGACTCTCAACCACTGCACCACCAGGGAAGCCCGACAGTGTAATTTTGAACACTAAAATAATTTTGAGGGAATGCTTCCTTGTACCCATTAATAAGAATTAGTACTAAATGCAGATACAATTCAGGAGCTGCCCTGTCCTGACAGTGGCAAATGGCATTGTTCAGGGTTAGACTTTCATGACACAAAAACAGTATACTTAATAGACATAAGTTTATTTGGTTGCCCCTGTATGTCAGTACCTTGCAAAGTTAATGGCACTTAGATGACAGTCAGTAAATATTTGCTTAAACAAATGGAAAAATAGCCGTTTGAAGATGCTTATTATTTTCTCAGCCCTGTAAGTAACAGCACACATCTTTGGACACAAAATTACATGCTAAGGTTGTCCTGGAATGTTAGAAAGAAGAACAACCTATTTTGTTTCTTTGCTACCTTTGGAGTAACAGTCTATATTTAAAAGCATTTTTGTTTATTAACCATAATTATAGACTAAATGTTATTACTAGATCAATACTGTTGTGGAGATATTTGATATCTTTTCAGGGATGTAGATTTCCAATTAGGGTGTAGTTAGTGTATAACTGTGTAGTTGGTATACCTGTGTGGTTGGTATATAACAATATGAGAAAAAAAAATTTTAAGCTTAGATTAATAGGTGGATGTTTTAAAATTTTTAATTAGAAGTGGTTTCGCAAGGGAAAAAAATTAGTATCACGGCATGATACTCAAACTTTTAAAGTCTGCACATAAACATACTTTTGCCATTTGGAAAGATAAAGGGAAAGAAAAATCAGTCATTTTT
This sequence comes from Mesoplodon mirus, assembly GCF_964341445.2. Lineage (NCBI taxonomy): Eukaryota > Metazoa > Chordata > Mammalia > Artiodactyla > Ziphiidae > Mesoplodon > Mesoplodon mirus. The sequence goes on along the minus strand of NC_138979.1, from coordinate 26,179,804 downwards.
CATATATAACGAGTCTTCCAGATAATCATAAAACAAAGTGAAAGTGTAAAACACGAGAAGTACTTCACATTTTAAACCCACATGAATTTTTTTTAGGTTTAAGGGAGAAATTTCAACAATTGTCTTGCCTTTGCTGTATATAATCATAAATTTAAATCTTTATTACAGTCACAATATTAGCAATCATAGCATGACTACCACATCCTGGCATGAGTCAGCTTGTTGAGATTTCTTAGAGTTGCTGTGCTTTTTTAGAGTGATATCAATATTTACGTATTAATGATATAAGTGAACAGTTTGTATTAAGTATTAGAAAGAAAAACACTTTTTATTGAAATAAAACCATGTCCACATAATTAAAGGATTTTGGAAAATTTTATGCCAATCATTTTGAAGAATGACAGGCTTATCACACAAATATTTGGGATTGCTTTCATTTGGGTTGAAAAAAACTAAATAAGATATTCCAGAGTAAAAGTGACAACACTGGGATTCAAATATTATATTCTCACCAAAAAAGACTAATAGTGCCTCAGGACGGATTGAACCACTAAGTATATCATGGGGCCTGTTGACCTCTATATTTTATAACAATGTTTCTGAAACTTAGACTCAGGATTCCTTTACAGTTTTATGAATTTTAGAGAATCCCAAAGACCTTTGGATTGTGTGGGTTATATCTATAAATCTTTAGCATACTCAAAATTGAAATTTTGAGTATGCTAAAGGTGGAAGAGGAGAGGACCCCTTCCTGCTACGTGTACCTTATAAACCACGTGAAAAATGTTGCATCCCATTCCCATGATGCAGGGCTCAGTGGGTTTGCAGGTCCGAGTGACAGAGGGCACAACTCTTATCTAATGACCCTTTTCTACATGAGCCTGTTTCTGGGCTGCAGCAAACCACCTTTAGGTCCGAGGGTGGTGAGAACTTCCTGAGATTCTTAGCCTCTGCATGTTTCTACATCTCTTGTTTGCTTCCCTCAACTCTGCCTAGACCTTTGGAAGGTTTCCATTTACTGACAGTTTTTCAGTCACTTTGTGAGGGTGACACCACATGATGCCAAGTACAGGTTGTGAGGATGATGATACTATTTAAAGAGCAGGGAAAACAGTGCATTGTGTCTGCAGTGTTTCTGATATCTTTGAATGACATTTTACTACTAAATAATGGAAAGTTACTGTTTCCAGAAAGAATTATGTTCTATCTATGGACTTTAAAAGGTTATTGTATTTCTGGATTTTTTTTGTCACTCTCTTAAATATTGTGGCTGTAAGTATTATGGACTTTCACCTAACGTACTCTTGTTCACAGTATTAGTGCCAAATTTAAAACTTCTTTTACTTCCTTTCTTGACTCACCGATCATAAATATACGCTTTCCTTCAGAAATCGCCTTGATGTTTTCTAAATTTCATTTCCTTTAGAAAATAACACCCAAGATAAAGACTATTCTATTAACTTCTGTGGCCCCAACCACCTAACTTTGTACCTAAAAACTATTCATATAAATAAATGGATTAATAAATGAAGTGACTCCCATAGCTGAAGTTCAGGGCTTTAAATTTTAGCACAGTCTGTGGGTCTCTGAGTCCTTTGATCTGTTTGGACTTCCCTCTTTAATATCGCGCATGCACGCACACACACATGCATACCTGCATCAACCTCAAAATAATATGGAAAATCCAATATAGACTATCATGAATATAATCATGGTCATCTTTGTCTCCATTGATTCTTGTTGTTGTTGTTGTTAATTTCTTATATTGTGGCCCATCACACCCCTTTGTAACAAGTAAACCCAAACATAAGATACAGCAACTTTCTTATACTTTCCCACAAACCAAAAACATGAGGCTGTTGCATGCTGCATAATTTTACTAAAATTTGTATCATAAAACAGCTTACTCCATGGCACAACTGTCAACTTAAACTTGTTTATTATTTGGCCCCGTACCTAAACTCTTAGGTCATTTCACAGCATTTCTTGCTGATGAACTTTCTTCCTCAGGAAGCAAAGCCTTTTCTCTATTTGGGGGCCCTTCAATCCTTACTATTCCTCAAATGTCATCTTTCAACTTTTACACCCCTCCATCCCTTCTTCTGACGTGGCTACAATAACTGAAAATTTTCTCTTGCTTTATTATTATTTAAAGTAATTTAGGAGGCAGGTGGTCGTATAAAATTCCAAAATCAAAAGTAGAAAATTTTCTAACAAAAAGCCACCTTCCGTATAGAAATTGTGACCTTACTCTGGTCATCAAAATCAGCTGAAATCAGTTTTTGTTCAAAATAACATTTTTTCCTGGGATACAAATAGTTTTGAACATCGTTTTGTATGGCATACTATCTTGAACTTCCTTCCTCTCCTCCATTTCTGCCAAGGACTGCGGTGGGGAAGACAAAGGATACATTTGAATCATGGTCTCGGATCAGGAGCCGAGACAGAAGAGGGGGTGTCCCGGGCTTGAACGTCTGCAGTGTGTCTGCAGGACACGTGTGCATGTGTGTTGTATGTATGCATGTTAAATAAGAAAGATACTTCAAGTGGATAGTAGGGCATCTTTAAACAGTTGTGTCTCAGTCACGTTGTAATGTGTAATGCCCTTAAATATTTGCTTTCTTCTCCTCCACCTTTCTCTGATTTATCTATGACCTTCCATTCAGAAAATGCTATTCACCGCTACTATCACCTTATAATCTTAAATTCAGTCAGGTTCACTACTGACAGTATTTCCTGGCTAAGCAAGCAGTAAAAACATGCATTGGGCTGTGATGCTTTCGGGATGAATTCTAACCAGTAACGTGAGATTGATACACCTCAGAAAATGATGTAAGGTCATATAGATGCAGCTACTGTGTGTTTGCCGATTTTCTTTGCATAAAAGTTTTACTTTTTCATGATCCGATTTAACCTGTTACTAAAAATTGCTAGTTTGTATGAGCCACACACATATATATAATAGAGATTTGGAATGGCACCATGAAATCTGTTTTCTATGGGAAACTGAAAATAGCCACAGCACCTGAGTTTTTGATTCAGTTCATGAAGATACTTATTTTGTTAGTGTATTGGTATAAGGACCTAAACCTGTGAATTGGAGAGAATCATATCTCTATCTAAGTGGAAAGGTCGTTATAAGCATTAGTAAAAATACATGTGCATTATCAGTATATATCCTTATAATAAATATGGTTTCATACTACCTGACTATAATAATGATTAGCTGTAATTGTATCAACATATTAGTCATTCTGATATATGAATGAAGATATCTATAACCATTCAATCAAGATAGAGTCAGTGTTGACCACGTGCTCCTGGGGTTTTTATTGCTTAAATTTGGTTTGAGTTTGAGTTTCCCTTTTTGCCAGGACATCTCACTGGTTTAAAACCTAAACTGCCTCCTGATAGGAATCTTGATACAACAGCCCTCCCGGACTGTGTGCATAACCAAGTCAGATGAAAGATCTCGTTTTATTTTAAGAGGGTCCCATGACTCTCATTCAAATAAAGTGTTTGATTAGAAAAGATTAAATATGACTAATGAAATAAAAACTATTAACTATAATTTATAACCCAGAATAGGTCTTCATAATGATGTAAATATATACAAGTCATTCCAGATGTACTCTGTTTTTCTAAGAAAAAGTTCCCTTGGAACAAATTAAGAACTGCATGTGTGGCTTATTTTGCTGTTTGTTTTTTTTTTGTTGTTGTTGTTGTTTTTAATGAAATAAGAAAGCTTTCTGGGTCTATATACAGATTATACAATTACTTCTTTTTTAGTAGAATTTTAAGTTAAATTTAAATTAAAAATAAAATTGAGTTAAAATATTTACACACACAGGTTTTTATTTGCCTTTATTATTCTTCCCTCTGCCCTGCTTATCCTAAGACTGCCTACCTCCTCAATTTATTTCCAAGTAATCATCTTTATCTGGTTTTTTTGAACAAAGAAATATGTATATGATATTTCCAAGCTAAGTGTAGCATCACAGCCTTCTACTCTATTTTTAAATAAAGAGCAATTGTTCTATAAGTGACATTTATTTTGCTCACATGTTCTTACCTCTTCCTTCTTAGTAATAATAAGCCCACTCATGGATTGAGCTCTGTAAAAAGACTAGACTGACTCCTCATTCAGAAATATTTCAGTTTAAAACTCAACTTAAAGGAAAGCAAATTCCTCTCTTCCTTCTCTTCCTTTTTCTCACCCTCCTTCTCCTCAAAACTTCAATCATACTTATCTTTTCTCTCTTAACAATACATAATGAACAATTTTCCATAAATTCAATATTTTCTACAATCATATTTTCACTGGTATGTCATATTCTACTACATGAATGAATCTAATTTATTTAACTCTTTCCAATTTTTAAATCTGCCCTTCAGTTTTCAAAGATGATGAGGTTGAATTTATCTAGATGAATAGTGGAACTAAAAATTAGACATTTTTCCCATAGTTGCTACATTTATGTTATCCTTAGAGCTACCATGAGCTTATTTCAAAATGTCTGCTTCTATTTGATATCACCATGAACTTCAGAAAAGCTTTGCATTAAAAGCCACACCATTTTTTGATTGATGTGTTATGAATATATATCTCTGCCGCTGTTCCATCAGCATCTCACAATTATGCTTTATGGCTACATAGACCTACTCAGTTATTCAAATGCAGGGATGGTTTCATCATTAGTCACACCCAAATTCATGCATATGCAGACACTATATACTGGTCTATGGATTTTCTTCTGCCTTCTAGTCTTACTATTCAGTCATCAAAGTTTACAGAGTACTCGTATGACCAACACTGTGCAAGGCATGATGCCAAAGATATGATATGAAGTCCCTGGAATTAAGGGTACCAATAACAATAACAATAAAATACTAATGATGATAGGGAACGTTATATAACACACATATCAGAAACTGTCCTACATGAGGAAACAACCTAAACGTCCATCAACGGGAGAATGGATAAAGAAGATGTGGTACATATATACAAAGGAATACTATTCAGCCATTAAAAAGAATGAAATAATGCCATTTGCAGCAACATGGATAGACCTAGAGATGGTCAAACTAAATGAAGTAAGTCAGAAAGAGAAAGATAAATACCATGTGATGTCACTTATATATAGAATCTAAAATGTGACACAAATGGACTTATCTATGAAACAGAAACAGACTCACAGACATGGAGAGCAGACTTGTGGTTGCCAAGTGGGAAGGGGTGGGGGAGGGAAGGATTGGGAGTTTGGGATTAGCAGATGCAAACTATTATATATAGGATGGATAAACAACAAGGTCCTATTGTATAGCACAGGAATTATGTTCAATATCTTATGATAAAACATAATGGAAAAGAAAATGAAAAAGAATGTATACATATGTATAACTGAATCACTTTTCTATACAGCAGAAATGAACATAACATTGTAAATCAACAATACTTGAATAAAATAAAGAAACTGTCCTACGTATTTTTTGTACATTTATTATTTAATCCTCACAACAGCCTATAAGCTGTACTGTTTATCATTGTTCCCACTTTGCATGAAGAAAACTGAGGCACGAAAATGTCTAAGTGATTTTCCCAAGGTTACCAACACTTTTAAGTGAAAGACCCAAGATTGGATCTCAGGCAGTTTGGAATATGGACTTAATCTTTATAATATGATTGGCGGGGATAAGTAGCATATTCAAGAAAATTTAGAGAACAAAATAGTTCATTATCAAGTGTTAAATTACAAGGTAAAAATAATTGGTACATTAGCTACCGTATAAAGAAGTGTTAATTGTATGGCATGGAAAAAGGAGCTTGAAAATGAGGTCTTCTTAGATAAGAGTGATTAAGGGATTCTCCACGGAGAGGCGGTAGGTATGTGAAGACAGACAAAGCCTTCCTCAGATTGGGGGTGAAGGAGAAGGACAAATCCATTCCTCCTATCACCAAGGTCAGTCTTATATTTTTGCATTGCCAATGAGTAACCAGTTTGGGTGTTGATATTGTGTATTTGGCAGGGGAAGAATGTGAAAAAAACAAAGTGTGGTATTTTGTATGTGATCATTTTAAGTCAGTTTGTAAGAATGAGTTCTCATTGAAATTTGCTTTGCTTAAGACTTGCCAGTAATGGTGAAAATTTACATAACAGTAAGTATTTCCAGGATGCTTGTTTTTCACTTGCACAATGTGCTATTTGGAAAACTTGAACAGACTGAAGATTCCACTTTAGAAAAATGATTCTAGCTCATTATTTAGTACATTAGTAATTTATCACTAATTGTAGCAATTTAACAAGAAAAATGAACAACAAAATCTTATGTGTTGTGTATCCAACCCTATGACCTTGAGTTATTTATGGCCATATCTACTAGTATAATTAATTTTTGGAAAGTGTTATAACTATAATTCATGTTTGCTAGAAAAAATGGAAAATCTTGTATAGAGATGAATCTTTAGTAGTTTTGAATAACTGTGATAAAACTATTTTTTTAAAGGCCTTGCTAAAGGCATCAGCATCCCTTTCAAAGCAAGGTCAGATGTGCACTTTCTAATAGAGAGTGAGGAAAGTTCATGTCTTCTGACCTTCCCAAATAAAACAACACATTCAAATCTGGCCTTAGCAAAGGTAAGTTCTGACTGTGTTCAATACATGCTCCCATTCCCCCTCCATTCTAAATAGAAACTCCTTAATGGATCCAGACCACATTTCAATTGGTTTATAGTAATATCTTCACTCAGTTAATGCAAGGGCTTGCTTTTTGAATTTTTGGAAACATCTACAATTGAATTCATTTTTATTTTGGTAAAACAGTTAAGGAGTAAATAGGACATATTTATCACTGTTAATTTATTGATTTCCCCTGTGCTTTGATGATCAGCTATCTAATTTCATTAATGCTTTCATATTGGTCATATATACCACTGTTTTTGCCATGGGTTTGTTCTAAATGCTAATGTTTGCTTCTAGATCAGCTTGGGTAAGCTGGACACCTTCCACATTTTCCTGTAGAATGGAAGATGTCTCTCTTCCAGAGATGGATGGTACTTCTACAAACCTGTCAGATCCCACCTGTCTTTTCAGTTTTTCATGCATGCATATAATGACTAGCTCTTAATTTAAGAACTTCATTATAATAATTAAGTATGAATCATTGCTCTTCCCGTTATTCTGGATGCAATTCTTGTTATGCTTCTCTCTCAACAAGATAAAGCTGCTGATTTAAGTGTTGGCGTATGAGTAAAACTCCTGCAATGATTCCAGCTGGAAGAGAAGAAGGAAGAAAAACATAATGTCTGTTTGGCTTTAATATTTGCACTTACAAAATTACAGAGCCAGGGTGGACAGAAATATTGTAACTTGAAAGTGTAGGAAATCCATAAGGTCCGTAAATAGTCTAGTGATTATGTTTTAAGTGTTTAGTACCACATATAGCAGTTAATCAATGGAATTCTACGGTCCTGCCAATTTGTCAGTATGTCACTGCCCCTCTGCTAGCAGTGAGTGGATTTCCTGAAATGTGCAAAGGAACAAGTCCCAATCCACAAGGATGCTTCCTGCCAGGGAAGAAAGCCGTTCTTCCAGTAGGACCACAGAATGACTAGGAAGACACCCGAAGTCCTGATTCCAATTGTCCTGCAGAGGAATAGAATTATTTTTTGCTCCCCTTTCTTCTCTGCCTCTTACTTTATCCCTGACTATAATTCCATTCCATCCTTGCTTCTGGTGACTCCCCATTTCGTGGGAAGAAATTTATTTTTTCTCGGTCATTAAATATATATTCAGGGAATATCTCACGCAGTTATATTTACATTATAAAGGTCTCATCTGAAATGCCAGAGGCAATTGAAATATTTCATTTTAAAGAAATATGAAAAATCATGGATTTTTATTCTGATAATAATTTCAGTGTAATTAAGGAGAACAGATTAGTACCACAAATGTACAAGCTCGAGTATTAAGAAGGGCAGTAAGATTCCTGAAGCAACCTCATGTTTTGCCTTCAGCTAAGGTATGTTTTTCTAAGCAGGTCAGTTATGAGGACCCTGGAAGCCAGCGTGTCTATTTTCATGAGCATCACATGGATGCTTGGATACCTGAGGGTTACATTATGCAGGCTCTTACGGACTTATCCACTGGACTGAGAGCTTCCCACTCCTGGAAAGCATTTCTCAGTCATTCACGCAGTCATCAGAGGGCGGCAGAGGAAAGCAGAAATCCTTCTGTCTCCTTTTCCTTCAATGAGACCAACAGCAAGGAGATGTGAGTCTAAAGCTTGAGATGTAGGCATCACCTGTCCTGATGAGGACATGTGGTTTGTGAGCAGAGAAGGACATTTGTAATCCCCCTCTTTCTTTTTTTAGTTTACTGTACTTCTTTCCTAGCTTATGCCAGCCCAAATTATCTCCTGCTTTTGTTTTTCTGGTGATGTTTCCTCTTCCATTGCTAATAATTCTTTTTTCACCACGGATCACCACAAAAGACTTGATTAGATTGACTATCTCTAGAAAACAAGAAAAGAAAGCATCACCGAATTTATAGTCAAAAGACAGTTTGGGTCATCTAGTTTAGTGGAAATTTTTGCCTACTTAACACCCAGAAGAATCTTGAAAAACTATATATCCTTTCACACAATGTTAGGTGGTCACTAAAAAATTTTGTCATAAGTTGATATAGTTGTAAAGAGTATAATTTCCAGATTAACAAATTTTGGAGTTTTAAAAATAAGTCAACTAGAATTTAGATACATGTTTGTAAATTTACCTAATGAAATCTAAAAATTGTAATGATTTTATAACTTGGATCAGCCATGGAAAGGTACACATGAACAAGCTCAAGTAACAGGTGGCTATTTTACATGACTTTTCTTTCTTGAATGTAAATTTCACTCCATTTCTCCCTTTGAGTTTTGTTAGTGTAAATGTTTTTATTCCTGAAAATGCTTTGTTGATCATATTTTTTCACTCTGATAAAAATGTGGGCAAAAATTTCTGTGCCCATAAGACTCTAGAGGTTAAAATTTTCTTCCAGATTGATTTTTCATTATGATTATTCATTGATACAGAAAGAATCGAGCAACATAAATTCATAAATACAGAATTTTTTTATCAAACAATAGAAATACAAGTGCAGCATAAATACCAGAATTAATCAAACAGCAGAAATACTAATGTATGGGACCTCTGAACCTGGGGTCGTCCATGACCCTTCAGAGATGTCCCCCGTGGACACAGGGCTGCTTTATTTGGCCATGGGCAATTCCTGGAGACAGACTCGGCAGTGTTCCATCAAAATCCATACTCTTGACAATCGTGTAAATGAGTGTCACAGTCCTAGAGGGAGAATTGGACAGTGGGGCACAGATTACTACATATAACAGTTCTTCAGTTAATGCATAAAAGCATTTAGGACAGTGCTCAATGTACCACATTTGATAAATTATTAAGAAATTATTATACCATTTATAAGCTCTGTGTTTTGATAAAATATTATTCACATTTCTAAACTAAATAGAACATTTTATTAAATTACAAGTAAGACGTCTAGCATTAGTAAAGTCTAAAGATTACAATATTGGACACATAGGGAAAAAAGAACCTAAATATTTGCCAAATGCATTTGAATAGCCAAAATAATATTTTTCTGCTCTCGAAAAAATAAAAATCAATTTCCTAGGTTTCATTATTTGTTAATTATTTGAGTAATTGCACATGTTCTGTAAAAGAACTTTTTTTTTCAATTTGGGAGTAAAGTTAAGGTCACTTCTCTTCCCGAGAGAGCACTTTTGTGTCTCTCACTAAATGGTCGCTTCCCTCCAAGTTCTACATTCCCTCACTTTTATTCTGCTCCTCTCCAAAAACGCAGATCCTATGAGTTTCAATTTCATTTAAGCCAAAGCATATGAGAAAAGTCTTTCCAAATTCTACTTAACCATTCCTAATATTTATGTAAAAAGACATGAAAATGGCAAACATACTCTTTAGATGAGTACATATGAGTTGTTAAGGAAAGTATTTCATATTAAAATTTTTGTCTTTGAATTACATGGAATCTCTCTTGAAAATGAGTCAAAGATGTTGAAATCCACTATTGTTTGTTAAATGTGTTTGCATAAATCTGCCTTTTACTCTGAGAAGATAAATATAGGATTTGAATTATTGAACTGTTGCTTATATAAAGTAAATAGCATACCTTATTTTAAACACATTTTTAAACATATTTCAGAACTGCTGGCTTATACTATAAAAACTACCAGTAAAAAGAAAAAAATGTTATCTGAGCTAAGAGGCATTTTTCAGCTAGCCTAAGAATAAGTCTTAGTCTAAGAAGATTATGTGGAAACAACAAGAAATCTATCTCAGAATAATAATTACATAAAATTTCTTTTCTTAGAAGGGGAAGGTATAAATACTAATGGAGATAGCTAATTTCTTAGAAATATTTAAGCATTAGTAAAATAGTCATACAATTTACTTCTAAACTCTACAGATTGGTTTAGAACTTTTATTTTCAGCAGGAGTTGTAAAACTCAACTGGACTTGACATTTCTAATTTAAAATATTCAGGATATAAAGAAATGGAGAGCATAAATTACTATTTTCTAAACACTTGAAAATCTAAGGTATGATTTCTGTATTTTAAGGAACAAAGCTAAATCTACTTCCCACATTTTATAGTGTGCAAATATATCGAGTTCATTTTGGTATTCTAATTTTGAAATAAATTTTAAAATAAAGACCTTAAATAAAAATAAAATAAAGGCCTTAGTGTTTAAACTACAACTATCTTCCTTTTCAAAAAATTTTTAAATAAGAACTACTCCATACCCTCCTCTACCAAAATTATTCTAAGTCCTGAAAAAGGATTAAAAGAGTAAAACCAATCTTACTGATCTGTTCACAGATGTTCACATTTTAGTGTACTGGATCAGGTTTCCCTGACTAATTAATGGAATTGGCATTAATTGGTATTTCCCAAAGCCTTACTTGGTCGGTTTTCAAGATGTCATTCCTTCCAGGTTTCAAGTTGTTGATCAAACAGCTGCATTGAAGAGAGACAACCCTGAGTTCTCTACCTTTCCAACATAGAAACAAAGTGAAGAGGATTAAACATCTTGTGAGGGAGGAAGTATTATTTTCCTTTTGCAGATAAGGAAAGTGACGTTATGCTAGGAATCCTGCCCAAGGTCACCATCTATGGAAGCATGAGCATCATGTCTTCCCAGCATCGCTCAGCTGCAGGTGGGAGCCCCCCTACTCCCTCCTCTGATCACGAGATCAAAGCGAAGTACCCTTTGGGACCCTGTATGTATTTGAGGCCTGGGATAGAAGCCAAGGTATAGGAATAACATTTTTGCCAGTGATTTCCTTGGAGCTGGAGGTGGTGAAGTTCACGCCCAAGGGTGAAGCAATGTTGGCCATTCCCCAGGGCATATTATTTATAAGACAGATCTTTTTAAGTTGGGGGTAAACCCTTGCTTCAGCTCGCTGGCTCTCTTTTTGGGAGGGTCTCATAGACATTTCAACATAAGAGGTAATTTTGTGTTAAGAGTGATCTCCCTGGGTAGGTGTGTATATAATTTGCTGCTTACTGAAATCAGGAGCAGTAAAAAGAGCTGAATATAGCCAAGAGGGGAGTAACCCTGGTGGATATGAGAAGCTGTATATATTTTGCAGAGTGGATAAACTGTTAGTGGTTCAATGATTTTTGAAAACGACTTGCCAAGCTGCTGCAGGGGACGGATAAGTAAATGTTGATTGATTCATTGCAGGGTGCAGGCCCCCCAGCTGCAGTCAATGACTGGAAATGTGCACTCTGGAGCTCTCTTTCTTGTTGCACACCTAATTTGCTGCTCCCGAGGCGAGCTCTTTCAATTCAACATGGCTCCGATTCCTCCCTATATGGATTTCACCTCATTTTTCTTTAAATGCAGATTTGCAGACCCTGCTCAGACCTATTGAATCAAATCTCTGGAAGGAGGGGCCTGGGCTTTGTTTCTTAATAAGTCTATCAGGTGATTCCCCCTCCTTCATATTGTTAAATGTTATTTGATACCTATAAATATTATATGTGAGATATATATATATATATATATGCATGTAGTGATATGTCTTTTCAAAACTAAAGCACAATAAAGTGTACCTTCATGAACCTATCACCCAGCCCAAAAGCTGGATCATTAACAATAATTTGTTTATTTTTATATTTATCTATGTGCTTCTCTCTTATGCCTTCCCTCTGCCTCCCTACGAGAGGTAACATTTTACGTTTTGGATTTCACCTCATTTGTTAGTGAGGTTGAAGCTGGCTTGAAGCACAGCCTACACCAGAACAAGGTGATATTGGAAAGTGGGCGGACAATTTTGATAAAAATTTCAAGTGAACAACAACGATAAAGGCTGGAGGTGTGTCGCCTGAACTGCTCTGATTTGCAGATTTATAGCCATCGTTGCTCTCTGAAAGCCACATTCACGTTCACAGCCATGAAAGTCTGAGTGTCTGTGGGAAGACCTTCCTCCGGGATCAAGGTCCTTCTCACCCTGATGATCCATGAATAAACATTTTCAGAGGGCAGCCCTCTACTTTTATTTTATTAGGAGAAGATCACAAAGGTCAAGTTTTAGTATCCTGATCAGCAGAATCAAATTTCTTCTCACTGAAGCACCATATGCTTATCTGGGGTCTGAGTCAGATTTTGGATAGTTTATTCCTCTCTTATTCACTTTCTCAGGGTTCCTAAGTTGTCAGGGGAAGATGTAACTTCAAAGGATGTGAATAACCTGGACAATAGGATATGATAAACAACTTGAAGTGAAAATAACAATGAAAAATTTATACTTAAGAATATATTTCATGAAACATATTCTACTCAGTCCTCTGAAATATAGACAGATTCTCTTTGCTAATATTTTATTTAGAGTTACTGCTTTTATCATAATAAGCCAAACTGGCTTGCAGTTTTGTATTTTGCTTCTGTTTTTATCAAATCTGGGCATGAAAATTATGTTGACATCATTGAGGAGATTTATATATATTTCAATGGCTTATCTTAAATAATATGGGAATTTTCTCTTCTTTAGAGTCCAGGTAAAACTCAGTTGTGAAGCCATATGGTCCTGTTGTCTTTTTAAATGATAGATTCTTGACCGTCTTATGGATTATTGGGTAGCTGATTGATTAAAATTGTCTACTTCTTGTTTTTTTTAAACATGAATCCAAGAATAATAGAGTGCTTAATATCAGGAAATGTATCCATTTAATCCAGTATAGCAAAAATAGTGAAAGATAAAAGCCCAAGTTGATTAAAAGGCATTTGAAAAAATTCAATAGTCAGTCCTAATTAAAAATAGCACTAGAAAGAAACTATTTAAATCAATAAAAATAATTTTCCAAAAACTAGCAGCAAATTCTAAAATCAGAACCAAAGATAATCCATTTCATGTTAATTTTAACACTGTTACAGGTATTATAGTAAATACTAAAAGAAAATGAAATAACTGGCAAAAAACATGGGAAAAAAGAAAAACTATTACTTTTGCTGATTACATGACTGTACACTAGTATACAAAGAAAACTCAAGACATTCTAATACAAAAAACTCTAAAACTAATAAAATAATTTATTCTAATTTCTGGATAATTTATTCTAATTTCTAATTTCTGGAAGGAAATTCTGGCATAGGATACAACATTAGTAAACCTGGAAGATCTTATGCTACGTGAAATAAGCCAGACACAAAAGGACAAATACTGTATGATTCCAAGTATGTGAGGTACTTTGAAAAGTCAATTCATAGACTGAAAGTAGAATAGTGGTAACCAGGGGCTGGGGGACGAGGGAATGAGGAATTGTTGTTTAATGGGTTCAGAGTTTCCGTTGGGCAAGATGAAAAGAGCTATGGAGATGGATGGTGGTGATGGTGTCACAACAATTTGAATGTACTTAATGCCACTGAACTGGACACCCAAGAATGGTTAAAATGTTACATTTTGTGTTATGTCTATTTTACCACAACAATAAAAATAGAAAAGAAAATTTTATTTATTTCTTTATTTCAGACAACGTAAACTTCCTAAGACTACATATAAAGCAAAGATTCAACTACTGTATGGAGAAAACACAAGTTAGGAAAGAAGTTTATAAAATTTTTTTAGGTATACTTATCCAAATTCTCGGTCCTGCCGCAAGGAAAATGTGAAACAAATTTTTACATGAAAGTGACTTAACCAGAGCTTTATGTAAGATTCAAGACATTTCTGCCCCTTCCTGACTTGGGGTGAAGAAGAAAGGAGACAGAATGGCAGAGTGGTAGGACTTTCTACTGCCTCTCAGAGGTCGTCCCCACACATGGGTTTTTCTGTGTGTTTTATCTAAAGTCATAAGAATTCATCCAGTATAAACAAAGCCATTTTCTTTCTTTTTTAAAAATTTATTTATTTATTTATTTATTTATGGCTGCGTTCGGTCTTCGTTGCTGCACATGGGCTTTCTCTAGTTGCGGTGAGTGGGGGCTACTCCTCTTTGCTGTGTGCAGGCTTCTCATTGCAGTGGCTTCTCTTGTTGCAGAGCATGGGCTCTAGGCATGTGGGCTTCAGTATTTGTGGCGTGCAGGCTCAGTAGTTGTGGCTTACGGGCTCTAGAGCACAGGCTCAGTATTTATGGCTTGAAGGCTCTAGAGCGCTGGCTCGGTAGCTGTGGTGCACGGGCTTAGCTGCTCTGCGGCATGTGGGATCTTCCTGGACCAGGGCTCGAACCCATGTCCCCTGCATTGTCAGGTGGATTCTTAACCACTGCGCCACCAGGGAAGTCCTAAACAAAGTCATTTTTGGTGTTCAGTACATTTGACTGCAGCAAGCAGTGAACAGTCACTTTTGCTGAGAACCCTTTGGGGGGTATGTGTTGTATGCCCAATTTATCAGATTGTCCCTGATGGTTCCTACAGACACTGAAAGTCAGAGATAGCTCATTCCTGCTCTCAGGAACCAGGGAGTTCTAGAAGGTGAACATGCATGAATTTCCAAGGACACGAACTCCTGAATGCCACTAGCCTTACAAAGCACATTAAAATAATACATTTTCCTAATGAAAATTAGGAGTCATCAACAAAGATAAGAGAAAAGAAGAAAAGGATGGTTTGGTATATTCAGACTGGAGGAGAAGTGAACAAAATAAGAGAGGTTGAGAAAAAGGAGAAAAAAGAAAAGCAGTTCAAAGATGGGGATGTAGACATGGGGGCACAGGCCAGAAAAGGCTCAGACATAGGGATCTCGGAGGGCGCTGTGCTTTGCAAGCTCTCCTGCAGCATGGATGCTAGCACTGCTTGGGATTTATGATGGTGGAAAACTTAGAACAGGTTGTTGAAGAAGGTGGTGGACCACAGAGGGCATAGACCAGGACAAGACTTTGCCACGTTGGATTAATGAACTATTTATTACCAGCAACCAGCGTAAGAAGAAAGTGATGATCCAAACAAAATTCCGCTTAAAAGTCCTTAGAGACATAAAAGTGTAAAACGTCTGTCCTCGGATGCGTCTATTTAGACTAAAAGATGGGTAAATATTTAGTAATTCTCTACTCATCATTTAGAGAATCCTTTGAATGCAGAGGGTTGTCTGAGTTCAAAGCACCTTATGATTGTATGAAGGTATCTTAAGATGAGATTAGGGGTGGAGCTGAAGTCTCCCGGTCCCCAAGGAAAGCTGAAGACCACACCCACCCACCCAACTAGCTGAAGAAGAAGAAGGAGAGAGTCTCAGACTTCTGTGTCTCTGCTGGATACTGTCACCCAAGCCTCCACCCTATCTGGTCCTATAAAAGGCCAAATTCAATGGATGGGGTTGAGCAGAATTCTCAGTAAGGAAGAATGTGGAGCCACTGGAGCATTTCAGTGCCTTGTTGATGTCTCATCTACCTCTGAATGTACAGTAGGAATTAAAGTGTCACATGCCTGTGCTCCCAACCCCATAAGGGCCAAGGGGCTTTTCCCCATCAGGAAGAGCTCCAGGTAGAGAAGCACCACTGGGCTAAACTCCCCAGTCATTTGCTACCAGACAGTATGTATATCCTCTGAGCTGCTGTGGCTGTTCCAGCTCAGCTCCACCCAAACAGAGGTTATGATGTTTGTGGTCACTGCTCAGTGGGCTGAACACAAAGCCATTCTCATAGCTGTGTCCAAAACTCCTGTTGATGTGCCTTGTTAATCTCTTCTGCCCCTTGGGCTGTTGCCAGCGGTCCCACTGTTTGTCTCAGGTGAGGGAGGCCACTGTGCAGGGGGTATGGCCCCTGCTGCTCCTGGCAGATTGACTATATCCTTTCAGGCTGTCACTTGTGTCTCATCACATTTGACATTTCATCAGATGCAGTCCAATCAGCCGACTCTGGCCACACCACTGGGGCCTTGAACGTAATCTGGGCCATGTTTTCCATTTGCGATCTGACAGTGGTGTGCCTTCTACAGCAAAAACCACCCAACCATGGGCTGATAGTCAAGATGGCCCCTCCGTGCTGCCTACCAACCACAGTCATTCGGTATCATTGAATGTTAGAACAGCCTCCTGAAAAAAATGACTCAAAAAATTTCTAACTCTACCTCCGTCACCTCTTCCTGGTCTTCAGCCTTAGCAAGGTACTTTGGTCACTGAACACCACTGTTCCAAAAAGGGACCATCCCTTCTTGCCCATCTCCTCAGTAATGATCAGGATGAAAGAGGTGGCAAAGACTTAACCTGAATATCTAAGATTCTACTCTGAGAATTCCTGGCATGATGTGTCTTTCTCTCCCACACTGGACCAGTCTGGTTGGTACACCTTTGGGTGGTAGCCTGGCCAAAAGGGGCCTGGGGAATTCAAACTTGCTTCTGGCTAGCCATCTGGATTCTCTGGATGGATTGGCATGTCCTATGGACTGCGGTCCTGTTGGTAGAAGCCTAAATTAAACGTCATGGGAGACAAGTTGAACAGACTTTGCTGCTGCTTCTCTTGGTCAGATTAATCATAGTGCCCAACAGAGTGTGTACTCCTGGGAAATCTCACCATATTATTGAAAGATCATTCTCCATGTGTCTCTGGGATTTGGGTACATCTTTCCAGCAGAGGGAAATCTGAACAGCAAATAGGGTATTTGAATGGCAATCAGCATGGAAGATACAGTGTCTCCTTCTAGAACAAAGGGAAGACATTCTTACTGTTCTTAGATCAGGCTCTCCAAATTCAAGGTTCCTGTCCACTGCACACACACACACACCTCCCTGTGGGATTTGGGGGACAAGCAGTGCAAACTCAGCAAATGTTTGCTCAAGCTGCCTGCTGCACCATGAGTCATAAAGTCCTTGTCTCTGACCCGGGAGTCTCATGTCTTCTGATTACCATCCATGAAATTGGCAACCTAACTTGTTGTTTCCAAGTTGGGTGAAATCTTAAGTGTTTCACAACTCTTGACCATTCTGATAGGAAGCTACACTGTATCTGTGTCTTCAGAGCAGTCACATAGCTGGATATAAATCAAACTGAAATTAACCATGGGCTTTGGGAACCTCAGAGGAACATCTTTATAAAAATGTAAAATGATATTATGCATTTAGGTGCTGTGTATATTAGAAATTCTTCATTTTAAAAATCAGTTATCGGGCTTCCCTGGTGGCGCAGTGGTTGAGAGTCCGCCTGCCAATGCAGGGGACACGGGTTCGTGCCCCGGTCCGGGAGGATCCCACATGCCGCGGAGCTGCTGGGCCCGTGGGCCATGGCCGCTGGGCCTGCGCATCCGGAGCCTGTGCTCCGCAACGGGAGAGGCCACAACAGTGAGAGGCCCGCATACCGCAAAAAAAGAAAAATTAGTTATCTACATGTTCTAAATGAAAAATCACCCTAATGACCCAAAAGGCACTTCAGGGAGTATTCAAAATATGGGAATAATATTCACATCATAATTTTGTTTTATTGTGATATGTGATATAGATATTAATAATCCATGGATGGGAGAGAGAGAATATATATATTCTGAATAGAGGAAGTTGACAGCAGGGCAAGAGCAGGCCATTAACTTTAGTCACTGCAGAGATTTTCTTTCCTTTCAATAACCTCAAATGCAGTTATTCTTCCATTTAATATCATTATTTTGATTCTGAGAGGACTGTTCATCTTATAAATCAATTAGTTTGACTAATGGTTAATTTTCATAGCTAGTATTTGATTTTGTTCAAGTGACTCAGAAGTTCATGGGCCTATCTCTCTTTTCAATCTTTCTATTCTTTCACCTTTCTTCCTATTCATCATTTTCTCAGTAACTTCCCTGGGACCTGCTAAGCAAATTATCTGCTTAACGTACTTCATTAGAGCAGAACTTTGCATGGAAAGGGAATGTTTTCTTTAAGATTTGAACTTCGTGCTTGTTCCTAGAGCCGATTTTGCCGTTTGACTGCAGCAAGAAAGTTAACGTTAGCTGCTTGATGAAATGAAAGGAACCTAACGCAGTAAGGCACCCACCCTACGCAGCATGTCCTGATTCCAAAGCCACTCCAATAAAGGAATAATCTAAGGAAAGCCCAGGAGTTTCCTATGCAAATGCAGCTTCGTTACAAGTCTCCTGGACTCTCCATCCATAAAGTTATCCCTTTAAATCTTTCCCTTCTCGAAATTCTGGAACTACCACTGGAACTCCCTCCTACTGGAGACTGAATGGAGAAAAGGACAGCAGCTAGACTGTCTATGACAGCAGAACTCCGACCTACAACCACAGCAGCAGCCAGACCGGGAAGCCAAACCACAGCCCCTGAAGCCATTGGCCCCAAATGGCCAGGACTAGGTCAGTAACTGCCAGCTTCTCTCATGTTGGCCCCTGCCCTCCTTTCTAACACAACTGACCAGAGGAAGTCTCCTAGGAGCCCCATGGTAATGTTAGCCTGCCTACAGCTTTCCCCGAGCTGACAGCTTCCACCTGGGCACCCTTGAAGCCTTCCCTTTTGTCCATGATGAAGCTTTCCAACTCCCCTGACTGCCTTGGAGTCTCCTGCCAAAAGCAAGTGAGGATGGCTGACTGCCTTCGCTCTAGCAAGCTCAGAATAAATAGCCTTTGCCTGTTCTCATTTGGATGGTCTTCATTTATCTCCAGGTAATGTAGTACGAAGAGTCTGTGAAATGCCAATGGTTCCATGATAAAATCCTTCAATTCCTGAATTGCAAAATTACTAAAAGTCAGGGTTTGTTTGTTTGTTTTTCAGTTAATTTGTATGTTTGTGTTGCCACCAAAAAAAAAGCACAAAAGTAAAGATAGTGAAATTTATATGGAAGGAAGGAAATAAATACCGATGGAAATGTCCCACCCTCACCCCAAGCACACGCCCTCCCAAGCGTGGAGACACGTGTCTCTCACATCTTATCTCTTCCCCTGCTGCTGCGGGAAGAGTTAGCACAAGTTTTATGCTCTCTGTGTTTGTATTTAATTAGTAGGCTTCACATGTGTCCAGGTTCACAATATCTTAACTGCAATTCAAAATCCAAAATGCAGTAAAAAACAAACAAACAAACTTCATAATTCCTCTAATCTCAACAAGTGGCCTGAGTGGAGGAGAAGTTATTTACAGTCCCTACAGTGTTTACCTCCAGAATCCTTAATATGCTTGCTGTGTGGAGCTGCCCCAGAGCTTGATGGGGAGACTGTATAATGCACTGTATCCGCCATGTATTTCCTTTCTAAAATCCAAAAGGAAAAACCAAATCTGAATTTTGAAACACATCAGACCCAGGGTATTTGGGGTAAGGCCCTGGGACCCTGCCCCACTGGCTGCTTGGACACTGGACTTGTTCACCATCCCTATGAGCTCCAGCAGGACCACTCTACATCTAGACCTGGGAAAAGAGCCCACCTCTCGTTCATCCCAACTCCTTCTGTGCTGAATGGGGAAACTAAGGCCCAAGGTGGTTCACACAACTAGCTTTCACATATGTTTATGTATCTCAATCCATAAATTTGAAAATTTTGGCAACATTTAGCAAGGGCCAGTACTAAAAGAAAAAAGATAATAATTAGAAAGCAATATTTTGTCATAGTTACTACTAGGTTCAAATTACTTTCTTGGTTCATATAATGAAAATCATCAGTAGATTTTCTACTTGTTAAGCTTCTATTCACTTAAAAAGAAAAAAGGCTAAGTTAAACATTAACCTAAGGAAAACAGGTGATATGCAAAATAGTATAAATTTGTATATGAAGGTATCCAGATTGTCAGAACTTTTAAATAATGCAGACCTTGCTCCCAAGAGAATATTTTGCCAGCATTTAGTCCAGGATATTTTCTAATGAATAAGCATCGGGGAAGTCATGTCCTCAGAGATCATCTCCAATTCAAATAGGTATTACAAATAAAATGTCTTTTACCAAATTTTCCCATAACATTGTCAAGTTATTATACACAGCTGTTCATACAGAGCTCTCACAGTAAAATCAGAGAGGTTTCCTTGTCTCCTTTATTTGGAATAAGATGGTAAAAATCACCAAATGTTAAACCTTGGAAGTCTCCAAAACAACATCTGATTAGGCCATTTACTTTTATAAGTAAAAGGACATTCAGTTCGTTGCTAAAAAGCCTTCTGCTCAAAAGTAGCTTATGCTGAAAATTGGATGGTCATTTTGCTGCATTGTAATGGAAATTAAAAAAAAAAATTGTAACAAGTTATTTCAGCCAGGCAAAGGGCAAAGTGCTTTATCTGCATTTACTCATTTAATCTTGCTTCTAAAATATATGTTCCAATGGAGAACCTTTGTCAAATTGAAACTTAGTCAAATGTGTAATGATCTGGGCAATTTGATTTTCAGATACTTTCAAAAGGAAACCATATTTTTAAATAATATTTTGAAGAATTCTGTAAAGCCTTCCAATCAGATATTTGATTGAAGTTTTAGTTACCTTGTATTGTCTATAACACATTGAAAATCATTTTATTGTTAAAGTACTATCACATTTTCAATGGTTGAGAGAAAGTATTACCTGTTGATAAAATATATATATATATATATATGGACAGACCTTGTAGTATATCTTGGTTTTCCAAAAATTCTGTCTTTCCTCACCTTTGCAACAAAAGTTTCTAATATATAATTTTCAGCATCAATCATATATGGTCCTTCAGACAGTTTTCAAGCCCCTTGGCAATATGAACAAGAAGAAATAATGTAAATTACAAAATAAATTTTCAAAATATTAAAGTCCACGACTGTCATATCAATTTTCTGTCCTTTTCATTTTCAGGTCAGATGATTATTTGGGGAGCATTGTGTTCTTTTTGAACTCAAGCTTTCATTACTCTCCTTCTTCTGGAGTTAACAATGCAGCTTTATGTCAACTTCCACTTTTTGAATAGCAGCATCATTTCCATGAGAATCCTGGCAACAGAACCGAAGCCAGGTCTCCTTACTCATTCCAGTTACATGATATTTGTTGATGCTGTAGGAAGTATCTTCTCGGAATAAACCAAATGTGTGAAAAATCCCTTCCCTTCTATTGCAGAAAGAGCCAGAGGCTGGAAAGGCAGCATTTGGTAAAATGGCATTGCTCGGTCACAGATGGAAACAGAGGTGCTTTAGAAAATGCTATAGAGGTGACAGGATGGCAGGTTCTCCCTGAAAATGCCATTTCTCTGAATATATGAATGTTCTTACAAAAGAATTGAGGAGACTTTACAGATAAACATCAGCTGACAAATATTCTTAACTTCAGTGATCCCATATCCCTCCCCACTCCTCCATCTGTGGTTATTGGGCTAAAAATGCTATTTGGCTGAGGAACAGTGCTGCTGAATCAGAGTCCTCGACCCAGTGATGCGACCAGAATTCTCATCAAAACTCTCCCCTTGAATTTTAACTTCAAAATTAAGAACCTCAGTCTCCCTGGCCTTAAACAGAGAAATTGAACCCAAAAGGTCTAGGGTCCCTTTTAGTTCCAAAAGTCAGATATTATGTATAATAATCCTATCATTACTCTTATACAATTATTACAGCTTCTGTGGTTTTAGTTCCAAATGTCATCGTCAATAGGACTTCCCTCGTGGCGCAATGGTTAAGAATCCGCCTGCCAATACAGGGGACACGGGTTCCAGCCCTGGTCCGGGAAGATCCCACATGCCACGGAGCAACTAAGCCCGTGTGCCACAACTACTGAGCCTGCGAGCCACAACTACTGAGTCCGCGCGCCTAGAGCCCGTGCTCCACAGCAAGAGTAGTGAGAAGCCCGCGCACCGCAACAAAGAGTAGCACCCGCTCACGGCAGCTGGAGAAAGCCCACGCACAGCAACAAAGACCCAACGCAGCCCAAAATAAAATATAAATATATTTATATAAATAAACAAATAAAGTCATTATATTTTTAGTACACTAAGAATTAATAAGCAAAGAGAGAAAATACCATTTTAGGTTGTTTTCTGATCACGAAATTCTTCCTACTGATTATACAATAGGCTGTTGTGCCCTCTGCTGGTAGTTCTGAGGTTGCCTCTCAGGTGACTGCAATGCCTTTCCTGTTTTAAGGGTACCTGTCCTTTCTGCCCCTGTTGCCCCTAAAAGCCTTCAAAATTGTTTTCTGATTTTCACATAAGGTAAATAGAAACGCCAAGATAGTTATGATGGTCTGAAAGTAAAGTTGTGAGCATTTAGCCATACATTTTTACATGTTTCTCCAAAGAAGCACTGATATGTACATTTTTAAATGAGATGTCTAGATTGAATTTGCTAAGTGGAACATTTTTTTTTCTTTTTTTTAATTTTTTATTAGTTTCTGCTTTATAACAAAGTGAATCAGTCATACTAAGTGGAACATTTGAACTCTAACAACCTAGTGTTTTAAGTCAAATTCCCTCCTCATTTCTGGACTCCCCCCAGGAAGCTAAAGGTTGCGAAATAAAGTGGGCTCTGTGGCTACACAACCTAACTCTGTTTCTTCCCACACGTAGAGTAAAAGGACTTTCCTAAAATGACACTGTGAGATGTCACACATATGCATGACCCCACTGTGCCCAGGAAAGTGAAATAGCACGGGCAGCTCTGGAAAGGGGTAATTGGATTCCAAGTTATGATGAATAACGATTTGTTAATGAACAAAGAACAAAGAAAATGTCTTCTTGGGGAGAAAATGCAATTTAGGTAGAATTATCAAAGGAATAAATAAAGGAATCCTCTATTATTCATCACTTGAAAGTTCCCGAAATTATATCTCTTTCAGCAGCCTAGAGGGCCTTTGAAGATGTTCTAATTAAGTTTCTAGAGAGGGCTGAATATTTGATCCTTTTAGCATAAACAAAAAGTAATATTGTTTCAGTGACTTTTTTATGGTTCTTGTATTCAGAAAATAAACTGTGTTCTTCCATCACCCTTCATATAAGGCGGGCTTGCAGAACCTCTTCTAGAAAAGTCTCCCATTTAGGTGGATTATAGAAACTACACAAGTGCTACCCCAGGACCTGTCAGTCCTGTCAGCACACACTGAGGGTGATAAGCGAGAAGGATTTTTTAAATCCTGAAATAACTCTTTGAATGGAGGACGGGATGGATTCCAAATTTTATAAATGTTGTATGATCATATTGTAGTGCTTGAAAGTGAGCAAGCAGCTAATTACTGGAATCACTGATAATTATGATTGTACTAAGAGCACATGACGTGCAAAACAAGAGTGTTTTTAAATGGAATCCACGTTTAGTTTAGCTCATGAAGGGCCGGTAATATTGACGTCCGTGGCTGAGTTCTGCTGAAAGATTCAGGGGCTTCCACTGGAACACCAGCCTCACTGCCCTGAACTTTTCAAATCCGTGACAGTCTGTGATTTAATCACAACACAGGTGAGGTAGAATGTACTCAGGAAATGCAAGCTAATTTTCTCATGTGCCTGTAAAACATTATCAGTCAGGTTATGCAATTCGGATTGGCTACATCAAGATTTTCTGTGATTTGCTTTATCTTTTCCTTCATTCCTTCCACCTCACCTCTGCGTGGGGACAGTGGGCAAACTGCAGCAAGGCTATGTCAACTGAAAAAAATATGTACAACTAAAAGTTGAGAGAGATGTTTTATTCGGTGAACAAAACTGAGGACTTGAGCCCGGGAGGCAGCCTCTCAGATAGCTCTGACGGACTGTTCCAAAGAGGTAGGGAAGGAGCCAGGGTATATAGGAGTTTTTGCAACAAAGACCAGGTAGTTGGAACATCAAAAGATTACTGTTAATGAAAGAAAATCAGACATCTCAAGTTAAGGAATTTAGTGCTTTTCTATGTAGGGGAAGATTCAAGAATCAGGGCTCGCTGAAATCATTCCTTTGATATGCACCTCAGCTATCTGAGGCCAGTATACTGTGTTTTCTCACCCTGAGTTTCCTCAGGGTGCATTTTTGGGGGTGGCTGCAGTGTGATGTCTTGATGGCTACAATATCCTTTGTTTACTATTATGGCAGGCAACATTTTTTCACCGACAGCTATGCAACTAAGAGATAGATCAAGAAAAGAGAGAAATTCATCAAGGGGTCCCTTAGGCTCAAAGTGGCTTCCTTCTTAGAACTGCCTTCCATGCTTCCTGAATGAATAAAAGACACTTATAGGACTTCCCTGGTGAGGCAGTGGTTAAGAATCCACCTGCCAGTGCAGGGGACATGGGTTCGAGCCCTGGTCGGGGAAGATCCCACATGCCGTGAAGCAACTAAGCCCGTGTGCCACAATTACTGAGGTCGCATGCCATAACTACTTAAGCCCACATGCCTAGAGTCCATGCTCCGCAACAAAAGAAGCCACCACAGTGAGAAGCCCACGCACCGCAACAAAGAGTAGCCTCTGCTCGCCGCAACTAGAGAAAGCCCGTGCGCAGCAACAAAGACCCAACGCAGCCAAAAATAAATAAATAAATAAATAAAATTTATTTTAAAAAAAAGACACTTCTATGACTGAACAAGTAAAATCTGCATTTCTTTGTCTCAATCTATAGTTGAGTCAGCAGATTTGAATGTGTCTTTCTTGATTGTTTGGGGGTTTTAATAAATTTTATGGGAGAATATTTGGTTGACTTTGATATAGCCAAGGTGGTGGGGTCTGGAGCAGGGGTAGGGGGAACAAATATTTAAATCTGATCCGCACTGATGCTTTCAAAGGAAAATTATCCTGGTGCCAGACCTCATCTTGCCTGACATATTAGGCCTGGGCAGTCAAATGAATGAAAATGTCAGGAAGGGACATAATTGAATCCAACTAGTGACTGCACAAGCCAAGCCTTATTAAATAAGGTAACAGCCAAGAGGACCCTGGAAACCCATTACCCTAACTCAGTTACTCCTTTTGCTCCCAGAAAGGCCTAAGCCAGGGGAGAATTGGAAACAACAGATTTGAGCGTGACCAATGAAAACACCTAGCCCGTAAGAAGGTATATTCAAATTATTTTCCCTTTTTTTTAGAAATTATCTTTTCTTCAGCTTTATTGAGATGTAATTGACATATAACATTGTATAAGTCAAAGGTATACAATGTGATGACTTGGTACACTTGTAGATTGCAAAATGATTACTTCCCTCATATCACATAGTTACCATTGTGTGTGTGTGTGTGTGTGTGTGTGTGTTTATGGTGAGAACATTTAAGATTTATTCTCTTAGCAACTTTCAAGTGCACAATACAGTATGAGTAACTATCATCGCCATGCTGTACACTGGATCCCAGAACCTATCTTTTAACTGGAAATGTGTACCCTTTGACCAATATCTCCCCATTTCTTCCACCCCTGTGCCCCCCACTGCAAGTCCCTGGTATCCATTTTAAAACGTAAATATACTATTGCTATCTATGCAAAGATAATATCTTCAACGATCTTTACAAATCTCTGTCAATTGGCATGCTTTCAATGTTTTGGAATCCAGTCTAATACTTAGAAGTTAAGAATCTTTCCGTAAACTGTATAGCACATAAAATAAACTTGAATTTCTCCATCCTATGGAATTTCAGTTCCATCCTCAAGACAGTGGGCTGACAGCATTCTCACAGGGAAAAATAGAACTAGAGTTGCTAGCAGTTTGTTTTTTTATAGAGAAAGCAGCAACTCAAAGTTAACATCTTTTTAAATTAGTAGATCGTATACTTATTCATGCACAAGCCTGAGTCAACAGACAAGACTTTATTGCCTCCACCATACAATTCTCTCTCACCATTAGGGAAATTGGCTTATTCCTGGATGTCTCAAAAGCTTCCTAAACACAGGGAACTTAGACAATTACAAAAGGTTTTTGTAATGGATTCCCTTTTGCAACTCAATATTAAATTGATATATAATCACATAGGAAGGGGGCACAGACCGGAAAGCCATTTGTTTTAATGGAGTCTTAAGAAAAATGCATAAAAAAAGAATATGCCTTTCATATCCTCCTAATAAATCAAAACAAGGGATAGCTTGTATAACAGTAAATGTGACTTTGAGAAAATTATATTATTTTTTTAAAGGAATAAACCTGGATGTTGTTTTGAGAATCACTAATTTCATAATTCACCTCTTTAGTATCAACATTTCTTTTCTTTAATCCTCTAAACTCTGCAAACTATAGTAAATGATACATCTGAATGCTCACCAATACATGAAACTGAGTATTCCAATATTTTGAGAATTATTTCTCAACTCACATATTAGTGAAATTAACCCAATCTGCAAATTCACATATTAATCCCCCCAAAAGAAATATGTTTAATTATTGAAAATGTCATAGCTTTAGAGAATTAAAAGGTACACAAGGGTGGTAAAGTTTCTAACATGCAGTTTAAAAATGTGGAGAATGAAATTTACCTTGCTATCAGCATCTTCCTGAAATTCAAAATAATTACTATGTCTTAAGCTCAAGATAATATTTTAGGTTACAATTAAAATCGTTCGTTCATTTTTATTCTGCCTCTGACTTATCCTAGCTACAAATTTGGGAGCTACTAGGAAAGAATAGTAAAACATCTTAAAAACTTTTTGAAGCACTCTTTTTTTCTTATTTCAAAAAGTAAAATGTATTCAATGCACTGCTGGGTAAATCAAAAAGCATCTAAGACATAGGAAAATTCATTTAATCAAAATATTTCCTATATTTATATTTAAAACTCTTTAAGTATTATTTGGCTTTTTCCTTTCCTTTCAAAGTATAAAGTTTCTCTCCCTGGTTTTGGAATTGATGAACGAATACAGTGCTATGAACTTGGTAGGCACACAATCAGATCCTTTTTTTTTTCTGTTTCCTTTTTTAAGTTTCCTGTTGGCCTGACACATTGTGTTCTCACATCCCTTAGAAACCATGTGGGGAAGTAATAAAGTGCATCTTTCTGTCCACAGGTACGCAATGTTTATTAACTGATTGAAAAAAAATACTGAGAGGTCATTGCAACTTGTTATATATGATCATTCAATCACACACAGCAAGGGATGAGACCAGTACACAGGAAACAGCCATGGGAACGGACAATGCATAATGGGCAGTTTAATTTTTCACAAAACACAGAAATAAAAAATAGTAGCAACACGCTGCCATTGCTATTTAAGACAAGCTCCCTGCAAAGACAAGGAACCGGGCACAGGACTTGTGACTCAAAGCAGTGTTTTTTCTTTAGCACCAATTCTTTCACATTGTAGCGCTACTTACAGTAAAAAGACTGAAGAGCCTTCAGACATTACTATCATCTTCCAAAGATTTCCTTCCCAGAAACTTGGAAGATGTGCAAACACAGAACATATGCTTAAGGATTTAGCTCCATCTACAGGAAGCAGGAAGTGAAACCGATTCTTTGTAAACAAAGTTCTCTCTGCCCACACCGTAATATTGACAGTTTTTGCTTCTGATAACTGATGTTTTTCCACTGAGGACGTTCAAGAGAAGAAAGGAAAGTAAAAAGAGAAGCAATATGCATTACTGAGGTGTTGACTTGACTTTTTTTTTTTCTCTCTTCTTTGTAAATTAAAAAAAAAAAAAAAAAAAAGGTGTCAGTGTAGGTTCATCCTTGGTTAAAAGAGAAAAAAAACAAAGGACCGCTCTGGTGGGGATGGTGATCGTGGGGGAAGCTATGCATTTGTGGAGCGGAGGGTTTATGGGAAATCTCTGTACCTTCTTCTCAATTGAGTTGTAAACCTAAAACTGCTCTTAAAAAATAGAATCTTTTAAGACAAAAAAACCTCAGAGTCCACTCAGAGCCGGAAGTATCGATGTCCTCTCAACTCTTTATGCTGGATCCTGACTATTCCCCTGCTCTCAGTGTGGCAGGGCATACACAGCTGCCTCTTCTTCCTAGATCTCCTCTCTCCCAGGTCCAATCGGCTCTGAGGCTCCCGGGGCTACAGCTAGGTAAGGACAGGCTCCTGACTTCACATGCAGACACACAGAGCCACCTTCTCAGTTCTCACACTCCAGGGAGACGGTGGCTGGTCTGGAAGGGTTCAGCCTTACCCTCATCCTGGAGTCTGTTCTTCAGGTGGACAACCAAAGTCCAGGAGTGAGGACCAGAAAATTGAGCCAAACTTTCCCTTTCTAACAAGCGCCTCCTTCTTTCAAGGGCTGCCCCTGTGTCCTTTCCTCTAAGTCCCCCTCAGTTCCACCTCCCTGAGCTCAGCAGACACGATTTAGTATATTTGTGCTCCAAAGAAAATGTCTCTAAGCAAATGGGGATCCAAGCTTTGTGGGCTCTGGAGTTGACATAATATGGGGGAATCCTCGTTAAGAAAAAGAATCCAAAAATATGTATAAAATAGATGTTTGTTTGAAATGAGAATACACATCCCCACAAATTACAAATTTTTGAAAAGCTAATAAATGCCATACACATCACATTTAGAATGATTTTTTTTAATTAATTTGCTGCTCAGCCTACCTTTCTACTGCTTCTCCCTACATCTCTGACTCTTCTCTTTGAGCATCTCTCCATTTGGCAATCATTTTGTAACATAACTTTTTATATTAGAAAAACCAAAAATATAATTTAGTCAAGTATTCTTGTGCAGTGACTAATCATAAATGCTCTGAATTAACAACATTTATTTTCTATCATAGGTAACATTTGAGAACTCTGAAAAACAGAAAAAGTAAAGAAAAAGAATTCAAAATTATGGTATCCACAAAAGCAAACCAGCTCTTTGGGGCCGGTCTCGTGGCTGGAAGTCATGGTGGCCTCAGTCTGGTCCAAGCGAGGCCAGCAACCTCAGACCTTTGGCAGCGGCCTTTGGCATCTGCAGAGACGGTGAGAAGCCGACATGCACGTTGAAGCTTAAAACTAACGAATGGAACCTTGAAATGAGTAAGAATGGATGCAGGCAAGACCTGGCTGGGCACCAGAAATGAGAAAGATTAAAGATGTTGGTTGTGGACTTGGAAAAAGTCACATGAAAACCATCATCCAAAGATATTGAGTGTAAGGATCTTCGTGATGAAATTTCTATAAATGGTACAGTCTCAGCCTCCGTTTGAGGCTGAAAAGGATGTTCCAGAACAAGACACTAACTAGCAGCAGTGCTGTTTCAGCTGCCCTGGACCCAAGGCGGAATTTCTCTCCTGTGTGTAATAGAGGAGACCTTTGGAAACAGGCTTGGCTGGAGTGTTCTTTTTGCTTTCCCTGTCCTGGCCTTTGAGTTGTGCTAAGTGTCAGGGAGACTTTGACATAGGTTTGTTTTCTTTGCTAGGTGTCTGCAATGAGTGAGACAGAACTGAGCTGCTTTGCCTGAAGCAAGTGAGATGATGATTCCTCTCGTTGTTTGTAAGCTTTCTGTTTCCATCTTACATGTTCCGAGCCTATGATGGTTAGTTATCCCTGTCTGAAAATATCTACTAAGGGAAGACAATCTGTTCTGAGGCTTAAGGGGCTGACCCTGTGCTCTTAAAAGAAGTTCAGTCTTTATAAGGGATCGAATTGAATGGACTCCAAAGGGAATTGTGCATACCCTGCCGAGACCCGAGTCCTAGTGCATCATCCCTCTGCAACTTGAAAACCAGTGGTGTGGCTGCCCTATCACACTTTAGGCCCCTTGATTAATGGCTCTGAGGGCATAGGCTATAAGAGATGGTAGAAATGGGCAAGTGGCCCAGATTTGGTTTATACTCTTATTGTGGAATGCTTGTCACATATTTCAAGAAAATGAATGTGCTCTTTGAAACAGACAGGAATGGCAGATGTATGCCAGCTGTGGCAGTGAGAACATTCAGGACTGTCTGACCTCTTGCCCTTGCGCCATATCCTGACATCCAGGAAAGACAGGGTACAGTGGCACTAAGCAGAGCGATTTGGTCTCCAGGTGCTTTGTTAACACCAGGGAGCTCTCCTGGCATTAGCTCAGCTTTGTCTGAATGGCATGGCTGGCATGTGAGCAAGAGAGTAGCAAAGTGGTGCTGGGCTTTGTTCCCATTTAAATGCCAGGCTTGAAGAGGACACAGATTGCCTTTCTTTTCTGTTGAAGTTGGGAGGTGTGTGCAGCTCTTTATATGTAAGGTCACATATTTCTTTGGTCACCAAGGAAGCTATATTTGGAATGAGATTTAAAGAGCCTGAAAACTGGTCCAAGCAGCTTCTAGCTGGAAGTAAAACAAAGCGAAAGGATGTGTTAACAAGTGGGAAAGTCTACCTGCTGGGTTATAGTTGGCTTCTGAGTGGACCTGACTACTCTGTGGGACCCAAGTGAACCTGTAGGTTTGTTTCTGGTTTTTTTTTTTTCAGCTGCGCTGCATAGCTTGTGGGATCTTAGTTCCTCAACCAGGGATTGAACCCTGGCCGTTGGCAATGAGAGTGATGAGTCCTAACCACTGGACCGCCAGGGAATTCCCGAACCTGCCGGTTTGACTCCAGAGGGGGGTTGAATATAAATGTCGCTGGCACTTCACGGCTGCTCTTTACTGGTACCGGCCACTTGCCTGATTCTGTTCCCTCAGAGCACTGTCTTCCGAAAAGGAGAGTCATCTGGGACCTACCAGGCTGCACTGAATCGATCTGGTTGTGCCTTACACACAACACACACACACACACACACACACACACACAAACAGGCATAATGATCGATTGCCTAGAATGAGTTCCTCTAGGATTACCTTTTTTTCTCTAAATTAGTTTTTTCTTAAAATTTAACCTTCAGTTTTGAGTCACTTAGTTGGCTGCTGCATCAAATGATTCTTCGGTTTTATAGGTTCTCTCCCAGTGATGCCAGATGAGATCAGCACAGCCCCAGGTGCTAGTTTCTAATGCCTATAAAATACCACCTACCCCCCCACAAAGGAGAATCATTTAAGAGTTCTTTGGACTTCATCTTAAAAGTAGCCAAAGAATTCAAGTGACAGGTTATAGCAGAAAATCTTTTGCCGTTAGTGAAATTAGGGTATAACTAAGAACATTCAGAATACTACACACACAGTTTAGGTGATCTTGGTATAGTGGTGGGACAGCAGTGATTATAAAATGAAAGTAATTAACATGTACATGCTCTGCTGGGGGAGACTAAAGGGAAAGAGGTGTTCAGCCTAGAAAAACATTTCTCAGTGGATTTCCTATGAGTCAATGTGTCCTGGGTTTAACTTTGAAACAAATTAAAAAACTGAAAATAAAAAAGCAAACCAAATGTTGTATTGAGGTGCAAATCATGTAATTGTGTAATCAGGCTGGTCTTGCATCCTCACAGTGTCACTGGGATGCTTGTTTTTATAGGACATTTTGCACACTGCTTAGTCTGTGCTGTGGACTGAATGTGTCTCTAAAAAATTTATACATTGAAGCCTAGATCCTCAATGTGCTGATGTCAGGAGGTGGGGCCTTTGGGGGTGATTAGTTCATGAGGGTGGTGCCCCCATGAATGGGATTAGTACCCTCATAAAAAGAGACATAAGGGAAGGTCTAAGGAGAAGATAACTCTCTGAGGACACCTTGATCTGGGACTCCCAGGCTCCAGAACTGTGAGAAATAAATGTCTGCTGTTTAATCCAGCCAGTCTGTGGTATCCATTATAGCAGCCTGAGCAAACGAATAAGGTCTGGAATTATGAGACTTTGTGATGACAAGATGCCTAATTGGACAGTATGGGACTTAGCTGAAGCTGGACAAGGAAGTGGCAAGGAAGATTCTAATCGGTAATGTACTATTGCAGGAGGGAAGAGGATCTGATGTAAACTGAGCTCAACTTCAATTAGTACAGAGGTGACTGGTTTAAAGGGAGGATGAGGGATTAGGGGACCTCTGTAGAGCCAGGGAAGTGAAAACTCAGAAAGGATTGGCAAAGGTAAAGGCGATTGGGCCAGCTGTGTCTGCTGGCTGGTAACAACAACAACAAAAAAGTTAGGATTCTACCCTCTCACAGAGACGGGAGACAGAGTGCCCAACCCTCCTGATGATCATGTTTTAAAGAAATGGGTTTCAGATCTTTGAAAAAGACACTCCTAGCAGTGCTTTCCACATGGAAATGTTAGAAAGTGACTGTGAATTTCATAAATATCTCTCACTAAGCCCAAACTCAGTGAATCCTGACTCACCTTCCCCTTAGATCCTCAACATTTCCGTGGTTTCTCCACCTACAGAGAGTGTGACGGGGGAAGGGGGGACATCAGAATGGTCTCTTACTTTTGCAAATTTTATAGGACATATTGCCTTGTGGGAGGGCGGGTATTGATGGAGCGTCTTCCAAGATT
The DNA here is from genome assembly GCF_964341445.2 of Mesoplodon mirus. Classification (NCBI taxonomy): domain Eukaryota; kingdom Metazoa; phylum Chordata; class Mammalia; order Artiodactyla; family Ziphiidae; genus Mesoplodon; species Mesoplodon mirus. The sequence goes on along the minus strand of NC_138979.1, from coordinate 26,147,168 downwards.
TTGGATGGGTCTGTGCCAACAAGATTCCCTGAGTGCTAAAGTTGCAGGTAATTATGTCTGTGGGTATGAATGAGTTTCAATCCTCTTCTTCCCCGTAAACATCAAATCCTCTGAATATTGCCCACCTCACATAACAATGCTTGATGAGCTAGATAGATCCTGATATGGGGGAAGAGGGTGGAGAATAACTGCTAATATCCTTTCTCAAAACAATGCCAGGGGCTTCCCTGGTGGCGCAGTGGTTGAGAGTCCGCCTGCCGATGCAGGGGACACGGGTTCGTGCCCCGGTCCGGGAAGATCCCACATGCCGCGGAGCGACTGGGCCCGTGAGCCATGGCCGCTGAGCCTGCACGTCCGGAGCCTGTGCTCCGCAACGGGAGAGACCACAACAGTGAGAGGCCCGCGTATGGCAAAAAAAAAAAAAGCAATGCCAGGAATCTAGGTATTGACTTTGTTCCCACAGAAGGTTAATTGACAGTGAAGATATTTATTTACTTCAGGAGAGCAGAGGTATTCAGAGATGGTCTGTCCACCAGAAACTACAAATGAGATGGTCCACTTTCCCCGAAGTCATATTTTATTCATTCTTAAATACCCCCTTGAAGAACTAATAGTTAGAGATGTTCTCAGCTAAACCAGATCCTTGTCATAGAATTTCCTCTGAAGAGCTTTGAGTAGAGGTGATGCTGACACGTCCTTCTACCAGCTGAATGACCCTAGATTTCTGGAATCAAATGTCTAATTTTTCATCGTTGAGGAGTCTAACTCCAAAATTAGGTTTAAAATGTTCTAATCATACAGGGATACTGCCTTGTTTATATATCTAATTTCCATTTCTAAATGAAAGCACATCTCAAAATGAAGAAACTGCATTTGGGCTAATCTCCTGTGCTAACAAAGATGATTAGGTACCAACCTCAACCCTGCATGAGTTTATACGGACATTATACCATGTATGTGAAATTAAACTCACCAAATCATTTTATCCCAGAGCAAGGAGAGGATTCACCACAAAGAGAAATACCAGTATCTACTCTGGGGATGATAAGCTTCTCAGATTCCATAAATTAGACATTTTTCAGCTTCAAACATTTTTCAGAACTAACCTCCTTCAGGTTTCCATTACTTATGCATGAATGATAAAGTTGTAAAACATAGGTTCTGCTCTACTAAATAGTGCACTTTGTCTGTCATAGGACTTAGAAATAAGCTTGAGGGGACTTCCCTGGCAGTCCAGTGGTTTAGACTCCACGCTTCCACCTCAGAGGGTGAGGGTTCGATCCCTGGTCGGGGAACTAAAATCCCACATGTGGTTCAGCAAAAAAAATAATAATAAAAAAATAAGTTTGATAACATGTCTAAGCAAATAAACTGCAGGAATTCTGGTTAAATATAATAGATTAGGGCTTCCCTGGTGGTGCAGTGGTTGAGAGTCCTCCTGCCGATGCAGGGGATGCGGGTTCGTGCCCCGGTCCGGGAAGATCCCACATGCCACGGAGCGGCTGGGCCTGTGAGCCATGGCCGTTGAGCCTGCACGTCCGGAGCCTGTGCTCCGCAATGGGAGAGGCCACAACAGTGAGAGGCCCGCGTACCGCAAAATATATATATATATATATATATATATATATATATATATATATATATATATATATAATAGATTAAACACATGGTGGTCTAGGTCTTCTCCTTCTGGAAGTCCTACTAAAATGATAGAAAAGAAGCATAAACTCACAAAGTGAATGAAAGAAGAGGCATCAGTGGGCGAGAGACTAACAAATATTCGAAAGAGAGAAAGCAGAGGGGCAGTGGACATGGACTTAGGACAGAGGAAGCTGAATCCTGAGTGGATTTTTCACTAAGGAACCTGGGAAAAATGGAGAATCAGAAGCACAAAGTACAGCAAGGAGAGTAAGTGAAGGGGGTTCCAAACTAGGAGAGGGGTGGCAGCTTGAACACAGAGTGATTAAGTGAGTGAGATTCCTTCTTCACTCTTTGCAGCCTAATGAGTCCACCTCTCCCATCCAGAAAGAAAGTGATCTCAGAGATCCCCCACTGGGGCAGGGAAAGCACAGTAGAGGGTGGCTGTTTGATCATTAAAGTAAAACTAAGGAAATTAAATTAAAGTTTATAAGCTCAATGGGGAAATCTTTCCCTTTTGACCCTGCTCAACTCCTACAAAATTGGAAGTTGATCATATAGCCTGTGGGCAGAAGACAGGACATTTTGTCTCTGGAAAAAAATTCATCTCAGAGGAAAACTAAAAAAGACCTACAATTTTGCATATTTTAGGTTCCAGCAAGAAAATGAATGGATTCGTATCCAATCACATGCCAACTCCACTGTGAACACATAGCTCTTAATCATCTTTTTAGGGACCCATTTTTAAACATCAACAGATAGTTAAAGATTGCCAGATATTTCCAGAAAACCTCTTAGAAGAAAGCAATGGGCACAAAAGATTTTGAAAATAAAGAAATTCAGTAAAGTAGATGAAAACTTCTAAAAAGTTTAATGAACATCTTCAAGAAAATAAGAGAACATAGTGAATCTTGTTATTAAACAAGAATCTTGATATTAACTGCAAATAAGTTGGAACTTTAAAATATCATCAATATAAAATATTTTGTATGATATAATCAAAGAAATATTCATAACGACATACAGATTGAACCACATGGAATTGCCATTTTTGTAAATTTTAAAAAGTGATCACATATTTATAATTTCATATAATTCATTTTAAGAGGGAAAAAACATGACAAAATTGGAGGGAAAATTAAGAATATCAGAGGGTCTATCACGGAGGTCCAATATTCAACTAATAGTAGTTCCAGAAAGAGTAAAGAAACACACACACACACACACACACGCACATGCAGGAGAGATATTATTAAAGAAATAATATCAAAAAATCTCAGGGGGAGAGGCAATATAAGGGTGGGGGAATAAAAGGTTATTATGGGATTATATGAAATCATGTGTGTGAAACTTTTGAAAATTGTAAAGCACTGTAGAATTTAAAGAATCTTCCATTCAAAAAAGAAATCTCAGAGAACTATATTGCAAGATTTTCTAGCTTACAAGGGACTAGCCAATGTTCAGTGTATTGACTGCAAAATGGCCTGCACCAAAACATGCCGATATGCAGTTTCAAAACACCAGGTATACAAAGAAGACTCTAAAAGTTTCCAGAAAGATATAGACAAACATTGGCCACTACAAAAAACAATAACAAAAGCAGGAATTAGGATGACATCAGACACCTCAACATCTCAACAACGGCCTGTAGTATAGAAGACAATGGCAGAATTGCCTAAAAAATCACTTTCCCCTTAATTCAATATTGGAGCAAATTAATGAGACATTCAAAACTACAGAAGTTCTCAAAAAAGTTCCTATATGTACCCTTTCTCAGGTTGAGGATGGTGTTATTAAAATAACAGGGTAAAGAGGAAAGTCTGCAATCCCTAAAACAGAGGTTCCAGTAAAGGAGAGAGGGGGTGGAGACTATGAGTGGATGATGAACAGGACAAATGAGGGTGATAAATAAATGAATAGCACAGCAGTTGTGGATGGGACAGGTAGAGGACCGTGTGTCTGGAGCAGCTGGACGATGGCTGTAAAAGGGAGATTTCAATGAGGAGGAAAGAAATTGATTCATTTGACCACGTGGAAACAGTTTTCCAATAAGAGGGATTTTACTACTTTATTGGAGTATTTTGAAGAATTATTTAGAGGTGTATAGAAAAAGAAAGCAGGGCTTCCCTGGTGGTGCAGTGGTTGGGAGTCCGCCTGCCGATGCAGGGGACACGGGTTCGTGCCCCAGTCCGGGAGGATCCCACGTGCTCTGGAGCGGCTGGTCCCATGAGCCATGGCCGCTGGGCCTGCGCGTCCGGAGCCTGTGCTCCGCAACGGGAGAGGCCACAGCGGTGAGAGGCCCACATACCGCAAAAAAAATAATAATAAATAAATAAATAAAAGAAAGCAGATGGCAAACAAAATCAAAATGAAACAATAATTACAAATTCCAAGGAAAAATAAAAGTTGTCTAAGAAGAAAATGAAAGTGAAGCATCTTTTTTTCTTCTTCTTCTTTTTGGCTAAGCAGTTATATAGTCATAGCACTGCAGACACTGAAAAATTATTTAGCACACAGTGGAGATATTACTAGGTAGAATTCATAGAGGAGAAGGGAGCTGGCTATGGAAAATAGGTAAAGTTGATAATTTGAATATTATTTGGAAATGTGGAGGTAACTAACAAGAATAAACACTGGGAGAATTATAAGCTGTTGCCTCTTAGTGAATGTGACCAGGACAGGAAGATGCAGGACAGATCACCAGTGTCTTACTGTCTTAACCACAAGGTCTTATCTGATCTTTAAAAAATGTGTGTTTTACTTTGATGAGAATTTATTATAAGTTTCACTCTTTGAATTCAGAATACACAGACACAGTGAAGTTGCTTCATAACATTTTAAGTATCAAAAATACTTTCCTTACAAAATATAAACTTTTCAATGCAAAGATCAACAAATCCATGTTTGTTGATTAATCTTGTTTTGAGAAAATGTCACACTAATGATGAATACCAAGAAGGGTCTCTAGAGGATTTCCATATGGAAAAATATAGTCTGAGACTTCTTTTGTCTTAGTGAGTCAGTAAAGAGTTGGCTTCATGTTTTTATGGACGAATTGAATCTGATGTGGGAAGAACAGCCAGGAAAATACCAGGACACATTAATTAAGCTATTTGATGACAAAAAAATTATACTTGCTGGTTTTAGTCAATCAATAATTAAACATAAGTGACTGTTTCAGAAGGCCAAAGCAATGGCCTTAATCTTCTTATTCAAGAACCTCATTAATCCTTAAAAGAATGAGTAATGGGGCTTCCCTGGTGGCACAGTGGTTAAGAATCCGCCTGCCAATGCAGGGGACAAGAGTTCGAGCCCTGGGCCAGGAAGATCCCACATGCCACAGAGCAACTAAGCCCATGCGCCACAACTACTGAGCCTGCACTCTAGAGCCCATGAGCCACAACTACTGAGCCCATGTTCCACAACTACTGAAGTCCGCAGGCCTAGAGCCTATGCTCTGCAACAAGAGAAGCCACCACAATGAGAAGCCTGCACACCGCAACAAAGAGTAGCCCCCGCTTACAGAAACTAGAAAAAGCCCGCATGCAGCAACGAAGACCCAACACAGTCAAAAATAAATAAATAAATTAATTTAATAAATAAATTAAAAAAAAAAAAGAATGAGTACCTATGAAGGCAGTTTAAGGGGTTAAAATAGTTATTGTTAGAAAAGAGCTCTGCAGTTAGACTTAATCACAGTTTTTAAGTATTAAGGAGACCAGGAGAAGTTAGTTAAAGTAGTTGTGTCTTGAAGTCATTTTCGAATATGAGAGTTTTGGTCTTTACTTATTCTTTTTATTGTACAAGCTTATGATCAACAAGGTTAAAATCTTATAACAATCTTTTACAGCTCTTTTGCAAATAGGTCCCTTTCTCTAAAAAATCATCTCCAGGGGCTAAATGGAGAAAATCATGAAAGAGTCCCAGAATGCCATGCTCAAGAATGTAAATTGGTACAGCCACCATGGAAGACAGGATGGAGGTTCCTCAAAAAACTAAAACTAGAACTACCATATTAACCAGCAATTCCACTCCTGGGTATATATTCCCAAAACATGAAAACACTAATTTGAAAAGTACATGCACCCCAGTGCTCATAGCAGCATTATTTACAATAGCCAAGATATGGAAGCAACCTTAGTGTCCATCAACAGATGAATGGATAAAGAAGATGTGGTAAATAGGTACAGTGGAATATTACTCAGCCATAAAAAGGATGAAATTCTGCCCTTTGCAACAACATAGATGGATCTAGAGGGTATTATGCTAAGTGAAATGAGCCAAACAGAGACAGACTCTATGTTATCACTTATATGTGGAATCTAAAAACTAAAACAAACTAATGTATATAACAAAATAGAAGCAGACTCACAGATATAGAGAACAAAATAGTGGTTACCAGTGGGGAGAGGGAAGGGAGGAGGGGCAAGATAGGGGTAGGGGATTAAGAGGTACAAACTACTGTGTATAAAATAAATAAGCTACAAGGATATATTGTACAGCACAGGGATATATAGTCAATATTTTATGATAACTTTAAATGGATTATATTCTATAAAAATATTGAATCTCTATGTTGTACACCTGAAAGTAACGTAAAATTGTAAATCAACTATACTTCACGTTTTTAAAGAAGACTCTATGGAGGAAGGGTACCTGTGGAGCTGGGTGCTTGACACTTGCTTGGCAGAACACAGACTATGCTCAGCTGCTCAACCTGAGCAGGCATAACACCCGGCTACAGACGCTGCCTCCTAAAACACAGTGTGGAGCAGGCAACAGCCAAGGGAAATAAACTCAGATGCCAGTGACCATGGAGTAGGAATCCTATTAGACAGTCTTAAGACTGGAAAATGGGGACATTGTGCATCCAGAGAAAATATTCTGACTCTCCCAGTTTCCTCTTCAGGGGCATTTGACATCACTTTCTGATGTTTGATGGTTCACACAGTCCTGTCCTCAGGCCCTGCCAGACCACTGTCAACAGAAAGTCTCAGCCATTTGTACGTGATTGTGTATCTGACAACCGCCACCCCCGACACACACACACACACACACACACACACAGTACTTGTATGTATAATCAGGAGTATAAAGTGAGGGGCCTTGACTCCCCAATAAAGGGTTGGCTTCAGAAAACAGAGCAAACATTGAGGGAGAGAAGGAAAGATGCAGAAGGTGTTGGCGGTATCCCCCAAATCCCAGTTAAGCCCGTGTGTACACCAGCGCTGAGCAGCACTGACTAAGTTTATCAACAAAGAAACTCTAACAGTGGCAGAGGAGTCGGAGGATTGTACACAGTTTGACATGATGTATTAGCCAGAGCAGGAAAACTGCGTGTGTGTGCTTGACCTTTGACATTCTAAATAAACTTGTGAGAGCAACGTATTCTTTCGGTAATCTGTTTGGCACGTGATTTTAATCCATTTATTATACAAACCTACCTGATTGTGCTTTCACAAGGCTTCCCTTCAAATATGTGAGGACCGCTGGAATGTTCCAACCCGCCCTTCATGAGTTTTCTTTGCACCTGGATAAACATCCCAAGATGTTTAAACCATTAGTCATGTAAAATAATGTGTCTCCATGGTCCTGAAATCACTCCTGTAGGCATTTGCTACTTGGTCATTGTTGCAGGCAAAACTGTCTTCTTTTTAAGGTAAAGGAGTTTTGGAGGAGATCAGTTTGGAGAAACTGATGCCTGACTTCTGATTTCAGCTTTGACGTGTAAAGAGTTTAGAAGCTATCACCCCCATTTTTACAACAAAAAATCTAGGCAAACTGAAAATAAATGACTTTCTCGGACCCATCAGAGAATTGAGGCTGTGAGGCAAGTTGCCACTCTGAAATCTGGAGACCAGTGAGTCCAGAAAAGACTTTACTGGCCTTACCTCAGCTGGGGGAGGGTCTTCCTTCCACTCCCTCTAATATTTATGTCTCACTCAAGAGGATAAAACAAAAACACAACAGTAGTCAGGAGGTTAGAGCCTTAAGGAAATACATAGGCAACTCTCTAGTCAAGAAGGGAGAGGTGGATGAGGGAAGAAAACTATACCATGGGAAAAACACTCATGAAGGTCACAGCTCAGAGATGCAGGCCTGCAAGACACTGAGATTTAGTCCTGAGATTATAGAATGCTTGTCCTTCCCTGTGTGTTACCACCAAAACATAGGGTTCCTGTATAATAACAGTGCACTATACCTGAAAGAGCTGGAAGACAGAGACTCTCTCTGGGGATTAATTAGGGAACCCCAAAATCACAATGGAGACAAAAACAAGGGCACTGGAGGACCTTGAGTCCTCAAGCACATTCCGCTACAGCTACCCTTAGCCGGATGACCATAAATCCTCCAACTAAAAGCCTATTTACTTCAGTACCTGTTAGTCAATGTGTGTCCAGCTTTCAACCAAAAATTAGAAAGCATAAAAGACAAGAAAAAATACAGTGTGAAGAGACAAAGTGAGCATCGGTATCAGACAGATGTGACACAGATGTTGGAATTATCAGTTAGAGAATTTGAAATACCTGTGATTAGTAGGTCAAGGGCTCTAATGGGAAAAGTTAACAGCATGTAAGTTTACACGGGTAATGTAAGCAGAGAGACAGAAGCTCTAAGAATCAAAAAGAAATGCTAGAAATAAAAAACATAGTAACAGACATGAAGAATGACTTCAAAGAGATCATCAGTAGACCGGACACAGCTGAGGAAAGAGTCAGTGAGCTTGAATATATAAATAGAAACTTCCTAGACTGAAATTCAAGGAGAAAAAAAAAAAAGAGAGAAAGAGAAGTAACAGGACATTCAAGAACTGTGAGACAATTTAAAAGTATGTAACATATGTGTCATTGGAATATCCGGAGAATAAAGATAGGATGGAGGAAAAGAAATATTTGAAGAAATAATGGTCAAGAACTTTGCAAAATTATTGACTGACACTAAACCACAAATCCAGGAAGCTCATAGAACATCAGGAAGAATAAATATTTATTTTAAAAATCACACCTTCATATATTTTTATATTTTAAAATATTTATTTTAAATATCACAGACTATATTCAAACTACAGAAAACCAAGACAGTGTGGTATTTGCAAAACAATAGACACATAGATCAATGAGCAGGATACAGAGCTCAAAATTAGACCCAAACAAATTAAGTCAGCTGATTTTTGATAGGGGTTCAAGGGCAATTCAGTGGAGAAAGAATAGTCTTTTAAACAAATTGTGCTAGAATTGTGTATATCCATATGCAAAAAAAAAAGTGTAGACACAGACCATACACTTTTTACAAAAATTAACTCAAAATGGGCCATAGACCCAAGTGTTAAATACTAAACTATAAAATTTCTAGAAGAAAATGTAGGAGAAAATCTATTTGACCTTCAGTTTGGTGATGAAATTTTACATACAGCACCAAAAACATGATCCATTTAAAAAATTGATAGAGTGAGCATTATTAAAATTAAAAGTGTCTGTTTTGTGAAAGATGCTGTTAGCCTCGGAATGAGAGAAGACATTTGCAAAACACTTATCTGTTAAAAGTCTTGTCTCTAAAAAATACACAGAACTCTTCAGACTCAACAATAAGAAAGCAAAGGCCCCAAGTAAGAAATGATAGAAAGATCTGAATAGACATCTCACCAAAAAGGAAAACTGTCACATGAAAAGATGAAGATGCTCAATGGTACATGTTTTCAGAGAAATGCAAATTAAACCAGTAATGAAAACCATTACACACCTATCAGTATTCTTAACCGTAAAGACCCATAAACACCAAGCATGCTACAGGAACTCTCATTCATTGCTCACGGGAATGCAAAATGGTACAGCCATTTTGGAAGACAGTTTGGCAGTTCCTTACAAAACTAAGCATAGTCTTTCAAATGATTTAGCAATCAGGGCTATAAGGTATTTACCCAACTGATTGGAAAATGTACATTTACACAAAAACCTGCAAGCAAGTATTATAGTAGCTTTATTCATAATTGCCCCAAACTGGAAGTAATCAATATATCCTTCAATATTTGAGTGAATAAACATACTGTGGTACATCCACACCTTAGAATGCTATTCAAAGATAAAAAGGAATGAGTTATGAAGACTCATAAAGACATAGATGAATAATATATTGTTATTTGAATCACATCTCTCAATTTTGTCAGACTAAAAAAGAACTCATGATCCAAATATATATTTCTAAAATCAAATTCCAATAACTCAGATGAAACTTAAATTCAACATCTAATATATCTTATTCCAGTCTTTCCCATATGGCTGTATATGATGTCTCTGTAAAATAAGTAGTTAAAGGGACTCTTGTGCTTTGTTTTAAGCTTTCCTTAGCAGGCAGTGTGATCTTGGACGTCTCGAGATTTTGTGCCTCTATTCTTCATTTTATAAATAAGAATAAAAACAACTGATATTTAACAAACATTTTGATTCTAATAAATCTATTAAAAAAGAAATTTGTTAAGAAGCATTTAAATAGTAAGTGAATGTATAGTTTGTAAGAGTATTGCTTTTTATTTATTTTTATTATTATTATTATTTTGCGGTACGCGGGCCTCTCACCGTTGTGGTCTTTCCCGTTGCGGAGCACATTCTGGACGTGCAGGCTCAGTAGCCATGGCTCACGGGCCTAGACGTTCCGCGGCATGTGGGATCTTCCCAGACCAGGGCACGAACCCGTGTCCCCTGCATTGGCAGGCAGACTCTCAACCACTGCACCACCAGGGAAGCCCAGAGTATTACTTTTTGTACAATCTTTTGAGTCTGGGACCTGGGAGAAAGATCAGTGCACCAATAACAATGTTCTCGCTTTGGAAAAAAAAGTAGTATTGAGATAACATCTAAGAATTCAGTTTTCTAAATGTCTTGGCATTTGGACTTGAGTTTTAACCTGGCACAAACATCAGTATTACAACTGAACATGCACTTGCTCCATTCAGCATCTTATTTGCTAAAAGTAAGAATAAATAGTAATAAATTGTAATATTTCAAAATCCTTATTTTAAATCTTCTTTGATAAATATACAATATCATTTCCTCTTCTATCCAACAAAGCAAAATAAAAAAGAAATATCCTGAATAATTTTAAGATTATACTTTTCTTCTCAATTTATATTTGCCATTATTTTCTTCTCTCTTTTCTTTTTTTATCTACAATTATAGTTTTCATTTAGGAAACCTCTTTGAGCTAAGTAGAAATGATGTATTATGAGACTAAGCCAATGTTGAGAATTCAAAGAAAACAGGTAGCAGACAAAGGATTTGAATTTAGCTGGCTAACTCATATTTTGAGAAACTACAACTACTGGAATTACTTGCCTAAATACACCTTTATTTTCTAAAACTGGAATTACGCTTTCAAATGAAATTAAAATATTCTATTTGCATGTGTGTATTCTACACATTGCTTGTCAAAATGTGGTCCATGGATCAGCACCACATGGAGCTCCACGAGAATGCACAATCTTACTCCCTACCTGAGATGTATGGAATCGGAATCTGCATTTAACGGGATTTCCGGGTGATAGGCATGCACATTAAAGTTCTATATAACTACCAATAATAGGAAAAATATTTTCACCAGAATGTACTATATAAAATTCAAGTTAAAATTTATTTCTGAATTTGTTGCCACTGCTTTTGTTGCTCATTTGTTTCACAGTCTTTTTCCAAAATATGAATATAATATTAATATAAGTGCTTAACAGATAAAAGCAACTGAGTCCTCCAAGGTGAAAGTTCATTCTTGCCTTTCATCTCCAAATAAAATAGCGTCAAATGAAGTATCGCTCCCTCCATGCCATCCTAATCTTACAATCTACTTCCTCTACCAGCATTTCAAAGGTCAGCTTCTACTAATTGAGGTAACAGAAAGGGATTTGATCTCATATCTGCCCCTGAATGATTTCACATTCGACACTGCAGGTTAATTCTTCTGGCTTTTACCCGTCTGGAGAGATGAGGTTATCCTTATGCTATGGTAACAAATAACTCCCAATCTGAAAGGCTTAAAATAGCAAGATTTAGCTCTCATTCACCCTGTGTGTGTGTGTGTGTGTGTGTGTGTGTGTGTGTACCATGCTTTTGGTGCTATATGTAGAAATTCAAACTGAAGGTCAAATAAGTTTTCTCCAAATTTATCATCTTATAGTTTTAGAAGTCAAAAAGTCCAAAATAGGTCTTCCTGAGCTAAAATCAGGTCAGCAGGCCTGTGTTCCTTCTGAAGGCTTTAGGAAGCCTCGGTATTCTTGCCTTTTCCAGCTTCTAGAGGCTGCCTGCATTATTGGCTCACGGCACCTTCCTCTATCTTCCAATTTTTCTCTGACTCTGAATTTCTCTTTTGTCTCTCTCTTATACTTTAAAGGACCCTTGAAATTACATTGGGCCCAGTGGGATAATCTAGGAGACTCTCCTTATTTTAAGGTGAACTGATTAGCTATCTTATTTTCATCTACAACCTTAATTCTCCCTTGCCATGTAACATAACGCATTAGCAGGTTCTGGAGATTCAGATGCAGACATCTTTAGAGTGGCGGTTGTGGCGGGGGGGGGGGGCATATCCTGCTAACCACATCTTCATTATGGAAAAGAATGGATTGTCCTAGCAACTGAGAGTCAAGTTAAACCACATCAACAGATCACAAAAGACACCAAGTGCTCAATAACCTCAGAGATTAATTTTTCTAACATGGTTTCCAATATATATGAAAAATATGTTTGTTTACAATGGTCTTAGGATGTAGACCTTAATTAATATATATGTTTTAGACCAATATGTTTTCCAACTGAGGTAGTCATTAAAATATCTGAGGTGCTTATTAAAAATATAGATTCTGAGGTGCCACATTCCAGACCTCCAGATGAGAGATTTAGGAATCACTGTGTTGAACAAGTGCCCAGGAAATTCTGCTGATGAGCCCAGTTGGGAAAAGACAGAACTCCAAAAAAGATGTGGAAAGTCATCGAGATATATTGATGACAATTACAGAAGGAAGCATTGTACATACGGATTAAATTCTGCATCATTGGGTGGCAAGTAAAATACCAGTTAGTCAAACATTACGACGTTTTTCAGGACTACAAATACTTTATTTTCAATTGGCTTTAACAGCATGTATGGGGAGCCCCAGGACCAAAGAAAGTTTTAAGATAACAGCAAATACTCACTGAGCACTTATTTAGTCACCTTTCAGAGTGATTTGTGTATATTAACACCTTTAATCCCATGAGAACTAAACAAGGCAGGTATTATTATTATCTCAATTTTACATATGAAAATACTGAGGAATATAGAGATTAAGTTACTTCCCCAAAGTCACAAAGCCTCTAAAGGCATAGAGACAGGATTTCAACCCAGGAAGTTTATTCCAGAGCCCATGACCTCAAACCCCACAGGATATTTTGACTCTCAGCAAAGGCCATATAATATTTCAGTGTTTCAGACTAAACCAAACATGTTTGATATAAAACTGTAGTCACAAATCTATTTTTTATAGAGTATTATTTATACCCTGATAGAGTTAAGGTCACCCAAGTATAATCGAGGCTAAGAAGCGGCTGCCAACTATTCCATTTAGAGATTCAGTCATTGTAAGACTGAATAGATGACCCTCCAAGTAAGCCTCATCATCAAGTATCAAATGCAATTTTGTCAGAAGTATTATGGAAAATACAAGGCATTAATTTATGTAAATCAAAACATGAGCTTGCAAATGGTATATTTATTATTAAAAACACAGCAACTTTGAAAGCATTGTACATTTCTCATCTATAAAGTCCATATTTAAATGATATTTTATTTAAAAAGCTATAAAGATACTGGAATACTGAAATGGAGGAAAATGGGTCTGAGAACAATTTTCAGTCTGCTTTTAATTGTCCCAGATACGCAGACAGTAATATGGCTGTTACAGTTACTGGAGCATTGCCAGGCTATCTTGCACATGTGGATGAGAAGTTTGGACGCCCTTGCCAGGAAACTGAGAAGCCTGAATTGTATGGCACTTAATGTTTCCTAGCACTTAATGTTCCCTCCCAGACCCATAGAGAATAGAATTGAGATTAGGAGGGAAAGGAAGATGTGATATTGGGAGAAAAAAACGTCTTATGTAAACTTCAGTTAAAATATGCCCCTTTGAGCTGGACTTAAATCACCCAGATCCTAGCTTCTGGGTGGTCCTTTAAGCATCCAGTCATCTATTAAATATTTCAAGATTATGGGATCTTAACTAGACCTTTGTCCTTTATTTTTACCCAATCCCCAAATTACCATAGATATTATCAAATCTAGCTACCAGTCATATTTCTCCCTCCTTCCTTCCTTCCTTAATTTTTTATTGTTGTTGTTGTTCTCTTTGCACTTTACTTTGGAAAGTTTCAGTTGATATACCTTCAAGCTCAGTGATTCTTTCCCTTTCTGTGTCTCATCTACTCATGAGCCCATCAGATAGTTTCCACCTCTCTGCTTCCATTATTCATCTCTCTTTTTTTTTTACATTCATCACATTGATTTATCTAGTTTTAATGACACCACTCAACATCCACAGTGGAAAATAAGATCATTTAGGAGCACATACAATTTTCTATCAGAGACCCAGTTGGCATCAAGAAACTCAAGCAGTCTGTTTGGTTGCCCTGAAAAAAGGAAGGGAAGGGATGGAGGCAGGGAATCCACAGGTGCTCTGTAGTTGTGTTGATAAAAAATCATATTCATCTCTTCTTGTGTGCTGTCTACCTTTTCCATTAGAGCTTAATCATAGTTATTTCAAAACATTCCAAAATCTGTGCCATATCTAAGTATCTTTCTGATGCTCGTTTTGTCTTTCCACACTGTAGTTTTCCTGCCTTTTAGCACGCCTTGTGATTTTTTACTGAAATCCAGACATGACATCCTGGGTAAGAGGAACTGAGGTAAACAGACCTTTCATGTGCAGTTCAGGCTATGTTTAATGTTTGTTATAGTTGTACATGCCAGAGGCTTCAAATTCCTCTAGTTCCATTGGTTTCATCTCCCCTGACGTCTTTGGGGCTTCCCTACGAATCCTCCTCAGAGTCTGAATCCCGTACAATTTGCTGTTATTACACGGGAGCCCTGCTGATGTAGTTGTGGGGTGGGGGAGAGGAGAAGTGCTCTTTTATCTTTTGATTAAACCCCAGTCTCTTGGTGGGCCTGTGTCCCTGAGCTGTGACCTTCACACATGCTACTTAGCTTCAGGAAGTCTAGAGGGGGCTGGAGTCAGGGCAGTGGTCTTCCCCCAGGTGGAATAAGGTGATGGTACAATCTACTCCCCACAGAGTAGGATTCTGTTATGGAGAACACTTGGGTGTCTTTCTCAAAGATTACTCTCCTTCTCCCCTGCCAGACCCGCAAGGGGCTCTTCCTTGGCTCTTCACAGAATTCCTGGAGGTAAAGCCCTTTTCAGTGGTCTCCACCAACTTCTTACTCTCAAGCTAGACCATACTCTGCTTCCAGCAATTCAACAAAATTACCCTTTAAGTGTTGCTACCAGTTTATGGCTCCAGTGGGTTCTGTTCCAGGAAAGAAGGTCTTGGCTCTGACTTTCCAGATTCACGTTTCTCTCCAGAATTTGGAGTGGTACCTAGACCTGAGACTTCATTGATTATTTTTCAGTTAGTTCATCTTTTTTCCTGTTGTGAGGATGGTAATGACAACTTCCAAGCTCTTCACATGTCTGAGTTGAAGCTGTAAGTCTCCACCTATTTCCTGATGTGTCTTTCTGCAGACTCTCTGCACCTTGAGAGTTGTACCTACAGAGCTAGCAGGAATTTGCCCTTGTAATTGGCCTCTGATTTCTTCATGTGACATCCCAGCCATGAGAGGCCACTGTTATTGAGAAAAGCTAGGAGGTAGAGAATTGTATCATTGATATCTGTATCATTTAAGTAAACAGTTAATAAATAATTTTCTGTGATAAAAAAAACCAAACCATTATCCAACAACTCTGGCAAGATTTCCAAAACTTATTTTGTAGCTAAGTTGAAAGTATTCAAGGGTATAGAGAGTTTGAAACCACCAGATAAAAAGATCTGGAAAATCTTTTTATCTTTTTAAAAAATCACAATTTTAAAAAAACAAAGCAAAATAACTTGTATTTTGACATTGAGCTCCAATAAAGGAGATTATGCATGTATATATGCATGTGCATTTTAGAAGCCCTTATTAAGATTTTAATTTGCTATCAAATTAAAATGTCACATGAAGAAGAAACTATTTTATGATTCATTTGCCAAGTGTGACTGTGACAGCTGAGATTAATTTAACCTGGGCTTTTATACATTAGTATTCAAAAGGAATCTAACGCAGAGAAAAGTGCTTGGTTTTGTTTTATTTTTATAATGAAGGAAATGTGTGTTCTCTGTTTTGCTTATTACAATGAGCGGGTGGATTAAATGGTTTTGTAGTTAAACACAAATACGGATTAGGAATGAAAGCTACTTCCAAGATGCATTTCCACCCTTTAGACAAGTGCTTGAATGACACAGGGTCATGAAAAGCAGGGGCTGTAACATTTACTCTGGAAAATAAATGTTTACCTCAAGCAGCAATTGACATTTCTAGCTTATTACGTGAATGTCAAGCACTGTTTCAAATCACTTTCCCCACATTGGTCCCAGCTTTGGGCCCTAGGCCAATATCAGATCACCTTGATTGGTGGTTTACCTTTACTTCCTAGAATTCATATTCATGTCAGTAACATGACCTCCAAATTCATAACAAGCAAGACGTGTTCAGAGCTGAAATAAGTCCACAGGAACCATGGAAACGAAGAAAGAGCTTCAGACGTGGGCGGCCCCATTGCTCTGCACCCAATCAAGAGTGGTGTTCTGTGAGTTTCGACCCATCCCGCTGAGACCACGAGGCCTCCAGTACCACAAAGCGCTGTTCAAAGTCTACATCTTCAACCCTAACCTCTGACCCTGACTGAGCACGTTATCACCACTATGCACGATGGTTACTGTTGCTATTGGTGACGCAGCCCAGAGACATCCACTAACACAGAAGCCCCTGCGATTCCCATCAGTTGGTTCCTCTTTTCCTGTTTCTTTTTTACCAATCACACATAATCCACCACCATAGCAAGAAAAACCCCTGAATCCTCTCCTTTTCTTTCCATTTTAGTGGTGGGATTCTCATAATCTCTTGTCTTAATTGCTGCAATAGCACTAAAACAATCCTCATTCTGATGTTTCTACCCATTCTTGTTTCTTTCTCTCAGTGCAAGTCTATGGAGCCAAATTACACACACTCTCACAAACACACATTGTTTTTTCTTACTACTAACTGTAATTATTATTACTGAAAGTTTATCATATGCCAAGCATTCCATGGGCTTGGTGAACTTTTCATTTTAGTCAGCCCCAGCAACTCTCGATTAACTAGTCTGTGCCATAAATCAGGCATGTCGATGATATTTCAGTATTATTATTGTATGTAAATACATACATTCTGACTCCTCAACTAAACTTAAGCTGCTTAAAGTTCATGATTGTGTCTTGCTCTCTGTAACAGGTCCTCGCTAAATCAGAGCATCAAGCTTGTTTTGAGACATTTTGTGAACAATGAGCTCATCCTACTCCACATGCTAAGTTTGAGATGTTTGGTTAAATGGGATAATTAAAGGCATTCATAGAACTTGCGCTGTGACATGCACCTAATAAGTGAACAGAATTCATAAATGTATTTAAACTCAAGTTTCCTACCTTATAGCTACTTTTGAGAAGCTAGGACTCTTGAAACTGGCTCGAAGGGAGTTAAAAATGTCACAGGAAATGAAATATTCTGTCCAAAGCCCACTAAGAAATTTGAGACAACATGCTATTTTTGGAGTAGATTGACCATTTCTTAGTATGTCAAAATGTTGGCAGGTGGTTGGTTAGCCATAAATACTATGGAAATATTATTTTAAGGAGGCCAAAGAGTCTATACATAAGGCACACATAGCTTAACATGGAAATATGTATCCAACATATATTTTTAATTAGAAAGAAAATTACAGTTGAGTATAGGACTATATATGTTTAGTGGATTCACATAAAACTGGAAAATACAGACATCTGCTATTTTTACTCAAAGTATACTGAGTGCCCATGACATAATTTGGCAAATACATGTATACCATAATATTTTTAAATGTATTGGAATAAATGAGACTTGGTTATATCAGGAATGGAATGTTTAAATACCCCAATAATCTAGACACCTCTTTGTAGAAAAGACACTTTTTTCTTCTGCTATAATACAATTTTAAAGAAAGCAATCTTTTGTTTCTTCAAAGACACAGATAAATAAATGATTGTTTACAGGAATTTTGTTCAGCATGCATTCCAGTTTTCTAAACCTAAAAATGCCCTATGTGAAAGGGAAAGGAAAGCCACCTGTCTTGCATCTATAAGCAAACACAAAAACATATTATTTTGCATGCTGTCTGGCCTATGGTCTTTAAAATCTTTAAAGTTCAGTTGCTTTGAAAAGGATTTTCTAAATCGCAAAGTCGCAATCCAAATTACAGCTGAAAACTGGGTGCATTCCTGTAATGAAGAGTTCATTCGTACTATCTCCCAGGAGGTGTTTAACCCTTTGAAGGACTCCTGTGTGCTTCTGTCTCTCTGCCAGAGAACTGGTTCCCCTCTAGCATCACTCAGCATTCTGTTACTCCATGACCCGGCCACATGAACATGACTTTCTGCATTTCCTAGGCTTTTGCTCCCAACCACAAACCTTCGTTACGCTCTTCTCTTGGCCTCGAATGCTCTTTCCTGACTTCCACTTGCCTAAACCTTCCCTACCCTGCAGTCTGAAGACAGGTGTGGGTTCCCTGAGGACTCCTTTCTTGACCCGCAGACCTTACCTTCTGTCTGTGCTACAGTTGTCTCTTTGCTAGGCTCCCCTTCCTACCCAGACGGGGATGTGTGAGGGTAGAGCCTGGCTCTGCTCACCATTCCATCTCCAGGCATTAGCACAGGACTAAGTAAACACACAGGACTTGTTAAATTAATACATCAGTGGGGGTGGGTTGGCAGCTAATTTGCATCTTTCTTTTCCTCTCTTTTTATTCTGTCTTTGCAGCTGTGTTCTGTGAGGTGGGTAGATGTCTTTCAAGGGCTAAAATGTATGCTAATCTCCTTCATGGTTTGTTCCTCAACTTTAGCTCTGGGTTCCAGAGAGGATGCTCCTGTATTCCCTCACTTCACAAAGTGCTCTCAACTGGCTTAGCTTGGCTACTTGCTTGGCTAATTTCACAGTATGTGGAAAACATAATGAAAATGCTCTGTGCTGGGAGAAGTGATTTCCATGACAAAGAGAACTGATTTTTTAATCTTAACTATGTCATTATCCAAGTCTATTAAGTTGGACAATTTCAGTTATTTTTGCTGGTCTCAAGTTTTCTCCTTTATGAAATGAGGGGTTGAACTACATGATTTTAGAGGTGCCTATAGTGGGCAGTTCTCGGATTAAATTGCCAGGGCGTTCCTTGCATATAGTTAGAGATACTTGATGCTAATGTATGGTTTGGATATCTCGTGCAATCTGTAAATTCAACCTCATTCATTGATTATATTAGCAAAGGTGACAACAAAAATAATAACCCATAAGCCACAGATCGATTTGGCTAAAATTATAAAGGAAAGTTACGGACACACGTAACTGAAAGGTCAGAAGAATTTCAGGCTTCGAAAGCGGTTTCATCACAGCCCCCCTCCTGCTCTTCTCATCCTCTTGGATCCGCCCCCCATGCATGACTGGGCTTCAGATTCAGGCTGACTTGCCTTTTGGTTGCAATCTGCTTGCTGTTGTCCCAAGCCTGCTGCCTAGTTTCTTCCCCAGTCTTTAAAGTCCTGGCATCATTCTGGTGGAGCCAAATAGGAGCAATTGCCCAGACCCCTAAAACAGTCAATTTGACCAGGGCTGGGGTCAGGGCAAAGATTGCACTGCCGAGCTTAGGCCTGAGCCCAGGGTTGCAGGGCCATCTAGTTGCTCCTGGAACAAACCAGTTTTTTTTTGTTTGTTTTTTTTTGTGTTTTTTTGTGTTTTTTTTGCGGTACGCGGGCCTCTCACTGTTGTGGCCTCTCCCATTGCGGAGCACAGGCTCCGGACGCGCAGGCTCAGCGGCCATGGCTCACGGGCCCAGCCGCTCCACGGCATGTGGGATCTTCCCGGACCGGGGCACGAACCCGTGTCCCCTGCATCGGCAGGTGGACTCTCAACCACTGCGCCACCAGGGAAGCCCAACAAACCAGTTTTGAAGGTTGCAGAAATACTGAAACAAAAATCTAGGTTATTGTATTAAAAAAGGGGGAAGGAGAGAGTAAGGAGGCCCAAACAATAGATTGTCACAGTAGGTAGGCTTTGGAAAGCTATTCCTTTAAAAAGAGAGGAATAATAAGTGTTCATTGAGGACACTCAAAGCTACATCTTAATTTTTTTTTTTTCGGTACGCGGGCCTCTCACTGTTGTGGCCTCTCCCGTTATGGCGCACAGGCTCCAGACGCGCAGGCTCAGCGGCCGTGGCTCACGGGCCTAGCTGCTCCGTGGCATGTGGGATCTTTCCGGACCGGGGCACGAACCCGTGTCCCCTGCATCAGCAGGTGGACTCTCAACCACTGCACCACCAGGGAAGCCCTACATCTTAATTTTTAACATCTATCTTCAAATTCACACACTAATCTGCAGGTGACTGTTATATGTAATGTGGCTGTCCCACTATCCCCTCAACCCAGCAAATCTACAGAAGAGCACACAAACCCTCTCCCGCCCACACCAGCCCACAGAACACTGTAGTTCTCTCAGCTGCACTACTGTTCTCCAGGTAACTCAGGCTTGGACACATGGAATCTACTTGGATTATATTTAGGTCATATTTTGAAAAAACCTGAAGTGAACCCAAATGAATTCTCTTTATACAATACAATAAAACGATGAGTAGAAGAAAGATAGTCAAATGCACGGATGACTAAAATATTGAAGAAAAATAAGCAAATGCACAGAAATGTATTCAAGGTACAAATTCTGGAACGATACACTCATCACCAAAGTATACAGGGGGCTGGTGCACGAACTGCCCTACAGCCAGGACTTAGTCTCTTGAGTTACCCAATCTCATGTCAGGGATATTACAATGCATGATTGCTGTTCTAATGCTTAATTAATAAAATGTCTACACCACTTAAAAATACATGGACTAAATTCCCACGTTATCAATGTGGTCTCCAAAACAAATATAAGGGGGTGGGGGGCTTGTATATTTATTTCCATTTACAGATAATGAAATCAAGTTTCAAACAAGGATGTATGACTTGGCCTTGATCATGAAGACGAGGAGGTTTCAAAGCCTTAATTCCCACAGTTTTTGACACTAAGCGTTGTGGGTTTGTCATAGTAGTAGTAAGAACGTTGTCACACAACTAAGCTATTTGTCCTTTAGGTAAATAAAGTCCTGGGCATCATTCTGGCAGGGCCAAGTAGCAGCAATTGCCCACAGAATTTGCTTCTGTGGCTGTGAATATTTTAATCTCCATCTACCTTTTGGTTTGTCTGTCTCTCATTTGATTCCAAATGCAGAAGAGGAACAGGGAAGCTTGTATTGAGGGCAACCACCTGGAACAAGCATGTGGCTATTTGAACATAGGAACTCCAAGAAAAGAGCTAATACCTTAGGTATTACTTGAATGTCAACCCCCAAGTTACTCACATTTTATTGATTTATATAGATATATATTTATAAAGGCATTTTAGACTTTGTACTCTTTGGGGAGATACTTCTACAGCTTCTAAATACTTGTATTGTTTTATTTAAATTTTATACCAACCCTTTAATGTTAGTAAGGAATTTGACTAATTTCACACAAGTTCAGGAAGAACCAGGATTAGACATTGTATTTTTCAAACATCCAGCACATTCAAGTTAACCCCTCCTGTCTCCTATTACTTACCAACCAGTTTTCTTCTGAGTTAAATCATCAGTATATTTTCCTTAAACAACAGCATTCTGTGGCAGTTGGTTCACTTAGTGAGGGGGTGGGGCAGTTAAAATCCTTGTCTCCTTCCCATCTGGAAATCCTATTATTCGATTATGGATTCCACTGATTTGATTATTTCCCTATGTAATCAGTATTTATTGCTAATACAGTATATAATAAGTGGAAACAAGTTTTCACAAATTGTACAGACACATGAGCAGACAACTGTACAGATGCCCAGGGCTGCAGCAGCAGTGGTCCCTGGTGCAAGGGGGCATGTGGAGCCGTGGCTCAGACTTGGGATCAGGAAAGTCTGCCAGATGCAACATGCAGTTAACACAGAAGGAGTAAGAGTCGGCCACGCGAAGGCAGAGGGTAGGCAGAATAGAGAAGTTCTTCAGACAGAACAGAGAGGTGAAAACCCAAAGGCAGGGGACAGCATGGTGCCTTAGGAAAACTACAAATTCAGGGTTTCTGTAGCAGAGAGGGCTAGAATTAGTGAAGCTGGTGAGAGAGGAGACCTAAGAATCCCCAGAGGCAGAATCAGGAAGGGCCTTGCACTCCATTTAAGGCATCCCTATTTTAACCAGAGAGTAATATGCAGCCTGTTAAGACTAAAAGCTAGGTGTGAGGCATGATCAGATTTGAATTTCAGAAGGATCCATCTGAACGCAGCAGGGAAGACTGGGAAAAATAAAAGACCAAAGTAGGGAGGGCAGGAGGCTGCTGCAGTAATTGATGAGAGCAAAGCAACGCCAAGGGTACACATTCTTCCTGGAACTTGGATTTGGATTTCAGACACTAATCAGCATCCACAGGTGGCCAACTCAGGAGAACAGTCTGGGCAATTCTGACTCATGTACACCAAAATCAGAGCAATTGGTTCACAAGGAAGGAACAGAACAAAGCAGAAAGAAATAGAGATGAGACACCCCCCTCACCTTGAGTCGTAATGGGTCTGCGGGCACAGCCCCGTGAGAACCAACCCCACTCTCACCCTGTACCTTCCTGGAGATGCCCCGAATCTTTAAGATGGCCGGCAATGTTTTGCTTCTACTAGGGCAATGGGGCTTTGTTAATTGCAGTCAAAAAGGCTTGCCTAAGTATTTTAATTTCCGTTTCATGGTGGGTGTTAATTAGTAGTTGCCAGATGAATTAATGTAAGAATAAATGAATACATAAATTAAGTCAATGGTTTCAGATGAATTTTGGAAATTTCATTAACAGCATAAGGCTTTCTATGATTTCTTCCAACTAATTATCTACATCTGTTTATTACATTTTCACTCCCAATTCTACCCCCTCCCCCCAAAAAGAGGCAGTTTGTCTTTTATGCACTAGTATGATTACCTTGCTCGAAATATTTGTTTTAAATGAAAAGACTTAATGTGTGTAGCATGGTGGAGGGGTGGGAGAGCAGGGAAGGGGTCCTTCCCTGTGTAAACTCTGTCCTTAATTAAAACTGTATTTTCTAATGTTAAAAATAACTAATTCTTATTCAGAGTTCTGGCTGTAAGTCTAAAAGGAAAGGCTATGATTTTTTAAAGCTATAAGAAGTATTAAGCGTTTCTCCATTATTACTGATTATTGGATTGTGTATTAAAATTGACAAATGTGCTTCCTAAAATTGTTTTTATTGTTAATAGTTTAATTCATTATTACATTAAAATCTTAAAATATTCTATGGGAATAAAATATACTACAAAGCTACTCTACTATAAATTTCATACTTTAGAGTTTGTGCATATTGTATGTCACATATTTCTTAATTTTCAGGTATTTAAATACATGAACATATGCATAATCTATCCCTGAACTAGAGTTTGATGTGAAAAATCCTGCACATTGTATTTTATTCTTCTTTGGTGTTTATAGCTAGATTTCTGCACTAATTTTATCGTACCTGAATTCCATCATCCATATTTTAAATCATGCATGTTCCTAGTGCTAAAAAGATCTAGGCTTTTGTAGTTCTCATTGCTGTTAAAAGAGAAAAAGAACAAACAGATGTTCCCTAATCACATGGATGGTGTTCTTTCTGATGTTTAGTACAGGATGGGGTAAAAAGACACAGTTCAGACACTAAGGCAACACCAAGTAACTCCAGCCCAGCAGGTGAGAGTGGGGACTGTCAATCACGGAGCCATTCTTGCCAGGCTACAGGGTGTCAGACCACAGACTTCATTGTCTCCATTGAACTGCTAATTATTTGAGGATTCTGTAGGGAAGAGTCCATGTAAAGTTGGCCTGTTCAATTCTCAAACAGCTTGCTCCTGCTAAATTGTGTGCACACACATACTCTCACACCACACCAAACAACAGTGGGTATGTAACCCACAGACATGACTTTCCCACCTTTCTCTCTCTCACTTCCTGCGCTCAGGGTCTCAACCCTCCATATTTACAGCACGCAGACTTTCCCATGTCTATAGTCTCTCTTGCAAGACACTTTCAAAATCAACATTCCGTTGCTGGGCTCAAAAGCCCAGGTGACCTGTTACCTTCAAGTGAATGCACTGACTGAGAACTCAAAGCACTCTCTATGTGGCTTCAATCCACCTTTTCCATTCTTACATTCCACTTCCACTACACTTTTCTTCTGTTACATGTTTATGGCTTCATCTGTCTCTTCCATAAATCTTTCTGGACTGGTCGGGACACTAGTTACCTCTCCCTCCTCTTCACGCATATATTGATATTGTCCTCACAAAGAATGTCTGTGTAGTGCCAGCTACTTTGGTATCATCTTATCTTATTCCTAGTTTTGGTTTTAAAAAGTATTTTAGAAAATTCACCTTTATATCTTGACTTCATATATATATAAATTCACTGAGTGCAAAAACCCTGTTTCACACTGCTTTGCAGTTCTAACATAACCAGCACTGTGGTTTTGCTAGTAGATGACAATCCATGTAACTGTTATATGATTCCTTGAGGCCAACGTGATAAAATGGCAAATGAGATACACAGACATTACATTCTCTTAAGATCTCAGAAGATTCGACTTTTGGTGAGGGGAATAATAAAGGAGAATCTAATAGAGGAAATGCAAGCCTTCATTAAGTTCTGAAGAAAAGTGATAATGTATGTAATAGCTAGGCCAAGAGGGGATAGAAAACTCAAGATAAAAGAATAATTTGAACCTAAGCTAGACTCCAAAATGTCCACAAAAATTCTGTGAGAGAGTGAATAAAACAGGTTGGTTAGAGTGAAGTGGGATGGTTAGCTTTTAGAGATGAAAACTAAGACTCTGTGACTTTTTTTTCAGTAAGAGGAAACTAACAGAAATTCTTGCATGTCCCTGAGGGTGCCGTAACAAGTGAAACAGCATGTTGAATCAGGTGGGGAAATACTCTGGTGTCTTCTATGGATGAGCACCCGGATTCTGGAGTCAGATGTCTGAGACCCAAGCCTATCGCCATCATTCACGGGCTCTGTGACTTTGGGTAATTAGTCTTGCCTCTCTGTGTGCCCCAAATTGTCAGCTCCAAAAAAGGAGGTTATAGTCCTATCTCAGATGATTGTTCTCATAAATTATGAATATTTTAAAGGGTATATGGGGAGAGGGGGAGGCTGAAGAGGAAGGGCTGTGTAGATTTGGGGAAAGGGGCACCAGGAAAAGAAGGATGGGGTAAAGGGTATTAGCAGCTATGGAGAGTTAGTCACCACCTAATCCTTTGGGGAAGTATACACAGCTCAGGGAACTTCTCCTGCATTCATCTACAATTAGGTAGTGCAAAACAGCATCCTTTAGTTGAGAGTAATAGTACATTAAACTGAATTTTAACAAAAGCAATAAACCTAAGCCTCTTTGGTGCATCACCAGAATGAGGGCTTTGCTTGGTTAAGGGCTCATGTATAAACCACATTCACCGAAGTGGTGCTTTACCTGTAATTAAGAGAGTGATACTCAAAACCTTAGTGCAGCTTCTCAAATGTCATCTAGTACAACTTGGAAGGTTAATAATAAGAAAGGAAAAAAACAGCATAGCCAATAAACACGATGACAAATCACAGCTCTCTTTGGCCTAAGAATCTGCAATGGTTTTAAGAATGTGTCCTTCTTAGCCTAATGCCCTCTACATGCACCCATGTTTTCATTCTTTTCTTACATTTTTATAGATTTTTACTGAGATATAGAGATAAATACAAATTTTTAAAAATCAACTGTCATTTGACCTCAAAAGAATAGAGACATAATGTCCAATAGTCAGTATGTATATAAGGAGCCCTTGGAGGGGCTGCTCACTTCATGGTGTTGAAAGGCATGGTCGGAGTCAGCTCAAATCCTCAACAGACCGGAAACGCAGGGCCTACTTTAAAAAGCATTATTTTGCCCAAAGAAAACCATTTGATATCATATTTGGTTTTCACGATTGTTTGGCTAAGCTTCTGACATAACCATGACTTGCCTGTGCACCTTTCGACATCATTCGGACTGAAGAAAAAAAGTCTTCGGACAGAGATAACCCCAAAACGTGCAACTGAAAATGTTGTTTTGCAGAGTCAGAAAGACTTTTCCTGCTTAGAAAATGTTTTCTCTGTAACACAGATGTGCTTTTCAAAGCCTCAGAGTTTCCTCCTTTGAAAATATGTTGAGCCAACTGAATTTTTAAAGAAAATATTTACACCCTGAATTTAGCTCTGCTGAAAGAGCACGCAAGAATTGCAATCATGTTCTTTGTAAGTGTTTTAAAGTTTTCCTGGAGTTTATCACGTGAGGATGAACTGAAGGACTGAGGTCCCAGGATTAACATAGACCTTGATTTTTAAAAGAATGAGGAAGTGCATAGAGGTGAAAAAATGTGCCAATATGTTCACTATCATTAATCCTCATAATCTGAAAACCTCAGTTTGTAATATTCAACATCCTTATTGGTCATTATTTGTAAAATGTTTGCTGTTAAAAGATTCCTATTAAAATAAAGATTGAGAGTGGATAAGTATATGGCAATGGTAGGCATGTCCCTTTGGTAGGAATGTCCCTTTACTGTGTTTCAAGTTTGGGGGGATTACAAATACAGCCACTATAAACATTTCCTTTCCACGGCTGGCTACACCATTTGCCTTCCCAGAAGCAATGGATGAGAGTCCATTTGCTCAGCATTTCTGCCAACACTTACACGGCCAGCCTTTTCTGTTGTTGTTTGTATGCAGTGTTATCTCGCTGTGGTTTAATTTTAATTTCTCTGATTATTAAAGATGTTGAGCATCTTTTCATGTGCTTATTTGCTATTCATATACATCTTATTTAGTGAAGTGTCTGTCAAACATTTTGCCTGTTTTTTTCTTGCTTTTTCAACATTGAATTTTGAAAATATACATTTTGGATGCTAATGACTTATTAAATGTATGTTTTGATAATAGTTTCTTTTAGCATATTGTCTTTTCCATGTCTTAACAGTGTCTTTAAAAACTTAGAAGTTCTTAATTTCAGTTAATTCTATTTCTTCATTTAAGGGTAGTGTTTTGGGGTCTTCCCTGGTGGTGTAGTGGATAAGAATCTGCCTGCCAGTGCAGGGGACGCGGGTTCGAGCCCTGGTCTGGGAAGACCCCCACATGCCGCGGAGCAACTAAGCCCATGCACCACAACTATCGAGCCTTTGCTCTAGAGCACATGAGCCACAACTAATGAAGCCTGCGTGCCTAGAGCCCGTGCTCCACAAGAGAAGCCACTGCAATGAGAAACCCGTGCACTGCAAACAAAGAGTAGCCCCCGCTCGCCACAACTAGAGAAAGCCCACCTGCAGCAACGAAGACCCAACATAGCCATAAATTAATTAATTAAAATTTTAAAAAAGGGTAGTGTTTTTGGTGTTACATCTAAGAAATCTTTGCTAAACTCAGTTTTTCTCCTATGTTTACTTCTAGAAATTTGATACGTTTTAACATTTAGGTCTACAATGCATTTTGAGTTAATTTTTATTTACATTGTAAAGTAAGGGCCAAAGTTCAATATTTCTGCATATGGTTGCCCCCAGCACCGTCTGTTGAGAAGACTATTCTTGCTCCATGGAATTACCTTTGCAACTTTGTAGAAAATCAATTGACAATATTTAGCGGGTCAATCTGGGGACTCTTCTCAGCTCCCTTGATTCATGAGCCTGTCCTTTTGGTAAGACCACACTGTCTACGGCAGCTTTATAGGAAGCTTTGGTGTCTGGAAGTGTGAGCCGTCCAACTTTGCTCTCCCTTTTCACAATGGTTTGGACTATTCTGTCCCTTTGAAGTGCCATTAAAATTTTAGAAATAGGGACTTCCCTGGTGGTGCAGTGGTTAAGAATCCGCCTGCCAATGCAGAGGACACGGGTTCAAGCCCTGGTCCGGGAAGATCCCACATGCCACGGAGCAACTAAGCCTGGGCACCACAACTACTGAGCCTGAGCTCTGGAGCCCGCAAGTCACAACTACTGAAGCCCGCACGCCTAGAGCCCATGCTCTGCAACAAGAGAAGCCACCACAATGAGAAGCCCGCGCACCACAAAGAGTAGCCCCCGCTCACCACAACTAGAGAAACCCCACGTGCAGCAAAGAAGGCCCAACACAGCCAGAAATAAATAAATAAATAAATTTAACAACAACAAAAATTTAGAAATAGTTTGCCAATTCTTATCAAAAGCCTGTGTGATTTTGACTCAAATTGTATTAAATCTCTATATTAATTTGGGGAGAACTGACATTATCACTTTCCTGTTCCTGAACAGATCAAACCTCTGTGTTTATGAAAGTGCCCTTTAATCAGTGTTTCATTCATAAGTGTTTTGTGGTTTTGGCATACAGATCACGCACATACTGTTTGATTAGGATTTCAAGTTTTTTTGTGCTACTGAAAATGGTTTATTTTTAAATTTCAACAATTGTTCATTGCTGGCATGTAGACATGCAACTGATTTTTAAATATTGATTTGCTAACCTCATATATCTGTTCTAATGGCTTATTTTGTACATTCCTTTGGATTTTCTACTTAGACAACTAAGTTGTCTGTAAGTAGAGACAGTTTTGTTTTTTATTTGCAGGCTGTATGCCTTTTATTTCTTTGGTCTTCCTTTACTGAATCACTACCTAAAATGACTGATAGAAGGAGTTACAGGGGACATTTCTGTCCTGTTCCTGATTTTAAGAAGAGAGCATTCAGTCTTTCACCAATAAATATATGTGAGCTGTAGGTATTTTATAGACCTACTTTATCAGGTTGAGGAAGATTTCTTTCAGTGAATGAATGAATAATGAACTATGTCAAATGTTTTTTTCTGCATCTAGTAGGAATACCTTATGCTTTTCCTTCTTTAATCTATTAATATGGCTTATTACATTGATTTCTAAATATTAAACCAAGATTTCATTTCCAGAATAAATCCGTTTTGCCATTTTTACATATTGCTCGGCTCAGTTTGCTCATTTTTTAAACAGTATTTGTGTTTATATTCAGATGGATATTGGTCTATAGTTTTGTGGGGGGTTTGCCATGTCTTTGGTTTGGATTTTTCAGTACTGCTGGCCTCATAAAATGAGCTGGAAAGTATCCCCCAAACCTCTTTACTGTAGAAGAAATTCTATAAATTTTAAAATTATTTCTTCCTGAAATGTTTGGTAGATTTCACTAGTGAAACTTTCTGGGCCTGGAGTTTTCCTTGTTTGTAGAATTTTAACTACAAATTTAAATGTGTACTTTAATAGATACTGTACTATTGTAGTTATCCATTTCTTCTTAAGTGAGCTGGTGGTCCCCTTAATGTCTTAGGAGAATTTCCTCCACAAACATTTTTAGAATAGTTCAAATCCTTTTAATCAGTGCCATTATCTTTTGCCTGAAATACCTACAATGCTGCAGTATTAGTTACTTTCTCTAGTCTTATCCCCACTGGAACGCATCCTCACCATTATCATCTATCCAAAATATATTGTTCATGTCTCATTCTTTTTTTAGCAGCCTTTTAAAGACCGATTTAAATTGTCAAGTATATAAATTTTAGTATTTATTTATTTGGCTGTGCTGGGTCTTAGTTGCAGCATGCAGGATCTTTTGTTGCAGCACACGGGCTTCTCTCTAGTTGTGGCGTGCAGGTTTTTTGGGGTTTTTTTCCTCTCTCTAGTTGTGGCGTGTGGGCTCCAGAGTATGTGGGCTCTGTAGTTTGCAGCATGTGGGCTCTCTCATGGAGATGCGTCAGCTCAGCAGTTGTGGCATGCGGGCTTAGTTGCCCTGCGACGTGTGGGATCTTAGTTGCCTGACCAGGGATCGAACCCGCGTCCCCTGCATTGGAAGGTGGATTCTTTACCTCTGGACCACCAGGGAAGTCCCTTAAGTATATAAATTCTTTAGCATATTAAAAATGGGTCTCTACCATAGGCCTCCAGCTTCATCTCGTCTCACCTTTTCCAGGAAAATCATGGCCTACAAAAGCCAAACTGTTTGTATTTCTGTGAATCTACTGCATTGCTCGCCCTGTATCTTTTACTATAATTTTTCACCATATTCATTATGAAGGTTTTTTTGTTTTTTTGTTTTTTTTTTTTTTTTTTTTTTTGGCCACACCACTTGGCTTGTGGGATCTTAGGTCCCTGACCAGGGACTGAACCCTGGCCCTCAGCAGTGAAAGCACAGAGTCCCAACCACTGGACCACCAGGGAATTCCCAATATTCTTAATCATCTTTTATGTCCCTACTCACACAACCTGTCATTCAGAAACCCTCTTTGATTCTCTAGGGAGAAACAGCTTTCCCTCATTCATTCATGCTATGTTGTAATAGATAATTCAGATATTTACCATAGGTTATATCATACACAAATATACGAAAGTGAAATTATCTAAGTTTGCCTTCCTAACAAGACCAAGCTCCTAAAAGTTAAGGTAATAGTATATTTCTCTTTCTGTCCCTTACTCCTAGCCCGGTGTCTGCCCTACCTTAAGTACCCAATAATGTTTGTTGAACTATTCTGGGTTACATAGCACTGGAGTGGGTAGATTCTTGAGGTAAGATATGACTGTAATTTGTATTTCATTATCCAGCATCCTATCATTGAACTATGCACTGGCATTAGCCAAGAAGAAGTAGATGGGAATCCTCTTCTACTTTAATTGTTCATAATACCCTTTTGGCTCACAGGTCACCTTAAACACATGATCAATGTAGAGAATGCTTTACCAAATACAGTTATCTATGCATATACACACGAGATCTTGTGTGAAATTCCAGGAAGTTCATAGAGCTCTTTATCTCCATCCACTTCCCAGTTTGTATACAGGCTGTCCATTCTGAGTTGTTCAGTAGGATTACACCACCATCCAATAGGACCAAGTGAACCAGGATGGAATAAGGAACAGAAGAGACCTGAAAGAAGGCTTAGAGTAGATCCAGAGGGTCCTTGTTCAATTTTTGGTGGAGATAGTTAGAATACGGTAAAAGAAGAACCGAAAGGTTGCTTACTTGATTGTCTCCATCAGTGTTCGTCAGAGGCCTGGGTGCTCCAGATTATCATGAGACGTTCAGGGACCCTCCACAGTTATCCTCCACTGACCAGACTTAATGGTGCTGATTTGGGTGGAGAATTAATAGGGGCAAAAGCCCTAAGCCTTTAAGAAAAAAACAGTGTTTTGAAGAGGAGTATTTAAGAGCTGTTACATGACAACCCTGTGGTGCAGATTAATCAGTGCCATTATCTTTTGTGCAGTTACTAGATGGACCCAAGTTGGGAGAAAAAAATGACTGGAGAGAGACCCTAAACAACTCTATTCATATGACCGTTTAAGGGATGAGTACTAGAAACAGAAAATGTGCTTCATTTGTGCAGATTTCTGAGGACAGAAGGCCATCCTCTACCCCTGCTTTTGGAGCCATTCCTTTCTGCTTTCCTGTTCCACTGATTAAATCCCCATCAAGTATCCCTCTCTTAGTGAATCTTTCCCCTCAGCATATAAATATACTCAGATACCCCACTAACAAACACACCACAAGAAAGAAAAAAACAAAAACAATTAAAATAACAATAGCAAAATAATATAAACTCCAAAACAGACTATCTTGACTATGACCTTCCTTTCACCCACCTTTTAATTCCCAAAATTCTGTAAATAATAACATGAAGTGTAAACTCCCACACCTTAACCTTCTCACTCCCCATTCACCCCCAGATCTACTGCAATTTATCTTGCTTTCATATGAATTTCACTGAAACTACTCATGTGAAAGTCACTGATGAACTTTCAGCTGACCTATTTTATCCCTGTTTTAAGATATTTTTCAGTTGGGTGTCTATGATGCCACTCTATAAAAACTGAGCTCTCCTTAGCTTTAAATTTCAGAAAACTCAAGTGCAAATGAAGTAATCTATAAGAAAATGTTATTATTTCACAGAACTTAGTCACACCCCTTAAGAGGTCCCAATATATGGAATCTGCATAGTTGATTAATCATTGGTTCATAGATCACCAAGGGCACTCTTTTCTACTTTCAACTTTACCATGTTCAGACTTTATGCTAATCAAGGGTGTGTGTGTGTGTGTGTGTGTGTGTGTGTGTGTGTGTGTGTGTTTGGCAAGAGCAAAATCATATGCCAATGTCCATCCAAATTAGGGAGAGTTTCTCCCCATGCATCTTTCTTTTAGTGGTCCCACCTATAAATGACTCAAAACCATGGGAGGAAGGACCCTCAATTTCCCATGGGTTCCTAAAGAGAAGATCCTCCTTGGCTTTAGGCCCCACGCCCACCTACAAATGAATCCATCTCACAGGGAAATAGACCACCGTGATAGGCCTTGACTAATCAGCATTTTCCAGACTCGTGTAGAAAAGGGATGGACAGAGCTATGCCACCAAGGAGGGAGGGGGCTACTCTGTTGGGTGGACAACCAATAATGACTGCTGTGTACTTTTTACCGGATTTTCTGTTTCTAGTACTCATCCCTTAAACGGTCATATGAATAGAGTTGTTTAGGGTCTCTCTCCAGTCATTTTCTTCTCCCAACTTGGGCCCATCTAGCAACTGCACGCTCTTGACTTTGAAATCTATTTTTCTAAGAGATAATTTACCTGTTTGAACTGATATCTGCTTAAACAGACAAGACAGCAAATCTAATCACTCCCCCTGTAAACACACACACACACACACCCTCACATATCCACAGGCATATACACTCACACAGACACACACACATACAATGACACACGCACAGACATATGGATTCTTTCCAAAGCTTTACTTCGTCTATTTCCGGTTTTTAGCGTCTGTTGAATTGCTATCCACAGAGGTGCCGTCTTCATGCCGTCACACACAAACAGATACTGCACGAGGTCCATGTTTAGCCCAGGCGCATTTCTTCTGAGGCTTATTTATACGTCTTCATGTGCCACAGCCCGTCATTTAAATAATGGATATTTTCGATCCCGATTCCTTTGTTGACTTTCTCGATTTCCTCGGCAGACATCTTCATGACTCCCACACACAGGGCGTGCTGTTTTCCTTCTGCCATGATTGCAACCACCGTGTCCACCGCGGCGGGGTAGAGCTTAGCTCCGGGAGAGGTCAGGCCCGGACACATGATATTGGCTCCACTGAGCACAAACTTGATGGCTCCTTTATCAACCTGCTGGCGGGGCAGGATGAAAGGGTATTTGTGAAGCAGCCTTAGCGTTGGATAAAAAGGCCCTTCTCTTTGTCTAAAAAATAGTAACTCTCCGTTTACCGTGAGGATTTCTATGTGTTCGTGGCATCGCACTATTTTGACAGGATCCTTCTTAGGCATGATTTGATTCAGCCACGGATCGATACCAGGAAATTGCTCTATCAACTGGTTCTTAATACCCTTAATAACGGAAGTTTTCAACTGGATGCAGTTGGACACATTTTCTTTTTCATCAAATTTCTTGAACATGATCCAAGGTGAAGAGGGCGACGACAAGGAAGCGCCCGGAATCAAAGAGAAAATTGAATTACAGAGAGCCCGGCAGAGGCGCTTACCGGAGGACGGCTGGCGTGGACGGTTGGTACGGCTGTCGTTAACCGGAAAAGGGGCGCGCTTTACGGCTTCCCGGGAAATCTACTTCCGCTCCTTCGAATGTGGCGTCGCACTTTCCGGCAGTATTTGGTCTTCCGATTACTCCCCGGGGCGGGCATGTAAAAGGGCGGGACTTGAAAAGGAAGGGTGGCAGAGCAATTATTTTTGTTGCAGGAAGAGAAGAATGGAGGGGGCCGGTCTTCTATTTTTTTTATTGGGAAATGGCTCACCATCTGTACAATTACCCACGCCAGAAACCGGGGGACGAATCCTGAACGATAAGACCTCCTGTTCCGCACGGGCACGGCAAGGAGTCGAGTCCTGTGTGTTATTCCTCCTCCACAATCTCTCATGCTCTCACAATCTCTCGCCGGTTTAGCGCAGCTCCGAATACTTGCAAACAGTCGCTGTCTGTCACCTTCCCAGTTCTCTCTACTTGCACCCGGAGAGAAGAGGCTTTGCGGCCAGGAGGAATGCGAATGTTTTACGATTTCAATCCTTTTAAACACACCCAAACTCGTTTTATGGGTCGGCATACGGTCTCTTTTGGTGAATGTAACGGTGCTTCTGAAAATAATGGGCTTTCTGCTTTGTTTGGGTGCAGCGCTTCTCTATTCTTACTGACCTTCTGCGTGCTCATTCTGTCCGTTACTGAGCAGCATATAGAAATCTCCATGGTTGTGGAGCTCTTTCCCTTTTCAGTTCTATCAGCTTTGGATTTATAGATTTTGAAGCTGCGTTATTAGGTCCATACCCATTTCAGATTAATGTGGAAGTCACCCTGTTAATTAGGATTTTATCCGCTTAGGTTTTACTTGTCATCCAAAGAAGTGTGAGGCCCGTGAGGGCAGTAATTGTATATTTTATCTCTGTATTTTTTCACCCAGCACAAGATAGATCTGTTTCATACTACATACACAATAAGTGACTGATGAATAAATGAAAGAATGCTTCCTCTCCCCCAACTCTTGGTCCCTTTGTTTCCCAGACAGTGCTTTGTGAGGAGAATAAGAGCAAATCCTTGCTCTGTGGGCACTTCTCTCCAATAACACATGCTTAATTTGGGAAGCCTGCACTGCACCAGAATTGTAACAGGTGCTGAATGTATAGTGGAAAAATGACATACATTTTCTCATTTTTGGGAGCTTACAGCACATGAGGGTTTTATATATGTGTGTTTTATACATATACATATATAATCATTATTATAAGGAATTGGCTCGCACGATTATGGAGGCTGAGGAGTTCCAAAATCAACAGTCAACAAGCCAGACACTCAGGAGAGCCGATGGTGTTATTAAGTTTGAATCTAAAGGCCTGAGGACCAAGATGGTATAAATTCCAGTCTGAGTCCAAGTCTGAAGGTAGATGAAGACCGTTGTCCCAGCTCAAAGGCCATCCGGCAGGAGGATGGCCTTTTCAGGAGAGAGTCAACTTTTTTGTTTTATTCAGGCTTCCAAACTGTTTGGATAAGGCCTGTCCACATTAGGGAGGACAATCTGCTTTACTCTACAATTAAAATGTTAATCTCATCCAGAAACACCCAGGATAATATTTGATCAAATATCTGTGCACCCTGTGGACCAGTCAAGTTGACACATAAATGAACCATCACAGGGGTAGACCATCTTAAATGAGGCAGTATAATGGGGTATTTATGTGTGCTGACCCTAGGGCCCAGAAATGACTTCTTCTCCATCAGTTACTAGATTGAAATCCTGGAAGTTACTTAACTTCATCTGTGCCTCAGTTTATTCATCATGAATGTGTGGTTAACAAGAATACCCATCTCCTGGGGGTTGGGGTGAGAATTGCTTGAATTAATACTTATAACAAATGGGTTTTTAATATTTGACATAGCTATTATTATTAAATTAACATCAAAACAGTTACATAAGTATTTTAAACACTCTTCACACAGGACACAGTACAACTAGCCCCACATTTGTGCTTTCCTATTTATAACTGAATCTGTTCTGCTTCCGTAAAACTTCACTCCAGTCACTTTGATCCTGTGAAGCCACACACATCCAGATGCATCTCTGGTTATTTTATAAGCTGCTAACCTAATTCATTATATGTGGATTTTATGGGTTAACTCTTATTATAGGATGATTGTCTTTCTTTTGTTCTTAAGGATTGTCCCATTGTTCCGATCTGTGAAGTCATACGTATGAGCAGCATAAACGAGATGTAGAAATTCAGGGGAGGGAAAGTCATTACTGGCTAGAATGACTAGGGTGACCTGTCTAGATGCCAAATGGCTTAATCAGAAATAATCTGATCTAGACCTGGCTATCAGAGGCATGCCCAAGGGATTTTGTAGTGAAGCTATTTTAAGCAAAGGCCTTAAAATTTTTTAGTCTGGAGTTCCATAGCAATGAAAAATCTTTTTGAAGTTAATTATCCTTCTTATCTGAAATCATACTCTTAATTCCGTACCACGTAACTCTTCCCCAGGGTGCACCTTCTTAGCCCACAAGCATCTGTTTGCTATCTACCACGAAAAGGGACACGAAGGTCTAGTTTTTGCTTCTAAATTCTTCAGTTAAAATGGAAAACCTCTTTTTAGACTTTCTAAAAACTCACCTTCTCTAAAATCATGGGGCCTGGTTCTTAAACTTTATAGAAGAACCTAGGTCTTTGAGGCTGGCATACATTAGCATATTAAAGAATGTGATACACAAATGTTGCTTTAAACATACTAATATGTTAAAACATGACCAACTTATTCTGGTTAAATAATTTTAAATCAATTCAAAATTAACTATATGGATTTTTAGAAGAAAGAAAGTCATGGCACAAAATTCAGTCTTTCAGGCCCGGGAGGTACCACTTCCTCAGTCTTATCAGCCCCCCTCAGTATCACTTTATTTCCTCATGAAATCAGAATAATATAGCGTGTACTTCACAAAGTGTATGGGGTAGTTATGAGGAATAAAAAATACAGTATATAACAGACTTACCTAATAGTAGGAAACAGTGTAAGTACATTTTAAAGTGTCTATTTACTTGCAAAACAACCTTTATGCAATAGCGATAAGATCTAAGATTATACCATATATGTAAAAAAATTACAGAAAATAACTGTAGCTTTGGATAATTTACTAAGTCAAATAGTCAAGAGATACCAGAACTGAATTTTATATCAGTAATCTCAAGGGAATATGTAATCGACACATGGTGTTTATGTGGCAAAGATGAGGAAATCAAGTCAGAAAATTTCCCAGGTTCCTCTAATTTCCAAAATTCGGAACCTGATCCCCACACCTGGGCTGTATAATTTCAGGGGGTTCACCTAATACAAGTTTCTCTGCATTTTGATAAATGACCACTAGAGGGCAGGAGAACCAAACGAAGTCCTCATACCGTTCACCAAGATTGAAGTTCTGTATTAGAAGGAATACTAATAGGTAACTCAAATAATACGTAACTATACTAATACGTAACTATTCTCAATTAAAACGTAACTATTTTTATCATACAGTTGTTTTTCCTCAGTTATATTTCCGAAATAAACAAACCCATCTCTACAGAGTCACAAAATATTTCCCAAGCTCAAGTGAAGCACATTCTAAATAGTAATCTACTTAATTTACAGTTTGTGAATTTTTCTCTGCAACCATAGACAATCAGCAATAAAATAATTACTTCTAAAATGATGTCTTTTAAAACAAAAAATTAGCCCTACATTTTTTGCCTGTTGAAAGAAACATTAAAAGTGCCTTTTCTCACATTGCTTCAATGTATAAACTATTTTTGAAAATTAAAAAAGCTATGTGTATTATAAAAATAATCTCACAACATCCGGAATGTTTTAAATTATGTCATCTACCTCATTGCTCCATTCCACAGGTAACACTGCTAAGTTTCTCATATACTGTACTACAAAAATGTATTCTGCATACCAAGCATAGTAGATGGATGGCGAGAAAACATGAGGTCGCGCATGCGCCACACCTGTGCCCAAGTGGGGATGCACAGAGGAAAGGGCCCCACGTGGGAGAGGTGTGCAGGGGGTCCCTCAGGATCCTAGGGGCTCTCATTCCCAAAGCAAACCCTGGCCTCGGGGTACTGAACCCTCCCTCCTCCTCTGGACTCGGCCCACCTCTCGGGCCCTGGACCAGTCCCCAACTCTCCTGGTCTCAGATTCCCCCGATTGTCCCAGGAGGACAAGTGTCCTCGCCACTTCCCGTAGCTTGTCCCACTGAGTCCTGGCAGTAACCCTTTGAGTTTGGTCCTTGTCATACCCCAGCTGTCACATGAGCAAACCCAGGAACAGAGAGGTGAAGCGACATTCCCAAGACACACAGCTGTGCTGTAGAGGGGAGAAACACCCACCTTTTCACCGGCAGGCCGGGGAC
Source organism: Mesoplodon mirus (assembly GCF_964341445.2). NCBI lineage: Eukaryota > Metazoa > Chordata > Mammalia > Artiodactyla > Ziphiidae > Mesoplodon > Mesoplodon mirus. The sequence continues at coordinate 26,109,183 of NC_138979.1, read as the reverse complement.
CTGCTGGGTGCCAGTGACGTTTCAGCAGGTGGAGGGGGGGTGGGACACAGGAGCTCTGCTCCAGTGGGCAGGCACCAGATTCTCCACGTTCAGGGCTGACTTGTTTTCATGCTGGGGGGGACAGAAGGGGGACACTTCAAACAATGTAGTAAACAGTAGGAAAATGCAAAAATACAGCCAAAACAAGAAGCCAAAGCAATATATAAAGAATTTTCTCAGATATTCCCCCAAATATATGAAAAGTAATTTTGCAACTGTCCAAGGAGGGGGCTGACTGTTGGAGGTAGAGGAAGGGAGGAGCCCAGACTCCTTGGGACCCTGGCCGCTCAGGTGCAAAGCCCCTGGGCCTGTAACCCTCAACACACACACACACACACACACACACACACACACACACACACACACACACACACACACACATACACACACACTGGGCCTTCCAGTGGGGATCATTCTAGCATCTGCTTCCGGATGTCATCAGGCCTATAAGAGATAAGACCAATGAAACCCCAGGGGTGATATCACACAAGGCTAATGCACAAACTCAGAGATGGATGATTACAGAAAGGGGTGGGATGTAGCTGGAATACAACTCAAAACTGGCGTGGGTTCTGGTCCGCAATCTTCCCCCACTTTGGGCCTTATGCCCTAGTCTCTCCCATGGAGGGGTTAAAATGAAATTCAGATACTCCCCTTCTCTGGCATGAAACTTTCCAAGGACCTCCCACATTTAGAATCAGGCCCCCAAGTGCCTCATCTCGGCCTGTGTGTCCCTCTGTCCCCTGGTACACAGGCTTACGTGATCCCTGGTGTCCTTCCCTGCGCCAGTTGCTCCGTTAACCACAGTGGGCACAACTGCCCCCTGGTGGCCACCGGCAGCACTGCAGCGCCAGACAGGAAACCAGAAATTAAAACAGACCTTTGTTTGGGGTCATCAAGGCAAGCCCCGGGGCTCCCAGGCCCCAGGGGGCAAAGAAGCAGGACCTGCGGGATCCAGGGGGGGATCAGAGGGACCTTGGATCCTCCATGTCTCCCAGTTTCCCTCCACTGTCCTGGGACATCCATGAGGACAGGAGGCCTCACCCCAGGCAATGACTCCGCCCCCTTGCACCTCAGGACTGGAGGCTCCTGCAGGGAGGGTCTGTTCCCTGGCTCCTGGAGGAGCGATCCAGGGCTCTACCACGTTGTGCACTACCCAGGTCCCCAGGCTGTCCTCTGCTCCCAAGGGCCCCACGAGGTAGAAAACATTTACAGGACTCAGCACAGCGGGTCGCCAACAGAGAACCAAGGCCAACACACTCTTCTATGAAATCGTGGAACCCTCGGGGTCCCGCCCAAGCACATCAATTTGTAGAGGATGAAGCAGGTCTTCTCTCCCGTATCCTGGTGCCCCCTGGCACAGGAGTGGGAGTCTCGGGAGCCTACCCTCGTCCCACGCGCTCAGAGCGGTGGACACAAGGCCTCAGGCCCTGTCCTCTCCCCGCTGCCCTGGGGATGGCCCAACCCAGACGACCCTGGGAACCTCTGGATCCCCGCCCAGCAGCCCAGCATCTCTCCGCTCCGGATGCTGTGCGCCGCCAGCGTGTTGCTAGGAGACTGGGTGCTGGGCCTCTTCCCTCCTGGACCGCGAAGCCCACCCGGCGGGCGCGTGCGCACATGCTCTCCCCAGCGCTCTACCTTCGGTCTCCGCCCATGTGGGCGTGTCCACTGCCCGCAAGTGCTTCTGGCTAACCGACCGCGTCGCTAGCCAATCAGGGTGTCCACCACTGGCGCCTCCAGCCAATCAGGTGTCCACCATCGGTGCCGCCGGCCAATCGAAGTGTCCACCACCTTGCCGCCAGCAAATCCGGGCACCCATTACGGTGGCGTCCCTCGGAGCCGCGCGGCAGCTGTAGAGGTGATCTGAAGCATGAGAAGATACCTGTCCTGGGCCTGGGCATCTGGAAGGTGAGGCAGCCCCGTGGTCGGGAAGGGGCGGCGCCTTTCCTCGGCGCTCCCTGACGTGGATGGGCCACCTACCTGGACACCCGCGGGGACACCCCCGGGACACCTGCCGCAGCCTCCGCAGGCCCAGCTGATCGCCCGCACCTGCTGTGGGGCTCCTCCTGTGTTTGAAAGATGGAATATTTAGATATCAGATTTTCTGAAAATGGAGGTTGTCTTTGTTCATATTGAGTCCCAATCATAATTATTCAGAAATAACGTCCGGGAAAGCCCAGAAGAAAAGGTGGTCATGCTTGGATAAGGGCGGGAAGATTGGCAGTCACCTCACAGATCAGAGCAGCAGCCAACCGGAAGATGGGGAAATGTCTGTATCAAAGAGACAAGGAAATGCTGCCATTGCCAACTTGGTTTTAAAAAGAAACATTGAGGGCTTCCCTGGTGGCGCAGTGGTTGAGAGTCCGCCTGCCAATGCAGGGGACACGAGTTCATGCCCCGGTTCGGGAAGAACCCACATGCCGCGGAGCGGCTAGGCCCGTGAGCCATAGCCGCTGGGCCTGCGCGTCCGGAGCCTGTGCTCCGCAACGGGAGAGTCCACAACGGTGAGAGGCCCATGTACCGCAAAAAAAAAAAAAAAAGAAACATTGAAACTTTGTCTTCTTCCCCGTGTAAAAACCTGGTAGTGGAAGTACTTTGGACCTTTCTCTACTTCGGACTTTCTAATTCCTGTCAGTGATTTAGACATAGCACTAACTAAAAAGCCTTTCAAATGTGCTTTCTTTTAAAACTTAGTCTTTGGTAAAAAAAATATTCATTTAAGAAGTCACATAGGAAGTTACTGGATGAGTAGGAATTCGAATGATCCACCCTTGCTCATCAAAATATTATTTAAATTATTTCTTCTATCCACTTAACTCGCAGAGGCCAGGGATGTAGTTTAATTCATTGTGGTTTGGTAGAATGAGTTGAAATTATTTCCTCTTTACCTCTTGTCAGAAAGATTTTGTTTTAAAGTGGGATGAATTCTGACTTGAAAATTTTGTAGAACTCTGTGTGTGTTGTGTTTAATTGCTTCATTTTAAAAATAACTATGGGACAGTTGAGTTTTATTTCTTCTTGAGTTAAGTTTTTCTAGGAATTTTTCCATTTTATTTCATTTTTCCAAATTGTCGGCTTCTAGTCATTGATAGTAGTCTCTTAGATTTTAAATCTCTATTTTTATCTATATGTACTGCTTTCCTTTCATGTCATTTTTTAAAAAATTGTTCTCCTCAGTCTTGTCAAAAGTTTGTCTACTTTAGGGAATTCCTAGGCTGGGGAAGTGGATGGGCCAGACAGTGGAAGTCCGGATGCCGTTTGAGGAGCTTATTCTTTTCCCCTTAGACAAAGGACCACCACTGAAGGCTTTGAAGTAGGGAGCTTGTATTCTATGTAAGAGAGACTTGTGTCGAGGTGACTGTAGCCGCTGATAGAAGCACGTGTTTGAACAGGAGGCAGGAGACAGGCAACAGTAACAGCCATAGAGGCGGGGATGATGACGGCCTGAACTAGGACGCAGACCAGGACGGGACAGAGAAAGTCTTGTGAAGGACAGTTAGGAGGCAGGTCCTGTGGGAAGTGCTGGGGGTAGACCTGGATGATGGAGAATTAAAGAACTCCCTTGCTTTTGACTTTGAAGCAGGACGTTAAGACCAGTAGGCCAGGAGTCAAGGGTTCAGGTCCAGCTGTAGTGCACGAACCATGAGGGACCGGCTCAGTGTGGATGGCTCAGGACCACCACTTCATCGTGTAAAGGTGAGTCTCTGGATTCGGTCATCTCCTGAGTGATTTCCAAGCCTCAGTTTCCATAATTGCAAGACGCAGCATTGCCCCTGTAGTGGATTTGCTTTTCTGTTTTACTCTAAGATAATCCCTGTTATTCTAAAGCTAGTGCAGAGGGCTGGTCAGGGAGAAGCGTAGGTGTGAACGTGGCTGAGGAACAGACATCCCTTCTGATAATTAGTGGGGAGATGGGTAGCGGGTATTTCTGAAGTAGCCCCTAATTTGGCAACAAGTTGCTTCTGAGTAGATCATAGCCAGCAGTGGAAGTGTCATCACTGTTCTTGAAATTTGGAAGTCATGGGAATATAATTTAAGCAAATAAATTACTATATGCTCACCATCTAGAGAGTACTGTTGTTAACAGTGTGACATATTTACTGCTAGTTTTCTGTGGGTTTTTTGTTAATACACTATAGTTTATATAGTGTATGAACAAAAACATTTTAATCCTTCCTTTTACTTATGTATTTTTGTTTTTTCTCTTGCTGTGATGGAACCTTCAGATTAGCTTCTGTCAAAATTAATTCTAAATAGTATAATGAGGGAAATAATGTGAAGGAAAGCAAATTACAGATTTTCTACTTAGCAGAGGGTATGGATGGAAATATCTAAATAAGTACAAGGCAGTGTATATTAACTTACTTAGTGTAACCTGCATGTTTATGAGGCCCCAGTAACAGAGAACCTTTAATATGGAGTCTATTTAAGTGGAAAATACAATATAGAAATTCTTCTTATTCTTCCTCATATCCTTTCTGCCTGCGGGCAGGTTTTGTTTGTTTGTTTGTGGTCCCCATGCATCCAAATAACCAGACGGCCCTCCCATAAAATATTTCACGGTATCCCCAACTCCCCTTTAGCAGGAATCAGGCAGAAGCGGCCCAGCTCTGGAGTTCTCTCCTGGGGCATCCTGGACCCGTCTGAGGATAACGTCACTGCCCTGTTGTATTTATTGCCATCCGATCTTGGACTTTGTGCCTCTTCCAGGTACTGGATTTGTGGGCCCAGGGGCAGATGTACATTAACAAGGGCTCTGTGCTTCCTTCCTCTCCTTGTAGCTCTGGTGCACCTGCCATAAGACGTCCCTGGTGAAAGTGGCCTGCACCAGGAGTCTGAAGGCCTTGAAGCTGGAGTACTTGGACCTGTACCTCATACACTGGCCCATGGGCTTCAAGGTACCATGTAAGATGGGGGAGATACCCATAGGCAGCACCTTCCTCCCTGGCCATACCCCGTTAGGTGGTGGAAAGAGCCAGAGCATGAGGGTCCTGGTTCCCTCTGGGCTCAGCTCAAGGGAGGCGTGGGCTGGAGGACCTCTGAGACCCCCGTGACTCTTAACGCCCTGTGGGTCCTGCTTCCAAGCCCATCATTTCTCCTCCAAACCAGAAGGGTATCCGTTCTTCCCATAGGTCTTTAGGTGAAAGCAGGTATCAGACAGAGGAGACACTGCGGCTCAAAGCTGCTACTGGTATCACTTCCCAGTGCCCAGTGACCCCCTTGGCCCTGTTCTGTCCGGGGGGGTGACTGCTGCTCTTCCACACGTTCTCCTGCAGCAGGTCCACTCGGTTACAGCCGGAGATCGTGTCTCCACCCAGCTCCACTCTCTTCACTTGATTGCATCTCACCCCCCTACTTAAGCCCCACTCAGCAGCTTCCCAGCCTCAGTCTCATGTTAGCCACTGGCCAGGGCATCCCTGCACACCTGTCTCAGACCCAGATGACACCTCCTGACCAAGGACTCAGGTATACAGGTGGCCCCGGGAGTACAGACATCCTGGAAAGGATTCCTCCTACATTAGGCTGGATGATTGCTGCTTGGGCGTCTCCCATGAGATCACCTTTTCTGAGAATCTCATGGTGTAAGCTGAGCTGTCGGTCACCTTTTTAGACTAAACAACAAAAACTGCTTCATTCCTAGTGCAGCTCTACTTTAAGTCATTGTATTAGTTTCAGTAAAGGATGTAGCATCTGTGCATCAGTCACAGTAACAGAGAACAGAAGATGCCTAGAAAGCAAAATAAGAGAGAATGATTCAGAAACGACTTATGTATGTATGGAATCCAACGTTCAGAGAATAATACTTAAAATAACGATAATAGCTGTCTTGCACTTACTGTCAGCTAATAGTATGATTTTAATGATGTACCAGGCACAGTTTCATGCTTACTTTCTCATTTAATCCTCACAAGCCTGTAAGGTGGGTACTGTTGTTAACACCCCATTGTACAGGTGATGAAACTGAGGCACAGAAAGTCTTAGTAAGATTATCGGTCCCAGAAGCAGGTACTCAGGTCAGACCCTCTTACCCTGCCTGGGGAACTGCCTCATTTTCTAGGGGTCCCTGCAGTTGGCTGCCTAGGTGGTAGAAAAGTAAAACGTCTCAGATCACTCAACAAATTGCAGAGTAGAATTCTATTTATGAGTAATTAAGAGCCAACAAAATAAAACAGAGGGCTTCCCTGTTGGCGCAGTGGTTGAGAGTCCGCCTGCCAATGCAGGGGACACGGGTTTGCCCCGGTCCGGGAAGATCCCACTGCCATGGAGTGGCTGGGCCCGTGAGCCATGGCCTCTGAGCCTGCACGTCCGGAGCCTGTGCTCTGCAACGGGAGAGGCCACAACAGTGAGAGGCCCACGTACCGCAAAAAAAAAAAAAAAAAAAAAAAAAAAAAGAAAATAAAAGAAAAAAGAAAGGAATCCAAAAGGGAGGAGCAGGTGTGGAGCTGGTGACAGTTTTCTAGTTGCTCTTTTTACAGTAAACTTTTATTTTGTGAGAACTGTAAATTCACATGCGATTGAAAGAAATAATACAGAGAAATCTCATGTCCCCTCTGCTCAGCTCCCCCCAACGTTACCATCTTGCAAGATGACAGCCCATGTCACGACCAGGATATCGACAACGATACAACCCACTGAGCTTATTCAGATTTTCCCAAATTTGTGCTGGGCGTGCATTTAGTTCCGTGCAATTGTTTCACCTATGTGTTTCATGAATCGTGGCCACAGATAGGACACAGAACTTCTCCATCACCATGGGCATCGCTTTTCTAACTGTTCCCCCCTCTCTTCTGCCCCACTCCCTCCTTTAATTTTCCAGCTTTCTTGAGGTGTAATTGACAAATAAACTGTGTTTTAAGTGTGCAGCGTGATGATCTGACACACATGCACATTGTGAAATGATTCCCACAATCCAGTTAACTCCCATCACATCACATAGCTCCCTTTTTGGTGTGTGGTGAGAAGGCTTAAGATTTACTCTAACAGAGTAAGTAGTAGATACTAGTGCCATAAATATAAAAATCAACTTTTTAAATTAGAATAGTTATAAACTAAAAGTACTATCCTCATTGTCAATTCTATTGGTTGATTCCATGAAAGGACATTGGATGAGATTCATCACCCTTTCTTTCTTTTTTCCCCAGGTTTAATGTTGTATAATTGACAATTAAAATTATAGATAGTGATGATCTGATATGCATATACATGGTGGAATGATCCCTACATGCAATCAAGGTAATTAACACATCCATCAACTGTCAGATTCCTTGTTTTGTTTTTGTTTTGGTGGGAACCCTTAAGATCTATTCTCTAAGCAAATTCAATTATACACTACAGTATTATTAACTACAGTCAGCATTCTGTACACGAGAACCTCAGAACTTACTCATCTCATAACTGAAATTTGGTACCCTTCGACAAACATCTCCCTATTTTCCCCACTCCGATCACATGCATGTTAGATCTTCTGTTATTATTCCACAGGTCCCCAAGGCCCTGTTCCTATTTTTTTAAAAAACCTACTTTCTCTCTCTTGTTCCCACTGGGTAATTGATAATCACTTTATCTTCCAGCACACTGATTATTTCCTCTGTTCCTTCAAATACTGAGGTTATCCACTGAGTTTTCAATTTTTATTATTGTATTTTTCAGTTCTAAAATTACCATTTGGTTTTTCTTTATGTCTTCTGTTCCTTTGCTAGGACACTCTATTTCCTTGTTGAAACTTTTTACTTTTTCATTTGTCCCCAGTATGTTTGTAATGGCTTGTTGAAACATTTTCATGATGGCTGCTTTAAAATCTTGGTCAGATAATTCTAATATCTCAGTCATCTTGGTGTGGGTATCTGTAGCTTGTCTTTTTTAATTCAGTTTGATGCCTTCCTTGTTTTAGGTATAATGAGTAATTTTTAATTGAAATCTGGACATTTGGGGTATTATGTATTCATTAAGTTTTAGATCCCTTTAAAAGGTCTCATAAAATTATATAGTGCGGCAAATTCACAGAACAAAAGGGGAAAAAACACACAAGAACTACAGACAGGTGAAAAGCCAGACTTCGAAAATTTGGAAAATATACTATGGTTAGCTTTTTCTGGGGGATCCATATCTCCTATGATCACTTCCAGGGATGACAGCATTTCAACCTCAGTTACACAGGGAAACAAAACAAGACAAAACAGATAAACCAAAAAAGCCAAAGCAGCAGTAGGTTGGATTGTTTGAAATGTATCTTTATTTACTTTGGGGGAAAAAGACTGGGTTTAGAGATTTTTATTTCCTGCTCCAGGGACTCCAGCCATGTCGCGACTGATCAGGCTAAGTGACATGGAATGAAGCAGGTAAGTTCTCATCCTTGAGATGTCCTCCAATCATCAACCCAAAACCAAGAACTCTGGAGCAACCACAGACACTGCTGTTAATATTCATCATGAAATGGATAATTTGGATGATGAGACAGTCTAAAAGATAAAGGGAGAGTCTTAGTCAAGTAACTGTTTCTGAGCTGGGTAAAGAGAGGTTTCTTTTAAACTGGCTTAAGCATGAGAATTAATGTAGTTTTCTTTTTTGGACAAGTACAAACCCAACGAGTTTTATAACAACCATATACAATTGTATTACAATGTAATGAACACACTGTAGAAAATAAATACGCTTACATGCACTTGGGCACACACACAAAAATAAACCAATATATTCCATTTTTTAGGTATATTATTCTACAACTTAAGGAGATAAACTCTTTGCATTGATATTATAAACTCCCAAGAGGGCAGAAATAAGTTCTTCCTCTTTTAAAACAGTGCCAATCTGTTTTAATACCTAAAGTTAACAAATACTTCAAGGTGATGATGAGGAAGGTGACAAGAATATCACTGTTGTTCAGTTTCTTTGAAGCACTCAGAAATAATTTACCTATGACTTTGCTGGGTGAAAAGTTATATATTAAATCTAGAGATAGAGTGATTATAATATAAGCCACTTCAACAGGGGTTTCCATATTTAGCAAAGGAAGTGAACTGTCTTTGTATACATAAAGTACAGAAAGTCCCCTATATGCGAACCTTCAAGTTGCAAACTATCAAAGTTGTGAACGTGCGTTCCATCAACATCAGGCGTGAGTGAAATTACAGCTTGCCCGCCGTCTCCTACTGCTGACGATCCTTCAGCTGTAACATCTCCCATCTCCTCTCCCTCCTGCAGGCAGTAACTCTTCTTGCCCATTCACTCGATGCCAGCCCCTGGATGCCAGGTGTTGTACTGTACTACTGTACTTTTCAAGGTACTGTACTGTAAGACTAAAAATGTTTTCTATATTTTTTGTGTTTATTTGTTATGTATGTTTGTGTGAAAAGTATTATAAACCTATTACAGTGCAGTACTATATAGCCGATTGTGTTAATTGGGTACCTAGGCTAACCTTGTTGGACTTAACGAATGCGCTCTCGGGAGGGGACTCATTTGTATGTAGGGGACTTACTGTAATCATTTTCGAGGTAGGCAGTGCTAAACCACTGGATAATTGTTGATTAAAATGACTGATATTAATTGTTAAAAATTACTACCTGCTTCTTCACTGTCCCTTACTTTTCCCTGTCTATCATTTTCTTATATTCTTCATTCAACAAACATTTTCTAATTACTCAGAGAGAGGGCAGTTTTTTAAAAATCCTTCCCTACGAATCTAACGTTCTGTGGTAAACAGAAAGTAAACAGAAAAGGTTAGCAAACCACACGGTATGTTAATTAGGGAGGTGGGCCAAGAGAAAAAGGGAGCAGGATGGAGGGGAAGGAAGGGCTGTACAGGGCTGCGTTTTTAGATAAAGTGACAGAGAAGGTGTCATAGAGGTGCCATCTGAGTTAAGACTGACAGTGGTGAAGGAGTGACCATCCAGATGTTTGGAGGAAGAGCATTCTGGGCAGAGGGAACAGACAGTGCAAAGGCCCCAAGATGGGCCTGACGCATGTGGGGGACAGCAAGGAGGCCACTTGGCTGCACTGGAGCCAGAAGGGGCAGAACAGCAGGACTTGGAGGCAGAGGCGTGGGGAGACCATGTCCTGCTGGACTTTGTAGGTTTTGTGAGGACTCTGGCCTTTACTCCGAGTGAGAAGGCAGGCCACCAGATACCGAGAAGAGGATTTCCCCATCAGACCTACTATTTTTTTGGTCTGTTTTTTGTGGGGGGGGTTTTCAGAAAATAGTAGTGTTTTTATTTTTTTATTTAGTTTAATTTTTATTTTATATTGGAATATAGTTTATTTACAATGTTGTGTTAGTTTCAGGTGTGCAGCAAAGTGAATTAGTTATACATATACATATATCCATTCTTTTCCCATATAGGTTATTACAGAATATTGAATAGAGTTCCCTGTACTATATATTTTATATGTAGTAGCGTGTATATGTCAAATAAGTCAGACAGAGAAAGATAAATATCATATGATATCACTTATATGTGGAATCTAAAAAGAATGATACAAATGAACTTATTTACAAAACAGAAACAGACTCACAGACATAGAAAACAAACTTACGGTTACCAAAGGGCAAAGGTGTTGGGGGAGGGATATTAGGAGTTTGGGATTAACATATACAGACCTACATTTTTACCTCATTCACTCTGGTGAGTACGGGCAGAGACGAAGTACAGAAGCAGAGAGAGCAAATAGCAGCCAGTTAGTTGATCAGGAAGATTCTGATACAAGCACTTGAGGTATGTGGGGCTTGGGGGGGTGGGGTGGCTGCAGGTACCATCATGAGCTCAAGTGTCGACTTGATAAGTTTGAGTGGAGTAGAGCAAATGGATATACAGGTCTTGGTCCAGGGCCTAGGTCTGGGCTGGATATAATCTGGGGGAGTGTGTATTTACCCAGTGTTTAGAGCACGGGACTAGATGAAGTACCAAGGATGAAGATGTAGATAGAAAAGGGAAGACGTCCAAGGATTGAGCCTTAGGTCACTCCAAAGTTAAGAGGTCAGGTTGATGAGGAGACACCTGCAAAGACCAGGAGAAGGAATGGCATGGCGGATAAGGGGAAACCAGATCTGCAGTGAAGAAAGCAAAGCTGAGAAAGTGTTTCTAGGAGGAGTGACCCACTAGGTAAAATAAGATGGATGAGAACCACTGCTGGGTTAAGCAAAGAGGAGGTCATGGCTGACCTTGACAAGAGGAGATTTGGCAGAGAGGAGGGCAAATGCCTGGTTTGTGTGGGTTCAGAAGAGAACGGGGAGAGAGACAGGAGAGGAAGAAAGCATGGACTTCTTCAAGAAGTTTTGCTGTAAAAGGAGAAACGGGGATGGCGGGGTGAGCTGCAGATGAAGTCAGTTTGAGAGAGAGCTTTTTTGAAGATGAGGGAATGTTCCAATGCCTCTAGGAGTAATCTCATGGGGAGGGGAAATCTGATGAAGTAGAGAGACAGAGAGCAGGATGTAACCAGGTTTTAGACCAATGAGTAAGACAAAGAAGAGAGAGGAGACTTGAAAATATGTGCAAAGGATGTCATCGTATTGATTGATCCTGGAATTTAAGCAGAGGAAGGACAGAGGGGCATAGAGTAACAGGGGTATGAAGGCTTGAAGGAAAAATGTTTTCCATCCACTTCCCTAAAAGAAGAGGCAAGAGAAGACCCTGCCCTTTGTGGATTAGAATAAACGGAATTCCTTCATTACCCTGCTCCCCCAGCATCTACAATGGAACAGGGTACTTACGAATCTTCTTCAAAATAGCGCATGTTTCTGTTTAGGCCATCTAGACTTTGCATATCCTCTGGGGTCAACTGGAATTCAAAAACCTATCAGAAATGTGAGAAGATCAATTCAATTTCCTGGAGGCAATTACTGCAGCCCCTACATGCCCCCCACATGCAGATACACACACACAAATTTGTGTAGGAACTTATGTAAGTTTCATGAGACAGTTGTTATGAACTTGGGGTTCATCCCCTGACAAAAGTCATGGGCATTTGTCCATTCAAAGAGTTGGGATTAGCAACTCAGGTCACCCTCAGAGACTTGTATTGAATAGCTGTGTTGGTAGCCAAGGAATCCTTGAGATTTTTGAGCCCAGGTCTCACTTCAGCTAACTCTTTCATTTTTTCAGCTGAAGAAATCAAGGGATGATTTACTCAGGGCCATACTGTTGAGTGAAAACCAGGACTGAGACTCAAACCTGACACTCTGTCGACTGTTCTTTACAACCACCATGCCTCCTCCCTTGTAGGATTTGGAGGACAGGACAGTTAAATATAACACATATATGCATAGAATATACAGGGAGATAAGCTTTGCCCAAATACACATTGGGAGCCTCCCAAATAACCCATCCCAGGGAAAACGATGTGCTTCTGTCAACCCCCTGCTGCCCCAAACCCTACCAGGTACCTGGAAGTTCTCCTTGAGCCTCTTATCATTGAAGCTCTTGGCCAGAGCAGCCACCCCTCTCTGCAGCTGATAGCGCAGGGTGACCTGGGCTGGAGTTCGCCTGTGCTTTTCAGCAATGGTGTTGAGTACTGGATCCTGCAGGAGAACTGGATTGTCCTTTTTCACCCTGGGAGGGAGGCAGAGGTGCTATGTGTCTGAGGTTGTGTATCCGTTCTACTTGGGGATAGTTCATTCAGGCTAGGGGTGGTTGATCCTCTAGAATCTTCCTCATTACCTTCTGGCTGTCTCAATATTTCTTTGGCTTCTTTTGGTAAATCCAAAGAAGAAGGACAAGGGAAAGAAAGGGAAAATCGGGTAGTTTTTTCATCTTTTAAACATTTCTGAGAAACTTCGTAAAAGATTGAATAAGTCAAGAAGACAAAATTGTTGTCCACAGTAAGACCCAATGACCACCATCATAACAAATAACCAAGAATTTTATAAGAATTTGCTATTTCAAAAAATGCTCTCAACTAATTATCTCCATTTTGTCCTCAAGTGTTAAAAGGTACACATCTATATTCCTCTTGAAGAGATAAAGAAACTAAAACTTACAGAAGTTGTAACTTGTCTCATACCCCTCAACTGCTAAGTGTCAGAATCATGGCTTGGAATTACCTTGTCACTTTTTTTTTTTTTTTTTTTTTTTTTGCGGTATGCGGGCCTCTTACTATTGTGGCCTCGCCCGTTGCGGAGCATAGGCTCCGGATGCGCAGGCTCAGCGGCCATGGCTCACGGGCCCAGCCGCTCTGCGGCATGTGGGGTCTTCCCAGACCGGGGCACGAACCCATGTCCCCTGCATCGGCAGGCGGACTTTCAACCACTGCGCCACCAGGGAAGCCCCCTTGTCACTCTTTAAAGCCACAGCTTTTGAATTGGATGAACATTTTAATCAGTAATAATTACTTTATTATTCAATAATGTTTTATTGAGTCCTCACAAGGTAGGCTAGGTAAAGGGTTTGCAAAGATGGATGATTCCTCTTGACTATACTTAATTTCCCCCAGACATTGAGAGATGTCTCCAGAAGGCACAGCATCTAGGGTCGGAATACCTTTATAGAGATCATTACCATTTCTTCCTTAAGTCAGACCCCAAGGTAGCATATGCAACAAGGAGAATGTCCTTGGACTTGCAGAACTCCAGCAGTTTGCTCTGGTTGAGGTAAGGGTGACATTCCACCTGTAAATTGCCAAGCAGAAGTATTGGAGTGTAGGACCAGCGGGATTGCCAGCACCAAATTTACAAGGAACATACAGTGAATACAGATTCACAGTATCAGAAATACTTAGAAATACCAGCAACGTGGGCCAGCAAGTGACCGTCATCCACAGCTGTACCCATGGTGCACCAAACACAATAGTTTTACTGCCTAAAAATGTCTTGTGCTTTACCTGTTCATCCCTCCTCCCCTCCCCATGAGCCCTTTGCAACCACTGATCTTTTCTTTCTTTCTTTCTTCCCTTCTCTTCCTTCTCTTCCTTCCTTTCTCTTTCTCTCTTTCTTTCTTTTTTTTTTTTTAGAACACTTTTGGGTTTACAGAAAAACTCGAACAAAAAATACAGTTTCCTTATTTCCCTTCATTCCCTCGACAATTTCCCCTATTATTAGCCTCTTACATTAGTATGGTACATTTATTAAAATTGATGAGTCAATATTGGCAGATTATTATTAAGTAAAGCCCATAGTTTACATTAAGGTGCATTCTTTGTGATGTAAATTCTATGGGTTTTGACAAATGGATGATCTGTATCTTTCATTACAATATCCAACAGAATAATAGTTATACTGTCCTAAGATTTCCCCTGTGTACCACCTATTCATCCACCCTTCTGTTCCTTTGTACCCCTGGCAAGCACTGATCATTTTACTGTCTCCATAGTTTGGCCTTTTCCAGAATGTCATAGAGGTGGAATCATACAGTAGGCAGAATTTTCAGATTGGCTTCTTTCACTTAACAATATGCCTTTAAGTTTCCTCCATGTCTTTTTCTCGTTTGATAGCTCACTTTTAAATTGCTAAATAATATTACATTGTAAGGCTGTCCCAGAGTTTGTTTATCCTTTCACCTCTGGAGGGATGGAGGGACATCTTGGTTGCTTCCAAGTTTTGGCACTTATGAATAAAACTGCTATAAAACTCTGTGTTCAGGTTTGTGTGTTTTCAGCTCCTTAGGGTAAATACCAAGGACTACAATGCTGGATCATATGGTAAGAGTATGTTTAGTTTTGCAAGAAACTGCCAAACTGTCTTGCAAAGTGGCTGCACCATGTTGCACTCTCATCAGCCATGAATGAGAGTCCCTGTTGCTCCTCCTCCTCACCAGCATTTGGTGTTGTCAGTGTTCTGGATTTGGGTACTTTTAACAGGTGCATGGCAGGAGGGTGGCCCCACCCCATCTGTGGTTTTTCTCTCTGTGGTCTCAGCTACCCACAGTCAACCATGGTCTGAAAATATTAAATGGAAAATTCCAGAAATAAACAATTCATAAGTTTTACATTTCACACTGTTCTAAATGGTGTGATGAAGTCTTGTGCTGTCCTGCCCCATCCCACGCAAGACAGGAATCATGCCTTTGTTCAATGTACCCACACTCTATATGCTACCAGCCTGTTGGTCACTTAGTACCCATCAGATCATCTGTTGTGGTGTCGCAGTGTTGGTGTTCAAGTGACCCTTATTTTACTTAGTAATGTCCCCAAAACACAAAATTAGTGATGCTGGCAATTCAAATATTCTCTCTCTCTCTCTCTTTTTTTTTTATTGGAGTATAGTTGCTTTACAATGTTGTGTTAGTTTCTACTGTACAACAAAGTGAATCAGCTATATGTATACATATATCTCCTCCCTCTTGGACCTCCCCGCCCCCCATCCCACCTATCTAGGTCATCACAGAGCACCGAGCTGAGCTCCCTGTACTATACAGCAGGTTCCCACTAGCTACCTATTTTACACATGGTAGTGTATCTATGTCAATCCTAATCTCCCAGTTCATCCCACCATCCCCTTCCCCACCCCACATGTCCACATGTCTGTTCTCTACATCTGTGTCTCTATTCTTGCCCTGCAAATAGGTTCATCTGTACCATTTTTCTAGATTCCACATATTTGCATTAACATACAATGTTTGTTTTTCTCTTTCTGACTTACTTCACTCTGTATGACAGACTCTAGGTCCATCCACATCTCTACAAATGACCCGGTTGTGTTCCTTTTTATGACTGAGTAATATTCCATTGTATATACGTACCACATCTTCTTTATTCATTCATCTGTCGATGGACATTTAGGTTGTTTCCATGTCCTGGCTATTGTAAATAGTGCTGCAATGAAAATTGGGGTGCATGTGTCTTTTTGAATTATGGTTTTATCAGGGTATATGCCCAGTAATGGGATTACTAGTCATATGGTAGTTCTATTTTTAGTTTTTTAAGAAACCTCCATACTGTTCTCCATAGTGGCTGTATCAATTTACATTCCCACCAACAGTGCAAGAGGGTTCCCTTTTCTCCACACCCTCTCTAGCATTTATTGTTTGTAGATTTTTTGAGGATGGCCATTCTGACGGGTGTGAGATGATACCTCATTGTAGTTTTGATTTGCATTTCTCTAATAATTAGTGATGTTGAACATTTTTCACGTGCCTCTTGGCCATCTGTATGTCTTCTGTGGAGAAATGTCTATTTAGGTCTCCAGCCCTTTTTTTTTTCCTGCCCATTTTTTGATCGGGTTGTTTGTTTTTTTGATATTGAGCTGCATGAGCTGTTTGTATATTTTGGAGATTAATCCTTTGTCAGTTGCTTTGTTTGCAAATATTTTCTCCCATTCTGAGGGATGTCTTTTCGTCTTGTTTATGGTTTCCTTTGCTGTGTAAAAGCTTTTAAGTTTCACTAGATCCCATTTGTTTATCTTTGCTTTTATTTTCATTACTCTAGGAGGTGGATCAAAAAAGATCTTGCTGTGATTTATGTCAAACAGTATTTTCCCTATGTTTTCCTCTAAGAGTTTCATAGTGTCTGATCTTACATTTAGGTCTTTAAACCATTTTGAGTTTATTTTTTGTGTATGGTGTTAGGGAGTGTTCTAATTTCCTTCTTTTACATGTAGCTGTCCAGTTTTTCCAGCACCACTTATTGAAGAGACTGTCTTTTCTCCATTGTATACTCTTGCCTCCTTTGTCATAGATTAAGTGACCATAGGTGTGTGAGTTTATCTCTGGGCTTTCTATCCTGTTCCATTGATCTATATTTCTGTTTTTGTGCCAGTACCATACTGTCTTGATTACTGTAGCTTTGTAGTATAGTCTGAAGCCAGGGAGCCTGATTCCTCCAGCTCCGTTTTTCTTTCTCAATATTGTTTTGGCTATTCAGGGTCTTCTGTGTTTCCATACAAATTGTAAAATTTTTTGTTCTAATTCTGTGAATAACACCATTGGTAATCTGATAGGGATTGCATTGAATCTGTAGATTGCTTTGGATAATGTAGTCATTTTCACATTATTGATTCTTCCAGTGTTCCAAGAACATTGTATATCTCTCCATCTGTTTGTGTCATCTTTGATTTCTTTCTTCAGTGTTTTGTACTTTTCTGAGTTCAGGTCTTTTGCCCCTTAGGTAAGTTTATTCCTAGGTATTTTATTCTTTTTGTTGTGATGGTAAATGGGATTGTTTCCTTAATTTCTCTTTCTAATCTTTCATTGTTAATGTATAGGAATGTAAGAGATTTCTGTGCATTAATTTTGTATCCTACTACTTTACCAAATTCATTGATTAGCTGTAGTAATTTTCTGGTAGCATCTTTAGGATTTTCTCTGTACAGTATATTGTCATCTGCAAACAGTGACAGTTTTACTTCTTCTTTTCCAATTTGTATTCCTTTTATTTCTTTTTCTTCTCTGATTGCCTTGGCTAGGACTTCCAAAACTATGTTGAATAATAGTGGCAAGAATGGACATCCTTGACTTGTTCCTGATCTTAGAGGAAATGCTTTCAGTTTTTCACCATTGAGAATAATGTTTGCTGTGGGTTTGTTGCATATGGCCTTTATTATGTTGAGGTAGGTTCCCTCTATGCCCACTTTCTGGAGAGTTTTTATCATAAATCAGTGTTGAATTTTGTCAAAAGCTTTTTCTGCATCTACTGAGATGACCATATGGTTTGTACAAATTTCCAAGACTGAACCAAGAAGAATTAGAAAATATAAACAGACCAATCACAAGTAACGAAATTGAAACTGTAATTAGAAATCTTCCAGCAAACGAAAGTCCAGGACCAGATGGCTTCACAGGAGAATTATATCAAACATTTAGAGGAGAGCTAACACCTATCCTTCTCAAACTCTTCCAAAAAACTGCAGAGGAAAGAACACTCCCAGACTAGTTCTATGAGGCCACAATCGCCCTAATACCAAAACCAGACAAAGATATCACAAAAAAAGAAAATTACAGACCAATATCACTGACGAACATAAATGCGAAAATCCTCAGCAAAATTCTAACAAACGGAATCCAACAATACATTAAAAAGTTCATACACTATGATCAAGTGGGATTTATCCCAAGGATTCAAGGATTCTTCAATATATGCAAATCAATCACTGTGATACACCATAATTAACAAATCAAATATTCTCTTACTGTGCTTAATTGTATATATATATATATTGGCCATACCACATGGCATGTGAGATCTTAGTTCCCTGACCAGAGATGGAACCTGCACCCCCTGCATTGGAAGCACAGAGTCAACCACTGGACTTCCAGGGAAGTCCCATTACTGTGCTTAATTAAAATTAAACTTTATCATAGGCATGTATGTATAGGAAAAAACATAGTCTATATAGTGTTCAGTAATATCCATGGTATGGTTTGGGTCATCCACTGTGGTGGTGGTGGGGGGGGGAGGTGTCTTATCCCGCAGATTAGAGGGAACTATTGTATCTCACTTTTGTCTTAATTTGCAAATCTCTAATGATATGTGATGTTTAACAATTTTTCATATGCTTATTTGCTACCTGTTCAGGCAAACCTTGGAGATATTGCAGGTTCAGTTCCAAGCCATCACAATAAAGCAAATATTGCAATAAAGGAGCCACATATTTTTCAGTTTCCCAGTAAACATAAAAAGTGATGTTTACACTACACTGTGGTCTATTAAGTGTGCAATAGCATATGTCTAAAAACTACATACCTTAATTTAAAACGACTCAATTGCTAAAAAGTGCCAAAACAGTTACAATAGTAACATCAGCAGCTAGTGTCCAAAGGTACAGTACATGAGAGGGGAGCGCCATTGGTGACTTTGTTGAAGTGAGGAAAGAGTAAGCTGATGGGGAGGGATAAGAGGTTGGGGGGCCAATTGGTGGGGCTCACCTGGTTGCAGACGGGCTTGTACTTGAGCCCTGGCTTGTTCAGGATCATCTCCAGCTGCTTACAGTTAAAGTTGGACACCCCAATGGACTTGGCCAGTCCTGCGTCCTTACACTTCTCCAGGGCCTGGGGAGGAAGAGGTGGTGAGGAGTAACTGGCTAGAGAAGCATAACAAATGGTAGCATGCTGTGGATGAGAGACAATACATGATGCAGATGTCAGTAAATAAGACAAGAATTGGCCAATAGGAGGAGAATGAGAAATAAAATAGTTTTTGAAATGGGTAAGGAGACAGAGTAAGAATGCAAGCAGCCAAGGCAGGGCTAAGAGATCCCATGCGATCTTTAGCTAGCACCTAAAATAATATGATAGAACAATATCAGAACAAGCGCCAGGAGAATGGAGGTTGAGTCAGGTGCAGCCTGGGAAACAGGAAGTGGCCATGCCATCTCCCAGACCACCAGCTCCCTGTTTTCTCTTTGACCTCATTTCCTATTATTGTCCACCAAATTCACTCTGTTCCAGCCACACATGCCCCTTTGCTGGTTTTTCAACATGGTAAGCTCTCTCCTACCTTAAAATCTTTGCCTTGATTTTCTTTATGCCTGCATCACTCTTCCTCCAGATACCCACTTAATCTACTTAATCCATTAGTCAATCAATTTCGTTATCCATTTAATCAATTTCCTCATTTCCTGCAAGTCTTTGGTCAAATGCCACCTTCTCAAAGAGGCCTGCCCTATCCATTCTGTTTTTAATTGCCTATCTGTGCCCCAAACCCAGCCTGGCACACTCAGTTCCCTTACTCTTTCTTATACCACTGCATCCTTCCCCCCCACCAGTAGCACCTACCACTCTTTGGGGTCAGAGACCTTGATTTTGTTCATGGATGTAGCTTGAGTACTTAGAAGTACTCAGTAATCATAAGCACTCAATAACCACTTATTGAATTACTAAATAGAAGAAATGTGAAACTGAGGCAGAGGGACATTCAGGGACTTGCCCAAGTCTACACAGGGGGCAGAATTGGACTACATCCTCCTCTCCTCAATTCCTTTTCTGTCCTCTCCGCCCCAAGGTGCAGAGACATGGCCTCTTTGGAGCTGCACTCACCTCCCATGTGGTACAGAGATCCACTGTGTCAAAAATGATGTTTCCATGTGTGTCCTTTGGGAAAAAGTCCTCCCCAGGCTGGAACATAGGAAAGAAAAAGAGATTGGATCAAGCTATGTCTGGCCTCAGCCAATATGTTTGGAGCCTTTAGACCTTGAGGCTAATGGGACCATCTGTCCTTATTCTTGAAAGGAATGGTAGTACACTGAGAAAGTACACTTCCTAGAAATGTTTTTAACCCCTAAAGGTTTAATAAATACTGTTTGTGTCAAGGACAACTTGAGATACCCAAGACCCCATCCTAGTGAGAGCCCAGAGTGGTGCCATAGCTGAATGGGCTCCTTTGTCCCAGATCCTTGTGGGATAAGGCTCTTCCATCCCTGCTTTCCACCTGGAGGTGGTCTTTTGAGAGAGGGACTTGTCACCATCTCAAGGGCTGAGTCTCATCCTCATTAAATTTTCTGTGCCTTCACAGGTCTCCACACTGGCACGTTCCCCAGACACCAGTGGGCATGCGGTTGAAATTCAAGAGTACAGGGACTTGAAAATATAGATAGTTGTCCACAAGATCAAGGCAAATACATTGAAAACAGTAAACCCATCAGTCTGGGGCTGGAATAGTGAACTGGGGTAGTGATAGTTGAAGAAAAAAGAATATTAAAGCATTATATATGATTCTTGTCATTTTCACGAACTATATCCTCTTTTTATTTAGCTACTAATGATGTTGATAACCAAAGTAAAATAACTTTCGCTAACCTTCATAGCTATTGGGAAATGAGTAAGATAAAGATCCACATAGCTCAGTTGAAGTTTCCTCAGTGAGCTTTCCAAGCAAGTTTGGACCAATTCTGGACGGAAAAAGGTGCTCCACAACTGCAGTGGTGGAAAGAGAAGCGGAGTGGGATTATTTAAGAATATTTAGGAGAGATTAATACAATGGCAAATAAACAACAACAACCAAAAACCCGTTCGTGGTCGTTGGGAAGTGACAAGTCATCCTGTGAAGCTCAGGATTCTTTATCATCATAGCTTATTTTCACATTGAATTAAGAAAACATGGTAGAAAGTTAAAATATAGTCTTACACAGATGCTCTCAAAACTGAAAATACAAAAAAGAATTATTTGGTTTGTTTGTGCAAAATATAGCCCTGGATTCTCCCTCAAACATCATAAATTATAATATCGGGAGACTGGGCTGGGAAACTGCATTTTATTTTTCATTTTTTAAAGAATTTTTGATGTGGACCATATTTAAAGTCTTTATCAATTTTGTTACAATATTGCTTCTGTTTTATGGTTTGATTTTTTGGCCCCAAGGCATGTGGGATCTTAGCTCTCTGACCAGGGATTGAACCCACAACCCCTGCATTGGAAGGGGAAGTCTTAATCACCTGACCACCAGGGAGGTCCCTGGGAAACTGCATTTTAAACAAGCACATCAAGTGATTGTGATTCAGGAAATTCTATCTTGGCTGCATTCAATTGTTAGGTTTGCCAAAGACAGCTAGGCCCTTTAGGAATTTTGGGGGGGAGGGCATTTTAGTTACTTCATTTTAAGAAGTAATAATCTAAGGAAAATCCATCAAGATTACTAAAGGTAAGGAAACAAACGGATCCTATGTAAAGAAGATTAAAGCTGAGAGTTAAGAGGGTAGTGCTCTAGCAATACCTCATCTAAACACAGTCGTGTGGAGAGATTCACATTCTGGAGCTAGAAGGAAGAAATATCCATTCATAGACCAGTATAGGGTTCACTATCATGGACACCAACTCCCTCCTCTTGGGCTACTTTACCTCAAATTCAAATGCTTTTTTTCTAGCAGTAGTCAGTTCAGTGAACACGATGGGGAAAATTCCTCTTGTGTTCTGTTTCCAATCCAACTTAAATACTAAGTTCTTTTATTTGTTTCAGATGTGATATCAGTGGATCTAAATTATATTAGTAAAAATGGCTTGAAAGTTTTAAAAATGCATTAGAAATACTTTTATAAACATGAATGTTATCCTCATATCGGTTCCGTGGTATTATTTTTCCTACCTCATAGGAAAGAGAGATAAATGTCTATTGACAGTGCAATAGATTGAGATATAAAGACTAAGACTTAAAGAGGTTAAAAGACTTTTTTTGGCTAAGAAATTTCACAAAGTCAAATATATAGAATATTAAAAAACTAAAATTTGATTGTAGTTTCCAAAAGCCTACACTTTCTGACTAAATTGCTTTACCTCACACTATAGCTAAGAAAGATTGTCACTTCATCAAAACTTGAGTATAACAGAGTTGGAAAAGCCAAATCCAGCCCTGAGTTTGAAAACATATGGTAATAATAACAGCTAGTATTTTTGAACATTTAAAATACATTAAATATTTTTAAAGATTTACATGTATTTTTTGAAGTAATACTCATAAAAATCCTGTGAGGCAAATATTGTTATCTTCATTTACAGCTTGGGAAACTAAGGGACAGACTTTAAGTAGTTTGTCCAAGGTAAGTAAGTGGCAGAACCTGGATTCAAATATAGGAAGTCTGACCACAGAACACACATTCCTATCCAGCTGTTCCAAACCAGCCTTCTCATATTTCAAGGTCTGAGAGTGAATGAGAATTAAACCAATGAGAAAAGAAATACGCCAAGAAATGATTCAGCTAAGAGTGAGCTTCCACAGATACATATGCAACTATACACAACACCTTTGTAGTGTAGAATAAGTCACCCCTCTTCACAGTGCCATCTGCAATCTTCATCTGGATGGCTCTCCCAATTTCTTCTTCATTTTGGTACATATAAGCTGAATCAATATGGCGGTAGCCTATGTCGATTGCTCTCTTGATGGCCTTTTCTACCTCACTCTTAGCAACCTAGAAGAGCATGAAAAGATAAAGACCTACTTAATTCAGGAACAGATGACCAATTCCATAAGCAGAGCTAGTCAGCAGAACCCATTGTTTTTCTAAGGGTTAAGAGCTAGTGGTGACAAAGCTTAATGTTGACTTATGATCGGCAGTAAATATTTAACAACTGACTCTGAAGGAGTCCTGATTTGTAGTATTAGCCAGTTTCTATGGTGGAACTATTCCCACCATTGCTAATTTCATGCAACCGATGCTGGGAATACTCTTACAGTTGAATCTTTGAGCTCATGAGCTGGTCCCAGCACATCACATCATGAACTCTCTATTTCTGGACTTACACTATATACATGTATAGATTTACACAATATATAGATTTACCTTTCTAAATTAATTCACTCTGTAAGAGATCATTCAACTGGTTTCAACCCAGAAATCCAGTGCAAAAAAATGATCAATGCGATGAAGATGTAACTTCGGAGAGAATAAATTTGTGATTTACCTTTGTAAACTTGGAGAAACACGTCAAACAACATTTGAGGAAGAACTAAAATGTAAAAAACAAAAACAAAAAAAACCCTCTTTTTTTTCACTTAAAAATATCTTATAATTAATTCCTTCTATGGTTACTAAATTAATCCTTAGCTAATATTCTCCTTCACAATTTTGTTATTCTTCTTAGCTGCCTACTGTTCTGCTGGACCACCAGGCTGGACTTCTGAAGTTACCTATCATTTTCACAGCTCCATTATCCCCTCTACTTCACTCAGTAATTAAAGGGTCTTTTGGGTATATTTTTTTAATTTGCAACTCCTGATGAATTGACCAGTCCCATGGGGATGAACTGACTGTCCACAGATGAAAGAGCCAAGTAAAGTAAAAGCAACAGTTCGTGCTAGTGTCCTTGCTACAGACCTCAACATCACACTCCATGTGGCTCTCCTGCTGGGAATCAAGCATGAAGTTCAGTCTTCCAAACAGAGAGAACTTCCAAGTGTCACATGCCTCTCCCCACAGCACAGTATTCGCAGCCTGACCTGTAAGAGACTATTTTCACCTCAGACCACCAAAACTCCCTCTAAGATGAATCTTGTCTCTCTTTCTCCAGGTCCTTTTGCCCCTGAGATTTCTCTGGATGCTCTACGATTGGAGGTGGATGGGGACAACTTAGACATTAGAAATTACAGAGAAACTTCATCACAAGAAATTTGCAGCAACATCTCTGATACATGGTAATCAAGACAACTGGGTTTCACTGATTCTAATCTACTGTGGAATGGCTACAACTGGACAGCAAATGAGAATAAAGGGAAAAGATGGACCCACCCCTGAATTGCTGAAAGATGAAGAACTTCCATATCTCTTGCTATGGCATCAGAATCCCTTGCCAGCTGGTTAGAAATGTGGATTTTTGAGCCTTGTCCCAGATCGAATGAATTAGAACCTTTGTGGGCAGAACCCCAAAGTCTGCATTTTAAACAAGATCCTCAGGTATTTTCATGCCTATTAAAATTTGAAAAGCACTGACAATGCACAAAATAACCTAACCTGGAGAGAAGCATACTACACATTAAGAAAGTGTGGTCCCTCTGAATTTCCCAAATTCACACAGTGACTGGTTCTGATCAGGACCCAAGTCTGCTACTACTCCATCTCCAATACCATTCTGATTACCTGAGGAGGGGCAGAAGTGCCCAAGCCCAGCATAGGCATGAAGCATCCATCATTCATCTTTAAAGAAAAAAGTCTCATTTGACTCATCTTCTCTCACTCTTCTGGCTAAACAAACACTGATTTTCCTCTTTATTAGAGAAATCTGCAGAGGGAAGAAAATAGTATTCAATACAATTGTTATTTTTTTAACAGCTTTAATGAGATAAAATTCACATATCATAAAATCCCCCCCTTTAAGGAACTCTGCTCAATATTATGTAACAACTTAGATGGGAAAAGAATTTGAAAAAGAATAGATACATGTATATGTATAACTGAAGCGCTTTGCTGGACACCTAAAACTAACACAACATTGTTAATCAACTATACTCCAATGTAAAATAAAAAGCTTAAAAAAATCACCCCCTTTTAAGTATACAATTCAGTGGTTTTTAGTATATTAATAGAGTTGTTACCACTACACAACTTTAGAACATTTTCATTATCCCCAAAGAAACCCACAATCATTAGAAACAAGTCCCCACACCTCCTTCCCTTCAACTCCTGGCAATTGCTTTCTGTCTATATAGATTTGCCTATTCTAGACATCTGATATTAATGCTCTCATACAATATGTGGCATTTTCTGACTGCCTTCTTTCACTTAGCATAATGTTTTCAAGGCTTGTCCATGTTGAAACATGTATCAGTACTTCAGTCCATTTTATGGCTAAATAACATCCCACTGTATGGCTATGCCACATTTTATTTATATATTCATCAGTTGATAAACATTTTACTTTTTCTACCTTTTGGCTATTATGAGTAATTCTTTTATAAATATTCATATACAAGTTTTTGTGTAGACTTGCACTTTCAATTCTGTTGGGTATATATCTAAGAGTGGAATTGCTGGGTCATACAGCAAATCCATATTTAACATTCCGAGGAACTGCCAAATGTCTTCCAAATTGGCTGCACCATTTACATTCCTAACAGCAATTTATGAAGGTTCCAACTTCTCCACAACCTCCCAACACTGGTTATTATCTTTTTTTTTTATTATAGCCATCTTATGCAGTGTGAACAGTTCTACAATGAACATAGGAGAACTAATACCTCTACAAGATCCTGATTTCAATTCTATTGGAATAGTACACAGAAGTGAGATTGTTGAATCATATGGTAGATCTGTTTTCAGTTTTTTGAGGAACAGTTATTCAAAGTAGTTGCATTATTTTGCATTCCCACTAACAGTGTACAAGCTTTCCAATTTCTCCACATCCTCTCCAACACTTATTATCTGTCAGGTTGTTTTTTTGGGTTTTTTTTATAATAGCCATTCTGACAGGTATGAAGTCATGTCTCATAGTTTCAGTTTGCATTTTCCTGATGACTAGTGATGCTGACCATTTTTTTATATACCTATTGGCCGTTTGTATGTCTTCTTTGGAGAAATGTCTATTGAAGTCCTTTGCCCAATTTTTAAATTGGATTGTTTTGGTATTTTTTACTATTGAGTTGTAGGAGTTCCTTATGTATTTTGGAGATTAATTTTTTAATCAAATATATGATTTGCAAATACTTTCTCCCATTCTGAATGATGCCTTTTCACTCTTGATAGTTTTCTTTACTGTGCAGAAGATTTTTAGTTTGATGTCATTTTACTTGTTTATTTTGGGTTTTGTTGCCTGTACTTTTTGTGTCTTGTACAAGAAATGATTTCTAAGACCAATGTCAATAAAGTTTTTCCTATGTTTTCTTTAGGTGTTTTAAAGTTTCAGGTCTTATATTTAAGTCT
Organism: Mesoplodon mirus; assembly: GCF_964341445.2. Classification (NCBI taxonomy): domain Eukaryota; kingdom Metazoa; phylum Chordata; class Mammalia; order Artiodactyla; family Ziphiidae; genus Mesoplodon; species Mesoplodon mirus. The sequence continues at coordinate 26,082,937 of NC_138979.1, read as the reverse complement.
TTAATCCAGTCTGATTTTATTTTTGTGTGTGATGTAAGACAAGGGTCTAATTTTATTCTTTTGGATGTGGATATCCAGTTTTCCAAGCACCATTTGTTGAAGAGATTGTCTCTTCCACATTGTGTATTCTTGGCACCTTTGCCAAAGATCTTTGGATCGTATATGTGCATATTTATTTCTGGTCCCTCTGTTCCATTTCACAGTCTATACTATTTTGATTACTATACCTTTGTAATATATTTGAAATCAGGAAGTGTGATGTCTCTAGCTTTGTTGTTTTTCAAGATTGATTTGGCTAGTTGGGGTCTTGAGGCATCATATGAATTTTTGAATTGTTTATTCCTATTTGTGTAAAAAATGTCCTTTTTTTTGATATTTTGAAAGGGATCGCATTGAATCTATAGATTGGTTTGGGTAGTATAAACATTTTAACAATACCAATTCTTCCAATCCATGAACATGGGATATCTCTCCATTTATTTGTGTCTTCAATTTCTTTCATCATTTTGTAATTTTCAGTATACAAAATTTTCACCTCCTTAGTTAAGCTTATTTTTAAGTATTATTTTATTCTTTTTGGTGCTATTTTAAATGGGATTGTTTTTCTACTTCTTTTTCAGAAATTATCACCGAACTAGGAATTTTGTCCCAGTTGGCTCAGTTCTACAAGCACAAAGCTATTCTTTCAGTCTGCCTTGGGCATGGGTGCCATTCATAAGCCATGCCATCTTAGGCTTTATCTTGAAACTTCCTATAGGCCCAGGGAATATCTGTTCTTTATCTTTGTGGTACTGCAAGTCAGCATGGAATGAAATAGTTACTTTGCTGTGCAGGTTATGAAAGAACTTTGACATCTCTAAATGCTGTGCAGGCAGGAAATGTCTGGACAAAGAGAGCTGCCACAAAAGAGCAGAGATAAGCAAGTCAATTCACAGAAATGGAAAGTTCCTTGAGGTCTGATTCCACTTTCCTTAGGAGGGAAATGCCCCTTTGAAAATGAGTTTCTCCAAAACTACTCCACACAGTCTCATGTGAATAAGCCTGGAAACCTGCTAACCTACTTTGCTAAGATGTAGATGATGACCAAAGAATGGCCTATTTCCCATTCCAGTTCACCTCCATAGACCTGAGAACTATTAGAAACACTGACAATTTGACTACAGGTGTATCAAATCCTTTAACGGTGTTGTCATGAGATAATCACAAAATCTGACTCTTAGACTCTCAAAAAAGTTTTTTTTTTAATTAAAGGTAATAAACTGTTAGAAAGAATAAAAATTGGACAATACATTGTTTATTTTTAATAAGAGACTATTTTTAGAGTAGTTTTAGAGTGACAGGGAAATTGTATACAAAGTACCGCAAGTTCTCATACCCCCTCCCCCGCCCCCAACTTTGCCCTCTTATTAGCATTTTGCATTACTGTGGGACATTTGTTACAATGGATGAGCCAATATTGATACATTACTATTAACTAGGGCGCATAGATTACATTATGGTTCACACTTTTTGTTGTACAACAGCTCTATGCATGCTGAAAAATGTGTATTGACATGTATCCACCATTACTGTATACATAATACAGAATAGTTTCACCACCCTAAAAACCCTACATGCTCCACTATCCATCCTTCCCTTTCTCTCTTCCTCCAAACCCCTGGCAACATTGATCTTTTTACTGTCTCTATATTTTGCATTTTCCAGAATGTCACGGTTGGAAGCATAGAGTATGTAGCCTTTTAAGGCACTCTTTTTTCACATAGCAATATGCATTTAAGTTTCCTCCGTGTCTTTTTATGTCTTGATAGTTTATTTCTTATCACTGAATAATATTCTACTGATGGATAAAATTATGTATCCATACCCAAAGAACCTCTATATATAACTTGGCAATTATTAAAAGCTAGTATAATCATCCATGTGCAAGGTTTTTTGTGGATATAAGCTTTCAACTTATTTAGGTAAATACCCAAAAAATACAGTGGCTGGATCACATAGTAAGAGTATGTTTAGTATTGTAAGAAACCCCAAACTTTCCTCCAAAGTAGTGGGACCATTTTGCATTCCTAGCAGCAATGAATGAAAGGTCCTGTTGCTCCACATCCTTGTCAGCATTTGGTGCTGTCACTGTTTTGAATTTGGTCATTGTAATAGGTGTGTAGGAGAATCTTTTTTTTTTTTAGTTTCCTATTCCAAATGACAAATGACGTTGGGCAAATTTTCATGTGCATATTTGCCATCTGAATATCTTCTTTTGTAAAGAGTCTCTGAATATTTCTGTATTTCCAGAGGAGAAAAGTGAGACTCAAAGTTTAAGGACGAGTCTTTTGTCATACAACTACATACTCTAAAGACAAGATGGACAGCAAACTTTCTGACTTCCAGTCTAGAGACTTGTCCACTAGCCTCTCTTATGTCCAAGCACTTAAATTATGTTTCAATCAAAATACAGTAATGAGGACCAAGAACTGAGACCTTGCCCTATAAGATTGTGGCTTATTCCTACAAATGATATTATATTTTCTATTCAAGATAAGTTTCCAAGCAGTAACAACAGTACAAGGCAAAACACAGGTGGAGTATTTCTCACCTGGCACTCAGCAGGCTACCCCATAGATGCCCAGCAATTCTCTCCTATCATTTTCCTAGCACCTCATCTTCAGGACCTTTTACATCAACTGTTTCTCTGGGTTATGTCTTCCTGGAAGGAGGAAAGGAATCTTGAGCTGATGAAATATACAGAGAAACCACTCCCATTATAATCAATCTCTAAGCAAAGCAACTGACAGTGTCCTTGACAGCTGAGTCTCACCTCTTCTGCCAAGCTGGGAAAGAGATGCAAACAGGAGGGAAGCCCAGAATAATCGGTAGGTGACTGTATGTTCAGGCCCTGATGTGGAGTGAAGGCTGAATACTTTCTCCCCTTTCATAGGGGATGGTTCTAGCCTGGTTAGTAGAACAAATTGGGCCTCCCAGAGTCACACAGGAACTCAATGACTTGACAACCCACATTGGTTTCCACTAAGTCTATTTTCTTTTGTATCCTCAACCCCAAACTACTATTGTTACCTCCTCAGGTGCATAGGTGTGATATTCCATACAGGAATGACATGACCATCATTAAGTTCCAAACACTGGCATTTGGATCCATTACCTGTTGCTCCTGTGACTAAGCAGACACTGATTTTTTCTTCTGCCCTCACAGGTTATGAATAACAGGAAGGTAACACCCCAACTGTACTGACCAGCTATTAGGAAATATGTTGGAGGAGAAGAAAAGTTAAAGCAGTACCCATGGAGTAAGAAGAGAATTGAAGCCAGTTAACTTGGTTGTACTTCTATCAGAGTGGTCTTAAGTAAAGTGTTATAAAATAATAAAGACATCATTAATTTTTTGCAAAATTTTAACTCATATTTTTAAGGAGTAAATTTTAAATTCCAGATACACTTACATTATTGTAAATTATTCTAAGAGAATGTTGAACAATTATTAAACATATGCTGGACTAGAAACCTCCACATACCAATATCTTTCTTGCTTTTCCAATGATGAAGCCCCTTCTTGACCAAACATCATTTGAAACACTTAGCTACCTTACACTACACTACACCACACACACACACACATACACACACAATTTAAAGGAATGATTAATGAGCGTTTTTCAAAATGTTAACCTTTAGTAAAGAAATAAAACTTCAAAATGAAAGAAAATTTGCTGTTTTACCTTTTCAATCAGAAAAAAATTATTTCATGTCTTCTTCTTTGATTTATAATAAGAATATCCAGTCCTGACAAGGGTGCAATCCTGAAAAGGGTAACAAAAAAAGACATGCTGGCAAGGTGCTTAGTGGAGGTTAATTATTGATAGTTTTTGCAGTATGCAAACAGACTGTTGGAGGGGTTATATCTTTCACCCAGTGTATAACTTTTAAAGAACTATTACAGTGTAACTCCTCCCAAATGATAAATATTTTATATAACTTATTATCTTGCTCAACATTATCCATAAAGGAAAAACCTCTAAACAAGTTAAATTATAATAAATTTGGGAGGAGTTAGGGAAATCATGAAACATTGATACAATGGAATGTTAAGAAGCCAAATAAAATTTAACATGTACAGTGATATCAGCAAAATGCTAAGCTGTGATTTTGGAAATTGTGTGTCCATTTTCATTTGTCTCAAGGGCTTTTTTTATTTCCTCTTTGATTTCTTCAATGACCATTGGTTTTTCAGTAGCATATTGCTTAGTCTCCACTTACTGTTTGTTTAATTTTACTTTCTATAATTGATTTCTAATTTCATGTTGCAATCAGAAAAGCCTCTTGATACAATTTCCATCATCTTACATTTACTGAGACTTCTTTTGTGGCCTAGAATGTGATCTATCTTGGAGAATGTTCCATGTGCACTTGCAAAGAATCTGTTTCCTGCTGTTTTTGGATGGAATGTCCTCTAAATATCTGTTAAGTCCAACTGGTCTAATGTATCATTTAAGTCCAGTTTTTCCTTATTGATATTCTGTCTGGATAATCTAACCTTCGATGTAAGTGGAGTGTTAAAGTCCCCTACTATTATTGTATTCCTGTCAACTTCTCTATTTAGGTCTGTGAATATTTGCTTCATATATGTAGGTACTTCAAAATTAAATGCATATTTGTTCACAAATGTTATAGACTCTTCTTCGATTGATGCCTTTATCATTATATAATGCCCTTATTTATTCTTTATTATGGACTTTGTTTTAAAGTCTACTTTGTCTGATATGGGTATTGCTAGAACAGGTTTTTGTTTTGTTTTTCCTCCATTTGCATGGAGGATATTTTCCATCCCCTGACTTTCATTCTGTGCATGTCTTTAGCTCTGGAGTGTGGCTCTTGAAGGCAGCATGTATACTGTTCTTATTTCTTTATCCAATCAGCCACTCTATGTCTTTTGATTGGAGGATTGATTCCTTTGACATTTAAAGTGACTGATAATACTGTACTTATTGCCATTTTGTTACTTGTTTTCTGGTTGTTTTTGTAGTTTTTCTTGTCTTTTTATTCTTCTTTTAGCCTGTTATCTTTTGATTTGGTAACTTTGTGTTATATTTGGGTTACTTTCTCTTTAATTTTTGTGTATCTACTATAGGGTTTTTTTTTGTTTGTTTTTTGTTTTTTGTTTTTGCAGTATGCAGGCCTCTCACTGTTGTGGCCTCTCCCGTTGCGTAGCACAGGCTCCGGATGCGCAGGCTCAGTGGCCATGGCTCACGGGCCCAGCCACTCCGCGGCATGTGGGATCTTCCTGGATTGCGGCACGATCCTGTGTCCCCTGCATCAGCAGGCGGACTCTCAACCACTGTGCCACCAGAGAAGCCCTCTACTGTAGGTTTTTGATGTATGCTTACCATGAAGTTTATATATGTCAACCTATACCTATATCTACTTGCTTTATACTGATATCATTTAAGCTCAACACATTCTAAAAGATCTACATTTTACCCCCTTCGTCCTGACATTTTGTGTTTTTGATGTCATATTTTACATCTTCATGTCTATCCCTTAACTATTTAATTTAGTCTTTTACATTTGTACTAGTTTATTTAAGTGGTTGATACACCACCTTTACTATGCATTTGGCTTTACTAGTGGGATTTTTCCTTTTTTATATTTTCTTATTTCTTGTTATAGCTTTTTCTTTTTCACTTAAGGGAGACACTAATATTTCTTGTAGGGTCAGTTTAGTGGTGATAAACTCAGTTGTTGCTTGTCTGGGAAACTCTTTAGCTCTCCTTCAATTCTGAATGATAATCTTGCTGAGTAGACTGTCCTTGATCATAGGGTTTTTTTCCTTTCAGCACTTTAAATATATCATGCCACTCCCTTCTGGCCTGTAATATTTCTACTGAGACATCAGCTGATAGCCTGATGTGGTTTTCCTGGTATGTGACTCATTGTTTTTCTCTTGCTGCCTTTAGAATTCTCTATTTTTAACTTTTGCCATTTTAATTATGATATGTCTGGGTGTGGATCTCTTTGGTTTCATCTTGTTTGGGACTCTCTGTGATTCCTGCACCTGGATATCTTTTCCCTTCTCAGATTTGGGAACTTGCTGCCATAATTTCATCCAATATATTTTCTGCCTCTTTCTCTCTTTTCTTCTCTTTCTAGGACCCCTATAATGCAAGTGTTAGTGCACTTGATGTTATCCTAGAAGTCCCTTAAACTGTTCTTATGAAAAATAATTTATTCTTTATTGCTGTTCTGATTGAGTGATTTCCACTATTCTGTCTTCCAGGTTGTGAAAACATTCTTCTGTGTCACCTAACCTGTTGTTAATTCCTTCTGGTGTATTTTGTATTTCAGTTACTGTATCCCTCAGTTCTGATTGGATCTTTTTCATATTTTCTAGTTCTTTGAGGTTCTCATTGTGTTCCTCTACTATCTTCCCACATTCAGTGAGCATTCTTAATACTATTGCTTCGAGTTCTTTTATCAGGTAAATTATTTATCTCTCTTTCGATAGGGTTTTTTTCCCTGAGGTTTTATCTTGTTATTTCATTTGGAACGTGTGTGTTTTTCTTCTAATTTGTTTGGTCTTTTCTGTTTGTCTCTATGAGATTAGGCAAACATTTACCTATTCCAGAGTCTAAATGTGTGTCCTTGTGTGGGAGCATCTCTATGTGGTCTGCCTGTGACCAGTGGCATTGGTGGGAGAGCTGGATCTAAAGTGAGCACAGGCCATGTCTTCTCCCTAGGTGAGCTGGCAGCTGCTGTTTTGGTGGGAGATAGGGCTGGAGTCAGAGGGACTAGAGCCAGAGTTAGGTGTGAGCTGAGGCTTCTTCTAGGCTCAATGGCAATTGGTGACCTTTTGGGGGTCGGGCTAGGGCCCAAGGGGCTGGAGACACACTTCTGAGTTGCCATCACTTTCTCCCTGTGCATGTGATGGCTGTCTCTGCCTTAGCAGGGACCAGTGCCAGAGCAGGAGGGGATGGAGCAGGAGGCTTTTGGCATGCACTGAGGTAGTCCTGGCAGACCGGCCAGAGCATCAAGCAGAATCCAATCTGCTGTCTGTGTTGAGACTGAAAGCAATCAAATCAAATGTGTACACGCTCTTGAAGAATGGAGTCTTGGTTTCTTACAGCCCTCTGGTAAGCCCCACTGGTTTTCAAACTAGCCAAGGGGGCTCATCTTCCCAGTGCCAGTCCTCAGACCTGGGGTGCCTAATATGGGTCTTGTACCCCTCGCTCTTTAAGGAGGATCCCTGATCCTGTTTATACTACTCTGGGTCACCTGCTAGGGGTGTGGGTCCTGAATGGATTGCTTCTCCTGCCCACCTACTAGGCTCTGTGAGGTTCTTTCTTGATAGCTTGGGTTGTAGAGAGCCATTCTGCTACTCTTCAAGTTGTTTGCAGTGAGAGTTACTCTATATGTAGTGGTAGTTTTGATGTCTTCATGGAGGAAGGTGAGTTCAAGGTCCTCCGACTCTGCCTTTTGATCCCCCTCCCGAGTATCCTTACTTTGAAATCTTTATTATTTCACACACACCAAAATATGCAAGAAGTCTTAAACTAGAGACACAGATTTTAATTAGCTCCAATGATTATAGCAATTCTCTCCACACCCCTAGAATCAATAAATTCTGATACAACCATGGCGGATCACTCATAATCAATATTCTTCAGAATATGGATAGTCAGGGTGATCAGCAATGCTGAAAGAGAAGGAGGGAGATTAATTTTATTAACTCGTTCTCACACTTGTCAAGGAGAATGTTCCTCTGTGGATGCAGTTAGGATGTTCTAAAGCTCTAAATTTACAACCAACTCATTTACAGCATATATACATGCAGGCTCCCGGTCCATATGTCAACTGCATCTTCATATCCAGTTCCCACATTCACATGCAACATAAAAGCCACAGTGATATCTACCTTGGTTGGAATTACAATTTCTAAGAAGGTCTAAGAACTATAGATGAAATGCTAAGGTCACTTCAGCCCCAGGTAGAACATTTGGCCCTGGATGATGACAATAATCACAGTAAGAATTTTGCTGATCTTTTTCACACATCCATCCAACACATAAACATGGAGCACCCCCCAAAATAGAGGGTGCTCTGTTAAGAAACTTCTAACCTTTTGAGATATCATGTACACATAAGTAACTATACCAATAAACAGGGATTACTATTTTCTTAATTTATAGTGTATTAAAACACTGGTTATCAAGGAATTAGTATTACTGCTGTTTTCCTTTTTTTCCATGTTTTTACTTCTCTTTCTAAGTTTGTCTTTTTCAATTCAATTCATTGAACAGTGCATTCTGAGCAATTCCATGTGCCAGGAGCCATGCTGTTGACCTAAGTCCACAAATCTGAGTAAGTCTAGGCATTCACAGCCTAATAAGGAGAACACAGGATACTTCAAAGATTTGAGTACAGAAAAGTAACTTTCCACCTTTTTTTCATTTATAATATCCTTTCTCAGAATCATGATATAGCTTTACAAACAAGAGAAAGAGTTTTGACATCTTTCATTTGAAACTAGATCTTTATCAATAATTTGTATTCCCTTCTCTCTAAATTCCCTTCCAAATTTCTCTGTTTGATTAGTCTTCTTTCTCTTCAGTCCTGATATCCTCCTGCAGTAACTGAACATGGAATACTATGTTTGTGAATTAAGTCAAAGTCGAAGAGGTAGGGGCTCCCCAGGGGGTGGACTCCTGATGCACAAAGGCAACACTGAGGTAAGTCTTAAATCAAGACACCAGAGAGACCCACACGATCTTATCTGGATGTATCCTGCTAAGCACACAGCAGTCACTCACTGGAGGGCCAGTTAAATTCATGATCTAATTGTAATTCAGTTTGGTGAGATTACAAGGATGAGGAAATGGAGTTATAACAGGGAAAAAGGTCCAGTGAAGAGATAAATTTGGAAGAAATTGATGATGTCTTGGGAAAGAAATGCACATTAGGGAGAAAAGCCACCAGACATTTAGGGGAGGGGATGGAAGCATGCCCCACTGTGCCTTCACAACACGGACGCACATTGGCCTTTATGGGCTCCTCCTCCATTAAAATATTAACATGATATTTTACAATTGTGTTAGGATAAAAATGAATGTATCCAGGCTGGATTCACTGTTACATAGTCATTACTAATACAAATCATTTCCCCCTGATTTAAAAAAAAATAAAGGTGAAACATTTTCCTAGGTCCCTAAAAGAATAGTGGGCTGTAGGCACTGTGCCTTCTGTATCTACTGGATACGTCAGCTCTGAGAGGAAGTACACCAGGCACAGAGATGAGGGGCATAAAGTAGTGAATTCACCACAATGTGAACTTTGGTTATTTTACTTATGAGTTGTCCTGGGCCCTGCTCACATTTCTGTTAGGTCAGAGACTGAGCCCTGGAAGAAACCTCTGGTCTGAGGTCTACAGGAAGCCCTGGTTTACTCCTACACTGGAAACCAGGCCTGCCTTCCTGGTTAGGGAAGCTCAGTTTCTCTGCTGACCTACATGCTACAGAAAACAATGTGTCTGGACCTCCCTCCCACCCTCCCCATCCCACCCATCTAGGTCATCACAGAACACTGAAGTGAGCTCCCTGTGCTATACAGCGTGTTCCCACTAGCTGTCTATTTTACACATGGTAGTGTATATATGTCAATCAAAATCTCCCAATTCACCCCACCCCTCCACCCCCCACCCCCGTGTCCACAAGTCTGTTCTCTACATCTGCGTCTCTATTCCTACCCTGCAAATAGGTTCATCTGTAAGGGGATATATGTATACATATAGCTGATTCACTTCTTTGTACAGCAGAAACTAATGCAATGTTGTGAAGCAACATTAAAAAAAAAGAAAACAATGTGTGTGAAATATATACAAGTCACTTACAAGAGTAAATCATAATACCGTACATTACTGTTGAGGCCATCAATTGCTTTCATGTCTTCTGGAGTTAATTCAAAATCGAGAACCTGGAAGGAAGGGAAGAATCACATTAACCTCTCCCCCAAGGAGTTGGCCTCCCCCTGGGAACTGGAGGACTTTCCAACTGGATGGAGGCAAGAAGAGAGTACAGGGAAGACTTGCCTGTCCTCAGCTTTCAAGTGAACCAGCCTGGGAACACTTCTGCGGGATCCTCCACCTCTCTTTCCCACTCCCTCTCCTTTTCTGATCCATTTCACACACACACACACACACAGCTTGCAAGGCAACAATCCCAAATCTTTCTAAGTGAATTACTTGTGACAGAAAACAAACAAACAAAAATCTTTTTCCAAACAAAGGGGCAGTTGGACAACCTGGACAGAATACTCGTACTTGACCAAACATTACACTGATTTTTCCTTCCCAGCACCCCTAAGTATGACACAGCTTTGAGCTTAAGCAAATATTGGAAGGAGAACCCCCTGCAGTGAAAACCTATCCGAGAAGCCCATATCAAACTTATTCATTCTCTATGAATAAATTGAACAAAAAAGATTATGTAAATGCCTTTGTAGAGAAAGTTATGAAATGTATTTAAAATATTAAAGAACACCTAAATAATTAGAAATTCATATCATACTCATGGAATGGAAATCTCAATCTTGAAAAGAAATCAGTTTTCTCTAAAGTGATCTAGTGTTTCAATGCAACATGAACCAAAGATATAAAGATTTTTTCTTTTGTAGAAGTTGGTAAAGTGATACTAAATTTTATATAAAAGAACAGCTAGTCAAGAGCAGCCAAGACATCCTTAAAGAAGAAAAATGTACCATTCTTTAAAGCAAGACTTATTTTCCACTACAATAAGACAGTGCAGCAAAGTAAATAGCTAACTAGAAGAAAGAGGCCAGAAATGTACTTATGGACACTTGATACATGACAGAGTTGACAATGAAAATCTGTGGGAAAATATGGACATTTAGGTTTCTATTTAAGTGTATATATATATATATATATATATATATATATATATATCCATTTTCATGTCATATTAGAAAATCAGTTCCAGGTGTATTACAGGGCTAAATTTGAATGGAAGACAAAAACAAATTTTCAGGGTAATATTTCCTTGCCCTTTGAATTGGCCTGACCTCTAACTTGCACTGGACAATGAAATTTGCCAGAAGAAGTGGTAGTCAGTTCTGAGCCTAGACATGACAAGGATTTTTTTTCCCACTCATTGCTTTGGTATTATACCACTGTGCTGAGATGAAGACCAGGTTAGTGGCCACAGTCTAGCCGACTCTACATGAAAAACCGTATGGAGAAGAGGGCTGGCTCCTCTGACAACAGCCAAATCCACCTGCTAAAGCGGCACTGCCTAGCTGCTCTGCATTTGACTGCAAAGACGTGAGACGGCCCAGCCAAGGAGAGAATAGCTTAGATGAGTGCAGGCTAATTGTCATACCACAGAATCATGAGATGCATAAATGATTTCTGCATTAAACCCCTTAATGGGGGCGAGTTTGCTGTACAGTTATGGATAACAGTATAATAATCGTCTCATACATATAAATCAAGAGACAACCTAATAAAAATGGACAAAGTCTTGCACAGGAACTTCACAAAGGCAGAAACTCAGGGAGATTAGAAGTATGAAAATGAAACTACGTTACTATTCAGAGGAATGCAAAATAAAACCATGATGACATTGAGGTTGAAGATCACTGCTGTAATCTGTGTGCTCCCCAAATTCGTATGTTGGAAAACTCACTTCTACTGTAATGATATTAGAAAGTGGGACCTTGGAGTGGTGGTTAGGTCATGATGGTGAAGGCTTCATGAATGAGATTTAAATAATATCATATATCATATAAGAGACTCTGAGAGCTCCGTTGTCCCCCACTACATTAAGACACAAGGAGAAGCCTGTGACCTGGAAGAGGGCCCTCACGTGACCACACAGGCATCCTGATCTCAGACCTCCAGCTTTCAGAACAGTGAGAAACAAATTTCAGTTGTTTCTAAAACACCCAATATCTGTGGTATTTTGTTATAGCAGCCCAACTGTCAAAGAAAATCACAATTCAATTTCGTCAACTGAGAATAAAGAAAATAAGATATCACTGGCAGGGTGACAGAATAAATTGCAGATGTAATGCTGGAACTAAAATCTCCATTTTCTGTCCAATCTTAATCCTATCCAGCCATGACACCTCTCCTGTTGCCACAGTAGGAGGAGAAAACCATTAGGAATATACATAAGTCATACATGCATGATAAATAACAGGTAAATTATCTTGGCCCAAAGATAGTCTTGAGAGCTGGACAAAGAATGACCCTTGTGAAGGATATTATTTAGACCCCCTGTGCCCACAGCCCCACTCATCACCTGTATGTTCTCTTTGATCCGCTTCTTATTGTAACTCTTGGCCAGGACCACAACCCCACGTTGCATCTGGTAGCGAAGGGCAATCAGTGCTGGGGTTTGCTTGTGCTTTTTTGCAATGGCACAAAGAACTGGGTCCTCCAAGAGAACTGGGTAGCTCGGGTTCACCCTGGAAGGAAATTCAGAAATGCTGAAGATCTGAGACTGAGTATTCAGTTTGTTAAGAGGCTTCCCAAACAGACCAAGTAGGTCCACTCTAGACCACTGCTTCTCAAAATGTGGTCCATGGACCAACAGCATCAGTATCACCTGGGACCTTGTTAGAAATGCAAATTCCATGGCTTAACTGCAGACAAACTGAATCAGAAACTCAATTGTGGCACCTGGCAATCTGTGTTTACAAAGCTCTCCAGGTCATTTGGATGCATGATTGAGTTGAGATCAATGCTTCCACAATCATGGATTTTTTCTGTTTTACATCTCAGTGGCTGTTTTTATTCTCCAATCACAGCCCCAAAGTAAGTACAAGAGCATGAAAGGAGAAAGAGAAGGAAAAGACTGGGATATTTTTTAGTTTAATTTTCTCAGGTATTGATAAAAATTGAGTAGTCTCAAAATGAGAACTATTCATTTCATCATTACTTACAGTGTGCAATACTTCTACAGATGTTTACAAAAATGGTTCAAATTGTAATTTTTTGGATCATGATAGACCTGGGAGTTATATGTTATTATCCTGATTTTATACATAAGGTAAGTGAAGCCTGGAGAGTCTATTACTAGTAATGTGTTCCTTAGGTAATAAATAAGTAAATCATGACTTAAGCTTATGTCTTAGGCCTTAACTGGGGGATTATATATAGATTTTAATACAGACACGTGTTATTGATCAATCTACAACAAGATACATATAATTTAAGAAAATTGGCTGGGTGATGGGTAGACAAAAGAGAAGGATTCCTTCCATTCCTCCCTTCTCTCCCTCAAGCAAGTTGAGAGTTATCTCCAGAGCACTGAGTACGGTATGACTAAAAATATTTCATCAAAAATGGAATTTTAGGCAAACTCTCCATTGTCTTCATTAGGGTTCATTACCAATCTTTTAATCGTTGGGATCCCAGAGCACCATAGGCAACAAGAACAATATCGTTTGACTTGCAGAAGTCCAACAGTTTGCTCTGATTGAGATAAGGATGACATTCCACCTGTAGAAGACCAACAAAGAAGAGTTTCAGATTATATGAAATGGTAATGTAAATATAACAGAGAAATGTTAGAAGTTAAAAAAATCTAGGGCTTCCCTGGTGGTGCAGTGGTTGAGAGTCCGCCTGCTGATGCAAGGGACACGGGTTCGTGTCCCGGTCCGGGTTGATCCCACATGCCACGGAGCAGCTGGGCCCGTGAGCCATGGCCACTGGACCTGCACGTCCAGAGCCTGTGCTCCGCAACGGGAGAGGCCACAACAGTGAGAGGCCCGCGTACCACACACAAAAAAAAACTAAAGAAAAAGACTGTGTAACATTAAATTTAAACTGGAAGCATCAACATCAAGTAATGATTTTTTTTAAATACATTTTATATCTCTGTCCCTAAAAAGTTAAAAAATAATGACATTCCTGAGAACAAGCAACTCTAGGGACCAGATCTCAATTACTAAATACACTACCAGGAGACACGCCTAATTCCAGATCTGAGACAGAAAAACAACTGTTTGAGTCTTGGACATCAAATTTTGCAAAGAATTTGCTCCAAGACTCATGAAGAAATGTCTGAAGCACTAAAAGAACCAATTTGATGGGGATCCCACTGGTGACATTTGGTTAGATTTGAGCCTCAAAAGGAATAATGAATAAAAGCAAATGTAACACTGGGAGTAAATAAAAATCCCTGAGTCCCAAGTGATGAGAGAGAGAGAAAGAACAAAAATACTTGCCTCCACTGATGGTGATTATTACAATAAATCCTTTCTCAGAAACTGAGAACTAAGGGGAAGGAGTAAAGTTTGTATCCTGTCTTATAGGAATAAGGTATTTTATGCTGACTTAATGACAGAATTTTATTTTTGCAATAAAATGTCAGGTAAGAAGATCAAAAAGAGTATTTAAGTTGAAAATATTGAAAAACATCCCAATGAAATAACTAATTCAGGTGAAAGTCGTTGATGGATTCTCAACCATTATGTGAAAATTTGGGGAGAATCTAACTTCCCCAGATGACTAGGTAATTTCAATAGGGAAAATACACATTTCCAAACAAAAAATCTAGCTACCACTAGCTTTACCAGGAGAATAAAAGTGCCATCATTCACAGTGGGACAACCTGTCATCACGTGCTTCCTACTGGGATGCATTTGAAGGTCACAGCATGCAAAGGACGTGTTCTTGTCAAAATGTTTAACCTTAAGGTAGTAAGGAGTTCAGATCTATCTACTCATTTACAGGAACTGAGAATAGAGAAACAAATTAACTAACATCACAAGATGATAGTCTGATAAATCTATTATATTTGTCAAAAACCTGTCTGGATATCATGGTTACAAAAATGATTGAGTGACCACCATGCTAGGTTAAAAGAGCTTGAAAAACATGTCTCAAAGTGACATGTGAATCACAATGAGATTCAAGTCAACAAAATATTACATACATAAATATATATACATATATATATATTATATATATATATATATACATCTGGCAATGTGGCAAAATGTGAAAAATTTTGCCTACAAGAGGGAAAATGGATGTTCTCTATCATACCCTTAA
Organism: Mesoplodon mirus; assembly: GCF_964341445.2. Classification (NCBI taxonomy): domain Eukaryota; kingdom Metazoa; phylum Chordata; class Mammalia; order Artiodactyla; family Ziphiidae; genus Mesoplodon; species Mesoplodon mirus. Next base: position 26,067,861 of record NC_138979.1, on the reverse strand, counting down.
CTTTGTTAATATCTGAAAATTTTCACAATGAAAACTTGGAGGCAAAATTAATGCTAAAATCACATTAATTTTTAAACTTTTATAAATGAAAATGTTGATGCTGTATATAGATATATATAAATCTTGAATTTTACAAGCTACTTTTTCTGTAGAAGACTCTTACTCCTTGACTTCAGGTTGTACTTGTGGACATTACATTATATGAAATACAACAGTCACAGAAAAACAAATATTAATATCTAAAATGGTCAGACGGGAGCAAGGAGAAATCGGAAGTTTCTAAACATGGGTGTGAAGTCTGTTACTCAAGATGAATAAATTCTAGAGATATGCTGTATGGCGTTGTCCCTGCAGTTAACAATATTGTATTACATTGTATTGTATACTTAAAATTTAAGAGGACAAATCTCTTATTAAGTTTTCTCACCACAAAAAAAGTAAAAATACAACAAAAAATATACGAGCACAGGATCAAACAGAGAAAAAATGTGTTTAAACATTTAATTTTAAGGTAGAAATCAATGGGAGAACCATACCAAGACCAAGTAAATCACAAGGTCTGCTCTAATTCCTGAGTGACTATTTCATCTACTGTTAGTATCACCATAAGACATTAACTTCACCCTCTAACCTGGATGAATTTCATAGTCTCCAGCAAATTTTTCTGTACTATGCTTCCTGTTGAAGATCTCTAAAAGCAGAGACACTAAGACTAAGGACTCAGGCATCTGAGCCCCACACAAACTCTTAAAACCTCAATGAGATCTCATTTTCACTCTTTATTTGCTTCTCATTCTATGTTTTCATGGCCTTCCTACCTGTACACAGTTCCCTCCAAGGCACTTTCACCATCCAATTTCTGGTCATCCTTTACAGCTCAGGGAAATGCCACCTTCCTCTAAGTTCTGGGTAACTATTCTAACTCTCCTTTATCTCCTTTACCTTCCCTAAATTCCTACCCACAATTTAGCAGGAAGCCCTCCCCATCTTTTCCACCAAGACTTAATCACACAGAGATACCATTCTGGGTTCTATTCACGCCCTTCCAGACAGAGGCTCTGCTCTCTAGAATCTTCTGTCCCACAAAGGTAGGGTGAATAGGAGCGGAAGACAAATAGACATCTGGCTCTACTGCAGGAAGGAGGTTATGAAGAGCAGAAAGGAGAGGAGATGGAGGCTGCTCACCTGGTTGCAGACTGGCTTGTACTTGAGCCCCGGCTTGTTCAGGATCTTCTCCAGCTGTTTGCGGTTAAAGTTGGACACCCCGATGGACTTGGCCAGTCCTGCCTCCTTACACTTCTCCAGGGCCTGGGGGGGAAGGGGTAGTGAACATGATTTGCAATGGGCTATAGAGCAAGAATAAATGCTGAAAAAATGCTAACAGGGTCAACTGTCAAGAATTAGCATGGATTATCAAGAAGAAAAAAGGGGAAGAAGGTTGTGACACAAGAATAAGAATTATGGGACTTCCTGGTGGCGCAGTGGTTAAGAATCCGCCTGCCAATGCAGGGGACATGGGTTTAAGCCCTGGTCGGGGAAAATCCCACATGCTGCGGAGCAACTAAGCCTGTGCACCACAACTACTGAGCCTGCGCTCTACTGCGAGAGGCACAGAGCCTGCGAGCCACAACTACTGAAGCCCACGTGCCTACAGCCCATGCTCTGCAACAAGAGAAGCCACCACAATGAGAAGCCTGTGCACCGCAGTGAAGACCAAACGCAGCCATAAATAAATAAATAAATTTATAAAAAATAAAATAAAATAAAATAAGAATTACTGTCTCTTCCTTAGAAAAACTCAGAAGAAGATATATCACACTGAAGGAAAGAGATGCTTATCTTCATTGTCCCAAATTCTTCTCCGTTTCTCTCTGTGAACATTTCAGCAATGATTTCGTCCACACCACCCCAGCATAACAGCCCTTTAAAGTTCATGAACTGCTGAATCTGATGGTCCACAGCCCATTCTCACAGGTGGAAGAAATGAAGGGGGTTCCCCCTCTCCTGACTTCCTCCCCTGGGCTCTCTCCTCCACGGACTCACCTCCCACGTGCGACAGAGATCCACTGTGTCAAATATCATTTTTCCATTTTCATCTTTGGGAAAAAGTTCCTCCCCTGGCTGGAATAAAATAGAAGCAGTCATTTTAAAGATGTCATTAAATAATTTCCCCACACTTAACCAGGCTGCCAGGCACATCTAGGACCAGGACACTAAACATCCATGAGGTAGGTGTAGTAACATTCTAGATCTCTTACACTTACTATATGTTTTAATAAATAGAATTTTCCTAGGTCCCAACGGGGGCTTAGAGTGACTTATGTAAAGAATGGCAGGGCCTCCCTGGTGGCGCAGTGGTTGAGAGTCCGCCTGCCGATGCAGGGGATACGGGTTCGTGCCCCGGTCTGGGAGGATCCCACATGCCGCGGAGCGGCTGGGCCCGTGAGCCATGGCCGCTGAGCCTGCGCGTCCGGAGCCTGTGCTCCGCAACGGGAGAGGCCACAACAGTGAGAGGCCCGCATACCGCAAAAAAAAAAAAAAAAAAAAAAAAAAAAGAATGGCAATAAGTTACATGGCTTTATTTCCAGAAAAAAAGTGCAATCTCGACTTAAGCCTGACAATCCGATTTCCTTTTCCCTCTGAACATCTGATAGCCCTAGGGCAGGCACATGAATCAGCAAGGCTATTTTTAGGTTAATATGGAATATGGAAGATCCAGACATGCTCTCAAATGTTAATGACCATGAGCCTTGAACTGATCAAGGTTAATTTGCCACCAAAGGAAAATGTTGAGGTAAAAATAAAGCAAACCAAGAGTACTACAAAGTTAAGGGATAGAAAAAAAGGAGACATTTCTGAAGAGTACTGCAAATCCTTAAATCTATCCATGGCTGGGACTTCCTGTCTACATAGTCCAATAAACTCTTTCACATAGGGTAGTTTGAGTAGATTACTGTAACTTCAGATCAAGAGTTCTACATAATGCAGTTCTTAATGGCTAAGTGCAGTCTACAAAACTCATTGTGAAGACAGCCAATGGTGTAGGCAAGGTCTCCCTAGTCCCTGTAAAGGATGCTAGGTTTAGACCCACCCAGAGAGAGCACCACCAACTCCGGTCAATTTGAAAGGGTGAAAGAGGAGATAAACTTATCATGTTCAAGTGTAAGGCAGCTTCATTGCTCACCACTGCTGCACCAAACTGTGTGTTCATGAAATCCCCAAGAGGCTCGGGACACTGTGTTGAACGCGTCTATTTTTATTTCCTCAAGTTTTTAAGGCAGAGGATGTGAGATTGTTGAACTCTTTTCTCTTGGAGGCATGGAAAAGAAATTAAGGATTCAAAGAAACCCAGTAAAAAGATAATCAGAAATTATGATTTTGGGAATTCTACTCTAGTGTAATCATCCCTACATCTTACTAAGAAAAATCTGAATTCAACCATCCATGCAAGTTGATAGATATTCTCACACAAGAAATAAAATTGATGTGATCACACAAATTGCAAACCTTCAGAGCCGCTGGAAAATGAATAATATAGAGATCAACATAATCCAGTTGAAGATTTTTCAGTGACTTTTCCAAGGATGGTTGAACAAACTCTGGTCGAAGGAAAGTGGACCAAAGCTGCAGAGGTTAAAGAATGGGAGCTATGTTAAATTAATGCCTTAGGTAATTTTGTTTTTCTTCTTTCACCTAAAAATTAGACAGTTTTCCTGATTAGAAACAGATGACCACAGAGGAAAATCACTGTTTCTTTTTCAGTTCCATTTTTTATCTAACCAACCCAAGTAAACTTTATTATTTGATTGATTTTATCATCAGTACATCATTCACAATAAAAAGAAATGATCCAAGAAATAAAAAATATTATCAAACAATTACCGTACTCATCATCTGAATTATGTTTGATAGAGTTTAAAAGCAGTTCACAAACTTAATCTAATTCTATCAAAGAATCAATCCTCTCAGGAATTAGTATCTGTTTGTTTACATAACTGTAGGAAAAGTGCTTTGAGCATGTTAATATGAGCAGAACATAATTCAAGACACTTTTGCTAGATCTTGTGTAATATACAAACTGCCTCTCCTATTGCTCTCTCTCATTGATGGATGTAAGAACTGAGATTTAGAATTTGAAGAAATTTTAGAAAGTCCCCTAGATGATAAGAAAGGCTATAATCTGATCACAGTTCTGTCTGATTCATTAGCCCATATGAAATCACATAGCTCTGGTCTAGGATCAGAGAAGTAAAGTGACTTTACTTTAAAATTAAAATTTGAACACAGCAATTATGAGAATGCCATCATCACTCTCATTTTCTTTTTGGATACCAGATTTAATATACAAATATGTGTGAAAAAAGTTATACCAATAAGCACAGTTCACCAAACAACTACTCATCCTATTATATAATTGTCACCTGTGCACAATCATGTTGCACACATGTGCACACTCACACATCACACACAGCACCTTTGAAGTGTAGAATATGTCTTCTCTCTTCACAGTGCCATCTGCAATCTTGCTGCGAATGGCCTGTCCAACCTGCTCTTCATTTTGGTACAAATGAGCACAGTCAATATGGCGGAACCCAACATCAATAGCAAATTTGGTGACCTCCAGAGCTTCACTCTTAGGAACCTACATAAGCAACAAAGGTAGTAGTTGGATATCCACAGGATTAAGAGATTGCTAAAACACAAGATTTGATCTTCCCAAGAATCAACTTTTCTTCATGCACTTGGTTAGTTCTGCATGTGTGGTGAAGAACGTGTAAGTTTCTCTCAATGTTCCTGGTAAGTAATTAAAGTTGGACATCCAGGAAGTCCTTCAATCCCAGGCAATCACTGATTTATCACTGGCATTAGAGGTCCCCAAGACCACCTCCAGTTTCAGTGATTTTCTGGAGGAACTCATAAGACTGAGCATAAAGTTGTAGTCATGGATATGATTTATACAGTGAGATATTTTAAGCAAACTCAACAAAGGTATAAGGTTCATGGTACAAAGCATCAAGAAACAAGATGAACGCTTCTAAGAGTCCTCTGTCTACCAGTGTAGCCACACAGAATACACCAAATAAAAACCGTATCTATTCACGGTGTACAAAGTGATGTTTTCATATAAGTATCTATTGTGATATGATTTACCACAATCAAGATAGTTAACAGATTCATCACCTCACATAGCTAACTTTTGGGTGTGGTGAGAACACTTAAGATCTACTCTCTTAGCAAATCTCAAGAATATAACCCATTATTATTAACTATAATCACCATGTTGTACATTAGGTCTCAAGAACTTATTCATCTTATAACTGAAAGTTTGTACCCTTTGACCAATATCTTTACATTTTTCCCAGCCATGGCCCTAGCTTCTGGTCACCATGCCTCTATGCTTCTATGAGTTTGATATTTCTGCTTCTATGAGTTTGATTTTTTAAGATTCTACCCATAAAGAGATCATGCAGTATTTGTCTTTCTATGTCTGGCTTATCTCACTTAGCTTAATGTTCTCTGGGTTCATCCATGTTGTTGCAAATGGCGGGATAACTTCTTTTATAAGGCTGAATAATATTCCGTTTCTTTTTATGTGATTCAGAATCTTTTCTTTTTCAAGGAGGTAGATACTTGGTCTAACTGCCCTTTGTTGGGTCTAGTCCTGGTTTTCCTTAAATGTATGGGCATTCGGAGATGTACCCAGGAATGAACCAGTGAGCTTCAGGAATAGCCTGGACCCTTACCTCCCCTCATCCCACTTTACGCTGCAAATTAAACATGCCCAGGGGCTTCCCTCATGGCACAATGGTTAAGAACCCGCCTGCCCGAATTCTATCAAACATTTAGAGAAGAGCTAACACCCATCCTTCTCAAACTCTTCCAAACAATTTCAGAGGAAGGAACACTCCCAAACTCATTCTACGAGGCCACCATCACCTTGATACCAAAACCAGGCAAGGATGTCACAAAGAAAGAAAACTACAGGCCAATATCACTGATGAACATAGATGCAAAAATCCTCAACAAAATACTAGCAAACAGAATCCAACAGCACATTAAAAGGATCATACACCATGATCAAGTGGGGTTTATTCCAGGAATGCAAGGATTCTTCAATATACACAAATCAATCAATGTGATACACCATATTAACAAGTTGAAGGAGAAAAACCATATGATCATCTCAATAGATGCAGAGAAAGCTTTCGACAAAATTCAACACCCATTTATGATAAAAACCCTGCAGAAAGTAGGCATAGAGGGAACTTTCCTCAACATAATAAAGGCCATATATGACAAACCCACAGCCAACATTGTCCTCAATGGTGAAAAACTGAAACCATTTCCACTAAGATCAGGAACAAGACAAGGCTGCCCACTCTCACCACTCTTATTCAACCTAGTTTTGGAAGTTTTAGCCACAGCAATTAGAGAAGAAAAGGAAATAAAAGGAATCCAAATTGGAAAAGAAGAAGTAAAGCTGTCACTGTTTGCAGATGACATGATACTATACATAGAGAATCCTAAAGATGCTACCAGAAAATTTCTAGAGCTAATCAATGAATTTGGTAAAGTAGCAGGATACAAAATTAATGCACAGAAATCTCTGGCATTCCTGTACACTAATGATGAAAAATCTGAAAATGAAATCAAGAAAACACTCCCATTTACCATTGCAACAAAAAGAATAAAATATCTAGGAATAAACCTACCTAAGGAGACAAAAGACCTGTATGCAGAAAATTATAAGACACTGATGAAAGAAATTAAAGATGATACAAATAGATGGAGAGATATACCATGCTCCTGGATTGGAAGAATCAATATTGTCAAAATGACTCTACTACCCAAAGCAATCTACAGATTCAATGCAATCCCTATCAAACTACCACTGGCATTTTTCACAGAACTAGAACAAAAAATTTCAAAATTTGTTTGGAAAAACAAAAGACCCCGAATAGCCAAAGCAATCTTGAGAACGAAAAACGGAGCTGGAGGAATCAGGCTCCCTGACTTCAGACTATACTACAAAGCTACAGTAATCAAGACAGTGTGGTACTGGCACAAAAACAGAAAGATAGATCAATGGAACAGGATAGAAAGCCCAGAGATAAACCCACACACATATGGTCAACTTATCTTTGATAAAGGAGGCAGGAATGTACAGTGGAGAAAGGACAGCCTCTTCAATAAGTGGTGCTGGGAAAACTGGACAGGGACATGTAAAAGTATGAGATTAGATCATCCCCTAACACCATACACAAAAATAAGCTCAAAATGGATTAAAGACCTAAATGTAAGGCCAGAAACTATCAAACTCTTAGAGGAAAACATAGGCAGAACACTCTATGACATAAATCACAGCAAGATCCTTTTGGACCCACCTCCTAGAGAAATGGAAATAAAAACAAAGATAAACAAATGGGACCTAATGAAACTTCAAAGCTTTTGCACAGCAAAGGAAACCATAAACAAGACCAAAAGACAACCCTCAGAATGGGAGAAAATATTTGCAAATGAAGCAACTGACAAAGGATTAATCTCCAAATTTTATAAACAGCTCATGCAGCTCAATAGCAAAAAAACAAACAACCCAATCCAAAAATGGGCAGAAGACTTAAATAGGCATTTCTCCAAAGAAGATATACAGACTGCCAACAAACACATGAAAGAATGCTCAACATCATTAATCATTAGAGAAATGCAAATCAAAACTACAATGAGATATCATCTCACACCAGTCAGAATGGCCATCATCAAGAAATCTAGAAACAATAAATGCTGGAGAGGGTGTGGAGAAAAGGGAACCCTCTTGCACTGCTGGTGGGAATGTGAATTGGTACAACCACTATGGAGAACAGTATGGAGGTTCCTTAAAAAACTAAAAATAGAACTACCATATGACCCAGCAATCCCACTACTAGGCATATACCCTGAGAAAACCATAATTCAAAAAGAGACATGTACCAAAATGTTCATTGCAGCTCTATTCACAATAGCCCGGAGCTGGAAACAACCTAAGTGTCCATCATCGGATGAATGGATAGAGAAGATGTGGCACATATATACAATGGAATATTACTCAGCCATAAAAAGAAACGAAACTGAGCTATTTGTAATGAGGTGGATAGACCTAGAGTCTGTCATACAGAGTGAAGTCAGTCAGAAAGAGAAAGACAAATACCGTATGCTAACACATATATATGGAATTTTTTTTAAAAATGTCATGAAGAACCTAGGGGTAAAACGGGAATAAAGACACAGACCTACTTGAGAATGGACTTGAGGATATGGGGAGGGGGAAGGGTAAGCTGTGACAAAGTGAAAGAGAGGCATGGACATATATACACTACCAAACGTAAGGTAGATAGATAGTGGGAAGCAGCCGCAGAGCACAGGGAGATCAGCTCGGTGCTTTGTGACTGCCTGGAGGGGTGGGATGGGGAGGGTGGGAGGGAGGGAGATGCATGAGGGAAGGGATGTGGGAACAGATGTATATGTATGACTGATTCACTTTGTTATAAAGCAGAAACTAATAAAAAAATAAAAAATAAAATAATCTACAAAGATATACTGTACAACACAGGGAATATAGCCAATATTTCATAATAACTATAAATGGAGTATAACCTTTAAAAATTGTGAATCACTATATTGTATACCTGTGATTTGTATAATACTGTACCTCAACTATACTTCAATAAAAAATAAATTTAAAAAAGAAAAAAAAAAAAAGAACCCGCCTGCCAACACAGGGGGACACAGGTTGGAGCCCTGATCTGGGAAGTTCCCACATGCCGCAGAGCAACTAAGCCTATGTACCACAACTACTGAACCTGCACTCTAGAGCCCGTGGGCCACAACTACTGAAGCCCACATGCCACAACTACTGAAGCTGGCATGCCACAACTACTGAAGCCAGCGCACCTAGAGCCCATGCTCTGCCAAGAGAAGCCACCACTTGCCACAACTAGAGAAAGCCCACGCAAAGCAAAGAAGACCCAATGCAGCCAAAAATTAATTAATTAATTAATTAATTAAAAATAAATGAATAAACATGTCCTGTCTTCAATCTCCAAAGTGTCTCTGAATATTTCCTTCTGTTTTATAGATGAAAAAGGTGAGGCTCAAAGTTTAAGGACCAGTTCTTTGTCATACAACTATGTACTCCAAAGACAAGATGGACAGCAAACTTTCTGGCTTCCAGTCTAGCAAATTGTCCATTTTGCCCCTCTTATACCCAAGCACTGAAGATTATAGTTTAATAAAAAATATATTACAAATAAACAAGAATTGAAACCTTGCCCTATAAGACTGTAGCTTATCCTCTCAAGTGATATTATATATTCCATTAGAATAACTTTCCAAGCAGAAACAGAAAAACAAGGCAAAACACAGACGGAGCATTTCTCGTCTGGCACCTAGCAGGCACAACACAGTAGAAGAGCAATTCTCTCCCATTATTTTTCATTCACCTCATCTTCAGGACCTTTTACCTCAAATACTTCTTTTTGGAAAGAGGAAAGAGTTCTTGAATGAATGAAACATACAGAGAAACCACACCATTGCAATCAACCTCAAAGCAAAGCAGCTGACAGTCAGTGTTCTTGATGGCTGAGTTTCACCACTTCTGCCAAGCTGGGAAAGAGACAGACACTGGAGGGAAACCCAGAATAATCGGTAGGTGACCACAGCTTCAGACGCTGATGCCGAGGGAAGACTGAATGCTTTCTCCCCCTGCTAGGGGTTGGTTCTAGCCTGGTTAGTAGAACCAAGTGACCCTCCCAGAGTCGCACAGTAACTCAATAATTTGACAACCTAAGTCCACTTCTACTCATGTTACATCCATTTTCTTTTCTAATCCTAACCCCAGCCCACAACTGTTACCTCCTCAGGGGCATAGGTTCCAAATCCCAGAATGGGAATGAAGTGGCCATCATTAAGTTCCAGACACTGGCATTTGGGGTCCATTGCCTGTTGCTCCTCTGACTAAGCAGACTCTGACTTTTTCTTCTGCCCTCACAGGCTATGAATAACAGGAAGGTAACACCCCACTGTACTGTCCAATGTTAGCAGAAATATTGCAGGAGGAGCATGATTAAATCAGTAGCCATGGAGTAAGGAATATTTGAAGGCAATTAACTTGTTTGGGTTTTTTAACAGAATAATATTAAGTATTGTATAATGATAAATAAATCACTAATTGCTTGGAAATATTTTACCTCATATTTTTAATAAGTAAATTTATAATTCTGGATCCACTTACATTACTGTAAATTATTGCATGGGATTTGCTGAACAATTATTGACCATATGTTAAGACTAGAAACCTCCACATACCAATCTTTTTTGTTTTTCTAATTATGAAGCAAAACCTTGACCAAACATCAATTGAAACAATTAACTATATTACAGCACACACACACACACACACACACACACAATCACACAACTTAAAGGAGTGACTAATAAGCATTTTTCAAAATGTTAGCCCTTAATAAAGAATGAAAACTTCAAATGACAATAAATTTGCCTTTTGACATTTCCCACCAGGAAAATTATTTTGCTTACAGATGGGGGTGAAATCCTGAAAATGATACCAAAATCAGACATTCTAGCAGAGTGCTTATGGGAGGTTAATTATTAATAGTTTTTACTGTGTGCTGTATGCAAGCAGAATCTTTGTTCATACCTTTTACCTAGTTAGAGAACTTCTGAAAATTGTCATGATGTAAATGATACTTCATATAATTTATTATCTTGCTCAACATTATTCATAAAAGAAAAACCTGTAAACAAGTTAAATTATAATAAAATTGGGAGGAGTTAGGGAAATTGTGAAACATTGATACAAGGGAATGTTGTGAAGCCAATTAAAATTTAACATATAGATTAATGTCAGCTAAATGGTGAGGTAGGGAGTGCTGAATTCTCCCATGGAAACATAAGGAAAAAAACAGAATCTTGCTATAAAACTTCATAGTCGTTCTGGAAAACAGTCAAACAAAAACCTAGAGCAACAAAGTGAACACCCAGTTAGGAAAAATCCAGAACAGAGTGGTAGGACATTTCATGGTGTTTTTACTCACCTGTACCCTCCTCCTGCCTGGTGCATTGCAGTCTTGATCTGTAAAGAACAGCAGCTCAGCTCCCAGTCACATCCCTCAGACCAGAATGATCACAGAAAACCTTATTTGCAATGTCACAACCTATTTGGGGCTGTCTAAAAACTGGTGTCTGTTTCACCTAACCCTAAGCTTAAACTGAAAAGCAGCTGGAATGGTTCATTACAGCTGCAGGGGGATTATATATGCACAGACGCCAGGGAAAAGAGATTAAGGGAGGAGACATAGCATAGACCACATAAAACCCTAAGTAGAACTGGGGTGTGGATTTGGGGGATAGTAAGGCATTCATGTATTCAGGAGAATCAAAAAGCCACACAGATACCAGGCAAGATGCAGAGTCAGAAAAGAACTGAGTAGCCCTTTAACTTTCCTGTTGGGCTGATCCCAAGACTAGGAGCATGCCAAGCTAATTAGTGAAGGACAGTCATGGCATAGAACAAATCTGCAATGAGTGGGTATTTGCTTGTTGTTTCAGGTGCCCAATCGTAAACACACACACAGAGACACATACATACACACACACACACACACACACACACGGCATACGAGAGAGGAAGGAAGGAAGGAAGGAAGGAAGGAAGGAAAGAAAGAAAGAAAGAAAGAAAGAAAGAAAGAAAGAAAGGAAGGAAGAAAGGAGGGGAAACATGGTCCATGAAAGGAAGAAAATAAATTGGCAGAAACTGTTCCTGAACAATCACAGGTATTAACCTTAGTACACAATGAGTTTTAAAACCACTGTCTTGGGGAGGAGATCCAGGTGGCAGAGCAAGAGGATGCTGAGCTCACCTCCCCCATGAGCACATCAAGATTACATCTACATATGGAGTGATTATCACTGAAAACACACTGGGGACCAGAAGGAAGGTTCTTACACAGCCAAGGCTGTAAAGAAACATCTACATAGAGTTGGGTGCAAAGGGAAGAGAAGCAATCAGATCAGGACTTTTGCCCCAAGGAGGGACACAGAAGAGGAGGGGATTACAGGGATTCAGTCTCGGAGATCCTCCCTGGAGGGTGAGCCGTTCAAACCACATACTGGCCACCACAGCCCTGGGGCCCACCACCAGGAAGTGGAGTCCCCGTAGCTGGTGTGAAAACCAGTGGGACTAACAGGAGAGCTGTAAGAAACCTAGACTCTCCTCTTGAAAAAGGTGCACACTCTTGCTTGCTCCTGGGAACTAGGCAGAGGAAGCAGATTGAAACTGCCCAAGACTCTGGCCAGTTTACTCTGACAGCCCCAGGGTACAACCTGGCCCAGGCCAATGCCCAGCCGATGCCCACTTCAGCACCTCTGGCTCCAGGTCAGCTCCTACTAAGGCAAGGGCTGCCAGTGCTGGGGACAGTGTGCAGTTGTGGAGGACAGAGCTGGCTCAGGCCAGCATGACATTTGAACAGGGCAAGGGTGGCCATTACTGCCATTGGTAAAGGTGGCAGATCAGAAGTGTTCTGGAGCTCTGACAGGTGTGCCAGGATTGTACCAGCATGCACAGCAGTCCACACCAGGTGCCTGCTCCAACCTGTCTTCCTCCAGCACTGCTCCCCTCTTGGGCAAAGGTACCAGTGCTGGTGGGGCAGGCAGGGAGAGGGTGCGTACTTAAAGGGAACATAACCAGTTTGGGCCCAACCCTCAGGGCTTCTGCTCCAGCACCTTGGGACCTAGCCTGGCCCAATACGATGGTGCCAGCCACTGAGCGTAGAAAAAACCTCAGCTCAGACTTGTTTCTGGCTCTAGCCTCCCCCGTCCCACCTCTCACCAAGGTGATAGCTACCAGCACAACCTGGGGAAAGGCATGACCCGTGCTCACTTCAGCTCCAGCTCTCCCACCAAAGCCTCGAGGGTTGGGACTTTCCTGGTGGCTCAGTGGTTAAGAATCCTCCTGTCAATGCAAGGGACACAGGTTCGAGCCCTGGTCTGGGAAGATCCCACATGCCATGGAGCAACTAAGCCTGTGTGCCACAACTACTGAGCCTGTGCTCTAGAGCCCACAAGCCACAACTACTGAGCCTACATGCCACAACTACTGAAGCCCATGCACCTAGAGCCCCTGCTCCGCAGCAATAAAAGCCACCACCATGAGAAGCACGCACATGCAAGGAAAAGTAGCCCCTTCTCGCCGCAACTAGAGAAAGCCAACGTGCAGCAGAGAAGACTCAACACAGCCAAAAATAAATAGATTAATAAATAAATTTATTTTGAAAAAAAGCCTCTAGGGTTGCTTCCACACAAGCACACCCTTTCAAGACAGGGATAGGTAACTGTTTCACCTAATTTCATAGAGATGGAGAAAGTTAAGAAAAATGAGAAGACAAAGGAATTTGTTTCAAATGAAAGAATAAGAAAAAAAACACCTGAAAAAAATAGCTAATGAAACAGATAAGTAACTTACCAAAATAATTTACCACAGTTCAAAACATTAGTAATAAGAATGCTAACTGAACTAGGGAAAAGAGTAGATTAACACAGTGAGAATGTTAACAAGTAACTAGAAAATATTTTAAAAAATAACCAGTGAGACCCGAAGAATACAATAACTAAGGTGAAATACACACTAGAAGGAATTAATAGCAGGTTACTTGATATGGAAGAACTCATAAGTGATCTGGAAGGTAGAATTATGGAAATCATGCAATAAAAACAGCAAAAGGAAAAACAAAATTTAAAAAAGAGATCAGTTTAAAGGACCTCTGGGACAACATCAGGTATACTAACATTCACATTATAGGGGTCCCAAAAGTAGGAGAGAGAAAGGGGCAGAAAGTGTATTTGATGAAATTATGGCAAAAAATTTCCTGAACCTGAAAACGGGAAAAGCTACCCAGGTGCAGGAAGCACAGAGAGTCCCAAACAAGATAAAACCAATGTGGTCCACACCAAGACATATCATAATTAAAACAGCAAAATTTAAAGAGAGAATTCGAAAGGCAGCAAGAGAAAAACGAGTCACATACAAGGAAAACCCTATCGGGCTATCAGCTGATTTTTCTGTAGAAACTATGTAGGCAGAAGGGTATGGCATGATGTATTTAAAGTGCTGAAAGGGAAAACCCTACAACCTAGAATAATGGGGAATATACCCAATATTTTATAGTAACTTTATATGGAGTATAATCTATAAAAATAACAAATCACTCTGTTGTACATCTGAAATAATATAATATTATAAGCCATCTATATTTCAATGAAAAAGATAAGGATGTTTGTTTTTCCTGATCATTAAAGTCATACATGCAAATTACAGAAATTTGGGGGAAAAAAGGAAAAGATAGAGAATAAAGATAACCTGTAACTAGCCCATTATATTTAACGTTTGGTACATTTTCCTTCATGATTTTCCTTTACAAATGTGTGAGTTTGTATTTTATTTACAAATCAAAATAATCTTCAACATACAAATTGTATACTTTCCTTTGACCTAACAGAAGTATTTTCTGAAGCTATCAAATATTATTTTAAAAATCCAGTATTATATTTTGCTTGTTTTAAGTAGTGTATCATATTCATTAATTTAATTTCTTCATCATTTGTCTATGCTTTAGTATTTTGATTAGTTCTTGCATATTTTGCCATTCATTCATTGATTCATTCAGCAAAACTTTATTGAAAATTTTTATGTGCCAGACATTGTTTTATCAATAAATAATGTAGACAGAAATAAATTATTGTTAAATGCCTTGAGTTTATATTCTAGTGGAGGATAAAGGCTACTAATGAAATCAGGAGTCAGCTGTTAGAAGTGGGTAAGTGCCCTTGGAAGATAAGGTTGCACAGTTTTTCGCATTTCTGTACACCCGATAAACAGAGGCACTGACTACCCTTCATCCCACATTAATTTTTTCAAGACATTTGTACAGTGAACAGTCTTGCAATATAGAGATCGTGGCTCCATCCAGAGAAATGGAAGGTGTGTTTACTGTCCAGTAATATAAAGAAAATATCTCCCTCCAGAGACAGGGCAGGGATGCTGAGTGCCCACTGTAATTGATCCAGGGGCCCTAGACTCAAGGCTTTTCTCCTATAACTCAACTCACTGCATGTTCAGGTATCACCTGGCCCCTTCACTTCAACCTTTAGAAATAAGGGCTCAAGGAACTAGCACAACAAACTTGTTGTAGTGAACATTTTAGCAATATATACGTACACCAAATCATCACATTGTAAACCTTAAGACTATACAATGTTATATGTCAATTATGTCTCAACAAAGCTGGAAAACGATACTCTTATTTTGGTTACAGCAATTGTTGTGAGTAATAAACAGTCTTTCCTCTACCAGCATCGTGAAACCAGGGCAAACTGATTTGTTAGCTCACAAATTAGGTTGATATCTTATATTTTTCATGAGTCTTGACAGAATGCAATATGAATGAGCCAAAGATTAGAACAGGTTAGAAAATAGCCCACTACATCAAAGATGTTAATCTCCTTATAAAGAGGGAATTGGTATTGCTATTAAATTGCTATCAGCAACACTGTAATTGCTTTTGAGTGTGTCTGGATATTAAAATTCCACAACATTCTGACCAGACACCTGCCATTTGAATGAGTGTCTTCAGTGGTGCAGAAGGCAGGGGAGCTGAATACTCAGAGGGCTGACCAAAGAAGAAAAATCATTAGCTGAAATCCAAGTAACATCCACAATCAGAGAGCACACAAGGGAAGGTCAGGCTGTGGAATACCAACTAGTGTATTCTCGAGCCCAGTTACAACCATATGTGGTCTCTATAATTGATCTCATGGGCAAATTCTTGACTGTCCTCAATGTGAGGTAGTCACTGGGGCCACCCAATTTTGGATAACTTCCTCACCAGACATGGAATGATCCTTAGAACATCTAACCTGGTGGCTCTCAATGGCATCATTAAATGTTGGTGCAGGTGACCCGTTGGGAGAGAATGGAACTACACCTGGCATGGCAGGATATGTGTGAAATACCAAGCGTATCTTGCTCACCTGCAGTGTGAATCCAGGTGTGCTACTGGAGCAGGTGGGCATACCTTAACCATGGGGTGCCCTTGGGAAAAGTTGGAAAATCAGCTCTAGCAGTCTCCCTTCTTGCAATTAATTACCCATTTTCCATAAAGTACAAATGTAATGCAAGAAGATTTCTGCCAACGTTCCCCTTCCCCCCCAAAAATTATCCACCTTACCCACCCTATTGTCAGATTAAGGGTGGAAGCAGGAAGTAGGAAAGGAGGGATAAATGTGCAAACATCTATATAAGACAGTGTCTCTTGAGGTTTACAAAAATGACAAAAATAGGGCTCCCCTGGTGGCGCAGTGGTTGAGAGTCCACCTGCCGTTGTAGGGGACACGAGTTTGTGCCCCGGTCCGTGAAGATCCCACATGCCGCGGAGCGGCTGGGCTCTTGAGCTTACTTCATAGGGTGTTTGATTCATTGAGAGTGCTTCCTGGTAAATAGTAATCACTCAAAATGTTGGGTAGTATAATTGATGTTGTTGCTCCTATCAATGCTGCATTTCCCCTCGAGTATGTCAGCGATTAAAATTATTTTTATTTCTATTTTTTTCTCTACTTCACAGAACTAAGCCATGATCATTTTTCCATGCTTTGGGTTATTATTTGGTTGTAATTTTAATTAATTTCTGAAACAATAGGAAATGAACATTTCTTTTTCTCCTTATTTCCTGTAGAGCATACAGTTTCTGTGGCAAATAAATTCTGGGGTACATAAAAATGGCATCTCTTTTTTATTATGTTGCATACATGTGACAGTAAATCTGGTGTTTGCTAGACAGTGAGTAACGAAAGAGCTGTCTCACTTGGATCCCACTAGCATTGTTGTGTACATTAGACCATATCCATGAGGTCAGGATTCTTCCCCATGAGGGACAACAAAAGATGTTTTAATGATGAGGAACACAGACTTGATTGGAAAAAACTTCAAGAGTTTGTGACCAAATAATAGGATAAATGGCATTGAATTTCTGTATTTTTGAGCAATAATCCTTGATATCTATCTGTTTCTGTTGTGAATGCCAGAATTATTGCGTCATGTGAAACAACCTTTCAGACAATGTCTGAAAGAAAATTTCTGTGGTCTGGAGAATAAGAAAAGAGTCTTCTGATGTAGCGTCTTTTCTCCCAGCACAGTTCCAAGCAAGTTCACCCACACACTCGTATAGGCAATTATGTTAAGACTTTTTCACTTCTTTCTCTCTTTTTTTTTTTTTAATAAGGGTTTTTTGTTTTGTTTTGTTTTTTGGTTGTGTTGGGTCTTCATTGCAGCGAGTGGGGGCTACTCTTTGCTGCGGTGTGTGGGCTTCTCACTGCAGTGGCTTCTTTTGTTGCGGAGCATGGACTCTAGGCACATGGGCTTCAGTAGTTGTGGCACACGGGCTCAGTAGTTGTGGAGCATGGGCTTAGTTGCTCCACGGCATGTGGGATCTTCCCGGACCAGGGCTCAAACCTGTGTCCCCTGCATTGGCAGGCAGATTCTTAACCACTGTGCCACCAGGGAGATCCTCCCTTCTTTCTCTTTTTTTTTTTTTTTTTTTTTTTTTTTTTTGGCGGTATGCGGGCCTCTCACTGTTGTGGCCTCCCCCGTTGCGGAGCACAGGCTCCGGACGCGCAGGCCCAGCGGCCATGGCTCACGGGCCCAGCCGCTCCGCGGCATATGGGATCCTCCCAGACCGGGGCACGAACCCGTATCCCCTGCATCGGCAGGCGGACTCTCAACCACTGCGCCACCAGAGAGGCCCGCTTCTTTCTCTTTTATATCAACATTTAGACGTTGAGACCTCAAAGCAGTAACCATCTCTTTTCCCTCTGGAGCTGGATTGACCATCATGCAGAGCAGCCAGACCTAAATGGACCAAAGGACCTGGGACAATAAGTGTCTTTGTGGATCCAGTCCCTGATGATCAGGGGGACCCCCAAGACTTGGTTCTGTATCTAAAATACAGTATACAGAAGTTTTTCAGCTTCCATTTTCCAAGAAAGATCACTTCCAAGAAAAAGAAAGAACTGTGTTTTCTTCTTACTCATCTGAATTTGTGGCCAGAAATCATGAACACGATTATGCAAGACTTTTCTAGTTATCAGATCAAGAACAATAGATGTACTTGCTCCAGGACATGAAGAAATTGTTCTCATTGAGGACAGATTGCATGAATATCCAGCAGATGTTGAAATGCATGTTACCTAACAAGAGTTCTTTGAATGCTTTTTTGAGAATCTGAGCATTTTCTTATACAAGAGTATCAACTCTGTCTATAATAAAGATGTTTATTGATGTAACACTTTACTCCTGTTGTGATCTGATGCTTTCACTTATTCTGTGACTGTGATTGGCCTTCAAGTTCCCTCAAACTCTGAGATTCTGTAAGTGCAAAAATACAAAGATGAAGAAGAATAGGTAGTGCCTTTGAAATATAGAGGGGAGGGAACAGAAGAAGGAGCTGGGGGAAGTGACCAAAACAGCTTGGCCACCTTCAGATGGAACTAAGGGTCACCCTGTCCACACATGTACTTTGGTTTTGGATGCACTGTATAGAAAATTGGAGTCAAATAAAAAAACAGAAGAGTAACAGAGGTCACTTCTGAAGGATGTGGAGAGAATACACAAAACTGCTCAGTGTGATGTTTGTGAAACAATGTATTTCCATTCCTATGTGTAGGCTGTTCACATACAGATTGTGAAAAATTCAACCATGTCCAAGTCAAACAGTTGGAAGACACTAGGACTACTTCAAGGTGTAGGTCCAAATGCTCTTAGAAAACTCTTTGAATTCAGTAGGGAAGAGAAATGGTGGTAGTCAAGACAAACTCTGAAGGAAAAGGATATAAAAACCTTAAATTTTGCATCAGTAGGAAGGGATAATCAAAAGATTAATTATGGAAGTATTAAGCATGAAAGAGTAAAGGTCACCAAATAATGTCTGGGACAGTTGAGAAAAGGCGATTTGAGATAAAGTTTTATGGTATTTCCAGGAAGTTCCATTCTATTCAACTTTATCAGACACATGATTTGCAAAGATCTTTTTTCCCATTCTGTGGATTGACTTTTCACTCTCTTGGTAGTTTACTTTGACACAAAAAAAATATTTTGAATTTTGATGAATACTAATTTATGTATTTTTTCTTTTGTTGCCTGTACTTCTGGTGACATATCCAAATCCAATGTCATCAAGCTTTCCCTCTAGTTTTTCTTCTAAGGGTTTCATATATGTACCTTGTATGTTTACATCTTTGATGCATTTTGAGATTTGTGCATGTGTGTTCCTGTGTGTGTGCATGTGCATGTATGTGTGTGTGTGTACGTGTGTGTGTGTAAGGCAGAGGTCTAACTTCCTTCTTTTGCACGTTGATATGTAGTTTCCTCAGCATTGTTTGTTGAAAGGACTGCACTTTTCCCGCAAATGATCTTGGCAACCTTGTCAAACAACATTAGCTATATTTGAGTTTATTTTTGTATTCTGTTCTATTTCACTGGTCTTTATATCTGTCTTTACACCATTACCCACACTATTTTGATGATAGTAGCTTTGTAGTAAGTTATGAAATCTGGAATTGTGAGAAACCCGAATCTGTTCACTCTTTTTACTTTACTTTTTCTTTTCCAAGACTTGTTTCTTTCTTTTCAAGATTGCTTTGTCTATTCAGGGTCCCTCGAGATTCCGTATGAATTTTAGGGTGAGATTTTCTACTTCTGCAAAAAAATGATGTTGGGATACATATAAAGTTCAGTGGAATGTGTAGATCCCTTTGGTTCATATTGTCATCCTAATATTGTCTTTCATTCACAAACATGGTTGTCTTTCCAATATCTGTGACTTTACTTTCTTCAAACAAATTTTTTAGTTATACATTTGTCAACTAAAAAATTATTCACAACCTAAAAGTTGAGAGTTATGTTTTATTCAGCAGAAATTTTTAGGACTTCAAGCCCAGGAGACAGCATCTCAAGTAACCCTGAGAGAACTGTTTCAAGGAAGCAGGGGGAAGCCAGGTTATATAGAAGTTTTGCAACAAAGGGCAGGTAGTCTGAATATCAAAGATAATTGTTAATTAACAAAAACCAGATTATCTCAAGTTAAGGAATTTAGCACTTTTCTATGTATGGGAAGATGCAAGAGTCTGGGCTCACTGAAATCACTCCTTTGCTATGCACCTCAGCTTCTGGGACCAGTATCCTGTGTTTTCACATCCTGAGTTTCCTCAGGGCTCACCTTATGGAGTGGCTGCAGTCTGATGGCTGCTAGATGGCAGGTATTCTGTTTCCTCCCTGAGTTCCCTCAGAGCTCACCAGCTCACCATAGGCTGTGGCTGCAATTATTGATGACTGTGACTTCCTTTGTTTACTGATATGGCAGGAATTATTCCATTTATCGCATTTCTTTTGCCTTTTTGGTTAAGTTATTTCTAAGTATTTTTTTCATAATATTTTAAATGGAATTGCTTTTTAAATTTTCTTCTCAGACAGTTCATCATTAAGGTATAGAAATGTAACTGATTTTTCTGTGTTGATATTGTATCCTACACCTTTGCTGAAATTGTTTATTAGTCTAACATTTTTTGTTTTATCTCTACGTATTTCTACACAGACGATCATGTCATCTCAGAACAGAAGTGATTTTACTTATTTTGATGTAGAGTATTTCTGTTTTGTTTGTTTTCTTATTTTAGCTGGAACTGCCAATTCTATGTTGACTAAGAGTGGCAAAAGCAGGTAAATTTTCGTATTATTTATCTTAACAAGAAATGCTTTCCAGAATGAAGAAGGGGACAAGAGGAAGGGAGGGAGAGAAGAGGACATCTTGAGTTATAAACAAGCATTCTCTTGTGCCACAAGTAAATAATTGCTTTTACTTCTCCTCACCCATTTGTAAAAGAGACGTGCCCCTGTAGAGAGAACAGCAAATATTTGCCCATCAAAGGTCTACCCTTTCTGACCCTCAGTTATCTAAATACATCTTTATAGGCGGTGCACCCTTTCCCCATGCCATTTTTGGGGTAATGTTTGCTACTTCTAGGACTGCCTTTTATTATTTGCCTTTATCTCATCTGGTTTCCATGCCAAATGCAGACACACCTTATGATAAGCCTTAAAAACATAAGTGTACCAAGAGACCCTTGGTCTGTGGCCTCACCTCCGCCTCCTGTGAAGCTGGACACTGGCCATGGAAACACTGGAAAAGAGCTGTAAGAAATAGAATGATTTTTTAAAATAAAAGCCCTCATTTCGTGAGCTTCCTTCCATCCAGTAGTACCAAAAGAGAGAAACTGAGAGGCTCAGAACCTGTGCAGGCAAAGCAGGGGATGTATTCTTAGCAGTCCTATTGTGCTATATCAAACAGCTTTGTTCACTGTGAGTCAGCAACATTTTTGAAAGAGGGAGGTTGGAGTTAATGGTATAGAAACATTTTTGGATGATCACGCTTGGTGAACATGAATGCTCTAATGAGGATTAGTGTAGAAGAAAAACGTCCTCGGGGAGGACATTTAACATTTTATGAAAACATTACCTGTTGGTCAGATATAGTCTTCTTGTGTACTCCATGCAAATGGGATAGAACACTGGATTATGTAAGCGTAAGAATGTCCACTGAATGTGTAACTAGTGATGTTAAAACTTGCACCTGGGGAAATGCAAAAATTCTGTAGCACTAACACGATTTGGGCCACTTTTACTAAACGTTGGGATTGGTAAAGGTGGGGCTGCAGAAAGTGTTGTAACTAGAATTCAGTTCAGCAAATATTTACAGTCTCTCCTACATGTAAAACAGTGTTCCTAATTTTTTTTTTTTTTTAGGTCATGCACGTAAGAACAAGCTTAAGAGTTTTGAAATGTGCTTTTGCAGGACTATATCCTCAAATCTTGCCCTGTTTCTAAACTGACAACCTTCTTTGAAACAGGGACACAGGAGTAATTATTGCTGGATCTTGAAGCCCCTTGTCCAGAGGTAAACGTCCCAAATCATGACCTAGAAGACCAAGGATTACACATGGATTATGCCATGGAAAAATATCAGGAATTTGAGTGCAGTTGACTCTGTTATCTGTTGGTTATAACACACTTGGCCAAGGGAGCCCAACAGATTGAAAATCTAGCTTTTCTAACGTGCAGACTTTGGGCTGGTCTAGGAGCCCGCCTTCTTAACCCAGATCTTCCTAAGAATCCACATCAGGGAATTTGTACTAGTTGCTGGGGGATCAGCCCCAAATAAAGACACTCCAACTTCAGACAATGGAACTGCCCCTTTGACACCAAAAATCTAGCTGATTTCAGCATCCTGAGTTTGCTCCGCCCCCAGACCTTATACAATCCATGAACTGTGGAAAGAGCAGAGGTGCCCAGAGTCCAAAAAGCATAATCGGGAGACACACTCAAGACTTGAGGAGACCCTGGTCTTTGCTTCACCCCAAGAGCACCTATCCAAACTAAGAGCAGAGCCTGCAGGGCAGCTGCTTGCACCTATGGCCATCACTGTTCCTGGTTTTCAGGCCCAGGAAGGTTAGACCAATCGTGGAATGAGAGAAATAGTAATAGCAATAGCTATATTTATTGATATTTTCATCAGTTTTATTGAGGTATACTTTACATATCATGAAATTCATTCATTCTAAATGTACAGTCCAATGATTTTTAGTAAATTTATAGAGTTTTGCAATCATCGCCACAATCCCATTTCAGAACATTTCCAACACCCCCCAAAAGTTCCCCTGTGCCCATTGGAAGGCAATTATTGCTCCCAAACCCCAGTTCTAAGCAACCTCTAACCTCCTTTCTGTCTAAAGAGTTTTGCCTCTTCCACAAATTTCATATAAATGGAATCATACAATGTGTAGTCTTTTATCTTCTTTTTTCATTTACCAAAATATTTTTGAGACTCATCCATGTTGCTGCATGTACCAATATCTTCCTTTTTATTGTTGAAAAGTCTTAGTCCAAAGTTTGAATATTTGGAACTAAAAAGCATCAATCTGATCCCATATTCCTCCAAGAGTGGTTCCTAGATAACCTCTTTCAGAATCTCAGGGTTGCCTGTTAAAAATGCAGATTTGGGGGTTCTATCCCAAACTTCCTGCATCAGCATTATGCAGTGATGTATAGTATATTACTTGGGTAACTGTATTATATACAATGTATCAGTGGAGGTAAGACCAGGAATCCATATACTTAATAAGCACCTCCAGGTAATTGGTACAGACCTCAAAGCTTGACAAAACCACCATTTAACTAGGCTTTTACAGGAAATCTACTAAGATATTTGAATATACCTACTCTGAGAAGTTTCTTCTCCTGGCAAAACAGCCACTGTTACTTTAGACATTCTTTATCCTAATGTTTAAAACTTTCATGATTCACATTGACTCTTTATAGGTTATGCTGCATTTCATTAGTTTCACATTCTTTCACATAAAATGAAATCAAGTGCATCTTAAACTTGACAGTAGGTCATCATTTAATGGGCAGAGTTTTTTCTTTCTTAGGTAGCACATAAAGTAATAGTGCATCTTACAACTGTCAACATCTTAGATTTGAATAATGATGGTACTTGAGGCTGAGAACCACTAAAGTCTGCAACATCCAGGTTTGCAGGGCACATATGGAAGTATTATCGGTCGTGACTATAAATCCATCCTCATACATAAAAACACATATAAAAGTCTTCAGAGAAGACATAACACAAGAGTTCGCTGCTGAAAAGTGAAGAGGTCTTAGGATGGATTGAATGGTGGCTCCCAAAAGGTATGTTCACCCTATAAATGAGATATTTGGGTAAAGGGTCTCTGCAGGTGTAATTACGTTAAGGATCTTGAGATGAGATCATCCTTCATTATCCAGGTGGGCCCCAAATCCAAGGATAAGTGTCCTTATAAGAGACAGAAAAGGGGAAGACATAGAGAGAAGAGGAGGCAGGGTGAAGATGGGGGCAGAGATGGGAGGGATGCAGCCCCAAGCCCAGGAACCCCTGGAACCAGCAGAAGCTGGAAGAGGCAGGAAGGAGTCTCCCCTGGAGCCTGCAGAGGGAACGTGCCCTTCATTCTCCACAGGTAAAGACAACAGGTATTTCTAAAACGTTGAGTTCCTCCAAGGATGTGAGTGGCTCTAAGTGTTCCTCAGTGAGACACTGATCTATCTGTGTTCTACCTTGGATTCATGGTCGGAATCCTTATTAGCAAATTCTTATGCCACAGCCAAAGGCAGAACTCAGAGCATCCTGTGAGGAAGAAAGAGTTTGAACAAATTGAAAATTTTCATCCTGAAATAAACCGAGATGTAATATTGGCAATGAATCATTTTAAATATTTGAAGTTTTCTTATACGGTCCCCCAATCTGTTATTCATCCCCACTTGGGACGGGATCAGAAGAGCTTATTTCAGTCAGAAGGATTTCAGTTGGACTCCAGGAAAGTGATCCTGGCCCACTTTGCAAAGAGAACTTCGGCGTCATCCCTCATAGGGTTGAAGGGTTGGTGGACACCACACCCTCTGACTCATGTGCCCCTCTGGGAAGGTTAAGGGAGCCTCCTGTCTAGACAAATAATGACATTATGCAACCCTCATGCTCTGAGAGATAAACTGCATTCACTCTACCGTGATCTTCATCACCATTATTTGCTGAAACAAAGCAAAATCAACTTCCAAGGTAGAGTCAAGCTGACGTGGGCTTCTCAACACAGTTTAGCCAATGCTTCCCTCTCGTGCGTGGCTGTGACATTGCATGAGCCCAGGATTGTGACCACAGACAGACAAGGGTTTGAGGAAAACCTAGAGATGAAACTCCCATCAACAAGCTTACTTCACAGACAAGGAAACCCAAAAGACCTGGGTTTCACGGCAGGTCCCTCAGCCATGGCTGGCAGAGGTGACGGGCCTGCAGGGTGTCCGTCTCCCAACTTTGCTGCCTCGTCAGGGCAAACCGTGCAACAAAGGGCTCCATGCAGGCAGCCCCGCTCCCCGTGAGGCTTTTGGAAATTCCACAAACCGTAAAGCACAGTGCTCGCCCCCTAGGAATTTGTCATCAGAAACAGAGGAGAAGGTGATGACAAATCCCAAATAAAAAACAATCCGAATCCATGCAAGTCCTTGTGAGAGAGAATTTGCCTATTAAACCAACAAAACTGGAGAGTTAGCAGAGACCAAGTTACCACCAAGTAAACTAAGGCTTTCTAACTTTATCCTGGCAAGATGGGTGGCTATTGAAGGATCTTCAGCAGAGGAGAATTATGAACTCTTGTCCAATTTAGAAAGGCCATTCTGGCTAAGCTGAAGGATGCTTGGAGACAAAAATACCAGAAAGCCTTTGTTTGTGCGATATGGGGTATGCATGGTGAGGATTTAAAGACCCTCATTTTCTAGCTTAAAGAACTAAAGGGTCAACAGTACTATCAAGTGATATGGAGGACACAGGAGAGGAGAAAGAAGGCTTGTGAGGTCAAGGAATAATTATTTCCATTTTGGACATACTGAGTTTAAAGGCCCTTTAGCATATCCAGATGGAAGTATCTACTAGGTTAATAAAGAAGCAAGCCTGGAGCTCAATGTCAAAATGTAGATCTAGTTACAGATTTTGCACCAAGATCATAGCTGAGCCTTGGGGACAAGTGGGGCTGCCCAGGGGATTGTGATGGGAGAGCACCATCTTATAGGGTTGGAAAAATCCACAGGGGTCATGAAGTAAAGTCCGAGCTGTCAGGATAACAGCAGGGCCTCACATCACAGAAGAGAGGAAAACAGTTCCAAGACATGTTGTAAATACTGTCAAATGCTGACCCCCAAAAAGTAACTCCAGACTGCCCACAATACATCAAGGGGCTACTGGTGAAAGCCATCAATGATCTTAGAACAACACAAGTTGCTCAAAGAAGAGAGGGAGGCCAAGACATGAAGAGAGGAAGAAGGAAGATAGGATGGTATCCCAATATGATAGGATCATCCTATGTCCTTGTGGTCACTGTCACATTCTTCATGGAGGGAAAAAGTAGTTTTTCATCATATGAAATATTAGAGGTTCCAGTGCCCTAAGTGCAAATTCAGATTAACAATAGGGTCTGAATCACAACCTGGCTCTCAGATTTGGTAGGGGGGGTGATGTGTTTGGGAAAGAAGATCTCGGTGTCCCGTGTTAAATGATGAACACTTGACACAAATGAGCAAATGAGCATCATGCTGATGAGGACAGGGTAAAACAGGCCTCCACTGTAAGAATGTAAATTAACATTTATCATTTTCTAGAACAATTTTGCACTGCATTGGCATGTTTACATCATTCAATATAGTAATTCCAATTCTAGGATTTTTAATTAAAGGAGTCTTCTATAATACGGAGAAAGCTTGATGTTTAGCTCAGGGCCATTTATATTAGGAAAAACAGAAATCAAACTACATTTTTCATAGTAGAAGAATCATTAAGTAAGTTATGTTACATACGTAACTGGAATATTAGGCAACTATTAAGAATAATATCAGTGAAGGTTTTTAATAACTCAGAGACAATATGGACACAAAACTGACATTTGAGTCTGAACCCCTGTCTCAGCCTGGTGTGCTCAGGTGACCCTGTCATCGTGCACTCACCCCTACTCCTTCATCATTGTCATAAGGTGACAATGACAAGGACAACAGCCCCACCTCTATCTTTGGCTCTGGATGGTGCTCACAGGACGGGAAGTGGGGGAGACAGTGAGCCACAGGAAAGCACCAAAATCAGTGCACTAGGGCAAAGCTGCAGCCACCTCTGGGATCGGAGGCCGTGCCAGGGCCAGCCCTGGCTTAGTGTCGGTGTGGTGATGACTGTCTTCTTCATTTTTTCTCCTTCTCCCCTGTCGCTCCTGACCTTGCAACTCAGTCTAGAAAGAAAAACAGGTGCAATCAATTGAAAGCTTCCGATGTGTCAGGTGACAAGGGATATTTTGACAAAGGCTATTGGAAGCAGGCAGGTTTTAGGTGTGATCTACGAACACCTCCTGATTTTTTTTCATTTTTTTCGTGTAGTATAGTTGATTTACATTGTTGTGTTACTTTCAGGTGTACAGCACACTGATTAGGTTATATATCTGTTCTTTTTCAGATTCTTTTCCCTTACAGGTTATTACAAAATATTTAGTAGAGTTCCCTGTACTATACAGGAGGACCTAGTCAGTTATCTATTTTATATATAGTAGTGTGTATGTGTTACTCCCAACCTCCTAACTGATCCCTCCCCCACCCCTTTCCCCCTTGGTAATCATAATTACAAACATCTCAGTTCCCACTGTCGATAAGCCTGGCCTGTCACCGGTGCTCCCCTACCCGCCAGGCCCACTTCATCTCTGAGACACCTTCTGGAGCAGAGTTCCTTAATCTGGGGCCCGCAGACCGCACAGGGACAGAGTTCTGAGTGTCCATGAACTTGAAAGGCAAAAAAATCACATCCTCGTCTTCACTGAGCTTTAACTGAAGTTAACATCCTTGCCATTCTAACTGCAGGCAACAAACCACAGCGATTTCCACAGTGCCCGGGGCTCACCAACAGCATAAGCAGGGGTTTTCCTACCGCAGTGCAGTTGCTACAGATACCCGATCATTTACCCTCATGGCAGTTTTGAAATCACAGTACTTGTTAGACATGCCACCAGAGCTGGCTACTTAATGCGTCAGTAAAGAAGCTTAGGTATTACTAGATAATAAAAATGTTTTGTTAACTGTTGTGGAGGCAAGAGAATGGCCTCCCCAAAATGTCCACATCCTAATCCCAGAAACCTACAAGATGTTTCCTTATAGAGTAAAAGGCCTTTGAAGATATAAATTAAGGATCTTGAGATGGGAAGATGACCCTGGATTATTCAGGTGGGCCCCACATAACCACAAATCTCCCTATAAAAGGAAGGCAGGAGATCAGAGTCAGAGGGGAGATGTGACAGCAGAAGCAGAGGTCAGAGGGAGGCGATTGCTGGCTTTCAAGACAGAGGAAAGAACCAGGAGCCAAAGGAGGCAGGCGGCTTCTAGAAGCTGGAACCATCCAGGAAGCATTCTCCACTAGAAGCTCCAGAAGGAACGCAGCTGACCCATTTTGGGCTCTGGATGTCCCTGCATACTCTCGCCGGGTACTGTACCGAGACTGTGTGGCCTCACTACTCTTTACCAAGGCTGTTTCTCAGGGTCGTGTTCACAGCAAGCAGTTTTCAGTGAGGAGTAACATCTCTCCCCAAACAGCAGGCTCCTTCCGCTTGCTGCCAAAGTGGTGAATCCTCCAGGCTCAGTGTTCCTCTCTGTACAGCACACCCCCGACCCAGCATGTGGGGAATCCATCCAGGCCCCCAGAAGGTCAGTGGTGCTGACAGGTCAGGCAAAGCAGGAGAGAGAATGGACAGTGAGATTTGACAGCACGGAGGTTGCTAGTGTCCTTGAGAAGAAGGATTTCACGGGCTTGAGGAGGATGGGAGTGGACTTAAAAGAGGATAGAAAGGGAGGGAAGATATTGGATACTGAATATTTTCAAGCACTTTTGCCAGAAAGACAAATGAGAAAATGAGAAATTCACTTAATCCCTCTAAGAAAAGCTGCGCTTAAATTACAGTTTCTCTATTGAGAATTGTGTAACTCCATACTGGTGGGAACAACTCACGAATACCACCTTGGTATGTTACCCATAAGATATTTACCTTTCACAAGGGAAAACAAGTTCTTAGGCCAAAACTATCGCTCCTTTCTGTTTGGGCCACAGGCCAGCTGAGACAGATGTCACGCTGCCGTCATCTGGCCACTCTGGTGGCTAAATCACATTCCACGGCCAACAAGCTGAAACTCTGTGACTCTCTTTGTTTGACTGTCCCTTAAAGGAAATTGTAAGTGCAGTACAAAGACTTAGGATGTCAGGTGTTAACTAGTTAATATTATCCAACACCAGGAAGAAACTAAAATAGCAACAATGAACTGTCTTGCCCTTGGAGAGGCCGTTAAATGATATCAAGTTCCCTATTAATTCCCGTAGCTCATGAGAGAATAACACTTCTGAACCACCTTTTCATGCTGGCTGGAACCATAGAGTTTCTTTGCTCATCAGGGGCACCCATACTTGTAATAAGCGTATTGCAAGAGTTGGCACCAGTAGCAAACCAGCTATTCACCTCTTCCCTGAAAGGGAGTAGGCACTGAAGTTTTCTTTGTACCAGGAAACTGTCCTTTCTCCCCAAATACCACCGGTGTTCTATGTCAAGAATGGGAAGATGGGCTACGAGAGGAAGATTTTAACTGGTGGAGGGAAGAAGAAAGAGGGTTTTTAGAATCACCCAGCCAGCGTGAATCTTCAAGGTGACCCAGAGAAGCACTCTTCTTTCACTAAGGCCCAGAAGAGCTGGGCGATTCTCCGGAGCTCACCCAGGAAGTCCAAAACAGAGCTGAGATTATAACCCAAGTGACCTAAGGCTCTTTGAAAACTGTCACACTATTCGACAGAGCAGTCCCGTCTAGGGATACCCCAGTGAGTGGCCTGTAGAGCCAGACTGCCGGGCTCAAATCCCAGCCCTGACTCGTTGTGTTACCTTGGGCAGCTTCCCGAAATTTTACTTCATCTGCAGTAAACTGGACAAGCCACTTACCCTCCCTGGGCTGCATCTCCTAAAAGTGTTGGGATACTTTTACATAGCTCACCATATCAGCAGCACTCAGTAAGTGTTCATTTATTACTATTGCCTCTCCGGGACATTCCAGTCCAAGTGTTGGACAATGATTGTATCTGGAAAGAGCCTGAGGGAAGGAAGAACAAAAAGTCTAGTAAAAAATCGAACTCCTGGGCTTCCCTGGTGGCACAGTGGTTGAGAGTCCGCCTGCCGATACAGGGGACGCGGGTTCGTGCCCCGGTCCGGGAAGATCCCACGTGCCGCGGAGCGGCTGGGCCCATGAGCCATGGCTGCTGAGCCTGCGCATCCGGAGCCTGTGCTCCGCAACCGGAGAGGCCGCAACAATGAGAGGCCCGTGTACCACAAAAAAAAAAAAAATCGAACTCTTTGTGACCATGGAAAAGGTCAACAAAAGTGTAAAAATCCCAGTAATAATTACTCTTTGCTGCAAGGCAAAGAAGAACAGCTAGGCCAGATTCCTGCCCTTGGGACTGTCGTGAGCTCACAGCAGACTGGATTCTTGAAGGACACGAACAGCCTCTTAGGGTGGCCTCAAGGTTGAGAGAAGAAAAGCCAAGTGCGAAGTCCCTGGATGGAAGCCTGGCAGCCAGCAGACCCGCCTGGAGGGAGGGGTACGGAGGATCCCACAGACCTGAGCCAGAAGTTCAAGGCCGGTGTCAGCAGAGCTCAGGGCTGGGGCGGGAGGGGGGATGGATAAAGATACGGCTCAGCTGAGAACAGCCGTGACCTGCTTGTAGGTCCCTGGGAGAGAGTCAGCAAGGAGCTGAGAGCATCAGCACCCCTTCAGGTCACAGGCTGCTGGCCACTTCAAGTCCCACCACCCACCTGCCAAATCTGAAGGCATTTTGCTGAAAAGATAACAAAAACGCCCACTGGGCAATATAGTAAAAGTTGTACCATCTCAACATACGCTCCCCAGGGTCATTTTCCATGTTCTCTCAGAAATTGCCTTAAAAGTGACTTTTTGTGAATTTTTCCTGTTTTTCACTTTGATATGCCTGAACATAATTCCAAACTTCTCCCATCTCATCCACCACACTTTGTTTTCATTCATTCATTCATTCGATGAACACTGCATGAGCACTCTGGGTCAGAGCCCACATGAAGGAGGTGGAGACATGGGAGCACCTGACCCCAAAGAAGGCACTGGTACCCAGGCTGACGATGCAGTGTGTGTGTCCTCTGTGTGTCTGAAGTCAGGGTCCCCAGACAGACTCTGAGACAGAGAGCTACGTGCAGGTTTGGGTGAATGTTCTTGAAGACACACCTGTGAGGAGATGAGGATGGCGAGACTGGGCCAAGGGAGGAGCCGGCCGGCAAAGCAGTGGCAGCTGAGGTTCCACTGGGCTGGGGAGCTTTGCAAGTTGTCTTGAGTTTAGGCGGGGGCCAGGGCTTTGTGTACGGGCACCAGCAATCAGCGGCAGTGAATCACCCCAGTAGGACATACAACCTTGGGTGAGGCAGTTTCTTGCTTCCGGGGTCAATTTCCAAGTCCACCAACAGAATGGATAAAGAAGACAAGATATATATATATATATATATATATATATATATATATATATATACACACACACACACAATGGAATATTACTCAGCCATAAAGAAGAACAATGTCCATAGACAGATGAATGGATAAAGAAGATGTGGCACATATATACAATGGAATATTACTCAGCCATAAAAAGAAACGAAATTGAGTTTTTGTAGTGAGGTGGATGGATCTAGAGCCTGTCATACAGAATGAAGTAAGTCAGAAAGAGAAAAACAAATATCATATGCTAACACATACATATGGAATCTAAAAAAAAAAAAAAAAAAGGTCATGAAGAACCTAGGGGCAGGACGGGAATAAAGGTGCAGACCTACTAGAGGATGGACTTGAGGACACGGGAAGGGGGAAGGGTAAGCTGGGACGAAGTGAGAGAGTGGCATGGACATATATACACTACCAAATGTAAAATAGATAGCTGTGGGAAGAAGCCACATAGCACAGGGAGATCAGCTCGGTGCTTTGTGATCACCTAGAGGGGTGGGATAGGGAGGGTGGGAGGGAGATGCAAGAGGGAGGGGATATGGAGATATACGTATGTGTATAGCTGATTCACTTTGTTATAAAGCAGGAACTAACACAGCATTGTAAAGCAATTGTACTCCAATAAAGATGTTAAAAAAAAAAAAAAGGAAATTTTGCTATTTGCAGCACCATGGATGGACTTGGAGGGTATTATGTTCAGTGAAGTACATCAGACAGAGAAAGACAAATACTGTATGATATCACTTATATGTGGAATCTAAAAAATACAACAAAGTAGTGAATATAACAAAAAAGAAGCAGACTCACAGATATAGAGAACAAACTAGCGGTTACCAGTCGGGAGAGTGGGGGAGGGGCCACATAGGGGTGGGAGAGGGGAGGCACAAACTACTGGGTGTAAGACAGGCTACAGGGATGTATTGTACAGCACGGGGAATATAGTCAATGTTCTGTAATAACTGTAAATGGAGAGTAACCTTTAAAATTGTATAAAAAACTATAAAAATTAAAAATGTTCCAATAGGGGGTACAGATGTGAACCATCCTGCCCTCCAATAATTTCTAGAACTTTAGACCAAATCATCAAGCCACAGTTGGCCACACACACCCCCTTTTAAATGTCTGAAGAGGGTACATCACGTCCCAGGTGAATGGAACAGACCTTCCCCCATGACCTTAGAAAATTCACAGGAGTAGGGTGGCCCACTAGCAATCCCTCCAGACACATGAGGATGCAGACAGCCTGAGCCAATGCTTCACCTTCACTGAGCGTTTAATTACCCAGAAGAGCATCTATTGCCTCATTAACTCTCTAACTGTGACCATTACAGTTAGAAACACAAACACAGCAGCTGGACAAGGCAAACACAACCCAGCCATTTGCAAGGTTGAAGATGGAGGCCTCGTGGCCGACAGGTGGTGGTTACGTGGGCAGCGAGTTGTCAGCTAATCCTCCCCGGGTGAGTAGGGCAGCGAGGCCCTCTGTGTCTTCAAGTGGGACTCTGGGAAAGGGGAGTCAGTTCCGCCTCCCTGTGAAAGCCCCAGATGCTCCCTTTCTTTGTTCTGCTGAGGAGCAGCCTGGAAATATTGAGTCCAAGCATCTTGGTCAGCAGCACCTGGTCATCACACACCTGAATGAGGTGGGGAGGGGGGTACAGGTGCAGGCGGTTCGGAGGGGAAGGTTGGGGTGGGAGGCTGCAGAGAGAGAAAGGAGGGCTTTGCTACGTCCTACGTTGATGAGTAGAGCTGAGTCACTTGGAAGAATGGGCAGCCCTGTGAAAGAAGAGCAGAACTTGTCCACTCCCTCGTTTTATAGAAAAAGACACTAAAACCCAGAGAGGAGGTACCACTTGTGCAAGGTTACATAGCTCACTGGTGACAGAACTCGCATTAAAACTCAGATTCCCTGATTTCCCCTCCTGGACTCTATTCACCTCCCCAAAGAAAACGGAGGAAAATGAGAAATGTGGGTGACAAAGTAAGCAAAATGACAAAACTAGGCGGGGGGTGGGGGGGGAAGAGAAATGGGTGAAAGACTCAACTGGGAAAGGAAAGGAAACAAGCAAAGAACAATCATCAAAACGATGCTGATGCTAAAATTCCTGTGCACAGGAAGAGCCAAGAAAGTGTTGAAAAAGAACAAGATGTAGAGCCAGCCCTCAGACTGCAAATATTCTGGAGCTATTGTGATTCAGCGTGTTAACAGAAGAGTAATCAGCAAATACGTCAATGGAACAGAATATGCAGCCCAGACACAAAACAAAGTAGACATGGAATTTAGTACATGTGTATAGACATCATTTCAGGCAGTGGCCATAGGAAGGGGGAGGGTGGAGAAGCAGTCACTGATGGGTATTAGCACTAGTGGCTGTATAGTTGAGAGGGAATTAAGTTAAATCCCCACTTCACAACATTTCCCAAAAAAATGAGAGATGGATAACCTCAGTTAAAAGGGCAGTATTAGGCAACATCTGAAAAATATTACAAGAAAGTATAGGGGAATCTCTCTAGGAGGATGGGAGACCTTCGTAATTAAAGCACTAGAAAGCAAAATCAAAAGGGAAAACACTGATCCGTTTGACTACATCAGAATTTAAAACTCTGGTTTCCTAATATAGACCACAAGGAAAATTAAAATCAAGGGACAAACCAGGAGAAATATCATAAATATCCAGCAAAGGACTTAAAACCATAAAATATAAAGAATTCCTAAAATCAATGCAAAAGGACTATAAAAATAGAAACCATGGGCAAAGGATATAAGCAAGCAACTCAAAGAAGAGGAAACAAAAATGTCCAATCAACATATGAGAAGCTGATCAACTCGTGATCAGGGAAATGCCAATGAAAGCAAAGTGAGATATTTCTTCCTGCTCATCAGCCTGAAGAAAATGTGTGTGTTTGATGACACAGAGCATATGGAACTTGTACACTCATACCCAACCGGCGGAATGAAAACTGGGTGTAACCACGTTGAAGGGTAAATTAGTCAAACCTACTGAAGCTAAATCCCCCAATTTTCACTTTCATGTTTAAGCAAATGAATACATTACTAGTCACTCTTGCAGTAAAGAGAGTCACTTTGACCATAAATTAGAGACCAAATGTCAGACAGGGATCCCAGTCAAGGAAGGATGTCTGCAGCATTTTGCATCTCAGCTCCCGGGTGGGGCCGGGTCGGGGCCCATCAGAGCCAGTACCTGAGCAGAAAGGTAGGGAGGGCAACCTGGGGATCAACATCTCCTCCCCCCTCCGTGGCCTTCAATGCTGCTGACTCCCTGGCTGTCCCAGGTGAAGGAGGCAGCTTCGCCATCAGGTTGTCTCATTTTCCAAACTCAGTAGTGAATCTGTTTCAGTTTGGCAAGTGAAGCAATTACATTTCTGAGTGGCAGGGGTCACTTAGGGCTAAGTGAAAAACTTGACTCTGCCAGGCAAGAGAGATGCACGTCATTAATAATGGCCTGTCCCCACACGTCCACGGCTGAGCTCCACATCCCCTCCCTTCCTTGGACTGACTCATTCTCCATCTCCTTTCTCTGTGCAGAGCATCCAGAGATGGTCCACTGGGGGCCCAGATGGGAAGGTAAGTCATTTAAGCGTTGGTCACCCAGGAAATTGAAAATCTACCATGATGGTACTAGGGCACACAGAGTGAATTGATTTCCTGTAGCGTATGGACCCCAAAGTCTCTGGGGAATCACGTCAGAACCAGGTGGAGAACAAGAAAGGCTGAACAAGCAGAAGTTGAGAGCAAAGCAGGGCGTGGTGGAGGGCAGGTGGGGCACTACATAAAGTCAGGTGTTCAAGGTCCCGGATCACCTGTGTCCCTTGGGAACCTCTAACTTTCTAGATTGTTCCAACTTTAAAACCCGAATCCCAGGTCTCCTGGTCATGCCTGACTCTGTCTCTCGCTGTCCTTGGCTTCATGATCCTCAGTGTTCCCGAGCCTACTTCCCATTGTGTCCTAGGAGTACCCGCCCTGTTCCTGGTCCAGTAACAGTAATAATTGTCGTTCAGTCAGGACGAGGCACAATGCGAGCACTTTACGTGAGTTATTTATCAGCGCTGGCTCTCTCACGTAGATGGTAAATGACCACAGACCCCAGGGCCTGCGTCCTCTGGGCAGTGGTGGCTGGTGCTCCATCACCCCAAGGACCTTTGTCCAAACATACATGCCAGGACCCCACAAAATCTTCTGAAATGGAATCTGTAGGGGTGGAGCCTAGGAGTTCCCTGGATGGCCGTAAGGGTGACTGCTGGTTCAGAGCTGCTGGCCTGAACACATCCTGGTTTGACTGATCCCACTACACCAGGAAGAAGCCAAACTCCTTCTTCTGCCATTAGACCCCTGCAGGAGCCCCCATCAGGGCACCTGGTGTATCTGGCTTCCTCCTGCAACCTTCTCCCACAGGCTGCATTCCAAAGATTTTTATAAACATCACTGGGGGTTAAGCATTGGTTCAGATAATCTACATCTCTTTCTTAGACTGTGCCTGGAAACTCCTTTGGCAGAGACCAACGGATCCCTAAGAGAACTTTTGAGTATGCCACACCCATCACTCAAAAGGTCTTCAAAATAAAAATGCTGACGGCAACCAGAAATAGAATAGTTCTGCCCCCAGTTTTCACGGTAATAAGGAGAAGCCTGTGAATCAGCTACTCTAAAGGGCAGAGGGCGGGGATGTTTGAAGCAAAAGGGAGATCAGGATCTATTACCTGATAACACCTCCCAACACACCAGCCTCTTTATGCATTAAATAGGAAAGTAATTAAAAATAATAATCACATCTGGGCTATTGTGCTGGGAAGAATGCACGGAAGATGAGGAGGCGGTGCCCTTGACCCCATGCACTGGGAGAATATGAAGGATGTTTCTAAATGGGGAGTCCGCCCCCTGAGCAAAGTGTAGAGGGGTGGCAGAGGAGGGATGCAGGTCCCACTCTTGTCCAAGGCAGATGGAGGCCAAAGCTGGGGTGGTAGAGCAGAGAGGTCAAGAGCAAGTGAGGATTCAGAGACAGACAGGCCTGAACTCAGGTCCCAATCTCTCCACTTCCTACCTGTGTGATCGCAGGGAAAGACACAGTTTCTTCAACCCATCCCTAGGTGGGAAGGATCCCTGTACCTACATCACAGGACAAATGTTGTATGTTAATAACCAGACAACTTAGCTTCAGAAGAAACTTTGATTAAAATAATATGTGTAACAGGGAACTATATTCAATATCTTGTAATAACCTGTTGTAGAAAATAATCTGAAAATATATATATATGTATAAGTGAATTGCCTTGCTGTATACCTGAAACCAACACAATATTGTAAATCAACCTTATGTCAATAAAAATAAATAAATATATAGTGTAAAACATTTATCTCAATGCCCAACACTGAGTAAGAGTTCAACAGATGGCTGATAATCGCTATGACGACATAGATGTCCCCCCTGGATTTCCACTTCTGATCCCTGATGAAGTCTAGGCAAGGACTTCATGACTCAGAGCCTTGTTTTCCCCACATGCACACACACACACGCACAAAGGGAGTAATTACCTCTGACCCCAATCCTACTTGAGTCTTTAGTTTCCCAAAGAATTAAGACAAGTAGGGAAGGACCAAGGAAAAAGATATTATTGATCTTCAGCCTTAAAAAGGAGGAGCTCCTGCCCCTTGAGACAACATGGATGAATCTGGAGGACATTATGCTAAGTGAGATAAGCCAAAGACAAATACTGCATGATCTCACATGTACGTGGAATCTAAAATAGGTGAGCTCGTAGAAGCAGAGAGCAGAATGGTGGTTGCCAGGGGGGCAGGGGTTGTGGAGGGATGGTGGTCAAGGGCTACAAAATTCATGGTACAAGATGAATACTGGAGATCTAACGTGCAGCATGGTGACTATAAGTAAAAACTGTATTGCATACTTAAATTTTCCTAAGAGGGTAGATCTTGATCTTGTGTTCCCTCCATACACACACAGACACACACACACATGCACACACACACACACACACAAAGGAAATGGTAACTGTGAGGTAATAGATATGTTAATTAGCTTGATTGTGGTGATTATTTCACAATGTATGTATATATCACATCATCAATTGAACACCTTAAATAGATCCAATTTTACTTGCCAGTTATACCTCAATTTTTTCAAAAAGATATTGATCTAGAATGAAAAGGTATCAGCATTCCTGCCTTTATGTTACTTCTAGCAACAAGATGGGACTCCCAGGGAGCTGACAGAACAAAAATCACAGCACGTCCGAAGGACCCACCAGCCAGAGAGGAAGAGCTGGTGAAACATTCAGAACACAGACCCAATGGAACCTGCAGGGGGAGAAAAATGGACACCTGCAGTAAAAGGTACTAAGAGCAGCCAAGGAAACTGAAGAAAAGCACAAAAAGACTTCCAGGGGCTTTCCCCAAAACATGCTTTGAGTTTTAAAATTTAGTAGATGAATTAAAGAAGAGGATGGTCGGTCACTATGGAGGCCAAGTGTTAAGAAATGTGTCAGAGTACAAAAAAAAAATAATAAGAAGAGATGAAATCGGAGGGAAAGAGAAGATACAGAAAGGATAGCTCCAGGAGAGCTAATTTTTGATGAATAGCATTTCCAGAAAAAGAAAAAGAAAACAGATTATGAGGAAATAACAGGGACCACCTCTGCCCTCCTGCCGTAGGCGACTAGAAAACCAAAATGCACAAAAGGTGTTTCTAACATTGGATGACAGACAGTGCAGGACTGCCAGCTTCACATGAGATTGTCCTTCATAAGATTACAGATAAGTCTCAGCCCTCTCAACAGGGGCTAGGCCCGTGAGCCATGGCTGCTGAGCCTGCGCGTCCGGAGCCTGTGCTCCACAACGGGAGAGGCCACAACAGTGAGAGGCCTGCGTACCGCAAAAAAAAAAAAAAGAGAGAACAACTGCCAGACAGACAAACTCCAGCTGGTTACTCAAACACAGGTAAATGGCAGACATTTTCTCCTTGCAAGGAAAACAACTAACAGTTTTTGTTGCCAAGAATAAAAATTGAGCTTTCAAGAGAAAATTATAGTTTGAGAAAACATGTATCAGCCACTATGAACTCCCTCAAGAAAAAAATAGTTAATAGGACTAGCCCTGTATTTATTTTTTTAATTAATTTATTTTATTTATTCTTTTTTATTTTTTTTATTTTTGGCTGTGTTGGGTCTTCATTGCTGTGTACAGGCTTTCTCTAGTTGCGGCGAGCAGGGGCTACTCTTCATCGCAGTGCACGGGCTTCTCACTGTGGTGGCTTCTCTTGTTGTGAAGCACAGGCTCTAGGCACGCGGGCTCAGTAGCTGTGGCTCACAGGCTCTAGAGTGCAGGCTCAGTAGTTGTGGCACACGGGTTTAGTTGCTCCGTGGCATGTGGGATCTTCCCAGACCAGGGCTCAAACTCATGTCCCCTGCATTGGCAGGCAGATTCTTAACCACTGCACCACCAGGGAATCCCTAGCCCTGTATTTATTAGGAAATTGAAGTCGTAATTGAAAATCTTATTACCCTGACACCAAAGCCACACAAAGATATCACCAAAAAATGAAACTACAGGGTAATATCCCTCATAAACATAGATATAAAAATCCTCAACAAAATAGCTAATTGAACCCAACAATATGTAAGGAGGATAACACATTTTGATCAACTGGTATTAGATCTCAGAAATGGATAGAGAAAAGACAAACATTTTTAAATACCATTGATTGTTATTATTTATGGCAACGTTTGATAAAGTTGTTGTGAACACTGAATTAGTGAATACTGAACCATCACTTCTTGCGGAAATACTGGGTTATGTCCCTGCCAGCCTTTGGTCACAACATTCTCATCAATTAACCAGTACATAACCTTGCTTTACGTGTGCTTCTATTTAAGGAAACCTCATTTAATTTAAGTTGTTAACTCATTAACATTGGACTCATGACCCACAGTGCTGTAAGTCATTCCTGAATGAAATTTTAACTCATGTATTGTCTCCATAAGACACATGTCATCCTCTCGCACTTAGGAATACTAGGTAACACTTCAGCACTATGCCTGAGGCCATTTTTTTTTTTTTTTTTTTTTGCGGTAAGCGGGCCTCTCACTGTTGTGGCCTCTCCCATTGCGGAGCACAGGCTCCGGACGCACAGGCCCAGTGGCCATGGCTCACAGGCCTAGCCGCTCCACGGCATGCGGGATCCTCCCGGACCCGGGCAAGAACCCGTGTCCCCTGCATCGGCAGGCGGACTCTCAACCACTGCGCCACCGGAGAAGCCCCCTGAGGCCATTTTGAACAGCAAAATCACCCAGAAAAAGCAGAAAACCTAAAAATGTGGCACAAAATAGACTGTGAAAAGCACACGTGCAGGTAGTGTGAGAAGGCAGACTGTCATCTGGTCCAACCTCAGCTGGGAAGGTGCACTCGGGGTGACTCAGGATCTAACACCCAGCACACGTTTGTGAAGGACCACAAAAACTCCACAAGTATTGATTCTGGGGTTAGAATTTAGGAAAATTCACAAATACACACTCAGTAAATAATGAGGGTCAACTACAGTCATAGAAGGAAAATGTCCATGAGTTGAAGAAACACTTGGGTCTACGTTTTAACGGGCTCGCTGAATCCTAATTTAGATTGATGAGAAAGGGCACATAAGTGAGCATGTCCTAATGAAGTTCTGGATTATCATGATCAAGGGAGAAATTTGCAAAAGTCCTGGGAAAAGAATCAGTTACCCATAAAGGGGGCCAGGGCAGGGGGGGGATCCAGCTTATCTGGGACTTCTCTGCTACACAATTACCTGGAACTTTGCTGCAGGAAGTGTGATCCACTGACTGGCAGCTGCTGTGTTGACTGGGAGGGTCATAGAAATGCAGAGTCTCAGGTCCCAGCCCAGTCCTCCTGGATTCAGATCCACATTTTAATAAGACCTCTAGTGACTAGCAGTCACATTGGGGGAGAAGACAGTAAAGAACATCTACAGACCTTCTAGAAAGAGATTGCCACCCAAGAACCCTCTAAGCAGCCAAGATACCATTTCCTATTGAGATAAAAGAAAGATATTTAATGATAGACTCAAACAGAGAGAGTATCATCTCTGGGTCCTATGTAAAAAAAAAAAAAAAAAAAGCTAGCTAAACAATCCATGAGCCAAAGAGAAAGACTTCGAAATGGGGGAAGATGGAGGAGAGAAAACAGGGCCAGCAAGCCTTACAATATACAATTAAATATTAATGGTGAGAACAGAGTCTCTGAGAATGTATAAATAAGAACCTTTGTACCAGAAGAGACAGATTATAAGGAAAATTCTAATAACATAAAATTATTTCATAAAACCTAGATGTTGGGATGAGAATTTGGGAGAGAAATTAAGAGTATTGCAAGGAACCAGTAGCTCCTTGCAAGGGGTGGATGTAGGGGACAGGAGAATAAATGTGCTTTTACCTAAAGTTCTAAAGTGAGGCTCTGAATGGGTTATATTCTGCACCTCCATGCGTGGATGCTTTGTGAGGTTGCCTCATACCCTGCGGATGGACGGTTCTGAAATGGTAACAACCCCTTTTCCCCAGCAAGCTTAGAGATTGAGCCCTGGAGGAAAGCACCATGTCTCTTGGTTATTCTGAGGAGGGGAAGGAAAGATAGCTCCCACTTACCTACCATGCGTAAGTCACTCTATGTATACACAACTGCATTTAATCGTCACCGAAATCCTGCCAAATACAGCTGATACTGTTTTCTCCATCATAAAAATGAAGAAACAGAAGCTTAGAGAAGGTAACATGCCCAAGGCAAGCTAATAAGTGAGAGAAATGGGATTTGAGCTCAGGTCTGTTTGCTTCCAAAATGTTTGCTTATTGGGTGAAGCAGTGAGATTCAGAGGCAACAACAAATAGTAACCTCCTGAAAGCTTCACTTTGGAAGACTGTCTGGCAGTTTCTTACAAAACTAAACATACTCTTATGCAGTCACACTCCTTGGTATTGGCCCAAATGAACTGAAAACTTATGTCCATGCAAAAACCTACACTGATATTTATAGCGGCTTTATTCACAGCTGCCAAAACTGGAAGCAACCATGATGTCCTTCAGAGGGTGAATGGACAAATAAACTGTGGTCCATCCAGACAACGGAACGTTATTCATGACTAAAAAGAAATACACTATCGGGCCTCCCTGGTGGCGCAGTGGTTGAGAGTCCGCCTGCCGATGCAGGGGATACGGGTTCGTGCCCCGGTCTGGGAGGATCCCATATGCTGCGGAGCGGCTGGGCCCGTGAGCCATGGCCGCTGAGCCTGTGCGTCCGGAGCCTGTGCTCCGCAACGGGAGAGGCCACAACAGTGAGAGGCCCGCGTACAGCAAAAAAAAAAAAAAAAAAAAAAAAAAAGAAATACACTATCAAGCCATGAAAGACATAGAGGAAGCTTAAATGCATGTTCCTAAGTAAAAGAGGTCAATCTGAAAAGGCTACAGACTGTGTAATTGCAATTATATAACATCCTGGAAAAGGTAAAACTATGGAGATAGTAAAACAATCAGTAAGTACCAGGGATTAGAGAAAGGGAGGGATGAACAGGTGGTGGAGAAGAATGTTAGAGCATTGAGACAAGAACGTTTGCTATTGTAAGGATGGATAGATATCATTATATATTTGTCCAAACCCACAGAATACACAACCCACAGAATACGAGTGACCCATAATGTAAACTATGGATTTTAGGTGATGATGATCTGTCAATCTAGGTTCATTGATTGTAGCAATGTACCCTCTGGTGGAGGATGTTGATACTGGGGGAGTCTGTTCACATGGTGGGCAGGGGGTAAATGGGAAATCTCTGTACTTTCCCCTAATTTTGCTGTGAGCCTAAAGCTGCTCTTTAAAAGTGTATGTTTTTGTTTTCAGGAGGAAAAAACACTGATTTTTTAAAAAATTTAATTTCTAACCATTCCAAAAACCTGGTCATATCAAGCTAGGTTAATGATCAGATAAAACAACCAAGAATCTAATGTCTCTTCACTTTTTCTTTTTTTTTTTTTTTTTTTTGCAGTACGCGGGCCTCTCACTGTTGTGGCCTATCCCGTTGCGGAGCACAGGCTCCGGACGCGCAGGCTCCGGATGCGCAGGTCCAGCGGCCATGGCTCACGGGCCCAGCGGCTCCGCGGCATGGGGGATCCTCCCGGACCAGGGCACGAACCCGGGTCCCCCGCATCAGCAGGCAGACTCTCAACCACTGCACCACCAGGGAAGCCCTCTTCACTTTTATATTTGACTCTAAACAAAAAAGTCTATGGCCAGATTTTGAAAGGAGGTAGCTGAATTTCAAGTCACTTTGGAGTCATATAACTGTCTCTTCTAAATAGAGATGAAACATTAAAAAAAAAATGGGCTTAGTTTTTTTTTTTTCTTAAAGAGCATTTCCTAACATGGATGAGTATACAATTCTAAAATGGATGAAAGAAGGAGAATATGAATTCAACTTCTTTAGACACGTATGGGGTGTTTGTGACATATATACTCATACAGAGAATGCTGGAGTTGGAAGGTCCAGTGGTTTTCTTATTCCCAGAGGTGTTGGGATTCTGACACCATCTGAGCTGCCTTGTGGAGTTAATGAAGGGGAGGCCTGGTCCTATATATGTTTTATGTATTAAAGTTCTAAGTAAACTAGCACTTGTTAAAATAGTCTCACTGCTTTAAACAAAAAACAATTTTCTTAAAAACAAGAAAGGGAGAAATTGAAAACCACTTACAATCTGACCACCTATTCTTCTGAACCTGAAATACCAATTTCGTTTTTAAGAACAAAGCAAAGAAAAGTGTTACTTTACATGGTGGGCAGCCAGTCTTTGGAACTTGCTTCCCTTGGAGGTGTTACAGGTTGAAAAACACGACGGTTCACACATCTTGCTCACATACTTATTGGGTGTCTGTGCCAGGGTTACAGTGCCAATAAGACAGCCATGACTCCTACTGCATGAAGCTTACATATTTTTAATAGAGTTGAAAGAAAACCATGAAGAAAGACATTCAAAATTAACAAAGAAGGGAATTTCTTCTAAGTCTTAGCGTGTGAGCTTCCATAGACCAGAGACCCCAACAGCCTAGCAGCTTACTCTTCTTATTGACCAAAACACCAACTTTAGAAGAAAATAATCCCGGCATTGTTTGGAATTAGAGCTACCCCTGGACAAGGTTCTGAAGCTGATCTGGTGCGTCTTGAGTTGACTTTTAGCTCCTCTTCCTTCTCCCAAAAAGGCTTTGTCCCATCGCAAATCGTCCCCCATCCGGCTCCC
This sequence comes from Mesoplodon mirus, assembly GCF_964341445.2. NCBI lineage: Eukaryota > Metazoa > Chordata > Mammalia > Artiodactyla > Ziphiidae > Mesoplodon > Mesoplodon mirus. Next base: position 26,024,309 of record NC_138979.1, on the reverse strand, counting down.
CACCGGTGACACTTGGAGGAAGTACTCTTTTCACAGCATTTGCATCTACGTCTGGGTTTCCCTAAGACTGTCAAGCTTCAAGCCTCAGAGCCGGAAATCTGTAATGGTTTGATTCCAGACACCACGATCGTCCCATGGGAGGGATAATTTTGAGTTCTGCTCCTAAAGTTATGCCAGCAGTGTGCCCTGCCTGCTCTTGGGTCTCCTATGACGAGGACACAGAACAGAGACACGGGTCCTCACAGGGACTGAACACAGCATTGCTTGTGAACCTCGTGTGGGTGGGAAGACGTGTCCCAGGACTGCATCCTCACTCTCTTTTAATCTCTTATAAATCCTTCCAAAGGAGGTGTTGTCCCTTTTCCCGGTGCATGAAATCAGTACCACCTCCTTCCCCCACTGAAAGTGATGGAACTGCCCAGCACAGCCCATGACTGATTCCTCAGTGATTAGATTTAACTCTGATTTGATTTCCAAATGTGGAGAACACAGATCAGTCATGGTGCTGGGCTTAATACAGTTGAGGCCTTTGTCTGACAGGAGAGAAGGTAGGGAGTAGAGAAAACCTGAAATGTAAGTCTGTCCAGTCATCCCAGATGGAGAACGAGACCTGTGTCAGGACCTGCCTTCCTTCCTGCCTTGCTTCTACACCACAGCCCCACCGGAAGCTTGATGCCTGCCTTCCCCAGACCCATGACGACGCTGAGATGGATGGATTTGCAGTGAGCACAGCCTCTCAGCTCCCTGTGTGCAGCAGCCCCCCTTCTCCCCCAGCCCCATCAGCTCCAGCACATCTCCCAGCTCCTTTGGCCGAGGTTTCAGCCCCCACCCCCCGCCCCATCTCCCTCCTCTCCTCTCCCTGACGCTGATATCTTCCCAGTTTTGTTACCGAGTCCAAGCTTGCTCTGTTCGCCGCACTACAGGCCAATGAATCGGAGACGAGGTGTTGAGGCAAAGAATACGACTTTAAAGCCGGCAGACCGAGAAGACGGCAGACCGATGTCTCCGGAAAACCATCTTATGGGGGTTTGGATGCCAGTTTCTTTTAAAGAACAGAGAGGGGGAGGAGATGAGGAAGTAAAGTAAAAGGCCATGAATTTTGCAAAAGTCCCCTGGAATGGCCAGCCTCGGGGAGGGGATGTGTTAATTTCTTCTTTCTTGCATCCATCCACAGGTGGACAGGGGCCTGATGCTTCCCTGAACAAAGGCACTTTGGCTTAACATTCAGTCAGAGGGGCAGGCTTCCCTGAGTCAGGCCATTGTGTATAGACAGTATCCTTTTAGTGAACAAAAGCAACGGCAAGCAAAGGTTAAAGTAAAAGGAACAGATCCAACATGTAGTCAGAGTTGGCTCTTCCCTGTTACACTTTGACTGTTGAACCCCAGTTTTTCCCACCTCCCAATTCCTCCAACTCCAACTGTACCTAACCCGTGAGATTCTGAACACTCTGATGGCCATGGGACCCTCCGAGGTCTTCCCTTTACACCTCAGGTGCTGTCTCCACCTCCCTCTGGCCACTTCCATCCACATTTTGGCCAAACTCCACGGCTCAGATAGGATCTCACATGAGGATACACTGGAAAGTTAGGAGAGATGTGTAGCTGTGAGCTAAGTGGCCCGGCCAACAGTCAGCTGACCTCCAGACCTGTACCTGAGCCCAGTCGAGACCAGGAGAACCAACAGCCTAAAGGGCTGATCCACAGCATTGTGAGCTGAATATGGTTATGATTTTAAGCCAACTGAGTTTTTTGGGTGTTACATAACATTATTTGTGCAGTCAGTAATTGCTAATATTTAACAACATATGTCCAATGTTTGAATAAATTTCTTCCTATTTATATGTTCCTTGACATTTTTCTGTTTTTATTGCCAACTTCTGTGCATTTCATCCCCGTGGGAGCAGTTAGGCCACACCCCCGAAAGTCACACTCCCTTCGCCACTATCTGCTAATAATAATAAAAAAGGAGCCTATTACAAGGTTTCGAAAGAATAACTCAAAGGACTATTGGAAGAAATAGCTTATAAGTAAAAACTACTTACTGAGGATCAGAAAGTATTTACTTTCAAAAGTGGGCCCAGTACTACTGACAGAAACAATCAGGGTATAGAAATATATAACTCACAACATTTGCTCTCAAAGTGGCTGAAATTGGAGGAGCTAAAAGTCTTAAAATTGAGGAGAATAAAACTAGTACAGGGCTTCCCTGGTGGCGCAGTGGTTAATAATCCGCCTGCCAATGCAGGGGACATGGGTTCGAGCCCTGGTCCAGGAAGATACCACATGCTGCAGAGCAACTAAGCCTGTGCGTCACAACTACTGAAGCCCGTGTGCCTAGAGCCCGTGCTCGGCAACAAGAGAAGCCACGGCAGTGAGATGCCCATACACTACAACAAAGAGTAGCCCCACTCACCGCAACTAGAGAAAGCCCACGTGCAAAGCCCGCGTGCAGCAACGAAGACCAAACACAGCCAAAAATAAATAAATAAAATAAATAATTTTTTTTTTAATGTTATGCTTTGAACCACTAAAACCAATGTTGGGGATTTACTCCCAAGCCAATACTTCAAAAGCAGAAAGAAAAAAAGAAAGAAAGCTATCAACATAAAGTTACTTTGTGCCAAGGCAGTCACAGGAGAGAAAAAATCTTTAAATACAAAAGGCCCACAAACTGAAGAGAGACAAAGTATAGCAACTTCAGGGAATATTCTACAGCCATTAAAAAAAAAAATCCATGAAGACAATAGATACACAGCAAGGTACTTACCATGTAATATTAATCAGAAGCAAACTAAGTTATATGTGTTCTAAAATTATAGCAAAAGTATTCACTCACGTGGGAATATATTAAAAGGATACCTAACTGAAAGTAGCTCTACGTGAGCTTGAGACAAATATTTAATCTTTTCAAATATTATCATGGTTTAAAGGTGATATAATAATAGCATTTTTAAATTTAAAATAACGAGTTATGCAGAAGAGTTGAAATAATGAAGATAGAAAATTTTAGCCAAACTGGTCTGGACAGCTCTGTGTTCATATTTTTTAACACAATGTAATCATACTAGATTGTGACTCAACCTTCCCACCTCTGTGCCTTACCTTTTAGTTACCTCTGTCACCTCTAACTGTTCCCATACACATCCTTAAAATATGCTGATTAGGGCTTCCCTGGTGGCGCAGTGGTTGAGAGTCCGCCTGCTGATGCAGGGGACACGGGTTCATGCCCCGGGCCGGGAAGGTCCCACATGCCGCGGAGCGGCTGGGCCTGTGAGCCATGGCCGCTGAGCCTGCGCGTCCGGAGCCTGTGCTCCGCAATGCGAGGGGCCACAACAATGAGAGGCCCACGTACCACCAAAAAAAAAAAAAAAAAAATGCTGATTACACAGGGCACCCCAGAACTGTACCCCGGGGGGCTGCCATTCCTGCTGATGAGTTCAGAGACACTGATCCCAAACTCCTACTGCTTCTTTTATCTTCTTGTAAGTTTATAGGATTTGATTTAGGGCCTGTCCTCAATTTAGACCATTAGGATTCTCCTTGCCATTAAATGGACTTGTGTAAGTCTACAATTTTGTGCCTACAATGTAAACCTATAAATGAAATGGCTAACAATAACAAATTCACTCAACAAATATATATTAAATAGCAGGCACCATGAACTAGACCCTAACCCTCTATTTCTCTCTTAACAAGGCTTTGATCCATGTAACTTATGACCCATCTACTTAACCCATCCTTTCCACTGGCTTAGAATCCTGCTGCAGGGACCATGTTCTGGTTGTTCACAGTCAAGGCTTCCTGCCTGACCATATACTTGAGTAGAGGTGTTTGCCAATTACATGAAAACTGATATCTCTGTGTTATATCTAATTCATCTTTGATGTTAAAGATGATAACTGCTATCATTTGTCCCTCTGATCAAACATGCCTTTGCATGTTATTTCAGGGAACCCTGAGGTCTCATGTCAGTCGATGAGAGCAGTAGAGGGAACCAAATGTCACAAAGTACTCAGAACAGGAGTCCTCCTGAGACAATCCCATTAAAGCTGAAAGGGTTTTTTTTCTTTTTCTTTTTTTTTTTTTTTTTGGTCATTATGATATGTGATTTATAAGAAGAAATATATATTTGGTCCTCCTCCAGTTCTTGGCACAGAGCTCTTAAAACCCCTGGAATGTCTTAAGTGATAAGAGCCATAAAGGTGAAAGGCGTGCCTTTGGTTATTCGTAATAAGCCCTCATTGAGCCAAAGACCACACCTGAGTTTATGCTAATAACGTGACTTTTGGAAAACCCCCGAAGCTGGGGGCTGGTTGCCAGGGGAACCAGCCACTGATTAGAGGGCTGGAACTTTCAGCCCAACCCCCCAGCCTCTGGGGAGGAAAGAGGAGCTGGAGGTTGAGTTGACCACCAATGGCCAATGATTCAAACAATCGTGCCTATGTAATGCTGCCTCCATAAAAAACCTAAACTGAAGGGGTTCAGAGAGCTTCCAGGTTGGTGAACATGTGGAGGTGCTGGTGGGGTGGAGCATCCAGAGAGGACCTGCCTCTTCCCCCGTGCCGTACCCTGTGCATCTCTTCCATCTGGCTGTTCCTGAGTTGTATCCTTTTATAATGATCTACTAATCTAGTGAGTAAACTGTTTTTCTCTCAGATCTGTGAAGTGTTATAGCAGATCATCAAACCTTCGGAGGGGGTGGTGGGAACCCAGATTTGTAGTCAGTTGGTCAGAAGCACAGTTGACAACCTGGACTTGGGATTGACACCTGAACTGGGGGAGGGGTCAGTCTTGGCGGGGGCAGGCTCAGCACACCTGACTTACCTTCTTGGAACAGACTGGAATTTCTTTCCCACACTTACGTGAAACGGCCCCCCATCTGTTCAATGAACTCACGAAGCTTCTATCCCTTCACCTAAGGTGACTTTGATACACCTCTATACTAACCTCCTTCATTAATTCATTTGTTCATTTATTTACCAGCTATTCATTGAAGACCTGCTGTGTTTGTGTCCACCCTGGGGCTAGGCTCTGGGGAGGTCATACAAATCCCACGGCCCTGCCCCTGATTTTAAAGAGAATGTTTCTAATATTTCTCCATTTAGGTTGATGATACTTATAGATTTTAATACCCTTTATCCAGTTAAAGAAATTCCTTTCTATTTTTAATTTAATGAAGAGGTTTTTTTAAATCAAAAAATATGTTAAGTATTAAGTGCTTTTCCTGTAGCTATTGAGATAATCATATCATTTTATTCTTTAATCTGTGCATGTGATGAATTATGTTGATAGTTTTTTGGGGTTTTTTTAATTCCAAATGTATTTTGAAGACCAAGTCTACAGGATTTGCTGACAGCTCAGATGTGATACTGTTGCCAAATCTTGGCTCCCTGTGCATATGGCCGAGACAGAGATTTGGAAGATAAGAAATAGAGAGGCTTGGGGCTTCCCTGGTGGCTCAGTGGTTGAGAGTCCGCCTGCCGATGCAGGGGATACGGTTTCGTGCCCCAGCCCGGGAAGATCCCACATGCCGCAGAGCGGCTGGGCCCGTGAGCCGTGGCCGCTGAGCCTGCGCGTCCAGAGCCTGTGCTCCGCAACAGGAGAGGCCACAGCAGTGAGAAGCCCGCGTACTGCAAAAAAAAAAAAAAGAGAGGCTTTTTATTTTCTTTGCCAGGCAAAGGAAGACACAGTAGGCTAGCGCCTCAAGAACTGTGCCCCCCCTTCCTGGGGAATTACACGGATTCTTATAGGGAAGCTCGCAGTCCAAAGTGAGTGGTAAGGATCAAAATGGTGAAGGTCTTGCATTCTTCTTCTTCTTGCATTATTTCAAAACAGTCACCACTGGAGTCCGGCAACCCAGTAACTGGGTCTGGCAGCCCGGTAATTGGGTCCGTTAGTCTCTCTGGGTTATCGGTCTGCGACCTCCTTTCTGAAATACAGCTACAAAGAGAGATTTGCTGTAAGAAATTATAGGGAGAGTAAAGAGTAAATACCAGGTGCAGGAAGTAAATTACCTAAATTACACAGGATTAGGGATGACAGGTTAGTTTCATGAAGGGCAAATCTAGTTACAGACACTACAGATTAGTAACAGTTCAAATAAAACTAGGATTGATTAACTCAGGCCAGTTTATGTTTCTTCTCTAGCCTGTTCGCTGTTCCCTTTATTTTCCTTGTTCTCAGGAGAGGGAAAACTTCATTTCTATTTTTGCTGCAACAAACTCTGAGAGAAATAAAGTAGTCAGGTATGATGCCAAAAGTTTTGTCCTAAGCAAGCGAGTAAATAAAATTGCCGTTAATCCAGACAGGGAAGGCTGCAAGGAGAAGGTTTGATTTTGGTCGGGGGGAGGGGGGCGGTTTACAAATCAGAGCTCAGTTTTGTACATGTGAAATGTGAGATGCAGAAAAGACACTGAAAAGGACTGTATACAATTGAATTAGAAGACAGGTAGCACCCGAAGATATGAATATATAAATGTGGGAGTCATTGGCACCGGAGGAAATTGAGCTGACAAAACATTCTTAAGAACGTACGTATACAAGAGTAAATAGATCTCAAAATTACATGCAAAATGCTTGTCCCTTCTCCCATATAGGACAAAGAGCACATAGAGACAGATTATCTATCATGTTTATTATTCAGCAGGGGTTTTTGCTCTGGGTTTGGGTGATACTCCTCACCAGGCATGCAAGTTTTTTCTGGCAGTAGTTATTTTGTCCTATAGGTTGCCTTCAAGTTTCTGTTGTTCTGTAAAATGTGATGGAAATTTTTCTATTTGGCGAGCAGAGCTGAAACATCTCTCACACATACACACACACGCGTGCGCGCGCGTGCGCCAATTCTACTGTATGTAAATTTATATAAAATATATGTATTTTAATGCCTGAGTCTCACAAATTCTGCCTTTGAAGTTTCTAAAGGTACCAGACAGCCTAAAGAGAAGGTATGACCTCTTCAGGTAAGATGGAAGGGCAGGTATTTATAAAGTAGGGTGGCTGTGACTGTGGGCTTCTCCTTATTACTTGTATTAAATTATTTGGAGTCTCATTGAGCCAAAGACAAAGTCCACTCATTCTATAGGTTCTTGGATCTAATTTTATAACATCCAAACTGGAGGCTGGATGGGGCCTTCAAAGATGGCACAGTCCAGTCACCTAGTCATCCATCCATTGTGCCTCTAAGTAACACACTAAACCATCCTAGACTGAAATGTCTAGGAATCACATAAGAGGGGCAATGGTTAAGAACAGAATTAAGAGCTTTACAAGTGGAAAGTGTTCTTTTTCTTCCCTTTCACTGTGAATCCAAACTTACCTATCATTTCTATCATATCAGTAAGGAACCCAAGACTATAACGTTATCAAGAATTAACATATCAATACTTCTTTAACATTTAACATCAGGATTCCTTTAATATATTTACCATTGCCCTGAAGTTTGGGCTTCAAGATCAGTTTGTTTCCGCCATAAAAAGGAATGAAATTGAGTCATTTGTAGAGACGTGGATGGATCTAGAGACTGTCATACAGAGTGAAGTGAGAAAGACAAAAACAAATATCGTATATTAACGCATATATGTGGAACCTAGAAAAATGGTACAGATGAACCAGTTTGCAGGGCAGAAATGGAGACACAGATGTAGAGAACAAACGTATGGACACCAAGGGGGGAAAGTGGCCACGGGGGTGGTGGTGTGATGAATTGGGAGATTGGGATTGACATGTATACACTAATATGTATAAAATGGATAGCTAATAAGAACCTGCTGTATAAAAAAATAAATAAAATTAAATTAAAAAAAAAGATCTGCTTGTTTCCTTTCCAAAACCTGGCAAATTTATTGAATTCCTGATGAGATTACTCTCTGACTCCTACATTCTCCTTCTGCTCATCCCAGCCCTGACTAATATGTGACCTTTTTTGACAGAATTATTGAAATTCATTAATGGTTTTATTGCCTCTGATTGCCAACATTTGTCACTGGTGCTGTGACATTTATCAAGCTCTCGTTAGCCCACACAAGGGTCACTTCCAGCACTGATTGAACTTCCACAAACAAATTTTCCTTAACTAGCATCAGTTCAGCTCCAACAGTCCTGGCTAATAAGCTACTAATGAGTTTGTCATGGAGTTTGTAACAAAAAAACATAGAATTAGTGAGTATTTAGCAAAGTTAAAAGATATTGAACTTTCAGAACAGTATGTCATTTCTCTAGAGCACTGTTCTATATAATGCCTTCCTATGGAAGGGTGATGGGATAGCAGGAAGTTGCTTTACCCTGGGGGTGGAGGGTCCATACCCCCTTCCCTTAACCCAAACTACCTGATGTGTCTACATCTAAGATGACTTCTGATTATTCCAGAGCCCAGAAAAGAAAGGCATTTACATCAATGTGAAAGAGCTGGGAAGTTGACTCACTCCTTGGAGGAAGCTCAAGTGATCTCTTTACTTTATTGCTCAAGTAGCTTCAGAGAGTTTGAGAAAAGAGTCTTACCTTAGAAGTCATAAGATCTGTGTTCTTACTAGCTGTTGGGCAAACAATTTAACCTCTTAACCTTGGGTCCAATTACATCTTCAGTAAAATAAGGATAACAAAACTTTACCTGCTCCCAAGAATAAAATTTGGTCAGATGAATTCTGCCCAATGTCTCCTCCCAGATTGAAAGGTGGGCACCCCACAGATTTTAATTGTTGCTGTCCTCACTCCAATACTTACCTCCTTCCTCATTTTCACACCAAGAAAGTCAAAAGCTTCCTTCCACTATGGCTGGAGGAGTTTGGCTGTAACACAGTGAAAAGCATAGTTTTCATGTTCAACCTGCCAAACCCCTCCAGTTTTGAAAGGGAAATGATCTCTGTGATAAAAACCAAACTGAAAACCCTCCAAGGTTTGAACAGAAGACCGGTGGATAGGAGAAGCTCTAGGGGACAGGAAGGAGAGGATGGGTTCAATGCGCGTGAGGTCTTGACACTTCCCCCCCACTGTCTGCCCTCCGCCACAAGGCTTCTCTCACTCTGATCCTGGTCTCTGTGATCAAAGTTGGATCCCAAAGATGTAGTGCTCCTTCTAACATTCACTCATCCTCATCCAGTCAACACTCATTGAGTGCTTCACGTCCTTACTGCTGGGCTTTGGGATAAATGTCCTGGGGTAAATAGGGCACAGTCCCTGCCCTTGGGAAACTCCCAAGATAATAGAGGAGTGAGCTGGGTAAAGAGATAATAACAGTGAAACGTGATAAGTGGTCTCATGAGAGTACGTACAAGGTGATAGGGAGCATCAAGATGGAAAAGACCAGCCTCCAGAAAACTTTTGTAGAGGAAGTTACTTTTCCACCACGTTTAGTTGACCTCTCAAAAGAAGGACCCCTGTATGACCTGGCATGGTCACCCCTGTGATTAACTCCTTGAGTGACGTCGGCACCTGGAGGTACAGCATCGGCCCTGGTCTGCCCGCTGCAGCCTGTGAGCAAGGGGCTGAGCTACTAGCCTGTCACATGGGACTAAGGGCTGAGGGCTGATGTTACCACCTGTGCTTTGCCTTAAGCATCAGCAGGTGGCTACTGGAGCTATTTGGAAGCAACGTTCCTTGGAAGGTATTAGCATATATAATTTCTAGATGAATTAGTAGAACCATATTATCCATCAAAGTATTTATAGTCAGGGTTTACTTGCTGGAAACAGTCACAGTTTCTTCCTTGGGAGTCCTAAAACCAAATAACCCACATGATGCTCATCTTAAAAATCATAATGCCGTCCACTCCCAAAGCCGCTGCCCTAGTTAAGACTCTCATTACCTTTAATGAAATTCTTGGGGCGCGCTCCTCACGGGTCTCACTGCTTCCTACATTCCTGGTCTCCAGTATTAATCCTATCAGGGTCCTCCTCAAAGCACAGCTAAGACCGCATCACAAAGTCTGCTACTCAGCCATTAGTGTTCCCTACATTGCAGCTGCCATTCCCAAAAGAGGTCCCATCTTTCCAGCCTCATCTCTCACTGCACCCAAACACCTCCCAACCCACCAGCCACGCTGTTCCATGAACACCCTCGGCTTTTGCTCATATATTCCCTCCACCGAGAATACATCCACACCCCACACCCACAGTCTTTGTCTTTCAAAAATCTTCCCCAATGTCCAGGCCTTGCATAAACCCCCTCTACGATAAAGCTTTGGATATCCTCTTATTTGAATGTGATATTTCGTCCTCTGAGCCCCCACATCACTTTGTTTGGAATTCTCTTGTGATCCTTCTCTTATTAGCTACATGACCCCAGGAAAGTCACTTAACTGTAAATCAAGAATAATACCTACCTCACACGTTGTTGAGAGGATTAAATGAGATTAAAAATAACTTGGAGTAGTGCGTGGCATATAGGAAGTACTCAATTTACAATAGCTTTTCTGGTAGCTATTTTTTGTCTGTGATCACACACACACACACACACACACACACACTGTAAGCCCTTGAGGACAGGTGCCAACCCTGTTCATCTCTGTGTCCCTTGCAGAACCTCTCACATGGTATGTCCTCAAAAAACATTGATTGAGGGCCTCCCTGGTGGCGCAGTGGTTGAGAGTCCGCCTGCTGATGCAGGGGATGCGGGTTGGTGCCCCGGTCTGGGGGGATCCCATATGCCGTGGAGCAGCTGGGCCCGTGAGCCATGGCCACTGGGCCTGTGCGTCCGGAGCCTGTGCTCCGCAACGGGAGAGGCCACAACAGTGAGAGGCCCGCGTACCGCAAAAAAAAAAAAAAAAAAAAAAAAAAAACATTGATTGAATTGGAAATGCCAGCGTCCCAACTGAAACAGCAATTCTATTTTTTTATTGAAGTATAGTTGATTTACAAAGTAGTGCCAATCTCTGCTATACAGCAAAGTGACTCAGTTATACACCTATATACATTCTTTTTTTATATTCTTTTCCATTATATTTTATCACAGGATATTGAATATAGTTCCCTGTGCTATACATTAGGACCTTGTTGTTTATCCATTCTAAATGAAATAGTTTGCATCTGCTAATCTCAAATTCCCAGTCCACCCCTCTCCCTCCCCGCCTCCCACTTGGCAACCACAGGTCTGTTCTTTATGTCTATGAGTCTGTTTCTGTTTTGAAGATAGGTTCATTTGTGCCATGTTTTAGATTCCACATATAAGTGATATTATATGGTATTTGTCTTTCTCTTTCTGACTTACTTCACTTAGTATGATAATCTCTAGTTGCATCCATGTTGCTGCAAATGGCATTATTTTGTTCTTTTTTATGGCTGAGTAGTATTCCATTGTATATATGTACCACATCTTCTCTAACCATTCATCTGTTGATGGACCTTTAGGTTGTTTCCATGTTTTAACTATTGTGAACAGTGCTGCTATGAACATAGGGGTGCATGTATTTTTTGAATTATAGTTTTGTCTGGGTATATTCCCAGGAGTGGGATTGCTGGATCATAGGATAATTCTATTTTTAGTTTTCTGAGGAACCTCCATACTGTTTTCCATAGTGGCTGTATCAATTTACATTCCCACCAACAGTGCAAGAGGGTTCCCTTTTCTCCACACCCTCTCCAGCATTTGCTATTTATAGGCTTTTTAATAATGGCCATTCTGACTGGTGTGAAGTGGTACCTCACTGTAGTCTTGACTTGCATTTCTCTAATAACTAGTGATGTTGAGCATCTTTTCATACGCTTATTGCCCATCTGTATGTCTTCTTTGGAGAAACGTCTGTTAAGGTCTTCTGCCCACTTTTCAACTGGGTTTTTTGTGGGTTTTTTTGTTGTTGAATTGTATGAGCTCTTTGTATATTTTGGAGATTAAGCCCTTGTCTGTCGCATCATTTGCAAATATTTTCTCCCATTCCATAGTTTGTCTTTTCGGTTTTTTTTATGGTTTCCTTTGCTGTGCAAAAACTTGTAAGTTTGATTAGGTCCCATTTGTTTATTTTTGGTTTTGTTTCTATTGACTTGGCAGACTGACTTAAAACACTGGTACAGTTTGTGTCAGAGAATGTTTTGCCTATGCTCTCTTCTAGGAGTTTTATGGTGTCATGTCTTATGTGTAAGTCTTTAAGCCATTCTGAGTGTATTAGTGCCTGATGTGAGGGTGTGTTCTAACTTAATTGATTTACATGCAACTGTCCAACTTTCCCAGCACCACTTTCTGAAACAGCAATTCTTAATGTCCAGAGAGGGAGAAACTTTGAGAAGAGGAATAACTCACCCACTTTGTCAATACACCTGAGCTTTGTAAGTATATTTCTTTCTCCTTCTTGAGTGGTTAGTTGGAGATGGAATAGGTATTGTCTTTCCTAATAAGGACACTGATATACACCCAACTCATATCATAATTGCTCAATTTTTATAGCATTTAAAAAAATAATGGTATGTCTCATAGACTGAATTGTGTTATTTGTATTTTCTCCATTTGTGTGTGGGTCACGGAGGACAGTGGAGTGGCTCTGTCACCTCTGTTTTGGTATCTGCGGACCCATAAACAGAACCTGGTACAAAACTGTGTTCCAGAAAATGCATTCTGAATATTGTTGAACCAGATTCTCACTCACATTTCTTAGTGAAGCTACTAAGGAAGCAATTGATCCATCTGGGCCCAGCTGAGCCTCAGCAATTCTCTCTCCCCTCAATCTTGTCCTTACTTCATTATCCTCAGGGCAGCTTGCTCATGTTTCTTCCTGGACAGGCCAAACAGGGGCAAAGGTTCTTGAACCTCCTAAGGATGTCAGGGCTGTAATATGCTTTGGAGTTAAGGCTTGAAGGAGCATATTTAGAAGCAGTCCTGTTACACTGGTATTCACAAAGTTCTGCTCTCCATCAGTCTATCGGAAGCTGATGCTAGGGGAGGATATTAAACAATCCATCAAAGGTCTTTGCTTGAAGGAAACTCAATCATAAAGAATGTATTTGTTAAAAGTGCTTTCTTTTTAGGTGCATGATCAGGGAAGGAGGGGAGAAAATGATCCCCCCAAGTACGCAGACAGACAGGAAATCTTATCTTCATCTGGGATTTGGAGAAAGATACATTAGAGATTGAACAAGACAGCAACTTCTCTCAGAGTAAACGGGGAACTTATTTCCTGTTGGAAATGGGTGATTCCTATTCATCCTTCAACTCTCATACTAAATGTGAGCTTTGACTTCTAAGAATCTTTTGGTGGACCCCAAGACTAGACCCCAAGACTGGACCCCAAGACTGGACCCCAAGACTGGACGAGGGGCCCCTCAGGATGTCCTCACAGCACCCTGGTCTTCCCCTCTTGTAGTAGTGGGTTATCCCGCTGTCCGGCCACTGCCTCTTTATCCACGCTCAGCCCACTTCAGCCCACCTGGAAGGTGGCTCAGATTCAACAGACCTTAACTCGCATTCTCATATGTTGCTATTAAGACTGCAAATTGCTACAGTCATTACAGAGGACAATTGGCAATATTTTTCAAATATTATCGTATCTTTCAAAATTATAAAAGTACAGATTCTTTGATCTGGCAGTTCTTAGACATCTAACCTAACACTTAATCTTTGAAGTCAAGGATGAAAAAGAATTATCCCTTCTCAACAGGAAATGAGTTCATCATTTGTTCTGAGAGATGCTGCTTTGAAGGCAAGAATCATGACTGTCCTGCTGCATCTTTAATCTCCCGAAGTCCAGACTGTCCCTCACAGCCATAGGCATTCAATAAATGTTTAAGTGAACAAATGACTTTACCAAAAATTCAGATTTTCTTCATCATGTAAAATCTATTTTTACAAACCCAACATGTTCCTCTTCCAAATGGGACAATTAACTAGTCCTATAATTTTGAAATCACAAAGCAGGGCATCTCTGAAGCACTTCCTTTGTTGAAAACTGAAACATATTTATTACTGATATTTAAGTGTTGCTCCCACCTACTCCCCCTTTGCAAATATTTCTGAAGAAAATTCATTTCTGGACAGATTTCTCCTCATTTACATCTAATTCTCTTCAGATTACACTCAGTGGAGGGGTGTTAGCAAAGGTTAGGGCATCAGAGACATGTGACAGCCAAAGAATCAAGTGAATGCAAAGCTTTAATTGACAATTAGTCAGAATGAAGAAAGAGACAAAGGAACCAGATGCCTGTCCTGGAACTCAGCAAAGAACTATGCATTGTGACTGAGAGATGCAAAGAACACAGAAGACCTTTTTCCATTTCTCTAAGTCATTGAATTTATGGGCATAGATCTGTTTGTAATATTCATTACTATCCTGAAGGGTCAGTAATGATGTCCCTCTTGGATTCCTGATATCAGTAATTTGGGTCTTCTCTCTTTTTTCATGGTCAGTCTAGCTAGAGGTTTATCAGTTGTGTTGATCTTTAAAAGTACCAGCTTTGGGGACTTCCGTGGTGGTGCAGTGGTTAAGAATCTGCCTGCCAATGCAGGGGACACGGGTTCGAGCCCTAGTCTGGGAAGATCCCTCATGCTGCGGAGCAACTAAGCCCATGCACCACAACAACTGAGCCTGTGCTCTAGAGCCCATGAGCCACAACTACTGAACCCACATGCCACAATTACTGAAGCCTGTGCACCTAGAGCCCATGCTATGAAACAAGAGAAACCACCACGATGAGAAGCCCGCTCACCGCAACTAAAGAAAGCCCGCGCACAGCAACCAGGACCCAATGCGGCCAAAAATAAATAAATAAATAAACAAATTTTTAAAAACGCAGCTTTAAAAAAAAAAAAAAACTATTTATTTATTTGGCTATGCCTAAAATACCAGCTTTTATTTTCATTGTTTCTCTCTTTTTCTAGTCTCAATTTCATTGATATATACTCTTATCTTTACTGCTTAAGTTCCTTGCCTTGGACCTAATTTGCTTTTCGTTTTCTAGGAGAAAGTTTAGATCTTTGATTTGAGACCATTCTCCTTTTCCAATATAAGCATTTAATTCCTCTATGCACTGCTTTAAATACATGCCACAATTCTTAATACACTGGTTTTTTTGTTTTCATTTAATTATAAATATTTTTTTATTTTCCTTGGGGCTTCCTCTTTGATCAATGGACTATTTAGAATTGTTTTTGTTCAATTTCCAAAAGTTGGGGGATTTTTCCAGATATCTCTGTGTTATTAATTTCCAGTTTAAATATTTTATAGTCTAATAACATACTTTGTAATATTTCCTTTTTTTAATTTATTAGGGCTTATTTTATGACCCAGAATATGGTGTATTTGGTGACTCAGTCATGTACAGTTTTAATGAATATGTATTCTGCTGTTAAGTGGAATGTTTTTAAAGTGTGAATTAGGTCAAATGGGTTGAGACCATTGTTCAAGTCACCAGTTCGTACTGAGTTTCCTCTTTACTTATCCTATCAATTACTGACCTAAGGGTTAAAATCTCCAACTGTGATTGTAGATTTATGTATTTTACCTTTCAGTCCTATCAGTTTTGCTACATGTATTTTGAAGCTCTGTCGTTAGACACACACACATTTAGGATTATTCTAGCTTCCTGGTGATTTGACTCCTTTACCATTATGTAACCTCCGTCTTTATCTGTGGTAATATTTCTTCTTCTAAGTCTGCTTTCTCTGATATTAATCTATCTACTCCCACTTTCTTTTCATTAATGTTTGTATAGTTGATCTCTTTCATCCTTTTCTTTTATCCATGCCTTTACATTTAAGCTAGGTACTTTTCAGACAGAATGTAGTTGAGTCTTGCTTTTTTATCATACCTGACAAACTCTTCAAATGATGTGTTTATACTGATCATATGTAACATAATTATTGATATTGTCGGAGTAAAATCTAATTTTTGCTAGCCATTTTCTATTTTTTCCATCTGTTCCTCATTTCTTTTAAACTATTTTTCTGCCTTCTTTTGAATTGACTATTTTTTATGATCTTATTTTATCTCCACTCTTACCTTATTAATTATCCTTTTAAAAAATGTTTTTGGTGGTTACCCTAGATTTTACAATATACGGTTTAGTTAATTATATTCTACCTTCAAATAGAATTTTGCCTGGATGTCAGGGATGGGGTTGCTCAATGATCCTGCCTCCCCCCTACTGGTAGGGGGCTTCCAATGATCTGGGCCCAGCATATATTCCCCTCTCCTGTGAGTAGAGAGCTTTTGTTCTGTGGGCGAGATGGACCAAAGCATCTGGACAGCACTTTGTATCTTTCCCAAGGTGGCTTCTTCTAATTCTACACCATGAGACAGGCTTTCTCCATGTCTCACTCTGTCTAATCTTTCTCATGACCACCCAATGAGGTTTGAGGAGAACTTACAATCATCTCTTCTTGGAGGTTGCTATGGTCTGAATGTTTGTGTCCCCCAAAAATTCATTTGTTGAAATCCTAACCCCCAAAGTTCATGGCACTAGCAGGTGGGGCCTTTGGTAAGTGCGTCAGTCATGAGGGTGGAGACCCATGATGGGATTAGTGCCCTTATCAAAGAGACTCCAGAGAGCTCCTTGGCCCCTTCCACTGTGGGAGGACAAAGGTGCCAGTTATGAGCCAGAAGGAGGACCCTCATGAGAGTGTGACCATGCTGGCACCTTGATCTTGAATTTCCCAGATTCCAGAACTGTGAGAAATAAATGTTAGTTGTTTATAAGCCATCCAGCCTGTGGTATCCTGTTATAGCAGCCCAAAGTAAGATAGGGGAACTTGTTTTTTCTTAGATTAAATTCCTATATCCTAAGCAGAAGCTGGAAGTTTCTCAATTCGATGTTAATTTGCATTTTTCTGATGATTGATATTGCTAACAATGTTGCCATCTGCACATTACCGTTTTGATATCTTGTTTTGTGAAATGTCTGTTCAAGCTTTTGCCAATTTTTATTGGGTGTTGCCTTTATTATTGAGTCGTAGGTGCTGTTTATGTATTCTTGGTACACATCATTTATCAAAATTTCTATTATCCGCTTTCTAATGTCTACAAAATGCTTTGTTGGGATTTTGATTGGGATGGCACTGAATCCATAGATCAACTTGGGAAGGCCTCATTATTTCTTAAAATACATTTCCTAGCTCTGCCTATAGAAAGGGCTTAGAAACAATGATACCCTAGTAGCAAGAAGCATTCCCACTAAATACCGTTTCTATATACCCTTCCCACTAAAAAGAACCAGGGTTCTTTGGAGCAATATTTGATCCAAGACAGCTGGATAGTGAAATTACAAGGTAAACCTAGAACATATTGCTTTACCAGAAAGTAAGGATATATTTTTTAAAAAACTAATAGGGACATGTCAAAGGACATAGGAGCTTGAAGGCCCACCATGGGACAAATTTTGACTAATTTGAGAACTTTTAAAAATTATAGTGATGGATTTTAACACATGGAAGTTTTTTAAACAACGAATCTGTGTCTGTGGTGATATTCAGAAACAAAACAGAAAAGGAGAGGGAGAGAAAAAAGGGGAAAGTTGGGGGTGAGAAATTCTTCTCTGCAGAAGAATGTTAGCCAAGAAATGTGAAGGATTATGGAATTAGAAAGTTAATGTTTGCAACCCCCAATGTTATAATTTATTCAATCAAATGTCAATAAATGCTAAAAACCATTGGGTGAAAGGGTATGGGGGAAAAAGGATATTCACATGCTCTCAAAACATCAACACAGGGCTTCCCTGGTGGTGCAGTGGTTGAGAGTCCGCCTGCCAATGCAGGGGACACGGGTTCGTGCCCCGGTCCGGGAAGATCTCACATGCCGCGGAGCGGCTGGGCCTGTGAGCCATGGCCGCTGAGCCTGCGCGTCCGGAGCCTGTGCTCCACAACAGGAGAGGCCACAACAGTGAGAGGCCCGTGTACCGCAAAAAAAAAAAAAGTCAACACAGATTATTTATTGACTACAAAGGAGATATCTAGGAAAACCATCTTAACTACATGATCAAAATTAACACTACCAGTAACACACACTTCTTGATATGATGCAATAAAAAGTACACAACATCGTCAATGTGACATTCTTGCCCAAAGTGTTTAACCTGAATCTAAATATGAGGAAACAGACAAATCCAGAATGTGGGGCATTCCTCAAGATACCTGGCCTGGATTCTTCATACACAAGACACACACATGCACACACACACACACACACACACGTGCAATCACAATGTTGACATTGGTTGATTTAGATAAAGGGTATACCTGTGTTCATCACACTGTTATTTCTACATTTCTAGAAAATTTTTGAAAAAAAGTTGGGGTCAAAAAAGAGTGCACAAAGGGTTATTTGAGCAACTCCCTTGTTTTACAACAGAGATAGTGGAGTTGCCTTCACGGCAGAGCACTGAGAAGCCAGCCATCTCTTCAATAACAAAGTTTGGATGTTTGAAAATAAGCCTAGGAGAGAAGGACTAGCCAGCTGGAATGAACAACAGATTATTGTTTGGGACGATCTCATTTTCACCTCCGAGCTGCCGTAGGGAGACTCCACAGAGCAGTGATGTTCTCGTTAGCAGCTCAAGTTCAACCCAGACTTCTCTGTCTTTTGTATGGTACAACGTTAGCGGTAGTTTCTGCAAACCCTGGGACCTGAGCGGGTGCCTGCTGCTCACCAAGATGACTGTTCAGACCTCCCTTTCCCACAGGGGAACTGGAGCAACCCCGAGAGCCATCCACCTGGTACACAGAGTGTGAGATTGAGGGTAGGGATGTTATTGTCCCTGTGACACAGAGTGGGTGGGAAAGTAAGTCTCAGATGAGCAGAAAGAGAAGCAGATTTTTAAATGTTCAAAAATGCAGTGGGAGGGGGAGAAAGGGCAAAATATAAAATAACATCTATGCTATGGCTACAAATACATGTACCCACGTTTTCTCAGGTTACAAGTCCAATTTCCCATGCTCTGGTCTGATAACATGGAACCTACTGTCCACACTGCCCCCAAGGCCCAACGAGCTATTTCTGGGGTGTCTTACTGAACAGTACTTTTAATTTCATCCACTTCCAGCCCCCCACCATGGTAACATGGTGTCCTTCCCAAAGCTACAGACCCTAATGGGAGCAAAATGACACTATTCCCCTCGGCTTTCCCTGGAGTAAAGTCAAGCTGTGTTCCACAAAGGACTAAAAAGCTGATCATTTCTATCTACTCTTCTTGCGAGGCTCTCTTCTCATTCAATCACCTGATCCCTCAAACATGTCAACAAAAATATTCCTGTAATAAAGCCATTTGTGGGAATTCCCTGGTGGTCCCGCAAGCAGCCCGGCAAGGTCTAATTAATTAATTAATTAAAATAAAGCCATTGGTTAGTGCTTCCCATAGCTGCTCTTCTCCCCTGAGGCTCTTATTAAAAGGAAGAGTTTGATTCATTAGGTCTGGGATGAGATCTGAAATTCTGCATCTCTAACAAGCTCCCAGGGATGCTGAGCCTGGGGGTCCATGGACCACACTTTGAGCAGCAGGCTCCTGTAGTACTTAATACTTACTATAATACTTAGTACTAAGTACTTAGCACTTATGTTCCTTGTCCTTAGTAGTTTTCCAATGAACCTGATTTGGAGGGATGATTGAATTTATTGAATGTTTCTACAATAGTAGAATAAAGGGGGGAAGCTTTATCAAGACAGCTGCCTTTCATCCTACTCATGATCCTCCTTTTACTTGGAGTAAGGAATCTGGGGCATTGTTGGGTGGAGGCAGAAGTGGCAACGTGGTGTTTATTTTTTGACTTGTAGAACAAAACAAGAGAGAGCATCAATAGTGGAGGACCCTGCCCATTTGGCCAGTGATCTGGCATCATGGGATGAACCTGCTTATAGCAGCTTCTCTCCCTAACCTCCTAACAATTACTGGCCAAAATTGCAGATTTATCCATTGTTTATTCTCCCCCTACTTTCCCTGTCTTGTACACATATATATACACACAAGCGTACTCCTTGAAATTTGAATTACTCCTTCAGCTTCTATAATGGAAATTAATTGTATGACTTCACACTCTCGAAAGCCGACTATAGAGGTACCACTCCCTGCTAACCCAGCCTTGAGCTGTGGAGACCCACGCATACATTGTTCACCCTTCCTTGATTATTAGAGATAAAATGGAATCTCAATGCAGTCTGACTCCCTACAACTTGTCTTTTTGAATAAATCCCTAATAATCTCTCATTTTAATTTCATTACAATAATATGATCTTCAATTATGGGCTCCATGTCTGAAACAATCCCTCACTCTCAAGGCCAAGTCCTGTTCCCTCCTCATGGTCAGAAATGCAGCCTCATTCAGCTTTGCAAAAGAAGATGACCCTTGAGAATGTTTGTGTCGGGGGCCTGAGCTATGAGGGTAACCTGTGTGTGACCTGAGCTAAGTGATCGAACTAGAGCATGACCTCTCTTTTAGGCCAAACACTCTATGATTCTAGAAAAGTTCATGGAAACAAAGGCATTTAAAATACCTAAGGAATATCTGTTCAGGTATATGTAATTGATTGCAATTGTGTGTGTGTGTGTGTGTGTGTGTGTGTGTATATATATATATATGCAGCTACTGAATAAGGAGAATCAGCTTTCCTTGTTGAGTCTCTACTAAACTTCAGATGTTGTATTAGTTGTACCTTTCCTGGCATAAATCTCAGTCTCAAGCTGCTTACAGACAAACAGAGACAGGCAGGAATGGACCACAGCCAGCTTCAAAGCCTAGGCTTGACAAGGGAAACGGATTAAAATTCACAGCAGATAGGAACATACTGGCTTTATTTCTGATTGATTGAGTGCAGTACCTGATTAACCTGCAGGCATGTAGACAGAGGTTCCAAAACACGTTTAGGGTTGGGGGTGGCAGAGGAGAGTTTATTGCCCTTGGAAGAATGTGGGCTGCTTGGCCACCATGACTACTGACTCGGCCCCTGTGCAGAACCATGGGTGAGCTCACCATCCTGGCCCCGCTGCCTGGGAGCACGCTGCCCAGTCTGCTGCTTTGTGGAGAAGTCACCTTGTCACTAGAGGAAACATATCCCCTAAGTGGATCTCTTGGTATTGATCACCTTGTCCACACATCACGTAACCAGAGCGCTGTGATTGGGCCCACGTTTGGGAAGGCGACAATGGGACAGCCCTGCAAGGTTACCCAAGAAGGCAACGTCCCCCCTTCCCTGGAGGGAGACAGAGAGCTTTGATGCTCTGTTTCACGTGGCCATGAGGAGGCAGCTGCCTCTTACCAGCGGCCCCCAGGAGCTTCGTTCTAGGAATCAATCAGCCACTAAAAGTCCATCAGAGAGGATCATAAAATGTCTGTGATTTGCCAGGGCACCTGGACATGGAGACAGGCTGGAACTTTCCCCACCTGCTTCCACTGCTGCTGGTTGCAAGGTGGATGCAAAGTCCAATGAAACTGATTTCTGATAGGTCCATGGGAGAGAGCATTGGAGAACCCATATCAGAAAGGACTGAATGTGAATGCAGTGTAATGGGTGTGCTATTATTGCAGAAGTACTAATATTAGTAATTAAATCACTCCTCCTGTTGGGAAAAATGTGAGTCAAGGCAAGGGTCTCCCCTACCCAACAGACCAGAATAATTTCAGCAGGTTAAAGGGGGCCCTGTTCATTTGTTGTGGGGTATAGGGAAACAGTGCTTAGAGGAAAAATTGTAGCTTTAAATGCTTGTATTATAAAATAATAGAGGGAAAGATGAAATGAAGAATTAATCAATCTAGAAGAATACAGAAAAAGGAAAAACAGGAATAAAGCAAAGGAAAAAAACAGTGCAAATAGAAAGCACACTGTAAAATAGCAGAAAATAATCCAAATACATCAGTAATCATTATTAGTACAAATGTGTCACATCAGTGATCACTATTAGTACAAATGTGTCAAATGCCTTTTTAATACAGAGATTGCTAGATTGGATTTTTTAAATTTCAGTATATGCCATCTACAAAAGAATTTTGACACAGAAAAAAACTGGAAAAAATTCACCAAACAAATGTTAACCAACAGAAAACTGGAATAGCAATTTTGATATCAGACAAAGCAGACTCTAAGGCAACCCTTATTTGGCATGAAAGTGTTTATAGTAAAATGATAAAAGGGGCCATCTGTATGTACCCAACACTCCAAATATATAAAGCAAAAATGGACAGACTTACAAAAAGAAATTGACAAACCCATAAATACAATGGGAGATTAACACGCACCCTCCGAAAACTGAGGAGTCAAGTAAACTAAAAATCAGTAAAAGGGAAATAAGGGGAGAATTGAAAAATAAGGATGAATAATACTCTGTGTCCACGTAAAACTTTATCAAGTTCTTACAAATACTATCTTGACACTGACCTTAGAAAAATAGGAAGATACACTCATCTGCATTTTATGAAACAGGAGCAGAGAATGTAAGTGACCGTCCCAATCCAGTCACCAAGCTAGAAACTGAGGCAGAAGTGAAAACCCTTTCTCCTGACACCAAGGTAAAGCCTCTCTCCTATAAATCAAGCGTCCTTCCAATTCCCTAATTCCTTTTTCTTACCTTTTTCTTTTCCTGCCTAGCTCAGATGTTAAGAAAATAATTATGTTATTATGTGTAAGTGCTTCGGGCACTTTGGTGAAATGAGCTTTATAAGTGAGAGCCATTTCTATCTATATATGAAGCTGATCAGATTTTCTCCCCACCTGGGCTCTCCACATACTCTCTACCGAGTATTTACATCCATCATTCATAGGGATGACTTCATGGAAGATACCGATACAGAGCAGGGCCTTGTGGGGCTCCTAGGCACAAAAGCCTTTCTGTGTCCCCCATTTCTTGATAACAGGAAATAGGCTTCATTCAGCCTCCATGACCTTCCCTGAGTTCCAACGGGTAGGTTCAAACAGATGTTAATCTGGGAAGGGAGGGGACCGGGAGACAGGGGAGGAGCAGTCAAGAAACAATAGTGCAGCCTTGGGGCAGGGTCCTGGTTCCCCCTCGAGGGATACACATAACAATACCTTTGAGCTGTTTTGCAGACACTGAAGCCCCCACCAGGTGGGAGAAGTTAACTGTGTGCTGCCCACAAGCACGTAGACCCCAGACCGGTTGGAACCAGAAGGTCGATGATGCTGACTCCCACTTACCTCACCACGACCCAATCAGAAGAATGTCCACAAGCTGATCACGCCCTCTTTGAACCATTACTATAAAACTCCTCACTACCCCCTCCAGGTTGGGACACACAGTTTTGAGGGCATCAGCCCGCTGTGGTCCCCTTTGCCTGACAAAACAATAAAGCTATTCTTTTCTTCACGCAAAACTCTGCTCTGAGAATTAATTCGGTGTCAGGGTACGGAGGCTGGATTCGGCTTCAATACCAATGGCTCACCAAGGCCAGAGAAATGGGCCAGCATAGCAGAATGCTTCACGTGCACTTCAGAGAAAGGTGGGAAGGGAAATCATCATTTATATGAACCAAAACGCTGGCGATTTTTGCTCACTAATCGTCCTCTTTCTTTCCAAGACTGTCTCCAATCCGCCCTCAGATGCAGCCAGAGGCACTTTTCAAGCTATAAAGCAAACAGACTGCTTCTTGAAGTTTTCTTCTCTAAGAAAAGTACCTTTAGGACCCTCCCCCACTGCCTAGGTCTGTGAGCATCCCATCTGGAGCCTGCCTGCTCACACCCTCAGAGCTCCCGGGAGCCAGCAGCCAATCCCAAAGGTGACCTGGAATGGGCCAGTGGGAACGCAGGAGCCCATCTCTGTCTGGACACGGGCCAACAGGCTCAGCAGACAGCCACCAGCCCCTGACACAAAGATGGTTTGGTGCCATGGAGCTCCAGCGTCAAGTGGGGAGGTTTCCTAGGAAGTTGAGAGGAGTCAGGGCAGATCACAAAAAGAGAAGCCAACGTCCAATGTCTCTCCTTCTAAACCCCATACCTTAGGGCAGTGGTTCTCATGGCGTGGGAGAGGGGCAGGGAGCAATTTTGCCCCCAGGGGACATATCTGGAGATATTTCTGGTCATCACAGCTGGGCAGGGGAGGGCTGATACTTCATTAAGTAGCTAGAGGGAAGCTTTCAAACATCAGGACAGCCCCTCCACATCACCTGGCCCCAAACGTCAGGAGGGCCAAGACTGAGGATCCCTGCTCTAGTGGAGCAACATCTGGTATCCTCACAAGACTGCCCTCCTGGCATGTCAGAGCTCAGAAAGGCAGAAGAAGGAGTGAAACTCAAATTTCCATCTCTCTACCCCTCAGCCCACACAAATTCCATTACTGCCTCAGGATCTGAAATGGAAAAAACAAACAAACAAAAACAACAACCTTCTCCCAAAGACCAGAATATACGAACGAATGAATTTAGATGTCCTAGTTTCATGCTGCCACTAATCTCAAGAGGAGGCCGGCCAGAGAGACAGGCAGCTCCAAAAGAAGGAGTGGGAGTGAGGTCCAATCCCCACGGAGTCACAATGACGGCTGAAGCTGCCAGAGCTTGGGGTCCTTCTGGATAAGGGCTTTCCGTGTGTTTCACACAGATACCTGTGAACATTGAAGAGTTTTGATAATTCCAGAAGTCCACTCACCTCTTCATCATCATAGAGGAATTTCAAGATCTAAAAGTGCCCATCCAGGATGGGAGCCGTGTTCTGGCCTGGAGACCTGGAGAGAACGAGGTCTTGCACGGCCCTTCATGATGGTCAAGCCCGAGGTTCAAGGTGGTTGTGAAAAGAGATCTGGGCCCACCTGAGACCTGGATTCTCAGTCACCAAGCACCTGTGTAATCCCCACATGTCACTTCTCTCACAGTCTCAGCTGTGAAAATAGGGGGTCACCTGCCTAAATCCCCTTACACCTACACCATTACATTTAGAGTAAAATTCAACTCATAGTACCTCCCAGTGTGAGCCTGGCCTCTGCCGCATGCAGTCCCCCTACCTCCTGCCCACCTGCCTCCTGCAGGTCGCTCTCTGCATTGCGTTCTCCATCCCAGACCTCCTTTCTGTCTGCAGTCCCTCTGCTCTGCTCTGGTACATTACCTGTCTCGAGTCTCCAGGACAGGGATGCTCCCTTCCGTGCTAGGGCATTTGCCACACAGAAATTATCCTGCTTTTACATATCTTTCTAAACTGCCGATACCTTATAAGAACTGGGGTCTTAATTCACTTTGAATTCCTGAGGGTCCTGGCAAGACCTGGCACACAGCAGTTGCTCTAAAGATATTGGATGAATAGATAAATAAAATGGATAAAGTTCCAGTGATTTCCCACCAAAAACTCTAGGTAGGTGTCTACCCCCTCTGCGTGCCCTTTGATGAACGCAAACATCTAGAGCCTTGTAAGCAGCCAGAGAGAACCCTGCAAGTCAGAACCCACAAGAATCACAGGACAGCAGAGGACCTTTCTTCTCTACTTTCAAGCAGGTCTTGGTGCCAGGTTTCCAAGAGGAGGGGTAGAGAGACAGGGATGCGGGAAAGCTGAAGTTAATGAGAACTAAGGTGAGTAATAAAACTCTTCAAAGAAGCTGCTTCTCAGTTCAACAGAGTGTTTTTCCTTTTTATCAGTGAATCAAGTTGCTAGGGCAGGAAGGGCAGGGGGAAGTGATGGGAGGGCTGGGAGGGAAGGTGGATAGGAGGGGTCGAGGCTGCCGGCAGCCTGTCATCTCCATGATGCGGACAGCTGCTTTGGTTGTATTTTAAACGGAATCGCATCCCAGTGTAGACACTGCGTCTGGATTTACGATCCACCCCGTGATCTGTCACTTCTATATACACACACACACGAGGGAGTGGAGTGGTTTCCATAGAGAGGAAATATCACGGCCCACTTACGAACAATACAAGAAAAGGAGCCAGCGACCCCAGCGTAGACAGAAGTTTGGGGGGATGGTCCTGGGGCAGACCTCTCGGCCCTGAAGCTGTTGCACATCTCACTGCGCTTTTCCACTCCGGAGGGAAGCCCACTCACAGGTAAGGTTTTTGTTGGGGACTTCTTTATGAAGGATAAATTGATTTGCCCTAAATTAGGCAGGAGGTGCTGGGGACTGGACGGGGTAAGAGATGAGAGTTGCAAAAGCCCCTGGGGGCACCATGCTGAATGCAAAGGTCTGTGTTTTAAATAAGAAGTTGGCTCTAAAGGGACCATAGGGAAGTTTCTCAGGGGGGGCAAAATGATCCTCCCTTCGTTGGTAGAGAGACCTGCTTTGCAAAAGGTAATAGACTGGAGGCAGAATGTGTTCTTACAAATGTATTTTTCTGAACAGAGTCTAGTTGTGAATATGAAAATCGTGTTTACAGATGGGGTGGATGGGGGAAGGTGTGGGGTAGAAACGTCAGGGTACAATGCCCCGCTGCCTGCCCGAGCCAGAGGATGCTTGCATTTATTGGTTACCAAGGGCATCTCCTTTCATTCTCTTGATGCACCTGTGAGGCAGGTAATGTCTCCTTTTTAGGATGCGACAACTGAGAGGTTAAGTGGTTGATGGAAGGCATTTGAGGGTAGGGGAGCTTCCCAGCCCAGGTCTTCTGCCCTCAAAGCCTAGAGCCCTTTTCCCCTGGCTATACTGGGGACACTGGAGGGAGGGGACAGATGTCTGTAATGATTAGGTGCCACCTGTGAAGGGGGGGACCCTAAAGATGGATGTTTGCTGTCTCCATCTGATGTCCAAGTCTTCTGAGAAATCCTGTCTGCAATGTTCTCCTCTAACATAGCAATCCAGCAAACACACACCCATACACACACACACTCGCACACACACACACACGCACACCCCTCTTCTGAGAATGAATGAAGTAAGAACATGAATGCGAATGCTGCCAATGACAAGTGTTATCTGTAACGTGTCAACTTTCTCCCGGCTGCTCTTCCCTCTTGGGGGGAAGGGTCTTTCATGAGTGAACCCTCTCTGCTCACTTGAGGGTGAACTGCTTGGAAGTCTGTGTGTGTGTATGTGACACATAAGCGCTTCCACGAGTCCACAGCTCATTACTATAATACCTTTTGAAATGCTTTAATGCCCCCTAGGTTCAGCAGTTACGTTTTATAAAGTGTTTTCTAATTCAACGTCTTATCAGTGTTTGCAGACGAGCTGGGTAACATGGGGACTATCTCCGCCTTCCTCACTGCTAGAAAACGGGGCTGGCACTGGGCAAAGCCACAGAGTCGTGCATTTGCCTTCTCGCTTCACTTTTTTCCTTCACGCACTCTCTCCTTTGCAGGTGCTCTGAATTTCAGGCCACCCCAATTTCCTCAGTGCCTCTCATCCTAGGGCGTGACGTGGCTGTCACAGCTCTCAGAAGTAAGCGTGTATCTTCAGAGAAGCACTGCTTATAATAACGCCAAAGAATGGCTCAGTTTCAGGTATCCAAATGAGAAAAATAAAGATGTAGAACTTTACCTCTTAAATCTAACTAGGTGGGGACCACTTGTTTTCAGAGCAGGTAGGAGGGAAATCTTAAACCTTTGTGTTGTTGCACTAGGGTAACGGCAAAAGAATCCAAAGAACATAAGATGAGAAACTTGCTTAGGAATCATACTTTAGTGAGGAGAAAAGGATTTCTGTTCTTTTATACTGCAAATGCTAAACAAAACTAAACAAGGAGATAGAGAGAGAGGGAAGAGCCTGGAACTCAATCCCCTGATCTCACAGATGGAAATACTGACACCCAGAGCATTTAATTGCTGAGCAAGTTAGTGGGAGGCCAGGGCTGAGTCTGGTCCATGAAAGGAGCAGGGTACAAAGGAATAGAGTGACAGAGAAGACAACTTCTCCACCCGTGTTAACCCTTTCTTTGTCAATTAGTTTTTGGTTTTTTAAATCTTTTCAGCCTTAACAAGCCCTTTGAAAGTTCTTCCAGGCTTTAAGATGCCTCCAAGGTGTGAGGCAGCTAATTCTAGGCTAAGCCACAATTCATGCCACTTTTACTTTTACTTTTACTAAGGAGCTCCTCGGTAAATGATAAAGCAGGAAGTCTGGTTATTGATACAATATTGACAGGAAAAAAAAGTCCACTTTTCCACAGTCAACACACACCCCTGTAAAATGTTCTCAGGGAATTGGACACACAATTCTAAGGAGCTCAGAGATGGATTGGAACACTGAGAAAGTGGTTCTCAAAGTGTGGTCCATGAACCCACAGCATCAGCATCGTCTAGGGATGTGTTAGAAATGCAGACTCTCAGGCCTCACCCCAAACCTACTGATTCAGAAATTCTTAGGATGGAGCCCAGCAGCTGGTGTTTGAACAATCCATTCACATGATTCTAAACACTCTGAAGCTTGAGAACCACTGACTTAGAATGAGTTCAAGGCAAGGAGAGTCTGTCTGGGTTAGGATGGAGCAAATGGTGTATAGACAAAAAGGAAAAGCCAGAAACACAACACAACAAAGATACTGGTCTGCAGGATCCAATTACCTGGCATATTTGTATATCTATATTTATATTATATTGATATAATTTATATAATTTATGTTTATATTATATTATTTATATAATTTATAGTATATTTATAGATATATAGATATAGACAGATCACTTCTGAGATGGCTGTGTGTGTACTGAATCTTATCCTAATAGGACCTGTAGATGATTTATATATAAGCAGTTATGAACCAACCATCTTCATTAAGTATTTGGTTAGACCAGGAGCTTTTCCATTTTAATTTAATCTTTCACTTAACCTTTATGAGGTAGTTGTTATTATCCCCGATTTTCAGATGAGGAAATTGACGTTCTCAGAGGTTAACCAATCTGCCCACCGCCCTCAGGCAAATAAGGACCAAGTTGGAAGTTGAGCCTACGCCTGACTAATTGCAGAGTCTGTGTTGCTTTCCCTGCGTGCTACGCAGCTAGTTCATACATTTGGATTATTTAAAGCAAGGATCAGTCATCATCAGGCTTGTGAAAGTGCAGATTGCTGGCCCCAGAGTTTTTGATTGACTAGCTCTGGAGCAAGACCTGAGAATTCTTCGCATTTCTAACAAATTTCCACATGATGCTGCTGGTCCAGAGACCACACTTTGACAACCAGTGAAGTTGAACATGAACAAAGCCCTACTGGATTTGATCCATTTCCTCCTGAGCCCTAAGCCCCCTCTCACACCCTCTTCCCACATTGCTCTTTTCTGCTACAGGGAGAGATGCTGATACCAACCCACTTCCTGCTGCTACTGCTGCTGCTCCTAGGGTCCCCCAGGACAGGCCTCTCCCAAAAGCTGTACAAAGCCGAGCCCATCTTCAGCTGCCTCAACACAGCCCTGTCTGAGGCCAAGAAGAGCCAGCTGGAGGATGTGCCCCTGCCGAGCAAGAGAAGCTTCCCCCCCCTGCCCAGCCAAGACTCACTCTCAGGAGAAGACCAGGAGAAGGAGGAGGAGGAAGACAAGGGGAAAAGGACCTACCCTGGCTCTGGGGGCAGCGGTGGGGCTACAAGTACCCGGCACAAATACCTGTCCCAGGCGCAGCTCCGGCGGAGGCCGTACCAGGACAAGGCCAAGAGTGACCGACGCACCAAGTTCACGCTGTCCCTCGATGTCCCCACTAACATCATGAACATCCTCTTCAACATCGCCAAGGCCAAGAACCTACAAGCCAAGGCAGCTGCCAACGCCCACCTGATGGCCCAGATTGGGCGGAAGAAGTAGAAGCAGAGGCCACCAGGAGGGCGGCCCATCTGGGACAAGGACAGAGGTCAGGGTGGAGGGGAGGGTTGGTTCGTATTGGAAGAATCTGCCCTGTTTTCCAGGCTGCTTCACTGCTCAACCTCTCTGCTTCTTCCTGCCTCTGGCCCACCTCCCTGCTCCTCTGTACATGCACACACCAATGCAGTATAGTCCCCGCTTCACAGATACCAG
This sequence comes from Mesoplodon mirus, assembly GCF_964341445.2. Taxonomy (NCBI): domain Eukaryota; kingdom Metazoa; phylum Chordata; class Mammalia; order Artiodactyla; family Ziphiidae; genus Mesoplodon; species Mesoplodon mirus. The sequence goes on along the minus strand of NC_138979.1, from coordinate 25,994,555 downwards.
GCCATTGATGTCTCCATCTACATTCTGAATCTCCTCTCTCTTCCCCACGATGAGAGGCAAAGGTCATGCACTCCTGCCCTCCATGCTGCTCCCTCATGACCCAATGCCCGAGAAGAGGGCGTGCAGAGCCCCTCTCCCCTCCACACACCCACCTTCCCCAGACAAGGCCAGAAGATGAGGGCACTCAGCATTCCCTTCCCTCCCCTCTCACCCCCATTAAAACCGATGGCTTCTTGAACCCTGGCTGGTTTCAATTCCTCTTCCTTCAGCCGGCTGCTTTCAGGCCTCCGGACTTGGAAAGGGGACAGCTAGTGAGGGAGGTTACATGTGAGTCCATTTCCAACTCTCCCAGGACAGGAATGGTTCCTGGAGGTTTTAGGGGGGCTGAAGAAGAGTTTGGGAAAGGCCAAATGGCAGGACTGTGCCGGCTGTCATTCGATCAAGAGCCATCTACATGGCCTGGTCCCACCCAGGGACACAGCCTGGGATCTGCTACTGAGTGGGCCCCTGGGTTTAATGGGAGACATCCCCAGCTCCTCCATGCTTGCTAGGGATTGGGCCACCAATCTTTAATAGGTGCTTCTTGAACCCATGGTCACTGTCCAGCCCAGTGCTGGACCCAACAGAGGATATTGATGTGGGAGGCAAGGCCTCTGCTCTCCATGACTCAACAGTCTAAGTGAACAGACAAAAGCGAAATTTGAAAAGAAGTAGATACCACCAGGGAGTATATAAGTGATGAATGGCAACGTGATAGCAATTAGTGTAAAAAAAACCATGAGGAATTCAGAGCAAGATGAGAAGTTTTAATAGAGTAAAAGTTCACTAGAAATGGACATTGGCAAGAACTCTGATGGCCTCTGGCAGCAAAGCCTTCTGCATGGTGACAAGTCATGAATACATAAAAGAAACTTCCGCATGGTAAAATAAACCACATACACACACACCAGCAACTAACCCCCCCACCACCAGACAGAAAGTCAAGAGACAAATGAATGACAGATTTGAAAAATGTTTGCCACTCATGTAAAACACAAATGGCTTACTGATCACATATATAAAGAGTTACTAAAAACTGAAAAGAACAATCCCCCCAAAAAATAAGCAAGGACATGATGAATAGATCATACACACACACACACACACAAATACAAATGATCCTTAAATGTATGAAAAGATGCTAAACTTCATTGCTAAGAAAACAAATTAAACCTGCACTCATATAGAATTTGTCACCCATCAAATAGGCAAATGTCCCTGTTTGACAATTGGCCCACACGGTGATTGATGAGGTGAAAAGCCACCCTCCTCCACTGCTGGCTGGTGGGAATATAAACTCTGAGAGGCAGTTTGGAAATACTTATTAAAATCACAAGTTCACTTTACCTTTAACTCAACAATCCTGCTTCTGGTGGACATTATTGGCAAAAGCGAAACTGTGCATTTTTTGAAATGTTAAGCTAAACTTGAAATGAAAAATACCCCATCTCTTAACAGAACCAATGTTCAAAAAACCGAAATGCAACCATTGTTTCCATCCTGGGAAAAAAACTTCGTGATAGAGCAGAAAGAATCCTGCCCGAGACTCAGAATACCTACGTTGAGTCTGGGTTCCTTTTCTTATGTACCTCTGAGCAAATCCTTTAACTTGCCTCAGTGCTGATGTTCCAGGAAATCTCTTTATGAATGTGACCTCACGGAGTTCTCATGAGTATATTTTAAGGTAACTATTATTTTTTTCCATTTTGAAGATTTCTTAAAATTTGCATTTAATATTTATTTTTGTTTTAATAGTGCATATTCTGTTCACGCCAGAGGTGCAAAGGACACGAAGCAGGAGATTAGCTTGGCTAAGGAAAAAATCAAGCAGGTGTGCCATTTCCATGAACAACCGAAAACTAGGAGAACTTAACGGTTGCAGCTGGTGCCATTTCCATGAACAACCAAAAACTAGGAGAACTTAAAGGTTGCAGCTGGTACCCCCAAGCATGCCCAAGTTCACAGCTGTCTCCTCAGGACCTTTGGCTAGGTGAGCAAAGCCTTGATAACAGCAGCCTCTAGCGGCCTTTGATAAGCGGCTTTAAAAAATTTTGTTTTGAATCACGGTACCTGCATCTCAAAAGATCCAATCAAAAGGGTGATAAAAATAAAAGAAGGCACAGATCATTGCAAATGCCAGATTTTCTCTTGCTCTTTTTGCAAATACACCATCATGTATAAGCTAAAATGTATCTAAGGTGGTGAGGTTTACTGGCAGGGGAAGGGGAATGGCATATTTGTAACAGAATACTAGAGGATTCAGCTTTGCACCTGAAACAAGAGATTGGAGCCCAGAGAAGTGAGGGAACTGTCCAAGGTCTCCCGGCTGGTAAGTGACAGTCAGATCTCTCTGGCCACAAAGCCTCTGCTCATCCCTCCATGCAGAGCTGGCCCTTCACATACACAAAGGGCAGAAAAACATGAGCCATGTTGTTGCCTTACAGGGCTAGTACGAGCCCCAGTGAACCACAAACGTGGAAGCAGCTAGGAAAGCCCCACACAGATACTAGGACTTATTATGTCTTCAGCAGGTGGGTCTGGTGTTTAGAATGCCCTCAGAGCCTTACAGGTGATTTAAATGTGAGCAGAAGCATCTGCTTAATAAACTAAGGAGAATTTGCCAAAGCTGGACCCACCAAGAACAGTGGGAAAGCACAGGTTTCCTGCCGGAGGCTCCTGCTGAGCCCAGCATTTTGCTGTCCGAGCTCCAGTCCCCAGAATGGACCCCATCATAGTCACATCGACATGTGGGAAGGGAGAAGTCCACATCCAGAGATCACCACCGCTGCCATCTGCCACCCTTGAGTTCACCTTGTAAAACCAAGATTCACTTTGTAAAATCATTTGCAGGGGTGGGGGAAAGGGGGAGAACTGTATTGAGCTCCCTTGAAAAAAACGGGTTTAAGCTCTTTTTAAAATAAAGTGAGGCTCAAACGCCAAGTGAACCTTCTCCAAGAAGACAAGGGCATAGATGACAGGATCTCCAAATGTTCTACCCAACAAGAAACCCCGCAAACAAATACCAACAGCTGACAACGGTGCCTGCTTCATGGCAGTGGAATAATTTTGGAAGCTGTAACCAAATAATCAGGGAAAGCCGAGTGATACCCAGAATTCAATCAGATATTTTAAGTAATTCCAAGAAATGGGAGGTACATGAGCTACAAAGTATGTAGTATTAAACTAAAACACATTGATTATATATTAAGAGCCAGAGAAAGACAAAACCTAATCAAATGGTGTAGCTAGCTACCTTAGTAAGAACCACAGATGGAATCAGACTTGAAAATTAACCTTAGTTAGATCAGTTAGACTCAAATCTAAGTGTGTGCTATGGGACACTTCGTTCTTTTTTAAACGTATTTTTATTGAGGTGTAATCAACATTCACCGTCATATTAGTTTCAGGCATAGGACGCAATGATCCCATCTCGTCCTTTAATTAAGAAGTTTCTGTTATAGACTGTTGCCTAGGGTTCAGCACGTCCATGAGAGCTGCAAAGATCCTGTCACAGCCTGGTCAGCATCACTTAGAAGCCTCGGCAAGCTGGGAAGGCAAAAGACAAAAAAGTTATCTTGGGAAGGTAACCCCAAGCCTATGGGATGACATGGTGTTTTCTTAAGGAGCGAGCATCTTTAGCCCCAGGAGATAGTCCTGTCTCCTTCCTCCCTAAATCATCATCCCCCCGCTTGAACCTCATGTCTTAGGATCGAATCAGCCTAACCACCCTGTTGACACTGTTCTTTACCAGCACCTGGGTCAGCCTGCCTCAGTTCCTGATCATTTTAGCTCACCAACCTCTCTGACACCACTCCTGCCCTGACGATTGGTGATTTTGACATGCATAAGATGACCTGCCCCACATCCCAGGTCTCAGGTCTACTCCCTGACCCCGTCCAACACCATCTCTCCGCCACTCTATCCCATGGCCACACCCCAGACTTCATCCTCACAGATCATAAACTGTCGGACCGGCCCCTCCTGTCTCTCCAGCTCGCTTTCCCTAGGACACCAACTCCAATGATCTTTCAGCCCCACTGAAACCAGTAATCCGTTGATCCTGCCACCTTTTCACTGTCCCTCACCCTCTGCTCATAACATCTCTTCACTCTTTACCAGTTTAAACCCCGTGTTCAATCATTATCATTGTTTTTTGTAGACACCTGTCATTCTCTTGTTCCACTTTTGCTTTGCCTAATTCATTAAACCCTGAGAAATTCAAACACTCCACCATACCGCCCCTGCACCTTGAAGCTGAACACAGCTTAACACACACACACACACACACATACACTGATTGATCTCACTTTAAAATCCTGACAAGACGCCTCAAATGGGCTCTTAAAGTTGTTCAGCAATTAGGCCACGTCTCTCTACACCATTCACATGCCTACTGTCCTAGACTCTCTCCCTCCTCTTCTTTCCTCAAACCTCTCATAGATCCTCCCTATCCGTTTGCCAGGTATGTTCTTCCTCCAGGCATCTGCATTCTCCCTGTGTCACTTCCTCCAACTCCTTGTCAAATGCCTCTTTCTCGCTGAGGCCTTTAGTAACCACCCTATTTCAAACTGTAACCTCCTTTCCCCTTACCAGGCTCTATTATTTCCTTTGTGCACTATTGTACCCGTCACCTTTAACATGCAATATAACTTACCTATTTATCATGTTTATTATCTTTCACCCCACCTTCACTACCATATAAACCATGAGGGCAGGGATTTTGTGGGGGCGGGGCGGGAGGGCTTAATGTTCATCCCCGGTGGTCAGAATAATGAGGAACACATGACAGGCACTCAGTAAATAACTGGTGAATGAGTTAATTAAATAAGGATGATTAAAGTTCTTGTGACAAGGAATCTGTGCATAATTAGCATTTAAAGTGCAGTATGTATAATATTTAAGAGTATGTGGCCTAAAAGAATCATAGTCAGCCTTATAATTCCAATGTTAAATATGTCAGTTGAGTAAATAATTTACACCTGTGATCTTAAATAAAAATCTTGCTAGTTTATAGACAGTCTGGAACATATAGGAATACGAATCACCATATTTATAGTTTCCTTTGTTCGATTTTAAAAGAATTAGATTTTTTTAACTTTTTATTTTATACTGGAGTATAGTTGATTAACAATGTTGTGATAGTTTCAGGTGTACAGCAAAGTGATTCAGTTATACATATACATGTACCTATTCTTTTTCAAATTCTAAAAGAATTAGAGTACTTGGGAAAGTTTGTCAGACAATTAAAAGTCTTAAAATAAAATAAATTTGTAAATACAACCTAAAATATTTGAGCATTTATCTAAGATTGCAAAGGGCACCAAAAATTCAAACATGTTCCCTTTAAAAGTGATTATTTAACTTTGCTAAACTTAGAAATAATAAGATTTACAAGCTGAACTTAAAAATGTAAGAAATGTTTAGGATTTTAATCTTAATTTTAGTAGTTTATTAATTTTTAAAAACAAAAGGAAACTTCTAAATGTTCTTTTCTGAATTTTCTAAATGTCTTTTCACACATGTGCGCACTCCCACACACACACACACACACACACTCAAATGCCCTCCAGAACACTAAAAAAAATACGAACAGCAATTATTTAAGCATTTCACTGGCGCCCTCCAGTGTCCAAATAGAGGAATAACACATGTACATAAAAACATTTTTTTTCTTAGTAAAAGCCTACTAAACGTTCAGACTACTATGTAGGATATTCACATGAAAAAATATATTTCATCAATGAGAACTTACTACAGTATTTTCAATATAGTGAGAAACCTCATAGTGTATCTCCATTCTCCCTATATTCCAAGAGGCCACAGGCAACCGGTGACATCTGATCTGGGTTTGAAGTCGGAATTACAGCCAACGGTCACAGAAGGAAAGAAGAGAGAAAGTAGTGAGAAGGAGCAGAGGCAGAGGAGAGAGGAAAAAAAGAAAAAAAAAAAACGTGCTGGGAAGGGGTGAGCCGTCTAGCTTGAACGGAATGCGTGCGAACACGGTGAAGAGTGTCTAAACAATACTTCCACCAAACTGCAGTCATTAGCCTCCGTGGTGACAGCGGTGTGAGTTGAAAACAAGCAAAGTGGTACATTGTTGGAATGAACCTCTTAAAGGCCACATCTCAGCGCAGTGATTTGGGTTCGTAAAAGCATCTACCAGGAGAGTGTTAAAGATGGAGCGGCAGTTCTCGGGTCCCTGTGGCACACGCAAAAAGAAGGTGGTAGCACTGCACTTTGATAAATCTCACAACAAGAACCACAACGTTAGGCCTCCAGCCAAGGCTTTAGAGCCTGTTACCTTCAGTTGTCCAGCCGGACCAAAAGCACTGACCACGTGGAGACCAAGAGAGCATAACTGGAGGGCCCAGGCTGAAAGGTCAGCCCTGTAGATGAAGAAGGCACGTGAAACCTACCTACAATCAGCTCGAGAGCAACACCTAAGCCCAAGCGAGCACCTTTGCAGTGTCTTATCTTACTTCCAACTAGTAGACTAAACATCATGGATCTTTAGAATCTAGCTAGTCGTTTTAGTGCATTTATAGCTGTTTCGTCCATTTTAAATTATCACCTGTTTGAACATGAGTCAGTTTAATACCCAAAGTTAATTCCATGAAGTGGTTTTTGAACTTAATCCTCAGATGACCCTCCCTCCAATTCCCAGGGCTTCTCATTTAGCAAGTCCATAATGAAGCTCAAGAATCTGCAATTTTTCTCAATGTCTTAAATGGCTCCCATGCAGGGTTCTGCTGGCCATGCTTCCAGAACACGTCCTCAAGGACAGAGGAGCTGAAAGAAATATCTTTCACCTTCTGACCTGCAGGACACACAGATTCAAACTTCTGAAAACTCCAAGAATATTCTTGTTGTTTGTTTATTTGTTTGTCTATATAAAAAGCAAACTGAGACCTTAAGGCCTTGGAAGAAGGAAAAGACTCATATTGAAAATATTCATTATTTAATCAATGTACAAAATATATATGTGGGGAAATAACATTAATAATCATTACATGCTATTTTCTACCTCAGGAACAGGAAAGGGAAAGCATTCACTTTAGGGTTTCACAGTCACTTGGTTGAAAAAGCAAAGAATAAAGTCAGGTTTCCATTCTGACCAAAAAAAAAAAAAAAAAAAGATGAGCCCCAGAAATTCAAAGGACTCCAAATCTTAGAAGTTTCACAGGGAGCAGTGCTGAGTGACACTAACAGACAAGGAAATGTGGGCTCATTTATTAATATTGACCCATTTGATTGGAACTCGGGGTCTCGCTTGACTTAATTTCCTTTTTCTGCTCATCAAGGGAACTCTAGCCTTTAAGTGTAAAGCGTGACACTTCAGCTTAGCATTCATTGTCACCAGTCAGATCTGCATCAGAAACTTCGCCCCACTTCCTCGTAATCCTTCTCCAAGACTGCCAAGTCTTCCCTGGCTTCTACAAACTCGCCTTCCTCCATGCCTTCCCTAATGTACCAGTGCAGAAACGCCTTCTTGGCATACATGAGGTCGAACTTGTGTTCCAGGCGGGCCCAGGCCTCCACGACCGCCGTGTTGTTGCTCAACATACAGACAGCCCGCTGGACTTCGGCCAGGTCCCCTCCCGGCACTGCCCGGGGGGGATGACCATTGATGCCCACCTTGAATCCAGTTGGACACCAATCTACAAACTGGACAGAGTTCCTTGTTTTCATGGCTGCAATTGCCATGTTCACGTCCTTGGGGACCACATCCCCTCTGTAGAGCAGGCAGCAGGCCACGTACTTCCCCAGGCGAGAGTCACACTTGACCAGCTGGTTGGAGGGCTCGAAGCAAGCAGCTGTGATGTCTGACACAGAAGGCTCCTCGTGATGGGCGTTGTCAACAGAGATGATGGGGGCAAAGCTGGTCATGGGGAAGTGTATTCTAGGGTAAGGTACGAGGTTGGTCTGGAATTCAATCAGGTCCACGTTCAGGGCCCCCTCAAACCGGAGGGAAGTGGTGATGGAAGATACTGCCTGACTCAGCAGCCTGTTGATGCTGGCATAAGAGGGGTGTTCAACGTCAAGTTTGCGATGGCATATGTCATAGATGGCCTCGTTGTCCACCAGGAAGGTGCAGTCCACATGCTCTATAGTGGAATGGGTGGTGAGGATGGTGTTGTAAGGCTCCACTATAGCCGTGGAGATCCGGGGGGCTGGGTAGACAGAGAACTCCAGTTTAGCCTTCGTGCTGTAGTCTATGGAGAGCTGCTCCATTAAGAGAGACGTAAATCCTGATCCAGTGCCTCCTCCAAAGCTTCGGAAAATCAAAAATCCCTGAAGATCACTGCACTGTTCTGCCTGGGGAAAGTAAATGGGACGTAAGAATTCAGCCAAATAAACCCAGAAGCAGTGGTAACCGTGGGACACAACTAGTACCCCAAAACAAACAGAAACTTTCAGAAAGAACTGGTTTACCATCATTAACTCATCACAAACATATTTACTTTGAAACATACTTGAGAAGTTACTTCTGGAGTAGGAGAAGTGCTTAGAGTTTTACTGTAAGCAAAACATAAATATTCAACTGTCTTTTGCTACACTTGATGAATTTATCTGTATGTGATCTAAAGTAAGGTCTTTATCAATAAGAAAGAAAATGACAAGCAAAATATTGAAGTCATATAATCCCCCTCCGCCAGTAGATGAAGTACGTTTCATTTTTATACCCAGTCTACTGTGCTGGTGTAAAAGGTACTGTATTCCCTAATGATTAGGTCAAACATCAAAATTTTTACTAGACAAAGGATTCTCCAGACACAGGTCCTTAGGGAAGAATTAACTGTCAGTAAAGAGTAACTGATCTCCAGGTGGGATGTGCCTCCTGTTAACTTTACAGATCTTAGTAACTATTGGAAAATGACAAGTTTTAGAGTTCTTTGGAAGTCTCTGATAAAAAGATATGCCATGAGTCAGCAGAAGCAAGAGTAGATGGGGGCTAGTCATTAACAAGAAGGAAATCCTGCTGTTTGTGACAATATGGATGGAACTTGTGGGCAATTAAGCAAAGTGCAATAAGTCAGACAGAGAAAGAAAAGTACTGCATCATCTCACTTATATGTGGAATCGAAAAAAGCCAAACTCATAGAAACAGAGAGTAGAATAGTAGTTGTGAGGAACTGGGGTCGGTGGGGAGATGCTGCTCAAAGCGTATAAACTTCCAGTTATAAGATGATTAAGTTATTGGGATCTATTGTACAGCATGGTGACTGTAGTTAACAGCACTGTGTTGTAAACTTGAAAGCTGCTAAGAGAACAGGTCTTAAATGTTGTTGTCTCCACACACACAAAAAGGTAATTATGTGAGGGATGGATGTATTAACTAACCTAATTGTGGTGGTCATTTGGCAATATATTCCTGTGTCAAATCACCATGACGTACACCTTAACTTTACACAGTGTTATAGGTCAATTATACCTCAATAAAATGAGGGGAAATAAAATAAAACATTTCCTCATAAATATAAAAAGAAAAACAAAATAGTCGACGGGGGCTGTATAGTAAGTGCAAAGGCTTCTTTCCCCTGCCTAGTAAGGAAGGCAGTCAGTGCCCACATCAGGACCAGCCCAGCTTTGAGCATGCACAGGAGGCTCCCAGGGGAGAGGTTGGGTGGTGATGGAGGCGTAGGTAGAAAGTGCTGCTTGGGCGGGTCCCGCAGGGTCACAGGCACACAGGCACTGCCTGTGGAAGGAGAGAGGAGCCACTTGCCAGCTTTCGGAGACTCTCCAGCACCAGATCGAGGATCTCCGGCCCCACAGAGTAGCGACCACGGGCGTAGTTACTTGCAGCATCCTCCTTTCCGCTGACGAGCTGCTCCGGGTGGAAGAGTGAGCGGTACCTGCCTACACGGATCTCGTCTGCCAAGAGGAAAGGAGGTCAGTGCAGTCTACTCCATCCCACCCCTAACTCTTTCACAGCCCTGTACCCTGACCCGCTTTCTCTCTGCTAATGTCCTATAAAGAAATGGATTTAAACTGCCCAACTGGCCTTTCTTAATCAAGGAGAAGGTATAATTATCCCCATATAAATTGAAAGCACGCTTTTCCATCATACACCCTTTATTAGTTTCTCAGGGCTACTGTAACAAAGTACAACAAACTTGGTGGCTTAAAACAAGGGAGATTTATTGCCTCATAGTTCAGGAGGCCATAAGTTCAATGTCCAGATGTCGGCAGGGTTGGTTCCTTCTGGAGGCTTTGGAGGAGAAACTGCCACATGCCTCTCTCCCAGCTTCTGGTGACTGCATACAGTTCTTGGAGTTCTTGGCCGGCAGCTACATCACATCATCTCTGCCCCCATCACAATGCCCCCTTTTCCTGTCCGTGTGTTCTCTCTTCTCATAAGGTGTACTGAGGGGACCACCCTGCTCTTAGAAAATGAGTGCTTTCCCTCTTAGGCAGGAGCTTCTAGGTATCTGATGCCAAGGCCATTGGGGTACATCTGCATAAATACATGTCATCAAGCCAATTTTATCATTATTATTTATAATTGTTATATGGGCCATATATCATCCATATATCCAACCAGATCATTGGACATAGGGCCTCCCTAATCAGGTATGACCTCATCTTAACTATGTACATCTGCAAAGACCCCAGTTCCAAATAAACTCATATTCTGGGGTTCTAGGTGGATGCAGAGTTTTGGGGGGACAACATTCAACCCACCACACATGCATGGTACTTTTGCATTTTAAGATAAAGAGCCAGCTGTGTGCTGGAAAAGCATACCAATCTAAATGATTAGTTATATGCTTCAAAAGAGGCTTTCACGAGAAAAATGGAGCTGGAGGAATCAGGTTCCTGGACTTCAGACTATACTACAAAGCTACAGTAATCAAGATGGTATGGTACTCGCACAAAAACAGAAATATAGATCAATGGAACAGGATAGAAAGCCCAGAGATAAACCTACACACATTTGGTCACCTTATTTTTGATAAAGGAGGCAAGAATATACAATGGAGAAAAGACAGCCTCTTCAGTAAGTGGTGCTGGGAAAACTGGACTGCTACATGTAAAAGAATGAAATTAGAATACTCCCTAACACCATACACAAAAATAAACTCAAAATGGATTAAAGACCTAAATGTAAGGCCAGACCCTATAAAACTCTTAGAGGAAAACATAGGAAGAACACTCTACGACATAAATCACGGCACGATCCTTTTTGACCCACCTCCTAGAGAAATGGAAATAAAAACAAAAATAAACAAATGGGACCTAATGAAACTTAAAAACTTTTGCACAGCAAAGGAAAACATAAACAAGATGAAAAGACAACCCTCAGAATGGGAGAAAATATTTGCAAATGAAGCAACTGACAAAGGATTAATCTCCAAAATTTACAAGCAGCTCATGCAGCTCAATATCAAAAAAACAAACAACCCAATCCAAAAATGGGCAGAAGACCTAAATAGACATTTCTCCAAAGAAGATATACAGATTGCCAACAAACATATGAAAGGATGCTCAACATCACTAATCATTAGAGAAATGCAAATCAAAACTACAATGAAGTATCACCTCACACCAGTCAGAATGGCCATCATCAAAAAATCTACAAACAATAAATGCTGGAGAGGGTGTGGAGAAAAGGGAAGCCTCTTGCACTGTTGGTGGGAATGTAAACTGATACAGCCACTATGGAGAACGGTATGGAGGTTCCTTAAAAAACTAAAATAGAACTACCATATGACCCAGCAATCCCACTACTGGTCATATACCCTGAGAAAACCATAATTCAAAAAGAGTCATGTACCACAATGTTCATTGCAGCTCTATTTACAATAGCCAGGACGTGGAAACAACCTAAGTGTGCATTGACAGATGAATGGATAAAGAAGATGTGGCACATATATACAATGGAATATTACTCAGCCATAAAAAGAAACAAAATTGAGTTATTTGTAGTGAGGTGGATGGACCTAGAGTCTGTCATACAGAGTGAAGTAAGTCAGAAAGAGAAAAACAAATACCGTACGCTAACACATATATATGGAGCCTAAAAAAAAAAAACAAAAAACAGAAAAAAACATGGTTCTGAAGAACCTAGGAGCAGGATAGGAATAAAGATGCAGATGTAGAGAATGGACTTAACATGAGGAGGGGGAAGGGTAAGCTGGGACAAAGTGAGAGAGTGGTATGGACATATATACACTACCAAATGTAAAATAGATAGCTAGTGAGAAGCAGACTCATAGCACAGGGAGATCAGCTCGGTGCTTTGTGACTACCTAGAGGGGTAGGATAGGGAGGGTGGGAGACGCAAGAGGGAGGAGATATGGCGATATATGTATATGTATAGCTGATTCACTTTTTTATAAAGCAGAAACTAACACACCATTGTAAAGCAATTATACTCCAATAAAGATGTTAAAAAAAAAAAAAAAGAGAGAGAGGCTTTCACAAAGAAGCATGCAAACTCAAATGCCCACACCACTCGGTGCAGTTAACACAAATGCCTGAAGCAGTGAAATAGCGTGAAGATGTCAGTATTCTATACAACCAAGCACAACCCTTGCTGGTTTCATTCCCTTTTAAAACAAGAAAACATCAAACCACAGTATGTGCAAGGCCCAGGTCACACTCTCCTACCTTAGAATTATCCAAACAGCGTGATTCCTGAAGATAGACACAGGGGCATTTGAGGGCTAGGGAGGCTCTGAGAATGTTGCCCTGGTTACAGGGGGCAGGATATGCATTGCATAGCAGTTCAGAGCATGTGCTCAAGAATCAATTTCCTGGGTGCATGGCTGGCCTTCCTCACTTAGCTATAGAGCAGTTACTTAGTGTCTCTAAGCCCCAGTTATATCCTCTCACAAATGAGGATGATAGCAAGACTTACCCCAGTGAGTTATCATGAGGATTAGAGACCACAGAGTATGATGCATGGCCTATATAACAATTATAAATAATAATGATAATGGCTTCATGTCATGTATTTATGCAGATGTACCCCAATGGCCTTGGCATCAGATACCTAGAAGCTCCTGCCTAAGAGGAAAAGCACTCATTTTCTAAGAGCAAGGTGGTCCCCTCAGTACACCCTGTTCTCCTGTGTATGACCATGTATATGACCACAATTTGGTACACCCCTACATGTTTAAATTTAATAAAACTGAGTTGAAATTACTTTTAACTAACATATGCACACCAAAAAACAACCACCGAAGTTGGGATGTTTTAAAGATATATTTACAAACAAGTGGGCATATAATTCCAGGTAGACTACTTCCTTCTCACCTGAAGCAATAAGGCTGAGTTCAGTTTAAGTAAGGAATCTATGGAAGCCTGCTTCTTCAAGACAATGTCCAATTGAGTTCCTGAGGGTGGTTAATTCCATAAATTCTTTCAGTAAAATCCACTTTCTGGGAGATCAGTGATATAGCACCACCATTCACAAGTACACAAATTTCTGCCATGTTTCCACCCTGCTCAGAGACCTGGCCCAGCATCCTTAACCAGCATCCACAGGCACTTTGGTGGTTTTTAAACATGATTATTATTTGATGGTTCCTTGGCTTCCTTACCTCCATTCCAGGTTAAGCCTTCTAGGACTCCCCTATATCAAAGTCCTCCTCATTTTCAAGCTGAAACAACACTCACAGGTGTCTGGATGTGTCTTTGCTCATGGTTTCCATTCTCTCTCACCTGTGAACTATTAAAATCCTCCTGCCCAGTCTTCCAGACTCAGAGGAACTATCACTTGGTCCATAAGGTCTTTTCTGATCTTTTCCATAGAGGTAAAGCTCAGGCCTCACTTCCTTCAGATCCCTACACACCACCTCCTCAGTAAAGCTTTCCTTGACGTTCCTTTTGAAAAACAGCCCCCTCAGCCCACATGCAATATTCCCTTCCCCTATGGCCCTGCTTTGTTTTTCCCCATGCTCCAATCGCCACCAGACACACTATTTGGCTTTTATAGGTCTGCACCCCACTAGAATGTAAGCTCCAGGAAGACTGATACTATATATCTCTCCAATGTCAAGATAGTGTCTAGCCATATGAGGCACTTTTATATGTTGAATAAAACAAGGAAAATCAGTGCCTCCTCTCTAAACCCTGGAGTTTATGGTGCTTTGTTTGGACCAGCTCAAGATCCTCAAAATTGCCCTCCCTCCAGGCTGAGCTCTAGAGGATTGGGGGATTTCTTCTGGTCTTTGCCTGCTGACTGTCTTTCCTCCAGCTTGCTTAGCTTCTGATCCTGGGTTTTCCTATTTGCCTAGGTCTTTGGATTAGCACAAGTTAAAATATCTGCTACAATATTCATAATGCTGGGATGTGGCCTCTCACGTTGCTCCTTCAGCTACATTTACCAAGGTCCTCTGGGGACGTATTCTACCCTGCCCAGGATCATGGCACACCAGACTCCAACTAAAGCTCACAGTTGCAAACTCCCATTTGTTTGAAACAAAAATTCAGATATTCTCTTAGGGCACTTATAACTCAAGTCAGAATATGACGTGATTGCCTCTCTCAGGTTCCATACTAGTCTTGCCTGTTCTTGAAACCATCAGTAGCTCCTTATTTTTAATTCTTTCACAACATTTAGCAGAGTAATACTGAGTCAGTACACATCTTGGCCTTGTCATTTCTTAACTTCCACCTATTAATTAAAAAAAACCTTTCTATCATTTCCCTCACATTGACATCAACGTACTTTCTCCATCAGTTTGTTACTTGATTCTGACTTTGTTCTGATGAGGAAATGAACTCCAATCCAGATTGTATTTTCCAAAGATGACTGTAATGATATTTCCTATCTCACTTGTGCTTCTAGAACCTCACTACTTCTGAATCAAGAGGTGAGGTCTATATCCCTTCCCAGGATGGATCTTTGTAACCGCTTCAACCCATGGAGGACAGCTGAAGTGACACAACGTGACTTCTGAGGCCAGGTTATTAAAATGCCATGGACTTCTGCCTTGTTCTCGTGGGATGCTTGTTCTTAGAACCCAGCTGCCATGCCACAAGGACGCCCAAGCAGCCCACAGAGACCCCACAGCCCTGGCTTAGCTCTCAGCCAACAGCCAGCACCAAATCGCCAGCCAAGTGAGTGAGCCACTTTCAAAGTGAATCTTCCGGCTCCCACGAGTCTACCTTCCTGAGACCATATGGACCAGAGAGGAGCTGTCCTCTGAGCCCTGTCCAAACTGCAGATTCATGGACAAAGTAATGGTCGTTGGTGTTTTAAACTGCTAAGTTTGGAAGCAATATATTACACAGCAGAAAATAATTGATATAGAGTACCAAACCCAAACCCACCCTCCTCTGTAGTTTTCTCTGAAGTCAGCAAGACCCTTTCTCTCCCCAGCATTTCGCCAGCTCCATTTCAAGTGTTTTTGCATGAGATACTACAACATCTGCTGTTAATAATCATAAGTAATCATCTTATAATCATTAATCATCATTTCCCCACAATTAGATGAGTTATTTAGCTCCTTCCTTCTTTGGAATCATGTTCAACTATTCTATTCTCTAAAAGCAGGTAATGCCAAATTTCAGCTTCTTTGTCAGAAGCTTCTAGCAACTGGCTTTCAAACCCAGGAAAAGATTTAATGTTCTGTTACAGTAGATTGTGTGGAAAAACTAACAAGGTTTTCATTCTTTTCATCACACAGAAAAAGAAGGCTAAGCTAGTTTTCCCTTTGGGTTTGTTTGTCATGCTGATCACCCCAAGTGTCCACTGAGAGATGCTCTAAATTTGGAAAAGGGCCATATGATCCCATTCAGATAGATTCATATAATCTGATGATCTGACCCCACTGATACTTGTTTGTTTGGGTTGTGGACCTGGTTAAGTACACTAGAACGTAAAATGTACATTACCTACAATAGTTGGCTCCAGGTCCATGAAGAGTGCTCTGGGCACGTGCTTCCCAGCTCTGGTCTCACAAAAGAAGGAATCGAAAGATGCACCCATAGGCTCCGTTTTGGCACGTGCCTGCAGATCCTGCCTGCCGTCGAGAACAACGCCATCTGGCTGGATTCCGTGTTCCAGGCAGTAGAGCTCCCAACAGGCATCCCCAATCTGGACGCCAGCTTGGCCGATGTGGACAGACAGGCACTCCCTCTGAAATGAGCCGTAGTGTTTAAGTTACAGCTGTGCATCTTCCTAACACGATAACACGAGCTCTATCACTCAGTAGGTCCACTCAGGGCTGAGAGAAAGCAGGCTAGCGTATGCCAGCAAGAGAACTTTGTGATAAAGCTAATGAAAACTGTCTCATGGAAACCAAAAACCAAGGTACAGGTAAGCTTCAGGAACAATTAAACCAAGGACTCCAATTCAAACAACATAAATTAAGCACCTATTGTGTAACGAGCTAAGAATGAGTTAAGACATATCATATATGAATAAAATCAAGCTTTCTCACCTGGAAAAAAAATTAGTTATTGGAAAGGAATAAAACCAAAATCAA
This sequence comes from Mesoplodon mirus, assembly GCF_964341445.2. Classification (NCBI taxonomy): domain Eukaryota; kingdom Metazoa; phylum Chordata; class Mammalia; order Artiodactyla; family Ziphiidae; genus Mesoplodon; species Mesoplodon mirus. Next base: position 25,978,077 of record NC_138979.1, on the reverse strand, counting down.
TGTACAGCCTGTTATATGTTAAAACCCACTGCAGTAAATCTCATATCTTGAGATTTTACATTTACTGTTCATATGTGCTCTAAATAAGGAAGGATGTTCTAAGCTTAAAAGTAGTGCAAAATTTACCAAGGAAACATGCTATAGATTTAATAACCCCAAAATGTAAAAACTCCATACTATAATAAACAAACAAAAATACTGATGTATATAAAAAAGGATTTATGTATAGCCCTTCATATATGAGCTATACATAAGGCAATTTTAAATACATCAATTAAAAATACTTGAGATATCTATTAGATAAACAGGAAAATGACATAAACAAATGAATTACAAAAGAAAGAAATGATCTAAAATGCAAAGATTTAGGCACAATGGCATTCACAGTATCATTATGTATAAGAGTAAAAACCAAGAACCAATCTACTTAACCATCTACCTATTGTTGGGCATTTAAAGGAAAGTACATTGATACAATGGCATGCTATGAAAACCTTCAATAGTTAACAAAAAATTGTATGACATGGGGAATGCTTATGTTAAAATGTTACGGGAAAGCGTATGTTATATAACTGTATATAAAGTATGATGTCAAATACATTTAAAAATAAGCTTACTCAGCCATAAAAAAGAAGGAAGTAATGCCATTTGCAGCAACATGGATGGGCCTAGAGATTATCATACTAAGTGAAGTAAGTCAGAGAAGGACAAATATCATATGATATCACTTATATGTGGAATCTAAAAAATGATACAAACGAACTTCTTTACAAAACAGAAACAGACCCACAGACATAAAAAACAAACTTATGGTTACCAAAGGGGAAGAGGGGAGAAATAAATTAGGAGTTTGGGTTTAACAGATACAAACTACTACATATAAAATAGATAAACAACAAGGTAAACAACAAGGTCCTACTGTATGACACAGGGAACTGTATTCAACATTCTGTAATAAACCATAATAGAAAAGAATATGAGGGCTTCCCTGGTGGCGCAGTGGTTGAGAGTCCGCCTGCCGATGCAGGGGACACAGGTTCATGCCCCGGTCTGGGAAGATCCCACATGCCGCGGAGTGGCTAGGCCCGTGAGCCATGGCCGATGGGCTTGCACATCCGGAGCCTGTGCTCTGCAACAGGAGAGGCCACAACAGTGAGAGGCCCTCATACCGCAAAAAAAAAAAAAAAGAAAAGAAAAGAATATGAAAAAGAATATATATATGTATAACTGAATCACTTTGCTGTACACAAGAAACTAACTCAACTTTGTAAATCAACTATACATCAATAAAAATAAACAAATAAAATAAAAGTAAAAATAAGCACAGAAAAAAGTCTTTAAAATGCATCAAAATATTAACTCTAGTTACATCTGGGTAGAATTTTTTTTCCTGTTTAAACTTACCTATTTTCTTCACCCTCACTAGCCTCCCCTCTCCTCTCCCACTTTTAAATTACCGTTCACTTTTATTTTTTTTAAGGCAAACAACTTTTTTTTGGTAATTTAAATATCTACTCATCTAAGAGAGAGGAGAAAAAGTTAAATCCTAAAAATCTAAAGGGACAGCAATTGCTGGCTTTAATATCATTGTGTTTTGATTGCCAGTGGTCATGGAACAAGTCTGTGCAGAGGGTCTTACAGGGTGAGAAGTCTGTTTACTGCATCATCAGGACCCTTCAGGCTGTCTGCCTGGTATGCTGATAGGCAACCCCGCCCTCCTCTGTCTGTCCGTGGCTGCACTTTCCCAAGGTCAGAGATTCAACCACAAAAAGACCACCGATTGGAGGAGGGGAGGGAGGTCTCCGTGGCCAGTCACAGCCCTGCCATCTGACCCGGACTCTGCTCACTCTGCTTGTGCTCAGCCGTACAAACCCTGTACTTTGTCTCCTTGAGTCACGGGCATAACACAGCGCTCTGTGCTTTATGAGGAATTAATTACCTGAGTAGAACTTCCCTCTGATTTCTTTTGTATACAACCATATCTCTCATGACAAAGGCAGTGAACTCAGTTTACAAAGCACTTCACTTAGTACCAATTTTTCCAACCTCTATCTGGCACAGAAAAATCAAAACAACATATTCCATCATCAACAGCCTTCTAACACCTGAGTCTGCAAAGCACAGCTTCCATCCTCTCTCCTCCCAAAGGACTTAAGATGATCTCAGTACATTAGCTACTGTAATCAGATCCAAACTTACCCCAATTCCTAGATTTAGGTACAAACTTAAAAGTGGCGGAGGGGTGGGGGTGGAGGGGGGCGGCGAATTCCTTGCTTCTGCGTCATTAAAACCACTTGCGTGTAGATTTCTCTCACAACATCCTTCCACGGCTGTTTCCCACCCAGTCCAACAGGGCGTGCACACAGGGTACTTGCTCTTAATATTCACAGTAAAAATAATCACCAACATGAAAAACAATTGCTGCTCTTCATGGGGACTGTTCTCCCAAGTGATACAGACATAGGAGGGAAACTGAGCTTTTTGAACTTGGCAGGAATACTTGGCCCAAGAAGGACCTATCTTGCCCATCCTGGTTTGAGAAGCAGCTGAGTTTATCTCATAACTGTGTCCCAGGGACAGAAGGCTATCTCCACCTTATTCTTAGCCTTTTCCTCCTTTCCAAACTATCTGTTAAAATATTAGTCACACTATATTAAAAAAAAAAAGACTGTAAAATGCCCACTGAATATCAGTAGTGATGCCACAGCACATTAATAAATGCTGCTTTAAAGCTTATTGGGAATTACTAGGACAGCACAATTTTTTAATTACCTTTTTATTTTGAGATAAATATGAATTGTAGATTCACGTGTGGTTATAAGAAATAATGCAGAAATAGCTCATGGATCCCTTACCTGTATTCCTCCAGTGGAAATATCTTGCAAGATCACACCCAGAATATCAAAACTGATACAGTCAAGACAGAGCATTTCCATTACTCCAAGGATCCCTGATGTAGGAAGGCATAATTTTTAAGAGCAACACAATATAAAATAAACATCCTTAAAATGTTGGAGAGAGAGTCCAATGGGGTGAGAAGATCAAAGATGAAAAAGCAATTTTGTTTCCGGAATGCTTGCTTCCATTTAAGAATTAAAAATTCTAAGACTAAAAATTACTGTGACTGGAACATAAGAGATAATAACACTGTTGGTGGGAACATAAATTGGTGCAGCCACTGTGGAAAACAGTTTGAAGGTTTCTCAAAAAACTAAAAAGAGAACTACCATATGACACAGCAATTCCACTCCTGGGTATATATTTGAGAAAAACAAAAACACTACTTTGAAAAGATACATGAACCCCAGTGTTCATAACAGCATTATGTACAATTGCCAAGACCTGGAAGCCACCTGAGTGTCCATCAACAGATGAATGGATAAAGAAGTGGTATACACACACACACACACACACACACACACACACACACACAATGGAATATTACTCAGCCATTAAAACAGAACAAATTTTTGCCATTTGCGGCAACATGGATGGACTTGGAAAATTGAAATAAGTCAGACAGAGACAAACATGTATGATAGCACTTATATGTGGAATCTAAAAAAATACAAGAAACTAGTGAATATAACAAAAAGAAGCAGACTCACAGATATAGAGAAAAACTAGTGGTTAGCAGAGGGTAGAGTGAAGGCGGGAGGGCAATTTAGGGGTAGGGGACTAAATGGTACAAACTATTAGGTATAGAATAAGTGACAAGGATACATTGTACAACATGGGGAATAGAGCCAATATTTTATAGTAATTACAAATGGAGTATGACCTTTGAAAATTGTGAATCACTATATAGCACACCTGTAACATATAATATTGTATAGCAACTCTAAGTCAATTAACAAAAGAAATAAAAAACCAAGAGAGTGAAAGGAAAGTGGGTCATAAGAGGTGGTCCCCAAACAGAATTATTGTAAGTAACTGTATTAATTATTGTCCCCAAAGAACTAGACTCAAGAGAGGACAACACAGAGGTCCCTGCCCTTCACCCAGCCTCACATTTATGAGCTCAGCAATGGTGACCTGGGTCTGAAGTCCCTAGAAACTCTGAAAGCATAACTAAAAACGAAGCCACTGATTTCTACAGAAAAACCAGCACACTCAGTCTAAAGCAAATGTAAAGGCAGTGAACCACTACAAATCAACAAAGCTTGTCCTAAAAGCAGCAGAATTATAGATGAATAGATGAGATTCAGAGCAGATTCAAATCTGATCCAAACACAGATATTTAAAGAAACAAATGCCTCTTTAAAAATTTCTTCTCTTGTGTCAGGAATCTATGAAGAATTGTTTGGTGGGAGAAAAGAGAGACACACACGATGAAAAAAAATTGCTACAACTGTTGACAGCAACACTGTCAGCAACATAGAAGCCACTTACCATGCTGATCTGCAGGTGCCCCACTGCCCAGTGGTACTGACAGGAGGAGCCACCCAGGTGAGTTTTATCAAAGGGCAGGAAGTGACTCCACCTGAGGGCTGAGACACTTAAAGCAGCACAGCCTCTTTTCAGTTTTTCAATTCTCTGGTGTCAGAGGAGCTGTGATGGGCCTGCCTGAACACCCTGTGATAAAGTCTGTGCACAAGTACCGATGAATTCTCTAAAGCTTATCCAAATCTGCTTGTGACGTATACCTAGGTTGAAAATAACAAATGACTTTAAGAAAGAATCCTCCTCTTGTATTAAGAATGTATGAAAACCAGCATATGTATTGCTTGATAAGCAGTTTTACAAAAACAGAGTTTGATTTATTTAGATAATATAAGGGAATGGATTTTAGAATGCTTGATTTACATATTAATTTATATTCATATACTAGTTCTTGAATATATGTAATATCAACCTGCATAGTGATCGGTGTCATTGCAAACTGCTGAAGATTTTGGAAATAATCTTTGAGGAAATCCCCCCCTAAGAATACTTCTAAATCTATGGTTGTAAATCTATGGTTAAAGAAATTTGGGTAACCTTTAGGTCCAATTAAGATAACAGGAGGGACTTCCCTGGTGGTCCAGCGGTTAAGACTCCGTGCTTCTGATGCAGGGGAGCGGGTTTGATCCCTGGTCAGACAACTAGACCCCGCATGCTGCAACTAAAGATCCCACATGCCACAACGAAGATCCCGAGCACAGCAACTAAGACCCGGCGCAGCCAAATAAGTAAATAAATATATATTTTTTTATTAAAAAAAAAAGATAACAGGAATATCTTCTCAGGGAGGGAAATCTAGAGTCTGATTTCAGATAGATAGATAGATAGGGACTGAAATTTAATCAGTTTCCTCAAACTCTGTCCTGAAGAATATGTTAAACAGTTTCCTCAAACCCTGTCCTGTTCATACGTTAATATGACAGGGAACATTTGTCATGTATTCCTAGGCAGGGTAAGACATTGCATTTGGGGACAGGGGCATTCAGACACTAGAATGTTGATCTCTTGTAGGATCAAGGCAGTTCACCAGACTTTTCATGTCTTGAATAGCCAACCCTCAGAATAATCCACTACCCTTTGCTCTGTTTCTATGGTACCCAGAAATTTTCTGATTAAAATTTGTCTTCTATTCATTGCTTTCCTAGTGTATAGGCCAGGGCACCTTATAATAGGAATTCAGTAAATACAATACTTGTGAGTAATTGAACAAAGTAGTAAGTTCACAAGTGTCTGAAAATTGGAAAGGGATGCTCTGCCTAAAACAACAGTATTCTAGTCACTGATAAGAAATCCCTCCCCACTGAGAATCCCCACATCAACATTCTGGATTACCTATCACTGTGGGAATTGATTATCACAAGTTCCCAAAGGACTGATCATCTTTTATACCATCGAAGAGCTGAGGACAGATTCTAACTTCGGATGATCTCAACTAAGTACTAGGTCGAAAGGATGAAATTGTTCTTTCTGTGAGTAAAAAGGTCAAATATCAGCAATTTCATATGGTACAATCTAAATCCTTGCATCCTATGAAGCTCTGTCTGGTGGAGACCAACTCCTTAGATGACATTTCTGTACTGTTTTACTCTAACTGCTACAAAGCAATACTGTCTTCCTTAATTCTGGGGGAGAGATAGAATAGAAGTGATTCTTAGCCATGGACATCTTGCTCTCTAACTTCTTACCCTTTTTAAAGCTAAAACTTTTTTCAATATTTGTGATAACCTATAAGGGAAAAGAATCTGAAAAGTAATGTATGTATAATATATATATTATATATATATATATAAGTGAATCACTGTGCTGTATACCTGAAACTAACATGATATTGTAAATCAACTATATTTCAATTTAAAAAAACTATAACTTTTTTCCTTGTGTCATAACTGTAGTGCAAGTTCAGTACCTCATGATTTAAAAAAATTATAAAACACAGGAAAGTTTAAAAAAGAAATTTAATACCCAAAATCTGACCACCTAGAGAAATTTTAATACATTGATTTCATCTTTTTCCTCTGTTAAATCTCTATAATTCCTAACTGAATATACCTCAATATTCCATGTTTTTCTTTTAAAATTACAATATACTATTCTATTACACACTTCATAGTTAACTTTTATTGGCTGAAATATTCTTTCCAGTGGATCAACCATAATTAATCATTTTCCTATTATTGTTTATTTAGATGTCTTTGTTTTATCTGATATTATAAACAACAATGCCATTAATATCTTCATGTTTTAGGGGTAACAAAACTTTACTTCTACCCTCTTAGGGTATCCAGTTGGGCATGAGAGTTAAAATGACAGAATTTGGGGCTTCCCTGGTGGTGCAGTGGTTGAGAGTCCACCTGCCGATGCAGGGGACGCAGGTTCGTGCCCCGGTCCAGGAAGATCCCACATGTTGCCGAGCGGCTGGGCCCGTGAGCCATGGCCGCTGAGCCTGCGCGTCCGGAGCCTGTGCTCCGCAACCAGAGAGGCCACAGCAGTGAGAGGCCCGCATACCACAAAAAAAAAAACCCAAAAAACAAAAAAACAAACGAAATACAGGATTCGGGATTACTGACTGCTTTGAACCATGTCTTTACAGTTCCCTCTGGACAAACTTATAATCTCCTTTTTATAACTGATTATGGTCCAGAAAAATACTGCCAGATGCTACTTGCTTGTGAATTTAGTCATAAAAAAGGCCATTTATACTTTAACTCTGCTAAACAGTTCATGTTCAGGCTTTCTGCAAGATGAAAAGTAGGGTCTAATTTGTGAAGGTATGAATCTTTGCACTTTCTAATTTATTCACAATGGGAAACCAAGTTACTTGTCCTGTCAGTGTCTGACCTAAAGAAGACCATAAGAACGTGACAGATTTCAACTGATCTTATACTGTTTCAATATGCTATCTTATAATCTCGATTAGTCTGTATTACGGTGTTGAAATTTATAGGAAGAGAAATTTCTTACCAGGTTGTGGCTGCTTTCTGATTCTGGGATTCTGATTGCCCTTTACTATATTTACCCTCTGTTTTTGTGGAGATTTCTTCACAGGTGGCTCAGCCCTTGGAACAGTTTTGACTGAAGATGTCTCTCGTTTCCTTGCCCTTTTAGCATTCGTTGACACTGGAACATCTTTAGAAATAGGAGCTCCTTGGTTTTTCCTATCCAATTTGGTTGTCTGTCCAAACTGTGCAGTCAGCACTTCAGCACCTTATGCAGAAAAGACACCGTTTTTTAAGGGGTAAGGGGCTCACATGTTTATCAGCATAGCTTTCCTTTGATTTGTTTTGGTGGGGGTAACTTTAATAAGGGGGAATAAAATATAAAATTTGGGGTATTTCATTAAAAGATTTTTGAACTTGCTAAGTGTTGGTCTATATCCCTAATTAGGATTAGGAGAAAAATATCAGAGTAATAACTTTATAAAAACAAGGCATGACTTAATTTTTTAAAAAGATTCCATAAACTTTGCTGACTGATGTGGCAGGTAAGGCTGAACATGTTAGCTCACAGCACAGGGTGACGGATAATTCAATTTACACAAAAGCAACACAGCTCCCATAAAGCCATGTGGTTAAAACCATGATCACACTGTAGAGAAGAGACTGTAGGTTCACAAAGAGCCATCTTACATATTTTCCTTCACTACACCTAAATACCAAAGCTTTAACACTGCCTGAAAAATCATCTCTTAAGACAGAGGAAGGTACATTGAAGAAAGTCCTCTTCTGATTTAACTTCCTATAAATCTATTATAATTGCTCATTTCTCTTACAAAATGCTCAGTTTTACTTCTCACAGGGAAGGAAGGAAAGAACTAAAGGTGGAGGCACACGAGGAGAAAAAACTATTAACCACCTGCTTGTATCACACGCAGAAAGTATTTCAATCCTTTAAGAGTTAAAAAAAATGTTAATAAATGTTCCCTGTGAAAACGTTTTCCCCATTGACTATATAAAATAATCACACATGTGAATGTTTGCAAATATTTTAAAATCACATTATATGGAAAATACTATTTCTAATTGATGGAGAACAGGAAACATATTAAACACTTTCAGAATGTGATGGTTATTAGTGAAATGTAGAAAAGAGACCAATTTCATTTTATTCTTTTGAAGGTCAGAAAACTAAATGGTTTTTTAAAAAAGCTTTTAGACTCTCTTAATGTTGTACATTTCCCTGGGTCTAATTATTTTCTTCCCTACTGAACTATTAAAGGCAATAAAGCAGCAGTTTTATTTGTTTTTAGAGTAAGACTTCTGATTTTATACCGGTTACAATTTCTAAAATTTTTAGCATAAAAAAAGGCAAAATAAGTCAAGCAGGAAAATTGTTAAGACTAAATTAAGAAGAGAAAGAAAATAAGATGAGATGATCAAGACTAGGGGAAGCCTAAGGTGTGCACGGGCAGGAGGGGAACATCTCTCACAACCTAGGTCCTGCAAGGAAAAGGAGAAACACGAAACAGGTGATCCTGCAGGGACTGCCCTGCTTATTTGCATCACTCAATGATATGTTTCTCAAACTGCATGCAATAATCCATGGGTGTATTATAAAATAAACTTAATGGGCTGCAACCAGAATTCTTTATTAAATGAAACAGAAGATATCAGATTGTATTACACATAGTTAGGGTAAATGTTTTCTGAAATTTTTTTTTCTGAAATGTTTTTCTGAAATTTCTGTTTCAGTATGTATGTATGAACTACAATATACAACATATCTCTTTTCTTTTTTTTTTTGAGTTTTTGTGGTATTATATTTAGTCATCTTGGCTGGTTTAATCACATCGTTGTTGTTGTTCATTTTTTGGCCACGCTGTGTGGCATGTGGTGTCTTGTTCCCTGACCAGGGATCAAACCCATGCCCTGTGCACTGGAAGTGTGGAGTTGTAACCACTGTACTGCCAGGGACGTCCCTAAAACATATTTCTTATAGTGGATGAAATTAAAACACTTGAGAAACAGTGACAACATATATGTTGAATTATAGGTAATTTAGTTAATACCTTTAAAATGGTTCATATAGAGAAGAAACCCAATATGGCTGGCCTGGAATTTGTGAGGAAATGTAGAGTGTGAGTCGCTGCTTCATACTGCCGTTCTTTCTACCACCCTCCTAAACACACACACACACACACACACACACACACACACACAATTTCTCAAACTATAATTGGCCAGAAATAACTACTTGTTAAACCACAGGGTAAAATCTTAATTATCTAGGATCCTGAGGATCCACACACCTCCAGTGTTTCTTCTTTAGGCATCAAAATTTTTAAATTCAAAATACTATAGATAGGGTTGGCACATTTTTTCTGTGAAGGGCCAGACCTCAGTCACAGCCGCCCACCTGTGCCAGCGCAGTGACGTACAGAGACAACAGGTAGTGCCTGAGGGGCCCTTTGGCCCAAGTCTGCTCACCTCTTCTCTCAGGGGTCATAGAGCATAAGTTCCCTAGTTTTAAACAAAATACGCCACACGTAATCTGAGATGACTCTAAGCCAAAAAATTGTGTTATTTTTTGTGCTCTGTTCACTGAAGTGCATTTGACTAACATTAAATGGCTCTGATTCTCCCTCAGTTTTCAGGGGACAACAAAACCACTTGAGGAGCTGTTTCAATATATATGTCTCGAGGCCACTGGACCTTGTTTCAGTAGGTCTGTAGTAGGATCCAGGTGACCACTTTTCTTTTTTTTTTTTTTTTTTTTGCGGTACGCGGGCCTCTCACTGCTGTGGCCTCTCCCGTTGCGGAGCACAGGCTCCAGACACACAGGCTCAACGGCCATGGCTCACGGGCCCAGCCGCTCCGCGGCATGTGGGATCTTCCCGGACTGGGGCATGAACCCGTGTCCCCTGCATCGGCAGGCGGATTCTCAACCACTGTGCCACCAGGGAAGCCCCAGGTGACCACTTTTAAAACACACAAAGGATTAGAAATTCTGCCCCAGGATGCTCTAGTTTTGGAGAGTCCAGGCACTTTCTCCCCTCTTTAAACATGTTCGGGCTACCACTTATCAGTTTTTGCCATCTGTTCTTAGTGTGCCTGATTTTATTTAAAATAAACAAGGAGGAACAAGTCAGAAATGACTTATTTTGTACTTTTATACTGTAATTTCTAAAACTATTTATGGTTAAAAATGCTTCCTTTTTATGTCAGCACTCTCCAAATAGCCATATGTTAGAAAAGTAATAATTTTACAGTTGGCAGAAGGAAAAGCATATCAAAAGAGAAGTTAATGGAAAACCACAGTAAATCCTGAATCTTTCATGACTTCATAATAAATGACCTCAGTTATACTCTCAAGAAAGCACGTTTCCTGCTCTATAATTAAGGAGATAATGAGAATTTTATTGAGAAATCATTTGACATTGTCTCTTCCCACACAATGCGCTTTCATTTAACCACCTAAAACAAGTGTACAAAACGAGGAACACTAAATAAATGGATAGTTTCATTTTTTGCTGAGCAATGCCCATGCTCTAGTTAAACATTCAAGATGATTAGAATATTAAGAGAAAGAAGAGGGGCTATTCCACAAAGAAATCTAAAGCAACATCTAAGAAGGTAACTTGAAAAGTACCTGTCTGTAAAGCATAAAGAGTGTCTCTTACGGTTTAAGTGACCAACAGAGAACACATGGAAAAAATGGAAGTTCAATCAAAATGGCTCTGAAAACTGAGTTAATATTCTTTCCTGTAGCACCTGGCTTTGGGCACGTTTCTCTGCCATTTGTGGATTTGATCTTAAAAGTTAGGTCAAGCTTGGGCTTCCCTGGTGGCACAGTGGTTGAGAGTCCGCCTGCCGATGCAGGGGACACGGGTTCGTGACCCGGTCCGCGAAGATCCCACATGCCGCAGAGCTGCTGGGCCCGTGAGTCATGGCCGCTGAGCCTGCACGTCCGGAGCCTGTGCTCCGCAACGGGGGAGGCCACAACAGTGAGATCCCCGCATACCGCAAAAAAAAAAAAAAAAAAAAAAGACAGAATTTGAATTAACAGGAGAAAAGCAAACAGATTTTTACATGTACAGAGGAGCCTCCATAGGAAAATAAAAACCCAAAGAAGGAGCAAAACCTTAGTGCTTATGTAAGAGGTTGGACAATGAGAGGGAATTGTGGAAGAGTAAGTAAAATACACGGGGAGACCAAAGGAAGATAAGAGTTACTTAAACAAGTTCTGTTTGTAGAGAATTCTCTGTCCCTGACTCCCCCCATCCTCCTGATATGGGGAGGGCCGCTATCACAGGGGAGATTTATCTCCTGCTTTCATGGAGAAAGGGAGAGGTCAGAAGGCCCTTCTTGAGCCTGGTGTTCTTCAAGTGCCTGGAGCTAAAAATAATCCTCCTGCCAAAGCGGCATGTTTGGGGGTGGCATATATTGCCACCCTTCAATGTATATACAATTTTATTTCTTAGGATAGATTCCCAGAAAGGGAATCAGAGTGTGAAAGGGGAGGTGATTTTTAAAGCCTTTGACATAAAGAAAGCAGTATTTTAAACCAAAGAATGTGCTATTTAACAATTTTCCTTTTTATTTGAGAAGGTCCTTTACTTGCTGTAGTGCCTTCTTATAATTAGAGGATGAAGGCACTTGGACTCTCTTCTGCTCTGGAGACAGGAGGTCTCATAATCAGATTTACTGGTTTCCTAGAGACAGTCCTGAGAACACATTTTTCCAATACCTTTGGTGACCAGGGATTTATCTCACATGAATAATTCAGCGTGTGCAAACCTCATTTTACTTTCAACCTCTCCCCACATGCTAAGAAAGATCTAAAATGCTTCCAATTTGCCTTGGCTTGTGGTGAAAGTCCTAATGAACTGTGAACTACTAATCGGGCTTTGGGGATTTAGGAATGAAGTCAGAACTAAATCCCAGGTCACGCGTTTTCAGCAGGGGGACCCCCTCGACTACCCTCCCCTTCCAGCTTCTATGAAGTTAAGCGCCGGGAGGTAGGAGGAGAGGGGCGGGACTCCACGTTTCCTAGCAACCGAGCGCCGTCCCCTGATTGGCTGGTCGCCGCGCGGCCGCCATTTTCAAACCCCGGAAGATGGCGATGGCTGCGGCGGAGGCGGCGGTGGCGGCGCCCTCCTGACAGGAACCCTTCACCGGGCCGAAGCGGCCGGGCGCCGTGCGGCTCCCAACGGGCCTCCCGGGCACCCGGCCACCGTGCCGCCCCCTTCACGCCATGGAGCCCGAGCTGGCGGCCCAGGAGCAGAGCCGGCCGCGGAGGCGAAGCCGCCGGGCTTCGGGACTCAGCGCGGGCGGCGCCGCAGAGCCTTCGGCCGACACCCCCGGGCCGGGGCCAGACGGCAGGTGAGCGCTGGGGGCGGCGGCGCCTGGGGACCCCTAGCATCGGGTCCGAGGCTGGGGAGGGGGTGGGAGGAGGGGAGGGGCAGGGGAGGGGAGGGCCGGGCTGCCTACTCTCCTCCCCCTTCTCCCCCTCCCTCTTCTCCCCCTCCCTCTTCTCCCCCCTCTTTTTCCTTCTCCTCCCCCTTCTTTTCCTTCCTCCTCCTCTTCCCCCTCCTCTCACCCTCCTACCCCTCTTCCTATCATCTTCTCCCTCGTCCTTTATTTCCTTTTCCCACTCCTCTCCTTCCTACCTCTCCCCTGCCCCCTCCCTCCAGTCTCCTCCCCTCCCCCTCCCCCACCTCGCTTAGTGGGCCTTGGAGATCCTCTAAACTTCCGGCAGGTTTCGGGCTGGAATTGGGAAGGTTCCTAAATGCCCACGGGGAACTGCTGGGTCGGAGGACAGGAATCGTCCCTGGAGCCAGAGGACTTCTACCAGACAGCAAACTTTTAACCTAAAAACGAGCATTAATATGAAAAGTTTTGCCGAGGTCAGAGTCCCTCCTTTGGAGCCTTGGCCAAGTCGGGGCTCAGCGCAGCTCACGGCCCCAGCCTCCTGGGTAAAGAGAGCGAAGAGGATGGTCGCTGACTTTTTAGCTGTTGACACATTTCACATTCTGTCCCGTGTGTCTGCAAAGGAAGGACAGTAGCCGAGGGTTTCAGAGGCTGTGTCTGCAAGAGGAGAGGGTGAAAAAGTGCTAAAGGCGTGGCTTTCCCCTCACGGTTTTGCAGGGAGTGGGTTTCCAGTGACTGGCGATTGGACCTTACATCCCTGAAGTTGTGTCCTCATCCGTCAAATGGGATTGTAATAATACCCACTTCCTGTAAGTTGTGAAATTCAGTGAGCTCATGTGTGTAACCCTGTACACAGAGAGCTCTCAACAAATGTTAACTGTTATTTGTCGATTTTTATCTATAATTCCACACCTCCATCTTTTCAGAAGCAATGTGGACCACTTCACATTATTACTTGAGATAAACTACAGTTCCTTACATAATTTACATTCCAGTCATTCCTGGATGTGCCAATCCCCTTTTTTTTTAATTAATTTATTTTTGGCTGCATTGGGTCTTGGTTGCTGCGTGCAGGCTTTCTCTAGTTGCAGCGAGCAGGGGTTACTCTTCATTGAGGTGCACGGACCTCTCACTGCGGTGACTTCTCTTCTTGCGGAGCATGGGCCCTAGAGCGCATAGCCTTCGTTAGTTGCGGTGCGTGGGCTCAGTAGTTGTGGCTCAGAGGCCCTAGAGCGCAGGCTCAGTAGTTGTGGCACACAGGCTTAGTTGCTCCGCGGCATGTGGAATCTTCCCGGACCAGGGATCGAACCTGTGTCCCCTGCACTGGCAGGCAGATTCCTAACCACTGAACCACCGGGGAGGTCCACCGATCCCTTTTTGAGAGAAAGGAAAACAGCTTACTTTCATGGACAAGGCATTTATAAACTCATTGTAAGTTATCATGCAGAGAGAACAGTATCTTTTTCATTAGATACTGATTTTTATTTTGAAGTTTACGATAACCCTTGCCTGAAACTTTTATACTGATTACAGTCTATTTTAAGAAGTGAAAGAGCAGAGAGAGAAATGTCATCATCTCTGAGACTGAGAAATAGGAAAATCGGGAAAGAATCAGGAAAGCCTAGTTAAGGGAAAATGAACATAGAATTTCAAAAACATCAAGTGGGGCAGTGTTAAATTCATTGCGCCTGCCTAGTGCCAGACATTGTTGTAGATACTGGGAATTCTGGTGAACAGATGAACTCCCTGCTCTCCTGAAGCTTAAAGTCTGCTTGGGGAGGAAAGACAATAATGAAATAAATAATAAAATATCAGGTGGTCATGCTGTGAAGAGGCATACTAAGGGGGATAGAGATAAAGAGAGGGTCATGTTGCTGTTTTTAAAACATCACAAGGAAAAGCCTCTTTGACGATAGCGATGATATTTAAGCAGAGATCTGAAGAAATTAAGGAACAAAGCCATGTGAATATTTGGGGAGAAAGGCAGTAAGTGCAAGTAGAATCCTATATGGTATGTTCAAGGACTGCAGAGAAGCCAGGGTCACTAGAGTGGAGTGAAACAGGGCAGAAAGGTAGACGATGAGGTCGGAGAGATGGCTGGGGCCAGATGGGGTAGTATATGGTTGACTGCCAAAAGGACTTTAAATTTGAATCCGTGGTTGGGAAGCAGTAGGAAATTATGTGATCTGTCTTTTAAAAGGATCGCTTTGTTATGTGGCAAGGATAGAATCCGGGACACCAGCTAAGGCTATTGCAGTTGAGACATCTGAGTGGTAGATGTGGTGGAAAATATTCATATTTGGGATGTATTTTTAAAGGAGAGCTGACGGGATTTGCAAATGGATTAAATGTGGAGTTAAGAGAAATAGAGGAATGAAGAATGATTCCAAGGTTTTTGGTCTGAGCACCAGAAGAATGGGTTTCCATGTTCCTACAAAGGAAAGACCTGGGGAGAAGTTTGCCCTGGGATACGTTATAAGACTCTTATTAAGGAGTTCATCACACCAGTTTCTTTTTTCCTTTTTCTTTTCTCTTTTTTCTGCTTTTTTCTCTTTAAAAAATTGCTTTATTGAAGTATAACAGCCAAATGAAAGAGGACATGAATCATAAGTGTTTTTTGCTCAGTGAAATTTCATGAAGTGAATGCATCTGTGTAACCAGGTATAAATTGGGGGGTTGTCAGCAAGCAGACTTGAAATCACAGCATTGCGAATATAGTGAGTCTGAATAAAGAAGAGATTGGGGGGCTTCCCTGATGGCACAGTGGTTAAGAATCCACCTGCCAATGCAGGGGACACGGGTTCGAGCCCTGGTCCGGGAAGATCCCCACATGCCGTGGAGCAGCTAAGCCTGTGTGCCACAATTACTAAGCCAGCGCTCTAGAGCCAGCATGCCACAACTACTGAAGCCCACGTGCCTAGAGCCCATGCTCCGCAACAAGAGAAGCCACCACAATGAGAAGCCTACGCACTGCAAGGAAGAGTAGCCCCTGCTCGCCGCAACTAGAGAAAGCCCACATGCAGCAATGAAGACCCAACGTGGCCAAAAATAAATAAATTAATAAATAAATTTATTTTTAAAAAATGAAGAGATTGGAGACTTAACCATGAGGCACTCCCACCTTTAAAGGTCGGGGTAATGAGGATGCTCAGAGGAGCAGCTGGTGAGGTAAGAAAGAGCCAAATGAGCTCAGGATCCAGGACACCAAATGGAAGAAAGGATTTTGAGAAAGGACATGGTAAACTATGTCGAATGTGACTTATAAGGAAGTACTGGAAAGTTTAGTTAGATAAGGAATGAAAAGACCATTAACCTTGGATAGTTTCCATGAAACAGTTAAAATATTGAATTTAGAATGTTTGTAGTGGGTTGAGAAGAGAATGAGGTGTGATTTGTTCTGGAAATATGTGAGCGTTAGACACTAGGAGTATGGAGATGGAAAATACTGTCCTTACTCTGGAAGAACTTATAATGGTATAGGGAAGAAAGTTAATAATTATAATAGTGTATGACAACAGTTACTATAGCTGTATATATATGATGCCATAGATGCAAATAAAAGGAGAACTTACCCTGACTGGAGAGGACAGGAAATGATTCCCTGTAGTAAACCCCAAGTCTTGGAGGACCAGTTTAGAGCGTAGGTGTAAATGGGTGACGTCATATGGGGGAAGGATGTTAAATGTTAAAAGGCCCTTAAGCAAATGAGCATGATGAGTTCTAGATATCATAACGAGTTCACTGTGGCTTGACGCTAGTTGTGTAGGAGAGAGGACTCAGACCCAGAGGAGGTAGTGATGAGAGATTATACTGAAGAAGTAAGAGTCACATCATGAAGGGACCTTGTATGCCATGACAGTAAATCTTAGGAAGACTATTCCCTAAAAAGTGCTCATATACATAAAATTTCAGATTTGTGGACCCTTGCAGCCCAACTATGGATACGAAGTTAAAAACCTCCAAGTGAAGATGATGAATTGGTGGGAACTCTATCTGCAGTAGCCTAGATGAGTATTTGAATCTGATGGCTGGCAATGAGATAGGAGAACTTGACACGCTCAGTGTGGGTTCCACTTTCAAGAACTCTCTCTGCAACTGGAGAGCAAGAAAGAATAATGGAGGCAACGCAAGCTTGTGGGGTAGAATCTTAAGAAGGGGTAAACTTGATATGGGGTGGGGGCGGCGGGGAATAAGCAAGTACGGGGAGAGGTTGAAGAGACAAGAGAGAAGAGATGATGAATCAAGTGACCAGCAAGGCAGAAAAGGGTGGAATCCAAATTAAGGGTAGAGAATCTAGCCTGGCTAAGGGCTAGGTAAGTTTGGGGGATAGGGTATGTTGTAAGCAGGAATTTGAGGGCTTTCCCACCAGGGTTCTGTTTTTTGTGTGAGGTTGAAAATGGTGTCAGCTGAGAAAAGGGTGGTGGCAAAGGCAGCATGAGGAGAGTAATGAAGTTAGAAGAACCTTGGAGGGAGAGGATGTAAGATCATCTACAAGAACATGTGAAGTGTGACAAGATAGTGTGAATTAATAGTGGGGCAAGACACAACTGTTTAAGCATAACATCAGATCCAGAAATCATAAGGAAAAAGATTGATGTATATGACAAGGTAAATATTAAAACTTTTTCTAGACAAACTCACTGTACACTAATTTGAAAGACAAAAAACATACAGGAAAAGGAAAATATCACCTTTTTTAAAAACAGTGTTCACATACTGTAGTTTCACCCATTTGAGGTGTATAATTCATTGTTGTCCTATAGATTCACAGACGTGTGCAACCATCACCAGGCAATTTTAGAACATTTTCTTCACCTCAGAATGAAAACCCGTACCCTTTAGTTATTCATCCCCCTCCCCAACACTCCTTTCTTGCTTTACCCCAACCTCTAATCTACTTTATCTCTATGAATTTCCCTCTTCTGGACATTTCACATGAATAGAATCATGTGGCCAATTTTAGTGAGCCATCCTTTGCCCATTTTTAAAATTGGGTTATTTATATTTTTTATTATTAAGATATAAGAACTCTTTATTCTGGATACAAGTCCCTTACCAGATACATTGTTTGCAGGTAGATAGGTTCTCCTATTCTGTGGGTTGTCTTTTTTTTTTAATTGAAGTATAGTTGATTTACAAGTTGTGTTAGTTTCTGGTATACAGCAAAATGATTCAGTTATACATATATACATATATATTCTTTTTCAGATTCTTTTCCATTATTGTTTATTGCAAAGTATTGAATGTAGAGCCATGTTCTGCTCCTCCTCCAGCGGCAGCCATGATGGCAGCTCGGGCATTGTGGCGAGGGGGACGGTGCCAGGCAGACGCTCCCTCGAGGGCTCCCTCCTCTGCCTCCTCTCACCGCTCCGCTGCTCCGTTATTTCTTCAAATATTTTTCTCTGCTCCTTTCTCTCCTTTCCTTCTGGTACTCTCACTGCATGTATATTGGAGCGAAATCTGGTAGATAAAACAACATTTTAATAAGGTGTATATTTAAACCAAGCAATTATAGGGATTGATCTTAAGAAAGCAGTTGCATAGCATATGTAGATGTATGTACAAGGAAGTATATCACAACACATTTTTATAGTAAAAAGTTTAGAAAAAATGAGAAAATTAAATACATTATACTTTTATACAATGAAATATCATTAGCTATAATAGTTTTTAAAATCTCTTCATAATTCAGATGGAGTTTATTTGGTATATTGTATACAGTATATTTGGTTTTTAGTTTCTTTTTTTGTTGTTGTTTTTGGTACATTTCCTCTGTGTATCTGTGCAGGTTTCCTCTAGGGTAGCAGTTCTATAAGTTTGACGTCACTGATAATCTAGCTTAACAGAGGAGGGCTGGATTCTTTATCGCCTTGTATATAATGTGTTGCAGTGTATAAAGTTGAAGTATATAAAGAATGAAGTATATTAGTAGATAAAGGAAATCTGCCCTGACATAGATTTTCAGTTCAGTAAGGCATGGGTACTTTAATAGGCTTTTCACATAGTTGAGGATATTCTTTGATAATACACCAGAGCTTGACAAGTGGTAGTTTCTTAACAGGTGGCTGCAATTTAGAATCTGAAACCATAGCAATGAACTTTTCATTCTGTTACATTAAAATCCATTGGTCTGTTAAAACTTTGAATAGATCTATTTTACCCATCCTTGATTTTGTGACATTATGCATTTTTCATTTGGAAAATATTGGCACAGGGAGTTAAGCAGATCTTCTAAAGGTTGATACATACTGTTACATGCTATCAGAAAATCACAATTATTTTTTTTTTTTTTTTTTTTCTTTTTGCGGTATGCGGGCCTCTCACTGTTGTGGCCTTCCCCGTTGCGGAGCACAGGCTCCGGATGCGCAGGCCCAGCGGCCATGGCTCACGGGCCCAGCCGCTCCGCGGCATATGGGATCCTCCCAGACCGGGGCACGAACCCGTATCCCCTGCATCGGCAGGCGGACTCTCAACCACTGCGCCACCAGGGAGGCCCAGAAAATCACAATTATTAATAGTACCACCAATCTCATGTGAAAGCTTTTAAGTATTGGGAGGATGCCAGACTCATAGTGATGGGTACAGTTTTCAAACAATTCTAATTTTCATTTGAAAGCTCAAATTTTTATCATTGGCAGCAGCAATACTTCATTATAGATAAATGTCTGCAAAATACTCAAGTCCGAATGACAGTTTATCTGTTAGTCATTCTCTGAAGTAAAAATATTGTTCTCTGCAAAGCTAATTTGGTTGACAACCTGATTGATCACACAATTGCTTTTCCTCAAGACAACCTTATTACACTGGCCATTTTCCCTTATTCAGAAGGGATATTCCCCTGGAATTTGTATTGTTACACTTGATTCATTTATATTTAATATCTAATTCTTATTCTTTGTCTCTGGCTGCTTTTAAGAGTAGAGAACCAAGGATATGACCCAGTGTACAAGTGGAGGGCTTGGCCTTAAATAATAGAGCTTATCCACTATAACAAGAGAGAAGAAAAGGCCTATGGTTGGTAGACCGGACAGTGTAAATATGTGGGATATAATATAATAAGGTGCAGAGTCAAAGCTGTTAGTGAGGTGGGGGTGGGGAAGGAGTATTGGAAGAGTAAAGAGAGAAAGGTTTGAAATAGTTATTTCAGAGGGTAGGTGAGGAAATGACAAGGGAAGTCTGATAGCATTGCTGAGCAGAACTGAGGATCACTTAAAATTTGTGGTCAGGAATTCAAAGTGAAACTAGGCAGCGTGTGTGTGTGTGTGTGTGTGTGTGTGTGTGTGTGTGTACACATTTGCATGCATATTACTGTTTACAGGGCCTGCCCTTTAGTCAACCTACCCACGTGGTTGGAGCTCATTTCCAGCCACATCCGTTGCTAATTATTAATCCCAGCCATCCAGGCAAGAAACTGGCTAGACTAGAGAATGAGCAGGGAGTAGAAATGGCTAGGATGTGCAGAGCCTAGGAGAGATGGCTTACTGTTTTAAATCTGTACTAAGTTAAATAACGGATTATTAAGCTGATTTGCCTCTGCTAAATATTGATACGGGGGATTGCTTCACACTGAGGTAAAAAATTTTTTTTGAACATAATGTGTGTGATGACTACTATAGGATATGGCAGGGGCAAGATAATTAGGGAGAAAAGAGTGGAGACATCTGGAATCCACTGGGGTGTAAGCTTTCTGTGCGGCTGCCTCTTATGTGGCAGGCCTCTTGCTCCTTTTTCCTCTTCTGTCCCTCTCTCTTTGTTTTCTAAAATTTTTATTTAGTTATTATTTTATTTCATTTAATTAATTAATTAATTTGTACTGGGTCTTTGTTGCAGCAGGTGGGCTCCTTAGTTGTGGCATTCATGTGGGATCTAGTTCCCTGACCAGGGATCGAACCCAGGCCCCCTGCATTGGGAGCATGGAGTCTTAGCCCCTGCGCCACCGTCCCTCTCTTTTTGTTCTGGGTAGTAATAGACCAGGGTCTTGTCCTCAGGCAGCCCTAGGCCCCACCACGCGTCCCATAGCTCAGAAGGCGGCTTGCTTTTCTGGCCCAGTTTTCCTGACACTGAGTTTGTTCTAGCCCCAGCTTTGACTCAGCTAATTATTTTCTCTGGGAATGTACACTCTTTGAGACTGTGACCCACAGCCAAATAAAACATTAGTGTTTAAAGAGTTTAGGCTTTACAGTCAGACTCCTTGGGTTCAAACTCTTGCTCTTGAGGCCTTAATCTCTGTTAAGTCTCACTTCATAGTGTCTAGCTCATTAGTAGTATCTATCTCATAAGGCTGTGATTAATCTCTTTAAATCTCACTTCATATAGTATCTGTCTCATAAGGTTGTGAAAATTATGGTAGATGATTCAAGTAAAACATTAGGATAGTACCTAGACACAGCAAATACTCCAGAAATCTTGTGTCATTATTTTCGTTTTCTGCAGGAAGCACTAGAGCTATAACTTACTTACCCTCTATCAAGGAATATTTAGCAATTAGCTCTGTTGTCAGTTTTTGTAGAGGTGGTACAGTATAGTTGGTAACAGCACAATGCTAGATCTCTTTTTTTTTTTTTTTTTTCTGTGGTACGTGGGCCTCTCACTGTTGTAGCCTCTCCTGTTGCGGAGCACAGGCTCCGGACGCGCAGGCCCAGCAGCCATGGCTCACGGGCCCAGCCGCTCCGCGGCATGTGGGATCTTCCCAGACCGGGGCACGAACCCGTGTCCCCTGCATCAGCAGGCGGACTCTCAACCACTGCGCCACCAGGGAAGCCACCAATGCTAGATCTTTGACTTTTGTTGTCCTAGTGAAACTGATGAATTTGTAGAATGGACATCCAGGGTTAAAGGTATATTCTTAAGCCAAGCTAGCTGTTCTGTTAACTTAGAGCTGAAGATTCCTGTTGCCTTTTTTTTTTTTTTTTTTTTGCGGTACGCAGGCCTCTCTCTGTTGTGGCATCTCCCGTTGCGGAGCGCAGGCTCAGTGGCCATGGCTCACGGACCTAGCCGCTCCACGGCACGTGGGATCTTCCCAGACCGGGGCACGAACCCATGTCCCCTGCATCGGCAGGCAGACTCTCAACCACTGCACCACCAGGGAGGCCCTCCTGTTGCCTTTAAGGGAATTTAACTTCTTGGGTGGACTATTTTTCAAAACATTAAAAAAACTAAATTAGGGCATATAAACACAAATTGAGCCAATCCTTGATAATCCCGGATTGTCATTATTATTACTATTTATATTAAGAGTTGCTGAAAATAAAAGGATGCCCCCACTAGCTCCTAAGGCTATTTCCTCCCACATTGAAATGACTGTACTTTTTAACAGTTTTATTGAGATATAATTTGCGTATCATAACATTCACCCATTGTAAGTGTGCAATTCAGTGATGATTAGTAAATTTATAGACACAGTTCACTGTTAGAACATTCATCATCCCAAATACTCCCTCAGGTTTGTTTGCAGTTTGTCCTTGCTCCTACCCCCAGACCTAGGCAGCCACTAATCTGCTTTCCATGTCTACAAATGTCTATTTCTGGACATCTCATATAAATAGAATTATACAATATATAATCTTTTGCATTTGCATGTTTTGCAGTTTGTCCATATTATGACATGTATCAGTATTTCATTCCATTTTACTGCTAAATAGTATTCCATAATATGAAATGGATATTCCACACTTTGTTACTCCATTTACCAGTTGCTGGAGATTTGAATTGTTTCCAGTTTTCACTATTATGGATAATGCTGCTGTGAACATTTACATACAAGTCTTTGTGTGGACATACGTTTTCATTTCTCTTGGGTAGATTCCTAGAACTGGAATTGCTGAGTCATATGGTAAGCTTATGTTTAACTTTTTAAGGAATTGCCAAACTGTTTTCCAAAGGCTACTAGATTTTTAACAAAGTAGCTTTTAGATATTTTTCTCTTCCCTCACTATTACTTGCTGCTGGCATTATCCCCTGTACCCTCTCTCCTGAATCTGATGCTGTGGGCAAGGCAACCTGATAAGTATATTAGAAATTCGTAACGCAAAGGCGTTGAATGATAGTCTTGAGCTTTAGTGTAGGACATTGTGATGTCTGGAATGTGTGTGTGCATGCTGGTTTCTAGATGCTCAGCTGTGTTCTGGACTAGGGATGTTCAAGATGTATCTGTTATTTGGGACTCTCAGATACAGGTGAGAAAACCCCAGTGTGGTAGAGGAGATAGTCTACATGATTATCAGCTCCACCAGACTCTTTCCGAAGTGGAGAGGAGACCATCCCTTAAGATGCTAAGCAGTCAAAACAGTAGGAGATGTCAGCTTCCTCAGATATTAGACCCAAATAAGTGAATTTTGTCATTGTTTGTCTAATTTGCAAAGCACTTGAGACCCTGAGTAGTTCAGCACCCCAAATACCAACAAATGTTATCTATAAAGAATAGTTACACCATTCATTCTATAAGATTGATGCATTCATGGTACCCTTGGCATTTACAGATTACATTTTTAATTTAGCTATCTGTGAGTTATGTATAGTTGTTTGTAATCAGGCTGAGAAATGTGTTTGAGTTGCACCCAACAGCTGCATATCAGTAATACTGTGTTCTTTCTTGTTTTCACATAGGAAGTAATTTTTCTTAACAGATCTGGAGGCATCCCAAAAACTTTTCAATTATACTTTGTCATATTTCAAATGCCCCTATGCCTCAAGTCTTCTTTTTTGCTAATTTCAATGACCTACTCTGCTATACTCCTATCATTAGCCCTTCTATTTTGCTTGCTTTTTATCTTATTTTATTTATTTTTTTGCGGTACGCGGGCCTCTCACTGTTGTGGCCTCTCCCGATGCGGAGCACAGGCTCCGGACGCGCAGGCTCAGCGGCCATGGCTCATGAGCCCAGCCGCTCCACAGCATGTGGGAACCTCCCGGACCGGGGCACGAACCCGTGTCCCCTGCATCGGCAGGCGGACTCTCAACCACTGCGCCACTAGGGAAGCCCTTGCTTGCTTTTTAAAAAATATTACTTTGCTTACTCATTTTGGTTATTTTCATTGTAAAACCTTAAATAACTATCTTAATATAAGCCAGTATCTTTATATTTTTGTGGTTTATTTTCCTTTTTAATTAGAATAGTCACTTATATTGTCTGGTCCACTTTATGAAAATTTTGCCATTTATAAATCTGCCATTATAAATCCAATTCAGCTCTTAATTACCTGCCATGATAGAGGAGGGCAGTGACACAAGTCATAATCTCTGAAAATACAATTTGGTTTAAGAATGAAATAACAGGATGATTTTCTTTTGAACATCAACTTTGCCATTTTAATTACGCTTTGTTTAGACTAAATTTAGTTTAGTGTAAAAATAAGAGTTTGAAAACACAGCAAATGATACAAAAGGAAATGTGTTAGAGGCCAAGGAATAATCACAGTGGGATTAATAGGAAACACAATTAATATACCAAGCTAGTTCCTTTAGGTATTAGTTTACTTTATGCTTTAAATGTTATAATTATTTGGATATATGAAGAAAGGGGATTGGACAAAAATTCTTGAAAAGATGAAGAACTGTCACTTCTTATTTCAGCCTTTGAGCTCCCTTTTAAATGGACTGTACTGGGTACCTTCTAGAAAGGCCATTTTTAATGTTTTATGAAATCAAAAATTTTTCCCACAAGGATTTAAAATAGCTGTGTTACATTTTGAGTCTGACCCCTGTGAAAAAAATGACTATATATCTTTCCGAGATTTTTGAAAGCTGGCACTGACTCACATGCTTTCAGGGCACAATTTGTTTTTTGGGTTCCTGTTTTACATGAGTTTTCAAAATAAATAGGTACTTGTTATTGAAATAGGAAAAAATAGCATTACTGTAAAGCTGATTACAACTGGTGCTGGAAAGAATCTTGCCATCTGATTGGAAATATTTTTCCAGTTTGTTGACCTGCTTAAAATTCCGAACAGCTAATTCTTTCCAGCTTTCAAACATCAAATTCATTCTGAGGTCAGTATGGACAATTCTAGGGAATAAAGAAATGAATAGCTTTGGTTTTGTGTTCTCCTTAATACTTGTCTTATACCTGAAAGGAAGTGTTTATTGACTGTTTTAAGTGCCACTGTGATTACCACTTTGTAATGAATATTTTATTACATTAAAAATAATCTGAAAAATCATAATTGTTGCTTCTCAACCCAGTCCCTACTGGTGGCTCTTTTTAACTGTGTAGTATGTGATAGCACTTACCTAGAGCAGTGTTGTTTAAAAAGTGTGCTCTATGGACTCATAAGGTATGAAGGTCCTGTTTTCCCTGTAATCTTTTGGCATTTGCCTATAATATTATTGATATTATCTATGTATACTATAATACTATATCCATGTATTCTTTTTTTCTGACTTATTTATTTATTTATTTTTAATTTTGGCTGCGTTGGGTCTTCGTTGCTGTGTGCGGGCTCTTCTCGAGTTGCGGCGAGCCGGGGCTGCTCTTCGTTGTAGTGCGCGGGCTTCTCATTGCGGTGGCTTCTCTTGTTGCGGAGCACAGGCTCTAGGCACGCAGGCTTCAATAGTTGTGGCACGTGGGCTCTAGAGCGCAGGCTCAGTAGTTGTGGCACACGGGCTTAGTTGCTCTGCGGCATGTGGTATCTTCCCGGACCAGGGCTCGAACCCGTGTCCCCTGCACTGGCAGGCAGATTCTCAACCATTGTGCCACCAGGGAAGCCCCCCGTGTATTCTTTAGTCATATGAATTATAATTTATTGCTGATGTCTTAGTGTTTTATCAAAAATCATGCTATTTTCTTCATTGTTGCTTGACTTTTCTGCAGCGGCAAGAAATCATCAGTTCCTTAGGTTATTCTGCTCCACTAAAGAGGCCCTCAAAAATTTATTTGAGCTCCAAGTAATTATTCAGGAAATGATTGCTTTAAATATCTTAAGATCTTTGTACATCTGTTTCTAATTATTATTAGTGTCATCCTATTTCGCTATGTCAGGAACCTTAATAGTAACTGAACAGGCCTAGGGAGGAAAAGGAGAATTCTCCATCCAGTGATGCCATTGAGCCCTCTCTCTGGTCTGCTTTTCCTCTCTCACCTTGCTGCTGTCCCTCTGCCCCTTACTATCTGTTGTAAGCAATATTGGAACTGCCTCTTAACTTGTCTACCTGACCAGTGTGGCCTTCCTCCAATCCAGCCTTCTTGTTTCTTAGAACTCAATTGCTGACAGTTGCCGTACATATTGAAGATCAAGTCCATACTCTTTAAGGATTGTATGTGAGGCCTTTTATCATGATCTAGCCCTTTTTTATTTCTTTGATACTCAAACATAAGGAACTACTTGCCGTTTCCTGAATATAATTCATTTGACTCCCCCTTAACACGTACTATTCCCTTTCCCCACAGAGCCTTCCTGGCTCTTGTATGCTTGCTTTTTTTTTTTTTTTTTTTTTTTTTGCAGTACGCGGGCCTCTCACTGTTGTGGCCTCTCCCGTTGCGGAGCACAGGCTCCAGACGCGCAGGCCCAGCGGCCGTGGCCCACGGGCCCAGCTGCTCCGCGGCATGTGGGATCTTCCCGGACCGGGGCATGAACCCGTGTCCCCTGCATCGGCAGGCGGACTCTCAACCACTGTGCCACCAGGAAAGCCCTCTTGTATGCTTTGCTAATTGCTATTTCTCTTTGATTCAGCTTTAGTATTAGTTAATATTAATTCTTCTTTGAAGCCATTTTGCTATCCTCTTTCTCCTTGTAGCCATTTTCACTTGTGTTCCTTGTCAAATAAACTTCTGCTTTATATTTAGCTTAGAAAAGTATAAAAGCCCCTGTGTTTGATTTAAGCTTCTAACTATTTGTAGAAATAACAGCCATCTGTGGTTTTCTGTAACTTATAGACCCCTTATGAGGGTCAAGGGTGAGAGACAGAATATACAAGTGGACAATGGCCTGACAACGCAGGAAGCTAAGTGCAGTAACTTCTGTAATAATCGGCCCCAGATGGCCAGGACTTGATCAGTAACTGCCAGCTTCCCTAATTTTTGTCCTTGCTTCCAACTTAAAACCAACTAGAGCAAATCAAATCTGCACCCAGTAAATCACATAGGATGCCCTAGTCCTAGTTAGCCTGCCTACAGCTTCCCCCTGCCAGTCAGGGTACACCTGAAGCCTTCCCTGTTTTCCACTGTAAAGCTTTCTCATTACTCAGCCTGCCTTATGTAAGTGATGGTGGCCATCTCCCTTGCCGTAGCAAGCTCTGAATAAATAGCCTTTGCTTTTCTCATAAGTATAGTTTATAAAATTTATTTCCTATGCTAGCTATGTTTTGTGATTTTCTACATGTTTTATAAACATAAAGGTTTATATTTTATAAAGGTGAAGACAGATTTTTGTCATAAGGATTCTTTTGTTTCTTTACATTGAATGACAAGATGACACAGAATAAAAATGTGTAACTTAGTAGTAAAGAACAAAATCCTAGTCAAATTTTAATCTTACTTGAGACCCTTGTCTCAGATATAGTTATTCAAAGCTTTTTGTTTGGTTTATTAAATCATAATTTTTTTAAATCAGTACATGGAAGAGATATAAACATGAAATACAAAATAAATGCATTTAGGTTTTATTATGTTAAGAGTATTCTTTTAGGGCTTCCCTGGTGGCGCAGTGGTTGAGAGTCCGCCTGCCGATGCAGGGGACACGGGTTCGTGCCCCGGTCTGGGAAGATCCCACATGCCGCGGAGTGGTTGGGCCCGTGAGCCATGGCCGCTGGGCCTGCGCCGTCCGGAGCCTGTGCTCCGCAACGGGAGAGGCCACAACAGTGAGAGGCCCGCGTATCACAAAAAAAAAAAAAAAAAAAAAAAAAAGAGTATTCTTTTATTCTTATTTTTAAAATAGTAAGCATGAATGCTGAATTTTATCAAGTAATTTTTTGCATCATTTACTGTTTTTTATTTAACCTATTAGTGCAGTATATTGTATAAATATATTTCATATTATTGAGCCATGTGTATGTTCCTAGAATAAACTCTATTTGTTTTGAATTATTTTCTTTAAGTACTCTTAATCTGTTCACTAATTTTATATAGGTCCTTTCATTTTTGTAAAGTTTCTGAAAGTGACCAGAACTTATACCCTGATTTTTTACTTTTTGTGGGGTTTTTTTTTTACATATCCTTCCTCTTATTTCTACAATTGAATGACTAATAAGGCTACTTTGAACAGTTTTGAAACTATGAAGAAGATAGCTTTTTATCTGTCTTGTGCTTTATTTTACTGAAGTTACTCTCAGTGTATTTATTGTTTGAATTTTCTGTTAACAGATATTCCCTTCAGAGAGGTAGCTCCTTCACATTTTTAACACCTGGCCCCCATTGGGACTTCACTTTGGTGAGTAGACACCTAGGTTTTTTATTTCAAGACATTAGTTAATTCCTGGGTTGTGTTTCAGTCTGGTGTACAGCTCAGTTGTCTGTACTTCTCTGAAAACCTTGAAGTACAGAGTTTCTATCACCATCTTTGGCAGCCTAATTTAATTCTTTTCTGCTAACAAACTGAAAGAAATTTTTATTTCAATTAAATATAAAATATATTTTGAAAAGTATCAGATCTATTCATCTTTAACTCTATGCAATTCTTTCTCTCATCCCTACCCATGTTAAAATTAAGAGACTATATTAATGAAACATGAGGCTATTTTTATGCACACACTCTAACAGCTTTTTTCTTGGTTGAAAAATATAAAAATGCTTGTAGATAATATATATAATGAATGAATCATTTCTTTTATTAGTCATCTTAGTATAGAGGGACTCCATTATTTTTAGAATGAAACTTTACAGAGGCATCTAATCTTGTGCGAAGTGACACCAGAAAATTGGGTGGTTTTATAATTAAATACTCATTACTTCACAATACTCATATAAATAAAGTATGTACAAATAGAACATGATTCTTATGCTCTTCTTATTTGGGGGAAATAGCAAAAACGATTCTGCCTCTAGTTTGCCAAACTTTACCTATGTGTGCATGTATTGATGATGTGCCATTTCATTTGTATTTAATTTGTTTTTCTGTTGGGGACTCCTGTTCGAGATTTCTGTGAATAATAGCATTTACATACATTAAGTGGTCAGTAAAGCATTCATGGTAAGAGTCTCCTGTTTTTAATGCAGTTCCACATTTTCCTTTCAAACTTTTTTCATCTTGGTCCCGTTCCCTTACTAGTTGAAGAAGCTAAACTTAAACAGAAAAACTAGTAGAGAAGTGTCTCCAAATTTGATTTTGCAAGCCTATCAGCAAAAATATTTTGAGCATTACCCCTGATATATTTATTTATAATTTTTAGGTATGTAGCAACTTTATTAGCTAATATCTCAAAGCTCAGTACCCACTTAGGGTGAGATTAATGATAGTGGACATAAATGTATATTTCAAATAGTTGGGATAATTTCAGTTTGGGGCTGACTTCTAAAATGGATTTGATAAGATTGCCATTATCTTTAACTCACATTTTTAAATGTGGTTGATGATGAGCTCATCATCTGTGTATTAAATTTTAGTAAAGCTTATTTTTTAAGGATTAAGAAATACATAAAAATGAAGTTCTAACATTTTCCTCCTGTACTCCAGGAAAGATACCATGCATATCGTCTGGGATAGTTGCATCTCACTTGGGAAAGCACTTTTGTACGGGTCTCCATGACAAAAGAAATATCTAACGGTTCATGTATTAAAAGTTTTGGAATGTGATTAAGGAATACTTAGAGGGAGATTTATAACTTTTTAAATACATAGTTTAAGAAGGGAAAAGAATAAAAATTAAGCATTCAAGAGGTGAGAAAAAGAACAATAGAGTAAATCAAAGAAAAGAGGAGGACAAGTAAGAGTGGAAAAAATAAAATCAACACCCAATCATGATAAAATTCTTGGCAAACCAGGGATAGAATAGAACTTCCTTAGCCTGAGACCTACCACAAACAACATACATAATGATAAAATGAGAGCGGCAGTCCCTTTAAATTTAGAAAAAAGCATGCTGTCATAATATTTATTCAGCATTGTACTAGCGCTCTTAGCCAACACAGTAGGACAGGAAAACAAGTGGTACACAAATTAGAAGGGAAGAGACAGTCTGATTTCATTACTGAGAGACAATATGATTGTCTACATAAAATATCCAAGAGAATATTAATAGCAACTATTAGGACTAATAAGAGTTTGAGCAAGTTTATAGAAGTTATAAAAAGAAATCAATAGCATGTATGTATATTAGTAATAAACAAATGTAATTTTTAAAATTTATTTATTTATTTTTGGCTGCGTTGGGTCTTTGTTTCTGTGTGAGGGCTTTCTCTAGTAGTGGCAAGCGGGGGCCACTCTTCATCACGGTGTGCGGGTCTCTCACTATCACGGCCTCTCTTGTTGCGGAGCACGGGCTCCAGACGCGCAGGCTCAGTAGTTGTGGCTCACGGGCCTAGTTGCTCCGCAGCATGTGGGATCTTCCCAGACCAGGGCTTGAACCCGTGTCCCCTGCATTGGCAGGCAGATTCTCAACCATTGCGCCACCAGGGAAGCCCAACCAATGTAATTTTTAAAGATGCTTTTATTGAAATAAAAAAATTTTAGACTAGGAATAAATCTATGAAAAGACGTGTGACAATTTTATGGGGAAAACTGGAAAGCATTAATAAAGAACATAGGACACCTAATGAAATGGACAGATATACCATTTCATGCAAGGAAAGGCTCAACAGCATAAAAATGTACATTCTTCCCAAATTAATTCATAAAGGCAATGCTGTTCTGATAGAAATCTCATTAGAATGTAATAGATCCCAATTCATGCAGAGAAATAGAAGGCCCAGGACAGGGAAAGTAGTGTACCCATCAGGGAGCATTATGACTGAGCGTATAAGCTATTAAGACTCACTCCAAAGGTACAGAAATTACACAGCATAATATGGGTGCAAGTGTAGATAAATAGACCATTGGAATGAAATAGAGAACCCAGAAACCGACTTATGAGAACTTATTGTATCACAGGCGTTATGAAAGAATGGTGCTCTCAGCAAATGATGTTAGGGGTGGGGACAGTTGGCCAAATTACCTTAGTACCACATACATACAAAAATAAATTCTAGATGGGTTGAATATACAAATATGAAAAATGAAACTTTAAAATAGTTAAAAGAAAATACGGTAGAATGTTTTAAAATCTGTTAAATTTCTTTATACATATGCCCACACATGTATAGATTTTATATAAATACATAAGTATGATCCTGTACATGCTTTTTTTCCCTCAGTACAATCTTCTTTTTGCTTGGCAGTTTCCTCCCCCTTTCCTCTCTTCTCCCCATGTAAGTCCTTCCATTCCCCCAGTTCCACGCTAACCCATGTCAGCAACACTGTATGTATCCCTCTATATTTTGCTCATAGAATTATTTACAAATACGCAACCTCACAGATAAGATACACATAAGCAGGATTTTTGTTTAGTTTGCTTTTCAAAATTAGGATCATATTATTCATACTTTGCTGCATCTTCTGGATATAACCTTAGAATCAGTAGAGATTTCTTGAGTTCTGTCACCTCATTTTTAATTTTTTCCCAGTCCTGATTTATATTGTTCTTCCATGTCTTGTATCATTTTCTTAATGTCTTTTTAGCTAAATTTGAAATAGTATTTTATAGGTTTGCTCTGCTTCTTTGAGCATTTCCTTTTGAGGTGACTTCATTCCCTGTAGGGATGATATTCTGCCCCTTACTCTCTCTTTTTTCTTACAGTTATTTTGTGTAGAATTTGACTTGGGGAATTTTCTGTTCATTTTTTTCCTGAACTTTTACAAAGAGGCTTGGTGCAGATAGCTTTTCTAACTTCATAGAGTTCCCTCTTTTGTTGTTTTCATGGGGCTTGCTTCTGAGACTTCCAGGCTCCGTATATTTCCCCCACTTCTATCTGGACTTTATCTTTCCTTTTCTCAGTTGCCCCCATTCTGCTCTCAACAGTTTCTCCTCAGGGTGGGGCCAGGTCCTGGAAGGGAGCCCTGGCTTGTCAGTTTTGAGAGTTTACAAGAGCTAGGCTGTATCACAAGTAATCTGAAAAGCTATTTTGAGGCTTAAGAGAAGAAACGTTACTTAAGGATTCTTTTTCAGTATTGATTAAGGGCCAGAACTTAAAGCTATGTACACAGTTTTGTCACTACTGGCACCAGTAGGGCTGAATGAAGGTGATGAATGATAACAGGAAGGTACTCCCGGTACATGCATGTTCATTTTCCACCTGATAAATCCTGCTTCAGGCAACAAATCTTAATTACTTGGACCATGAGAAAAGGATATTTTTTTCCTAGTGAAATCAACCCCCCCATAGGATAAATAATATGTGTTCCTTTTTTAAGAGATTTATTATCTTTATATATAAAACATATTTTACTTTTTCTCTAACAAGTATAGACTTGACTTACATAAGAGTTCTGTTCTGAAAAACTTTAGATAAGTAAGTTTTTTAATAGGGTGGAATCACTTCACAGCAAGGGATGATTTAGTCATAGGGGACTTTTTAGAAAGTATATAGTATGTGCTAGCGATAATTTATGGGCATCCCTCATAAAAATAATTTTCTTATGAATACAGCCTAAGACTTCACTTTTTTTTTTTTTTGCGGTACGCGGGCCTCTCACCACTGTGGCCTCTCCCGTTGCGGAGCACAGGCTCCGGACGTGCAGGCCCAGCGGCCACGGCCCACAGGCCCAGCCACTCCGTGGCACGCGACCCTCCCGGACCAGGGCACAAACCCGCGTCCCCTGCATCGGCAGGTGGACCCTCAACCACTGTGCCACCAGGGAAGCCCAAGACTTCACTTTTTAAAACTGATTTTTCTAGTTGTATGTGGTCTTTGTTTAATGGAGTAACATGCATGCCTTCTATATAAGAATAAAATTTTTTCTTTTTTATAGAAAAGAAAACGAAGAGCAAAAGATGATGATGTCATAAGCCTTAGCAGCCTTGATCTGAAGGTAAGCCTTACTGCTCTGGCAAGGAAAAGCATTTAAGAGTGTGCAGATAGCATTTTATTTCTGTGCTGTAAAAATAATGAATGCTGGGATTTTTGCATTTTGCATTTTTTAAGTGCAAAACTGAATAGTATTGGCTGTTACAGATCCTCCTTTTTCTGTTCTACTTCTTTGTTAAGAACAAGTAGAAAACCTCCCTCAAAATAATAGTGAACACAGACTCACATGCCTAAGGAGACCAGGCCTGTTCTGTAGTCTATGCAGAGAAAGGAGTAGGTGGGGGACTGTGGTGAACAGAAGGGCACCATGCCTCTCCTCAAGAGAGGTAGCTGCTCCTGTGCTCTAGCCCCCAAATCTGGGGTTTTGTGTGAAATCTCCTAAATTTTAAATGTTGGATCAAATTTTTTCTAAAAAACCACGCAAGCCAAACAATTTGTCTACGAGCCAAATGTAGCCCAGGGGTTTCCAATGTGTGATCTATGATAAACTAAAACCCAGTGCAAACTTAAAAATAATTATTTTTAATAATTGTAATAATTATTTTTAATTATTTAATTATGTAAATAATTATATTTAATAATGTATTGTAAATCGATTATACTCAAATAAAATTTTTTTAAAGAATAAGAAAAATGTAATAATAATTTTTAAAAACTGCCCCCCCCAAAAAATAATCCTTTTCTGTAAAATTGTAGTTAAGTCCAAAACTCTGGTATCTTTGAAATTACTTATTTTATTTTTGTCAGTAGGCAAGTTTTACAGAACCATCTTGGTTTTAAGGAACCTTTTTAAAAAGATTGTTATGGAAAAGTTATACATTTTTAAAGTAAGATTTAAAAAAAAAATGTTTGACATCATGTTTAATGATGGCAGCTGCTGCTTTTTATTTTTATTTTCTTTTTTAAAGGGTTAGAAATTTTATTTTTTTTTAAGATTTAATTTTTTATTTATTTTTGGCTGTGTTGGGTTTTCGTTGCTGCACGCAGGCTTTCTCTAGTTGCGGTGAGCCGGGGGCTACTCTTCATTGTGTTGTGCAGGCTTCTCCTTGCGGTGGCTTCTCTTGTCGCGGAGCACAGGTTCTAGGCTCACGGGCTTCAATAGTCATGGGCACGCGGGCTCAGTAGTTGTGGCTCATGGGCTGTAGAGCGCAGGCTCAGTAGTTTTGGCGCACAGGCTTAGTTGCTCCATGGCATGTGGGATCTTCCCAGACCAGGGATCCAACCTGGGTCCCCTACATTGGCAGGCAGATTCTTATCCACTGCACCACCAGGGAAGTCCCTGCTTCTTTTTAAAGACAAGGTGTTTTCTAAAAATTAAAATTTTATAAGTCTGCCCATCAACATTTTAGCAAATCTGGCAATCCAGATTTTGTGGGTATGTGTACATGTCTTTACAGAAGAATTATGTGTTTTAAGTGTTAGGCTTTTTGCAAAACAGTTTTAGTTACATTTTTAAAATCTTGTTTTCAAAGAAAGAAAAAGGTGTGAATGGCAACCCTGAGTATTTTTAGGTATGCTTCAAATGAAATCATACGCAGAAATAAGAGTTTGCTACAGTAAAATCCATGGTCAGATCTACTTAAAGACAATCCTCCTTTTTTTCACCCCAGCTTCAGCAATAATTAATATACCATCAGATCAGTCTCAAATCATCTATCCACTCACCTACCCTCCCCTGGATTATTTTGAAGCAAATCCTAGACATTGTATCATTTCATCTGTATCATCAGATTCATTGTTCTCACTTTCCTTGATGGTCTTAAACATGTTTTGTTTTGTTTTTGTTCATTTTGTCTGTTTGAATTGTAATTCATATAAGGTCCATACAGTGAGATTGATTATATCTCTTTAGTACCTTTTAATAATAGGTTTCCTCTTTAGCTCTTTGTTTTCTTGCAAATTTTTGTTGTTGTTGAGGGAACCATGTCTTTTTTCCTGGGGAGCTTTCCACAGCCTGAAGAGTTGTGACTGCATCCCCATGGTATCATTCCTGTGTTCCTTTTTTCTCTGTATTTCTGATAAATTGGTAGTTAGATCTAGAGAGTGTTTGGGGCTATTATGTACTTCCCTCAGAAGGTATGTAATGTCTTTTTGTGATGTTCCCAACATTAATTATCATTGCCTAGATCCATTTATTCATTGGAGGTTGCAAAGTGGGTATATTGTGCCTTTGTCAGTCCTTTGTTTATTAACTGGAATACTTCTGTAAAGAGAAAATTCCCCTCATCAGCCTTAGTTACTCAAAGGTACTGATTTATAATAAAGGTAGGACAAGTGCTTGATTCCTTTTTTGTTTATCAGTTTTCAAGAATAATGAGTTTTATTCATTAAAATGCTCTAACAGTAACTAATGATTTTTCTTTTTAATATTATTATGAACTCATGGATATGAACACATTTTTTGTGTTTTGATCCATTTTAGTTATTACTCTTAACTATGCTCAAATTTTCCCATCTTTGGCCTCTGGGTGCTGCCTCAGGAGGGCTCCTATGTCCTTTTTCCCCAGCTTTATTAAGATATAATTGACATATAACATTGTATAAATTTAAGGTGTACAACGTTTTGATTCCCTATGTCCTTTTGACATGACCCTCACCTTATATCTAGAGGCTAAATGGCCTCCTTTTCTTCCTGGATGACAGGTTATTCCAAGCCAACTTGTACATTTCTTTTTTTCCTGCTCCATACCTGGAATCAGTCATTTCTAAATGCCCTGATTTTAGAGGCTAAAATCTGGGCATTTTGAACACTTGTTGCTAGCAGTTGATCATTGTTTTTAGGCCTTCTTAATGGACAGAGCTAAATATATATATATAATTTTTAAGATAAAATAAATTATGAGTTTATACTGATATTTTAAATTCAACTCTAAAGGATCTTTTACTTAATCTCATTAATCTTACTGTCTAGATCTCTTTCATCTGCACTGAAAATCTGGTTTCTGTGGGACACTGACATAATTACTCACTTGATTTACCCTTGGTTCAAAGACAAATCTACATTATTACAAATTACTACCACATTACTACAAATGATAAAATTACTGAAAAAATTTTGTTTCACATTTTTCGTTTTTATATATAAGTTATAGTGATGATATATAAATTTTGTGTTTTAAAATTATTGAACTAGTTCTTTTCTATGTGTAATTATGCCAACTCACTTTATTTGCAATTTTTAAGAATTACTGCTTTTTAAATTTAATTTTTCTTATAACCATGTAACAAAATTGTGTAGAATTTCAAAGTCAGTTCTACAAGATTCTTATTTCTATCCCTGGCTCTTCTACCCTACTTCTTTCTTCTATACAAAATGGTTTTTTTTCCTTTTATTAATTTCATGGTTTATACTTCCACTTTTTAAAATTATAAGTAATTGCATATGTTTGTATATCCCACTTTCTTGGGTAAACAATAGCATGTTATCTTTCCTTATGTGTTCTGTTTTATTCTCTCCTTTTTGTTTTACTTGTATGTTTTAGCTTTGTTAGATCTTTCAGTATTTAGGAAGATCCATCTATTTGTTCTATTGGTTATCTTTGTCTGATGCCTTCACTTCCCTCTTTTTGTCTATTGTAGATTTGTTCATTCCTGTGAGCATTGTTTTAATTAACTAGCACCTCTTCTCCCTCCTCTCCTCCCCTCTGACTGAAGTAATCTCTCTTTATTCTAAGTTAATATATTTAAAGTAATAAGTGTTTATTTTACTTTTCATGTACACTTATCATTCTCCATTTTTTAAAAAATAGTTTTGCTGTATCTCCAGGGTCAGCACATTGAGCCATTATAAACTATGCTGTGTACCCTGATAACCACCATTTAGACTTAGTTCTACAGGTAAATATATATTTAATGATCAGCACCAGTCCTTATATCTATACCTTTTTAGATTTTTGGTTTTCTGAAGCTCATTCTTTAGCACAAGGGTCAGCAAACTGTGGCCCACAAGCCATATCTGACCTGCCCATTTATTTACATATTGTTTATGGCTGCTTTTAAAAACACTACAGTGGCAGAAGTTGAGTAGTTGTGACAGAGACCATGTGACCTGCAAAGGCTAAAGTATTTACTGTTTTTTTTTTTTTACAGAAAAAGTTTGCTGACCCTGCTCTAGAGTTGAGTAAATTCAGAGGAAGTGTTCATGGGAGCAGTATTCCCTGAGTTATTGAATGTTCATATCAGTTTGTTTGCAGCCTTTATACTTGAAGGTTAGTTTGGATGAATATGAAATCTAAGGCTCATATTTTTTTTCCTTGAATATATTAAATATTTTACTCCATTGTTTTCTGGTATAAAGTGCCACTGTTGAAAAGTTATAATAAGTGTATAGTTTCAAGTCATCTTTTGTTTTAGGAGCATTTTTTTTTTGAATTATAGTTTTTGTTATTTTTTCTATTCTATTGTTTTTGCCTCTCCTCCCTGCCCTTTATACTTAGGTTGGGTCTTCTTTTTGTATCTTTTTATCACTTTCTTTCAAAACATTTTTTTGTCTTTTTTTATTTTTAAATTCATCTTCCTTTTTTACCTTATTTTTCTCTTAATGCATTAGTCATTGGTTTTTTTTATTCTGAAATAATTTTATTTTTAATTCTTTCCTTCTATCACCTCATTTCAAATCCTCCTTTCTCCACTTACCTAATTTCTGAACTTTATGTTCTTTCATAGCTTCTATAATTTTCATTTATTTTAGACTACAAAGACATTATTCTACTCCACATTTTGTTTTCTTATAGTAGTTTTAAATGGGTTTCATGATTCTTTTATGAAGTACATTAAGTTTTCCTTTCCTGTATTTTTAGGTGAGAGGAGTGGGCCATGGTAGCCTGTTTTCAGCTTCATGACTCTAGAGCCCCTCTTGTGTTGTTTTCACAAAGTGATTTTTAAAAGTATGGCCTCTTTGTCTTATGGTTTCCTTTGCTGTGCAAAAGCTTTTAAGTTTAATTAAGTCCCATTTGTTTGTTTTTCTTTTTATTTCCGTTACTCTAGGAGGTGGGTCAGAAAAGATGTTGCTGTGGTTTATGTCAAAGGGTGTTTTTCCTCTTAAGCGTTTTACAGTTTCTGGTCTTACATTTAAGTCTTTAATCCATTTGGAGTTTATTGTTGTGTATGGTGTTAGGTAGTGTTCTAATTTCATTCTTTTACATGTAGCTGCCCAGTTTTCCCAGCACCACTTATTGAAGAGGCTGTCTTTTCTCCATTGTATGTTCTTGCCTCCTTTGTCCTTAGAAAACTAAAAATAGAACTACCATATGACCAGCAATACCACTACTGGGCATATACCCTGAGAAAACCATAATTCAAAAAGAAGCATGTACCACAGTGTTCAGTGCAACACTATAATAGCCAGGACAAGGAAGCAACCTAAGTGTCCATTGACAGTTGAATGGATAAGGAAGATGTGGCACATATATACAGTGGAATATTACTCAGCCATAAAAAGAAATGAAATTGAGTTATTTGTAGTGAGTTGGATGGACCTAGAGTCTGTCATACAGAGTGAAGTAAGTCAGAAAGAGAAAACAAATACCATATGCTAATGCATATATATGGAATCTAAAAAAAAAATGGTACTGATGAACCTAGTTGCAAGGCAGGAATAAAGAGGTAGACAGAGAATGGACTTGAGGACATGGGGTGGGGGGACGAAGCTGGGACGAAGTGAGAGTAGCATGGACATATATACACTACCGAATGTAAAATAGTTGGCTGGTGGGAAGCAGCAGCATTAGCACAGGGAGATTGGCTCCGTGCTTTGCAATGACGTAGAGGGGTGGGATAGCGAGGATGGGAGGGAGGCTCAAGAGAGAGGGGATATGGGGACGTGTATACATATGGCTGATTTGCTTTGTTGTGCAACAGAAACTAACACAGTACTGTGAAGCAACTATACTCCCATAAAGATCTATTTTAAAAAAAACTATGGCCTCATGTTTTCTGAAATCTTTCGTTTCTGCTCCCTTTCTCTTTTATCTGGACTGTTTCTTGTCTTTGCTTCTGTTACCCTGTTCTGCTCAATTTGGATCCTATTCCTAGAAGTTTTTCTCAGTGCAGTGTTAGTTTCAAGAGTTTCTGTGGCCCAGACTGCTCCAACACCAATAAACCTTGTTACTTGGAAGTGCTCTTGCCCGTGGCGTGAGGCTTTGATCCTTGGAATCCTTCCCAGTTTAGGCCACTGTTCGCAGTGCACCACTGTGGGGGTTCCCCTATTCTCGGGGCCATCAGACAAGTCCAGTTGCCTTCCCTTTGCTTCTCTGTGCACAAATGCTGAAACCATGTGGGTCTCAAAGCTGTTCAGTTTGCCTCCATCTGACCAACAAAAGGTGTGGGGGAAGCACTCTCATTTTTGATGTATATTGGGTTTTCTGTTTTGCTATGGTAGTCACTCTATCTGACTTTTCTTTTTCTTTAAAGAGTGAAGACCTGTCAAAGATTAGTGAATTAATGTATTGATGAGTAAGCCAACAGAATGGTAAAGCTGGTCAAAGGACTATAGGAAACACTGAAGTATTCTAATCACTGAAAGAAGGAATGGTGGAGTACAATCGCTAAATTTGATACAAAATAGATTAATAGCCTCATCTACATGTCTGCCTACCAAATATATTTACATTGCTATCAGTCCCTACAGAGTTAACATCTACCCTTACAGAGTTGTAACAAAAAAAAACTTAATAGCAAATAGTGAATCAAGCAAAAGGTACACAGCCCTAGAAAATGAGATAATCTAATGAAAAAGCATTCGGGCATCCTTTTTGTCTGGTTTCAAGTTTTGGTATTTTCTGCCTCATTCTTTCCTTAATTTTATTGCCTTTCTAATTCTGATTTATGTTCCTTCATAGTTAGTTTTGGAATATTATAGTTTTTGTGAGTATGTTTTTCTACCATGCCTTTATTTATTTATTTTTAAAAATTTTTTTTTGGCTGCGTTGGGTCTTCATTGCTGTGCGCGGGCTTTCTCTAGTTGCAGTGAGCAGGGGCCACTCCTCGTTGCAACGCGTAGGCTTCTCACTACGGTGGCTTCTCTTGTTGCGGAGCACAGGGTCTAGGTGCGCAGGCTTCAGTAGTTGTGGCACGTGGGCTTCAGTAGTTGTGGCTCACGGGCTCTAGAGCACAGGCTCAGTAGTTGTGGCACACTGGCTTAGTTGCTCTGCAGCATGTGGGATCTTCCTGGCCCAGGGCTCGAACCTGTGTCCCCTGCATTGGTAGTTGGATTCTTAACCACTGCGCCACCAGGGAAGCCCCAATGCCTTTATTTTTTGTAGGGATGTTTT
The DNA here is from genome assembly GCF_964341445.2 of Mesoplodon mirus. NCBI lineage: Eukaryota > Metazoa > Chordata > Mammalia > Artiodactyla > Ziphiidae > Mesoplodon > Mesoplodon mirus. The sequence continues at coordinate 25,938,007 of NC_138979.1, read as the reverse complement.
TTCCCCTATATCTTTTTTTAATATAAAAACTTTGTATTGGATTTGACTATGATTCTTTTTCTTGGTCATTGTTATGTGAAAATAGTTTTAGAAAGAAGGAATGAGTCAGGAGAGCTTCATGACTCTAAAAATTCCTCTTCTGTTAGGGCTCTGCACTTTCACTGCCCAGGGCCCAGGTTCAATCCCTGGTTGGGGAACTGAGATCCCACAAGCTGCACAGTCTGGCCAAAAAAAAGAAAGAAATGATAAATATATAGATATACTTTCTGAGTTCTCCAGGATCTGTTTTTCTCCTCAACTTTTATCTGAACTTTTTCTTTCCTGTATCTGTCAGCTCTTCTCTACTGTGTTTGTATTTGAAACCTCTTCCCAGAACTTGCTCCATGGTGTAGGGCTTTGTCCTGGAATGAGCTTTGGAAGTCCATTACGCTCAGGTGTTCTAGTCACAAGCTCCTTACTGTCACCCTTGAGTATATAAAACCCTTTCCAGTTTCAGTTGCTATTCTCAGAATGGCTTGCCTCACTCTGCAGTGAGGAGCTGTTAATAGTTTTGGGGATTCTTCTCTACTCAGATCTGACAGATGCTTTGTTATTTTTCTCTGCTTTCTCATCCAATACCATATAGGTCTTAGAGTTGTTGTTAGTTTATCCATGTTAACATGTATTTTTGGATTCATGGAGATGTGTATCTTGTTACAGAGTGCTGTGCATATTGACTTTGGGTTTTGGTTTTGCTGTGCTTGTTCTACATGTCTTTATGGAAGGATTTGGAAAAGTTGTAAAACTATGCCACTGCCACCGCCTTATTCCCAGAATTCTGCCTCATGTTATTTTGTTCCCAGTGTGGTGAAAGGCAAATTCAGCATTCTTCTAAACCTAATGTAATTTTAGCAGATTTTATTGACATTGAATTTACTGGAATTATTTGAGTTACTATAATTTTTAGGGTAGATATTATATTATGAACTAATACTCATCAACTAGGCAAAGATAGGCTTCTATTGTCCTTCAAAGTTTAGTACATTTTAGGGCAGTCCTTGTACCTTTGCACGTACTATTGTTAACTTCCTTAAATTGAGTAATTATATTCAAGAAAGAAATCCTGGGCTTCCCCGGTGGCGCAGTGGTTGGGAGTCCGCCTGCCGATGCAGGGGACGCGGGTTCGTGCCCCGGTCCGGGAAGATCCCACATGCCGCGGAGTGACTGGGCCCGTGAGCCGTGGCCGCTGAGGCTGCGCGTCCGGAGCCTGTGCTCCGCAGCGGGAGAGGCCACAGCAGTGAGAGGCCCGCATACCGCAAAAAAAAAAAAAAAAAGAAAGAAAGAAATCCTTATAAAATTTTGGTTACATTAAACACATGCCCATCTGCAAAGAGAATGATGCAGTGATATGCAGCCTCTGTTTCTTCCAAAGCTAAGGATTCATGTACGACTACAATAAGGAAAGAATGAATTTGAAATAATTATTTACTGAGTATCATCTTTGTATACTCAAAATTTCACTGGGGTCGGTCTAAATTCTTTCTTTTATTCCTTTTTTAAATTTAATTTTATTTATTTTATTTTATTTTTATAAATTTATTTTTATTTATTTATTTTTGGCTGCACTGGGTCTTTGTTGCTGTGCATGGGCTTTCTCTAGTTGCGGTGAGCAGGGGCAACTCTTCGTTGCAGTATGCGGGCTTCTTATTGCAGTGTCTCCTCTTGTTGCGGAGCACAGGCTTTAGTTAGGCACGTGGGCTTCAGTAGTTGCAGCATGCAGGCTCAGTAGTTGTGGCTCACAGGCTCTAGAGTGCAGGATCAGTAGTTGTGGCGCATGGGCTTAGTTGCTCCGCAGCCTGTGGGATCTTCCCAGACCAGGGCTCGAACCCATGTCCCCTGCATTGGCAGGCGGATTCTTAACCACTGCACCACCAGGGAAGCCCTCTTTTTTTTTTTTTTTTTTTAAATTCCACAAACATTCATGGAGCACCCACAATGTTCCAAGCACCATACTGGACCTTAGAGATAAGATTATATACAAACAGGAAACAAGAACCTCTGACAAAATCATACCTGCATAGATTACAATAGACTGTGCAGAAGTACCAGTTGGTATTAGAAGGAGGAATGAGAGTAATAGAAGATATTTTAGAGGTCTTGGTTTGGAGTTGGGTTTTTATGAAAGCAAACGTAAACTTGGGAAGACCAGCCCAGATAGAGAAGGGGCATCTACAAGTACCAAGAATTAAATAATGATGAACAAATGATGTGGAAAGAGTCAAAGAAATATAGGAGAACTAAGAAATGAAGTACAGAAGGTTAATTGGCCACTTAGTTGAAGGCTATAAATGATAGGCTGAAGAATTTATTGATCTCCCATGAAAATCAACAGAAACAACGTTCTGGATTCTTGAAATGATTTTCTGAAGTATAGTCTTTCCATCTGTATAGAAAGTATAGGTTAGTAATGGTCTGGTATAGGTTAGTAATGGTCTGGTATAGTCTAGAGGCCTTGAATTGGAGTAATGGCTGTGGAAATGAAAACAGCATTCCTAAGCTTCCATCTTTATCAATCTTTTCTTCTTAGTTAATCCTTCTCAGAGAACTCATTCACTCAGTAGATGCTGCTGTCTAAAACTGATGACTCCTAGTCTGAATCCTTAAGCCAGATCACAGTCCTGATGTTCAGAACTTTTTATCCAGTTGCTTCTAGGGGTTTGTAACTGGCCTCCCTGCCTGTAGCCTCTTTATGGTGCCATATTGATCTTTCTCCACAACTTGGTCTTTTTAGTACCTTGCTTGAGTTCTTTCAGAAGCTGTTTATTGCTTTAAAGGTAAAAATCAAATCTTTCACTTAACATATAAACCCCTTTATGATGAGCTTCCCTACTCCAGAATTTTTCGTATCATACTTCCTATTCCCTTTCCTTTGCACATCCTCATTCCCTTTCTTTACCTGGCTTATGCCTCTTTATCTGCTATTCAGGCATTATCTCCAGGAGCCCTTCCCAGAGTCTTACCCCTCTTTGTGTATTTCATGCCCCCACCCGCCTAGGGTGGCTACTTCTCCTATATGCCCCTTGGTAGGGATAAGTGAATGGGGAAGGAGCAAGTTAGGATTCCATGAGGAGGAAAGAAGTTAGCAATGAAGTTCACAGTAGCATTAAGCTGTATTTATACCTTGAAAATAATGACCGGCTAAAACAGAGGTGCCCAACCCTGGCGGCAGGTCAGAGTCACCTGGGAGCTTTTAGGGGAAGAAATGTGCTGCTGGGCCTTATCCCAGACTATGTGAAAGTGGGGTGATGGGGTAAGGAATGAGGGTGGGTGACACTGGGACCTAGGAACATCTGGGGAGGAGGGAATTTGTTGGGTTTTTTGTTTGTTTGTTTTTAAGATGTCCAGGTGATTCTTACTTATACTGAGTTAGAGTATGGCATTCTTAAACTTATCCTCCCCCCAAAAATAGATACTCTGTCAACTCCCCAACCCCTGTTTTTTGCGTGGGCTTTCATCTAAGTACAATAGTTAGTATGTAATAAGCTAAATGTAATCAGTTCGTATGATCATTTAATGCCTGTTGCTGAAAATCATTCACTTTATTGACCTCTGTATTTCATAGCCATCTGTTTGATGAGTGAAAGATAAGTAATATTGGTCAAATAAATGAAATAAGACCTTGGATTTGGGTAAGGATGCAACAGCATTGTGTTATGTATTTTGACTTAGGATATCTTATATGAAGAATTTAATATTAATGTTAATTGAATTATCATGTGATGCATCATTGGCTATGAAGCTGTGATTGCTTATCAAATTTGTCTCTAAGTAAAATTTCAGCACTATCTTTTATCAGGTTGTTTTACTACTGCAGTATGTATAAGTTTATTCATTTTAAAAAGAACACAGTATTTGTTTTCCAAAGGTGTTTCTCAGCTCTGTTTCTTAGCAGCCATAACCTTGCCTTTTTCTTCTGATAGGAAGAGTCAAAAGAGACTGTTTACTTTATTAATGTGAAATAATACTGGGATGAGTAATACTGAGCCATATTTTTATGACTGAAGTTCTTTAACTCTGATAGTCAATGATCAAAAAACAAACCAAAACACTTCAGAAGAAATCTTTTGAAATATATGAATGGTTCGTTTTTTTTCCTCAACGTTCAGACTTGGGGATCTCATTTTCTTAAAAGTTAAATAGCCTATTGAAGTGTTATATTTTGAGTATTGCTGTACTCTGCAATTTTAGATTAAACATAATACTAAATTATGTATTTTATTCCTTAATAACTATGACAGGTAATTGGTTATTTTCATGGGGCACAGATTTGAAAAGTTTGAAGCTAGCTGGCACACAAAAGCTGGTGACTTAACTTATGAATAAGGCTACCTTACCGCCCTTCACTTTGCATTTTGATATAACTTGTGATCTCTACTGGTTGCCCTGTAAAATAATAAAACATTGTTTCTCTGTGACAAAAGTCCAGAAAATAAAGCCAACTGCTGGCACAGGTGATAAAAGTTAAGAGAAACCAAAGGTATATCAAAATGTTTCCTCTTAACCTAAAATATAAAAATTAAATATAAAACAATTTTTCCTGATAATGCTCTAAAAAGCCATTAATCCAGAGCTGTTTATCCTTAAACTTAATCATTCCTAGATAGCTATGAATCATCCCTAGACTGCTATGTGCATCTAAATACTTTTGTGTGCTTTTTAATTGTAAAAGTAACACACAAATGCATTGTCCTTGTACAAAAGTAAAACAACTTTTTCAAAGTCCCCTCTTAGCACCTCCATCTTCTGAAGTAACCAGTTATTATGTTATGTGTTCCAGGTTCTTTTCTGTTTATTTACCTACTTTCACACAGTGTGTATAATGGTGACATATATATGATTATCCTGTGCTTATGCTATAGCTTGCTTTTGCTATTTATATCTTATCAATACATATAGGGCTACCTCGTGCTTTTTTTTTTAAATAGTATTCCATAGTTTTAAAGTACCGTAGTCTACTTAACCAGTCCTTTAAGAATGGCCCTTTAGTATATTTTTCTTTTTTTTTTTCCACATTAAAAATAATGCTTAATGTACCTCTTCCTGTGCACAAAGGAGGGACCATGCTTATGTCTCTAATACAGTTACCCAGAAGTGGAATTGCTGGGTTGCAAATTTCAGTTTGATAATACTGTTCATTTGCCTTCCAGAAAAATTTGATAGATTTTCACTTCTCCATCAGTCTATGATAATAAACATATCCCTATGCTCTTGTTAGCCATGGATTTTATTAATATTTAAAATCTTTTTCCAATTGTTGTGATAGACAACCAGACAGAAAATTAATAAGGAAATAGAGAACTTGAACACCACCATAAACCAATTGGACCTAACAGACAAATACAGAACATCTTCCCTCAAAACAGCGGAATATATATTTTTCTCAGGTGCACATAGAGCATTCTCCAGGATAGACCATATTTTAGGCCACAAAACAAGTCTTAATAAATTTGAAAAGATAGAAATTATATAAAGTACTATTCCAATCACAGTGGAATGAAACTAGAAATCAGTAACAGAAGGAAAACTGGAAAAATCAAAAGTAAGTAAAAATTAAACAACATACTAGTAAACAGCTGATGGGTCAGAGATGAAATCACAAGGGAAATTAGAAAAGACCTTGAGACAAATGAAAATGAAAGCAAAATATACCAAAACTAATGGGATGTAGCAAAAGCAGTGCTAAGAGAGAAATATATAGCTATGAATGCTCACATTAAAAAAAAAGAAAGATCTCAGATCAACAACCTAACCTCACACTTAAAGAACCAGAAAAAAACAAACAAGCTAAACTCAAAGCTAGCAGCAGGAAGGAAACAATAAAGATTAGAGTAGACTTAAATAAAATAGGGAATAGAACAGTCGAGAGAAATTGAGAAAAATCGAAACTAAAATGTGTTTCTTTAAAAAGATCAGAATTGACAAACCTTTAGGTAAACTGACTAAGGAAAAAAAAGAAGACTCAAATTACTAAAATCTAGAAATGAAAGTGGAGCTATTACTACCAATTTACAGGACTAAAAAGGATTACAAGAGTACTGTGAACAATTGTACACTAATAGAATGGATAACCTAGATGAAGTGGACAAATTTCTAGAAACACACAACCTACCAACCTACCTAATCTAAAGATTAATATTTAATTCAGCATTGTGAAATTTTCTTGTTTTTTAGTTTATTTTCATCCTTTTATTCTCTGGTCTCTGCTTCTAAAACTCCTATTCAGAAAATTTTTGAATATCTGGAACATCTTGAATTACTTTATATGTTTATTACTCTCTTTTATTCTTCCATTTTTTCTTTTCTTTTTTTAATTCTTCTATCTCTTAGTCTTTTGTGCTATTTTCTGGGAGAATTCCTTAATTTGCTAATTTCTCATTAGTGTCTGTTCTGCTATTTAGCCTAACTATTGACATTTTTATTTTGACAATTTCTTTTTAATTTCCACAATCTCTAGTTCTTTGTTTTGTTTTCTCATAATAGTCTTTTTTTAATTAATATATTTTCTCTATTAGTTTTCTGGGGATATTAATTATATTTCTTTTAACATCTTCTATTTGCTCTACTAACTAATATAAAATAAGCCATAAATCAAATGAAATTATGCTACAGCCAGTGAAGCTTGTTTAGAAGTTATGAACTCTAACTTTTGGACTTACCAGTTGTGTGTCACTAGTTGTTTGACTATAACTTATATAGCCATTCTAAGCCTCTGTTATCTGTACTTAAAGATAAAATTTTAATCTCAAACTTGATTCGTAGCTCTTCTCCACTCCCCAGCATATTCGGTCTTCATTCATTCATTCACTCATTCATTTCTATCAATATATTTTGGAGCTCCTACTATGTGCCAGACACAGAGAGCAAAACAGTCTTTGCCCTCATGAAGCTTACTTACATCCTACTGGGGGCATAGATTATAGCTGTCTGTGACTCTAGAAATTTGTGGGGGAGACATGTATTCTACTGTTTGAATACCTCTCCTCACCTCCTTAAGACCCAGTCCCCTCCAGGATGTTAGGCAGGGAGAAAGGACTGGAAATAAGATAGTCTCTTTACCTTACTGGATGAGATTACAATCCCTTTCATTGCTGGCTGTAACTTCTGTTCTATATTTCCCTCTGTGGGATCAATGAGAATGAGTGATGGCTAATGAGGAATCCATTCTGTGAAACTCCCCTAGGTATTGGTAGTCTCTTGCAAGATTTAGCCACATCTTTTTGATGACCTTAGCAAGCAACATACCAACAGCCCTTCCAGTGCATGCTACCATCCCAGGGTAGCGTCTGCCTACCCTGATGCAACCATGCCAGTAAGACCATCTCCCCAGTCTCTTCTCTGTTCCTCATACTGGTAGAACCAGAAACTCATGTGGAGTCAGTGCCATATTGGCCCTCTCTGCTCTTGAGAGTCCCTAAAGGAAGGAGGGCTTGAGGAGAAGAGAGAATAATCTCTTTCCATGAAAAGTGCAGGCCCCCAAAGACCAACAAACAGCTTTACTTCTCAGGCCTTTTCTTATTTTGCTGGGATAGTCCCAGGGAGAGACCTGCTGATATGCACGAGATAAATCATCCTGTTTACCTAGTGCCTCCAGGATACTAGCACCTCTATACTCTTGATAAGCATTAACATGAGACAGGGATTCTCCCACTTTGTGCACACTCCAAAGGTCCATCTGCATGCCTCTTCTCCAAAATAATTTGTCTCAATCTTTCTGATTTTGCTCCTTCCAAGTCCCTGACCAATCAGCCAGACCATTCACCACTTCTCAGGGGCCTGTATGGATCAGTACTTCATGCCCTTTCTCCCTCTGTATAAAGTGCACAGCCACGTGTGCTGCTTACAGCTCTACCCACTGGAGGTATTTCCCTTTACCATGCCCCTTCAGGACTATCCCTAAATGGGTCCATAATGGTGCTCAAAACAACAGATGAAGCTAATCCACCTGTGAACTAGGGCCAAGTTTTTCTCCTCTGTTAGTTGATTATTGAGAACCCCACCCCACCCCCACCAACAGATGAGGAGTTGAAGGGGAAATTTCAGTGTAATGTACCGGGTAACATGGCAATCTGTTCAGTAATTTACTTATGCCCTTTGGACTGGCTCAGGCCTGATTCCAAATAGGCCATTTCCATGGTACCTGGCCAATCCTGTGACTCGGTTGGTATACTTGGCCCTGTTCATTTGGGGCAGCTCTAATTGCATTAGTCACATGATGTAACACGGGCAGGTCCTCAGTCTTTACTAAGGCTGCTAGCACACCAGGAGCTGCTGTTCAAACAGCAAGTGGTTTCCTGCCATGGAAAGCATACCTAGCTTCAGAACCCTAGGAATCTGCATTGAATTTCTCTTCTTGGCCTTGCCAAAGACGTCACACAGCATCTTTGTCTACCATAGACATCTCAAGCTTGATCAGATACACTGGCTCACATGGCCCGCAGGGCACCTGACACCCAGCCTGGACCTGCTACAGTGGCCTCTCTTGCTCTGGATCCTACTCAAAACTGTGAGCGTTTCAGATTACCTCACTAATGGGTCAGAGCAGAATTTCCAAGTGCAGTATCTGCTCTCTCCAACCTAGTGCCGTGCCTCTTTCTTAGTGCTGGGATGCAAGGTGCAACAATTTGACCTTTACCTAGGAGGGGAGATCCCAGAAAGCCTCAGGCCATTGGACCTATTAAATTTTTTCTAATATGGCAGCCCTTGAATTTTCTTGGCATGCATTTGACTTCCTAGACTGTCCAGAATACTTGCCATTTCCCATTCACCACATCCTGTTAGTATGATGTCATCAATATTCTAGACTAACATGATGCTCTATGGGATGTCAAGGTCCTTGTGGACTCTATGACAGAGAACAAAAATGTTAACAGCCTCAGGACATGAAATGTAGAGTGCTGTCTTTACCACGTAAAAGATAACTACTTTTGCTCCTTACTAATGGTTATTGAAAAGAACACACAGGCTAGATTAATAGCTGTATACCAAATACTAGAGATGTGTTGATCTGTCCCAGTAAAGGTTCTACATCTTGCACAACAGCTGAGATTAAAGCTACCACTTAAGTTTTCAGTGGTCCACTGTTAGCCATCACAGTCCATTTCGCTGTAGGAGGCACACAGATCAACTGAATGGAGATACAGTAGAGACTACCACTCCTACCTGCTGTAATTCTGATGGCCATCTCTGCGTTTTCTCTCGGTGTGCTCTATTGCTTCGGTTTATTACCTTGGCCCAGGTGTAGGGGGCGAAATTTCGGAGGCTCCCACTTGGCCTTTCCCTCTGTAATGACTCTGAGAACTTAAAGGTTACCACCTGCTTTTTCAGACTTTTAAAGCAATTAACAAAAGCCAGCCTATTCTGCAATCCTTAAAATTACTGTTGCCCCCATGTTGTTCATTTGTCACCACTGCTACATATGTCATTGCTTCACTGCTCCATCCGTACCCAATTCATATCTTGGTCCTTATCACCATTTTATCAATGAGTGACCAGCTCCAGAATCCCATCCGGTGTGTCTAATCTCTAGGGCCAGTCTCAGTGTCAGTGTCTTAGCCGGTGTTCCCTCCAGAAATCAGAGCCTGAGACGCGAGATAATTGACAGGTAGTCTGTTTTCAGGTGTGGTGCCAGGGAACAAGGGGGCAGCTCATGGAAGTGTCTAATTATGGGACCTTCTAAAGAGCCGTGTAAAATACACCACACAATTGTCTTCTCAAGGGTCTGAAGAGGGGCTTTTATCCACTAGCTCCTGTGCTCCATTAGTTAATGGCTGTCCCATGGGGTGTTAATTCCTCACACTTCCAGGCTACACGTGTAAATGCCACACTCGGCTTACGAGAATCCCAGGGTGGAAAGCAAGAGGGGCGCAGCTGAGGCCAGGAGCTGTTGGAGGTGGAGCTGGTTGCTGCAGCAACAACTGGAGTAAGAAATGGGCTGAGAAAACTGGAGGCCGGGGGCGAGACAGTGTTGTTGGACTTCAGGCTTTGACCTTAGCTGAGTTTCAGGGAAAAAAGGCAGAAAATCCCACTCAACATTTTGTTAAATAAGTGTAAGCGATCTTTACATGATACTGGAAGATCCCTGTGTACTTGAAATAAAAAGTCACCACTAACAGCACCAATCCCCAATTTCCTTTGCTGCTTGTATTATCATTGCAAAAAGAACCATGGTTTTGATAACACCAAGCTTCTTAGCCTGTCAGCTATTCTTTTTATAGTCTTTCTAATAGTATTAACTGATCTGAGTTGATCTTTTCCCAAAGTAAATTCTTAGTAAAGCTTGGACATGCTCAAATTTTAATCCAAATGACTTTTAAGAACTCAAATCCACATATAACTTCATTACTAACTTCTTTCATACTCATCTCATCCAAATGTAACTGCCTGTTTTGGTGTTGTTTTTAAACTCATTACTAGATATTTTGGAACTCTCATTCCTCAGAAGTTCCATCTTGTTAATATTTCAATCAGTGTTTCCTTTTTTAGTAAGATTTGAAATTCTATTTTTAACTAACCTATTTTTAGTGAGATACATAGTAGTCATTTGTAATCTTGAACTCTAGAGTTTTAAAGTGGAACATTGTTTTTTTATATTTAGAAAAAGTCCTTAAAATATTTCTTGTGAACTGTGGAATCTTTTTATACACTTGTACGATTTTAAAATATATGTTTAATTTAAATATATATGTTTAATTAAAAATATGTTTAATTTAAATTTAAATTAAATTTAATATAAAACATGAGAGCTACACAGGGCTAAAGATAAAAATTTTACTGTCAATATAAGGTCCTTACAAACATAAAGTGGAAAAAAGTAGGTCGGCAATTGCACTTCACAATATCCCTTGTAGAGGGCAGCAGAGAGCTTAGATTTTTGTTTTTTCTTTACCCATAATAAGGCTTTCCTAGCCTAAGTTCCAATTGCTTGTTATTGTTCCAGACAAAAGTAAATAAAAACAAATATCTATACCAAAAAAGTAATGATTATTCTTCAGCTTTAATTTATTTATAAATTCTAGAATTCTAATTTCACATTAAAAGGAGAAAAAAGGTAAGTAGGGTAATAGTCCTTTTTCTGTAGAGAAGGGAAACAACTTTCTCTTTACCTTATTCAAATTTTAGGAAAGGAAGCATTGAAGGCTCCATACAAACAGAAGAACAGAGGCTATAACTAAACCTGGTTTTTGGAGAACAGTAATTTTATCAAAAACTTGATTTCTTAAACAAAGCTGCATTATTATTTTTAGATAACACAGTTATGTTTTTAAGTTTATAAACTCTAGATTTTCTACACAAAGACACTCAGCCAATCTGTGTTTCAATTGTAGAAAGTCATATAAATAATTGCTATTAATAACGTAATCAGTAAAGTAAACCATTGATTGAAATAGGATCTCTTCTAAAACTTAAGCAGCTGGAACTATTTTGTTACTATCGTTTTATTTACCTGCCTGTAATACAAGTAATCTCTCTACTGTGGTTTTATGCTTTCCTTCTCTATAAGTGGTTGGCAGTTATTTAGCAAAACTAGCCTGGGACTAGGAGATTGGGTTTTAAACCCAGCCCTGCTCCTAACTCATAGAATGACAACTAGCAGTGCCTGAGCACTGAGCTGTACAGACCGGTGCTGAAGGTGGTACATGGATTGTCTCACGGGGAAAAGACGTTGCAGCCACAGTTGAGCAGACCAGATTCAAACCTGTCCAGCCACTGATGACCCATGCAACTTGGGACAAGTTTCTTAAACTTTCTGAGTTTCCTCCATCTGTAAAATGAAGGTAATAATACATACTTCATAAAGTTGGTTGAATAAGATAATATGCATAAAGCTCCTGGCACAGAGTAAGGACTCACATTTCCTTTTTCTTTTTCCTCACTGTCCAGTTTCCTCCTAAGAAAACTGAGGAGGATGAATTAATGATCACAAAGGACCTTTTCAGCCCTCGTATTTTATAGAGCATTGTTAGAGTCAAGATTCTCTCAGGCTCATGGCTCAGAGTGCTAACTGAACATCCCTTGTCCATTGTTGCTTTTATAGATGCTGTCTACAGTTGTCTAAATTATATTTAGACCACAAACCTGAACATCCAAAATGAAACTAAGATTTTAGGTTTGGTGAGCTGGGATTTTTCTACTGGGACTATCACTATTAGACCCTACTTGGCTTTTGCAGGCTATTTCTGCATTTAAGACTTCTACCTTTACCCTTCGGATCCTTACTGAAGGAGAGAAATGAGAGATATCCTTTCCCCTGGTTACCTTGGCCTTACCTCTATCAGAACTAAATAGAAAAACATAGTTTGGAGAAAGACATCAGGTAAGAGACCATGAGAATGCCCTAGCAACTTCTTTCCTCACTCCCACTCTGCGTAAGTCCTTTATTCCCTTATGAAAGCGAGTAGCCATAAAGTATTGGCCTTACTTGCAACCATTTTTTAACTGATGAAACTAACTGAACCAGACTACTGGGTTCTTATTAGCTCTGAGGGCTTAAGCAGATCAGTGTTCTTACCTGTAAAATTACGGAACTGGATTCCGTGATCTCTAACGTTCTTCCACTTTAATGCTGTATAGCATAGAACTACCTACCACAAACAGCCTCTTAAGGCCAACTGCATCACACATGTTGCCCAGGTGTGACCTGGTAATAAAGAATAGTTGATGAAATATAACCAATCACCATTACTTTTTTCAAAAGTCTAAAAGCAGAAAGACAAATTAAGAACATCATCCCAAATGCAAAACACATTGGTGTTTATGTAAGGGCAGCGTTCTTCCTTCCTGCAAGAAGTAACACTGTCCTGCGAACCTTAGTAAATTGTTTTTTATAGATTGTCATTATAGTCTATGCCCACTGTTACTCTGCTCTATTCACTCTTCAAACCTCTGTGGCTTCTCTTTTGTCTTTATTCTGCTGAACTAGCACACTTGAGGTCTTCATTAAACTTGTAATCACTAAACCCATGAATCTTTTCTTACCCATCTTAATCTTTTTGCTGTAACTAACACCTTCCCTTGGCATCTCTCCAAAGTTAGATCCTTGGGCCTCTTTTCTTTTTGTCCAGATTTTCTCCCCCAGGCATCTCATTCACTTCCAAAGCTTCACCTCTGATCCCTGTGTCTCTGACTCCCCAGTCTAAATCCACCCTCTGACCTCTTTAAGTCCTTGTCCAACATTTCCAGGTTCTAGCTCAGTGGCTTTATTTGCATGTTATTCCACCACCGAAGACTCAGTATATCAAAATGAAACCCAGAATTTTCTTTCAAAGCTTATTCCTCTGTATTTCTTTATTTGCATTAACAGTTACCCTTCCTAAGTTTACAGTCGTTGGCATCTTTGACTTCTTGCATATGTTGTCTCTTGCATATATCCTTTTCCTTTCCCGCTGGCCCTACCTTAGGCAAAGTTCTTGATCCCTGACTGTGATTTTTGCATTATGGTTCCAGCCATCTTTTAAGCCATCTTAAACACCACCTTACAACATACCTCTCATTATCTCTCTCATGTGCTCAGTAAAACCCTCTGCTCGTCTGTCTTTATCCACAGCCTGTGACCTCAGGCTGTGAGTTCGCTTTTCGTGCTCCTTTGGGAAAGCCTTGCACTTTTCCCTTGCTCAGATCTTTGAAAAACATAACATGGCCTTCAAGGCACTGAAACAACATGTTACAGCCTCTTCCCTAGTGTCTTTGCCACCCTCATCTCATCTCCCAGAAGTGGTTTCTTCTCCTGAACTCCTTGCTAGCTGTACAGCTTATTTTGGACTTGTCAAAAGCTGTCTTGCATTACTTATCTCTTCGTGTGGCCTAGCTTTACACAATGGTCTGTTAGCACTTTAGGAGTGTATATGAAACCTATTTTTTTCTATCACCCATAGCATCTAGAATAGTGCCTTCTACATAGATTTCTCAGGTTTCTCTGACCCTAATAAATCCTAAGAATAGAAATGTTTTTGCAAATTATCAGCATCATATCATTCATAGTAGCATATGGTTAAGAGGAAATCCTACTTTTTGAAATAGAATACAGTACTTACTGTTAAAGAAGAGAATCTGCTTTGTTGCAGGCCTACCAAACCAACAGAAGTAGGGTTGCTTCATAGAGGCAAGGCTTTAGACTAGAAATTGCACTTACATAATATAAAAGCAAGGCCCCTGGATAATTAGGCTTTCCTTTAGTATATACATTATTTAACTCTGAATTACAATTTTCTTAAAGTTGTCAAGTTGTCCATTCTAAATTATTTTCTAGGAAATAGGGTTTTACAGAAAAAGTATCCCTGTGTGCAGCTAAGTACTAAGAAAGGTAACCTAGATATGCAATTCATTTGTCTTTGGGAATGCTTTTTAAATCAGGAAAAGCCTTACAGTAACCCGGTTTCCTTTTCCCCTCTGGTCTCACTATAGAAATTCCAAACCTCTTGATAAAGAGCTTTCTCTGGCAGAGAAAGCGGAGAGGCCTAGGTGTGCCCCGCTGTCAGTTAAGGGCGGTCACGTGTCCCTCGGGTGCCCGCCCACTAGACCCGGCCCAGCCGGCCCTGCCCACAGAGCCTGGAGTGCTGCTGGCGTTTCGAGCGCCCGCAGAAGCCGACGCTACGCCGGAGACTGGGTGATGGCTGCGCGGGGCAGCTGAGCGCCCAGCCGAGCCGAACCGGGCCGAGCCGGGAACTTCCCTGCAGGCGGCCGACTCCGGGAGGACTCAGGCTGGGGGCGTGAGGGTACTCGGAAAGCATGGTGGCACACGATGAGGTCGGAGGTCTCCTACCTATTAAAAGGACTATACGAGTCCTCGATGTGAACAACCAGTCCTTCAGAGAGCAGGAGGTGAGACTTGAAAAGCCAAAGGAAGGTTTCTGACTCCACGGAACTTTTTAACAGTTTATTAACAGTATATTGTTAAACTTAACTTTTGATCTCACTGAGTATTAAAATGTATGACTTTGATTTACATGCAGGTTTGAAATGTGTTTAGGAACTATTTATGCATAGCGTAGCTTGAGTGTACACAAACTTTTATACAAAAGAAAAACATTTAAAATGTATATGCTGTTCAGTTTGGTTAAATTGGTCACATTTCTGATGCTTAATACAGTTTTTTGTTTGGTTGGGGTTTTTTGGTTTTGAAGGGGTTTTGACCTGCATTTATTTGTATTACCTAGTAAGTCTTAAGAACTGCTTTGTGGAGTAAGAGGAAAATAAGAATCCCTTCCTTGCAAGTTAGTGCTAGTGAACAAAATGCCATCTGACCTAGTGTTCATTTTTCTTTCCACGTCTAATAAGTTCATTATGTGTGACTTTTGTTCTTAAGAAAGCAAAATGTGTTAAAGTATTTAAGCCAACGAACCATTATTTAGGTGCTTCTGCCCTCCTTGCTTTAATTACCTAAGTCGTTGTACTTTTTTAAAGTCTTTATGAACATTTATCAAAATAAGTGATTTTTATGCCATTTTATTTAATTTTGATAGTTGACTTAATACTGTGTGGGCATTCTATTTATATAGCACACCACAATATATATACACTCCATGGTTATACTATATTATTCTTATCTTCACTGGGGTGATGGCTTTGTGGCTGTATACATATATCAAAATTATCTAATTATATTTTTTAAATATGTGCAATGTATTGTATATCTCAGTATAGCTGTGTATCATACATACGCACACCTTTTGGTAGTTAGAATAGCTGCCGTCTTTCAAAGGTTTGCTTTTATTTGGTGTGATTTGGCTTTGTTTTTGTTTTTCTATTTGTTTGGTTTTGGCTTTTGTTTATATGTTTCTGTTTTCTCAAAAGTGGTCATCAGTGTAAATACTAAAACTGAACTAGTCTTTTGAACTTGTCTTTTTGTTTGGTATCAGACACCGGCCATGTTTTGGCATACCTTTATTCCAAAGATTAAAAACACCAGGAATGTGGTCAGGTTTTTAGCAACACAGCCTTAAATAAATAACTAAATTTGACTATTTCTATTACTAAGAGGAAAGGGAAGACATCCTGTGAGATAACTCATCTTTATCTTTTTATAAATAACTTTTTCTTTTCATTCTTAAAGTTCTCGCCAGGTAGAGGAGAAAATTATTTATCTAGTAACCCAAATGAGTAAACCCAGACACATGTTTTTTTGTGTGTCTTGATTTGGTTGACTCTAGAAGAGACCCTCCTGGGATATATTCTCTTATGTGACATCATTAGGAGAAAAAAAACGGTTTTACAAAAAAACTGGGTTCACAACAGAATTTTTCCATGTTGTTGTTTTTATGTGCAAGGTACATTCCAGTAAAAGACTTGAAATTGATATTAACAATTTTCTGTTTATAGATATCCAGAAAATATTTTAAGGCATAAAATCTGACTACAACTGGATTAGTAAAATAAATAGATTGATTAAAAACTCGATCTCAAGTCAGATTCCCTGTAACAATGCATGTGATTGCCTGGCTAAACTAGATAGTGTGGTTAAAAGGTAACCTAAGTAAACAACATAAATGAATATTACAGTTCGTAAAGTGAACTCTAGCCCTGGTGAAAGGTTGCCTACAGTAGAAAGTTCCTTGAGCATGTAAAACTTGTTGGTGTTCTTTATCTATTCCCGGAGGTTTTCAGATTGTCTTTTGAGGAGGGTGTGTAGTTTCAGTATCTGTACTCGTTCTTTAAGCTTCTTGTATTTACCATAATGCTGTTAACAATGCTCCAAAACAAAAATAAACAACCACAGCAGCAAAACCATTATGAAAGCCTTATTCTGGGTGATGGTAAGATAGGTAGAGTCCTACTCCTCTCTTCCTTCTTTACCTCCAAACCCTGTACCTGCATTGTGTCTGCAAAGGGGCAGAGGTGGGCAGAATCCCAGCTCTCAAAACACCAAACCAAGATAAAGTGGCTCATCTAGACCTCTAAAGAAAAACTGCTTTTGGTTGTAGCTCACATGGACCAAATTCTAACCTATAAAGAGACAATTTTTTGTCCCTACCCTACAGGTGACCTATGAATGCGTAGTTCATAACACTTTTCCACAAAAGTTGTCTGTATGATTTTTTTCAAATAATGTATTTATCCTGAAAGTCGTGAGCCATATTCAGTATTATGCCTTTACATTTCAGTCATACTTTTTGAGTTACTTTATTCATTAAAATTCTTCATACTTTTGAAATAAATATATATGCTAAAAGTTTGTGTTGCGTCTGCCAAACATTCATCACATATGAACTTTTAGTAAGGCAGGAAAGTTACTCTTGGATCTTAAAAGCCTGTGTGAAAAGTACAAGGTGTCCTCCCACCCCACCCCCTCCCCCATGTACTTCCTGATTCAGCACTACTTTGGTACAGAGAGATTTAAGAGTATCATGCTGTACTGACTGAGCTAGCCAGGCGCTCTTACCAGACGTTTTAGATTAGATACAGTCCTGAGACTAACATCTCCTTTGTGAAGAAGTGAGACTATAGGTGGGTTTCTAAAGGACTGTGGAACATATTTAATAACAAAATACTGCTTAGCATTATATCCTGCCACCCCAGAGAGACAGAATCCACATTTCGGAGTTTTAGTTTCAGAAAGATGCTTTAGATATATTTACATTTAATTATCTAAATCTAAATTCTGTAGTTTTAATTTTAAATATCACAGTTTTAAGTTACCAGGAAATTAATAGTTGTACTGATCCAAAGATAAGAATTTTTTGATTTTATGTATTAAATTAGATATCAAAATTTCTTTTCCTTCCAGCTAAACTAACGTTTCCTTTCAAATTCACTGGGAAGAGCACCTTTCCAAAGACTTTTAAATTGAAATTAAATATTTTATGATTTACTAGGAAGTCAAATTGGTTACGCTCTAAACAAGGAAGAGGAATTAACCTCTTTCCAAACTATGGAACAGAACTTTCTGACAACTGCTTTGTTTCTAGTTGGCGTTGGCATATCTTACTTTGTGAGGTAATTATATCCCCATTCAAACAGAAGCGTCTTTGTCCTGTCTTTACTCAAGACAAAGGAATGCCTTCTGCCGCCTTCTGCCCATGCATGTGTCGCTTCAGTCTCGCACAGATGGGTCTGGTAAAGGCATCCACACATGGCCTTGGCCACACAGTGTGTCATTTTACTACATATCCCGGAGGCTTCTTTTTCGGTTCATTTAACATTGGCACATTAGTGGCTTTATAGTCACAGTTTTACTTTGGAGTTAATTATTTTGGCAGGGGAGGGTTGGTCTACAGCACCACCTCTTAAGGACTCAGGGGCCTGAACTCTGTTGGCTGTCCACAAAGTCTCCTTACCTTAGTGGGTCACATTCCCTCCTCATATGTGTATATACCTTTAGGAGCTTTAATAAGTCCAACTGCTTCTTTGAATATTCAAATCATTTACGTTTCTTTCCAGAGGATTTTAACCCTTTCTGCCACTTTACTTTTAAATTATTCTTAGGGAATTATTTTTACTCACTTTCCTCGTCTCTTTTTTATGACCAATCAATTCTTTGATTGGTCATATCAAAGAATTCTTAGGAGAAAAAAATTTTTATCTGTTATTTTTAAGTGGTAATTTTTATATATATTTTTTATCGTATATCCTTCTGAAGTCTCATTAAAATTATTTTGTCAAGTATGCCACAATTGTCAAAGGCACCAAATACAAACAAATAATTATGCTCCATAGACATCATAAAGGATAGGCCTGTTTTATGATCTGGCCTTCTTTATCTCAATAGCTGTGTGAGTCACCTAATGGTATGCCTCCATTTTCCTAGCAGTAAAATTAGAGTAATGCAATTTGTAAAATTTTTAGATCTTTGAATGATAAATGATGTTTGCTATATTATTATTTTAAAAACAATACATGTAAAATAATATGTCTTCTGAATTTTTATATTTTTTTTCCTTGAAGTTAATTAAATGTATGAAAGAGGATCTAATTATTTATAAATACCAACGTTTACATAGTAAGTGGAAATATTCCTAAGAAAGAATGTTGGGCCTCCCTGGTGGCGCAGTGGTTGGGGGTCCGCCTGCCGATGCGGGGGATGCGGGTTCGTGCCCCGGTCCGGGAGGATCCCATGTGCCGCGGAGCGGCTGGGCCCGTGGGCCGTGGCCGCTGAGCCTGCGCATCCGGAGCCTGCGCGTCCGGAGCCTGTGCTCCGCAACGGGGGAGGCCACAGCGGTGGGAGGCCCGCGTGCCGCGAAAAAAAAAAAAAAAGAATGTTAGTAATAGCTAAAACTTAGTATGCTCCAAGAACTGTTCTGAGCCCTTTAAACATACGTTAATCTTCATAACACCTTTATAAGAGAAATTCTAATATTAACCCCATTTTACAGATGAGAAAACTGGGACCCAGGATGTTTCCTATCAAGTGTCCAAACCAGGATTTGGGCCCAGTCAGTGTGATTCCAGAGGCTGAGTGTCTTCTTAACCACTGTCCTAACGGTGCTAGAATACCTCCACAACAGGGACCTACCTCACTGCCTTTAGAGATGACCCATTCCAATGTCAGATGCGTTCATTTAAAAGCTATTCTCTAACTGAAGTATTCAGGAGTAAAATGATAGAATGTCTGGCATTTGCTTTAAAATATTTCAGTAGAGGCAGAGATGAAACAAATTGTTATACTAAAAACCGTTGAAGCTGAGTGATAAGTACATGAGGTCCATTATGCTATGCTCCCCTTTTGTGTATGTTTGAAATTTTTCTAAATAAGGAAGTGTTTTTTAAAAGTTACTCTCTATATTAAGCTAAAAGGTTCTAAAGGATTTTAGAATCTAATTGTTTGTTTTAATTTTGGTTTTTTTTCTGTTTAATGATAGTATGTTATGTTCTCAGAGTGATGTTCAGATATTTGACTGGCCTTTCTTATACCATTTATTATTTAATAAATTACTGTTATTCATTAGTGTTCTTTGTATTTCAACAATGAAAAACAACATTCATTTTCAGAGTTCCATGTTTCTGCATTTTATACTGTACAAATATCTGGTTTTTGAGAGGGCTTAACTTTGTCCAAACTTGTTTGAAATCATTACACCTAAACACACATTTAGTATAACTTGTTTTTGTTTTCACAGGAGCCAAGCAATAAAAGAGTTCGACCTCTAGCTCGGGTCACATCCTTGGCAAATTTAATCTCTCCTGTAAGAAATGGAGCCGTCAGACGATTTGGTCAAACCATACAGGTAGGGACAAGTAATGTAGTGAGGGGACTTTTTATAGAAGCCTAAAATTTGCATTTTCTTTGAGTCATACAAACAGGTTTGTACTATTATACTTAAACATAACTTTCCTTTTTTGGAATATGCTGGTAAGGCATATTGTTGCCGGAACAATATTTATATAACCTCATTATATTAGTTTGTATCTTATATCAAAGCAAGATCTTGGATAGTTTTTATTCCCAGAGAGAATTTTGACTGATAAATATTTTAGAATACTGCTGGATAGAAGCTTGGATAAATGATTGTTTTATGCATAGAGAAATTCTCAGAACCTTGCTTTTAATTTGTCTATTTTTTTTTAAAGAAAAAAAATAATAATTCCTGTATCCTCCAAACCTTCTTCTCGTTCACCTCTTTCTTTTCTTTTCAGTCATTTACCCTTCGTGGTGACAACAGATCCCCCGCTTCTGCCCAGAAGTTATCCAGCAGATCGACAGTCCCGGCGCCCACCAAAAGGAGAAGCAGTGCCCTGTGGTCGGAGATGTTAGACATCAGCATGAAGCAGTCTTTAACCTCCAGAGAGATCAAACGTCAGGAGGTGTGCCATGCTCAGTAGCAAGACCATGTGTACTGGCTTAAACTAAAAAAAAAATAGACCCTGATTCTTAAACATATGTTTTGCCAGAGGAATAGCAAACTAATGCCTATGGCAAGATAAACTTGCATTTTTGTACTTGAATGCCGTTCATAACACATGCTGAGTGGCACCTGTGATGGGGGGTGGTCAGTTTAACATCCAGTTTAACAACTCGGATGGGGTAGAATTATGAAACCTACTGCATCCTCTAATTTGAGATTCCATTCTGAATTACAGTTTTTAGACTGAGTCACTTTAAAACGTGCCGTTCAAAACATCAGTTAAATGGTAAATATCAGTTGTGTATAATTTTTGTTTCTCAAAGGGAGGAGTGATCTATGATGTTTGCTGGATTTTTTTTAGGCAATATATGAAATGTCCCGAGGTGAACAGGATTTAATTGAGGATCTCAAGCTTGCAAGAAAGGTCAGTAAATAACTTTCTATCATGCGCCATAGTTTTTAAAAATTACATTTCACAAATTCTAAAGGATGATTTTCTTACCTTTAGAAGTTGAAAAGTAGAGAATATCTACTGGTGAATACTTCTTTTAGATGAGGTTTATTAGATGCATCTCTTCAAATATGAATATCAGTAAGTCTATTTTGGGCTTAACATATACTTTAATTTCTTTTATGTATAAAATAGAATCCACACTAGTTTTACATAGTTGGTCATGCTTGCATTCAAGTACAGATCTCTCATCGTGTTTTATTTGCTTGATCTCTTTGTGTGACACATTTCTCCCCTCTGACAGGCCTACCATGACCCCATGTTAAAGTTGTCTATTATGTCAGAAGAGGAACTCACACAGATATTTGGTGATTTGGACGCTTATATACCCCTGCATGAAGGTAAGATATGCTACCTAATTTTCATAGGATTCTGAACAGCAGTAACAAGTAATTTTAAATCTAAACTTCTAACTTAGTGCTGAATATTTTTAAAACTTTTATTGAAGTATAGTTGATTTACAATATTATATTAGTTTCAGGTGTACAGCATAGTGATTAAGATTTTTAATAGATTATACTCCATTTAAAGTTACTATAAAATATTGACTACATTCCCTGTGCTGTACAATATATCCTTGTAGCTTATTTATATTATACACAGTAGTTTGTACCTCTTAATCCCCTGCCCCATCTTGCTCCTCCCCGAATTATTTTTTAAATAAACCTATTATTGGCATTTCTGCTTCTTTACACTTCAGATTTGTTGGCAAGAATAGGAGAAGCAACCAAGCCTGGTGGAACAGTAGAGCAGATTGGTCACATTCTTGTGAACTGGGTATGTAGCAAGTTGTTGCCTTCAGATAGGTTTATACAGATGTGCCAGACTTGTCATTTGTGATCAATATCACATTGATTTGATCCAGTTACTGGATTCTAAAATCAGATAAATAAGGCATTAAAACTGAACAAATTTACATAGCTGTGGAAGTTACAGTCTCTGTTTAAAAAATATTTCATGAATGATGCAGTTTCATTTGTTTTAAGAATATGTTCCTCCTTAGACAGAATTCCCACATTATATACCATCAATTATCTGTTTTATTCTCTCAGTTAACATTTGAGTGCCTTCCAGATGCCAGCCACTGTTCTAGGAGGGGTGACTAGAGATTCAGTGATAAAAGATGGTCTCTACATTTATAGTCAAGTGAGAGAACAGTCAGTAAATAACCAGTCTCAAGGCTGGTGAAGAATGTGAGAGAGGAGGACTCAGGTGTCCTGGGAATACAGGAGACCGGCATGTAACTGAGGCTGGGGGAAGTAGGAGGCAGGAGTCTTTGTTTGGATTTAGCCATATTAGGGAAGTTGAAAAAGGGCATTCTCAGATTGGCCCGAAATACTATCCAACCCCCATTATCACCTGCAGGAGAATTTTTACAGCTTGTTAAAACTTTCAAGAATAGCTATAAGTATTCTTTGGTAAATTATGTTGGTTTTTCAAATGTTAAACTGATTCTGAACTACTGTGATAAACCTCAAAGGATCATATAATAAGCTTTTGATTAAAACAAAAAAAAAGAATAGCTATAAGTTTTGTGTTTTGTATGCACAGTCTTACTAATGGACTAAATTGTAACAGGAACTCATTATACTTTGTTTTCTCTTATTACTCTTCAGTTGCCAGGCTTGAATGCCTACAAAGGCTACTGCAGTAACCAGCTGGCAGCCAAAGCTCTTCTTGATCAAAAGAAACAGGATCCAAGAGTCCAAGACTTCCTCCAGCGATGTCTTGAGTCTCCCTTCAGTCGAAAACTAGATCTTTGGAGCTTCCTAGATATTCCTCGAAGCCGCCTCGTTAAATACCCTTTACTGTTGAAAGAAATTCTTAGACACACTCCAAAAGACCACTCTGATGTTCAGCTTCTGGAGGAAGCTGTAAGTAGTCCAATAAATGATTCTTACGTTTTTCAAGTTTACATATTAGCTTGCCTGAGAAAGATATACAGTGATACTCTCACACTGTCTGCATGTTGAATCAGCACAGTGAAGTTTTCTGTAGTCATTTTAAGTTCTCGTATGATACTGCACTGTGCACTAATAAAGAGATGTGTAACACATAACACATTTTATATTTATATTTTAGTTAGAAGACTGGATTCTAATCTGACCTCTTCCATCAGCTAGCTATGTGACTTTGGGCAAATCACCCATTTGGCTGAGGCTGTAAAATGAAGGGACGGCTGAATTACCCAATTTCTAGAGTCCCTTCAAGCTTTAACATTTTATCATTTTAATGTGACATTTTAGTCCCGTAGGGAAACAGGATAAACTAATATGCTGAAAATGCTACATTGAATTTTTTTGATTATTTTTAGATATTGATAATACAAGGAGTTCTCTCTGATATCAACTTGAAGAAAGGTGAATCGGAATGCCAGTATTACATTGACAAGCTGGAGTATCTGGATGAAAAGCAGAAGGACCCTAGAATTGAAGCAAGCAAAGTATTGCTTTGCCATGGGGAACTGAAAAATAAAAATGGACATGTAAGTGCATTTGGACACTAACATGAAGTGAGCAGTTACTGCCCTTTTCCCACTGTTTAATTTTTTTCCACATTGATTATGAAGCAGGTTTGTAAAATAAACTCATCACATACTGAAAGAAGGTAAGTGGATTTTATGTTATCACCTTTGGTAAAGGAAACATTTGGTTTCTGTCATTACCGAATAAGTTAAATGTCTTGGTGGAGAATCAGTAATCATTTATTTTTTAGTTTTGAAGCATAAATCAACTTGTTTGGCTAGGGGTTCCTTTCTAAATTATTAGTTTTATGATGTTTAATAAAAAAGCATATCCTTCAAAAAAATTTTTGAAGAGTTTATAGTAATAGAAGTAGTTTTTAGCACTACTAAACAAATTTTTGCAGCAGATTGAATGAGAGCAAACTTGTTTTTTAAATCTTAATTACAAAGGTACCTGCTAGAACTAAGTATAAGCATGGGATGGTATTTTTATTTCATTATGTGCTTTTCAGAAGCCCAATTTGTAAGCTGAGGTTCTTTTTTGGAAAAGAGTTAATCTTTCATCTCTGATTTCTATCATGAGGCCTCATTGTTCTATAAAAGCTTAAATTTATGTGGGACAAAACAGAACAATTAACATTTTTACCAGCTTACATTTTTAAATTCTCACCCTGTTAGAAGACTGTGGTGTATAGTGCTGGTGTTTCCAGTCACGTTACCACCGACAGTCAGGTCTTTGTGGTGCGTAGCGTTTGCTCAGCTGCTGCTGAATCTAATGTTACACACGGATAAAAAAGTTGCATATAGTCTGTGATGACAAAAGCTCTCCAAGGAGAACATGCATAGCTTTAAATCACCATCGTTATGAAGTCATTTGTAAGGGGGATCTTAGTAAATCAATTTGATGAAATTAGTAAGATCAAATCAAGTTGTTTTTACAGTGGATTTCAGTCACTTAAAGTCACAAAGTTCCATATTTAGGAAGCATTTTTTTTTTCTCATTTCTCCAGAAACTCTACATTTTCCTGTTTCAAGACATCTTGGTTTTGACTCGGCCTGTTACACGAAACGAGCGTCACTCTTACCAGGTTTACCGGCAGCCAATCCCAATCCAGGAGCTGGTCTTGGAAGACCTGCAGGATGGAGATGTGAGGATGGGAGGGTCCTTTCGAGGGGCTTTCAGCAATTCAGATAAAGGTAAAAATACACGCTTTAAAATAGTTTCAATAATCATAAACTCAGTTTTAATCTTTAAGAATTCTGTCCCCACACAAAAAACTAAAAATGAAATGGGTTCCATCATCCTATACCTATTAACACTCCTTGAGTTGGCAGGTGCTGTGCTGCTCTGACACCAGCACATGTACCTAATAAGTAACATCTAGGCACTATGTAATGTATCTAACAGATGTGCATGCTGTATAAATACCAGCACCCATATTCACTTTATCTAGAATAAACTTTTTAAGTCTGATTTCCATTTTTTAATTTTTCTTTATCTAGCTAAAAATATCTTTCGAGTTCGCTTCCAAGATCCCTCTCCAGGCCAGTCCCATACTCTACAAGCTAATGATGTGTTCCACAAGCAGCAGTGGTTCAATTGTATCCGAGCTGCCATGGCCCCTTCCCGGCAGGCCACCAGCCCCTCCGAGCTGCAGGGCTTGCCGGAGCCCCACGAGGAGTACAGAGAGAACTGCCCCCCTGCCAGCAAAGCCAGGGCCCAGAGACGGGCGTCCACAGCATCCAGCGTGACTCAGGTGGAAGTTGATGGAGACACTTCCGAAAGTGGCACCCCGGTGCACACAGCAGACGATGCTAAGGGCGCGAAAGCGCCCCGAGCCCAGGCTGGCCTCCGAAAAGCCAGGGACAAAGCCCAGGTCGGTGGCAAGCGGAAAGAGACACTGGTGTAAAGGAAGCTCTGTGGTAACCAGGGGAGAGACTTTATAACTGTGTACAGTTGTTCTTTCTTGTAATGTGAGTATGGGAGCGTTGCAGGGTTACTTAATACCAGTCTTCACATTTTCTGTGTTTTTGGTTGGGTTTTGGTGGTTGTTTTTTATTTTTTTAATTTTTTTTAATGGCAGCTAAAGACATATATACAGATTACTGTTAAACTGCAGTCTTTTTTGTTCCTCAGATCATCTAGAACATGTAAGTCTGGTATTTTTAATCAAATGAAATACTTATGAAATGGGTTTTCTCTTCATTCTGCATTCATCATGACTTTTTAATACCAATTGTGATATTTATAATATTGGCCAAAGCTTAAAATTTTGCAAATACCAGGATTTTACCAGTGTTTATTTGATAAACTTTGCATGCAGAATTTGAAATTTTAACATCGGCATCTAAGATCTACTTGGAATATATGTTTGTAATATTTCAGAATTTATGTTGAAACATAAGTTCCTTGGAAAAACAAAACTTAATAGGTTTTCCATTTTACCAACTGGAATGCTTTTTATTAGTTTGTTTTTCACTGCACATTCCTCATTTTTCATTGATTTAACCTGCCAATTATTTAATTTTTTCATTGTAAAGTAGTTTTTAGTATTTGCTTTTATTTTTTTACTTTGATGCCTTTTCAAATTGGCATGTCTTTAAAGTGTTTTTCTTCCTTGATTAAAAATGTGTGTGTGTGTGTGTGTGTGTGTGTGTGTGTATTTTTAAATCATATTAACTTTACCAAGTGAAATCAAGCCATACTGTTTTTGAGCCAGTTAAAAAAATTGCAGTTTTTAAAGTGTAGTATTTCAGGGTTAGAACATACATGAAATGACTCGGTATATTCTGGACTACTGAAAGAAAACCACCTTAAGGATTTCATGGAAAGTTAATATTGTCTGAAAAGCAAGAGGGAAGGAAGCTGGTAATAAGTATTAAAAAAAAGGGAAAAAGAGTGTAGTTTTGTCTTAAAGTAAAAAATGTCTGGTTGTGTCAGACATTTATGAAAGATAGTAAAAGCTAAACTTGAGAGTGTGTAGTAAGTTGTAGAAGGCTTGAGGGAAGTGAACTGTATTTGCCTTGGTTTACAATACTTGCAAATAATGGGTTTGAAAAGAAAATGTGTTGAAAATTTGACCATATGAGATCAGTTTTGGCAGATGTATTCATAAGAGACTGGTGAATCTTTTACTATGAAATGTTTCTGTTCAAATGAGATCGTAGTCTTTAAGGCGGGGATGCTAAAAGCCCTGTGTCATGGCAGATTTGTAATGGTGATCAGCTCAAGTAAATGTTGACTATTATGTGAACTATATTTGGCCAGTGGAAATGAAAATTGAAAAAGACTGTAAATAGTTACATCCAAATGATTTCTCTGTATAAATGAATTATACAATTAAAAAATGAAAGTCACACACATAATCACCCTTAAAGGTTTCTTGGCTGGTGGATGTTTGGGGGACGTTTGCCAGAATGCGTTGGTATAGCAAAGGAGGTGATGGCAAGCCTCACAAAGTTCTTTTAAAAGTCATAAATACTTACACCTTTGAAATTCATTGGAAAGTAAGAGAAAGATTCAATTAGGTCAAGTTTTTTGAATCTTATTAAACCATTTAGAACACATTATAATCAGAAATAGCAGTTAAATTGAAGACAGCTGAACATCTGGCCACTTTCTGGATACAATAGTAAAGCTATTAGCAAAGCATCCTCATTAATTTGATTAATTTCAGATTTTAACTTAGGTATCTCAGGTTTCTAACTCTGGAAATTCAAAGTCAGTAGTGTAGATTATACCAGTGGTTGTGATCTGAAAAATCAGCAAGATTTCTAATCATTTCTAGAGATGCTATAAGATACAGTCTCTTCCAGAATTACCTTGATCAGCCTCAAGTTGTAGAAACAATAGTAGTTCTAATATTGTTAATGAAATGATGTTTTACTGAAAACTCTAGCTTCCTTGGGTTCACTCAAGGGAAAAAATAAGACCCAGAAACTGAATAATTGTGTAGAATGAACACTCTTCATAAATTGCATCTATATTTGAGAACATCTGATGATTTAGCCTAGTAGTTCTCAAGCCTGTTTGGGCATCAGAGTCACAAGGGGTACTTTGAAAAAAATAAGGGTAACTGGGCCTCACCCCCTAGCTCCCCTCCCCCAGTTCCCACACCTGTTTCACTGAGTCAGTATCTGGCGGGGTGGGAGTAGAGGGCTGATAATTTATACTTGTAAACACTCCCCCCAGTGATTCTGACACAGTGAATTCCTTGGGTCAGCACTTAGTAATCACTGGTCTAGCCAGTAGCCATTATGTAAATGCTATATAATAAGTACTGACATATATCTATTAGCTTCTCAGTTTGCCTTTAAACTCTTCAGAGTCTGAGTTGAAGTAAGTACAGTTTTTTCTTTTAACTTCTTTCCATGAGTGTGTTTGTATATTTTGAGCAAAGGGTAGTCTCTCTAAACTGAGGGCTCAACCTAGGATGTGTGCACACAGGTGGGAAGGGAAGCTCGGGTATCTGGATTAACTGTCAGCCAGTGGGACACCAGTGTCACTAAATCACCCTTGAATCTATTAAGACTGGCATTTCCTCAGCTGATCCAGGAGGCGACTGGCCACTCTTGTGCTGGCTTAGCTCTACTTTATGTTTAGTGCTTGAGTAAACGTGCAGACCCAGCACAGTACTTGGTTTTCTACAGTATATGTATGGCTAACGCTAATGTTACTGAATTCATTTTACAGCCATCTGCAAATGCCTGGCTAAGGCTACCATCTGTCAGTCTTGATGACTGAGATACAGACCAAAGTGGGCATCTCTCCAGTTCTCTTCCTTATTAGAACTCCTGCCTGTCCCTAAAGGGGAAACTGGTGGGTAGTATTGTCTGTTAGGGTTAGAAATCCTGGGATTCAAAGTAGGTGATACCTCAGCCTGCAAACTTGGGCTTTTCTTAATCAGCATTAGCGAACACCCTTGAAAGAATCGCATTCCTTTGTCCATTGAAGCTAATACCCGTGAGAGGAATATCCTAGCAAAGAAAATCTCCCTCAGTCCTAGAGTCTAGAACTTCCTAGATCAGAGGAGTTTGGGGTTTTGCTTGCATATTTGAGCAACTCCAGAACCAACTGCAAGTCTGAGGAACTTACCAGATATGGTGGTTTCCTCAGGTCTGGTGGTACGTAATCTTATTTAGCATGTGCGCTTTGAGACAATCGGAGCATCCACTAGGGTAACAAATAAATGTTTAAATTCATAGCTTCAAAATGATTCTGTAAGAAAAAGCACAGCCTTTTAAATCGCCTTTGGAGTATCTCATGAAACCAACTTACTCCGTTGAGAACTGATAAAAAAAAAAAATCAAGCATTTATTCTGCCCTTTCCTCTACAAACCGTATCTCAGGGTAACTGAACAGCTGAGGAATGGAAGATTTTCTTTATAGCAGTAGCCCAGCTAATCAGTGAAGAAGGCATGATAGAATATCACCATTTTGTAAGCCCTGGTGGATTGATGGATCTAGATTTCAGCCATTAATAAAGACCACCAGGGCCTCCCTGGTGGCGCAGTGGTTGAGAGTCCGCCTGCCGATGCAGGGGATACGGGTTCGTGCCCCGGTCTGGGAGGATCCCATATACCGTGGAGCGGCTGGGCCCGTGAGCCATGGCCGCTGGGCCTGCGCGTCCGGAGCCTGTGCTCCGCAACGGGAGAGGCCACAACAGTGAGAGGCCCGCATACCGCAAAAAAAAAAAAAAAATAAAAAAAAAAATAAAGACCACCAGACACGGCGTACCTCCTGACAGTGGTGCCCCCCAGCACCTAAGTAGTCTTGCCAAGAAAATCAGCCTGAGTTGCATCTGCAGGAAATTAAGACAAATGACAGTTTCTTCAACAAGATAAAACTGAAAGAGAAGGATGGAGGTATCTATGACTTAAGAGACATGTCAAACCATTGCAATGTATGGACTTACTTGGATCCTAAATCAAATTGTTTTTAAATGAGACAATCCGAAATATCCAGGATATACTGGATATTTAAAGTCCCCTAGATATGGGAGGGGGTTTATATAAATTTATTTATATTTGGCTGTGTTGGGTCTTCATTGCTGCACGCGGGCTTTCTCTAGTTGCGGCAAGCGGGGGCTTCTCTTATTGCGGAGCACAGGCTCTAGGCGTGTGGGCTCAGTAGTTGTGGCTCGTGGGCTCTAGAACGCAGGCTCAGTAGTTGTGGCACACAGCCTTAGTTGCTCCGCGGCCCGTGGGATCTTCCCGGACGAGGGCTCGAACCCATGTCTCCTGCGTGGGCACTGCGCCGATAAAATTGTATGAGGTCTGAGATTTCCTTCAAAATTACAGGGCAGGAGCATGGTTAGGGATAAAAATGAAACCAGATTGGCCAGCAGTTGAGAATTGCTTAAACAGGATGAGAGATCATGAGAATTCATTATATTCTTTGCGTATGTTTTTGAAGATAAGTGAAATTTTTCACTAAAAAAGCATAAGTTAAAAAGAAAAACAACTTAATGAAATTCCAGGATCCTAATGTTTCCAACTTCTCAATCTCTTAACCCACTCTGAACCCCCAGTCTTCACTTTTCAAAATAAAGGCAGAATGTTTATCAAATGTAGATGATTTGCTCTCTACCCTCTCACAGATACACAAACCTTTTGCCTAAATTCAACATATGTGTCCTCTGTTACAGTTTGGCAACAGGATCGGACTAATCTGGATTCTGGTTTAATCCACACAGCCTTTTCCTCCCTCTACCATCATCTGCTTCCTTCACCTGCCCTCTTTCCCAGGCACACGAACGTGTTTTCCACCCTGAGCTGAGGCAGTGAGAAAGATGTTCCCAGGTCCCCAGTGAAGCCACTCCATGCGGCCTGACCCTGAGAATTTCTAGCAAGGGCCAGCTGGTTAACTACATCCCTGACCCTTAAGAGAGGAGACAGCATTACAGTCTCTGGTAATGTTTGTGCTGCTGAGTAGCCCAGAAGGTGAGACAAAATCAGCTACCTTTGAAGAATTCAGCTAACCTTCCACGGAATTCAGATTTCTCTGTAGCTGCTGCTGGGGGCAGGGGTGGGGGTCTTGTTTCCCTCCTTCTCTGGGCAGGGCCAGGAGAGACAAATAATAAAGTTAGGCCTGGAACCTCACAGAGTTTAGTCTGATCCCCTCTTCACCGGCTGAGGCATCTGAGATCTGGAAACATCACATGACTCTCCCAGGATCACCCGGCGGGTGTGTGACAGAGCTGAGGTTAAAGGCCTGTGCCGGCCTGTGTGTGTTCCCTGAAGATGCCGCCTCTGCTGCCAGCCCACGGAGGCTCAGAGGACCCGCCTTGGAGGACTTCTGCAGACCTTGGAAACGAGTGTGTCATGAGTAGTGACCACAGCAGAGGTTCGTTTCTGGGTCGAATAGGCAGCAGGTACGACCCTGGTCAGTTCACCTCTTCACACAGCTCTGCAGAAACTGGTTTCATTCTGTTCCCAGGAGCTGACACTGTTCTCAGATCGGAAACCAAAAACCAGAGCTCTCTCCAGCCTTGATGCCTTATACTTCTCAGACTGAGTGCCATCTTCCTTGTTATGCAGGTGCAGGCTCAGAATCAAAGCATCACCCAGGGCCTCATAGCTGGCAGGTGACAAAGATGGAGCTGGAAACTGGGCTCGGACTGCTGGTGCTGTTCACTCCACTCACTGTGTTCACAACTTCCCGTCCCAGGAGGTCTGGGGGTGGAGGGATGTTAAAGCTGGGGTGTGGGGAAGGGGTGGCAGAGGGTGGCCTGTCGGTGTCCCCCCACCCAGGTGGCCGCAGGTGCTCTTTCAGTTTGAAAGGGAAGAGGGTGGCGCAGGGCTGGCAGAAGTGTTGGGAGTGAAGGGGAAGAAAAGATGTGACCCTGTTTCTCTGGTTTAGAAAATGGGGGGTGGATTGACCTGGGCTCCACGGCCCTGGCCTCTGAGCTCTCTGCTTGTGCCGAGGCCTCAAGGCCTGTTGGTCCCAGCCCTCCAACCAGGGTGCTGCCCCCCCCCGAACTAGGAAGCAGAGGCTTAACTGGACATTCCGTCTCCCTTTCTTTCCCCTCAAACACCGGCTTCTCTGCATGTTTAGAGACCCGCACCCTCAGGTTTGACCAGCGCCTGGTGTCATCCGCTGTGTTACCCACAACCTATGTGATCAGGTGGCTCCTTCGTCCCTCTGAATACAGGCCCAACTTGCTGCCTGGTGCCCGCCCGCCCCTGCCCAGCCTGCCTTCCCCCCAGCCCGCTCCCTCCAGGGCACAAGCCGCTCCTGGTGGAGGGTGTCTCCAGTGCCTCCCCCGACCCACTCTGCCAAATCCCAAACACGGGACCTGAGAGTCTTCGTTCTTGCTGTGCTCCGAGCACTCTGCAAAATCAGCCCCACGCCCCCGGCAGACCAGCGGGCACAGCTCGAGGACCATATGCGTCTCTCCCCACAGCTCCCACTGTCCGGGGTCCCCTCCGGGAGGCCTCGTCTGCCCCTCACGCTGGCCCTGAGCACCTGGAGCTCGCACTGCGGCCCACGTGGCCCTGAGCAGCATGTGCCTTACCCCTCAGCTTCCTCTAAGAAGAGCTGACTTAAACCCACCATCCCTCCCGTCCCCGGTAGGCCTCGCCCTCTGGGTTAATTCTCCAGATTCGGTCCCTGGGAGCAGGCGCCACCTTCCTTCCTGAAGGCCCTCATCCTCCAGCCACCGTGCCAGCACATTCCCCTGGTCCTCCTCCCTCACATCTTCTCTCCTCTGGGCCCTTCTCTTCCAGACCTGAAATGGCAGAGAGCCACAGGGCTCGGTCCCCAGACCTCTTCTTCTATGCTCCTGGGAAACCTGATCCATTCCCATGACTTTACTGTCACCAGTGCCTGACAATTCCCAAAGGACACCTCCAGCCCTCACCCCTCCCGTGAGCTCCAGACTCACCACCTGGCATGGCAGCCTCTCCCATGTGCCCACCTGGAAATCTAAGATCTCACGTTTGACGTGACCCAAGAGGACCACTGCTTGTCCACCCCTAATCTTCTCCCCCGCCACCCTGAACCTTCCCCCATCTCAGTAGATGACACCACCGTCCATCCACCCTTGATTCCTCTAATTCACTCACACGCCATGACCACTCACTCTGAGCCGCGTCACCTTGACTTCACATCACGTTCAGAATCCCACCCAGGGTGAGCTGCAGTAAGCTCTGGTCCCTACATTCCACTCCTCGCCACTCAATGCACCCTCCATACAGCAACCAGAATGATCTTTCTAAAGAATCAGATCATGATAAGTTATCAAATCTCTTGGTTTTGTGTACTCCACTTCATGAAAACAACAAGGCCATTATCCTAAACACTAAGTCTTTAAGGGAAACCTTTAAAACGCACCTTCAAAACATCTTAGCAACTTGCTAGAATGGTACCTGAAGAAAGGAAAATTGGAGGTGGGCTGAACTGTATATTTCCTACATAAGGCTCTCTTCTAAGTCTTATAATAAATTTAAAGGTCATGTTTCTACCCTAGATAACAATAATAGTCTTCCTTAAGTAGGTCAGTGATAGTCTATGCCAGCTGTATATCCTAGTCCTTATATTTGCTCTCCTGTTCGTTCCTGTCTGGGTGGTTTTTATTTGTAAGGCACAAACATCCTCTTTTTTTTAACTCCTTGCTCTTGTTTTCACATTTAGTTTCAAGTGGCATAGTCCTTATTTCAATCCAGAAGACTTAACTATTTCCTCTGAGAATTGATATTTGCTCTTCAAAAAATATATATATATTTATATATATATATATTTTTTATTTATATATATTTATATATATATATTTTATATTTTTATATATTTTTAATATATATATTATATATATTTATATATATATATATTTATCTCAAAGCAAAATGTTAGAGCTCTAAAAATAATTTCTTCTGTTGTTAAAAATCATACATTTTTGGACTTCCCTGGTGGTGCAGTGGTTAAGAATCCGCCTGCCGGTGCAGGGGACACGGGTTCGAGCCCTGGTCCGGGAAGACCCCACATGCCACAGAGCAACTAAGCCCATGCGCCACAACTACTGAACCTGCACTCTGGAGCCCATGAGCCACAACTACTGAAGCCCACGTGCCTAGAGCCCGTGCTCTGCAACAAGAGAAGCCACCGCAATGAGAAGCCCGTGTACCGCAACGAAGAGCAGCCCCTGCTCGCCGCAACTAGAGGAAGCCCGAGCACAGCAACGAACACCCAACGCAGCCCAAACTAAAATAAATAAATAAATAAAATCATACATTTTCATCATGGAAAATTTTGATAACTCAGGAAAGTATAAAAAAGAAATTGCCTCTAGAGAATGAGAAGACCCTCATCTCAGACTCCACAGGCTCCACAGACTGGAAGAAAGTATTTGTAAAAGACACATCTGATAAAGGACTATTACCCAAAAATATACCGAAAAAATAAAAAACAACAACAACAAAAAAAAACCTCTTAAAAAGAACCTCTTAAAACTCAGCAATAAGAAAATGAACAAACCAGTTTAAAAAGACTTGAGTAGACACCTCACCAAAGAAGATACACGGGTGGCAAACATATGAAAAGATATTCGACATCATAATGGCCCAGGTTCAAAACACTGACAACACCAAATGCTGACGAGGCTGTGGAGCAACAGGAACCCTTCATTCATTGCTGGCAGGAAGGCAAAATTGTGCAGCCACTTTGGAAGACAGTTTTGGCGGTCTAACCGAACTACAAAACCTACCACGTGATCTAGCAATCATGCTTTTCGGCATTTACCCAAAGAAGTTGAAAACTTATGTCTACACAAAAACTTGCACATGGATGCTTTTACAGCATCTTTATTCACGATTGCCAAAACTTGGAAACAACCAAGATGTGCTGCAGTAGATGAATGGATAAATAAACTACAGTGCATCCAGACAGTGGAATATTATTCAACGCTAAAAATAAATGAGCTGTCAAGCCATGAAAAAGACATGGAGGAAACTTAAAGGCTACATGCTGTATGATTCCAACTATACTGATGTTATGGAAAAGGCGAAACTATGCAAACAGTAAAAAGATCATTGATTTTGAGGGGTTAACGGAGAGGGAGGGAGGAATAGGTGAGGCACAGAGGGTTTTTAGGGCAGTGAAACTGCTCTGAATGATACTGTAATGATGGATACACATTTGTACATTATACAAATGTGTATCCATTTGTCATTATACATTTGTCCAAACCCACAGAATGTACAACACAAGAGTGAACCCTAATGTCAACAATAGGCTCTGGGTGAGGATGACGTGTCCATGCAGGTTCATCAGTTATAATAAATGTGCCGTCTGGTGGGGATGGTGATGGTGGGGGAGGCCGTGGGTATGAGGGACGAGGGATGCAGGAACTCTACACTTTCCACCTCATTTGGCCGTGAACCTAAAGCTGCTCTAAGAAAATAGAGTCTTTTTTTTTTTAAAGAGAAAGAAAAAAATTACCCAGACCCAATGTGCCACTAGGAGCACACATCCTTCAAGGACTGTCTTCAGAGATCAAAACTGGAGTGACAGAGCACACGTTCTGCACACATTGCCGGCGAGCACCGAGCACAGTGATTCAGGCCCGTCTGCCTGGGTGACCGGGCCAGGAGCCCTTGCTCTCAGCCCACGGCTGCTCGGGGACATTGTGCACCCAGAGGCCAGGTCTCAGGCTCTACTTGCAGGCCGCGCCCACCCAGGGCAGCCGCACCTCCAGCTCCTGAAGGGTCAGGATCGAAGGCAAGCATGTGCCCGGGGCGCCCACAGTCTGGGTGGGAGGGGCTCCAAACTGCCCTTTGTCCACCCCTGTTGAGTCTGGGCTGGAGCCGCCTCTGTTCCAGCTGAGCAGGGGTGGACCAGCCCCGGGCAGAGGCCCTTGCCTCTTCTGTCTCTCTGCCTGGAGCCCGAGTGGGACCTCTCCTCCGTGCCCCGTGGACAGAGGCCCAGGGCTGCCAATCGCCCCCTCCCCGGCAGCGCTGGGGGACGGGATGAGGAAGGAGCAGGCTGCAGCCCTCTGGTTGAAGTAATTCTCTCCCCTCCAGCTGCTCGGGCTATAGCTGCCCGTTGAACGTGACTTGAGAGGCTGGCACCAGGCCCCCCTCCGCTCCTAGAAACTGCCCCAGGACTGGAAAAAGGCTGTTATCTGACATCGCGCACCTTCGCCAACCGTCGAGCATCGAGTTCAAGCTGGTCCGCCTTCTGCCTACCAGGCACCCCCGCGGGCCCACCTGGATGCTCATCTCGGGCCATCTCCAGGTGTGATGCTCAGCCCTCGGCTTTTCACCCAATTGTCAGAGAAAACACGTGGAAGCTGTGATGATGGGGAAGGGGGGGAAGGGCAGGCGATTCCCCGAGGTCGACGCTGCAGATACAGGCAAATGAGGTGTAGGGTGGAGCCCTCGCCCCCACTTTCTTCCTGCTCCTCTCCTGTTTCCAGGGCCTGTACTCAGTGCCCTCCAGGCAAGGGACAGGGGCGGGGGGCACCTTCGCACAGAGTCTCTGCCCCAAAGGAACGTGTGGCCCAAGACAGCCAGCAATGAAACCCACACGGGACAAACGTCACAAACCACAGGGATAGACGAATAGCCAGCAGGTGATGTTTCTGCAGCGTCAAAGGTACATGCCTCTTACAGGGCAGCAGAGGTAGCTGGAAACCCAGCACAGCCTTCACGCGGTCCGGGGACCGGCAGGCCTGAGTCAGGTGTGTTCCCTCAGACCTATGCACGCCTGATCCCAGCGGGCAGCACACTCACCCAAAACAAAGGAAAATGACACACAGGCAAGTAAATACACATTCCCGCACCTCCCATCTGAGAGCAACTGGGCAGAGTCCCTGCAACACGAAATGATGTTTGCCTGCACAGCAGGGGCGTGAAACAATCTTTTCCACAAGAGGAAACTATTTCTGCAGTCATTCTCTGCTGCTCTAACTTACAGGCTAGGTCCTCCGGGGCTGGATCTCTGAGAACTTCCCAGTGAGTTTCTTTGTTGCAGTAACAAACAAGTGCAGCTGTTGGCATATGCCTGCTGAACAGCATGGGTCCAAGGGATGGGAAATAAGGTGCTGAAATCAGAACAGTGAAAAGTGACACCCTAACCCGGCAATGCCGGCACCTTGAGCCTCCCTCCTCTGCAGCAGCCAGGCTGGCTCCCCAACCTGGGAAGCTGTTCCCCCCTCCCTCCCCATCTCTCTCTTTCCCTCTGTCTAGTGACCTCCTACTCATCCTGAATCAGGCTTGTTTTGCCCCGTGTACAGCAACCCAAAATGCTGAGACGCCAAGGTTTACAGCAAAGAGAGGGATTTTTCGCAAGGCAGCCAGGCGAGGAGATAGGAAAACAAATCTCAAATCCGGCTCCCCAAAGGCAAGCGGCCAGGGCATTTAAGGGATGAGGACTAAAGAAGCAGGGTGGGCTGAGGCATGGGGAGCGCGGAGAGAGCTGATTGGGAAAAGGTGTGATGATAGTCGTTCTGCGCAGGGGTAACTAAGCTCAGGCCTCTGCACGTTCAAAAGGTCACCCACCACGTGGACACGTGCATCTGCCCAGTTGAAGGGTCAGTGGTCCCACCCAGTTTTAACCAGCTCAGTTCGAACTGGACACAGCTGACTCTTGCTCAGCTGAACTAGACGCAGCTGACTCCAACTTTCTGGAAAAAAACTGGAGCAAACATCTTATTGTTTAGGCTCCATGCTGCCTGGAGAACAAGCAAGTTTTTTGTAGCAACAATTAAAACCACCTTGATTAGTAAAGGCTGGTGCGATGGAGTTAGTTAATGATCACCCTCGGTTTTGATCCTTCAGACCCAGCTAGGCCTCCCCTGTTGCAGGCAGCCGCCCCTGACACCCCTGTAGACCCATCCCCCCGCTGCGTCCCCAGGGCACCGGGGGTCTGTGGCTGCCCCTGTGACATTTAACACTTTCCAGTGTGAGCATCACCTTCTCTACTCGTCTGTAAGATTACTGGTCTTTGTGTCCTACCCACCAGTTCTCCTGACGTAGAGAAAGTGCTCAGACGAGTTTGCTAAAGGAACCAGGAAGGCTAAAGTATCTCAGCTTTGCCTCAGCAAGAGTCAGTGTTACAGGAAACGATCTGGTTGAAGACTTCCAGCCCCGTGACGGTCCTGTGGCAGCCAGGCCTCAGTGAGCCCCTATCCTGGAATTCAGACCTTCTCCAGCCCCTTCCCGCAATGCATCCGAGCTGGTCTGCATGACCAACAGAATAAGATGGACATGACAGCATGTGACTTTAAAGCCACTTCTGCCTTACTCGGTCCTGGAGAGAGCCAGACACTATGCTGTGAGGACACTCACGCTGGCCTGTGGAGAGGCCCGCGGGCAGAGGAACTGACGCCTCGTGCCCACAGCCAACACCAGCTTGCCCACCGCGTGCGGGAGACACGGGGTGGGGGGCAGACCTCGCGCCCCAAGCCAAGCCTTTGGATGATGCAGCCTCAGCCGCTGGCTTCTTGACTGCAACGTCATCAAAGATGCTGGGCCAGAACCACTCTTTAATTTGCTCCTGGAGAAATCGTGAGATTGTGTGTGTTGATGAAGGTTTTGAAGCCGAGGGTGACGGCCACTTAAGTCCATTGCACCTGTACCTGCCCTCACCTATGAAGCTCACTTTCATTGCTGCCACGAAAGACTTGAACATCCTCCACATGTCACGGAGCCCAAACAATAAGATGTTTGCCCGAGCTGTTTTCCAGGAACTTGGAGTCAGCTGTGTCTAGTTCAAGCCCCAGCCACCTAAGGCTGCTTAGGACCACTGACCCTCCGACTGGGCATGCACAAGTATCTGCTTGGTAACCTTTTGTCATCAGGAGCCCAAAACGCCACCTTCAGAACTGCTAACTCCTCCATCTTCTGAACCAGCTCCCGTGGAAAAGCCTGCAGCTTAACACCTGCTCAGAACAACAATGAAACTCACCTTTTTCTTATTTCCAATCACCTTTCCGCCACGCCCCATGCCTCAGACCACGCTGCTTCCTTACCCGATAAATACCCCAGGCCCTCGCCTTCAGGGAGGTAGATTTGAGCTTTTTTTCTCCGGTCTCCTCGCCTGGCTGTCTCTGCCCTTTCTCGGCTGCAAACCTCAGTGCCTCGGTGTCTGGCTGCTACGCAAACTGAGCCTGGTTTAGTAACAGTTTTTATGGAATTTCTTATCGTAGTGATAGGTAAGTACAGACCCTGATAGCGGGTTGGAGCTGTCATGGGGAGATTTGGGGACAGCCCGGTCCGAGGGGGCTCATAGGCCCTGGGGTTTAGGACCAAACCAGAGAGAGCAAGTTAGTGCAAACCTCAGGAAGAGAAACCAAGGCTCATCTCCCGGGGCCCCAAACAGGGGAGTAGGTCATAAACATCAACCAGACGTAGCTGTGGTCTAAGGCCTGCTGCCCTCTGTCCCTGAATCCTACATCCCACTGGACAAGGCAAACAAGCTGACCTTGAAAGCCCCAGTCTTACTCAATCTCTTGACTTTACAGCGGAGGACTGACTTGTCCGCGGGGTTGAGAGCTGCGCCCCGTTCCTCTGACTCCAGCCGAGCTGCTCCGGGCTGCACTTCCCCACGGACTGGCTTCAAGGCTGACCGCCTCCCTCACCCACGCCTCACCTGCCCCTGCCTACTGGACAGGACGGTAGTCACTCCCCCAACGGCCTGTCCTTCACGCTTCTGGTGGCTCTTGCACCTCATTGCGGAGGTAACTCAACATCCAGCCTGGGTGGTGTCTGCAATCTCCCCCAGGTTCTATCTGGTGTTCCCCAAGGG
The DNA here is from genome assembly GCF_964341445.2 of Mesoplodon mirus. Lineage (NCBI taxonomy): Eukaryota > Metazoa > Chordata > Mammalia > Artiodactyla > Ziphiidae > Mesoplodon > Mesoplodon mirus. The sequence continues at coordinate 25,898,477 of NC_138979.1, read as the reverse complement.
ACCCCTTAAACTCAGCTACACAGCTTCCCACCCACCCCCAGGCCCGGGCAGGACCCTCGCCACCCAGTCCCTGGAGACGTCCTTTCTTCAGTCTCTGGAGAGACCCTTTCCTCCGAAGCAGGGCTGTCTCCCAGGCTCTGCAGCCATGTCACCATCGTGCTGGGAGGCCCAGCAGGAGACTGAGATGCAGAGGAGAGCCTGCACGGCAGTCTCAGGAAGGCTCTCTCTCTCTCTGTACCTCCACACTACACTTCCATCCAGACTTCTGTGTACACTAGAAGCTTCCAGCAGTGACTTGGCTGAGTCCCTGGCTTCAGAGCTTGGGCAGGTTTACCAGATGACCTGCCGGCTGTCACCTATTCATTCGTATTGAGAACATTTTCTGGATGCCTTCCGAACTCCCTCCTGGAGTTACTGAACCAGCCCTTCGTTCTCCGCCTCCCCTGGACCTGAAGAACAAGCCCTCTCTCTTCTCTCCTCACTTCAGGCCAAACAGTGCCCATCCCCCTCCCAGCCCCTGCTTCTCCACCTCCCTTTGGGTTGGATGGAAACCTACAGGTCACGAGGTAGGAAGTGGTTCCTGGTGCTCTTCTTGATGAGCAAAAACAAGTTCTGAGACCTCGGGGAGTTTTTGCAAAGCTTTGGAAATGAATCAGAAGTTTTGAAAGCTGAATCTTTAGAAAGGTCCCCTCGTGGCTGCAGCCAGATTTTGGCCCCTGGCTTGAGTCCTGAGCTCCCTCTGGTCTTGAGAAAGGGTCAGGAGGTGCCTGTGCTGTGCCCCCTCCCCAGAGGGAGAGCCAAGGTAGGCAGGCTGGCTGCACCTGCAGGAGCTCGAGGCCCAGGGCTCCTCTGCCTCCACCTGTGCCTGCCCTGCCCCCGGCTCCCCCGGAAGAGTCTGTGTAGGTGAAGTTCTCTCCCGCATCCCTCATTGTCACTTATCCTCTGTCTCTCTCATTCTCCAAGGCACTCACACACCATCCCCCCACCCATCTTTCCCTCTTGGGACTCGGCTCAAGCCCACCCCTTCCGTGGCCTCAGCCCATCCTCAGTATAATGGAAGGTTTGGAGCACATCCGTGTCTCCAAGGCCCAGTCATTTAGAGCCACAGTCACAATTCTGCTTTTTTTTAACCATTCTCTACCCATTATTCTTTAATCGACACATTCTGCATTTAGTAAATGTATTTAAAAGATGGTGATTATAAGTGGAAAACCAGCTTCCCTCGCTATAACCAGAAGGAAACAATAACAATCAGCATCCTGAAAGCAACACGGTAAGTCCTGCCCGAGACACTCTTGCCTGGAAAGGGAGGTCACCTCTCTCCTTTGTTACTCTCTGCCAGGTTAAGTCCTAAAATCATCTCAGGTACCATCAGGCCCCAAACTTTGGTCAACAACGGATTCCCTTTCAGATCTACCAGTTTAGGACTTCCCTGGTAGTCCCGTGGTTAAGACTCCACGCTTCCACTGCAGGGGGTGCGGGTTCGATCCCTGGTCAGGGAACTAAGATTCCACGTGCCACACAGCGTGGCCAAAAAATTAAAAGAAAAAATCTACCAGTTACTTTTCTGTTTCTTCCTCCCCTCTCTTCCACACCCCCCCCCAGTAATAATCATAACACATGCAAACACAATCCTCTGGTCTAAAAATGCATATGCCAAAAAAGTGTTTTTGTTTTTTCGCTTTTTTTGCTAGTACCAGCCACGGAGCAAGACACCAGCATTGTCTGGGGAGCGATAACAGGCTGTGTTTCCAATATCTCTGCCCACTGGCCCTGACAGATACCGTGGTGGTTCCTGCCAGGAAATCCCCTCTGCCTCATGGAAAACCCAGAGGAGGAAGTGGAGCCCCGAGGACTGTTCAGGCTCCACCCCAAGTTGTCGGAGTGAAACCAGACCATCTTCTCGGGCCCGGAAGCCCACGGGCTCTGCACATACTTGCAGGGACCCGGGAGCCTGCGACAAGACACACACACAACCGAGGCCCCGTGCGGTTGCCTCTGCACCATGTTTTACCAGATCTGAGCTGGTTTGGAGTCCAACTACCACTTGATAAAACCCACAGAGGAAGAGCTGTTGCTACCTCCATTTTGTAAACGAGAAAACCAGGGCCAAAGCTCTGCCAGAGATCTAACAAGGTCAGCTTCGCTCCCCTACCCACAGTGGGCATGAGTAAGTCCTCACCAAATGTATTGCCCTTCCTTCTAGAACCCCGAGGCCACTCGTGGGTTCTGAGGAGCTGCAGGGGGAGAGCCTGGGTCGGCCTCTGCCCTGGTGCCCCCAGCCCGCCCCGCCATGCCCACAGACTTCCTTGGGCCTCCTGTCCTGGTGACGGGGAGCCCTGTCCTGCCTTCTCTCCCATCAGGGACCGTGACCCCCGTCCTTGCCTGGGGCATAGCCCCAGGGAACAGCTGGGCCCCAGTTACAGGGTTGGGTCCTCGCGTCAAAGACCACCTGCCACCCAACCCCTCTGCCCAGGGCAAACAGGGCTCGGCCTTGGGTGGGGGGGGTGAAGACCACCACCCCCAGCCCTTCTCAAACCCCTGGCTCTCATTTCCAGGGCCTGGCGTGTGGCTGCCCCACAGCCTGGGAGGCTTCTGTCCTCCCCACTGCAGTGGCCTCGCAGTGGAGCATCTTCGAGAATCTCGCATCCGATGCCTCCCAACTTTTCTCTCACCCCGGACCCCTGTTACTCCCCAAACTGTGTTTTTACCAAACAAACCACAGTTGCTGCATCATTTGTTTTCCAGATGTGATCAAGGATGGGCGGAGCTGCTCAGACGTCCCTAAGCATCAGGAGAACCTTGCTGGCTCTGCTGGGTGATGCCCTGGAGAGCCTGGGAGCTCCTTCCTCGACCTGCATTTGTGAGCAAGTGCTGGACACTTTTTACCCACTTATATTTGTCTCTTGTAGCTGCTGGAACAAGTGACCGCAAGCCTGGTGGCTCTGTACTCACAGAGCTGGAGGCCAGGTGTCTGTGGGCAGGCGGGGCTGGTCCCTGGCATGAGGCTCCGGGGAGAGTCTCCTCCTCGCCTCTCGGGGTGCTGGTGGCTGTTAGCATCCTCGGCACACCTGGCTTGTAGCAGCAACCCTTCCATCCCTGGCCTTCCCCACTCTGTCCAGGGTCTGTTTCCCAGAGAAAAATTCACACATCGTTAGAGTTCAACACATAAATCTGGGGGGGGGGACACAAAATGCAGCCCGTAACACTCAGTATTTCCAGTAAAACAAGGATCTTTAGACCCACCTTCGTAAACGATTCCCAAACTACAGAACCGTTGAACTTCAGAAACGGGAGGAACATCAACGTCCATCCAGCCCAGGACCCACGGGATGGGTGAGACTCCTCCACGGTCCTTCCCAAATGTTTCCCGAGCATCTTTGGGAACGCCTCTGTCCCCCGTCTCCCGAGGCAGCCCCAGACCCCTCAGGTGGCCCTGAGGTCTGGGAGCGTCGTCCTGCAGAGCTACCGTCCGGCTCCCCACCCAACCTCACCCCCTGTCCCCAGCACACATGCCGGCCCTGGGGCCGCTTGGAGCAGGTCCAAATCCCTTTCCAGGGGCGGCTCTTCAGCTGTACAGCAGCCACTGTTTGGGTCTTCCTGCTCCGGGCTGAACGCCCCCCTGCAGTGTCTTCCTCGTCACCCTTCTCTGGGCAGTTTCCAGTCCATCTCTACCCTTCACTGAGAAGTGAGGAGCCCGGAAATGAAAGCGATGGCCGTGTCCATGCTGTTCATCCATCCTATGAAATCAGCCCCACCGCTGGGATAACAGCAGTGAGCAGGACACATGGAGTCCAGTGGTCCTGACGCTCATGTTCCAGCTGGCGGGGGCGGGGGGGGGGGCGGGGAGGAATGGTGGGTGCAGAGGGACAAGCAAGGGCCAGAGCAGAGCCTGCTCCCTGGAGTGGAAGCACGACCGTCAATAGTGAGGCAGGCGCTCTGGGCTGAGATCCAATGACAAGGATAGCAGCTCAGGCAAAGTCCCTAAGGTAGCAGAGCCCCCCTCCTGCGCACCCCCTTCCTAAAGGCCCCACCGGTTCCTTTCTCTCTCCAGACTTCAGGTGCCTCTGAAGCAGGGCCAGCCCAGGGGCAGCTCAGCCAGTGCGGGGCCACCCAAGGTCATCGCCCTGGGAAGGAGGCTCCTCCTTAAAGACAGAGATTCCAGAATTTCAGTGGCTTCAAGGAGAGAGGATTATATAGCAGTATAGGCAGCCCACACTTCTCTGGACAAGCACGGGGTCCGGGTGTTTGGTGCCCTCCCCAAAGGTATGAGGCTGCTTCTGAGCAGGATGAACCATGAGCCCAAAGGTGGGCACAGAGGGTGCCTAAAAGGGAGGCTCTGCAGCCCCGGCTCCAGTGAACCCCGAACTCTCCCCGGGCCTGAAATGCCCACTACCCACGTGGTCTTCAAAGTCCTGGACACTGAGAGACCCAGCTGAGACGTCATGTCCAGCTGCCTCTGCCCCTGGCAGGATGAGTCCCCATTCCAGGGGGTACCAGCTCCCCAACAGCGATCGTCTGTGCCCGCGTTGGTCCCCGATACAGGGAGCTTTCAAAGTGGAGGCTTTCTTGCATCACCAGCGCCTGACACTGTGTCAGGAAATAACGGTGAAGGAAGAAAAGAGGGAAGGAGGGGAAGATGCAAGGACAGAGGAATCCCTGAGCTCCAGCAAGAGCCCGGCTCTCGGGGGGAGTGTCGGCTCCTGTTTGCACACTCGGGCGGCTCCCATCTCCCCCTGAGCCTGCTGTGACCTTCCCCCCATCCTCACAGGCCCACGGGGAGGCATGGGGCTCAAGGAAACACCGTGGAAGGAATGAATGAGTGAGTGAATGTCACCGCCATCACCACCACGCTGTCGTGACCCCACGGGTCTGGATGCAGGAAAACCAGACTCCTCGAGAGCACTGGCACCCCCTCCCCGAGAACTGACTTCCGTCTGAGCCAAAGGTCAGAAAGGCGGGGGCTCCATGTTGGTTCTTGGGGGCAAAGCAGGTGGGGGGACATGGGTCACCCAGCAGAGCACCGTCTGTTCCCAAAGTGACTCAGACTGGATTTGGGCGACAGCAGCCTCCCAGTGTGGGCTGCAGAGCCTGTGCTTGCCGCCCCGCTCGGCCACCCAGCACTGCGCCCCCTGCCCAGCGGGCCAGAGGAGGCTCAGGCCTGGGGCACTGGGCAGAACCGTGGCTTCGGGGCAGGTTAAGGGCTTCATGCTCTTCTTGGCTTCTCAACCTTGGCCACACAAGCCCCTGGGAGCATGAAGCAGGTGGCTTAGCCTGGGACCCCTGGACCAAGGAGAGGGTGAGAGCATCATGGAGGGGGAGGCCCACACGTGGCCTTTCTCAAAAGCTCTCCAGTGCTTTAGTTGGCAACCAGGAGCGAGAATCACAGCTTATAACGTAAGGCTCCGGCTGGAACGGCAGAGGTGACGCAGGAAGCCCGTGCTGGCGCGCTAGGGCGGGGTCATCTGAGTGGGAAAGAGACCCAAGCGCCCGAGATAGCAAACAGCGGCAGGTGAGCAAGACAGAGCTTGCAGAGGCACTCGGGCCCTTTCCCAAGTTGTGGTAATGCCAGAGCAGAGCACAGGAGGGGCAGGTGAGGTCACCTGTGCTGGGCAATGCCGGGGGAGGGGGGTGGGGAGGCAGGCCCTGGTTTCCCAGGCATGGGCTGCTCCCTCCGGAGCGTGACCACCCAGCAGAGTCCTGGTGACGGGGAGGGGTAGAGCAGCCGTATTCATGACCCCGGAACTCAGAACCCGAACAGGTTCACAGAAAATGGGGCTGGATAATTTATCTAGATTGTTCCTGAGAATCTAGGGCATAGCCTGTATCTATTGAGAACATACTCTTAACAACTTTTTTTGGGGGGGGGTTGGGGTACTGTGAAGAGAGAAGCATTGATCTGAAATCTTATCAATTGGTACAAGTGGCCTGACATCTAAATCATTGTCTGTCCTACCAGTTACCTGCCCTGGAATCTATTTCCCTCCTACACCGAGAGGGAAAGAACTTTGTGATGGTTGACTTTAATGTGTCATCTTGGCTGGGCTAAACGATGCCCAGAGAGCTGGGGAAACAGTGTTAATGGGTGTGTGTGTGAGGGTGTGTCCAGCAGCCGTGAGCATGTGACCAGCTTCAGCAGATTTCTCTCCCCATTGTGGGTAGGCATTATCCAATCCACTGAGGGTCCCAAACAGAACAAAAAGGGAGAGGAAGGGCAAGTTCACTCCCTGGTTTGAGCTGAGACATCCACCTTCTCCTGCCCTCAGACACGGGTCTGGTTTGAGCCTTCAGACTAAGATCAGGATTTACCCTGTCAGCTCCCGAGGTTCAGGCTTTGGTTTGGACTGAACTATGTCCCCAGGTCTCCTGGGTCTCCACCCACAGCACGCAGGTCCTGAGGCTTCTCCGCCTCCTCCGTAATGCATGAGCTGATTCCTATAACAAATCTCCTTGTGTCTCTACAGACCCTACCGGTTCTGTGGCTCTGTTTCTCTGGAGAACCCGAATACAGAACAGCTGGGATGTTATGATCCTATGCAGACTGTCTTCATGGTTCTTAGAAGCCGGGGCATAAGGTGCCCTCTCTCTCCAGTCACACATCTTCCCGTCGAGTGTGAAGTTGTAGAGATTTCTTTTCACCCCATCGGCAGCACGGGAGCCACCTCCTCCCTGCAGAGGTCATGCCTCACGTGGGAGGGAGCCTGCCAGGTCTCCTGGCATCTAGTGCAGATGGTGGGAGGGTTTGTGCTAAACCAACCCCAATCCAGAAACCCACACGCCCTGAGCTCAATGGGTTTACAATGTAGGGTAAATGTTGATGAGTTTTACTGTGTTATGTGGGGTCCTGAGGAAGGAGACTTGGCCTTGTTCACAAGGAATTACAATACGAGATGCACCTTGAGAGACTCATACTATGAGGGAGATGTTTAGTCATTCACTCCAAGGGTATATGTTAAGGATCCACAATATGCTAGGTCCTATTCGGGAGGGCTTCCTGGAGGAGGAGGCATTTGATATGGCCCTCAGAAGGCCTGTCAGGAACAGATTTAAATTAAGATTTAGAAGATACAGGGGCAATTCAGTGAAGAAAATGTATTATTTAGTATATAGAATTTGAAACATCTGTTTTGACCGGAGGTAGCATAATTCATTAAAATTAATGCCTGGAAGGATTTGGAGGAATTTTTGCTTTAGTTGAGATTAGTTTTGTTTTCACCAAAGTGGTTTCACCCCAACCAGTTCCCGTAAATGTATCAGTTCAGTTCTGCTCAGCCAAATGTCAGTTTTGTGTGTGATTCACATTCCAGGCACTTTGGTATATTTACCAAATACTTAAAACCCATGCAAAAAATATCCCTTTGATGGAGCCAGTTAACAAATCTGTGAATTGAAAGAAGTGACAAAGCAGCAGTCTGTGTTGAAAATCTATTAGAGGAGAGAAACCCACCCCATCTATAATCCTTACACACATCTCTGATTCCAAGGGTTTAACTACTCCGTCTTGAAATGAATTGGTTCCCCTTCCCCAAAATCAGACCCTCCCCCCCACCAAAAAAAAAAAAAAAGACTGTTCATCTCTGTCAGGTTATCGTTCAATGTTTAGGTGAACTGACAGCAACTCAAACAATTTCCAAGCCACAGTCCAACTAAAAACTAAAATATCAAACTAAACAAAACTTCAGAGAAATATTCAGCAAAGGCTAAGAACATCTTATCCAATGTGAATCTCTGTAATCCTAGGAAGTGTCTTTAGAAATAATTTTTTGGGAAATTGGGAAATACCAGCAAGCGGACCATTTGCAGAACTAGTCTCAGCAAATGGATTTTCAGAGAGGTGGCTTTCAGAGCCCCCGGTTTCCTGATGTGGCCTCGAGCCACACTGGCTCCTGGGAGGCTTCTAGCTTGCTCTCCTTATCCTCTCGGCAGGGAAGCTTCAGGACTAGAGGCTGGGTAACCTGGCACACACACACACCCACACCCCACCAAGGTCATCCAGGCCACCTGGAGCCAATGTGAAGCTCTTTTTCTGTCCCCTGCAGTGTCAGGTGTAAAGAGAAAGTCACTAAAACACAGGCCGGCAGATTTAAGAAGACGGTGAAGCCCTGGTCCCCACCAGACCCCTCCCCAGGGCTCCTCCCTCCAAGGGTGGGCCCACCGGGACGCCCCCTGGAAAGCAGCTGTGCAGGTGGAGTCCTGCGGTCCATCAAGGTCTTTCTCTCATCCGAGGCCTGAAATAAGTCACTTTCTCTCCCAGACCCCCAGATTCCCGTTCTGTTCCCCAGGCAATAGATGAAGAGGTATTTCTGCTGCTTTCTTCCTGCCTTGTGGCCCCATTGAACCCTTTTCGGCAACAGCTCGGCAGGGATGAGCCTCAGGGGTCCCGCCTCTCACCCCAACCTGACCCCCACTTCTCTGGGCTGCTGGTGGCTTTACCTCTCTCCTTCCCTCTTTAAGTTCTAACCGTCCATGAAGTGCTTGCATTGTTCTCAGTAGAACATATTTTACACACACGAGAATATGGAGAATAAAATAGCATCCCTGTATTAGCATCCTAGAACCAGGCAGCCTAGGAAACAAAACCTTGAGGCATTGATCGAGAGCCTCCCGGATCCCTCCTCCTCCTCCTCCTCCAGTGGAAGCACTAGTCCTAAACTTGGAGTTTACTGAATAGTGTTTTTAAGGAAAGAAAACCAGTTTTATACTCCACAGACTTGAGCCATTGTCCTCAGAACTTTGGGTCTCATGGGACAGTAAGATGTCAAAATTCAATGTTGGGCACTTGTGGAATTTCCCACACTGCAGAGGAAGTACATAAAAGAAAAAAGAAAACTCACAAAATTATCACCTACCATCATAGTCGCTTCATGAAAGAAAGGACATTTAACACAGAAACTATAGAAAGAGCATATTCTCAGAATTTAAAAAACTGAATATATTAGGTTCGTCAAAACGTCTTTATTTTTCTCGTTTCCACACAGAGCCTGGAACACTTCCTCTTGGACCAGCCTGGCATTTAGGAACCTCTCATTTAGAAACTAACTTCTATGAGCTGTGTCCCTAAGAGGATGGGGACTTTCTTGGGGGGGGGAACCACCCCCATCCAGGATGGGTGCCTGCTGCTGCCGTCCTCCTCCGCTCTGTGCCCCACTTCTTGTCTCCCATCTTATCTCCTCCAGATGCTACAGTCCCTCCCCCACCTCGGAACCCTCAGGGACAGGAGCCTCCTGCCTTTCTTCTCTGTCTTCCCACCCTCCAACCCAGGCCTGAGGAAACGACTTCGGCCAGACCCTGAGTCAGGGCTAGGATGGACGCGGCAGCCCTGTGTGTGGTCACGGGAGACTGAGTGACCCACTGAAACTGTCCCCAAATGGAACAACTTCATCGATACCATTGCTGCACCTGGGTGGCCTGATCCCGCTCCCACTGCACTGGGACAGTGCTGTCACTCACCCGCCCACGTGCCGGAATGAGGCGGGCGGTAAAGGGCCGGGCAGGTACTTGGCAATAACTCCTCAGGTAAGCGGGTTCTGCCTCTCCCCACCCTGCGCTGAGAACCTTTGCCTTGGCTCTGGCTAGGAGAGTTTTTGTTGCTGTTTTTTTGGGGGTTTGTGTTTTGTTGTTGTTGTTTTTCTTTTGGCCGTGCTGCATGGCTTGAAGGATCTTAGTTCCCCGACCAGGTATCAAACCCATACCCTGGGTAATGAAAGCACAGAGTCCTAACCACTGGACTGCCAGGGAATTCCCCGGCTAAGATAGTTTTTAAAAAACACAGAGCAACAGCACAGAAACCCAAGTTCAAATGGCACCTCAGCTTGACATGGGGGGGTGGGTGCTGCAGGCAGACCCTCGTCTCCCATCTCCATGTCTGGACTCCCCCCCAGCTCCTCTATGGGCGCTCCCCAGCCTGGGAGCCACTTCAGAGCCCCCCACCACAGAAAGGCCCTGAGAGGCTGCAGCCAAAAGGTCTGGGGGGCCCCTTCCTCCCTGAGCCGGGTCCTCCTCAGATCTGACTGGGAAACGCCCCCCAGTGCAGCCCCTGCCCTTTACCCATCACAGCACCTCTATCCTTCCCATTCCCGACTGTCCTGCCCTCCTTCAGCTGGGGCAGGGCCGGTCCTCCGGGGCTGCCACCTTTACTGTAGAAGATCCCACGTCTCAAAGGCAGGACGAGCACATGTGTGCGTGCACGTGCTCACACACACACACACACAGGCACGCACGCACTTTTTTCTTTCAACTTGAGCCTGAAGAATAGTTGGCTACATGCAAAGAATGATAAACTTCGTTTGTGGTGCAGGCATGTCCCAGCCCTTGGTCCAGGCTCTGGCCTCAGGTCCTGACCAGAAGCTCAGGAAGACCCTCGGGTCCCCTCTGTCCCCCTCCGTCCCCCTCCGTCCCCCTCCCACCCCGTGGCGCTCGCCAGCCTCCTCGTCCACGGGCATCAGAGGGAGGTCTACTGGCCATGTCCCCCACTAGGGCCAAGTGAAAGAGGGAGAGGCTCAACAGAACCCCACCGTCTGGGGCCCTTGGACACCGCCCCCCCCCCCGTTCAAGCGCAGCGTCACCACCTCGGAGCTCAGATCCCTTTTATTCCAATCACCACATCACTTTGGGGTCCTCACCACAGCCCTGCGAGGTAAGGAGCACCCCCATCGCACGAGTGCATGAGGTCTCGCCGGGCAGAGAGCAGACCCTAGGCCTAGGAGAAGCCAGGGGTCCCCACGGGAGGCCCCTCCCACCCACCACCTAGACTGTCCCTCGGCGTCCCCGCCTCGGAAGCCGGGCCGGACCCCGCAGCAGGCATGGCATCGGGCAAGAGGGGGCGGCGGTCGGGAGGCCTCACTTCGGGCTGAGGACGTGCACGAACTCCTCGTAGCTCACCTGCCCGTCCTGGTCCACGTCAGCTACTTGCATCAGGATGTCCAGCTCCTCCTGGGACACCTCCAGCCGGGTCATGGCCCGCTTGAGCTCATTGATGCTGATGTGGCCATCGCCATCCAGGTCGAAGGCATGGAAGGCTGTTCTCAGGTCATCCGCTCTGGCCCGGGCCTGAACCCCCTTGACTATCACTGCCAGGAATTCCTGGGAGCACATGACACCATCCCCGTCCGCATCCACCCTGGCGATGAAGCCCTTCAGCGCGGCCTCCGACGGGTCCAGGCCCAGCTCCTGCATAACGGCGCTCAGCTCCTGGGTGTCGATGGCACCGTCTTTGTCCTTGTCGAATCTGTCGAAGGCCTCCATGATCTCGGCCACCTGCTCTTTAGACAGCTGCTCAGCCATGTCTCTCGCACCTTCTACGGAGCTTCCTTCTGAGCTTGCTGCCAACCCGCCCAAGGGGCTCACGTCAGAGCTGGGACAAGCGGCGGGACCGAGGCTGTGTCGGTCTGAGGACAGAGCTCCAGCGGCAGCCTTGCCATGGGATGGGAACCCTCTCCTTTTCTGAAAATCCGAGCAAAGGAAGCAGGAAGACTCCCTCCCCACCCCACGTCCTGGGGTGAAATCCTCCTCCTAGGGAGGGACAGCCGGCCACAGACGAGAAATGCAGGAACTGGAGGTGCCGGTCTTCCCAGGAGAGGTGGCAGGCACCCTGGCCTCACCCACTCCCGATGGCCAGCCACGGCACCCCAGAGGTTTTTGCCCATGTGACTCTCACAGGGACCCTGGCCAAGCTGGGGAGGGGGGCTCAAGAGGGCTTCCCCAGTTTTAGAGACAGGGGTGGGAAGGGGAGAGGAGCCTCCCTCAGTGGACGTGGCAGGCCCTGGAGGAGTGGGAGGGCTGTGTCCAGCGTTCCTGTCCTCTCTCGGGGCTGCTGGCCAGCTCTCATCCCATGGGGCGGGGCTGCTGGAGGGCAGATGGTGGTAGAATTGAGTGGGATTCTCCCAGAAAGGCACTGCGGGCGTCATCACTCTCCAGCCCGGCGTGGCTGGCAGATCCTTGGGCGGGGATGCGGCTGCCTGCCTTTAGCTTCGGGAAAGCGGGGAGCCGGCTGCATGCAGAGCCTGGTGCATAGGTGGTGCTGAGACTCGCTTATGAACTGAATTGTTCAAAGTGTGATTTCAGAGCTGAGGGGGAGGCTTTGTGTCCCTGCAGAATACTCCTCCTCTAGCTCCCCAGTTTCTCTGATTCCGTTCTGTTAAGACCAGGGTTCTCTACAGAGACACCAGGAAGGAGGGGACCCTTCATTTACAATCCCAGAGGGGTCCTGCCTGGGAGCTGCGGGAAGCCTGGAAAGCACTGGGCTGGAGTAGGCAGCCCCTGAAGATGCCAGGGGGTAGGAGGATGTAGAATCCGGTGGCTGAAGCTGTGAACTTGGCCTGGCTCGTGGGTTTACTAAGTCAGCCCTAAGCACAGAAACCTGTTTAGGAAACTCCTTGGACCCACGGTCTTACCTGTTTCATCTCTTCCCACTGCTCTGCATAGCAGAGTTTAGATCAAGAGCTCGGGTCGTGGGGACCCTGCAGGAGGAGGGGCATCCCCTTCCTGGAGGATGTTGAGTCCCCTGCAGCTGTGACAGGACGGGTGACCCCCTCCAAGGCGGCTGGGTGAGCCCTTGGGGCGGGAGAGACTTCATGCGCAGTAGCCGTGTGTCTGTGTGAGAGTCACGTGTGTGCATGCGTGTGTGCAGGCCTCTAGAGCCAGCGCGAGGGCGGGTGGCTTCAGCTTCCCAGGGCCCTGACCCGGGAACACACGCCACCGCGTCCACTGCTGTTTGGGTTTTGTGGGTGAAACACCGAGGAAACAGCAGGACAGGTCTTGGAGGCTCCTCTGCCTCCCCCGACTTGCAGGGACCTGCCTGTCCCTCCCCCTGTGCCAGTCTCCCCGGGGACAGCCCTGCCCTGCCCTTGCCCAGGGAGATCCACCCCGGGAAGCGAGAGAGGACACCGCGTGGGAGTCGCTGTCATCCCGCAAGACCACCCCTGGCTCCGCGCCCTTCTTCAGGGGCAGTAGAGACGGCGGGTGATCGGGCTGCCCTCCCAGGAGCCCTGCTGGGCCCACACCCTGAACACAGCACTCCCACCGAGGCCACAAAGCAGGTGGTTGATCACGGGCTTTGGACCTGGGAAGCTGTGGGTACAGGGCTGGCTCCCCACAAGCCTGAGGCGGGTAACTTCGCCTCCCCTGTGGTAGATGTCGGGTCCTGTTTCCCACTAGCCGTCTCATGGTTCCCAGGCTCACCCACCCTTATTGTTATCCTGCGTCTGAGCACCACCGCCCTGGGTCCCTTGAGCATCTTGCTTCCAAAGCCTGTATATAAGCCACAGATACATTTCCAGGTCTCTTCTTGGACAGATGTTTAATTATTAAAACCATCTACATATTTGCAATGATTATCCATCATTGCAATTTTCCCAACCGCTGTGGTTCACGGTCTCACCAATCCAGACACCCTTTACCTCTCACCCCTAACTCGAATCTCAGCCTTCTTTTTCCTCTGATGGGATTCACTCCTACACCCACCTCCTCTCTTAACTCTTTTACATTCTAAGAAGTGCTTGTCGTCCGCTGGCCCTGAGGCTTTTGTCTTACCTCCACAGCTGGTGTGTCTCCTTTCCGTCCTCCCTCATCATGAGACCCTAGGAGCCCTTTCTGTGCCACCATAGCTGTGGTCTCCCTCCCACAATCCTGTCCAGCCAACCAAGTTTCCTAGAAACAATGTGTTTCTCATACTGTTTCTTTCTTTTGGGAAATTGCTCTTTCCTGCTCTGGAGCCTCGTATCAGCTTTAACTGGTCGACAGTGAGGAAGAGCTCTGTGCACGATACACACGGCCCCTGGTACTCCTGCCACCCTCGGTGATGGGTTGATGAGGACCTTTTGCATCTGTGTTCAGTGATGTCAGTTGCCACCAGCTTTACCCTTTCCTTGGACATCCATCCCCGCCTGTCAATACCTCATTGCCTAACCTGGTAGAGCCACGCCCATGCCTCTGCCCCATTTATCTGGGGGAGAGGATGACATTCATATTCACACCTGAGCTCCTGTGTGCCAGGTGTTATGCAAAGGGCTCTAAAGGGTGATCTCATCTTGTCCTCACTGTTTATTCCTATGTTCCAGATGAAGCAACTGAGGCTCAGACAAGTCACAAAACAGGTTCATGGACGAGCCGGGAATTTGCATCTGGGTTCGCCCGACTGCAGAGCCCAACCCTTTCTGTCCCGCATCACAGCACAGCTCAGCTTCTGATAACCGACCTTCACACACCAGCCAGCCGCTGAGGACAGCCAGGCCCTGCCCCTGCAGCCCTTGGAGCCCTGGTGAGAGCTGGCAGCCAGGCTCGACCACTCCATCAACACCTGACTGCATGAACTATGGCAAAGCACGGGCACAGCTCTGCTCAGGGACCTGGCTTTGCTCTGGCAGAAGGGCGGGGGCTGTGGATGGATGGTAGGACCACAGATGAGCCTGAAGGCGATGTGTTTCAATCCCCGCTCTCTGCTTCTCACCAAGTACCTGGCTGGGCGGCACAGCCCAGCTGATGCTGGTTACCTGATTCGAGTCAGTTTTACATTTTAAATTAGCTAACTGGGTCAGTGGATTTGGTACATAGGCGGTTCTCAGGACATCTCTGTGAAGTCCTTGGAAACAGTTTTACCGAGAACACCATCATTTTGCAATATCCTTTCAGCATCACGGGCAGCCGTCAGTATTCATTAAGTCTACCATTGTTCTCCTATCTTCCGGAACATTGTGTGACAAGCTGCCCTCTGATTCTAGCTTGACCTCCTCTCTATCTTGAGACCCTCGTCTCTGGCTACGCAGATTTCTTTGAACTTGAGGTTTTTCCCCTAATTTTATTCCAATTTCTTCACCCATGTTAGTAATGGCTGTGCTTGCTGAACAGGTGGAAACAATGCAGGTTTTTTGAAGATCTCTAGCCTTTAACTCTCCTTTAAGAGCTTTCTTCACTTTTTAAAAGCATGCCTGACCACTTTCTGGCATCTTGAAAAGAGAGTGGAGCTTTTTCTCCTTCCTTGATCCTCCGTTTTATTATAATTTTAACATCCTTCTGTTCTGTTCTGGCAGGAGTTCTCCTTGTCCTGCTCTCCACGCCCTCCCCCAGATCCTGGCTTGACTCTCCTGCTTGATTCCACAGCACAGCAGGATCAGAAAAGGCAGGTGTTTGCTGTTATGTGATTCTCTCTTTTTTTCTTGTTAGTAGAGCCTGTCATTTATACTGGCCCATTTCCCTTGGAGTATATTCCAAGCTGTTATCATTTACAGTGAAAAGTGCTCTAAACCAGTTCTAAATATTGGGTTCACAGTTTTTTGTTTGTTTCCTCAAGCTACACCACTTTCCCCTGAGATGCATCCGCAATTCCTTCCTCCAAGTGGACTTTATTTGTATCTAGAAGCCACAGTTTTGGAATCCCCTGTTTCATTTTTAGTAAGGTGTTGGGTGGATTGGGGCGCAGCCTGGGGGGCCCTTTCTCTTACTGGCCACCATGAAGAGCTCCCCCCACAACCCGGAGCACCCTCCCCTTCCCCAGCACTTCACGTATCATGCATCGTCCATGTCCTTTCTGGAATGAAAACAGTGCCCGCCCAGGGTCTTCTCTCCCGAGGCTTCCCTCCAAAAGGCTGCCTTGGCTTTCACCCTGTCAGGTCTAGGGGTCAGGGGCTGCCCAGGCCCTGGGATGCTCTCCAGAGCTGACCACCGAGCAGCCAGCTTTCCCAGGTGCCGGGAGGCCCATCTCTCCTGCATCCAATTGGCTACAGAGACCACACAAATGCTGGTTCTGCTAGCGCCCCACTAGCGAAAATAGCGATTCCAGCTTTTAGTCCCTTCTCTCCCAAGAACTCAGATCAGGTACGAAGCCTGGGGTCTGGGTGAGGAAATGGAGGATGGAGGGGGTATTGGGGGTGGGATGTCAGGTCCCCAGACAGACCCTGCACTGAGCTCACCCCTCCTGTCTCAACGTCCCCAGGCAGGCGCATGGAGGGCTTTCTGTTGGTGGCTCTCAGAGCCAGGACTGGACCTTGGTTCTCCCTGGGATGCTGGGACCACACAGTTGATGACACAGCATCATAAGCCCTCTCGCCCCATCCTCCCCATCACACAGGCCACGTGTGGCACCAAGCCCGCCCCCCCACCCCCACCTTCACCCAATTCCGGTCGGTCACTCGTCCCAGGAGACCTGAGTTCTATCCCAGCACAGCCTCCACCCAGCCGTGTGACCTTGGTCAGAGACTTTGTCATCCATTCAACAGATGTGCCGGAGCCAAGCTGGACCTCGAGAGCCTGCAGTGACCAGACACTCTCCCTTCCTCCAGGGAGACTGGGGCTGGAGAGAGATTCCCTCTGCAGCTGCAAATGCCCTTGGGTCCATTCCCCAAGGACAGCCGTCCTGGGCAGCACAAAGAGGACCTGTCTTGGAGCCAGGAGATCCTACTGCAAGGCCCATTTTTGTCCCTCACTAAGCAGTAGTACAGACCTGGGTAACTGCTCACATTTGATGGGTTACAACGTCTGGAAAATGAGGGTGTTGCACTGGGTGGTAGCTTTCAGAATTTCATTAGCAGTCGAGCCACGTTGCAAATGAAATCCTATTCGTATGACAGATAATCGTTAATATTCATTGCGCTCTTACTGTTCCAGCTACCCTCCTGAACCTTCCATGCATTGATGCACAGTGCCCTGGGCCACGCTGCGCCCAGTTTACAGGTGAGGACCATGAACCAGAGAGCCGCAATTTGGCCAACACAGATGAAGCGGTTAAAAGCAGACTTTCCTGCTTGGCGGTGGGGAAAGGAAGGAAATCGAGTTGCTCCACTTCACCTTCTCCTGCTTCCTTGGTGTCTCTGGAAGGACCTCTGCAGAGTCCAAGGGTCTCCAAGACCAAGTTCAAATCCACTGGATGAATGACCTCAAAGGGAGCTGGAACTGTGCTTTTCCAAGCCACTTTGCTCCTTCTGATGGCTTGTCCAGGTGCCCAGCTCACGCCCCAAGCCTCCTGCTCCTCCACACCTCACGGGCTCACCATTAGGTACACACGTTCACACACGAAGGCTTGAGCCTTGTGCATGTCCTCACGCACGCACGCACGCACACGCATCTTCCTGTATTAAACACAGAGGTTTTCATCACCACCGTAAACTTCAAAGGCTTGGAACTTGGAACCAACACCCTTCCGGCCTCTTAGTGAGTCCCAGACCCCTCGGGGGAGAGCAGCTTGTTCTCCTCAATGTAATTAGCACCACCACCACCCACCCACCCCACCCAGTGGCGATGGGGACTTAGAGGAACAGATGGGCCTCCTTAACCACTTACCAAGTGCGTCTTGATATCAAAAGATTTGTAGCACGGAGTTCTAGCGCCTCAGCAACATCAGTCCCTGTCATAGTTTCGGTTTGTCAATTTTTTTCAAAACATCAGATACAAGTTTGAAAGGCGGGTGGGTCATACACGTGAGCCCTGGCCCCTTCAGCCTGCTCTCCTCTGGCCTCTGCCCCAAGGCCAGGCCAGAACCCCTTCCCCTGCCCACGGACAGGGCAGGCAGTGAGTGACTGTGGGACGAGCTACTTGGGAAAAATTACTGAGCCCTCAGGAATCACAAAACATCGTCCTTTTCCCAGGAAAGCAGACTTTGACTTGTTCGGCTACTTTTACTGTGAGATTTAGCACTGATGTGCTTTGGTTTTGGGTGATAGTTTAATCCTGAGTGAATCAAAGTGGCTCTCAGCAGTTAAACACAGGCCACTTTATGTCCCTGTGTCGCCTTGCGCATGAAAGCACGATGAGGCCCCCAGAGACACTGAGGGTGCAGGTGGAAGGATTAAAGGCAGGTGGGGCCCCGGGGGGTACCCTGGAGGCTGACTTGAAGACCAGACGCCTGGAGAAAGCAGCAGGACCTGCCAGGAGGACCCAGGAAACGCTCAGAACAATCCAGGCCTCTGGCTGCCTCCACACTTGGTGGACTTCATTCCGCAGGGGAGGCCTCGAATCATAAACGCAAACCACCCGGCAGCGTATGATCCCTGAGCAGGAGGCACAAGGCGCAGTGCCTGTGCCCTGGAAGATGACGTACCTGGTTATTTGTCAGACTTCAGTTCAATGATGCACAGCTCCGATCCAGATCAATGGTCTCCTCCCTGAACTGAAACTGCAGCCCAGCCTGGGACAGGCCTGGAGGAATCTTGATGATTCACACAAGACCAAGAGTGAGCAAACGTCATTCCCAGAGCTGGCTCAGGCTCTGAGGCTGGAATGGCCTTCGGGGGGAGGTGAGAAAGAATGGCCCAGGACCCCTGGTTCCCACACAAAGAGCCCCCCCATCCCCCCAGCTGAGAAGACCCTCTCCTGGCAACGAGCGTGACTAAGAAAGTGTTGCTTTTCCCGTGGTCAATATAAGTCGGAAAGTAGAGCAAAGCGTCACCAGCCCCTCCCGGCCTTGGAAAGTAAGAAGCAGGAGAGGAGCTGGTCAAGACTACGTGCGCGGTACAGAGGCCACCGCTGTCCCCAGGTGAGCCTGAACCCGACTGTCGGTGTCTCATCACCATGTCCCGTGTTTGTCTTTGTCAGTCTTGTTGCTTCTTAGACTGTGAACTGCAAAGATCCCAGAACAGCAATGCAAGCTGCATGCTCTCTGCAAACCCAGGCCTGTCTCGTCATTTCTGGGAGATTTAGGGATGGAAAGTCAGAGGTAGGAACTTTAGCTGCTGAGACCAAACACCCCAAAGACAGCCTGAGACGAGGGATAGCCCTGCACTCACTCTGGGAAGAGTGGGTTGGAATCGGGGAGACCCCAAGGAGCTATTGGGAGTTTCCAGATTGTCCCCAAAGCCACAGGGGAGAAGGTGGAGGCCCTACCCCAGGTCCTTGGGCCACGCTCTGCTTCCCAGGACCCTTCCCCACCTCTGTCCTGAGCCCTCCCTCTGCCTGGTCCCTCTAGATTCACTCCAGTCGGACATTCGGCTTTGAGGGGAGAAGTCCGCTTTCCACTGGATCTGCCAGGCCTCATCACCCTGCCTGTGCTCGGGCCTCTCTAAGGAGCCGGGCGGCATCCCATAATAAAGAGCAAGTCAGACAAAAGTGCCAGGTAGCAGACGGCTTGCAGGGAGTTGGGAGGTAAGTCCATCCTCCTGAGGCCCAGACAGCACAACTGTGTGCATGGGGGCAGGGTGCACCTTTCTAGCATCATTGCAGGGGTGTGAAACTGGGGAGAAGCCACAGGTGGAGGTACAGAGGGTAAAGCATCAGCAGCTGCTCCCAGGGGTCAACACAGAGGTCACCCATCCCCACAGAGCCACTCGGCAAACCTGCGAACAGTAAGGGGAGATGACAGACCACACGGTGGATAAAATGGGCACCCGGGCAAGAGCATTTGAGGCACCCCATGGGGTTTGAACCACAGGGAAGGGCTTGAAGAGGGACACGGGTCCAATCCTCCTGCATGTAGAGGCAAGGCTGACCCTCCTGTACTCTGTTCATTCAGCAAATATCTCCTGGGCGCGGGGGCCATCCTACCGCAGAGGGCTTGGCAGGGGAAGAAATCAGAAGCAGCCTTGCCTCTTGTGAAAATTACATGGGAAGAAACAGAAAGGAAGCAGGTCCACAGACAAGATCAATGTAGAAGTAAAAGTTCTGAAGAAAATAAAGGAGAAGAATAAGACAGGAGGGATGAGGTGGAGGAGGGTGGTTAATTAGAAGTGGGTGGTTGGGGGAGGCTTGGCAATGAAACAATATTTGACTTTTGACTGAAGTGACAAGAGGGAGCAGCCGCTTGAAGGTCGGGGACAGAGTGTCCAGGCAGATGGAGCAGCTCGTGCAAAGATACCGAGGTGGAAATTAGGATGGGAGCGTTCAAGGAGCAGAAAGTAGGCCAGCGTGCTTGGAGCAGAGTGTTGTGGTGATGTGGCCAAGAGGGCCACCGTAGGGAGTTTGGATTCTACTGAAACCCAAAGAAAGCCCATTATAGTGTTTCAGCAGAAAATGACATCACTGAAGAATACCATAAAAAGGGAGACCCATTACGAGGCTGGGGCCGTGGTCCTGCCTGGAGATGACGCGGCCTGGCGCAGAGGATGTATCGAGGTGAAGCTGAAAGATGAGGTATGAGGTGTGAGAGAAAGGGAGGAATTAGATGTGGCTCTGGGGTTGGTTCTGAACAACCGGATGGGTTTTTTTTAAGAGATGGGGAGATTGAGGGGAAGGAGGTTCAGATAAGGACCAACGGCTCCACTTTGTCATGTTAACTTTGAGGGTCTTTCCAAACATCAAATGCAGGGGCTCAGGTGGCAGCTGGATCCCCAAGGAGCTTGGCAGGAGGGCTCTGCACCAGCAGGTGTGTCCCAACATTTCCCACAAAGGAGGATACCTACTGCGTGTGAGTCCCCCGCCTCCCGAGTGGGTTTTCCAGGTGCCGAGTAAGAAGGTCTAAGACTGAGTTGGGGAGAACCGCGAAGAAAACAGCCACAGGCGGGGAGCTGTAGGATTTGGAAGGTCTAGTTCCTGAGTTTTCAGCCTGCTGGTCATCTGACCTTCACGCATTTGCTAGTTGTCACATCCTTCATCTGTAACGTGGAGACACGAGACAATAGGAATGAAAGTGCCTGATACATGCTTGCCACAGAGTAACTGCCCAATGAACAGGCAGCTGACCCATAAATATTCCACTGGAAAGGTGTACTATGCTCTGAGTGTTTGTGCCCCCGCTAAATTCATATGTGGAAATCCTAACCCCCAGGTGATGGTATTAGTCGGCGGGGCCTTTGGGAGGTGATGAGTTCTGGAGGGAGGATCCTCCATCAATGGGACTAGTGACCTTAAAGAGAGTCCAGAGAGAGCCCAGGTCCTTTCCATCCAGTGATGGAGGACACAAGAAGTCTGCAACCTGGAAGAGGGCCCTCCCCACCGCCAGGCTGCCCCCGGGGGCCTCAGACTTCCTGCCTCCAGGACTGTGAGCAATAAGTTTCTGTTGTTAACAAGCCCCCCAGGGGGTGGCATGTTGTTATAGCAACCTGATAACACTAAGACAAGGTTTTTGCATTTTACTGGGGGGAAAGGAAGTAGATAAGTAAATGTTAGGGCTGGTGAGTGGCTGTATGGAACTGGGGGGTGGGAGAAAAAGAGGGAGAGAGAGAAGGAGAGAGAGAGGCCCGCGGCCACACCCATTCTAGGAGGGCTCAGGAATGGAGCTGGTTGAAAAGACTAGGCATCCCAATCTATATCTTTCTCTATAGCACCCAGCAGGAGAGGCACAAATTCTGTTTAACAAAAGCTATGGTAGCACCAGTTCAGTGGGGAAGGCAACACCTAGGGTCATCTGCTCTTCTAAGGAAGTAGCTGCAGCAGGCCGTCCCCTCGTTGTGGGTCTGTTGAGGTCCTTATTAACATTATACTCTGTAAGGCCAACCCTGCTGTCCCCACCAGGATCCCAGCATCCTCGGTGCTTCTCACCTCCAACCCAGGCAATTCTACACCGGGTTCACTCCTGCTTCTCAACTCTACCACTGTGGTCCTCCAAGTGTGTTCCATGGATCCATTTGAGGGGAGGGTGTCCCCAACACCCTTTCAGGAAGCCTTGGTGGTCAAAACTATTCTCGTAATACCAGACACGATTTGCCACTTTCACCGTGTCAGCTTTTTGCACTGAGCTCAGAGCACTGGTGGGTGAAATCACGAGCCCCTTAGCAAGAATCAAGGCTCCTGTACCAGCAGTCATTATAGTCTTCACCACCACATGGTCTCAAGTTTTTAAAAAGCCAGCTTCATTTAAGAACATTCTTGCAGAAGTAGTAAAATTATTTCAACCCTTGCATGCACAACCTTAATACTCTGCTGAGTAGTCTAGTATGATTTGTTGTAAGAAAAGCACTTGTGTGCATACTTAAGTCACAAGGTAAGCTTTTTTCATGGAATGCCAGTTTTGGGGAAAAAACAGCTGATAGACAAACTGGTTACTCAGACTTGGTATTTGGCATTTTCTCAAAAAGTGATGAAGTGAGCCTGGCACTTCAAGGAAAATAACTGACAGTATTTGTTGCAATAATAAAATTTCAGCATCCAAATGTAAATTAGAACTTTCTAGATTTTGTATTTGCCACTGTGAGCTTGAGACTTCCCAATACTTAAAGACTTTTCTAATGGGATTGGTGGTAATATTAATGAATGTGATTTTTTAAAATTATACATACAATGATTCAACATTCAGAAGATCTGCAGAACTTAGTAAATCAGTATTTTCCAAATGACCAATGCATAGCATCACAGAATCATGCATGGGTAAAAGATCCATTCAAAGCACAGGAGTGAGCAATGGATTTTAATGTAACAGGATGAAAAGTTTGTTGGCACGGTTTCAGAGTTCACACTATAACCAACCTTTAAGAAGCTACCGCCTGTCAAATTTTGATATGGTATCAAAGAATAACCACAGTTACCTGAAAGAGTCATTAAATGCTCTCTCCTTTGCCAGCTGTGCATAGCTGTGTGAAGCTGGATTATCATGCACTTCAAACCAAAACATCTTCCCACAGCTCAAGTGCAGAAGCAGACATGCTTTTATAAATCCAGGCATTAAGAGATTTGCAAAATTATGTTTTTAGGTACCACTCTTATTTGTCATACAGTATAATTAATTTTTTTATAAAACTACGTTATTTGTGTTGACATGTAATGGGTTTTTTGTTTTTTAAAAGTTATAAATACATAAAAATATATTTAAATATTTAAAATTTTTATTAGTTTTAATTTCAAACCCAGTAAATATTGACAGACATTTTAAAAAGCTCTTTAGAGTCCCCAGTAATTTTGAAATGTTTAAATGGGTCCTAAGACCACAAGTATATGCTGTAGGGAAAGAAATCAGTGCACTGAGAGGCCGCAGGGGGAGAATACAGAAGCCCAGCAAATTAAAAACATTCCCTCTGTCATAGTTTCCTAACCAGCGAGTTGCAACAATTTAGTTGTCACAGCCCTGTGCCTTGTGAGTCATGAGCAACTCTGTTTAAAACCCTTACTGAGCTCCCTTTCAACGTGTCTTTTTGAAGAACACAGGCCATGACCCAGAAACTTGCAGATACCTGTTGTCCACTTACCCTTCGTAGGTGAGGCAGGATGCAGTCCATCAGCAGGACAGTGTCAGGCACAAGTTTCATCGTGATGCTGGCCCTTGGTTCCCCAGGGCGCTGTCAGCTGCAGGCCTTTGTCCAGTGGTTCTCCTGCTCCTGCCCTTGCAGCATTTCATGAATATGTACCCCCAGCATATGAATTTGAGGGGAGACACATTCGGACTAAAGCATTCAGTTTGTCATTTCTTTCTTTCACAGATCATCATCTAAACCCAACCCAAACTCAAACTACAAACCTTGGGTTTGTATCATCACCAAACCCAAGGTCATCCAGATTTTTCCCTATGTTATCTTTTAGGAGTTTTCTAGTTTTGTGTTTACATTTAGGTCTATGGTCCATTTAGTTACTTGTGATGGGTGTAAGGTCTGTGCCCAGATTCTTTTTTTTTTTTTGCAGGTGGACATCCAGTTGTTCCAGCACCATTTGTTGAAGAGACCGTCTTTGCTCCATTGTCAAAGCTCAGGTGACTCTCTTGATAAGGGTTCCTCTCTAGGTTCCCTATTCGGTTACACTGACCTACTTGTCTGCTCTCCAGCCAGCACCCCACTGTCTGGATCACTGCAGCTCGACAGTAAGTTTCGAAGTCGGGCAGCATCTGGCCTTGTTCTTCTCCTTCAGTCCTTTGTTGGCTCCTCTGGGTCTCACCACTTTGGATGTGCATGGATTCCCACCGGCAAAGCCACCTCTTCTCACTCCGTGGCTGGTCCTTCCCCAGGCTTCCTGGGAGTCGAGCTCCGAGCATGAGTGCCTGGTGGGCATCCCACTTCACCTGCTCGAGAACCTCCTCTTAAACACACCCCTTTCTTCAGCTCTGTCCATTCCCATTCCCGAAACCAGAAGCTCAGGCTTTCAGACGTGGCCTTGGTAAAATGTGCAGGGGTTCCCCTGGATTGGAGGATAAATGTGAATTCCTCTCGCCTCTGACAAACCTCGCTCGTCTTCCCTTCATCTCCTGCTTTCTCCCCTTCACCCTGGGCTGCAGCTGCACTGGCCTCTTTTCTGTCCCTTGGCCACACCGACCCTCTCCCACCTTTGGACCTGGAACCTGTGGGCCTCCGCCTGGAAGGCCCCTTCTTCCCCTCAGGTCACCCCTGGGTGCCACCTCTGCAGAGAATTTTTCCACAACCATCGCTGCAGAATTAACCTCCCCACCTGCTCTCCATCACCACCCTTTATTTCCTTGATAGCATTTATTGAAAGTATCTCATTATCTTGCTTGTTTCTGTTAGTTTCCTCGCTAACTAGCTGTGTTGTGGTTGGAATACATATGAGCCTCTGGAGGATGTGGGGACAGCCTGCTTCTATCTGAAGAAAAAATATTTGTCTTTTCTCCTCCTCTGAAAACCCTCTTGGGAACCCTAAGGTTTTCAGACTTTGGAAACCAAAGAAAAGGAAAGGGAGTTCCTTTCAGGCAAAGACAGCGTCTGTTCTTTCTCCTGCCAAAACCCTCAGCGGCAGGCAGGAAAGAGCTCAGAGCCAGTGGTTTTACTGAGTGGAGGGTGTGAAGACTGCGGGGGTGGGATTCGGTAGGCAAACCCAGAACTCATCTCTCTAGACAGCCTCTCTGGAGGTGTCCCCACTGATCCCGGGGGCTCTGGGCGGTGGGGAGGGGGGCCCGGCCTTTCCTAGAGCTGCTGGCGTCAGTGCAACTAGCCGGCCGGCCCGCTGCCTGGGCCTGGACTCCTGTTCCAACAGGACCCGGACTTTAGGCAACCGCAGGGCGGGGAGCGTGCACGGTGAGGGACATCCGGCTCCTTCTTCAGCGCCAGCAAGTCAAGCCGGGGCCAGAACGCCAGCCGCCGGCCCCGCACCCGTCCACCTCCCGGCACCCAGCCACGTCCGTGTGCAGGACCGCCTCCCCGCAACGGTCAGGGCCGAGCAGCTGACCGAGGAGCAGGTGGCCGAGTTCAAGGAGGCCTTCGCCCCGTTCGATGAGGGCGGGGATGGCGCCATCAGCACGCGGGAGCTGGGCACCGTCCTGTGGTCTCCGGGCCAGAACCCCACTGAAGCCGAGCTCTGGGACCTGGTGGGCGAGCTGGACCGCGACGGCAGCAGCACCGTGGGCTTCCCCGAGTTCCTGGGCCTAATGGCCCGGAAGGTGAAGGGCAGGGACGCCAAGGACCAGATCCGGGAGGCCGCCTGCGTCTTCGACAAGGACGGCAACGGCCTGATGGGAGCGGCCGAGCTGCGGCACGTGATGACCCGGCTGGGCGAGAAGCCGAGCGACCAGGAAGTGGACGAGATGATCCGGGCAGCGGACGTGGACGGGGACGAGCTGGTGCGCTACGAGGAGTTCCTGTGCTTGCTGGTCTCCAAGGGCGGCCGCACCCCCACCCCCACCCCGGGTGTCCGGGCTCCGCGCGTGGCGCCGGAGGACCTGCCTCCGTTCCCCCGGCCCCTCCGGGCACTGCTCCTCCTCTGGTTGACCTGATCCAGCTGCCTGTCCCCCTTTCCTCTCCTCGTTCCTGCCTACCTCCCCACCTTCTCCTTGCAGGATGACACAGGCCGCTCCCAAGTCCAGCAAACCCCAAATGTTCCATCTCTCGGGAGCAGAAGCTCAGGGACGTCCCTGTGCACCGACCAGGGTAGGAGGACGGTCACAGCCTCACTGGCCGCTCATGCCCCAGGGAGGGCGCGGTGTGCCCTCCAGGAGCCCTCCACGTGGGATCCCTAAAGCGCACCCGGCACCTCCATCCGCTGTGGACCAGGGCCCTGGGGCGAGGGGCGCTCTTGGAGGCTGACAACCAGGGTCTGGCCTCCTGAGAAACACCACCTCCTTTCCCCGCCCCCCACTCCCCTGCACTCTCTTGTTCCCGGCTGTCTCTGTGCCAAACCGCGGTGAGGTGATTCATCTCTTAAAGCTGGGAGTCAGTTGTAACACGTTCGTATTCACCCTCTTGGAGGGAAATTTGAAAGGGAGAAAGAGGCCACAGGGGAATAAAGAAAGCGTCTGTTTTTCTCTGGTTCCAACGGAAATGATCCTTGTTAAGTCCAGGGTTTAAAAGGGGCAGGAATCTCTCTTTTTGTGCTTTTTGGAAGTGCGGTGAAATCTTGTATTGATGGGTGTAGCGAACAGAGAGGAGTCTAGGCAAGGTAAATCTTGAATATTTATTTCAAAGAAAATGGAGAAGTTGGCAGCAAAGGGTGGTTAAAATTCCATGTAGAGCTTCTAAGATCTGAGTCGATTATGGTGGGGAAGGAACACTGGTCTGTGTTCGTGGATTTCTTACATTCATGATCGAGTTGTTGGGAAGTGCGGTTTGAAGAGAGTGAGGGCTGGAGAGGGCCCGTGTGGTGCCAAAGCAAGAGACAGTGCTTCCCGCATTAAACCCTGGCTCCCAGAGGTGGCATCAGATAACCCAAAGGCCGAAGGGGCTTGTCGGAGATTATTTCAGTGTTTTCGTGGGGTGGACACTACACCTGGCGTCATCAGAGAGGGCTGCCAGCCCTGGGACAGTCACAGAGCAGCTGGCCCATCTTGACAAGTCCTCTTTCCTAACACCCTCCCCACCATGCACGTTTCCTCATATGTAAAGGGAAGAGCACAGGCTCTGGGGCCGGACAGACTGGGATTGTAGTTATTGCTGCCCTGCCGACTGGGCCCAAATCACTCGTCCTCCCCGTGGTGACAGCTGACACTCTGGCAGCCCTTCCTGGGCGCCGGGCCCTGCTGTGAGCACACTGCCTGTGCAGTGACTCACTGCCACCCTACGGGGGGCCACCCTTTGCAGCTTCCCCGTCTACAGATGAGGAAGCGGAGACACCGAGAGCTTAAGAAAGCAGCCTGTCCCACAGCTGGTAAGGGGCAGAGCTGGAGTTGGATGCAGGTCTGTGCCCCTGATCTCACTCACAGCCTCCCTAGAGCTCCGTGGCCTCTACCGTGACCTGATGATGAGAATCACGCCTCCTCCAGCACTTGTGAGGATCAGAAATCATCTTAACATGCCAGGTATGCAGTAGGTGCTTAATAAATGACAGCTACTATTGCTATCATCCTTCCAGCACCAACACTCTGTATTTCCACCCGTTGGAACAGTCCAAGGGAAGAGCCAGGGTCTCGTTTGGAAACTGGCCCCGTCGGGGCAGCTGCAGAGCCCCCTTCATGCGGGAAGAGAAACCGGTGCTCTGACTGCGGGGCCTTGCAGGCTCACCCCTTTGGGCTCATCCTCCCACAGCCTCAACAGTCAGGGGTGGCTGAACTCCTGCAGGTGCAGGCTTGGGAGCAAGCCCATAAGAGTGGACGGAATGTCTAGGTGCCATGGACGTGGCTGCCCCGGTGCCACGAGCAGAGAGCCAAGCCCGTTGTCACCTCAGAGGCTCAGATGTGCATCCTGGTCCCATCTGCCAAAAGAAGCACCGACGTCATCCCCAGGGACCTTGTGTCTTTCATGGGACATGTGCTCAGTGCTGCGGGAGGGAAAGAAGCAGAGGTAAGGAAGGGGGTGTTCCAGGTCTCCCTGCACAGTGTCCACGGGTCTGCAGTTGCCAGTGTGGGCCTGGTTGGGGAGCTGGCACTCAATCCCCTCTGTCCTGGTGGGTGCCCTGAAGTATGGGGACCTGTGTGCCTGCCAGCACTTAAGCTGGAAGGGGTGAGGTGTCTTCCGGCGTCTCTGTCCGGCCTCCTGGCATCACACGGGAACCACCTTGCCTGCATTTAACCGGCTTTAGAACCTGTCGTGAGAACCCCTGGGGCCAGGGCAGGTACGCAGCTGGTGTTGGAAAGACCTCGTGTCCCTCCCGTGGGCGTGCCGGTGACACCCAGAAACCAGGCTGCGGATGAGGGGTCTGGGCAGACTGGAACCAAGATGACAGTTTCTCCCCCGTCCCCAGAGACAGCAGAGCCCCTCAGACCACCGCCTGCTGTTTCCAGCTTGGCTCTCGTGACCCTGAGCACTGGGGCGAGTGCACCCCATGGGGGACCAGCACACACAGGTTAGTGATACACGGGCCTCCCTTCTGTGTGCAGGTGGGAATCAGGCGTCAAGGCTGAGGGGACCACAGAGCTGAATGTGCCCCCCTGGGTTTTACTTTCCTGACACAATTTTTTTTTAATGTTTTCTGTTGTCCTTTCTCATTCAAGCAAGGCCATCAGCCAGCTCGGCCACATGGCTGGCCGCTCTCCCAAACTGCTAGGTTAGGGACAGGGATGCCAGCCCAAGGGGCACACAGAGGGTGGCGCTCTCTGAATCTGGGGGTCCCCTGCCTTGGTCGGTGTGTCCAAACTGCAGTGGGTGCAAGTTCTTCACGGTGGCTGGCAGCCAGGCAAACCCTTCACAGTGCCCACCTCCATGCCGGACACCGGCCATTCCCACTCCGGGTGTCCCGTCATCACACCACACCGGGGCCTCGGCCAGGGACTCGGGCTCCTGGGCCACACCTGCGTCTGTCTTCAGCCTCCTCTCCCCCCTCCCCCCCGCTCCATCTTCTTTTCCTTCTCCCTCCCCTCAGCGCCAGGGCTTGTGCTGTCCCCAGACACCTAGATAGACGTTTTGTGGGTAAAGTGCAGTCACCGCAATTGCCAGGTGTAGGTCCTTGGCCTCGTTGAGTAGGACGGGGCGGGGGGGAGGGAGGAGGATGGGAGGGGGGCCCTGAGGACCTGAGCGAGGAGTCCAGGCCTGCAGAGCAGCCCGCGTTTCCGGAACAGACTTGGAGCAGCCCCTCCATGCTCAAGTTCCCTTTTCCTTTCAGTCTGTGAATAACTGGAATTAACCTCCCTTCATCCCCCAAAAAGGTGCTTTCTGACTGCAGCTCAGAACATTCCATCCATCCTTGGGGAAGGAATTTATAAATATTACCTCGGCTTCCATGTGCTTTTGGCAGGCCTGTCATAAATCAGCGCAGGGCTCCTGGACCTCCCAGGCTATATAAAGCCACTCTTCTGCCTCCTGTTTCCAATTTTAAATCAAACACAGCTCAGCCCTGCAGGCTCCTGCGGATTCCAGGGGCCGCTCAAAGCCTCTCCGAACCAGCCAGCTAAAAATGACTCCGTTGTTCCCCTGGAGAAATTTAAAATTAAAACTCACGTGTTGGGTGGAGACTGCCCACGATGAATATGAATGAGGAATACAAGATGTGTTTCTCCACCAAAAAACAAAGCAAAAAAAAAAAACCTGTCTCTGAAAAAGGTCTGGGCCCAACTCACCTGCCAACCTCCCCACCATCCTGCTTTTTGGGTGGTTGTTTCTATAGCAACCGGGTTCTCAGACAGGTGCCTTGACACCCCGTCCCCCCACCCAGAGGGGAAGCAACCGGTTAAAGGCCTCCCCTGGCCCTCTGATCAGGTGCCAGGGGCTGGGGGGCTGGGGCACCTTCTGCCAAGAGTGGGGAACGGAAACGTCATGGGGCTAGTCCTGGGAGACGCGCTTGGATTAACCTGGAAAGGATGGCGGGTTTCCATGCCCGGGGAGACAGTACCCATGGAGACAGTCAGTGAAGGAATCTCACACTGTCCCCTAAGCACCTTCTCCAGTCTTCCCACCTTTCTAATGGCCTCAGAATCTCCAGGGAGGGGAAGGAGCCAGGCCCTCGGTACAGAAGGAGGGGTGGCATCTGGAGTCTAGCGTCAGGTGGGCGCAGGCTGTCCTGGCTGGTCACCTGGTGCTGCCCTGCAGGCCTGGGATAGCTGAGCATTGGTGGAGGGGCCCCTCCCTCCCCCACCCGCCATGGGGAAATGGACCTCGTGCAACGCTGCCAGCCCGTGGGTAAAGCTCATCTCCCTGGACACAGAGCTGGCCCATCTCTCGTCCATCATGTGCCCTGCAGGCTGGTTTGGAGGGCTCCCAGGATAGATGTTCAGGTCTCACTGAGGGCAGGCTTCCATGCTGGGACCAGACCGTGTGAACTGCTTACCAGGCATTGCATTTTCAGCTCCTTAAATCCTCAAAACAAGCAAGTGTGGCAGCTGCTTTAATGAGCCCATTTTGGAGAAGATTGAGGCCTCAAGAGTCTAAATAGCTTCCCCCAAATCACGCATCTAGTAAATCAGGGTTTGAACCTGGGTTTGACCAGCTCCAGAGCCAGCATCCTTCCCACCATCACAGAGAAGCTTCTCGGAGCAAGCAGCCTGAGACTGATGGCAGCCTGACCTTGCAGAAGTCTTGAGGCTCCAGCAGAGCTGCAAAATGCACGTCGATGGGAAAGGCCTGCAAGTGGGAACAGCTGCTGGGCAGGGTGTGGGCAGCCAGGACGCAGAGAGAAGACAGACATCAGCCGGTGTTGAGGGAGCCATGAGAGCCGCCGTGCCAGCGCCTGGATGGCTGCAGAGGGAGAGTTGTCAAGCCTCCCACAGCCCTGGGCCCTGCATGGGGTCCTCACCGCGTGGCCCCCCGCCCTCCCACGTCTTTGTGACAGTAGATGCCAATCAGTTCGCAGTGCTGAGCAGGCATCCCTCTGGCCGGAGCTGGGCCCAGGCCTTTGTCACTGGAGAGAGGAGCTCGGGAATGTCTGGGCCTCAAGCTTCCGTTGTGAGAGAACGCTGCCTCCCCCCAGACTCACATCGTGGGGTGATGATGGGCAATCATAAGAGACTCATGTCCTCGTGGGTTGAATTATGTCCCCCAAAATTCATATGTTGGAGTCTTGACCCCCAGAACCTCAGGGTGTGACCTTATTTGGGGATGGAGTCATTATGGAGGCAGTCAAGTTAGAGTGAGGCCATTAGGTTGGGTCCCAACCCACTATTACTGATGTCCTTCTAAGAAGGGGAAATTTGTGGAGGGTTTTTTCAGTTTTTATTTATTTCATTATTATTATTATTTTGACCATGCCACATGGCTTGTGGGATCTCAGTTCCCTGACCAGGGACTGAACCCAGGCCAGGGCAGCGAGAGTGCAGAGTCCTGACCACTGGACTACCAGGGAATTCCCAAGATGGGTAAATTTGGACACAGTTGGATGATCACGTGAGGACACAGGGAGAAGACGGCTGTCTACGTACCCAGGAGAGCAGCCTCAGGAGGAACCAGCCCTGCTGACTCCTTGATGTTGGACCTCCAGCCTCCAGGACTGGGAGAGAATAATTTCTGTTGTTTAAGCCCCACAGCTTGTGGCGCTTGGTTACAGCTGCCCAGCAAGTGCATAATACTCCCTGTATAAGGCGGGGTTAGGGGTATTCACAGATTCTTGTCTTAGTCTGAGTCCCCGAACTGGTTTTCTCCTGGTCCAGCTCTGATTTCATGAGTCATACACACTAGACTCTGAGAGAATCCAAGGAGAAAGGAGATCTTGCCACATGGAAAAACACCTTCTGATGCACTCTGTTGCCGCTTCCCAGACTCTGGTCCTGCAGACTCACCTCTCCCAACCTCAGCGCCTCTGAGAAGTAAAACAGTCACTGGAGTTGGTATGACAATGCACAGTGCTTCAAAACCTGAGGGCGCATTCTCTCCATCCCCCCGACTGAATGCAATGTGACATTCTTACCACGGAGCCTGAGGTAGAGATAAAATTCTAGACTTGAAGAATCTTGGTCTGTACACCACCTTAGGATTTATTTGGCCTGATTCCCCACCCAGGATGAAAGGCCTAAATATGACAGCGCCCCAGAGAGATGGCTGGTTTGCATCCCTTGAAAGTGTCCATTAGAGAGTTCAAGGTCAATTGGCCAACAGTTGGATAATTCTTATCCTTAGAAAGTGTTTCCTTATGTGGGTCTGAAATGTGTCTTTCTTCCTTCTACCTACATCGTGGGTAGATTCCACAGCCCCAGAAAATACGACGGACGCCTTCTCTCTGTGTCAGTTCTTCAAACAACTATAGAGACCATCAGGTCCTGCCCTACACTCTCTCCTCTGCAAAGTAGCTCTAATTCCCTCCAGAGTTTCTTATGTGACACACGTTCAGGCCGCCTCACCTCTTGACATGCTTTAGCGTTTCAAAGTCTCTCTTGTCGATGTGTCACCGGGCCCTAGCCAGGTATGACCAATGCCAGTGGCGGTGGGGCCGCATCTCCCTGTGCGGAATACGGCACCTCTAAGAATGAAGCTCGTGGTCAAACCAGACTTGCGCACAAGTCATATGCTGCTCATCCAACAAATATTGTTGAGCATGTGTGTGCGTGTGTGTACGTGCTGAACTTCAGGGGACACAAAGATGATTAAGACTCAAGACCTCACCACAAATGGAGGGAAGATCAGTAAAGAAGTGGTTACAAGACAGTGCCGGGGGGTGGAGGAGAAAGTGGATGTGTGGAGGAGGAAATGCCTCGGCTGTCCAGCCAGTGGAGGGGTGGGGGAGGACTACACACAGATGACTCGCCCGCTGAGTCCTGAAAGCAGCCAGGCAGTATGACGGGGTGGGGGGCATAGGCAGGCCTGGATTTGCTCTTCCCAGGCTGAGTGTACAGCATGGGAGAAGGCACAGAGGCACAAAGGAACGACCACCTCCTGTCCGTCCTTCTAATCCTGTTCAATCCTCCAGGAAGGCTGACTTTCCAATCCCTCCAGGCTGGGTCAGATCCCTTCGCTCTGTCCTCTGTGACACTCGCTGCAGACCTGTGACCTCCGCACTTACCCCGTGATATTGTCATGATCTGTGATCTCCCCACGGAGTTGTCACCTCTTTGAGTTCATCAACTTCATCTCTGAATGCCTCACAGAGAACTGGCAGAGGGTCACTGTTCAAAACAAGTGCATGGATGGATGGATGGATGGATGGATGGATGGATGGAAGGAAGGAAGGAAGGAAGGAAGGAAGGAAGGAAGGATGGATGGATGGATGGATGGATGGATGGGTGCAAGGATGGATGGATGAATGGGTGGAAGGATGGATGCAAGGATGGAAGGATGGATGAATGGAAAGATGGATGGATGGATGGGGACACCAAGTGTGTCCCAACCAGAGACACTGGAGCTCACTGTGGGGAGGCAGGATGGTGAGGCGATGAAGACCTTCCCACCCTTCTCAGGGGTCTGGTCTTCACACCGCAGGCAGTGGGGAGGCAAGGGTTACTTTTACGCAGGGGATTGATTTGGGGGAGAAAACATGCTGGCGGCCACTTGAAGATGAAGATTAGAGGCGGAGTAAACAGAAGCAAGTCATGAAACCTGGGTGACAGCCCAAGCGAGAGAGGACAGGGTGTGACACAAGGCAGTGGCCACAGGGAGTGAATGGCAGAAAGAGGGAAATGGGGTAAGAAGATAACTAGACAGAGCTTGGTGGGATTCAGGAAAGGAAGAGGCCAGAAGGACTCGGGTAACTGGGCTGATGGCATAATCCTTGTCTGAAAGTGAGAACTGAGAGAGAGAAGGATTTCCGTTTTATTTTGATGGCTGAAGGACACGGGAGAAGGGACAAGATAATAAACTTTTTTTTTTTTGGTCTTGTTGATTTTCAGGTAATGGGCCTTCCAAACTCATTCCAGAAGCATGAGTTTGGGGCCAGGCTGGGTGGAAGGTCTGGGGGCCATCGGTTCCCCCTAGGAAGCCGCAGGAATCAACGAGGCAGCTGGGAGAGGACAGAGTGCGGGGAGAAACGGGCTGGAGACAGAATCCAAGCTCTCAAGGCATCACTCAGAGCCCACGCTCAGAAGAGCCCCGAGCTTAGTTCGATGCTATGCTGTCGCCACCCTTCTCAGAAATTCCTACCGATTTTTCAATTATTAAGAATCAGGGGCCACATTTTCATTTTGCACTGGGCCCCCTGAACCACGTGTCCAGTCCTGCTCCCCACGCTATCCTTCACTCCTAGGGCAGGGCTGCAACATGGGGGGACCAGGTGCCCACGGAGACGGAAACATGTGGTCGGATGGAAGAGGTGCCAGGAGCCAGCAGAGTGGCGGAAGCAGAGGAGAGGGTTTCAGAGGGGAGGTGCGTCCCTGGGTTCTTTGCCCTGGACCACAGTGAGGATGGCAGAGCATTTGCCCCCAGGCGTGCGGTCCTGCCAGTTGAGGCCGATGCCCACCAGCGAGCGGAGCGGCTGCTATTCCCAGACTCTTTTTCCACTCAGACCCCTCCATCCTCCCACACTGAAGACAAAGCAGGGTCTCTGATGAGGGGCTGGTGTTTGTTTCCACCCAGCCCGTTGACACAACTTGGGATTTTTCTTTTGGGGGAGCTTCTTTCTCCAGAAAACGCTGCTGGTACTGATTACACCCTGACTGGGGGAAATGACCACCCTAAAGATATCAATCCCTGTGGACTGGAGAGGACCCAGATCCCAAATGACCCCATTTCCTCGCCCCCGCAGGGGAGGTCTCCAGCCGGGCCAGCTCAGGCCCCATCCTCAGTACCCCTTCCATAGCGGGCTGGAAGCCCCAGAACTTCTCCCTGAGCCATCGCAGCCAAGGTGACAGATCTGGTTGGAAAACAGGTGCTAACAGCCCAGAATGTGTCATCAGCCTGGGCTGAGATTGTAAATTCTCCCCACGGACCCCTCCCCCATCACCATCGGCACCACTAAAGGAGGGAAAGAAAATACTCCAGAGGGACTAGATTAAGGTCTTTCAGCTCAGAAAGAGAGGGATTAGGCAGAAGCTGGTAAAGAGATGGTCTTCTGGGAATTCCCTGGCGGTCCAGTGGTTAGGACTCTGAGCTTCCACTGCAGGCCCGGGTTCGATCTCCAGTAGGGGAAGTAATATCCCACAAGCCGTGCAGCGTGGCCAAAAAAAAAGATAGTCTGCTTCTCCAGGAAGAACTGAGCCACAGGAAATGGTCTTAAACATCCACAGGGAAGATTCTGATCAGGGGTGAAAAAGAGTTTCACAATA
This sequence comes from Mesoplodon mirus, assembly GCF_964341445.2. Lineage (NCBI taxonomy): Eukaryota > Metazoa > Chordata > Mammalia > Artiodactyla > Ziphiidae > Mesoplodon > Mesoplodon mirus. Next base: position 25,863,700 of record NC_138979.1, on the reverse strand, counting down.
GCACAGATCTTGAGAGGCCTACAGAGAACACCAAAGGAGAAAATATATCTGTGCAGGAGCACTGGCTACGTGGGGGGAGTCTCTGTATTCCACGAAGCCCCTATCGCAGGCTTTGCATAGGTGGTTGGTAAGTAAACGCCTGAAGTTATGCAGGAAGGCTTTTTTAAGATATCCCAAGGGATACCAGCTGCATTTCCAAGAACCAGGCTCTCCAAACAAAAATCTGGGTCCAAAGTCCTCTACGTAATTTTGCAAGTAAATTTTCAGTTCTTGGATCCGGAGGCTTTGTGGCCTCATCTAAGTCTCAGATTCTGCACAGTCACAATTTCAAAAAATAATACAGTGTTCCCAGCGGAGACGCTCCGGGGCTGGAGGAGGACTCTTTGTAACCCAAAACCTGTGAGGAAACTTTAGTTCTGGCGCCAAAGAGAGGTTTCCACTGAAAGGGAACAAAAACAGGCAAAGAGGTTTTGCAACAGGCAAGTGCTCTGTTTAAAAAAAATGCAGAGACGTCAGGAAACTCCAAAGAACTGGCTAAAAACAAGATTTCTTTAACCTAGAACATGGGGACTTCAACAAGGCGAAGGAAATTGGATGCTGGAATCTGGCCCCACCAACATTCTCAATTCTAACCTTCGTTGACCTGCTGGAAGGGAGGTGGTAGGTGAGGAAAAGGACATTTCCTTCATCTGGGATCACATCTTCATCTGGTCTCTGCTGTTGTGCAGACAAAGCTTCATTCATGGTGCTTGGAGAAGGAACTATCAGATACTGATTCCAACGTGAGTTTCATTCATTCATTTATAAATCTTACAATTATTTGTTGACTGTCTGCTCCCTGCCAGGCACTAGGCTGTTTACTGGAGATGAGAAACACCTGCCTTCAGGTAGCTACTGTTTAGTGAAAGCACCAACAGGTGGGCTGCAGAACTGAAACATCTCCAGGACCGGAGATCCCGAGTCACCCAAAAGATGTGGGGTGCATCACAACTGCCCAAGCTACATCATCATGTGTATTCCCAACACATGAAAGCCTCAGTGTTGATTAGGCCTTGAGAGGAACCAAGTCCATCCCTTACTGTGTTACATCTGATGATTGCAAGAATTTTCCCCAGCCCAGCCTCAAGCTCCATAAATGTCGAGCCTCATTTCTCTTCGCTACCCCGTCCTCCCATGCCCTGGTATCATCGGGTCTTCGCGTGGCACTGAGACCACAGGCCGGTGGTGGGAGAAGCATCCCAGAGGCCGTTTCTCTACCAGAATGTGTGGATAACGTGACTGTACACGGAGTGACTGCAGCCTGCCTAAATCAGGGAGGAAAATGAGGGCAGCTGTGACCGACCGCACCTACAAATTGTCTGCAAACACATGGCCACGGGAGCACCTTGCAGGAACACTCCCGGGCTGTGGAGGGAGTCGCCCTACGAGGGTCCGGAAGCAGAAGCTTGAGTCTACTTTTCCCCAAGGTCAGTGCAGGTCTGGGGGAATGTCTACATGTTCCGAGAAGTCATCTCGGTGGTCGAGATTCTCCGCCCCGTAGGTCACCTCGGGTCTGTGTCCAAGAGTCGCAAACATTTAAATCAGGCTCTTCCTAAATGCCAAGAAAGATGTGGTGATGCCAATCCTGTGCCCTGTTTTTAGATCTCACTTCCTTTCTCCCTCCATGCCCCCCCACACACCCCATCCCCCGATGTGTGGGCTTCTCTCTGCCGGACCTCTCCCGCTGTCGGTTTTCTGTTTCTGACTCTCGATGTGTTTAACTCTCTTTGGAAGCCTTCTCATCGTTTCCTTTCCATTCTTCCCTCTTTTAGACCTGTATTGCCCCGTCTTCTCTCCTCCATCTCTTTCTCTCTCCTCCTCTCCCCTGCTGTCACCAGCATCTCTCTACTTTAAGATCTGCCCCCTCCATCCCTCCTTCCTTTTACTCTAAGCTTTCCCTCAATTACTTCTGTCTCTGGTCTTCACATCCCACTCTGGACTCTCCCGCCCACCCCCATCTTTCCCTGGAGCTTCCACTTCTTTCCAAATACAACCAACCTCCACTTCATCCTGACATATTTTTCCCCTCTATTCAGTAGTTGTTTAAGAACTTGCTCTCAGGACACAGCCTTATTGCAGTCTGTTTTTCCTTCCTGTGGCCTGAAAGCCCTGAGCAGCCTTTCCCTTCAGGCTGCAGGATGGGAGCAAGGCCAGGAACAGCAGGAGCTGGTCCAGGGCCCCTCGCCCCTGTGTTTGCAGGCACTGCCCTAGAGGGAAGGGTTTCTTGGGATGTCCTCTGTCTCAGACATGATGGAGAAGAGCATGTCAGTTAGTTGGCAATCCCTCTTAACTCTGTTTTTTCTCTAATTCCCTCTAATTCTGTTTTTGTCTGACTTTCTACGGAAACCTATACCTATATGTTCATCACTCCACTAACAGGTTCTACTAGAACACCCTCTATGAGCCATAAAGAGCAAAACAAAGTCCCTGTCCTCAAGAAATGTACTGTCCAGGGTCTATGGACACGAAACTATCACCTATAAATAGTCATCTAAGTAATAAAATGTACAACGCTGACCATACGGGTGCAGGTCAGGGAGGGGAGAACCCAGCCTGAGCCTCAGGACTGGAGGTTCCCAAGGAGACAGTGAGAGACAGGGCAGCAGGTCCCCCGGGAGCCAGCTCAGTGGGGGATTGGGAGTCACAGAGAGGCGAGGAGAAGGACCTTTAAATTAAGTGATAGTGGAGGGAATCCATTCACCACCAGAGCTCTCGGTCCCTCCCTGACACACCTGCAGGTTCCACTCCCTTCCGGCCACTAGGAAATTGGGTTATAAAATCCAACTGATATCCTGATTCTTGGGAACTTTGATTACAACCACCTGCTTTGGGGATTACAGACCCAAAAGGGACGGGAAGAGCCCGGAGGAAGGTGTATGGCAGACATCCGGGGATTTTTTTTTTTTTTTTTTTTTTTTTGCGGTACACGGTCCACTCACTGCTGTGGCCCCTCCCGTTGCGGAGCACAGGCTCCGGACACGCAGGCTCAGCGGCCATGGCTCACGGGCCCGGCCGCTCCGCGGCATGTGGGAGCTTCTCGGACCGGGGCACGAACCCGTGTGCCCTGCATCGGCAGGCGGACTCTCAACCACTGAGCCACCAGGGAAGCCCAACATCCGGGGATTTGTCTTCCCCCTTCGGGTGAGTCTTTGGATTTAATATCCATATTTTCCTCACCGGAAATGAAATTACATGGTGTGGTAAGTACTCTTACACTCAAAGAACAAATTGGAACTTTCCAAAAAAATCCAAATTAGTTACCTAATAATCCCAATTATATGCAAAAGCTTCCAGAAATACCTGAAGAAGAGCAGTTTTAGCAGAACCTTACCCACGGGCACAGTACACTTCAAACTCCTTTTAACGCCATTGTCCTTCTATTTGCTCTTCAGTGAGAGAATCACGGATGCTTAAAAGAAAATCATTGTAGTGACCCAAGAGATTAAAAAGCCCAGCTCCCTCATGAGGAGAAGAACATCACTGTAACATGTACACAGTTCTTAGCATTTGCCAAGGGCTTTAACAAATGTTGGCTCTGGCTTATTTAATACAACTTGGATATTATTATTCCCATTTTATAGATGCTGAAAATGAAGCTCAGTAAGAATAACTGAGATGGCTGGACTGCTATGTTAAGTAAATGATAGCCCAGTTTTTTGAACCTATATCCTACACACAAGCCACTGCTCTTTTTATTAAAAAAAAAAAGTTTCTGATCATAAAAGTGAGATTTTTTTAAACTTTAATTCAGAAGAAGATAAGGAAGAAAATAAAGAACAGTCAACATTTGGTGTATAGCCTTCCAGGATTTTTCTCATGTAAATATGTGTATATTTAAAAAATAAAACTGGGATGACACTGTGCATACATTTTATAATTTATATTTTTTATGTAACAGTACATCCATGAGCATTTTCTTATAGTCCAAGATATAGATACCAAGATAGATCATATTCTGTGTCAGAAGACAAATCTCAACATAATCAGAAAAATCTTACAGAATATGTTATCCAACCATATGGAATCAAATAACAAAAAGAAATCAATAACAAAAAGATAATAGGAAAACCTCAAATCACTAAATACACATCTAAACAATCCATGGGTCAAAAAGGAAGTCTCAAAGTAAATTTTAAAGAAATGCATTGAACTGGATGAAAATGAAAACACAATACTTTGAAATTTGTGGGACACTGCTAAAGCAGCACTGCAAGGAAAATTTGTAGGACTAAATGAATATATTAGAAAAGAGGAAAAACTCAAATTAATAACCTAAGCTCCCACCTCAAGAACCTAGAAAGAGAAGAGCAACATAAATCCAAGGAAAGCAGAAATAGGAAATAACAAAGAGAAAAGCCAAAAATCAATTAAATTAAAAACAGAAAAATAGAGAAAATCAACAAAACAAAGGGCTAGTTTTTTGGTAAGATCAATAAAATTGACAAACCTCTCGCAAGACCACTGACAAAGAAAAAAAGAGAAGACACAAATTACAAATAGGAACAAAATAAAATACCACCACAGATCCTAGAGACATCCAAAAGATATTGATGGAATGCTACAAACAATTCTACCCCCATAAATTTGACAACTGGAGGAAATGGACCAATTCCTTGAAAAACACAAACTACAATACAACAACTTACCCAAAATGAAATAGATAATTTGAACAGCCCTATTGAATAGCCCTATAACTATCAAAGAAATTGGATTTGTAATTTGAAAACTCCCCCAAAAATAAATCTCCAGATCCAGAAGATCTATACAATCTCTTACAGGAAATAAGAGAAGGAACATTTCCCAATTCATTTTATGGAACCAGCATTACCCTAACACCAAAAGCAGTGTACAAAACAAGAGGAAACTATAGACCAATATCCTCAATGACTACAGATGCCAAAAAAAAAAACATTTTAAAATAGTAGCAAATAGAATTCAACAATATATAAAAAGAATTATACACTGTTACCAAGTGGGGTTTATTCCAGAAATACAAGACTGGTTCAATGTTCAAAATCCATTGGTGCATATAAAAAAATTAATTAATTAAATTAAATTTAAAAAAAAATTCATTGGTGCAATTCACCATATTAATAGGCAAAAGAAGAAAATTCACATCATATTAACTGATACAGAAAGAAAATTGACAAAATTCAACACTCATTTATAATTTTAAAACTATCAGAGAAAAAGGAGTAGAGAAGAACTTCTTCAGCTTGATAAACAGCATCTGCAAAAGCCTACAGCTAACATTATACCTAACAGTGAAAGACTGAATGCTTTTCCCTAAGGTCAGGAACGTCCACTCCAGACTGGGAGAAAATATTCGCAAACCACATATTTGACCAAGGACTAGTATCTATAATCTGTAAAGAACCCTCAGAAGTCAACAGTAAAAAAAATCCAATCAGCAAATAATGGGCAAAAAACATGAGGAGACATATCATCAAAGAGGATGCACAGGTGGCAAATAAGCACATGAAAAGATGCTTAATATTATTTATTAAGGATATGCAAATTAAAACCACAATGAGATATCATTATGTATCTTCATGATTGAAATAAAAAAGAGTGACAACACCACATTGGCAATGATGCAGAGAAACTAGATCATATATGCATTGTAGGCAGGGATGTAAAATGGTATAGCCACTCTGGAGAACAGGTTGCAGTTTCTTAAGAAAAAATCTAAAAACCGGGCTTCCCTGGTGGCGCAGTGGTTGAGAGTCCGCCTGCCGATGCAGGGGACACGGGTTCGTGCCCCGGTCCAGGACGATCCCACATATAGCGGAGCGGCTAGGCCCGTGAGCCATGGCCGCTGAGCCTGCGCGTCCGGAGCCTGTGCTCCGCAACGGGAGAGGCCACAACAGTGAGAGGCCTGCATACCGCAAAAAAAAAAAAAAAACTAAACTAAAAACCTAAACATGCAACTACCATACAACCCAAGTAGTTGCACACTTGGGTATTATCCCAGAGAAATTAAAACTTATATTTAAATTTTAAGTACACAAATGTTTATAGTAGCTTTGTTATGCCCTAAAACTGTAAACAGCCTGATGTCCTTCACTGGGTGAATGCGGTCCATCCACACCATGGACTATTACGTGGCACTAAAAAGGAATGAATGATTGATACATGTAACAACCTAGATGAATCTCCAGAGAATTATGTTGAGTGAAAAAAATTGAATCCCAAAAGGTTGTATACTGTACAATTCCATTTATATAACATTTTTGAAATGAGAAAATTATAGATATGGAGAACAGATTAGTGATTGCCAGGAGTTAAGATGGGAATGGGGACAGAAAGCGGGCATAGCCCTTAGAGGGCATCCTGAGGGACCCTAGCAGTGATGGGAACGTTCTTTGCCTTATGTATTAATGTCAGTATCTGGTTGTGGTGTTGTACTATTTATAGTTTTGCAAAATATTACCATTGGGGAAAATTGGTAAAGGGTACACAGGACCTCTCTGTATTATTTCTTAAAGCTGAGTGTGAACCTACAATTATCTCAAAATAGAACATTTAATATTTTTAAATTAGAAAAAACTGGGATCATGCTTTACATATGTTTATATTTTATTTTTTATAATATATCATGAGCATTTTCTCTTGGTCTAAAGTAGTCTTATATGTTATATTTGTTGACTGCTTATATTTCATCTATGGATATATTATAATTTTTTAATTATTTGTTTTTCCTAGGGATCTGGATTATTTTTAAATATTTTGCTATTATTATTTTAAAATGCTGAGAACAGCATCCTGGTGTCCATTTTTTAAAAAACAGCTCTAATGAGATACAAATAACATACCATACAAGTCACCTGTTTAGAGTGTACAGTTTAATGTTTTTTAGTATTTCAGTGTTGTACAACCATCACCACAATCTAATTTTAGAATGTTTTTGTTCCCCCTAAAATAAGCCCTATACCCATATCAGCCAATCTCTGTTCCTCCCCACTCACCTGCCCCAGCCCTAATCAACCACTAATCTACTTTCTGTCTCTATGAATTTCCCTATAGAGACAAGTTCTGGACATTTCATATAAATAGAATCATACAGTATATGGTCTTTTGTGAGAGGCTTCTTTCACTTAATGTTTTCAAGGGTCATCCGTGTTGTGGGAAGTGTCAGGGCTTCATTCCCTTTATTGCTGAATAATATTGCCTTGTATGAATATGTCACATTTTATCCACTCAACAGTTGACGAACATTGGCTCGTTTTCATTTGAGTGGCAAATATAAATAGTGCTGCCATAAACATTCCCATACAACTTTTTTTTTATGGACATATGTTTTTATTTCCTAGGAGGGGAATTGCTGTGTCATATGGTAATCCTATGTCTAACTTTTTAACCTAGTGTCCATTTCTGATTATTGCTTTAAGGTACATTCTTAGCCATGAAAATAACTGGTCAAATCATAGCGCATCTTTAAAGTTTCTGATGCACAGTGCCAAATTATGCTCCTAAAAATTCTGCCCCGACCAGAGCAGGAGGATACTTTGACAGTACAAATCTGGGCTCCAGAGGCTCTTCCAGGATTGGTCCCACAGTTATCTGATCTGCTTGGAGCTGCAGCAACTGCCGAGGCAGCCCACTCCTTTCCAGGACAAGGCTTAGTAGAAGGAACCAGAAGACCCGCCTTCCTCTCCCAGGCCTGCTGCTTGCTGGCCATGCAACCTCCAGCAAGGTATTTATTTCCTCCTTTGCAAAAGGAAGTTAATGCTCATCTGCCTACCCCACTCAACGTTGGCAGATCAATGTAGCAACTCAGGTGTAGGAATGCTTTTCCAATGTGGACACACCCAGACACGAGTGAGTCTGGCCAAGGGATCACTTTTTGAGAAGCGCTGCTTAACTGCGTTGTCCACTGAGCCTTGATTTTGGGGTGGAACTTGGTAGTCAGGGTTCAGTGTTTGGTTGGCTCAAGATATATCTACTTTAACAGAACCTGAGGACAAAAAAGCTTCCTTTTTTTTTTACCATAAATGTGATTGCACAGCACACTTTTGATGTGTCATTAAGCTACACACACACACACACACACACTCCCAGCAGTAGCTCAGTTAGGGAGGGACAGAGAGGGCCGAGATACCAGGGAGTCCGTACCTCGATTGTAGGGTTTTCTTATTACTGGTAGAAACTTCTTCCCACCACTGGGATAAAACATGCCCTCCAGAAATTCTCACCATTAGTCCTTACTCTGCCCTCGGTCCTGTGGCCATGGCAAGGTTGCCTTTCTGAGACTCTTCCCACAAGGCCAGGGCCTTCCTCTGTGGCCCAGTGGACAGTGAGCCTGCACATGAGCCCGAGGAGAGCTCTGTTCATCTTAACAGATGAAGAAATGGAGCTTATAATGGAGAGGGAGGAGGGCTCATAAACTCACAGGGTTGCCTCTGAGTCAAGACAGCAACTAGTGAATTCTTCCTTCTCTAGGTGCCTTGGGCCTGAGAGCTCTGCCCCATCAGAGCCCCCCAGAAACACTCTCCTGTCTGCCCCCTAAGGCTGGTTCCCCTGTCCACACACCCACCTCCCCCTAAGCCCAGCCTGGCTAAGAGCACAAGGGCCTCCCCAGCCAGGGTGTCTGGGACTGAGAAGCCCTTACTTCCTGGTTTCTTTCCACACAGCTGGGCCCGGTTATACTAGATTATGTGCATTAGGAGCCCCAGTCTCAGGAGCAAAGGCATAATTTCCCCCCAAGAGCATTGTTCCACGCATGCCAGAGGAATGAATTAACACTATTGGATTAACCCTGGAAGCAGGCCCGTCCTGTTCACTCTCACAGGTTATGCGCTGCACAACTGCAGGGGTGCCAGGCACATAGTGACCTGCCTAGAGGGATTTATGATTTCATGGGAACAAACAAACCTTAATATAGATCTCTCTTTACTATAGACAAAAGGGTCAGGAACAAGCAGACTGTCCACATCAGTTCAGAAATGACAGTGCAGGGGCTTCCCTGGTGGCGCAGTGGTTGAGAGTCCGCCTGCCAATGCAGGGGACATGGGTTCGTGCCCCGGTCCGGAAAGATCCTACATGCCGTGGAGAGGCTGGGCCCGTGAGCCATGGCCACTGAGCCTGTGCGTCCGGAGCCTGTGCTCCGCAACAGGAGAGACCACAGCAGTGAGAGGCCCGCGTACCGCAAAAAAAGAAAAAAAAGAAAAAAAAAAGAAATGACAGTGGAGGATCACAGGCTAAGCCCGAGCTGAGTCCCAAGTGACCTGCTTCCAGCCCCAGCTCAGGCAGGGACCAGCTGGTTAACCTTAGGCAGGAGCCTTAGTTGCATCACTCCCAACGATACAAAACATGCACCAGTACTGCAGAGCTATATAATTTAATAAGTATCATGTATCATTATTTGGAAAATTAAAATTCAGCTGGACTAAAGACCTCAGAAATCCCTGCTGGCTGGGTGGCTCTAGAGTTTTCTAAGGCAGACGAAGAGGGTTAATTGGTAGAGGATTCGGGGTGGGAGATGGGGAGGGAAGCCAGGTGGTTTTACCTAAACACTAAGAGCAGAGAAACAAGCACACACCCTCTCCCAATTCTGTGATTTTTTTCACCCGTCTCAGCTGGAACAAAAAGCCTTTTGTGAGCTTAGTGGAGCCTGACTTCGCACACTTTTCTGTCTCCTTCTCCTTCTGTGTGGGAAAAAACAAGCCGTTCCATCCGGGTTTGCTAGGTTCCTTTGAAGGGCTTGCGGCTTTGGTTCAGGCAAACAGGAACCTGGCCGGGACGCCTCCGCCCTGGTGAGGGAGCTTTTTGGCAGGACTTTCTCTGGGCCTCCTCGTGCAGAGATTGCAGAGGGGGAGGGGGAGGGGAGCAGGGGACGGGTGTTGGGGGAGAGCAGGGCTGCAGGTGCTGTGCCAGGCGAGGGGTTTCTGAGTGATGAGCAAGCAGGGCGCTGGGCCCTTTCTTGTGTGATGGGAGCCCACTGACATCCCCTCACTGAATCCTCTCCTGCGCCCAGGGAGGCGGGAACCACGGCCCGGTTCCACATCAGGAACCGAAGCTCACGGGGCGGCCTGCCTTTGCCGGAGGCCACACGGACCAGGTGAGTCTCACCCCATGGCCTTTGCTCCTTCATGGGCGCCGTCCGCTCCCCAGAGAGTCCCGGCCTCCCTCATCCTTCGCAAGCCCAGAACCGGGGCCTCCACGGAGGCAGCGGGATAGCCGAGCCTGAAATCACGTCTCAGTGACTTGAGACTGGGGTCAGTTCCCCAGCATCGGGGAGGAGAGCAGGTTCACGCTCAGACTCCAGCTGCTGTGAGCCCTGCGCACTCTGCTCACGCCCCCGCCCAGGGGCTGCTTCCACTCGGTGCCAGAGGGGGGTTGGCCCCGCGCGGCCTGCCCGCTGCCCGCTCACACTCTCACGCTCACACTCATATATTCACACTTACATGCACTCGCACACAGCTCCCCACCCACAATCACACACACACACACACCCCTCCCAGGGCACCACGGGGCGCTAACACACAGGCACCTTCCAGGAGCGCGGAGCTTCTGTCTGCACGTGGGGTGCGTCGCGGCCAGTGCACAGCTCAGCAGTCACGCAGGGTGACTCACGCTGGGTCAACCCCGAAGATACACGGGGGCCTTGGGGTGGAGGGATGAAGTCAGTTTCATGCAGTCTCCTCTCATCGGAGTGGAGTGCCTGAACTAAGGGGGAGGGAAGGAAGATCCGTCAGGAGCCCACATTTGGGGCAGGGGTCTGTGAGGGGCCCTTGTGGGAAATCAGGACCACACTGGGAGATTCAGCGGCCTCATAGCGCCCATCCCTGTACACATGCACACATGCTCACACACACATGCACACTCACACAGCAGCCACACGGCCTGGTCAGCTCCCCGAATGCTGCAGGGCTGAACAGACGAAAGAGCAGAGTTTCTGAATATCATCATTATGACCAGCATTCACTGAACCCTCAGTAAGTGCTCGGCTTTCTGCTGAGCTCTTTCCATGCAAAAAAGAAATTTCCAATTAATTCGCATGACAACCCAGTGAGGTAGGCACCATTGTCCCCATTTTCCAGATGAGGCCACTGAGGCTTAGGGCTCTGGTGACTTCTCCAAGCTCCCACCGCTGGTAAGGGGCCAGAGAGCCACTTGGTAACCAGCTCACTGGTCCCTCCCCTGTGGGGCCTCTCGGGCACCATGAAAGCCCCTGCCGGCTGAGCACCTGCACTCAGAGGGCAATGCCCAGAGCCCAGACCCTGACTTTAAGTCACTCCTTTTAGCCGTTCAGCATTTCTGTGCCTCAGTGGATGGACTTGCAGAGCAAGACTAGGCCTTTCTTCTCACTGGCCCCCCACTGTGGAGGCCTAGTGGGGACGATGTGGAAGCAGTGGCTGGGTGTGAGGCCGGGACACCTCATATCTTTTACTTCCCCGGCAGCCTCTGGAGATTTGTAAGGAGGCATGAGTTAGGGAGCCGGAATGGAGGGGGGAGTGGGGCTGAGCCACACCATACCTCCCCAAAGATGTCATGCTAACCCCCAGGACCTGGGACTCACAAGGCAAAAGGGACTTTGCAGATATGACTAAACTAAAAGTCTTGAGCTGGGAGAATCCCTAGGTTATGCGGTTGGATTATAGCCAGTGTGACCACAGGGTGATCGCACATGGCCTCTGTCCTCCCTGCCCTCGGACAGCAGCTCCCCTGCTTCGGATTTGGACTGAAACTACACCACTGGCTTTTCCTCCCAAGGGGCAGGCAGGAGGGTCAGGTCAGCCGCAGGAACTCACGGATGGTGGAGTAGGTGAGGAAGGGGCTGCGAGCCAGGGACTGTGCAGCCTCTAGAAAAAGGCAAGGAAACGGATTCTCCCCGACATCTCCAGAAAGAACCAGCCCCTCAAAGCCTTGGTTCTAGACTTCTGACCTCCTGGACCGTCGGAGAATGCATCTGTGTTGTTTCAAGCCACTGAGTTTGTGGTAATTTGTCACACGCAGGAAACTAATACAGAGGGAAACCAGCACAAGGGGGATTCAAATCAGCTGGAGAAGATGCTGGGGACCGGTTTAGTCCACTCCGGCTGCCATACCAGCACACCACACGGGGGCTTAAACAACAGACAGTCACTGTCTCAGTCTGGAGTCTGGGAGTCCGAGATCAAGGTGTCAGCACAGCTGGTCTCCTTGGAGGCCTCTCTCCTTGCTGTGTAGGCGGCCACCCTCTTCACGTGGCCATCCCTCTGGGCACACGCACTCCTGGCTTCTCCCTGTGTCCTAATCTTTTCTTATAGGGACACCAGCCAGATTATGGGCCTCATTTTAACGAATCACCTCTGTAAAGACCCTGTTTCCAAATAGTCACGTTCTGAGGTGTGGGGGAGGGGTTAGGGCTTCAACATGGGAATTCGGGGGCACATAACAGGGAGCCTCCAAGCCTGCCTCATTCCCACAAGGCCCTCACTTTTCTGGCAGCTTCCAGACCTCCCTAGGGCCCAACTTGAGCCCAGGCAGCCTCAGCCTGTAGAACCAGTTAGAGCTGCCAAGAGAACAGGTCGGGGCAGTCCAGGGGGTGTGGGTTTGCAGAAGGGACCGGAGTTCCCTGAGGACTGGTGGTCAGGATGATTTCTGCCTGTGGCTACGAGGGCGTTTCTAGAAGAGATTCACATTTGAATCAGTGGGTGGGGAAAGCTAATCCCCCTCCCCAAGGTGATGGACCACGTTCAATTCTTTGAGGGCCCACGTGGAACCAAAGGTGGAGGAAGGGGAATTCACTCTCTCTGTTGAGCTGGGACGTCCAGCTTCTCCTGCCCTCAGACGTTGGTGCTTGTGGTTCTCAGGCCTTCGGACTTGGACTGAATCACACCCCAGCTCTTCTGGGCCTCTCAGATGGTGGGACTTCTGACTTCTCAGCCTCCATAATCACGTGAGTCAATTCCTAGCATGAATCTCCTATATCTCTATATACCCTGTTGGAGAACCCCGGCTAATACGCCAGCAGCGTCTCTCTTTGCCTTGAAGACGTTCATTTTATTTTATTTTATATTGAAGTAGAGTTGATTTACAATATTATATTAGTTTCAGGTATACAACATAGTGAGTCAATATGTTTATAGATTATACTCCATTTATAGTTATAAAATAATGGCTATATTCCCTGTGCTATGCAATATATCCTTGTAGCTTATTTATTTTAGACATTAATAGTTTGTATCTCTTAACCCCCTACCCCATCTCACCCCTCCCTGCTTTCTTCTCCCCAGTGGTAAACACTAGTGTGTTCTCTGTATCAGTGAGTCTATTTCTGTTTTGTTATGTACATTTGTTTTGTTTTTTACATTCCACATATAAGTGGTAACAGACTATTTGTCTTTCTGACTTATTTCACTAAGCATAATACCCTATAGGTCCATCCATGTTGTTGCAAATGGCAACACTTCATTCTTTTTATGGCTGAGTAGTATTCCATTGTGTATATATACCACACTTTCTTTATCCATTCATCTGCGGTTGGACACTTGGGCTGCTTCCATTTCTTGGCTATTGTAAATAATGCTGCTATGAACATTGAGGTGCATGTCTCTTTTCAAATTAGTGGTTTTGGTTTGGTTTTTTTTTTTTTTTTGGATATATACCCAGGAGTGGAATTGCTGGGTCATATGGTAGTTCTATTTTTAGGTTTTTGAGGAACCCCCATACTGTTCTCTATAGTGGCTGCACCAATTTAAATTCCCACCAACAGTGTAAGAGGGTTCCCTTTTCTCCACATCCTCACCAATATTTGTTGTTTGTAGACTTTTTGATGGTAACCATTTTGAAAGGTGTGAGGCGGTATATCATTGTGGTTTTGATTTGCATTTCTCTGATGACTAATGATGTTGAGCATTTTTTTATGTGCCTGTTGGCCATCTGTATGTCTTGTTTGGGAAAATGTTTATTCAGGTCTTCTGCCCATTTTTAATCGGATTGTTTGGTTGTGTGTGTGTGTGTGTTGAGTTGTATGAACTGTTATGTACTTTGAGTATTAACCTCTTATCGGTCATATCATTTGCAAATATTTTCTCCCATTCAGTAGATTGTCTTTTTTGCTTTGCTTGGTTTCCTTTGCTGTACAAAAGCTTTTACTTTTAATTAGGTCCCATTTTGTTTATTTTTGCTTTCATTTCTTTTGCCTTAGATGACAGATTTTTTTAAAATGTTGCTTTGATTTATGTCAAAGAGTGTTCTGCCTATGTTTTCTTCTAGGAGTTTATGGTTTCAGGTCTTACATTTAGGCCTTTAATCCATTTTGAGTTTATTTTTGTATATGGTGTGAGGAAATGTTCTAATTTCATTCTTTTACATGTAGCTGTCCAGTTTTGCCAGCACCACTTATTGAAGAGACTGTCTTTCCTCCATTAATTATTCTTGCCTCCTTTGTCATAGATTAATTGACCATATAAGTGTGGGTTTATTTCTGGGCTCTCTGTTCTGTTCCATTGATCTATGTGTCTGTTTTTGTGCCAGTACCATGTTGTTTTGCTTACTGTAGCTTTGTAGTATAATCTGAATTCAGGGCCTGTGACACCTCAAGCTCTGTTTTTCTTTATCAAGGTTGTTTTGGCAATTTGGGGTCTTTTTGGTTCCATATAAATTTTAGGATGATTTGTTCTAGTTCTGTGAAAAATGTCATGGGTATTTTGATAGGGATTGCATTAAGTCCGTAGATTTCTTTGGGTAGTACAGGCATTTTAACAATATTAAATTCTTCCAACCCATGAACACAGGATATCTTTCCATTTCTTTGCATCATCTTCAATTTCCTTCATTATTGTTTTACAGTTTTCAGAGTGTGGGTCTTTCACCTCCTTGGTTAAGTTTATTCCTAGGTATTTTTTTAATGCGATTGTAAATGGGATTATTTTCTTGCTTTTCTTTCTTATAGTTCATTATTAGTGTATAGAAAAGCAACAGATTTCTGTATATTAATCTCGTGTCCTACAACTTTACTGAATTCATTTACTAGTTCTAATAGGGTTTTTTTTGGAGACTTTAGGGTTTTCTATATATAGTATTGTGTCATGAAGCAGGGTCTCTCTGGTCTGGCATCCCCCTACCTGTGGCTGGGAGGCTGGGTACACAGAGGACCATGGAGGTTTTCAGTGTAATTATCCGGGCTGGGTCCCCAGGACAAATGATTTCCAGTTAGTCGCCTGCACTCGGTGAGGGATCCCAGGAGATAGGCTGGCAATCCTGTTCTCATCCATGCTCCTGTGAACCCAGTCATGTGCCCACATGTCCTACCCAGCACCAGTCCAGCGAGTGTGGGCTGTAATTCCATATAATACTGCGGCCCTGAGCCCCAGGATTTTTTTTTAACTTTCCATCACTTGTTTGCTCTCCAGCACATGTGTTTGAGGAGCTTTGTTCTTAGAGCATGAGACTGTCAAACCTCACTTATAGGAAAGTCCAGGAAGGATGGTTTTCCTATTAGGATAATTCGAGGAGGGCATGATAAAGGGACTGGTTATGAAGGGTTAGAGGGTAGGTCCCTGGAGAAAACCTACCTTTCTGTAAACTATACCTCTTGGAAAATGGCAATGCTGCTCCAAGGTGACCCCAAGGTCTCTCACCGAAAAAGCCCTGATGGACACAGGACAGCCCAGAGTCCCGAGTGGAGTCCCAGGGCGACAAGGGTGGTTTTAGGGTCTGAGAATGATGTGGACCTTTCTGTGGGTCCCTAGCGATCCAGACCTTGGGCTTGAGAACCAGTGGGTTTCCCTGGCCTTATCCACTCTCTTTCCAGCACATTCTCTGTGGAACCTTGGGATTTCCATAGGCTGCTTTGATTTAAAGCCAAATCTGAGATGACCCGGTGAGACCATCCACCTGCCTCGCTCTATGTGGCTCAGTGACCCCCATGGATTTCCCTCTGAGGACCTGAGGCTCCTGCCCTCCCCAACATCAAGAGCTGCCGTAGGGAACAGGGGTCCCGTAATTGATGGGGGTGAGCTCCCCACAGGTCATTCTCCTGGAGTCACCTTCCTCTCCAGCTAGCAGTCCACACCCACAGAGCAGCACCCCTCGCCCAGGAGGGACAGTCTGTGTGGCACTGCCCCCCAGGGCCGACATTACCCAGTGCCCCTTTGCATGTCCCTCGAGGCTCCTCAAGTGCACTCGGCACTGCCAGTCAAGGGCAAGCACAGGGCCACGTTTCAGCCTTCTCCGAGCTGGCATTCAGGCTGGAGCCCAACACCCATCGCTCAGTTCAAAACCAAAAACAGTCCTTCAGGAAAACTCATCAGGCTCGGCTCCAGGCCAGCCAGTTAAAAGTGGATGCTGGTCCCTCAGAGGCTCACACAGATCATTTCTGCTAATTAAACAAATATTTTTCCAGACCAGCCTTGGTTTCCGCTACCGCCGTTGGCCCCAGTTGCTGGCACGCCATTGGACCTGTGCCCTGAGGAACAGCACAGATCAGGGGACAGACAGAGCTCTGGGGGCAACAGAAAAGATGTGTCTTCAGAGCAGAGGAGTCTGAGTCCAAACAGAAAGAAGGGCGAGGGAGGAAGCACGGATGCTCCAGCCCTGAGTCACAACCAGCTTACAAATCCCAGCTCATTCACACACACACACACACACACACACACACACACATAAGCAATCTAGGGCACAATAACGATTCCAAATTCTGAGGCTTGAGGGCATTTTGTTCCCGCCCCCTGAAGGAAGCGTGAGGGCAGCTCAAGAAGTTAGTTGGAGAAAGGAACTAGGAGATGAGGTTCAAGGTCTCCATGTAGCCAACATCAGCAGGGGTTCTGAACCCCTTTGGGAGTGTAATTATCACAGTCACCCCCCACGTCCCCTCACCTGACATCCCCTGCATCCCAGAGAAATGTCCACATGCATCACGTTTCCGCACAAGGTCAGGAAGTGCAGGACCCTGAGGCCGGCCAAGAGCAGACCACTGATAGCAGGTCCAGAACCCCAGTGCCGGAGCGGTTGGTCCCTGAATGGGAAACGGTTTGTCCTCTTTCTGCCCCGCCAAGACACTGACTGGAAGCGCTCAGTTCTCCGGAGCCTCCCACTGCCATGTCCCCACAAACCCTGAGCCACCCTTTCCACTTGGGACCCCTGGCTTTTCTCAGAAAAGGCTGAGCTTCTCACTGCCCCATCCCCATGAAGACCTGCCAGGCCTGGCTGCACAGAAGGAGCGATGCCCGTGAACTTGTTCCTCTCTTGAACCAGGTCTGTAAAGCAGAGCAAAGCAGAGGTGCTCTGGTTGAAGAGGGGGTGGGAGAAGACCCCCCAATGACTCCTAGGTCTCTGGGAAGCACAGTTAGAAAATGCTGGACTAGCAGATTCCTAAGTGCCCTGCAGCCCAGGAATGTTATGATCAGAGATCCTGGATCTAAAACACCCCCCTCCCTACCATCCCACTACCAGTCACCCATAAAACCAACACTTGCTGGACTAGTTATGCATTCCTTCTTTCCAGATCATTCCATTGTAGTGAACTGATGAACTAGCCATGCTTCAGGGTTCAGGGGGTGTTATTAGGTTAATGACCCAGTCCAGACCCTAAGGGAGCTGCATAGTAATGGGAATCACTTTGCTCCAAGTGAGAAATGTTAGAATATATGTTTTGCATTTTTTTAAATGTTATAAGCAACTGCTATACCATAGAAATACATTGCAAGAGAGGTGAAAACTCCCCCTCTCCTCTCCCTCCAAATCCAAGGCCTGGGATAAAGCCGTACTTAAGTGATGAGCATCTTGGCAGGCCTGGCGATTCATGCCAGGAGAGCTGGGTACCTCCACCCTCCTGGGGCTCTGGCCTGTGCAGGTGCTGCTGAGCAGGGTTCTTGGTCCCCTTAATCAATAGAAATTGATCAGAGGCCAGACAAGAAATTCAGGCAAGGCTTTATTGGGTCCCCTGCTACAGCAGGGATGAGCGAGAACAAACAAGGTCCCCTGCTTGCTTCCCAAGGTGGGGCGTGAGCTGGTTCCTTATATGGGTGAGGGTAGGGGTGTGTCCACGGGTCCGGCTGGAGGCGGGGCTTTGGTGTTCTGCCCACCCCTTTGGTGGTGTTGGGTGCAGGGGGCACGCACAGGACCCTGCTTTTGCTCCCGACACCCTGTTTTGCTCCCTGGCTCTTCGGGGGTGGCAGTTGGGTTTTTTTGGTCTCTTTGTATCTTGTCCAGAATTTGCCCAAATTCGCGAGCAGGCAGGCACGCAGTTATTTTTAGTCCCTTATAATTTCTTTGTATTTTGTTGCTCGAGGCAATGAGGAGAGGTGTGTCCAGATACAAGCCTTGCAGCACTGTAGCAGAGGGTCTCAGGGCCCAGCCTGTCTTACAGGTGCTGCCATGACAGCCTTTCCTGGAGGCTCATAAAACACAGGGTTGTATGAATTCCAACCCTCACTCCCTAAACAAGTGCAACTCTGAGCCTGTCACTTGCTCCTGCTGCCTTCCTGAGATAAAGGGTTAACCTTTATCTGACCCCGCAGGGAGGAAACCAAACCATAAAAGCATCAGTCTCATGAAGACCAGACAATCGGGGCTGAATAATCATCAGAGCTTCCAAACCACCGGGAGTCTGAGGTCTCTACAGACCTACGCTTCCAGGAGCTTTGAACTTATCAGGACTGGCAAGAAGCATCGAGTCCAGCACCACACGTTGTCTTGTGCAGACTCTACTTGAACACTTCTGGTGACGGGGAGCTCTCCACCTTGCGTTGGGAGAAGGTCCTGATAATCAGGAAGTCCTCCCTCACAGGGAGCCCAGACCCTCTTCCCAGGTTGTGCACACCCCCTGGGGCATCTGCTGGGCCCCGCACGTATAGGAGCTCCCCGCGCAATACGCTGACACCTCACGAGATAAAAAATGCCCATCTCACATCAAAGAAACTTCTCTGCATTATGAGTCACCCGGCATCTTTCAGGCTGGACATTTTCTCCCCTAATAACCAGACCTTCCCTGAGCCCAGCCAGGCCAAGTGTTTCATCTCCATGCGTGTCCTGTTTGAGCACCAGGGGAAGTCGTGGGTACATCTGATCTTAGAGCTGGGAGCAAACAATACATCAAAGGCAGCTCCTTTTGAAAGTAGCGACTGCCCTGTTACAATCCAGCGACAAATTCCACCTGGCATTCCAGGAGGAAATCCCAGCTGACCTCTCCCTCCCCCAGATCCTCCGGAGCTTAACGCACTGCCCGCACCATCCATCAGACCCTTCATTGTGTGCTCTTTCCAGGCGTCTTTTCTCCTGGAGAGAGTCTGGGTAGACAGAGCATTTCTCCTTCCCCAGCCCCACGTTCTGATCACAAGCTAAGTGTGGGGCCGCAGAGAACTCACTGAGTTTTCTGGCTGAGGGGTCACACCCCAGAGACCCTCGTGGTGCCACTGCTGTGCCACAGTGCTGGGGGGCGTGGCCTGGAAGAAGAGTGAACTCAGCGCCTGCCTGGGGTGGGGGGTCTCCCCACAGGACAAGAGGAGCCAGCTAGCACGTTCGGATGGCACTTCTGCATCGTGGCTTGGGAGGGTGGCACGAGCCTTCCCATGAGCTGAGCGACGCGGCAGAAGGGACAGGCTAACCCGGAAGGAAGGCAGCTCCTGGGGTGCAGGGGTGCAGAGCCGGAGCAGAGCTAAGGGAAGGAGACAGGAGCCCAGCCAGCAAGGGTGTCCCCCACATCGGGGAAAGCTGCTGTGCTAGGGACTCACCCCTGGAGAAGGCCAGCAACGGTGCCTGGCATGAAGAGACCACTCTGGACCACAGCACCACTGCCCCCTGCATCCCTCCTCTTCATCCCGACCCCGAGGAGCCCGGCGCCAAGGCAGGAGGCTCCAGCCCGAACCTGGGAGGGCAGTGGCCAAGGCTGGACAGGGCTGGACCTCGCTCCTACACTTCTGGGCACACATGCCCCGACACTGACAGGAGCCCCGGGCCCCCTCCTGGCGTGGGGAAGGACACTGCGCCCTCCAGCTACCTACTTCAGAAGCGGGGTCCTGGGCAGAAACGAGGGGCAAGGTGACAGTCTCCATCTGGATGCAGGAAGGAGGCACCATCCTAACCATCCATCAACAACACCACCTGTTAGGGAACATTTCCCCTGGGCTCCTCCCAGGGGACTTGAAACTCGGTGTGTGTGGTATTGATCTCACCTTTGATTCCCAAATGCCCTGCAATGTCTGGCACAAAGAAAGTGCTTCCAAGATATTTACTGGATTGAGTTTAACGAGGAGACCAGTGTCTGGGGACAGCTCTGGTGTTTTCAGCATCACAGAATCAGCCAGCTGTCTGGTTCTATCGCCCTTTACAAGTGACAAGGGCATCCTGCCTGAAATCACTGTCTTGGAGGCGGGAGAGACTTTGGAGGAAGGAAGTGTGGTTCCAAGTCAAGATCGTTACATACTTCAGTGTATTGGGGCCCAGATAAATCACAGATGATACAATCTGAAATTCTCTCCCAAGCGTCCTTATATGGGAGATTCGTCCTACAGCCATAACTCAGTTTTACATAGATGCGCTTTTTTTGGTAAGTGCACGAACTTTTTTATAGGTCTTCCCCTCCACAGAGGATGCCTCAGCAAAGTGCTTAATAAATTGAGAGTACCGTGTCAGCACATATTTTAGAGTGTAGACCCTTGGGGCAGTTTTGCACTGACCATTGCCATGGGTGAACTTTTTTTTGCGGTACGTGGGCCTCTCACTGTTGTGGCCTCTCCCGTTGCAGAACACAGGCTCCGGACGCGCAGGCTCAGCGGCCATGGCTCACGGGCCCAGCCGCTCCGCGACATGTGGGATCTTCCCGGACCGGGGCACAAACCTGTGTCCCCTGCATCAGCAGGTGGACTCTCAACCACTGTGCCACCAGGGAAGCCCGCCATGAGTGAACTTTTGATCTTTGATCAAGTGGACTTTTTTTTTTTAACTCTTCCCCAAGATCCGCAATACCTCTGGGTAACCTGGACCATATAAATATTTAACCAAGTTGTTCCACATGGGATTTTCAAGTATGAATGATGCAATCTCCCTCGTAAGAAAAATCTATGTTCCCCTGATTTGCAGTCACAAGCCACCACCCCTGCAGACCACCCCGCCGCACACTGCCTTTTTCTTACCACACACACACTATCTGGAGAGAGAGCCAAGGGACCTCCGGGGAGGAAACTGCGAAGAAACAGAATGTCTAAATAAAGTCAAGTCTTCTCAGAGCACCTCGCGTTCATTATTCAAAGAACATTTCACACATACCCTCTCGCTCTGTACAAAGCACACCTTCCCCGGTGGCTCGGAAAACTCACAGGCAGCCAGGCCTAATCAGTAGACATGCACATCCATAAATATCTGGTCCTTCGAGCCAGCTTCTAATGTAACTGCAGCCTTGGGAGGAAAATGCAAAGAATATTTAGACTTTAAACAATGTCACATCACCAAAACTAACGGGCAAGGGCCAGTCGGGTTCTCATCTAAAATTAAATGTAGTGTTTGCAGAACCTTTACTCAAGTCCCTTCAGATTCTTCCCCGAAATAGATTTGAGTCTTTGCCTCTTGCTCTTGGCTTCTTTGTCTCCAGACAGCTTGCACTGATGGCAAAAGGTCAGCGTGGGTGCAGGCGGAGGGGTCTTGACCACAAGGCTGGGGGTAATGGACTGATCCCATCCAGAGATTCTTTGGAAACAAGTTGGAAATGATCTTCTTAAGGATTTGGACACCTTAAGAGAAAAACAGTTTTGCGAGTCAAGCAATCCATCCGTGGTTGGTGGTTGAGATTAGCAGGAACATGACCACCCAAAAATGGCTCTCAAAGAGCCAGTGATACCGTTTCCGGAGGTGAAGAGCTGAGTTTACTCGTCCGAGGCTGGGGAGAGGTCAAGGTCCAGCCCTGCCATGTACTAGAGTTTGTGCCTTGCTGGACAAGTTATTGAAGGTCCGGTTCCTCATCTGTAAAATGGGGATGAGCTTTGTTGGGAAGGTTAAGTGCGGAGGTACCCAGGGGCCTGGCATGTACCAGTTCCCTATAAAGGTGGGTTATTACTGTCACCCATAAATAATGCTCCGACGTACCAGGTGACATAGCAAGTAAGTGGCACCGTCATTAAATTCATGGAAGCTCAGTGGTGGAGAGATCGGGGCGACACAGAGAGGGAAGAAGGTGTCCACAGAGAAAACGTTTAGCCATGACTACGATTTCAGAGATCTGGTCACTGAGCATCCCAACCATGACCCTCGCTCCTCCTTAGGCTTGGTTTATTCTAGTCTTGGCCAGACGGGATGGCTGTCTTGTAAAGGGTGGGATTTGGGGCCGTCTGCTTGTGTTCTGCTGGCCTCCCCTCCCACCCTGGACACCACATCCCAGTGAGGGACTCGAGATGGAAGGGGGGCGGTCCTCAGGCTGCCCCCAGAGCGGGGCTGCAGAATGTCTTCAGTGGCCTTACTGTGAGATGACCACCAGCTTCCTTTCCCACCCGTGAGGAGGACCCGGAAGGATGGGCGGGCAGAGTGGGGAGATCCTTCCACACCTGCAGTTAGAATCCATTTGACCCATGCATCCCCACCCTGTGACCAGCCTGGGAAAGGACCCAAGTGGACCCTGCATGTCGTATGAATCCCGGATGAAGGGCTGGCTGAGGGTCATGGTGCACAGCCATTTGGGGAGGGTCTGGGAGTCTGCGTTGGGTTCATTCCCTTCTTTGTGCAACCTGCTGGTTGAGCATCTGCTGACAGGTCATCCAGTTCTGTTAGGAGATGATGGGAAAGGTGAGTCAGAGCACATGGGGGCTCGAACAGGTACCCAGGACGCTGGACTTTACTCGGTGGACAATGTCCCTTCTGGCTTCTTATCACCGTCAGCATCCCATCAGTGATAATAGTAATGCAAATAACAACAGCAATACCTAGCATTGCCTGCGAGCTTAGCATGAGGCGTTGTTTGAAGATTTGGCATGAATTAATCCTTCAGTCTTCAGTACACTCTATGGGGAGAGACTTCCATTTTACAGATGAGGAAACCGAGGTGCAGGAAGGTTAATATGACGCTTCCCAGAGGCAAAAGCTCCGCGTGGCAGGGCGAGGCTCCCGACTCTGCCTCTCCTGACAGTCCCCTCCCAAGTTCACATCACCTCCTCGGTCCCCTCCTTGCTCCCGATCGCGACCACCGCCCCGTGCTCTGGTCCTAACCCTCCACCCAGGTTTATCTCTACACCCCGGCCCATAGCCGCTCTCAGGGCTGGAAAGCAGTCTGACGGCCCCACCCCTGTCACAAAAGGTGGAACATCTCTTAGAGGCATCTTGTATGCCCTTTAACTATTCATCTGCTTCCATCAGCGGCAGCGCCTGCCACCTCTTGGTCCCCCAAAGTAAACTCGGAGGCCCAGGGCTGTGTTTACTTCACACTGTGTTGCCTGGACATAGAGAGCGGGGCTCAGCACAGGCCCTGATGAGTCCTGGTGTAGAGTCCGTGCCAGTGCAGTGTGCCAGCCCCCAAATGGTTTCTCTTTCTCAGGGATGTGGACATTTTCTTCTTTGAAACCCTCGAGTGACAGCAGGCAGATCCCTCTGCTCTTCCTGTATCTCTGTCCCCAGAGTCGTGTCCTCACACTTCCTCCCCACCTGGAATGTCTCCGTAAAGGAATGAGGAGGCCCTGAAGGGACAGCCCCCCAGCAGCAGAAAGGCCTGTCATGGCCACCTTCGTGACCCCAGCCACTGAGGCTTCATGACCCCGCAGACCAAGGCTGACCCCTGGGAAGAGAGGACATGGACATTTCAATGAACACAACTGAAATCTCAATGAAATGAACACCAAAGGCAATAGCCCGGAGTTCCCCAAAGGGAAGGGACCTTGAAGTTGGGGGAGATCTGTGTTTTTACTACGTATTCTTTTTGTGCCATTTGTGTCATACATAAAGCGTGTATAATTCCTGCTGTATTCGTGGAAGGAAGTACCAGCTGCTGTAACAAGCCACCGCAAGCCTTGGTGACTAAATGCAATAAAGCATGCACCTCTCTCTCAGGCAAAGCAGAGTGATTGTGCGGTTCTCCAGGAGGCTCTGCTCTGCTCTGTGGCACGTGGTCCTCCACCAGACCTGCTGCCTTAACCAGCTGACTGGGGGAGAGAGGAAGCTAGAGAGGAGGGGGCCTGGGGCCAGCCTGGAAGAGGCATACATCGCTTCAGCCACATCCCCCATCTGGAAGTAGGGGGAGGAGGGGCAGGAAACGTGGAAAACGAAAGGATTTGGAGAAACCTGCACTGACTGCTTCTGTCTCGTCTACCTGACAGAACTGTGTTTATCAGAACAACACAAAGAGGCATAGAACAGGGTCCTGGCCTGTGGTAGATGCCAAAATAATAAATTTCCTTTTTTCTTTGCCTTTGGTGGTTGGTTGGGGCTGGATGGTTTCTAGAATGATGTTTGTGTGTAGATGAGCCCTAGGTCTTTTTTCTTTTTCTAAAGACCTGCTAATGAGGCTTTTTGCGGCGCTAGCCAGTCATCAGAGGCCCAGGTGTGTCGGGGGGGGCGGTCACCCTGATTTTCCGGAACATTTGGAAAGCTGTGCGCTGCGGACCACGATGACGTGTGCTCCCACACCTCCACCCACCTCGTCAGCCACAAACACACGTCTGTCCTGCTCCGGAAGGAGATGTAGGCTCAGGTGACTGGATTCCGAATTTCCTCAGTGCAGATTAAAGAGGCTCGAGGAATCTGTCTGTGCGGACAGGGCCAGGGAATGAGCTGTCTCTGGCTGAGAAGATGTGACTCAGGGTAGAGTCAGCTGTTCCCTGTAGATGCTGGGAGGCTGGTAGGATGAGACACAGGGGAGGCGAGAGGCAGAGGCTCAGACTCTTCCCTCACCTCCCCTTTATCCCTTCCTGCCCTCACCTGAGGCTTGTTGATGTAGTAGAGGAGGGGATGGAGGGGGCTGTTGGCCAAGGACCCTGTGTCTTGGGGGCAGAGACAAGGTGCTGGTGAGGATGGGTGGCCTACAGGGCTTCCGACCACCTCCAGGGAGCAAACGGAGCTCAGTATCGGCAGACAATCGGCTGCACAGAAAAGGAAGAGAAGCAACTCAACACAGCTTGTAGGGGAGCCCATCCTCACCGTGGCCCATGGTTCGTTGTCTCTGAGAGTGTTCCTGTCAGGCTGAGGGAGCTTTCTGTGAGATTCACAGGTTACCGGCTTCCGGGAGGAGCCCCAGTACTTTCTCATCTTGGTTTGGGACATCCCGTTGCTATTGGTTACAGCAGCATCCAACAGCAGCTGTTACGTGGTAGCTGACCCCTCAGGGAGCCAACCTCCTTCCCGCAGCCCCATGCTCCCCAGCGCTCCCTGGGGACACACCACCCGCTCATCCCCAGGTCCCTGGGCCTCTCGATGGCTGTGCCGATGGGGCCTCCAGACCCCTCGGGTTCCTTCTTCCCACACCTGCTTTTTTACTTCCAATCCCCCCTCAAGGAGAAGAGGAGAGCAGGGAAAACAGTGCCATGAGAATCCGTTCTTCTTTGGGATGATTGTTTTCCCTTCATCTCTTAGGGTTTGGAAGGTGAGGAGGCCCCACGATCTTCAACCTAAGGAAAGAGGCAGAACGCAGCAGTTCTGGCCATGAGCACCCAGGTGTGGGGAGAGCTCATTTCTCGCAGGCCATCTTCCTTTCACTTCTCCAGAAAAGCCACAAAATGCAAACACACACACATTCAAATCCAATCTGGACAAAACCGTCAAGGACCCTAACACAGAAGCTGGGGACATGACAACCGACTTCTCACCTAGCTTCAGGGCACCATCTCCTGACTCACTTTGGTGGTCCTGGCACCTGGCTATGGTTCTGGCCCCTGGGCAGTTACTTCAGAAGCTGAATTTCTATAACTGTGTGATAGGCCCTCCTCTAGGCCTTCAGATGCTCCCCCTGCCTTCCTTTCCCACTGTCTCCCAGATCCGCTCGCTCCCTCCTTCTAAGACTCATATTTCATCTTAAGCCAGATTTCTCTTTTCTCCATAATCATGATGACTGGCCATCACCATGACAACCCTCCCACCCTGCCAGCCTCCTCTTAGGAATGGGCCCACAGGCAGGGGCTTGTCCTTGTCCTGTGTTAGTCAGAGTGAGTCAAAGCTCAGCTTCCACCAGGATCAGCGCTGAGTGATCCTCCCATTTGTTTCCTCATAGCTAGGATGACTCCAGCACTGGTGAGCTTTGGGTAGGGCAGGAAAATCCTTCCCTGGGAGCAGGAAATAGGTTATCTTCCTTTGGAGTTAGCTCATCCAGTGATAAAATGGGGCTGCTCTAGGTCCCTGCACAGCACAAATCCCACAGTGCAAGATCATAAAGCATCTTAAAATATATATTTTAAAAACAAATACATATTTTAAATATATGTTTAAATATAAATAGATATATATTTTAAATATATATTTAAATATAAATATATACACACACACTATATATATAACAGTAACTATTTTGAAGATTTTTCTCACACACATGATCAGAAACTACTCTGATGGGTGATTTTGCTCAAAAATTAAATCCACAAAAGATGGGCCTGGATGGAAGTCATCTCACAAACCTTGCTGTATCTTGTGGGAAGCAGACATACTGCACAATTTGACTTCTCAAGATATTATGAAGATATTTGTGGGGCAAAAATACTCAGGTGTAGATTTAAATAAATTTTGTTAAGGTAACCATCTATAAATGTTTGCCCAGTGCGAAGGGGGAATACTCCCTTGCTCAAAACTTGTATTCCTTAAGGAATCATTTTAAGAGAATCAGCTAATTAAATAATACCAGTATTTTTCATTGTGGTTGAAGGGAATAACTCTCCTTTTCCGATACCTGTGTGCATTTTGTTTTGTTTTGTGATAGGAATGATATCAAATGTATTTTATTAATTTATGGCCATGTTACTGAACCTAAATAGAAAAGCCACACCTGGCTGTGGGTGTAGTAGGTGCGGTCTCTCCGACAGGTGAGGTCATTCCTAATATCACTCACCAGGAAAGAGGAGGTAGGTGGCTCAGATCTAAAATGATAGGAGGATCAGAGGTCATTAAACCTTGATCCAGTGCTGATTCCACAAGTGTATCCACGTGTAAAAATTATCAACCTGTGCAGCTGTGTATACGGAACTGTTCACCTCACATCCCGTAGAAAAATAGAATAAGTGATCAGAGGGCGTGCCGAAGGCGAACTTCAGAGAGCATCTCAGTTCTCTTGGCTTTGACCATAGAGGCATCAAAATGCCCCCCAAACTGAAGAGAGAGGCTAGAAGGGAGGAGAATGGGGCCCAGGCAACACACCTGTAAATTATTGCAACCTGTGAGGGCTGGGAGATGCATATCTAAGTAAGCTGTACGATATGCTAGCTTCTCTTCTCTCGGACTTTGTTAGCTAATTTGTTTTATGTGTTTTGGATTCTCTCCATTTATTTCCTTTATTTCTCACTTAGTATTAGACAAAGTATGGTTGCTTATTGTTATTCACAGTAGTGATGTTCGTTAAAATAGCCACGAACACTGAATTAGCAGACACTAAACCATCGCTCCTGGGCTGGGGGGAGAGACAGAATTAGGCTCCTACAGCTGCTGGTTAACACGCAACCTTGTTTTGTGCGTTTCTGTGTAAAGACACCTTACTTGGTATTGTTAGGGCAGAAAGGCAGTGACAGTGCGGGCAGGTATCTTTCTCCCTCCTTCCTCCTCCCTCCTTTCTTCCTGGCATTCTCTCTTCCCTCTCCCTTTCATTTTTCTTTCTCACTCTTCCTTTTCCTCTTTCCGTTTATTTATTTGTTTGGCTGCGCCGGGTCTTAGTTGCAGCATGCAGGATCTTTAGTTACGGCATGTGGGATCTAGTTCCCTGACCAGGGATCAAACCCAGGATTCCATTCCCTGCATTGGGAGCAAGGAGTCTTAGCCACTGGACCACCAGGGAAGTCCCTTCCTCTTTCCTTTTTAATTACGTCTTTCCTGATTAAAGTAATTGTATCAGACACCTGGGCACATCTCACTCTGGGTAACAAGGACTTGACCTTCCGTTCTGGAAGCAGAGAGGCCCACTGGCAGGCTACTGATGATCGACAGTGGAGATTGCAATAGGTGGTCATATTCATGACATATTTGGAAGGGAGAGCTGGCCGAATGTGCTGGAGGACTGAACGTAGGGAGAGGAAGAGCAAGGGATCAGGGTCTCTAAGGTTTCTGACCAGAACAACTGAAAGTTGGAGCTGTCGGTTACTGGGATGGGGAACACCGGTGTGAGGGAGGGGCAGGACTGCAGGGGGTGCCCAGGAGCTTGGCTTTTGATGTTCCTCATGGGTCTTTGGGTTCAAGTAGGATCCCAAGTAAGAACCAAATGTATTTGCTCCGCCTCTGTCTGCTCAGGCAGGCCCTCAGCCCGTGAGAAATGCCACCCACCCTACCCCTCCGCTGCTGAGAATTTCCCAGGGTCCACAGGGAAATGCCAAGATGAAATCACAAAAGAGTGGGACATGGCCACCAAAGCTTGAAAGCCCTCAGGTGCCCAAGTGAGCACGTTTCCTATGGAGATGAGGGGGGAACACATACATGCCTCTCTCCTGCTGTAGTAAGATTATGGGGGGGGGGTTGATGACATCACCAGGATGGCGACTTTGCTCCCCATCATGAGATACTGTCCTGAAATGTCTTTCTTCTGCTTCCCCTGAGTCCCTTTGCACAAGATTCTCCATCGAGTCAGAGTTGCCCACTTTGCCTCAAAGAGTGTTCAAGTTTCATACAAGAAAGCAAAAAGGAAGAAGGGCCCCAGATCCATTTCTCACTTCCTGATAAGCCACCAGTGCCCAACCCAGAATCTTCAGCTAGGAGAGCCAGAACTTTGGATTCCAAGAGGAGGCTCGACTCCAGAAGAGGCTCTTTGATGATCGGAGGGGGTGGTACACGAGAAAGTGGGTAGAGCTCACCCCTCACGACAGGCTGGGGAGACTCCAGAGGAAAGCCGGGGCCACTCACCTCCCGGGAGGACTGGATGACAGTCATGGTCTGAAGGATGGGGATCGGGGTGGGCACATCCGAGGGACCTGAGATAAGGCATCAGATCTGGAGAATCACATCGGTTTCCACCAGGCAATGGTCAGAGGCCAGGAAGCCTCATCAGGGCACCAGGCTGATGCCCACACATCCCAGTCTGTTCACGCTGGCGAGCCTGCTTGATCCCCACCGAGAGGGACACTCATTGTCCCTGTGCCGCGCGCTGCACTGCTCTGTGGGTTTCCCCCAGAAGGGACACAGCCACTGCCTCGCTTTCCCAGGGACCCATCAAAAGTCCTGCCTGTGTCCCTTTCTGAACAGCTCAGAATGCCTTTCAGCTCCAAAACAAAAGGTCAAGCGTTTGCTACCCAGAGTGAGAAGATGTGCCCAGGTGGTGTCTGATACAATTCCTTTAATCAGAAAGGAAGTGATTAAAAAGGAAAGAGGAAAAGTGAGAAAGAAAGAAGAAAGAAAGAGATGAAGAGAGAATGCCAGGAAGAAAGGAGGGAGGAAAAAGGAGGGAGAGAGAGATACCTGCCTGCACTGTTCCCACCTTTCTCTCCTCTCTTTCCCTTTTCTCTGGCTGAGTCAGATCAACACCTGCCAGGTAGTAGCTTAGAGCTCAGCATGCCCAGGAAGGACACCCACTGTGGAAGTTTCGGGGCCTGAGCAGGAGAGAACGTGGCCCCCACCTGCCTGGGTGAGTTGCTCCAGGCTCCTAGAAGCAGGGTGATGAGCGGGACTTCCCTGGTGGCACAGTGGTTAAGAATCCGCTCTGCCAGTGCAGGGGACATGGGTTCAAGCCCTGCTCTGGGAAGATCCCACATACCGCAGAGCAGCTAAGCCTGTGCACCACAGCTACTGAGCCTGTGCTCTAGAGCCCATGAGCCACAACTACTGAAGCCTGCACACCTAGAGCCCGTGCTCCACAACAAG
Source organism: Mesoplodon mirus (assembly GCF_964341445.2). NCBI lineage: Eukaryota > Metazoa > Chordata > Mammalia > Artiodactyla > Ziphiidae > Mesoplodon > Mesoplodon mirus. The sequence continues at coordinate 25,833,781 of NC_138979.1, read as the reverse complement.
AGAAGCCACCGCAGTGAGAAGCCTTTGCACCAAAATGAAGAGTAGTCCCTGCTCGCCGCAACTAGAGAAAGCCCGTGAGCAGCAAAGAAGACCCAATGCAGCCAAAAATAAGTAAATAAATATTTTTTTTAGAAAAGCAGGGTGATGAGGACGATTCACAGCTGTGTAGCCCCTCATTTCATTTTGCTACCGAGTGTGACGTAAGCAAGGAAGGCCTTTGACTCTGCCTTCTGTCGAGAAATGAAAACCCCAAGAGGGGAGGTGATCTGCTCAAGGTCACACAGCTGGCAACTGTCCTCAAGTCCCAGCATGTGACCCCAAGAGCAGCTATGCTTTTCTTTGCGGAGCCCTGTCATCCAGAGATGTGCTTTATAGCCTGACCACTGGCACGGACGGTGCCCACGTCCTTGTAAGTTCTACACTCAGTTGGCAACAATCTGGTGGTAATAAGAGCTAACAGTTATCATATACCAGGTCTTTTTCTAAGCATTTTGTATTCACTATCTCATTCAATCCATAGAACAATCCTACTGACAGGTGAGGAAACTGAGGCACAGAAAGTGAACAACCATCTTGTGTCCATAAACATGGACCCCAGAGTCAAGCGTGACAGTGGGACTCCAAGTCTGTGACAATTACATTGTCAGGGACCCCTTTAGAAAGGGCCCATTTAAGGTGCCTTAAAATGGAATCTTCAAAGAATCTCAACCAATCTGAACCGACTTCAAGTAGTGCTTGAGCACAGACACCCCGTCCTGAACTCCACACCCTAACAATAGCCCTGATTCCTATCCAGTCCCACCCGGGGTCTCACCTGCCCAGGTGTGATGTTGAGCTTTGCCTTGCAGATGTCTGTGCACACAGTGGGTACTCAATCAATGTTGGGTTGTTGTTGATCAGTTGGTTGGTTGAATGAAATAACGAATATTGTAATCTCAGAAGCCCACCTTCCCAAAGTCCCTTCTCCAGCAGCCTTAAGACCTGACATTTCCAATGTGAAGATCACCAGTTCAAAAGCTTGATGGCAACCTAAGTATTTTAATGGGATCACCAATAATTTTGCCAGGGAAGATAGAACCTGTTAAGCTAATGGTTACCCAGCACTCATTTCTCCAGTCCATCTTCCCTTTCATCCATGACACCCATACCAAGGACAGGCACATGGTGGGTGTGCTTTGATGGAAAAGAGGGAAGAAGTCAGAAAGGGTCTGGAGCAGAGCCTCCGAATTAGCTCTAGAAAAACTGTTGTGAGGCCATCTGCCCCTCAGATGAGCTTGCTTATTCATCTTTAAAGGATGGCTCTCTGCTGTAAAGGGACATCCAATCTTTAATGTGTTACCACGATCACAAATCTTCCCAAAAGACGGGAAGTCCTCAGTGTGAACTGGACTTCTGGAGTGGAAATGAGCACCTGCAAGCCCCCTCCCCTTTAGTCTGGGGTCAGACCGGTTCCGTGTGTCTGTGGAATTATGTGCCATTGTCACTAGGGGACAATGCTGTTCTGCAACCCCTCCTCTGCATGTGAACAGGGGGGCAGAGCCTGGACATTCTTGCCTCTGTCTGACCTGGGGAGGGGCCGTGGGGCATCGCAGTTCTACCAGTGGTCTGGACAAGCCGCTCAACCTCTCTGGCCAATAGGGCAGAGGCTCAGCAAGTGAAGGGCTTGCATGGAGCCCGTCACTCTGTGGATAAAGTTCTATTGACCTATAAGGACATGGCTCACACCTTACGCGTTTATGCAAACACGTGTTTGTGCTTGTGGGTGGGGTGCGTGCGAGGTGGGAACGTGCACCCTCCCACGTAGACACTGCCAGGCCCAGGTCCCTCCAGTACAATGGCCCAGGACCTTGTCGTGAGGGCCCTGGGCTCCTGAGTCACAGCCTCTCTTCTCAAGACCTTGGGGGACGTGGGTCGTGTAGCTGTCACTCCTCAGGTGGCAGGGCTGGAGGGGAGAATTCTTGTAGCAGGAGTTGTTCAACAAGTATCTAGTAAACACCTAATGTGTACCATGCACGGGGGTTAGAATCCTCTTTAGGTGGATGGGGACAAGGTCAGGGAGCCAAAGTTATTGACACAAGATTTTTTTTATAAATTTGGTATCTATTCACACAACATATGGAATGCTTACTGTGTCTGGGATTTTGAAAGCAGAGGAAGAGGAAATCTAGCCGTGACCATGATTGGGGCCAAGTTTCCACCAGCCCTGTGGGATCCAGGAGCAAAGGAGAAGGGACGCTCCTGCCTGCACACCCATGCAGATGGGCACACCTGCTCATACCTCCTCCACACCTGGGGCCCAGGAGTGGGGTTCGGAAACTCTGCAGTTGGAGAAATGCAGCCTGGATGGTAGATTCTGGGCGGGGGACAGGGGAGTGACCACAGAGCTGAAAGCAGTTCCATCTGTGTGTCCTCTTTCTCCTGCCTCGGGCCTCGGGCCGTGGACTTGCTAAGGACAGAGCTTCGCGGTGGCCTCCCTGGATGCAGGACTCACACCTGCTGAACTGCTGCCCGGTGGCCTTGGCCTTGAGCTGGCGGGAGCTCCGAGTGTGTGTGGCGCCTCCAGGGCTCCCAGGCTTGAGGGGCCTTGTTAGCCCTCTCGCCACCCTGTCATGGCCACCTTTGCACTTTGCAGGCCTCTGAACCAATAATCACACCTCCCTGGGTGAGCTGGGCCTCAGAAGGACCAGGATCCCAAAGCCACAAGCTCTTTGCAGCCCTGACACTGAAGAGGGTGGCTCTGGGCCTCCCTGCGGGGTTGGTTCCTTCTCCTCAGGGCACTCACAGGTTCCCCGGGCCTCTCTCTGGGTACATGCTCTCGGAGCCCTTATTCACGTGGCTTTCACACCCACAAACCCCGGACCTGGTCCCCTTGACCACACCCACCTGCATTACAGCATGAGAAACCCAAAATTCAGGGAGATTAAACACATGGCCGAGGGCAAGCGGATGACTGGCGTCTGAGTCATTCTGAGGCCTTACAAACATGTTTTCAACAAGGACAGAGCCTGAGGCCAGGCGTCCCCAACAGAAATGAGACACAGGGAGAGAGAAACCCTGCACCGGGCAAGTGGCTAGGTTAAAAGCCAAAGAATGAACTGAGATGCACAGCACTGCCCTGGGCCCCTCCCTCATGAGGAACACACTCCATCTGAGACAGTTCCACATGTGATGGGTACTTTACAGAGGCCAGCCGAGGAGGGAAAGGGCTTGGAGGCCGGTGGACGACATTGGTATATGTTTAAGTCAGCATGGTTGGGTCTTCCGTTGGAAAGATGGAAATTAATGAGTGTTCATTCGACCTGTCAGGACCTGTGCTAAGGGTTTTCTGTGCAGAAAATGCTCACAAGAGCCCTGGGAGACGGGTGTGGTTGAGGACCAGGGGCTCCTGGTGACCAGCTTTGGGTGGTACATCCGGGCTGTTGCATCGCTCCCAGCAGCACATCCAGCCTCCGCCAGGCCTCAGAGGCCCCCAACACTGTGCCCATCTCTTCCAGAACAACATCCTGCCTTCAGACTTACTGCAACGCCCAACCTGCCCCACTCAGCCCAGGCGGCTCCTCCTCCCAGAGCCGAGGCCAGCCCACAGGAGGCTGGGGACAAAACGCAGCTGCTCCTTCTGGAGCAGGCCGCACACAGCGTTCCTGGGCCTGACAAATGTACTGGGACTTCATGATCTGACACTAACGCGCAAAACTCCTGGCTGCCCACGCTTGCTGCAGAGGAGGGGGCTGCAGGCAGGAGGCTGGGCCCGCCCGCTTGAGCGGATGCCTGGCTGAGGCCACCAGGGAAGGCTGCTCTGGACCAGTCCCAGCTCAGCATAAGGGATCACGGGGACTTTGGAGAAGACTGGGGTGCTCAGAGGTTGTCGGGTGGAGGGGGGGGCATCCAGCTGGGCGAGAGTCAGAAACAAACTGGAGCCCAGGATTCTGACCTTTGTAATGATAGGAGTGCCCAGCACTTAGAATGTTCCAGTGAACTAAGAACGACCAGGGGCTGGCGGGCCCAGCTGTTCACTCGCCCACTCCCCTCAGTGGCCCTGCGAGGCCAGGCCGGCTGCCGTTCGCGTCACACACGAGGAAACGGAGGCAAGGGACGGGAGGCTGGCCCCAGGTCACACCGGCCTGGTTAGGCTCTTGCTGTCACATCCCCTGTGCCTCCCACCAGGAGGGCCGCCTGGTTAATGACTGACATGGTCTCAGGTCCAAAGTGTGCAGGCAGCGTGCCCAGCCACTAGCTCACCAGCACCTGCTGTTCTGTGGATGGTCGTAAACGTCCTGTGACCATAAAAACAATGGTTTGTAGACTCTCAAGGCACGTCCAGACACACAGCCAACCAGGTGGACGCTCAGACACTTCCTTCTGATGCTAGGCATCCCTCCACACTCCCCTGGTGGCAGGAGGCCGGCCCACCATCAAGGCAGACACCACAGGCATCCCCTTCCCACACCTGCCTTCTGCACGGCACCTGCCACCACGGCCTCACTGGGACGACCCTGCCTCTTGAAAAGCCTTCTCTGACCCTCCATTTCCACTTCTACGTGATTCCTTTGATCAGGATATTTTGAGAAAAACAAAGTTAACCCAAAGAACTATTACAAAATCAAGGGATTAGAAACGAGCCTGCAGGGTGGTGGGAATGAAGCAGAGAGCACCTAAAGAAGTGAGCCCTGGTTTAAACCTGTGCTCAGGCGAAGGGGCTCCATAAGTACATGGACCTACAGGATTTTCCTCTTCCAGAAGGTAAAAGAGCTGGGGCTGGACACACATGAAGGCTGCCTCCTGAGATACGGCTGCTCGTGATGGGCCGGAGGGGCCCAGTGAGCAAAGGAAGGGCCACGTCTCTCAAGGTCTTCAAAGGGCAAAGCCTCTCTGATTCCCCAGGGAGGACACTATCGAGGGGTCCTCATGGGGGTGATGCCACCGATCGCTGGTTCCAACGTTGGTGGGACAGGCCCTTCGGAGGTCGAGGTGCTGAGGCTGCAGAGTGAACCTGCCCAGTGGCCACCATCCGTCCCTCCCCAGGCCTTGTTTTCATCTGACTTCAAATTTATGTCTTACTGTTTCAGTCTTTCGATGCTCATGTTCTCATACCTGGGAAAGGAGGGAAAAAAGAGTCCCAACAGAGGAAGAGAGAAGGGGAGGACGGGACTGAAGACAGGCGGGTGGGAGGGAGGATGTGTACAAAAGGAAGGGCTCTGCAGGGCCAGGTGGACCCCTGATGTGGCAGATACTCAGGAACACCTGTTGGGACGCAGCAGGGCACTGGCTGCGGGGGGCGCTGGCCGTCCTTAGCAGGTAGAGGGACCCTCGGTTGACATTTGGGACACTTGCTCCTAAACAGTGCACCTGGGCCCAACCCTTGGCCCTCCCCTCCACTCCTTGACCCCTGGAGGCCAGGCCTGAGCCTCTTCTCTTTTCTGCACCCCTGGTTGCTTTGGCAACGGCTGCCGCTGGCCCCTGGCCTTCCAAAGCCCCAGCTGTAACGTGAATCTCAGGCAGGCTTGTTCGCTCCGCTGGCTTTGAAGACAATACGGGAGGGAATGCAGCAGCTCTGATTTCAGAACCTGTCCCGGAGGACACCCCCCCACCCAAGTGCAGGAACAGGATCTGGGAGGAAAGGTAAAGAGAGGGCCACAAAGCAGTGCAGCTGAGGGAGAAGACCCCGGGGTGGGGTGGCGGGGTGAGGACCTTACTGAGAACACCCTTTGGATCAGTGAGTAGGAGGGTCCACAGGGGCCGGTCTGTAGTTAATGAAGTAATAGCAGCTGAAGAAAGTGTCTTGTCCCTAGCCTGTTCCTTTGCTGTTTAATCAGAGACCAGAATGAAATCACGCTGCTCAGATCCACAGAGGAGGATGCCAAGCTACAGGGCAGAGTTAATGGGCTTCAGAGGACTGAACTGGTAAAGGAGACTTCATTACATTAGAATCATGGGCCCAAACCAATCATTTTAAGCAATACCTTATGGGGGAAGTTTGACTGCCCAGAAATTGTCTGGGGGGTTCTAGTCACTCACAAACCCCGTGTGAGCAGGTAGGAACAAGACGTCTTGGAAAGCAGATGTGACCAGAACACACCTGTGTGCTGGCCCATCGCCTGCTCCCCTCCACTGCCTAGAAGCTGGGAGTCCCTCAGGGAAAGTGTGTGGATCTTGGAAGTTAAGGTGACCGATGCCGTTTGAATGCAGGTTCCAGTATTGCATTTAGAATGTAAGTAATTGTATAGCCCAGGAGCTGTTTAATGGTATGGTTAAACTCACTGGGTTTGGACCTTAACTCTAGTATTTATAAGCTGTGTGTCCTTGAAAAAGTTATTCATCTCTCTGTGTGTCAGTTGCCTCATCTATACGACGGAGATAACATTCCTAGGATTTCATGGTGGTTTGAGCCCGTCACTCCAGATAAAGCACCTAGTAAATGTTTTTAAGTGGTTACTACTGGTGTCAGTGACTCAGCTGTGTGCTTTTAAAAGGTTGATGAGTTACTTTTGCCTGGAGGGCCCTAGACTCTGAATGGCTGGCCAGCCTCAATGTGTTTGGACAACTCAACTTCCAAACTCCTGGTCTCCCTGATACCATTACAATAATCATATATCGAGGTTCAAGGTCCACTGGAAGTCAGATCTTCTGCCATCTTGGGCCTAATGGGTTCTGACCAGTTTATGTCATAACCTCACTGGCTGCGTCATTCTTCTGAAGGTCGTGCCCTGCCCCCTTCCCTCCTGTCCCATCGATGCTGATTTCCCGAGCTGTCACCCGCACTGGTGAGAGAAGTAAGTGAGTTATTTACACAGTGCCTGTCCACAGTGCAGGCCTCTGTCCCCGAGACTGGCTCCCCCGCAAGGAGGCCGTGTCTTTAACTGCTTGTCAAATTCTCTATTTGGGAACCGCCTTCCTGCCTATGTGCCTTTCCCCAAACCCAAACCAGATGTGAAGCAACTGAAACTAAGCTGCGTCTTAAAACCGGAATACTGTCTCCCCCGCCACAATCCCGTTCGTCGTGGCCACCTATGGCCCTTTACATAGTCATAGTTATTTATTTTGCCAACACTGAGTGTGTGGTGTGGGTGCTCTTTTAAGGGCTTTGCAAACAGTGACTCCTTTAACCCTCATAACAGCTCCATAAAGTAGATGCTTTGTCTTCATCCCTATGTGCTGGGGGCAGGGCTGGGGGGAACCTTGGCCTGGAGCAGTTCCATACATGCCTCAGGTGTACAGGCAGTGAGTAGCCGAGTTAAGATTCAAACTGCGGCAGCGAGCTCCAGGGTCCCTGGTCTTGTGCTGCCTCCCGTCCTGCCATGCTTTCTGCGTTGTCTGTAAGCAGCCTGGGATCTTCTAGAAGGCAGAGACAGTGTCTTCATAAAAAGATCTTACAGTGAAGGTGGTCAGAGATGACTTGTGATAATGCTGAAAGCTGTTGACACAGAAGTGCCATTTACCCGCCCTGCCACCCATCCACTATTGAGCAACCGCGGCCCCGGGAAGCAGGAGAAGCAGCTCCTCCCTGCGGGAGCCACTGCCCAAATGCCCTAAGCGGGGAGGGTCCGGCCCGGGGAGGGCAGTCTCGTGATGCCCGCTCCTCCAGGGGAGGCGGCTTCCCGGCAGCACTCACTTGACCCCTTGGAGACCTGTAGCCACCACACTCCGTCCAGCTTCCCCAGCGGAAGGCGGCATCTTCTCTTCCATTGTTCTTGGAGGAAGTCTTGCAGCGGGCACAGACACCCTTCCTTCCAGGCCCCCGGGCAGGCTTGTTGGAGCCTCACCGGGCAAGAGCCTCCAGATGCCCCTGGAGTCCCCGCCAGAGCTGCAGCTCAGGGATGGCCCGGTCTCGCTCTCTGGAGCTGGAGAGGCTGAGCTGAGAGGGACAAGGCTGGCTCCCAGTCACAGCCCCAGCAGCTCACATGGCCTGAGCCCTGGGGCTGGGCGGCTGCCGCTGCCATGCTGGAGGAGAACTCTCACGAGTGGCACCCGCCTGGTGTGAGCAGAGGCCACACCCGTACCTGCCGCAGGTCTGTAGGATAATGACGGCTCTCACCCGTGTCACATGGGGCAGGGGGCATGCCTCTCCCCAGCCCCGGTGAGGTTTACTCCCCTCTCCACTGCTGGGAGTCTCTGAGCACATGGGGAGTTTTGCTCTGGGAGGCCTGGGGTTAACAGCACGAGGTCTGCACTGAAGAGCACACAGATCGGAGCCCAGTCCTACTGTGGGTGCGAGGTCTCTTCCCATGTGCCAACAAGGTGGCAGGTGAGGACAGATGTGTGACCCAAGGGCAAGGCAGGAAGGGACATTTGCCACCCAGTTGATCGGCTAGCAGGCTGCAGGGCGTTCCGAGTATCACCCCATCACACGTGAGGATATGTGATCCCAGCAACCCTGTAAAGCAGATGGGCTGGGGCTTTATTACGTCCATTCTACAGATGAGAAAACTCGGGGCCAGAGAAGTGATCAGTGGAATGGCACCCCCAGCCTGTACTCTTCCCTTTACCCCTCTGCTGTGGAGCACGGTACCAGGCAGAGGGGAGGGAAATGAGGCGAGGGATTGCACAGACTTAAGACTGAGCTCCTCCTTGAATTAGGGGCAGGATGCCCTGCCTGCCTCCCCCCAGTCCCAGCCCTGCAGAACCCTGTGTCCTGGAAGTAAAGGCAGGCGTTGCAGCCAGGACCCAGTGATCACCAGCCCCTTTTCCCCCTTACCCTATCCAAGGAGAGCCCGCCCAGACTTAGCAAGCATTTCCTCTTTCCGGACACCATCACCTGGTCACTCCCAGGACGCCCCTGGCCAGAGCCGCCTTTCCTTAAGAAAACCCAGGGACGGGCTTCCCTGGTGGCGCAGTGTTGGGAGTCCGCCTGCCGACGCAGGGGACGCGGGTTCGTGCCCCGGTCCGGGAAGATCCCACATGCCATGGAGCGGCTGGGCCCGTGAGCCATGGCCGCTGAGCCTGCGTGTCCGGAGCCTATGCTCTGCAACAGGAGAGGCCACAGCAGTGAGAGGCCCGCGTACTGCAAAAAAAAAACAAAAAAATACCTCAGGGACATGCAGCCACTGGCAGCCAGATGGTGGACCTGAGGGACCTGGGGGTGTGGGTGCTGGCATGCACTGGGAGCTACCTAATAATAGACCCACACTCCAGGATGTTGAGTGACAGCCCCTCCACGAGCACAACTGGGACCGGGTGATGGAGGACTGGGGGACTGGGAGCCAGGGAGACTGGGTGTCCCCAGGGAGCTTAGTGAAGCTATTTTGAAGCCGGTTTATTGGGCTGCTGGGAGGGTTCCCCCAAGATGGCGAGCTGACCCGGCGGCACTGGTGCTGGGAAATGATGGGGATGATGGCTCAGGGAAGCTGGGTCAGCTGGCATGGGAGCAGAAGGAAGGGGGAGGGGCACCGGGAGGGACGGGGGCATCCACGGGACTCCAGACTGCAGGCAAGTCCGAGATGTCCCAAGTGAGTGGCCACCGCAAGTCTGTCCTGGAGGGCCGTCACCAGAGCTGCGGGTGGTTCCCATCCACTGGCTGAACCCTGTGGCCGACCACACACGCAGCCCTGCTCTGGGTTCACGGAGGTCCGTAGACACAGTATCCACGGAGAACAGTCCAGGTGTAGAGGGTCTTGTGCTGCAGCCCTCTACCCGCGACAACTCCTGCTGCCCCAGCACCCAGCCCCCCACCCTGAGATGCTCTGTGATAATAATCCAGAGTCTACTGACTCGATTGAGAAACGATTACACAGATGTCCCGAAGTTCAATCGTATGAGACACAGTCGTTGACCAAACGGGGTTATCATCTAGTTGGATAGAATATGTGAGTAAAAAGGTGAATGACGTTACAACACAACCAGTGGTAAGAACCAAGAAAGCCTCTTTACCATAAGAGTTCCAGATAGGGACACCACAGTGCCCAAGGTTGGCCAGGCTTGCGAGGGATTTGAGGTTGGACTGAACTCAGACCCCCGTCTCGGCACGGGACTGTGGGCAGCAAGCCAGGCGGGAAAGGAGGAACACATCTCGTGGGGGGTCGAGGTCTCCTCCCAGGGGTCGTTGGAGGATCAGGGGCAGCTGGGTGTGGTCTGGCTGGACTGCAGGGAAGAAATAGCCTCGAGGGTCCTGAGCAGAGTGCAGGCTATGAGGCAGAGAGGCAGGGACCTGGGGAGGTGGGAGAGGGAGGCAGGAGGGGAAAATGATGACTCCACAGTCTCCAGACTAGAAAATCCAATAAAGGGACGCTTGCTAATTGCCCTCTTGATGACTTAGCAGCCTAATTAAATGGCATCTTTGTAAGGGGTTCCATGAGGAGTGAGGCTGGTGCCCAGAATTCCAAACACAGGAGGAATAGCGTTTGCGGGGAAATTGTCCAGCTCACCACCCTCATTTGTGACTGACTGGGGCGCTGCCTGCTGGGCTGCAGAGACCAAGGATGAAGGCAGAAGGAGCCCTCCGGATGGAAGGAGAAAGCCCCCCACCCAGCGGGCAGACCCCAGCCCCGAATCCACCCTCCCATGCCCAGCTTTTGCCCCCCCCCCCCCCGCCGTGTGCATCCATGGAAGGGGCCTGCTGACCCTCTGACGCAGACAACCCCAGTTTGCTGGGAAGCACACATTTCGCTTCAAGTTTGACTGGCGCCGTACGGAGACTCACCACCCTTCTGTGCTTTCCATCATTGTGCTCATGATCTGGGGGCACCCCCTTCCCCAGAACTTGTTCCCAAGTCTCCCACCTACTGTGACTCTGTTTCTCCTCATACAGCTCCCCGCCACAAAAAAAAAAGAAGGAAAAACAGTAATCAGGTAACAAAGAGGTGACACGTGTCTGAGCCATCAGAGCAGGGCAAGGAGGCGGGAGGGAGCCATGGCTGCAGGAGGACAGAACCATAACTGAGGCTGGGATTAGACCAAACTCCTCCCAGCCCACCCCGCCCCAAGGCTTGAGGGCCCCTCCCACCCGTCACCGCCCCTCCACCTTCCTCATTAGGGTCCTGACCTTCAGCCTTCCTTGTTGGTCCTCTGTTATATTTGGCAAAGTTATCCTGCTGCCCTGAAGTCTCCATCTTATAGTCTCTCAGAATTCAGACAGGATGCTAGCACTGAGGTTCAAATACAATTGCATTTTGCTTTTCTTTCTCAAGGTTTAATATATACAGTAAAGTACCCAACTAAACCGTTAGGAAGAGCTTAAAAGGAAGACACACAATGACCACCCCCAAGTGGCCCGCTTGAAGATTTGGGGAGGTGGGCAGACAGAGGGGACCTGAAACACCAGGCGCCCCGGGCCACCCCGCCGGTGACAGGGGCCCAGCCTGGAGGCGGAATGCACTCTCAGACCTGCAGCCATCAGGGCTTGCACCTGTCCCTGCCTTTCACCCCACCCCTCAAGAGGCCCCGGGACAACTTCCCAGGCCCAGACGTGGGGAACTTTCGAGGCTGGGTCTGGAACGAGGTCTTTCCGGGTCACAATTCGTGCAGAGACCTGGCCTCCCAGCGTGAGCCACTCTAAGCTGGAGGTCTGCACCAGGCGAGGGGGTGACAGGCGTAGCTAAAGGCTTCCCAGGACAGTGAGCCGGGCCTGCTTTCACCTGTTGTTCTCAGCCGACAGCTGCAGGAGATGAATGAGCTGGAGATGGGCCAGCGGCGATGGGGAGGCCATTCGGCCCCTGTGCGCCCTGTGCACGCACAGAGCACTGCAAACGTAGCCTCTGGAACATGCCCGAGACTCGGACTGCATCCTCTCAGTGCAGGACTCACATCCTCCAAGGCCCGATGTCACCATGGCCCAAAGCTGAGCTTGTCACAGGATTTTGGGCCAAGTTTCCGCTAGGTGAACCTCGGGAAAGACAGGCAGCAGGACCGCGGCTGTGCTTTCCTTCAGGGTCTGCTCCGGGAGCCCCTCCAGGCCACACCTGCCACAACTGCTTCTCAGCCACCCAGAAGGCAAATGCAGTGACCCGTGACCACGGAGGTTTCACGGCCTTTCCTTGCATGTTTTGCCTGCTCGCGGTGTCATGCCCTGATGTTCAGAACTCATCCTCTTTCTCTGTTGTATTCGGCAAACTTCATCGGGATGCCTTGAAGTCCTTGACTTACAGATTCTCAGAATTCAGACAGGATGCTGTCGGTGTGGTTCAAACACAATTGCATTTTGCATTTATTTCTCGATGCTTAATAGATATGAAGCAGCAAGCTAGGTCACTAGAAATAATGTAAGTATTAAAATTGGAGCAATCCAGAGGCAATTAGCATGGCCCCTGAGCAAAGATGACACACAAATTTGTGAGGTATTTCATGTTTTTGGATGTAACTGACCTTATTGTGGTCGTGATTTTGGTATACATACATAAAAATCACTACTTGGTACACCATAAACTTACAAAACGTTATACGTCAATTTTAGCTCAACAAAGCCAGAAAACAAAAGAAAGCAAGTAAACAAGAAAGCAAGAAAGCAAGAAAAGGAAGGAAGGAAGGAAGGAAAGGAGGGAGGGAGGAAATAAAGAGAAAGGAAGGAAGGAAAGAGAAAAAAAGAGGAAGGAAGGAAGGGAGGGAGGGACAAAGGGAGGGAGGAAAGAAGACAGAAAACTTAAGAGGGAGGTGACACAATTACCACTCTCAAGGGACCTGCTCGAAGATTTGGAGAGGTGAGCTCACAAATGGACCTGAAATACTGCAAGGACGGCATGAGAAAGAATAGAGTTCAGGGCCCACAGACTGATTCCGAAGTGAAATGCTATGAAAGGAGAGAGAATCCACCCAGGCTGTGAGTGTCCCACAAGACTGGCTGTTACAAAGGATGGAGCCCTATGATCCTATGTGAGTTGCTGATATAAGGGGAGTGTGTAGACTTGCCCAAACTCCAACCAAGAGGGAGGAAGAGTGAAGTGGTTCTGTCCCTGGGGGTGGCAGGAAGCCCATTGCTCTGGGTGGGGGGGGGGCAGGACCTCCCCATCATTCTTAAATTACTGATGAAATGGGATTGAGACTTTTTTCTTGAAATATTTTATCTGTGTTTGTGGTTAATAATATAGAAAATACAAATAAACAAGCAGAAGAAAATGTAAATCATGTGTATCCTCACCCACAGTACCACTACGTCCCACGCATCTTTCTCTACGTGAGCACGGTTTTGCTAAATCGCAATTTGCCAAAAAGAGCGTAGATTTGGGGCACATTTATCTTAGTCTATGCTATTGTTGGATGTGTTCAAAAGGCGCCCACTGACAGTGATTCTTCTTTTGTGTGCAGAGGGTTGAAAAGAGTTCCCTTTTGGGAATAATGGCCGTTATTTGTCACCCATCGACCTGGAGGTCTTTGGATACATAAAGGCAAGCCCTCTACCTGCCAGGTAGGATGGCCTGTTACCGCCCATTTCACCTTCGTTTTCCATGGTGCGTGCCTGTGACATGGTGTGGGGCGTGCGGTTTATTTCAAACTCTTCTAAATAACCTCTCTGCCTCTCACTTAACCTCTTTAGTTCAAGAGTATTGAGCCCACAGGGGCAAGAAGAGGTAGAGAAGTAGCCATGTACACCCAGACATGGCCCCTGACCTCCAGGAAGCAGCCACCTTGGGAGAGGCGGCATGCGGATTAAAAACACCCTGGCAATACACAATTGAACACGCTCACAGGCTTGCACACTGTAAGGGCTGGAGAGGGACTGAGAAATAGCCTGGTCCCCCCACCCCAACTTTGACATTACAGAAGAGGAAACTGGTTCCAGAAACGGACTTGTCCAAATGCCTCTTGCAGAGCCCCAAAATGTCTGTTTCTGAGCCCTCATGTAATTTCTTAGCAGTTTCTGTGCCTTCTGTTTGGGACACATCAGACACATTTTTGGTGAGTTTGTAGTAAGTCACTGTGACTCACACCATCTTCCTCCAAAAGGCAAAATAACCCAGAGCAAGTCCAGGGCCTTCCTTGGCCCCAGAGCGTTGAATGGGGGCCAGTGACGTAAGTGCTGATCCCACCAGAGCTGGGACAGGAAGAGAACTCGGGGGCTGTTCTTCTGCAAAAGCCCGTCCCAGTGGAGTCACTGGGGTTTTATAAACCAAATGTCTTTACAGCTAAAATGAATAACCATGACCTCAGCCATCACACACGCAGCCTCTGCTGCTATACATTTAGCATCGCGGGGTCTGGGTGGTGTCCTGTAAATAACCCACGTCTGGGGCACATGTTGGGGAGGAGCTGCCATCAGGAAGGGTTCTCGTTGGAGGCCAGAGACCGGAGCCCGTGAGCCCCACCGTCATCTGTTAGCAATTTCTCGCTCCCATTAAAGCCAGACGCTGGATCTGTTTGCGTCGTCCAGACCATCACAGGGGATTCATTTTTACAGCTTGGACTCGGGTCTCCGAACCACATCAGTTACAGCCCTTGGTGTTGCCAGTGGGGGGTTGTGAGATGAAATGAGGACAGCCTTATTGGGAACAGTTCACAGATTGTGCGGAGATGAATCCTGCGTTATGGTGAGAACAGAGGAGGGAAAAAACTCGAGATTCTAGGCAAATCAACCCCCAAAATATGATGCCTAATCATGATCAGCAAATCATTGCATTGTGGAGTTTAGGCTGCATTCAAACCTAACTTTATGAGGGTCGGGCAACAGAGATCGAGGACCCGAATTTAAGGAGTAACTTCCAGAGTTACAGAAACAACATGCCATTATTATTAATTGTATTAGTATTAATTACAGCATATGAAAATTGAGTTGTTATTAACTAGCCTCATGGAAACTATAAAGCACACAGTGGACCAGCCAGAGAAGAAACTTGGAGTTTGTCCTGGGTCTTCCATGAATTTCTCGGTGATCTTGAGTACGTCACGGGCATGGAGCCTCAGTTTCCTCTTCTGTCAGATGAAGGGTTTAGATGATCCAAATTTCCCTCCATTCCTAACTAGGACTCGGATTCTAAGCACCTTTAGGAGGTGTGGAAATAAATTGTCAGCAGAAAAAGTCATGCCTGACCTGAGAAATCATCGTACCTTAGCTGCAGGCGCTGCTGGGCTGAAAGGCACCAAAGCCTCTTAGACAGAAAGGCCAGTGCCTTCCCAGAGTCCACAGTCTAAGACAGCCATGATCGCAGCCACGGGAATTTGGGTCCACACCACAAAACCCTCCACCCTGGAGGCCACTAAACAGCTATGAGACTGCAGGCTCTCCAGCCTCTTGGCAACCATGTCCTGCCTTCCAGGGAACACCCCTCCCCCAGGAGAAGAGCCAAGGTTATGCCCTGGGACAGGTACCCTGGAAAGTATATGGAGAATAGTCTTCAGGGAACTCCCACACCTCACTGAACGGGCCTGACTTGGTCAAAAAACATCCCAGCCCCACAGGAGGCTCATCAACCATGACAATTCCACCAAATCCTGGGAGAAAAGGGACGTATGCAACCAAGAGTTTGCAGACTGTCTCCTCTCTTGCTCTCTTCTGTTTCCTGAGAGTGACTGATGGTGCCCTGGCCAGGAAGGGCCGCGGGGGAAGTCATTTCCTCCTCAAAGGCGCTTGACTCACCTCTGATTCACCTCGAGCGAGTCTGCTCAGAACCAGACAACGCGGGCAATTTTCCTGAGCTCTGATCTGTTGTAGTTCTTGACTCGAGGCCCCCATCACCCCACGTCATGTTGCTTGTGCAGGAAGCTGGGGGCTGGGGCCTGTGGGGCTGAGTCCTAACCCTGTTTCTCTGCTCTGAACTTGGTATGGTTCAGAAGGCGTCCTGCTCATCTTCAGCTTCTGGGCCAGGGGAACAGGAGGATAAGGCTGCCAGATTCACAGGGGCTTGGGGCCCAGCCACAGTCGGGACCAGGCCCCACCTGTCCTGAGCACACAGGAGACCAGGGGCACTTGGCAGTCACCAGCCTGGTCTTACAAAGGAGTCCGACAGCAGCTCTCACCAGGCTTGACATCCACGGAGTTCACATCCTAAGAAAAAAGCAGAGAGTATTTTCCACTTAAAAAGTCTTAATTGTCCACCAACCACATTTCTTCCAGACTTACTCCCAAGGCTTGGTGGAGGGACCTGCAGCTGACAGCCTAGGAGAAAACAAGAAGACTCCACACCATGCCATTTTTCTGAGTGTTGTGTGCCCAGGGACACACACACACATGTACATGTACAACTAGTAGGGACCATGCCTTAGCAGCCCCATCAGGATGGGCAAAGGGATCAATGACCAGAATGGTTTTGGCCAAGATAGAGCTGCCTCATGGGCTCCAGCTGGTGAGAGAGGAAGTGGCAACTCCACCTGCATCCCGTAGAGGACACTCTCAGCCTACACGGAGGTGACCTTCCTCTGCCAACTCACACCTGTCATTCCACCAATAATCACTAACTCTACAAGATGGACCCACATGGTTGACCTGCACCACGGCAACGGCCTGGGGCTGACCCACCATCTCCGTCAGACCGTGGTGGGGGGCTTTCCAGGAGGCACTGAACTCACAGCTGACGCCACTGAAAACAGGTGGGGCGGCAGGTGGTCACCTGAAGGAGGACAGACATGCTGGGGAGGAGCAGGTGTCTCTGCAGATTTGCCCGTTCCCGGGGGGCCTGAGCACAGGCAGGATGGGTGATCCAGGGGCTCTGCAGAAGCTTCCACAGACCCCGCTGATTCTCACAATCTGTGGATGATCCAGGAGCAGGCTTCCATAAACAAAATACATGGTGTGATCCGAGACAGGAGAGTGGCTATGGAGGAGAAGGGGGCTGGAGGACGGTCCTCATCCTCTGCTTGGGCATCAAGGGCAGCTGGTGAAGGGGAGGACACAGTGTCATCCTCATGGGACACGTGGAAATGTGAACCCTGGAGGGTTGCTCTTCCTGAATTTTCCCCTTTCGAATTCAAACTTTGTGCCTCAATGTCCCCTGAATAAAAGCAGCAAGAATGAGAATAGGAACATCTATTGGCTACTCCGTGTGCACCAGGCACATTTATTATTAACTTTCTTAATCCCAAGGGAGGCAGGAGGTGGGCAGGAAGCAGAAATAGCCTGCACATTTCCCTGGCTTTTTGTGGTGGATGGGAGAGACTCAGTGTCTTGAAGAAACTTACAGGGAGAAGAATCTGGCCTGTAAGGAAGGAACCAGTGGGGAGGAAGAAGGAATGAGAGAGAGGACTGCAGTCCCCAAGGGGGAGCCAGTGGGGCCCTGTACCCACACTCTTGGCCCTTCTTGGGGAGAGGGGCAGGTGGGAACAGGAGCAAGACCCTCCTCCAACCTCAAGCCTGACGTGGAGGTGTGGGGCCAACTGGTAAGCAGTGAATATTTCAACGGCTCCTGTGTAGACTGGGCGTCAGGCCACAGGACTGTCCCCCAGGACCGTCTACTCAGGACCCCTGGAATACGCCACAATCTTTGGATGGGGAAGCCCGGGAAGGATAGAGGTTAATTTTCCCAGCATCCTGGAGAAAGATGGGCGTGCGATCATATAATTACGTTGTTAATAGAAAGATAAAGTCGGCTGTTTCTTTTTGCACTCAGAGTCACATAAGCTACATTGTCTTTAAATTCCCAGCTCAACACTCAGCAATTCTTCAATGAATGTTTATTAAATGACTGCATGAGCCAGAGTTAAAAAGAGGGTTAAAGATGGATAGATCACAGACCAGTGGTTCTCAAAGTATGATACAGGGAACCCTGAGGGTGTCCAGGCTCTTTTTGTAATAATCCAAAGACATTAGTTGCTAGTTTCCCTCTCAGTCTCTCACTGTGGAGTTTCCACAGGCTACATAACGTGTGATATTGCAAACAATTGAGTGTAGAAGCAGATATAACAATCCCATGGTCTTCTATGAAGCCAGGCATGAAAACCATTTGCAAAATGGAGAATGATACCACTCTTTTCACTAATATTTTTTATTTTGGAAAACATAGTTATTACTCATAAAATATGTTGTGTTAATGTGCAATGTGTTTATTAATGTATTTTAATGAATTAATACATAATATATATTTTTAATTTCTCAGCTTTAACTTTTAACATAGGCATCCATCGATAGCTATAACCCAAATAAGCAAAAGCTCTTGGGGCCCTCATTAATTTTTGAGAGTGAGGGTGGTCCCAAGAGCAGGTTCTTTGGGAACTGCTTTAACAGAACAGAGCAGGGAGGATGAGGTCGGGGCAGAGCTGGGGAACAGGAAGGCAGATTTGCAGCTGACTGTCGACCTCTCCAGGCTCATCCGCCAAATGAAGATGCTGGACCCATAGGCTCCATCCTTAACTGTCTCTAATTTCACAGGCAGAGGCAGAGATGGAAGCTCAAAAAAGCCAATGGGGCCCTCCCCAAAATTCTGTCTCCCTCGAGTGCACCATGGAAATGCCACAGGGTGGGTTCGAGGCTATAAATAATTGCCCCAAGACCTGGGGGTCAGAGGGCTCCTCCCAGAGCCAGAAGGGGGGATGATGTCAGCGCCCAGGAGCCAGCAGCATTCCTGGCCGCTCAGGTCTGTGGGTGACTGCTCAGGAATCCACCATCCTTTTGTGCCTCCAGAATCTCCGTCTGAGCCCGGTGTGTGTGTGTGTGTGTGTGTGTGTGTGTGTGTGTGCGCGTGTGCGTGTGAAGTAATCCGATTCAGGCTCTAACAACGTCCTTTCCTGGAAGCCCCAGTGGAGGAACAAAGCTCGGAGCCTTGTTTTTCAGACGGCCATGACTGCCCCCATGTTGGGGCCCCAGTGAGCAGAAGTGCTAAGGAGAGAGCGGGTGGTGATTCCAGCAGCCATGACATCTTTTCCTTTCTACCCCGTTCCTCGCCAGGGCTGGAGCCCACACTCCTTTGCGGGGTTATTGGAGAAATGCTCTGAACCACTGTTATAAATACCCACTAATAAATAAACACAAGTTATTTCTGAAATGTACCCAGGAATAGCCAACTGCCCAAATAACCAATGTTGTTCTTCAGATTCTGGGAAAAATAGAAATGTAGGCATGGTTTATTTTTCCATTGCCCAAAGCAGCAGCATTGTGCATATATGTTAATTTTAAGTTTCTGTTTCCATGCTTTTTTATCTTATCATCTTGTAGCTTGCAGCAAGAGAGAAGAAGGAGAGAAAGGAAGACAATGGGAAGGAAATAAAAAACAGAAGTGGGAAGGAAGATTCTACTCTTCTCTTCCAACTCTTTTGATAACATTCAGAAAAACAACATAGTCTAGGTTTTCATGCTTCCTTGACCCTGGTAGACATGAATGATAAAGACCCAAGATGGCGGGTGAGCCATAGAAGGATGTTATCAACTTCCAGATTCCAAAAGAATCAGAAAAAAAGAGAGAAATCTGGGAAAAAGAGAAAGGCCACGATAAAGACTGGGGTGACTTGAGGCATCAGAAAAGGAGTTTAAATGTAAGTAATAGAAAATAACTAGTATTTATTAAGCACCTGTGATCTACCTGTCATTTGACATGCGTTGTCTCATTTAATCACCGAAAAGCCTTTTCTTGTGTACAGATGAGGTAACGGCTCAAAGAGGTGGACTCAGCTCTGAGTTCTCAGTGGTCTGGCTGGTGTACGGAGCCCTCGGCTTGTCCACTCACCACCACACCTCAGTCGTCTGCCTTTCCCGTCTGTCCCCGCTGGGTGGCAGAGAACCCCGTGAGGAGGGGACCCGGTAGTGGTCAGCCTTGCAGCTCCAGCCCCCGCACAGCGCTGACACCGAGGCGCCAGCACGAAAGCAGATCCCAGTCAAGCGCTGCACTTGGCGACTAGGATGCGGTGCTGGAAACAAGAGGAACCCACGTCCTCACGTTGTCAGGGGGCTGAAGGGCCCAGCAGGGGGACCGCCCCAAAGGGCAGAGGTGGCACAACCCGCCTACGACCACCCCAACCCCGGGGGAGAAGGAGGTTGGGGTGCGGCCCTGTGTTGGGGGGGCTATGGCCGGGGGCTTTTCTTCCCCAGCCCATGGGAGGGCGTGCTCCTCTCTGAGGCCAGGTGAGGCTCAAGTGAGTCTCATTCAGGTGTCCTTCCTCCAGGCAGGGCGCCGGCTTCCCCTCCCAGCCAGTACCTGCTGAGCAGGGGCGGAGCATGTGGAAGTACCTAGGAGTACGTGACACGGTCCCCCAGGTGTGGGGTATGCGTGAGGGCCAAGGTCTCTGGGGTAGCCAAATCAGCAGGGGCTTTAAGAGACCAGGGCCCTGGAAGGAAGGAGAGGACATCCTCCCAGTTCAACAAGGCTCTGGAAGGTCAGAAAGGCACTCAGAACCTCCCATGGCTCCCCCTGAGCAGAGGAGAAAGAGGGGAGCCCGGAGCAGGGCCCCCCCCCCGCTCAGGAAGCAGATGGGGAGTGTCTGCCCGAGGCGGGGCTGGGGGACACAGCAACTCCTTCCTCGGGGAGCCTCCAGTCGCAAAAGGAGCCTGGGACCACACACACACACACACACACGGACACACACAGTGCACACACGCCCACATACAGGCACACACGTGCACACACACATGCACACAGCAGACCCACCATCTACACAGGACCTGCCAGGTCATGAGAGGCCCCAGTGCCCACTGAACCAGACTGACATCGGGACCCTCCACCACCAAGCGCAGCCTCACTCAGGTAAGCTAACTTCTTCCTATGCCACACCTCCCCCCCACGCCGTTTTAATTGAAGTGTAGTTGATTTACAACGTTGTGTTAGCTTCTGGTGTACAGCAAAGTGATTCAATTTTATATATGTATACTCTTTTTCATATTCTTTTCCATTATTCATTATATACAAGATATTGAATATAGTTCCCTGTGCTGTACAGTAGAATCTTGTTGTTTATCTATTTTATATATAGTAGCTAATATCTGCTAATCCCAAACTCCTAATTTATCCCTCTCCCCTTCCCCTTTGTAACCCTAAATTTGCTTTCTATGTCTGTGTTTCTGTTTTGTAAATAAGTTCATTTGTATCATATTTTAGATTCCACATATAAGTGATATTGTGTAATAGTTGTCTTTCTCTTTCTGACTTACTTCACTTAGTATGATAATCTCTAGGTCCACCCATGTTGCTGCAAATGGCATTATTTCATTCCTTTTTATGGCTAAGTAATATTCCATTGTATATATGTACCATATCTTCTTTATCCATTCCTCTGCTGATGGACATTTAGGTTGCTTCCATGTCTTGGCTATTGTAAATAGTGCTGCAGTGAACGTTGGGATGCATGTATCTTTTTGAATTATGGTTTTCTCAGGGTACATGCCCAGTAGTGGGATTGCTGGGTTGTATGGTAGTTCTACTTTTAGTTTTTTAAGGAACCTCCATACTGTTCTCCATAGTGGCTGTATCAACTTACATTCCCATCAACAGTGCAAGAGGGTTCCCTTTCCTCCACACCCTCTCCAGCATTTATTGTTTGTAGACTTTTTAATGATGGCCATGCTGACCAGTGTGAGGTGATACCTCATTCTAGTTTTGACTTCTATGCCCCCCTTTTTTTAACCTTGAAAAAATTGTGGCATGTAACACACATAGAGAAAAGTGTGT
Source organism: Mesoplodon mirus (assembly GCF_964341445.2). Taxonomy (NCBI): domain Eukaryota; kingdom Metazoa; phylum Chordata; class Mammalia; order Artiodactyla; family Ziphiidae; genus Mesoplodon; species Mesoplodon mirus. Next base: position 25,812,335 of record NC_138979.1, on the reverse strand, counting down.
AAAACAGAAATGTTTGTCTGTGAACTATCATGAAGCAGCTGTGTAACCATGTGTCTGTTCAGCTGCTGGAACAGAACAGCAGGCTGGGGCTTAAACAACAGAAACTTATTCCTCACAGTGCCGGGGGCTGGGAGTCCAAGAGCAGGGGTCCAGTGTGGTCGGGATTCTGGGGAGAGCCTGCTGCAGACTGCCTTCCGTTGTGTCCCCACATGTCTGGGAGCAGAGAGGATGCCGGCTCTCTCATGATTCTTACAGCAGCACAAACCCATCCCTGAGGCTCCACCCTCAAGGTCTCATCTCATCCCAAGGCCCCACCTCCTAACACCATCACATGGGATGGAGGGGTAGGGTTTCAACATGTGAGTTTTGGGAGGACACAAGCATCTAGTCTATAACACAAGTAGGCAGAAAGCAGAACATGGCCAGGGCCCCAGAATCCTCCTGCGGGTCCATCCCAATCTCCACCTTCCCCTCTCCCAACCCTCACTGCTACCTGACTTCCAACTCTGCCCTGTAGCTTGGCCTGGCTTTAACTGAAACCATTTCTTAATTTTCCCCTTCTCTTCCCCACCTTCACCTAGAGTTGTGTCATGGGTTGAAATATGTCTCCCCAAAATCCATTTGTTGAAGTCCTCACCCCCAGTCCCTCAGAATGGAAGCTTATTTGGAAATAGGGTCATTGCAGATGTAATGGGGTCATCCTAGATCTGGGTGGGCCCTAATCCAACATGACGGTGTCATTACAAATAGGGGAAATTTGAACACAGACGTGAATACAGGGAGAACACCATTGAACATGAAGGCAGAGATCAGGGTGATGCTTCTACAAGCCAGGGGACACCAAAGTTTTGCAACAAACCACCAGAAGCGGGGAGAGAGGCCTGAACGGATCCTCCCTCAGAGCCTCAGAAGAAACCAGCCCTGCTGACACCTTGATCTCAGACTTCCAGCCCCCGGGCCTGGGAGATGACCCATTTCTGTAGTTTCTGCTGCCCAGTGTGTGGTGGTTCGTAACAACGGCCCTAGAAAACGAATACAATCCTTCCACAGCCTAGGAGAGGGTATGAAAAGGAGGTGCAGAACTTTGAATTGGCTCATAAGTCATGGTTTCAAACTAGAGAGACAATTTTAATATCAAGAGTGTGCAGAGAGCAGTGGAATCTGGTCCAGCTCCTGTTCAGGGAGAGGATTGGGGGTTGCAGGGGGGTGAGGCTGCCGTCAGGTTGGTCAAGGAGAAACACTTCCTGCGTCAACACACAGGTCGCAGCTCTTTGTGGGGTGGCTGGAGGCTGAAGGGGCTCTTCAGGGTGTCTCTGTGTGGTGAGGTGTCTGGAGGGGCCCACGCTGGGGCTGGCGGGAGAGACCTCTGGCTCGGTCACCCTGGGGCTGATGCCACCCGTCGGTATGGCCCGTGCTCTCACCTCCAAGGGAGACTGAGTCTTCTGCCCAGCGTGACCTCGTTTCCTGTTCTGTTTCCCCCTCGTGCAAAGGAAAACTCCCTCCTGCACTGGGGGCGTGAGGAGTGACAAAGGGAAATTAGTCCAAGGCTTTCGTGATGTAGAAGTTGCTTTAGAAATGGTAAACAGCGAGACCACATTGTTCCCCTCAGGAGACATTGTCTCTTCTCTAAATTACTGGGTCAAGACTTTGGTTAGACTTTAAAATTAAAAAGCATCAGCAGCGGGCTTCCCAGGAGAGCGTGCATGTGTGTGATGCATGGTTTCGGCCCTGAAAAGCATTGCTTTTCAGTGGTTTTCTGGGTGGTGAGGACAGGGCATCCTTCCCTGGGTGTCGGGGCTCCTGAGCACTGGGGCAGCTGGTCAGCACACCTAGCGTGTCATGGTGGCCGTTGGGAGGCAACACTTTGCACAGAGGTCTCGTTGGACCCACCCTGCCTTCCCCACTTGGTCCTGTTGGGAAGCTGCCAGCTGGCTCCAATGTCCAGATGACACAGCTTCGTCTGGGGCCCCTCGAGGGACATGGAACAAAAACACGGATCAGGGCTTCCCTGGTGGCACAGTGGTTGAGAGTCCGCCTGCCGATGCAGGGGACGCGGGTTCGTGTGCCGGTCCGGGAGGATCCCACATGCTGCGGAGCGGCTGGGCCCGTGAGCCATGGCCGCTGAGCCTGCGCGTCCGGAGCCTGTACTCCGCAACGGGAGAGGCCACAACAGTGAGAGGCCCACGTACCGCAAAAAACAAAACAAAACAAACAAACAAAAAAACACGGATCAGAGGGAGCCAGACACAGAGAGTGTAGGTTGCAGGACCCTCCACGTGGGGCCCCAGAAGAGGCAGAACTGCCAAGCTGCTGGCGTCCGTGTGCCCCTGCCCTGGGCTTGGGGATCAGTGGAAGGGACAGTGACAGGGCCCCTGGGGGCCGACTCTGCTTTGTGTTTCCAGCTGGAGCTGACTTCACAGGTGGGCTCAGTTTATAAAATGTCAGCTAGCTGAACACATACAGCTTGTGTATTTTTCTGTCAGTACATTCAGTGAAAAGTGAGACAGAGAGAGACAAAGAGAGACCGAGAGACATAGAGACAGTAACAGACAGAGAGACAGAAACAGAGAGAGACAAAGAGAGACAGAGACAGAGAGGAGAGAGGGCACCAGCACAGCCAAAGTACCCTCCAAATGTTGGGGTTTCTGCAGATTTCAAGCTGTCTTGTCTTCTTCTACATGGGATGAGTTCCTTCTCGCCCTCTCATAAAAGTGATACCGTCTAATGTCCCAAATCAGAAAGAGCCTGTTCTCCAGCCTCAGAAGGGAGAAGTTGGCCCACTTTTCTGTTCCCTACAGGAAACGGCCCCGTGAGGAACATGATGCTTGGGCTCCAGGACGTCAGGCAGATGTGATGTAATTACTGATGCAGGACCTGGGGGCAGGCAGCCGCCCCAGGGGCTGCATGGACACAAGGACGCCCTCCCCACCTGTCTCAGAATTAGGCTCCCTCCCACTGGTCTGTCTTCAGTGGTCTCTACCTGCTTCACCCAGGACTCCTCTGGGGAAGACCTGAAGGTGAGGTGGAAACTGAAGCCTTGGGGGTGGGGGGCAGGGCTGGCGTGGGATCCACGTTCTGTTCCTGAGGCAGCTTCATTCCCAGAACCTGGGTGAGAACACCACGTTAATTCGCAGAACAGGCATCGGCCAGACTGAGTTCCACTCCTCCTAAGACCTAATAAGTAATCTCTCTCTCCACCTAAAAATATAATCTGGCTTTAAATCCAGCCCACAGGGTTATATAAGGCGCAGGGAGCAGGGAAACAGCAAGGCTGAGCTCTCACTCTCAAAAACGAAAACAAAAATCGTGCCCACGAGCAGGCGCGGACCTTATGGGCAGACCCTACAGAGGTCCTCTCGTGTGCCCCGATTTCCCCAGCATCAGCCCTGACAGCTTCATCAGAACACGCCTCACTGACTCAAGTTAAAACCTTCACTTAGCTGCTTCTCTCACACTCTGTCACCTTAAAGCATCTTAAGGCCAGATTCCCCTAGGGCCACAGTGGAAAGGGACCATGATGTCCCCTCCTGTGACAATTACCTCCTGTCCACCAGCACTCGAGCTCTGAGCTCTTTACCAGAGAGCCCAATGAGTCAGGTCTCAGAATCCTGAAATCTGGACAGCCCCTCCCCCTGCCCCCCGCCTCTCGGCCATGGACAGGTGAGAATGCATCTCAACATGATTGGAAGGCCAGGAACTGGAAGTGATAAGACTGCCCAGGAGGCTTTTACTTTTGCTTTTACCCCTTAAAAGAGCTAAGAGCGCACATTGTTCAAGCCATAAATTCTTTAAAAGGTTAAGTGTATCCAGTTACATGATGTATTTGTAGTAACAAGCCCAGAAGTGGAGATCAGGAGACAACAGGTCCTAAGAGTTCTAATTCCATTACTTTCCAGGGTTTAATTTGGGGGTAGATCTTGCCCCCTCCCTGGGCCTCCGTCCCCTATATAAGCTCAAAGGAGGGCATCAGATGGTCACTAGGTCCCTTCTGGGTCTCCAGGGTCTGATTCAATTCCTCCTGGGTTTCCCACATCAGCGCTGGGCCTCCCGCAGCCATGGCATCTCCTGGTGTCCAACAGTCAGGCCCACGGGGTCTAGCAGGTCCAACCGGTGGGTCTCACTGTTCTAAAACCGGGGGTCCACCAAACCGAATGCCCCCAAATGGTTGTTATGTGACCCCAACTCAGCAGCCGCGCATGCACCGCCATCTACCTAAACGGACAGGCACAGAGTATGGGCAGGTGCCGGGGTGGCCTGGACATAGAACACAGGTGCCCCAGAGCCAAGGCAGCTCCCTCACCAAGAGCATCACACACTCTCCAGCCTAGAAATGCTGTTTCCTGGACACGAGCAAAGTGAGGTGTGCTGACCATTTCCCACCTAAAGGGAGCACAGTGGAGAGGTCACAGGTCACCACAAACAGGCAGGCAGGGCCCTTCCTGGACTTAAACACCAATACCCAATTCCGGTTTGGCCATTGAGGTTCAGGCTGGTATCTGGAAGCCTGGCTCACGGTCTCCGCTGACTCATTTCCACATCTTCCCTGGGGAGACTGAGGCCTGTAGGTGGTTTTCACCTCTTCCGTGACCACACCAAGTGGGGCTACAGTGTCACACAAAATGCTGGTTTCAAAGTGAGAAAGCAAGAGGGAGAGGTGTGCCCGGGTGAGTGATTCCATCCCGAAGGGCCGACTCGCTGATGGCTCCAGCCCAGCAGGCCCGGGACCGGCGTGCAGAGGTGCCCCTCACCCTGGACCCCGCTCCTTCCCTTCCATAGACTAGATGTGTTCTCAGCAACTGTGCATGGATGCAAGCCTGAGTCCAAGAGGAGAGCCTTCTAGGACCACTGTTTCTCCTTTTTCAAAGCAGAAACGGTTCTTTCAGAGAAGCCCCCTCCCCGTCCCCAATTAGTTCTCAGGCGCATCCCTCCTGCCAGGAGCAGCACTCTCATGCCCAGAAGGAGATGGGGCTTTAACGCCCCACACGCACACAAGATCCCATCAGCCGCCCTCACCCAAGCCGCCCCTGGACGTTATTCTTTTTTTTTTTTTAATATAAATTTATTTATTTTTTTTGGCTGTGTTGGGTCTTCATCGCTGCACGTGGGCTCATTGCGGTGCGCGGGCTTCTCATTGCAGTGGCTTCTCTTGGTGTGGAGCACAGGCTCTAGGCGCGCGGGCTTCAGTAGTTGTGGCATGCGGGCTCAGTAGCTGTGACTTGCGGACTCTAGAGCAAAGGCTCGGTAGTTGTGGCACACGGGCTTAGGTGCTCCGCGGCAATGTGGGATCTTCCTGGACCAGGGCTCGAACACATGTCCCCTGAATTGGCAGGCAGATTCTTAACCACTGCACCACCAGGGAAGTCCTGGACGTTATTCTTTTTTTTTTTTTTAACATCTTTATTGGAGTATAATTGCTTTACAATGGTGTGTTAGTTTCTGCTTTATAACAAAGTGAATCAGTTATACATATACATATGTTCCCATATCTCCTCCCTCTTGCGTCTCCCTCCCACCCTCCCTATCCCACCCCTCTAGGTGGTCACAAAGCACCTAGCTGATCTCCCTGTGCTGTGCGGCTGCTTCCCACTAGCTATGTATTTTACGTTTGGTAGTGTATATATGTCCATGCCACTCTCTCGTTTTGTCACAGCTTACCCGTCCCCCTCCCCATATCCTCAAGTCCATTCTCAGGTAGGTCTGTGTCTTTATTCCCATCTTACCCCTAGGTTCTTCATGACCTTTTTTTTTTTCTTAGATTCCATATATATGTGTTAGCATACGGTATTTGTTTTTCTCTTTCTGACTTACTTCACTCTGTATGACAGACTCTAGGTCCATCCACCTCACTACAAATAACTCAATTTCATTTCTTTTTATGGCTGAGTAATATTCCATTGTATATATGTGCCACATCTTCTTTATCCATTCATCTGTTGATGGACACTTAGGTTGCTTCCATGTCCTGGCTATTGTAAATAGAGCTGCAATGAACATTCTCCAAAGAAGATATACAGGTTGCCAACAAACACATGAAAGAATGCTCAACATCATTAATCATTAGAGAAATGCAAGTCAAAACTACATTGAGATATCATCTCACACCGGTCAGAATGGCCATCATCAAAAAATCTACAAACAATAAATGCTGGAGAGGGTGTAGAGAAAAGGGAACCCTCTTGCAGTGTTGGTGGGAATGTAAATTGATACAGCCACTATGGAGAACAGTATGGAGGTTCCTTATAAAACTACAAATAGAATTACCATATGATCCAGCAATCCCACTACTGGGCATATACCCTGAGAAAACCATAATTCAAAAAGAGTCATGTACCACAATGTTCACTGGACGTTATTCTTGATGCGTTTTCTCAGCCTTATGCTGCTGTGGACACCAGGGGCCGCCCTCCCCAACCCTACCCCACATCCATCGTTTACAGAGAACTGACACAACCCAAGCTCCAGGTGATTTTTCTCATCACAGGTGTGGTTCAGGGGAGTATTTAAAGACTCAGTCCGCGCATTCAGGGTGAAATGCAGGGTTTGTTGTCTCTTTGGGAGAAGAGGCGCTCCCTCCCTCCTCCTGGAGGCGAACAGGAGAGCACATGCCCCAGGAGGTGTGGCAGCCAGGCCATCACCATGAGGGAAGCCAGCCTGAGGACAAACCTGCCCTGTGGAGGAGGCGGGACTCAGAGGAGCACAGACAAATTGACCTCTAGTCCTGATGAGACAGAATTTCCAGAGCAATCCCCCAGAATCTGGCCCTACCTCTGGATGTTTTCATCATGTAAGCTGACAGGTGCCCTGCTGTTAACATCACTTGGATATGTATTTTCTTTACTTATTTTATTTATTTATTTAATTTATTTATTTTGGCCACGCCGCGTGGCTTGTGGGATCTTAGTTCCCTGGCCAGGCATTGAACCCGGGCCACCACTGTGAAAGCGCTGAGTCCTAACCACTGGACCGCCAGGGAATTCCCATGATGTGGATTTTCTTGACCCATGAAGTACTCTGGTAAAACCATCTTTAGAAACCTTTGCTATTTGCATGCATCTATTATTACACAGGAAGTAAACACGTCGTGCTTGCTATAAAGGTCACTCCAAGGCAAGTCCTAATCCCTCCCTTCCAGCCAGTTGCCCCACCAAGTCCCCCTGTCCCAGGTATTCAGGAGCCACTGAGCAGGAACCTCTCAGACGTCCCATTGTGACATCCCGACTTGTCCCTACAGCACGCTGAGATTATAGATCCTTGAGCAGAACGGGCAACGGGATGAGCAACGGGATGAGCGAGAGATTCTAGGAGGATTGTCTGGTGACGTGGAGAGGCAGACGAGCCAGCGGGAGGCAACAGCAGTGATGGGGGCGGGGAAGGGAGAAGTTTGAAAGACACGTCCAAGGAGGAAGGGCCGATGGACTCAGAGGGACCAGGGGCCAGCAGGGACCTGCAGCTGTGCAGTGCCCGGCAGAGGAGGCCATGGTGGGGGTGGGGTCTGGGAAGATGAGCTTAGCGATCTGGCTACATGAACTGCGATGTCTGCAGGAGTGGTATCAGGAAGCACCTATTCTGGTCTTAAGATCATTTACAATTTTGTTTCTGTTTTGCTTGGCGGGGTGTGTGGGAGTTCGCGTGGTGAGTGAGAGGTTTATGGGAAAAAGAGCATGAGAAATCACTGCTCTGCTAAGAGAAGTAAAGACAGGGATGAAGGGAAACAATGCTTGTATTTCACTGTTAAAACCTCATTGGCTGTGGGGCGACCATCACCAAGGCTGGCATGCGGGAAATTCTGCTTGGTTCCTTAAAAGGTAAGTTGGGCTAAGAAGGTCCTTCCTTCTAGGAGATATTTTAGAATACGTGGAGTAGATTCCCTCACACACACACAATGAGATAAACTCCGGTAAAGCGGCTGACGTTTGCTGGGTAACTAGAGGCAGAAAGTATCCCAGGAAAACAACAACATTTTACAGTGAGGAAACAGCCCAGACAGATGAGCGGTGGTGCTGGACTGCAATCAGGCCTCCCTGTCCCTGCACGAGAATCTGGGGTCCATCCAAGTCCTGCATCATTACTGCGTTCCCCCTTTCAATCTGAAAAGGGCCTGATTTGGACCATCGATTATTTGGTCCACTACCTATGAGGTGGAAGAGTCTGGATGCAGAGTCACCAAGTCCTTTCCTTGGTCGCCGTGAGAGCCTGGCGGGACATTAGGATTGAGCGGAGGTGACTCTGGCTTTGAGAACCTGAGTTTTCTGCCTGCTGCCTGGTGGGCTCTGCATGGGGGCTGAAAAAGGTTCGTACTGCACACTCCTCTTCGGGGTGTGCAGTACGAACTTCTCTCTTTGCATCTGTAGTCGGTGAGTCGCCTGAATGCCTGCCCATCCGGCTCTCTCCTCCGGCCAACCTCCTGGTTCACTTCTGAGCGATCTGGCCACCAAGGCGCCGTCGCTGCGGGGACCACGGGCAGCCGAGGGTGTCTGCATCCCTCTGCACGGTCCACATGCCGCTCGTTTATGTTCTGAGCTCTCACAGCACAAGTTCAGCGGCCGCAATCTCCCGAGTCCTCAAGCGTTTCGGGGAACTGGCCTGGGCCAGGGGTGTCTGCTCATGGTCACTGCTATCTGCCTCTCGGGACGCACGGCCGAGGAGGAGGGAAGAGGTGTGAGAAGGCTGGTGTGGTTGACAGTCACAGGGATGAGGCCACAGACGGGGGACAGAGTCCCGTCGAGGCCTCGCTGTTCTCCTGGGCAGCTGTGCGGTCTGCTCACCTGTCCTCACTTCCCCACGGACTGGCGAGAGAAGGGAATGTAGCAAGGCAGGTGCATCCTTTCCAAAGAGCAGAAAACCAGTGATTCCTCCCCAAATGGTCCATCAGGCCCAGAGCTGAGGGTCAAGCCCGACGTTCTGTGCCAGGACCTCCTCCACTGCCTGTCTCTGAAGAGGCAGCGAGACCTTGCCACGGTCTGTCCCTCTGCTCACCGTCATGACTGACACTAATCTCAGCGTCCATGCCGTGTGCCATCCCAGGCAGCCTCCCGACAGCAGGATGGGGCCCGGGTCTGCATTCGGAACCTGAGTTCTCCACACATACCCCTGTGCCTGTGACCCCAGCCAGTGCAGACTGAGGGGTCTAACAGAAAATGGACAATCAACAATCTGACAGTGCTTCCCACGACCATGCATGGAAGTTATCATGGAGTTAAGCCACCATGAAAGCTGGGTGTCAGGCCCCGTTCCAGCCACTGGTCAATTCTGATTTTACTCCCAATGTACAGCTGAGGAAACGGAGGCCCAGAGATGTTAGATCTTTTGGCCCAGGTCACACAGTTAGGCAGAGGCAGAGGTAAGATTTGAACCCAGGTACTTGGAACAGCAGTGATGCTCCACCGTTCACTGTACAGACACTACACCCTCTTAGACCTAAAGAGGCATCTCCCCGTGACCTCCAAGAACCCATCTGCCTCCAATGGCTCTAATGAAGGTAACAGGGCTGGGGGAATTTTAATGTCACCCCTTTGTCTTAGTGAGCTCGGCTGCTGTAACACAACACCACAAACTGGGCAGCTTATAAATAACAAACGTTTATTTCTCACAGTTTTGGAAGCTGGAAGTCCAAGATCAAAGTGTGGCTAGGGTTTGTGTCTGCTGAGGACCCATTTCCTGTTTCATAGACAGCTGTGTCCTCGGCTGGAGGAAGGGGTGAGGGAGCTCTCTGGGCTCCCTAATCCCATCATGACACTAATCCCATCATGGGGGCTTCCACCCTCATGACCTCATCACCTCCCAAATCCCCACCTCCTGACACCATCCCCTTGGGTTAGTGCTTCAGTGTATGAATTTGGTGGAGGACAAACATTTACTCTGCAGCACCCTTGCTCTCCTTCCTGGGGCCTTTTGGTTTGGGTACCTAGAAACATTATTTGTGGGAAAACTCAAAATGGACAAGCTTTGGGGAAATGCTGGGGTACTGATGTGGGCATGGAAGGAAGCTGACATCCTGAGGGCAGGCACCGCGCCTGCCTGCTCCCTGCTGTACCAGTGTACTCTGGTATTCTGTACTCTGGCCCAGGGCCTGGTGCAGAGTGGTGAGAGCTCACTGATCGTTTCCTCCGTGAGTGACTGGTGATTTTTAACAGGTATAACCTATGTGACTGCCAAGCAGATCCACTGGAGTCTCTACGTCCTCAGGCTTTGTTTGCAGTCTCGCCAGCATCCCATTAATTGAAACGTTTGTGGACTTACAGATTCTTCGGGTATGCTCATTACGCAGGAGCCCCCAGGTGACCAGGGTCTTTATCCTGGTCACCTTAACATCACCAAAGAGAAGAAGCACCATGGCAAATCTCCTCTCCACCTGGTCCTACCCTTCCAGAGGCCCCAGGCTCTGCTGGACCAACGAGCTGGAGGAACTGTGGGTGGGCAAGGCTTGTAGTATCCACTTGGTGCAGCCAGTCCATGCCCTTGGGTGCACACATTGCATGTGTGTACCTATGCGTACGTGTCCAATACCGTTTCCTGGAAGGCCACAGCTATGCCATGAAGAATGAGTGACTCACTGCCCCACAGAAGCCCTCACCATCTCACAGGCCTGTCTGGAGCTGCCCAGAGCCCAGGTCTCATGGTGAAGGATGCTCAGCTCACTGCGAGCCCTCGCCCCGGCCCCGCCCTCAACCATCTGTTTGGCTTTTGGCCACTGAGAAGAGAAACCTGCTAACTCTCCAGGTAATACCCTCTCTCTTTAGCTTCTTAAGTAAATATTCCAGAAGGGGAATCAGTCAGGTCTCAGACAACAGCAGAAGTCTGAGAGAAAACCCCTTCCAGATCACCAATCCACCATTTCCTCTGCATTTCCCCCACCTCTGGCTCTGCAGATAACCTCTCTGTCCTTCTCCTCCTGGCATTTCCTGACTCTTACTCATCATTCACTCAACACTTTAGGAACCTACTCTGTGTTAGATTTTATGCTTGGCCCTGAGGATACAAGGATGGATCAGGCAGCATCCCTGCCCTGAAGGTAAAAACTGAGATCAGCCAGGAGAAAAAGCTTGCTCTGAGTCGAGTGTTGGCAGGTGTTGTGAGGAGGAAAAGGAGAAGCTGAGTCCTGGACCACTTCTCCTTGCAGGTGAGCAGTTCAGAGAGGAAAGTCCTCACTGCTTTGGGTCATCCTTGGAAACCGGAAGGCAGGACTGGGACGGGTATCCACATTCCCAAACAGTTCTGCCAAGGTAACAGTATGTGGTGGCTCTTTTTCCTAACCACGCACCCCTGGTCCCCTGGAAGTACTCTCTTCAGCATAGAATCGAAGACATGGCCTGTGTGTGGTTGGTCCCACACAACCAGACCCCCTAGAGATGGTGAAACCAGACCAGGATGGGACTGGAAACATCTGACGCCTTAGCGCAGAAGCAGAAAGAACAAGGGGAGGCCCGGAGGCATCCTGAACCCAGTGTACCTTCGTCCTGACTCCTTTTTAAAGTTCATGAGCCAAACCATCTCACAGGATGACCTGTACAGTTAGGAAGCAGGGAGAAGGCCTGTGTTCACAATCCCCTTGAACCCACTGGCCAGGATAGAATTTCCTCCCAAGCAGGTCAGGTCTGGGCCATCAGAAGGATCTGTTTGCTTGTGTGTTTTGTTTGTTCGATGGGAGGGGGAGGTGGGGCAGCCTGGAAACAATCAAGGTGACTGTTGACCTTTCACCAGTTAAGGTCCTAAGGTCCCAGCACCCAACGCGTGAACAGGCGCTGGAGGGCCCAGTAAGCCAGACACATGCAGACCGCCTCCCCACGGCCCCACTGATCAGGGAGCAAATGCAGACAAACAGGCAATCCGTGACATCCTTGACAAGCATGTCTCCAGTCCCAGCAGAGAGATGGGGGGAGGCTGGGAGAGGCTTTAATCATTCACAGGCCCCCCACCAGGAAGGTGCCTCTTCAGTGCCCGCCCCGCCCCCCACCCCGAGACTGAACCTGAGATCCGTCTGGTTCTGTACTCCACCTCCCTCACCCCTGCAAGCAGGACGAACAAAAGAGGCACGAACACAAGGTTGAAAGCTCTAGTCCAGGTGGTTAGGACCACAGGGTTTGCTCCGTCCTAGAGCTCCAGGTGGACCCCCAGCTCTGGGAGGCTTTGTAGCTGGAGGGGATGGACCCACAGCTCCAGCCAGTCGGGACCTGGGGTGGCATCCCTGGGGATGCTGGAGAGGGATGTTGGTCCAGTCTGTGCTGGGGCCACGAGGTGCCGGGCTCACCCAGCCCAAGGAGCTGCGTGGGGTGGGGAAGGTGGACGGAAACCTCGGTGGTCTCTAGGGGCATCACAGGCGAATTCATCAACCTCCAAGCTGCTGCTTGTGATTATGGGGCAGAGGGCAGTGCATCATGGTTTGGGGATCACTTCGTGGAGGTTTTTCAGGAAATCAAGGTCTGCCGGGAGCCAGGAATCTGGGTGTGTTTAGCCCCGCGCCCTGCCCTTGACAGTCATGGAATAGTCCTGAAACCCACATGCCCGACCCGCCCTAAGCTCCCTGTTTTGGTTGGGTTTGTTTTGCCCTGTCTCATCACTAACCCTGTGGTTTTCGAGTGCCTCCTCCCTGCCCCTGTTCCATGAGGTCCCTCTGTCCCCACAGGGGTCTGCTGCCAGGAGCCAGAATAAATAGTGGGAGCTGGAAAAGAGGAGGGTTGAAAGTCAGCGGCTCCCACGAGTCTCTCTGTAGGGCCTACACCCCACCCAACCTGCGTTTCATCTGCACACCACGGCTGGCTCCGGCACCGCCCTGGCCCCAACTGCTGGGACTCCTCGAGTTTCTTTAGGTTGGCAGCAAAGGGAACTGGATGCTGCTGCCCTGGAGGACGTCGTGTTCTTACATCCGCCTCAGACCACAGCCCTGTGACCACAGAGATGGAGAAATTGATTCCTTCCCTTTCCCCCAACCGTCCCCAATGTGACTACCTCTGCCCCACGGACACTCTGGTTGCCTTGGATATGAGTTCTTCTTTCCCTTCATCCATAGAGGATAAATGGCTGAGGTGTCACAGCTCGCAGATTTCATAGCCACAGCTCAGATGCAATCAATAGCTTCCTATAACAACCCCATGCAAGATATGGGATCTTCGTTAAGTCAACAAATATTTTTCACAACTGACACTCAAATAGGAGCCTGATTAGCAATTGGTTTTCATTCTTCTTGGTTGTGGTATTTTAGCTATTTCCTTCTATTTCTTTTTTCCTTTTCCCTTTCCTTCCTTCCTCCTTTCCTTGCTTCCTTCCTTCTTTCCTTTCTTTTATTTGTTAGCCCTAATATCCTTATTCTTCAACGTATTTAGGTAAAGAGAGTTCCAAAAAGCCTTTGGTCATTTATTCTAGTATCCTTCAATGACCACAGTCAGCAAGTTCTAACTAATTTCAATCATGTTGGCAGCTAAAATAAACATGCCTGTTTTCTCTCAAAAACGTGAATGTCTACACTAAAAAGCATTAGTTAGATTCCTGTATGAGTCACTCTGTGTTGACGTGGGAAGATTTGGATGATTAGCCCGAAGTTTCAGGAAGACATCGCATCAAAGGAGGGCTGATAAAACACAATCTCAGGAGGTGAAGCCTGACTCTAAGAGGCTCTCTCTCATACACCCAGGGCTGGAGTGAAGCTCATGAAATAACAGTAATTGATTGAACAATTACTCTAGGCCAGCCCTGTGCTGAGCAAGTTTATTCGTTATATTATTTAATCCTCCCAACCGCCCTCTGAAAGAAATATTGTTATTTCCATATTCCAGTCAATGCCTTCAGAGTCCACGTCCTCCCCAGGGTCAGCCACTCACAGGCAGAGCCTGGTCCAGGCGGGGCTGTTCGGCTCTGAGGCTTGAGCTCTAACTGCCGGGACCCTGGAGGTCTGGGTCTTCTTCCCTTGTTCTTTTTTATTTATTTATTTTTATTTTTATTTATTTTTGGCTGCATTGGGTCTTCCTTGCTGCTTGTGGGCTTTCTCTAGTTGCGGCGAGCGGGGGCTACTCTTCGTTGTGGTGCGCAGGCTTCTCCTTGTGGTGGCTTCTCTTGTTGCGGAGCGTGGGCTCTAGGCGCACGGGCTTCAGTAGTTGTGGCATGCGGGCTCAGTAGTTGTGGCTTGCAGGCTCTAGAGTGCAGGCTCAGTAGCTGTGGCTCACGGGCTTAGTTGCTCCGCAGCATGTGGGATCTTCCCGGACCAAGGCTCGAACCCATGTCACCTGCATTGGCAGGCGGATTCTTAAACACTACGCCACCAGGGAAGCCCATTCCCTTGTTCTCATTCTTGGCAACTAGCAACAAATTACTTTTCTTCAGTGGCTTCAGTCTCCTTACTTTGCAATGGCATTATTGTCAACCATTCACTAAAGAACATCAATGGACAGTTCCTGGCACTGCTCTAAGGGCTGTGAATGGGAATTGCAGCTATACAGCCCCCAGGGTTGTTATGGAGATTATATTATGGGATGGTGTCTAGAGATTACAGCACAGAGCTGGCACACAGCTGGTACCTGACAGACAAGGGCTGGCTCATAATGATGGCCCCACAAAGCCTTCCCAGAGTGCCCAGGGCCACCAAACTTCTCTTCTTCTGAGCTGACTGCTCCCACTGCCACACGGCCACCTGCTGATAAGGTCTCGCTCTGGCTCATGTATCCTCCAGCGTCTAGCAAAGTGCTAAGGGCATAGAAGAGGCTCAGAAACATCACTTAGCTGATGCCCCAAATGCTCTCTACCCACTGCACCAGGCACACAAGCATCTCCATCCACACCACTGGTGTGATGGCTCATTTCATGTGTCACATTGGCTGAGCTAAGCGATGCCCAGTAAACATGAATTCCAGGTGTGGCTATAAGGGTATTTCCGGAAGAGATTAGCATTTGAATTGGTGAATTGAGGAAAGACCACCTTCGCCCACGCAGGTGGGCACCATCCAGTCCATCAAGGGCCCGAATAGAACAAAAAGATGGAGGAAGGGGGGAGTTTGCTTGCTCTGAGCTGAGACATCCATCCCTTGGACATTGACCAATATTCCTGGTTCTCGGGCCTTCGGACTTGGACTGAATCACCCCCCACCCCCAGCTCACTTGGGCCCCCAGCTGGTAGGTGGCAGATGGTGGGGCTTCTCAACCTCCATAATCACCTGAGCCAATTCCTATCACAAATCTCCTCTGTATGTCTATATATCCGATTGATTCTGTTCCTCTAGAGAACCCTGAGCAGAGTGGCTGGGTCCTAGGCCCACTCTTACCAAAGCAAATAGACAATCAACCCCCTTGGTACAGAATGAAACAGTTCTCCTTGAATAAGTCTTTTTTTTACAGTCTTGTCCTGAGAGATTTCAAGTGCTTTTAAGGACCCTAGAAGCTTGAGGAGACTTCTGTCGAATCAGCTGTGAGGGGAGTTTTCTGGTCCCTCCGCTGTCAGTGAGGGAACGCCACGTTCAGGCCTCTTTGGGAGAGTCGGCAGGTAGAGTCTTCTTTGAACTCAGCACGGGGCAGAGACCCCTGGCCCCGGGTTCCCCCAGAGGCCCTGGGGGGAGGGGCAATGAGATCATGTCTGCAGAGGTCCCCAGCCACTTGGAAGGCGATACCGCTGTAATTTCTTGGAAAAGCCTTCTCCTTCCCATGGTTTCTGCTCACACCAGCTCAGTTTTCCTCACCTAACCGCCGCTCACAGCAGCCTCCTGCTCCTGCCAGATTTCCATCTGCTTGCCCTCCCGGCCTCTCCTCTGGGTTCTCCCCTCAAGGCCAGGTGCCCATCTGTCCACAGGAGCCTGAGTTTAAAATCCTGTGGTCTCCACCAGCTATTTAATCCTCTGGATCACTCTAACAAAGGGTGTTTGGGGGTTGGGGCAACATGTTTCATTTTGTTGTTTCATTTTTATGCATTCTCTCACTCTGGGTACAGGAGTCTGGGGAAGGAGGAATCCGGGGAGTAGGTTTTCGTGGTAGGAGATGCTCACCTGTTGGAAGCACAGTCATATACGTTTGCGGGGGGTGCCCTGCTAGTCCGCAGCTTGTGTGGATGAGCCCACCCCCCATGGGCTCCTTCTCAGTGCCTGGGGTAGAGTTGGGCGGGGAGGCCCTGTCCCTCCGTAAACAACTCCACCCAGGACACCTCGGATCTGGGTTCTGGTTCCGCTTCTTGTGTTGATTTTCTTGGGGGTGGACGCAAAACCCCTCTCCATCCTGAGTTCTGACCCTCTTATCTGAGGGATGGCTGTCGCCATCCAGCATCCACAATTTTCCGTGAGAACACGGGATGCCTTAGTGGAGACAGAGACGTGAAGGAGTTTACGGGGCAGACGGATGTGTGAGCCATGAGTGTGAGGAAGGGTACAAGTGCCACCGGGGAGGGGCGTCCAGGGAGACCCTAGAGCTGACTTCTCCACACGGGATGGAGCAGGTGGCAGGTGGGCAGGGCCTTGAATAGCACGCCAAGGACATTGGGCTTTGCCCTGAGGACCAAGTGTTCTTAGCAGGTGTGGGCAGAGCTTGGCAAGACCAGAGGCAGAAGATTCTGCCAACTCATCCCTCGGGCTGGGGCAGCAGAGCACCTCTCAGGCACACATAGTGAGTAGAAGGCCCAGTGGAACGCAGTGACTCCGAGTCCTGAAGGAGCCTTGAGATCTCTGGACAGACTCAAGCCAGAGGAAATTTTCTGAAAGCGGCAAGCGTTGTGTGCTTCAGAGCAAGCTCCCTGCCCCACCGCTGGTTAGTCACTTTGCACACATCACCTCTTCATCCAAAAGCAGGAGGGTAGGGCTCCTCCAGCTCTGAAAGGAGATGCCAGGAGCTCTAAAAGCAGGGGAGGCTCTGGCTGATGCTTCCACGCTGGAAGGTGGGACAGGGTGGTGATTACAAGTGTGGGTTCCCAGGTTGTACACTTCAAACTTCCACTATGTCATGTCTACTATACCATAATAAAGTCGGACAACAAAGAGCGGGGGTTCTGGGCTACAACGCCCAGGCTGGAGTCTCACCTCCACCACCAATAGGTGTGTGACCTTGTGCACATTCCCTAAGTCCTCTGGGCATCCGCTCTTCTTTAGCAAACTAGGGATCATGGTGATATCTACCCCACAGACGTAGTCTGAGGATGTCATGGGATAATTCGTGTGAACACTTGGACTGCACCTGACACATTAGAAGACTTCCATAAAATGAGCCTTTATGAGGACTGTTTCTCCAGCATTTTGCTTTGAAACCATCCTGGGAGATTGAATAATGAGTCTTTTGGGATTCTTGGATGTAGGAACTACGAGTCTCCCCATGTTCCTAGTGAGGAAACTGAACCTCAGAAGGTTAAATACCGTGCAGCATCGCACAGCTGAAAAAGGGGCAAAGCGCAGTTGGGAGGCTGTCCCCACCTCTCATCACCCAGCCTGGCCAGGAGGAGGGACACGCCAGCCTGAGCTTCACAGAGCATCTAGTTCAGAGGCACAAAAAATTGGGGGCTGTCTGGCTTCCCTGGTGGCGCAGTGGTTAAGAATCCGCCTGCCAATGCAGGGGACACGGGTTCAATCCGTGGTCCAGGAGGATCCCACATGCCACGGAGCAACTAAGCCTGTGCGCCACAACTACTGAGTCTGCGCTCTAGAGCCCGCGAGCCACAACTACTGAAGCCCGCGCGCCTAGAGCCCATGCCCTGCAACAAGGGAAGCCACCACAATGAGAGGCCTGTGCACCGCAACGAAGAGTAGCCTCTGCTCGCCGCATCTGGAGCGCAGCAACGAAGACCCAACGCAGACAAAAAAAAAAAAAAAAAAAAAAAGTGGGTTGTCGTGTCCTGGAGGGCGTCTCCCAGACAGGGCTTGGGGTTGCGGGGGAGGTGCAGGATCAGAGGAGGCGGCGGCGGTGGGGGCAGGACCCCAGCCGGCCCCATCAACCACACAGGCCTTCACTGCTCCACGGGTCGAGAGAGGCACCCTCATCTCCTCTTCCAAGCAGGAAAGACACCTGACCCGAGGCGGCCGAGCTCTCCACGTCAGGTAATGGGTCCCAGCTGCGGCCGCTGGCCCGCCAGCCCAGGCTCAGGCCCCGGCTCCCCGTGGTTCTGCAGCCTGGCCGAGCTGTAACTCAGAGCCTGGGTCTCTCCAGCCCAACGTCTGGAACCGCCCGCCTGCGGGCCTACAGAGAGCAGAGTAGGTGCTCAGGGCTCACTGAACGCTGAGACGACGCATGCGCGGTGCGTAGGCGCGTGCATGCGCGCCTGGCGTCGTCGGTGACGCCCGCCCTCAGCAGCGCGGTGCTGAGAAGAGGGGCCTGCGGTGCGGGAGGACCCGACCCCTGGAGCCTCACGGAGCACAGCAGCAACAGCAGCAGCAGGCTGACCACCCGGAGCCGTCTTCCGAGTGACCGCTCGCATTTCCCCTGCGCGCCCCACGCCCGGACTCAGGGGCCCGAGGCCCAGCGCAGGGCCGGCTGCTGCCTCCGGGAAGAGGTGAGCAGAGAAGGGAGCTGAGGGGCTGGGGGCCAGGGGCTGGGGGCTGGGCCCCCCTCCCAGGGAGGGACGAAGGGGCTGAACTGCACAGGCCTGGGGCAGGAACGCTTGGAAGAGTTAACAGGAAACCCACCAGCCAGACTCTCCTCTCTGCTCCCCAAGAGGCTGGGGGTCGCTGGGGGGCCGAGGAGGGGGCACGATGAGAGAGCAGGTCTGACCACAACCCGCTTCTTCCAGACACCCATTTCCGAGGCGGAGGGCGGGGGGAACCCCCGAGGCAGAGACGCGGGAGCCTTGTCACTTGGCTGTTTTACGTGGTTTGGAAGTGAATCGGGTTCTGGGTTTTGAGGCCAAGATACCTTTTTTTTTAAACTCCCCCGCCCTTCCCCCTTTGGTGAGCTTGTTATGACTGGTTTTGGAGCCTGGCTTACGGAGCTGGGAGAGTGTGCAGGCTGTGTGGGTGTCGGGGCCCTGACAGGGGGAGGCAGCCCGGAGGGGGGCCTGAGGAGGCCGGGCACCCCTGCAGGGGGCGGGGGCTGCCTCCCCAAGGGCAGGAGGAGGGGCAGGGGCGTCGTCCCACCTGGCCGGGGTTGGGGTTTAGGAGGTGGGGAGGTAGTATCCTCAGGTGCGGGTACTTTACGTCTGCGAGTTAGATTGTTCTCTGGTGCAGACGTCATTTATCCGCTCGACTGTTTCTCCTGTGCGGGGGGCAATCGAGGCCCACCAGGACGAGAGACGCTTCAGGCGTGCCCTCGGCCAGCCCCAGGAGGCGGCTGGTGGTGGCCCAGCTGGCCTGGGCAGGCGCGGGGGGCTGAGCGCCAGGGGTTTCAGGGGCGCCCGGCGTGCACTGCCACCAGCGTTCCACAGTGACCTCAGCCCCGGAGAGGCTGAGGACGCGGTCCCAGACTAAACATGAGACGGGAAAGCCTGCCTCTGAAAAATGGCTATTTTTACATCCCTCTTCCCCAAATTCCAAGGTGCTGAGATACGATTTAAAACAGAAAGAAACCAAAAAAAAAAAAAAAAAAGGATAGGAGGAAAGAAAGCACACCCACTAATGAAAGTTATTCGTTCTTTCAACATTTCTGTGGAGTGCTTTTACCCAGCAGCCCGTTGAAAGAATGCTGATTTTCGGGGGCCCACCCAGACCTACAAAATCCATCACAGGAACAGGCCTGGAACTCTGTATTTTTAACGGGCACCCAGCTGACTCTTGTGCAGCACTGGGCCGGGCGCTGGAGACACCGGGTGTTCAAATCCCAGGGAATTCACAGCCCCGTGGAGACACTTACCACAAAAAGCAACTATTTAGTATCCCTCATCCCAGTGGGGTCCAGGCCGAGCCAGTGAAAGCTCTTGTTGGAGGATCTGGGGTTGGTTTTGCAGCCCCAGAACCAGGAGTTCCTCTGGGCCTTGGAAGCGGAAGGCAGAAGGTTCTGGTTTCCAGGTGTGGGGTTGCCCCCAGCAGCCTGCATCCAGCCCCCTTGCTCTGCAGTGGCCCAGCCCCCAGCCCTTTCTCAGCAGGAGAAGTCAAAGGTCACTGGGGACACTCCAGACAGGCTGGTGGCCCACTGAAAGGCCTCTTTCTTACAGCAAGCGAGTGTGAACCAGAGAGGAAAAGTGACTTGGCCCAGGTCGCCCAGCCAGGGTAACTGCAGAGCAGAAGCAAAACCGGCCTTGGGGCCCACAGCTGTGCTTTGGCCCGGCTGCTGTATTTCCTGCAGAATTAAAATTTGAGAGCAGAAGTGACCTCAGAGATCTTTACAGTCCACCCTGAGTGTTTCAATAAGGAGCCTGAGGCCAGGGAGGTGACACTCCTGCCCCAGGGTCACACAGCTCAGCAAACCTGGGCCAGAAAGGGGGCAGCCAGGCTGACAGGGCTGAGATCCAGGCGGGCAGGGCCAGGCCTGGGTGCCAGGCAGCAGGCCGGACCATCGGTGCCCCCTTGTGGCCAAACACCAGAATGCCAGGCTTTCCCCCATGGCACCTTTCACCCCACAGGTCATCAACCAGTGAGGCTAAGGGGTCTGTGTGTATGGCGACTCCTCAAGTGGCTGGCCAGAATTTTGGGGTGAACCCTTAGCTCATCCATGAGAGCTGCGGACACGCGGAGGACCCCAGGCTTAAGGGAGGTTCCTGCTGAGTTTAAAAAGCTTAAGTCGGGGATCTCTCCTGGCTCAGGCTTCAGTAGTTACAGAGCCCAGGTGCCACTTCCCCCAGAGCAGCCCCCCGGCAGCCCAGTGGCTAAATCCCTGGCCTGCTCGTTACCAGGCTGACTTTTCCAGGCAGGGATGCTGCAGTGCTTGGTCCGTGGTGCTTCTAAGAGTCCGTGAAAACATTTCAACTTGAAGTTCTTCCAAAATAAATAGGGAAGAAAATGAATATAATAACCCAGCCTGGAATATGTAATAATCCTACAAAAAATCCTACAATCATGAAATATAATTTTGTGTGTGTGTGTGTGTGTGTGTGTGTTTTAATGGGGGAGGAGACCATGAACACACGACATGCGTGACTCGGGCCCACGACAGTCACAATGCGGCCTGGAGCTCTTATGAAGGCCAAAAAATACATTTCCAGAGAAGGAACAAGATTAGGCCATCCTCGTTTGTTTACACAGAGTGGACTGGCTCATCTGTTCTCTGAGACATGCAGACAATCTTGAATAAATGGTTTAACCTCTCAGAACCTTCTCTCATCTGAAAAACAGAAGAAAGGAATATGTCCCCAGTACAGCTCCTGTGATATACAGTAGAGGCTCAAGAAATGGGAGCTTAATAATAATGTCACAGACTGGTAGCTTATGTCCCCCCAGATTCCTGTGTTGACGCCCTAACCCGCACTGTGATGGTACATGGAGGCGGGGCCTTGGGAGGTGATTAGGGGTAGATGAGGCCATGAGGGTCATGTACAAGAAGGGAGAGACCAGAGTTCTCTTCCTCCACCCTGTGAGGACACGTGGAGAAGACCGTTGTCTGCAAGCTGGGAAGCAGGCTCTCACCTGGGCCTGGCAGCACCCAGGACAGTGAGAAACGAACGTGTGTTGTTTCATCCCCTGGCCTGTGCTGTTGTGTTGCGTTGTGACAGCCCGAGCTGAGACGAATAACCTCCATTGTTATTCTTTGCAGGACTGACTGCCAGGCGGGAGGAAAAGCAGACTCATTTGCTTCGATCCCAAGGAGAGGATGAAGGCCAGTGAGTAAGAGCTTCACTGTCGTCTCAGAGCAAAGCCTGAGTTGTGCAAAGAGGGGACAGACGCTGTCTAGAAGTGGCCAGTCCCGCGTGGCCGGGTGGGTGGGTGGTTAGAGCCTCCACTAAGGGTCGGGCCCAGGCCCATGCACCGCCGTGAGAGGTACGGTGTGTGTGAGGGAAGGAGGACATCTCCTTCTGCAGGGGAGAGAGGACCAGCCTTAGGGGGAGTCACAGAGGGCCCGGAGGGTCTACTCTGTGTCCCTCTGGGTGGCAGTCCGTCGCCGACCACCAGCATGGTGGGGCTGATTGCTGAAGTGGAAGTTGCCCTGATCTATCTCTGGTTTTCGCTGACTCTCTGGCTTGAGGACAGGGTGCTGTGGCCTCTTTCACCCTCCAGGCACTGTGGACGGGTCGTGAGGCTGGGCCGCTCTGCCAGGACACCCTGATCACTGTTGGTTCTAAGGTCAGAAACCCCAAAGGGCAGCTGAACTTGTGGCAACTGTGGAGACAAGCTGGTGTGGTCTGCGAGCTTAGGGACCTTCTGCAGCACAGGACCATCTTGACCATTTCCCGACCGTTCCTCCCTGGCATTCTCTCTTTTCAACCTTCCGTGGTACCAGGGGTTGGCAAACTGTGGCCCATGAGCCAATTCTGGCCCACCACCTATTTTTGTAAATACAGTTTTATTGGAAAACAGCCATGCAATTCATCTGTGGTTGACTTTGTCCTGTAATGACAAAGTAGAGTAGTTGCAACATATGTTCCAAAAAACTGAAAATGTTTACTATCTGGTTCTTTACAGAAAAAGTTTGTCAACCTCTGCTCTAAACTACAGGCAGTACCTATCTACCCCCAGACTTATTATGTAAAAATAATGAATCCTCTTATGTGTAAGACAAGAGGTCAGCTTTCTATTATTCACAGCCTAATTGATATAATAATACTTACACTTGAGGTACATAGAGTTTACACAGCTATGGAAGCATAGCATAGCAACTTTGGGGAAATTAAGAAAAAAGCACATCCCAAATTCTCTTCATTAGAAGAAGGAGCATAGTCATCCAACTGGACATAGTCCTACATAACTCCAGGAGGCTCTATTCACACATAGTCTGGGTGGAGTTGTGAAGTACACAGCCTGGGCAGCTGTACATGGCAGCCCTGTAGCCCTGCCTTCATCCATTCATTCAACCAGTATGTGTGGATTATCTCTGTGCCAGATACTGGGGAAGGTGAATATAACATGGTCCCCAAAACAGCTATACTCCAATAAAAATTAATTCTAAAAAAATGGTCCCAGATATTTAGAATCTTCCAGTACAGAGGAAGTAAACCAAATATTGATATGTTAGGGATAGAACTATATCCCCCTTACCCCCAGTCCATGTTGAATCTATAACTCCCAACGTGACTGCATTTGGAGACGGGGTCTTTAACCAAGTTTTGGGGTAAGTGTCCTTGAGAGGCAAACATAATTCAGCACGTAGCTTAGCTCTGAGCCTGTGAGACAAGGACACGCTGGCCTGCCAGTCTACATTCAGACGGTGAGCCATGGCTGGCACCTTCCCTAAGTTCAGGCGGGTGCACCCAACCCTGAGATTTTCCTTGACTGATGTGCTTTTGAGAAGCAGGAACAGACCTGGGAGACGTGAATTCAGTTGCCTGGATTTCTTTCTTTCTTTCTTTCTTTTATATTTATTGATTTTTATTTTTGGCTGTGTCAGGTCTTACTTCATTGCAGTGCACAGGCTTCTTTCTAGTTGTGATGTGCAGGCTCTAGAGCACGTGGGCTCTGTAGCTTGCAGCACATGGGCTCTTAGTTGTGGCACGTGGGCTTAGTTGCCCCCGCAGCATGTGAGATCTTAGTTCTCTGACCAGGGATCGAACCCGCATCCCCTGCATTGCAAGGCAGATTCTTAGCCACTGGACCACAAGGGAAGTCCCAGTTGCCCGGATTTCTTCTCTCTGGTCTAAATCAAAAGGCCCTCTTCTATCTGGGGGAGTAAAATGCTGATAGGCCCTGACGGGTCTCCGGGCTCACTTAGGCTGCGTACCTGACCTGTTCCAGGTGAAGTGTGTTGGACTTTAAGCTTCCGTCTCCCTTTGAATGCTTGATTTCCTGAGAATATGCTATTTTGGAAAATAGTGTTTTCTTTCCCTCAGCTCAGATGGGAACTCTTTCTGCTGCCCCTCCTGTCTCCCCGCTCCTTAAATGTTGGCGTGAGGTTGTGTCAGAGAAAATGTGGCCTCTGCTCTGCCCAGCGGCCGGTCCTCCTACAAGTCCAGTGTCCTGCAGGGCCAGAACTGAGTCAGGTTAGGTTGTCCCAAAGGAGGACAAGAGAGCAAGGACGTGACATCTGGCTCCAAGAGGGACACAGACATGCCTCGGCCCTCATGGCAGAAGGGTCCTTCTCCTCCCTCCACAGCAGGTGCCCAGGAAGGCTGGTCCAAGCCTTAGATGAGGATGCATCTTCTTGGCCAGCAGAGCTGGGGCAAAGTCTAGAAGGAGGTTGCATTTTGCACACCTTATCCCCAAACCTGCACAGGGTCTTGCTGACGTTTCAGCCTGGTCTTGAGGGAATGCTACAGGTGGAACTGGCGTCCTAAGCTGAGTGAAGGGGGTGGTCAGCCAGCTCCATCTCTTGATCCCTTTACTGTGTTTGTGTGTGTGTGTGTGTGCCATTTTCCCAGGAACTCAGGCTTAAATTCATGAGACCACCATCCAGACTTAATGCAGTCATTCTGTCAATCCAGTTGGTTTTACGTCTGAGCTGGCGGGCACAACCTTCCTCACTGTTGTCCCTCACTGCCACCTCTCCTTACCTCTCCCCCACTCCTCAAAGAAACTTTAACGGGCCTCGCATCTCGTGCCTCCAGCCTCTGCATCTGTTTGTCTGTCTCCCAGCTCCTGTTATTCCCTAAAATCCCTCAGAAGGTCCCCTCCGCCTCCAGAATAAATCTCCCTGCCCTCCTTCCTTTCCACTGTATTTCCTGATGCCACATCGCACATGTCCTAGGCCACAGTAGGTGGCCTTTACTGTGTTCCCTGGCAGTCCCTTTGTGGGCCCCCAACACCCATTTCACCCCAGTGATTAGTCTAAGCAAACCTCCATCACTTCATTGCCAGCGATTGGTTTAGGAATTAACATTAGTCCAAATCTGCCCAATGTCTGCTGAGTGGGTGGTGGGGCAGGGCTGGGGGAGCTGCAGAAAGATGAGGGATGTTTGTTAGGGAGATTTAGGGAAAGTTTCCCCCATCCTAAAAGAGAACCCCAGAAAAGAGATATCACTTAGATCCTGGAGGGTAGCTAAGATCTTTGCTTTCCCCTCCCAACACCCAGCTCGGAACCATGTATTGGACATCTAATACATTTCTGCTAAATAAGGCATAGACAGATAAATGATAGACATAGATAGATGGACAACAGATAGATAAATAGACACATAGACGTGATGGATGGATGGATGGATGGATGGATGGATGGCTAGGTGGAAGGGAGGGAGGGAGGGAAGAAGGGAGGGAGATGGGGGAAGGAGGGAGATGGGGGAAGGAGGGAACATCAATAACATGGACAGCTGTTATCTCTGGCCTTGTGGGGATGCTGTTGGAACCACGTTAAAAGTCCTGGCTAGATAAGGAACAAAGATGGTGGAGCAGAAGGATGTGCGCTCACTCCCTGTTGTGAGAACGCCAGAGTCACGGCTAGCTGCTGGACAGTCGTCAACAGGAGGACACTGGAGCTCACCAGAAAGGGTACCCCACATCCAAAGACAAAGGAGAAGCCACAATGAGACAGTAGGAGGGGTACAGTCACAGTAAAATCAAATCCCATAACTGCTGGGTGGGTGACTCACAGACTGGATAACACTTATACCACAGAAGTCCAACCACTGGTGTGAAGGTTCTGAGCCCCACGTCAGGCTTCCCAACCTGGGGTTCCAGCAAAGGGAGGAGGAATTCCTAGAGAATCAGACTTTGAAGCCTAGTGGGATTTGATTGCAGGACTTCGACAGGACTGGGGGAAACAGAGACTCCACTCTTGGAGGGTACACACAAAGTCACGTGTGCATAGGGACCCAGGGGAAGGAGCAGTGACCCCAGGGGAGACTGAGCCAGATCTATCTGCTAGTGTTGGAGGGTCTCCTGCAGAGGCGGGGGGTGGCTGTGGCTCACCATGGGGACAAGGACACTGGGAGTGGAGGTTCTGGGAAGTACTCCTTGACATGAGCCCTCCCGGAGTCTGTCATTGGTGCCACCAAAGAGTCCAGGTAGGCTCCAGTGTTGGGTCGCCTCAAGCCAAACAACCAACAGGGAGGGAACCCAGCCCCACCCATAAGCGGTCAAGCAGATTAAAGTTTTACTGAGCTCCACCCACCAGAACAACAGTCAGCTATACCCACCACCAGTCCCTCCCATCAGGAAACTTACACAAGCCTCTTAGATAGTCTCATCCACCAGAGGACAGACAACAGAAGCAAGAAAAACTACAATCCTGCAGCCTGCGGAACAAAAACTACATTCACAGAAAGACAGACAAGATGAAAAGGCAGAGGGCTATGTACCAGATGAAGGAACAAGATAAAACCCCAGAAAAACAACTAAATGAAGTGGAGATAGGAAACCTTCCAGAAAAAGAATTCAGAATAATGATAGTGAAGATGATCCAGGACCTCAGAAGAAGAACGGAGGCAAAGATCGAGAAGATGCAAGAAATGTTTAACAAAGACCTAGATTTAAAGAACAAAGAAACAGAGATGAACAATACAATAACTGAAATGAAAACTACACTAGAAGGAATCAATAGCAGAATAACTGAGGCAGAAGAACAGATAGGTGACCTAGAAGACAGAATGGTGGAATTCACTGCTGCAGAACAGAATAAAGAAAAAAGAATGAAAAGAAATGAAGATAGCCTAAGAGACCTCTGGGACAACATTAAATGCAACAACATTTACATTATTGAGGTCCCAGAAGGAGAAGAGAGAGAGAAAGGACCCGAGAAAATATTTGAAGAGATTATAGTCGAAAACTTCCCTAACATGGGAAAGGAAATAGCCACCCAAGTCCAGGAAGCGCAGCGAGTCCCAGACAGGATAAACCCAAGGAGAAACATGCTGAGACACATAGTAATCAAATTGGCAAAAATTAAAGACAAAGAAAAATTATTGAAAGCGGCAAGGGAAAAATGACAAATAGCATACAAAGGAACTCCCATAAGGTTAACAGCTGATTTCTCAGCAGAAACTCTACAAGCCAGAAGGGAGTGGCATGATATACCTACAGTGATGAAAGGGAAGAACCTACAACCAAGATTACTCTACCCAGCAAGGATCTCATTCAGATTCGATGGAGAAATCAAAAGCTTTACAGACAAGCAAAAGCTAAGAGAATTCAGCACCACCAAACCAGCTCTACAACAAATGCTAAAGGAACTTCTCTAAATGGGAAACACAAGAGAAGAAAAGGACCTACGAAAACAAACCCAAAACAATTAAGAAAACGGTCATAGGAACATACATAGCAATAATTACCTTAAACGTGAATGGGTTAAATGCTCCAACCAAAAGACATAGACTGGCTGAATGGATACAAAAACAAGACCCATATATATGCTGTCTACAAGAGACCCACTTCAGACCTAGGGACATATACAGACTGAAAGTGAGGGGATGGAGAAAGATATTCCATGCAAATGGAAATCAAAAGAAAGCTGGAGTATCAATACTCATATCAGATAAAATAGACTTTAAAATAAAGAATGTTAGAAGAGACAAGGAAGGACACTACATAATGATCAAGGGATCAAT
This sequence comes from Mesoplodon mirus, assembly GCF_964341445.2. Lineage (NCBI taxonomy): Eukaryota > Metazoa > Chordata > Mammalia > Artiodactyla > Ziphiidae > Mesoplodon > Mesoplodon mirus. The sequence goes on along the minus strand of NC_138979.1, from coordinate 25,784,893 downwards.
CCAAGAAGAGGATATAACAATTATAAATATATATGCCCCAACATAGGAGCACCTCAATACATAAGGCAACTGCTAAAAGGTATAAAAGAGGAAATCGACAATAAGACAATAATAGTGGGGGACTTTAACACCTCACACCAATGGACAGATCATCCCAAATGAAAATAAATAAGGAAACAGAAGCTTTAAATGACACAATAGACCAGGTAGACTTAATTGATATTTATAAGACATTCCATCCAAAAACAGATTACACTTTCTTCTCAAGTGCACATGGAACATTCTCCTGGAGAGATCACATCTTGGGTCACAAATCAAGCCTCAGTAAATTTAGGAAAATTGAAATCCTATCAGGCATCTTTTCTGACCACAGTCCTATGAGATTAGAAATGAATTACAGGGAAAAAATGTAAAAAGCACAAACATATGGAGGCTAAACAATACATTACTAAATACCAAGAGATCACTGAAGAAATCAAAGAGGAAATTAAAAAAATACCTAGAGACAAATGACAATGAAAACACAGCAATCCAAAACCTATGGGATGCAGCAAAAGCAGTTCTAAGAGGGAAGTTTATAGCTCTACAAGCCTATCTCAAGAAACAAGAAAAATCTCAAACAATCTAACCTTACACTTAAAGGAACTAGAGAAAGAAGAACAAACAAAACCCAAAGTTAGCAGAAGGAAAGAAATTATAAAGATCAGAGCAGAAATAAATGAAATAGAAACAAAGAAAACTAACAAAGATCAATATAACTAAAAGCTGGTTCTTTGAGAAGATAAACACAACTGATAAACCATTAGCCAGACTCATCAAGAAAAAGAGGGAGAGGACTCAAGTCAATAAAATTAGAAATGAAAAAGGAGAAGTTACAACAGACAGTGCAGAAATACAAAGCATCCTAAGAGACTACTACAAGCAACTCTATGCCAATAAAATGGACAACCTGGAAGAAATGGACAATTTCTTCGAAAGGTATAACCTTCCAAGACTGAACCAGGAAGAAACAGAAAATATGAACAGACCAATCACAAGTAATGAAATTGAAACCGTGATTAAAAATCTTCCAACAAACAGAAGTCTGGGACCAGATGGCTTCATAGGTGATTTCTATTAAACATTTAGAGAAGAGCTAATACCTATCCTTCTCAAACTCTTCCAAAAAATTTTAGAGAAAGGAACACTCCCAAACTCATTCTGTGAGGCCACCATCACCCTGATACCAAAACCAGACAAAGATACTACAAAAAAAGAAAATTACAGACCAGTATCACTGATGAATATAGATGCAAAAATTCTCAACAGAATACTATCAAACAGAATCCAACAACACATTAAAAGGATCATACACCATGATCAAGTGGGGTTTATTCCAGGAATGCAAGGATTCTTCAATATACACAAATCAATCAATGTGATACACCATATTAACAAACTGAAGAATAAAAGCCATATGATCATCTCAATAGATGCAGAAAAGGATTTTGACAAAATTCAACACTGATTTATGATAAGAAGTCTCCAGAAAGTGGGCATAGAGGGAACCTACCTCAACATAATAAAGGCCATATACAACAAACCCACAGCAAACATCATTCTCAATGGTGAAAAACTGAAAGTATTTCCTCTAAAATCAGGAACAAGACAAGGATGTCCACTCTTACCACTGTTATTCAACATAGTTTTGGAAGTCCTAGCCACAGCAATCAGAGAAGAAAAAGAAATAAAAGGAATACAAATTGGAAAAGAAGAAGTAAAACTGTCACTGTCACTGCAGATGACATGATACTATACATAGAGAATCCTAAAAATGCCACCAGAAAACTACTAGAGCTAATCAATGAATTTGGTAAAGTTGCAGGATACAAAATTAATGCACAGAAATCTCTTGCATTCCTATACACTAAAGATAAAAAATCTGAAAGAGAAATGAAGGAAACACTCCCATTTACCATTGCAACAAAAAGAATAAAATACCTAGGAATAAACCTACCTAGGGAGACAAAAGACCTGTATGCAGAAAACTCTAAGACACTGATGAAAGAAATTAAACATGATACCAACAGATGGAGAGATATACCATGTTCTTGGACTGGAAGAATCAATATTGTGAAAATGACTATGCTACCCAAAGCAATCTACAGATTCAGTGCAATCCCTATCAAATTACCAATGGCATTTTTTACAGAGCTAGAACAAAAAATCTTAAAATTTGTATGGAGACACAGAAGACCCTCGAATAGCCAAAGCAGTCTTGAGGTAAAAAAACGGAGCTGGAGGAATCAGACTCCCTGACTTCAGACTATACAACAAAGCTACAGTAATCAAGACAGTATGGTACTGGCACAAAAACAGAAACATAGATCAATGGAACAAGATAGAAAGCCCAGAGATAAACCCACACACCTATGGTCAACTAGTCTATGACAGAGGAGGCAAGGGTATACAATGGAGAAAAGACAGTCTCTTCAATAAGTGGCACTGGGAAAACTGGACAGCTGCATGTGAAAGAAGGAAATTAGAACACTCCCTAATACCCAACACAAAAATAAACTCAAAATGGATTAGAGACCTAAATATAAGACCGGCCACTATAAAACTCTTAGAGGAAAACATAGGAAGAACACTCTGTGACATAAATCACAGCAAGATCTTTTTTGATCCATCTCCTAGAGTAATGGAAATAAAAACAAAAATAAACAAATGGGACCTAATGAAACTTCAAAGCTTTTGCACAGCAAAGGAAACCATAAACAAGATGAAAAGACAACCCTCAGAATGGGAGAAAATATTTGCAAATGAATCATCGGACAAAGGATTAATCTCCAAAATATATAAACAGCTCATGCAGCTCAATATTAAAAAAACAACCCAATCCAAAAATGGGCAGAAGACCTAAATAGACATTTCTCCAAAGAAGACATACAGATGGCCAAGAAGCACATGAAGAGCTGCTCAACATCACTAATTATTAGAGAAATGCAAATCAAAACTACAGTGAGGTATCACCTCACACCAGTTAGAATGCGCATCATCAGAAAATCTACAAACAACAAATGCTGGAGAGGGTGTGGAGAAAAGGGAACCCTCTTGCACTGTTGGTGGGAATGTAAATTGATACAGCCACTATGGAGAATAGTATGGAGGTTCCTTAAAAACTAAAAATAGAATTACTGTATGATCCAGCAATCCCACTAGTGAGCATATGCCCAGAGAAAACCATAATTCAGAAAGACATGTGCACCCCAATGTTCACTGCAGCACTATTTACAATAGCCAGGTCATGGAAGCAACCTAAATGCCCATCGACAGACGAATGGATAAAGAAGGTGTGGTACATATATATATACAATGGAATATTACTCAGCCGTGAAAAGGAACGAAATTGGGTCATTTGTTGAGACGTGAATGGATCTAGAGACTGTCATACAGAGTGAAGTAAGTCAGAGAGAAAAATATCATATATTAACGCATGTATGTGGAACCTAGAAAAATGGTACAGATGAACCGGTTTGCAGGGCAGAAGTTGAGACACAGATATAGAGAACAAACGTATGGACACCAAGGGAGGAAAGACACGGGGGGGCGGGGGGGGTGATGAATTGGGTGATTGGGATTGACATGTATACACTGATGTGTATAAAATTGATGATTAGGGCTTCCCTGGTGGCGCAGTGGCTGAGAGTCCGCCTGCCGATGCAGGGGACACGGATTTGTGCCCCGGTCTGGGAAGATGCCGTGGAGCAGCTGGGCCCATGAGCCATGGCCACTGAGCCTGTGCGTCCGGAGCCTGTGTTCCGCAACGGGAGAGGCCGCAGCAGTGAGAGGCCCATGTACCGCAAAAAATAAAAAAATTTTTAAAAATTGATGACTAATAAGAACCTACTGTATAAAAATGTAAATAAAATAAAATTAAAAATTAAAAAGAAAACAGAAAACTAGTACTAAACTTTCTTTGGGTTATTTGTATGGAAATATGTGAATATAAATGTTTCAGACATTACATGAAATTCCTAAAAATCTTATATCTTCTGGTATAATGTTATGTCATAATTCTAGTTATTATTTGAAAATGTATATCTCAGAAATAACTAAATTTCCTTGTCGATTGCATTATGACCTTTCATCAAATCTTTAACCATGGTCATTTTTAAGTCTTTTGTCATTTACAGACAGTTCTTTTTTTTTTTTTTTTTTTTTTTTTTTCTGTACGCGGGCCTCTCACTGTTGTGGCCTCTCCCGTTGCGGAGCACAGGCTCCGGACGCACAGGCTCAGCGGCCATGGCTCACGGGCCCAGCCGCTCCGCGGCATATGGGATCCTCCCAGACCGGGGCACGAACCCGTATCCCCTGCATCGGCAGGCGGACTCTCAACCACTGCGCCACCAGGGAGGCCCTACAGACAGTTCTTTGTGTACTCTGATGCTTTTGCAAAAATGTTCCTATAAAAGGGTTTCATCTTCAAGGAATTCATGGAAAAGACTTTGACAAGTACAGGTTTCTGGTAACTGACAATACTGCTGAACTGAATGAATAAGCATTTTCAGAACTCTAATGGAAAACTGATGAATTCATAAAAGTGCTAACAAAAGACCAAGATGAAAAAAAAATTAATTTCATGGGACTGAGTGAACTGATGAGGATGACTATAATTTTTGTGACTTTCTGTTTGAATAAAAAAAAAACTATAACAGAAAAAAAAAAGTCTTGCCTGCACTGGGCAAGGGCTGGGTCCCCACTCTGGCTGTAGCTTCCTAAGCATCATGAGAAATACTCCTGACCCCAGGTACCTGCCTTCCTCAGTGTCCCCCCCCTCCAGGAACCAGCCCAGGTGAGCATTCTGATCTCCTAAGGGGACCAGATGTCCCAGTCTGGGCAAAGGGACCTCCTGAGGAAATAAGGTGCAGCTGAGGGTTCAGTCAGGCAAATCCCCAGAAGGGAGAGAAGCATCCCCATCCTACCATGCACTCGGATGCAGCCACTTCCCAAGTTACATTTTTATTCTGCTGTTTTCAGTGCAGAAAATGGCAGCACGCCCTCTCTACTTTATGAAGCTGCTCAAGGGCCAAACTTTACCAGGGGCCTGGATTCACCTGGAAATATAAAAAACACCAGAGGAAACTCAATCCATGGTGGCCTGCCCTCGTTCACTGGTAAGACAAAGATTTATGCAACGTCTCTGGAACTCTTCCAGTCATCTGTCACTTCCTTCAGCCATCGGAAGGAACATCCTGAGGGAAATAATGGTTCACACCGGGGCTGTGATCAGAGCCATCTGTCCGCACCAAGTTCATACAATTACAGTGTTCGCTTCCTGAGGTTCAGGCGCTTGGCTGCATCTGGAAGTCGACACAGACAGCAGCAGAGAGAAAGTGCTATTCTTTGTAGCCAGGAGCTGCGAAGCAACGTTCCAAGGACGCCAGCCTCAGAAGCCTGGCTCCCTGCGATTCCTCCAGGAGGCACAGAGCAGGGTCCACGACAGCAAATGGCCTCAGCTGTGCCTGGCATCGCGAGGCTGCATACATCTCCCTAAAGTTCTAGACGTCAAGGACATTTTACTAAACGGGGCCTAGAAGCTAAAATCTGAGAGCCTGGTGAAGAGGAAACATCAGCGGGCAGAGCAGTGGTCCCCAAAGTGTGGGTCTTCCCAACACCCCTCCAGCAGCAGCCGTGTTCCCCTGGAACCTACTGGAAATGCAGATTTTTGGACCTCACCCCAGACCCACTGAATCAGGTTCTCTGGGGGTGGGGGTCCAGCAGTCTGTTTTAACAAACCTCCCAGGTGACTCAGATCCATGCAAAAGTTTGGGAACCACTGGAACAGAAGCTGAGGAAAGCCCTGTGACCACCTTCATCTCCTTCCTGGCAGATCAGGGTGTGGGATTAGATATTTTAGGTCCATTTGACCCCAACCCTGGAAATCCCAGCCTAGCTGCTCTCAGGCATTACCCCTGACGGAAGACAGTGCTTAGCAGGTAGCAGACTATGCTACATATTTTAATAAATGCCGATTTTTAAGCCACATTTTTGCTTGGCAAATGGTGTGTCCTAAGTTTATGTTCAATAGACACCACCATGTTGAATCACAACCATCAGATTTGCAAAATACTCCTTTCTTGTGTTAGTCAAGGTTCTCCCCGGAAACAGAACCGATAGGATATGCATATCCATGCAGACAGAGAGCGGGGGATTTATCACACAGAGCTCTCTCGATTATGGAGACGGAAAGTCCCACCATCTGTCTGCAAGCTGGAGACCCAGGGAGCTGGTGGTGTATTTCAGTCCTAACCTGGAGGCCTGGGGACCAGAGACACCAATAGTGTAAGTCCCAGTCCGAGGGCAAGAGAAAGCCCACGTCCAGCTCAGCAGTCACGCAGAGAGTAGATGTCCCCTCCTCCCCGTCTTTGTTCTCTCCAGGCCATCGAAGGATTGGATGGTGCCCGCACATTGATGATAGTCATCTTCTTTACTCGACAGTGGTCTTCTTTACTCAGTCTACTGATTCAAATGCTCATCTCTTGCAAAGAGACCCTCACAGACACCCCAGAATAATGTTTAACCTGCTACCTGGCATCCCTTGGCCCAGTCACGCTGACCCATAAAATTAACCATCACATTCTTCATAGAATCCCTTCCTCCCAATCCATCCCGAGGCCTCCCACCCCTGAATGTTACTCCAGGTAGTAACCAAACTCTGCTGGGACAAGTTTTCAACATCTCTTTCACCCCTAAATTGTTTCTTTCTCATCCAACTTTTGCCCAATAACTTAGAAATTTATTTTCCTCTCTCTCATTATTCATTTTCTCTCTCCCACTCTTCTCCCATTTTGGGCACCAAACTGGACTTTCAGGTGACTCACAGGAGTCCTGGAGGCATACCTGTGACAAAAGGCATCACCTCCGTTTAAAGTCACATCGGTGGGACAACCCACGTTACAAACTTCTAGAACCAGAAATGCCTTGGGCATCTTGGTAAAGGTTTCCTCCTCCTGCTTTCTCTCAAGTTCAATATAAACCAAATGCCTGTCTTTGAAATTCTGTTTTGTTTAGTCTCGAGTGCGTTCAGTCCTCATCCTTCACCATCCAGCCTTTGGACTCCATCATGCTTCCATTTGTGGGTGACGGCCCCTCCCCGAGCAGTGTCCCCACAGCCCTGAGCAGAGCCCTCGAGTTTGCAGTCAGCTGGCTGCCTTGCTTTGGGTTTTATTCCTCTGTGACCAGGATAGACCCTAGCAGGATGCTCTAACCATCACAGGCAATCAGTTAAACCAATTACATGTTTCTAAAACACAAAGGAACACGTTGTTGCAGGCTGGGCTGGGAACTTGTCATATTTGTTTCTGTAAAGCAGTGTGTTCAACTAAGAACCAAAGTCCCCCGTCTGGTTCCTTGTGATTAGTTTCCTTGTGATTAGAAATGTCATTCGGTTTTATCAGGTCTCCGCGATTGTGCGGCCCTTGTTTTAGAGGCATGTGGAGTTGATCCTGGGGCTGCCTTTCAGGTGTGGCTCCCTGGGTTACAGGTGTGGAGGTTGATGTCCTCCAGCCTTGCAGGTAATATTGCTCTAATCGGTGCCCTATATGTCAGAAACAGCACCCTACTGTCAGCCTGTTCTGAGAGCTTTGGCCAGTCTTCCCTTGTGAGATGCCACCAAGGGCAGTTGGTAGAACTAGTAATCCTGACAAGCAGGACCCGGTGCCCCACCCATCTTCCACCAGCTCTCTCTTCTTTTCCCCTCCTCCCTGCCTCCACCTTCCACCCTCTTCCTGTGCTACCCTTATCCCTTTTCAGGTGGTTATTAAGTAGAACTAAATCCTATTTTTGCTGTACACTCTTTGCTTTATTAAAAGAAGCAAGGGACCCCTCTGACTCTCCAGAATAAAAAGGAGGGAAAAAAAAGTAATGATTAGATTCTTTGAAGGTAGCTTGTGATGAATTTTCTCCTACAGCTCAATTAATTTCAGTTTTTTTAATCACCTGTTCGTGTTCTGCATGGTATAGATCCCCAGAGGCTCATGGGCAAAATCTCTTGCTCCCTGCGTGGCCCAGTCTGGCCCTTTGTAAAAGTCTCCTCCAGGTCTTTGGAAACAGTAAGCATAAGAAGGGATTAAGAGTAAACGCTTCACACATGTAAAATTAAACTTCACTCTCTTGTTTCTGTGTTTGGGAGAAAAGTATGAAACAAAAGGGAAACTGCATCAATGAGTCTTTTGCATCTTCACACTCACTCCGGAAAAGTCCTGCCAATAATTCAAGTCCTTATAAAGCTTTGTAAACTATACAGCACCATGGATATAAAAATGAATGCAATTGTATTTATTAACCCCAGACTTGAGAAACAGAAGCAAGGTCATCTCTCTCTTTCCCTCCTAAGAGTAGAGTTGGAGCTTCCTTCCTGTTTGGGGCTCATGACCCTCACCTGCCCTGTTTCCAGATGCAGTTCCTGTGTCTGCTCCTTGAGAAGTGATCTCAGGTCCTTCAGGGCCAGGATTTGTGTTTGTTTGTTTGGGGTGTTGGTTTTGGGTTTTGGTGGGTCTTTTGGTATCCTCAGTGCCCAGCAGAGAACTGAAAATAGAATAACTGGTTAAAACAAGAAAGAAAAAAGGATAGATGTATGGATGTGGGAAGGAAGGATGGATGAATGGATGGAGTTGGTTGGAAGGGAGGGAGGGGAAAGTGGACCAAGGGCCGAGAGAATGTTCTGCTTCTCATCTCATCCAGTGCCCTGCCTCTACCACAGCAGAATGAGCCTCGGGATTTAGTGAACAACGAGAAGCAGTGGGAGTGTTCTCTGTGGGTCATGCAGAAAGCAGAGAGCTAAGCTACTTGCACACCCAGCTCAGAGTTTAGTTACCATTTCTCATCTCTGAGGTCTGTGGTTCCTGAGAACTACACACCTGGAGACCAGCTGTTGGGAAGTCAAATTATTTATGGGGAAGGAACTGTGTGTGAGAGAGAGAGACTTGTCACAAATCTCTCCTCCCTTTATTTGTGGTTTTGAGACATTAGGCTTTTAGGAGGCACCCTGTTTAGATGGGGCCAACTTAAGATATATTTGCATTCAAACTGCCAGAGATCACCAGACTTCGACTCCAACATACCATGGGCCTAGCTGTCGATGCATGTGGTACCCACACTGAGGAAAGAGGAAGCAAAGTCTCCGGGGTCTGGAAGTCTTTTCCAGGCCATTACAGGGAGAACAGTCAATGCTGCAGAGCTGCCGAGGGTGGGAAAGCAATCAGCCTGCTAGCACTCCCGTGGGACAGCATAGCTGTTCACAACGTGAGCTGGTGAGCTTTGTGCCGGGAGCCAGGTTTAGGCTCATTTCCCCCAATAAAGGAACTCAAATGCTTAAACGTGAAGGGTGTTACCCCCGGAAAGAAAGCAGCCCAAGAGAGGAAATGGGCTAGCAAAGGCATCCTTTGTGTCTGCAAGAACTTGTTAAAAGATAAACTGAGGAATATTAAAAATTGTAAGAGTTTATTTGAGGAAACTGAGTCAAATCTAGCAGCGTCCGTCTAGCTGTACAAAATGAGAGAGTTTGATAGGCCAGGGGGAGCCAGATTAAGGAAGTTATTTTAGGCAAAAAAAGCGGGTTGGTTACTGCAAGGTCACTTTTCTTTAGGGAGTGCAGGGGTCTATCAGGCAGATTGTGTAACTAGTGCTGATCAGGTGGTTCCTGACTGACTGCTTTGGGTTCAGTTCTGGGAGAGTGGAAACTGTAATTATGTCTCGGTGACGTGGGGCTTAGCATAAGTGGCTTTATTGGGGTCTGTGGTCCTGCTTTTAACAAATGCCAAAGCTCATGTAGGAGTATCGATGGGTCACCCCATGTAGCATCTCTGTGCAGGCGTCAGTGAGGGCAGGAGGGAGGGAGGAGACTTCACCTCCTTTGCGGGAGATGGGGACACAGAGGCAGCCAGGAGCCCCACTCTTTCCTGCCCCTCCCCTCGTGACCACCTGCAGAGGTTGGGCAGTGCCCAGGAACCTGAGGCCAGTCTTCCTGCTGTGAAATGGTTCCTCCGGTTATAGGAACACACTTTGATCTCTCCAAAGGCTGGGATTTGGAAGCTGGGGACTTTGGAAGGTTCACAGTCATCCAGGGAGTAAGTCACACCAAAGCAGGAGAGGCCAAGCAATGGAAAGGATCTTACCCGACGTTTTCCTTCCGATGAGATGCAGGCCAGCCCTGGGAGCCACACGGCGCACAGCATGCTCAGGGCCTTTAAAGCCTAGTTTATCTAAGGAAGTAGCTGCAGCCTGTTTCCTCGTCCATGAACGAGGTGGGTCAAAAAGAAGTGTTAGGGACTTCCCTGGTGGCACAGTGGTTAAGAATCTGCCTGCCGATGGAGGGGACACGGGTTCGAGCCCTGGTCCAGGAAGATCCCATGTGCCGCGGAGCAACTAAGCCCATGCGCCACAAGTACTGAGCCTGTGCTCTAGAGCCCACGAGCCACAACTGCTGAAGCCCACATGCCACAACTACTGAAGCCCTCGCGCCTACAGCCCGTGCTCCGCAACAAGAGAAGCCACCTCAATGAGAAGCCCGCACACCACAACGAAGAGTAGCCCCCACTCGCCGCAACTAGAGAAAGCCCGCGCACAGCAATGAAGACCCAACACAGCCAAAATAAATTAATTAATTTTTTTAAAAAAGTGTCAGCACATATTGTGGAATGAATACAAGATCTTAGAACCCAAAACACAACCTCATCGCCAATAGGAAGCTGAGAGGAATTCTTAAACAGAATCCACTTAATAACAGTCACACAGATCTCTCTTTTTTTTTTAAAGATAATTCTACCCTTTGTCCCTCCTCTGCATTATATTTTCGTTATGAATAAAAATGCTGAAACACATGGAGAATAACACCCGTGTGTTATTACATGTATGTTAACCCATGTGTTATTACATGTATATTAATGCCACATACATATTCACCACCCAACATGAACAAATAGCAGCATTCTGTCATATTTGCTTCATGTCTTTTTTTTTTTAAAATGAAACCTCCAGAGTTGAAGTTCCCTTTGTTCCCATCCCCAAGTCACATGTCCCTTCCTCACACAGAGGTAACCACTGCGTGACACTGGCGTGTGGGTTCCATGATGTGTGTTCACTACACACGGGTATTCTTAGACTGTTTTGTATTTCAGTTTATACAAATGGATTCATACTACATGTAAATAAGGTTGGCAACATTTTTTCGTTTGCCATTATAATTTTTAGATCCATTAGTTGGCAAGACATGTAACTCTAATTCATCTTAACTATCACGGAGTGTAAGCATTATGTGAATATATGAATATCTTCTACAACTTCTCCCCTACTGATGGGGTCTTTCACTATGACAAACATTGCGGCACTAAACATCCCCACTCATCTCCTTTTGATACATATGAGCGTTTCTTTAAGGTACATTCGCTAAAGTAGAAATACCAGGGGGAATTGGATGAAAGCGGTCAAAAGGTACAAACTTCCAGTTACAAGTTAAATAAGTACTAGGGATGTAACGTACAACATGATAGAGATAATTAACTGCTGTACATTGTATGAAAGTCGTTAAGAGAGTAAATCCTGAGTTCTCATCATAAGGAAAAACATTTTTTCTCTATTTTTTTTCATCTTTATTGGAGTATAATTGCTTTACAATGGTGTGTTAGTTTCTGCTTTATAACAAAGTGAATCAGTTATACATATACATATGTTCCCATACCTCTTCCCTCTTGCGTCTCCCTCCCTCCCACCCTCCCTACCCCACCCCTCCAGTCGGTCACAAAGCACCGAGCTGATCTCCCTGTGCTATGCGGCTGCTTCCCACTAGCTATCTACCTTACGTTTGGTAGTGTATATATGTCCATGCCACTCTCTCGCTTTGTCACAGCTTACCCTTCCCCCTCCCCATATCCTCAAGTCCATTCTCAAGTAGGTCTGTGTCTTTATTCCTGCCTTACCCCTAGGTTCTTCATGACATTTTTTTTCTTAAATTCCATACATGTGTTAACATATGGTATTTGTCTTTCTCTTTCTGACTTACTTCACTCTGTATGACAGACTCTAGGTCCATCCACCTCATTACAAATAGCTCAATTTCGTTTCTTTTTATGGCTGAGTAATATTCCATTGTATATATGTGCCACATCTTCTTTATCCATTCATCCGATGATGGACAATTAGGTTGTTTCCATCTCCAGGCTATTGTAAATAGAGCTGCAATGAACATTTTGGTACATGACTCTTTTTGAATTATGGTTTTCTCAGGGTATATGCCCAGTAGTGGGATTGCTGGGTCATGTGGTAGTTCTATTTGTAGTTTTTTAAGGAACCTCCATACTGTTCTCCATAGTGGCTGTACCAGTTCACATTCTCACCAGCAGTGCAAGAGGCTTCCCTTTTCTCCGCACCCTCTCCAGCATTTATTGTTTCTAGATTTTTTGATGATGGCCATTCTGACTGGTGTGAGATGATATCTCATTGTAGTTTTGATTTGCATTTCTCTAATTAATGATGTTGAGCATTCTTTCATGTGTTTGTTGGCAGTCTATATATCTTCTTTGGAGAAATGTCTATTTAGGTCTCCTGCCCATTTTTGGATTGGGTTATTTGTTTTTTTGTTATTGAGCTGCATGAGCTGCTTATAAATTTTGGAGATTAATCCTTTGTCAGTTGCTTCATTTGCAAATATTTTCTCCCATTCTGAGGGTTCTATTTCTTTAATGTAACTGTATGAGATGATGGATATTCGCTAAATCTAAGGTGGTCATCATTTCACGATGTACACCTTAAACTTATACAGTGCTGTATGTCAACTATATCTCAACAAAACTGGAAGGGAAAAAAAAAATCCCCAACAAATAGAAATGCTGTGCACATGTGGTATAAGCATTTTTAACAGTACCATTTAATAGCTCTCCAAAACACACGTACCAATTTATATCCCCATTGGCAGTCTGTGAGTTCCCATTTACCCATATGATCTATCAACATTAAGTAACTGTCAGACCTTTGCATTTCTCTCATCGTTAGTGACCATCCTTTCCCGTCACAGGACATTTGAGGTTTCCTCTTTTGTAAATTTCTTGTTCATTGTCTTTGCCTGTTTTTTTAACTGGGTTGTTAATCTTTTTCTGAAAGATTTATAAAACATCCTTATATATTTCGATCACCATTTATATCAGTGTTGCAAATGTCTTCTCCAAATCTGTTAGCTGCATGTTGAATTTTTTTTAATTTTGTTTAAGTATAGTTGATTTACAGTGTTGTGTTAATTTCTGCTGTACAGCAAAGTGACTCATTTATACACATATATATATTCTTTTCCATTATGGTTTATCACAGGATATTAAATATAGTTCCCTATGTGCACATTGAGTTTCAAAATGTAAACTGCGAGGACTTCTGAATCGATTACTCCGAAATAGGTGGTCCTATCCCAAAGTCAGAAGAGAATCATTTACATGGCTGTAAGATCTACACACATCAGCAAAGCCACAGTACAGTTATACATACAACTTTTACATTTGAGGAGCATGTCTCAGTTTTCAAGGCATCTTCTGATCACCTAATTTTGGCCTCACAAAAACATCTGAGCCTAGCGGGGCCTCATTTTCTCATTGTTAAGATTCAGTGGTTGATCATCAACATCCTTTCAATGATCAAAGTCTGACCTTTGATCCCTCTCCTGCAGCTGGGAAGACCCAGGCTCAGAGTGCTGGAGAGATGTCTTCAGCCTCACCCTACAGATGGGTCTAGACTGAAGAATCTTATGTCAGTTACATCTCAGTAAAGGTGGGGAGGGGTAGGTACAAGAGGCCCTAGAATCTTAAGTCATCTGATCCCTTGGGCAGGGTCTCTCCGCATGTGGGTGGCATTGAGACCAGCACCAGGGACAGAGAGGCGGGAAGATGGGAATGTGAGACAGACATCACTTGACCATCCAAAACCCAGAGGAGATGACAGTGGCCCCTCTGACTCCCATAGGATGAAGCGCGCACACACACACACCCCAGTAAGAAAAGGGCCATGTGAACACGAGGATGGACTCTCTCCAACAACCTTTATTGAGCAGTGAGTATGGGGACCGGATTCTGCCCTGAGCACTCCGCGTGTGGAAATGTTAGCAACTGTCATGGCTAGAGGCAAGTTCCTGTTACAAAGATGAAACGGCAGAACACAATGCTCTTTTTAATTTTATTAGTACATGCAGATACACTGATTTACCCAGAACATGCATGTACACCTGCAGCCGAATGGGAGGGGCTCTTATCTCCACATACGATGAAGCACCATCATAACAACAGCCAGAACCAAGGAGCTGGAAAATACCCATGGCTGCCAGCATGGAACTTTCCACCAGATCTGGGCCCCACCCAAGTAGACCTGTCAAGAGGTGCCTCTGGTTGTGAGCACAGCTGGCGTGACCTTGGCCCATCCCGGCTCACTCTACTCCCCACACTCCTGGGGGAATCTGGTGAGGTCACATTTCTGGGGACGATGGCTTCAGGCTTGACCCTCAAGAGGGTTCACAAGTGGTACCTTCTCCATTTCCCCTGAAACCAAATAGACCTCAGCTACTTACACAGAAGTCCTCTAGTTTAACTCCCGGGTTTTGGGTTCGTTTTTTAAACTATGATACAGAATCTTAAGCAGACAGATGCAGTCTAAACATACTACGTCATGTTACCTCATGGTTTATCATGTAGAATTACTTGTTTCTATTACTAAAGAAACAAGATTGTGAAAGTTTCTTTCCCTGCCTTGATGGTGAGTCACATTCTTAGCCAGTTCAAAACACTGAGGCAGTGCCTGAAGCATAACAGATGTTCCTTAAGTATCTGCAAAATGCATGAATCCACGGTTGACAGTACCCACCAGGTGCCGGCGACCTCTTCTGCCAATTGCAATTGCAATTGCAGAGCTTCAAGGAATGAGCAAAACTTAGGGTGGGAAAAGGATTCATTTGGCAGCTGTAGAGAGGTGAAAAACAGTCTCTGAAGAGCTTCCTAACAGTGCTTCACATTGGATCACTACCCCTGGGAAGATGTACTGAGATGCCTTCCTTTTACCTGTTGCTTTAGAGACTTGTTAATGAAACCTAAGTGTTACGGCATATGTGTCTAAAAGTTTTTGCTTTATACACTTTTTAAAAGAATTGAGACCTCAAAATAAAGAAAAACTTCCTCGGAAACACTGAGCTTATTGTGGGGAATAAAAAGCCTGAGGCTTCCCCACTAAGGCCTGTATAAAGCCCCCTGAGCGATGGGTACACCTGGGCGCAGGTGGGTCTCGGAAAGTGCCAACTGTGGCTTCAGAAAACAGCACCCAAGTGGCAGGCTGTCCCCAAAGTGGCGTCCAGGCCGCAGTCAGGACCCCCCCTCCCAGGGCCCCACCCCTCTTCAGCACAGGTCCTCCTTTTGAACACCCAGGGCCACCTGGTGCTGAAGGAATCAGAGATGGCGCCTCCCGGGCGTGTGGAATCAGCATCAGGGCCCTGGAACCCCAGCCCCGCCGGGCTCCTTTGTGCTCCTGGGAGAGGCTTTCCTGACGATCCCTCCGAGGGAGGTCTGTGAAGAGAGACAACTGCACGGCCGGGAGGATGCCACAGTTAGACTGAAGTCCCAGGAGGGCCAGCCCAGGGCCTTCCCAGGGCCTCAGAAACACCTGCCAAGGGTCTGCAGAGAAGACGAAACAGGACGGCCCGGAGGGACTCCAGTTCTCTACAGCAACAGCATGGCTTCAGGCACCCAGGGCAGAGTGACCCCGTGGCCCAACGCTGGGCTCAGCAAGGCCAGCAGCCCGGTGTCACCGGCCCACCCTGACCCCGTGTCTGCAGCTCAGTTGTAGGAAAGGTAGTCAATGAGCCGGGGAGGGATGTTCAACCTGGCAATTTTCTCCAGCCCCCTGACGCCAGCCGCCCTCCTCAGGCTCACCCTGCAGAGCTGGGACAGGCTCAGAGGTGTCTCTGGAAAAAGGGGACAAGACGCACGTGAGGTTAGCTTAACTTAAGGAAGAAGCACAGCATCCTTCAACTTAACAAGTACCAACATGGAACTGAAAACACCTCCCTTTTCCTGAAGAGAGGCTGAACCCTGAGTACCTTCTCTGGAAGGTGACCAGGAAGGACAAATAGGGACCGAGAACGGAAGATCAGGAAATGGAATTCAGGTCCTGGCCACTGGGGTTTCACTTTGTGAGCTTTCGGCTTTGGGGGTTTTGTGACTTTTTCCCCCCATAACGTTATAACTCAGCACACAGATTTGCCAGCAAAGCACTAATCTACAGCTAGTAGGCTTGTTTGTCAAACTTCCAGACAAATGAGGGCTGGGGGAGGGTTCGGGCGGGCAGTGCTGGCTGCCCACCCATGCTGTTCCAGGCCACAGGTTCTGTTCTGCTCCTGATCGCTGCAGGCCACAGGGACCCACGGAGAACTGACCCACAGGGGCAGATAGTCCACAAATGCACATCCTGGTGACACACAGTCAGGGCCACAGGCCTGAAGATGAAGCCTGGAGCTATAGCTCACGAGGGATGGACACCAGGGCCAAAGAAGGAAAGTGCCTGTAGGTCCCTGGCAGCTGGGCCACGGGAATGTGTACAGAGCAGAGCCTGGCCCCGAAGGCTGCCTTTAGGACCATCTGTGTTTGATCAAAGTATAAATCAACCAAAGAAAGTATTCTCAACTTATGAAACATTATGAAAGACAAAGCTCTCTGAAAGAAAAATAAACAGAATTACTACTGACATTCATTTTCCCATTTACTTCCTCCCCCAAATTATTATTATTATTATTATTTTATTTTATTTATTTATTTTTTTTTTCCCCCGTACGCGGGCCTCTCACTGCTGTGGCCTCTCCCGTTGCGGAGCACAGGCTCCGGATGCGCAGGCTCAGCAGCCATGGCTCACGGGCCCAGCCGCTCCGCGGCATATGGGATCCTCCCAGACCGGGGCACGAACCCGTATCCCCTGCATCGGCAGGCGGACTCTCAACCACTGCGCCACCAGGGAGGCCCCCTCCCCCAAATTATTTGAATGCAGGAAAAGAAACACCTTCTAGGAAATGTTTCCCCAATAGACGTGGATGGTATTTGCCTCTAAACTCATGATGGATTTTGGTTGGGTAAGGTTGGCAAAATGTGGAACAAAGGGGCTCTTTTTCAATTGATAAGTGTGTGAAAGCCTCTTGTGACTGTAATTCTATGTAAACTCATTTAAAAATGTGTCCCAGAGAGGAGGTCTTGTCTTAGCCAGATGGTTTGTCCTTTGTTTCCTGAAGAGTGAGGGCTGCATCTATATCATCGGCCTCATAGGGACCCAGTCTGAGTCAAGAAACGACTGACTCAGAGATGAACTGATACGTGATCAGAACAAAGCCCTCCTGCACGAGGTTCCCCTGCAGACCTTAGTGCAGGCGTCACACAAACGACACACACTCACTCTCATAGTGCTCCAGGCACTTGGCGGGGGCACTGCTGCTCCATGTGTAGTCGGATGGCTTCCGCCCCCGGTTGTCCCGGGCATAGATGTTGCCTCCAAACTGGATGAGCATCTCAATGAGGTCCACATTCTTCACCTTGGCTGCATGGTGCAGCGCCGTCTCGTGGAGCTTTGCCGCGTTCACATTGGCCCCTGCAGGTCCGGAGCAGGAACAAACGTCACCAAGGAGCACAGGACACAGAAGCAGCAACCCCTCCCCAGGAACAAAATCAAGACTCTGCTGCAGCCTTTTCAAAACCTTCTTCAAAATCCAAAAGCACTGATTCCTTTTATTTTTCCCTAGGAAAAGAGAGCTAAAAAAGAAGTATAACTGGAAACAACCAAAAAGAAGAAAAACAAGGCAGAAACCTTCCCTGTGAATTCAGAGGCTGCTCTAACGCCCTATGCTGTCTGTCCCCAGGTCCTGAGGCTCTGGAAGCTCAGGTGAGTTGCTCAAGCTCTCCTGCCGTCCTCCACGTGTACACACACACACACCATGGACACACACACACGGACACATACCACAGACACAGGCACACACACGTGCACACAGGTACACAGTTGCACACACCTCAGATACAGACGTGCACTCAGGCACACACATCACATGCATGCACACACCATGTACACGCACACACCACATACACAGGACAGTGGCTCTAAAAATGTGTGTTGTATGAATGAATGAACATTAAATATAAGAAATCTTTTACAAAAGGGAAGCTCAAAGGGAAAATAGGGAATGTTCCCCCCAAATTCCCTGAAGTTCAGATAGAGAGGAAGTATAGTAACTGTGAATTCAGCTCTGCCATCCACCTCGCTCTCGGGATGACAGCAGACATTCAGAAAGATGCAAACAAGTGACAGCTAAACACAGCATTTTTAGACGCTTTTTAAAAATAAGAGATGTTGATAAAAATATGATCTGTGTAAAACACCATTCTCAGGGCACGACCGTCACCATTCTATACAGTGGGATCCCCTGGAGCCTCAGAATGTTTTTTAAGAAAATACCAACTTCTTTGAGGTCTGCTCCCAAGTGGATAAGGAGGTTACAAGAGAAAGGGGATGGGACAAAAGTATTTTCAAGAAGCCAGCAAAGAGCCCAGGGTCAGTGAAGATATTCCCTCAAATAACAGATTCAAATCACAATCAAAATATTATCAAGGTGAGGCTTAAAAAAATCAGATCACCAGTATGTCACTGTAATAAGAAATTTTGAGGGTCAGAACAAGAGGAAATGAGGGGGTATAAGGCTATTAGATTTTCTAGTCCCACAGCTCAAAAATACTTGAAAACTTCTGCTTTCTGACTTAAAATCATATTAATCCCCTAGTAGAATATAAGAACTATGTTCCTAAAGCGGTCTGTGTGATGCTAAGAAAATAGCAAGCATGCCAACACGTAACACACGTGAAGAAAAGCTCCCATACTTCCCAGAGTCAAAACTCAGACAGCAGTTCAGTAGAAAGAATCCGTCAGTTAGGAAGCAGGATAAATTACCTAATTATTTAACTTGGCAGATATGTATTACAAAAATAATAGTAAAAATCAACACATGAAATAAAGAAGCATTTTCCCCACAATCTAACCGATCTACCACATCAGGGGTTTCTTCCAATATGGCTGATACGAATAAGTAATGTCATAGTGTTGCAGTCATAATGCAAATATAAATTTGAACATTAAACTTGTAATGAAAAATAAGTTGCAAAGTCTGCAGAATCTAAAGTCCCTGTGGCTTCCTCTCAGGTCATTAATTCTCTCAATATTCTTGCCAATCAGGGAGGAAAGAGGCTGTCTCTATTTTAGGGATGGAGAAGGGTGGGTGGGGAAGCAGAGTCACTCTCAAGGTCAAGGAGAACCAGCCCACTGTGGGTTCTCGGTACACAAGGCTTGGCGGGGTGACTGTTCCAAGGGACAAACGGGATCTGTTTAAAATGTGCCTTGGTATCACTGGATTGGATGCAGAGAGAGGGCTGGTGACTAAGAGGGGCAGCTGGCATCTCCACAGAAGCTGGAAACAACGGACCAGAGCTTCCTGGAGCAACACGGGTGGGTCTCGAAAATTCAGGAATGGGTGAGCAAACAGGAAGGAGAGTCGAATCTATAACAACACCATTTACCGTGATGAAAAATTCATGTCTCAACCAATAACACAGATACTCATTAGAACAGTGGGATGGGGAGGGGGCAGAGGAAAGAAGGGACAGAGAAGCCAGGGAGAAAGTGGCTTTATGGGACTAACGGTGACATTGCCTGGAACTGAGGACAAAAGCCAGAGCCAGCAAAACACCTGACACCACCTGGGCCTTAAAAATCCTCAATTCACGCGTCAGAGAGAAGGGATCAGTGTTTGCTCGTGATCAAAAGCCTGATTTCAAAGCAAAACAGGATTAGAGTGGATTCAGTAAAACCTCAGGGAACAAGGACAGGGGCTGTCACGCGCCCATCAAGAACCCAGCACGACACTATGGAGAACAGTATGGAGGTTCCTCAAAAAACTAAAAATAGAGCTACCATATGACCCAGCAATCCCACTCCTGGGCATATAGCCAGACAAAACTCTAATTCAAAAAGATACATGCACCCCTGTGCTCATTGTAGCACTATTTACAATAGCCAAGACATGGAAGCAACCTAAATGTCCACTGACGAATGGATAAAGAAGATGTGGCACATATATACAATGGAATACTACTCAGCCATGAAAAAGAATGAAATAATGCCATTTGCAGCAACATGGATGGACCTAGAGACTGTCATATTGAGTGAAGTAAGTCAGACAGACAAATATACGATATCACATATATGTGGAATCTAAAAAAATGATACAAATGAACTTATTTACAAAAACAGAAATAGAGTCACAGATGTAGAAAACAAACTTACGATTACCGGGGGAAAGGGAGTGGGGAGGGATAAATTGGAAGATTGGGACAGACACATACACAATACTATATATAAAATAAGATAACTAATAAGGACCTACTGTATAGCACAGGGAACTCTCCTCAATACTCCGTAATGGCCTATATGGGAAAAGAATCTAAAAAAGAATGGATATATGTATAACTGATTCACTTTGCTGTACACCTGAAACTAACATAACATTGTAAATCAACTATACTCCAATTAAAAACTTTTTTTAAATATACACATATATAAACATAGAACACCGCGCAATGCCCGGGACGGGGTGGCAAGCACAGGGGCTTGGGATTTGCTCACTGAGACAACGGCAGAGACGTGAGGGACCAGCACTGCTGGGAAGGTGGACGCCCCTTCTGAACGCTCCCAGCACGGTTAAATATTCACTGCCGGGGACCAGATTAAAAGTTACCTCACCAGGGCCTCCCTGGTGGCGCAGTGGTTGAGAGTCCGCCTGCCGATGCAGGGGATACGGGTTCGTGCCCCGGTCTGGGAGGATCCCATATGCCGCGGAGCGGCTGGGCCCGTGAGCCATGGCCGCTGGGCCTGCGCATCCGGAGCCTGTGCTCCGCAACGGGAGAGGCCACAACAGTGAGAGGCCCACATACCGCAAAAAAAAAAGAAAAAAAATAAAATAAAATAAAAGTTACCTCACCAGAAATAACTGGACTTTCACTCCCTTGGCCACAATCCTCTGCAAAAATAATCCACAGCTTGGCAGCTTGACCTCGCTGCCAACAGAAAGCCTCTGTGTCCACCCCAGGGGGCACCACGTGGCCCCGACGGCTCTGCTCCTCCTGCGGAGCCAGGACCCTCTCCAAAATCGCGCGCAAAAGCACCTGCACGCGTATTTTTCTAGAGATGTGGTCCATAGCTTTCATTAGACGTTCCAGCAAAAAGTGACAAATCACTACTCTAAAAAGAAAGCATATGCTGTCCTCTTCTCTCTACTTTTCTGTATGTTTGAGATTTTCCATAGTTAAAAAGTAGTTTTCTTTAAGAAGAAAAAAAGAATGCATGTGATCTAGGAAGGGCTGTCAAGGAGACCATCTGAGATTACAACAGAATCGGATGAAATCTGGAGCTGGTGGTAGACGCTGACACCTCAGGATCCTGCCCCAGGGGAAATCTCCTCAGCCCTCACTCCCAGGGGATGGAAACTCCCTTTGTAACCACCGGATCCCCTGCTTAAGGCCGTCGTGGACATCATGGCTGCCTTCCACCCAGAAGCTGCACCCTGCAGTGTGGGGCAGGGGTCCCGGGGCAGGGGTCCTGGGGCAGGGCTGGGCCCTGACTGGGTGAATCCCTCTCCTCAACCCAGACCCCAGCGGCTCAGAATGTGGCACAATCCAGCCAAAGGGACGGGATAAGGTTTGGACATGAACCCATTTCAGGCCGATGGGACACGGAGGAGGTGTGACGGGGAAGTTTCACTCTTCTGAGGGGAGGAAGCCATCAGAAGCCTCATGAGTCAAGAATCTGCATTCTAGCCAAACTCTGCTGCTGCAGCCATTTCTCCCCTACTAGGGACGCCGGGCGTGGGATAAAGGGAACGGTGAGGAAGGCAGAGATGTAAGATTCAGAGGAGGTGAGTTCTTGCTGACACTGCTGAACCCCCCACGTCAGAGACCCTGAAATCTGCTCTAGTTCTGATCCTCTTGGTTACTGAACCGGGAAACTCACCCACCCGGGGGTTGGGGGGAGCTGGTTTCCTACTTCTTACAAAGGAGTCATCACTTACACAGGGTCCTCAGGACACAGAAAGGACAGTGGGTTACACCACTCGCTTGATCCTCTCCCCTCCAACCACGAGAAAGGAACCAGAGAGAAAACAGATGAAGGTGTGCTGCACATGTGCACCCCAGGCGCCCCGCGGAGGGTGGCTGTGCTATGAAATTTTTATTTTAATAAGCTCAACAGGGCTCCCCTGGTGGCGCAGTGGTTGAGAGTCCGCCTGCCGATGCAGGGGACACGGGTTCGTGCCCCGGTCCGGGAAGATCCCACATGCTGCGGAGCAGCTGGGCCCGTGGGCCATGGCCGCTGAGCCTGTGCGTCCGGAGCCTGTGCTCCTGAACGGGAGAGGCCACAACAGTGAGAGGCCCGCGTACCGCCAAAAAAAAAAAAAAAAAAAAATCTCAACAGGAACAATAGGTAGATGCCGTTGGCAGAAACGGGATCCAACCATCCCATGAGCGACTCAGCTGGAAGACCCACTGTTTCTAATCTAGATATTTAATCTTTGCATAAAAAACAAAAACTACCCCAGTGACTAACCTTACACAAAATGAAGCGTGTTCACTGAAAAGACTTAAGAGTGGCACGTTAAAGTGAATAAGACTCAGTAGTAGAAAACTGTATATAACTGATGCTCAAAAGACTGTCATCCGGAAAGAATTCATCCTCTATTTCTGAACCATTTTGGTTTTTCCCTAGGTTGCCCCCAGAATGGACAAGACAGCTGAGCTAAAATGTTCCCTCAACAAAACATTTAAGTTGGGGGCTTCCCTGGTGGCGCAGTGGTTAAGAATCTGCCTGGCAATGCAGGGGACAGGGGTTCGAGCCCTGGTCCGGGAAGATCCCACATGCCGCGGAGCAACTAAGCCCGTGCGCCGCAACTACTGAGCCTGTGCTCTAGAGCCCGCGAGCCACAACTACTGAAGCCCACACGCCTAGAGCCCGTGCTCTGCAACAAAGAAGCCACCGCAATGAGAAGCCCGCGCACCACAATGAAGAGTAGCCCCCGCTCACCACAACTAAAGAAAGCCCACGCGCAGCAACGAAGACCCAATGCAGCCAAAAGTAAGTTAATTAATTTAAGAAAAAAAGAATGCATTAGATGTGACCCTACTTTATAAAGAAAATCTTGAAAAAAAAATTTAAATTGGGTTCATAATAACTCCTTGCCCATAGCCGCTTTGGCTACATTTTAAAACTTCTGTGGTTGACAGGTCCTGACTCTAGCTTCAGTTGGGCAGGTTGTTTGTTTGTTTTTAATAAATTTATTTATTTATTTTGGGCTGCGTTGAGTCTTCGTTGCTGCGCGCGGGCTTTCTCTAGTTGTGGCGAGCAGGGGCTACTCTTCGTTGTGGTGTGTGGGTTTCATTGCGCGGGCTTCTCAGGTCGCGCAGCCCGGGCTCTAAGTGCACTGGCTCAGTAGTTGTGGCTTGCAGGCTCTAGAGCGCAGCCTCAGTAGTTATGGTGAACGGGCTTAGTTGCTCCGTGGCATGTGGGATCTTCCCAGAAGAGGGATCGCACCCGTGTCCCCTGCATTGGCAGGTGGATTCTTAACCACTGCACCACGAGGCAAGTCTCTTGGTGGGTTCTTTTTATTTTGTTTCTGTTTTTCACCATGGGAACCTCTCTATCCTTAGGACACCTGACAGCCTCCTGGATCCTGACGCAACTGACGCGCTTCCCCTGGACCCCATCTCCTGATTCAGACCAGGCAGGCCTTGGGGACAATCCCCTGCGGCTGCCAAAAATAATCATTCGTGTTCATTGAGCACCTACTGTGCAGCAAGTACTGTGGAAATGTTATCACGAATCCTCCCAACAGTCCTGCAAAATAGGTTTTAGTTGTCCGGTTTTATAGATGCAGAAACTGAAGCCCAAGGACTCAGCTGACAAGTGGGAGAACCAGCTGCAAACCTGGGCTGCCTGACTGCACCAGTCAGCTCTCTGCCAGCTCGCAGCACAGGTGAACACAACGCACCAGCAGTGAGCCGGGCAGGTATAAACGTGACG
The DNA here is from genome assembly GCF_964341445.2 of Mesoplodon mirus. Classification (NCBI taxonomy): domain Eukaryota; kingdom Metazoa; phylum Chordata; class Mammalia; order Artiodactyla; family Ziphiidae; genus Mesoplodon; species Mesoplodon mirus. Next base: position 25,760,740 of record NC_138979.1, on the reverse strand, counting down.
CACCTGCGTTGAGCAGCATTTTGACGCAGTCCAGATGCTCCCGGGCGCAGGCCACGTGCAGAGGGGTCCCAAAGTGGCAGTCGTGCGCTTCCAGGTTGGCCCCAACGTCAATAAGAAGCCTCACACACTCAGAACTTCCTTAAAAGAAATGGAGACGGAGGAAAGGCATCGTATCACATATATTTGAAATAACAGGCTTGGCAGACACGCGGCTGCTGGAGCAGGTGAGCCCCGAGCTTGGCGGCAGCAGGAGGGAAGGGAAGTGGGCCTGCATCCTGACCAGGAGCAGTGGGTCCTGGACACGGCATGGGTGTCCTTCCCCGGGGAGCTCAGTGGCCCCCCGAGCTCACCAGGCAGTGGGAGAAAGGGAGGGAGGGCACGGCCGGCGCCCGTGCTGGGAGGACACAAAGTTGGGCTCACCAGCTGTGGACGCAGAGAAGGCTCCTCACTGCTCTCCAGCCCTCGGGGGAAAAGGAAGGGGCTCCCCACCTCCAGCTGCCCCCCAAGCTGTGTCAAGAACGCCAAGCCGCCTGGATGAACTTCCCTAAACTTCCCCACTGCTCGGGTTCCCAGTCCCCTCCCAGCAGATGCCTTTCTGGCCTCTTTCCCGGCTCCTCTCCGGCGTCTTTAACTCCGGTTTGGGGTCAGCTTCATCCCATCCCAGACTCCATCCTCTCTCACCCCTTGATCATGCGTGGCTGTTGGTACCGCCTCTCCACCTCCAGCCCTGAAACCGAGCCCCACCTCCACCACCAGGCGCTGGCCCTTCTCGGGTGAACATGCCCCCCATGACAAGGTCCTCCCCCCACTCCCCAGCCAGCCTCCTCCTCACCCTGAGTTGGTCTTGACGCCGTGCTCTCCTCTCCCTCACGTCAAATCCCATTGATTCTTCCCTCAAAGCTCTGCACATGAATCCATCCCACCTGGGCTCCAAGAGCTTTGCACTTGGGTCACTGTGATGGCCCCCAGCTCATCTCTTCATTTCCAGGATACCCCCCCATTTCATATTGGCAGAATATGCCACCCCAAAATATGCCACTTTGGCATAAGGACTATTTGGAGCTGAAGACAAGTAAGAAGCAGCAGATATAAGAAAAGCTCTCTTGTCTTCCCCATTTATGTCCCTAAAAGCAGGACATAAATGTATAAAGGTGTCCCCTCCCGTCTCTACCAGGAAGGACAGAAGTTAACCACCAGGAACAACTCTAGACCCTGATCAGCCCAGAGCCGGCACCAGAGGAGTCCACACTGCAAATCTTACTAACTGGCCTTTGTCTCCCAGGAGTTCCCCGCTGTATTTGCCTTCATATAACTTACCATCCCTAGAAGCTCATGGTCCTTTTCCTTGGTCTTGTGTCTGCTCGACAGAATTACTGCTCTTTGTTAAGATGCTACATAAACCCCAATTCTAACCACCCTTTGCCTGAGCTCTCCCGTGTGTATGTGCAATGCACACACTAACTTCCACTTGTTTTTCTCTTGTTAATTGGTCCCTTGTCAGTCTCATCGGCAGGGCCCTGGCCAATGAACCTAAGATAGGTGAAGGAAGAAAAATAAGTTTCCCTCCCCTACGCTGCACATGGATGGCCACTAAACGAACCTCTCAAAAACGTGTTCTTATCATTCAGCATCTGCTCAAAAACCTTCAGAGCCATCTGTAGCAATTCCCAGTGCCTGTGGGCAACCAAGGTGACCTAACTGGGATTCAGGGTGAGGGCAGCAAAGACTGGCCCTGTGTGCAGCCGCGGAAGAGCCCACACCCCGCACCCTAACAAATGCAGCGAAGACCAACACCACGCCGACCAAAGCACAAGACACAAGTGTGCAAACCTTGCTCAAAACAATCGAACCCAAACTCCCTGTTCTGTCATCTGAAACACTGCCCACCAGCTGGCCTTGCCCCAGATTTCCAGTTCTGCCTGTTGTAGCTCCTCTGCTGGGTGTGTCTGACCCAGCGAGGCTGGAGCAGCCTTATCCTCCCACCATCTGAAATCCACCTATTCTCAGAGGGCAGGTGAAAACCCACCTGCTCCCTGAGCCTCGAGGACCAGCTCTCGGCTCGAGAGTTCCTGCCTGAGGGTGCGTCTGGGCCTCATCTCCCCACAAGATCAGGGGCCTGCAGGCCAGAACGACAGCCACTAAGTGAGCGGCTGCCGAGGGCACCCATTTCCAGGGTTAGCATCTGAAAGGCACCGAATCAGCTAGAAATAGAACCCTACCTTCAGCCCCCAGCCCTGGGTGAGGACTGTATCTCCAGGAGGAAAAGCATCAGATTCCACGGCTGACGGACCAAGAGCCAGACCCAGCCTGGGAGCCCCGCTTCACCAGCGGATGGCTTCCCCTCCTGGCTATCACCGCTACCCGACTCACCACTCATGCAGGCCTCATGCAGCGGGGATGCCGTGTACAGGGGCGGGTTGACCTTGGCCCCGTGGGAGAGCAGGAGCTTCACGCAATCGATGCTGCCCGAGGCACAGGCGTCACAGAGCGGGGTGCTGCCATCGATGTTGCGGGCGTCCACCTTGAGGGGGGAGGAAACGAGCATCAGAGGGCAGAGGGCAAGGTGCAGGCCACTCGCCTTCTCATCCTGATGCACGTTCATCTTTGAGACACCACGTAGTTTTTCGAAGTTCTTAGGTTTTCTATTACGTGCTGAGGTGCCGTGCCAGGCAAGGGGGTTCAGAAATAGAAAGTAGGGCATGTCTACTGGCTGCCTGAGTACAGCGGGCGTGCAACTGGGGGCTTTTTTTTAGTTCAGTCTCACTCCGGCCACCACCCCAACACCTAATAAGCACAGGCAGGGTATGAAAACGGGCTTTAACTCCAGCCTCAGCTAGGAGGTGTGCCTGAAACTGTTTTAACATGCCTCCTCTAGTTGGAAAATCATAAGGCAGGAAAAGGCAACTCCCCAAACTGGCAGATTCTGCTTAGAATTTGTCCAAATTCAGCTGTTTACTTGGGTTCATGCTGAAGCTTGTTCCATTGCCTCTGGAACCGCCGTCATAGCCAAGTTCTGGGAAGAGTGAGCGGAGCACAGCCTTCCCTTCTTCCTCACCCCCCACCGCTGTCCCAGGGCAGCTCCTACCAACTCGCCCAGCCGACTGGTAAGTACCCAGCAATTCTACCAGCCGGATACCAGACACCGTGTGCTGGGGGCTCCACATGGGCTGCGGTGAGAGTACATAAACTAGGGGAAAGCAGCGAATCAGAATCTTGTTCTTGTTCCTCTTACCTGTCCTTCCAGAGCTAGGTTGCCAGCATCCCACTTAGTCATCCTGCTCTCTGAGCCCAAAAGGCTCCTGCCGCCAAGGCCCCGCCAGCCCCGTAGGCAGCCCGCCTGTGTGTCCACAGCCTGCCTGCCCACGTGCAGAGCAGAGCGTGCTATCGCTTTGCCAACCCGGCCTTCTCTTCCACCACCAGTGACCTCCCAACAGCCAGGTCCACGAGCACCCTCACCAGTCCTCAGGGCGTGGTTGCCATGGAGACCAGCCCTCCCTCCTCCTCCGGCCCCCACTACAGTCCACTCTGGTTTCCTCCTTCCTCTCTTTCTCAGCCTCCTGCAGTGGTTTCCTGTCTTCCCATGTGTTGCATAACACAGAACGCTCTTCCCAAGCCTCTCTCTCTCTGGAGCTGGTCCCACCAGTCTGGGGACCATGCTGTGGGTGGCTCACCTGGGCCCCGGCGGCCAGCAGCAGCTGCACGCACTGCGCCTGGCCCTGCAGGCTGGCCGCGTGCAGGGGTGTGATGGAGTCCACCATGACCTGGTTGACGCAGGCCCCGCTCTCGATCAGCTGCTGCAGCTGCCGGGTCTCCCCTCGCTGGGCTGCCTCATGCACGGGGGTGCGCTCCACCCAGAAACCTGGAAAGAAAAACGTGTGGTGCTAAGAGCACGCCACTTCTGTCCAGGTCAGATGAACCCCAGGACCCTTTACGAAACCCAAGCCATTGTATACACGATGGTGTAATTGGTCCAAACACCCCTACTCAAAACCCTTGAGTGATCCCCACTGCCCGGGAGTGGAGTCCAAGTCTTTGGTGAGGCCTACAAGGTCCTTCATGATCTGGAGCTTGCTCACCTCCTTGACCCATCTGCCACCACTGCCCTACACAAGCCCACTCTCCAGCCACACAGCTGGCTCACCGTGGCCCCCTGCCCTTGCACACCTGCATCTCTGCATATATTCTCTCTGCCTGAGAAGCCCATCTTTGCCCCCACCCTGATCATCCATTCTGTATCTCCTGTTTAGATGTTATGTCATCCACGTGGACCCATTTGAAATAGCTCCTTCTCCGGAAGACACATCTCCCACAACCCTGACATCTACATGCTTATAATGCAGCACGTATACTGTCCCTGCTCCTGGCCTGGGAGAGCCTTCAAAGTAGGGACTTGATTTAATTATTCAATTTTAGCAGAAATCTCAGGATTTCCTACATACAAAATCATGTCATATGCATTTAGATAGAGGTAGCTTTGCTTCTTTCTTTCTAATCTGAATGCCTTTTCTTTTTCTTGCTTAACTGCCTTGGTTTGAACATCTAGCCCCACATTGACCAAAAGTGCCGAGAGGCACCTCCTGCCATGTTCCTGGTCCTGGAGCTTTGTCCTTCACCACAAACCATCACGTGAGCTGTGGGTTTTCATAGATGCCCTTTATCACGTCAAGGAAGTTCTCTTCTATTTCTAGTTTGTTGAGTCTTTTTATCATGAGAGGGTGTTGCATTTTGTCAAGTACTTTATCTGCATCTATTGCAAAGATCATGCTGGCTTTTTTTCCTTAATTCTGTCAAAATGCTGTATTACATTGATTGATTTTCAGATGTTAAACCAACCATGCATCCCTGGGATAAATTCCACTTGGTCACGGTGTATAATCTTTTTATACATTGCTCAATTTGGTTTGTTCATATTTTGAGAATTTGGGGGTCTACATTCATAAGTGTCATTTTTCTTGTGATTGATGTATTTGTCTGGTTTTGGCATCAAAGTAATACTGGACTCAGAGAATGAGTTGGGAAGTATTCCTTCTTTTAATTTTTGGAAGAGTTTATGAAGAATTGGTATTAAATCTTTAAATATTTGGTCAAATTCATCTGTGAAGACATCTGGGCCTGAGCTTTCATTTATTTAAGTTTTTTTTAATAATTCAATCTCTTCATTTGTTATAAATCTATTCAGACTTTTTTTTTTAGTCCGTTTTGGTAATTGGTAGTTTGTCTTTTTAGGAATTTGTCCACTTAATGTACATTATCTAATTTGTTGGCATACAATTTGTTATGGACTGAACTGTGCCCCCTGCCACAAAATCCATATATTGAAGCCCTAACCCCTAATACCTCAGAATGTGACTGTATTTGGAGATGTAACTTAATTACAGAAGTAATTAAGTTAAAGTGAGGCCATTAGTGTGGGCCCTAATCCAATCTGACTGGTACCCTTATAAGAAGAGGAGATTAGGACACACAGACACCAGGGATGAGTATGAACAGAGGAAAGACCATGTGAGGACATGCAAGAAGGTGCTGTCTGCAAGCATAGGAGAGAAGCCTCAGGAGAAATCAAGCCTGCTGGCACCTTGATCTTGGACGTCCAGCCTCCAGAACCTCAGAAATAAATGTGTTATTTAAGCCTCCAGTCTGTGGTGTTCTGGTATGGCAGCCCAAGCAGACTAATAAACAATTGCTCATAGTACTCCCTTATAATCATTTTATGTCTGTAATGTCCATAATAACATCCCCTCTTTCATTGCTGATTTTGTAATTTGAGTCTCCCTCCCCGCCCCCCCCACCCCGCCGGCCCCTTGGTCAGTTTAACTAAAGACTTGTCAATTTTGTTGATCTTTTCAAAGAACCAACTTCTGTTTTGTTGATATTCTGCATTGTTTTTCTATTCTCTAGTTCATTAATTTCCTCTTAATCTTTATTATCTTTCCTTCTGCTTTCTTTAGGTTTAGTTTGCTTTTTTATTTCCAATGTCTTATAATGAAAGTTTATTAGGTTATTGATTTGAGCTCTTTCTTCTTTTTTTAATGTAAATGTTTACAGCTATAAATCTCTAAGTATGGCATGAGTTACAGCTTATAAGTTTGGTATGTTATCTCTTCAATTTCATTCATCTCAAACTATAATTATTTATTTTTGCATTCCAACCTCGTAAAGTACATGTTCAACAACGATGTGTTAAGAAATAAACAAAGGCATGACTCCTCTCCCCAAAAGGAGTAAAATTCTCTAACATCCCCCCTTTCTTCCACAACGCCTTACCTCTCCCCCTCCCCTGCCCTCAGCTCTAGAGAACCAGTTGCACGAGATGCAGCACCCTGACCTCCCATGTTTTAGCCAAGGGTTCTCAAACTGGAGCTTCCATCAGCATCGCCTGGAGGGCTTGTGAAATCGAAGGCTGCTGAGTCCCACCCCCAGAGCTGAGTCAGGGGTCTTGGTGGGGCCTGGGAATCTGAGTTTCTAAAAAGTGCCCAGACGATGCTGATGCAGCTGGTCTGGGGACCACACTTGAGAACTGACACCACTTCTCCCTCTGAACAAAGCGCCCTTCTCTCCGCACCTCTGGCCTCTCTATCTCACCTTCCACCCCTCCCTGCTCATCCTAGATAATGCCTACTTGTTCCTTTCCTGACTGAAGTGCAGTGGTCAGGTTTGCAGGAGGCCTTGCCCAGCCTCAGCCCCATCCGTGCTGGGTGAGCCCCTCATCTGTGCCTCCACCAGGCCTTACTGTGCTGTGGTCCCCACCTGGTTGCCTGCCGTGCAGCAGAAGTAGACTAGTAGTACCGTGCACCCATCCCACCCAGACAAGCGGTCTAAGTTAATCACAGGATTCCCATTTCCCGTAGGACGTCTGACCCAACTCCAGTGAATGACACATGAGGGAGAGGCTGCTGAGAGCGTTCACAGTTTTGACACACCCCTCACCCCCGATGTTGCCTAGACGTGAGCTGGGAAGTGCCGTGGCCATCGGACCACCTGCCTAATGTGGGCTCTGAGGATGGGACGCACCAGGTGAGTCACTGGTCACGTGGGGCCTGCAGCCCTGACAGCCAGGCTTCCTGTGGTGTGAGGGTGATGTTTCTTTACGGTTTAAGCCAGGTGCAGACAAACGCCTGCAAACTCGGAGTGTAAACTCCCCAGATGCAGAAACTACAGGATGTTTTCTCAACACCCATCAGAGCACATGGGATACAGGGCAGTCTTCTAGACACTCTTTTAAAACATCATAAATGACAACAGTGCTGGATTATGCTGACATATCCTTACTGTCAAGCCCCAACTTCGGCAGACGACCACATTACACACCTGTTCATAATAAGCAGCTTCCTTTTATTATAACTACATTTTATTATCACATCTCCCTAGAAAACCTGATCAACCACATGGTTCCCAAGTCTTATCAGAAGCACTTTCACGAACCATATCTGGGGTGAATGTATTTCCTTGGCAGATGGATAACCTCCTGGGTTATGTGTTGATGACTGTCCCCTCTTGGAGATCCCCTCATTTCTGCTGACCTACAGCCCTACCCCAACCCCGCAGTGGAGCTGCATGATGCGTGGCTCAGGGTTCTCCAGAGCCAAGCTGCTCAGGGCTAAAACTCAGCACAGCCATTTATTAGCTTGTGTGAGAAATAGCTTCCCTGACTGTCAGTTTTGTCACCTGTAAATTGGGATAATAATACAGTTCATTCATCGGTGGGTTATGAAAATTAAATGAATGAAAGTAAAAGCACTTAGCGTTGGGCCCGGCACAGAGTAAGTGCTCCATAAGTGGAGTCTATTTGTGGTATTTTAACCCCCTCATTGTACCTAACTGTGCGACCCCACAGGGGCCATGGGGGGCCAGGGGAGTGAAGGGAGGACTGGAACGCAGAGGAAGACCTGATCCCCACAAATGTAAAAGCCAAGCTTGGGGAACTTCTTACTTACTGTCCCAGGAGTAAGTAAGTAAGCCAAGCTTGGGGACCCCAGTATGTCTCCCAGTCGTGATGAATGGCCGCCTGCATACCTGTCTTGCGGGGTGGGTAGTGGAAAGCAGCTGTGGATCACTCTCAAGTCAGTCTGGAGGGAGAAGAACCCCAAGGGCAGACTGAGTAAAAAGAGGAGAGCAGGGCGAGTCCTGGGTCCTGCAGGAAGGAGGAAAGTGCAGCTCAGGAAGGCGGTGCAGGGAAGGCCTGAGCATCCCTCAGCAGCCCGGGCAGGTAGATGCAGCCTCTCCCACCGCGTTGCACAGAGACGGATGGACATGGCAGTCAGCAGGTCATGGTCATGGGCTGGGGAGGGTGGGGAAACAATTCAAAACAACAGGACAGGATGACTGCGATAGTGGTGGAACAGGTCACGCTACAGGAACTTGGAAGCAAGACAGCCCGTCAGGAAAGCATCACGGAGGAGGCAGGGCTGCAGTGAGCCTGCTGGGCATCACTGGCTTGGCTCTATTCCCAGCACCTGGCACAGTGTGAGGCCCAAAAAAGATGCTCACGTCACTTGCTTGTTGAGTGCATAAGGGACGAATGAATGGAAGGAATTACTAATGTGAATTATAAAGTGTGGACATAAAATTTTTTAAAGAAAATCTAATTCTATCTCCTTATGACCAGTCTATAGAGGAAGTGCAACTTACTGGGAACCATATTTTCTAGTGAATAAACATCAGCTGCAGTTGTCTTAGCAGCAACTGAGGGCAGAGATCAGAAGCAGCAGGTGTGATAACACAGGAGAGCATTGTGTGCATCAAAGAGCACAGTCAACAGTGAAAAGGCACCTATAGGATGGGGAGGAATATTTGTAAACCATGTATATCAGAATATATAAAGAATGCCTACAGCTCAACAACATAAATAACCCAATTAAAAAATTAACAAAGGACTTAAATAGGTATTTCTCTAAAAAAGATATGCAAATGGTCAACAGGCACATGAAAAGATATTCAGCATCACCAGTTATTTTAACCCCCTCATTGTACCTAACTGTGCGACCTCACAGGGGCCATGGGGGGCCAGGGGAGTGAAGGGAGGACTGGAACGCAGAGGAAGATCTGATCCCCACAAATGTAAAAGCCAAGCTTGGGGAACTTCTTACTTACTGTCCCAGGAGTAAGTAAGTAAGCCAAGCTTGGGGACCCCAGTATGTCTCCCAGTCGTGATGAATGGCCGCCTGCATACCTGTCTTGCGGGGTGGGTAGTGGAAAGCAGCTGTGGATCACTCTCAAGTCAGTCTGGAGGGAGCAGAACCCCAAGGGCAGACTGAGTAAAAAGTTATCAGAGAAATGCAAATTAAAACCACAGTGAGGTACCACCTCACACCAATTAGGATGGCTACTATCAAAAAACAAAAAATAAATGTTGGCAAAGATGTGGAGAAATTGGAACGCTTGTGCATTGTTGGTGGGAATGTAAAGTGGTGCAAGGACTTTGGACAAGAGTATTCTGGTTCCTCAAAAATTCAAACAGAACTACCATACATACGATCCAGCAATTTTTATCCTAAGAAAATGCAAACACTAACTCGATAAGATATGTGCACCCCTATTCACTGCTGTATTATTTACAATAGGCATGACATGGAAACAACCTAAGTGTCCATGGAGGGATGAATGGATAAAGAAGATGTGATATATACACACAATGGAATATTTATTACTCAGCCTTAAAAACCAAAGAGATTCTGTCACAGGCTACAATGTAAATTAACCTTGAGGACATGATGCTCAGTAAAATAAGTCACAAAAGACAAATACTGTACAATTCCACTTATATGAGGTTCCTAGAATCAAAGTCGTAGAGACAAAAAATGGAATAGTGGCTGCCAGGGGTGGGGAAGGGGAGAAATGGGAAGGTGAACAGGTGCAGAGTTTCCTGTGTTATAAGATGAAAAAATTCTGGAGCTCTGTTGTACCAAAATGTGCATGTAGTTAATACTGCTGAACTGCACACTTAAAATTTACCACCTTAACCATTTCTATGTTTTTAGCCACAATTAAAGCTTTAAAAATTATTTTTTTTAAATGTCACTTTTTAAATTATTTATTTATTTATTTATGGCTGCGCTGGGTCTTCGATGCTGCACGTGGGTTTTCTCTAGTGTGGCAAGTGGGGGCTACTGTTCATTGCGGTGCGCGGCCTTCTCATTGCAGTGGCTTCTCTTGTTGCAGAGCACAGGCGCTAGGCGCGTGGGCTCCAGTAGTTGTGGCATGCAGGCTCAGTAGTTGTGGCTCACGGGCTCTAGAGCACAGGCTTAGTAGTTGTGGCACACGGGCTTAGTTGCTCCGTGGCATGTGGTATCTTCCTGGACCAGGGCTCGAACCCATGTCCCCTGCATTGGCAGGTGGATTCTTAACCACTGCACCACCAGGGAAGTCTGGAGCACGGGCTTTAGGCACGCGGGCTTCAGTAGCTGTGGTTCGCAGGCTCTAGAGCGCAGGCTCAGTAGTTGTGGCGCACGGGCTTAGTTGCTCCGCGGCATGTGGGATCTTCCCAGACCAGGGCTTGATCCCGTGTCCCCTGCATTGGCAGGCAGATTCTCAACCACTGCGCCACGAGGGAGGCCCTAAAAATTATTTTTTAAAGAAGTAACAAAGATGGAGGAGGCCCCGGAGATGGGGGAGGTTGTCACCCACAGCTGGTACCAACCACAGGCTGTCATCGGGGGGGACACCTTTACAGTGGGAGGTGGGGGTCAGGGGGAGGTGGTAGCCTCAATGGCCTCTGGAGACCCCGAGAAGCACAGGGGGAGGAGAGAGCCACCCCAGAGATAAAGAACACGGGGTGCCTGGTGGCCCACGGGGCTGCAGCTGCATGAAGGAGCGCTGGTCCTCAGTGGGAAGCTCAGAGGCATCCACCCCCGACCCCCTCCCATGACCCCCAACCAGAGAGAAGATGGGGGACGGCTGACATGTACTTATCAACTTTAAAGCAAAAAGACATCTGCTAGCAGGGAAGAGAGGCAGGAAAACGCTGTACGTTAGTCAACCCACTGACCTCAGGCTTTGTTTCTGGCCCTGTGCCTGGACCCCACTTGTGACCAGATGCCCCCACCCCTGTACCATCCCCCTGGGAGAGGGGCCGCCCTGGAAACCTGAGACCCTCCCTCTGTCAAGTTCCCTTGGGGATGAGCCTTCCCCTAAATCCCAGCCCTGCCACATAAGTGGTCTCCTAGCACCCCCTTCCCATCACCCTCCCTCCCTTTCTCCCGTCAACAGCCCCGTCTGGTGCTCCCCTGCCCCAGCACCCCCTCCCCTCGCCCTCTCCCTAATGCAGCTAGGTCATCAGCGAGTCATGGGGGGCCTGCTCAGGACCCTTAGATTGCTCCTAATTCCAGAAAAACATCCACACTCCTTTGCAAGCCAGGCAAACCGAGCCTCCAGGATAGAGTCCCAGCCCTTTTCCAGTCTCACCCCACACCCTCCCATCACCACCCTCACACACACACCGTTGTCTCCAATTACGCTGAGCTTCACGTAGCTGACATAGGGTCGGGTGGTACAGGGCCTGTGCCTTTGGGGGTGCTGTGCCCCACTCAGCCCCCCACTCTCCATCCTCCCCACCGAGACCGAGTCTTAGTGCCTTCAGGAAGCCTTCAGGCGTGCAGCCTGCCCACCCATGCCCTCCTGTAAGCCACCTCTGTACACACAGCTGCACCTGATTTCACACCTCTTCCGTCCTTCCACGAGCATCTTTAGGACAGGACCGCAGCCGCCGACCTCCTGTTCCAGCACAGCGCCTGACACACAGGTATCAAGTAAATAAACTCTCCAGAAGCCTGTTCTACTTGCCAGACAACTTCTACTGCAGTTGGGTCTGCCCCCGCCAGAGTACACCCCGCTACCGGCCCCTTACAGGCCTGCCCAGCCCTGACACTGACCTGGGCCACACCTTGGCCTTGCCCACTCTGGCCGTGCCAGGTGCCAGGGCATCAGTTAAATTGGAGTCTGTTGTAGCAGAACCCAGGCTGCAGTCCCCAGAAGACAGAGACCAGGGCGCTGGTGCTGCAGGGCAGACAGCAGCGTCCAGGCCCCTCCTGCCTCTTGCCCGTGCTTCAGTTCAAGGTCACGGAGATACCTGTGTCACTCCTTCTGCTGACCGGATGCTGGCAAGCCAAGCTCACGAAGGACTAAGTGAAAACCGTCATCTGCAAAACTAGAGTCTCACTGACACCACCTACAGGATCTTCTACCGGACAAGTGCAAGATCACCGCGAGAAGGAATGACAGGTGCTTGAGAACATTTTTGCCACTTTTCTGCACCCCTGCCTGACCTGATTGAGCCATCCTGGGCACCAGATGTGCACCTGCTGACTCCCAGCCCGACACCCCTGTGTACCTTGGCCGGGCCCTGACACTCTCACGTCTGAGGGCTGGCCCTGCCCTGCCCAGGCCCAGCCTTCGGGAATCAAGAAGCCCCAGCTGAACACTTCAAGTGGTTCAGCGTCAGCCTCCCCTTGGGAGCGGGATACATGGTGAGGAGCCTCAGGAACCACCCAGCTCATGAGTCCAACGCCTGTCTGTCCCTTAGCCCTGTGACCTGGGGCACGTCACTTATCCTCTCAAAGCCTCAGTTTTCAATTACACATCAATTTTTTTTAAGCCTCAGCTTTCTCTCATATAAAATGGCGATGTTTTTGCCTACTCCCCTGTGGTGGCTGTAATGACAGTGAAATCCTGCTGGGCATTACTGGCACGGTGCCAGGCAAGTGTACGACGACAGCACACACTATGACCATGATGGGATTGTTAGCATCATTCTATTTCTGCTGGTCCTGTTTGGGTCCCAGCCTCCAGTTCTACTGTCTGTCATGTTCCAAAGCCCCACCTGGGACTCCGGCTCCAGCATCTGGATCCCGCATGAGTCCCCTGCATGGAGTCCCAGCCCCTTGGCCCTGGCGCCCCCCTTCTCTACGCCTGTCCAGCAGTGGGTGTTCCAGACCAGCTCCCCTGGCCAACTGTTAAATATTCAGCAATTCCGCCAGGCGGAAACCCCTGGGAGCTGAAATCAGCGTGGGGTGAGTATTTACACCAGGGAAAGCAGAAAATCAGATGAGGTTTCCATTTTTTGTTTTTCTTTCCTTTTTTCTCCAGAGAGCCAATTTACCAGCATCCTGCTTAGTCATCCAGAGCCCAGAATCCTGCTCTTATTTATTATTATTTTTTTTTTGGTGGTACGCGGGCCTCTCACTGTTGTGGCCTCCCTCGTTGCGGAGCTCAGGCTCCGGACGCGCAAGCTCAGCGGCCATGGCTCACGGGCCCAGCCGCTCCGCGGCATGTGGGATCCTCCCGGACCGGGGCACGAACCCACGTCCCCTGCATCGGTAGGCGGACTCTCAACCACTGCGCCACCAGGGAAGCCCCAGAATCCTGCTCTTTGAGCCCAAACCGCAGCTCTCAGCCAAGGCCCCACCGGCCCTCCTAGAGAGCCTGGCCTTGCGACGTACAGGGCCTGCCGGGCTCCCGTTCCACATGCAGAGCGGAGCACTCATCGGCCCCACCCACCTGTCCAGAGTCTAGAACCCGACCCCTGTGCAGACCCTGACCCTGACCGCTCCTCCCCCAGCCGGGGGGCCCCTCCACACAGCAGCCCCGCTCTAACACAGAGTGTTTTCCAAACGCCACAGAGAACACCTACACCACAAGCAGATTGAACGTGCTCGGTATCCACCAGGCACCCTTCAGTGCTGCTTGGGCCAGGAATCTTGCTCCAGGTATGTCATGAAGGGGGGCCCAGGGCCCTCGCTGCAGACATGTCCTTCTCGGCCACAGCTGCAGCTCTGAAATAAGCCCTTCTCCCCAAATACCCCAGTAAATAAATATTCTTGAAATGATGATGGATAGCCTCCCAATACCCCATCCATGCCCGCGGGGCACCTGTGTGCAGATGTAGCCGCCGGGAGCGGCTGCTGAAGCCACAGTGGAGCTGGTGTTTTGAGGACCGCTCTCAGCGGGCTAAACTCAGCTTTCAGGAAAGTCAGGGGTCCCGAGTGACTTGTCCCCCAAGGTCCCAGAAGGCCAAGGATTTGTGTGTACAAAGCAAAAACAAATTGAAGAGCTAAAATGACCTAGAAATCATGGCAAAGTGTACCCCTCCATCTGACAGTAAAGAGTGAAAAAACAAAATAGGGGCAAAAACCCACAAGGACAAAGAAACCAGCACCTAAGAATGACAGACCTGCTCCAGAGGATGCTGCAAGGACCAAAGACACAATACATGCAAAGTGCCTGGCACAGGTGGTGCTTAATAAATGCTTTGTGGTGACCACCCATCTTTAACGTGCTGTCCGAATTAAAGTTCAGTGAGCTTGATATTACCAGTCACCTTGATTCTAAGGGAAAATGGAAATCATTTTTATATGTAGAAACACTTATTTAGAAATTGGGGCTGAGAATTTTGTTACTCTTGAAGAGATTTTTCAACAAGTTCTATTTCTGTGTTTTAATTATGAACACCCCAAATACTGTTTGTCAGTAAACTTGAGGTTGGCATACGTGGTTTTAAGATCTGTTAAAATGTGATAAAAATTAAAGAGGGAAGGTTTACTTTCCTACAGGGACAAGACAGTCAAAGCTCAGTTAGGAGAGGCAAAAGGAAAGTGAAAGAGAACAAGTGAAAGCAAAAGAGAAAAGTGGGAAGAGGTTACCGAAGCAGCAGACAGCAAGGGAGAAGGAAAGAAAGATCTTCCTAAACACGCTTAATGAGAAACGCCCGAATCCAACTTTGGCCCTCACTCAGCAGCCCCTACTAACCGCTCATCCAATTCTCTACCACCCAACCCCTCCCCTTGCCTCCCTCCCACCCCACAGTGCTGATGACCAGGGCAGGAGGGTTATACCAAAAAAATCAAAACTCACTTGTACTACTACAGTCGGCAGCCACTCCTGGCCGCAGTGACTACCCAGAATCCCAGCTGGTGTTAAAATCAGCCTAATTTCCTTCAAACGTTGTTATTAGCAGTGTAATATAGTGCCCAGAGGCTTCTCCACTAAAGGACACATCTAGACACTTCTAGAATGCAGCTTTCGCTAAGGGAGAAACAGAAGCACAATTTGAGAAGATTTTAAGGAAGTTGACCTCCCAGCCAGGGCACTGATTATCTAGATCTCTCAAAGTACTTTCCATACAATTCTAGGTTTAAAAAATCAAATTCCGGAATTCCGTGGCAGTCCAGTGGATAGGACTCCTTGCTCTCACTGCCAGGGCCCCAGGTTCCATCCCTGGTCGGGGAACTAGGATCCTGCAAGCCACGCAGCGCAGCAAAAAAAAAAAAAAAAAAAAAAAAAAATCAAATTCCACAGACTCAACAAAAGGATGAACTTGGATATAGGTTCCCGGGCCCGGGGACTCAGATCAGTCTACCATCCTGATTGTGGACACCCGGAGGCAAAGACATTTGTCAGAGCCCGAAAGGTGCTATAGTACAGAGATGATGGGTGGTAGCGGTGCTATCCAGTCCCTGAGAACCCACAGCAGACATGACTCATCCATCCCAGTCACAAAACCAGCTCAGCGCTCCAGGCAGCCCTACAAGTTGATTACAGATAAACCTATCTGATAGGAAGGACATAAGCATTTTTAACATAAAACAAGCAAAACAAAAAGAAACAAAACAAAAAAGAACCACCTGCGTTAAAACCTCAGCTTTGTGACTTCCTAGCTGTGCGAACTCAGTTTCACCTCTAAGTTAATCGATAATGACGACTGTCCTGCAGCTCTCACAGGGCTCGTGGCCAGCGCCTGGCCCACAGCAAAGCAGCTCAGTGGCTCTCATCACGGTCCCAGGGGCTGCCTCTCCTTTTCTCTCTCCATCCCATCTTCCCAACACCCCAGAGGCCAATGAACTGGTTAGACTTCTTGGCTGAGGATAACTGAAGAACACCAGCCGCTCACCTTGCTTAGAGCCCAGATCCCTAAGGCACCCTTTCATCTTCTGCCAACCTCTTGCTTCCAAGTCAGAAGCCCTTGAGCACAGATGCTGAATACGAGAGTCACGTTTTCAACTTTACAAATAGACACAACCTAGGGTCAATAACGATATGAATTACATTTGCTAAGTAACAAACACTGATTCACTTTAGGATGTGACTTGCCCTGAATTCTTGGTTCTTATTGATAAGGCCATATTATAAGACTGCAACCTTTACCTCTGTGAGGTGTTATATTAAAAATTCAGTTCAGGACTTCCCTGGCGGCGCAGTGGCTAAGAATCCGCCTGCCAATGCAGGGGACACGGGTTCGAGCCCTGGTCCGGGAAAATCCCACATGCCGCGGAGCACCTGAGCCCATGCACCACAACTACTGAGCCTGCGCTCTAGAGCCCACGAGTCACAACTACTGAAGCCTGTGCACCTAGAGCCCGTGCTCCGCAACAAGAGAAGCCACCGCAGTGAGAAGACCATGTACCACAACGAAGAGTAGACCCCGCTTACCACAACTAGGGAAAGCCCACACACAGCAACGAAGACCCAACGCAGCCAAAAAAAAATTAAATAAATAAATTTATTTAAAAAATAACAAAGCTACAGAGAACCTACTGTATAGCACAGGGAACTCTACTCAATGTTCTGTGGTGACTAAATTGGAAGGAAATCCAAAAAAAGGGGATATATGTATATGTATAGCTGATTCACTTTTGCTGTACAGTAGAAACTAACACAACATTGTAAAGCACCTATACTCCAATAAAAAATTTTTTTAATTAAAAAAATAAAAATAAAGCTACACGGTTTGGTTAGAGTATACCACACGTATAGAATTTGAGATCAGAATGATAAAATGCGTTAAAGTTCCTATGATGGGCCTCTACTTCTGCTGGGATAGCAGTGTCGCTCTGGATTCAACACACTGAGCTTATTCATTAGTGTTGAGAATAAAACTGTCAGCAGGATGTATTTTGAGAGAAATATATGAAATAAAACAATGACAATGTCAAAATAGCCACGAACCCCAGAAACTGTGCGTCCATTAGTTTAGAATATGTTTTTCTTCTAAAGATACATTCCTTAAACTATACAAAAAACATACTCGGAAGTGATGCTATGCTATTGAACCTTGTACATGAACAAAAATATTAAAATGTGTTTAAAAGGCTTCCATGGTGAACCAACCAAACACAGCACACACTGGCAGGGTCAAAGTCCTGTGCCTGCCTGGGGTGGAATGCCAAGTAAAAACAGAGATGCTTATTAAATGCCTTTGATCCTGTGGCAGGTGGCTGTTTTGCAAAATCAACTAAAATCGCTTTGCTAGGACTGCAGTTCCTCTTAAGCTAAATTAACCCATAAGACTTCTCACTTTCATTCGCACTACATTTTTTTTATCTGTGTAAAAATACTTTATAGATTATTTTTTTCTTTGCAGGCTTTGGAAGTGTTTTCACTGCTCATTTGCCCTAGAATTACTCCATAGGCGGGAAAGTTTGCTTCCCCAAAGAATGGCCTTTTGCCCTCGAATCCATTTTATTCTCGGGTTGCCCAAACGGTAAAGAAGGTTCAGTTAAGAACCGAGGTCGCATGTCTCACACAGTGCGACAAGGGCACATGCTCCTTCTGCATTGGATTCCTGGGTGTATCCGTTGCATGCGAACGACCCTGCTCACGACCTTCCCACAGGGCGCCTGGAAGACGGTCCAGCTCCCACCCCGGGCCCGTGCCAGGGCTGCCCTACGAGTGGTCCCGCGTGGGCATTTCCTAGGTTCTCCTCGGAACCCGGCAATGACCACGCACAGTCCCGCATCCTCCCCAGGGTGCGCAGCGCTCCGGTGGGTCTCCGGTTCTGAAGTCACAAGGATGACCCGGCCGGCAGGGGACCAGGAGCCGGACGCAGAAACCGCGTCTGAGCTGCATGGGACCCCCGGACCTGCTCCTTTAAAGACACGGCCCTCCGACCCGAGCCCAGCCAGACGCCCCTGACGACCCCTCGGAGCGGGTTCGTCCCCGCTTGGGGCGAATGTAAGCAGATGCAGCTCTCGGTCCGCGAAGGCGGCCCCGCGCTCCCGGCAACCCGCACGTACCCAAGTCGCCCAGGAAGCTGCCGTCTGCAGCACGGGTCTCCATGCCACCGGCTCCCCGCGTCCCGGCTCTGCGGCCCCGCCACTAGCACCGCCCGCTGGGCGGGGCCAATCGCCGTCGCCGCGCGTCCAGGAGAGGCGGCCGCGCGTGCCGGGAGTTGTAGTTTCAGGCCCGGCCGGCGCGGCTCCCCCAGCTCAGGGCCCGCGCCAAGCCGCAGACACCTGCGTCCGACTCCACGCTCGCTGCTGGTGTTTGCTAGGCAAACGTGTTCATGTGCAAAATATTTGTTCTTGTGCAAACCGTGCCGTGTGTCCATGTGCAGAGGCTGTCAATGTGCAAAACGTGTCCATACGTCCCTCTGCAAAACACGTGTCCAGGTGCAAAATATGTCCACATGCAAAACGTGCCCCTATGTCCATGTGCACAGTGCGTCCGTGTCAGTGTGCAAAACGTGTCTAAGTGCAGAACAAGTGTCCGTGTGCAAAACATTTCCACATGTCCAAGTATCCACGGGCAAAATCAGCGTCCGTGTGCAAAATATGTATGTGCATGCCAATTGCGCCCATATGTCCACGTGCAGAACATGTCCTGTGTCCGTGTGTAAAACGTGTCCACGTGTCTAAGTGTCCATGTGCAAAAGTTTCCAGCTGCTACAACTCACTACCTTCCTTTGTATTGAATCGACCTCAGCAAAGCTCTAGAGCCTCCCCGCCCCTCCCCCCATGCTTTCATTTTAAAGACAGACTTCCTACCCGAGTTGGCATACCCCTGTTTCTTTCATCTATCTTTCCAGAGAAATCATAAATTCCAAATTGTTCAGGTTCGTTAAAACGCACACATACACCACGCCTTTTGAAGTCTCATGACAGAAATGAAGACCCTGTTTACAAATGATTCCAAGTGGGCGATTGAGTAATCAATTGCAGCCACATCACGGGACCTGTACTGAGCCTAAATGCAGAAGTTAGTTTGAGCTGAAAAGTCAAAATATCAGGAATGATCCCATCTGGAAACACATAAGGACTAGCAGAGAGCAGACCCAGGAGAGGTCTCCCCTAAGAATGAGTCTTTACCTCCATTCCGGCGCTTTACCCACAAGGGTTTGAACCCCGTCTATCCGAATCCCAAGCGCGGGGAAATTCATCGCCCCAGGCCTGGAAGTGACATTTCAAGCCTATTAGCAATACGTGTTTATAACCTTTTCACCACTTGCCTACCGAAATTAGGCTCTTGCATTTTTCTTGCAAGTTTCTTGCATTTTTTACTAAGTGCAGTACATTTTTTAATTAATATATTTGCCCAGGGGATGTTATGTTTTTCCCTATGACAGTGCCGTGTGTTTGTATGTTTGTATTTTCTTCAATATTTCTTCCTTAACAAAGGATCATCTAGATCTGAGTATAGACTATATTTTAAAATTTAGGGCTTCCATGGTGGCGCAGTGGTTGAGAGTCCGCCTGCCGATGCAGGGGACGCGGGTTCGTGCCCCGGTCCGGGAGCATCCCACATGCCGCAGAGCGGCTTGGCCCGTGGGCCATGGCCGCTGGGCCTGCGCGTCCGGAGCCTGTGCTCCGCAACGGGAGAGGCCACAACAGTGAGAGGCCCGCGTACCGCAAAAAAAAAAAAAAAAAAAAATTTATATTTATATATGTATATACCATATATTTATATACTTATGTATAGATGTATTTATGTCAATGTATGTATATATACACATACATATATGTGTGTATGCAAGTATTTACTAAATATATTAGAAAGCAAACATTTCCTTATTATTAGCTTACTATGTTATAATTTTTCTCCACTCTGTTGCTTGATTTCAACATTTTCTTGTAGAAAAGCTTTTTTAAGTTTTTATATATTCAGAAATATACTCTTAGAGTATTTCTTTTATCTTCAATATTCTGAATGTATTTACCCACCAAGAGCCAGAATATGTATATTATTCTGTTTTGTTCTGTTCTGTTAAGTCTTTAACCCATCTGGAATTTGTTGCTATGTGTAGAATCTAAGGTAATTTTTTTCTGAACTTAAAAAGAATTGTTCCCAAAATACTTATTACGTAGTAATTCATTTATCTATTTTTTTGTTAATCTTTAAGGCTACTATTTTTTTTGCTAACCTACTAAGGCAAGGCTTTCAGGGGTTTCTCCTGAATGCCCCAGGTGTTCAGCAAGGTCTTTCTTTCCTCTCTGGTAGGTCAGAACTCAAATATCTTCCAAGCCTGTGTGAGCTCTGGTACTTGGTAATTCTACAGCTCCCCAGGAATCTTTTTCTGGGAGTTCTTTTCCTGACCTCTTGGAGTCTCTCGCTATACATGTGAAACTTAGCATTCAGTCAGACTTTAGCGAATCCCTATGCAAATTTCTGGAGTTCTCCACATACCTTTCTCCTCCTTGTGTGCTGTCCCAAAAATTCAAACCACCTTAGTTTCTTGAAACTCAAATTTCTGTTTCCTTAGATCAACAATACCATCATTCTATGTCGGGTTCTCCCTTCCCACCCATGGTGCAGTACATGCATCCAGTCAGAAAGCTTGTTTGTTCACTTTCTTTCAGTTCAGGGATCAAAGTCCTGGGCTATCTCTTGTTCAATCTCTGAAAATAGTTGTTGTAAATGTTTTTCCCAGTTTTCCAGAAATTTGTAGTGAAAAGCTAAAATGATACCAGTTACTCCATCATGGCCAGAAAGCAAAATGCTGTTTTGGTGTTTTTAGTTTTAACAACTATTAATGCGTGATTAAACTTGTTTTGCCTAAAATTTCCCAATTCTCCACGCCAATGGTTACTGTCTAGGAGCATCCTGAAGGAAACGTGAATGCCATGGTGGGTCCAGTGGGCTGGCTGCTGGAGTCTGTGACTCAACTACGCCTCCACAGCAGGTCCTCTTGAACGAGTTCACCTCCAGTGCCATCACAGTCAATCCTTTGCACCACACAGATCCATTTCTCCACACACATTTGGGGAGCAGTTCCTCTGTGGTTCCCAAGGCCCTCTCAAGGGGGAACTTAGGAAAAGGTTTACTTGTTGATCTTATTATTCTATCCATTATTGAAAGTGAGTATTGACGTCTCCAACTACGTTGTTTAATTGCCTATTTCTCTCTTCATTTCTGCAGTTTTTTCTTCATGTGTTTCGGAGTTCTGTTATTAGGTGCATATCTATTTATAACTGGTATCTCTTCCTTATGAATTGATACTTATATCAATTTCCCTCCTTATCTCTAGGAGTATCTTTTTTGTTTCAAAGTATGTTTTGTCTTATATTAGTATAGCCATTTCAGCTTTATTATGGGTGAATATACTCCTATCCTTTTACTTTCAATATATTTATATCTTTGGATCTAGAGTGTGTCTCCTGCAAACAGATTATAGTTATATCATCTTTGAATCCATTCTGCTGATCTCCCTACTAATTCCCCTTTTGATTTGTTGTTTAATCCATTCACATTTAATTATATTTATATAGTTGGATTTATGTCTTGCCATTTTATTTTTTGTTTTCTATATGTCTCATGTCTTATTTGTTTCTCTGTTCCTCCTTTACTGCTTTCATTTGCATTAAGTGAATATTTTCCATTGTAGCATTTTCATTTCTTTAATTTTGTTTGTTTATTTTAGGTTTTCTCTAGGGTTTGCTATATACATCTTATTGGAATCAGCTTCAGATTTATACTAGCTTAATTTAGTGATATATAAAAATGCTACACCTATTTAGATCTAATCCTTTTTTTCCTTTTGCATTATTATTGTCATACATATTACACATACAAATGTTACAAACCCAACAATACATTCTTATAATTATTACCTTACCATCTGTTGTCATTTCCTTAGCCAAATGCAGCTTTGCCCCCACTTACCACCTTTGTGCTTTTATTGGCAAATGTACTGTACATATATTTCATTTCTACATGTTATAAGCCCCAATAAGCCCAATATTACATTAGGTACATATTATTTCATGGCTTTTAAAATTAGTTATGAGAATGAAGAAGAAATATATGCATTTATAGTGTTTTTTATCTTAATGTAATAAATTTTACCAGAGTTCTTTGCTTTTTCATGCAGATTCAGATTAACATTTGTGGTCACTTGGTTTCAACCTGAAGAACTTCTTTAGTATTTCTTGTAATGCAGATCTGCTAGCAAAAAATTCTTTCAGTTTTTGTTTATTTGGGACAGTCTTTTATTCACTTTCACTTTTGAAAGATAAAGTTGCTGGATATAGGATCCTTGGTTGACAGTTTTTTTTCTTTGAGTACTTTAAATATGTCATCTCACTGTCTTCTAGATTCCATTGTTCCTGCTGAGAAGTCGGCTGTTAATCTTATTAGGGGTCTATTATAAGCGACAAGTTATTTTTTTGTTGCTGCTTTCAAGATTTTGTCCTTCTCTTTGACTTCGAGCATTTTTTTCCTATGATGTGTTTGTTTGTGACTCTGAATTTATACCACTTGGAGTTCATTGAGCTTCCTAGATGTCTATATTATTATTTTTCAATCAGTTTGGGGAGTTTTTAGCTATTATGTCTCCAAATATTTTTTCTTCTCCGTTCTCATTCCTCTCCTGCTACTCCCATTATACATAGGTTGATGTACTCAATATGATACAACATTTCTCTGAGGTTCTGTTCATTTTTCCATTTTTTTTAACATCTTTATTGGAGTATAATTGCTTTACAATGGTGTGTTAATTTCTGCTTTATAACAAAGTGAATCAGCTATACATATACATATATCCCCATATCTCTTCCCTCTTGCATCTCCCTCCCTCCCACCCTCCCTATCCCACACATCTAGGTGGTCACAAAGCACCAAGCTGATCTCCCTGTGCTATGTGGCTGCATCCCACTAGCTATCTATTTTACATTTGGTAGTGTCTATGTGTCCATGCCACTCTCTCACTTTGTCCCAGCTTATGCTTCCCCCTCCCCATATCCTCAAGTCCATGCTCTAGTAGGTCTGTCTTTATTCCCGTCTTGCCCATAGGTTCTTCATGACCATTTTTTTTTAGATTCCATATATATGTGTTAGCATACGGTATTTGTTTTTCTCTTTATGACTTACTTCACTCTGTATGACAGACTCTAGGTCCATCCACTTCACTACAAATAACTCAACTTCGTTTCTTTTTATGGCTGAGTAATATTCCATTGTATGTATGTACCATATCTTATTTATCCATTCATCTGTTGATGGACACTTAGGTTGCTTCCATGTCCTGCCTATTATAAATAGAGCTGCAATGAACATTGTGGTACATGACTCTCCTTGAATTATGATTTTCTCAGGGTATATGCCCAGCAGTGGGATTGCTGGGCCATATGATAGTTCTATTTTTAGTTTTTTAAGGAACCTCCATACTGTTCTCCATGGTGGCTGCACCAATTTACATTCCCACCAACAGTGCAAGAGGGTTCCCTTTTCTCCACACCCTCTCCAGCATTTATTGTTTGTAGATTTTTTTGATGACGGCCATTCTGACTGGTGTGAGATGATATCTCAATGTAGTTTTGATTTGCATTTCTCTAATGATTAATGATATTGAACATTCTTTCATGTGTTTCTTGACAATCTGTATATCTTCTTTGGAGGAATGTCTGTTTAGGTCTTCTGCCCATTTTTGGATTGGGTTGTTGGTTTTTTTCATACTGAGCTGCATGAGCTGCTTGTAAATTTTGGAGATTAATCCTTTGTCAGTTGCTTCATTTGCACATATTTTCTCCCATTCTGAGGGTTGTCTTTTCATCTTTTTTATGTTTTCCTTTGCTGTGCAAAAGCTTTTAAGTTTCATTAGGTCCCATTTGTTTATTTTTGCTTTTATTTCCATTCCTCTAGGAGGTAGGTCAAAAAGGATCTTGCTGTGATGTATGTCAGAGACTGTTCTGCCTATGTTTTCCTCTAAGAGTTTTATAGTATCTGGCCTTACATTTAGGTCTTCAATCCATTTTGAGTTTATTTTTGTGTATGGTGTTAGGGAGTGTTCTAATTTCCTTCTTTTACATGTAGCTGTCCAGTTTTCCCAGCACCACTTATTGAACAGGCTGTCTTTTCTCCATTGTATATTCTTGCCTCCTTTATCAAAGATAAGGTGACCATATGTGTGTGGGTTTATCTCTGGTCATTCTGTCCTGTTCCACTGATCTATATTTCTGTTTTTGTGCCAGTACCATACTGTCTTGATTACTGTAGCTTTGTAGTATACTATGAAGCCGCGGAGCCTGATTCCTCCAGCTCCGTTTTTCGTTCTCAAGATTGCTTTGACTATTCGGGGTCTTTTGTGTTTCCATACAAATTGTGAAATTTTTTGTTCTAATTCTGTGAAAAATGCCACTGGTAGTTTTATAGGGATTGCATTGAATCTGTAGATTGCTTTGGGTAGTAGAGTCTTTTTCACAGTGTTGATTCTTCCAACCCAAGAACATGGTATATCTCTCCATCTATTTGTATCATCTTTGATTTCTTTCATCAGTGTCTTATAATTTTCTGCATAGAGGTCTTTTGTCTCCTTAGGTAGGTTTATTCCTAGGTATTTTATTCTTTTTGTTGCAATGGTAAATGGGAGTGTTTCCTTAATTTCTCTTTCAGATTTTTTATCATTAGTGTATAGGAATGCAAGAGACTTCTGTGCATAACTTTTGTATCCTGCTACTTTACCAGATTCATTGATTAGCTCTAGTAGTTTTCTGGTAGCATTTTTAGTATTCTCTATGTATAGTTTCATGTCATCTGCAAACAGTGACAGCTTTACTTCTTTTCCAATTTGGATTCCTTTTATTTCTTTTTCTTCTCTGATTGCTGTGGCTAAAAGTTCCAAAACTATGTTGAATAATAGTGGTCAGAGTGGGCAACCTTGTATTGCTCCTGATCTTAGTGGAAATGGTTTCAGTTTTTCACCATTGCGAATGATGCTGGCTGTGGGTTTGTCATAGACGACCTTTATTATGTTGAGGTAAGTTCCCTCTGTGCCTACTTTCTGAGGGGTTTTTATCATAAATGGGTGTTCAATTTTGTCGAAAGCTTTCTCTGTATGTATTGAGATGATCATATGGTTTTTCTCTTTCAATTTATTAATATGGTGTATCACATTGATTGATTTGCGTATATTGAAGAATCCTTGCATTCCTGGGATAAACCCCACTTGATCATGGTGTATGATCATTTTAATGTGCTGTTGGATTCTGTTTGCTAGTATTTTGTTGAGGATTTTTGCATCTATGTTCATCAGTGATATTGGCCTGTAGTTTTCTTTCTTTGTGACTTCTTTGTCTGATTTTGATATCAGGATGATGGTGGCCTCATAGAATAAGTTTGGGAGTGTTCCTCCCTCTGCTATATTTTGGAAGAGTTTGAGAAGGATAGGTGTTAGCCCTTCTCTAAATGTTTGATAGAATTTGCCTGTGAAGCCATCTGGTCTTGGACTTTTGTTTGTTGGAAGATTTTTGATCACAGTTTCAATTTCAGTACTTCTGATTGGTCTGTTCATATTTTCTATTTCTTCCTGGTTCAGTCTCAGAAGGTTGTGCATTTCTAAGAAATTGTCCATTTTTTCCAGGTTGTCCATTTTATTAGCTTATAGTTGCTTTTAGTAATCTCTCATAATCCTTTCTATTTCTGCAGTGTCAGTTGTTACTTCTCCTTTTTCATTTCTAATTCTATTGATTTGAGTCTTCTCCCTTTTTTTTCTTGATGAGTCTGGCTAATGGTTTATCACTTGTGTTTATCTTCTCAAAGAACCAGCTTTTAGTTTGATTGATCTTTGCTATTGTTTCCTTCATTTCTTTTTCATTTATTTTTGATCTGATCTTTATGACTTCTTTCCTTCTGCTAGCTTTGGGGGTTTTTTTCTTCTTTCTCTAATTGCTTTAAGTTTAAGGTTAGGTTGTTTATTTGAGATTTTTCTTGTTTGTTAAGGTAGGATTGTATTGCTATAAACTTCTCTCTTAGAACTGCTTTTGCTGCTTCCCATAGGTTTTGGGTCGTCCTGTTTTCATTGTCATTTGTTTCTAGGTATTTTTTCATTTCCTCTTTGATTTCTTCAGTGATATCTTGGTTATTAAGTAGTGTATTGTTTAGCCTCCAAGTGTTTGTATTTTTTACAGGTTTTTTCCTGTAATTGATATCTAGTCTCCTAGCACTGTGGTCAGAAAAGATACTTGATATGATTTCAGTTTTCTTAAATTTACTAAGGGTTGATTTGTGACCTAAGATATGATCTATCCTAGAGAATGTTCCATGAGCACTTGAGAAGAATGTGTATTCTGTTGTTTTTGGATGGAATGTCCTATAAATATCAATTAAGTCCATCTTGTTTAATGTAGCATTTAAAGCTTGTGTTTCCTTATTTATTTTCATTTTGGATGATCTGCCCATTGGTGAAGGTGGGGTGTTAAAGTCCCCTTCTATGATTGTGTTACTGTCGATTTCCCCTTTTACGGCTGTTAGTTTTTGCCTTATGTATTGAGGTGCTCCTATGTTGGGTGCATAAGTATTTACAATTGCTATATTTCTTCTTGGATTGATCCCTTGATCATTATATAGTGTCCTTCTTTGTCTCTTGTAATAGTCTTTGTTTTAAAGTCTATTTTGTCTGATATGAGGATTGCTACTGCAGCTTTCTTTTGATTTCCATTTGCATGGAATATCTTTTTCCATCCCCTCACTTTCAGTCTGTATCTGTCCCTAGGTCTGAAGTGGGTCTTTTGTAGACAGCATATATACAGGTCTTGTTTTTGTATCCCTTCAGCCAGTCTATGTCTTTTGGTTGGATCATTTAATCCATTTACATTTAAGGTAATTATTGATATGTATGTTCCTATTACCATTTTTTAAATTGTTTTGGGTTTGTTGTTGTAGGTCTTTTCCTTCTCTTGTGTTTCCTGCCTAGAGAAGTTCCTTTCGTATATGTTGTAAAGCTGGTTTGGTGGTGCTGAATTCTCTTAGCTTTTGCTTGTCTGCAAAGGTTTTAATTTCTCCGTCAAATCTGAATGAGATCCTTGCTGGGCAGAGTAATCTTGGTTGTAGGTTTTTTCCCTTTCATCAGTTTACATATGTCCTGCCCCTCCTTTCTGGCTTGCAGAGTTTCTGCTGAAAGATCAGCTGTTAACCTTATGGGGATTCCCTTGTATGTTATTTGTTGTTTTCCTTTGCTGCTTTTAATATTTTTTCTTTGTATTTAATTTTTGATAGTTTGATAATATGTGTCTTGGCGTGTTTCTCTTTAGATTTATCCTGTATGGGAGTCTCTGTGCTCCCTGGACTTGATTGACTATTTCCTTTCCCATATTAGGGAAGTTTTCAACTATAATCTCTTCAAATATTTTCTCAGTCCCTTTCTTTTTCTCTGTTTCTTCTGGGACCCCTATAATTTGAATGTTGCTGTGTTTAATGTTGTCTCAGAAGTCTCTGAGACTGTCCTCAATTCTTTTCATTCTTTTTTCTTTATTCTGCTCTGCAGTAGTTACTTCCACTATTTTACCTTCCAGGTCACTTATCCTTTCTTCTGCCTCAGTTATTCTGCTATTGATCCCTTCTAGAGTATTTTTAATTTCATTTATTGTGTTGTTCATCATTGTTTGCTTGCTCTTTAGTTCTTCTAGATCCTTGTTAAACGTTTTTTTGTATCTTCTCCATTCTATTTCCAAGATTTGGGATCATCTTTACTATCATTCTGAATTTTTTTTCAGGTCGACTGCCTATTTCCTCTTCATTTGTTACGTCTGGTGGGTTTTTACCTTGCTCCTTCATCTGCTGTGTGTTTCTCTGTCTTCTCATTTTGCTTAATTTACTGTGTGTCGGGTCTCCTTTTCGCAGACTGCAGGTTCATAATTCCTGTTGTTTTTGGTGTCTGCCTCCAGTGACTAAGGTTGGTTCAGTGGGTTGTGTAGGCTTCCTGGTGGAGGGGACTAGTGCCTGTGTTCTGGTGGATGAGGCTGGATCTTGTCTTTCAGGTGGGCAGATCCACATCTGGTGGTGTGTTTTGGGGTGTCTGTGACCTTATTATGCTTGTAGGCAGCCTCTCTGCTAATGGATGGGGTTGTGTTCCTGTCCTGCTAGTTGTGTGACACAGGGTATCCAGCACTGTAGCTTGCTGGTCATTGACTGGAGCTGGGTCTTGGCATTGAGATGGAGATCTCTGGGAGATTTTTGCCATTTGATATTATGTGGAGCTAGGACGTCTCTGGTGGGCCAATGTCCTGAACTTGGCTCTCCCACCTCAGAGGCACTGCCCTGATGCCTGGCCAGAGCACCAAGAGCCTGTCATCAACATGGCTCAGAATAAAAGGGAGAAAGACAGAAAGACAGAAAGAAAGAAATAAAAAAAGAAAGAAAGAAAGGAAGGAAGGAAGAAAGAAAGAAATACAATAAAATAAAATAGTTATTTAAAATAGAAAATAATTATTAAGAAAAAATTTTAAAAGTAAAAAAAAAAAAGAAAGAAGAGAGCAACCAAACCAAATAACAAATCCACCAATGATAACAGGCACTAAAAACTATACTAAAAAAAAGAAAAAAAAACGTGCAGACAGAACCCTAGGACAAATGGTAAAAGCAAAGCTATACAGACAAAATCACACACAGAAGTGTACACATACACACTCACAAAAAAAGAAAAAGGGAAAAAAAATATATATCGTTGCTCCCAACATCCACCTCCTCAAATTATGATGATTTGTTGTCTATTCAGGTATGCCACCGAGGCAGGGTACATCAAGTTGATTTTGGAGATTTAATCCACTTCTCCTGAGGCCGCTGGGAGAGATTTCCCTTTCTCTTCTTTGTTTGCACAGCTCCTGGGGTTCAGCTTTGGATTTGGCCAGGCCTGTGCATGTAGGTCGCCTGAGGGCGTCTTTTCTTCGCTCAGACATGACGGGGTTAAAGGAGCAGCTGATTCGGGGGCTCTGGCTCACTCAGGCCGGGGGGAGGAGGGGTACAGATGCAGGGCAAGCCTGCGGCGGCAGCGGCTGGCGTGACGCTGCACCAGCCTCAGGTGCACTGTGCATTCTCCCGGGAAAGTTGTCCCTGGATCACGGGACCCTGGCGGTGGCGGGACGCACAGGTTCCCGGGAGGGGAGGTGTGGAGAGTGACCTATGCTTGCACACAGGCTTCTTGGTGGCTGCAGCAGCAGCCTTAACGTCTCATGCCCGTCTCTGGGGTCTGCATTGATAGCCGCGGCTCACGCCCGTCTCTGGAGCTCCTTTAAGCGGAGCTCTGAACCCCCTCTCCTCGCGCACCGCGAAACAAAGAGGCAAGAAAAAGTCTCTTGCCTCTTCGGCAGCTTCAGACTTTTTCCTGGACTCCCTCCTGGCTAGCTGTGGCTCACTAGTCCCTTCAGGCTGTGCTCACACAGCCAAACCCAGTCCTTTCCCTGGGATCCGACCTCCGAAGCCCGAGCCTCAGCTCCCAGCCACCGCCCGCCCCGGCGGGTGAGCAGACAAGCCTCTCGGGCTGGTGAGTGCCAGTCGGCACCGGTCCTCTGTGCGGGAATCTCTCTGCTTTGTCCTCCGCACCCCTTTTGCTGCACTCTCCTTCGCGGCTCCGAAGCTTCCCCCCTACGCCACACACAGTCTCCGCACAAGAAGGGGCTTCCTCGTGTGTGGAAACCTTTCCTCCTTCACAGCTCCCTCCCACTGATGCAGGTCTCTTCCCTATTCTTTTGTCTCTTTTTTTTTTTTTTTTTTTTTTTTTTTTCCCTACCCAGGTACGTGGGGAGTTTCTTGCCTTTTGGGAGGTCTGAGGTCTTCTGCCAGCGTTCAGTAGGTGTTCTGTAGGAGTTGTTCCACATGTAGATGTATTTCTGATGTATTTGTGGGGAGGAAGGTGATCTCCACGTCTTACTCTTCTGCCATCTTGAAGCCTCTTGTTCCTTTTTCTTTATTGTTTATGCTGTTTTTCAGCTTGATCAATAATCTCTATTGATCTATATTCAAGCTTGCTAATTCTTTCTTCTTCCAGTTCTAATCACTGTTGAGTCCCTCTAGGTGTTTTTATTTCAATTATTTTACTTTTCAACTCCACACTTTCCATTTGGGTCTTTTTTGAAATTTCTTTTTTTTTTTTTTAGAATTGGTTTTATAATTTTGCTTTATTGATATTCTTCATTTGATGTGATATTGTCAATGTATCTTTCCTTACTTCTTTTATCACACTTTCCTTTAGTCTGTTGAACATGTTTATAATGGCTACTTCGAAGTCTTTCTCTCTTAAATACAATATTAGTCACTCTCACAAGAGTTTCTGTTGCTTGCTTTTTTCAGTGCATGGTCATACTTTTCTGTTTTCTTTTCATGACTCATAATTTTTGGTTGGAAGCTGAACATTTATGTAATAAATTGCCACAACTCTGTGTGCTGGTCTCCCCTCACCCCTTGGGGCCTCGTTACTGTTATTTGCTTATTTATTTGCTCAGTGACTCACTGGATTATTTTGGTGGTATCTATTTCCTCAAACACACAGTGTTGAGCTTCTGCTGTTTCTCCTTGGGGCTTTGGGAGAAAGCCCACAGTCACCCTACTGTGACAGTGGTATTGGTAGAGCTCTATTTCTCTAAAATAGATATTCTTAATAACTCTATATCTATTAATGAAATAAAATTTGTACTTAAAAAAACTCCCTGTAAAGAAAATACAGGTCCCTAATGACTTCACTGATTAATTCTATTAAACATTTTTGGAAGAAATAATACCAATTTTAATCAGAGTATTTTGGAAATTAAAAGATGAGGGAGTACTTACCAACTCATTCTGTGAAGCTAGAGTTACCCTGATACCAAAACTAAGATATTACAAGAAAAGTAAACTGTGGACCAATATCTCTCATGAACATACATGCCAAAATCCTTAACAAAATATAGCAATTCATGTCCAGTAATATAGAGAAAGGATAATGCATCCTACGTAAATTTGGTTCATCCCAGGAATTCAAGGTTGGATGAACATTTGAAAATAATGTAATTCATCATACTAGTAGATTAAGAAAAAGCTATATAATCCTCTCAATAGATGCAGACAAAATTCAAAATTCAAAATTCATTTATGATAAAAGCTCTCAAAAACTAGGAATAAAAGGGCAAATCCTCAACCTAAAAAAGGACAGAAAACACCAAAGGTAACATTATACTTAATGGTGAAATATTGAATGCTTTCCCCATAGATCAATAATAAGATGTTTGCTCTCACCTCTTATATTCAATATTGCATTTGAGGACTTAAACAATGCAATAGGAAAAAAATACAGATTGGAAACAGAGAAAAGTATTTTTATTTGCAGTCAACATGTTTGTCTTAGAAAATCTTAAGGAATACATACACACACATACACACACAAATAGCTATTAGATCTAATTAGTAAGTTTAGCAAGTTGCAGGATATAAGGTTGCTATGGGAAAATCATTTGTATTTCTATATACTAGCAACAAGCCATTATAAATTAAAATTTCAAAATACCATAAAAATATGAAGAGAGAAATATAACAAAATGTGCAAAAGACCTGAACACTGAAAAATATAAATGTTGCTTAGAGAAAATATGAGAGACCTAAATCAATAGAGATATCATGTTCATGAATTCAAAGGTAGAATATTGAGACGTTAATTCTCTCCAAATTGATCTATGTATTAAACACAATCCCAGTCAATATCCTAGCAGCTGTGAGTTGTTTGTTTGTTTGTTTGATTTGTTTGTTTTTGTGTGTGTATGTGTGTTTTGAGGTAGAAAATAAGCTGATTCTAAAATTTATACAGAAATTCAAATGACTTAGAATAGCCAAAACTATTCAAATATTGGAAAAAGAACAAAGTTGGAGGCAATGCAAATTCAAACCATATGACACCCTTCAGAGTAACTAAAGTTAAAAAATATTGACCAAGATGTAGAGAAACTAGAATTCTCATACATTTTTTGTGGAAATATAACTTTGTAAAACCAATTTGCAAGAAGATTGACTTTATCTATTAAAGCTGAACATATGCCTTCTTTATTGCCACAATAATGCTGTATAATAGACCACCCCAAGCTCAGTGACTTAGGACAACAGCATTAATTCTCATACTCACCAATCTTTGGGATGTCTAAGTTTATGCTAATCTAAGATTGGTTTGGCCTGCAGGTTGGATTCACATGTGCTCTATATGTGCTTATTCTGAGGGCCCAGACTGAAGGGGCAACAGCTACATGAGACTATGGTCTCCTCGTGTGCATCACCTGCACTCAGGAGCCAAATCAAACTATGCAAGCACACAGGACTCCTGCATATATCATGTCTGCTAATATTCTATCAGTCAAAAGCATTCATATGACCAAGGACAATATCAATGGGGTAGAAAAGCAAACCTGACCAACAGTAGAAGAGGGAAGGGAATAAATATTTGCTGAAGCAAAAATCCAAATCATCATGTCCAGCACATTCAGCATGTAATACACCCAACATAAATGATGCCCAAGTGTACAGAGACGTGAATAAGAAAGTTCAGGGCTTCCCTGGTGGTGCAGTGGTTGAGAGTCCGCCTGCCGATGCAGGGGACACGGGTTCGTGCCCTGGTCCGGGAAGATCCCACATGCCGTGGAGCGGCTAGGCCCGTGAGCCATGGCTGCGGAGCCTGCGCGTCCAGAGCCTGTGCTCCGCAACGGGAGAGGCCACAACAGTGAGAGGCCCGCGTACCGCAAAAAAAAAAAAAGAAAAAAAAGAAAGTTCAAGCAGTATTATTCATCATAGCCAAGAACTGGAAATAATGCAAATGTCTATCAACAGTAAAATAGAAAATGTGCTACACCCACCCCTATATATATAGCAATGAAAATGAAAGAATTGTGTACACAAAAACATGAGTCTCGGGGCTTCCCTGGTGGCGCAGTGGTTGAGAGTCCGCCTGCCGATGCAGGGGACGCGGGTTCGTGCCCCGGTCCGGGAGGATCCCACATGCCGCGGAGCGGCTGGGCCCGTGAGCCATGGCCGCTGGGCCTGCGCGTCCAGAGCCTGTGCTCCGCAACGGGAGAGGCCACAACAGTGAGAGGCCCGCGTAATGCAAAAAAAAAAAAAAAAAAAAAAAAAAAAAAAAAAAAAAAACATGAGTCTCACAAACAGTGTTACTCCAAAGAAACCAGGCACAAACCCATTCAGTTTATATAAAGTTCAAACCACAAGCAAAACTAAATGATAAAGTTTAGGGATGCATATTTAGGCAGCAAACCTACTAGGAAAGGAAAGGAAGAGATTACCATGGAAGTTAGATTCGTTGTTAGGTTTGATGGTAGGTAAGGGGAGTGGGTATTGATCCATAAGTGGTGCAAGAAGGAACTTCTGGGCTTTTGGCAATGTTCTACTTCTTGACCAGGGCGGTGGTTTCATGAACATTTGCTTTGTGATAAACCAGGGAGTTGTACGTACTGGTTTCGTAAGGGGAGTGGGTATTGATCCATAGGTGGTGCAAGAAGGAACTTCTGGGATTTTGGCAATGTTCTAATTCTTGACCAGGGTGGTGGTTTCATGAACATTTGCTTTGTGATAAACCAGGGAGTTGTACATACTGGTTTTATGTACTTTGAAAACATCGGCTGTACTTCAGTCTCTGCTTCTACAGCCAACCTTCCTCAGTTCTTGAACACAATTTCATGTCTAGGACTTTTTTTTTTTTTTTTTTTTTTTTTTTTTGCTGTACGTGGGCCTCTCACTGTTGTGGCCTCTCCCGTTGCGGAGCACAGGCTCCGGACGCGCAGGCTCAGCGGCCATGGCTCACGGGCCCAGCCGCTCTGCGGCATGTGGGATCTTCCCGGACCAGGGCACGAACCTGTGTCCCCTGCATCGGCAGGCAGACTCTCAACCACTGCGCCACCAGGGAAGCCCTCTAGGGCTTTTGTACTTTCTTTGTCTTCTGCTTGGAAAGTTCTTCCTCCTCATCTTCCAAGAACTAATTTGGTCTGTTTTTGTCACTGAGGTTTGACCTCAAATGTCCCTTATTCAGTGAGATGTTGTAGCTCTGCCTCTTCTGCTCCGGCCTCCAGCTTCCAACCCCATCCTCAGCATTTCTGGCTTGTTTTCACTGCAGTATTATTAAGTTCTGTTCTGGTGATGGTGGTGGTGTTACTTGTTACTGTTTGTCATCCACCTCTAGAATAAGCTCCACTCTGTGCAGGGTCCTTATCTGGCTTATTCATGACTGTAATCTTAGTGCCTAATTCAGCACCTGGCCACAGTAAACAATAAAAGATGCTACTGAATAAGTAAATTATTCTATTCCCATAGTGTGGCCCAGTGTCTGGCTCACGGTTAAGTGCATCACCTAGTATCTCTGATTGGTAGAAGTAATGCTATTGGTGGTAACAGCATTGCTATAGTAATGCTATTCCCTTAACTCTGCATGGAATAGAAACTTCTTTTGTTCTCCTAGGGAACCACCACATAAACAAATGTGACACAGATCAACTTTTATTAAATTACTACAAAGGCGTGATTTCGTAAACGTCACTTTTGGGCAAGACAAGACAAGCGTCGCTGCGGTAGCTGTAGCAGGAGACTCAAGGAGGTAAATACTCCCAACGGTGAAGCGAAAGAGACCCCCCACCACAACACATTCAATGCCGTCATGGCCGCGCCTCCGTGGTTCCCCTTGCGCGCCTTCCGCTTCCGGTAACGCGTCAGCCCCGCGAGACGCCCCGCTCCGCCCGCTGGGCAACCGCTCCCGCCAGAATCCTTCGTCCAATCCCGGGCCGCGCCGCGGCCTTGCGCCTGCGTAAAGGAGAGAGGCGAGCGCCGCGTGGACGACGGCCGCAGCTCGCGCCTGCGCGTCGGCTTCTCCCCAGCGATTGGCTCCTGCCTCCTAGGGACGCCACAGTTCAGTTTTCACTTTCTCTCCCCCCCATCTCCGCTTCCTGTGGGCGTGGGGTTTTACTTCCGGGTTCCAGCGGCAGTCACTGAGAGAGTCGGCTTATTACCTCAGGTGGCGGGGCGTCTTAGCGTCCGTGCCTTCCTATGACCCTCTGGGGCAGGGACGGCGTTTGGCTGACGAGCGCGGCGAGGCCTGCAGGCTCCGATCCTGGACGCCGGGCCCGCGTCACTGCCGCCGGCGCCTCGGAGCCGCCCCGCGACGCCCGGGCGGCGTTCTTGGCACAAGGGCGGAGAGGAAGGGCTGTTTGCGACGTGGAGGGTCCCGCGCGCCGCTGACGAGCCTGTGCGAACGCGGGCCCTGTGGAACCGGGAGGAGGGGAGTCCCTGCAAGGGGCGGCCCGACAGCTCCCCGGCCCGGGGAGTTGGCCCGGGCGCGGCTGGTTGGCAGGGTCCGACGGGATCTGTCACGCTCGGCCTCGAGGGCCTGAGGGGAGTAAGCGCGTGTGGAGGCGCGGACAGCATCTTAGCATGGGGAGGAAACTGAACGCTGATCTTCGGTCCGCGGGGGCGGCGGCGGCGCACACGACAGGTGAGACTGCCCCTCGTGGACGTCCACCCGGGGGGACGCGAGAGGAGCCCGTTCTCCGGGGCCGAGTGCCCGGCGTGGCCGCTCGGGCTGTGCGGGGTTCGTTGTTGTCTTTTTTTAATGAAAAATTCAGTTCCAATCGACTTTGCGTGCTTCTCATGGATGCTGAGTTGACTGACGCGTTCTTGCCTGTTAGCGCTGCTCTGGGTGGGAGGGGCGGGGGGCGGAGGTTTTCAGAATCGCTTTTGCTTTGCTGCTTCGGCTCTGACTCCACCTGTGGCTGCTCTCAGCTGCTAACACACCGATCTTCACCGTTTCTAGGCAGTCAGCGTCTTCCAGGTGTGTAAGGCATCAGAATTCCTGTTTCCCCTTTCGGAGGCGGAAAGTGTAGGGCGGTTCAGCACTTCCTTTGAGTTGCCTGTGAGAGGACCGCTGCATCCTCGTGGACGTTGTAAGAAGTAGCCAGCTGAAGCTTTGCTCCTTGGGTTGGGACTGGCAGTGAAGTACTTTTCTAAGGATTCTTGGTGAAGTCCTTACCTCCGCTTTCCTTCTGCATAGACTTCATTGGCCGTGTGTGACCTTTTCTTTTTTAAAGTAGGCATAGAAGGAAGAGGTCTTTCCCCAGGGAGGGTCATTTAGCTGAAAACTGAAGTAGCGCGTCATCGTAGGTTGGTCCATGCAACCCAGCAGTTTGTCTGAAGGTGGCACCAAGCAGCATTTGTGGGAGAACGTGGCACATTAACCTCAAAATTGGGGGGAAGATCCTTTGAAAATCCTCGAGTTTCTCTTAATCACTTGTCTATTTGAAATCCATATATTTAAATACACCTCTTTTACCCTTTATTCTCCCTGTAAGGTAAAATTAGGGCAGTAAGGTTTTTGAAAATATATTCCAGACGTTAAGTGCTGTGCAAGCATACGGTGTTATTGCAGTAACGTTGGTGATCCAAGGGCCCACGGTGTTCCCCTGAAAAAGCATTAGAAGGGGAAAGGGGTTTGGCTATATTTAATATTATAGGTTCTGAGATTGGTAGTAAGCCTACTCAGGAGGTTTATAACAGAGCTGCTATTCCTTAATAGTGTAAAAATACTTTTCTGTTGAAAAACTGCCTTCTAGAACCGGATAGCTCTATACAGTATACTCAGTACATCAGTAAATAACTCAGACTGGAGAAAAATTAAAAGTGACACAGTGTTCACAACTATTTTAAGGAAGACAGAGAACAGTGTTTGAAATTTTGTTTTTTAAGGACATTTGTCCAAGTGTAACCAGTTCTTTTTTAAAAAGAGCTGTATCAGGAGCATCGATCTCCTGTAATCCAGACATAGTTGCTTAAATGAATGAAAATCTGCAAAGTGTCTAAAAACTTAACTGAGACGTAGTGTTTGTTAAATAAATGCAGTGTGATATATCTATTTAGTGTAATTAAATAGATATGGCATCAATTTGTCAAATGAGTCTTTCATTCCTCTACTGATGGACGTTTAAGTTATTTTCAAGTTTTCCCTTATAACTAAAATGCTGCAGTGATTTTTTTGCCATTATAAGCAGTGCTTCATGTGCCCATCATAGTGTTTCTATGAATCGTAGACTTGATTGCTTCTGAGAATGATGGATAATAATGCTATTAAATTACCCTCAAATGATTGTACCCTTTTATAATCACTTTCTTAAAAGATGTGTTTTATCTCCCCACTAGCCAGCACCGGATGGTAATATTTTACTAATTTTCTAATAGTTGAAATAACATCTCATTTAAATGTTTATCTTCCTTGGGTAGTAGGAAAATTAAGCATTTTTGGCCAGGTCATATACTTTGCTGATTTTTTTTTTAATTGAGTTCTGAATTTTCTTCTTTTCTTTGACCCATTTATCTACTACCACACTGTTTTAATTATTGTAGCTTTATAATATAGTTTGGTACTTTCTTTTGAAAAAAGCTTTGGGCTCTTCTTTTGCATTTTTCTTCCAGATGAAATTTAAAATCATCTTTTCAAGTTCTATAGAAAATCTTATTGGGATAGATATTGTTTGTGATTGCATTGAATTTATAAATTAATTGGAGAAGAGACATTCTTTTGAGTTTTTCCTTCTAAGAGGATAGGTGTGTCTCCTTGTTTCTTCTGTTAAAATTTTTGTTGTGAAATATACCATTTGTATGTACTGTTTTAAAAAACAAAAACAAAAAACTGTATCTGTGTACTCTGCTTAATAGACCATCACAAGTACCTTAGAAGCCTTTGGTGTGTGCCTTGCTCTAGAAACAAAGGATTCTCTGCCCCCATCACCATGGTCATCCTGAATTTTGTGTTAATTATTCCTTTGCTTTTCTTTACAGTTTTATCGACTATATATGTATGCTTAACCAACATATTGTTTACTTTCACCTGTTTTTGAACTTTAACTAGAATCATATCGTGTACTCTGTGAATTACTTTCGTTAAACGTTGTTTCTGAGATCCATCCCTGTTGAAGCATGTACCTATAGCTCAATTCAGAAACTTCAAGACTCCTTCACAGTTTTAGGAAGTATTGAGGATCACAAAGATCCTTTGCTTATGTGGATTATATCATATTAGATATTAAAACCAACCAATTTTAAACGTAGATATTGGTATATTTACATATACCATTAAGCATATGGTGTATTGCTTATAGAGGTGTATACCTCTAAAAAATACTACTACTAATAATAGTAAACCCACTACATCTTAAACAACATTTTTAATGAAAAATAACTATGTTCCAAAACCCAAAATAAGTTAGTGGCAAGAGTGGCATTGTTTTACATTTTTGCAAATATATTTAATGACTAGAGTCTCATGTTTGCTTCTGCATTCCGTTAGTTGCAATATACTGTTTTGGTTGAAGTATATGAAAGAATCAGGCCTCACTGAGCTGTATGTTTAGAAAAGGGAGGAATATTTTAATATTCTTTTAAATAGTTATATTTTTCTTTAATACTCATCAAAACCTAATAGTTTCTTAAAGGTTAGCTGCAATGTAGAGTTTGAAATCAATGAACTTCTCAAACTATGTGACATTAAAATCTATTGGTCTAGCTTGCATTATTTTAACATCTTAATTGGAGTATAATTGCTTTACAATGGTGTGTTAGTTTCTTCTTTATAACAAAGTGAACCAGCTATACATATAAATATATCCCCATATCTCCTCCCTCTTGCATCTCCCTCCTACACTACCTATCCCACCCCTCTAGATGGTCACAAAGCACCGAGCTAATCTCCCTGTGCTATGCGGCTGCTTCCCACTAGCTAGCTATGTTACATTTGGTAGTATATATAAGTCCATGCCACTCTCTCACTTCATTCCAGCTTACCCTTCCCTCTCCCTGTGTCCTCAAGTCCATTCTCTACGTCTGCATCTTTATTCCTGTCTTGCCCCTACGTTCTTCAGAACTTTTTTTTCTTAAGACTCCATATATATGTGTTAGCGTATGGTATTTGTTTTTCTCCTTCTGACTTACTTCATGCTGTATGACAGACTCTAGGTCCATCACCTCACTACAAATAACTCAATTTTGTTTCTTTTTATGGCTGAGTAATATTCCATTGTATATATGTGCCACTTCCTTATCCATTCATCTCAGTGGACACTTAGGTTGCTTCCATGTCCTGGCTATTGTAAACAGAGCTGCAGTGAACATTGTGGTACATGACGCTTTTTGAATTATGGTTTTCTCAGCGTATATGCCCAGTAGTGGGATTGCTGGGTCATATGGTAGTTCCATTTTTAGTTTCTTAAGGAACCTCCATACTGTTCTCCATAGTGGCTGTATCAATTTACATCCCCACCAACAGTGCAAGAGGGTTCCCTTTTCTCCACACCCTCTCCAGCATTTATTGCTTGTAGATTCTTTGATGATGGCCATTCTGACTGGTGTGAGGTGATACCTTATTGTAGTTTTGATTTGTGTTTCTCTAATGATTAGTGGTGTTGA
The DNA here is from genome assembly GCF_964341445.2 of Mesoplodon mirus. Taxonomy (NCBI): domain Eukaryota; kingdom Metazoa; phylum Chordata; class Mammalia; order Artiodactyla; family Ziphiidae; genus Mesoplodon; species Mesoplodon mirus. Next base: position 25,721,365 of record NC_138979.1, on the reverse strand, counting down.
GCATCCTTTCATGTGTTTGTTGGCAATCTGTATATCTTCTTTGGAGAAATGTCTATTTAGGTCTTCTGCCCACTTTTGGATTGGGTTGTTGGTTTTTTTGATACTGAGCTGCATGAGCTGCTTGTAAATTTTGGAGATTAATCCTTTGTCAGTTGCTTCATTTGCACATATTTTCTCCCATTCTGAGGGTTGTCTTTTCATCTTGTTTATGTTTTCCTTTGCTGTGCAAAAGCTTTTAAGTTTCATTAGGTCCCATTTGTTTATTTTTGCTTTTATTTCCATTTCTCTAGGATGTGGGTCAAAAAGGATCTTGCTGTGATGTATGTCAGAGACTGTTCTGCCTATGTTTTCCTCTAAGAGTTTTATAATGTATGACCTTACATTTAGGTCTTCAATCCATTTTGAGTTTATTTTTGTGTATGGTGTTAGGGAGTGTTCTAATTTCCTTCTTTTACATGTAGCTGTCCAGTTTTCCCAGCACCACTTATTGAAGAGGCTGTCTTTTCTCCATTGTATATTCTTGCCTCCTTTATCAAAAATAAGGTGACCATATGTGTGTGGGTTTATCTCTGGGCTTTCTATCCTGTTCCACTGATCTATATTTCTGTTTTTGTGCCAGTACCATACTGTCTTGATTACTATAGCTTTGTAGTATAGTATGAAGCCACAGAGCCTGATTCCTCCAGCTCTGTTCTTCGTTCTCAAGATTGCTTTGGCTATTTGGGGTCTTTTGTGTTTCCATACAAATTGTGAAATTTTATGTTCTAGTTCTGTGAAGAATGCCATTGATAGTTTGATAAGGATTGCATTAAATCTGTAGATTGCTTTCGGTAGTAGAGTCATTTTCACAATGTTGATTCTTCCAATCCAAGAACATGGTATATCTCTCCCTCTGTTGGTATCACCTTTAATTTCTTTCATCAGTGTCTTATAGTTTTCTGCATACAGATCTTTTTTCTCCTTAGGTAGGTTTATTCCTAGGTATTTTATTCTTTCTGTTGCAACGGTAAATGTGAGTGTTTCCTTAATTTCTCTTTCAGATTTTTTTAACATTAGTGTATAGGAATGCAAGAGATTTCTGTGCATAAATTTTGTATCCTGCTACTTTACCAGATTCATTGATTAGCTCTAGTAGTTTTCTGGTAGAGTATTTAGGATTCTCTATAGTATCATGTCATCAGCAGACAGTGACAGCTTTACTTCTACTTTTCTGGTTTGGATTCCTTTTATTTCTTTTTCTTCTCTGATTGCTGCGGCTAAAACTTCCAAAACTGTGTTGAATAATAGTGGTGAGAGTGGACAACCTTGTTTTGTTCCTGATCTTAGAGGAAATGGTTTCAGTTTTTCACCATTGAGAACGATGCTGTCTGTGGGTTTGTCATATATGGCCTTTATTATGTTGAGGTTTGTCATATATGGCCTTTATTATGTTGAGGTAAGTTCCCTCTGTGCCTACTTTCTCGAGGGTTTTTATCATAAATGGGTGTTGAATTTTTTCAGAAGCTTTTTCTGCATCTATTGAGATGATCATATGGTTTTTCTCCTTCAACTTGTTAATATGGTGTATCACATTGATTGATTTTTGTATATTGAAGAATTCTTGCATTCCTGGGATAAATCCCAGTTGATCATAGTGTATGATCCTTTTAATGTGCTGTTGGATTCTGTTTGCTAGTATTTTGTTGAGGATTTTTGCATCTATGTTCATCAGTGATATTGGCCTGTAGTTTTCTTTCTTTGTGACTTCTTTGGTAGCTTGCACTTTAAAGGGATCTTTCACCCATGTATTGGCCATGAGGAAGATACTAGTTCACTGAATTATGTAGATTTACCAAATGATGACACATTTCAATATATAATACCAAAAAATCACTTACATTATCATCACCACTTTGGGAACCACTCCTGTGATTCATTCGTTTTTGTTGAAGTATAATAATCTACTCTAAGAATATATTATACATTTATCCATTTTATTCTTTATGAAGATACTGGTTACTTCTAACATTGGGCTATTATAATTAGTGGAACCATAAATGTTCTCAGTCATCTCCAAGTGCATATACACAATACTGTTGCTCGGGCATATTTGTAGTGGAAGTGCTAGATCCATTGGGAGGATATTTGCATGTTCAATTTCATTAGATAATATCTAACTTTTCCCAGATGGTGATTCTGATTTGTACTCCACCAGTTGTGAATGAAACCTCACTTTGCTCTCCATTCTCTCTACATATGGCATTGTCCAACTTTTAAATTTTTTGCTGGTCTGGTAGAAGTGAAATGATATATTACTGTGGTTTTAAACTGCATTTCTCTGATTACTTAAAAGAAACTCAGGGTCTGTTTTCTACAGGCTGCTTATTTTTTCTTACTAATATCTACAAATTAAAATGAAATATGTTATATATACAAGTTGGTGAACTCTTCCTGTTGCTAAAAAAGTTACTAGGATCATTTATTTAAACAATTTAAAAACATGTAAAGGTGTACATTGAAGAAAGTCTTTCTTCCCTGTACCTGTCCAGCTCATTCCCCCAGTGTATTTTTTTATATTCCTCCTTCTTACTCTAATTTCTGCTCTTATGCTCCGTTATTTTCCTCCACTTTTCAGTATATTCTGGAAATCTTCACAAATCAGTATAGAGGAAGCATACTCATTCTATAGAGTAGGAAAAGCAGTTTTCTATTTTGTGGCTGTACCAGTTTTACCTAATCTGTAGTAGATAGAGTATTTGATATTTTTCTAATCTTTTGCTATTAAAAAAAAAAAACAGTGGTGCACGGAGTAACTTTGTAGAGTCGTCATTTTGTATGTGAGATTTCTATACAGTTAATTTCCAAAACTGTGATTGTTGGGTCAACATGTAAATGCTTTTGAAATTTTGATAAACATTGCCAAACTGCTTTTCCTTGGATTTTGCACTCTTACCTGCAGTATACCTAAGTGACTATTTTTCCTAAAACCTCGTCTCGCGGAATATGCTAATAAATTTATAGGTTTTGATAGTGTGATCAGTGAAAAGTGGTATCAGTTTATTTGAATTTACATTTTCTTGGACTGAGTTTGAGCATCTTTATATATGCTTAAAGGTCTTTCCCTCCCCTTTTCTTTTGTACTAACTGTTCATATCCTTTGTCCATTTTTCTGTTTTTTATTGGGTTGTTGAACTTTGGGACTTCTTTACATACTCTAGGTACTAATCTTTTGATAGTTAAGTAGGTTGCAAATTCTTTTTCTCTTTGTGGTGCTAGTAATTCTTAATTTTAAACATTTTTATTTCATGTCTGTATATTTAGAATTGTTATTTGTGGGTAGTTTGGAGTATAGCTGTAATTTTAACTTTATTCACATATGGATAACCAGTTGTGGTAGAAATTACCATTGAATCCACTTGGGTTTGAAGTTTTGGTGGTGGCAGATTCTTGACTAGTGATTTATTTTTTTTAATGGTTGCAGGATTACTTAGATTCTTAAAGAAAATTATGTCAGTTTTGGTAAATTAGATTTTTTCTAGGACTCTGTCCATTTTGTCTAAATGTAATATTTATTGGTACAGAGTTGTTAAAAGTGCCCTCTTCCTGTTTTTAATGTCTGAAGAATGTGTAATTATGTCTCCTTTTTTCATTTCTGATACTGCATATTTCTGTTCCCAACTCCCCTCCTCCTTTTCTATTAATTCATCTTGCCTGTAGTTTATCAGCTATATTAGTCTTTTCAGTGAATCCTTTTTTAGCTTTGTGATTATCTCTATCATGTATTTGTTTTTATTTTTAATTTTTAAAATTTTTTTAATTCCTTTTTTTTATTAATTGTTTATATTTTATATTCAGCTGTGTTGGGTCTTTGTTGCTGTGTGCGGACTGTCTCTAGTTGCGGCAAGAGGGGACTACTCTTCGTTGTGGTGTGCAGGTTTCTCATTGCGGTGGCTTCTCGTTGCGGAGCACAGGCTTTAGGCTCGCAGGCTTCAGTAGTTGTGGCACGTGGGCTCAGTAGTTTGGCTTGAAGACTCAGTAGTTGTGGCACATGGGCTTAGTTGCTCCGCAGCATGTGGGATCTTCCCGGACCAATGCTTGAACCTGTGTCCCCTGCATTGGCAGGCAGATTCTTAAGCGCTGAGCTACCAGGGAAGTCTTATCATATATTTCTTTTTGTGTTTATCTTTTGTTTTTTCATTTATTAAACTATTTTTGAGATAGCTGTAGATTTGTATGCATGTGTATGTTTTAGATATGCTTATTTTAAAGAGCATCTGTTGGAATTTTAATGCAATTTTCAAACATTTTTAGCTGGGATATAGAGCCTATTTACATTTGCTACAGTTGCTCTTATTTTTGCTTTCTATTTGTCCTGGCTGTTTTATATTTCTTTTTTCTCCTTTTTTGTTATTTTTTAAAATAGTTATTTAATATCATATCATTTCATTTTCCTCATATATTAATTCAGAAGTTTTATACTTTTTTCTCTTTTTATAGTTATCCTAGAAATATCATGCATCCTTGACTTTTCAAAATCTAAAAATAACCAATATCTTTATCCTCCTCTTAGATAATACAAGAACCTTAGTAGTTTAATTTTATTCAGCCCCTCATGACTTAACATGTTATTATTATGTAGTTTAATTTTTTTTAATATTCTTACAAGACAGAATGAGACCTGTTTAGAATTGTTATTGTGTTTTGCAGTCAGTCCTTTTTTATATTTCCCACATTTTTGCTACTTTCTCTATTATTCATTGATTGTTTTATCTTTTAGACCACCCATCTAGGGCCATTTTCCTTCTGCTTAAAGTCTATCCTTTGGAATAGATGAACTCTCTTAGTTTGTGTTTACCTGAAAATGTCTTTGTTTCACTATTACTTAAGGAAGATGTTTTTGCTGAATATAGCAGTTTAGGTTGGCAGTTACTTTCTTGTAGCAATTTGAAGATCTCATTCCTCTGTCTTTTGGTTTCCATTATTGCTATTGAAAAGTCACCTGTCAGTCTTTCAGTTCCTTGTCTCTGGCTGCTTTAATATTTTTCCCTTTGTTTTTAGCTTTCTGCTGTTTCACTGTATCTATATTTATCTTGCTTGGGTTCATTTGGCTTTTTTAAGTCTGTAAATTGGAGGTGTTTTGAAATGTGTTTATTGACTATTCCTAATTCCTAAACTGTGCATTTCCATTTTTATATTCTATTGATCTGTTTATCTTAATGTATAAATAAATCTTTTGTAACCTTCATAGTAAATATTTTCTCCTGGTCTTTTGCTTTTCTTTTCCTTTGTTTCCCACAGTTTCCCCAACAGACTGCATTGCCAAACTCGTGGATTTTTGATAATCTGATAAGTGAAAAGTGAACCTTGACAATAAAACTCTGGAACTGGTCTTTTGAGAGGAGTAGGACTGCGACTACTCTTTCAGTATTTTCATCGTAATTGGTTTATTCAGATGTTTCTTCCATTTAGACCAATGTTAGTAAATTATATTTTTATAATTTTCAAATTTATTGGTATAGTGTGTGATAATTTATAATTTTAGAAATTTATCCCTGTATTTGTGGTTAGCCTCCTTTTGTTGATATTTAATTTTTTCTCTTTATTGATTATATTTGCTAAAGGTTACTTATTCCAAAAGAACCAGTTTGGGGACTTCCCTGGTGGTCCAGTGGTTAGGCCTTCACCTTCCAATGCAGGGGGTGTGGGTTCAGTCCCTGGTGGGGGAGCTAAGATCCCACATGCCTCATGGCTGGCAGGGGAGAAAAACAGAAACCATAAAACAGAAGCAATATTGTAACAAATTCAGTAAAGATTTTTTAAAGAAATCATCCACATTTAAAAAAAAATCTTTTTTTAAAAAAAAAGGAACTAGCTTTTGGTTTTTATTGTTTAACTCAATTGGCCTTTTGTTTTTGTTTTTAAATTTGGCCTCTCTTTTTTTATTTATGAATTTTCTAAGAAGTGTCTGGGGCATACTTTCTGTTTTTTCTTAAGAATTTGGTAACACTTAATTGGATAACTAAATCCCTTGGTAATATTCTGTGTTAAAGACTCTGCCCTCCTTGGTACGGTGAAATAAACCCTGTTTAGAAACGTTGGATACACCTGCTCCCTCATTAAATAGTCAAGACCCCAACTCCTGAGGCCTGTTTTAACCGGTTGAAGCACCTGCTTCATCCTGTGGTTATCCTCCACTTCTCTATGAGCCACCTTTAGTAAATAGGTCTGTTCTCTGCCCAGGGCATTTGTGATGGGATATATCTAGGGGTGGTGGTGATTTTAAAAAAAATCATTGTTATGGCATGGATTAGATGTCACTTTTCTTTTTGTTATATGTGATAATCAAAATAATCTAAAGCAGGTCTTAAAATGTAATTGACCCTGAGAGAAATTTAGTCTTAGGATTTTCTTGTAAGAAGGACAAAGCTACTTAACTGTATCTTTGTAGTGTATAAATACAGTAATGAGTTTAATGCAGCCATTTCATTGCAGGCTGATAGTTTAATGCTGAAGCACAAATTAGTAAACGTGGTTTGATGAGCCAGAACAAAGGCCGGTTCCTTTATACAGATGTCTGAAAATGGCACCATATAAACTTTGAAGTGATTCTAATAAAAAGTGCATAGTCTTGAATATGGAAAGTATGTTCTCCAAAGAATCTGTTGACTTTTTACACAGCATAGCAAGAAAGAAAACAAAATATGATATAAGATTATAAGCATCTGTCTGAAATACAGAAATCTTTTTTATAGTAGAAATGGATTTTGAAAATGTTAAAACAATCTTCAAAAATTGAATATTAAGTCTAAAAGTAAGCCACAGTTAAATGAAAAAATCATAGTACAAAGGGATAACTCATTTTTAGCAATGGAAATAATTTTTTTTTTACTTTTGAATTTTCTTTATATTTTTATACAGCAGGTTCTTATTAGTTACTTTTTTTTTTTTTTTGCGGTACGCGGGCCTCTCACTGTTGTGGCCTTTGCCGTTGCAGAGCACAGGCTCCGGACTCGCAGGCTCAGTGGCCACGGCTCACGGGCCCAGCCACTCCGCAGCACGTGGGATCTTCCCAGACCGGGGCACGAACCCGTGTCCCCTGCATCGGCAGGCAGACTCTCAACCACTGCGCCACCAGGGAAGCCCCTTTTATATAATCCATTTTATACATATTAGTGTATACATGTCAATCCCAATCTCCCAATTCATCACACCACCACCACCCGCAGCCAATTTTCCCCCTAGCAATGGAAATAATTTTTTTAAGTTTTTTAAAAAGAAGGTAGTTGCTCTCCCATTGCATATACTAAATATGCAAAGCGATTTTGCTATTTTAAATAGTAATTAATCTACATGATTCTTTATGACTTTGTGAGTTAAGGTTTTCCTGTATGTTTTCTATTTGTACAATACCATAGCAGCAATGATTCTCTAGGAGCTCCTGATTAGTTTTCCTCTAGCAAGTGCAGATATGGTCCAGGAAATGCATATGGATGCCTTAGATTACTTGGTTAAAACATAAGCCAAAAGGAAAGACGTCCTTAGATCAGGCCAAACACCACACACACACACACACACACACACACACACACACACACACTCACTCTCTCTCTCTCTCTCTCTCTCACACACACACACACACACACACACTCACTCTCTCTCTCTCTCTCTCTCTCTCTCTCTCACACACACACACACACACTCCAACTTTATTTTTCATGAGTTTTGTTAGGGCTGTGTGGCTTAGTGAGAGGGACAAGCACCCCATCCCAACCCTGGGTGCTGGTATCAGCATCTCCTGGGCATATATGGAGTATCCAAAACCATACTCAGTAGACCTTTTATTTTTGTAAATTACACAGCAAAGCCCCATGAAACCATAATCAGCAAGTTTACTAGACAATAATGGGAAAGCTTTATAGCAGCGGTGAGTTAGAATAACTTGGGGTCACTGTGGTGAAAAGACATGGATTTCGGTTTAGGTCTGGGATTTGCAATCCAGAATGGTTGCTGAATAACCTGCAGGCAAGACCTTCGAGGGACTTGAAGCTTGGAGCGATCGTTGTAAAATAACAATAAAACTGTCCACCTAGGAGTACTGGGAGACGTCAGAAACAGGGAACTGAGGACACTCTGCTTGTCCAGCCCTCGGACCAGACTGCGGCTCCCCGACCTGGCTACCCGGCTGTGTGAGTGTGCGGGGCTCACGGTTCGCCATCCGCCCTTGTTGACTTTTAAAGGCACAGCCCGCGCCGCCCCCGCCACACTGGCTTTCGCTGGCGGGAGGGGGCTGGAGGGGCCAGCTGGGCAGAGGGACAGCCCCCTCCCCCACGCACCAAGAGGTGAGGAGGAGGGGCCGGCCCTCACCCCCACCCAGCCAGGGGCTCCTGGAGACACCTGCATCTGGGGCCTCCCACTGGCCGGTGAGCTGCCTGCCAGAGAACTGGGTGACGAGGAGACTGGGAGAAGGGATGGACTGGGTGTCCCACCTTCAGGGGGCTTTAGGGAGTGAAGCTTTGGTGGGGCCGCCGAGGTAGGTGGTGAACAAATGGTTCTGTGTACTTAAGGGTTTACGGAGCGCCTTTGCCTCCTGACTCATGGGATTCTGCGATCGTAGAGTGGGGAAACCCTTGCCGAACTGCCAGAGAGATGGCATCACTCTTTACAACTCTTCTGTGTGTGTAGACTTAGAGTATTTTAGGAAATCTTTTGAATTGTAAAGCAGTGATTCCAAATGGACTTTTGCACTTCAAATAATAGCAAGGGTATCTTGGTTTTTATTCTTTCTGTAGGTGATTATCTTGACATTAGAAAACATTTAAGCTTTTGTACATGGTAGACTTTTTTAATTTAAGAAATTTAAAAATTTTTCAATTTTTAAGAACTTAAAAATTGTTATGAAAATCATACATTTCTCATTCTGTAGTATTTTCTATTTTTTAATAGAGAAGCTTTATCTTATGGGTTTCTTACTGTTTTGGCTTATGGGAAATGCTATTTCCATTCATTTACTTTGTGTTCATTTTAAAAACTAACTTGCTTCTACTTAGGGCCATGGGAGATTTTTTTTTCCAAAATGAAAATAGCTTTACTTCCCCAGATTATATTTATGCTTACGTAAAATTTCAAATAATATGTAAAGCTGTAAAAAAATGAAACAGAAATTACCTGTACTTGACCTACCCGAAGATAACTTGGTAGAGCATTGAGTACTGTGGTGCTAGGACTCTGCTGGGTACTGAAGGGCTTTGTGAGCAAGACAAAGAGTATCTGCCTCTGTGGACCTTACATTCTGCTGGGGAAGATGGACACACACACACCCAAAGGTAAACTGACAAAATAGCTGTATGTTGTAATGAGTGATTAAAAAAAAATACCTACTTTAAGTGGGGTGATCAGAGGAGGTTTATCTGAGGGAATAACTTGAGATTTCACTAAAAGAAGAGAGGAAGCTAAGCCAAGGGCAAAACAAGAGAGCGAGCGTTTCAGTCAGAAATAACAGCAAGTGCAAAGGCCTGAAAAGAGCAAAGAGCTTGAATGGAAAGACCAGGGTAGCTGGACCGTAGTAGTAAGCCAGAGGAGGGAGGATCAGGTGAGGTGGAAGAAGCAAGCAGGGGTCAGATTTCACAGGGCCATGGCAGGCAGGGGTCAGATTTCAGAGGGCCATGGCAGGGAGTGTGTGTTGTATTCAGGGGGCAAAGAGAAGCCGCTAAGGGTTTAAGTAGAGAAGTGAAGTGATTTGGAATATGGATTGATTCATTCAATACATGAATGTTTATTGAAACCTTACTGTGTACCAGGCACTGTTCTGGGCACTGAGGTACAGCATGGAAAAGGATAAATTCCTGTATTCATGAAGCTAATAATCTAGTGGTGGGAGCATAATCAAATAAACAAGAAAAACATCAGATATTGATAAGCATTATACAGATGATGACCATTGTTTAAATCATAGTATATGTTCTTAAGACTTTGTGTATATATATATATATATATACATACTTCTCCTTTGTTATCAGCTTTTGTTTCCCCTAAACAACTTAATGGTAGGATTTTTTTCTGTGTTACATTAAATGAACAGCTTTCTTTTATTTGGGAGCATCAATTTGTTTTTTAGATTAAGTATGGCCAAAATAATACTACATAAATGAAAAAAATACTGTGCAGCAACAAAAACTTATCTAAGTCATCTGTTTGGAAAGAAGTATATAGTAACTTCCTTTGGACAGTCTGACGTGGCTCTCCTACCTCATCCCATATTCCAGCAGCCCCTCATGATAACTTCGACCTGTTAATGTGGTTAGTTAAATTTATGGATTTCCTATTTATTGAACCAATTCATAATTCCTAAAATGTACCTTAATTGACTTCTGTTATTATTTTAGTGTCCTGATGGATTCTCTTTGCCAATACACATATTTTAGGATTTTAGTATCAATATTCATTAGCTAGATCTATAGTTTCCTTTCTTATGTATTTTCTTTGTCAGATTTTGGTGTTAGCATTTGACTGCTTTATAAAAAAAATTGGGAAGCTCTTCCTTTTTCTGAGTTTTGGAACAGATTAAATTGCATAAGTATTATTCTTTCATTTAATTATCAAATACATATTTACTGAACATTCACTGTGTGCCAGGCATTGGGCTGATGCTGGGTAATCACAAATAGACAAAACAGACATGATTCCTGTCCTCATAAGGCTTGATTTATTAGGTAATAGACATTAGTGAAATAATTATGATTATGTAATTATAAACCATGATGAATACTCTGAAAGAAATCATTGAAGATCTACTTTGACTGTTCTTTTCATGTATTTGAGTAAATGGTTAATGCGTTAATACACACTAAAAATTAGTTCTTTTAAAATTAATATTTGTTGAAGATTTGATATGTAATTAGTTCTGTGGTAAATACATAAGTAAATAAAATGAGGTCTTCATAATTATAAAAGTTAAAAATAATGGTGATAGTAGCTACCATGGTAGGTGGTATATTGCACATTTTTTGATTGAAGAAATTAAGACTTACATTAAGTAGACACTTCAGTTATGTCTGTGACACATCCAGTTGTACACTCCTCTGGAAATTCCACTAAGATTATAGTAAAAGAGTAAAGACATAAATCCACAAAGATCAAGAGAGTGAGAAAGGAGAAAATAAATGAAATCAGTATTTGGGAAACTACAAAAGAAGGTGATCAATTACTAAACGATTTAGTGGATTAGAGAATGCTGAAGGCTGAAGAGAGGTAAGCCAACAAGAGAAGCAAGCTGATTCCCTCCACAGAATCTGGAAAAGGCTCAGGATTTAGAGGTACCAAGTACTTCTCAGGGCAGGAATATGGGTGGAATAGAAATAGAAGGGGTGATAGATTTTATAATTTTGATGCTCTCTATCCTCTTCACTGCATGCACCCAGACAACTACCTTTCTTGTACCCTGACAGAAGATTGAAGGTTTACACTCAGGAGACATGAACTAGGCAGGCTCTAGACAGCTGAGGTAGGGGTGAAGCACCTAAGTAAAAATAAGGATTAAGTGAAAGTCAACATACTGAACAGTGAAACCAGAGCTGTCTTTTTCTGTGTGGTTCCCAGGACTAATAGTCAAGCTTATGCTTCCCCTAAACAAGATGTTAAAGGATTCTTTTCTGGGGAAACTTACCAACCCATGACAAAATATTTAAGAGATATGGACTTTGCAAGTTCACTTGATTAAACAGCTGCTTCACGATCAGATCACCTGCAAGAGTGAGGGCTGCTGGTCAGGAAGCAGTGCCCATGCACCAGATTTTCAGTTAGCTTTAAGTGCCTCACACGTAAACATAAGCAGACAGCTAAGGATCACCATTTGCTGGAAGTCTCTAACATAGAGGAGACCACGCAGGAATAAGCAAGTAGGAAAATAAAGGAACTTGGTAGAAATAGATTTACTGCTGGCAACAGAAGAAACTTCAACAAAAGAAAACTGTAGTATCTTTAAAGAGAAAAGAGAAAATACAACTTACGTAAAAGAAAAGATTCTATTTTTAGAAAAGGGAGAGAAATTATTCAGGAAGCAGGAAAGGATTAGATAATAAAGGTGAAGAACTCTCCTAAAAAATAGAATAGCCACAACAATTAGACAAAAAGAGTGAGAAAGTATTTAGAAAATAAAGGTCCAGTTAAGAAAGTTTTCCATCTAATCCAGTGGTAGGAAGAAAAATCTATAACTAAATCAGTACTATAAATATGTGGGAGAATCTGGAACATGATACAGTGGGTACCCAATGATACCAAGAGCCAGTGTCATTGAGACGGGATATGTCATGAAAGGTTTCAGAGAGGCACTGATACTTGAAATCTAAGTAAGTATTCAAATGATAAGGAAGCCAAAAAAGGGCACTAGTGTATACATTTTCAGGGCAATAGAAATAGCAAATGCAGAGGTGGAAACATGATTCACATGAGGAACAGCAAGCAGTTCATTATTTGAGAAATTCAGTATACTTTACAAAAAATAGCATGTATAGTTTTATAATAGTACACCTTTTTTCAAAAAGGATTTGAGGTAGAACTGTGGATATATTTAAGGTTCTTTAGAAAAAATAGCAATATTGATTATATCATTCATTATGTCAAGAGGGGAGAATTAAATTGGGAGTCAGGAGACCAGGATTCTAGTGCAGACCTACCACTAACTTGTTGAGACCTTAGTGTGATAATGTTGTTGACTGCCTTCCCAGTAATCACCTCCCTTTTTCTTCCCTTCCCCCAAACCACAATTTTGTCTAGGTTTTGGGGTGATCTCATGCTTCAGGAGCAGCTTCGGCGGGTGAGAGTGGGGGGCTGTGTGACTGTTAGTTACTCTAAGCTCATTAAGGTAATTCCACTCTCTTTGGTTAGTGATTGTTTTAGGAATAAACGTGTGACTCAGTTCTGGCCAATGAGGTGAGAATGGGGTGCCTGCAGAGAGAATTCTGGGAAAGCTTTCTCACCAAGGACAAAGGAAAGGATGCACTCTCCCTGCCTTCATCTTATTCTAGCTCTGAAGTTGTGTTTGAGCCCAGTGTAGGGATGCAACAGAGCAGTTTTCAGGCTTAAGGGCTCCCTCCTCTGCTCCTGAAGCTGAGGGTTGTTTTTCAAAGTATGGTGCCTTTGTTGCTACTCCTTTTCTAAGTTGCAAGTGTAATCTGGTTTGGGAGGGTCTTTACTTCCAGCTCTGCTTTCCTCTTTGAGACCACTGTCACCAGGAGACACAGCCCTTGCTTTCCAAAGGTCACACACTCACTCTAGTAGTATTTTGTGAGCACATTCTAAGATCTCCAGGCCACCCAGACACTTCCATCATAGAGACTTTTTCTTGTTTGTCTTGATAAGATCCAGGGTATAGCATAGTACTAGATACATAATAGTCATCACTAATAGTTTTGTTTAATGAAGGGTGAATCAAATATTACTTATTTAGGGGTGGGGAGAGGTTTTATTTGTGTTCTATTTGATTTTATTATTTCCAACCAGTACAACATGGGTGTGGTTCTATAATGTGTTCATTTTGAAAGTTTTTTTTCAATGAGGCAAAATTGATTCCTGTTTATCTCTGTGAAGAAAATTTTCTTTAGAAATTAAAGAATTGGGGGAAAACTACTTCAATTTATGTGTGTTACTACTTCTTATACAGCAAATTTAGCCTTTAGCTCTGGAGACTTGACAAAGAAGGGAAACATTACAAAATTGCACCTAATGCAAACGAGATGCTCAGTAAACATTTATTTATATAGTAGATATGCCCGAAATAGAACTATTCACTTTATGATTTAATTTTTTCTTTTTTCATTTTAGCATTTATGACATTAGCAGAGAACAGGACTATGTCAAGAATTCTGGGGGTATACTTGGTGAAAATGAATTAAGACCACCCTCCCAGCTACATTCCCTGTTAGAGAAGACCGAGACAGGGTTCATATCAGAGAAGAGTGGGTTATTAAACTAAATGCTATAAGCTATTACTAGTGAATCCAAAGTTGCACAATACAGTTTTTTAGATTTTAATTTAGATCGTGTAAAATGAAAGGACTTTTTAAAAAATTATAACTTCCAGTAGCTACAAATTTCTTATAATTATTAGTCCAAAATTGATAGGTGATTAAGTTTGCAAATTGCATCAGAAAAGGTGTGTGTTCAAGAGAAATTGTCACACTGCTCTATTTGTATTTCTTTGAAATTATGATTTATTTTACTTGATTTTAAATTGAGATATTTTAAATAGTAGAAGTAATACATGCTTATGTAAGAAAAATCTAAATTGTAGTGATATATATAAGGTAAAAGTATAAGTTCTCCTTTTTGTCCACTCCCCACTCACCATTGGTGTAAATACTGTTAACGGTTGGATTTCCCATCTTTCTACATCTTTTTCTGTATACTTCCAAACACATAATTTTTTATGGTTTTTTTTAACCAAAATGACATATAATACATATTATTCACTCAGTAATATACAATAGATATCTTTGTACGTCAGTATATACGGATTTACCTTGTTTTTATTTAGTAATTGCAGGGTGTTTCCCTGTTGATGGCAATTTAGGTTGTCTCCAGTGTTTTTGCTGTTATAGGTGTTGGTGCATGGAACACCGTTGTACATACAACCTCTGCACTTATGCTCATATTTCTGGGGAATAGATTCCCAGAAATGGAATGGTTATTTGGTATGCCCATTTAAGTTTTTGTTACCTTCTGCCAAATTGTGTTCTAAAAAAGTTGTATATATCTTAAACTGGCAGTCCTTTGATATCTTAAAGGTAAGGGTAATACATTTTAGGATTAGGTGATTAAAGAATGGGCTGTTCCTTCAACAACTATCAAATGACCTACTTAGAGGAGATAAAGTATATAGGCATGGAGAGTATTAAAAGGTGTAGGTTGCATTCTAGTAATAAGGGCCTTTAATGGCACATATTATTGGGTTCTGAGTGTTTCTGTCTTTGATAAGTGCTATTGCTTAATTCACAAACAGAAGATGTGGTCATGTAAGTCTGGGGGAGATGTCGAAGTGGCTAGATTCTGTTAGATTACTGTGACACCTAAGTTGTTGACGTTTGTTCATTTCATTATTTGCTTTCAGACCAGATGCTTATAGAATGGAAAATAGATACCTGTGGTATAGCATCAGAAACTGGTTTATAATTTTCTTATCTCTCATTAGAAGTTAAAAAGAGAGAAAGAAGTGTCCTGAAATCAGACACTCAGTATCCCTGTCATGGATTTTGAGATGGGGGAGATTGATGCAGGACACTTTGAGCAGAATCCAACTTGTTGTGTCAAGCTTGACCTAAATTTTTTTTTTTTTTTTGCCGTACGTGGGCCTCTCACTGTTGTGGCCACTCCCATTGCGGAGCACAGGCTCCGGATGTGCAGGCTCAGCGGCCATGGCTCACGGGCCCAGCCACTCCGCGGCATGTGGGATCTTCCTGGACCAGGGCACGAACCCGTGTCCCCTGCATTGGCAGGCAGACTCTCAACCACTGTGCCACCAGGGAAGCCCAAGCTTGACCTAACTTTTAAGATCAAATCCACAAATGGCAGAGAAACGTGCCCAAAGCCAGGTGCTACAGGAAAGAATATTAACTCAGTTTTCAGAGCCATTTTGATTGAACTTCCATTTTTTCCATGTGCTCTCTGTTGGTCACTTAAACCGTAAGGGACACTCTTTATGCTTTACAGACAGGTACTTTTCAAGTTACCTTCTTAGATGTTGCTTTAGATTTCTTTGTGGAATAGCCCCCTCTTCTTTCTCTTAATATTCTTTTTTTAAAAATTATTATTTATTTATTTTTGGCTGTGTTGGGTCTTCGTTTCTGTGTGAGGGCTTTTGTCTAGTTGTGGCAAGCGGGGGCCACTCTTCATCGCGGTGCGCAGGCCTCTCACTATCGCGGCCTCTCTTGTTGCGGAGCACAGGCTCCAGACGCGCAGGCTCAGTAGTTGTGGCTCACAGGCCTAGTTGCTCCGTGGCATGTGGGATCTTCCCAGACCAGGGCTCGAACCCGTGTCCCCTGCATTGGCAGGCAGATTCTCAACCACTGCGCCACCAGGGAAGCCCTCTCTTAATATTCTAATCATCTTGAATGTTTAACTAGAGCATGGGCATTGCTCAGCAAAAAATGAAACTATCCATTTATTTAGTGCTCCTCGTTTTGTACACTTGTTTTAGGTGGTTAAATGAAAGCGCATTGTGTGGGAAGAGACAATGTCAAATGATTTCTCAATAAAATTCTCATTATCTCCTTAATTATAGAGCAGGAAACTTGTGCTTTCTTGAGAGTATAATTGAGGTCATTTATTATGAAGTCATGAAAGATTCAGGATTTACTGTGGTTTTCCATTAACTTCTCTTTTGATATGCTTTTCCTTCTGCCAACTGTAAAATTATTACTTTTCTAACATATGGCTATTTGGAGAGTGCTGACATAAAAAGGAAGCATTTTTAACCATAAATAAATAGTTTTAGAAATTACAGTATAAAAGTACAAAATAAGTCATTTCTGACTTGTTCCTCCTTGTTTATTTTAAATCATTACCACTAGTCCTAGCTTTATTGGGAGCAGTACTCCCCACATTGTACTAGATAGGGTTTTTTAAATTGCATTATTTCTCACAGTTTTCAGTTTATTATTGTGCGTTGATGCTCAAAATTGGGGATATATGTAGTATTCAGTACTTCTGAAACTTAAAATCTATTAACATCTTGCAGAATTTAGGGAAGTTGATCATCATAGATTGGTCATTTCCAAAGCTATGACAACTTTTATTTCTTTCACTTGTAAGCAACATCTTTCACAAATATGGAGCCTCATAGTGTAATTAGATTTTTAAAATATTATATTGCCTTTTAAAAAAATTAAATACTAGGTTTCCAAAATTATAATTTTTAAAGGAATCCTGATTTGCATTTGAGCTAGCAGTACAGATTATTTGTAAAAGGAATTTGCAGTGCATAGGCTTCCCAGTTTGTTTTGAGTAAGTAGCTAAAGAAAGCCATAATTTTTTAATTGTTATCACTGGTGTTCTGCTATTTGAATCTCTTTAGAATATCCATATTTTTCACAGCACTGGTATACTGATGCTGAAAGAGAGAAGGTGAAACTGAGGAAAAATAAAAGTAAGATAGAATCGATATAGATCAGATGTGCCAACTTCAGAATATTCTTAAGTATTTCATCCTCTTTTCTTTCTTTCCTTGCTATTTATAATCTTTTATTTTTGATACTAGGAAGTATTGTTATCAAAATCATTTTTAAATTACCTTGGGAATTGAAGCATTCAGACAGTTTAGTCCAAATTAATTTTACTGAAATGTTTGTTTTGATTTCTGTAATAGTCTAGGGTTTTTTAATCTGTTGTTCATAAATTAATTTTAATTTAAAAAGCTTATGTTTTCTTTAACTTTTGAACTTTAGTGTAATTGGCAGAGTCCTGGTGTAAGTAGGGAGCCATATTAATGTACTTATTTATACTGTAAGGCCCAAACTTCCAGTGTTACATAAATTATTCTCTCTATTATTTACAAATAATCAGTGTGTATCCTCCCCCCAACCTCGTTAAAGAGAATAGAGAGGATGTAAATAGAAAGGAGTAAACAAATCAAATAGTTAAATGTTATGAGAACTCGTTAGGCTCAGTTTTTGCTAAGTGAGGACTCGTGAAATCAAGACCACAAGGGCTCAATCAAGAGAATTACTGGATAGAGCCAGTAGTTCTCAATTAGGAAACATGCCTCTCAGTGGAGGGGTATACCAGCATCTGTGGGATAGCACATGGGTGTGGTTTGAAAAAAGCACTTTCAAAAAAAGTAATAAAGTTTTATTTTTGTAAAATGATGATTTTATAATACAGCCCATAAGAAGTAAATTTTACTAGACATGTACAGGCTGGTGAGGAAGCCCCAAAGAAACATGGTTTCTAATGTGTTTGCTGAGTGTGCAGTAGTAGGCCCCTTCCAAGGAACCTAACAGATTTCCTTGGGGATTTGGTGAGAAGACAGGAAGGGTAAGTTTATCAAAATGTGGCTTAGGTTTAAAAAAATTTAAGAATGAGAAGCATTGGTCTAAGCAGTAGCTGACCACCAACTTGACACTACAGTTGCATGTGCTTTTTACCCAGTGTGGTTACAGCACCCAGCTTTAAACCAAAAGGGATTTATTCTTGCATTAAAAGTAATTCACCCTCAGTTATAATCCATTTAGGTTATTTTCACATGTGAGATCTTTTAAGATAGTCCAGAAATGGTAGCCAAGCCACATTGTAAATGTCTTAATTATACAGGAAGGAAATAGATGATTATTTCCTATTATCATAGATGATCTATTTCCTGTGTCAGTATTCAGTGATATTTAGTGTGCCACTTTTCCCCATCCTTTGGTTATCTTAAACAGTTGCATTATTTTTGTTTGTGTTTTACAGTTTTTGAGACAGTGTCCTTGAGTTCAGACTCTCTCTTCCAGAGGGCAGTTTCAATTCTCCATACTTCTTACTTGGACTCTGCATCTGAGCATGGTTTTCAGTACAGTCAAGTGACTTTGGTGAAAAATGACATTTTCTTAAATGAGGTGAGGTGCTTGGTACACACTGTGTCTGTGTGTTCGTTTTATTTTAGTTTTAAAGAAATAGACCCATTATTTCTGATATATAAGCCTAGTTCTTTTTAGCTATCACATTTCAGCTGAGATAAAAGATCCTTAGAAATAGTCACTTGAAAGGTAATTATAATATATTCTAGGGAATAGAAAAATAATAAATTTCATTAGTCTTTTAGCAGGAGGAATTCAGATGATGCATTTTTTAAAATGAATTTTCAAGGCAAAATAACATGTTTATAACATTTGATTATTCTCTCCTTATACAGTACAAAACTTTTTACCAAGAAAAAAAAGCAAGTAACTATACTCACGAAGAACTTCAAGAAACTTACGGGTTTCTTCTGTTTGAAACTGAAAATCAGGTAAGGGAATTCGGTCATAGAAAAGTAATTTTGTGATGTTAATGTACAAAATTCATTATATCATTAAAGTTAAATATTGGTATTTTAGGTCTATAAAGTTTGTAAGACTACCAGTTCATCGGTCTTTTTTGTTAGTTTGGTGGCAATGTAAATGACAGTGAAAGTTTGTCATGAAAGAGATTTGATTTCTACAACTTTTCATAGGTTTTCTTTAGTTTTATCTTGAATACATTTGCAAGCTCGTGGTTTTGATTAATACAGATTTTGATTAATACAGATTTCTTAAGTATTAATAATGACTTTTAATGGCGTGAATGGATATTTTCTGTTCTCGATCATTGTTTAGATAGATATTTTCTGTTTCTTGTGGAGGTTTTTCAAGTTTAAATTAGATGGTTTTGGGGACAAGATGAACACGTTCAGCATTCTAGTTACTTGAAATTGTTTCACGCCTTATTTTGAAAACTGAACATCCATATTGTTGGTTGTACCTAAATTGTGGAGAAGGAAACTACTGTGTGCAGGTATGTCTCCAGAGATGTGTGTGGCTTCTAGATACAGTTCAGCAATGCTAGAGATCTATAATCCAACTTAAAGTAATTCAAAGGTAGTATTTCGGTTGGGGTCATGATTTTTAAAGAACAGGGATAGATTTGCTAAAGAATAATTAACATTAGCATATAACTTATGGATTATATAGTAATACTAGAGAGTTTATTTAACTTCCAAATAAGATATGTTATGGATTCATACTAAAAAAAAAAAAAAAAGGCATTTGGGGATAAGACATTTTCAAATTTAGTGATTCCCAAGCTGTAATTGAAAAAGAAGTCTTCAAGAGAGGACTTATCTGTGAGCTTGTTTAATTTGGTATTGCTGGTGACACTTTTGTTAACAGAAATAATAAAATTTCATGAAAAAGTTTGAACTGTTAATATTAACTAAAACACAATTGCCTTACATAAGCTTACTTTGTGCCATGAATGCATACAATGTACAGATTCTGTATTTTGAAAGTTTGTATATAGATTGTAGAGTTATTTCATTGACCCTCCCAAGAACGATATGATAAGCAAAGTACAATCTTTTGTTTAAGGCAAAGTTGGTATGTCAGCGTGGACTCTGTGTTGGCAGCAGTGCTATCACCACTCTGGGTGACCCAGGGAAAGGTACGTCTGTAAGGAAAAGGAATCTCTTTTACAAGGTGAAGTGGGGTTTAGTTAGTTACATAAGATACCTATGTTAAATGATCATTTCATTGATGATAAATAGTCATCTTTGGAAGCAGCCCTTGAAACATATAAATGAGCTTTGAGTCTAAGACTTAAGGTTTTCTAATAGGAGTTATCTTTTTTAAAAGGATGGTTGGACTAGAAAAGGTACTGAAGGTATCTTTCAGTGCCAAGAGTTTAGTGCAGTCATCTGGGGCTAATGAGGATTTCTTCTGAATGATCTTAATGGCAGTAGGAACACAGAATAGATGGAACTGACGCACCTTGGCAACTGTGGAATGTGAGGAGTAACAGAAAGGAAGTAGTCAGATGTAAGGTTTTCAACTTACACTGCATTGATATTGTCAGTAGAAAAGAGACACGGAGGAGAGGAAATTGTAGGGAAGCTGTTGAGTGAAAAGAGAAAGGTAATCTTATTGTCAAGAATGTGGATTAGCACTAATTTCTTTAAGCTTCACTTTCCTCATCTGTAAAATAGATAAAACTATCATCTAGATTTACTGTGAGGATTACATGAGACTGTGTCAAGTGCTTAGCTCAGAGCTTACACCTAAATGAACACTACTGCTTCAGTGAGCTAAATTTGAGAAATAATGAGGTGGTCATAAGTGTTTCTGAAAGCTGTCCTGCTGGTGGTAAAAATAGTTGGAAAAGGGATTAGAACTGGAGGTTGGGGTTCAAGGTGGCAGCGGGTGGGTGTTAGTTGAAGCCAAAAACATTGTTACATGGGGCAGCAAAGATGGCAAAGAACAACTTTCAGGTGGTTATGGGAGCAAGGGATGGGGCCATGGGGCAAGGCTAGGAAGAGGGAGTTGAGAGCAGTCCAGGACATGAAGAACCAGGAGGTGGAGTTTCACAGAGAACAGAAGGCTGTAAGGAGGGGTGTTATCAGGGTCAGATGCTACAGAAGTTGGAGATCAGCACTGAGAAGGATTATTGGGCTTCATGGCTGCATTCCTGCTGACCATTTCTTTTAAATAACAGCTTTATTGAGATAACATTCACATACCATTCATTTCACCTGTTTTTTTATAGCATATTCACTAACATGAATATGCACCCATCAGCACAAACAATTTTACACCATTTTCATCAGTCACTCCCCACTCCCACCAGCCTAAGCAACCAGTACTCTACTTTTTGCCCCTATGGATTGGCCTATTCCAGACATTCCATGTAGATGGAATCATATATGACCTTTTGTGACTACCTTTTTTACTTAGCTTAGTGTTTCTGAGATTCATCCACGTTGTATTGTAGCATGTACTTCATTCCTTTTTTGACTGAATAATATTCCACTGTACCACATTTTCTGTATCCATTCAGCACTTGATGGACATTTGGTTGTTTCTACTTTTTGGCTATTATAAAAAATGCTACTATGTACATTCTTGTACAGGTCTTCATGTGGACATGTTTTTTCATTTCTGTTGGGTTTATACCTAGGAGTGGAATTGCTGGCTCATATGGTAACTCTGTGTAAAACAAATGTTTTTTTAAACTTCTGTTCAGCTCTTCTAAAGGACATGAAAGGGGATAAGTTCATAACCCCAATAACAGTTTACCTAAAACCTTTTTTTCTTCTCCCCTACTCTTTTTAACCCCCCCTTCTTTTCATTATGAAAAATGCTAACATAGAAAAAGTAGAGAGCATAGTATAATATACCTATCACCTACGTTTAACAGATGTTTTGCATTATTCTCTTCATTTGTTTAAAAAAATTTTTTTTTCTGAAAATTGTGAAAGTGAATTACAAGCGAACACCTCAGCTTACATCTCTAAAAATTAAGGCCATTTTTCCGCTTTACTGAAATCACATGAGTTTATTGTTGATGTTTGAGAGGCTGGCTTCAGTAGGATGGTGGAGTAGATAGAGGCTGGATTGCTCCTATAAATACACAATCTTCTTCATCACAGGTACTGGTGGTAATAATAAAATAGCACTACTGCCTGTGTGTGTTCTATAGTTTTGGGCTCAAATAGAAATGGATAGTTCTGTGTATGAAAGTAATCCTTTACATTACTGTAGTGTATTATAGTTTTAAAAGTTTATGGATCTTTTTAAGTCTTCCTGAGAACCCTGTGATTTATGTATCTGTGACTCATGCCCACCCCGTCTGCTTAAGTGACATACTCCTCAGCCACATGGTTATTATTAGCAGAAAGTGAAAAACCTGGAACTGGAACCCAATCTTCTGGCCACAAGTTTATTGCTCTGTCTGCTCTATCCATGTCCTCACCATTGTCTTTTATATTTCAAAAGAGATACTTCAGGAATATCTCTGAAATGTGTCCTTTCCTCCTTATTCTCACTGCTGCTGCCGTGTGGGGATCCTCCTCTCCTGTCGTAACTTAAAGGAGTCCCTCCCCTCTTGAGACTCACTTCTCTCTGTTAAGCTGCAGTGGGCTGTTATGTGGCTACAGTGGTGAACAAAACAAATATAACCCCCGCCTCCCTGGAATTCACAGCCAAGTACAATAAGCTGCTTGAAGGCAGGACCTCATTGTATTTCCCTTTGCATCTGTGTGCCTGGCACACAGCTGCAGTGTAGTAGACCTCAGCACACATTCTTAAATATGAGTGCTTACTGAGATTTTCTGCAAAAAATAACTTGAGAATCGGATTACTATAGGCCTTTTTACTGAATGATTGCATGGAGGAAAAACAGACTCACGAAAACTTTTCCAACAATGTGATACTCATCCCTTTTCACTTACCGTACCCAAATAGAAACTTGGTTGTCGAACAGATATATTGTATCTTAGGTCTAATGTTTCCATACCTTTAGAATATCTCAAATACTTTTTAAAAGGTAAGCAGTTTCAAAATAGTTTTTTAATGTTAGCATTTATTTGTCTTTTGTGTTGTCTTGTTCAGTTAAAGGTAACCCATGTGTAAATAATCTTTTTAAAGTGTAAATTAATCTGTTTTTATACTTTTATAGGTGTATACATTTCCAAATACTCAGACTATCTTCATGCAAGACCTTGGTATCATGGGAAGTCTGGTTATGTTGTAATTTTTAATCTAATTAAGGTAAAGACTAAATATGCTTCTATGTAATTTTTCTTTTAAAAATGAAAGATTATCAGTCTGTGATAATGTTCTTTGCAGATCATTTGCTACACATAGTCCTTGCCAAAGACAGCTATGTAAAGTCAGAAAAAAAACTGCTTTTTGCTTTCCTTTAAGGACAAAGCTTTTTTTAAATTCATTTAATAGATGATCTATGAATATGTTTTTTAAAAAAAGCTTCAAAATAATACAACAGGTATTCAGTGAAAAGCTTTCCTCTTACCCTGTCCCACAATGCCACTTTTTAAATAGTAAATAACAGAAAACAAGTAGCTGCTTATAAAGCAATGTGATTTCAGTTATAAGAGATGAATTTAGAAAGCAACATTCATTGATTTAAATTGTCAAAATGAGAAGCCTTTATATATTTTTTTAATCTCTAAAACATTGAGACCTTGTTCACAGTTTCATGGGGCACCTGCAACTGATGATCTCAGAAATTTTTTAATGCCCTTAAATAGTCCAGTATAAATGAATCACCCAATTAGAATTTTCACTCAAATAGTACGAAAACTCTGATTTTAGAGGTTGGGGGGCTTTTTGAGGACATATTCTGTGGTCTTGTTTTGTTTTTACTTTTGTTTTAGCTTTCCTACTGTCTTAAGTTCTTTGGTTATAAGCCTATCACTACTGATTTTTTTAAGAGTGTGAACTCTTCATATTCCAAAATTTGTCCCCAAGAACTGGAGGGAAAGTAGCATTGCATTGGCTCATAGTCACTGCTTCCCTCCCTTACTCTTCCCTCTCCTGCTCTGTGATAAGTGCTGTAGCTCTGCCGCAGACAACGTGCCTGTCAGCTCAGATAACAAACATTTTTTGCTTATGTCAGATTGTGCCCCACCATTGGTTTCGTGCCCCCGTATCCCACCCTGTCTGGTGGATACTGCTGTTTAGTTTTTGCCTATATGCTCTCAGTCTTCCTTACTTTACTGCTTAGAAGCCAGCCCTGCCCAACATCATAAGCTGTTTGATGGGGAGAGGATACAGGTTTCGATTGCTCACTGAAGTACCATTTATGTTATTTGTCTTCTTAGCATTGCCTTTGGTGGTCCTATTGATGAAGAGGCGGGACCTTAATAGCGAACATGTGTATATGCTCCTTATCAGGCTACTTTTAAATAAATCCTAGAGTAAGATTATTGCTATTTGAAAACATTTGATTAGTCTTAATATTTTCATTCTAGGGAAAAGTCAAGTTTGTGTCTGAGAATTATACAACTAACTATACCAGCCCATCTTCTGGCTATGATTGCCACGTGGCTGTAAATACTAACAAGGTTTCTCACAAGACAAGTCATTTTCGCACCTTTGAACTGAGTCAGGTATAGTCACCTGGGAATAAATCATTTCTAATGTACATTTCTAAATCTAATGAGTTAAATTTTAGGGTTGGGTAGGGTTGAAATAAACTTGACGCACGTGGAATTCTGTAGTATTACCCTGATAATACTTATTTTGCTTCTTTCAGTATTACCTCTATGAACTCTCAGGCAGCACTGTTATTGAGCGACCCAGACAGATATGTCCTTATGTGATTGTAGCTTTTCAGTACAGGGAACCTAAAAAGATGGCAGCACCAGCTCATAATCGTAAAAGCATGTAAGTAATTATGTGCATACTTTGTTTTACTGGATTCCTTTCCTTTGCTCTTATAAAATATTCTTCTTTTTTTCCCCCTAGATTTGAACTCAAAGAAAATGGTAAGAAATTATTTTATTGGTTCTTTTAGCTGTTTCTTTAAGTAAATGTTTTGTTCATAAATAAAATAATCAGTTTCTTTCTTACCCTCATTTCTTACAGTTCTCATCTCTCCATGGAAAGGGAAATTAATTATCCAAGGCTGTCTGATGTGTGATATAACTCTTTGGTCCTCTTACGGTACAGTGGTTCCAAAACAACTGTAAGTATTGAATGAGTGCCTTTACTGATGCTTGTATACTTTTTTGATTGTCATTTTGAGGTCTTGCTTGTTGGCACTGGTGTGAAATACAGCAACTGTACTTGGTTTTAGATTACTCTTGGGGAGATGTATAGAGCACAGGGCCATGACACAGGAGACCTAAATTCAGATCTAAATCTGACCGTTGCCTTGAAATAAGTTAGTTTTATAATCTTTGACAAATCACTTTTTCGATTTTAGTATCTTAATCCATTTATGGGAAAATGATCTCTCAGGCTAAATTAATTTATTTGATGCTAGAAGTTTGACTTTCCCCAAGAAACAAATTGGACTTGCCTAGATAACAGATGCAACAGATCCTAGCCAGTGAATTGTATTAGAGTCTTTATAAGATTTGCAGTATCTAGTTTTTTAATTTTCACATGATTTTCCTAGACTAGTATTAGAGTAGCTTTTACATGTATTTGCATTATGACGAATTACAGTATTGCTTCTGCAGAGAGAACTGTGAAGGGCATTTTGTGATACCTTTTTGTTTAATCTATTCTTAGTTTGCACCCAAAACTGTTAAAAGTTAGGCATGCTTTAATTGAAAAAGAAAATGAAAGCTGGTGTGCTATTAGAAATCATTTACTTTCTACTGGCCTTTTTTAAGAAGAGAGAGGGAATTTGTAGCCCATAGAATAAATTAAGGATTCTGTGAATAAGTAAATGGGAGAGAAGGGAAAGTTCTTTCTCACTATAGAGTGCAACTAATAGGTATAGAAAGAGTGATGGAATTTGGAAATCACATTTTGGCAACATCATAATAATCAATGGAGGCTTGATATAGTAGGTGAAAGTTTGATGGTATTTACATATCTCGCAAAGGAAAAAATAAAGACTTTACAATGGAAGAAGCTGCAGATACCATCTTAACTAAGTGGTTAAGTTAATGTCACCAGGAGAGGAATAAACATCATGTGCTTCCTGATATGATGCACAGAGAATAACACGATATCAGTCTGTGGTGCTCCTGCCAGTCTAATCAGGAAGAAATGTTAGACATGCCCAGATTGAGGGACATTCTGCAAAATAAATGGTCTATATTATTCAAAAATATCAAGGTCACTGAAGATAAAGAAAGACTAAGAGACTGTTGCAGACTGAAGGAGACTAAAGAGACATACGTAAATGCAATGTGGCATCCTCGATTGGATCCTGAACCAGAAACAAGTACCTTCTTTTGTTACAAGGGACCTTAGTAAGACAGTTGGCAACATTTGAATGAGGTCTGCAGGTTAAAAAATTGTCCTGAATCATTGTTAATTTCTTGATTTTTGCTAATTGTTTTGTGGTTATATAAAGAAATGTTTTTCTTAAGGGTACACATTAAGAAGTATTTGGGGGGAAAGGAGGCATCTGTAAGTCTACAAGTATTTCAAAATGAGGTTTTGTTTGTTTGTTTTGCGGTACGCGGGCCTCTCACTGCCGTGGCCTCTCCTGTTGCGGAGCACAGGCTCCGGACGCGCAGGCTCAGCGGCCATGGCTCACGGGCCCAGCCACTCCGCGGCATGTGAGATCTTCCCAGACCGGGGCACAAACCCGCGTCCCCTGCATCAGCAGGTGGACTCTCAATCACTGCGCCACCAGGGAAGCCCCAAGATGAGTTTTAAAGAAGGAAAAGGTAGTCAGGGGAAATGATGCAAGTCTGGCTGCTGTTCATCCTGTGGCACTGCATGGTCGGCAGTCCGATATTATCAAAAGTTTTCAACTCTTACGTAGTGTAATTTCTAGAAGATTCTCATTCCAATATGCATAATTCTTCCACACGTCTGGATATTTTGGTTATAACAGAAATGCATGTATTCAGAAAATGTGAACACATTTGCAGACCATGGTTTATGAGGTCACATACTCAAAAATCTATAATATTTATGAATATGTGCATTATTTGACCTGGTGTTTATAGATTTAAGAATTTTTTGTGGTTATAATATTTTTGTTTGCTTTATATTAGAAAATCAAAACTTATGAAGCTGTAGTTTCAGTGTTTATTACATTACATGATATTGTTATTTTGTTTTTTAGACCACATGAACTAGATTTTAAGTATGTAATGAAAGTGTCGTCTTTGAAAAACAGACTACCAGAAGCTGCTTTTAGAAAACAGAATTACATGGAGCACAAAGGTCTGTTCAGCTGTCATGGTACACTGCATGTCCTGAGCTTTGTTCCAGTTATTTTCCACCCTCTCTTTCATACACATATGCACGCATGCATCTGCACTCTCTGTCTCGCCCTCTTACTTCTGTTTTCCCTTAAGTAATTCTTAGAAGGGTCTTTTGTGAAAGGTGTAGAGTAGCTCTGTGATTCAGTTCCTGGGAGGTTCCCTCTCTACCTACATTCTGGAGAGTTTATATCATAAATGGGTGTTGAATTTTCTCAAAAGCTTTTTCTGCATCCATTGAGATTATCATATGGTTTTTATCCTCCAATTTGTTAATATGGTGTATCACATTGATTAATTTGCGTATATTGAAGAATCCTTGCATTCCTGGGATAAACCCCACTTGATCATGGTGTATGATCCTTTTAATGTGTTCTTGGATTCTGTTTGCTAGTGTTTTGTTGAGGATTTTTGCATCTATGTTCATTAGTGATATTGGCCTGTAGTTTTCCTTCTTTGTGACATCTTTGTCTGGTTTTGGTATCCGGACGATGGTGGCCTCGTAGAATGAGTTTGGCAGTGTTCCTCCCTCTGCTATATTTTGGAAGAGTTTGAGAAGGATGGGTGTTAGCCCTTCTCTAAATGTTTGATAGAATTTGCCTGTGAAGCCATCTGGTCCTGGCCTTTTGTTTGTTGGAAGAATTTTAATCACAGTTTCAATTTCAGTACTTGTGATTGGTCTGTTTATATTTTCTGTTTCTTCCTGGTTCAGTCTCGGAAGGTTGTGCTTTTCTAAGAACTTGTCCATTTCTTCCAGGTTGTCCATTTTATTGGCATATAGTTGCTTGCAGTAGTCTCTTATGATCCTTTGTATTTCTGCAGTGTCAGTTGTTACTTCTCCTTTTTCATTTGTAATTCTGTTGATTTGAGTCTTCTCCCTTTTTTTCTTGATGAGTCTGGGTAATGGTTTAACAATTTTGTTTATCTTCTCAAAGAACCAGCTTTTAGTTTGATTGATCTTTGCTATTGTTTCCTTCATTTCTTTTTCATTTATTTCTGATCTGATCTTTATGATTTCTATCCATCTGCTAACTTTGGGGTTTTTTTTTTCTTCTTCCTTCTCTAATTGCTTTAGGTGTAAGGTTAGGTTGTTTATTTGAGATTTGTCTTGTTTCTTGCAGTAGGATTGTATTGCTGTAAACTTCCCTCTTAGAACTTTTGCTGCATCCCATAGGTTTTGGGTCATGTTTTCATTGTCATTTGTCTCTAGGTATTTTTTTATTTCCTCTTTGATTTCTTCAGTTATTTAGTAGCGTCTTGTTTAGCCTCCATGTGTTTATATTTTGTACAGTTTTTTTTTTTCCTGTAATTGATATCTAGTCTCATAAAGTTGTGGTCGGAAAAGATACTGGATACGATTTCAGTTTTCTTAAATTTACCAAGGCTTCATTTGTGACCCAAGATATGATGTATCCTGGGGAATGTTCCATGAGCACTTGAGAAGAAAGTGTATTCTGTTGTTTTTGGATGGAATGTCCTATAAATATCAGTGAAGTCCATCTTGTTTAATGTGTCGTTTAAAGCTTGTGTTTCCTTATTTATTTTCATCTTGGATGATTTGTCTATTGGTGAAAGTGGAGTGTTAAAATCCCCCACTATTATTGTGTTACTGTTGATTTCCCCTTTTATGGCTGTTAGCATTTGACTTGTGTATTGAGGTGCTTCTATGTCAGATGCATAATATTTCCAATTGTTATATCTTCTTGGAGTGATCCCTTGATCATTATGTAGTGTTCTTCTTTGTCTCTTGTCATAGTCTTTATTTTAAAGTCTATTTTGTCTGATATGAGAATTGCTACTCCAGCTTTCTTTCAATTTCCATTTGCATGGAATATCTTTTTCCATCCCCTCACTTTCAGTCTGCATGTGTCCCTAGGTCTGAAGTGGGTCTCTTGTAG
The DNA here is from genome assembly GCF_964341445.2 of Mesoplodon mirus. Lineage (NCBI taxonomy): Eukaryota > Metazoa > Chordata > Mammalia > Artiodactyla > Ziphiidae > Mesoplodon > Mesoplodon mirus. The sequence goes on along the minus strand of NC_138979.1, from coordinate 25,692,094 downwards.
ACAGCATATATGCAGGTCTTGTTCTTGTATCCCTTCAGCCAGTCTATGTCTTTTGGTTGGAGCATTTAATCCATTTACAATTGAAGGTAATTATCAATATGTATGTTCCTATTACCATTTTCTTAATTGTTTTGGGTTTGTTTTTGTAGGTCTTTTCCTTCTCCTGTGTTTCCTGCCTCGAGAAGTTCCTTTAGTATTTGTTGTAAAGCTGGTTTGGTGGTGCTGAATTCTCTTAGCTTTTGCTTGTCTGTAAAGCTTTTAATTTCTCCATCGAACCTGAATGAGATCCTTGCTGGTAGAGTAATCTTGGTTGTAGGTTTTTCCCTTTCATCACTTTAAATATGTCCTGCCACTCCCTTCTGGCTTGCAGAGTTTCTGCTGAAAGATCAGCTGTTAACCTTATGGGAATTCCCTTGTATGTTATTTGTTGCTTTTCGCTTGCTGCTTTTAGGATTTTTTCTTTGTATTTAATTTTTGATAGTTTGATTAATATGTGTCTTGGCGTGTTTCTCCTTGGATTTATCCTGTATGGGACTCTCTGCACTTCCTGGACTTGACTGACTATTTCTTTTCCCATGTTAGGGAAGTTTTCAACTATAATCTCTTCAAATATTTTCTCAGACCCTTTCTTTTTCTCTTCTTCTTCTGGGATCCTTATAATTCAAACGTTGGTGCCTTTAATGTTGTCCCAGAAGTCTCTGAGACTGTCCTCAGTTCTTTTCATTCTTTTTTCTCTATTTTGCTCTGCGGTAGTTACTTCCACTATTTTATCTTCCAGGTCACTTATCCATTCTTCTGCCTCAGTTATTCTGCTATTGCTTCCTTCCTGAAAATTTTTGATTTCATTTATTGTGTTGTTCATCATTGTTTGTTTGCTCTTTAGTTCTTCTAGGTCCTTGTTAAACGTTTCTTATATTTTCTCCATCCTATTTCCAAGATTTTGGATCACCTTTCCTATCATTACTCTGAATTCTCTTTCAGGTAGACTGCCTATTTCCTCTTCGTTTGGTCTGATGGTTTTTTACCTTGCTCCTTCATCTGCTACTTATTTCTCTGTTTTCCCATTGTGCTTAACTTACTGTGTTTGGGATCTCCTTTTCGCAGGCTGCACGTTCATAGTTCCCTTTGTTTTTGGTGTCTGCCCCCAGTGGGTAAGGTTGGTTCAGTGGCTTGTGTAGCCTTCCTGGTGGAGGTGACTGGTGCCTGTGTCCTGGTGGGTGGGGCTGGATCTTGTCTTTCTGGTGGGCAGGGCTGCATCCAGTGGTGTGTTTTGGGATGTCTGTGAACTAGTATGATTTTAGGTAGCCTCTCTGCTAATGGGTGGGGTTGTGTTCCTGTCTTGCTAGTTGTTTGGCATGAGGCGTCCAGCCCTGGAGTTTGCTGGCCATTGGGTGGAGCTGGGTCTTAGCGTTGAGACAGAGATCTCTGGGAGAGCTCTTGCCGGTTGATATTACATGGAGCCGGGTGGACTCTGGTGGTCCAGTGTCCTGAACTCGGCTCTCCCACCTCAGAGGCTCAGGCCTGACACCAGGCCGGAGCACCAAGACCATCCCTGTCAGCCACACGGTGGTCTAGGGAGAAACGGAATTTTTCACAATAGCATTTTAAAAGAAGAAATGTTCTGTGTTTCTGATTTTCTCCACAGTCTGTTGCCAAGATATGTGCTTCAATCTGTATGAGGTGGAACTGTCCAACAAACAAGGGGGAAAAGTAGATAAACTAACAGAGTACATTAAAAGGGAGCAATTGGTAAGAATCATCAATTTAAAATATTATTGTTATATGTTTTCCTTAAATTGAGAAATTGATATCTATTTATTAGTTGGCTCTGCCTAGATTGAATTGTTTTAGCTTGCTTAAAAGGATGTTTTTGTTTTTTTTTGGTCACGCCACACAGTTTGTGGGATCTTAGTTCCCTGACCAGGGGTCAAACCCGGGCCCACAGCAATGAAAGTGCCGAGTCCTAACCACTGGACCGCCAGGAAATTCCCTTAAGAGGATGTTTATCATTTAATATTTATTGACATGATATTTATTGGCTAACATGTTCATCCCCTTTGTATCTTAGTTTACATTTTTTGTGTCTCACTAGTCAGTTCATACTCCTGGTTTTAAGTAAAGGAGGACAGTTTTTCTCAAATCCTTTTTTGTTGTTTTTGTTTTATGATGGAAGAATTGAGTAGATCCCTAGTATTTCTGCATTAATCAAAGGAGATTGATTTGTGGGATATTTCTTTAAAAGTGACCCTTGTCAACACATAGGTGTATAAAGAAAGAAAAGTTGCTGCTTCTATTGTTTTCGTAGTGTAGAAAAGCACGATTCTACTGAGAAATATGTAACATCCAAAGACCTCTCCACTATGTTAACCAGGGCTCCTCGGTCTGAGGATAGGAGTAGATGCTGACCTGATAGTGAGTGATTCCCAAACATCCCAAAGGAAACGGTGTGCGTGATGGAAGTGACCAAACAAGTCTGCTCAGCCCTTTAGTGGCACAACGGACTTATCCCCATAGTAGACAGTATGAAACCAGTAAATTAACAGAATAGATAGGTGAGCTGCCTTGGGGGTAGTGTCAGGTAAGACGCTTGAGTTGCATGTAACAGAAATTCAAACTGGCTTAAACAATAAAGAGCTTTGTTAGGCTTACTTTTCAGTTTTAGGTGGTAAAGCAAGTTCAAGTGCTGTTTGCTCAGGACTCTTTTTCTTTCAGCTTCTCCCTCCTCTGTGCAATAGTACTGTCCTAGGCTGCCAGACAGGGCTGCGTGCTTCCTTTTTGCATCCAGAGAGAACCCGTCCTCCAAACCATGGCTTATGTCCTTAGACCAGTTCCATCATCTGCATGTCTCTCAACAGTAACTGGAAAGGGAATGGCCCACACTGATTAGTTCAGGCCACTCAGAGCCCACCTTCCAGAACTGGGTGCGAGGTCAGTGCCCCCCATTCTGCAGTAAGGAGGTGCAGTGGGTGACACAGGATGCTGAGCAGATAACCACTGAATATCGACTGGGATTATAGGCTATGTGTTTTTGAAGTAGTGTAGTTCATTTTATATTTGGAAATTAAAAGGAAGAAAGTTCAAAGATACTTTCAGAAAATGCATTAGTGAAGGGCCTACTTGTGAGTGCTTCTGGTATTGAACTCAGGAGACTCAGTGCCCAGCTTTACTTCACAGCTTGTGTGTTAATTACTTACAGAAATTACTTATCACATAAGGCCCTTCCCTCTCAGTGCTCCAGGCTGCTTTTCCTGCCTCATTTTATAATGAATAATCTTTACATATCCGTCTCCCTACCTAGACATTGAGCTCCTTGAGGGTAGGTATCATGTCTTAAGCATCTTTGACATCTTGGTGCCTGGTGTATAGTGGACGAGCAGTAAATGTCCCTTGTACCTACAACACTGGACTTCAAGAACAGTACTGAGGAAGGTCTCTTCTTTAAAAGGTGGTAAAGACATGTATGGCTGGATTTTTCTGTGTGTAAATGGAAAAGGCTGGAAGTAGATATTTCAAAGATTCTATGATTTTTTTTCCCCACAAAGGTTAAAATAGGAATTTTATATAGCCCTTTCAGTGCATAATTTGAGAGACTAATAAGATACACTACATATTTGTTTTATTTGCACATATTTTGGAATAAAGAAATGTACAGTTTTAAGCAGATACAGGATTTTACTTTCATCTACATTACAAAACTAAAATTCAGAATAATGTAGCTAATTATTGTCACTTTTACTCTTTACACCGATAAAAAAATAAAACAAGAATTACATCTGTTTGCTGATAAATACCAAAGATATGGGTATATATAACTGTTGATACATTTATTCAGTAATTCTTTCTTGAGTGCTTACTGTGTGCCAGAAGCAAAAAGACAAATAGTCCCTGCCATCAAGGAACTTATAAGACTGTAGGAGACAAAAATGTAAACCAGCCAGTGCATAGAGGCTGTGATAGAAATGTATGGAGACTCACAATAGTGATTGTTCCTGTGGGTGAAGTTTCAGTCTCATAATTAGTTCCAATAAATAATTAGAAGTCTTTTTTTCGTACTTGAGTTGTTGCTGAATAATTTATTGATTTATCATATTTGTAGGCTTATGACCTGTCAATTTTTGAAGTATGTTTTATCACTTTATAAAGTGGTATATTTTATTCTGTTTTTTTAACTGACAAATTATTGTATGACATTGAATTTTATCTTTGTTAAGGGCATATAGGCTTTTGAAATGGTGACTAATGGGTAAGAAGAGCTGTTATCTCTGTGATTTAGAATGACTGAAGATGCCACTGAAGACTGTGGTAGAGGGAAAAAAGAAGTATTTATTTTCATCTGCATTTCTTATAACCGGGGGACCTAATGATGTTATTTCCTTTTATTACTCATCTCTTAGGAAGCTGTAGAAAAGATTCTTTTAATGGATGGTATCTTCCAGTTTTTCTAGTTCCAGGATTCTCTGATATGTTTTGTATTAAAATGAGCTTAACATGTTAATCATAGGTCTGATTGACCTTGAATTCGTAGTGGCTAAATGGGAACAGAGCGGCTACTTAGCAGTATGAAATGTCCAACATGTCAATGAAAAAAATGAAAGATGTTGTTTCTGATTGATTTGTTATGTAGTTGAACACTATCCTAAAACTAACCCGTGATGTTCTAGTTAGTTATTATATGTAGCCATATAATAGGCCAAACAAGGCCAAGATTACTTGAATGCTAAGGAACTTGCAGTTTCTGATACTGGGGACAAAATTGTCCTGATTCCCATAAATACTGACATTTCAAGAATTTTTTTCTTTAACTTTTCATGAGCTTAAAAATCACTGAACAATGTGGTAGAGGGAGAAGGAGAGAGGAATTGATCTTCTTTCTTGCTATTTTATGTTTAAGGCAATCGTCAGATGCTTAGAAGATCGAGAATTTTTCATTTTACTTACGTCGTCAGCCTTAATGTCAGAAACAAGTAAGAAGAACTTTTTGAAAAAATGTTTTTCAGTATGTTTACTTTTATTGTATAAGATCAGCAACCTCACTTTTCTTCTGATTCTCATTCTGTGTAGGTTTTGGAGAGGAGCAGATGGGTCTTCACGGGTTGCATTTATTCCATTCATCCCCGTCAGCAGGTAAGGACCAGGACTGGCAGTTCACAGCACCTGTGGGCCATTTTTCAGTCCTCATCTTAAACTCTCAGCAGCATATGACCCTGGTGACTCTTTTCTTCTCTTAAATAACTTTCTTCCTTTACTCTCCCTGGTTAATCCTTCATCTCCTTTCTTTGTAGGCTTATCCTTTCCTGTCTGCTCCATGCTCAGATATCCACCTGCGTATGGACATTTCTTTCTACTTAAATGTCTCAGATGGTCCTCACATTCAGCATGTCCAAAACTGGATTCATTTGTTATTGAACAACAAGAGCTAGGAGATGGTTTTATCATACTCTCCCAGTCAGTAGGACTTAAGGTCCTCACAGAAGCACTTCCCTCTCTCTGGACTACTTGTCTCCTTCCCCCTGATCGGATGATGTTGACCACCCCCCCAGCCAGGACCAGGAATTGCCTGTTAGGGGCAAAAAATATTGCTCCTGCAGTATGTAAATAGATATACAGTATATCTGTGGTATTAGAATTTCAGAGGGCAGTTAGGAAACAAAGTCTAGAAAGGCTCTCTCTGGTGGGGGTAGATAATGGATAAAATTGGAGGAGAAGCACTGGTCTAGCCACTTACCCATAGCTGTCAGGTGTCAGTTTAAATATTACTTTATTTATTCCCATCACCACTCTTCCTTCAATGAGGACCCCTAGGCTTTTCACCAATATAATTTAAATATTTATTTTTATAACTATTTAATGCCTGCCTGCCTTGTATTCTACTGCATCCCTACTGCTTAGCAATGTCAGGCACCTAAAAAATAATAAATGCTTGCTGAGCAAATAAATAAATGAAGGTAAATGAGTCATTTCTTTTAGTCATATGACGAAAATTTCCTCATTGTTTTATAATCACACTGTGTATGTTTAAACATAATTTGTATATAGTATATAGTATTTATAAAGCTACAACCAATCCAAAAAAAATTTTTTTTAATTGATGTTTTTAAATTGTATTCAGCTACTCGAAGCAGAGAACTACTGGCATCACCTCTTTGGAATAAGCAAAATATTACCAATTATAATAACATAATGGCAATAGCTGCTTGCATTTTTCAAGCATTTACTACATTGGTATTCTGCTAGGCACAATTGATTTCACAGCCCTTAGTAGGTATTTTTATTATGACCATTTCAAAGACGAGGAAACAGAAACTTAAACTTGCCCCTTAAACTTGAGGTCAAACAGCTGACTCTGAGCTGGCTTCCAGCTCTGTTCCCGCACTGCCTCCCTCCGTATGCAGGAGCTCTGCCTTTATTCTTATTTTTAGGTGTACACTACCACTTGAATAAGAAACATTAGTTCCTGTACCATTTGGTGTTGAACAGCACAGGATTTCTTTTTGAGTAAACATTGGAGTGTTGTGTTCAATGTTCACAGCCTCCTCTAGTTCATTAAGACACTTTTCTATTTCTGGTCACTCAGAAATGTTCAGTGCTGTCGTTATTTGTTTTAAGTTGAGTGACTCTTCACTTAGCAGACTTAAAAAGTTCTTTTTCTTAGATTTCATAATAGCCTGTTACAAATCGTTCTGACTTCTGCCTTTCCAAATTCTTGAAATAATGAAGTTGTCTAGAAAACTACTGCTTTATTGTGGACTGTTAGTAGTACATAAGAACTTTGTCATGTTTTATTTTTCCTTGTTACTTTCTAAATGAACTGCAGAGAAAGGAATTTTTATTTTAATGGCTAGCCACATTTTCCTATTTATTTTTATTTGCCATTCTTTTCCTGATACCTGCTCAAGTATAAATGTATTCAGCTAGGTTTCTTAATTTTGCAGTTACTTTTTCGTTAAAAAGAATGGTATAATTCATACTTCAGTTTAGTAGGCACCAAAGGTCTTTATTATCTGTGGGTTTTTTATTACTGATAAATTACTTTTTCTAGGATTTTATTACCTATTTCTCAGTGACCTGACCTTTTCTCTTTTTTCCCTGTACTGTTTTCCTTTAGGGTATTGATTTGCTGAAAAACTAGCATTTCAGTCAGAGAGTGAACCAGGGAGAGGAAGTAAAATATAGACTAGTCAGTCTAGTTACATAATATTAAAAAATTTCATTTGATAGAGAAGGTGATGACATATATACCAGTAGTTACCATGAGACTTGGGGGTTACTTAGGGTTTACTTTCTTTAAGTTCAACTGGCTTGTGTTGTAACTCTAGTTTCTTCCAGTTTTATTGAGATACTATATAATTGACATACAGCACTGTATAAGTTTAGGGTTTACCAGCATAAAGATTTGACTTACATACATCATGAAACAACTACCACAGTAATTCTAGTGAACATCCATCATATCTTACAGATACAAAATTAAAGAAAATAGAAAAAAAAATTTTTTTTCCTCATGATGAGAACTATTAGTATTTACTTTCTTTTTCCTTCTTTGGCTGCGTTGGGTCCTCGTTGCTGCAGGCTTTCTCTAGTTGCGGCTAGCGGGGGCTACTCTTCATTGCAGTGCACGTGCTTCTCATTGTGGTGGCTTCTCCTGTTGCAGAGCATGGGCTCTAGGCACGTGGGCTCAGTAGTTGTGGTTCGCAGGCTCTAGAGCGCAGGCTCAGTAGTTGTGGTGCACGGGCTTAGTTGCTCCATGGCATGTGGGATCTTCCCAGACCAGCGCTCGAACCCGTGTACCCTGCAAAGGCCGGCGGATTCTCAACCACTGCGCCACCAGGGAAGTCCCAGTATTTACTTTCTTAACTTTCATATGTAACGGCAGCAGTGTTAATTATTTTTATTATGTTGTACATTACATCTTCAGTACTTATTTATCTTATAACTGAAAGTTTGCACCTGTGACTGCCTTCTTAAGAGAATTTGAAGTAGGTCATATAAGGTACAGATTATATATATTTTAAAAGCAGAAAATGAGAATAGAAAAGTAATTCTGCCAACTCTAAATGCCGGTGCATTGAGCTCACGCTGGGCTCCTGGTCAGATGAGATGGAGCTGCAGGCAGGCCTGCCTTCTTCATTCTCACCTGGTGATCCCATCTGAGTGACTCTTTTTTGGTTCTGTGTGTGCGTGTTTTCATATATATGGAGATAATATATGTTGATTAAGTGCATCCATAAGTCTTCTATTAATTGCTGTTAAGATTACCATTTGAAACACTGTATCATATTTAACCATCCTATAATTTTGTAATCTAAAGCGTTTTTTCCTGCATGTTTTTGAAAAAAAAAAGAACTTTGGGTTTTTAATACATGTGTATATATTTTAGGGCTGAAAGACTTGAAAGTTGAAGATGACATCTCATTGAAGGTGGTACCTGTTTTACCTGCCCTTAATTGTGCCCTGCTGGAAGCAAAGAAATCATTTCCTGAAAAAGGAATCTGTCTAAACACATTAGTAAAGCATAATTTCCAAGAACTATACAAGGTGGACAAAAGTCCTTCATTGACTGCTGCTTCTCAGGACGGAATTAAAGAGACTGCATTCTTTGGCAAAGTGTCCAGTGGTTTTGACTTGACTCCTCCAGCTGAAAAGTGCCCTTTACAGTCCTTAACTCAGTTGAGGTCTTATTTTTCAGATCCTAATGGGTACATTTTGGAAGTATCTACTGTACTAGACTTATTGGCAGAGTGTCCTCAGTCTCCTTGTATTTCAGATGGAATTTGTGATGCTGGATTTTCTTTAGTTATGACTCCAGATCCTGAATTTCACGACTCAGAGGCAGAAGTAAGAAAAGAAACAGAAACACAAAAGAATTCTGAAGAGATGTTTAAAGCAAGGCAGGGAGCTCTGGTCCCACTAAGTCCAGCATCAAATCTGAGAGTTCAGCGTAAGAGAAAAGCAAGCACGCTGCCTGTGGTACAGAGTAAAAGGGTGAACTTGTGCCGTCCCTTTCCCAAAAGAACTCCTGCTGGAGTAAACAAGGGTCCAGACTCTCCCACGACTCCCAAGTTAGTCAAAGGACAGTTTCCTCAGAAAGGAAAAAGAGGTAAGCATGGTCTGTATGGATTTTCAGATGAGCATATAGTAATAACTGTTGTGTGTTAACCCTGTTCCTGTGTGACCATCCTGGACTGTAGCTTGACAGTGTCCGTTAGCTCTCTCCAGGTGATTTGTGTGCATGCTAAAGTTGGAGAAGCACTAACCTAGATAACATGAAAATCAAGAAATAGGATTAAAGCCCACCCACCAAAAGCTTGTATTTCACTTGTAAAACTGCTCAAATCATCACTCAGTTATTTACTTACCTGTCTAAGAAATAAGGTCATTCAGTTTCTGAACTGTCCTCGGACAAATTCGAGTGGAGGAAGAGGATCTCCTAAAATCAGGCACACTAAGAACTGATGGCAAAAACTGATAAGTGGTAGCCCGAACATGTTTAAAGAGGGGGAAAAGTGCCTGGACCCTCCAAAACTAGAGCATCCTGGGGCAGAATTTCTAATCCTTTGTGTGTTTTAAAAGTGGTCACCTGGATCCTACTACAGACCTATTGAAACAAGGTCCAGTGGCCTCGGGACATATATATTGAAACAGCTCCTCAAGTGGTTTTGTTGTCCCCTGAAAACTGAGGGAGAATCAGAGCCATTTAATGTTAGTCAAATGCACTTCAGTGAACAGAGCACAACAAATAACACAATTTTGGCTTAGAGTCATCTCAGATTACGTGTGGCGTATTTTGTTTGAAACTAGGGAACTTATGCTCTATGACCCCTGGGAGAAGAGGTGAGCAGACTTGGGCCAAAGGGCCCCTCAGGCATTACCTGTTGTCTCTGTACGTCACTGCGCTGGCACAGGTGGGCGGCTGTGACTGAGGTCTGGCCCTTCACAGAAAAAATGTGCCAACCCTATCTATAGTATTTTGAATTTAAAAATTTTGGTGCCTAAAGAAGAAACACTGTAGGTGTGTGGATCCCCAGGATCCTAGATAATTAAGATTTTACCCTGTGGTTTAACAAGTAGTTATTTCTGGCCAAGTATAGTTTGAGAAATTGTGTGTGTGTGTGTGTGTGTTTAGGAGGGTGGTAGAAAGAATGGCAGTATGAAGCAGCGACTCACACTCTACATTTCCTCACAAATTCCAGGCCAGCCATATTGGGTTTCTTCTCTATATGAACCATTTTAAAGGTATTAACTAAATTACCTATAATTCAACGTATATGTTGTCACTGTTTCTCAAGTGTTTTAATTTCATCCACTATAAGAAATATGTTTTAGGGACGTCCCTGGCAGTACAGTGGTTACAACTCCACACTTCCACTGCACAGGGCATGGGTTTGATCCCTGGTCAGGGAACTAAGACACCATGTGCCACACAGTGTGGCCAAAAAATGAACAACAACAACGATGTGATTAAACCAGCCAAGATGACTAAATATAATACCACAAAAACTCAAAAAAAAAGAAAAGAAAAGAGATATGTTGTATATTGTAGTCCAGTACACACAAATTCATACATGCTGAAACTATTTCAGAAAACATTTACCTAACTATGTGTAATACAATCTGATATCTTCTGTTTCATTTAATAAAGAATTCTGGTTGCAGCCCATTAAGTTTATTTTATAATACACCCATGGATTATTGCATGCAGTTTGAGAAACATATCATTGAGTGATGCAAATAAGCAGGGCAGTCCCTGCAGGATCACCTGTTTCGTGTTTCTCCTTTTCCTTGCAGGACCTAGGTTGTGAGAGATGTTCCCCTCCTGCCCGTGCACACCTTAGGCTTCCCCTAGTCTTGATCATCTCATCTTATTTTCTTTCTCTTCTTAATTCAGTCTTAACAGTTTTCCCGCTTGACTTATATTTTGCCTTTTTTTATGCTAAAAATTTTAGAAACTGTAACCGGTATAAAATCAGAAGTCTTACTCTAAAAACAAATAAAACTGCTACTTTATTGCCTTTAATAGTTTAGTAGGGAAGAAAGTAATTAGACCCAGGGAAATGTACAACATTAAGAGAGTCTAAAAGCTTTTTTAAAAAACCATTTAGTTTTCTGACCTTCAAAAGAATAAAATGAAATTGGTCTCTTTTCTACATTTCACTAATAACCATCACATTCTGAAAGTGTTTAATATGTTTCCTGTTCTCCATCAATTAGAAATAGTATTTTCCATATAATGTGATTTTAAAATATTTGCAAACATTCACATGTGTGATTATTTTATATAGTCAATGGGGAAAACGTTTTCACAGGGAACATTTATTAACATTTTTTTTAACTCTTAAAGGATTGAAATACTTTCTGCGTGTGATACAAGCAGGTGGTTAATAGTTTTTTCTCCTCGTGTGCCTCCACCTTTAGTTCTTTCCTTCCTTCCCTGTGAGAAGTAAAACTGAGCATTTTGTAAGAGAAATGAGCAATTATAATAGATTTATAGGAAGTTAAATCAGAAGAGGACTTTCTTCAATGTACCTTCCTCTGTCTTAAGAGATGATTTTTCAGGCAGTGTTAAAGCTTTGATATTTAGGTATAGTGAAGGAAAATATGTAAGATGGCTCTTTGTCAACCTGCGGTCTCTTCTCTACAGTGTGATCATGGTTTTAACCACATGGCTTTATGGGAGCTGTGTCGCTTTTGTGTAAATTGAATTATCCGTCACCCTGTGCTGTGAACTAGCATGTTCAGCCTTACCTGCCACATCAGTCAGCAAAGATTATGGAATCTTTTTAAAAAATTAAGTCATGCCTTGTTTTTATAAAGTTATTACTCTGATATTTTTCTCCTAATCCTAATTAGGGATATAGACCAACACTTAGCAAGTTCAAAAATCTTTTAATGAAATACCCCAAATTTTATATTTTATTCCCCCTTATTAAAGTTACCCCCCCAAAACAAATCAAAGGAAAGCTATGCTGATAAACATGTGAGCCCCTTACCCCTTAAAAAACGGTGTCTTTTCTGCATAAGGTGCTGAAGTGCTGACTGCACAGTTTGGACAGACAACCAAATTGGATAGGAAAAACCAAGGAGCTCCTATTTCTAAAGATGTTCCAGTGTCAACGAATGCTAAAAGGGCAAGGAAACGAGAGACATCTTCAGTCAAAACTGTTCCAAGGGCTGAGCCACCTGTGAAGAAATCTCCACAAAAACAGAGGGTAAATATAGTAAAAGGCAATCAGAATCCCAGAATCAGAAAGCAGCCACAATCTGGTAAGAAATTTCTCTTCCTATAAATTTCAACACCGTAATACAGACTAATCGAGATTATAAGATAGCATATTGAAACAGTATAAGATCAGTTGAAATCTGTCACGTTCTTATGGTCTTCTTTAGGTCAGACACTGACAGGACAAGTAATTTGGTTTCCCATTGTGAATAAATTAGAAAGTGCAAAGATTCATACCTTCACAAAATAGACCCTACTTTTCATTTTGCAGAAAGCCTGAACATGAACTGTTTAGCAGAGTTAAAGTATAAATGGCCTTTTTTATGACTAAATTCACAAGCAAGTAGCATCTGGCAGTATTTTTCTGGACCATAATCAGTTATAAAAAGGAGATTATAAGTTTGTCCAGAGGGAACTGTAAAGACATGGTTCAAAGCAGTCAGTAATCCCGAATCCTGTATTTCGTTTGTTTATTTGTTTTTTAGGGTTTTTTTTGCGGTACCCGGGCCTGTCACTGCTGTGGCCTCTCCCGTTGTGGAGCACAGGCTCCGGACGCGCAGGCTCAGCGGCCATGGCTCATGGGCCCAGCCGCTCCGCGGCATGTGGGATCTTCCCATACCGGGGCACAAACTCGTGTCCCCTGCATAGGCAGGCGGACCCTCAACCACTGCGCCACCAGAGAAGCCCCTGTATTTGGTTTTAAAAGGCATTAAATTAATTTTTAAAGCAGTTTTACTTTTCGACTTCTACTTGTGCAGAAGTGAATAACCAAGTCTCCTTATGTGAGCCAGCAGCTGACTGCTAGTTCTGTGTTCCACCTACTGGAACCTCCTTGTTGCTGGCACATTCCCTCATCACCGCGGACCTCACTTTTCTCCCAGCTCCATGTCCCTCTTCACACCCGTCTCTCTGAGTAGAGTGCAGCTCCACCAAGCTGCAAAATCTATACATTTTACAGTATCTTTGGTATTCAATCCTACTGTGTTGTATGTGTGGTGGTGTTTTTTGTTTAGAAAAACCTTCATTTCCTCATATCTCTGTATTTCCATCAGTTTTCTGTCTAATCTCATGATTCTACTTTCTTATCTACCTTTAGATTTTTTAAAAGCCTCAAATTTAGTGGAATTCAGGAAAAGAAACTCTTGTTTTGTTGGGGTGATGGTATTATGGATGAGCTTGGTTTTTTCTTTCCTCATTTTTAAAAAAAATTTTTTCGGCCGCACCTCGCAGCATGTGGGATCTCAGTTCCCTGACCAGGGATCAAACCCACACTGCCTGCATTGGAAGCGCAGAGTCTTAACCACTGGACCACAGGGAAGTCCCTTTCCTCAGTTTCATTAATGTTGTTTATGGCTGAAGATTTTTCTGAAAGCTCCTCAGTCATATCACCATACAACCTGTACAGTCATACCCAACGCGGACTCTCTGCTTCTCTCCCCAGGCAGTTACGAGGTGGTCTTACCCACGGGTCCACATTTCTCTCCCACCAGGCACGTGGTGCCACCCACACGAACCACGCCTATTGTCACTCCTGTGCCGTCCCCTCTGCTCAGCTAAGTCCACACGGAGCCATTTCCTGATGCTCTGATCTGCACTCATTTCTCCTTTTTTTTCATTTCTTTTTTGGGTTTCTGAGAACATTAAAGAGTTAATTCATACTATTTTCCAATCATCTGGTGTGTCTTGGTCCTATCTTTCCAATTAGTTTGTAAACAGGGTGAGTATAGATACATACATAATGCATTGTATTCCCAGCCTTGTCATTAGAATTCCTTGTGCTGAATTGGCTTCTGTATACTTGTAGGCTAATCGATTAGTGGGAGGAGGTATGCAACTGGGCATTGGCAGAAAAGTGAGCCCAGAAAATGAAAAGTTTCCAGAGTGGGTATTCAGAAAGAGGCCGATTTGTATTGCAAATGTCTGTATATATTGTGCAGCCACATTCCAAGTGAAAATTTTAAGATTACCACCTTTTAAATAATGTGTTAATTTTTCTTTTATTTCTTCACCCATGCTAATCCACTTCATTTCTTTTACTTGAAATATCAGAGTTTAAGAAGGCTCAATCATTTTGTTACTGAAACTAATGGTTTTCTGTCCTTTTAAAAGTTTTTAATATAGTTTTATTTACTGAACTCTTTATATTTTTTATAATTTATTTGGCATCATTTTATCTATATTTCTTAAAAGAGATAGATTATCAGTATTGTATTTTTAATTAACTGAAAACCTCTAACAAGTCAGTAATTAAATGATTTACCTGAAATGACACATATTTATTAAAATGAACCCTTCTTCTTGACTCAGTACAGTGTTCTCTATATTAGACCTTCCTCATAGTGATACTCAGTGTAAGAACCATAGTGTTTAAGGATAGAATGAACTTAGTGTCAGTAAACACATCAGATCCTAAAATGAATGTATTTCCAGTACACCCAGAGGGTTCACAAGACAGCTCTCTTTGGGCCACTTTCTCGTACCTCACCCCATTGGGCTTTGATATTTTAAATAAAAACTGGGTAGTGGTTGATTAATTTTACCCTCCTCACCATACACACACTCTTGTCATTCTGGTTGATGGCCTCATAGGCCAGAGTTTTCTCTGTAAATGTACTGTCATTCGGCTTTGCAGACAGGTCAGTAATTTATTTCAGACCTGCTACTACTAATTGTAAAGAGGAGCACAGTTGGCTTTTCTGTCCATCCAGCCACCTGCTACAGGGACTCACTGCCCAATATTGTTGAGAACTTTGTCCTTCATGATAACCACATTTTAAAAGGCTGAATCAAAGTCCTGAGAAGGCAAGTAAACCACCTGAGTATCTTAGTTTTCTGACCGAATACCAGTGCGTAGATTTGAGTACCTGCTGTAAGGAGAATTATCAGTAGATGAGGAGGTTTGCTTTTTTGCAGATAGAATAGAGAGGAAATGTTTTTAATGCAGAAACTGAGGTTTTAAAACTTGAAATTAATTGGCGATTCTGAATATTCTTACTTTTCTCATTTTTTATTCATATCATAACGTATTATAATTAAACATCAATATGGTTAAAAATCATCTCTATTTTGAACTTAGGTGATATCTCTAATAACTTGCCAAGGGAAATGATTTCTAAGAAAGTACATTAACATTCTATAATATACACTTTAAACTTAGAAATTCTTAGATTCTCACTAGATTGTAAGCTCTCTGAGGGCAGGAGTCTTGTTTTCTTGTTTTTGTTTTTTCTCTTTGTATATTTCTTTAGCTGAGCAGTATGCCTTGTGTGTAGATCAGTACATGCAGTTTTGAAGGGTGATTTCTTTTTAAATTAATATGCACATTCCTTAAGACTTGTTCCTCTGGTAAATACATTATAATACATCAGGAAGTTGGACAAGACCTCACTCTGGTAATAAAAATTTAACATACAATTTATGCAACATATCAAGAGGTTTTTCTTGAATATGTTGACTTAACTGTTGATTTTCACTGAACCATAGTAATATGACAAAGAATTAATTCTATGGAAATCAAGTGTTATGTGTCTTTTTTTCTTTTATGCTGAAGTCAAAGGAGAAACGTCTTCACAGCTTCAATCAGAAATTTCAGATGGTCAAGAAGACGTTACTAGCATAAGTACAGCTCAACCAGAAAATATCACGGTGGCTCCAAAAGACCCACCTGAAAACTCCATTGTCGACTGTGACTCCCAGGCCTTAAATATGTTGGCTGATCTTGCATTAAGCGCTGCTACCTCTACCACACCATCCTCTGAGCCCAGAAACTTTCCCTGCTCCTCTGAATTGCCACAAAACGAGGTTTTGCTTTCTAAAGAACATTCTTTGTGCAGTACATCGGACCATGAATATCATAGAGGAGTTAAAAGTCAAAAAGGTGGACCGTTATCCAAGCCCTCCTCTGATAAGAGTAATCTGACATCAGACCCCACGGTCAGCCAGGAGGAAGAGAGCTTGGTTCCTGGCATTCAGGCCCCTGTGGAAGCCCAGTCGGCACTGCCTGAGGAAACCGTAGAAAGTTCCGACGCAAGCCAGAGCTCTTTTGTTGCTGTGGAGCATTCCTATGCCCTGCTCCTTGCAGAACATTCAAAGAAGCATCTACAGCATAGAGGGGCCCCAGGCCCTGCGTTTGCCAAGAATGGCACAAAAGGCCCTGAAGCGGGAACCCCAGTGGGGAAAGTGATGCCATTTCGGCATCAGCAGGTCACCTCCCCACTGCAGAAGCTTTCTGAGGCCCCAGCGCTCAGGCGCAGGAGCAGGGTGCTGCCCTCCAGCCTGCAGGACTTCAGCCGCTCTCATACCGTATTCAGCTGTGACGGCTCCTTTAAGGTCACTTTCAAATGTGAAGCAGATTACGTGTTCAGCTTAGACAGCAAGTATACCAACAACCCCCTGGAGAAGACTATAATCAGAGCACTACACGGGTGAGTAGGAGTGACACTGGATGAAAATGGATGAACTTTTCTGTTGAGATAAATGTAGCGAGAAGGGATACTTGTGCTAAACTCTGGGGAGAGAGAAGGAAGTGTGTAAAATCCAGTAACTTGGGAATAATACCAAGCAGTTAATGGCCAACAATTAAGAAAACCTTAGTCTTCTGCACGGCTTTCCATCTTGAGATGCTCCTTCATGAGTCTTTCTGGTCTTTGAATTATAATATGTAAATGAGATGTTAGTGTAAAATAGTGAGGTAAAGAAATAATGCTTTACAGACTGAATTCCAGAAGAAACATTTAAAGAATTACTTCTAGCTTGTCAAGTTGGTCAGATTGCTATGAGTGAGCAGTTTTCACGGGGTCGTTCTATAAATCTTCCTTAAGGGGTCAACGCAAAATAACAGAGCTGAAAGCACGGGCTTTGGAGGGTAGACTGACCTTGGTGTTGAGCCTGGGCTCTCCTGCCTGCCAGCGTGTGTGCCTCGGGACAGCGCTGCTCACTCTTCACTGAGACTCATCTGGGCTCTCACTGAACTGCAAGTTCTGACTCAGTACATTTGGGATGGGGCCTGAGAGTCTACATTTCTAACCTGTGTCCAGGTGATGCCAAGGAAGGGTGACAGTATGCGAGCAACACTTTTAAGCATGGGTTTAGTAATAGCCACTAAAGTTAGAGAGTTATGAGGGAATTATGTACATTAGGGTTTGCATGGTGACGGGCACATACTAATAAATGGTAACTATCGCTATTAGCAGGAAGTGTTAGCCTGTGAAACAACACTGAGCTCCTGGTAGGGGGATACTGCACATGTGAGGGACTGAATCCCATGAGACTTCTTTCCTTGCTCCAGGCACGAGCTCACGCTTTCATCCCCACCTGCTCAAGAGGGTCACTTCCTTAGCCTTAACCCTGTTTCACTGAAGCCTAGTTCTGTAGCCCCTCTGACTTGTTCCACTCAGCTCTGCTGTCCTTTGGCCTGGCAGATGGCCAGAAATGTTTTGTGTCTCCCCTTCCGGTTTCAGGAGTCTCCAGAGCTGTACTCTGAAAATAGTATAGTTCTGCTGAATTGCCCAACTCCTTTAATCTTCAAACTTCCCAACTATTAGAAGAGACACATAAAAACAGAAAAGAAATGAGTTGGCCAGACTTAACAGAAGCAAGGAGATGAGGATTTGGGAAGTTGCTGAAACCATTATTCACATAATGTGTCTATCGTGTCCCAGGAGACCTTGCGCTGAATAAGAGAAAAATCCTAGGCTAGGAGTGTGAAGGCCTATATTCTGATCATGGTCCTACCACTCACAGATTTTGTGATTTGAAAGAAACCACTTAAAGCTCTGATTTTCAGTTCCCTTCTCTGTCTCTGTAAAAAGATTGAATTAGATTCACTGTAATTATTTGTTAAATCAACTTCATTTTTAGTTTACTCATTGTTTCATGTTCATGTAATTTTTAAAATAAAAATGAACACAAAAACTAAGGTTAATAATTAAGGCACTTACTTACGATAAGATAATCAACTAAAATAGTCATTTTCAATGATTTTGGTTTCTTCTTTCTTTAAAATCTCAGGCCTTGGAATACTGATTTACCACATAACATGGAAGAAGTGAAGCTTTTACTTCATATTTGGGTAGCTCTGTTTTACAGCAATCAAAACAAAGTCATACGATCATCCCGAAAAGTAGTAGAACACAGCAACCCAGCAAAATACGTGTCCATAACTAGCACGTTAGAATCGTTTGAATTCAGTGAAATTGAGGAGTCCTCCGGTGTGGAAAGGTGCTCCGTAGACCCTCTGTTGGAGACTAATGAGGCTCCCAGAGGTCCTGCTGCCGAATTGTCCTTCCCAGACACTGACCCCCTGCTTCCTTTCATGAAACCACCGCCTGTGAGAGGCTTGGAGCTTTGGGTGCAGAATAAACAGAAAGAAATGTTTGCTACAGCAGGTCATCCAGAGACCCCAGAAAGCCAGAATTTCATCTATTCTTGTAATAATGAGGTGGGTAAAGCTGAATACTGTAAATGCTGGTATTATTTTTGAAGAAATTTTTTTGTACATAAAATCACATTCATAACAAGGCATTGGTTGCTTTTAGGAAGGTGGATTCTCTAGCTATGTGAAGGATTAGAATGCCAGAAACTTAGTTTACAAAGTCTGGATTGTCTGCAGGTGGAGCTTATCTACCATCCTGATTGAAGAAACAAAAGTAGGAAAAAAATCGTAGGCCTCAGATGATCTGGGAGCCAACCATAATTATGTAACTTTTTTTTTTTTTAATTATTTTTGGCTATGTTGGGTCTTTGTTTCTGTGTGAGGGCTTTCTCCAGTTGCGGCAAGTAGGGGCCACTCGTCATCGCGGTGCGCGGGCCTCTCACTATCACGGCCTCTCTTGTTGCGGAGCACAGGCTCCAGATGTACAGGCTCAGTTGTTGTGGCTCACGGGCCCAGTTGCTCCGTGGCATGTGGGATCCTCCCAGACCAGGGCTCGAACCTGTGTCCCCTGCATTGGCAGGCAGATTCTCAACCACTGCGCCACCAGGGAAGCCCCATGTAACTTTTTAGTTGTATGATTTGGGGCAAATTACTTGTTCTCTGAGCTTATTATCTTTTAAAAGAGGTGAATAATACTTATTCTGTTTACCTAGAATGGTGTTTATGGATCAAATGCAGTAATAATAAATATAAAAAATCTTTGATAAACCTTAAAGTAAACTAAAATTGAATATAGTAAAATTATTTTTAAAAACAAATCCTGAGACAGTAAATAAAATGCCAGACCTCTCATAGGTCTGCAGATAACTGTTTGTAAATATGGAAAATACACTTTGTTTCATTTCACTGTTCTCAACTGATAGTCAGGACAGATAATTTTTTTTTTTTTTTGCGGTACGCGGGCCTCTCACTGTTGTGGCCTCTCCCGTTGTGGAGCACAGGCTCCAGACGTGCAGGCTCAGCGGCCACGGCTCACGGGCCCAGCTGCTCCGCGGCATGTGGGATCTTCCCGGACTGGGGCACGAACCCGTATCCCCTGCATCGGCAGGCGGACTCTCAACCACTGTGCCACCAGGGAAGCCCAATAATCGAATTTTAATTGGAGCAAATTAAAAAGTTGTATCAAGATTCTAAGTAAATGGATTGACAAAATACTTGCCTTTTTAAGCTTTCAAAGCAGATTTATTCCAGAATAATTTTACATGGGTTTGGGCACCTTCAGTGCCTGTGTTAACATTGAGTTTCTGTACCTGGGCTTCCATGGGGATTTGCAGGTCCAGGGGTGAGCCTCAGAGGGTCTGTGAGTGTCTGCAGATGCTCATCTTCATCAGAATGAAGACTGGTGGAACGCTGTGGGCCAGAGACTGGTCTGCGCCCTTCACTCGCATTAACTCAGTTAATTCTCACACAGCTGGGTGAGGTAAGGACTGCGCCACCCATCTTATAGGTGAGAAGACTGAGGATGGAGAAGTACACAATGGCCTGGAGGCACACAGTAAATTGTCTGGCCGAGACTCAGATCTGGACACTCTAGATGTTTCTCAATGTCGAATTCTGTGGATGTATTTATGTATATATATATGCACATATGTGTGTTTATATGTGTATACATAAAATGTGTGTATGTGTATTTTTTCTGAGGGTGGGGTTCATAAATTTCATCTTATTCTCAAAGAGATACATAAAATCACTACCTTAGAATAAGAAAGTATTTATAGTTTAGTCAGGCAGATTTTAATTATTACATATATATTCAATTATTACATATATATTTATACACACACTAGTTTCTTATAAAGTATTTTTGGTTGTGGTAATATATATTAACTGTTACTTTAGTAATGTCCAATTAGGAATGATTTTTTTTGCAAACATGAAAGAGTATTAAGTAGAAGGTAGAATATTAAAATTAATGATTCCTAACACTTTCTATAGCATATACTTAGAAATATGTTTCCATCATCATCTTGAATACTGTACCTATACTTTAAAGGTGCACATACGTCCTGTACCACTCCCTATTCTAGGGCAAACTAGGATTATCAAAGTTTTCATTTCACTAAGAGCACAGGCATGGTGAGATTCACGACTGTGGCCCAACATTATCAGCCACAGTATGATTGGGAGGGTCATAGAACTGTTCTCAGAATGAGTGTACCATCAAGCTTTTTCTATGCTTTGTATCTGGCCAGTCGTGTCCTCTTAAAACCAAGTCTCAGCTCCTCCCTGCCAATTACTCAAGTCAGTGCCTTTCTTTGACTAAGGCAGAAATGTTTTTAACAAGAGATTTGAAACACAGGTCCTGACTTACAACACGATTGCTTCAAAATATGGCAGGAAATCTGTGACCGTAGTGTTCCAGAACTACAGGTGTAGGTCAACTGTATGATCAATCCACTTTACCATATTCTGAACAAGACCATTCTTCAGCCTTTAAAAAAAAATAAAAGAAACAGCCTGTTTATGAGGTTATCAAAATTGTCCGGAGGTATTTCTGTTACTGTTTATGCTAAATCCTTTCTGGTACTGTTTATTAAATCAGTCCTTTTAGTTTAGTTTATTAATGCAAGCTGCACTGTGTTTTCTACTGCTTTGTTGAATAGGGAGGTATTATAATGAGAGAGATTATGTCTAGTTATAAGCTAAGAAGATAGCTAAGGGGTAAGGGACCTTTATGTAACAGAATAGAGATTGATACCTTGGGAAAGCTGCTTACCAGTGTATTCTGAGTACAAGAGATAATAATTAGTGTTTCCTCATGGGAACATTTCAGATGACAGTGTATTTATAGTCTAATTGAAAGCTGGTGTTTAAAATAAGTTATTCTTTGCTTTAAAGATTATCTTTTAATCTTACTAAAAACTAATTTAAATTGAGTACTTTTTCCTCTACTGCTGCATTTCTGAATTAAGTGATGCTATTTAGCAAACAGGCTGCATTTTCAAGTCTTTAAATTGCCAGTGTGGGTCTAGCCACTTTTCTTCCCAAAAGTCCATTAAAAAAAAAAAAAAAAAAAAAAGGCTGTGCAACTAAGAAAGTTTCGGAGTTCTCGTGTGTGTGTATTTAGATAAAACAAATTCCTATTTGGGGGGTATTTTAAGCCTATCTAAGAAGAGAGGGATTTGCTTGATCTCTACCCTGTGAAGATTCAAAAGAACAGAGCAAACTAAAATTGATCTTTGTCTATTCTGTTCTTCACATATGTAAATGCTTGAAAAAAAGGTCTATTTGGCTCTTGATTTTTTTAATTAATTTATTTCTTTTGCTTTTATTGCTTTTCAGATAATTGGGGGGAAAGCCGAACAAGAGTCATCAGATAAACTAGAGACCTCTAATCTGGTGCTTTCTAGCATTGGAAGCACCCAAACTAATGGATCTTCTATTCCTGCTGAAGATAAAACCATTGAGCCACTTGATGGCACACAGGTGACTTCTTATAATGATACTGTCACACAGTCCACATTCGCCAAGACTTACGATGGGATCAGCAGTCCGTCAGTGATTTGTCAGAAGTCTGTGTACAGCACCCTTGAAAGCAAAGTTGATGTTTTTCATGCAAAAATGCAAACAAAAACAGGTGCTTTGCAGGGCCTTATCCAGCATAGCAGCCCCATAAACAAGGAATGTCAGTCATCGTTGGAAGGGAAGGATGATATGGGGTATGTAGTGATTAATCTGGAACCGGTTACATTCACTTTTGAAAACAATGCCTATGCACCAATAGAGACAGAAGTTGTAAATAGAGCTGATAAACCTACAACCTTTAATGTGGAGTTGATTAAACAAGTATCACCTGCTACAAGCCTTAAACATCCTGGGTCTGCATTTGAAAAGGCACAGACACAGGGTCTTAGGGACATTCCCTCTCTGGCAATGTCAGGACAACAAGGCGCTAAGTACCTTTGTGCCTCCTCAGTGAGTAGAGAGACACTTGCTAAAGAAATGTGTTCATTACAGAAAGGACAGGCTGTTGCAGGCTCACCATCGCCATCTGATAATTCCCTGGTAACAGAGGCATTATCACTGGTTAAAAGTTCTAGTTATTTGTTACCCAGAGAAGACAGGAAGCTCTCTCAAGAATGTTTCCTGTCCACTCAGAGTCTCTTTAGCATCTCTTCGGAAGAGATTGTAGAGCCGTCCCAGCTTGAAGAAGTAGTCTCATCGTCAGCCTCTGCCCCCTTGGAAGAAAAGGATTCACTTGACTGCATCCCATCAATGAGGAATGCTTCGGATGGCTCTTCAGAACTAAAGAATGACAAGAGTGGTCTAACCAGTGAAAATAAGAGTTTTGAATCATTTAATTCTGCATTTACCAAACAAACCAACCTATCTGTGAATAGAGAGGAAGTCAGCCTCGAGTTATCAGAGGAATATTCTGACCTTGACCTCACTCTCACCATATCACCACCCACGAGTCCCAGGGAAGAAGCACCCACTGGTGAAATGGAGCAGCAGCAAGAGGCCCCGTTACCCTGCTTAGAGCTTCAGGAGACAGCGGAAGAAATAATTGAGCCTGAAGAGGTGCCTGACGTGAACTCTGCTGATCACACGTCAATGAAACCACTAGAAAGTGAGAGAAAGGGTGATAACTTACAGACAGTGGCTTTCATACTTTCTAAAGAAACCTGTGCCCTTGAGGTTGCGGAGGAAGTTCATGTTGCTTCAGACTTCCCCTTCGGTTCTTTAATTGAAGAAGTGTCACCAGCTTCTAGCCCTGACTGCCAGGTACCAGGTGAAGAAGCACAACCAGCTCGGGCTGAATCCCCAAGTAGTTTTAAACTCTGTGGTGAACACTGTGAGAAAAGTGACAGATCCTCCCAGGTTGAGTCAGTAGATTTGGCCATAACAGAAAAAGAAAATTCTTTTGTTGGTCCCACCCATCCAGTGGGACAAGATACCTTAACTCAGATACAGCAAATGCAGCTTTCTGCTGAAATGCCTCTAATACTAAAAAATCACCCAGGAAGAAAAGATAGATTTTTAACCCTTCCTGGTGAAGTCACTGAGGAAATTGTCCCAGGTGAGTGTGGTGAGGGTTACTCTTTCTCAGAAAAGGTGCCACACCATGATGCAGAGTTAAATCAGCCTGCCTCAGCTGCCACATGCAGAGATTCTCTAGAAAACCTGGTAACATCAAGAAATCCACTGCAACCAATGAGTGTAGAGAACAGAAATCCCCACCTAAGTCATCTTGTCGTGGAGACCAGTGAGCCTCCGTTTAGCCCTCAGAAGATCCTTGAAAATAAGTCTTTTGCTGACACGTTTGTTTCTACAACCACACCAAATGGTGTGAATGTGTCATTAAAACAGCAGACCAGCCCTAAGAGCCTTAAGGAAAATGTCTCGAGCAGTGATTTGAAAATAAACGAACTCTGTTACATCCTGGTTAAGTCCTTGCGCTTTGGCCCAGTTGCCGGAGCTGAGGCTGTGCAGGCCCGCGGGAACCTGGAGCTCCCCGAGCCCACCCTCTCCTCGGGAGGGGCCACCCTAACCCACAGAGCAGGACCCAGCAATGCAGGGATGGAGTTTCAAACACAGGAAATGTCGGTCGTCGGAATGGCCAGTCTGCTCAAGAATAATGAAACTGGAGCTGAGTTATGTGAAACAGCTATAGATCTAGGAGGTGTCGGCTCTCAGCTGCACATCACCTCTTCAGAAGGCAGACACAAACCGGCCCACATGCTGCAAGATGGGTCACCGTGTGCAGCAAGAGATCTGATGAATGGTGGGCTTTTCCCCGTGTATTTACATGCTGATTCTAACCAGAATACAGCAGCAACCGGTGAAACTATCGATACAGAGCCTTCTGCTTCCTTTGTTCCCAAATCTTGTGCCCCTCTTGTTTGTGGGGTCTTTGAAGAGCAGGTGGAAGATAAGAGTGCTGATGAGGGGCCGAGGGCTGAGTGGGGCTCTGTGACCCGAGGTGGAGGCATGGATATCAGTGTGAACTCTGTCATCCATTATGAACCACTTTCTGGAGACTCGGATCAAGACACTTCTGGTGAGTGTGGGAACCCCAGATTAGATACAGAAGAGTCCTGTACTTTGCGATGTAGTCACACCGAGAAAAAACAACGTACTTCCAGAGATGGTTTTGACTCTTTCCTGAACCTAAACAATAGTGATTATGATGACTGGGGCTACTCGAGCCAGGTTCCAGGGCTGGAGACGGGCATTCCTCCCAGAAGCTGGCCTGTGGGATTAAAGAAGGAAGATAAGTGTGTGCCCTGTTACGTCCAAATCCGAGATCTCCGTGGGATCCCCAGGGCCTACGCTAACTTCACTGTCACTAAAGAGCTGAGAGACACCACGAGAACCCTGCATAGCCTGTGGAGGCACCCCAGCGTCACGGCCAAGGGCGGCTTGCTCAGCTCCTGGACGGACACTTGGCAGGTGGCAGACGACCTCACCCAGAACACTTTAGATCTAGAGTATCTGCGTTTTGCACAGAAACTAAAACAAATTGTGAAGACGGGAATTGCTCCGTGTTCCGCCCCTTCCACCACCGTCTTTCCTAAGGATCCCCCTCTCCAGGGTGCCATGGGGGCTTTCCCTGTGACAAAAGTGCCCGAGTCCCCGAGGCTGCCTCCTTCCTCCCGTAGCAGGAGTCCCCTCATGGTGACAGTCGTGTACTCAGACCCCAGACACCAGAGTCAGCAGGCGAGAGGGCAGACACCCAGCTGTGTGGACCATTTCTCCTCCTCCTGGAAGGAGAGGTGTGGCCAGGATAGAAATCAGCTCACAAACTCTGAACGAAATTCGACTGTTCCATACCATCTCAACAAACTGAAATATAACAGTACATTGAAAGAGTCCCGGAATGACATTTCCCTCATTCTCAACGAATACGCTGAATTCAACAAGGTGATGAACAGCCACCAGGTCACCTTCCAGGAGAAAGGGACACATGCTGCTTCTGGAGAAGCCGCACCCCGAGAGCTGTGTCCCTCCATCCCTCAGCCAGCCTCCTACGAGGACATGGTCGCAGACATGTGCACCAGTCTGCACGTCAAACTGGAGAGGGTCGTGAAGAAGGCTTGTACCAGGACCTTCCTCTTCCACCTCGTGGAGACAGAGGACAAGTCCTTCTTTGTAAGAACAAAGGTAAAGTGCCAGATTTTTCTTACAGTTTATATTATTTTGATGGCTGTCTAAGTTTTTTGTAAGTAATACAGGATTCTCAGCTTCAGAAAGAAGCCATTGATATGGTGTTGCAGCTTCTCAGCTCAGTCTTTCCCTGCAGGCTAAAGGTTTGGCCACAAGGATCTGCCGTTTGTACTCTATTTGAAGATTTGTATGATTTTCCAGAATTAGTGCAGTGAGTTCTTTTCATAAAACAGTACCAGTGGAGGCATATTCAATTGTACACACAAACACAGGCCAAAGGTAAAATTCAGCTTTAAAAAAAACTTAACCTGTGTTCCTCCACTAGTGTGGAGAGTGAGGGGAATCCAGGGTCCTTCTCAGGTGTGCGTGTTGGAGCCCCGCGTGCGCAGGTGAGGGGAACGTTGCCTCTCCTGATCCTCATGGTCTAGCGGGACGTGAGAAACATGGTAAAGATACCTGTGCAGCTGTGGCAGGTGTGGCGGGGCAGGTGCGAAGATGTCATTCTGAGGGTGGCAGACCTGGTCGGGGGCCCAGGGACGTTCTCCTTCAGGTGAGGACGCCGCCCTCTCACCAGGTGTGGACGGGTAGACCAGTAAGAGTTTGGGTCCTGATGCCCGATGAGATTTGTTTCAGGTCCACGTGTGTCAGCCCTCGTGCTAAGTCCTGGGTTAAGTCGGGGTGGCTGCCCCGGGATGACGTGTCCCAGGAGACCCCTGCCAGCACCAAGCTGCTGAGGAGCACAGAGCGCCTGCAGATGTTTGCAACATCTGGGCTGAGTGACGAGCGTGACGGTCGCTATGACGGGTGCGCGGTGTGTAGATGCCAGGGCCGCTGCGGAGGAGCACAGGGCCCCAGACCGCGCGCTGGCCTCCTGGCGGGTCCTGCCCCGCATCGGTCAGTGTGGATGTCGCAATCATCAGGCACCTGCGGGCCGAGGCTCAGCGCTGCCTGGGGGGAAGCACGGGGCCTGAGGAGGCTTCCTGAAGGGTGGGGGGTGCCCGGGGGCACGGCGATCACCGTCAGGGGTAAAAGGGCCATGTGGACGTCACGCGGGGGCACTTGGACTCTCCTGAGCTCCCTGCAGGGCACCGAGAAATGTTTCTGAAAGATGAGGAGCAGCAGCACGTTTGCACTTGACAGAGAGTGGTCCCTCCACCACATCACGGAGAGTGGATTAGAAAAGTGAGGCAACCGGCCTCAAACTGAGGCTTCCCCGTGTCGCCCGAGTCAGCAGTACGTTCTCCTGTGAGGTGGCTGATGGCTCCTGTTTTGTATCATTTAATATGATTTTTAAATAGTTTTTTCCAGAATTGTGGAATCAAGGATCCTTTTGTTGTCCAACGTTCTTCACAAATGGCTGCCATATCTGGTCTGCCCTCCGCCTGCCCACCTCCCCATTGTCTTTGTTGCAATTTCTGTGCCATTTTGGTAAGATTTTAGTTGAAAAAATAAAGCATTAAGTGGCCTTCAGTCTTTGGAAGGTGCTTAGCCTCCAAAAGTAACCTGGAAATTATTTATTTTAACCTTGAATTAAAGTTGATTTTCTCTGGCTGAGTAGATACGCCACAGCCTGACCTGCGCTGAAATAAGTCAGGGATCGACTGAGTGAGCACCATGGCCATGTCCTTGTTTTGCCACATTGAGCAAAATACTTGATTTCTTTTTGCTTCCATCTCAAAAGCAACAGTGCACTACCTTGGTTCTCCTGTCTTTTACAGGGAGCACAGGTGATGCTGGTTTTTATATGGGAGCGGTCACAGCGATGTTTATCGCTGTAGCACTTCTAGGTAACGGGCTTGTTTCAGTAGTGACTGTATCATTTCATGGTAATATTTTATCATGCGGCCACTATTTACAACAGAAAATAACAAATTGTGTGCACCTTTAAAACAACTTCAAGTGAGAAAGTGGACATGGTATTAAAGTACATTTGAGAATAAAGTGTGATCAAGAGCAAAATGTTTTTAAAAAGCTCAGAAAGCTATGGTGGAGAATCCATCTGTCCTGGAGCATTCACCAGTGATGGGGTATCAGGCCCTGTTTACTCATAAGGTGATTCTGGGTGACAGGATGGCCCAGAATTCCACAGGAGCTGATGAAAA
The DNA here is from genome assembly GCF_964341445.2 of Mesoplodon mirus. Taxonomy (NCBI): domain Eukaryota; kingdom Metazoa; phylum Chordata; class Mammalia; order Artiodactyla; family Ziphiidae; genus Mesoplodon; species Mesoplodon mirus. The sequence continues at coordinate 25,664,235 of NC_138979.1, read as the reverse complement.
TGTTGAACCTATCAGAAAATCAATTCAAATTGTTCATTAGTAAAATAGGTGAGGATTTATAAGGATTTATATTTAGATATTTTAAGGAGCTCTTTGTTAAAAGATACCTTGTCTGTAGGAATGTCTTTGAAAATACATCACCATACTTTTTTTCTCATTCTATTTTTAAATTTTTACTGGAGTATAGTTGATTCACTATGTTGTGTTAGCATTGCCATACATTTTGAGTGAAAACTTGAAGTCAGAATTTGAGTTGTCTTGAGATCTGGGGGGGAGACTGACCAAAGTAACACCCTATTTTAGAACGGAAATAACAAGGGATGGTCAGTGTTTTTGGTAAACCTCCAGAATCCTTCAGACAGAAACAATGTCAAAATCACAGAGGAGGACAAACAAGGTTAAGGAATTTCTTTAACTACACGAAGTTATCCTCCCAATGAGGCTTATTGCAGAACTGCTCTGTGGAACACAGCTGCGCCCCATAACCAGCCACAGTGTAACACCCAGCTCCCGCCACTCTTCAAAGCCTGGGTCCAAGCCACTGCCAGCTTCCAGAATCCGTCCTTGTTAACAATCCTCAAAGTAATGCATAGGCATCGTGAGTATTGTCCAAAGTCGTAGAAACATTTTGACTGGAGATGGCTTTTTTTTTTTTTTTTTTTGCGTTACGCGGGCCTCTCACTGTTGTGGCCTCTCCCGTTGCGGAGCACTGGCTCCGGACGCTCAGGCTCAGCTGCCATGGCTCACGGGCCCAGCCGCTCCACGGCATGTGGGATCTTCCCGGACCGGGGCACGAACCCGCGTCCCCTGCATCGGCAGGCGGACTCTCAACCACTGCGCCACCAGGGAAGCCCTGGAGATGGCATTTTTAAAGTAAATATCTGCCTCCCCAAGGTAACTCCCTTGAAGAGGGTGAGATTCATGTATGTGTATTAGTCTGATGTTTCAGAAGAATCCACCTTTGATACTTTATGAACATGAAAGATTCATTACAAAGTGCTTTGCCTTTGAAATAAACTTCTAAATCCAGTTGTCAGTGATACCCAGGAGTCATTTTATATGTGAAAGCTCATCTAGTGATAAGATAAACTGCCATTTATGTTGCCTTATTAGAACATAATTTAGTAAACAGGATGTGGTCTTTGATATTTTTAGTAAACTGTAGAAGTAGTTCTGTGCAAGTATCCTTTTTTAAATCATGTCTATTTGTGAATCTTTCAGCATATTCTAAGGAAAGGAGGCCACACAGAAATTGAACCTCAGCATTTCTGTCAAGCGTTTCACAGAGAGAAAGATACGCTCATAGTCATCATCAGAAATGAAGATATATCATCACATTTGCATCAGGTAGGTTTGGAAGTAACTTTCTTACAGAGAAATGTATTCTGGGCATTTTATGTTATTCTATAATTATCAGGCTCATCACTGCCTTTTTATTTAGGGAAGAAGCTAAAGCACAATTACCATTGAACCTAAGTGGGAAGATAATGGGGTTGAGATACTGTACTACTGATACTAATGTTGTAATGTACCAAAGTATTTATAAGGCAAATTATGTCTCAGAGTTAAGAACATTTTCATAGTAACTAAGGGAGAACTTCGATGGAGAGAGACTGGTAAAATTTTCTCACCTGAAATATAAATCTACATCTGTTGATGTCTAACAGTAATAAATCTTGCTTTAAAAGGACTTGTGAAAATTTTCTTAACTCTTTGTTACCATATTTACCTATCAGTTAAATAAAAGGAATTGCTTGTCCCAAAACGCTCTGACATCGAGGCTCGGCCTGGGCATACGGTCCTGCGTCAGGAGGCAGGAACTGAACCCACAGCACGGACGCCACGTGAAGCGGGAGACTAGGGTGGTGGTGAGCTTGCCACCTGCCTGATTACAGGTCCCAAACCTCGGGTGTTCTCCCCTCACTCCATCTCCCACCTTTGGAGTTGAGGGACCACTTTGTAATTAACTCATCTTAATGAGTTTGCAGCATTGCTGATGGAGTTAAAATTCCTTACTAACTGACAGAATTACCAGTCAGTCATCAAGGTTAAAGGTATTTCCAGCTGTTCCTGAGTCTGGACACCCTTGAACAGAAGTGACAAAAGTGACCCAATGAACCTGTCTTCACCAGGGACCTTTTTGTTTCAGATTCCTTCTCTGCTGAAGCTGAAGCACTTTCCCAGTGTCATCTTTGCTGGAATCGACAGCCCTGAAGACGTCCTCAATAACACCTACCAAGAGCTGTTCCAGACAGGAGGCTTTGTGGTGTCAGATGACAAAACACTAGAAACTTTAACATTAGGTTTGTCTCTCATTTTCCTTTCTTATCTAGTCAAATCAATTTCTCCTTGCCCAGTGATTCAATTATTATTTCATCAAAAAGAAATTAGTGTCAACTCAAAATATGTCACCATCTGTTGAGGGCTTAATTTCTGTCATATGCTGTGCTAATAAGCACTTTGCTTTTGACCTCTTTTGTATTAACCAATTACCTTCACCACCAAACCTCTCAGTAATGTGGCTAAACTACTCATACACATTGAGAGTTTGTTATATTCAATTCCTCCCTTTGCCAAATCAAGTCAGCTACATATTTGTTTAGAATCAGCCCTCTTTCCTCCATTTCTGTTGCCATCACCCCTACCATTCTGTCGGTATCATGGGAATCTAAAAAATGGCTACTGGAAGTCTTCTCAGTTATCTGCTTAAACACTCATATATAAATAGTCTCTCGGGGCAATGAATTTGTCATCAAAGAATGTTAGAGCACAGGGCAGACACTTTATATACAATCAAAACCTGCCCAGCTCTGATAGCACATTACAAGTAAATATTACAGATACCACTTCTCCATTGAAGAGGACGACGACGTACCTTAACAAGTATGAATGTTGCATAGAAAGTGGAGTTGAAAATATTGGTCGATTCTGTATTTAGAAGCCTAGACCTATCTTCTCTCTGTTGCAGCAGGAGCCCACCTTCATTCCATCCACAGATTTATACACACTCAGAGCTTTTAACTGCTGATGACTGCAGTGCTCCTCTCTCCTGCTAGTGTGAGAAGGTGGGGCTGGGTTGAGGGACCACGGGTTAGTGTGGTACAGCATCCTTCCTGCCCAGCTACAGGAGTGGCAGTGATGGTCAACACTCAAACACGGGGCCTTATTCTTACAAATCATCATCCCTGGGCTGTGACTAGACAAGCCAAAAATCCTAAAATACATCTTCTCTCGTCAAACTTGTTCTATTCTGTAGTACAACTGAAGGAAATTGTCAAAACCCTGGAGAAACTAAATGGAAATGGAAGATGGAAGTGGTTGCTTCACTACAGGGAAACTAAAAAGCTAAAAGATGATGTGAGGTGAGACCTTTATGGAATGTGAGGCCTGGGTGTGGGGGAGGGTGGAGACACCCGGGTTCACCCAGAAAGGCTCCCTGAGCTCTGGACCAGTGTCATCCAAGTGTTGCCACAAGGTCCGTTTGCAAGAACATAAATCATCTGTATCACTGAAGGCAGTGTTTAGGTCTGTGGACTGTTTTTCGGGTTTTGTTTTTATAGCAAGGCTTTCAGTGCAGGAAGCTGTGTTGTGACCATAATCCAGAGTTTGAGTTGCCTTCTCCAGACCAATAGTGACCAAGTCAGACACACACAGGAATCCTAAAATGTAAAAAAACTAAATTCACTTATGGGTTTTTGGACATTTATTCATAAATTAGGTTGCTCCAGTTATAAGGACAGAAAAATTGAGACCAGCATGTAGCCTTAAGTTAACTCAAATAATAGACTAGAAACAGGCAGACCCCCTTCAATGAAGAGACTTGGGGCCCGTGGGAGGCCCTTCCGTATCAAAGATGGGCCTGCAGGTTGTAATGAGACGAGAAAATGAGTGTGGGAACGCAGAGGTGGACTGTGGGAGTCTACAGATGGGACAGGTCATCTGTCACAGGACTGTCCTAATAAGTTCACACATAGGAAGTAGACAGTACAAACCCACTTTAATGATGTGGAAGTTGAGACACAGAGGATGCCAGATCTGACCCAGGCAGACAAGGAGGAAGTCAAGAAGCTGGGCTTTGACCCGGAATGTTCGTCTCTGACCTGACAGTTACCTTCTGTTGGACCGCACTGCTTTCTCCAGAGGAAGACAACTGAAATCGTGGATGTGCACGGGATCTCGAAAGATGGCCGAGAATAGCAGCTGGGGAAAGGCTTGCACTTAGGAGAGGAACTCGTACAGGAGGAAAAGAGGGAGCGGAACGGAGAGCTGAGACTGCCAGGGAGGAAGGGGCTCCAAGGGGCCCTCACAGGGCTTAGTTAACACAGCACTTTGGAGGGAAGGTGCAGCTTCAGGCGTAAGTACAGAAGCAGACGAAAGCTGAGGTGACAGAGCACACCTGCTAAGACCGGTCAGTGGAAGTTAATTCAGCTGCACAGGACCTCGCGTGAACAGACACGTCACTGGAATCTCTTCACATCAGGCTAGTCTCAAAGAGTGAGAACTTTTCAGAAAACTTATCGTATCCTTTTGCCCTTGGAGGCGGGGAGAATTTGTCCAAAACTAAAACGAAACACAACAAAAACCATACGTGGTTATCAGTAGCTACAAAACCATCCTCTACTTCATCTCTAGGCAGATACAGGACTAAATAGATACATACTTTTTAAAATATGCAAAATAATGCCACACATAGCATAAAACAGTAATTAGAAGCATATAAAAAATTTCTGTTCACAGTGATCAACTATGTACAGTATGATGCCAGGCATATAAATTTACATGTATGAAGGATAAAACCTGGAAGGAAATTCATCATGACACAGTTCATGGTGTGACTAGACCTGTGGGAATATGCAGGCTTTGGGTTTTCTCCAGCAAGCAGGAGCGAGGGTGTGAGTACTGGAGGGGCTGCAGGATGGAACATTTTCCTCTAAAAGGAAGAATAAAAGGCAGAAACAAGATTTAAAGTGAGGTGAGAAAATTCTAGCTGTTAGATGATCTTAATGAAGTTGGTGACTATCTAACCAAACAGAAGTAGAGTGGTTTTGGAGAGCCAAAGGCCGGGAAGCACTGCTGTATGAGACAGGATGCAGGAAGGGGCCCGCTGGGAATGAGTGGGAGGCTTGCCAGCCACATGGCTAGAAGCAGTGTTCGATGACCATGTGCTGTCCCTCCTGACGGAACGAGGAGCAAGTACACTCAGAATGTTTTGAGGGAACTCGACAGGACAGTGACATCTGGGAAGCCAAGTGTGTCGTACAGAAGAACAAAGAAGGGAAAAGGAGTTTGACTAAGTATAGTGAAGGCCAGAAAAAGTCGAGGAATAAAGCAACTGAAAATTAAGATACAGAAAATCTTTCACAAACTTAGACTTATCTAAATTTAACATTTTTGCGTATTTTTCAGAGTGGATTCAATTGCACATAAAAAGAACTTAATACTGAAATCGTATCAGAGTGCAAATATCATTGAGCTGCTTCATTATCACCAGTGTGACTCCCGATCAGCAACAAAAGCTGAGCACCTGAAATGTCTGCTAAACCTGCAAATTCAGCACGTCCACGCCAGGTTTGCTGTCTTCCTTACAGGTAAATTCATAGCCTTAGTTCTAACTTCCATCAACCAGTTAACACCCAGTAGGTCCACTCTAGAAACATCCTTCCAAGCGGAGTCACTGGCGGCCAGGAATAAACGCACATGAGGCTGGGGCAGCAGGTATTGTGGGTTTTGTCCTGTTAACAGAAAAAAAAAACAAACAAACCCTGTACCAGATCTGTTAAGTGTAACCATCTAAGCTTTTAAAGAAGTGCCCATCAGTGGTTTCAGCTCCCTCCCTCCCACCACCGCCCATGGAGGCGGCTGCTCCCAGAGCTCCAACCTCATTCCTTCCTCAAAACAGGCTCGCTTTTTCCTTCATGTGTATGAGTCTTTTTTTTCAATAAAAGGGATTTTGCTACTTTTTAAAAATATTAATGAATTTTTTCACCAAAAAAGGTTGTTTTTCTTTTTACAGAAAAGCCTGTTGTCTCCAGAGAAGTCTTTGAAAACAGTGGCATCCTTGTTACAGATGTAAATGACTTTATTGAAAATATACAGAAAGTAGCAGCTCCGTTCAGGAGTAGCTACTGGTAAGAACACTTGTGACTCTCTCCCACGTGAGCTGCAACTGACAGCAGATGCTGACATCTGTGTCTGCGGGAAACCAGTTGCTCAAAAACTTTTGTAGGTCATGCTGTAAATTTAAAGTTTTGTTTATTTAGGGGTGCTGCCAGTTTGGCATAAATGGGACTTTCTCAAGTATCACTAATGAAATAACTAACCTACTTTCTAAATGAGTGTTTTCACCTGCAGTCCATCTGCTGCCAGGACGGAAGACAATGTAGCCTACATGCATAGACATTTTCCCCAGTAGGTAGCATCCTATTTATGGAATAGTTCTTGGTTATTTTATTTTAAAGACGGAATTATCAATTTTGTATTTATCCAGGTGATTTAACTGCAGCTTACCTAGACATCGGTGATGCCAACAACAAATTGGTATTTTCCCTTTTCTTTGAAAACCTTTGATTTTTCAAATATGAGAAGACTGTTCTGTGTATCTCAGTGTTCTACAACTTGGGGGAACATTTTTCTTCATGTTTTACACATTGCCAGAATGTCTGACTTTGCTGTCTGACTTTGTTCACAGCAGCACTGTAGTTTTCTATCAGTTTTGGGTTACAGTGTTCAGTATTACTGTTTTAAATTATTTTCATTTTAAGCAGAATAGCTTCAAAGCTATTAACTGAAATTAATGATAAAAATAAGAATTTCACAAGTGTACTCAACTGTAGCAAAAATAAGTCTGTTTTAACCAGTAGCTTTGTTTTTGCACGTTAAGGTCAGAAATGCACATGTAATGCATGTTATATAGCCTGTTTTAAAGGTTTTACCACCTGTGTAAAAACTAAAATCTTCAATGGTTTTATCTGCTGTTACTCATGCTACACTACATAAACATTTTTTACCTAAATGGTACAAATTTATAAACTGTCATTTTCACTTCACTCAGTTTTTGTAAACAGCGCACTACAAAAATCAACCCTCTGAGGAAGAAATAATCATTTATTTATATTAGAAATCATTTCTACAACAATCTTTAAAACTCAAAACCAAGCAAAAATATTTAAGATACATAGTATCTATTTGGAACAAAGGTTTTTGTAACTAATTGGTTTCAATAAAGACAACTACAAATCATTCCATTGCTTCTGCCATGATTTTATAGCAAATATTAAATTTGTAAGAGAATGTTCTACAGCAGTTTAAATTTTTTAGGCCATTTAGCAGAATAAGTAGCTTCCAAAAGAATCCTACCACTTACCTCACTTTGGCCTCCATCTGTCAAGCCTCATCCCTGCAGGCCTGCCCGGTGCTTTACCCTCCCTCGTGCGGTGCCGAGCAGCAGGCTCCAGCAAGAGGACACTTCACAACTCTCCGCTCGGCCCTTCCAGGGGGTCATGTCAACCTGCACAGGAACTTCCCTCAAAAGCCATTTATCTGCTTTTATACTCCCCCTACAGAACCGAAAGTGTTCCTTTCCCCTCGTTATGTTCTTAGGAGGAGGAAGAATGACTGAGTTTTAATTATTCTCACCCTAGCTCTTGCTTAGAGACCCACTCAGCTGATTTTTACCCCAGGAATAAGAATCTAATAGGACCATAACTGTATTTGGTACACTGAATTAATTTAAAATTACTATGGAAAAGGAAAGTAACATTTACAGCGCACCTGCCAGCCGTGCTCCTCCCCTGAAGAGCCTTCCAGCACCCATGAGGCCGCCCGTTCTGTAACTGAAGGCTTAGCCAGGCCACAGAGGAGCAGGTGCCTCCAGACTGAGCTTCTGCAGAGACTGCCCTCATCACCTTTGTGCCCCGTTGGCCTGGCACAGAAATGTTAGTTGTTCCAATAAATACACCGAATGCAGAATATGAAGACATCCTGGTGCTTCCTTCATATTACTAACCCAGCTTGTGCCTCCACCTGCGTTAACGGTTCACAATGTGAAATACTGCAGGAAAAGAGGGGAAAGGCCTGCTGGAATTTTAGATAATCTTATGCAAAGGAAGCAGTTCTTTTCAACCAGGGTGATCTAGGGTTGTCACGCCAGGGAGGTGCATACAATGTGCAGGACAGCCCACCTACAACAACAAATTCTCCAGCCAAAAATGGATAGTGTGAGATTGAGAAAATGAGCTAAAGTAATCACTTGGATAATCGAAGTTATTATTACCCTAAGTCCTTTAACAGATCGCCTACCTTAGTCTATGTCCTTCAGACTCAACTTTAAAAGAGAATACAGTTGCAATGTCCTCATTCCTCCGACATAAATGACAGACTCAACTATAAAAGAGAATACAATGTCCTCGATGTAAATGACAGCACATACAGTGAGGCTTTTAACAATCAAGGGGAAAGGAGGTACCACTAAAATCTATGTCTGTCTACAATCTGAATTAAATGAAAATACTGGGACTTCCCTCATGGCACAGTGGTTAAGAATCCACCTGCCAATGCAGGGGACATGGGTTCCATCCCTGGTCCGGGAAGATCCCACATGCCACAGAGCAACTAAGCCCGTGTGCCATAATTACTGAGCCCACGTGCCACAACTACTGAAGCCCACACGCCTAGAGTCCATGCTCCGCAACAAGAAGCCCCCACACCACAACGAAGAGTAGCCCCCGCTCACCACAGCTAGAGAAAGCCCGTGAACAGCAAGGAAGACCCAACACAGCCAAAAATAAAATTAATTAACTTATTAAATAAATAAATATATTAAAGCACCCATTCCACCGGACGTCACTTACTCTCTGATGGGAACGAATCCTTGTTCTAAACCACTACTAAGGATATCTAAGAGAGTCTAATAATTATATTGTATCCAGAAGTAATTCGAAGTCTACTCACAGTGAAGCCAGATGGCAGCGCTCCACCATCCACTAGGGTCTTCAGCACTCTTCCCCGGCATCCGTTTTCAGCTCTAGCGAAGGAGATGAGCAGCTACGTCAAGGCCAGTACAATACTTACTAGCTCTGAACTGTCAGGACACAAAAGACCAACAAGAGGGAGCTGGTTTCCAGAGTTTGGCTTTATTTTGCAGTACAGAAATCATGTGGAGCCATTGTGAGACAGACATCATTGAAGCAGAGGCTCGGTCAAATCAATACTGCGTTGCAGCAGCTTGGTCCGTTGAAGAAGCCACACCTGGGATACAAAAGCAGCTTCTACGTTTACCTGCTTTATGACAGGTTCTTTCCCCTCTGCTCTCATCAAATTTATTAGATTAAAACACCACACACAGGCTTCCTCCAAAATGACTCTCAAAGTCTGGAGTTTGATTAGAATTGGAGGCCCACGTAAACCAAGCTTGTGGCTATGCTGCCTGGGCACTGTTATAACACTTGATGTAAATGTAAAGGGGTGGGGAGGAGTGAGGGATGCTGTCCCCAACAATGGAACATTCGATTCCGTATCTCCTTCAGGTCAAGAGGACAGATGGCACGCAAACTGTACTGACACAGCTCTTGAGCAGCAGAAGCTCATAACTGCAAAGGCTACACTGATTAAAAGATACAAATACTGTATCAAGTTCTCTGTATCAGTATCACAATGTTTTAAAACTGATCCTTCACTAGAAAAAACAAGCCAGTATTGGTTAAATTGAACAGAATGTGGGAACCTGCCAATTCTGAAGAGCCACTCCATGAAAACAAGTTAACACATGATATTAGAAAGGGGAGGAATATGTACTGTACAGTGCTCCGCAATCTCTCAGCTTTGATTACAAAAGCAGGCCTTACAATATTGATTTCATACAATATGCATCATTTGTCAAATTTTAAGTTTGTCCTAATTAGATGATAACATGTACTGCTGTTAGTCTTCCCCATAGATGTCATTTTTCTTGCGCTTCATTTCCTCAAAGTCAAACTCGGATCCCATCATCCTCTTATAGATGTCCTTAATGTCATCACAGGTTGTCTCAAAGTGAGTTGTGGCATCATATGTACGGGATATAAAGATCTGGAAATGAAAGTCACAAAGACTTAAGACTATTTAGTGATGTCTCCCAATAAAGCCTGGTAATTACCCTTTTCAGATTGCCACTCACCTGGCTTTCTGTTCCCAAATCTTTTGGTACAAGGAGGTCACTGATGCTTACGAATCTGGAGGGGAAAAAGAATTAAGTAAGCAGGGAAGTTGACACGCCCACTCACTGCTTTGCCTGAAATTCAAAACCCAGGCTGGTAAGAGATGATGGCTGCTCTCATTGTTCTCATGGGGTTCTGCTCAACATGGAGCCAAAGGCAGTCCTGGGTTTGAGCTGCTATAAATGAACGCATCACTTACTTCTGCTCAATTGGTTCCAAGAGTTCCAGAGCTGGTCTGATTTCTTTCTCGGGCTCCTTGGTCTCCACGGTTGTGCTGGCGATGGCAATGTACTTGCCCTGTGCGGCCACATTGTGTGCAGAGGAGATCATGCAGACATAGATATCTGCAAGCAAGCAAAGCCACCTCACTGCCAGGGTCTTTAAACCTTGGGCCTGTGTGTGCACTCAGTTTCACCCATACTTCACTGAGGTGTGAGTTAAAATTACTTGGAACAGACTGGATCTTCTAAGCTTAAGTTCTATATGGAGACAAACAAGGTCATACATAAAATATACAAATATTCAGCAACTCTTAGCCTACTGGCGATAAAGGATTTATGTGGCAGTGAACGGTGGACGGGGAGATGACATTCTCTACCCAGATGTCACAGCTCACTGTGGAAACCTGTCTTCCTCTCTGAACCCTGCATTTAGAAAGGTTTTGAAGAGCTAAGATAGGATTTATTTAACTACTGATTTCTCATTTTTTAAGCGATATAAAATTGCAAACACAATAAGCTATTCTTGAGTTGGCATAAGCTCATAATAATTCCATAGATTCTACCTGTCTGTACACCACTAAGTAACTACGTAATTTCCAATATAGAAGATAATTACTGGGCTCCCTTTACTCTTTTTACACTCTCCCTGATCCTGAGATCTACTTGGGAACCCTTGAAAGATTACTTTCATCTGTGTCTCTTAGTTCTCATAATTTCTGTGATTTCGTTTCTTACATGGAAAAAAAAATTAAAAGCTTTAGGGCTTCTAACTGAAAGGAAGATGGGAAAAGCTAGTGGATGAAAGAAAACTAGTTAAAGCAAACAGATTAGGAATTACGATTTCAGAGCTAAGTCCTGATCTTTTTTTTTTTAATTTATTTATTATTTATTTTTGTCTGCGTTGGGTCTTCATTGCTGCACGCGGGCTTTCTCTATTTGTGGCGAGCAGGGGCTACTCTTCGTTGCAGTTCACAGGCTTCTCATTGTGGTGGCTTCTCTTGTGGCAGAGCACGGGCTCTAGGTGTGCAGGCTTCAGTAGTTGCGGAGCGTAGGCTCAGCAGTTGCAGCACGTAGGCTCAGCAGTTGCGGCACGTAGGCTCAGCAGTTGCGGCTCACGGGCTCTAGAGCACAGGCTCAGTAGTCGTGGCACACGGGCTTAGTTGCTCCGTGACATGTGGGATCTTCCCAGACCAGGGATCAAACCCCTGTCCCCTGCATTGGCAGGTGGATTCTTAACCACTGTGCCACCAGGGAAGTCCTGCTAAGTCCTGATCTCAATCAGAGAAATCAAAGTTGTTTTCTAGCACATTGCTAAAATCAAATACAAGTATTAACTTGACAAATCATGACATAAAAGCAGTGCTATCATCAGCTCAAAGTAACAGTGAAATCAGGTCAACTAATAAGCATAAACCTCCACAAGCACAAATGTTCAAACCAGGCAAGACTGCCTGCTCATCCAGTCCAGCCTCTCAGTTCTACAGAAGAAATGGAGGCCCAAAGAGGGGGTACAAGTCCAAGGCGAGGCTCCTAGGCAAACGTTTCCATTTCAAAGTGGTGACTTAGGATCTCTATGAGCTAAAAGGTTTGGATACATCACATTTTATTTTCCGTATGTAAACTAAAGTCTCTTCACTATAATAGAGCAGATAAAATTTGGAATTTCTACACACATCTGCTTATCTTCAAAACTGACCTGACTTCCGATTGACTTGGTTCTGTGGAATAATGATCTGGCAGGAGTTGGCATCGTTGGTGTTCTTGATGGGGTGGTTGAGGATGCAGATGACTCTGATCACCTGGCCCACTTTCTCGACTCGATCTTTCACATAGCTGGGATCACAGATGAGCTGCTTACAGCGAGCGATCTGTAACAAAGCATTAAAGACTTTCTAATGGGTATAATGATGCCATCGTTCTTGAACATCGCCTGTTATCTTCATCAAGTTAACTGTAGATAATTAGTGAATTATAGATAACTATGAAAACTAGCTTTGCCAGGCTTCCCTGGTGGCACAGTGGTTGAGAGTCCTCCTGCTGATGCAGGGGACATGGGTTCGTGCCCTGGTCCGGGGGGATCCCACGTGCCGCGGAGCGGCTGGGCCCGTAAGCCATGGCCGCTGAGCCTGCGCGTCCGGAGCCTGTGCTCCGCAACGGGAGAGGCCACAACAGTGAGAGGCCCGCGTACCGCAAAAAACAAAAAAAACAAAAAAACCTAGCTTTGCCGACAATCCCTATAAATTCTCCTGGAGCAAATTATAAATTCTAAATCTTATTGAAATATTAGGAAAAGTGTGTTGCACGGTTTTCAGACACATAAGTTTTAAAACTGGGCAGAAGAGGGTTCAAATCCTGGCTCTACCCAACCTCAAAGAGGTTGTTGTTAGGATTAAATGAAACAGTGTATTTAAGGAATGTCATTATATGTGAATGGACCCAGTGAAAAGTAAATGGTCTATAAATAGTTCTTTCTAATATTAGAAACAGACCATAATCTCTCCTTTTAAGACTATACTTACTATGTAAAACTTAAGTTGCAAGATAAATTATGTATTATTATATTATAGTCTTCCTCTTTATATCAAAGCCCTGAAATGTCCTAAGAGGAAGCAGTTGTCTGAAGCAAAGAAAAATGGAATGAATAAAAAGAACTTTGAGATATCAGATTAAGACGTTTATCTCTATTCCTAAACATCTATTATGTGTATGCTGGAAGCACAAGATAGTTACAGAAGACCTACAACAATAAAGGGTCAGATGGCCAGCTAGTGAATATATAGATTATATGGTCTGAACCCACAGAATACCATCAGGAATCCCAATTTTTTTTTTTTTTTTTTTTTTTTTGCGGTACGTGGGCCTCTCACCGCTGCGGCCCCTCCCGCTGCGGAGCACAGGCTCCGGACGCTCAGGCCCAGCGGCCGCGGCTCACGGGCCTAGCCGCTCTGCGGCATGTGGGATCTTCCCAGATCGGGGCACGAACCCGTGTCCCCTGCATTGGCAGGCGGACCCTCAACCACTGCGCCACCAGGGAAGCTCCCAAAATATTTTTTTAAACATAGTTTCTCAGTTTCTTTTTTGAATGGTTCCATTTGTAAAAGTTGATGGTTCATGAAATATGGTCTGGCTTGCAGACCAACAGCAGTGGCACCATCTGAGAGCTTGCAAGAAAATGCAAACCCACCACAGACCTACTGAATGAGAAACGTGTACTTTGACAAAATTAACAATTTACATTCAATTCAAATTTGAAAAACACTGCTCAAAACTCCACCTGGCCAGTTCCCTGGCTAAACCCCAAATAAAATAATGTTAATAGTAATGATTATTAACATTATTAATATTTAATAATTTATTAATAATAAATAGTAAAACAGTATTGGCCAAGCCCCAATTCACCAATAAGTTATAAGTGGTACATATAAAGCTAAATTTAAATGAAAATTTGGGAGACAGGCACCAACCCACACTACATATATAATACTTACCATTTAGAGCTCATTCATAATTTCTGTTTTAGTCTAAGCAACGATCAACACAACAGAAAATATTAAACATTATCTATAATTAGTTTTCAGTCATTACGAATACCAAGTTACCATAAAGAAAACATACATGGTGTGAAATCTAGGATCGATGTCCATACCAAATTTAGTACTTATTAAACAATAAAGTTTTCTTTATGAGACTATTGATATTTCTTAAATTGTAAAAGCTACTTACCTCTCCTTCAGATTTTACACCAATCACTTTTCCATTTTGCATAATGATTTCTTCAATTGGTTTATTCAGCATGTAGGTACCTCCATAAATAGCACTTAGCCTAGCAAAGTATTTAAACTACAATTAGTAGTTATAATTATAATCAATCAGTAATTTATAATTATTTCAACTACTAAAGTCTCCTTTCTTAGATTTTAATGAGTTACAGGAAACATGTATTTGTTCAGTTTCCTTCCAGAAGGCATTCGTTTAAGTCATAAAAGCATCAATTCTAAAACAGTCAAAACCATGTAATGATGTCTACACAATGATGTAGTTATGAATATCAAGTGCAAACAAACAAACCACACTGACCAGTAGTGGAAGAACAACTTGTAAGTCTAATCCTCCTGCATATTAAAAATTAAGACTGAACAACCAAAAATCTATCAGGAAGCACACTGGACAGTGAGTAAAAGCAGGCAGAAACTAGACAAGAGACTTGAAGGAAGCAACTGGATGAGATCTTCATGTGGTTTGTATGGCTCTTCCCCTGACAGAATGATCTACCCAGTCCTTGTAACATGGGACAGCTAGAACAGAAGCAAAAAACCTGCAGTCTTACTGACTTAACGTGCCGTAAGATAGAGTTTGGGGCTGTATGAGGAGATAAAAATTGTAGGAGAAAGTCTTCCAAAATGGGGAGCAACCAAATTATAAAATCTCTTCAAATCCTTAACTAACTCCAGAAATGCTTATACACAGGAGAGAGACTCCAAGGAACCCAGCAAAAAGCAAAAGCTAAAAGGCAAAAAGACGTGAGGAGAAACTACAGCTACAGGCCTTAAGGACAAATAAGTTTGAAGTTTGAAACTGCCATATTAAAGGAACTTGGTACATACCTTGGGCTTTCCAATGAAACCCCAGAGGACCACACCTCACTAAGGATCCAGCCAAAGACAAAAGACCCCCCCACCTACAAAGTATAAAATCAAGTCTCCAAAAGTTCAAGGTGAACGGCCAATAATTTAAGTGCCAACTCAAAACTAAAATCAACACTCATCACAGAAGGAATCCAGCATCTCTACAATATACCAATCAGTATGTCCAATATACAATCAAAAATTACTGGACACATGGAAAAAAAGAAAATGGAAAAAAGTAAAGAGGAAGAACGATCAAAACAAACAGATGCCCAGATTACTGATGCTAAAATACGCAGGGAGTTAAATGCAGCTACTACGAATATGTACAAGGACAAACATCCTGTTCAATGATCTATGTTCAAGAATGTTATAGGAGAGAAGTCAAGAGGGCGATGTGGGAAGACACGGAGTTAGCGTCTCCCCAGAACTAGGGCGGCTGCCAGGCGCTGGTGGGGGACTCTGACCCCCAAGGAGACAGGAGGAACCCCATAATGAACGAGTAGGACGTAAGGGGACCGAGCGGGGAGGAGAAGTGGAGGCCAGACAAGATCAGCGCCCCTGAGGCTGGGGAGATCAGGAGAGGCAGGTGGGAGGGAGTCTCCAGGAAGAGCAGGAGAGCAGCGGAGGGCGACTGCCCCACCTACTCGGGCACGGGGAGCCTGCTGAGCTCCCAAACTGGTTCCCCCACCTCCAAAGCACCATCCAGGCGGCATGTGTCCTGGGGGACACAGAAAGGAGGCCGAGGGGAGTACCTGAGAGGCAAGTGGGAGGGGCCCTCCAGAGGAGTGGGTGAGGAGCAGAGGGTTACCGTCACCCCACGCACTCAGGCACGGGGAGCCTGCTGAGCTCCCAAGTGAGGTCCCCTGCCCTCTGAGACTAGGGGTGGGGGGCACGCCTGGGCCCCTTCTGTTCCTTGAGCCTAAGCCCCACCCCTCACAGCCCCCAGGGCCTTTTCCAGCTCTGTGGGTCCTGAGCATTGGCCCTGCCTACCACCCAAACCTCGCCCTTGCTTAGGCCCCGCTCTCCACAACCAAGGCCCTTACCCCCGCACCGCTTTTTTTTTTTCCTTTTCCCTCCTCCTCTTTTTTACTATTGTGGTACTGATGTACCTTCTGGTTGTTGATTCATCTATATTTTTATTTTTACATTCTTTATAATACATCTGTTAGTTTCCTAGTCTAATTTTACTTTTTACTTTGTTATTCTTTTTTTTTTTGCCACCCCACGCAGCTTCCAGGATCTTGATTCGTGAGCCTGGGGTCGGGTGGAAGCTCCTGTGGTGGGAGCTGTGAGTCTGAACCACTGGACTAACAGAGACCCTCAGGCCCCAGGGAATATTCACTGGAGTGAGGTCTCACAGAGTTCCTCATCTCAGCACCAAGACCCAGCTCTACCCAATAGCCTACAAACTCCAGTGTTGGAAGCCTCTGGCCAAACAACTAGTAAAACAGGAACACAATCCCACTCATAAAAAAAAAAAAAAGGGGGGAGATAGCAAAAAAATATGTCACAGACGAAGAAGCAAGGTAAAAACCTACAAGACCAAATAAATAAAGAGGAAATAGGCAATCTACCTGAAAAGAATTCAGAGTATCGATAGTAAAGATGATCCAGAATCTCGGAAATAAAATGGAAGCACGGATTGAGAAAATACAAGAAATGTTTAACAAAGATCTAGAAGAACTAAAGAACAAACTAACAGAGGTGAACACCACCAATAACTGAAATGAAAAATACACTAGAAGGAATCAATAACAGAATAACTGAGGCAGAAGAACGAATAAGTGAGCTGGAAGATAGAATGGTGGAAATAACTGCTGAGGAGCAGAATAAAGAAAAAAGAAAAGAATTGAGGACAATCTCAGAGGCCTCTGGGACAACACTAAACGCACCAACATTCGAATTATAGGGGTCCCAGAAGAAGAAGAGAAACACAAAGGGTCTGAGAATATACTTGAAGAGATTATAGTGGAAAACTTCCCTAACATAGGAAAGGAAACAGTCATTCAAGTCCAGGAAGCACAGAGTCCCATACCGGATAAACCCTCAGAAAAACACACCAAGACACATATTAATCAAATGAACAAAAATTAAATTCAAAGAAAAAATATTAAAACCAGCAAGGGAAAAACAAAAAATAACATACACAGGGATCCATCCCCATAAGGTTATCAGCTGATTTTTCAGCAGAAACTCTGCAGGCCAGAAGGGAGTGGCAGGGTATACTTAAAGTGATGAAAGAGAAAAACCTACAACCAAGATTACTCGGCCCAGCAAGGATCTCATCTAGATTTGATGGAGAAGTCAAAAGCTTTTCAGACTAGCAAAAGCTAAGAGAATTCAGCACCAGCAAACCAGCTTTACAACAAATGCTAAAGGAACTTCTCTAAGCGGGAAACAAAAGAGAAGAAAAAGACCCACAAAAACAAACCCAAAACAATTAAGAAAATGGTAACAGGAACATACATATCAATAATAACCTTGAATGTAAATGGATTAAATGCCCCAACCAAAAGACACAGACTGGCTGAATGGATACAAAAACAAGACCCATATATATGCTGTCTATAAGAGACCCACTTCAGACCTAGGGACACATACAGACTGAAAGCGAAGGGATGGAAAAAGATATCCCATGCAAATGGAAATCAAAAGAAAACTGGAGTAGCAATACTCAGTATCAGATAAAACAGACTTTAAAATAAAGACTGTTACAAGAGATAAGAAGGGACACTACTTAACGATCAAAGGATCAATCCAAGAAGAAGATATTAACAATTATAAATGTTTATGCACCCAACATAGGAGCACCTCAATACGTAAGGCAAATACTAACAACCATGGAAGGAGAAATCGACAGTAACACAACAACAGTAGGGGACTTTAACAACTCACTTACAAATGGACAGATCATCCAAAATGAAAATAAATAAGGACACACAAGCTTTAAATAACACAACAGACCACATAGACTTAATTGATATTTACAGAACATTCCATCCAAAAGTGGCAGAATACACTTTCTTCTCAAGTGCACATGGAGCATTCTCCAGGAAAGATCACATCTTGGGTCACAAATCAAGCCATAGAAAATTTAAGAAAACTGAAATCGTATCAAGCATCTTTTCTGACCACAATGCTACTGGAAATCAATTACAGGATAAAAACTGTAAAAAACACAAATACATGGAGGCTAAACAGTGCACTACTAAATAACCAAGAGATCACTGAAGAAATCAAAGAAGAAATAAAAAGACACATAGAAACGAATGACAACAAAAACACGATGACCCAAAACCTATGGGACGCAGCAAAGCAGTTCTAAGAGGGAAGTTTACAGCAATTCAATCTCACCTCAAGAAACAAGAAAAATCTCAACAATCTAACCCTACACTTAAAACAACTAGAGAAAGAAGAAGAAAACCCAAAGTCAGTAGAAGGAAAGAAATCATAAAGATCAGAGCAGAAATAAATGAAATAGAGATGAAGAAAACAATAGCAAATATCAATAAAACTAAAAGCTGGTTCTTTGAGAGGATAAACAAAATTGATAAACCCTTAGCCAGACTCATCAAGAAAAAGAGGGAGAAGAGGCAAATCAATAAAATTAGAAATGAAAAAGGAGAAATCACACAACTGACACGGCAGAAATACAAAGGATTATAAGAGACTACTACAAACAACTATATGCCAATAAAATGGATAACCACTAAGACATGGACAAATTCTTGGAAAGGTACAGTTTTCCAAGACTGAACCAGGAAGAATTAGAAAATATAAACAGACCTATCACAAGTAATGAAATTGAAACCATAATTAAAAATCTTCCAACAAACAAAAGTCCAGGACCAGATGGATTCACAGGTGGATTCTATCAATCATTTAGAGAAGAGCTAACACTGATCCTTCTCAAACTCTTCCAAAAAATTGCAGATGGAGAAACACTCCCAAATTCATTCTACAAAGCCACCATCACCCTGATACCCAAACCAGAAAAAGATATCACAAAATTATAGACTAATATTACTGATGAACATAGATGCAAAAATCCTCAATAAAATACTAGCAAACAGAATCCAAAGGCACATTAAAAGGATCATACACCATGATCAAGTGGGATTTATCCCAAGGATGCAAGGATTCTTCAATATACACAAATCAATCAAGGTGATACACAACATTAACAAATTAAGGAATAAAAACCATATGATCATCTCAATAGATTCAGAAAAAGCTTTGGACAAAATTCAACACCCATTTATGATAAAAAAAAAAAAAAACTCTTGAGAAAATGGGCACAGAGGGAACCTACTTCGACATAATAAAGGCCATATATGACAAACCCTCAGCAAGCATGATACTCAATGGTGAAAAACTGAAAGCATTTCCACTAGGATCAGGAACATGACAAGGATATCCACTCTTGCCACTCTTATTCAACATAGTTTTGGAAGTCCAAGCCACAGCAATCAGAGAAGAAAAAGAAACAAAAGGAATACAAATTGGAAAAGAAGAAGTAAAACTGTCACTCTTTGCCAATGACATAATACTATACATAGAAAATCCTAAAGATGCCACCAGAAAACTATTAGAACTAATCAATGAATTTGGTATGGTTGCAGGATACAAAATTAATGCACAGAATTCTCTGGCATTCCTATACACCAACAACAAAAAATCAGAAAGAGAAATTAAGGAAACACTCCCATTTACCACTGAAACAAAAAGAATAAAATACCTAGGAATAAACCTGCCTAAGGAGGCGAAAGACTTGTACTCAGAAAACTATAAAACACTGATGAAAGAAATCAAAGATGACACAAACAGACGGAGAAACATACCATGTTCTTGGATTGGAACAATCAATATTGTGAAAATGACTCTACAACCCAAAGCAATCTACAGTTTCAATGCAATCACTATCAAACTACCAATGGCATTCTTCACAGAATTAGAGCAAAAAAATCTTACAATTTATATGGAAACACAAAAGACCCCGAATAGCCAGAGCAATTGTGAGAAAGAAAACGGAGTTGGAGGAATCAGGCTCCCCGACCTCAAACTATACCACAAAGCTACAGTAATCTAGACAGTATGGTACTGGCACAAAACAAATATAGATCAGTGGAACAGGATAGAATGACCAGAGATAAACCCACACACATATGGTCACCTTATCTTTGACAAAGGAGGCAAGAATATACAATGGAGAAAAGACAGCCTCTTCAATAAGTGGTGCTGGGAAAACTGGACAGCTACATGTAAAAGAAGGAAATTAGAACACTCCCTAACACCAAACACAAAAATAAACTCAAAATGGATTATAGACTTAAATGTAAAACCAGACACTATAAAACTTTCAGGGGAAAACATAGGAAAAACACTCTTTGACATAAACCACAGCAAGATCTTTTTTTGACCCATCTCCTAGAGTAACGGAAATAAAAACAAAAATAAACAAATGGGACTTAATTAACCTTAAAAGCTTTTGAACAGCAAAGGAAACCATAAACAAGACAAAAAGACAACTCTCAGAATAGGAGAAAATATTTGCAAATGAAACAACAGACAAAGGATTAATCTCCAAAATATACAAATAGCTCGTGGAGCTCAATATCAAAAAAACAAACAATCTAGTGAAAAAATGGGCAAAAGATCTAAATAGACATTTCACCAAGGAAGACATACAGATGGCCAAGAGGCACATGAAAAGATGCTCAACATCACTAATTATTAGAGAAATGCAAATCAAAACTACAATGAGGTTATCACCCCAAGCCGGTCAGAATGGCCATTATCAAAAAAGCTAGAAACAATAAATGCTGGAAAAGGTGTGGTGAAAAGGGAACCCTCCTACACTGTTGGTGGGAATGTAAATTGATACAACCACTATGGGAAACAGTATGGAGGTTCCTTAAAAAACTAAAAATAGAACTACCATATGACCCAGCAATCCCACCAAGGGGCATATACCGTGAGAAAACCATAATTCAGAAAGAGACATGTACCATAATGTTCACTGCAGCACTATTTACAATAGCCAGGACATGGAAGCAACCTAAGTGTCCATCGACAGATGAATGGATAAAGAAGATGTGGCACATATATACAATGGAATATTACTCAGCCCTAAAAAGAAATGAAATTTGATTTATTTGTAGTGAGGTGGATGGACTCAGAGTCTGTCATACAGAGTGAAGTAAGTCAGAAAGAGAAAAACAAATACTGTATGCTAACACATATATATGGAATCAAAAAAAAAAAGGTACTGATCTATCTAGCTGCAGGGCAGGAATAAAGAGGTAGACATAGAGAGTGGACTTGATGACATGGGGTCGGAGGGCGAAGCTGGGGTTAAGTGAGAGTAGCACTGACATACACACACCACCGAATGTAAAACAGTTGGCTGGTGGGAAGCAGCAGCATAGCACAGGGAGATCGGCTCCGTGCTTTGCGTTGACCTAGAGGGGTGGGATAGGGAGGGTGGGAGGGAGACTCAAGAGGGAGGGGATATGGGGACATGTGTATGCATATGGCTGATTTGCTTTGTTGTGCAAAAGAAACTAACACAGTATTGTGAAGCAATTATACTCCAATAAAGATTTTTTAAAAAGAACATTATATATTTGTGAAAGTCAAAATGAATAAGTAGGGCTTCCCTGGTGGCGCAGTGGTTGAGAGTCCGCCTGCCGATGCAGGGGACACGGGTTCGTGCCCCGATCCCGGAAGATCCCACATGCCGCGGAGCGGCTGGGCCCGCGAGCCATGGCCGCGGAGCCTGTGTGTCCGGAGCCTGTGCTCCGCAACGGGAGAGGCCACAGCAGTGAGAGGCCCGCGTACAGCAAAAAAAAAAAAAAAATGAATAAGTAGAAAATCTCACAAAAAAATGAAAACTATATTTAAAAAATGGAAATTCTAGATCAATTGAAAAAATATTTTTTAAAAAATTAAAACTCACCGAATGTGATTAACAGCTTACTGAAAATAACAGAAAAAGGAACTAATGAACACGCATTACCTGATATGAAACATAAAGAGATAAAACAAAGAAAAAAATGAGCAGAGCCTCAGTGACCTATGGCAGCGGTCCCCAACCTTTTTGGCACCAGAGACCAGTTTCATGGAAGACAATGTTTCCACAGACCAGGGGCAGGGGGAGCGTGGGTAGAGTTTGTTCAAGTGGTAACGTGAGTGATGGGGGGGATGGTTCAGGCGGTAATGCAAGCAATGGGGAGCGGCAGATGTAGCTTCGCTCGCTCACCCACCAACCCCCTCTTGCTGTGCGGCCTGGTTCCTAACAGGCTGAGGACCTTTACCAGGGGTTGGAGACCCCTGAACTATGGCATAATACCAAGTATCTAACATACAAGCAATCGGTGTCCCAGAGGACAAGAGAGAAAATGGGACAGAATATCTGAAGAGGATAATGATTTTAAAATTCCCAGCTTGATCTAAAAAATTAACTTACACATCCAAGCAGTTCAGCAAAACCACACCTAGGCAAAACCTAGTTATACTCCCAAAAACACAAAGAAAATCTTGAAAGCAACCAGAAGAACAAAAAACAAACAAAAACACAGAAACAACTATTTATTACAGTTGACAGCTAACTTCTCATAAACAAAGCAGGCCACAAGTGAAGGGAACAACAGCTATAAAGTGCTGAATAAAAAAAAATCTTAAGCCAACAAAAGTCCTTCAAAAATGAGGGTGACGTAACACTTTCAGATAAACAAAAGCTGAGAGAAATCATCAACAGTAACTACAAGAATGCCAATGAAAAGCTGAAGAGAAATGACAACAGATGGAAACGGATTTATAAGAAAAAATGAATAGCACCAAAAATGGTAAAAATGTGGACAAATGATTACATTTTTCCTTCCCTTCATTTCTTTAAACTGTTTAATGCAGAAATTATAATGTATTGTGGGGTTTAATAAAGTATGTAGACATAAAATATAGGCAACAACAGCACAAAGGAGAATAGTAAATGGGATGAAATTGTTGCAAAGTTCTTACAGTTTATGTAAAGAAGGACAGTATTAACGCCAAATAACTGTGATAAATGAAGGATGATACTGTAATTTATGGAGTGAGCACTAAAAAATTAGAAATGAAAAGGCACAGCTAAAAATTAAGCAATTAAGATGAAAATATTTGATTAATTCCAAAAAAGGAAAGAGGAGCCTGGGGGGGAGTCAGGTGAAGGGGGGGGGCAGCAAAACAACAGATCTAATCCCAACCGTATCAATAATTATATTAAACATAAATGACTAAAAAATTCCATTAAAAGGCCAAGGTTGTCACATTGGATAAAAAAGCAATATTCAACTATATGCTGTCTGTAAGAGACTCACTTTAAATATAAAGACACAGAGGGTTTAAAAGCAAAAGGATAAAAAAAAATTGTTCAAACAGTAAACAAGTTGGTATGGTTATATTAGTATGAGATAAGGAAGACTTGGTGTAATCAGAAATTAGTGTCACCTAGTAAAAGAGCTTTAAATGTCTGAAGTACAAACTGACAGAACTAAAGTAGAAAACAGATAAATCCACAATCGTGGTAGAAGACCCTCTCTCAGCCACAGAACTAGAAAAAGAATCAGTAAGAATATACATTTGAACAACTCTATGAGCTACCTTTCTAAAACATGCATGCAGAATTCTTTCAAGGGCATATTCACTAAAACAGATCATATATTTGGCCATAAAGTATGCCTTAATTAATTTCAAAGACTGAAAATTTACAGCTTTGTTCTCTGACCATAATGGAATTAAATTAGATGTCAGTACGGTATTTAGGGAAATCCTCAAATGTTTAGGAGTTAAACACTATACTTTCAAATAACCCAAGGGTCAAAGAAAAAAAAAATCATAGGAAATATAGGGTACCATATTAGATGGTAC
Organism: Mesoplodon mirus; assembly: GCF_964341445.2. Lineage (NCBI taxonomy): Eukaryota > Metazoa > Chordata > Mammalia > Artiodactyla > Ziphiidae > Mesoplodon > Mesoplodon mirus. The sequence continues at coordinate 25,640,286 of NC_138979.1, read as the reverse complement.
ATATTTAGAGGGAAATTTAGACCTTCAAATGTTTATGTCAGAGAAGAAAAGTATAAAATCAATTATCTGTTTCAACCTTAAAAACTAAAAGAAAAAAAAAAACCCAAATAAGTAAAAGGAAAATATTAAGATCAGAAATCAGTAAAATAAAAATAACTACAAAGGAAATTAACAAAGCTAAAAATTTGGCACTTTGAAAAGATTAATAAAATTGATGAAATCCCATCAAGAAAAGAGAAATTATAAACTATCCAACACAAGAATGAAGATGGGAACCTCACTAAAGATCCTATAGACATCAAAAACATAATAAAGAAATATTACAAACAACTTTTTGTCAAAAAGTTCAAGAACTTATTTGAAATAGTCAAATTCCTTGAAAAACACAGCTGAAAATAAGAAATAGTACATTTGAACAGCCTTATTTCTAGAAAAGAAAATGAATTAACACTCAAAAGCCTTCCCATAAAAAAAGTTCTACAGGCCCAGATGGCTTCATTGGTCAATTCTATCAAACCTTTAAGCACAATACCATTTTTCACAACCTCTTTCAGAAGACAGAGTAGGAGGAAATTCTTCCAACTCATGTTATGAGTCTATTAAGCCCTGATACAAAAAACCAGACAAGAATATTACAGGAATTATAAACCAGTATCTATCATGAACATAGGCACAAGAACTCATGTGTGAATGTACACATACAAACAGGCACACACAAACGCATACATACACACACATATATGCAAATTAAACCCATCAATAAATTAAAAGGAAAATACATCATGAATAAGTAGTGTCTGCTCTAAGAATGCAAGGTTAATTTAATATCCAAAAATCAATTTATAAAATTCACAATAGCATAAAGAAAATCTGCATTATTAACTCAATGTCAATACCCATTCATAATAAAAATTCTCAGCAAGCTATGAAAATGGAATTTAATCTGACAAAACTGCCTATTAAAAAAAAACATACAGAAAACATGTTTAATAATAAAATATTGAAAACATTCCCCCGAAGGCTGGAAACAAAGCAAGAATGTCCATCTTCACCGCTTCTATTCCTCATTCTTCTGGAAGTACTAGCCAGTTCATAAAGTCAAGAGGGTAAAAACACAAAGGTTGTATAGGAAGAAGCTAATCTCTCTATTCACTGATGATGTAACTGTGTACAAGGAAAATTCTAAGAAATCTATAAAACTAACAAAATAAGTGCAAGGTCACAGGAAGTACAAAAATCAATTGTACTTCTGTATATAAGCAGCAAACAACTTTAAATAAAATTGAAACTTTCATTAACAGCAGCATCAAAATAACATATAATACTTATGAATAAGTTTGAACCAAAAAAGTGCTGGATCTCTACAATGAAAGCTACAAAATATTGCTGAACCAAAGAAAGCCTAAATACATGGTGAGAGACAGCGTTCACGGACTGGAAAACTCAATGTTATTAAGATAATTCTCTCCCAAATTGATCTATAGGTTTAACTCAATCCCAACTAAAATCACACCAAATATTTTTTTCAAGACATTGACACCTTGTTCTAAAATCTATGTAGAAATGCAAAGGACCTAGAATAGACAAACCAATTTTGAAAAAGAACAAAGTTGAAGGACTTATATTACCTGATTTCAAGACTTACTATAAAAAACCATAATAATCAGGATGGTGTAGTAATCGAACAGGAAAAATAAATAGATTCAAGCCTCACCTCACACACCAACATGATTTCAGGATGAATCAGAGATTTAAACACAAAGCTAAAACTATAAAGCTTCTAGAAAAAGACATAGGAGAGTATCTTTGTGCTCCTGAGGTAGGCAAAGCTTCTTAGGAACCAAAAAATACTAAACATTATAAAAAAAAAAAAAAACCCTTTGGTATATTAGCAAAATTTAAAACTTCTGCTTATCAGAAGATAAGCCACAGACTAAGAGAAACATTTATAATACATATACTGACAGAAGACTTGCAGTCAGGATACATCAAGATTGCCTACAAATCAAAAACAAAAAGACAGCCCAATCTTTAAAAATGTGCAAAAGAAATGAACACTCACACCACAAAATTATACAAAACAAGCTCATGAAAAGGTCATCAACATAGTCCTCAGGAAATGTAAATTAAAACCATAATGAGATAGCATTTCACACCTACTTGGGTCGTTAAAATTAAGAAGACTGACAATACTAAAGGTTGGCAGGTATGTGGAGCAACCACAACTCTCACACGCTGCTAAGTCAATGTAAAATGGTACAACCACTCTGGAAAGTTGTTGGGCAGTATTATCAAGTTAAACATATACTTGCCATATTAGGCAGCAATTCCACTCCTGGTTATGTACCCAAAAGAATGACAAGTGATGTCCATACACACTTTTACACAAAAGTTCATAGTAGCTTCATTCATAATACCCCAAAACGTTTTGAAAACTACCCAGATGTCCATCAACAGGACAATGTGGTATATTCACATAATTCACATAATGAAACATTACTCAGTACTTTTTAAATGAATTAACAGCATGTGCATCAACATGGCTGAATCTCAAAAATATTGTTAAGCAAAAGCCAGATAAAAATGAGAACATAGGGACTTCCCTGGTGGCGCAGTAGTTAAGAATCCACCTGCCAATGCAGGGGACACGGGTTCCATCCCTGGTCCTGGAAGATCCCACATGCCGCAGAGCAACTAAGCCTGTCCGCCACAGCTACCGAGTCTGTGCTCTAGAGCCCATGAGCCACAACTACTGAGCCCGCGTGCCACAACTACTGAAGCCCGCACGCCTAGAGCCCATGCTCCGCAATAAGAGAAGTCACCGCAGTGAGAAGCCCGTGCACCACAAGGAAGAGTAGCCCCCGCTCACCGCAACTAGAGAAAGCCCGGCGCAGCAACAAAGACCCAACACAGCCAAAATTAAATAAATAAATAAATAAATAAATAAATAAATAATTTTAAAATTAAGTACATATTATTCCCTTTATATAATAAAACTTCAAAAACAGGCAAAAGTGTTCTATGATGATAGGAATCACAAGTGTAGTTGTTACAGTGCAGGGGTGGTGGTGATTATGAGGGGATACAAGGGAACTTCTGGAGTAAGGAAAATTTCTACATCTAGATTGGAGTTTTGGTTACAAAGGTCTATATATATGTCCAACTCATTTTTTTTAAACCACAGATCTGTGGTTTCACTGTACATAAATTTTACTTCAATAAAAACAAAAAGCACCTCACTACTCACAGACAAATCTTGTCTCATTATTCACAACCACAACCATATCATAAACTACCGTTCAAGGCGAGGTTCAGGATCAGTGAGGTTTTAGCACAAAGATTAAACATGGGCTCTCACCGTGCAAATCCTTGTGGCAGTTCTCCAAGGCCGTAGAGTGGATAAAGGTATGGGCTTTTGCCATATCTTGCCAAAGACTCACTGTAAAGTTTAATCCTATTAATGGTTTCACAACATGGTTGATCTAAATAGCTAGACAAAAGGAAATGACCATTAGAAAAGGGCTTTGGTTTGCATTCTTATATTCAATTTAAAATCTTTTTCTGAATGGATTTTAATTCAACATCTCCATATTTTACTTAAAAGGCTCTAACTCTAATGTGCAGTTAGAACTTCTTCTTTAGTAGTATAATAGAGCTATATATTTGTTTTGTTAGAATTTCCACTCTGCAGAATTGGGAAATTCAGTGAAGAATTCCAAGAAAAATGTAAATCTAAAAACCCAAAAACTTACTCATCAGTTCTGTAAAGTGCCAGGGCATGACCAGTAAAATCTATAACATCTTGGCCCAGGTCAAATTTCTTATACACCTCTCGCATTGCCGTCTTCTTAGGATCAATGCCCTCAAAAGTTCTAGGATCATTCTCATCAAAGTTGGCAACATACACCAGGAATTTTCTGAATCGACGTTTTTCAAACAGCCCCATTAGGCCTAAAAAAGAATTTTTCAAAAAGCACACACTCACAATAGGACACTGAGGAAAAGAAAATGTGAAAATAAAGTTTGAATATTTTATGTTATCTGAGGCTCTTCTAAGGCAATGTGCAGTTTAAAATATGGGAGTTTGGACATTGCTTTAAAATAAACTGACAGTTTCATAACACTTTAAACTGTCATAATTACAATAGATCAGCTATTAAGCCTTCAATTTTACACTACAATTACAAGTAATTATAACCAGTAATTAATTAAATGCAATATGTATAATTATACCTCTTATTAGGTACAAGATAAATAAGACTTTGAAAAACTATTATTCATGAAGGCATCTATCTGAATGTTTTTTTGGCAACTCTGATCTGTACTCCAGCAACTGCCTAAAATTCTCAATGCACTTCATTTTTTTTTCTTTTTCTGTATGCTAAGATACACTCTGGTATTTAATGGAAAAGCAGCTTAGATACCAAGAACAATCTGACCTCAAAGAAATTTAGATGCTGGTTATGCTGCCAGTCACTTTAATGAAGTCTTAAGATAAGCAGTTCACTGCTTTTTACACTAAAAAGTAGATCAGGAGAAAGCTATGAACTACCACCTAAGAAACCCTCAGTTCTTCCTACTAGTCAGGATCCCTACTACCGTAGATAGCTGGTAGAAAGACAAAGTCAAAGGAAAAGAAAATTTTCTGGTTCCATCTCCTTCTTCCTCTTTCTTAAACCATACCGCTACTTTAAAAACAACTATAGCTTTAAAAATAAATGCTTAACCATTTTTTATATCTGTTGACAGCTGAATATTTTGATAGTTTAAACATTATTTCCCCCAAGACTATAGCTGAAATCAACAAAACTGAAAATTAAAATGATCATGGGGCTATTCATGATAGCTGACTACATTTAACTTTTTAAATTAATATTTACAACCTAGCTTTAAAAAAATGGACAGACTGCATACACAGTAAAAGCATAAGGCTAAAAAGAACTATTCTATTACCACACAGCCCCCTACTTAAGACACAAGTGTAGTTTCAGGGGAAGGTGTAGCACAGACAAAGGAAACACGAGGCACCACTGCAAACGCACTTACAACGTGGGGGTCACTCTGGTGGACACTGCCTGGTGGAACCTAAAGCTCTTACCAACAGTTTATTGTTGAGTTATTGCATAACTTCTCTTAAAATAAAAATAAAAATCTACTGTGTATTCTTAAATTCCCCACTCTTTCCCTCTTTTCATCTCCCTCCCTCCTCCAAGCCTTGAGCCTGACAGGGACACTCTCCCAGCACAGTGGACTCCTGTCCCCCAGCACAGAGGAGCTGCTCTAAGCTGCTCCTCCATCCCTTTATGTCGGAACCAGATACTAGTGCAATTACCAACATGTGAGAGACCCGGTGCTCATTCTGAAAAAGTCCTAATTTAACGAATTCAAATATTATTTCCTACCACGTAATTTTTACAACAGCTACTTCTATATGACGATGCCTTCCCTGGTCACCCTATTTAAACTAGTAGCCCCACCCTCCCTCTCTCCTTTCATCTCCATATCCATCTGATACGCTTTTATATCAGATTATATCACCATCTGAAATGCTTCTCCTTATTTATCTATAGCCAGTCTCCCACTAATGGAAGCTCCAATAGGGAAAGCATTTTTGTTTACTTTTTTCCTTCTGTTGCACCCTCCCTACCCCCAAACCTAGAAGGGTACCTGGCATATAGCAAGTGCTCAATAAATATTCAATCCATATAATTAACATCTGATGGGACTGAATATAAAAGAAGTTGACTTATTCATATACTGGACATACAATATATAAAGAAAATACTCAAATTATATGATAAAAGGACTAGAAAAAATCTTTTTCACAATTAGTCCATTGAGTTGTACCTTCACGCATTTCAAATGGTTTTACTTTTCCTACATTCACTTGCACACTGAGGGTTACTTACCAAAAAAGACACTTATGTCAAGACTTTTAAAACAGAATAAAGCTACAAAATCCAGAGCAGTTTCAATAAGAGAACAGAAAAAAGCATTCCAATTAACTAACAGGCATAAGATTTGACAAGTGAATAAAAAAATAAAAAACAGAAAAATCAGAGTAGAATTAACGTCACAAGAAAAGCGCTAAAACATGGCACACAACATGTCATTCCGACAGTGGACCTAAACAGCCTCACCCCAGTTCACAGCTGGGCTTTGCAGCAGGCACACCAACTCCTGACAGCCACAAGCCCTGAGATGTCAAAGGTGCTCCCAACAAACAGATGCCTCACGGCCGTAAGAGTGAGAACAAACAAGCAAGCTAAAGATTCAACCGAGGATACAAGATTTTGCTGGGCACGTTTCAAAGCTATTCATGAAAATGTCTCAAACTTCTCTGAACATAGTACCTGTGTTCAACATTACTCTAGAGGCCAAATATACTTCTCATTTATTTGACTAAAATAACATTTGACCAATGAACAAATATTTATTGGAACCTTGAGATTTTAGCTGGCATCATGACCTACCACAAGAACCAACAGTATATACAGTTCCTAAAAAAGCCAATGTAAACTTAGGCTACATTAATAGAAATATATTGTCCTAGGAAAGTAAAAGTCCCAAGGACACTGAGTGGGCAGACAACACTTGGAGTATCAGGTCTGGTCTGGCTCTAATTCTATTATATATAAGATAATCTTGGCAAATCAGAGAATTTCCAAAGAAAAGTGGCCAAGAGACCTAGACGGCATATTATATGAGAAACAACCACAGGAACTGGAAATATGTAGCACGGAGAAAAAAGGAATTCCAGTGTACGTGACAGTTGTTAAAATATCTGAGAAGCTACATTTATATACTAGATAGTTCAGCGGTTAAGAGTGTGGGGTTCTTGAGTCTGACAAATCTGGCTTCAAACTAGTTTTACTAGTCATGAACTATGCTACTTTGGGTTCTTTCACACCTGTATACCTTGGTGTTCCCATCTGTCAATATAGATAATAGCACCACGTCTCAGAGGGTTGTAGTGAAGGACTATATAAAATAAACTTAGACTATACACATAAAATAATTAGTACATAAATGCCTGCACATAATGTTCAAAAACGTCAGCTATTATTAGAAGCATAGAATAATTTGTTTTTATCTTTCTCTTGAACTTCCCACCCTCTACACTTTTCCTACCCCATTCATTCATTCTGCCTAGAATTGTCCTGCCTGCCATTCCAACTTCAAAATCCTATCCATTAATGTAAAAATAGTTGCTGATAAGGTAGTGATTGGTAAAAATTCATGAAACTGTATACTAAAATAGGTAAATCCTAGTGTATGTAAATTAAACCTCAATAAATCTAACCTTAAAAATACATACATTAATATATTTGCTTATTTTTGCAAAAAGAAACATGAGGGTAAATCAGAAATAAGTAAAACTGACCACCTATCAGGGTGGAAAGAATGGAGTGGCAAAGATAAGACTCTAAATATACCTTTTAATATAATTTTGACTTTCAAGTCATGTAAATATTTTATATATTTGAAAACATTAAATCAAAAACAGAAACAAACTGTTAAGTCCTTCAATTTTTAAATGAAGGAAGTGGTTGAAGCTATTAATATAGATAAAAGCTCAGAGAGAATAAAAATTTTAAATTAAAAAACCACAAACTTTGTTTAAAAGAGTTCTACTCTTTTACTGTTGAACACTTATTTCTATGAAAACACTTTATTTAAATTAGATGCACTGTCACTGAAAAGACTTTAAATGATTTCTAACCCATGATCACATCACAGACTCCCCTCCATTCAATCAGAAGCCATTCCTTCCCTTACCCAACTGTCACTCCCAACCTGGCCTCAATTCTTAGTGCTATTTTTTACTTTCTGGCTTTAGTGTTTTTCAACGTTTTATGCCCAATATTTTCTCCCCTAATAGCAAGAAGTAAATAAATGGAGTTAGAAAAACTGCCAAAATAACTTAAACTAGGTTTTTAGGTGAGAAATTTTTATTTTTTGGCTGCGCTGGGTCTTCATTGCTGTGCGCGGGCTTTCTCCCGTTGTGGCGAGCGGGGGCTACTCTTCGTTGCGGTGAGTGGGCATCTCATTGTGGTGGCTTCTCTTGCTGCGGAGCACGGGCTCTAGGCGTGCGGGCTTCAGTAGCTGTGGCTCATGGGCTTCAGTAGTCGTGGCTCATGGGCTTCAGTAGTCATGGCTCATGGGCTCTAGAGCGCAGGCTCAGTAGCTGTGGTGCATGGGCTTAGTTGCTCCGCGGCATGTGGGATCTTTCCGGACCAGGGCTCGAACCCGTGTCCCCTGCATTGGCAGGCAGATTCTTAACCGCTGCGCCACCAGGGACGACCCCTAGGTGAGAAATCTTTTCCAATCTTAATGCCAGAATAATTACTGGAGAATTTACTGACACTCTTCCTATTCTCCCAATGCAAACCTTTCCCTCCTCTGAACTCCTACAGCACCTACAAAACTTATCTACCCTTTAGTTATACAAACTTATCCTTCCTTAAACTGCTCTGCATGGCAACAAAAACACCTTAAAGGATGGAAGGTCTTTTCTCGGGGTGTTTGCTATTTAAAAGACTCAGAATAAAACATGTTAAGCGGAAATCTTTGATGAGCCAGTAGAGGAAATAATTTGGGGCAGAAAACAAAATCACTCCATATTCACTGGGAATACCTAGAAACAGAGATGCTGGAGAATGACACCAGCACCACTTAGAGGATGAGTTCCACCAGAACAGCATGTTGGATAGAGTAGCAAAGGAGGTCAGCGTAGATGGGTGATGAAGTACACGGACTGTGCAGCAGTCCCACCAGGGTTTCAATGCCGTCCTGCCACTCATTAGCTATGTGATTTTGGGCCTGAGTTTCCTCATCTATAAAACGGAAAGCCTACCTCACAAAGGGCTTCACAAGTAAGAAAGCAAATGTGAAGTGTCTCCCACAGAGCCTAGCACATGAAACAATCCAAGAGACAGTGACTCTCAAGAATTATTAATCTGAAAAGAGTATACTAGACCTAGGAAGGCTCAGCTTCACCAGCAACAGGCTCCACGACATAAAACCTCTCCAGGCTTCAGAAGGGCAGGAATTTGTGAACATCTTGTTTACTGAAGTACTCTCAACTGCCTAGAACAGTGTCTGGCACATAACAGACACCCAATAAATCTTTGTTGACTGGATGAGTGGGTGGATGACTAATGCAGGGGACCTTAAATTTTATCTCTAAGATCCCTTTACGTTATAAAATCTTAATATTCTGAGAAAATAAAATAGAATTACTTACTAGATGCCAGGGCTTCTGCTTCAGTGGAAGGAACCTTGTAGATTTTTCCTCCCTTATAAACAAAGCTCCCTTCAGTCACTTTGAAATCCAGATAGCGAGTGACCTCTGTAAAAAGCAGCATCTTAACCAGCTGACCTGTAAGAGTCACATAATTCAAACTGTTACTTAAATCTTACTACTTTCAAAAATCAGCAGAAATAGGGGCTTCCCTGGTGGCGCAGTGGTTGAGAGTCCGCCTGCCAATGCAGGGGACACGGGTTCGTGCCCCAGTCTGGGAAGATCCCACATGCCGCCGAGCGGCTAGGCCCGTAAGCCATGGCCGTTGAGCCTGCGCATCCGGAGCCTGTGCTCTGCAATGGGAGAGGCCACAACAGTGAGAGGCCCGCATATTGCAAAAAAAAAAAAAAAAAAAAAAATCAGCAGAAATAAAAGTACATTTACTAATACTAATGGCTTTCCAATTTTTTAACACCATCCAGTAACTCCTAGAAAAGTCTCCAAAGCCATATTTTAAATAGGACAATCAGAATGCAGACCCATTGCTTAGCATATTTAGACTTTTTTTAAATGTTACCACTTCAAGGTTAATAACTTCAACATGCTTTTGTAAAAGTTATACAATAATTATTAGAAGTATGAGGTTTAGAATTATAGTACTACTACAAATGGGTTTGGGTTTCTTTAAAGTTCCTACTGTATTTTTTTTTTTTCCTTTTTCTTTTGCAGTACGCGGGCCTCTCACTGTTGTGGCCTCTTCCATTGCGGAGCACAGGCTCCGGACACGCAGGCTCAATGGCCATGGCCCACGGGGCCAGCCGCTCCGCGGCATGTGGGATCTTCCCGGACCGGGGCACAAACCCGTGTCCCCTGCATTGGCAGGCGGACTCTCAACCACTGCACCACCGGGGAAGCCCCCCTACTGTATTTTAAAGAGAGACAACTCACAGGCAAAATTTTCCAGGAATTTGTGCTTTTCAGTTTCTAAGTCAATTTATATTTATTAAAATGAATACTAGTTTTGGGTCAAGAAAAAGCTAGGATAAACCAAAGAAATTTTGGTATACTAAAAATTGTAAACTTCTTTGAGAAACCAAACAAAATTATTTTAAAGTTCATTTGAAAGGATAAACATACAAGGACAATCAAAAAAAATTCTTTTTGAGAACAAGAAATAGAGTAATAAGGAGACCTTTATGCAGCCAAATGTTTCAGTATACTGTACATTAACTAGTCCATAAATCAGTGAAAAATAGAGACCCATGTAAAAGAATATATGATGAAAGTTTTCTAATCAAAGTGGAAAAGATAAATGATGTTGAGGAACAACTGATTAGCCATTTTTTTTTAATACAAAAAACAATTTATTAATTCAAATTTGAATTAAGGAGAAATACTTTTCTGACAGAAAAGTTAGTTCCCCAAGGAACCAAGGAAATAATATTCTGATAGAAAAGCTAGTTCCCCAAGGAACCAAGGAAATAATACAATGAAGACAATTGTAGTATTCTCTGTAAATCTTTAAGAAAAGCAAACACATGCGCACAACTACCCTTAAATAGACTACCAGAAAAGCATCTTGTTTTTATGTAGCATTTTTCTAACAGACTCTTTGAGAGGACAGAAGTCAAATTTCATGAGAGGGAAACTCAGGGTTATAAACGTAATTATCAATCTGTACATTAAAAAAAGACCAGATTGGAAAACAAACAAACAAAAAAACCCAACCCACTTATTTCTAACACCAAATATACACTAGAGTATATTCAAGATAATTTAAGAAAAAGGAAAACAATTTCTAAATTGTGAACACCCACACTATTTAAACACTCAATTGACAGACGTGACACTTGTCCAGTAACAATAATTAAACTGCTCTTTAATGGCAAGAGCTGAATTATTTATCAACCTCTTGCCTTTTCTTTACATTAGGAAATGACTTAGTTAATGAAATGTGGCACTTTTCCCCTTATTTACTCTCTTCCAAACTGACCATCACCTCACTTCTATCCTCACAACCTCCCAACCAATCCAGATCAGAGTTTTTTTTCTTTTTGGCCACGCCACGTGGCATGTGGGATCTTAGTTCCCCAATGGACCAGGGATCGAACCCATGCCCCCTGCAGTAGAAGCGCGGAGTCCTAACCACTGGATGGCCGGGGAAGTCCCCAGATGAGAGTCTAGAAAGGTAACAATAAAGGAGATAGAAAGAAAGAGGGAAAAATCTGTTCTGTGCTTCTAAAAATGCGCTATGTAATAATATCATGGTGCTGAGGGATCATCTAAGCCAGTGGTTCCCAAAGTGTGGTCCCTATACCAGCATCAGCATGACTTTGGAGCTTGTTAGAAATAGAAGTTCTTGGGCCCCATATCAGCTCAGACCCCTAAAATCAGTAATTCTGGGAGTGGGGACCAGTAATCTGTGCTGTAACAAACCCTTCAGGTGATTCTGATGCCTGCTAAAGTTTGAAAATCACTGTTTTAAAGTACAGATAAACTTGCCACATCTTCCTGAAAAGTTAACTCAAAGATGTGGGATAAAAAAGTAATTTGAGGGCTTCCCTGGTGGTGCAGTGGTCAAGAGTCCGCCTGCCGATGCAGGGGACACGGGTTCCTGCCCAGGTCTGGGAAGATCCCACATGCTGTGGAGCGGCTGGGCCCGTGAGCCATGGCTGCTGAGCCTGCGCATCCAGAGCCTGTGCTCCGCAACAAGAAAGGCCACAACAGTGAGAGGCCTGCGTACCGCAAAAAAAAAAAAGTAATTTGAAATTTTCCTGTTATAAAGATTTTCCTTTTTCTTTTCTTTTCTTTTCTTTCTTTCTTTCTTTCGCTGTTGTTTTTGTATGTCATGTATGTGCAAGCAAAACCCAACAGAACCCTTCTTCTCTGGTCCACTGTATTTTTCATGAAACCCTTCTGCATATAGTCGCTCTGCGAGGAAAACTGCATCTCTGTAAGCATAGTGGTTTAGTGCTTGCCATATAGCAGCCTCTGTTTGGGCTGTCCTTTGTCTTTAACTTCCATCTCCTGAAATTTGTCATCCTTTCTTCAAAATTCAGCTTACATGGTCTCTTCCTTTCATGAAGCCTTCACTGCTCTATCCCATGCAATATTAATTACTCCATCCTGGACAGGTTCCTGCAGCACCGTCATCCTGGAGGCTCAGGCCCACTTTCTGCAGTGCCTCAGGCGCCCCCCGTAGCGGCTCCGGCCCGGCCAGCCCCAGCTCATTTAAACTCACCAGCGACCGTTACCGGGGGATGGGGGAAGCCGAGCGATTGCCGAGTACCTGATTAGCCATTTTGAAAAAATAAATTTCTATCTCTACTTCTCAAACAACAGGGTAATAAAATAAATTTATTCATGTTAAGATAGATGAACCTTGGGAGACTGGGACTGACATAAACACACTACTATATATAAAATAGATAACTAATAAGGACCTACTCTATAGCACAGGGAACTCTACTCAATACTCTGTAATGGCCTATATGGGAAAACAATCTAAAAAAGTGATATATGTGTATGTATAACTAATTCACTTCGCTGTACACCTGAAACTAACACAACATTGTAAATCTACTCCAATAAAAATTTTTTAAGAATAAAATTGTTACATATTTTCATAGTTCTATGAAGGAATAAGATAGATGCTGACATAAAAAAACAAAATAGATGAACTTATTTATACAGTGAAAAAATGAAACCATAATACCATTAAAAGCAGATATTAGTATTTTTATAAACTTGAGATAGAGAGAAAAATTTTAAACATACTTCCAAATCAAAACCAATAAAAGAAAGCTCAACCAATGACTGTGTGAAAAATAAAAGCCTTTGTACAGAAAAAAAAAAAACCACAAGAGTTATATATAATGCCAATCACAAACTGGAAAAGGTATTTTCAACATACTTCAAAAGGGTAATTAACAGCTGTTATAATAAGCTCTTTTACATCAATAAGGAAAAACACAAAACATCAATAGAAAAATGTGCAAAGCGAAAAGGCTGGCCAGTTCATTAAAGAACATGAAAGCCAGTAACTCTAGAAACCATTTCACCCTCTAATAAGTAGACATATTTTTAAAATCCACTATTTTGGGGGCTTCCCTGGTGGCGCAGTGGTTGAGAGTCCGCCTGCCGATGCAGGGGACACAGGTTCGTGCCCCGGTCCAGGAAGATCCCACATGCCGCGGAGCGGCTGGGCCCGTGAGCCATGGCCGCTGAGCCTGCGCGTCTGGAGCCTGTGCTCCGCAACGGGAGAGGCCACAACAGTGAGAGGCCCGCGTACCGCAAAAAAAAAAAAATTCCACTATTTTGTCTTCTAGTATGACAAAATCACAAAAACTAAAATGAGTAATATCTGGGAGTGGTAAAGGTACTGGGAAAGGGGTAGCCTCAGTCTACTGGTAAAAGTAAAATTTGGCAATATAAAGGAAAAAGCCTTTAAAAATTACTGCCTTTAGGGACTTCCCTGGTGGCGCAGTGGATAAGACTCCGCACTCCCAAGGCAGGGGGCCCGGGTTCGATCCCTGGGTCAGGGAACTAGATCCCACATGCATGCCGCAACTAAAGAGTTCAAATGCCACAACTAAGGAGACCATGAATGAAACTAAGGAGCCCACCTGCCACAAGTAGCACCCGGCACAACCAAATAAATAAATAAATAATTTTAAGGAAAGAAAGAAAATTATTGCCTTTATCCCCATACTACACTTCCAGGAGCATACAATGAGATTTATCATCCCCTCCAGCCCCTGGTTCCATCCCTCCCTCTTGCTTTTGAATGTTCACAATATACTGACTGAAAAACATGTTAACTGGGAAGAGGTGGGGTGAAACTGGCAGGTGATACACCAGAATATTAACCATGATTCTAAACAACAAGATTCTGGTTATGAAAATTTTATTTCCTTTCTGCTTCTCTGTGTTTTCTAATTTTAATTAAATAATTTTATTATTTATGTAATAAAAATTTTGTGTTTACAATTAACCTCAAGATAATTCAGTTATTTAACTTCAAATTTCAGAGAAAATTCCAATAGGATCTTTCCACTGAACATATTCCCAAATTATAGAACATAAATTCAAAAAGGGGGGAAAGGGTCGTACATACTTTATTTCATGGGACATAAAATAGACTTATACTTACAATTTAGTTTTTCAACGTCATCTCAGAAAAAGGTGCTAAAAATCACAGCAATTTAAAGATACTCCTCTAATTAAAAATATGAGAAAAAGAATATATTTTAAATTTCTAGTTTGTGTTAAGGATTAGTTTATTAGTTTGCCTAGGGAAAAAAAGTTTCAAAAAATTCAACAGCTAAAATTATAATGTTCTAAAATAATATACCCATTAAACCAGGAACTAAGAAAATACCATGATGCGTTTTAAAAACAAAAATCTAATGAACATCCATTACTTATTCTATGCCAAGACCTTTGAAAGGGTTATTTAACAACTCCCTCAGTCCTCAGAACCACCCTATCGCATTACTATTATTATCATCTCCATTTTACAGATAAGGAAATGAAGCTCAGACAGGTTTTGTAGGTGGTCTGGGGTTGCCCAGGTAAAGACATTTTGTGAAGTTCTCTCACAGTACGTCATCTTTTTCTGACATTAAAGAGCCTGCAATGGACTGTTAAGGCAGTGCTTCTCAAACGTCATTCTGCTTAGGAATTGCCCAGGTCTCTTATTAAAATACAAATTTTGCTTGGGTAGTTGTAGGTAGCGTCCGAGATTCTGCATTTCCAACCAGCTCCCAAGTGCCCCTTAGTCCATGGACTGAACTTTGCTAAGTCTTAAGGCATTACTTTCCTCCGTTTTCTCGCCTCTTCCACCTCCTTCTCTCTGCCTTGGCCTTATTTCCTTTTATACTCCCTGCCTTCATATACCTTTAAAAAATTTCCTAACAGAAATGACCCACAAGTGTGAACCAGTAATATTAGTGATTCTCAAAAGGATGTACAGAAATAAATCCACTCAGCTGTCTTAAAGTTTCATGTACATTGAACAGTGTGAGATCATTCAGACTTCACTGAGCTCTTTGGTGTTACCTAGGGACTTCACATTATTTTTAAAGCACACACAAGACCCCCCCCCAAAAAAAAAAGAAAAGAAAAAGCCCACTAGAGCATACTGAATCCAGTTTCTTCTTACTCTTTGTGCTCCGTGAGGCAAAGTGAATCATCAGATGATCTCCAAGTACCCCCAGTGCGTGAGCCCTCTGTTCTGTAATATGAACCCTGCTGAAAGCCATGGAGGGTGGATCCACTCTACCAACTGCAGTGTTCCTTGGGGCCACCTAAGGCCATATTTATGACTTCACAGCTGCCATTTCTGCCGCATTACAGTGAGATGTGTCCATGTTTCTATTGATGAGTGAACCTCAAGAAGATCTTCTGACTGGCATACACTTGAGAGCAGCCACAAAGACGTTATTAGTATTTATTTACCAAAAGTTAAGATTTGAGATTGGAATTCTGCACACACCAAAATTATTGCCTTTGTAGGAATTTTTCTTTTAATATAACTTGATTATGATAATTATTTGAAAAAAGTCACACTTTTTATACTACTGCAATGCCATTAACACATTATGCAATCGTTTGTTTTCAGTTCCCTTATATTCTTTGTCAGGTGCCCCAGTTGTTCCATGGGAGTTGATGAACAGAAGACACTGTCCTGGGAAATGTCTGTTCCACCCAGCTCCATGGGTAGTGAGGAAAGTGTGTACAGTGTGTGGATCAGTTCCTTAACTGAGTTAAGGGACCTACCTGGAATATGAGCATTTATGTCTCTCACTGTTCACTCACTCATGTTTACTTGCTTACCGCCCCCCCATCCCCCACCCACCCACCTGCCTGTCCTTTTCTCTCTACCTAGCCTAGCACGTTACAGACCAGTTTGCAAACTCATTTCCTACTGAGGCCAGGCAGGTAACAGAAATGAGCAAGGTGGACTGGGCTTAAGGGAAGGTAGGAAGTGGTGGAAGCTGAGGGGAACTTGAGAGCTCAGGAGGCCTTATCTAAGGGAGGCAGCTGCCAGTGAGTCCTTATCTTCCAGCATTTAAAGGGGACCTAGGTTGTTAAGAGAGTGGATCCTAAGAGATCTCATCACAAGAAAAAAAAAACCATTTTTTTCTTTTTCTTTTTTGTATCTATATGAGGTGATGGATTTTCACTAAACTTACTATGGTAATCTTCACAATATATGTAAGTCAAATCATTATGCCGTATACCTTAAACTTATACAGTGCTGTATGTCAATTATATCTCAATAAAACGGGAGGAAAAAAGAAAAAAAATGAGAAAAAATTACTATGAAAAAATAATTGTGAAAGCTTACAAACTAGGAAAAAAACATTAACATGGCTGTTTCTGAAGGCCCAGTTACCTAAGACTGTCACCAAAGTATCAAGAGGAAAGTCTGTTACAGATGCTTACAATTCTGATATTATGCCACAGCATAATTTTGTTTCTCCAAAACCAATTACTAAGAAGTCACCCCCTCTTCCCTCCATTCTTAACTTACCAACTCTAGATACCCCTGATGGGCCCTATTACTCACCATACCGTTGCCATTCAACGGAATCCACTTCCACATAGCCGGAATAACACTCTCTGTCAACAGTTACTTTCTACTTTCAAATTGGACTCAATGTACTATCATAAATTTAAGTTGGAATTCTTTACCATTCGCCATAAGGAACTTGGGAATTAAGTCAACATTCCAGTCTCTTCCTCTCCCCATTGATGCTGCTGGTGCTCCAGGTATTTTAAATCTCTTGTATAACTAAAACCAAAACAAAAAACACCCAGAATTTAACAAAATTTAACTTTCATTGCACAACTATTTTTTGATGAAGTGATTTTGGTATAACTAAATACCACCAACATGAGGTAAAGTACAAGTGCATTTCATTTTTAATCAGAACATTTAGCACTATTCCAATACATATGTAAATTAAATATATTACTCAACTCATGAATGCCAAAATAAACATTGCAGAGGTGGTGTGTATTTGCTTTTAACTAGCAGGAATACAGAACAAACTATTTGTTATGATGTACTAGTTTTGCAGAAACATCCCTTACTATTTGTAGAAATCATTTAAATTCATACTCTATTGAATAAAAAGCTAACAAAGGCTTAATTTTGCTTCTGTGGTTACATAGGGAGTTAAAAATAAATTTTGGATTATTCAAATCAGAAAAGAGAATTAAAATTAGTTCCAGTTAATTTATAATTTACATGAGTTTGAGGCTCTCAAAGCAGCTTGCAGCTTAAAATTTAATATTCATTCAAACTCATGAATTCTATTGCTAAGGTGGAACAGAACAAGCAAAGGTGGTATATATTCACTCAATAAAAACCCCCAAGTTCTTGAGTACATTAAAAAAGAGTACACACACACACAAAAAAAGAGTACACAACCCAGTCAAAAAATGGGCAAAAGATCTAAACAGACATTTCTACAAACACATTTTCTACAAAGACATATATATGGCCAAAAAACACATGAAAAAATGCTCAACATCACTAATTATTAGAGAAATGCAAATCACCTCACACCAGTAAGAATGGCCATCATCAAAAAGTCTACAAACAATAAATGCTGGAGAGGGTGTGGAGAAAAGGGAACCCTCCTACACTGTTGGTGGGAATATAAATTGGTGTAGCCATATGGAGAACAGTATGGAGCTTCCTTAAAAACCTAAAAAGAGAGCTACCATATAATCCAGCAATCCCACTCCTGGGCATATATGTGAAGAAAACCATAATTCAAAAAGATACATGCACCCCAATGTTCACTGCAGCACTATTTACAATAGCCAAGACATGGAAGCAACCTAAATGTCCATCAGCAGAGGAATGGATAAAGAAGATATGGTACATATATACAATGGAATATTACTCAGCCATAAAACAGAATGAAGTAATGCCATCTGCAGCAACATGGGCGGACCTAGAGATTATCATACTAAGTGAAGTCAGTCAGTAGAGGAAGACAAATACCATATGATATCACTTACATGTGGAATCTAAAGAAAAAGTGATACAAATGAACTTATTCAAAACACAGAAACAGACTCACAGATTTCGAAAACAAACTTATGGTTAACAAAGGATAAACACGCAGGGGAGGGATAATCTAGGAGTTTGTGATTAACATACACACACCACTATATATAAAATAGATAATCAACAAGGACCTACTATATAGCACAGGGAACTCTACTCAGTATTCTATAATAAGCTATATGGGAAAAGAATCTGAAAAAGAATGGATACATGTATATGTATAACTAAATCACTTAGCTATACACCTGAAACTAACAACATTATAAATCAACTATACTCCAATATAAAATAAAAATTAAATTAAAAAAAAAAGAGGGCTTCCCTGGTGGCGCAGTGGTTGAGAGTCCGCCTGCCGATGCAGGGGACACGGGTTCGTGCCCCGGTCCGGGAAGATCCCACATGCCGTGGAGCGGCTGGGCCCGTGAGCCATGGCTGCTGAGCCTGCACGTCCGGAGCCTGTGCTCCGCAACGGGAGAGGCCACAACAGTGAGAGGCCTGCGTACCGCAAAAAAAAAAAAAAAAAAAAAAAAAGAGGACAGCTTGCTCATCTTACTTAACACTAGCTAATAAATATACTAGGTGAAGAAGGAATGATGCCAGCGCATCGCTCCACAGATGATTTACAATGGAGAGGTCAGTAGTCATCACCTCAAACAGGTCAAACTGAGCATCATGAACAGTGACGCTGATGCAGGCACTGTGCCTCCTTATGGGATGCAGTATGAAGTGCCCAACAATACCTTCTTATAAACTGGCCTAGACTTCCCAAAAGAAAGGAGGTGGCGAGACTTTTGTAGATTAAGAGAATAAAGGGAAACAACACAAAAGGCAATGCTTAAACTAGTTTAAAAGAAAAAGAAAACAAACCACTCCTACACAGCAATATACAACATTCTTGGGTTCAATGGGGGATTTAAATATAGTCTGGATATTACGGTTAATTTTCTTCAGTGTGATAATGGTATTATGATTATGTTGGAGAATGCTGTTCATCACAGATGAATGCTGAAATATTTAGGTCAAGTATCATGTCTATTACTTTCAATGGTTCAAAACCAGTAACACAAACAGACATGAAGCAAAAAAATATTCCACTGGTATTATTCTTTCAACTTCCCTATATGCCTGAATAAAGAGAAAAAAGCTTTTTGATATAAACATTAAGTTTATTTCATCAAAGTCACTATTTTAAAAGTAACTGACACTATCTATATATCTCCTATAAAGCACAGTACAGCTCAGATTCATACACGTGGATGGTGAACAAACCCCACACAGAGAAATAAATATACTTAGTAAAACACACTTTGGAAATGCTTCATGTGCTCATTTTCTAAAGAAGTAGGAAGCACAGAGTATAGCAAAAGGAACTAAGCTTTGACATGGAAACACCTAAATATCCATCAACAGAGGAATGGGTAAAGAAGATGTGGTACATATATACAATGGAATACTACTCAGCCATAAAAAAAGAATGAAATAATGCCATTTGCAGCAACATGATGGACCTAGAGATTATCATACTAAGTGAAATAAATCAGAAAGAGAAAGAAATACCATATGATATCACTTATATGTGGAATCTAAAATATGACACAATTGAACCTATCTACAAAACAGAAACAGACTCACAGACACAGAGAACAGACTTGTGGTTGCCAGGGGGAGGGAAGCTGGAGGAGAGATGGAGTGCGACTTTGGGATTAGAAGATGCAAACTATTACACATAGAACGGACGAACAATAAGGTCCTACTGTATGGCACAGGCAACTGTATTCAATATCCTGTGAAAAACCACAATGGAAAAGAATATGAAAAAGAATATATATAGGGCTTCCTTGGTGGCACAGTGGTTAAGAATCCGCTTGCCAATGCAGGGGACATGGGTTCAAGACCTGGTCTGGGAAGATCATACATGCCGCGGAGCAACTAAGCCCGTGTGCCACAACTACTGAAGCCCGTGCACCTAGAGCCCGTGCTCGGCAACAAGAGAAGCCACCACAATGAGAAACCCGTGCTCCACAACGAAGAGTAGGCCCTGCTCGCCGCAACTAGAGAAAGCCTGCATGCACCAACAAAGACCCAATGCGGCCAAAAACAAATGTAAATAAAATAAATTTTAAAAAAGAATATAGGGCTTCCCTCGTGGTGCAGTGGTTAAGAATCTGCCTGCCAATGCAGGGGACACAGGTTCATGTCCTGGTCCGGGAAGGTCCCACATGCTGTGGAACAAGTCAGTCAGTGAGTGCTCCACAACTATTAAGCCTGCGCTCTAGAGCCCATGAGCCACAACTACTGAAGCCTGCGTGCCTAGAGCCCGTGCTCCGCAACAAGAGAAGCCACTGTAATGAGAAGCCTGCGCACCGCAACGAAGAGTAGCCCCGGCTCGCCACAACTAGAGAAAGCCCGCGCACAGCAACGAAGACCCAATGCAGCCAAAAATAAATAAATAAAATAAATAAATTTTTTAAAAAAGAATATATATATGTATGTATAACTGAATCACTTTGCTGTACAGCAGAAATTAACATAACATTGTAAATCAATGTACTTCAATAAAATAAATTAAAAGAAAAAGGAACTAAGCTTTGGAATCATATAACCTGGGTTATCATCCCATCTCTGATCTTAAGCCCACAGAAACTATTTTGCCATCTAAAAAATGGGGATAAAATCTCTTTGAGTGACTGGGAAGATAACTAAGACCGTGTGGAAAGCACTGGCACTGTGCCTGGCGTACGTTAGGTCTTCATCAAAAGGTACCCTCCATGCACCCTGTCAAGTCTACACTCTATTAACTTCGAGAGAGAACAGGTAACTGCTCCAGATGGCAACAAAGGTCACAATTTAAATATCTACAAGCCCCAGACTAGGAGCTCCTGAAAATTATGATGTTACAAATAATCTATTTAATAAAATAAAATTAAAACCATCTATAAAAAAGTAGAGATTCACAAGTAAAAGACTCAAAGTACAAAAGGGACATTAATTTATTTTAATACTTACATCTTCCAGCGGTGTTATAGATGCACTCTCTCCTCCATAATATGGGTTTCTATCCATGTGAAGAACTTTCTTTCCATTCACTGACATTATACCTGACAGGATACATTCCTACAGGGAAAGCGTAAGTATCTTCAAAGGAAGGAAAATGCTACTGCATGTTTCAAACAGATAATTTTTACAAACCTGTCATTAAACATTCTTTTAGTAATTAATACTTATGTATATGCAATATTTGATGTAATTTTTAAAGACAAAGCCCTAAAACAACCAGGGTTCAAAGTGTGTTCTGTGGCCCCTCTGAGCCCCAAGGTTTAAACTATTTTCATAATAACACTAAGACATTATTCATTTTTTCCCACTGTCTTATACTTGCACTGACAGCACAAGATCAATGGACGAAACAAATTAGGGCGGTGGCTTAACTGCACTAGTCATTATATTCTTCACCACAAGGCACTCATGGTTTAAAACAACAAGGCCAGTTTCACCTAAGACTATCCTCGACGAAGCATTAAAAATCACCTCTGTTAACAACACCCTTGAACACCCATCTTGTAAATATCCTGTGTAGCAAAACAGGAAGTTCACATAAAGCAATTCTGGCTCAAGGAAAGCCTTTTGTGCGACTGATTTGTAAGCTGAGCTAGCTACTTTTTTCATGGATCATCATTTTTTTAAATATATTTATTTTTATTTATTTATTTTTGGCTGCATTGGGTCTTTGTCACTGTGCACGGGCCTCTCATTGTGGTGGCTTCTCTTGTTGCGGAGCACAGGCTCTAGGCATGCGGACTTAAGTAGTTGTGGCACGGGGGCTCAGTAGTTGTGGCTCACGGGCTTAGTTGCTCCGCGGCATGTGGGATCTTCCCGGACCAGGGCTCGAACCCGTGTCCCCTGCATTGGCAGGCGGATTCTTAACCACTGCGCCACCAGGGAAGCCCTATGGATCATCATTTTTAATTGGAAAAATAACTGACAAACTATGATTACTCAGATGTAGGATTTTGGCAAACATTTTCTCAAAAATGAATGTCAAGGAAAATAACCAACAGTATTTGTTGCCAAAAATGAAAAGTCAAAATTTTGAATGAGGGACTTACTTCCCTGGTGGCACAGTGGTTAAGAATACACCTGCCAATACAGAGGACACAGGTTCGATCCCTGGTCCGGGAAGATCCCACATGCCACGGAGCAACTAAGCCCATGTGCCACAACTACTGAGCCTGTGCTCTACAGCCCACGAGCCACAACTACTGAGCCCGTGTGCCACTACTACTGAAGCCCGCACATCTAGAACCCGTGCTCTGCAACAAGAGAAGCCACCGCAATGAGAAGCCGGTGCAGCAAGAGTAGCCCCTGCTCGCCACAACTGGAGAAAGCCCACGCGCAGCAATGAAGACCCAACACAGCCAAATATTAAAAATAAATACAGTGTATTGAAAAAAATTTTTGAATGAAAATTTGAATTTTGGAAAACTTATATCCACCACCATGGGTACATCAGATCCCCAATACTTAAAGGACTTTTCAGACAACATCAGTGATATTAACAAATATGAGCTTTTGATATGGCATAAGAAAATGTGTCAACAATTCAGAAGACCTGCATTACTAAGTAAAACAGTACTTTCCTAAGTGACCAATGAATGATGTTACAAAATCATACAGGAGGTTAAAAGAGAAATTCAAAGTGCAAGCTAGATTAACGGATTTTAATGTAACGGAATAAGAAATGTTCACTGATGTGGTTTCAAATTTCATATTGCAATTAATCTTTAAAAATACCCTGCCACTTGTGTTTAGGTGTAAATTATAAAAGGATACCCACAACAATCTGAAAGGCTATTAAAATACTCCTCCTTTTTCCAACTACACATCTGTCTAAAGCCTGATTTTCTTCATATACTTCAGCTATGACAAAAATTATGAAAGACTGAACACCAATCGGCTATCTTTTAAACTAGATATTAAAGAGATGTGCAGAAAATGTAAAACAATCATACTCTTCTCAGAAATTTTTTTGTTTTGGAAAACACAGTTATACTTCAAAAAATTGTTATTCACGTTAACATGTAATGAGTTTATCACCGTTATCTTTAAGTGAATAAAAACCATTTTTAATTTCTCAGCATTATTTCTAATAGGATAAATACTGACAGATACTCTTACAAGCAAAAGCTCTTCAGGGATCTCAATTTTTAAGAGTGTAAATAGATCCTGAGACCAAGAGTTTGAGAACTAGAGCCCTAAATGAAGCATCCAGGATAACCATTAATCAACTGACAATCAACAGAGGATTATAAACCATCACTCTCAGTAAAAAGGTAAACAAAGCGTGAATATACTAAGACATACCAAATCAAGATGGGGTGGGGGAGCAGTCAAGAAAGTCAATCCAATTAATGGATTAATGAGAAGAAACACAGAGATGGGATATTCATTCACCCAAAACCCTTATACCAGAGTTTAGGTGATAAGAGCTTTATTTTTTTAAATGACAAAGGAAATTCTCTGTAACTTTATAAATCCTAGTGCTTCTCAAATTTATCCAAGACTCCAGACAACAGAGAACAAGCTCATCCCCCTAGAAGCCTGACTCTGAAATCTTTATTTTCAAAAATTCATACATATCTCAAATTCTCCTCCCTAATGTGCTATTCATTTTAGTATTTTAAAAATATTTTAAATTAGTTACTGTCAGGTTCAAATTTTACTCCAAGAGGGTGCATCATTTCTTATTTAGATCAAAAAACATTATGAGCACTCCAGGCCACCTCCAGCCACAACCACTCCTCAGCCCACAGCCACGCTCATGACTTTTAAGAGCAAAGATTTGTTCTACCTGTTTTTGAACTCTGAATAAATGGAATCTTGTAGTATACACTTCTTGTATACACCTTTTAGTCAACATATGTTTACAAGATTCATCCATGTTTTGTTTGCAATAGAAATTTTCTTACTCTTACTGCTATACTCAGGGGTCTCTAAAGTACAGGAGCCAAATCCAGCCTGCAGGCTATATTTGTAAATAAAGTTTTACCAGTAAACACCCATGCCCATTCATTTACATATTGGCTGTTTTCACTGTACCACAGTGGAACTGTAGCTGTGACAAAGACCAAGTGACCTGAAAAACCTGTGGACTTTTACAGGTTTGCCTAGCCCTACCAACAGTGGATCTCAAAGAGAGCTCCTGATTTGATATCACCTGTGAACTTGTTAGAAATGTAAATTCTAAGCAGATTCTGAAACTTTACTTTGCATACACATCACCGGGACAGCTTGCTAAAACAGAACGCAGGGCCCCACCCCCAGAGCTTCTGAGTCAGCAGGTCTGCGGTGGAACCTGAGAATCTGCATTTCTCACCAGTTCCCAGGTGAGAATACTGCTGGTCCAGGACCAGTTTCAAGAACCACTAGTAAAGCAGTGCTGCTCAAACTTTATTAAACACCTGGGGAACTGTAGATTTTGATTCAGTGTATCTGGGGTGAGGGATGTAACCGTCTGCATCTCTAGTAAGTTCTCAGGTGTTGCAGAAGCAGTTGATCCATGGACCACACTGCAGGTAACAAAGCCATAGGAGTCTTTTGAATGAATACTCCGCACAGATATTCCACAACTTATTTATCCATTCTATTACAGGTGAACATTGGGATCGTTTCCAGTTTGGGACTGTTACAAATAATGCTCTATAAACATTCTCAATGTGTCTTTTATGTATGCACTTGTTGGATAGATATCAAGGAGGTACAGATACTGCCAAACAGCTTTCCAAAATGGTTGTACCAATTTCATATGCTGTGTCAGCAGTATATGAAAGTTCCTGTTGTTTCAAATCCTTGCCCAACATTTTGTGTTCTGGCCTTTTAATTTTAGTCATTCTAGTTAGAATGTGGTTTAATTTACATTTCCTGACAAATAATGAGGCTGAGCACTTTTTTACAGTTTACTGATAATTGTAGTATCTTCTTTTGATAAATGCCTATTCATATTATTTGCCCATTTTAAAGTGGGCTTTCTTTTTTTTTACTGCTATATAAAAATTCCTTATATATTCTAGATATTTAAAAGTGCTTTATTGGTTATATATATATATTGCAAATATCTTCATCCATTTCACAGCTTGACTTTTAACTTTCTTAATGAGGTCTTGATAAACAGAACTGAAAGTATTTTAACTGTAAAAATTAACTCCAATATTATCAAAAGCAAATCACTTGCTTTAAAAAAAAATCTAAAGCAGCACTAACCTATGATTCAATATATTATATGAAGAGAATAATATTTACAATCTCAAAAACAGATTATGACATAAACAAAGGAAAACCAAATAGTCACATTTCCAGTCGACAAAAGTAGACTTCACAGTTCAACTTTTGGAAGCAAAATCACAGCAAGCAACTTTGAGTGTTGCACAGCTTCTATATATAACTTTTCATACTCCACTGCAAATAAGCATGACCCACTCACTGGACCATGGCTCCAAAGCAAGCACTGAAGGCTGAGGCCTAATAAAGGACCCAGGAATATAAAGATTCAGCAGTCCAAAGAGCTGATACTAACTACCTTTAAAGGCATCACTTGGAGCAAATATATTAAAAGCTAATTAATAATTTGCAGGTTCACTGATTCTTCGAAACCCATCTATAAAAGATTGCTTTTACAATGCCAAGAGAATACATAGAAGCACAAATGTAATACTTTAAATTTTACTTTACAACATGGGATGAAGTTATTAATTCACTGATAAAACCAATCACATCTGAGTATAGGGTGTATATTAATGATCCCAAAATTTTAGTATCTTCCCAAATTAACAACTCAAAATTAAAATCTACTACTATCTGGTGAATACAGAATAAAAAGCAAAGCACATCAAAGTCAGAGAAAATACTCTACGTGAATTTCCTTTACTCACACTAGACAACCTGGACCATCCATCATCTATGTAAAGAATACTGATAACTTTTACCAGGAAACATATATGAATGAATATTAACCAACACATTAGTTTTAAAACTAACAGATGGGAGTGCTCCACACTTAACTGCAAGCTCACCAACAACTGACCTGAACAGGATAAGGATATACAGACTCACAACCAAAATAACTAAAGCTGTAAAACCATCTTCAGAATCCAAGTTTTTTTGGTGTTTTGTTTGCTATTATGCCTTATTTATTTTTTATTTTTAGGGCTTAGAGCATATTAGGTGCTCAGCATGAATAAGTGAACAAATGCATGCATGCATGCATTAATGATGCACACAGGATGCCTGGCAATCTCAGGTGGGTCTTTCATCCAAACTGAGCTCAGGCCCAGAATCCAAGTTAAGATAACGGCATCTGCCACCCAACTGGCTCTTCATGTTGGCCTACATAAAGAGGTAACCAGATTAAACTAAATGTTTGAAGTTCAGCTGCAGCAAAATTCTAGTCTGTGCAGATGTGTGGGTGTGGTGATGGTCAGGAAGGACCAAGTCAGTGATACTGAGGCTCACTTCCCTTCAGCACCTACACCTAGCGCTAGGTTTGCAATAATCAGAGTAACTAACTCAAACGGACAGCACCTAAACACACTAGGCGAAGTACCTCTTACATAGTGAAGCAGCCTGTATGGTGTTCCCATATATGAACTGTGACGAACCTAAACACAATTGCGAAGGCCACTGGTACTGAACAGTATCCCAGTATCCTGGAAAAGTTAATGCCCACCCCCCCTTCCTACTTAGAGGGCAACTCAGGCTTGGAAGAGAATAGAACCAGAGTACGTTAATATTCTGATGTAAAAAAAAAAAAAAATTCTGATGTAACTTCCAAGTGACCAAACTAAACACTATTAACACTCTAAATCCTCCTGCATTTTAAAGTTCTGGAGTGATTAAAAAAAAAAAAAAGAAAGAAACAGAAAGTAAATGCACACAAAAATGTGATCAGGAAAACAAGGTACCTAATAACTCATCTTAAAGAAAAGTGTCTTTCTACTTATCTAGAAAATGTATTAACTAGAAAACTTTTAAATCATTTAATCTCAGTAGTATGTCTTACAGCAATAACACAATAAAAATGGATGTTAGTTTTCAGCAGAATTAAGTGTTTCTTTAAATGTCTCTGTCCCTCTAATGCATCTCATTAAAAGCTGTCAAAGATAACTTTTCTTGAAATTTGGCTCTAATTAGATCATTCCTGCTCAAAACCCTCTCTCGTTGGCCTAGAAGATAAAATTCAAACTTCTTAACCTACTGTCTTCAGCATCCTTGGTGATATACCTTCTTTCCAACACTGTTTCCATTACACCTCTTCATACCTCTGTTTCACACAAAATAAACTCCCTATCCCTTAAATATATATCCTTTTCTTACTACTGACTTACACTGCTCTCTCTGCCTAGAAAATCATTCCTCCTCATATTCAAAACTTACCAATATTTTTTAAAACTTTCAGTTTTATTGAGATATAATTGACATACAGCACTGTAAAGACTTAAGGTGTACAGTATAATGATTTGATTTACATACAACAATGATTTGATTTACATACCACAGGTTTAGTTAACATCCATCATCTCATATAGATACAACATTAAAGAAATGGAAAAAATACATTTTTCCTTGTGATTTACGCTCTTAACTTTCATTCATAACATACAGCAGTGTTAATTATCTTTATCATGTTGTACATTACATCCCTAGTACTTATTTATCTTATGGCTTAAATTTGTTCCTTTTGATTACCTTCATCTAATACCCCCTTCCCCCTACCCTGCTTATCAATTATTTTTAAAAGCCAACTTCAATAACTCCTTCTTTATGCAGGTTTTTCTGATTCCCCTGTCTGAATTCCCACATGTGTGAATTCCCTTATGGCACTTAGTACTTTCTCATATTAACTCGTATTATAGTTACCCCCACATGAGAAGAAGCTACTCACAGACAGGTGTGTTTGCCTTTTTATTGCCCATAATCGAGCACAACAGTCACAGGTAACTGAAATTGAGTAGGCCATTACTCCAGTAAGTCTTTAATCAAGTACTGTGAGAGGGGACATAAAGGTAACTGCAGGGTATCATGTATGCGAGCCAAACGTTTACCTAGCGGTCTTTCCAACCAAATGTCTCACTACTACCTCGAAATGCTGAAATAATATGTCTGATTTTACTTCTATTCTACTGGACCAGTATGCTTAAGGCTGATTTAAAATACAAACTGCCTACATAGTATTTATACCTTCCAAAAATAAGACATTTGAACACATTGGTCCTATGATCACTACTGCAGTGGACAGAAAGTTGTTTGTCCACAGAACTCTAACAGCAATGGCAAGGATTTTCAAGGAGTAAATATAAAAGGCAATTCAAGATTTTTAAATCAGGTACAAAAACTCCTCTCTGAAGTCACAAAATTTTAATAAAGACAAAGGAGAAAGAGTATGGCTGAGATGTAAAACAATGTTTTAAACAAATACTGCTGAGAATAATCTGGTTAGATATCACTAAAGTGTCCTTTTCGATTCAAAACTCCTTACGAAAATTACCATGTAGCACAAAACAAAACAAAATACTGCTGGGAAGCACAAGCAGCTGTGGAGCTAGTTACCCTTATTTTATTATTTATTACTATTTCTAAGAAGACTCATGAATTTATTGCCAAGCCCAAAGTCAATCAGAAACAGCAAATTAAGTGGTCAGAGGCTGTCGACAGTCACCAGCCTAACCAAAGTAAGCAAAGAGGAAAAAATGAAAAGTAGACGGTAGAACTAACTCCCAAAGCTAAGCAGTCTAAGAGGACTTAATAAGGAGGCCAAAGTTCCTACAAAGCTCCCTAGGTCTCAATGGCTTCATTATGTTATAGCATAACAGTAATTAATCCTCCTGATGTGAAATCTTTGTTACCAAGTACATTAACTACGTTCCTTAGTTTGTTAAAGAAGTTGTGATATCATTCGAAAGGTTTTTATCTAAAAGTTATGGTTGTTTAAAGGGATAGCCCTCAATTCCTTAAAGAACTCAATTATATGAAATATTTCATTTCTCCTAGATAGAATGAAGATTTTGCTCTAGTTTATACTAAACTGTTTTATGCCTTCTTTATCAAAGTTACTATCAATATTTGTGCACTATTATGACCTTATTTTAGATGTAACAATCGATACAAAACAGTGACAACATTAGGCAACACAGAGGAACCCCAACACTTCCTTACACTTTATATTAAAAGTAACAATCGCACTAAAAAATGCACTGACACACAGGCATCATGCAGTATTTGGTACCCACAACTGATAGTACACACCTGTTTTTAGGTTCTTAAATCTCAGGCACTAAATATTTATAAGTTAAAAATTAAGAAAAGTAGGGCTTCCCTGGTGGCGCAGTGGTTCAGAGTCCGCCTGCCGATGCAGGGGATACGGGTTCGTGCCCCGGTCCGGCAAGATCCCACATGCCGCAGAACAACTAAGCCCGTGCGCCACAACTACTGGGCCTGCGCTCTAGAGCCCGCGAGCCACATCTACTGAAGCCCACGTGCCACAACTACTGAAGCCCGTGCGCCGCAACGAGAAGCCACCGCAATGAGAAGCCCGCACACCGCAAGGAAGAGGAGCCCCGCCCCGCCACAACTAGAGAAAGCCGGCGTGCAGCAACGAAGACGCAATGCAGCCAAAAATAAATAAAATAATAAATGACAGCAGAAATTGACCTGATTGCTAGTTAAGTATGCATCTATCATTCACCAAAAAGGTCACAATTGATCCAAATGAAAATTTAAATAAGGTGCATTATCTTAACTTGGTTGTTATGCTATAAGACTGTGCCCTCTTTGAGACAAAGTGATACTTCTGAACTAGGTATATAGAAACCTGCATGAGAAAGGATTTGCACTTATTTGTCCGTGTTTAACTGCCCTAATCAAGAGCAAATCTGAAAGACCAGCAATAACCGTAGAAAAACAGTGGAACTAACTAGCTCTTACAATATGCTGGCAACAACAGTGCCCATTCCACTGGGCAAAATCCACCACAAGCTAATAAGCTCAGCTCAGAATCCCAATTAAGCACTTAGAAAATGAAAAAAACCACCCTGCAGTGGGTAGGCTATTCATTTAGGCATCCAACAGCCTTCCAACTCACCAGTAAAAAAGACATTCAACCCAATACCTCACATTCAAAGTGACTAAATCGCTTTCTAGGTAAGCAATCTCATCTATTCGGTACTATTTCCTAGCCAGTCCCATTTCTTTTTCTGGACTGTTGAAACATAATGAAGCATTCAGAAATGAGTATTATCCAACAATCACCATAAATCACCATAACTAAAAATGACAAAACAAAAATCACCATAACTAAAAATGACATGCCAGAAAAGTGCCATTCTAGTCCCCAACCATCTTTTCCTAAAAAACTGGCCAAATGCAAGTATGACAGTTTTTTCTTGTCCAGAGAAATCTAAAATAGTTACTTTGGAGTGTTAGCTGAAAAAAATGTTAATTCAATCTTGAGAGGTTACAATGCATTTCAACAAATTTGTAGTGGTTTACATTAAATGACTCTGGACTTTGAGATCAGTTTATATGGGATACACAAGATCAAAATCAGTATTCATCTTTTAAAACAAAGCAGTCCAATGTCAGAATTTCAAATTTCCAAAAAACTTTTGATAACGGAAACGGTCCTCTCTTCAAATGGAATTCTTTTGCAAGATGAATAGTCTTCATTTTCTTTTAAAAGCACAAAAAGAAGTAAAACATCTGCCTGTATTATTTTCAGAATATTATCTGAAGTTCTCTAAGCAGACAGCCAGGAAAATAAATTTACCATGGTATTACGCACACCATGCAGTAATAGAGAACCTGGCCTCTAGCACCCCATCACCAACCTCTTTTTCAGGGGAAAGCCTCCAGAAGAGACAATGTAGGTAAGGACAGACCACACAAGAGGAAAAGATGGCAAAGGCCAGGTGAGAAAGGACTCGACAAATTTTGAGAAAACTCATTTCCAATTCTACAGTTGCTCAAGTGGGATGGGAGGGTGGTTAAAAGGAAAGGATAATGCTTCTCACCTGGAGTGGGGGAGGAGGATAAGAAATATAATTTTCTCCAAAAATATAAGCTCATTGAACTTAATTACCTACCAAACAGTGATTATCCAGTGACTCGTCACCGACACTGACTAGCAGTAGAGGCTGAAGTCTAAGTAGGAAATGCCACTGTGATTGGCCTCCACCCTCCCCCACTCCGCCGGCTGCTTTTCTGTTTCCAATAGCGAGAGGCCATCAACCCGTAAGGGAGACGCATCAATACACCAATCCGGGCTTTTCCGGCCTCTGCTGCAGCAGAGGGGACTCTCGTTTCCCACCTACTCTTACTCGGCCGTCACGACCCGCCCAGGCACCTGCCGGACCGGGCTTTCCATTCCCCGGTGTCTCCTCCCTGTCCAGATGCGCCGCCCGGCCCGCAGGCCCCGCTGCAGGCCTGACCCGCCTCCGCTCCAGAGCGCAGCCCGAGACGGCGGCGGAAACCGGCCCCACCCGGAGACCCTCGGAGGAGACCCTCGGACTCGAGGCGCGGCGCGGCCCGCGGGGATGGGGAAAAGGGGGCTGGGCAGAGAGTGCGGCCGCCCCCCTCCCGACCCTGGACCCCGGCCCCGGGACCCCCGCCCCTCCCCGCCAGGCCTCACCGTCAGGCCGGTGCCCAGCACGATCACGTCGTACTCCTCATTCATGGCGGGGCCGGGCGCGGACGGAAGCCCAGAGAAAAGAAAAGGCGCAGTACTCTAGGGGTCAGGAGCTAGGCGGCCACCCTGAGGAGGCGGAGGAAGCGCTCAGGCCGGGCCCGGGCACAAGGTAAAAGGGAAGCGGGAGCAGAGGGAAAACGGAGCTGGCGAGGAGGGAGCCGGCCGCCACCTCAGACGGAAAGAGAAGAGCGGGGCGGTGAGGGAAGGGAGGGCAAGGAGGGAGAGAAGGAGAGGCGGGCGGCGACCGGGGCCTCTACAGCCCGGAAGGGGCTTAGAGGAGGCCGTCGATCACGCCCTTCCCGCTCGCTCATTGGCTAGATCCCCGTCGCCCGCCCAACCTTCTTCTTTTCCTACCTCTCGCGAGAAAAGGGCGGGCCGTGCCCCTTGTGAATTCCGGCTCTCCACGCGGCGCGCTGCCACCGTGGTTGGGGGCGGAGGCGGTCGCGCGCTGGCCCCCGAAGGCAGGGGCGGGAGCGTGCTTGCGGCCGGGGGTCAGCTGTCCAGTTCGTTACTCCCGCCGCCCAGCGGGAGCCTTGCTGCCGCCCTTGGACTTTGTGCCAGGACAGCGGGCGGCCGCCCCGGGCCCCGCAGACCCGGAGCTGACGCCATGTGGCCTGACCCTGGCTGCGGCTCAGCCCCCTGCGCCCCTACGGCGCGCCTAGGCTGGTCTTTTGCAACTTCTCTTGCTTTTCTTTCTATCCTGCCTCCCTTTCCTGAAGGAAAAAGGACCCAACATATTTTAAGGAATTCAGAAGTCACCGTTTTCTCTTACTTCCCGCCCTATGTCGTCCTTGCTGTATGCATTGCCCCTTGTGCAGCCTTAGGAAATTTAGAAGAATTTTAAAAAACGAAAAACGAACAAAAAACCTTCCGTTTAAAAAGTAACCCTTCGCATAAAGGGGAAGGCCAGATTTGATTGGAAGCAGGTCTGCGCCTACTGAGGGCTATAACTTAAACGAGCTGTAAAAATAGCTGACCAGTATGTGCATCGGTTTACGCCATGAGTGTAGCAGAAAAGAGTCCCTGTTTGCCTTCCATTCCCTCTACCCGTGACCGCCCAGCCCTCCAAACACACACACACCTTTTTTTTAGGATTGTATTTGGCATCTCCAGCTCTGGGTGAGGTGTAAGCAGTGGCTTGTGTTCTCAACCAGAGAGTAGACCCTATACAGGCCTTCTAGAAAAGTCATTTTCCTAAAGGCCTTGACAACCTGTGTTTTCAGCCTGTGACAGGTCTGCGTACTCAGCAGACAAGAGTTGGTATTTCCTTCAAGATTTACTCTCAAACATAGCTGGATAAGTGTTATTATGAATAGCATAATAGCATAAAGTAAACCTTGGTAGACGGATCTGCCTTCCTTTATGTTTAAATCACTCTGATTCAGGAAAGAATGTAACAATTTTTTACAATGTTTCTTCACCCCTAACTAGAGGTTAAGAAGGTGTATTATATTGGACGATGGACTTTTTTGGGGGGGGTGGGGGGGAGGGAGAAGAAAGCTGCTTAAATTTACAATCTTTTTTTTTTTAAGATGTTTTTGATGTGGACCATTTTTACAGTCTTTATTGAATTTGTTACAATATTGCTTCTGTTTTATGTTTTGGGTTTTTAGCCAGGAGGCATGCGG
Source organism: Mesoplodon mirus (assembly GCF_964341445.2). Classification (NCBI taxonomy): domain Eukaryota; kingdom Metazoa; phylum Chordata; class Mammalia; order Artiodactyla; family Ziphiidae; genus Mesoplodon; species Mesoplodon mirus. Next base: position 25,606,594 of record NC_138979.1, on the reverse strand, counting down.
GATCTTAGCTCCCCCACCAGGGATTGCACCCCCTAGTTAGAAGGTGAAGTCCCAACCACTGGGCCACCAGGGAAGTCCCTACATTCAATCTTAATTGGATTTGTATACATTAGTGACCAAATGAATTTTTACAAGTAGACAAAAATCAAGTGCAAAGTTACTAGACTACTGAACAGATTGTGTAACAGTGTAACTGACTTTTCTTTGGCTAAACAGGTGATGCCTTAAGAAAGTCCTGCTGTTACCCTCTAAGTAGTCAGGTGTCATGTGTATCTAACATGTTTACAACAGGAATTTATTTCTTACAGTTCTGGAGTCTAGGAAGTACAGGGTCAAGTTGTGTCTGGTGAGGACCAGTTGCCTGGTTCACCCTGTCTTTTCACTGTGTCCTTATATGGCGGAAGGGACAAGGGATCTCTCTGGGGCTGCTTTTATAATGTTACCTATGTTTTTTTTTGTTTGTTTTTTTTGGTTTTTTTTTGTGGTACGCGGGCCTCTCACTGCTGTGGCCTCTCCCGCCGCGGAGCACAGGCCCCGGACACGCAGGCCCAGCAGCCATGGCCCACGGGCCCAGCCGCTCCGCGGCACGTGGGATCCTCCCGGACCGGGGCACGAACCCGTGTCCCCTGCATCGGCAGGCGGACCCTCAACCACTGCGCCACCGGGGAAGCCCCCCTATGTTTTTAAACTGACCGAAAATATTGACTCTTTTTTTTTTAACTAGAACTTTTTTCACATATTGCCATCAGCCTCTGAATGTTGAAGAAGCTTTTAAGCATATCAGCTGAATTACGTTGCCATGTCTTAAGTGAAGGATAGTTCATCAATACCCACATGGAATTACTGAAAAACTTAAAGGTATTGGATAAGAGAACAGAATTTAAGGTTAATAAGGCTCCTCCGTCTGATCCCTTACACTCAAGTTTAGTTTTGTTGGCAGATAAGTCCTATGGCCCTGCAGAAGAAAAAAAAAAAAAAAAAAAAAACTAATCTTCAACAGATTGAGCCCATCCAGATTCCACCCCACCTATTCCAGTTGCCAAGGAATTTGGCAGACAACAAATACTGTTTATGGTGCAGTGGCTTAAAAGCCACTAATTGGTTCAGTGTATCAAAGGCCACAGATGGCAGTTCCTGATAGAGTGTGAAACCTTAGGTTGGGGGAAGTAGGTTGGTGGAGAGGAGTAGAAAACACCATCAACCTTGAAAATGTTTCAAATCTTTACACAAAGCAAGAGGAGTCAAGAGACAGTCTTATTTATACTTGGCACTAGGGAATAATTGTTTGCTGATCTGTTTCTCTGCCTGCACTTCACAAAGGAAGAGACAAGAGTCCAAGGAAAAGAAAATTAGAGTGAACCTTAGTCCAGGCTGTCTTTCTCTGTCCAAAACCACAACAGTTTCTCAACCAGTATTCCCCCTCCTGGGTGTTCTGACCATTATCTTCTTAAAATTTGAATCAGAGCATGTTCATGCTTCTGCCTGTGTTTTGCACTTAGAGTAAAATGCAAATTCTTGAATAGGGCCTAAAAAGTATTGTTTAATCTGCCTTTTCTCCCTCTCCCGCTCCATCTTGCCATACTTCTGGCTCACTACACTCCAAACACACTAGTCTTTCAGTTCCTAGAATCTGGTGGAGCTTTTAACCAATCAAGGGCCTTGCACTCTTGGCAGTCCTGTGGCTACCCACCCTCACTTCCCCTCCTGCACCTCTTCTCACAGCTAGTTCTCTCCACTTCCTTAAGTTTCAGCTTAAAACCTGACCACTTTATCTAAAGTGGGTTCCCCTCAATTTTTATTCTCCATCAGCCCCTTGCTTACTTCTTTCATTCCTTTTTTTAAAATAAATTGGTGATCATTTGCTTGTTTTTTGTCTGCCTGTGGATCAGAATGTAAACTCTCTGAGTCCTGCTGAGTCCCTGGCAGGTGATGAGTAAATATCTGATGAATGAATAAGAGACCTGGAAGTTGATCCCTAGATCTACAAGGACTAAATGTGATGAAATAGGTACCAGCTCCTCTTGGTACTTTTGAAAAGCACAGCTTTTCTTATAGCAGAGGATACTAAAGTTCATATTTTAGAGGCTCTTAAAGGTAGGAATTGGCAAAACATAAATCTTTTTAAAATCAGGATGGCTAATGCTGAAGATAAAATATGATAGGATCTAGAAAAAATTTTAATGAATTTCCAAAAATATATATTTTCTAGTTTATGATAGGTCATTTACTCCCCCATCCCAACCCCCAAACTCTTCATCTGTCCGTGGTCTCCATCTCAGCAGTGACTGGCTCCACCCTGGGCCCAAACCAGAATTCTAGGTATCGTCCTGATTCTGTCTTCTTTCTCTCCTTCCACATATATTCCTGTTTTCTTTTGCTGTGTAACAAACCACCCTAAAACTTAGTGGCTTTAAAACAAACAAACCAACAAACGTAGTGGCTTAAAACAACAGTGTACTATTACCTCTTATGGTTCTGTGGGTTGAATGGGCTCAGACGCGTGGGAATTGCTTGGGCCTGGGGCTGGGGCTGGGGTCATCTGAAGGCTCTAGTGATCTGGACGTCCAAGATGGCACCCACATGGCTGACAGTTGTTGCCACTGTTGGCTGGGAGCTTAGCTGGGGCTGTCAACAAGAGCAGCTATATATGTGTGACTTCTCCATTTGGCGTATACTTCTCAAAGTATGGCAGTTGTGTTCCAATAGTAGAAATTCCAAGAAGCAAGAAATCAAAAATAGAAGCTGCAGGCCTCTTAAGGCCCAGAACCTGCCACAGTGTCCCTTGTGCCATATTCTTTTGTCAAAGCAGTTACAGAGCACACCCAAGTTCAAAAGGAGGAGCTATAGAACCCAGCTATCAGTGGAAACAGTGCCAATGAATCTGTAGCCGCCTTTAATTGGCCACAATGCCCCATTATGTTCTGGCCATTCCACCTCATAAAAAGCCTTCCAGTCCCTTCTCTTCATCCTCACGGCCACTACCCTAGTACCGGCCACCATCAAATTCTCTCCTAGATCATTGCAAAAGCTTCCTTCTGTTTAGTGGTCTCTATATTATAGCCCAAATGATCTTCATAGAAAGTGACTGAGTTGACCATGACTTTAAAGTCTTTCATGGGTCTCCATTGCTCTTAGCATAAAGTTCAAACACCTGGTCATTTCCTAAGAGGAGCCTGAATGATCTGCCTCAATTACCTAGTCAAACAAATCCTCACCCCAGCCCTCCTCCACCGTATTTTCTAATCCATTGCTGTATTCGTCAGTTTCCAGTCACAAAATCAGAGCCGCTCTAGGTATTTTAAACAGAGGCAGCAAAATATATGGAATTGGTTTCAAAACTTGTAAGGGCTGGAGGGGCAAAAAAGGTGACCCAGAAGTGAGGAAGTGCCTGGGTACTAGGCTGGAGCAGAAGGGGAGTGTGTTACCCAATGCTCATGATTGCTGGGCTGCTCAGGCTGACCCACTGCCGGTACTACCACTGCAGGGCTACTTTGCCACCACTGCCCCAGGAGCCCAGGAGTGCCCCCCCACTCGCTGATGCTACTGCTGCCCCCTCCCCCAGATGCTACAAGGGCAGAGAACATGGCTCCTCCCTGCCTCCTGCCTCCAGTCTCCTACCAGCGCTTCCCCTCGGCAGCACCTCCCCAGAATCTCCAGAAGCGAGTTGGCAGAGGGATCTGGTTGGTGTACTCTGCTGACTCAGCCTCCTGCAACATAGAGAAAAGCAGGCATGGAGCCGGGAGCCAACAGACAGCTGATCAGAGAGCTAAATGCTTTTGCGTTCCGTGAACTCACCAGGCTCTTTCCCTTCTATTTTTTGTTTGTTTGGCGGCACCGTGCCATGCGGCATGCGGGATCTTAATTCCCCAACCAGGGATTGAACCCTCATCCCCTGCAGTGGAAGCGTGGAGTCTTAACCGCTGGACTGCCAGGGAAGTCCCCTCTTTCCCTTCTGAACATACTTTTCCCTCTATCTGAAATGTTCTTTCCTTCTCCTTCTACTTGACCTTGCTTTCTCCTGCTTGTTAGAATTCTCAGTGCAGATGTCACCTGTTCCAGGAATCCTTTCTTAATGCCCAGTCGGGATTAAACTCCTCTATTCTGGGCTACACGGTTCTACCAACCCTCTCTTGACACTTGTCACCTGAGTGTTTACTGCTCTGTAGTCTTACTAAGTTGTATTCCTCTCAAGGGTAGAACGCTCCCTTTTCATCCTTTTGTTCCTTACCACCTAAATCATAGTAGGCAGTAAATAAATATTTAATGCAAGGCTCAGAATCTGGAGGATAATTATAATGGCCTCTCAATGGTCTGTGAGCCCTCAGATTTATATGCAAAATATAGTGCTTATGTGAATTTTTCCAGAGAGAGGATCCACCATCAGATTCCCAAAGGGGTCAATGACTCCTAAATGTTTAAGAAACTGTATGTATGGATAACAGAGTGAACTCACAATATTCCTAAAATGTAGAGAAAAATGTAACTGCCAGGAAGAAACTGAGTATCAAAGACCATTTCAGTGTCTTAGCCTCCATCACTTTTATTGAATTCTTGTATACAGAGAAATAAAATCAGTACCAAGACTGATGATGTACATGGAAATACAAAATAATATGCAAAATAGAAATCATTAGCAAGTGTAATTATTAGCAGCTCTGCAGAGATGCTTTTTATATGGACTGGGAGTTGGTGGAACTGGGTGGGGCTCAGGTGTGGTGGCAGGACAGGTAAGCCAGGTGTCCTGATTCCCAGAAGAATCACAGGCACAGGGCAGGCATGTTCCAGACCCCTTTGCCCTTCAGGAAGATTCAGCTCACTCTAGCACCTAAGTGTAGAGACCTCGTGGGATGAAGAAGTAATGACAATTAACTATTTCATTTCACATATTTGTTCCATCCTGAAAGACTAGACAGACCTCTAAGCTGCCCAAGCCTTAATGTTGCTTAGGTCATTTTAAAACCATTCACTTGGGGACTTCCCTGGTGGCGCAGTGGTTAAGAATCCGCCTGGCAATGCAGGGGACACAGGTTCGAGCCCTGGTCCGGGAAGATCCCACATGCCGCGGAGCAACTAAGCCCGTGTGCCACAACTACTGAGCCTGCACTCTAGAGCCCGCGAGCCACAACTACTGAAGCCCATGCGCCTAGAGCCCGTGCTCCACAACAAGAGAAGCCACCGTGATGAGAGGCCCGCGCACTGCAATGAAGAGTAGCCCCCGCTCACCACAACTAGAGAAAGCCCACGTGCAGCAACGAAGACCCAACGCAGCCCTAAATAAATAAATAAATAAATTTATTTATTTTTTAAAAAACCATTCAGGGCTTCCCTGGTGGCGCAGTGGTTGAGAGTCTGCCTGCCGATGCAGGGGACACGGGTTCGTGCCCCGGTCTGGGAAGATCCCACATGCTGCAGAGCGGCTGAGCCCGTGAGCCATGGCCGCTGAGCCTGCGCGTCCGGAGCCTGTGTTCCACAACGGGAGAGGCCACAGCAGTGAGAGGCCCGCGTACCGCAAAAAAAAAAAACCAAAAAAAACCCATTCACTTGAATGTTTCTTGTATTAACTTAAGTTACTTTGGTTTCAAATAACAAAAACCATGTCAAGCTATCGTTAGAATAAAAGGAGAATATATTATAAGGATAAAGGGGCAAAAATATAGTCAGGGTTTTGGAAGGAACAGGAATCAGGAACTGGAAGGTTGTCTCAGAGCTCAGCGGCCCTCTGTCCGGCTTCTCCGCTGGCCTCTCCCTGTGGGTCCACTCTGCTTCCCTTGGAAGAAGAAGGGAGATGGCGGTGGGCAGCCCCACTCACCTGAGTTACCCAATGCCTGTTCAGGGGCTCACCTGGAGCAAGGTTTCTCAGCCACACACTGCCGACACTTAGGCAGGTAATTTGTGGTGGGGACAATCCTGTGCATTGCAGTGTGTTTAGCAGCATCCCTGGCCTCTACCCACTGGATGCCAGCATCCCCCAACCCCCATCCCAGCTGTGACAATCAAAATGTCTCCAGATATTGTCAGTGTCCCCCGGGGGTCGGGGGGGGTGGCAAAAATCAATGCGGGTGAGAACCTCTAAACCAGACTATCTAGTTTTTCATAATTCAGCATCAAATTTCCAGAAGAGAGAATTGGATTGGCCCAGCTCAAGTCTGCGTCCAATTTGACCCAATTAACTATAGCCAGGGCATAGGGTCACATGGCAGAAATATGGCTGCCAGGAGTCCACCCCTGTGGGAGGGGTGTTCCATTCCCAGAAAAGAGGGATGGACAGATATTCTAGGAGGTGTCCATTACATTTCCCTAACCCTAGTGAGGTGTTCTAGCCTGACTCTGTACTATATTTGTATGTGGTTTAGGGGAAATTTTTCTCAGAGATATATTTATGATATCTATATACCTTTAATGTTTAACCCCCAATCTTCCACTAGAAGGCCTTTGAAATAAAAATATCTAATTGTTTTCATTTATTTCTTCAATAATTATCTACTATGTCTCCTCTGTGGCAGGTGCTGTGCTAGGCCTTACTGAGCTTAGATTAGGTCCTGTCTACACAGAGGTTATATTTTAATTCCAGACTAATTTAATGGTTATAATAGTACAGTTCTACTTTGGATTAGCATTGCTTTCATTTTCAAAGCCATTTAACCTTTGATATCTAATTACTATTTTTAATGTTAACGTTTTAAAATTAATTCTCTTCTTTATACCACTGTGGGCCTGTCTGCCTGTCAGATAGGAACGCTGGACTTGGTCTTCTTGCCAGCAGTTGGTGAACAGACGCAAGAAGTGTTTTACTGGAATAGTCACAGTTTGACCACTGACTCTCAGATGCCCATGGCACTGGGAAAAAATTCCAAGGTCAGTCTTGACTCCTACCAGAAAAAAAAGATAACAAAGTGTTAGGAAGAACATCTTGTCTTTTCTCCGATAACAGAAAAATTAATTATTGGGTTAGCTGGCAAATAAGGATCCACTATGCAGTGATGGCTATATAGAATCACTCTGTTAGATTAAAAACGAGCTAGGCTTGGGGCTTCCCTGGTGGCACAGTGGTTAAGAATCCGCCTGCCAATGCAGGGGACATGGGTTCGAGCCCTGGTCCGGGAAGATCCCACATGCCACAGAGCAACTAAGCCCGTGTGCCACAACTGAGCCTGCACTCTACAGCCCACAAGCCACAACTACTGAGTCTGCATGCTACAACTACTGAATCCCACACGCCTAGAGCCCGTGCTCCACAACGAGAAGCCACCACAATGAGAAGCCCACGCACCGCAACGAAGAGTAGCCCCCGCTCGCTGCAACAAGAGAAAGCCCGCGCGCAGCAACAAAGACCCAACGCAGCCAAAAAAAAAAAAAAAGAAAACGAGCTAGGCTTACAGCTACTAATCTCTTCCCACCTCCCCAAACAGTGTGCTGCTCCTCCAGTCCCTTATAATCTACATCAGCATCTCCCAGTGAGCTCAAGATGCTTTTCCTGGAGAGAGTTCCAGGGTCATATAAGTTGAAGTGTTGCCTTTTATACCCTCTTTCGGGAGAGCCACAATGAGGATGTAAGGGCTCTAAGGAGTTCTCACTGCCATAGCCATTTAGGAGAGAAATCGGCAGTATTTAATAAATTTAACATGCGTACACCCTATATCCCATCTCCCTACTCCTGGGTATGTATCAAAAAATCAGTTTTCTGGTGTGTCAAAAGATGTGTTAAAATGTTCATCGGATAACATGTAGAAGCAAAGAGTTGGAGGTAACCTTCCTGCAGCAATCAGAAGGATTAATCTACAATGTAGCCAAGTGAGGGAGGCTGAAAACAGAATGGGATTCCCAGCACAATGCCATTATTGTAAAACTGTAAATCACATGCATCTTATACATTGTTCAAAATATACTTATGTTTAAATACTTATGTTAAGTTGAATTGCAATGGCACTCATTAGAGAGCAGGTGCACGTATGGGATGTCATTGCGTCCAAGCTCGTACTGCTTGCCACTCAAGCCCATAAACAGAGAGACGAGGTTTTGGGGCAAGGAATAGCGACTTTATTTGGAAATCCAGCTGACAGAGAAGATGGTGGACTCGTGTCCCAAAGAGCCATCTTACCCGAGTTAGAATTCGTTCAGACTTCTTTAATGCTAAAAGGGGAGGGGAGGTGACTGGTTGCTGCAAACCTCTTGGTGCCAGAATCCTTTGTTCTTGCAGCTGTCCATGTAGGTCTGGTCACATTGTTCCTATAAACCTCCACCAAGACAACTGTTATTCTCTGTTCTGCAACTTTTTATCTCTACATGAAAAGAAAAGTGTTATACCTTTAAAGGTCAAAGCCTTGAGAATGAGCTACCCCATAAATTTCAGGCTATAGGCAACATTCTTTTACAAAAGGTGCAGAGCCAGCATGACTAAGCACAGGCAACAGAGCCCAAAAGTTAGAGCTAAAGGAACAGATCCAATATGGAGTCAGGTTTGTTCTTCTCTGTTACAGGGGAGCGGAGGCGGTGGGGGGCACAATAATAAAATAAAAGAAGGAACATGAGATGCCGTTTCGCAGACCGAACACATGCCTTTAATCTGACTCCTTCCTCAAAGTCTGCTAAAATGGCAATAAGGGAATAAAAAAGGATGTAAACCCGTGAGTTCAAAGAGAATAGAAAAGGAGATCAGTGGTTGAGAGAAGCTGATGGAATTTTTGAAAGATCGGAAGCAGATGGTCAAGTCTAACTGACTTAACAGACCAGAGGAAGCCAAAACTTCAGAGCCTGCACAGAGGTAAGGCGTTAAGAAGCAAATGCATTCAAGCTAGAAGACCCCAGAAAACCAGAAGTTAGGTGGAACCTCAAAGGCCAGGCCGTGCACAGGGGTGAAAACAGAACTGGCTGGAGGTACGGAAAAGGAGTAGTGGGTTCCTGGATCCCTCCTTATCCCCCCGCCCCAACAAAGGCAGGCAGTTGAGTCAGCAAGGTCCTGATTCTGACGCACTAGACACACAGAGAAAAAACACTCCACAGTTGAACAAATGGGATTCGCCCGGCCCGGTGCTCATAGTGGGGGAAGCAGGAGGTACATGGGAAATCTCTGCACTCAGTTTTGCTGTGAACCTGAAACCGCTCTAAAAACTAAAGTGTAGGAACAAAATAATAATCATAATAAATAGTTTTAAAATGCTTTGGGATAGATTCTCATTTTAAGAAAATAAATTGTGTAAAAAAAAAAAAAAAAAAAGAAAGAAAATAAAATATAGCATTTTCACTTGAGAAAATAAAAGGAATCCAAATGGCCCTCGTCAGGTGAGAAAACTGTGATGCAGGGAGAGTGACTATCTCCCTGGCAATGACATGGGGGGTGGGAGACATGGCCTGGGCCCCTCCCCCTTCCCCCCCAGCACCGCTGGTTCCAGGTGACCAGCGGCCCTGCATCCCGGCAGTGGTGGGCCTGCAGCAGGCTCGCTGGTTCCTCTGGTGTTTACAGCCGCAGCGGTTTACTGGCTACTCGGGTGAACATCTAAAAACATCTGGACCTTTCCTCTTCCGTGGCAATAAAAACAACTTCCAAACAGGGTCAGGGGGGTCTGTGCTGATGTATCAGTCTGTGGACCTGAGCTGTAGACATTTTATTCTTGCCATTTCATTCACATTCAGGTGAGCTTATCGTCATGTTTATCTTGTTTTTGTTCCATCATAAGGCTTTCAGGTCTCTGACACTGCAGGTCCCGGTTTGCCTCCCCATACGTCTCTTAAAACAGTGTAGAGCCGCAGGATTCCATAATAGACGGAAAAGGATTTTGGAGGCCCCAGTCAATCTCCCCATTTTATGGATGAGGAAACCCATGCCTAAGAAAGTCTCAGTAGCTTGTACCTCTAACCACCATCTGTCAGTTAATTAAGTTACATTTCCCTGCTGGTAGAATCCCATCAGCATTGTGTATATGTGTTAACACTTTTTTTTTTGAAGTATAGTTAACTTACAATGCGTTAGCTTCAGGTGTACAGGTAAGTGATTCAGTTATACACGCACACATATATATATCTTCTTTTTTAGATTCTTTTCCATTATAAGTTATTTCAAGACATTGAATATAGTTCCCTGTGCTATAACAGTAGGTCCTTGTTTATCTATTTTATATATAGTAGTGTGTATCTGCTAATCCCAAACTCCTAATTTATTCCCCCCCGGCCCCTCCCCATACACTATCATGGTGTCTTTTATGAAAGCCTTGCTTTATGCTGTGAAGATTTTACTTTTGACCCAGGGAATCTCTTCACCTTTCAGCCCTCTGACCTACGAGCTTCGATTCACACTCAGAGCTGTCCGTGTGCTTCCTCTCTGCTTTCCAGGGGGCCTGAGCCAGCAGGCCCTGCCCCACTGGCTGTGCTTCACTGATTACCCTACTGGTCAGCACAGAAGGAGAACACCCAAAATGCAAATTTAAAAAAATATGCATGGGGGCTTCCCTGGTGGCGCAGTGGTTGAGAGTCCGCCTGCCGATGCAGGGGACACCGGTTCGTGCCCTGGTCCGGGAGGATCCCACATGCCACGGAGCGGCTAGGCCCGTGAGCCATGGCTGCTGAGCCTGCGCGTCCGGAGCCTTTGCTCCGCAGTGGGAGAGGCCACAACAGTGAGAGGCCCACGTTCCGCAAAAAAAAAAAAAAAAAAAAAAAAAAAATGCATGGGCTTAATGTATCCTTGATGCCTAGTGCACCTCTCAACAACATTTCTTTCACTGTTTTAAGTAACACTCTCTTGGAAGCAGGAGCGAGGGCTGAGGGTTCAGAAGCTGGTCAGCAGCCCCTGGTCACCGCAGGTTGTGAAAACACACCCTCTGGTCAGCTCTGCATCTCTTGCCCATGCTTTCTTTTCTTCTCCCTCTTCCCTGTTTCTCTCTCTCTCTCTCTTTTTTTTTTTTTTTTTTTTTTGCGTTACGCGGGCCTCTCACTGTTGTGGCCTCTCCCGTTGCAGAGCACAGGCTCCGGACGCGCAGGCTCAGCGGCCATGGTTCACCGGCCTAGCCGCTCCGTGGCATGTGGGATCTTCCCAGACCGGGGCACGAACCCGTGTCCCCTGCATCGGCAGGCGGACTCTCAACCACTGCGCCACCAGGGAAGCCCTCTCTCTCTCTTTTATTGCCTTATTTCTCCCCCTTTCTTGGGCCTTTCTTCCCATGGCACCTTTGACACTTTCCAAGCCACTGACATGAGGTCAACTCTTCCTGTGTGTATTGTTGGTGTGATGTAATGAAGTGTTTGTTTCCACCCCCTGGAACGTGCAGTAGGTCCCCGTCCCCCCTCCTGTCTCTGTCTCTCTATCTCTGTCTCTCTATCACTGTGTGTCTCTCTCTGTGTCTCTCTGTCTGTCTCTCTCTCTGTGTCTCTCTGTCTCTGTCTCTGTCTATCTCTCTGTCTATGTCTATGTCTCTGTCTTCTTAGCACTATCAGGTGGTGGGTTTCTAGGGGCTGTGTCTCTCTCTGGGGGCTTTGCTCACTTCAAGGTGCAGAGTAAAAGGGCCTGGGATGTGGATGGAGAGCATGCCTCGCTGCATGGTCACCCTGCTGCTCATCCAAGTGCCTCCTGGAAAACAGCTCTGAAGATTAGCATGCTCATCAAACAGCTTTATTTGCATATTGGGGTCACAGGCACTTGTCCTGTGGGAGGCACCTGGGGATCCTGTGTTGCACAAAGACCATCACACACTTCTTGTCATACGTGAAACGCCTTGACCTGCAGCTCAGCTGGTGGGCAGGAGAAATTCTTGGGCAAGTTCTCACGACCTTAGAGCCTAATGTTTCTACGGTGTCAGAACACTAACACTGCAATTCACCCTTAAAAAGCCAGTGGTATATATTTTTATTAATTTTTGATTTCAAGATAACACACATAGTTTAAAAATAGTCAAATAAAACTTGAGTGTACAGTGGAAAGCAGCATGTGTTCCTTCCACCCCAGACCTCCACTCCCCACTGTTTCTTATGTGTCCTTCCAGAAACATTCTGTACATATGCAAGCATAAACCCATGTTTATATGTGCATGGTAGCTTATTTCACCGAGGTGACAAAATCGAGAAGTCTGCCAAGGAGAGCTGAGTGGGAGGATGACACTTGCAGTGATGAGCAAGGAGACATCGGGGCCACGGAGAAGATGCAGGGGATGGGGGGCCTGGAGGACAGGTGCAGGGACTCTGACCAGGAGACCCACCTGAGCAGGACAGGGAGGGAGGCTGCCGACGGCGTCAGGGACTACTTCTCGAATGAATAGCATGGAGACGCGGGGAGATGGGAAGGGGAAGACATTAAGGGAAAAAAACACTATTTGTTACAGTTTCTGGCCCCTTAGATCAAGAGGTTACGGGTACCACTTACAACACAGGCCTTTCCAGCCTCCTTTTATGTCAAAGGCATCAAGAATGCCCTCGTGCGGGCTCCGGCTGTGCATACATCAGCTCAGGCCACGGAGCCAGTATCTGCCCTTTTCCACAACTTGGTTTTTTCTCTCCTTTCCTTTCAAAGTGTTTCTTTCCTCGTGGCCACCTAATGCTTTTCCACGAGTGCTGGCATGAAACTTCATGACTGTTTCCAACCAGAAGGAACAATGTTCCCTTCAAAAGGTCAGGACTCTTTGGTGACAAACACTATTCAAAATAGCTTAGGAAAAGGGGAGCCGTGTGGATGTTACGTGGCATCACCTAGATCCCCCTTCATGAATAACTCTCCACCTCAAATGCCCGGAGTGCCATGGCAGCCCCTGGGCTGTCAGCTCCTCAAGGGGCTGCATCAGCACAGGAGAGACACCTTGCAGAAAGCCAAGTCCACGTCCAGGGACACATCCTTGAGGGGCACATGGTCTCGCCGTAGATTTGGAAGGAAGACTCGCTGTCCAGAGCCCCCGGGGGCCAGTCCAGGCTGTCCTGTAGGCTGTGTAGCAGTGAAGCTCCTCTGTCCACCCAATCCTGTCCTCCATCCACAGGTGTTGACACCAAGACACTCCCTAATGGGCCACCCGCCCGCCAAACCCCATCTCCATCCCAGCCTGAGCAGGGAAGCTACTGGCTCCTGTAACCAAACCATTCATGGAGCAGCAGCGCAGCAGCCTGGGACCCATGTACCAGGGGCTGGATTGGGGGTTTGACCAGAGACCTGCTCCACGCTGGCCTCACACTGGCCGCTCACACCAGAGAGAAGCCAGACTTCTCCTGTCTCTTCTTGTTGGGCTGCACCCCACAGGCCTGCAAGCCCTGCACTTGCCCAGCTTTAAGACCGAAGAAAGAGCCCAGAGTCAGTGAACGAGACATCAATGGTTTAATGGACGGGGGAGCTTACATGTCAGAAGCAGGGTCCTAGAGCGACACCCCAGCACAGTGGGCAGGACATGGCAGCATGCTTCGCTGGTAGGGTGTGGTGTGACTTGCCAGTTATAGGGGGAATCATGTCAGGTTGGCTCCTTGGTTACCAGGGATACTAGCAGAGGGCACGCCCCTCACCACTCCTTTGACAAGAACAATCATCACCTGGGACGTGGCAAGTATGTAGGAAGGTCAGTCAGATGAGTGGGGTGTAGGTGAAGCAGGGGCTAGTCCAGCAGGGGATGCACGGAGAGCAAGAGAACAGCCATCTTGAGTGGCCTGACCGTACATTGTCCCCACGGCAGATGCTGGGAAAAGGCGCTGATTGGCCTTGACTGGGGCAGGCAGCTCCAGACTCATGAAGAAGCAACGCCAGCTGTGTCCAGTTTAACTGTTCAGAGGGGGGCAACATAAGAGGCAGGAGAGTGCTACTGAGTGGACAAACCATGACGCCCGGACACCATGGGCACCCTGTCCCCATCACTTAGTCTCTGCTGGGGAGCACACCCCCCCCCCGTCTGGCCCAGGGGAAGCCAGGGGCAGCATGCTGGGCTGTGACCTTGGAGGTCCGGGATACCCCCTTGCTGCATGCTCCTGTTAACGTTTGTTTCTTCACAGGGTTTAAGTCTCCTGAGGTGGGCATCATGCTTTCTGAACTGGACTCCTCACAGGCCCTCGACTGGGCATAACAAATGTGGTGGATGAACCGACACTAGTTCCTTGTAGTTTAAACGAAGAGGAATGGCATGGACTGCTTAGCAAGGGTGTCATTAATCCCCACTTAGATGTACTTTTCAACTCATTCCAGACATTCAAAACAGTGCTAACCTATAAGTACAACAGCCCTTGAGGTTAGTAAGGAAAATGTAACATTAAGAGAATCAAAGCAAATTAAATAAAAACCCCAAACCTAACAAAATAGAGATGCCCAGCTCTCTTTCACACCCCTCCCCAACCCCTGCAAGCCACAGGCCAGGTCAGAACTGCATGCGCTCTGCAGTTAGAGAGACCCTCAGGATCCTGCATGGCCCCCTCCCCCCACTGCCTCTGTTCCCTCCAAGAACTGATTGGACCAGGATGGGCCCCTGACCTAAACCAGGCACATCCCCCTCTGGCCGCTTTGGAATCAAGACCCTGAGGTGCTGTGGGTCCATTCGGTCCTCAGCTGGGAAGCGATGTGAATGCAGGTGCACAGGGGCTGGACCTCACCAGGAAAGTGCAGAGGTCAGGAAGCAGGGCCTCAGAGACGGGGACCCTGAGGTCCTGGGGCTGGGACAGTACACCTGGGGCCTGTGGAGCCAGGGCAGACTTCTTGTGTGTATTGTCTCTGGTTTTTGTGCTGACGACATCAGCTGAAAGGAAAAGGGTCCAAACAGGCCCTGCCCCTATCCACTGCCCTGCTGTCCATCTCATCCTTTTTTCATTTAGCAAGTGAGTGGCCCAGGTGAAACCTCTCCTGAGCATTTACATCCTGATAGGGATCAATGCCTTCTACCAAAGGGACTAACTTTCAAGGAAAGAATTTCAGGCTTCTGCTGGGAGTGCATTTTCCAAGCAATCTGGAAGCTGGGGGGACCTGACTGTATGCTGGGGGCAGGCCCTGGTGAGGACCAAATAAGTGAGAGAATCAGGGGTCTTGTGGCCTGCAGGGTAGGCTGGGCTCTGATCTGAGGTCTCCACACCTGAGGCCTCCCTCACACCTGCCCCGAGCACTGGCCCCTGTGCTTGGCCTGTGGGTGAAGCGTGGATGGACATGCGGCCCAAGAAGGGCAAAGGATTCTCTGTGAAAGCAGGGGCCACTTTGGGGAGCGAGTACGGGTGACCACAAGAGTTTCCCCGGAAAGGGAGATAACAGGAATTATACAAACCTAATAGGAGATGAATCACTTTTTTTCAGAAGGGATTTGGGAGAAACACGTGTATTCCAGGACAGGTAGCTTGCAAGTTGCCATGGAACAAGATGCAGGGAGGAAACAGACTGTGTTAGTCAGGGCTCTCCAGAGAACAGAAGCAACAGGATATATATAGAGATATACACAAGAGGAGACTTATTACAGGGACTAGCTCATGCCTTATGGAGGCTGAGAAGTCCCCTAATCTGCTGTCTGCAAGCTGGAGGCCCAGGAGAGCCGGGGGTGTAGTTCAGTCCGAGTTTGAAGGTCTGAGAGCCAGGAGCAATGATGTGTGAGGCCGGGAGGAGATGGACATCCCAGGTCACCTGGAGCAGAGGGCAAATTTAACCCTCCTGTGGATTGAATTATGCACCCCCGCATTGATGAGGGTGATCTTTACTCAGCCTGCGAATGATAGGGCTGACGGTGTAAGTTCCAGGTGGAGTCCAGAGGCCTGAAGACCAGGGCACCAATGTATAAGTCCCAGTCCAAGGGCAGGAGAAGACCAGTATCCAACCCTGCGTCCAGCAGAGAGAGCAGATCCCCTCCTCCAACTTCTAGTTCTGTTCGGGCATCTGTGTTGGGGAGGGTGATCTTCTTTCCTCAGTTCACTGATCCAAATGCTCATCTTTTCCAGAAACACCCTTCCAGCCACACCTGGAAATGTTACCAGCAACCTGGGTACCCTCAGCCCTGTCAGGTGGACACATAATGTTAACCATCACACAGACCAACTGGATTTTAGATCCTCTAGGATTCTACCAGGTATTTAGTGAGATGCATGCCCCCTGCCATGGGTAGATGGGGCCACTAGAGCCTTTGACTTCAGTGGGAGTAAGCGATTTGCTGAAGAAACTCAGTCGATTAGTGGAAAAGTCAATCGTCCAACCAATACTGAGTGACTGGCGGTGCCTGGTACTGTAATGAGGACACGACAGTGGTAAACATCGCAGGCCCTGCCCTCCTGGAGTCGAGTCTGGTATGAGGGACAGACACTGAACAAGTAGGGGGAAATGGGATGTGAGTTACACACAAGGGCAGGTGTCAGGCAGACAGCAGGAGAAGCTGGGTGCCCACATTCAGGTTCCCTACATAGGCTCTGCACCCTCCACAGCCTCACAACGGGGTTTCCCTGTCATCCCCATTTTACAGATGAAGAAACAAGAGCCTTGAGAGGTTAAAGGTTTTGCCCAAGGTCACACCCCCAGTAAATGGCAGAGCTAGGATTTGAACACAGGTCTCTCTGACACCCAAATCTGGGCTCTTTTGGCTTTCTGTGGCAAATTATAGAAATCCAAGTCAAACTATCTTCGACAAAAAAGAGGATATTTGGGTCCCCTCATTTAGAAGTGTAAGTGTAAGCTTTAAGCGTGGCTAATCCAGAGGCTATGTCACTGGGGATCCATCCTTCTCTTCAGATATAGGACAGGCTCTCCCGAGTGGCAGACTTCATGGCCACACAGATCATGTCCAGGTCAGTCACCCCAGTAAAGAGCTTCTGCTGTGGTGGCCTGGAGAGGACTGTGGGGACATAGCTTTGGTCACATGCCCATCACTAAACCCATTAGGCAACTGGGGGGAGGGGGTGAGGTCCTCCAATTACCCAGGCCTGGCCTGAGACTGCCCTTGGTTAGGCAGCAGCCCCACCTGAACTTCATGGAATCAGCTCCCCACAGGAGGAAGGGCTTCTGTTGCCGAAAGAGAGGGAAGGGATGCTGATCAGGCAAAACCAGGCCCACTATGGCTTTTAACCACTACTCTCTGTGTCGAGTTGCCCTTCCATCCTGCACTAAGCAGCACAGCCCAAAGTGCCAAGACTCTGAAGAAGAGAATAGAATGAATGCTAAGGATGAACCACGTTTTATCATAGGACCACCTAACAACTGGTATTTATTCATTGCACCACCTGTTAGCACACAGTAATTAGCACTGTTCCAGGCCCAGGGACTAGAGGACTTTTTCTGAAGGCACAGGCCCTGTTCTTCAGGTGCTCTCCACCTGGCAGAGGAGGCAAACCAGTAAGAAATTGGAATGTGTTAAGAGCAACGATAAAGGGACACGAATGCCTCCAGGGTGTGTAAACAATGCTTTCCACTGAAAAACAAAAAGAAGAGTCAGTTAAAAAAAAAAAAATGAGCAGGGTTTCCCTGGTGGCGCAGTGGTTGGGAGTCCGCCTGCCGATGCAGGGGATACGGGTTCGTGCCCCGGTCCGGGAAGATCCCACATGCCGCGGAGCGGCTGGGCCCGTGAGCCATGGCCGCTGAGCCTGCGCGTCCGGAGCCTGTGCTCCGCAACGGGAGAAGCCACAACAGTGAGGCCCGCGTACCGCAAAAAAAAAAAAAAAAAAAAAAGCAGGGTTTCCCTGGTGGCGCAGTGGTTGAGAGTCTGCCTGCCGATTCAGGGGACGTGAGTTTGTGCCCTGGTCCGGGAAGATCCCACATGCCGCAGAGCGGCTGGGCCTGTGAGCCATGGCCGCTGAGCCTGCGCGTCCAGAGCCTGTGCTCCGCAACGGGAGAGGCCATGACAATGAGAGGCCTGCGTACTGAAAAAAAAAAAAAAAAAAAGCAAAGAGCTCAAATAGACATTCCTCCAAAGGAGATACACCCATGGCCAACAAGCCCATGAAAAGATGCCCAGCATCACTAGTCATGAGGGCGATGCAAATCTAAATCATGAGATACCAGTCCACACCCATTAGGGTGGCTGCTGCGTTGAAAAGTAAGACAAAGGATGTGTGGAGAAACAGGGGCCCTCATACACTGCTGGTAGGAATGTAAAATGGTGCAGCCACTGTGGAAAACAGCTTGGCGGTTCCTCAAAAAGTTAAACAGAATTACCCTCTGACCCAGCAACTCTGCTCCTAGGTATACACCCAAAATAACTGTAAGCAGATACTCAAACATATATTTGCACACCAGTGTTCACACCAGTACAATTCACAAGAGCCAAAAGGAAACCCAGACGTCCATCAGTGGATGAATGTAAAACAAGTTGTGGTCTATACACGCCATGGAAGCTTCATCCATAAAAAGGAATGAAGCACTGATCCATGCAGTGAAACTTTGTGCTAACTGAAAACAGTGCTACACAAAAGGTCAGGGTCACAAAGGTGTTGTATGATTCCATTTGTATGAAATATCCAGCACAAGCAAATCCACAGAAACAAGGAACAGACTGGTGGTTTCAGGGGGCGGGGAGGGGGGTGGATGGAGGAGTAAGCCCCTGCTTACTGGGGCTTATTCTGGGGTGATGAACATGTTTTGGAACTAGATGGAGGTGGTGGTTACACAATATTGTGATTGTACTAAATGCCATTGAATCACTCACTTTAAAATGTTTAATTTTATGTGATGTGAATTTCACTCAATGAAAAACAAAAGTGCCCATGAAGTTGAACGTAAGTTATACAAAGCATATGAGAAGTCAGGCCAGAGAAGGAGGGGTGATTAAGTGCATGGTGGGGTCAGGAGAGCCGTTCTGGGCACAGACTTCCTCTGGGGAGATGCTTTGAGTAACGGAGGCAAGCGCAGCTGTGTGCAGGGACCTACGGTTCCGTTTTCTTCTGATTTACAAGGAGGCTGGTGCTTCTCACCAGGGAGATGGGCCTTCACTGCAGGGTCAGCCCCGAGCCCGGCTGTGCTTGCTGGAGCTTGTTTAGAGCTTGTTTGTTCAGAGACGGGAGGAAGGGCTGTTCTCCAAGGACTGTGCGTCCCCTGCCCCATTGCTGCGGCTGCACAGCATCCTGGGCAGGACAAAGCGGCCCTTGTGTGGATGAAGCAGCTACAAAGTACATTTTCCTCTGGGGGTGAATTGCCACCCTGCAAGGCAGGAAGGTTTCTTTCCATTTCACAGAGCACCTCATTTCATGTCTGAGGGGCCCCGGGCAATGGAGTCCACTCAGGTCTGGGCTGTGTGCTGTGGAGGGTGGGGACTTGGGAGGCTAGGGACCGCTTCCTGGAATCAGACGATGGAATCAGACAGAACCTGTTGGCAGGTGTGGCTCTGGAGTTAATGCATGCATGTTCCCTGAAGGTTTCACTCTGCAGTCGGCTTGGGAAAAGGTAAGGCATTGGCATGCCCCCTCCATTTCCCCTTATTTTGGGCATTTCCTCCCCATTTAAGGCCTCTTTCTGACACACATCAGACCCCTCCTTCTCTTCTCCAGAATCCCCTTCCACCCGTCAGTTCCATTGTTCCGTTCTTTCAAGGTCTCTGAAACAAATTCAAACCACTGTTTTGAGGTTCTGCTTTGGACAGGAACCAGCTAGTACTTATCATTAGCCAGTTCATTTAACCCTTGATCATTAGCACAGAAAGCAGGTACTGTATTGCTAAGTCCACTGTCCTGATAAGGAAACAGACTCAGAGAGATTGGGATTTGGCCAAGGTAGACAGCTGGTTAGTGGCAGGATAGGATTCAAGCTCTAAATTTAATGTTAATAAACTGACCTCTACTAGTAAACCAGTGATTGGAGAAATTATCCCTCCCAAATGACATAATGTCTCAACAGAGTAAAAATGAGATTTTTGTGGTAGCAGCAGTGTATCTGCAGAGAGATGGGAGGTATTTGGACATATATTTTATATGAGGAGGAGGTCTTTCTATAATCCCCCAATTATGTGACAGCCTATTCTACATATACCAGAAGCTGCTATTTAACAGCTTTATTTCGCAAAAGGCTCAATAGCAGTATTTGCTTTTTAAATTGACAAACAGGTGACTCTGAGTGAGCACAGGTGCACTGAGGCACTTTCTTTACCATCCTCTTAATTTAAATATATGCTGGAAACAGAATCAAGAGTAAGACTCACCTAAGGCCACAGGCAAGCTGGGATGCTCTTCTCAACTCACTTCAAGTGCTCCGTCTCCTAGGAAGCCCCCAGCCCCCCACCTTTTTTTTTTTTTTTTTTTTTTTTGCGGTACGCGGGCCTCTCACTGTTGTGGCCTCTCCCGTTGCGGAACACAGGCTCCAGACGCGCAGGCTCAGCGGCCATGGCTCACGGGCCCAGCCGCTCCGCGGCATGTGGGATCTTCCCGGACCGGGGCATGAACCCATGTCCCCTGCATCGGCAGGCGGACTCTCAACCACTGTGCCACCAGGGAAGCCCTCCCACCCCTTTTGTGTTATCCCCTCCACTAGACCTTGACATCCTGTGCTCAGGGACTGCATTTAAGTAATCATCTTGTCCAGTGCTCTTTTAGTGGGAAAAAGGAGAAAGAGAGGAAGAAATAAAAGTTTCCAGAAGGTTTATTTACATTTCATTATAAAAGACAGGCCAACTTATGATCATTTTATGTATAAAAACATCAAATCACTACATTGTACACCTCAGTTACTCTTCAACTGAAAAAAAAGACAAGCCAATGAAAACATGGGCAAAGGACTTGAACAGATATTTCTCCAACTAAGATGTACACATGGCCAACAAGCACATGAAAATGTTTAATGTCATTAGTCATCAGGGAAATGCAAATCAAAACCACTTCACATCTGACAGGATGGCCAGAGTTGAAAAGACAGACAATAACAGGTGCTACTGAGGATGTGGCGAAATCGGAACCCTCACACACTGCTGGGGGGAATTCGAAATGGAGCAGCCACTTTGTCACACAGTCTGACAGCTCCTCAAACAAGTGAACTTATACACTGGACCTACTTACACACAGAGCTGTCATAGGACCCAGCACTCTTAGGTATACATCCAAGAGAAACAAAGACACATGTCCACACACACTTATGAAAGAATGTTCATAGCAGCATTAATCATAACGGCCAAAAGGTAAAAACAACCCAAATGTCCATCAGCTGATGAACGGATAAACAAAGTGTGGTTTATCTACACAATGGAATATTATTTGGTCATAAAAAGGAATGAAATGCTGATACATGCTCCAACCTGGACGAACCTTGGGAACATTGAGCCAATGAAAGAAGCAGCCACAAAAGACCACTTGACGTATGATTCCACTGATATGAAATGTCCAGAAATGGCAAATCCATAGA
This sequence comes from Mesoplodon mirus, assembly GCF_964341445.2. Lineage (NCBI taxonomy): Eukaryota > Metazoa > Chordata > Mammalia > Artiodactyla > Ziphiidae > Mesoplodon > Mesoplodon mirus. Next base: position 25,585,371 of record NC_138979.1, on the reverse strand, counting down.
GGTAGAATGTAAATTAGCAGTTGCAGGGGCTGGTGGTGGGAGTGGGGAGGAGGGGCATGATGGCTAAAAGGCATGGAGTTTCTTTTTGAGCAATGAGGATGTTCTAAAATCGACTCAAGATGTCCTAAAATCGGTGAGAGCTGTAAGTATCTACGAATACACTAAAAACCACACTTTAAATGGGTAAGTTGTATGCCGTGTGAATTATATAAAGCTGTTTTTAAAAGAAAGTTTCCAGAAGGCACTGTGCCCCTTTCCACAATTCCTCTTTACTCATAATAAACTTAATTACTTGAATTTCAATTTTTAGCAAGTCTGATATACAATATTCTTAAATGCCTCATAAGCATTTTGATAAATACTAATAGTATTAAACATCTAGTGTTGAGTTTGCTAAATAAACAATTTAATTTCTTAATATGACATATTTTCTCACAAAAGAATAAAATACCTATTACCTACTAGGAGTTTAGCATCTCTGTTCTCATAATAATCCAAGTCCCCGAGTCTATCTTTATGTTTGAATAGGTGATGTGTCTGCAGCTTCTACGCTTGACACTTCTTGTAGCGTAGCAGTGGCCCAGAGGATCTGCAGGAAAAAACAGTCCGCTTCCTGTCAGGCCCCAGAGGAACTGAGAGAACAGTGAGGTAAAGTTACCAGCTTGCTAAACGCTGTCACGAACAGACACCAAACCCTAGCACTGCCCTCCCACCCCATCCCCGGGATTCCCACGCACTGTGACTAAACAGACCCAGAACAGGGAAAGGGAATTCTGCCTTTGATAAAAGCATCTGACAGAAATGAGAGTCTTTTGCTTTTTCAGGAAGGTATGTAACATTTGTACAAAAGGCCTGTTTACATTTAACTTTAAATTACAGAGCAACTGGAGGGTCTTAAAAATGACACTTTGGCTTGATACGTTTGCTTGTTTTGTCAGTTCCCTCACAAAACCAGCCATGCCCTGTCCCTAGGACCTGGCAGCACCTAGCAGCCCTCAGATCAGGGGTTCCGTGAGAGGCTCGCGGTTAAATGAACGAGTGATGAGAACGTGTGTGCAGATGGACGAGGGCAGGAAGAAACTATGAAAAAGTAGAAATACTGTATTTGTGTAATGAGAGTACGATTACATTGAATCCCCTAAAATTGCCTTTTGGTGGGGCTTCCCTGGTGGCGCAGTGGTTGGGAGTCCGCCTGCCAATGCAAGGGACGCGGGTTCGTGCCCGGGAGGGTCCCACCTGCCGCGGAGCGGCTGGGCCCCTGAGCCATGGCCACTGAGCCTGCGCGTCCAGAACCTGTGCTCCGTAGCGGGAGAGGCCACAGCGGCGGAAGGCCCGCGTACAGCAAAAAAAAAAAAAAAAAAAAATTGCCTTTTGGTTTGACTATAATGCTATTAGATAAAATTTGGGTTACAATGTGCACCTGCAATTATACCCACTCAATAGAGCCCTATGTAGCAGTTGAGAAGTATAAGGTGTGCCTATAAAGTACCAGCATGGAAGGATGTCCAAGATATAGTTATGAGAAAAAAAGAAAGTGAACCCCCCAAAGAAAGTATTAAATTATGATCATAGTTTTTGTAGTACCCTCCCCTGCAAATGTATGTATTTGATTACATACATATAGATAAAAATCTGGAAAACTGCTCACTAAGCTGTTACCTCCGGTTGGTTCTGGAAAGGATAACAGGGAACTTTCACTTTCTGTGTTCATAGTTCTATATTGTTTGTGTTATTTGCATGCTTACACTTTTAATGAACATTTAAAATCCTAAGGCTTTTCTACCCTTTTATGTTTTCCTGCCCTTGATCATGTATTAATTTTGTATAGTTAGCAATAAAAAAATTTAAATCACCCATTTTATTTTTTTAATCTTTTTTAAAATTTAGTTTTTATTTTATATTGGAGTATAGTTAATTTACAATGTTGTGTTGGTTTCAGGTGTACAGCTAAGTGATTCAGTTATACATATACATATATCCATTCTTTTTCAGATTATTTTCCCATATGGGTAATTACATAATATTTAGAGTTCCCTGTGCTATACAGTAGGTCCTTGTTGAATAAATCACCCATTTTAGCTACACCTTTTCTGTCTTTGGTAATTGCATTTAAAAAAATCTAATTCAAAAAAAAAATCTAATTCTTAAAACTCGTGCTCACACTGAGGCCGGCACAGACCCAATTCTAAACCAGCACTGTATTTAGCTTTTCACAAGTCACCAGGCTCTCTGATGGGAAGAGCAGCTGTTCTATCAAATGGCAACTCCTTCCTCCTGCAGTGAAAATGTGGAATCACCCAGCTATTTTCATCTGTGTAAATAATAATTTCCTTCCATAACCTGCCTTCTCCCTCTCCTCTCTCTTTCCTGTTTATCTGAGGGGAAGCTGTGTGTGCTGTCTAGCTGGACTTGGCCATCAGGAAGGATGGTGACCACCTCAGAGGGGATAAACTAGAGGAACTGGTCTTATCAACGGTCATCACGTGAGATCTCTCTCTCTCTTTTTTTTTTTTTTTTTAAAGAAGAGTCAACTGTGAGTCTTTGGTTGGTCCAGGAATCTTGCAGTTCTGAGCCTGGGAGTTGGGTCAGTGGCTCCTGACACCTCGTCTCCCACGTGGGTCGACCCAAAGGTGCTACTTCCTTCAGGAAACCTCTTCTTCCCTCCTGGGAGACAGAGAAAACAGAAGGTGATGATGGCTTCTTTCTCAGAGAGCACCCTCTCAAATCTTTGCTCTGAACGCACTCTAAATCACAGCCTCCTCGTAACTTCCTCTTATTTTACTCCGAGGTATTTTTCGAGCCTTCCTGTAGAACTGGGTATTTCGTTTATAACATAGCCTTGGATGTATTTACTCGCCAACCTGCCAGGGAGACCATCTGTCTTGTGATTTGCCCCGTGAAAATATCTAGAGAATAGAATCTTGTTAGTTGCTTGAAAACCACTTGTAAAGAAGAACTGGTTCGAGATGATTTGTGGGTTTTTTTTTTTTTTGGTCCTTCCCTGTCCCTGCCCCTTCCCCCCACTTCCTCGTGGGTTAATCGTTTTGAAGGACGTGACTTGCCTACAGAGTGCACCACCCCATCTTTGGATTAAGAGAAAAGGGAAGATTATTGTTTATCCCTGAGGTCTGGGGACCCCTGTTCCATTTTTGGACACTGGCAGGTGGGCAAGGTCCCCACGGTAAACCAGCCGAGCTGTTGCAATGGGTCACAGAGCTGGGACGTCTGAGAAACTCATGTCACAATCAGTTGCTCCTCTCTCCCTGGTCCCATTCTTCCCTGACATTTGGAAAAATATGATATGGTGAAGATCAGTTAACCCAAGCAATGCAGATGCTGACTATAGAAGAGCCCCAGATACACGATCTCAGGCCCTGCTGTCGGGCCTGGCAGCTTGGCCTCTCCTGTGAGCTCCTTTGACTTGGCAAAACGAAACTGAGGTGAAAACCAAAAGGCAAAGCAGGGGAAATGTGGTTGGGCTGTTTGCCTGCTGTCATTAGCAACCCACTTTCGATCCACTTACTATTTCGGACGCCTGAATAGTAAAAGTGTTTGGTTATTATCATGGGGGGGTGTCCTACGTGCTGAAAAAAATGAGTAAGACGTGTGTGTGTGTGTGTGTGTGTGTGTGTGTGTGTGTGTGTGTGTGTGTGTGTGTGTGTGTGTGTGTGTGTGTGTGTGTGTGTGTGTGTGTGTGTGTGTGTGTGTGTGTGTGTGTGTGTGTGTGTGTGTGTGTGTGTGTGTGTGTGTGTGTGTAGGGGGCAGGAAATTCACCCCACCAAGAAGTCAAGCTCACAAGCTCGGTGCTGAAGCCAGTGAGAAAAGACAATTTCTGGATTATGTTGAGGCAAATGGAGTGGGAAACTGAAATTCCTGCCTCAGCACAATTCTCACTGATATTTATTTATTTTTTGGCTGCTTTGGGTCTTCGTTGCTGCGCGCAGGCTTTCTCTAGTTGCGGTGAGCGGGGGCTACTCTTCGTTGCAGTGTGCGGGCTTCTCATTGTGGTGGCTTTTCTTTTTGCAGAGCATGGGCTCTAAGTACGCAGTCTTCAGTAGTTGTGGCACGTGGGCTTTGTTGCTCCATGGCATGTGGGATCTTCCCAGACTAGGGATTGAACCCGTGTCCCCTGCGTTGGCAGGCAGATTCTTAACCACTGCTCCACCAGGGAGGTTCCTCACTGATATTTAAAAGAGAGAAAATCTCCCAACTACTGGAAAGAGGTAGCGATGCAGCCTGATGCCTTCATGCAGAATTGCCTGGGTGACTGGGCATTCAGGGAGCGTCACACCTGTGACTAAGAGGGCAGGGCGCCAGCTGGGTTTTCAGACACTTGGCTGTAGGGCAGACAAGTTATTGAACTTTGCTGAGCCTCCACTGGACTGGATGGGTGCTTTTTTTTTTTTTTTGATGTGGACCATTTTTAATGTCTTTATTGAATTTGTTACAATATTGCTTCTGTTTTTTTATGTTTTGGTTTTCTGGCTGCGAGGCATGTGGGATCTTAGCTCCCCGACCAGGGATTGAACCCACACCCCCTGCACTGGAAGGTGAAGTCTTAACCACTGGACTGCCAGGGAAGTCCCTGGATGGGTTCTTAGACTTAAAACTCTAAGATCTGAAAAATTTTGACCATACTGTTCCCCGTTGCTATTGGGGAAACCGACACCACACAGTAAGCCATGGAGATGCTTTTAACGACAGGTTACAAACAAAATAACAATGCCACAGTGCCAACTCTTCACTCTGCCCCTTCAATGTGCCAGGCGTTGTACTCTGGCGATTCTGCCAGGTGGGTGTTGTGGCCTTTGTGCAGATGAGAACCTTGAGTCACTTGGTGCAGTCTCCCAGACAGTGAAAGGCAGGGAGAGTTCTCTGCCGCCCAAGCCTGGTTCCTGGTGTTCATCCTACACACCTGCTCTGACTCGGCATGGGTGAGCTTGGGGGCACCTGAACATGGCATCTTGAGGGGCTGAGATGCCCACAGAGGAGTCACATGACTTTTCACACTGTCTCTGTCCCCGGTTTGTGAGACGGGAAACAAAGGGGCCACTGCTCAGCAGAAACTGCCCAGCAGAGGCAAGGATGCTCCGTGAACTGGAGTCTCACATAGGGTCACCAGACCCGGCAAGTGAAAACCCGGGACACCCACTTAAACCTAAATTTCAGATAAACCACAAATACTTTGTTAGTGTAATTATATCCTGTGAAATATCTGGGACATATTTATACTAAACAGTACCTGTGGTTTACCTGAAATTCAGATGTAACTGCATCTTCTCTGGCAGCCCCAACCTCACGATATCATATCGTTGTTGTGGACTCCGCTCAGAAAGCCCACAAATCAAAATTATATCCATCCTTCAAGCCCCAGCCCAGATAACACGTCTTCCACGAAGCTGTCTCCTCTCCCGGCCCCTAGCACACTGTGCCTGTCACGTAGTCACAGAACAAGCCTTGCTCCTCTCTCAGACATCGGACTCGTGAGGGCAGAGGCTGGTCCTTTTCCCACAGCTCCTCACTGTGGAATTCATTCATTCCACACTATGCCAACCGCAAAGCAGATGTGGATGCTGATCTTGTGGGGTTTTGTTTCGTAGGAAAGCACCGCATTATCCGGGCAGTTATGAACAGCTGCGTGAAGGGATGGGACAAAGTGCTGCAGAAGGGCTGCTCTGAGGCTGGGGTCCTGCAAGGCTTCTCTGGGGGGTGGTGCTCAGGGGCCAGGATGTACAGGAGGAACCCACATGACAAGTCAAGAGAAATTTCCAGAAGACACTGAGGGGTAAGAAAATCTGGTCAGTTTGGGGAACTGAAGGCAGGCCTTCGACATGGAAGTGGGACCCAGAGAGGGGTTTTCTATGCAGTGGGTGGCGTGGGACTGAGCCCCACCCCAAATGAAGATGGTGAGTTGGCGGTGGGTAGTGGGGCCACGATATAATCTGTTATAAGCTTTTTGGGCTGCTTGTGAGAATTACACAAAGTGAAGCACCAAAGTGGAAGAAGCAAGACCAGTCAGAGGCCATTATAGGAATTCAGGTGAGAGAGACATGGGGGAGGCAACGTGGAAAGGGGCTCACTTGCTGTCCCACCGGTTCTGGAGCTTGTCCACTCCCCCCAAGAAGTGGAGGCTGTCTCCCTTGGCTCCTGGGTGAGATTTTCCCAGCCGGCCTTGACAGATGGCAGGTGGGGAGGTGATGCTGCGTGACTTTCCCAGGCAGGTGGGGAAAGGCAGTGTGGATTCTGCCCGCCCTGCCCTCCCCTCCCTGCATGCTCACCCCTGGGACCCCAGTCTCACTCTGTGAAGAAGCTCACACCAGCCCATAGGGAGAGGCCTCCGGTGGAAGCCCCTGCGAAGACCTGTGGCCGCCAACCAGCCACATGGATGCCAGACGAGCCACCCGCTGTGCCTGGTCTGAATCCCTGACCCACAGCATCCATGAGCGCGGGAAACGTTGCTTCGAACCGTTAGACTCTGGGGTAAGATGTCGCGCAGCCATAGTAACTGGAACAAGAGGATCCTGGTTGGAACTTGAGTGGGTAGCAGGGGACCTGGAGAAAAGTGGGCCCACCTGAGATGCTGAAAGGAGACAATGTTAACAAGACATAGTCATGAAAGGGATGGAAAATGTCTCAAGTAGGAAGATAGGAGGAAAGGCCCAGATGGAACACATTTTTTAAATCCCTCTTTACATTTTGAATGGTGCATGCATTTCAGCTTGAGAGCTTCATTCGTTCAGTTTAATAATTTGATCCCTGGTAAAATGCAGATTACTCAGGGACTGATAAAATTTGAGTTTTTCATTCATTTATTAACATCTTAGCATGGATAAAGATTTTTTTTTTTTTTTTTTTTTTTTTTTTTTGCGGTACGCAGGCCTCTCACTGCTGTGGCCTCTCCTGTTGCAGAGCACAAGCTCTGGACGCGCAGGCTCAGTGGCCATGGCTCACGGGCCCAGCCGCTCCGCAGCACGTGGGATCCTCCCGGCCGGGGGCACGAACCCACGTCCCCTGCATTGGCAGGCGGACTTTCAACCACTGCGCCACCAGGGAAGCCCATGGATAAAGATTTTGAGATGAAATTTTCTTTTCAGTAAAGAAAATGGAGGGGGACTTCCCTGGTGGTGCAGTGGTTAAGACTCCACGCTCCCAATGCAGGGGGCCTGGGTACGCTCCCTGGTCAGGGAACTAGATCTTACATGCATGCTGCAACTAAGAGTTCGCATGCCGCAACTAAGGAGCCCGCAAGCCACAACTAAGGAGCTGCCAAGCCACAACTAAGGAGCTCGTGAGCTGCAACTAAGGAGCTGGTGAGTCGTAACTGAGGAGCGCGCTTGCCGCAACTAAGAGCTGGCGCAACCAAATAAATAAGTAAATTAATTAATTTTAAAAAAGAATGATTAAAAAAAAGAAAATGGAGGCACCTGAGGGCCAAGTGGGGAGATGTCCCCAGGGAAGGAAGAAGAAAATTCGGGACACAAACTACAAATGATGCCTCCATAGGGCATCAGCCCTGACTCTTTATCCTGCTGCTGTTACCGGGGAAGATGCCCACAGCTGACATGCATGTGCTTACCATGTGCTGGTCACCTCAAGCACGACCCCACTGAATCCTCACGATGAACACGGAAGGCAGTGCCACTGCCACACCTTCCACCAGGAAACCGAGCGCAGAGAGGGGAAGTAACTGGCACAAGGACCCGTGCGTGCTCCACGCGGGACACAGCCTGCCTCTCCCCCCACACCGTCTGCACAGGTGGCCTCTTGTGTCTGTCCGTCACGCATCTGTGAACGAGTGGGCTGGGCTCTGCTCCTCGGGACTTGAAAAACTGGGGTTAGGCAGTGAGTGTGTGTGTGCGTGCAGGGTGGGGGGACAGGTGACTGCACACAAACAGCCCTCATCAAGGCAGCTCTGAAAATGGCAGGTGGCAGAGACCCCATCTGGCCCCCAACTTTGATTCTCTGCCAGCTATCATGGCTAAGCTGTGGCCAGCGGGACGGGAATGGAAATGATACACCTGCCTTCCTTTGCTTTTAATTTTTAAAAAAATTAAAAAAAAATTTTAAAGGTTTTTTAAAACATTTATTTATTTTTATTTATTTATTTTTGGCTGCGTTGGGTCTTTGTTGCTGCGCGCGGGCTTTCTCTAGTTGCGGTGAGCGGGGGCCACTCTTCGTTGCGGTGCGCGGGCTTCTCATTGCGGTGGCTTCTCTTGTTGCAGAGCACGGGCTCTAGGCACACGGGCTTTAGTCGCTGTGGCTCGTGGGCTCTAGAGCGCAGGCTCAGTAGTTGTGGCGCACGGGCTTAGTTGCTCCGCGGCATTTGGGATCTTCCCGGACCAGGGCTCGAACCCGTGTCCCTTGCATTGGTGGGTGGATTCTTAAGCACTGCACCACCAGGAAAGTCCCTACACCTGCCTTCCTAAAACGGGGGTGCAACTCCCTTTACAGGCTGGTGAGCAGTCTTAGGGCCTGGACCACTGACACCAGGGGTCGGTCTATCCTCAACTGTCCTAACCTACCCTAGGTTGGCTTTGCCCAGGCTTTTACCTGGGAGAGAAATACACTTGTGCTTATGCCTCTGCTATTTTGGGTATTTGCTATGGGAGAATTTATATTGTAACTAATGAAGGCAACAAAGGAGGTGTGAATAGAGTGGATGGAAACTCTGAGAAGGAAAAGTTATGTGTGTAAATGTTTTATTGATCTTCCCTCCCCACATGCATGTGTATAAGGTCAGGAAGGTGTTTTTGAGAAAATATGGGATCCACACTAATGGAGGTCCATTCTTCTTTGCTTTTGGAGTATGTGTTTTTCTTTACTTGCGGACCTTTCTTTTTTTTTTTTTTTTTTGGCGGTACGCGGGCCTCTCACCGCCGTGGCCTCTCCCGTTGGAGAGCACAGGCTCCGGACGCACAGGCCCAGCAGCCATGGCTCACGGGCCCAGATGCTCCACGGCATGTGGGATCCTCCCAGGCCGGGGCACGAACCCATGTCCCCTGCATCGGCAGGCAGACTCCCAACCACTGCGCCACCAGGGAAACCCAACCTGCGGACCTTTCTTACTAAGCGATTTTTGTTTCAGTCTAATGTTAAATGATTAAGTTGAGCTAGCTAAGCCCACGTCAGCTGGAACAATGGGGAGAGAGCGAGACCAGAGCTGTGGACCAAGGGACAGGGTAACCTGCAAGCTGGACTTTGTTCCTAGGTCTTTTATGTTCATCTGAACCTTACTTGATTGTGGATTTTCAGCAAAATGGGGAAAAGTAAAGTCCATGCATGCTGTAGTCTGGCACAGGTGAATGCTCTAGAACCTGAGAGGTGCTCTGAAGTTATCAGAGACTAATCCAAACAGACATACTCCACTGCATCCAGGCGGTGTCTTTCCACTCCAAGCACTTTAGTTAGCCTCTATGTACGACCATATCTATTCAAAAGGTTTTCTAAAAAAGGAGATATGTAGGAAATTATCTCTGCAATGCTGTAGTCTGTTTTTTCTTCACTTATAAATGCACACCAAAAATTGTAGTTACCACGTGAATTTTGTGTAGAGCTAATTCACTCAATATAAAAAAGGCTCTTACAAATCAAGACAAACAAAACAGTCAAATATAATGCAAGATGTTGATTTCACCAGTGGTCTCAATCAATGGCCTCCTAGTATCCAGGCTCTGGGTGGTGCCCTCTGGCGCATGCTCTGCTTGGCAGGAGGACTTGCTTTGGCTGATGGGATGGGAGTGTCTGCACACACAGGGCAGAGACAGAAGGGCCCTGGAGTCTCTTTTTCCTCCGTCCAATCCCTGCCACTGTCAGGAGAGCAAGCCCGGGCCAGCCTGACTGAGGAAGGGACCCACACAAAGCAGAGCCGACTCCATCCTGCACGGCTGGCTCAAGCGACAGGACGCCACCCCCCTGGCTCAGGTAGGATCAGCAAACCACCGGAGGACCCGAAGCCTCTGGAGAAATCAACAGTTGTTTTCTAAGCCACTGAATTTTGAGGTAGTTTGTTGTTGACTAGGTCATAGCTAACTAATGCTGATAAAAACTGAAAAAATGTAAATGGCCAGTAAATCAATCTAAAGATCTTCAATCTGATCCATAATTAAAGAAATGCAGGATTACAACAGTGAGATGGTATATCAAGTTAGTAGAAATTAAGAATGTGGTAGCACAGCTCTGGTGATGGTGTGTGGGAATCAGGCACTTACCCAGGTGGTAGATTTTATTTAATTAATTAACTAATTTCAATTTTTAAATTTGTTTCAAAGTTAAACTCAGGACACATTGACTTCATAGGAAATCCACTGGAATGTTTTTCTAGGCTGAACACCTGTTTCCCCTTAGTCTCCCCTAACAGAGCATGTACATGCTAATTACTTTCATTTTGCAGTCACTGCTGTCCCATTCCTACCAGTTATATACTAAGACCACCTAAACTGTGTGTGTGGTATTCTGAATGTTCTTAGTTATGACCTTATTTCAATAACTGAAAAAGATTTTCTGCCATAAGCTGTCACTTGAATTCTTTGGCTACTTTTGAAGTCCAAAGAACACTGAAATGATTCTCCTTTGGGGGGATTATTTTACAGGCATTAGTGACTAGCCCCTGGAGCTGTGCTGCTCCCAGGTGGTAGATTTGCTAAGGTAGTCCAGCAACACCGAGTATGGTGGGTGTGTGGACTCAAATGCCACCTCCTCTTTATGGGATTTCCTACGCTGCAGAACCAGGAAGATTATAAACCACGTTTCCTGGGCTCCCTTCCAGCCACACTTCTGGATGTGAGTTGGATTCTCCTAACTGCAGAGCCTGGAAAGGCGCCCTGATCCTGCCAGCAGCACCGCTGGTCCTCAGGCCATCCTGGTAACCGGGCGAGGAACGCCTGGAGCAATGAACCCTGAACAAGAGGTAATCACCACTCTGCGGTGTTTTTCATCTTGTTTCACGTGCCCCCTGGGATGCCACCCACCCTTAAGTACGCTCTTGAGTCTTCCAGAGACGGGCAAGAAGGAAAAAGAGGTTTAGCTCACACCACGAGGCTGGCTGAAATGCCTGCATCCACGCTGAGGCTGACGTTCTCGGGCCAAAAAAGGCCCCGTGGCAGCACCTGAGTGGCTGATGAGTGTAAATATTCCCCAGCGCTCTTCTCAGGAAGGCCTTGGCCTGTCCATGTTACAAAGTCAATCACCTTTCTGGGGGATGTTACAAATGCTTTCCCATAGGCCTTCCTCATGCAGGCCAAGCAAATCCTACTGTCACGGCTCAGGTCAGAGGCCAGGCCCCACTTCTACCTCGTTTTTCTCGATAAACATCACATCCCTCTTTCAAATTGGGTCTTGAACCCTCCACACCCTTGTCGGCTTATGAAAGCAATTTTAACAAGTCTACAGACCGTCAAATGTAAGTTCACATTGTTATTCGTGATGGTAGAAAATGTAACACACGTGTTCCACGAACCCCACTCCCTCTAAATACTGATGTCAGTTGAGGTGTTGGTGTGGGTCCACCTGAAGCTGTCTCCTTACCCTCCCTCCGCTCTCCTATGCCCCTGGAGCTTGGCCTCCACGGGCTTCCGGTCCCCCTCCCCCACCTCCCGCAGGACCCGCTCCCTCTTTTTCAGTCGAATTTTTTTTTTTTTTTTCAGTACATGGTCCTCCACTCTCTCACTGCTCTGGCCTCTCCCGTTGCGGAGCACAGGCTCCGGACGCGCAGGCTCAGCGGCCATGGCTCACGGGCCCAGCCGCTCCGCGACATGTGGGATCTTCCCGGACCGGGGCACGAACCTCTGTCCCCTGCATCGGCAGGCAGACTCTCAACCACTGCACCACCAGGGAAGCCCTTTCAGTCGAATTTGACAAAGCTTCACTGGTTATCCCATCTACATCTCATCTTAACGAGACAAAAGAACCCCAAAATGACAACATAAAGGAATAAGTGTGGACAGTCATACGATGGGGCATTAGACAGCCATTAAAGTAAAAGGTCACAGAATTCTGAAGAGTATTAGGATGTGCTTGAGATGTAAAGTTGGGGTAAACCGCACATACAGCATCATCTCAACTTTGTACATTTACAAAGACTAGGAAGAAGTAAGGGTGGTCATTTCAGGGCAGCGGAATGATCGGTTTTGTTTTCCCCTTTACTTTTTTATATTTTACAATGGGCTCTATATATATTAAAAAAAAAGCCTGGGTGAATAAAAGGGACATTGCTCTGTGCCGCCACCTGCTGGCCGATCTAGGAACGGCAGGCTGGATAAAGTGCTGCTCCCCCCCAACAGCAGAGCTCTCATTTTCTGGGGGTGAGTTTTGTGCTTTCTTTTCCATGTTGCAATCCCTTTTCTACTTTTGTCTTGTAAATACTTTCTTGTATAACTTTTTCTGGTAATGTGTGTTGGGTCCCAGCTATTTTCAAATGACAGCAATTCTTTGTATCCCTTCCGGCTTCTGCTCTGACCTCTCACGTGGATCAGCTGTGCTCTCGGAAGGACCAGCCACGGTCTCTGGACTTGGGTCGTGGACGAGGCGCTGGGAACCCTGGTGAAGGTGGCGGCCAGCATCGGCGGTCAGTGCCCTTGGTCACATCAGAGCCCCGATGGCTGCGTGGCGAATGCATCTGAGGGGGCGCAGGAGAAGAACTTGGGGGGGCTGTGGCAGTAGCGGTCTGGATGTGAAGCCGAGGCCCGAACCAGGGAGTCACCGAAAGGATGGAGCCGACCAGACTGGCCGGGCCTCCTGGAGAAGGCAGGCACCCGGGGAGGCGGAATGAAGGGTGGTGTCACAGCTCAGGCAGCAGGTGCAGAATGAAGGTACACAGTTTGGGGGAGGCTAGGGTTTTTTCTTGTTTTTTTTACAATTTTTTATTTTATACTAGGGTATAGTTGATTTACAATTTTTTTAAAAAAATTTTATTTTAGGGGGAGGCTAGGTTTTGAGCGAGTTGAGTGTGGGGCAGCCTTGGGACGTCCATGCAAAAATGTGCAGCTGGCAGCAGAGGGTCAGGGCTGGAGGGAATCAACAGTCAGGGGGCAGTGAGATGAGAGTGGATGAGACGGGTGGAGGCACACTCGGCACAGGGACAGTGCTGAGCGGGGACAGAAGCATGTATGGGACAGGCCCTGACAGAGGCGCTCGCGAAAGAGACGGAAAAGGAAGGTCAGAAAGGAAAACCCAGAAGCGTGTTGTCGGAGGTGACAAGAAACGAGCTTCCGGAAAGTGGGAGTGACTGATAATTGAACTGAAAGGATCAGTAACATGAGGGCTAAAGGCACGTTACTTGATTTGGCAATTGGGTCCCGGTGACCTAAGAGCAGCAGTGAGGAAGCCGGGCGGCAGGGGCCGGCAGTGCCCATGAACCGGGAACCAAGCACAGGCTCTTCTCTAAGGAGGTCGGGATGAGAAAGGATGCTTGAGATGGAGGATAATCAGGAGGGGCTGCCCCTCGTAAGAGCCAGGGATGGAACAAGACGGGCCAGGAAAGGCACTCGGCACAGCATCCAGGACACAGTAAGTGCTCAAGAAACAGAAGTTATCATTCACTTGCTGGCTATCTCATGATCTACAACCTTACCATGTGCCAGGCATTGTTCCGGGTCCTGTGGATATAGTGAGCAAGAGACACAAAAACCCTGGCCAAGGAGCTTACATTCTCGTGGGGAGACAGACAACAGAGAAAATAAATAACTCAAGACAGCTGGTATATTCCACAGTGGTAAATGCTATGGAGAAAACATGAACTAAGGGAAGAAGATATAAAATGTTGAAGGAGGGAACGAAATTCTAGATCTGGTGGCCAGGGAAGGGCCCCACTTTTAAGACCCAAAGGAAGTGAGAAAAGTACCTATAATTAGGAAGTGAGGGAATACTACTAATGATCACCACCATTGTCATTAGCATTCTCAATATATTACTACTGCGGTAATAGGTTGTAATTATATCATCACCACTATCTTTGCCACATGAATGTTACTATCATTACTGCCCTCTCTGGCTCTCGAGTAGCTTTGGCAGCAGCATCCAGCAGCCCTGTCCACGCTACAGGGGCGTTTTCAATGGAGAGCCGTGTACTGGAGAACCAAGCATAACCTGACAGACCATCATCATGGCGAGTGTGTAAGGCAGAGGCACAGCTCGGGTGGGAACACACCTGTGTGTAGTCACTGCAAAGAAAAAGCTGCTTCACGTGTGTGTTGAGGGGAGAAGCGCAGCCCTAGACCGGTCTTTCTGTCCCACCTGCAAGTAGGGATGCATGTAACAGGCCATCCTCAGCCCCAAAGGCAGGGACACGAAGACATCTCTGGAGCAACAGGAAACGGTAACTGCAGCTGGAGGAGGTGCAGGTGGAGACAGTGTGTGATTCAGAGGTACCAGTTGTGTTTCTACCAGAACATTTATCTGGTTGTTAGGGATAAAAATCAGCCAGTACCACCTGGGAATAACAGAGAACTGGACATTCCTGCTATTTGCCCAGCCTGGCACAATGCTGAGAACGGGGGTGAGGGCGTGTGACGAGTTCTTACCAGATGACGCTGAACGAGGGGACTGAGTCTTGCTTGTGATCGATGCAAACGCTTTTTTAACAGATTGACTTGGACTAATAATTATTATTTGCATATGAAGAAAAAAAGAAAAGGAAAAGAAACAGGAAAAGAATCCAAATGCCTGAGGACTTAGCCTTTCTTCAACCTGTTTAAGTTGCTACAAAATTTTTCTAAGTTACAATGTCGAGTGTTTCACTTCTCGACAGCCACAAGCTTCCGTGGGCAGGTGGCAGGTGGGACAGGAAATGTGACCTGTGGGACAAACCCCATTTTTAAAATGAGGTCGTGGAAAAGCTTTGTAAATATCTTCAATGCGTTTTGAGATGCCTTTATTATCCAAAGGGAGCCAATACAGAACTTGTCATTAAAAAACTAATAACCTCAAGATTAAAACTCCAGTAGCAGTGCTTAGGCTATAGAAACGTTTCCCTTCCTTGTAAATGTCCACGTAAACAGATCCCAGCACTGCCTTCCAGGCTTTGAAGCCAGAAGTTAAACCACTGCAATGCCAATGAAAAGCCCATGAAAGAAGAAAGTATACAAGCCAATTATGTTTTACCGCTCAAGGTGATAGGAACCTGCTATATTCTAAATATTATTATCATGGCCTCACCACACACTCTTTATTATAAAACATTTCACACCCATACATAACAGTATGTACACTGTATTTTCATGCTTCTCTAAGGATTCCAGACACCGACTTCATCAACATCATCTGACTCCACTGGAAGGGCAGAAAAAGTGAATCAGAGATTATGGAAAGATTCCAATCGTGTGATGTGCAGTCACACAGCCAGGAAGACAGCCGCCTCATCCCCAGGGAATCCGCCACCAAAGTGGGGAGTGCAGGAGAGGGAGGGCAGAAAACACTGGCAACTGGCCCATTTCACTGCATCTGCAAACGGATTCAAGCAGCAGGACGTGGATTACTGTGGGTTCACTGTTTTCCTCTGGAAACGCCCTCAGCTGTTGCACTGTGGTTGAAGCACTGAAGGACGTCCGGACTCCGTGTGAGCTGCTGAGCCAGGGCGCCCGTCATGTCCAGAGAGTCCCCAAGCCCAGAGCACAGGAGGAACTTGACGCAGGCCGCGTGCTGCCCCGCGCAGGCCAGGTGCAGGGCTGGGTGGGGACAGAGGCACCCAGCTCAGTGCGTCACCTACAGCAGTACTGACTGGGGAGCAGGATGCCCCTGATAAAAGCACTGATTCTTTCAATTGCACAGATTTCATAGTTCCATATCCTTCCCTATGACTTTGCCTATTCTGGATCAAAACATTCTTCCTTTTAACCTGACTTGGTCACAAATGTTTTTTTTTTTTTTTTTTTTTTCTTTTTGCGGTATGCGGGCCTCTCACTGTTGTGGCCTCCCCCGTTGCAGAGCACAGGCTCCGGATGCGCAGGCCCAGCGGCCATGGCTCACGGGCCCAGCCGCTCCGCGGCATATGGGATCCTCCCAGACCGGGGCACGAACCCGTATCCCCTGCATCGGCAGGCGGACTCTCAACCACTGCGCCACCAGGGAGGCCCCACAAATGGTTTTAAAAGTAACAAAACCAATTGGAGAGAATTTGAGAGACTTGTCTAAAACAAAGTAAGTTAGTGAGAAATAGGAGACTTTAAATAGTACAGAAGACATTTTCAAAGTTTTGTGAATTCTCTGTGTAAGTAAAAATATCACCATGAGTAAGAATGATGTAACAGAAAGAAAAACTGCTGACACATCTTCCCATTCTGGTTGGAAATTGGCGCTGAGGGTTTCTGATGTGCTGTAGCCATGATCCTGGGTCCTGCTCCCCTGTCGTTAGGAGAAAGTTTGTGTCCTGGGACTTAGTGACCTTCCTCTGCAGCCCTGGAGTGAGTTGTGAAGCATCACAAGATCCTACTTAACCCTTGCAAGATGGACACTGTTGCACAGAGTGCTACTGAGAAGGTTTATTCTAAAGTCCAAGTCTAAGGAATTAGCTCTGAAAATATCTTTCTGAGCCCGAAATCTAAAAAATTATAGTGATTAAGGTTTTTTTTTTTTTTTTGCGGTACACGGGCCTCTCACTGCTGTGGCCTCTCCCGTTGTGGAGCACAGGCTCCGGACGCGCAGGCTCAGCGGCCATGGCTCACGGGCCCAGCTGCTCCGCGGCATGTGGGATCTTCCCCGACCGGGGCACGAACCTGTGTCCCCTGCATCGGCAGGCGGACTCTCAACCACTGCGCCACCAGGGAAGCCCGTGATTAAGGTTTTAAAATACATTCCGTAGAGAGAAGACCTATGAAGAATCTATGTAACACCTGGGGAGCTGGTGTGATCATGGATTAAGATAGAAGGTGCTTTGATGTCACATACGTTGTGTGGTTTAAAATAATCAAAACAACAACAGGAATACCAGCAGCAGTAAGTAGTAGTCATCATCGTTACCATGGTAACAGCAGTAGTTCTATAGCTTTGCAAATGGAGGAGGTGCTTTTTTAAGGAAACGTTGCTGAACTACTAGAGGAATAATATTAAAAGTAATGATTTTAACATAAAAGTTCATTGTTTGCATTGTTTACATTCAGTTTACTAATAATTTTCAAAGCACGTGTAAAACGAGGTCATACCTGATCGATTTCTTTCGTCCTTGGCGTTGATGTCGGCACCCAAGGATAAGAGTGTCTGGATTGTGCTTACGTGTCCTTCCTGAGAGTTGAAATAAACTTGTTACCACTGTAATGACGACAAAAGCAAGCCTTAAACACAAACTCTAATGCACATTAGGTGCTTTTTCTAAAATACTCGACTGCTGAAACTGAATTTTCATATCCAAAGGAAGGCTCGTCACATTACTCTCGAACTTCAGCGTAAATCATTAAAGATGTAGGTGACGTTTAGTTATTAGAATACAGACGATCAATTTTGTAGCCAAATCACTGACCACTATGGTTGGGTTTCCCTCAGTGTAAGGAGTATAAATCTTGTGATTTACTCAGAAAACACAATTCTAAATCTCCCAAGCAAACACACTCTTTGCTAAATCTTTAGGGGAGAAATAAACTGGAAAAGAGTGTAACCTCCCCTGGATGGGATTCTTATCATAGCTGGCATTGTCCTTTGTAAAGCAATCGATATACCTTTGTCCAGCCAGTTAGCCTGTCAGTACCTGCTGAGACTGAAACCAAGGCTGCAGGTTCAGTCTTCCCACTCGCTTTTATCCCTGTGGCCACAGACCATGCTCTTAGCCCACCCTCAACTGTATACCCACGTTCTCAAAGGGGGAACACAGGCAGGAGAGTGCAGTTCACCAGAAAAATGTTTATTCCTGTTGCTAGGAAAACAAGGCAGGCGGCCAATAATATTAAAGATAGTGGCTACTTTTCTAGCGAAAACTTTTGTGTGTCTTCAATACTTCATACATCAGAGAGCCCAGTAAATGCAATTCCCTTTTCTTACTTAAAGAAATCTTCTGAAATCCAGTAAAAGGATAAGGAACTAGGAATTTCATACGATGGATTTTTACGGCTTCAAATAACATTATTCCTGAAAACAAAAAAGGGCAGGAGGGAACACAGAGCCCAGGCATTACATGGAGTAAAGGGCTCTTCTCAGTTTTTACCCAGAAACAAATAAAGGCAAGTTTCTATTTAAAGGGCCACAGGGCTTTAGAATCATGACCATTTTAAGAGTATGTCATGGGCAATTTCTTTTTTCCATAGAGATCGAGCAAAAGAACCACGACTACAGGGTTACTCATCAACAGAGTTAGGCAAGCCTCAGGAAGCAGGAACACTGTTCTGGAAAGAAACAAACCTTAGCTGCGTAGTGAAGTGCTGTGAGGTGGGTGGAGGCCGCTCTCACATCTACGTTGATGCCAAGCTCAGAGACCAGGAAGTGGATGGCCTCATTCTGCCCAGTGACTGCTGCCCGGTGGATGGCCTGGGCCCCCAGGGAGTCCTCAGCAGAAACGCAAGCCTAGGGGTTGGGAGAGACGTGAACAAAAGTAAGGAGTAGAGGTACCTGGGTCCATGGACTTCTGACATTTTGGCAAAACTCTGTGGTCTACATACATTTTCCTGGGCACATGATACATACAAAGCTTTTGTCAGATTCTCAAAGGATGCTCTAACCAAAAAAATGGTTAAGATTCAACGCTGTAGGCTGAAGTGCCAAACAAACAGAGTTACTGGGGAGAGTCTGCTGTTATTATTATTATGAAACAACTATTTATTTATTTATTTATTTATTTTGCTGTACGCGGGCCTCTCACTGTTGTGGCCTCTCCCGTTGAGGAGCACAGGCTCCGGATGCGCAGGCTCAGCGGCCATGGCTCACGGGCCCAGCTGCTCCATGGCATGTGGGATCTTCCTGGACCAGGGCACGAACCCGTGTCCCCTGCACTGGCAGGCGGACTCTCAACCACTGCGCCACCAGGGAAGCCCAACAACTACTATTTATTGAATACTTATTTTGCTAACTGCTTTATGTACATTATGTTATTTAATCCTTATAGTAACCCTGTTTTACAAATGGAAACACTGATGCTTAAAGAGGCAAAGGGGACCTCAGAGGGGGGGATGTGGCAGAGCTGAGATTTGAACCCATGATCTGAACAACAATGCTTCCTGTTTATCCCATGATCTAAAACTTGTAGGAAGAACTCAAGGGATAAAACCAAACCATTTCTATACCTTGTGTTTTTCGAGGAGCAGCCTGGCTACGTCGATGTGTCCACACTGAATAGCATCCATGAAGGGTGTGAGGCCACACTTGTCTCTGCAGTCCGGTTCATACTGGCACCTAGAGCCCAAACACAAAGTAACAGCTGGGAACAGTCACCGCTTCAAACCCAACGGTGCTGACTCTTGACCACCTGCCTTATAGATGATCCGTGAGAACCTGGAGTGCTTGCCCTCCTTCCCTACCTCAGTATCTGTACCGAGCTCTTCGAGAGCAGGTTGGTTTCCCCAGCAAACCTGCTCCTCCTCTAAGCCTCTTGTCCCATTTTAGGGACGTGATCTCTCCAGCTTCTCATGCAGAGCCTTGAAGTCACCCCTCACCTTCATAGCCAATCTATTA
This sequence comes from Mesoplodon mirus, assembly GCF_964341445.2. Taxonomy (NCBI): domain Eukaryota; kingdom Metazoa; phylum Chordata; class Mammalia; order Artiodactyla; family Ziphiidae; genus Mesoplodon; species Mesoplodon mirus. The sequence continues at coordinate 25,565,787 of NC_138979.1, read as the reverse complement.
CCAAAACCTCTTAATTCTACATCCAAAATATTAAACAAAACGGTATCCTTGTCTCCATCTTTGTCTTCACCCCTTAAGACCAAGTCAACAGGGACTTCCCTGGTGGCACAGTGGTTAAGAATCCGCCTGCCAAGGCAGGGGACACGGGTTTGGGCCCTGGTCTGGGAAGATCCCACCTGCCGCGGAGCAACTAAGCTCGTGTACCACAACTACTGAAGCCCGTGCGCCTAGAGCCCATGCTCCACAACAAGAGAAGCCACTGCAATGAGAAGCCCACGCAAGAGGGATATATGTATATGTATAGCTGATTCACCATTATAAAGCATAAACTAACACACCATTGTAAAGCAATTATACTCAATAAGGATGTTAAAAAAAAAAAGAAAAAGCCCACGCACCACAACTAAGAATAGCCCCTGCTTGCTGCAACTAGAGAAAAGACCATGTGCAGCAACCAAGACCCAGTGCAGCCGGGAAAAAGAAAAAAGAAAAAAAAAAGACCAAGTCAACAGGCAACAGCCTCCTTACCCGTTTCTCTCTCTTTGGTTCTGGCCCAGCCATTCTGTTCTCACCACTAACACAGTAATCTTTTCACCACGTAATTTGGGTACAGCCTCTCCTGGTTAAAACCTTTAACTACTTCCCAACCACAAAGGACAAAGCCTAAAACCTCAACATGACCTCCCATGGTCAGGACTATGTGGCATCCACTCACTTCTCCGGGATCCTCCGGCCCCTCCTCCCTGTGCTTAAGGCGACCCCCCTTCTGTCCGGTCCCACCTTCTTCTCGGTCCTGCAGCCTATATGTCCTCCTTCTTCCGTTCCTATTGCTTCATGGTCCTACCTCCTTCCATTCCTACCCGTTTTCCCTTCTCCCCAGTCCTCCCTTCTTCCGTTCCTACCTTCTTCGTGGTCACACCTGTCTCCCCTTCCTCCCGGCCCTACCTCTCACCTGTCCCATCTTCTTCTGTTCCTACCTTCGAAGGTCCTGCCTGTCCCACCTCCTTCTGCTCCCCTGGGTGCCAGGCTCTTTGCTGCCTTTGTACTTGCTGGTCCCCTCTGCTTGGAATATCCTAGTGCCATTCTTCACCTGGCCAACTCCAAGGCATCCTTCAAATCTCAGCTTCAGGAGGACCTCAGAGGCCCATCTTCTCCCCCAGATCTACAGGACGACCCCCTGCTTCCACACAGCACTGTGGACTTTCCCTTTGTAGTATCATCACCATTTGAAATTTTATGACATTTCTGTGATTGTGTGTCTATACTTGGCTTCCACACTAGCCTGCAGGCTGTTAGGGAAAGAACTGTGTTAACTGCTTATCACCCAGTGCTTAACACACACAGGAGGTGCTTAGAAAACATCTGTTGAATGAAGGATGTAGTTATGACTGCAGGTATACAGTCCCAACGCGTAGGAGGCAAGCCCTACACAGTGATGCTTTCGGGGCACTACATTAGGCCACCTCCTCTTCACTCATCGTCTCCTAGGTAACCACCTCCATCCTACGGATTCAATCGTCACTTCTATGTTGATGAGGCCCACTCCTATATCTCAGCCCACACCTCTCCTCTGGGCTAAAATCTGTGTCTAACTGCCCACTGGATGTCTCTGCCTGGGTGTCTCACAGGTACATGTGACTCAACATGCCCGAAAGTAACACTGCCAGCTTCTCCCCAAGCCTGCCCCTCCTCCCCAGGTGTCATCTACCTCGGCAGGTGGCACCAGCACAACACCAGCTGCTTAGGCAAGACACCTGGCCATCATCCTAGACTCGTCCTTCTCCCTCATTCCCTTTGTCCCTTTGTTCACCGAGATCTGGTGATTCTACCTCTCAAGTGTCTCCAGACCTTTCTCTTCACCCTATAGTCAGCATCGTGGTCCAGCCACCACCATCTCTCCTGTTCAACTGCAACAGCCGCCGGACTGCGTTCACAGCACCCACGCTTGCTCCCCCTCCAATCCATTCTGTTTTGCAACCGGGGGGGTCTTTGAAAAATGCAAATCTCTTATTATTCAGTGGTATCTTATACGCTTAGCACAAGATCTGGAATCCTCAGGTGGCGCCCAGCGTCCCACCGGACCTGAATCGCCCTTCCTCTGCAGCCTCCCCGTCATTCTTGGGACACAGCATATGCCTATCTTCTTTTGGTTTCTTCCGTGCACTGTGTTTGTCCCCGGACCTGAGCATTCACGGTACTGTCACCCCTGCCTGGAATGCCCCCTCTACCCTGCCCCCATTTTCAGCCTCCTCCAGGTCATAGCGTCAGTGTCACTGGGGCCGAGATCCCTCACCCCTAGGCCACGTCCCATGCTGCTGTGGGGACCTCGCAATTCCCTGTAACGCTCATCAGACTCACACGACGTGGGCAGCGTCTGTCTTCCCTGCCCGTCTGTGAGTTCCATGGGTTGGGGGGGAAACCACGTTATCTTGTTGCTGTGGTAGCCCCTGCGCCTGGTACTGTGAGTGCTGAGTGAGTATATGAATGTCTGTTGAATGAACACATAAAAGGCTAATGTTGGGCTTCCCTGGTGGCGCAGTGGTTGAGAGTCCACCTGCCGATGCAGGGGACACGGGTCTGTGACCCGATCCGGGAAGATCCCACATGCCGTGGAGCGGCTGGGCCTGTGAGCCACGGTAGCTGAGCCTGCGCCTCCGGAGCCTGTGCTCCGCACCGGGAGAGGCCACAACAGTGAGAGGCCTGCGTACCAGAAAAAAAAAAAAGACTAATGTTTCCCCAGGTTTGTTAGCTATTTTTGTTTCACCTTCTTTATCTGCTTAAGTCCTTTGTTCATGTCTGTTTGGTACCTTAGATTCTTTATGAACATTTTGTCTGAGCTCTGATATTATGCAGCACTGATATTAACTGTCAATTAGCAAATACTTTCCTTAATCTGCTGTCTTGTTCTTACCTCTGAAGAAGCACCTCTACTGCTTCTGAACAGCCATGCATTGCTGGGTGGAGAGAGTTGAGAATGAGAGCTTTTTAGCACAAAAATAAAATGCTTCTTCCCTCCTGGCACCTCTCTGTGCCCCATCCCTCTAGCTGTAACTTCCAGGAAAGAGTATTAAGTTAGGTACACTGCCACCGCCCCAGAAAAAGACAAATTTAGCTGGATGAGTGGTAAAGGGTGATGTTTTCACTTAACAGGTACAAGGCTCACACTTGATTATCTTGTCTTTATGAGACTTTGATGGCAAACATTCAATCTTAACCTGCCTCCTCACTTTCGTGCTACAAATCCCTAGGACCAGTCAGTTTTTGCCCAAGAAATGTAAAACATTTTAACAGTAATCCATGACAAAATAACCAGGAATTTAATTCTCCTGCTAGAAATAACTATCCTCTATAATAAAGATTTCAAGGGAGTTCCCTGGTGGCCTAGTGGTTAAGATTGCGAGCTTTCTCTCCTCTAACCCGGGTTCAATCCCTGGTCGGGGAACTGAGATCCCACAAGCCACACAGCATGGCCAAAAAAAAAAAAAAAAAGATTTTGCCTATCTATTCTCCACTATTTTGTGTGAATGACTGGGCACTGACCGTTTCTCCACAAGAGCAGGGTAGTTCGTCAAACAATTCACGAGCAGAGAAGTTTTTCCACTCATGTGCAAAGTTTTATAAAGGATTCTTTGGTCCCTAACTGTGGCCAGGATAACTGTGTGCCTATCTCCTCAATGACATCTTGTCACAGGTATTGATTTCAGAGAAACCTAAAAGCCCTGTATTCTAATTCAATGTGCTACCCAAAGGGCTAAAGATTATGTTCTAAATGTCTTGATCTGGACTCTTGGTCTACTTAATGCCCCTTTTGTCTTATACCATGGTGCTTTTGCTTTCAACTAAGATAATCTACAAATAAACAGTTCAGAGTTAAGGATAATTACTCCAAACAATGAAAATGGTAGTCCAGATTTATATTCAACATTGTCACCAGATAAGTCACATCCATTGAGCCCTGGTATTTAATTAGAAGCACCTGTATTTATTTAAATGGACGGCACCGTAGTAGGTATTACTGAAGATACAAGGAAATAGTCCCCTTTCCTTTTGCTTTTAATAATAATAACACTGCACAGAGGGCCTTGCATGTGCCTTAATCCCACGACCTTGTGATACGGGCATCATCGTTATCATTATTTTGTGGCTGAGGAAACCTGCTCAAGAGACTAAGTTCCTTGCCCAAGGTCAAAGACTTAGTAAGGAACAGAACCAGCCTACCATTTAACTAACTGGGGAGGAGAAGACAAATGTATGCGAAAAGTCACCTAAAACAAGAAAGAAGAGCATGTTAAGGGCCGGGTGACACTGGTTTAGAAACTAAGTGTTTGCCAAAATACCCCAAAGCTGCTCGTATTCCTTGCCATTTCCCCAACCCCTCACGCCCTGGTGGGTGGCATCCCGCACAGCTCCGGGCCATACCTGCCGTGTGCAGCGGGGTTCTCCCGATCTTGCTCTCTGTCTTCCAGGCAGCTGGGCAAACAGCGAGCAGGTACTGGAGGATCAGAGGGTCGCCTTCTCGGCTGGCAATGTGGAAACTGTTCCAGCCGTCTTTGTTCTTCAGGAGTGGATTGGCGCCGTGCTCCACGAGGTCCTGGACCACCTCAAGATTCCTCCTTGTGCAAGCCATCATCAGAGGGGTCCTAAGGTCAATCGGGACAAGCTGTCAGACGGAAGGGCAGCTGAGGCATTAGAAGCACTTGACCAGGGCTTCAGAAAAATGCACACCCTTGGCAGAGACGGAAGACCTAGAGGACCCGGGAGTCTGGGAAGCAGGAACACAGCTTTGGCTGGCAACTTCCCTGCCTGTCATGGGGGCCCTGGGAGAATTAACAAGGGGAAAATGATTGTGACGTGGGTGCCCCTACAGGTGGGGAATACTGAGGAGGCAAAGTTGTTTTTGAACTAGTTTTTAGTATGGCACTGAATTGGAACAGAACTAGTCAAAATCACAGACAGTTTGTGCTGAATATTTGCATGAGAGGTACTCTGCTGGACTTATCCCATTCACCTCAATCAGTAACCGATAATTAAACTGTTCTGAAAAGGAGTTAAAAAAGAGCATATGACAAAGTGCCTTGCCGTAAGGAGCCTACATTGGTGGAGCAAATGAAATGGCGTGATTACAATAAGGTTCTGAACTGATGATGTGTGTCAACTATGGGACAGTGAACTACATCACTATCAACTACTCTTCTCCCACATCAGTGATTCTGTGCTTCTGCCTTCTCATCTGCTATGACTCTCGGAAGCCGGGGCAGGTCTCGTTTACCTCCTGTCCCAGGGGCTGGCCCAGCTGAAGCTCAACATAACTACTTGGGTCTCAGCCAGGATCTGTCCTCTGAGACTGCTTTGATATTACTTAATTACCAACACTATTTTGATTTTTTATTTTTGGTAATGTAGTAATGATAGTGAATGAGAAGGGAGACACCCAGATAAATGAAGGCTGGAATCTTCAAGAAGTGCTTCACAGAGGGAATGAATCCAGGGAAGGGACTTGACAAAGCCAGCAAGGTGAGAACAGGCAAAAATGTCTCACTGTAACTGCACTTCCTAAGCACACAATCAACCGAAACGTGCCCTTTTAACGGTTGTTTGGGAAGACTGTTTCCTTACCCATAGAACTGGATAAGCATAAGAAAATCAGTTTTGTGCTTAGTCACAGCCAAAGTGCAAACCTCAAAAAGTCACCAGGTCTACGCCCCCCGCCCCCCCATGCCAGTGGGCAAGATGAACTTTGTTTAGCTATCTGGCTGTCTGATGTGTTCCTTATTTATATCAGATCAGGAATCCCTTGTGGATTCATTCAGGAACTTCATTATGTTATGAATCTTCAGATGTTCATAACCTCTAAGGAGGTGGACATAGTACTGAAAACGATGTGGATCTAACACAATGCAATTACTTTGTGTGACGGTTACAGGTGAGCATCGTTGACTGTGGAGGTGGTCATGCAAGGCTACACGTGATAAAATCACACAGAGCACCCCCCACACACATGTGTACGTATAACTGGTGAAATCTGAGTAAGCATACTGATTGTAGCAATTGCGGTTCTTGTTACCTTACTGTGGCTGTTAAGATGTTAACTTTGGGGGAAGATGGGGGAAAGATGCATGGGACTTCTCCCATGTCTTTGCAAATTTCTGAGAACCTATAGATACTTATTTCAAACCATAAAGTTAAAACAATGTCACTGGTGAAGTAATCATTTAGCTAGATCTTCCTAGAAGAACATCCCGCCCTGGGGCTCATGCTATACGTAGGACATATAGACAATTTGTAGTTTGCTTATATTCTACCTGATCATGTACTTTACTGTTCTCTGCTCTATCATGGGAGGCAGCCTGGAACAGAAGATCGGAGCAGTTAACCCCACAAGGGGAGCAACAATGTTCTGCTCAATAGGGGAAGGCTGAGGGGCTATGGCGTGGAGGCCGACCAAGGAGCGGGAACCTACGATTCTGCGGGGAATGGTGAGGGTCTCTCCGCAAGTTCCGCCACCTACCAGTCGGCCTTCTTCAGGCAGTCGACCGCGGCCCCTCGGCCCAGCAGATACCGCACGCAGTCCCGGTGGCCCATGGAGGCAGCCTCGTGCAGAGGCCGCTTGTAGTCTCGGTTGGCGGCCTCGATGTCCAGGTCCCAGGCCAAGACCAGATAGGCCAGGATTTCCCGGCGGCCGTGGCGCGCGGCGCAATGCAGGAGGGTGTCCCTGGCCGACCCCGCGCAGCCGGCGCGCCCCGCCGCCCGCAGCTCCTCCCGCAGGGCACACAGCCGGCCTTCCTGCACCAGCCGGAACAGCCGCCTTGGGTCCGCGGGCGCTGCCATGGCCCCTGGCTCCGCTCCCGGCCCGCCCCCGCCCCCCAAGGCCCCTCCCTGACCTTTCCCCCGGACGCCCCCGGCCTCGCCCTGCCGGCTCCGCCCCGGGCGGGCGCTCAGGTCTCCGGCTGACCACGCGCCCCGCTGGCCGCCGCGAACGCACGCTCGGAGGCTGCCGCCCGCACTGGTTTCACTTTGGGGCGAAACATTAGGTGAACCACGGGACCGCTTGCTGCGGGTCCCAGTCACACGCAAAGCGGACCCGCGGGGACGGGGTGGGGCCCGTTCGTCCCCGCCCACAGCCCCGCCCTCAGCAGCCTGTCCCGCCCACAGCCTCGGCCCCGCCCCACCCCGACTGCCGCGGCCCCTCAGTGGGTCCCCGAGCTCGGAGGAACTCTGGGAAAGTTTCTGCTCGCCTCTTCCGCCCTAGCGGAAGCACGGACGGGGCGGGGCCCGCTAGAGGTAGCCACCCCTTCTCCGAGTGCGCGTTTCGAATGGCCGCCAGAGAAGTCCGTAAGCTCGCCCCCTCCTCAAGCGCGTTCCAATTGGCCAGGGACGCATTCCGTCAGCGCCGGAGGCGGGCTCTTCCCTGGGCTGCGGCGGGGGAGGAGCTGGTGGAGGAAGTCTGCGGCCTTCTCGGGCTTACGCTGCCCGGGGGATGCTGGGACTGGGTGGCCGGGCGGCTCTGGCCCGGCGGCGGCGGTGGGACCCCCGGTGTGGAGCGCCATAGTGCGTGAGGCCGACGGCGTGTAAGGGGGCGCGGGCGGGCCCAGCCGTGTGGACGCTGAACCTTTGGGTTCCTCAGCGGGTCCCGCCTCAGGGGTCCGCGGGGGACTGGGGGCCGGGCGCGGGCGCAGAGGGGCGCGGGCCGGCGGTGAGGGGCGCGGCGGGGCGCGCGCGCGGGAGGCCGAGGCGCCCTGGGACGCGGGGGCGCGGCGCTGCTCGGCGGTGTGGGAGTCGCGGAGACGTGGCCTCCGCTGGGGGCAGCCAGCGTTTCCTTTCCTTCTGCTCTGCTGTTTTGACCTTGGGCGAGTCATTTTATGGTATCCTTTTGCCTCTTTCGTTTGCAGTCGCCCTCCCCCTAACCTGAAAATTAAGGTGATGTGGGAGGGGCTTGAGCGGGTGGAGGGTACTTGAGGTCTGAGCAAGCTGTGTGGGGTGACGGGAGACGTGAGGGTAGGTGTTGAGTTCTTTACCCGATTTTCCTGGATGCTCGTCATTTAACCCTCCTGGTGTTTTCAGTTCCTTTAGAGATAAAATGGGAGCAGCTGCTATTTGCCAGGCCTGGAGACAATTATGCTTTACATCTTGTATTGTACTCTGGTTTACAAAGCACTTTACATTATCTCATCCGCAAACAACCCTGAAAGGAAGGCATCATGACAGGTGGGGAAATTGAGGCCTAAAGAAGTTAGCGATTTTCCCACGGGAGTACAGCTAATAAAGACCTCTGGAAGGAAGGATGGTAGCCCCTGCTTGAGAGTCTGCTAGTGCTTGGCACTCTGCTCAAATACATTAAGGGAGATAAAACGAAAAAAGACCTCTAGTACGAAAACAAGCTCATTTTACTTGTGAGCGGATTGAATTTGGTTAACTGAGTGTAATATGGATAATCATCAGAGATAGAACCAGGTCCAATATCAGCTTTGCCAAAGTTATTGTCCCCTTGTATCTTGCCACTTCCAAACAAAAGGAAGGTGTAAAAGTGCTTTGAAGTGCATCCAGTTTTAGGACATGCCAAGCACTGGTCTTAGCGCAGCTCTTGGTGTTGGTGCAAGTGGAAGTTGAGGTATCTGGTAGTTTCACACTTTTTGTTGTTAATCCCCCTCCACATCCTCATTGCCAGTGACTCCACCTTCTCTTGCCTTAGGCCTCCAGCTTCCTTGCTTTTAAAAACAAAACGTTGGCACTATAGGACGATATTTTAAATTCAGATGATTGGTTATTTAACTGGTTATTTAATTGGTTTCCCACATGCAGTTCTGCCCCTCCTGTCTTCTTTAGGAACTTATTTTGGTCTGCGTCGCCCTTTAGATAACTAGAAGACAACGTATGTTAACCTGTCCACAGCCCCTGTGGTTCTCTGGAGCAAAAGTTTGGTGTAGAGGGGACATATCTTGACAGTAAGCTAATGGATGGAGCTACACTGGGGTCTTAAGGTTTCCCAGTTGGTCTGCTCATTCCTTTTTGTGCAGGTGTTTGGAATTTGTGGTGTGCTCTGTAGTGACTCATTTCACATGTGGCCTTCATTGGCATTGTGATTTGCTGCTTGGCTGTCCTCTTTCCTTTATCTTTTGTTGTGTTTCGTGGTTCCGGTGTCGTGATCATTTCACATGTTTTGTGACCTTTGAGTGTGTGAACACCAAACTTGGTATTGGACTTAGAACTCTAATTTCAGATTTGTTGTCATCATCTTTCTCTGCTTGTCACTCCCCTCTATCCTTCCTAGGCTGATTTTATTTGAAGATCGAATGTGAATTCTGTCTTTGCCCATCTGTCAGTGGAATCATCTGCTCTTAGAGCATCTCACCAAAGCGTCTTGAATCTTATGTCTCCAGTTGTCACTCACAGACGTTTTGAGGACAAGTCTCATATCTCAGAGTACCTCCTGGAGCTTAACCTGGCATGCTACAGATAATTTTAAAACAGAACAAACAGCCATTTTCAAAACTGAAAGCTTTCATTTTCCCTTCATTCCCGGAAGAAGTGATTAAAACGAAAACACGATTTCTCCTTTACTCTTTAACGTGGTTAATGATGTGATCATTGAACTCTGGCTAGAAATGTCAGTTACCTGTGTTGTTTTTTCTCTCCCAGTCTCACCAGTCCAAAAAAACTTGTTAGGCTTCACTTTCCCCTTCTCTGTATTTTTGCTGCTGCTGCCCTTAGGCCTTGACCACCTCTTGCCTTGGTTGGTAAAGTGACTTTCTGCCTTGTTTTCTTGACAGTCTGCATGTTTACTCATCCTCTGCCTGCCTCCAGAATTACCATTCTAATGTGTAAATTTGGTTGGTCATTGACCCTGCTTAGAAAAGTGAGATGATCCGCTGAATTGCCTACATGATAAAGTACAAATTCCTTGGCATTATATTTAAGGACATTTATCCTCTGTGTTTCCAAATTCTTTTCCATCCTTTTCCACAATCCATGAGCCTCTTGTTCTGATGAAACCCGGCTTCCCGGCACACCACTGCTGTGCTATTTCTCTGTGTTTCTGCACACCTTGTTTCTTTTGCCTTCCCCGATCCTACTCATCTTGCAAGGCTGAACTCTTCATAAAGTCTTTTTCATCCTTCCTAACTGGGCACTTTTCTTCATTTCATAAGTGCATTTGTGTAGCACTTATAGTGCATTATGTATAGTAATTTGTGTGTGTGTGTGTGTGTGTGTTTTTGTGGTACGCGGGCCTCTCACTGTTGTGGCCTCTCCCGTTGCGGAGCACAGGCTCCGGACGCGCAGGCTCAGCGGCCATGGCTCACGGGCCCAGCCGCTCCGCGGCATGTGGGATCCTCCTGGACCGGGGCACGAACCCGTGTCCCCTGCACCGGCAGGCGGACTCTCAACCACTGCGCCACCAGGGAGGCCCTGTGTGTGTTTTGAGAGCTGCCTTATGGACAGGCGACATCATTTGTTTTTGAATCCTCAGTGTCTCAAAGAGCATTTGACCCCAGAGATGCCAAGAGAGGAAGCCCTCATGGTGTTTATAATGAATCTGGGGAATCATAGATACTTAAAAGTGGTTGTGGGTTGAATTGACAGTAGAAAAAAGCCTTTCAAATCTATAAATTCTAGTCTGTAAGTAGTGGTTATTTTCTTGTATTTCCATTCTTTTCCTGTTCTTTCTTTTCCTTGCGAGAAACACGTAGAAAAGCTCTCGCCATCCTTGTTTGCTGTAATAAGTGAGTGCTGTTCCAAGGGAGGAGCAGGTGTTTGTGGGTGTGAGGGGACCTAAGTGAGGTTGGGCCTGCGAGCCTGGACCTTTGGGTTTGTAGGGAAGCGGGATGTAGTGCTGGCGGGGACCCAGCTCTGCACTGAGAGTGAGGACTTGCGTGTTGTGTTTCCTTTCTGCGTTTGCTGCTTATAGAGCTAATGGGGACAAAATATTTGGAAGTTTTCCCATTTTGAGTGTACAGTATTTTGTGATATTTTCCTTATGCTTGCCACTTTCTAAATACTTGCTATCTTTGGTTATGGTGTTCCACAGTGATTTCTAAAAAGGGACAGAGAAATTAAAGCTGAGGTTTTTAGAAGCTGCTTTGAATATTTCTGGATGTGGAAGAGAGAATATTACCTTCCGTAGAAAGAACTCTGGGCTTGAGGAGTCAGAAGACCTAAGTTCCATCACCTGAGCCCCAGTGTCATCTTGGCACAATTGCAGGATTGTGCAAGGATCAGATGAGAGTACGTGAAAGAACTTCCAAAAGCTGTGAAGCACGTTGGACCTATAACATAGTGTAGGATTTCAAAGCCAAATAAGACAACCTCATCTTCTTTAGAGGGAAGTGCCGTAGTTGTGCATTTGTTCTTTTAATGCATTCATTTCATTAATATTTATGGAGCAGTGAGTGTTGGGTGCTGGGGCCGAGTGCCTTGCTCCTCTCACCAGACTATAAAGCTTTCAGCCTAGGGGCAGAAGACATGTTAATACACACTTAAACAACGATTAAGAAGACGTTAATAAAACATACTATAGGGACTTTCCTGGTGGTGCAGTGGTTAAGGATCCGCCTGCCAATTCAGGGGACACGGGTTCGAGCCCTGCTCTGGGAAAATCCCATATGCCGCAGAGCAGCTAAGCCTGTGCGCCACAACTGCTGAGCCTGCGCTCTAGAGCCACAACTGCTGAAGCCTACGAGCCACAACTGCTGAAGCCTGCAGGCCTAGAACTCATGCTCCACAACAAGAGAAACCACCGTGATGAGAAGCCCGCACGCTGCAACGAAGAGTAGCCCCTGCTCGCCACAACTAGAGAAAGCCCGCGAGCAGCAATGAAGACCCAATGCAGCCAAATAAATTAATTAATTAGTTAAATAAATAAATTAAAAAAAACCATACTATAGTAATAGTAATTTGTATGTAAATGACTTATATTAAATATAGTTGTACAGATAATTGTTGCAGGTCTCTCAGAGACATACAGGGTGGTTTTATTACTACAGAGTGCTGCCTGGGTTGAATAAATACTTTCTGTCGCACTGGAGTTGGGGACCAACACCGTTCATGTTGCTCAGATTGGGCTCTTAGTTCTCTCAGGGCGCAGTTTGGCCTGTGAAGTACCTGCTTCTGGTAACGATGGGCCAGCCGTGGGCACCTCTGCTGTCTCACCAGAAAGAAGAGGGCGTCTGCTTGATCTGCACGGAGCCCCTCGGAGAAGGGCGGGAGGCTTGTGGGGAGCTAACAGGATGAGGTTGGGTTTCTCTAGATTAGCAAAACCACCCAGCTGGGTTCTTTTTTTTGTTTTTTGGGGGTTTTTTTTTTGCATTATGCGGGCCTCTCACTGCTGTGGCCTCTCCCGCCGCGGAGCACAGGCTCCGGACGCACAGGCCCAGCAGCCGTGGCTCATGGGCCTAGACGCTCCACGGCATGTGGGATCTTCCCGGACCAGGGCATGAACCCATGTCCCCTGCGTCAGCAGGCGGACTCTCAACCACTGCGCCGCCGGGGAAGCCCCCAGCTGGGTTCTTCCTACGAGCTGTTTCTCCAGTCAGGCACCTGTGCTGGTGAGTTATCTTGATTTTTTTTTTTAAGTGGTTTTTTAATAATTTTTCCTTCCAGGAATTGTAGGCACTTATTATCTTCAGCTTGTCCATTTAGGTCTGTAACCTGTAAATTTTGGAGGCCTTTTGTTTGTTTGTTTGTTTGTTTTAATTTAATTTATTTTTGGCTGTGTTGGGTCTTCGTTGCTGCGCACAGGCTTTTCTCTAGTTGTGGCAAGCGGGGGCTACTCTTCATTGTGGTGTGTGGGCTTCTTGCGGTGGCTTCTTTTGTTGCGGAGCACGGGCTCTAGGCACGCAGGCTTCAGTAGTTGTGGCATGTGGGCTCAGTAGTTGTGGCTTGCGGGCTCTAGAGTGCAGGCTCAGTAGTTGTGGCACACCGGCTTAGTTGCTCTGTGGCATTTGGGATCTTCCCGGACCAGGGATCAGACCCGTGTCCCCTGCACTGGCAGGCGGATTCTTAACCACTGTGCCACCAGGGAAGTCCTGCAGGCCTTTTGGTATAAATTATGATTAACAAAGGTAGGGGAAGAAGGGAAGTGACTTGGTGTCAATTTCAAATGAACCTGGAATGGTTAGGGTAGGTGTGACCGCAGTAACAAACAGATCCAAATGTGTAATGACCTCACAATCCAAGCGCATTTCTCAATCCCATAACAGCCTCGGGTGGTTGGAGAGAGAGAGAGAGAGTGAGAGTGTGTGTGTGTGTGTGTGTGTGCGCGTGTGCGCGCGAGCATTGTGCGGGAGGAGCGGTTATCTGAGGACCCAGGCTGCTGGAGGGTCTTCCTTTTCGAATGTGTGGCCTCTAAGATTCTCTAGGGTCACCTTTCCCTTCTCTGGATGGGAGCAGAGGACAGAGGAAGGAGCAGGAGAGGCTTTTTATGGGCCAGGCCTGGAAGAGGCACACATCCTTCTACGCACATTCTGTGGAGCCTCCAGCTACCAGCACGATGGGGAAGCGTGGACCAGCCATGTGCCAAGGAGGAAGGGGCCCGACCAGGAGCACTCCATTCTGCTTTGTGTGACTTGTTTTTTAAGTTGTCTTGCAATCAAGAAGATGACAAAATGAAGCTAGGCGGATTACAACAGAATTGAGTCATAGCACGTACTTCTCATTCAGTAAGCGTTGGAGTAACTGTTATTTGCACAATGTCGTGCTAAGTGCTTTGAGGAAGAAGCTGATGAGACATGTTCCCTGCCTTTTCAGGGCTGGTGGTCTCATACAGGTTTAGTGATGATCGTTCCAGGGGGGCTGAGGAGAGTCTAATCTCCAGCAGTGTGCCTGACTGGGGGCGGGGGTGGGCGGGACAGATCATCCTCAAGGTGAAGAGATCGGTGATTGGCAGAGGGCCGCACTCCAGGTGATTGCAACTTCAGAGTGAGATGCAAGGCTGGGACCTGCACCTGCGGTCCGGTGAGGCATCTCTCTGTGAGAGGACCATCACAGGAAAAGCAGCGTGGGAATGAGCAAAATTCTGTTTGACAAATGGTTTTCATACTTTCTCAGTGTTTTTCTATCGTTACATCTGAGGGATGTGACACATTTCTGTTAGTTACTGTGGTAGCGTCTCCAAGGGTACAGATACCCACTGTGGCCTCGAGATGATTCCGCTGGCCCTCTGGGGCCTCACGTAGTTTGGTTGTCATCTCCCTCCATCCCTTTAACGGTGCACGTTCCTCACCGACCACTTTAAGTTTGCTTCTTGAAGAAACGCGAGCAGCTTCTAATAATAAGTGCCCTTGGAGAGCGATGCAAAGGGCACCTGCTGCTCAGAGGATGGAGGAGCAACATGAAGTTTGGGGACTCAGGGAAGCAAGAAGTAGCATTTGAGCATCTTTATTTTGATAACGTTATATTTGAGCTGCTGGTTTAGAAGTATATTAACAAGAACAGAAGGTGGTTAGAATTTTACTGTAGTAATTTTAAATAACTTCACAAGAACATTGGTGTTGTTAAAATGTAGGCATCTTTTAGGAGACTCAGCATGGTGTGGTCCACGTGTAATTTTGAGCCACTGGGCTTTGTGAGCCTCTGCATGGGTGTTGCTAGGTACTTTCATCTGTCTTGTCTGGTTCAAACCACATGACCGTGGTGTGAACTCCGCATGGCAGCTTGTCAGGGTCCTCGTTGTGATAAGAAGGGAACCAAGGCTGTTAGGGAGGAGGTCTCCCGGCTCCGGATCCAAGTGCATCACACGGCCTTTGACTTAAGTGCCTTGTTAACTCCAGAGACAGGTGCGGGGGCCCCAGCTCCCCGTGCAGTGAGTCACAGCGCTTCATCTCTCAGAGACCTGAGAGGCAGAAAGAATAGTCTCGGTTTCTGACCTCTCACTGAAGTCAGAAAAGTAAGAACGTAAAAGTGCTGGCTCTGCCTCCCAGGTGAGCAGTCAGGGCTGCGGGGACCATTCCAGATGGACAGTGTAGGCGGCTGTGCTGGTACCCAGAGGCCAGATGGCCCAGTGTGGGCACCTCTGCCCCCAGCTGCTAGCCTTTGCTCTGTGATGGCTTCGTGCAGGACCGCTCTGGGCTGTACCAGGACTCTGGAAGCAGAACACTTCCTGCAGGTCTGTGCCAGCACCAAGGTCCTGGGTCATATGTATTTGAGGGTTTGATATTGTTAATCTTATTCGTTTGTGATTTTATCTATGGAACCTTCTTTAAATAAGATATTCTCTGTTGATAATTTTTCTAGACTGTCTCCAGTTTTAATTCTGGACACTGTATTTGCCAGCTTTGAAACAGTTGGGAATGTTTGAAGAGAAAGCAGAGATCAGTCTCATATCTGGGATCTACAGGGTTAGTGGGTTTATTGGCTGGAATTCTTCAGCTGCTCCTGTAGTTGACCCAAGTGTGTTTGGAGCACCTCAATTAGGGGCCAGGATTCGTCAGTATAGTCGTTCCAGGGTTTCTGCAGGGAATTCGTTCCAGGACCCCCTATGGCACCAAAATCCGAGAGGGCTCAGGTCCCTTAGAGTCCACCCTGTGGACAGGGACCTGTGGATCCCACATCTGCGGATTCAGCCCACCACAGGTCGTGTTGATGTTTTTCATCTGTGGTTGGTGGAACTCGCAGGTGCGGAACTCACAGATCCCAAGGGCCAGCTCTGTTCTGCAAGGCCCATTGTAGCTTCCTTATCTCTTCTGCCAGTCAGCCCAGAGGTCCCCTTTCAGACAAAATAGCAATTAGGTTGTTGGCTTTGTACTATGAAGGATTTTGAGCAGAAGAGGTAAACCTTCGTGTCTTATTTTTAAGAAGAATAATCAGACTTCAGGCTTTTTTTTTAATATGGAAAAATTTCAAATTTATTGTTTTAACATAGAAAAACTGCACATTCATTTTTTCTACCTCTGTAAGTATGAGGAATATGTTCAACAACAAAATAATTATAAAACCATTATAGTGGAGGGAATGTTTTCTGTTCATAATAAGTAATTAAGATATATGACTTGGCTTTTTTTTTTTTTTTTTTTTTTTTTTTGCTGCTTTGGGTCTTTGCCGCTGCGCGCCGGCTTTCCCTAGTTGCGGCGAGCAGGGGCTACTCTTCGTTGTGTTGCACGGGCTTCTCATTGCGGTGGCCTCTCCCGCTGCGGAGCACAGGCTCCAGGCGCGCGGGCTCAGTAGTTGTGGCACACGGGCTTAGTTGCTCCGCGGCATGTGGGATCTTCCCGGACCGGGGCTCGAACCCGTGTCCCCCACACCGGCAGGCGGACTCCCAACCACTGCGCCACCAAGAGAAGTCCCTTGGCTTTTTAAAAGGTATTTTCAGGGCTTCCCTGGTGGCGCAGTGGTTGAGAGTCCGCCTGCCGATGCAGGGGACACGGGTTCGTGCCCCGGTCCGGGAAGATCCCACGTGCTGCGGAGTGGCTGGGCCCGTGAGCCATGGCCGCTGAGCCTGTGCGTCTGGAGCCTGTGCTCCGCAACGGGAGAGGCCACAACAGTGAGAGGCCCGCGTACCGCAAAAAACAAAAAAAAGGTATTTTCAATAATACAGAATAGGCTGTAATTGGACTGCTGATATACTACATGTCTTGCCATTAGGTGACATCTTTATAATTTGAACGTTATTTCAATGTTTTATGCAAATCAGTCACATCTAAGCTTTGTTTAACACAATAAGCAGATGTGTATATTTGTGTAGGGTTTTATAGTTTAACAGTCTTTTGGAGTGTGTTTTCTCATTTAATCATTGTAATGCCCCTGAGTCTTAGAGAAGCTAAGTGACCAGGGGTCCTCCGGCCACTATGTGGCCAGCTGAGGGCTCACGCTCAGTTTTTTTCCTTTTAAGTCCACTATCTCCTCGCTATGCGACACTGCTTTTATCTGGCTGAGCATTTTTATTTTTATAAATTTATTTATTTATTTTTGGCTGCGTTGGGTCTTCGTTGCTGCATGCGGGCTTTTAGTTGCGGCGAGTGGAGGCCACTCTTTGTTGCGGTGCGCGGGCTTCTCATCGCGGTGGCTTCTCTTGTGGAGTGTGGGCTCCAGGCGCGTGGGCTTCAGTAGTTGTGCCTCGTGGGCTCCAGAGGACGGCCTCAGTAGTTGTGGCACACGGGCTCAGTAGTTGTGGCTCGCGGGCTCTGGAGTGCAGGGTCAGTAGTTGTGGCGCGTGGGCTTAGGTGTTCCGTGGCATGTGGGATCTTCCCGGACCAGGGATCAAAACCATCTCCCCTGCATTGGCAGGTGATCCTTAACCACTGCACCACCAGGGAAGTCCCTAAAGGGTCACTTTAATTCTCTTGTATCTGTTCTTGTCCTCTCTTTTTTTCTTAAGTGTAACTATTCTGTTTTACAGTAGTGTAACCGTTCTATTTAATGCCATAAGGAGGTAGTTAGATCTTACATGCGATAAAATGCAGAAATAGGAATGAAAAAATACCTGGCAGAAAAATGACTAATATAAACAAAAATATTTCAATACTCTCGAGACAGAATTCTAGGCACAGTCACTGCTGTACTGTTTTGCTGAGGGAGAATATGAAATTTCCTCCTCTGAAGATGCTGAAAAGTGGGCTCGATTCTCTTCTACTTGGGGGCCTTGCTCCTGTCCTCTTACATCAGTGCCCGATGTTGAGATGCTCTCGGGGTCGAGAGGGTGCACGGGGTGGGGTGGGGTGCATGGGGAGAGATGTACAGCAGGGGTGGGAAATCTACTGTGACTGTCCGCTTAGTGCCTTCTGCTTCTCAGACTTGGGGACGCTGGTGTATACAGGGGACGATGCATGAGTATTTTTTGAAAAGCTATAGCCAACTCTTAAAATATTTATGGTTATTATGATAGTATAAATGGCCTAGCTAAAGTCAAGGAAAAGTTGCCAGATCTCCATTTATCCATTAGTGGCAAATTCTTTTTGAATGAGCATTTCATGATCAGGGCTTCTACAAAGTATGATAGGTGGAAAAGAAGGTTATTTTAGGATCTTATTTTAGGATTCTCAAATCCTAAGGAAGAGATGGAAAGAAACTATAAAATGACTAAAAGGTGATGGGAATATGGGGAAGAGGGAAAGGGCTGGCTGGGGTGGCCCACAGCCACTGTATTCCTGAAAATTAAGGTTAATTTGCTGGCTAGCTTGTAGAATTGGTGATAACTAACAAGTGCCCCATTTCTTCTGCCTGTTGATACAAAACAGTGAGACGGTTTAAGCGGAAGCATCTTACAGCCGTCGACTGCCAACATCTGGCTCGGAGTCACTTGGCCGTGACCCAGCCCTTCGGTCAAAGATGGACAAACAGAGACCCGAACCACGGTCTCTATCCTAGACCTAGAACCAAAAGAGGGACTAGAGGTATGTCTTCCCCCAAAATACCTTGCGTTTCAGAATCTGTAGTGTGTGTGGCCTTTGAATGTCTCCTGGTATTTGTAAATACTGCTACTGTGATCTTGTGGTTCTGTTGCAATAGTTTGACACTTTTTCACTATTTGTGAGTTTTCTGTGAAAATTCCATCCTATCATAGTGGTTGGTAAAAGCCCCAGAAAAGCACGGCTGAATGAATTCCACCAGCTGGCTTAACTATAACGTGGTAGGGAACACGTCCCAGCATCACCACGATTCCATTCTGGAACCGTCGTGATTTCCTGACTCTTCAGCAGTCCTCTTTGTCCAGTCCATCACTAGGTCCACCGTATCACTCTTTTTCTCCCAAATATCCCCTCACTCAGTGCTTTTACGGCAGATTGTGCCCTCTGTCACCTCGTACCTGGGCTGCTGCAATAACCCTCTCCTTGCCTTCAGACTTTATTTTTTCCATATAGCTTGAATATCAAATAATGTTCCTGAATACCATTTTCTGTCATGTCAGTGCCACTCTCAAGAACCTCCAGTGTGGTATGTTCCCTGTTACTATTAGGGACTCAGGCTCAATCCCCTGACGTTATTACATGCAGGCTCTACTTCTGGCAGCTTGTTTTCCTTAGGACCCGCCTAGTGCCAAGTGAATTCCCACTTTCATTAATACCTGTTTGTATAATCCAGATTGTCTTATTTCCTTGTGATATATCTCATTTCAGAATCCAACTCGGATCTCACTAGTCATCTTCAATTCTTGTGATGTGATTGTAGTCTCTGTTTACCACTTTTTGGAACCACTGTAACCAATTGTATGAGGCAGTTTTAAACTCAGTGGTTATATAGTGTTTGATATTTTGTCTGTTTTGTGTGTATAAGTCAACTTCTCTGTGTTGTGAGTTCTTTACTGATAAAGACTTGTCACCATGTGTGTTTCAGTGTGGAGTCCTAGAACTGAGCAGGTGGTAGCTCTTCATAAATATTGGTGTAATTAACTCCACAATTAAGAAACATCACAATTTAACCCTGGCCTATTGACTTCAAAACTTGGGTTTCTATCACATTGCCCCAGAAGCAGTTATAATTTTTTTCTAACATAGAAAAAAGTAGTAAGTTTTATATCCTGTTAAAAGCTAAACGTGGGCCTCCCTGGTGGCGCAGTGGTTGAGAGTCCGCCTGCCGATGCAGGGGATACGGGTTCGTGCCCCGGTCTGGGAGGATCCCATATGCCGCGGAGCGGCTGGGCCCGTGAGCCATGGCCGCTGGGCCTGCGCATCCGGAGCCTGTGCTCCGCAACGGGAGAGGCCACAACAGTGAGAGGCCCGCATACAGCAAAAAGAAAAAAAAAAAAAAAAAAAAGCTAAACGTAGTTTCATTCCACTCTTTTTTTACTTTTAATTTTTAAAACTTTTAATTTATTTTATTATTTACTTTTAAAAAAATTTTATTGAAGTATAGTTGATCCACTCTTAATTTTTAAAGTGAAAATTCTGGCTATAGCCATTTCAGGAAGGTACCATATATTTTGTTGTATATTGATAAGGTGTTTAAATACTTCATTGGTATTTTACAGTAATTTATAGGAATTTAAAAATGCTGTGGTGATGTGTGAAACCACCAGTTGGATTCCTCTTGAGTGCCTGAAAAGTCTGTGAGGTCAGGGACTATATATACTGTTCTTTTATATGATTTACATACAGTTTATATTTGTTTCCAAATCATAGGTGCTTAGTAAATACCTATTGAATGAGTGTATAGAGTAGATTAGATACCACTAATAATAGGAAGAAAATTCTGATTTTTATATTTTAAATAATGTGTCAGTTTCACAGGAGGAAATAAAAATCAATTGAAAGGGTTTGAAC
Organism: Mesoplodon mirus; assembly: GCF_964341445.2. NCBI lineage: Eukaryota > Metazoa > Chordata > Mammalia > Artiodactyla > Ziphiidae > Mesoplodon > Mesoplodon mirus. Next base: position 25,545,601 of record NC_138979.1, on the reverse strand, counting down.
TGTCAAATGAGAAGAGTGGGTTTTACTGTATCCTGATAATGTAAAGCATTTTCCTTTCTACTTATGCAAATTTAGATTATTTTTTTTTAATGGTAAGAACAAGCCAGGAGAGGTGAATCTTACAAGCAGATGTGTGAATGTGAGCAGTCATGTACTCCTGTCCGTTCAGGTATTCAGTTTGTATATATTGCAAAGTGTAATGTGGTCCTCACACCATCCAAAGACTGGTCTCTGTCTCTTTCCAAATATGTATCTGACTGTATGATAGAGCCCAATATAAATATTTTTTGGATTAAGCTATTTATATAATCAGTTGACCAATAAAATACATCCTTGTCTCTTTCCTCTATTAAAATAGATAATTGAAAATTAGTTTGTCTTATTTGGATCAACAAAGGGTCATCAGTCATTATTCATTTCTCGTTCACCTTGTTTGGGTTCTCTGTCCAGGTCGAGGATGCCCGGGATACAACCCTGAATTCTTCCTTGCTGGCCAGCAGCGGTGCACCAATGACATGGCCAAAAGCAATTCTGTGGGCCAGGACAGCTCTAAGGACTCGGAGGACGAGATGATTTTTGCTGCAGAAGGCCACTGCACCCTGCCTCAGGGAGGTGATGGAGCAGCACGGCCACGCTCGTCAGGGAAGCGGTCTCGGTCCTTCGAGGACGAGAGGAATCAAGCCACAGGGACCAGTCAGTGGGATGGGGTTTCTAGGAAGACCCCACGGCATCATCTGTCCCTGTCGTGCACACGGCCCAGGGAAGGCAGGCAGGAAGCAGAGGACGGTGTGTCGTGGTTCTCTGCGCAGCCTGGAGAATCCAGCCAGGGGGTGGAGGACATTGGTCCTGATCCTGTTCCTGACTCTTACTATGGGCTTCTTGGGACCTCGCCCTGCCAGGAACCCCAGAGCCACATCTGCAGCCTGCCCAGCGAGGTCCTGAGGCACATCTTTGCTTTCCTCCCCATGGAAGACCTCTACTGGAATCTGAGCTTGGTGTGCCACTTTTGGAGGGAGATAATCAGCGATCCACTGGTACGGAAAGCGCTCTTCGTTCTGTCATGTTTTCTCTAAAAGTCCATGGATTTACTTCACTTAATGCGTACTACTGACAATGGCGTTTCTTCAGAAATGTTGGTGTCCATTTGCCTCCAGAATCAAATCCTGATCTCCCGGAGGCAACTGGGACCTTTGTGTGTCCCACCTTATTATTCCAGGCTCATTGCTGACTTCATTCCAGTCCATCCCTGTATTCTGTCCACAACCAGTGATGTTCTGCTTCCCAACTGTGGACTGCACAGTACTTTGCTTATGTTGGTCTAATCTGCACCCCACTTCCCCCAGCCAACCGAAGGGGTCCCTCATAGCTCTGTTGCTGTCTTTCCTCTTCAAGGCTGCACTCTTAGACTAACGCTTTCCCATTCCATCCCATTGAAATCACTCTCTCACTCTCTTCCTTGTGCTACTATAGTGATTTATACCTCTGTTCAAGCTTATCATGTTCTGTTATGGTCTTAGAGAGCCTTCTTCCTCCCTTTAAATTATTAGCGCATTGCTAGAGGGCTGGCTGTCCTGTTTGTTTTTGCATTTGGCACTGTCTCACGATGTTCTGCATACAGTAGGTGATTAGTAAATGAGTGTTGCATTTAGTCACAAGAGTACCTTTTGAAGATGACACGGGGCAGCCTGTGATCTCAGGATTTCCTGATACCGTTATCCTGCGCCCTGCCCTTCCCTTTGTCGTGTCATACTTCTCAGGTTCAGGTCTCCAGTAAGCCTGAGGGCTGGGAGAATGTTCTGCTTAGCTTGTATGTCCCTTAGACCAGACATTGGGAATAAACCAGAGGTAGAGAGTTTAACTTATTCTTCAAATGCACTGAAGTTTAAAACCTTGGAGATGGAGGGTAAGGTGGATATATCAAAGCTTAGTACATTTCTCTTCCAAGCCCAAAAGATTTTGGAGGAAATTTCGTATAGCTCTTGCTCCATTCTTTGCCTGGGGTCTTGTCTCCTACTTTCTAAGAAATATCTTTCTGTTTTTATTTGTGAACTCTGTTTTGGTTCAGTATTTCTACCCATATAATTGAGATCTCTCTGATGTGAACTGGGGATAGATGAGGTTTCCCTCCATTCTGCTCGAGAAGATTTTGGGAAGATATCCCAGCTTATCCTTACCTCTTGATGTTTTTTTGTTTGTTTTTGTTTGTTTGTTTGTTTGTTTGCAGTACGAGGGCCTCTCACTGTTGTGGCCTCTCCCGTTGCGGAGCACAGGCTCTGGACGCGCAGGCTCAGCGGCCATGGCTCACGGGCCCAGCTGCTCCGTGGCATGTGGGATCTTCCCAGACTGGGGCACAAACCCGTGTCCCCTGTATTGGCAGGCGGACTCTCAACAACTGCGCCACCAGGGAAGCCCCCTCTTGATGTTTTTATCATCACCAGCAATGACTTGGTTATTTTCAGTGACCTTGTCACAGCTCTCATTTTCTTTTTATTTCTTGTAGTGTCTTTGTCTGGCTTTGGTATAAGGTTATGCTGGCCTCAGAATAAGTCTGGAAGTGCTCCCTCCTCTTCAGTTTTTTTGAAGAGTTTGAGGGGGATTGATGTTATTTCTTCTTTTAAATGTTCAGTAGAATTTTTCAGTGAAGCAGTCTGGTCCTGGACTCCAACTTTTGGGGAGGCTTTTGATTACCGATTCAGTCTCTTTACTCATTATTGGTCTGTTCAGATTTTCTGTTTCTTCATCATTCAGTCTTTGTAGGTTGTGTGTTCCGAGGAATTTATCCATTTCTTCTAGTATATCCAGTTGGTTGATCTGCAGTTGGTCATAGTATTCTTATAAGTCTTCTTATTTCTGTGACATGTAATGTTCCCCTCTCATTTCTGATTTCAGTTATTTGAATCTTCTCTTTTTTCCAAAATATATCTAAGGGTTGTAGATTTTGTTGATCTTGTAAAAAAAAAAAAAAAAAAGGAAAAAAAACAACTCTTAGTTTTATTGTTTTTTGTTTTGTTTTTTTTTTTTTGCGGTATACGGGCCTCTCACTGTTGTGGCCTCTCCCGTTGCGGAGCACAGGCTCCGGACGCGCAGGCTCAGCGGCCATGGCTCACGGGCCTAGCCACTCCATGGCATGTGGGATCTTCCTGGACCAGGGCACGAACCTGTGTCTCCTGCATCGGCAGGCGGTCTCTCAACCACTGCGCCACCAGGGAAGCCCTTATTGGGTTTTTTTTTCCTATTTTTCTATTCTCTATTTCATTTATCTCTGCTCTTTAGTCTTTATTATTTCCTCCCTCCTGCTAGCTTTGGGTTTAGTTTGTTCTTTTTATAGTTCCTTTAGGTGTAAAGTTAGGTTGTTGATTTGTGATCTTTCTTCATTTTTAAAAAATATTTTTAAAAAGTTATTTTATTTTTGGCTGTGTTGGGTCTTCATTGCTGCACGTGGGCTTTCTCTAGTTGTGGTGAGTGGGGACTACTCTTCGTTGTGGTGTGCGGGCTTCTCATTGTGGTGGCTTCTTTTGTTGCAGAGCATGGGCTCTAGGCACGTGAGCTCAGTAGTTGTGGCTTGCAGGCTCTAGAGCACAGGCTAAGTAGTTGTGACACATGGGCTTAGTTGCTCCGTGGCCTGTGGGATCTTCCTGGACCAGGGCTCAAACCTATGTCCCCTGCATTGGCAGGCGGATTCTTAACCACTGCACCACCAGGGAAATCCAGATCTTTCTTCTTCTTTAATGTAACGTTTTATAACTATCAACTTAACTTTTAGCCCTGCTTGCACTTCATTCCATATGTTTTGGTATGCTGTGTTTTTGTTTTCATTTGTCTCAAGGTATTTTCTAATTTCTTTGTGATTTCCTTTTTGACTCATTGGTTGTTTTAAGTGTGTTGTTTAATTTCTACATATTTGTGGGTTTTCCAGTTTTCTTTCTGCTACTGATTTCTAGTTCTGTAGTGATTGAAAAACATACTTGCTATAATTTCAGTCTTTTAAAATATGTTGAGACTTACTTGTTTTGTTTTCTTGTACATGATCTTTCCTGGAGAATGTTCTATGTATACTTGAGAAGATTGTATATTCTACTGTTGCTGGATGGAGTGTTCAGTATATGCCTTTTTGGTCCAGTATTGTTTGTTCTATCCATTCTTTTTTTTTTTTTTTTTTTTTTTTTTTTTTTTTTTTTTTTTTTTTTTGCGGTATGCGGGCCTCTCACTGTTGTGGCCTCCCCCGTTGCGGAGCACAGGCTCCGGATGCGCAGGCCCAGCGGCCATGGCTCACGGGCCCAGCCGCTCCGCGGCATATGGGATCCTCCCAGACCGGGGCACGAACCCGTATCCCCTGCATCGGCAGGCGGACTCTCAACCACTGCGCCACCAGGGAGGCCCTGTTCTATCCATTCTTGAAAGTGGAGTATAGAAGTCTCCTGTTATTATGTTGCTGTCTGTTTTTCTCTTCAATTCTGTCAGTGTTTCCTTCCTAGATTTAGGAGCTCTGATATTTGGTATGTGCATATTTATAATTGTTATATTTTCTTGGTGAATTGGCCCTTTTATCATCAAGTAATATTCTTTGTCTCTTCTAATAATTTTTTTTAAGTTATTTGTTTGGCTGCGTCGGGTCTTCATTGAGGCACGCGAGATCTTCATTGCAGCGCTCGCTGTGGAGCGCGGGCTCTTTGTTGTGGCACGCGGGCTTCTCTCTAGTTGTGGTGTGCAGGTTTTCTCTTCCCTAGTTGTGGCGTGCAAGTTTTCTCTTCTCTCGTTGTGGCGTGGGCTCCAGGGTGCGTGGGCTCTGTAGTTTGCAGCATGCAGGCTCTAGTTGAGGTGCGCGAGCTCAGTAGTTGTGGCACGTGGGCTTAGTTGCCCTGCGGCATGTGGGATCTTAGTTCCCCGGCCAGGGATCGAACCTGTGTCCCCTGCATTGGAATGCGGATTCTTCACCACTGGACCACCAGAGAAGTCCCTCTTCTAATAACTTTTGACTTAAAGTCTATTTTGTCTAATCTTAGTATAGCCACAACTCTCATGTTATTTAATCCTTGCTGAAGCTCTGACCCATTAGTGTCCCAACAGGGACAGGACACTATTTCAGATAGGGAAATTGAAGCACTAGCTCTTCCCAGATTCTGTAAGAAGTAAATGTTGGAACCAAAACCAAGAGCCCCCCCTTCTCCTACTTTCCAACGAAAATTTGTGTAATGTTTCTACCCTATTTGCCCAGCTTTTGAATTGTAGACTGTGATTGTTTTTCAAACAGTTATCCATATGTTTGTGGCCTGATGCGTTCTCTAATAGCCATTGCCTGCATGTTGTTTTGGATTTTTTAAACTGTCTAGTTCATTCCTTGGAAAAAGCTGTATCACCGATACCTGATGAATGAAGAGCAAGCTGTCAGCAAAGTGGACGGCATCCTCTCGAGCTATGGCGTAGAGAAGGAGTCAGACCTGTGTGTGCTGAACCTCATCCGGTGAGTCCCCGTTTCCTGGGAGGAAGTCGGTTTCCAAAGTCCTTTCCCAGAAATCAGCACTTACTGGATCACCTTTCCCATGGACGCTGCTGTGAATGTCTTACAGCTACACAGCCACCACTAAGTGCTCCCCGAGTGTGGACCCTGGACGGGCGTTGTGGAGTCTGAGGGATCACCTCCTCCTCCCCGAGGCAGAGGCCTGCGTGCGCCAACACCTCCCCGATCTCTACGCTGCCCCTGCCGTACGTGAAGAGGCTGCAGGGAGGGGAGGGTTGGGGAGGCGACACCTTTTCTCTTTGGAAGAAAGTGTATTGGTGATCAAGTTTGGTTGAAGGTTATTTTAGATTTATTTTCAAAATCTTCCTTCAGCCTTTGCTTTGAAGCCTTAATCTTGTCATTGGTCCCACAGAGAAATAAAAGGCTACATTGTTACAGATTCTTTAATTTGGAAGGAATTTTAAAAAGTATTTCATCCGATTTCCCATTCTTTTGAGCAGTTCCAACAGAGGATGGTCATCTAGCCTCTACACACTTTGATTAGTAAGGATTTCTTTACCAGGCAGCCCATTGTATTGTTGACACCTTGGGTTATTTGAAAGAACCAGAGAAAAGAAGGATTTTGTACTGACACACAGTGAGTTAATGAGAAGCTGGAAATAGTCTCCAGTTTCCTTTGTCTTGTGGCTTCTCATCTGGATAGCGATTCTTCTTAAATTTTGTTTTGGAAGCCACATGCAACCTCAGCCTCATTCTGCAGCCAGTCGAGGGTTGGAAGTCCAGCCATGTGCATTTCTCTGTCCATCTTAGTGAAGTGATTGTCAATGGAGTGAGATTTGTTTCCCAGTATGGTTGTAGTGAAAGGTGTGTGGAACTTTGCTTTTGTGGATGCATTTTTAACAGGGAGGCTTGCAGTAAAGTTAAGAATGATAGTTATATACCATATGTCCATTATTATTATTATTTTTATTTGGTTGTGCTGGGTCTTAGTTGCGGCAGGCGGGCTCCTTAGTTGCGGCTTGCCGGCTCCTTAGTTGTGGCTTGCAAACTCTTAGTTGCGGCCTGCATGTGGGATCTAGTTCCTTGATCAGGGATCGAGCCCAGGCCCCCTGCATTGGGAGCGTGGAGTCTTGACCACTGAGCCACCAGGGAAGTCCCTATATGTCTGTTATTGATATTTCCATGTTAGTGAACATTTTCTTAGACATTAATAAATGGAGCATACTGTGTCCATAATAATAAATTTTCAATAATTTAATATTTAGTTAACTTAATATTTAATAAGTATTAAATAATAATAATATAAGGTAAATAGTAAATTAACATCTTAATGCTGTTGAATTGTCAGTCTTGATTTCCCCCTAAAGACTGCTGTCTTCTTTTGTATCCCCCAATTTTTGTGCCTCCCAGATGGGCACCCATTTAATAGTGAGCTTGTTTGACTTGAGTGTCTGGACCTGAGAGCTCACACTGACCTGCCGGGGGTGGGGTGGGCTGGTGAGGAGGCGGGAGGATCATGTCTGCACGGGGTCTTGCATTAAGTACTTTATAAATGTTATTTAATCAAAGAAAACTTAAGAACTCAAACCCAAAAATGATAAGAAAGAAGGAATCCAGGGTAAAAGGAGACATGCCTGGTGTTTCCCAAATGTCATTCGGGAAGTTTGCGCTCCATTTAGACAGTCTGAGGAAAGTACACGAACCCCAAACCTGGCTTTCTTCACCAGCTGTCCCATGTGATTCTTACTGGTTGTGTTTTGGGTCTCGTCTCCTGTCCTGTCCACCTCCCTCCTCAGGGTGTCAACGTGTGGGCCTTGGTGGCGGCCATCGTCCTCCTGTCCAGCAGCGTCAATGACATCCAGCAGCTGCTCTTCTGCCTCCGGCGGCCCAGCTCCACAGTGACCATGCCAGACATCACCGAGACCCTGTACTGCATTGCCGTGCTGCTCTACGCCATGCGGGAGAAAGGGATCAACATCAGCAACCGGTAACTGGCCCCCACCCTGCCCCTTCCCCGCGTTACCGCTGGGCGAGCCCCACTACCCACTGCTCCGCCAGGTTCTCCCTGAGGTTTGAGTGCAGTGATGCAGGCAAGCGGGCTCTGTGAACGTGAGGTGCTGTGGGGTCGTACACCATCCCCGAGATAGTGTCTACCTTCAGGGCTGTTGAGCCTGGAGTGGACGGAGCCTTCTGTGTTCATACGTGGCTACATTTTGTTCCCCAAAGAGCACATCCTGGTCTATCTCCTTTGCCTCTGCCCACCGCAGCCAGGCATCTCTCCCAGAACCGTGCTCTCCAAATATTTACCTCCAACAGTGCAGGTAAATATAGCTCAGCTCTAGGTATATTTAAACCCTTTTCTTCCCTTTTTTTCATAAAATGGTGGTACATATTTTATTTTTAGCAATGGTTAGGAGTCTAAAAAACATCTGAGGAAAAATAAGATACAGATTGTGACTGAATTTGAAAATCTCTAATCTGCTTTTTTCCTGTTAGGATTCACTACAACATTTTCTATTGCCTGTATCTTCAGGAGAATTCCTGTGCTCAGGCCACAGAAGTCAAAGAGGAACCATCGGTCTGGCCGGGGTATGTCTGTAAGGGTGTGTGTGTGTGTGGACGTCTTTGATTCCTGACTCTTGTACTTGAAGAGGAAAAGGTGTTTTGTTTTAACCACTTTATTGAGTTATAATTTACATTACATAAAATTCACCCATTTTAATTGTATAATTCAGTAATTTTTAGTAGATTTACTGAGTGTGCAACTAACATCATAACCTAGTTTTAGAACAATTTAATCACCCTAAGAGGGGGCGGCCCTCCCCTTTTTCCTGGTTAAATTTTATTCATCCCATTTGGTTTCCTGTTTCATTTTTGACAGTCTGTCACCTGATCTTTTCAATTCCTTATTCTTTTCCTAATTTCTCTTCTGTAATGATTATAGCAAGAAAACAACCATCCAGCTGACACATGAACAACAGCTGATCCTAAGCCATAAGATGGAACCTCTTCAGGTGGTAAAAATTATGGCATTTGCAGGTAAGGGGGCTGCCATTCCTGGAATGCCTCTTACCACCTTACCCGCCACCTGCCAGAATATCTTTACCTTAATCTATTATTGAACTGCTGCAGTTAAATCATCTAAAAAGCAGTTGCCAAGGAATAATTGCTTTTTCTTACCACTCCGGCGGGGCATCCACACTGGACTTCCTGGTGAACAAATGGTCCATAGGAGTTTGTTTGTGGGGTAGATGCTACTGGGATTGATCCAGCCTATTATGTATCATCATATCTGCTCAGACACTGATTGCTTATGGGGCGGTAGGTCATGTGAATCCCCTGTTCAGACAGTGTCAGGAGCTCCTTGATTTCTGTAGGGTGAAGTCTAGAAGGGCCTCCTACCTTTTGGTTCTAACATACATTCCTCAGTCAGCTAATTGTGCTTCCTGGCTCTTAGAGTACTTGGTTGCTCTTTGAACCTTTGCTCATGCTATTTCCTCTACCTGGAATGCCTTCCCGCCTCTTTTCTGCCTAAATATCCTACTAAAAACAACAGCCACTTTATTAAATGTCTGCCTTATGCTAATCCTAACATTCTGTGAGGTTGGTTTATTTATTTATTTTTTGGCTGCACTGCATGGCATACAGGATCCTAATTCCCCAGGGATTGAACCCATGCCCCCTGCGGTGGAAGTGTGGATGGCCAGGGAATTTCTGGTTCATTTTATGTATGAGGTTTTAAAGCTCAGGGAAATTAAAATGATGTGGTCCAGATTAAATGAGCAAATACGTGGTGGAGGGAGAATTCAAAGCTGGATCTATTTCTCTCCAGAAACGTGCCTTTTCCCCTCCCCGCCCCCTACTTCCTCTATCTCTCTGCCATCCGATGTTGACCCCCGTCACTTCTGTGTCTTCTCGGTGGAGGCTTCCTCAGCCCTTTGAGACCTCTGTGATTCTGAACTCTCACTGTGACTAATCTGTATTAACTGTTTGGTGTCTGATTACATGGGAAGAATAGCCAGCACACACCTTCTGTAAACACCTCCACACTATGTCATTGATCTGTTGATCTTCAAACAGCCCTGGTAGGTAGGAGAGGAGGTGCTATTTTTCTTCTTTTATAGGCGAGATTTTCTTTTTTGTTTCCAGATCCATATTCTTTTTCACTCTGCTGTGTTATCATTATTCTCTTTTTTGTTGTTGTTCCAATTTTTCCAACTGTGTGGTGTTTTATTCCCAACTAGACTGCAATGCAGGAACCTTGCTTTGTGTCTGTGACACGCTCCCAGTGCCTAGTGTAGGGCTGGATGGGCAGTAGGTGCTCAGGAAATACTTGTTCGGTGGGTGACAGTTGACTAACTGAGTAACTGAATGAAAGGTGGGGAGGAGCGGCAGATAGGATAGTTCAGAACGGGTTGGAAGGATCCTTGAATCTCATTTTCATGCTCTTGCTGTCGAAGCATGAATGGTGCCTAGGCTAGCATAGCTACCGTTGATGAGTTCCTCTGCTGGGTACCTGGGTAATTATCCTGTACACCCTAAGAGGTCAGTGTTACCCACACAGGCTGAGGAGCAGACTGAAGTGGCCCCTCTAGAGCTGCAGGGTCTGCAACCCCAACCCAGGTGGCTCTGTCTTGAGTCTGCTGCTCCCTTCACAGCACCGTTGTTAGTTTTTATCAGTACTGGAGAACTTGCCACTGTGTGGTCCCAGACAAGCGGTGAGATAGGCATGGGTGGGACCCGATTATAGCGTCTGTGGGAACCGTTATTCCTGGTCAGAGGGTCACCTCCCTTGCTCTTGGCTTCCTCAGGCACTGGGAAGACCTCCACCCTGGTCAAGTATGCTGAGAAGTGGTCTGAGAGCAGGTTTCTATACGTGACCTTCAACAAGAGCATTGCCAAGCAGGCCGAGCTCGTCTTCCCCAGCAATGTCATCTGCAAGACCTTCCACTCCATGGCCTACGGACACATCGGGCGCAAGTGAGCATTGTGGTGCCACTGTTGCCATTACATCCAGTTACTGCTCTCACGTTGCAGTCAGTACGCCACAGAGACTCGGAGAAAACTTAGTGCTTTATCTTCACTTGCAGGCAGGGAATATGGCCATAGATTGAGTAATTTTTACTTCACCCCATAGAGGTATATTGCTACTGAGGGAAGCTTAACACTATCTCACTGAGGCAGGCATTCTCATGTCTCTGGAACTGAGGCACAGAAGGTCAGAGTGACTTGCCTAAAGTTCAGGGCATCACCAGTCTGGTTGACCCATTCAGGCTTGCCTCAGAAGCTGGAGGGGAGAAGTCGGGGCTGAGGGGCACCCAGGGCTTCTGAGCCGTGTCCCCTTGGACGAGAAAGCTTCAGGGAACTTCGAGGTTCCCCCCCCGGGGCCTCCTGGAGTCTGGTCCACACCTTGGAACAGTGGTATGTGCTGTGAGCCACTTCGTCTCCTGGGTTATTAGATGTGAATTCTGGAAAGCATAATGGAGCCCTTTCCAATCCTACGAGGACCTCACTCAGCTCCTCTGGCTTATTTTCGTCACCTGTATGTGCCACTTCCAGTGACCTGGTCGTGTCATCGGAGAGAAGGGGGCAGGCCTGGGGGAGACACTAAATCGCGAGTTGCCACAAAAGCCAACCCTGTGCCTTTGGGACGTGCGTTGCAGGTACCAATTGAAGAAGAAGTTGAATCTCTTCAAGTTAACCCCCTTCATGGTCAACTCTGTCCTTGCCGAAGGGAAGGGTGGCTTCATAAGGGCCAAGCTAGTATGTAAGACTCTGGAAAACTTCTTTGCCTCGGCTGATGACGAGCTGACGATCGACCACGTGCCCATCTGGTGTAAGAACAGCCAGGGACAGAGAGTCATGGTCGAGCAGAGTGAGAAGCTGGTGAGTGTCTCAGTCCCTTTGGAGTTAGGGCTCGGGAGGAACAAGGGCTCGACACGGTGCCAGCTTGTGCTGGTCTTTGATGTCTTCAGAGCTGCTGGCAGGAGGTGGAGGTGGAGGGGAGGCCCTAGGCTGGTCGTGCTGGCTGCGAAGTGTACAGGGTTTTCTGTGAAGAGCGCTCATCTTGCTCAGTCCTCAGCCTGGTCCTCCATTTCACAGATGGGGCTCCTGCCCAGGGTTTATAAGAGCTCGTCGTGGGGTCTGCTGGTCCAGGGTCTAAAGATGTGATTCTCTTTTCTAATTTTTATCAAGTCTCTTCAGTCATTGACCACGCTTTTTAGGAATTAACTGTCGGTCATAAATCTAGAGGAGTCATCCAGCCTTTCTTGGTTCATCAGATGCTGTGCCTCCTGAGCGATGCTCTACCTCTGAGTGTGGTCCAGCGCCTGGCTTTTGCCCATCTGGGCGCCTGACGTTGACACGAGGCCCTCGTGGAGCCAGGGAGGTCAGGGAGGGCCTGCCGTTCACCGTGAGCTTGGGCCTTTGCTTTGACCCCTGCCCGTGGACATGAACTCCTGATTTCAGGGTCATGACCTTCACATCACCGTGTCACTTGCTTTCTAGAACGGTGTCCTCGAAGCGAGCCGACTTTGGGACAACATGCGGAAGCTGGGCGAGTGCAAGGAGGAGGCTTACCATATGACACACGACGGTAGGCACGTGCCCAGTCCTGAGCCCCACCGTGGACCCGCCTCATTCCGAGTTCTGACTCTTCTGCCCCTTCTTGTAGGCTACTTGAAACTCTGGCAGCTCAGCAAGCCTCTGCTGGCCTCTTTTGACGCCATCTTTGTGGACGAGGCCCAGGACTGTACCCCAGGTGATAAACCATTCAGGACACCAGTAGTCCCAGACACATAGCAACAGTGTTGTGAATGTGTACGAGGACACGTGTGTGCATAAGTCGATGATTCTTGTCTGTCATGAGGAGGAGCGCGTGATGCTTAGTCGTTCAGAAACGCTTTGCTGTCTGACTGTGGATTTCAGCACTTGTCTCTCCACCCCCACCCCTTACCCAAAGGAGACTTAATTTTCTCAAAATGTTTTGCTTGCGTTATTCTTAAAATATTGCCTGAGCCTAGGTCACCGGATGATTGGCTTGAGACTCATGTGGAGGGGGAAAAGGTAGTCAATTTAGAGTGAACAATTTGTGTTGTGTATTTTTCCAGTGGCTGATAGAAAATAGTGTGACTTGGTAGGTCATTTTGGGGCCTTAAATTATAATATCAGAGAAGATAACTTGCCTCATTTTATATTTGCCTGTGTGGTTTCTTATACTCAGTAATTTATTCAGGAGTAAAAATAATCTGCATTCGTAGGGTTAGAAGCTGTTTCTTTTGTTTGTTATAAAATCATTTCTTTGGACTGAGTGCACCTGTGCTGGAGGGAAAGATAACTCTGTTGTCCAGTGTGCAAGCATTTTCATCCTTTTCTGTCTTAAGTTTGGTTTCTTTTTGCTCCGTGGGTTGGTGTCACTTCAGAGCCCTTACTTTCCATCTTCTTGGTCGCAGCGATCATGAACATAGTTCTGTCTCAGCCATGTGGGAAAATCTTCGTGGGGGACCCACACCAACAGATCTATACCTTCCGAGGTGCAGTCAACGCTCTGTTCACAGTCCCTCACACGCACGTCTTCTATCTCACACAGGTAAGCGCTGTCTTTGCTTCCCAGTCCCCAGACGCGTATATACACGCAAGCCCTTTGGCTCCCCGCCCTGGTTCTCCAGTGTTGACTACGTGCCAGGCCCCGTGTGAGGCTTTTCATGAGGCTCACTGTGTGTAGCAAATCCGTGCCTCTAAGCAGTGGCTCTCCGTGGTTCTCAGGGGGTCTGCAAACTCAAAACTGTTTTCATAATAGTTACCTGCCTTTTGCACTCTGTTGACATTTGCACTGATGATGCAAAGTCAGTGGTGAGACTGTGGCTGAGAATCTCGGCTTCGGCACCAGCCGATCCTAGCAGTTGCCTCATTCTTCACTGCAAGGCACTGAGTCAAAAAAGAAAGCAGGCAGTTCACTAAGAACATCTTTTTTTTTAAGAATACTGTTTTTTTTTAATATTTATTTTTATTTATTTATTATCTTCATTGCGGCACACAGGATCTTCTGGTTGCAGCATGCAAACTCTTAGTTGTGGCATGCATATGGGATCTAGTTCCCTGACCAGGGATCGAACCTGGGCCCCCTGCATTGGGGGCGCAGAGTCTTACCCACTGGACCACCAGGGAAGTCCCTACTAAGAACATCCTTGATGGCACAGGAAAAATGATCAATTTCATTACTGTAGACCCCTGAGTCCGTCTCTCTCACAGTCCGTGTGATGAAATGGGAAGTCGGAGGAAGTCCTTCTGCCCCCGCAGTGTGCTGCTGTCTGACCAGGAGCACTTCTGTGATTGTGTTGTGAGCTCCACCGCTGCTTCTTTCGTTTGTGCTTGAACGAGCAGCTGATGGGCCAACTCTGGTTATTCAGACTTGGGGATTTGGCATTTTCTCAAAAATGCATGCTATGAGCTGTGACTTCAAGGAAAACAGCTGACATATGTATTGCCGAAGATAAAATTCTTGCTTTCAAGTGAAATCCAGATTTTGGAAACCTTGTTTCCAGCATGAGCATGGCAACTCCTGGGGCCTTGATTGTCTGGAAAAGCTGTTACATGTTCCTCCCCTTTTCAGCACTCATCTTTGTGAGGCTGTCACACCAGGCTGGATGCAGACAGAGCTCTGAGATTCGGCTCTCTCCTCTTAAGCTGGGCACTAAAAACATTTGCAAAAATGTAAAAACAGTGCCACTCTTCTCTCTAACTTCTGTTTTGGAAAATAACATTAAAAAAATTTTTTTTTAATTTTTTGGCTGCGTCGGGCAGGTCTTGTTGCTGCGCGCGGGCTTTCTCTAGTTGCGTTGAGTGGGGGCTACTCTTTGTTGCAGTGTGCTGGCTTCTCATTGAGGTGGCTTCTCGTTGCGGAGCACGGGCTCTAGGCATGCGGGCTTCAGTAGTTGCAGCATGAGGGCTCAGTAGTTGCGGCGTGTGGGCTCTAGGGCACTGCCGTGAGCTCAGCAGTTGTGGCTCACAGGCTCTGGAGTGCCAGCTCAGTAGTTGTGGTGCATGGGCTTAGTTGCTCCGTGGCATGTGGATCATCCCGGACCAGGGCTCGAACCCGTGTCCCCTGCATTGACAGGTGGATTCTTTTTTTTTTTTTTTTTTTTTTGCGGTACGCGGGCCTCCCACTGTTGCGGCCTCTCCCGTTGTGGAGCACAGGCTCTGGACGCGCAGGCTCAGCGGCCATGGCTCATGGGCCCAGCTGCTCTGCGGCATGTGGGATCTTCCCATACCGGGGCACGAACCCCTGTCCCCTGCATCGGCAGGCGGACTCTCAACCACTGCGCCACCAGGGAAGCCCTGGAAAATACCGTTTTAAAAATATGTTCTGTATGTTATCATGTAATGGGGTTATTGTTATATTGAAATGCGCTAAAGTTGCTAATGTGGTAATTGTAGGTAGGTACAACTCACGTAAATGATAAGCGTCTTTGGGTGCTCACTAATTTTTTAAAGTATGAGGAGTCCTGAGACTAAAAGGTGTGAAAACCACTGCTTTTAAGAAACTCACTTCTAGTAAGAGGATGTGAGACTGCCAGCAAAAGTGCCAGCATTATCTCAACTGTGTTCTGTTCTTTTCTAGGAGGCCCTGTAGCCCACTCAGTGACCTTATTTCCTGGAGTTCCCCTTGTTTGCTGTAGTGACTTAGGGTGGCGTCAACCCAGAGGAATTTTTTTTAATAGACATTTTTTAGTTTCAGATTTACAGAAGAGTTGAGAAGATAGTATAGAAAGTTCTTACACATCCTACATTCAGTTTCCTTTATTATTCACGTCTTACATTCGTGTGGTACATTTGCTACAGTTAATGAACTACCGTGGATACATTGTTATAAACTAACGTCCATAGTTTATTCAGATTTCCTTGGTTTTTTACCAAATGTCCTTTTTCTATTCTAGGATCTTATTCAGGTGACCCTATCTGCATTCAGTTGTCAAGTCTTCTTAGGCTCCTGTTGGCTGTGCTCTGTGGTTTCTCATACTTATCTTGTTTTTGGACCTTGAAGAGGACTGGTTAGGTGTTCTGTCAGATACCCCTCTGTTGGTGTTTGTCTGGTGGTTGCACTGATGTTTTGGGAGGAAGGCCTTGGAAGAAAAATTGCTATTTTCATTACAAGGTATTGGGGGCCCATACTGTCAATGTGGTTTGTTTATTTATTTATTTATTTAAAAATATTTATTTATTTGGTTGCACTGGGTCTTAGTTGCGGCAGGTGGGCTCCTTAGTTGTGGCATGTGAACTCTCAGTTGGGGCATGCATATGGGATCTAGTTCCCCAACCAGGGATCGAACCTGGGCCCCCTGCATTGGGAGCGCGTAGTCTTACCCACTGCGCCACCAGGGAAGTCCCCCGTCAACATGATTTATAACTGATGATGTTGTCTTGGTCCCCTGGCTGAAGTGGTGCTTGGCAGGTCCCTTCACCGTGAAGTGACTCCCCCCGCCACCCCTCCACACTGTGTGCCTTGGAAGGAAGTCACTGCCCTCAGCGCTCACTCGGGAACAAGAGTTGGAGTGTCTACATAGATTATTTGGAATTCTTCTGCAAAGGAGATTTTGTGTCTTCTCTTCCATTTATTTATTCATTTATTTATTTGTGTCAGTATGGACTTGTGGATCTTTATAATTTGAGTTATGGCTCACTTAGAATAGTTCTATAGCAACAAAGTACTGTTTGTTGAAAGTCTTGCTTTCCTTAGGCTGTGTTATTGATATTCACCAAAGTACATAATACTTCATTACCTTAAGTTATAAGTGAATGGAAAAAGGCAATAAATACCACGAGTTTGGGCAAGAATGGTGTCTTTCCAGTTACAGTGGTCAAGGGATTAGTGTGTTGGGCCTCGTTTTGAAGGGTAAGAAGTTACTGCCATGCAGCACGGTAGGGGGAGGGCAGGGAACGCTCAGGAAATGGTGATTAGTCCCGTGGCCAGTTACGTAGGGTTTGAATCGATGTTGAGGGAGCCTCAGGGGGCAGGGGGAGGCCCCCTTCCTCCCTTAATTTTCTGTATAATATACGCTTCTTTGTTAGAGGCATTTGGAAAGAATGGTAGATTTGCTTAAAAGAAAAGTTTGCTGCTGGTCTCGGGGAACGAAGGGGCTAAGGCTGTCCAGGCTGCGGGAGTCCTGCAAGTCCACATGTCACCTTTTCTTCGTGGAGTGCTCTTCCTTTTTGTGGCGAGGCACAAGCTTGATGAACACGTGAGGGAAAGATTCAACTGGCAGAGGGAAAGAGGCCAAGTCGGGGAGGCATGAGGTAGGGGGTCTCTGAGCTGCGTTGGGAGCAGTGGTAAGAAAACGACTGTAGAAAACATGGTGGAAGATTGTCAAGGTTTGGATTTGGGGGCAAGAGATAAAGAAAAGCAGGTAACTCTCAGGTTTCAAGATAGAAAATGCTATTCTGAAAACTTAGAATGGTGATTCTTTGCTTGCCAAGCTCCTGTTCTGTGTAAGTCGGTTTACAGTAGGGAATTTCCAAGTACCCATTCCAGGTCGGGTGAGTCAGAGATGCTCAGTGGGGTTTGGCGAGGCCAGGCCTTGGCGGTGGTAGCAATGCGCTCACGTTCTTCAGGGGGTGTTAACTCCTTTCGTTGTGTTGTTCTCCCACAGAGTTTTAGGTTTGGTGTGGAAATTGCCTATGTGGGAGCTACGATCTTGGATGTCTGCAAGCGAGTAAGAAAAAAGACTTTGGTTGGAGGCAACCATCAGAGTAAGGCTTTCAGTTACTCGTATTTGTTACACAGATTACCTTCCCTCTTTATCTGGATTTGCCCTAGAGTTTGTGCTCTCTCCCAAAAGGTGGCATTCGAGGTGACACGAAGGGGCAGGTGGCCCTGCTGTCCCGGACCAACGCCAACGTGTTTGATGAGGCCGTCCGGGTGACGGAAGGAGAAGTGCCTGCCCGGATCCACCTGATAGGGGTAGGAGTGCGTTTCTGTTCTCTGCTCTCGCCCGGAAACATTGCCGACACACAGAGCTGATGAAAATGGCCCACATATCCAGGCTTACTCTGCACACAGGCATTTGGGTTTGTGACTGTTCCCGAGCCTGCGCTGTGAAGTCCTTCCCCCTGGCCATTCTGGTCCAGTGAGTCCTGTAAAGTCTGGCCCAGCAAGGACTGTGGACCTTTTCCTCCGTTATTTTAAAAAAAAAAAAAAAGATTGCCCTTCTCACCTGTGTGCACGCTGGGCTGCCGGCTGCCTGTGAGTGTCCTGGGGTGTGATGATCAATCGTGTAAGACAAGCGAGGTGAGGGCACAGCTGGGAGGTGCCCGGGGCTCCGGATGCAGAGTGTACACTGGTTCTAGCTCTGCTTCTTCACTAACTGTGTGTGGCTTGTGGCAGTCGACTCAGCCCCTCTGTCTCTGGGACAGCGGCACCGCTGCCTGTTTCACAGGGAAGCTAGGAGGGTTGAGTGACATGTGTACGGTGTTTTTAACTCTTGGAAGCAGAGTTTTATGTCTGAGAGACATTCACCCATTCATCTATGAAAAAAATATTTTCCAGGGCCTACTATGTGTAGGCCCTCAGTACATACGGTAAGTGAATCAAAATCAAAAAATTTCTGATGCTCCTTTTTTTAATTTATAAAGATTATGTAACCAAGTTACAGAAGTTTTGGAAATTAAAAGTAAAAAAATCACCCTTAATCTCAGTGTTTTATGTAAAAATTCTCATTTTTGCTAATTATTTATGTCTTTGGCCTTATGGTTGTGTATTTTTACACAATTGCATTTAGAGTATACATAAAAGAGTATGTGTTTTTTTACTCCACCCACGAGCATATTTTCTCCCATGTTGCTATTTGAGTGACTTTACAATACTTTCTCAGTGGATGTAGCATAGTTTAGCCATCTTTGTTATTTTAAGGAAATGGTACTGTTGGAGCATCTTCCATGCCGGACAGGATGTGAACTTGTTCTCTCCCCTCTCTCACTCCCACATGTGTCATCCTGCTTGATCACTTCTGGTTACGTTATAATCTGTACTGTCTTACTTTGGTCTCAGTTTGATGTTAATGTTTTATGTGTCCCTTCCCCAAATGATCTAAACCCTTGGAGTGTGGAGCCTTTGTCCTGGGCCCCAGTCAGCACTCAGTACACGCCTCCCAGTAGAGGTGGGCTGAACTGGGAGGGTCAGGCCCTCTCCTCCAGGAGCTGACCTTTTAACAGACCAGTACCTGTAGACAGTCTAGTTCTTTCCTCAGAAGAAACAGCAGCGAGTGTTTGTGCTCCACACTTGGTATTCA
The DNA here is from genome assembly GCF_964341445.2 of Mesoplodon mirus. Classification (NCBI taxonomy): domain Eukaryota; kingdom Metazoa; phylum Chordata; class Mammalia; order Artiodactyla; family Ziphiidae; genus Mesoplodon; species Mesoplodon mirus. The sequence goes on along the minus strand of NC_138979.1, from coordinate 25,526,860 downwards.
GGTCTCATCTGTCTTCTTTGCTGCAGCTGTTTTATATTCCTGGAAGGTAGATGATTTAAATTGCCTTCTTTGACATGAGAGCAACATGCAGCTAGTTCTTGCCTTTTTAAAATTTTTTTTGTGTGTGTGTGCGGTACGCGGGCCTCTCACTGCTGTGGCCTCTCCTGTTGCGGGGCACAGGCTCCGGACACGCAGGGTCAGCGGCCATGGCTCACGGGCCCAGCCTCTCCGCGGCATGTGGGATCTTTCCGGACCGGGGCACAAACCCGTGTCCCCTGCATCAGCAGGCGGACTCTCAACCACCGCGCCACCAGGGAAGCCCTTGCCTTTTTTTTAAACGTAGGAGAAGTCTGAGGGAGCAACCAGAGCTTAGCACTGGGTCATCCTGAGTTTGCAGGCTGCGTTGTAGCCTCTGCTTTTGTGCGTGATGAAGGTTCCCACTCGCTGTCTTTATGCTTTGGGTGCAATTTGAGATCTGTTTCCAAAAAAAAAAGTGTCTCATTTCAAAATCCCACCTCTACGTTTGCTTTACTTTGTCCTGTTAACAACAGTAACAAAAATAAGACAAAAAATTAAAAACAACAAAACACCAAAAAATCCCACCGAACAACTTTTTCAGGGGATTAAATCATTTGGATTGGACAGAATCATTGATATTTGGACGCTTCTTCAGCCGGAGGAAGAACGGAAGAGACGTGAGTGTCCTTGCTGTGTGGGGTGGACGCAGGCACACAGTGGCGGGGTGGAGGCAGGCGGGCAGGTTCTGAGTCAGTTCCCATTTGCTCTGGAGGAGCCGGTGTGGCTTCTTCTCATTAGCAGTGGGATGCCGGAGACTTCCTGTTTTCAGAGGCATCGATGGCTCTTTCCAGACCCTTTTCTCAGGAGTCACGCTGGCCCCTAGGCCGTCTTCCCCACCATCTTTCTGTCTGCCCGGGCGACCTCGCACACCGAGACTTCTGCATGGGCCCCATGTGATCCTTTCTAACATTTCTGTAGCGCTTTCGTTTTCTCATTACTGCGCAATTTCGAATCCCTGAGAAGCAGACAAGGATGTCAAAGGCAGGGCTCTTGACCCTGAGTTTGGAGCTGGAGGGGCTATGGCACAGGTCACTGTGCTGACTTGCCCAGGCGCCCGCGGCAGGTTAGTGATGCCGTCGAGCCTGGACCTGGGGTCTCCAGCTCTGAGACCATTCGTTTATCATGTGGTCAGTTAGGAGTGCACGTCGGTGCAGCCTGTGTCACTTTGACCCCTACGCGTGTTCCCTCTAGGAAACCTCGTCATTAAAGACAGGTTCATCAGAAGGTGGGTGCACAGAGAGGGCTTCAGCGGCTTCAAGCGGTATGTGACTGCAGCCGAGGACAAGGAGCTGGAAGCCAAGATTGCAGTCGTGGAGAAGTACAACATCCGGATTCCAGAGCTGGTGGAAAGGATAGAGAGATGCCACATAGAGGACTTGGACTTTGCAGGTGAGGGACACAGGGGCTCTTCACTTCCCCCTGGGGGCGGGGGCAGCCGGCCTCCGGTGCCTCTTGCCAGCGTGGACATCATGGGTGACCAGGGGTGGCTGTGTCAGCGGAACAAGGCTGCTGTTCTCCTGTGGCCCCTTTATTTCTGTTCTACTTCCAGCCCGTAGAAGGGGCTCCTGAGTCCCATCTCTGCTACCGGCTGTCCCTCGGCAAACCCCCAGCCTCTTGTGGGCCTCTGGGCCTCTGTCCCCTTGTGCGTAGGAAGCAGGCGGTGGGCAGCCGCCGTGAGCTGTGGACTGGGACTCGGCCGTGTTCGCAATACCTGCAATGAATTTCTACTTTCCCCTCGTCTTCTTTTTGTCTCTCCCTTTTTTTTTTCTGACTGAGGTTTCCTTTCCCCCTTTTTCTGCAGAGCCGCACCCAGGCAAGAAAATGTAATTAGCGTTTTGGGAGTGGTGGGAAGTGTAAGCTTTTCTCCTCTTTCTTTTCTTTCCCCGTCACCCCCTCATCTGCCCGTCCGCTGTGTTTCTGTTCCAGAGTACATCTTGGGCACTGTGCACAAGGCCAAAGGCCTGGAGTTTGACACTGTGCATGTCCTGGATGATTTTGTGAAAGTGCCTTGTGCCAGGCACAACCTCGCTCAGCTGCCCCACTTCAGAGTTGGTAAGGAGACCGCTGGCGCTTCACTGCAGGGCTGCCTTGCTTTTTCTTGCATGGTGTGGCTCTTTGGAAGGATCCTTCTAGAACAAGAAAATCCTCCTGCTCCTAAATTTGTTGTTCTTAGACTGTGTGTTTAGAAAAACTGAGCCTCCAGGGTCCACCTCTCTCAGGGCTGCTCGGAGGGCAGCTGTGTTTATTGCGTCCTGTTTAACCTGCACCAGCTCTTCAGCTGTGGGATTTTCCCCATCAGACAGAAGCTCTAAAACAGTTTACCTGCTCACCAAGGTGTTTTTTCTTTAATTAATTCTCCTTTTTATTAAAGAGGCCCGAAAATCATACAAGGGATTAGTGTAAGCACTCTATCATTTGTCTGCTTTTGTATCAGTTTATACTCAAGGCTACCTGTTAAACTCTAAGCATCTAAGCATCAGTGCTGTTTTGGTTTTGTCTTATAATAAAACCATTTGAAGTTTTCCCACAAACAGACAAACAGAAGCTCTCTGTTAGTCATGGAGTCAAAATTTGGGTATTCTGTGCCCCCTAGTCTGTTAGAGTTTTGTTTGTTTTCAGAGTTGGTGTTTGTAGGAAAATTTTGCTTATAAAGCCAGCAAATCCTGAGGGATTTTGGGGGCGATGGGGAGTAGTAAACTTTTTGGCTGTGTTGGGTCTTTATTGCTGTACGAGGGCTTTCTCTAGTTGCGGTGAGCAGGGGCTGCTCTTTGTTGTGGTGCACGGGCTTCTCATTGCAGTGGCTTCTCTTCTTGCGGAGCACGGGCTCTAGGCGCACAGGCTTCAGTAGTTGCAGCACGTGGGCTCAGTAGTTGCGGCACAGGCTCTAGGGCGCATGGGCTTCAGTAGTTGCAGCACGTGGGCTCAGTAGTTGCGGCATGTGGGCCCTAGAGCACGCGGGCTTCAGTAGTTGAGGTATGTGGGCTCAGTAGTTGTGGCGCAGGCTCTAGGATGCGCAGACTTGAGTAGTTGTGGCGCATGGGTTCAGTAATTGTGGCTTGTGGGCTCTAGAGCACAGGCTCAGTTGTTGTGGTGCACGGGCTTCAGTAGTTATGGCTTGCGGGCTCTTGAGCTCAGGTTCAGTAGGTGTGGCGCATGGGCTTAGTTGCTCCACGGCATGTGGGATCTTCCGGGACTAGGGATCGGACCCGTGTCCCCTGCATTGGCAGGCAGATTCTTAACCACTGCACCACTGGGGAAGACCCGAATAGTAAACTTTTAGATAAGAATATAAATTTCTGTAAGCAGTCTTCTGTGTTGATATTTTTTTTCCCTTTGCTTTCTTCAGAATCGTTTTCTGAGGACGAGTGGAATTTACTGTATGTAGCAGTAACTCGCGCCAGGAAGCGTCTCATCATGACCAGGTCACTGGAGAACATCTTGACTTTGGCTGGGGTAAGAGGACAGCACGAGTTAATTTAACAACGTCCGGATGTTACCGGGTTTGAAAAAGGGATCAACCAACCCGGGGCCTTCGAGGCTTTTGGTTGGGGGTCTGCATCAGAAGAGAGGGGCTTCTCTTTCTTGGGTGCTTGGAGGCCGATTGCCAGTGGGGGAGGGTCCTTGCTAACCACAGAAACGAAAACCTGTGTTCTTTTCTACGTTCTTTCCTGAGTCAATTTTAGAAGTTCTTTTTAAAACACTAACTGCGCTCACGTCTTTGGTGAGTTCTCCCTGCTCGGTTAACACTCAGCACTCTTCGGGAAGAACAGCAGGAATGTCCTCTGGGTCTGCAAGCCCTCCTCCTGCTCCCTGGTCTCTTTTGGACTGGTGGACTCCAGACTTGGACAGAATGTGTCCTGCCAGGGAGAGCGCATGTTCAGGCACCTGTCCTTGTCACTGGTGAGAAGCAGGAAAGTGTCAGCCCTCCCTCTTTACCCTCACAGACCAGCCCCCTCCCCCACCCCCTCATTTCCACGTCTTTTCTGCCTTTCGAGGTCTGGAGGATAAGCTGTTCAGTTTTTTCAACCCTGTTGGGTTGAAACTAGAACAGAAATTTGAGCTAATGGTTACTACTTCGTCTTTCTTTCCCTGAACCAAAGATTCTTAAGCCTGAAACGTACACGTAAAAGAGACTGTAAATATTCTTTTTTTTTTTTTTTTTTCTTCTTTTGGCTGTGCTGCATGGCTTGCAGGATCTTAGTTCCCTGACCAGGGATTGAACCCTGCATTGGAAGTCTTAACCACCGGATTGCCAGGGAAATCCCTATAAATACTCTTTTTTCCTTAGCCGTCTCCCAAACGTGTGAGGTTTCGTACAGTAGGAGGATTTAGTCCAAGTGCCGCAGTGCGTGTTCTCTCAGAGGTGAGAACACAGGGAGCCGCGGAATCTCAGCTTTGCTGCTCACGGCTTGGGGCCTGGGCTGGAGGAGATGGGGGGCAGTGGTCCTTTCTAGTAAGTGGCGTTCACAGTCTCAGAGTTGGTAACACAGAACTCTGATGCTCATAATTGAATATCTGTTGAGTGTCTGATGTGTTCCAAGTGCGTGTCTAGGCCCTGGGGGTGTGATAGTGGGCAGGAGAAATTCCTCCCCTCACAGAGCCTGAGTTCTAGGACGAGAGGTAGATGGTAAACAAGTTAGCAAATAGCATTTCTCTTCACATTCTTGAGGAAGAGTGTGTCAGCGCTTAAAAGGGAGAAATTGCAGATGAATACTCTGTATGACCTGTCGTGGCAGCAAAAGCTTCTTGCGTGAGACTGATGACCTTGCATTTTTATCGCACTTTTCTCTGAACCCTCTCTGGCATTTGTCTTCTGTGCCTCTCTAAGACAGGCCTGTTTGGCCATAAGAATATTTCTGGAATTTGAAGTCAGCTGCATGCTTCCCCAGCAGCTTTGCTTCGCCTGGGCCTCGCTGTGTGTAACAGCTAATGTGTCAGTGCTTAGAACTGTAAGCCTTTTTCTTTGGCTGCACCCTTGATGGCACCTGGGTCACCCAGTGGGGTTTCCAGAGAGGACTTAGAGCAGAGTGCTGCCATCTCTTTCTGTCAAGGGCCAGATGGTAAATATCTGAGGCTTTGCAGGCCTGTGGTTTCTGCTGCATCTTCTCAACTCTGCCACCACAGCAAAGAGAGCCGTGGGCCATCTGTTAACAAACGGTGGGCCACGTCCCAATAAAACTTTGTTGACAGCAGCAGACACTGGTCTGGATTTGGCCCCTGGTTGCAGTTTGCTGACTCCTAGTGTAGAGATAAGCATGGCTTTTTTTAACCTCTAAAACCAGTACCTAGGGAGTGAAGTAGGAGAGTAATTTTTATGTACAAATAATCTGTACCTACTGTGTGAGTTTTTGCATAAACTTTGATCATAAGTAATTTTTTTTTAGAACCTGTAGTATGGTTTTCTTGTAGAACCTGTGTTATGGTAGTGGTTAGATTTGTAACAAAAGCAGATTGTCACATCCGTGACTTTTTTTTTTTGCGGTATGAGGGCCTCCCACTGTCGCGGCCCCTCCCACTGCGGAGCACAGGCTCCGGACGCGCAGGCTCAGCGGCCATGGCTCACCGGCCCAGCCACTCTGCGGCATATGGGATCTTCCCCGACCGGGGCACGAACCCGTGTCCCCTGCATCGGCAGGCGAACTCTCAACCACCGCGCCACCAGGGAAACCCACATCCATGACTTTTAATGGAGGTCTTGTAGAGCAGTGATATTTCACAACATGGGCTACATAAGGAAAATTTTGAGACGTTTTAAAGTTGAGAAAATGGTATATCGAATTTCCGTGTACAAATCACCCTTGTGTATATTTGGAGTCCACGTCTCTAAAACACCATGGTTTCTCTCGTAACCACGGTCTCATTTTTTTTTTTTTTTTTTTTTGCGGTATGCGGGCCTCTCACTGTTGTGGCCTCTCCCGTTGCGGAGCACAGGCTCCGGACGCGCCGGCCCAGCAGCCGTGGCTCACGGGCCCAGCCGCTCCGCGGCATATGGGATCCTCCCAGACCGGGGCACGAACCCGTATCCCCTGCATCGGCAGGCGGACTCTCAACCACTGCGCCACCAGGGAGGCCCACGGTCTCATTTTATATCTTATAAAATTTATGGTGGTTCCTTATGGGCTCTACTACCCATTCTGCAGTCATACTTTTATGATTATCTCAGAAATGTCTTTTTACAGTTGATTTGTTCAAATTAGGACCCAAACGCATGTTTGGTTATAAGGTCTTTTAAGCTTCTTAATTTAGAGCAACCTAGGACCTCCTGCGTCCTTTCTGACGCTCCTGTCTTTTTGTGGAAACCGAGTTTGTTGTCCCCCAGAACATCTCCCATTCTGGGTTTGTTCTGCTGTCCCCCGCCCTGGGCTCCCCATCACTGGAAGTCACTGCAGGGACATGACTGGATTTGGGTCTAACTGTTCTGGCCAGAATCCTCCACTGGGGGGTGGGCAGGGGGCTTTGATTTGTGTTGCATCCCATCAAGAGGCAGCGATTTCAGATCCTCTCCCTCTTAGTGATGCTCAGACTGTTCACCTTTTTAGTAGACCGAGCTAGAAAATCTGTATTTTTGAAAAGAAAAATCAACAGTTCTGATTATTATCATACTGATAATTCCAATCGCAATTTTTAATTTAAACTTCTTGTTGTTAAACGTGACACAAATGTATAAAACACATGGGCAGGTGCAACTAGGGGTGAGGTGGGTGTCCACCCAGGTCAGGAGAGAGGGTCTGCCAGCTGTCCCCGCTGCCTTCCTGGTGGCCTCACAGCCAGCACCCCCACCCCACCCCCACCCCCGGGAGTAGCCAGCACCCCAGCTGTGACCACGAGCACTTTCTCACTTTTCCTCAGAGTTTTTTGCCGAGTGTGCACCACGGACAGTGAAAACCTTTTCTTCACCTTCTGTCCTTCTGCTCCCATTTCATGAGGCTGCTCTGTGTCCGCACTGTCGGAGCCGGTGGCCAATTACATTTAAAAACCTCATCTCTTGTGGTTCTCCAGCCCAATCAGATTTAACCTTTAAGGATTTTTACTTCTTTTAAACGCTTGAATCTTTTCTCTTACACTGAAAATCTTGGTTCCGAACAGTATTTATTAATTACTTATTTACACTATTCTGTGTATAAAAGTTTTAAAGTAATACCAGTATTACTGTTGGCAGAATACTGTATGGAATTTAAGATTTCCTACCAGCTCTGTTTCCCCACATTCCACTGAGGATGTGCAGTCAGAACAGCATGTTCTGAAGGTGCCTGAGATGAGTCTTTTCCTCTTTGTGTGGTTTGATCACCAGTTTAATTGCAGGCAGGTATGTTTCTTTGTCTACACTTCTTAAAAGAATTGCTTTCCTGTTTGATTATCTTTTTTTAATGTATAAAACTTAACATTTTCAAAGTGAAAACTTTGTAACAGGTGTATCCCCGAGAAGTCTCATTCCCTCCCTGTCTCCTGCAGACTTTCTCTCCCTCCATTGTTGATAGCTAGTTTTTATTTATTTTTTAATTTTTGGCTGCGTTGGGTCTTCATTGCTGTGCACGGGCTTTCTCTAGTTGCGGCGAGCGGGGGCTGCTATTCGTTGTGGTGCGCAGGCTTCTCATCGCGGTGGCTTCTTTTGTTGTGGAGCAAGGGCTCTAGGCACGCAGGCTTCAGTGGTTGCAGCATGCGGACTCAGTAGTTGTGGCATGTGGGCCCTAGAGCACGTGGGCTTCAGTAGTTGCGGCACGCGGGCCCTAGGGCGCAGGCTCAGTAGTTGTGGCACATGGGCTTCGTTGCCCTGCGGCATGTGGGATCTTCCCAGACCAGGGATCGAAGCTGTGCCCCCTGCATCGGCAGGCAGATTCTTAACCACTGTGCCAACCAGGGAAGTCCCGATAGCTAGTTTTTAAAAATTAGTTTTTGATTTATCCTTCAGTATTTCTTTTTGCAAATATTGACAAACATGTATATATGTATTCTTCTATTCTCCTTTTTCACAGAAAGTAGCATTCTGTAATATTCTGTACCTCACTTTGTTACCGAGAAATAGACATGGAAATCACTCTTTATCAGTTCCTTTTTTTTTTAATACATCTTTACTGGAGTATAATTGCTTCACAATGGTGTGTTAGTTTCTGCTGTATAACAAAGTGAATCAGCTATATGCACACACATATCCCCATATCCCCTCCCTCTTGCGTCTCCCTCCCACCCTCCCTATCCCACCCCTCTAGGTCATCCCAAAGCACCGAGCTGATCTCCATGAGCTGTGCAGCAGCTTCGCACCAGCCATCGATTTTACATTTGGTCGTGGATGTATGTCAGTGCTACTCGCTCACTGTGTCCCAGCCTCCCCTTCCCCGCTGTGTCCTCAATCTGTTCTCAACGTCTGCATCTTTATTCCTGCCCTACCACTAGGTTAATCAGTACCATTTTTCTAGATTCCATATATATGTGTTAGCATATGGTATTTGTTTTTCTCTTTCTGACTTACTTCACTCTGTATGACAGACTCTGGGTCCATCCACCTCACTACAAATAACCCATTTTCGTTCCTTTTTATGGCTGAGTAATACTCCATTGTATATATGTGCCACATCTTCTTTATCCATTCTTCTGTCGATGGACACTTAGGTTGCTTCCATGTCTGGCTATTGTAAATAGAGCTGCAGTGAACATTGTGGTACATGTTATCTTTTTGAATTATGGTTTTCTCAGGGTTATATACCCAGTACTAGGATTGCTGGGTCTTATGGTAGTTCTGTTTTTAGTTTTTTAAAGAAGCTGCATACTGTTCTCCAGAGTGGCTCTATCAATTCACATTCCCACCAGCAGTGCAGCAGGCTTCCCTTTTCTCCACACCCTCTCCAGCATTTATTGTTTCTAGATTGTTTGATGCTGGCTCTTTATCAGTTTCTAAAGCTCTTTCTACAGCTGAGTAGTATTCACTGTGTCCATTTATCATGATTTATGTAGCTCCTCACTGATGGGTATTGGGTTCTTTCCAATCTTCTGGTTTTAAAACTAATGCCACAATGCATAATCTTATGCACAAGTCACGTTCTGTCTTTGTCAGTGCTTCTTGGGGATACATTTCTATAGTCTAAATTTCTGGGTCAAGGGTAAATGGATATGTCATTTTTCTAGGTATTGCTAAATTCATCACATGGATTTTATACCTTAGAGTCCCACAAGTTATGTATTAGAGTCTAATAGGCTTTTTAAAACTAACTGGAAGCTTATCAGTTGGTCACTGCATATATTTTATGGGGAAAATGAATTTTCTCCATGGAAAAAAGAACACAGACTCTATAGAAATACTTCCCTCTTATTGAGGCTGGGCTGGGAAACATCTGTTGGCCCACAGGGGGCCTCTGAGGAAGCCTCGGAAATATTGCCCATTTGCATGACTAGATGTTTCTAAGTGTGAAGGACCTTGCATGAGGACTTCTGCTTTTTCTTTATCGCAGCTGCAATATGAATCAATTTGGGGACATCCTGTTTCAGAAGTGGCTAAGTCTACCCTCAGCTCATGGGGGATCTTGGAGGCTCTGGAGGGGGAGAGGAGGGTAGTCACTGGAGAAGGTGAAAGCAAGTCGTGCCTGGTGAGGATTTAGAACAAAAGGGAGCCCTTGTTTCCTGCTACCTTATCACCTGTAAGGTGACGAGCCATCCTGGTCTCCCCTGTAACCAAGAGTAGAGCAGGCAGACTCCTTTTTCTCTGACCCCCTTAGAAAATCTAGGTAAACACCTTTTGTTTCTTTAAGTTTTGAGGAAGCGAGGGGATCATTACATTATTGAATTATTAAGTGACGTGGAGTTATACTGCTTGCTCAAAGACGCTTCTCAGCCTCAGCATCTTGGATTCTGAGCTCAAGGCTCACGGGCCTCTCCTTAGAACAGGGCCTGCATAGAGTCAGCACTCAGTGCACGTTTGTGGGATGAGGGACAGCAGCATCCCCTCCTGTTGTGAGGCTTTGCGGGGGTGATTCTACAGATCCGGGTCAGACAGGGTCCTCCACGTGGGCGCTCTGAGACCTTGGCAAGTTACTCATCGCTCTGTACCTCTGTTTCCTAGTCTGTAATACTGGCAAAACGGTGATCACCGCACCTCAGAGGAGGCGGTTGGAGAAGGGTTGTGATGAGCTGATGAGATAACTGCATTACAGTCGATTGGGAGAAGTGTCGGGGTCCTCAAAGACGGCTACTTGTCTTTGAGACTTTGACCTCCAGGGGCAGGGGCCAAGGGAGGCCTGGCATTTAGGAGGAGATTAATAATAAGCAGGACATACAACAGTAAATCATAAAACAGGTAAATCTGACTGCATCGAGATGTAAAGCTTCAGTGTGATAAAGTAATAATAGCTAACATATAGTTAACCCTTAAAAAAAACATCTTTTGTGATACAGTTGTTGTTTTGCCAGTTTTACTGATAAGAAAACTGAGGCACCGAGTAGAGTCACCTGCCCAAAGGTGCACTACCCCAAAGGGGGTAGACTGGGCTGTGAACTGAGGTGAGTCTGCAGGGCCTGTGCCCTTCACCGTGCCGGCCGCGGCTTTGCATGAAGTTAAAAGACCCGTCATGGAGTGGAGGGAACACTTCCCCCATCTGTCCTGCATGTGCTTACTGAGCGCAGCTGTACTCAGCACTGTACTGGGCACGGTGCTGAGGTCCTGGGCATGAGCCAAGCATAACTCTGCCCTCCTTGAGCTTATGTGATTGTGGAAAAGAGGACCCACACAGTCATAAAGAACCGCACATTCCTGAGATACAGGCAGCCTAGTGGGTAAATGGGCAAAGGAAGCCCCAAGAGTCAGGGAATCTGTTAAAAAATATATATTTATGCAACCTCCTTGATGGTCAGGGAAATGCAACCTAAAATTGTCTGATGGGTGAGAATGAAGAAGTCTGTCCTTTCAGATTCTGGCCAGGATGGTGGGGGGTGGGCACTGGTTCTCAAAGTGTGGTCAGGGGAACCTTCTGGGAACCTTTCACAATACACACTGTACGTGTACTCCGTGCTCTTCTCATAATACTGGGTAGTTACTTGCCCTTTTCCCTCAGTGCTCTCACAAGTGTACAGTGGAGTTTTCCAGAGGCCACATGGCATGTCGTCACCACAGATTGAACCCAGAGGCAGAGATGGGAGCCCGGTTGCCTTCTTTTAAGCCAGACATGAAAGAGATTTGCAAAAATGTATAGCAATGCTACTCTTCTCATTAAAGTTTTTTTTTTTTTTAATAAAAACCCTGCAATTATTTGAGCCATTATTTAAGTCTTACAGGCAGTAGAACACAACGCCTAATTGACATATTAGCTGTCCAGTCTGTTTATTTACATTTATTGAGCTGGTTTGTTTTCATGGTACCCTTTGTTTTTTTCCTTTTTTCTTTTTTGGCCACACTGCACGGCATGTGGGATCTTAGTTCCCCAACCAGGGATTGAACCTGCGCCCCCTGCATTGGAAGGCAGAGTGTTAACCACTGGACTGCTGGGGAAGTCCCTTGTTAAGGTTTTTTTTTTAAGACAGTTGTTTTTCATAAAAATATACAGGTTAACATATGATAGGTTTATTATGTTTTAAATGAATTAATAAACATTTAAAAACGTTTGGGACTTCCCTGGTGGTGCAGTGGTTAAGACTCCAGGCTCCCAATGCAGGGGGCCTGGGTTCGATCCCTGGTCAGGGAACTAGATCTCACACGCGTGCCGCAACTAAGAGTTCGCATGTGTCAACTAAGGAGCCCATGAGCTGCAACTAAGACCCGGCACAACCAAAAAACAAAAGTTTCAATTTCTAATCAGGTAAACATTAGTAGCTATAACTCATGGAAGCAATACTTCTTTGGAGCCTTTAATGTTTATTAGTGTAAAGGAGTCCCGAGACCAAAATGTTTGAAAACCGCTGCTCTGCAGCAGTGTTTTTCCAACTGTACATTGCAGTTTATTAACGATTTAGGAACCTAGTTAGTGGGTTATGATGATCTTTTAAAAAAAAAAAAAGGGAAGTGGAGTAAAGTCTAAAGGAGGGATCAGTCCACAGCATGTGAGGTTACATACTATTTTGTGAAACTGGTTTCAGTCTTTCATACATGCATGTGTGTGTATGTAGAATTGTAATGCTGAGTGGGTTTCTTGGCGTGGATTGGGGTCAGAAAAGGTAGAAAGCCCTAGAGGACCTCTTGCATGTGTGGGCGGGAAGTCATGTACAAGGATGTTCATTGCTGCATTGTTGGAAATAATTTGGTAACATCAGTCTCCACACAAAGGGACTGTCTTAATAAAATGTGGGAGAGTGAGATGATTGAATCCTGTATAGCACTTAAAAGAAATGTACTAGATGAGAAGCAAACTAACAGTATAACACTTACGTAAATAAATACCTATAAGATGACACCTTATGTTCTTAGAAATATATGTTAAGTGTAAAGCCAGTTTAGAATGGATTGGAAAGGATGCATGCCAGATTCATGATGCTGCTTTCCCCTAGGGAGGGAATATGATGACAGATGGGCAAAGGGGACTCCAAGAAAATCTCTAATTTTATTTTAGAAAGGATTTCCCACAGTTAGATTGGGAACACTAGTGTTTATTTATTTTCTGTTCTTTCCTAAAGCAGGTAGCCAGATCCTGAAAGAGAGAAAAACCACATAAATCAGAACCTTGGACACGGATTTTGCAAAAATTGGATAAATAGCCAGTTGTAATCCAAAACAACATGAAATCATAATTATTTTGTCAGCAAGTATTTGCAGTCTTACTGGTATTGCCAGAAGCTTGTTAGCCTCCTGTGGGGCAGCAGCAGACCAGACCCCGGTCCCTGCTCTCACGGCATTTCCCATCTGGCGTTTGATCTGGGTGCCCATTGTGTGCAGCCACTGGGCACTTAGCTCTCGGTGTTGTGTGTCTTCCTCACAACAGCCGGGTGAAGTGGGTGCTGGCTTCTGTGCATTTTACAGATGGAGAAACTGGGGCTTAGAGAGGTTGGGTGTTTGCCCCCTAGGACAGCCAAAGGCTTGCGAGATGGTAATGGGCAGGACTGATGTGGGCAGGTCTTTTAAGCCATCTGGGCTGTAAAGAGAATATACAAGTCATCCTTAATGATTCAGGGACAGGTCAGCCTAAGATAAAATCCAGAAATAGTCCTGAACTATCATTATAGCCAAAAGTTTCACATTTGTCCATTCAACCTTTCTTTTTTAAACTGGCCGTTTTAGCAAGAATCCAGCTAGACTGGGTCCAGCTGTGAGTGTTCTCTTGGAGACGGTGCTACAGGCAGGAAGAAGGTAGAGAAACGGAGGGAAGATGCAGGGGTCAGTGCTCTTCTCATTCCAGGACTTGTGCAAGGTCTACAGAGTGTTGACAGCCCTCAGCCGTTGGGGTGTCCAAGTAGGAAGTGGCAGAGGCATTGAGGTGACTCTCGTCCTCACTCTTTCCTTCCCAGGAGTACTTCTTGCAGGCAGAGCTGACAAGTAATGTTTTGAAGACAGGCGTGGTCCGCTGCTGCGTGGGGCAGTGCAGCAACGCCATCCCCATGGACACCGTGCTCACCATGCGGAAGCTGCCCATCACCTATGTACGTGTCTCGGCCGCGACCTCTGCTCTCCATAGGATTTTTAGTTCAGTCGTCTGTGTGCCCATCTGGGTTGTGGGTGAGGGAGGTGAAGGGGAAGCTCGTCCAATCCTTCCACGAGGAAGGCCCGGAGGTGTCCGGTGGGCGTCAGTGTCACAGACGCTGGACACAGTGGGGCCAGGCTGGGTGACCACAGTCTGGGAGGTGGGCTTGTGTGGACACTCAGGTGAGGACTGTTTACCTGGGGGCCCGGTTAGGTTTTTCTTGGCTCTTCATCCCTTGCCTTGATACGTTCTGGGGGATTTGATAGAGCAGAGTCCACCCTGGGCGCTTGTGCTGGGGGAGGTACGGCCTCAGGGCCACACGGGCGGGTCTGAAAGCATCAGTCATGATGGCAATGCTGGTGGTGGTTGGTTCACGCTTCTTGGTGGGAAACGCTTGCCCTTCAATTGTTCCCCCCTCTGCTCCCTTTTTCTCATCCCACGCTGCAGAGCAACAGGAAGGAAAACAAGGGTGGGTACCTGTGCCACTCATGCGCGGAGCAGCGCATTGGGCCGCTGGCCTTCCTGACTGCCTCCCCCGAGCAAGTGCGCGCCATGGACCGCACCGTGGAGAACATCGTGCTGCCCCGGCACGAGGCCCTGCTCTTCCTCGTCTTCTGAGGTGCAGGGAACTCTCTCCTCCGGCCGGGATGCTGGGCAGACTCCTGCCTCCGTGGACGGCGGCATGGGGGGCTCCCTCCCCGAGACCGGACTCACTCACAGAGCATCTTCTGAGGAAGATGAAGCCGACTGGAGCTGGACTTGCCGTGTCTCCACCCCTGGAGGTAGCCAGACCCCACTGCCCCTCCTCCACCCCAGCAGGCCGGGGATGCAGGGGATGGTCTTTTGATAAAAAAAAAAAAAAGAAAGAAAAAAAAAGAAAAATTATGTATTTAAACTTTTATTACAAGGTTTCGATTAAACAGGCATTGTAGCACTGGCGTTCCACTGTGTGACGGCCCCTGCCTTCAGCCCTGCTGTTTCTCTGGACTTTCTCCTTTTCTCCTCTTACTCTTTTCAAAGCTCTGTAACTGTTCACAGTGCACACCAAGCAGAGTAGGAGGCTTATTGTCCAGGGGGACAACTAATGCATCAAAAATGAGATTTTTCATGCTGTGGGGAATCACACATGGATAAGACACAGGATGCGCCTTTGTCATCACGGGGTTCACAGCCTGAACAGGGAGGCAACATGACATATAACAAGACAAGTACAAAGTGACACTAGCTAGACACCTTGTGTTCCCACAGGTAGAACGGAAGACCAGAAATACCTGAGAGGGAGGTGGAGTAGGCCAGCCATGTTGTGGGGGAGACAGGAGCAGGTGGAGATGGGCAGCTGGGACCTAGTTCACTGCCTGGGGATGCTGGGTGGATGTCGTAATAAAGCTGTTCTTACAGAGACCAGTGGAAAAACCCACGTCACTTAGCCGTACGTGGATCTGGTTTTTTACATTTTTGCCATGCAGCACTTCAGGGATGCAGATGGCAGGTGAGGGCATTGCCCAGAGAGGTCACCAGCTAGTGTCTGAGCGCAGTCAGCGGAGTGGAGAGCAGACTCCTAGCCTCACTGTTGCGGCCGCCCCTGACCTCCCCCACGTCAGGCCTCTAGTGGAGTTTAGCAGGCAGGCTGGTGAGTAAAGCAAGGGTGCTGTTGGATCGGGCTGGGGTGCTGGGAGAGGGTGAGGGACACGTCTGCATATGGCAGAGAATTCCCAGAACGGGCCCTGAAGACAGAGGTGGGACGGGGTGCTTTCACCTGCTCCGCCGGCATTCCTGGCCTGGCCTCGCCTCATTTGGTGCTTTTGGTTAACTCAGAGCAAAACAGCACATGAAAGGGAAGGGTTTGGATTTGGAGGTCACAGTGCTCAGAGTCGTTCAGAAGAGGGGTTTGTGGGGGTGGGTGGCAAGAGGGGCCATGAACATGTTTTCTGGAAATCTGCTTTTACCAACCAGAGAGGAAGCAACTTATTTCTTGGGGAGAAGTCATGAATTCTCTAGGCCTTCTCAGAGCACCTGATGCGGGGCAGGGCCCTGGTCGCGGGCGTCTGCAGTCAGCCGTGGTCCTGACTCAGAGAGGTGACAGTAAGAGGTGTGATGGGTGTGGGTGGTTTGGAGGCGGGCCGCTCGGGTGTGGGGCAGAGGGCATCCGGAGAGGGGGCCGCACTGCTGCTCTGGGGCGGGAGGGGTGTCTCTCTCAGAGGTGAGGTTGGAGGACCACCGAAGCGGGTGGTGCTGGAGCTGTTTTTAATAACGGGGTGAGTCATTAGCTATTGAAGAAAAGAATATTCTAGAAAGAAGGAACAACATGAAGGTGTTGGTGGTCATGGCACTACCAGGGCAAAATGTCAGCACTAGTATTTTGGTACTTATTTAAAAAATAATAGGATCCAGGAATTGATGCTGGTACTTTATTTTTTAAGTGTTAAGAATTTCTAAAAAATCAGTAAAATCAAATGGTTGGTGTGTTTCAAATAGAAAAACAATTTTTAAATACACAGTAAAAATAGAAATGTTATTTATTTTAGTTTCTTATCAGTAATCACTTTAAGATAGAAAGTCCTATATAAAACTTACGATTTTGTTAAATATACTTATAAAGTTAATTATATTCTATTTATTTTTATTAAAAAATTTTTATTGAAGTGTAGTTGATTTACAATATTATATTAGTTTCAGGTGTACAACATAGTGATTTAATATTTTTATAGATATACTCCATTTAAAGTTTTTAAAAATGGTTATATTTCCCTGTGCTGTACAATATATCTTTGTTGCTTATCTATTTTATACATAGTAGTTTGCATCTCTTAATCCCATACCCTTATCTATAAGTGTTAAATATCCATTATCACTTTACTATAAGTGATTAGATGGAAAGAGTAAAAGCATTATTCAAAAATGTAAACTAAACACTACATGAAAATGAAAATCTTTAGATCTTTTATAAGGTATAGTCTTTAAACTATGGGGCTTCCATGATTTCATTTAGTTGTTAATGTATTTTTGTGCACAGTTTTCTGTAGAAGTTTGTTTTGTTTTTACACCACGTAAATTGGGAGAAAAAAATAATTATAAGCTAGTTCCAAATATTTTTCTTTGGTTCATTACTTTTAAAATAATCCCTCTTATTTGATGACTTAGAGGAGTTCTTTTTTCAGTTGTTTAAGAATGTGCAGTCTACTGATAGCAAGTTCTAGTTTTTTTGTTTCAAAGTTAGGATTTCTGATTTGTCTCTGTCTTTGACTTTATCATGTATATAGAGGTTCTGATGCAGAGTTACTCATATAAAAACAAATTCTGTTATGTCATAATCCATTTGTTTAGAAGGTATTTGAAATAAAATAAAAATTATTCTTGGAATAGAAGTGTTAAAATATCATAGTGCATTGTAGACTATGCATTAGTTTTTCCTTTCACATAATCTCAAAACGTATTTCAGATTTTAGATTTTTTAAAAACTAGGTGAGAGTATTTGACCAACCTGAAATGTTGGCATAGAGAAATTTTAAAATGTCACAGAACATCAGCACCTGAAATTGCATTCACTAAAGGTACGCCACTGTAGGAAAGGCTTGGGGAAACAAGATGTGTGTGGCTGGAGAATGTATATAGTAGGAGCCCGCTAGCTAGGGCCAGGTAACAAAGGGCCCCTGGACACGAAGGAGTTTGGGTGGTATCCTCAAAGATTATGAGTCAATGAGAGATTTTAAGACATCAGATTTTGTTTTCAGGAAGAACATTCCAGTTGTAGATTGGAGGATGTTTTAAGAAGGTCAGATCAATTAAGAGGCTCAGACTTGTGATCTCTGCAAGAAATGACAGCTGCTGGGCTGGACCAAGACAGGCAAAATGGGTCTGGTGAGGAAGGGATGGATCTAGGTGAGTGGTCCTCAGAGTGTGGCCCCAGGTGAGCAGCGTCAGCATCCCTTGGGAACTTGATAGAAATGCATATTCTGTTCTTCACCCACATCTACTGGATCAGAACCCATGAGACAGGCCCAGCAGCTGGCATTTAACCATCCCTACAGTGATTCTGATACACACTGAATTCTGAGAACTTCTGCTCTCAGGATTAAAAGGTAGAATCAGTGGGACTTTGTGCTTCAGTGGGAGTGGCGAGTTGGTGATAGGAATCCCAATGGGACCCCCGGTCTTCTGGCCTGTTTTCAGGATGGGTGAGGGTACCCATCATTGGAATAGAAAACATAGGATGTGGTAGGTTTGTATAAAAACAGTGATGGGTTTGGTTTTGACATGTTGAGTTTGGGTACTTATGAGAAACCCAGGTAGATGTGTCCTGGAGGCTATTGGGGGAAACAGGTGTGTACATCAGCAGACCCGTTTGGGCTGGAAGCAGAGGGCTTAGAGCTGTCATGTGTAAGTGGTGGGTGAGGTAGATCAGTGTAGGGGTCTCTGAGCTCACCCCAACATAGGGTCCAGAGAGAAAAGAGCAGAGGACAGCCAGGCTTGGGAGGAAAAAGGAAGAGGATTCTGTGAAGGAAGTGACAGCTAGTTCCAAAAGATAGAGCTGCCGCTGAATTCAGGAGAGGAAGGGGTTTAAGCAGGAGTGGGCTTCAGCATCCAGCACTGTCCAGACCGAGGGGAATGAAGGTACAGCGCCAGAGGTGACGGTGGTAGTGTGGTCAGTTTCAGTGAGGCCACGAGCCAGACTCTGGGGGCTAAAATGTGGGTGGGGTCCTTCGGGTAACTGGATGGACCCAACATACGTATGTACTTCGGTGGCTTCCTGAAACCACACTCCGGTGATGACAAGTAGGATTCTTTTTTTAAGGCACAAACCTGTTAGGACAGAGACAACATGGAGGAGGTGACAACCACAAGATTCTGGAAGTTGGAAGGCAGATAAGTGAGTGATAACTGACAGCTCACCCGAGAAAACTGAACCCCGAGCCCAAGAACTCTGAAAAGAGGTGGGACTCGATGGCGCCGGGAACCAGTGGAAGTAGGGGTAAAGGTGGAGCTGGGAACAGTGGCAGAGAGTTTGTTTAAAAGCCAGTTAAATCCTCACGTTCTTCCTGTTCTGTATAACTGGGCAGCGTCTCATCCTCAGCCCTGGCAGAATCCAGAGGTTTAATCTCTGGGGAGGATGAAATCGAGGAGCATCTCATGTAAGAGACCAGGCACAGCTGAAGGCAGGGGCCATAGTGAATGCAAGGCCGTTGGCCTTAGTGAGCTCATGCTGCTGCAGTGGAAGACTTGTAAACCACAGACACTGACTCCTCACAGGTCTGGAGGCCGGGAGTGTGAGATCAAGGCGCTGGTGTGTGTTTTGTCTGCTGAGGACCTGCTTCCTGGTTCATAGACGTGGTCTTCTCACTGCGTCCTCATGTGGAGGAAGGGGTGAGGGAGCTCTCTGGGGTCCCTTTTATAAGGACACTAATCCCATCATGGGGGCTCGACCCTTATGACCTCACAAAATTCCCACCTCCTAAGACCATCACTTTGGGGGGTTAGGAGTCAACATTCTAGTTTGATACACATATGCACACATGTGCACATGCTTTACGTGGGAAATGGACAGCTCCTCCTCTAGGGAGTATAACCAGCTTCAGCAGAAACACCGACAGTGACGTAGAGTTTCCTTAGGTGACTGGCCAACCAGAGCACCCACCATCTTCAGACCCCACCTAAGTGCTCAGTTTCAAACAGGATTTTAGTGCTCAACTCTTATTAAATAGGAGCAGCAAACCAACCAGATGTGGATCGCCAGCTATTTGAAAAGAGCTTCCAAGATGAAGGTTGGATATCAAAACAAACAGAAAAGAATCAACTTGAAAGAAATGGTCTGTGCAGGGAAAAGAAAACATCTAAATTTCTTAAATATATTCAGAGAATAAGAAGATAGTGCATCCATGAAGCAGCAGGACCAAGTGTGTGTGTGTGTGTGTGTGTGTGTGTGTGTATTTGGAGACAAAATTGGAAGTATAAAATAAAAAACCAGTAGAGTTGTTGAAAGAATTAAGTTGAAAAAATACCGAGGAAGTTGAGCAAAAACAAAGACTGAGAAAAGGAGGGATTTCCCTGGTGGCGCAGTGGTTAAGAATCCACCTGCCAATGCAGGGGACACTGGTTTGAGCCCTGCTCCGGGAAGATCCCACATGCCACAGAGCAGCTAAGCCTGTGCTCTAGAGCCCGCGAGCCAAAACTTCTGAGCCCGCATGCCAGAACTGTTGAAGCCCGCACACCATAATGAAGAGGAGCCCCTGCGTGCAGCAATGAAGACCCAATGCAGCCAAAAATAAATTAATTAATTTAAAAAAAAAAAGAATTGGGGCTTCCCTGGTGGCACAGTGGTTGAGAGTCTGCCTGCCAATGCAGGGGACACTGGTTCCAGCCCCGGTCCGGGAAGATCCCACATGCCGCGGAGCGGCTAGGCCCGTGAGCCATGGCCGCTAAGCCTGCACGTCCGGAGCCTGTGCTCCGCAATGGGAGAGGCCACAACAGTGAGAGGCCTGCGTACCGCAAAAAAAAAAAAAAAAAAAAAAAAAAATTGTACCAATTAAAAAAAAAAAAACAGTAGTCAGAACCACTTTAAGAGCTTGAGCATCGGGACAGCAAAGGAGTTTCAGGAAGAGAAATCAGGCTGGAAAAATTTATTTTTAATCATGAAAAATTACCCAGAACTGAATATGAGTTTCCAGGTTGAAATACTGGTAAAATGTATGAAGATGAACCTCCGGCAAGTCCATAGTGGTGGAGTTTCAGGAATAGTAGAGACAAAGATCCTATAGGCTACCAGAAAGAAGAATGTCATTCATCTACGTACAAAAGTCCAGGAATAAAAAGTCTTCAGATTATGCAATCCCTGCCCTGTGGAGCTGCACCTTCAAAACCCAGGGGAAGTGATTTCCAACCTAGAACCCCAAACCCAGCCAAAGGACAAATAGAACAAAGGCACTTTCACACGTAAAAATGTCATTCACTATGCCGCCTTCCTCAGGAAGCTACAGGAGGATTGAATTACAGCAAAGTCAAGGGCCAATGAAGGATGAGGAGGACCTTCCCCAGGAAACATGGAGCTCGACCCAGGAGGGTGGGGACACCTGGGCAGGATATTTAGTAAAGGGCTCTTGTGTGCCCTGGAGTTAGTGAGGAACACATAGAAAACCAAGCAAATGGGGTGGGGAAACAAGGCGATTATTAAGCCTTTAATAGTTGAAGGGGGCATGTGTTTTACAGGGGAGAGAAAGTGACCATGGTTTACCACCCAGCTCAGCTGCACATAATCTTCATAGTGTTAATAGTGTCCACACGTGCCCGTCGGCAGGGAGGTGTGTAATGGTGGTGAGAAGAGGAGGCTCCATCTTCCTCTTCCACAGTAGGAAGTCGGTTACGATGCCTGAAACCTAAAAACACAAGTCACTGGGAGCTTATTACTTGCAGATCCAGAGATACACACCCAAACAATCAGCTACAAGGTTTTGAAATGCTTTCCTTTTGGGAAGGGAGGTGAGGTGCTTTCTGGTAGGAGACCGTATGTAACTCCTGACTTCATCTCTGTGCCGGGTGATAAACTTCGAGAACATGAGTGGGAGGTGGAGAAACGAAACGGACACCGTCCACATGGCCGAGTCTCAGGAAGCGAGGCTGGAAGAGGTGAGGTGTCAGGAAGGGGACCAGGAAATCTGGAGTGGAAAATAACAGCAAAGATGAGCTAGGGAAGACACAGGTCGTTGATGGGCTGGGACCTGAAATATAAAGGAAACCAGATCAGTGCACAGGTAAGTGATTAGGCGGAAGTTCAGGTGGCTCCCAGCCGGTTATTTTATTTTTAGTGAAGTCACAGGTAAGGTTTTGCAGAGGGAGAGTGGAATGTCTGGAGCAGGTGTCAACAGGTGGAAGCACCCACCCCACTGAGATCAGCACCGAGCTTTCAGTTGATGGAGAAGACAAGGGGTTAGATTTACTAAAACAGTTTACTAAACACTAACGTGGACAGAAGTACAAGGTCCCGTGTGGGAGATGGTCGTGTGTCGCAGGCCCAACCTGCTCCTGCGGTGGCGGCAGGCCTGCCCTTGCGCCAACCACCTGGGCTAACACAGGACTCAGGCACCTCTCCAGTCAGACTGCTGTGGTTAATGCTTTCCCTCAAGCCTCGTCGTTTCCATCAGTCCTTCCTAGTCACCCTGAGCCTCTGGGCCTTTAGGAATGTGGAGTAGACCCCACCCCAGCCGGGTCCCCCCGTCGCCCTCCCCCCCTCAGTAAATGGCACCACTGCAAGTTCTTCTGACATTTCCTCTGAACTATCTCAAGTCCACCCGTTTCTCTCCATCCTCTGACCCTTGGACCGGGTCTCTGTCTCGTCCCACCTGGCCTGTGCCAGCATCCTCGGCTGCTCTGCACGTCTCCTCTGGCCCCTCCCTTCCCTTCTCTTCGTGGAAGGACATGTCTTTATGTTGTTTTTGTCGTTGTGGTGTTGGCTGTGCTGTCTGGCTTGTGGGATCTTAGTTCCCCGACCAGGGATGGGAACCCGGCCCCTTGGCAGTGAGTGTGGAGTCCTAACCACTGGACCCCAGGGAAGTCCCAGGACGCGTAGTCTTAAAGTGAAGACTAAATTATGTCACCGCCCTGCTTAAAACCTTGCAGGGGTTTCTCGCTGCAGTCAGACCATCAGTCTAACTGGGGCTGCAAACAGATGGGTCCTCTTTGCAAAGCCTATTATCTGCTCTGCCTTCACCCAAGGTCATCCTTTAAAGAACCTACCCAGGGCCTCAAGAAGTAGCCGACAGGACTCAACATCCTGGATTGTTTTTTTCCTTTTTTAAATGTCCAACTCAATGGTCCTGGATTTTTTTTTATGTAATCATTTTCCTAGTATTACGTTTTCTTGATCTGGAGCCCGTGGCAGAAAAGGTAACATTCTAATGAGTGGTTCGGAGCTGCACGAGGAAGGGCCACTGGCTTCCTGGCCTGAGGTGGAGGGACCTCACTGTCCTGTCCTCCCCCTCGGCTCAGCCCGTTTCACATCTCAGGGTGACTTACACCATCCCCACTTTGTGTTACCAAATTCTATATCAGGACACTTGGGGCCGTGAGTTCCCCAGACAGAAGCTCTAAAGGGCATTGAACAGGAAATGTGACGGTTTCGCAGAGGAGGGCGGGCCGTTTCTGGCCTCCCTGCCATCTCTAGTGTCAGCTTTGCGGCCAGGCTGGCTTCCCCGCGGCAGGCTGCCTGTATCTTGTTGGGCAGTGTGTCCAGATGAGCAGTGAGAAGAAAGCCTGTCCTCTGTGTCTCTTGGGAGCAAGGAACCCTTCCCCAGGAGCTTCCCCTCACGTCTCAGTGGTCAGAACCGGGTCACTTGCCCATTCCTAACCCAGCCGCTAGCAGCAGGGTAGCTTAAAATAATCAGGATTTGCTTTCCTATAGTCTGGAATGAGGTCTGCTTCCTTGATACACATGATGGTGTGGAAGAGAATTAATACCCCAAAAGTGGGGACTCGTTTGAAAAGGGAGGAGAGGGGCAGGCAACTGCCAGGGCCTGATTGTCCAGTGTACACATCGATCTCGCCCAGGAAACGACTGCAGCATTTATTAGCATGGTAGACATACTCGGGACTGCACATTATTTTATTTAGTTCTCCCAACAAACCTGGAGGAGCGGATGATGAAGCAGCCTTTAGAGTGATTGATCAGTAGCACATAGAATAGTGCTCGGGTTAAAACAAGTGTGATCTCCAAACCCGTGGTGTTTCCAGCACCACCATGTCAACGGTTGGAACTAGAACGCTTCAAAAAGCCCACATTTGTCAAAAACAGCATCAAAGGCTTTCCGATGTTCTCAGCCATGGCATTCTTCAAACCAAATTTTACTGCCAGTTAAAGTGTAGCTGCTGTAATTAGGACTTGGGGTAGCAACTAGAATTCTTTCTAAGCTCTCCCCTGGGAAGCCCCCAGGCTAAGGCTGTAAGGCTTCTGGGAACAGACCAGAGACACCGCAGCCACATGCAGCCCAGGTGGCCCTGGACAACTTGGAATTAGAGAAGCTCAGGCGTCCTCTGGATCACATTCATCTCAAAGGGGTTTCTGAAGATTACACGCTTGTTTTGTAATTAGTCTTTTGGCTCTCTGCCCAGAGAAGTGAGGAAACAGCCCTGGACAGATAACCATCCAAGTTCATGGTGATGGTGTCCATCAGAAGGGGGCCCTTGGGTAGCAGCTGGGACTTACAAGACCCTAAGATTCTGCTGATTGCACTCAGTCCCTGCAAGACCATCGCTCTTTAAGGCTGCTTTCATTTCTGTTTGTTTATAATAGTCATCAAGCAGTCCTCCCAGAACGACCTCATGTCACAGGCCACCCCTGGGGTTGTAAGAGAAGCACGGAGCTCCACAGTCTGCCTTCCGCCTCGTCTGTCACGTGAGCCCCACAAGTGGTCTGTCATTCCAACTGCCTCCTTTTCTTCTGAACTTGTCACTTGCTTCCCTCTGTCTTTGCCTGTATCATTCCCCCTATTTAGAACCCTCCCTGCCTATTTCTATTTATTTAAATCACAACCACACTTCAACTCAAGTCCCATTACATCTAAAATACTCCTCACATATCCAGGCCTTTTAGTGATTTCTTCCCCTCCTGAGCTTAACGTGATAATGTTACTGTGTTCACGCCCCATGTGGCATTTATATCTGCTAATGTGTGGTGTGAAGTTTTTGCTTCGCTTTGTTTTGCTATGTCTCCCCTTTTTTTGATCAGGCTGTAAGATCCTGGTCTTCACTTAGCGTCTCTAGTGTCTAGAGAGAGAGAGAGAGAAGCAGTTTAGAAAGCACTTTCAAACACCGCATCGATCCTCACCTTTGTGAAAAGGACAATGCAGGTGTTGTTATCCCCACTTTAAAGATGGAATGTCGGTCCTTATAGCTTAAGTGACTCTCCCAAGGTGACAGGGCCAGCGAAGGGTAGAGTGAGAGCTTGGCACCCAGGTGGTCCGAGTCCTGTGCTCCTGCCACTGTTTGAGGTACTATTCAGCAAACTCCGCATTTATAGGACACGTAATAAAGGTTACAGGGGCTCAGAGGCGGACAATTTCACACATTTGAGTAGCTAATGAAGGCTCCCTGGAGCAGGTAGATATCGAGCTGGCTCTTGAAAAGTAGATTGGATGTAGAGAGGATGGCCAAGGACTGGCAGATGGGTTGACCGTGGACGTCGTGCTTGGCCTGTGGGGACACAGGGAAGCGGTGGGGGGAAAGGTGGAGGAGGCAGCCTGGAGCAAGGCCTGGATGGCCCTTGTGAGGGCTGTGATTTAGTCGAACAGGCTGCTATGTGATCCTGAGGGTCTGGCTGGCATAATCAGTGAAGCTCTCTTCCTGTGCCCACCGGGGGTAGAACAGGGCCACAGGCTTCCTCTTGCAAGGTGGCTCCTCAACCAAGGAAGTAGCGATGCTGCCTTGAAGCAAGCAAGGAGCAGCGTTACCAGATAAAATGGGCTGCTGCTGAGGATGAGGGAGGGTCCCCGGGGGTAGAGTTGGGAGGCTTGTGAGCCTCCAAATTTCCCCTATATCTTTTTTTTTTAATTGGGGTATAGTCGATCTACAATGTTGTTTTAGTTTCAGGTGTACAGCATAGTAAATCTTTATACATATACATATATCCACTCATTTTTAGGTTCTTTTCCCATATAGGTCATTATAGAGTATTGAGTAGAGTTCCCTGTGCTATTCAGTAGGTCCTTATTAGTTATCTATTTTATATATAGTAGTGTGTATATGTCAATCCCCATCTCCCAATTTATCTCCCCTCCACCCCCCACCCCATTTCTTAATTCCAATCCTGGGGCCTCGTCCTCATCCAATCAGTGCTCTGTCTTCCAGCCCTCAGGTCTCTTAAACCTGCCGTGGCTGTAAATTCAGCTAACATGATTCAACACTGTGAGGACTTGAGCTCTTAAGCTGGGTTTCTTCTTGGCCTTGCATCTCGAAGGCATGCAATTCAGTGGTTACAGAATCTCTAGGTTTTAGACTGTGGCTTGAAACTTGAATAGAGATTTTAGGGATTTGAACTCGTGTTCTCTTATCTAAATTATTCAATGCCATGAATAGTAGCCACCCGGCTATGGCCTTGGATTTTTCCACCCACAATATTTTAGGCCAGCTGTGTTGCAGCCTCCCAGAGCTGGGCCTTCAGTGGGCCTGCCGTTCCAGGCCACTCCTGGGGAACTAGTTCACTGCCTGCCCTGGGCTGCTGGAGTCCCATCTCAGGCTGCTAGTCGAGCTTACGCTGTTTTCTGCCCTCTCTAAGGCAGATAACCATTCGAAGCTATTCCTTCTTTCCCTACTTCTCTGTAATTTGCAATACCTGTTACTAGTACCAAATTCCATACTGGTGGGACCTTCTCAGTGACAAGTAATGAAAACTGAATCTGTAACAAGGAAAGAGAAGATGTATTGGAAGAGTGTTGGGGGCTCGTAGAATCACAGGAAGTTGGAGGATTAGGCTTGGGAAACAGGTAGGAACCACAGCAGTCTGGAGAGCTAGGAAACAGGCGGCCTGACAACGTTGGATGCCCCTGAAGCCTTGCTGGGCGCTGCTCCATCAGTTCTGTTGTGTTCCTTCATCCCAGAGTCAACGCTTCTCAACAGGTGAAGGCATCTGATGGGCCTCATTTGGCTCTGCTGCCCACACCTGGTGGGAGTTGGTGGAGGGGATATTGGCCTTTCTGCATTGTGGGAGGGAGGGTGTCCCACACAGTGGTGGGTCCCCAAATTGGAGAAGAGGGAGTATTACATCCCAGATAGCTCAAGACCACGAAAGTAGAATGGGTGGATTTTTAGACAGGCCCTTAGGGGAGAACACACAATTCCCTCATAAGTGTAGCGCCATATATTTATAAATTCTGTGAAAATAGTCACACGTTGAATTCCTCATAGGTTCCCACAGTGTGAGGTGTTGGGGATGCTCTGATCTGAATCAGGCTGCTCTTGCCTCGAAGGAGCACAGTCTTATGGGAAAACAAGCAAACTCAAGATTCTCAGCTACGTTCTCAAAATTCTGAGGCCAGGGGCTTCCCTGGTGGCGCAGTGGTTGAGAATCTGCCTGCTAATGCAGGGGACATGGGTTCGAGCCCTGGTCTGGGAAGATCCCACATGCCGCGGAACAACTGGGCCTGTGAGCCACAGCTACTGAGCCTGCGCATCTGGAGCCTGTGCTCCAGCAACAAAAAAGAGGCCTCGATATTGAGAGGCCCGCGCACCGCGATGAAGAGTGACCCCCCGCTTGCCACAACTGGAGAAAGCCCTCGCACAGAAGTGAAGAACCAACATAGCCAAAAATAAATAAATAAACAAATGTGGGTTTAAAAAAAAAATTAAAAAAAAAAAAAAATTCTGAGGCCAGAATTGAAGAAAGTGGATTGGGCAATTAGAAACACGGAGAAACCCTTAAATGTACCTTTTTGGTCCCTGTTCTCCTACTTCCTAATGTCTAGGAAAGAATGTCTTTAAAAAGATGAAAGTCAAAGTCTTATTTATTGATCAAGGAAAATTAAGTTAAGATAAAAAAAGTTGATAGGCAATCAGTTTTCTTTGTGACAAATGTGGTGGAGCACAGGAAATGAGAGAGGAGGGAAAAATGTGAATTATGTAGGTTTGTAGCCAGCTGGCGACATCATCTGGGCTAAAGACCTAACAGCTGTAGAACTTGCAAATCCCTTTGGGTCCTATGTACCTTGTCCACTAAAATAAAAATAAAAAGATCGACTTTTCTCAGTGCCCGGCAGATACTGACCCCCGATCATTCTCTTCACTCATTTGTCCAACATTTCCTGGATTTATGGAGTGCCAAGGATCGAAAGATAAAAGCCACTTCTCTGGTGCCCCTGGGAAGTACTCTGGTATAATCTCCAAAGATGGTTTCCCTTGATTCCTTTCCTCCTGTTTTGTCATCCCCCCTCCCCTTGGGGCTGGGTGGCCTGGCGGCTTGCTTTGACCAATCAAATGCAACAGATGTGCCCATCAAATGTGCCAGCTCCTACCTTTGAGGGGCCTGGCGGTTTCTTCTTTCAGCCACCTGTAAGCAGTCTGGCTGTCCCGAGGCTGCCATGCTGTGAGGAAGCCCAGGCTAGCCACGTGGAGAGTTTACGCAGGGGAGCACTGGGGACCCAGGCAGTGAGTGAGGCCTTCTTAGACCTTCCAGCTCAGCCCAGCCACTAACTGAATGCAGCCGAGTTGATGACACAGAGCAGAACTGCCTGAGCCCAGTCAGCCCCCAGAGACAGTAACAGTGGTGGTGCGGAGCTGCTGTTGGGGTGGCCTGTGATGCGGTGACAGGTAACTGGAGGAGGTAGCCTCACACCAGGTCTGTCTGCAGGACCCTCCCAGGTTGGCTGGATTGGGGCTTCCGGGTAGGAGAGGGGAAGTGGTAGTTTTTTGGAGAACTCTCGCAGGCAGCCTACAGGTGGGGGCAGGTGGGAGGGAGTAGGAAGGGGGTCCTGATGCCACATAAGAGGTGCACCCGAGACCCCCGCATACCGTTTATCTGCCCTTCCAGCGTACGTTGTTATGGTTTCCATGTCTATTCCTCACTTCCAGGTCACCTTGTGTCCTCCCAGGCCAAGCCCTCTGGGCATCAGTCACTATTTGTGTGTAAAAATGGGGGCCAGATGTAGAACTTGAAGCAGTGCTTGGAGCTGTCAAAGAAGGCTAGGGAGATGGGTGCAAAAAGACAAGTGGCTGAGTGCCCCCCAGATCACTTCCTTTGTAGCTTTGCCTGAGAAACTGCTACCCTGTCTCAGAAAATTTGGCCTTACTGTGATTAGGAATCTTTTAATGTATTGATCTAGCACCTGTTAATGACCTTCAGGGCACTGCATCAGTCTCTGAGAATTCAAAGATGAAAGCACAGTTCTTACTTTTCAAGATGTTCATCACTGCTTGATGGATAAATTCTGAGGCCATGATATGTTCTGGCATTGTAGAGGTTACTTAAACATTTCCCTAGAAGACTATACCACCTGATAAAGAGAATTCATTTTACCCCTTTAGACTTAAAAAAAAAAGGAAGAAAGGAAAAAAGGTCCCGATTGATTGATTGATTGATCTGTCCTCACCCAACCCCCCTTGGTCCTTTTAGACTCAGCTCCACCCAGCCCTGCTTCTATGTCTAGATCTAATTTTTGTCGTATGATTTACCCAGCTTGAACTTGGTTGGTGCCTGGTAGATCACAGACTTCTGTGCTGGACCTGAACCAGGTGATTCTGCATCTTCAAAACAGCACCCCACTGCCCCTCCGAGGTCATCATGTCATTCTTCCAAAGATGATGGTGATTTTGAACCATAAATCCTTGAAGTACCCCTGTGACTCAGCCCTCTTCCATCCCATAGAAACCTTTCAGATTCCTGGCTCCACTGAACATCTGCCCTTTTTCTTTTCCTGTCAAATTAGTTTTAAAAATAACAAGGGTCATACACTTAAAGATTCTTGTAAGAACAAACTGGATCCAGTTAATGGTAAACTCTAGAAACTTAGGGGCAAGCAGTTGAAGAGAGAAGCAGAAAGTTTAGGTAATCAGGCAGGTTCAGGATAATCAAGTACTTAAGGCCAATAGTGAATAGAATGGCCCAGCTCATGTGTTAGCAATGAGTTTTCCTACTTGTTGAAACAGATATTTGCAGATAGTGAGAATGGTGTGGCTCTGAAATCCCCAAAGCAGCCATTTAAAATTCCTCCCCTTCCTTCCTTCACTTAAAAAAAAATATTTATTTATTTATTTATTTATTTATGGCTGCGTTGGGTCTTCGTTGCTGTGCGCGGGCTTTCTCTAGTTGTGGCGAGCGGGGGCTACTCTTCATTGCGGTGCACAGGCTTCTCATTGAGGTGGCTTCTCGTTGCGGAGCACGGGCTCTAGGCGCACAGGCTTCAGTAGTTGTGGCTCACGAGCTCTAGAGCGCAGGCTCAATAGTTGTGGCTCACAGGCTTAGTTGCACTGCGGTGTGTGGGATCTTCCCGGACCAGGGCTCGAACCCGTGTCCCCTGCATTGGGAGGCAGATTCTAAACCACTGCGCTACCAGGGAAGTCCCCCTTCCTTTACTTTTGATGAAGCCATCTAAATTCATGACATGAAGAAGTTTATACGAAATGGTACTTTGAGAGCCGCGGCAGCTTGTGAATTTGTTGCTGTGCCTATGCCCCACCTCCCGTATGCTTGTGCTGTGTGATGGGGCAGCTGACACCTGGTTTATAGTCCTACCCCTGCACCTGCCCCCATCCTGACTTTGTTCAGACTCTGGCATTAATTGAGCCATGTGGCCTTGGGCAAGTCACTTCTTTAGGCCTCAGTTTTCCCATCTGTAAAATGAGGAGGTAGGACCAGGCCCATGATTTTATAAACAAAAATTATAAGCATCAAAGCATGAAAGAAAAGAAACCTGTAGGGAAAGAGACAGTGTGTGCACCAGGCATGCCTGGGCCACAACCTGCTACCCGTTGCTTCTGACATGGAAATGCTATTAAAAATTCTCCAAAACTGTGATCTGACTCGGATTCAGACAAGACTTTTTTTTCTCCTTTGAGAAAGAAAAGCTGAACTCAACCATTTGGGACTCTGCATTCCTGATCTCCTTTTTTTATTTGTGGTACATTTCTCGTGATTCTTTCAGTGCATTTTTTTTTTGTATTGAAAATAGGCATTTTATTTTGTTTATACAAGACACAATTTCAAAATACACATCTTATAATATGTAGCTATAAAAGACAAGGATATAAATATAAATGCACATCTATAGAAAATGTCACCAAGTTCAGTTTTCCTTCTGAACCTTTAAATCAAGAGCATCCATTGGGCACAACCTCTCTGCTCCCTTTCAGTGTGTACAGAGCACGTAGCTGAGAGAGAGGTTTTAGGAGCTGAAATGCTGGTGTCATCCTTGTAAACATCTCCCAAGCCAGGAGGAGCCTCGAAATTCACTTGGAGCCTCGAGCGTATTTCTTTTCTTTGTAAACTGCAGGTCCGGGTGAGTCGAGTGGATAAGCTGTCCTGAATAAATGTCATGATGAAATAAAAGCTCTGATAGGAAGACCTGAGGCCTTCACTCTCTCCTGGGAAAGTGTCGACCGCTGGGACATTGGGGACTGGGCCTTGTGCCCCAGGGCAGGGAGCGAGTGTCCGTCCTGAACCCGGAGAACCCACTCATACGGGCGGTACCTGAGCTGGGCAGTCGGCAAAATGGTACCAGGATGTTTTCTCACCCTGGCGGGCTTTTCCCCGAGGCCACCGCCCCAGGGCTTCTCTAGGTCCTCTTTGGCTGGAGCAGAGCTGGGCCTTCACTGTGGCCTTTGCTGTCCTCGGCGTCCCCTGGAGCCTCCTAGGTCGTGTGGTTCATTTTCTGTGCCCTCCCCTCTGGCGTCGGTTCCCCCAGTCATTGGCACGACCTCCATGCTTTCCATTTCAACACTGGGTATCTGGTAAGCTTGCCTGTAAAGCAGGTAATTCACAGGTTTTGAAAAGAGGAGAGATTAGGTCAAAAGGTAGTTCATTTGGGCACTCTGATGGAGAACACCTAGATTGCCTCCACTCACAGGTGGTATTTAAATCTTATTTTGGTATTTTAAGCCCTTTGTCCACCAAGGTTTACCAATGCTGTTGGAGTGGCCTCCCGCACCTTGCCAATTCTCCCTCTGCTAAAGGTGGTGGTTCAAATGCCAGGCACCGTGGAAGGAGTGAGTCACCAGGAGCCTGGCTAAGCCAGGTGTGACAATCTTAATAAAAATGGTGTAATGGTTACAAAGCTTTTAAAACAGCTCCTGACATTTGCTTAGTAAGTGTTAAATAAATAAACAAATATTGGACTTGCCTGGTGGCGCAGTGGTTAAGAATCTGCCTGCCAATGCAGGGGACACGGGTTCGAGCACTGGTCCAGGAAGCTCCCACATGCCGCGGAGCAACTAGGCCTGTGCACCACACTACTGAGCCTGCACTCTAGAGCCCATGAGTCACAATTACTGAAGCCCGCGCACCACAACTGCTGAAACCCGCATGCCTAGAGCCCGTGCTTCGCAACAAGAGAAGCCACCGTAGTGAGAACCCCGTGCACTGCAACAAAGAGTAGCCCCTGCTCACCTCAACTAGAGAAAGCCCGCGCACAGTAATGAAGACCCAACGCAGCCAAATATAAAGAAATAGATTAGTTAATTTAAAAAAAAACAGAAAAAAAACAAATATTAATCAGTCCTTAAGAAGCCAAGAGTAGGGGATGCAGAGCATCTTAATTCCACAGTTCCCTGTCTCGCTGGACATGTGTTTTAGGCCCTGAGTATGTGGGTCTGTGGATTATACAGTCTACCTCCTGAGGATAAGCAACTTTTAGGACATTTTAGAGTAAGCACTTTGAGCTCCTTGGAGTGAAGGCTAAACTGTAAATTAGGACTCTAGGCCAATTTACCAAAAACAATTTTCTAAAAGCCAACTTGTTGAATGACAAATCTACCTAATAACCTATTTGCAAATTATCAGTTTATGGCAAGAATTGACTCACCAAATGCCCAAGTAGTCACACTTATCAGGTTTACCAATTCTTCTTATAGATATATTTATGATTTTCCATAAAATAATCAGTGAATATTGATGTTTTCCTTTTATGAGCATATTTATTGGCCATATATATCAAATTTACAAATCCTTTTTAAAAATATATTTTAATGTATTCTTAAAAAGGATTGTGTATATATTCTTTTCTAATATAGTCAATGAATATATTCATTATTGGGACTTCCCCAGTGGTCCAGTGGTTAAGACTCTGCCTTCCAATGCAGGAGGCATGGGTTTGATCCCTGGTCGGGGAGCTAAGATCCCACATGCTGTGGGGTGCACCCGAAGACTAAAATAAATAAAGTAATGGAAGGAAATTAAAAATATATATATTCATTATAATCTCCTAAGAATGTAATTCCAAATACAGCATTTTACGTGGAAATTATTTAGTTGTAATGGTATTCTTAAAATCCTTTTAAAAGTCATTTCTGTTTTGCTAATATTTTAGCATTTGGGGGGATTTTTTGATGAATTTTTAGGTAAAATATCAACCTTATTTTGTTGATTTCTAAACTATGAGGTTTGTGGCATTTCTTTTGCTTGGGATGGTATTAACAGCTTTTGAAGATTTGTGTGAATTTTTTGATGGCTGTTTTTCATTTTGGCTTTACAGTAGCATTTCATGGAATGTTCATTTTGTCAAAGTTAGGCTCGAAGGGTGATATAATCTTTGTATTGATATAATATTTAGAAAAAAATATTTTATTAACTAGTGACTAAAAGTTCAGTTTCAACACACCTGATATGTCTGGAACAGCCATATCACTATGGAATTCTAAAATACTGGCTACTAACTGATGGAAGTACAAAGTCAAGGCTAATATGCCACTTGAGGCTTTTACGAAGGAATAGTGAAAATGCGTAAAGATTAGAAAAATAATAAAAACTGAAATTTCAGCAAGTGGCAGAAACAGTCTTGCCACTACTGCTGAAATATAGAATTTCAAGTATTAGAAATTCCAAGGCCAACATGAATGAGCCTATTTATGGGGAAGCATATCTGTATTTAACGAGTACATTCAAGAAGAATACATTCGTGACTATATCATCAGAATTGCAGATCCGTCAGATTGGTTATTTGGAACCTTCTTTCCTTCTGAATTGGCTTTTGGTGAATTGGCCCCGTTGTCATCTGTTGGCTTCTGGTTGCCCGGTTCTGACTAGTGGCCTGCGGGCTGCTTTGGAAAGTGAAGGGCACAGACCCGACTCAGTGACCGCTCAGCCCCGACACTCCTTTTGGCGAACACAGGATGCATGGAAGTGCCTGCGTCTACAGCCAGGAAAGGGGGTCTTCCTTGGACAGGGCAGGCCCGGGGTCATCCAGATGCAGCCCTTTTTTGGGGGGAGGCAGCATCTTGTGCGGTGCGAGTCTTCTGTCTACTCACCTTGACTGTATGTAACGTACGTAAAGTACCAGAAGACATGCCACGCACACTCCACAGAGCACGGCCACTGATGTGGAGATGGCTGCTGGAAAGAGAGCAGAATTGAGTTGGCATTGAGCTCAAAGGCCCGGCAGCAGATTTGTTTCTGAGACTGAAAATTCTTTACAGTTTACATTCCTGCAGCGAGATCCAGATGCCTTCCTAGCCAGCTTACCATTACTAACAGTTCCCTGAGGTCCAGCTGTTCAGCCTATTCTACGTCTGGGCACAAAGGACACTCCTTTCCCACCAACACTGCCAGTTCAAACCGTCCCCATTCGCATTATCTGCATCCTCGTCCTTCCCGATCAACGTGGCATGGGTGACCGGGCAGGGACGGGAGTGAGGCCGGAGGAGAAAGTAAGGGCCTCAACGATCAGAAGCTGGGCGTGAGCATCAGGGCGAGGGCACCAGCACCCCAGGAGGAGAGGAAGCTGCTGCTAAACCCGAAGGTGGGGAAATAGGGCAGTGATCCTCCTCGGTTGTCCCCACCACAACGTCCCCCTTTTCTCCACCTTCACAGAATCCTGATTTAGAAACAATAGCAGGCAGTGCCATTTTTCTTCCAATTTCATCTTTACTATGTTTTTTTATTTGCATCTATTTACGGTGGTGTTAAGAAGGGTGTCATGAGGCAGGTGTTACAGATTAGAAGAGAATAAGGTAACAGCTTAGGAAAAGGGGAACACATGTTTCCTCGGGGGTGAAAGGACCAGCATTGGGAGGGGGACTTGAGGGTGGAAGGCCCCAGGCACGATGGCTTGAGATTGTTAGGGAGGGTGGGATCTTCACGTGGAAGCGAGAGGACTGAGCCTGAGGGCAAGCTGAACAGAACTATCTTTAAAACATTTGTATCAATCATAAGCGCCAAGCAGATTTGGCCAGTTTGCCTTACTATTGTGAAATCTCCCTGCAAAAAAATCGCCTATGTGCCCTGTGTGTAAGATGACAGCCCCGAACGTCTGGGGACCCAGGAATCTCACTGTGGACCAGGAGGCACATTCATCTCCTGAACTGTTGAGTTTTTCAGACCTGCACCTATACGGACAGCACACAGCCGTGTGTACAAGGATGAATCACCCATGACATGGCCTTAAAAATAGAACTTTCCTGAAAAACAGCTAAATATAAGGATGAGGGAAAATACCCAGATTCTCTGCAGGGTAGAAGAGGAAATGGGTGAAGTTTTTCTCAAGGGCACTTAGCACGTGTAACAGAAGCTTTGGAGAAGACCGTTTCCTTTGACTCTCTAAGTCCACTACTAGAAATTTATTCTAAGGAAATAGGAATTACGTATACAGTATTCACTAAAGTATTGTTTAAAATAATTTTAAAAATGTTAATCTAAATCTCTTATCAGTAGAAAATTAGTTAAATAAAATGTGGCATACCCACACAATGGAATATTATTCAGCTTTTTAAAACTATGAAATCTACATTTGTTAATGTGGAAAGATGTCTACAATGCCTTAAGTAAAAAAAGCTGGTTGGGGCCTCCCTGGTGGCGCAGTGGTTGAGAGTCCGCCTGCCGATGCAGGGGATACGGGTTCGTGCCCCGGTCCGGGAGGATCCCATATGCTGCGGAGCGGCTGGGCCCGTGAGCCATGGCCGCTGAGCCTGCGCATCCGGAGCCTGTGCTCCGCAACGGGAGAGGCCACAACAGTGAGAGGCCCGCATACCGCAAAAAAAAAAAAAAAAAGAAAAAAAAAGCTGGTTGACATAAAAACAAAAAAAAATTTCCAGTAAGCCATGTGTGTATCCATACGCACAGAAAAGTCTTGAAAACTATATACCAAAGTATTAGGTAACACTTTAGGATTGTAGATAACCTTATTTTCTTTTTTAAAAAGTTTTTTTCTGATATTTTTGCAATGATATTGTAATCAAAAGAGACACTAAAGTTACAGAAACATAACTAGTTGCACCTAAGTAAATAAAAATAAGCATAGAAAAGTTGTTCCAAAAAAAGTAATGGAAAACATGGGAAATTAGTGGAAGTTGTTTTGAGTTTTTAGACTTAACATTAATCATCATTATGACTAAAAGACAAATTTTTTTTATGTGACTCTGTTAAACTATTCCTTCATGTTGACTAACCAGGTTGGCATGCATTTACTGTTCATGGAGAGATTTATTGGAAAAGGCAAGCTGATGTTAACTATAGTTCCACTTTCACAATGCTGCTTTCTGTTTCTTCTTATTGAGAATAAAAACTGCAGACTCAAACTCAAGTGAGAAGAGCGCCCCTGAGCCAATGATATAACACAGCAATTTGAATTCAGCCATTTGAACTCAGACCTTTGGCCTCTTCCTCAGTTATTTCCAGGCAAATTTAGTAAAGAAACCAGAATCACCAAAACAATGGATTAATATATCAACTGCCACGTTCTCCACCCTTTTGTGTTTCCTAGGGGGCGCATGGATTGGAGAAAAAGGAAAAGAGATTTGGCAAGACAGAGGAAAGAGGGGAGAAAAGGTGGATGATTGCACAGGAGCCCAGAAGGGCCAGGAGCCCCCACCTTGACTTCAACCTACAGTGATGTTGGGTCTACAGTGGGGAAGGCAGCCGAGGTGGCCAGTGGCCACTGTTCAGTGTGGGTGATGAAAGGGTCCTCTGTACCCACAATGAGGTATCACCTCACGCCGTCATCAACAAGTCTACAAATAGCAAGTGCTGGAGAGGGTGCAGGGAAAAGGGAACCCTCCTACACTATTGGTGGGAACGTAAATTGGTGCAGCCACTATGGAAAACAGTCTGGCGGTTCCTCAAAAAACTAAAAACAGAACTACCATATGATCCAGCAATCCCACTCCTGCCTATATGTCTGGAAAAAATGAAAATACTAATTTGAAAATATACGTGCAGCCCAAAATTCATAGCAGCACTATTTTCCAAGCCAAGGCATGGAAGCAACCCAAGTGTCCATCCACAAATGAATGGATAAAGAGGTGGTACATATATATACAATGGAATATTGCTCAGCCATAAAAAACAAAATGAAATTCTACCATTTGCAGCAGTGTGGATGGGCCTAGAGAATATTATGCTTAGTGAAATAAGTCAGACAGAGAAAGAGAAAATACTGTATGATATCACATATGTGGAATCTAAAAAAATAATACAAATGAATGTATTTGTAAAACAGGAACAGCCTCACAGAGAAAACAAACTTGTGGTTACCAAAAGAGAGAGGGAAGAGGGAGGGGCAAATTAGGGGTAAGGGATTAACAGATACAAAACATTATACGTAAGATAGATAAACAATAAGGATATACTGCACAGCACAGGGAATTATAACCATTATCTTATAATAACGTAAATAGAGTATAATCTGCAAAATTACTGAATCACTATGCTGTACACCTGAAGCTAATGTGATGTTGTAAGTCAACTACTTCAATTTTAAATGTGTCCTCTGTGAACATGCAGGGAATCGTCATTTCTCGGCGGTCCCTGCAAACTAGTTCAGCCGCGGGGTAGTGTATTTGATGTGCCTTGTGCCTGCATCTGCTGAAGGTAGTTTTTTTTTTTTTTTTTTTTTTTTCTTTTTGCGGTATGCGGGCCTCTCACTGTTGTGGCCTCTCCCGTTGCGGAGCACAGGCTCCGGATGCGCAGGCCCAGCGGCCATGGCTCACGGGCCCAGCCGCTCCGCGGCATATGGGATCCTCCCAGACCGGGGCACGAACCCGTATCCCCTGCATCGGCAGGCGGACTCTCAACCACTGCGCCACCAGGGAGGCCCTGAAGGTAGTTTTGAAGTGAGAATGTCAATTCCTTATTCCTGGGCAGTGGTTTCTTTTCTGTTTCTTCCGGTACTGAGCACTCTGCTGGGTTCAGAGTGGGTAATCAATAAATACTTAATTGATCAAATTAAACCGTTAACCTTCCATAAGCTGAAGGACATGTAAAGTACCATTTGCTTTTTAATGAGAAATCTGCATTTCGTTGCAGCTTAGGACCATATCTGGCACAGGATAGGAACTCAATTTATATTGTTTGAATAGATGAATGACATAATATAGGGGTAGCTCCTGTTAAAGGCTGAGCATATAAACTGCAGCAAATGTATTTCAGCTATGAAAGATGAGAGGTATAATACAGTCTGAAAGATAAACCCTTTACTCCTGGTGCACTAAATGAATATGGCAGCGTAATGTGATGCACCAACTCTGTCTCCTACGCCAGTAGCCTGACAGTGAGAAACTACCAACATTAAGATAAATAGTCGAGGGCTCCCCTGGTGGTGCAGTGGTTGAGAGTCCGCCTGCCGATGCAGGGGACACGGGTTCGTGCCCCGGTCCGGGAGGAGACCACATGCCGTGGGGTGGCTGGACCCGTGGGCCATGGCCGCTGGGCCTGTGTGTCCGGAGCCTGTGCTCCGCAACGGGAAAGGCCACAGCAGTGAGACCGCAAAAAAAAAAAAAAAAAAAAAAAAAGATAAATAGCCAAGCTAGAATTCCATAAACAGGAGGATCATGTAACTTACCTAAACAGAGGCACTTCTGAGAGTGAAAGAGGCAGCTGTTGGTGACCATGCTGGGACAGCAGGCATAAGCCAGGTCCACCCAGCACCCTGGCACTGAGCATAAACACCACCAGGACAAAGGAAAATACTTACTGGTCACAGCTCTGGGATTGTACTGATATGCACCTGCAGAGAAGAGATTGCAGCTCAGTTATTGCCATGGTCCTAAAGGCACTAATTTCTCACTAAGCAAGAGAAATCCTGGACAATTTGGATCCCATCTTAAAGCCTTGAGAGAGTCACGGCTAGCAAAACCAGCCTCACTTTAGCACAGAACCAGGGTCATTGATTTGATTGATGCTGGGCCATGCTTAAGAATCAGATATGCTCTTAGAGAAGATGCTGATTACCGAGCGCTCCCCCATCCCACACATTGTGATTCCAGATCAAGGAAAGCTTCCTCTGGCCTCCCATGTCGGGAGGAGGAAGATCTTATTCTGATTCTTGGCAAAGGCTCTGCCATGTGAATTAATATGGGGAGGCTTGTCACATGTAGAAGACAGTCTTTCTCTCCCTGCTGAGCTGAGCCAGGGTGGAGCGCAGAGAACCAAGGCTGTGGCAGAGAGCAGGAGGCAGAGGGTTGC
The DNA here is from genome assembly GCF_964341445.2 of Mesoplodon mirus. Taxonomy (NCBI): domain Eukaryota; kingdom Metazoa; phylum Chordata; class Mammalia; order Artiodactyla; family Ziphiidae; genus Mesoplodon; species Mesoplodon mirus. The sequence goes on along the minus strand of NC_138979.1, from coordinate 25,488,112 downwards.
TCAGTCATCCTGACTTTGGTTTGGATGGTGTGATGCGATCGGCTCGCTCAGGATCTGCGACCCAGAAGCAGCCTGTGGGAGCTGCCCTCTCCTCCAGCGTGCAAAGCCAGCACTAACCGGGCGGGTCCTGCGAGGCCGAGGTGGTGTGTTCTGGAGCCTTGGCTGTTGTCTGAGCTGGCACTTGGGAGGGCTCATTATTGACTACCCCTGTGGTCCCTGCAGAAGGAGCTTTGGATGGCATCAGCCTGGAGCCTGGTCCAGTAGCCAGCCTTGTGGCCACTGTGGTGTCTGACTTGGAAGTAAAAGCTGGCTCTGCAGGGAAGTGCAAGACATGGACAATGAAAATATTGAGAACGGTGTCTTTTCTCGGCTTTGGAAGAGAGTGTACTAACACCGGCTCTCGTGAGCCTGCCCCGGCCAGCCCGCCCCCAGCAAACTCCTCCACAGCTCTGGGGGAAAACCCCTTGAGTGGGTAACATCTTCATCCATCTGGAATGGCCAAGGGGCTTTTGAGGATGCTAGAGGATTTATGGTTATTTATCATGGGGCACATAAACTAACCATCCCAAAGATCTGAGTAGAACCAGGCACTAGAGAAGTGTTTACTAGGAGACCCAGCTCAGATAAACAGTGGAACTGTACGGGCCAAAAGACATTGGGATGCTGATTTTAGTTTACTTTTTACATGTTTGCACAAAACATTTGAAATCAGGGAAACCTGAGATTTGCCCTGAGGGACGTGTCCTGGCTTGGCCCCCATCTCGGGGAGGGTGGGCCACCTGCCTTGTGTTTAGGTCCTTTACCTCCCCATCCCTCACTGGCCAACAGCTGCCCCAAAGTGTAAAGTGTGGTGGCACAACTCTGCTGTTCTCTTTCTGTGAAAAATGGGTCTTCCACTGTGACAGTACGGTGCTTAGGAGCCCAGCCCTGGAGCAGAGGGTGCGCAAGGGTGGCTGTGAGCCCCACATCCCGGGCTGTTGGGCCATAGAGTCGGGCCGCTTCCCATGCTCTCCCAGCCACCTGGGCAGAGCATGGGTGGGCACCCGTGGCCATGGCGCCCACCTGGGAGATCAATCTCATGTCTGAGGTTTCACTGTGCAGCTGCGTCTGCCAAGTGTTTGGGGCATGAAGGCAAGGCTGGGGGAGGCCACCCGAACCAGGTGTGACTTGGACCAAAGGGATTCTGGGTACTCCAGCCCCTTCCTTCCGTTTCTGATCGGCTAAGTAACTGGGAGGAAACCTTGCTCCCGCCTCTCCATCCTCCCTTCAGCAGTGGTTCTCAGCCTTGCGCACCTAAGTAAGGGTCCCCAGGAGAGCTTCTAGAACCCTAATTCCCAGATGCTCCCCAGACCACCCAGAGATCCAAGGAGATTTCAACGAGCATCCACGGTTAAGAACCGGCTTTCCAGGGAGGCGGCCCGAGCAGCACCGTCAACCACAGTGGGATGGCTGTGCCTGGAGGGAAAGGAGGAGACGGGGACCAGGAAAAGCCTCACAGTGGGTAATGGGCCACAGAAAACCAGGAGTCAAGAGAGGGTATTAGAGGATACAGCGCACGTTGTCCCAGGATGTTCAGCCTCCAAGAGCTCGGATTTTCTTAACATCAGGACAGTGCTGAGGAAATTGGGGTAGAGTTTACCTAAGACTCGGTGGAAATGCAGAACCCTGGCAGCTTCGTGCAAGCGTCTGACTAAAGCAATCACAGGTTATTGGGAGAGGGCTCTGCGTGGCTCTCTCCCGGTTCTGCACATCTTGCCAGCAGGGCACTGACGGCCCTTTCTTGGCACCGTCTTTTCAAGGATGCTTAGATGGCCTTGGAAGGTGGAGACGGTGCCTCCCCCTGGAACACAGGGCAGACATGTTCATGCCAGCAGTGAAACACTCAGGTTCCTGCTCAGGTTTCCCCTCCAGTGACGTAGGCTGCCCGTACGGGCATCTGTTTAGGCCTGGTTAAGGCACGTGGGGAGGAGGGACTCGATGAAACCTGCTGCCGGTCCTGCTGCCTGTGGTACTGGGTAGGAAAGTCCTCCATCTCTGACCCAGGAGGGTCAGGTTTTCTGCCAGCGCCCATGAGACCTGGGAAGGCTGACGTGCAAGGCATTCAGAACCTCAGACCCTCCCCTGTTCTTGAGGCGACGTTTCTATCACAAAGTGTGATCTGGCCTATTAAGAGTGGATTTTAAACCGTTATTAATTATGTACCTGTGAAGCCTGGCTATCAAGCTACTTTGGTTTAAAAGGGAAAATGAAACTAATGTCAATCCTCATTCTTGACGTGAATAAGAGGTGTTTGTAGTGGGACTCTGGCAGTGGTCCACGAATCTGAGGGTTCTCTGTGGACCGGATGGCATCAGGGGATGAGAGTCCGGAGAGAGTCTGTGACATTCCTACTTTCCCAGAAGGGTTGGGGCTGTCTGGCTCTGGGGTCACCCCTGTCGGTGCTGCTGTAGAGGGTGGCCTTTGGTGAGTCAGGGAGGGGTCTCCTAGAGAGAGGATAACCACATGGCGTTTATGATCCTGAGGGTGGAACCTGGTGTGGCTTCAGAACTGGATGTAAATAAAAAATAAATATATAAATTTAAAGTGGACACGTCTGGCTCCCTAGTCTAGGCCAGAAGCACAAGAGATAAACAAGCATCAGTCTGCAGTTCCTATTGCAAACAGACTGCACACTATTTTTTTCTAGCCTTTCAAAAAGATTGCGTAAGTTAAGTATCACACGTGTTTTATTTTTGGCTGGGATGATAGCAGTGATATCAACTCAGCTTTATAACGCTGGCTTTTGTGTGGGAAAATAAATGATTACTCAAGGGATTGTTTTTGGCACAAGAGGTTGGGGAAAATAATGGAGGCAGCTGTTAGTGGTAAAAGGTGGGGGCTTTGGGGATGAGACCTAAAGGTTCCTCCAGTCTTTGGGTTCTAGAAGTCTACGATTCCAGGCCTCACCCCCTTCTTTCCTCTCCCCTTCCGCCTGCACCCCGCCCTGTTCAGTTCGCCATCCTCGATTCATTCACCCAGAGGAATTGGAACTTTGAAGAAACAGTCACTTTTCCTACAGTGGAAAGCCCTTATTTTTGCCCCTGGACTATGGTTCCAGTGGGTCCCCGGACTAGACCGAGGAAGACACCTGTGTTCTCCCTGAAGTTACTGTTCAGACCTGTCCTCACCCAGCTCATCCCTCCAATGGCCCCAGGATGCCGTGGGCGCCATGTTCCCAGCCCAGCTATTCCTCTGCAACAAGCAGAAGGCTCCCTCCTTGCCCGGCCTCTGATGCCTGCATGGTGGCCACGCAGGGGGAGGGGAAGGGGTACAGGGCGATCTCAGCGCTACAGATTCAGTACACATTCAAAACGCCAGAGGGAGTCTGGCTTTTCAAGGAGTCCCACAGCTGTGAGTTTGCTGTTGAACAGCCCCGCTTGTCTGCTTTCCCCAGAGAGGAGTGGCGAATTTTCACAAATACTACGTGAGAAAGTATCACGGCTGGACATGCACCACGTGTGCGATAAATGTTTGTTAAATCATCATTCTCTCGGAAGACCACAGATTAACCTTTGCTTTTCTAGAGTACGGGGCTGAGTATTCCTGAAAATAGCACTATTGGCTTCCACTCCAAGATTGTTTGACTTCTGGCGTGGTTATCCAGCTGTGGATGTTTAAAAAAAAAGGGATTCTGGAGATCTTTCCTCACACTCAGTCTTGAGCTCTGGCGGGACCCCAGACATGATAACTGGGCTAAGGAGGTCTCTGCTCTGTGGGTCTCCACACTGCTCTCTGGGGAGGAGAACGGGGAGTGATTTCCTTGCAGGCTGTCTCCCAGGGAGGAATCGGAAATGCTCTCTGGGAAACAAGCATGCTGTGAGCACACACCTTTGTCTGTAGCCAAATTCTTGCTTCTATGATCTTAAAGCACTGAGGTAAAAATAGTTAATATTTACCAGATTTCTCTTAATCCTCCTACAAGCCACAATGTTGACATCAGCTCCATTTTCTAGATTAGGAACAAAGAGATCCAAGACATTAAGGCCCTCACCCCAGGTCTCACGGATGGTTTAGTGGCAGAGCCAGGACTTGAACCCAGAACTGTGTGACCCCAAAGCCCATGTATTTCCACCTCCCGGAGGTGTGTTTAGAAGCCCATTGGTTTATTTAGTCTCAGTCCTCAACCCAGATGTCAAGGCCACCTCATTCTGCTGCCCACACTGCAGTCTGCTCTCTGCGTGGCCTTGGCAAAAGGGGCGGAGGGACAGTGCACTTACTGATGCACTTGAGATTGGGAGTGGTCCAGTGGGCGATGTTCAGAGTCTTGTTAAACACGCACTCGGTCAGGCTGGAGGTCCCGGCTTTACGCTTGAAGCCAGAGTTACAAACATACCGCTCCCTGGAGTTGAGGTTGTAACTCTTGACCCAGATGTCTGCATGTTTCACAGATGTGGGAGCTGGGCACGTGATGCCTGCAGAAGTGCAGATGAGAGGGGAGAGGTGAAGAGATTTCAGCTTGCTCCGAGGGAACACTTGGGTGGTAGTCAATAACTTCATAGTCGGGGTCTGGATTATCGTAGGGGCCCCTGGGGATACACCTCAGATTCCAAGCATGTGGAAGATGTTGAGGAAGGGCCCCCACTGTCTAGAAGCTGTCCAGAATCTTGCCTCAAGTACCAGCCATTCAGCATAGCTAGATACCAGGGGTCATCAATAGAGACCCCTCTCTCTTGCCCTCCACTCCCATCAGTCTCCAGCCTCAGTATCTCTTAGCCTCTGGATTGCTATCCCTACAAGCCTTTAATCCATTTCCACAAGGCAGCCGGCATCATCTTCAGATGACTTTAAGTTTGATGACTTCACTCTTTCTCGGTTGCCCACTGCTCTTAGAATAAAAACTAAAATCAAGGCTCTGCTGGACCCGGCCCTGTCTGCCTCTCCAGCTACTCTTCCCTCTGGCCACACTGGCCTCTGGTCCCCCCATGCCTCTCACCATGCACCTCCCCCGCCTACTCCTGGCTGGCCATCTCCTGCCACCCTTCTTAGCTTAGTTCAACATCGCTTCCTCAGGAAAGCCCTCCCTCAGCCCCACAATCAGAATAGCTGTTGGCATTAACCAGGACCCCGCAGGGTAACCACTGGCCATAGATGAAAGGCTACACCGATGAGGACTGGAAGAATATTAGTCGTGTATATATTATATACTGTTTTAAATATGTGAAATACTTCATAATAAAAAAGTGGGGGAGGGGATTTTAAAATACCCTGCCACAGGAAGTCAGAAACCTTGGCTGACCACAAGGCAAGAGAGGGCTAAACCATGCCAAGGGTGGGTAGTGGGTATTCAGTGCTTTGGCTGCTAAATGAATGTGAAAAATGTAGGAGATCCTAGAACTAGGAATTTTCTCCTTTCTCTGGGCAAGTTAGGGCAGCTTAGGGTAAAATTGAAGCCGAGAAGACTTGTGAGGCCATTTGGGAGGATTCTGGACAGGCTTTTGGGAGACAAGACACAAGTCACTCCCAGCAGACTGTGGATGTGACAAAGTGCACGTGGAGTGAAAAATAAGATACGTTTTATCAGAAGAATGTTACCAAAAGAAGGTAAGAGCCAGAACTAAAACAATTAAAGTTTTCTTAATAACTGCCCCCTTCTAATTAGTTGGAAGTTGAAAGATTTGAGCAAGATTTAGACCCTAAGATTTTCTTTGTATGAAACTTGATGGCTAAAACCAGTGTCCTGGGGTTTGCCCCATCCTGGACCTTCATTTCATTTCCGAGGCACCTCTCTGTAGATAGATGCTGAATAGATCAGCAATCAGCTCCATAGCTGGTCTAGTGCTGTTAGCATGACACCTAGCGAAGCCCTTTGTTCTCATATCTGAGTTTGGGAACAGGCTAGGATCAGACAGTGCTAGTCTGAAAGTCTGCTGATTTAGCCACCTGAGAGTACTGGGAACAGCCCAGCTCCCAAATGGATGAGGTGGGCTCAGTCACCTATCCGGATGAGATGGTGTCCTATCCAGATTAGAGCCTGTGCTACGCCCGGAGGGGGACAGAGTCTGGAAAATGTGACCGTCTTCCACAGTTTTGCATGACGTGCTGAGGATGCTGGATTCCAGAACATGAATCTTCATCTGCCTTGGAAAATGTCTCTGTCTTCACCCGTGTGTCCTGGTGGTGCTGAGTTCCTTCTACAGCCTTCGAATACGCAAGCCAGTCTTGTTTGATTTACCCCAACAGAACCTGTGCCTGCTTCCTAGAAATCCGAACCTTCCTCTGGTCGGGCAGGATCTGGGGTCAGCTTTGACTAGCCACGGGCCCCCCAAATAGCAGCTTTCACCATCTTTCTCACCTCCTCCCTGTGGACTGGGCCGCCTCTGTCCAGAACCCTAGCTTTCTGGAATAGGGACTGCCCCTCTGCCGGTCTTGTCCATCTTCTCCTCCAGAGGGCATCCCCTGGATTTCCACACTCCCCAGCTGCTGGCCTAGGTTTGGATGTCAGAGAATGACTGCCAGAATCACCAGGACACTTACTCACCTGACTCTCAGCGTCACCACCACCTGGACCCCTTATGCCACATCCTGCTGGCCAGGTGGGCCTCTTTAGATATCAAAATCACAAGGAGCCATCTCCAGGGACTTCCCTGGTGGTCCAGTGGTTAAGACTTCGCCTTCCAATGCAGGGGGTGCGGGTTCGATCCCTGGTCGGGGAGCTAAGATCCCACGTGCCCCGCAGCCAAAAAACCAAAACATAAAACAGAAGCAATATTGTAAAAAATTCAGTAAAGACTTTTAAAATGGTCCACATCAAAAAAAAAAAAATCTTAAACCAAAAAAAAGAAGGAACCATCTCCAGATTCAGAGTGTGGTTGGAACCATCCACGGTCAAGTGCCCGGCAGCCTGCAGACAGGCCAGCCCACTGCTGGGGCAGCTGTCAGACCCTCCCCTCCTGCTTCAGGCTCTGTCACTGAGGTGTCAGCATCCTCATACCGGAGCCCACCTGAGCTCGGTGGGTCAGTCACTCCAGGCTTTACTTTGGTCTCCCTAGTCTCAAGAGGGAAAATGGATTGTTCGCTTTTTGTTCTTAATCCAACCCCTGACTCTTCTTTTAAAGCCCCATTGACGTCTAATACTAGATCTTTAAAACTATAACATACAGCTTGCCGTCCTTTATCACTCCATCCTGATGGTGACAACGTTCTCTTTTCGCTTACGGGGCTTCTATAGTGGACTCAAACATTTTCATTTTCTTTTCAATGAGATCATAAGATAATCGTTATTTCAATGTACCAGTTTTCTAAAAAAAATTTTTCCTACTAATTTGTATGAACAAAGTTCATAGTGAAGAGAAGAAATCTGGCTGTTTAGGTTTACTTCCTTCATCTTCCTCTCTCTCCCATCTGGTCTTTGAGTTGTACCTCTTTCGCCTGAATCCCTTCCCAAACGTTTTTATTCGCTGTGTAGTCCTCAAGTTCATCTTAATCCACTGATTCTAATTTCAAATGATGTTCTTTTAAAAAATATATTTATTTATTTATTTATTTGGTTGCATCAGGTCTTAGGTGCGTCAGGAGGGCTCCTTAGTTGCAGCTCCAGGGCTCCTTTAGTTGTGGCTCACCAGCTTCTTAGTTGCAGCACGTGGTCTCCTTAGTTGCAGCATGCAAACTCTTAGTTGCAGCATACACGTGGGATCTAGTTCCCTGACCAGGGATCGAACCCAGGCCCCCTGCATTGGGAGCGTGGAGTCTTATCCACTGCGCCACCAGGGAAGTCCCTCAAATGACGTTCTGAATCTATTGATCTTTCCTTGGCCACCTTTTTTCAGTCTTCACTGTTTTCTGTGTTGTTTTCAGATTTGGGATTTTTGCCAGCAAATTGTTCTACATCTTCTAAGTCTTAAAATACTCCCCTCCATTTAGGGCAGCAGCTTTCAACTTTGAGTGTCTGTGGCACTCTCTGAAATAAAACATTTGCGCCCTCCCACTCAAGGGGATTTAAAACATTGAGGCAATGGCGACCGTGTTAGCAAGTTATAAAGAGCCACTGCCACAGCATAAGGGTATCCATGCTAATGTGTAACTCACTTGGTCATCCTTCAGGGCTGGCTGCTATGTGGGTGGGATAGTTTATTGCATATAAAAGTACCTAAGTTTATGGTGTATGTAATAATTCAGAGTTCTTACAGCCTTCAGTAAATATGCAGTCTTCTCTGTGGTGGTTTGGCTTCACCTTAGATTCATAGCAGGTAGTACCCCTCCCTGCTCGACACCCCTTCTGCCAAACATTGTCATTGCCAGTATATTCACTTGAGCAACAGTGAATTTTACACACTGATCAGGAAATGTGCTGTGAACACAGTTGAGGACCTCTGTTTTACAAGGCAAAGCATGCTGGGCCAGATCCTGAGTGAATGAGTAGTGACTTCTTGTAGCATCCGTAGATTTTCCTCCCAAGCCCACCTCTGCTGTTAAACCTGAGGGCAAAGGTCTGAAGTCACTGTCATCCCTCCTTTTCTTCCTGATTCTCTACTGGAACCAGTCATCAGTGAGTAAGACAAACTCAACCCAGGGTCCTCACTGTTGGAGGAAGAAGTTACAACTATGGAAATGGGGAGGGGACGACTGGAATGCACCCTGTGTTGCTGGGATAGAATTGGGGTTGGAGGTGTCAGGATGTAATCATAGTGTGTGTGTACACATCTTTGTATACGTGATTCTGTGTGTACACGTGAGTGTGTGCGCACACGCTACCTGTGTCCTCTGACAGTGCCTGGAAGCAATGACATATAAGCAGAAAACATATTTAGTACCAAGATCTTGGTCTCCGCTAAAAGGAAACTCAGCTTCTTGGAGAAGAGGCTGACCCGGGGCCGGGAGAGGGAAGGCACAAGGTGAGCGTGGAATATCTGGTACCAGAAAGTAGGGAAGGGCTTAGAGAATGATGGCAACATGTCAAAAGGATTTGGTGGCCAGGTTGAACTGGCTATTGCTGGCCAATCTGGGACCATCTGAGTGTCAAAACAAATATACTAACAGATTAAGGAATAAAATAAAACAAAACTCATCTGTGCTAATATAAATAAATAAAGGACTAATAACTAAATAGGGGAGAAGAGAAAGCCTTCAGTATAATGCTAACTAATAAATATAGACAGGATGATGGAATAAGAAAAAGGGACAATGGATGCAAAAATGAGGGACATAGTATTTACATAGTGTGGCAGATTTGCCCTGCGTCAGTTTAGCTGAGCTGGACACACACGCCCTAAATTCCCCTCCCTGCACGGTGTCCAGTTAGCCTGTGACAAAACAAAGGTTTTATGTTCAACCTGGAAGGAGGGCAGGAGCATCCACGTTCCTTTGCATTTGGGAGACGGGGGCCGCTGCCGCTCACGCACTGTCACTTATCTGCAGGTTCCCTTGGGTGACCAAACAGCTCCTCCAGCCCCGTGACTCTTTGCTGCAGCTTCTCCCACCTTTGGGCCAGGTGTGTATCTACTGCCATGATGAGGAGCACCAGCTTCTGCTGGACATGCTCCTCGTGGAAGCTGGAGTCTCGGAGGGAAGGTGAAAGACCAACATGGGATCCAGCTTGGCCTCACGGCTCCCAGGTGGCTCTTGCTTCCCCCACTTTATGACCATCTTCCCACTCAGACCGTGGCCTGGAGGCTCTGGCTCCAGACATAGAAGGAACAGCTCACCTAGATGGTAACCGGCTCCCACAGCTGCACAACGTGGTTCTGCTCTTCTTAGATTCTTAGGACCACAATCCTGACTGGTACATAGAGTCCTAAAGAATCTTCCCACAATTAGTTACTAGTTACAATGGGGAAAATGGTAACTATATTGGAGAAAGCTGACAAACACCACCTGAACCAAGTAATCACAAGTAACATCACCAACACTTGGACAAATAGCTGTCATATCCCTCCTGATCCGATTCACTGACAAGGACACAAGCATCACATCTGTGGTCTCTCTCCCCCAAATACATAACTGGAATCTAACCACGAGGAAACACCAGATGAACCTAAACTGAGGGACATTCTGAAAAGTAGTTGGCCTGTATTCACGATCAAGAAAGATCAAGAGGGACTTCCGTGGTGGCATGGTGGTTAAGAATCCTCCTGCCAATGCAGGGGACATGGGTTCGATCCCTGGTACGGGAAGATCCCACATGCCGCGAAGCAACTAAGCTCGAGTGCCACAACTACTGAGGCCCTCATGCCTAGAGCCCGTGCTCTGCAACAAGAGAATCCACTGCAATGAGAAGCCTGTGCACCGCAATGAAGAGTAGCCCCCGCTCGCAGGAACTAGAGAAAGCCCGCATGCAGCAACAAAGACCCAACGCAGCCAAAAAAAAAAGAGAAAGGCAGAGGGAATGTTCCAGACTGAAAGAGGCTAAAATGTGACAACTAAATGTGATACATGGTCCTGGATTAGATCCAGAATTAGGAAGAAAACAGCTAAAAAGGACATTAATGGGACAATTGACAAAATTTGAAGATGGACTGAGCATTAGATAATAATATTATGTCAAGATTAAATTTCCTAATTTTGATAGTTGTACTATGATTATGTGAGAGTGCTGTTTTTTAGGAAGGTATGTAAGAGAATGTGTTCTTAGGAAACATACTGATACATATAAGCATAAAGAAGCATAGTGTCGCCAACTTAGTTTTAAATGCTTCAGAAGAACGTGCAGTGTATAATAAATGTAGATTTATTTAGAGAGAGGGGGAATGGTAAAGCAAATGGGGAAAAATGTAAACAGCTGGCGAATCTGGGTAAAGGATGTTCCGAAGGTCTTTGTACTATCTTTTCAACTTCATGGTAAGTTTGAGGTTGTATCGGAATAAATAAGTTAAAAAATAAGTATCCAAAGAAAAACCACCTGATGAGTGGCACTTGGGGCCCTTTCTTTGAGATTTCCTCTTGAAGGAAACTCTATGAGCCCTTGAGAACTCAGACCAAGATTACCTTTTGGTCGGGAAAATTTTAATTATTTCCCTAATTGTGGTTTTCATGGTGCCGACCTCCCCTCTTTTCCTGTCCTCTCTCCACACCTTTTAGAGTTTCTTCCTCATTTCCTGGGGCCAGTAGTGGTGCTTCCGCTCTTTCTACGTTGGTTATGATTGTAGCGTTAGTCTCCATCATGGCCACATTGGAGGCCTTGCTCTACTACATCAGCTCTGCTCCTTACTGCCTTCGTCTTCCTTACTGCCTTCGTCACCAGAACCCCCTGGAGGGCCCGTTAAAACACAGGGTGCTGGGCCCTCTTCCCGGAGCTCCTGAGTCAGTAGGTCCAGGGCAGGGGCCAAGCACCTGACTTTCTTTCTTTTTTTTTTTTTTCGTTTGTATGTTTTAAAATTTATTTTATTTATTTTTGGCTGCATTGAGTCTGCGTGGCTGTGTGTGGGCTTTTCTCTAGTTGCCGCGAGCGGGGGCTACTCCTCGTTGAGGTGCACAGGCTTCTCATTGCGGTGGCTTCTCTTGTTCCAGAGCATGGGCTCTAGGCGTGCGGGCTTCAGTAGTTGTGGCATGTGGGCTCAGTAGTTGTGGCTCACGGGCTCTAGAGCGCAGCCTCAGTAGTCATGGCGCACGGGCTTAGTTGCTCCGCGGCATGTAGGATCTTCCTGGGCCAGGGCTCGAACCCATGTCCCCTGCATTGGCAGGCGGATTCTCAACCACTGTGCCACCAGGGAAGCCCCGAGCATCTCACTTTCTAACAAGCTCCAGGTGATGGTGATGCTCCTGGTCCAGGGACCATGCTCTCTGGTATTTACAGGTGCATGAGTCTCTTGGCATCACAGCAAGTTACAATACTTTTCAGCACACACATTAACACTTTTTGTTCATACTTTTCCAGGTCATGGTATTGATTCTATCAATGAGGATTTCTTTTACAGGTTCTTCCTGATGTGCTTTTCTGAATTTCTGTTCTAATACTTTATTTTATTCTTTTTTTTTTTTTTTTGCAGAACGTGGGCCTCTCACTGTTGTGGCCTCTTCCATTGCGGAACACAGGCTCTGGATGCACAGGCTCAGCGGCCATGGCTCGCGGGCCCAGCTGCTCCGCGGCATGTGGGATCTTCCCAGACCGGGACACGAACCCATGTCCCCTGCATCGGCAGGCGGACTCTCAACCACTGCGCCACCAGGGAAACCCTAATACTTTATTTTAATTAAAAAAAATTTTTTTTAATTTTTTTTTTTAATTTTTTAAAATTTTTTGACGGCACCACACGGCACTTGGGATCTTAGTTCCCCAAGCAGGGATTGAACCCACACCCCCTGCATTGGAAGCACAGAGTCTTAACCTCTGGACCGTGTTCTAATACTTTTTAATTGGATCTAATTCCCCCACCTCCATCTCAAAAATGTTGTGTGGGGCTTCCCTGGCGGTGCAGTGGTTGTGAGTCTGCCTGCCGATGCCGGGGACATGGGTTCGAGCCCCGGTCCGGGAAGATCCCACATGCCGTGGAGCGGCTGGGCCCGTGAGCCATGGCCACTGAGCCTGCGCGTCCGGAGCCTGTGCTCCACAACGGGAGAGGCCACAACAGTGAGAGGCCCGCGTACCGCAAAAAAAAAAAAAAAAAAAAAAAAAAAAAAATTGTGTGTGTGCGTGTGTGTTTACCTTGGCAGTACCACACTATAAAATCTTAAATTAAATCTCAAATTTTTGCTACCAAAATCTTAAATCTGCATCTGGGGGGCTTTGCCATATGTTAACAGAGCTGGGGAAATACTTAGAGATGGAGGGGTGGGGTGAGTGGAGAGGAATAACCATAAAACTCAACTCTGAAAACAATTGACAATGGACCAGAATGGATAGTGTCATAAAGATACTAGACTTCGCTCTATGAAATATTCCTTCCTTCTGAGGGAGCCTGAATCGACCTTGGATCTTTGGACACCTCAGGTTATATCACTGGTGACTGGATGGCCTCCATCCAGCCACAGACTAGTAACTAGAGAATACAAGAGATGTGAGGTCCCCAGCGGAGGAGGTTAGGCAAAGACTGGATTTAGTTGGCCTGAGTGTATTTAACTGGTTTTTCCTCACCTGCCCCTTTCCTTCCTTATGCCAGTTCTGCTCTTTGGAGCTGACAGCATTGTTGTACTGGGCCTGGAAGAGCCTGTGATATCACAGAGTCAAGTGCTGAGTCTCTGGGGGACTGATGACCTCTGCCATGGGTTATTCTGAAGCCTCGGAAGGGAGAGAGAGCCTGAGAACCCCTACCTCACCCCAAACACCATACACACGGTGATTCACAAGACCAGGCCATTTCCTTGGGATTGCAAAGACAACTTGCTCAAAGCTGTGTTTGTCTTTTTGTGATTGGCTTATCTCAGTTAGCATAATGTTCTTAGCATAATCCGAATTGTAGCATATTGCAAAATCTCCTTCCTTTTTAAGGCTAAATAATATTGCACTGTATGTGTATACCACATTTTGATTATCCATTCGTCTGTTGATGGACACTTGGATTGCCTCCACAATTTAGTTATTGTGAATAATGCTACTATGAACATGGGTATACAAATATCTCTTTAAGACCCTACTTTCAATTAATTTGGGTATACACCAGAAGTGGAATTGCTAGATCATATGGTAAGTCTATTTTTTAATTTTTTTAGGAGCTGCCATACCATTTTCCAACAGTGACTGTACTAATTTACATTCCCACCAACAGTGCACAAGGGTTCCAATTTTCTAAATCCTTGTCAACACATTTTTTTTTTTATTAACAGTCATCCTAATGGGTATGAGGTATATCTCACTGAAGCTTTGGTTTGCACTTCCCTAAAGATTAGTGATGTTGAGAATCTTTTCATGGGCCCATTGGCCATTTTTATATCTTCTTTGGAGAAATGTATAGTCAAGTCCTTTACCCATTTTTGAATCAGGTTATTTGTTTTGTTGTTGTTGTTGAGTTTTAGGAATCTACATATTCTGGATATTAATCCCTTATCATATATATGAATTGCAAATATTTTCTCCCATTCTGTGGGTTGATTTTTACTTTCTTGATAGGGTCTTTAATGCAAAAATTTTTGATATTTTCATAAAGTCCAATTTGTCTATTTTTTCTTTGGTTACCTTTGCCTTTGGTATCACATGCAAGAAATCATTGCCAAATCTAACATCAGGAAGCTTTTGTCTTATGTTTTCTTCTAAGAGTTTAATTGTTTTAGGGCTTACTGATCCATTTTGATTTAATTTTTGTATGTTATATTAGGTAAGATCCTACTTTCATTCTTTTGCATATAGATAGCCAGTTTTCCCAGCACTATTTGGTGAAAAGACTGTCCTTTTCCAGTTGAATGGTCTTGGCACCCTTGTCAAAAATCACTTGGCCATAAATGCAATGGTTTATTTCTGGGCTGTCTATTCTATTCCATTGGCCCGTATGTCTTTATGCCAATACCACACTGTTTTGATTACTGTAGCTTTGTAGTAAGTTTTGAAGTCAGGAAGTATGAGTCTTCCAATCCATCTATTTATGTCTTCTTTAATTTCTTTCAGCATATTTTGTAGTTTTCATTGTATAATTCTCTCACTTCCTTGACTAAGCTTATTCCTAAGTATTTTTATTCTTTTTGATGCTATTGAAAATGGAATTGTTTTTGTAATTTCCTTTTCAAATTGTTAATATATAGAAATGAAACTGATTTTTGTGTGTTTACTTTGTATTCTGCTCCTTTGCTGAATTGATCTATTCAAATATTTGTGTGTGTGTGTGTGTGTGTAATCTTTAGAGTTTTCTACATATAAGATCATACCATTTGCAAACTGAGATAATTTTACTTCTTCCTTTACAGTGTAGATGCCTTTTATTTCTTTTCCTCGCCTAATTGCTCTGGCTAGAACTTCCAGTACTATGTTGAATAGATGTGGTGAAAGTAAGCATCCTTTCCTTGCTTCTGATCTTAGAGGAAAAGTTTTCAGTCTTTCACCATTGAGTACGATGTTCACTGTGGGTTTTCATATATGGCTTTTATTATATTGAAGTAGTTTTCTTCTATTCCTAGTACTTTGAGTGTTTTTATTATGAAAGGGTATTGAATTATGTCAAATGCTTTTTCTGCATTAATTGAGATGATTATGTGGTGTTTTCCTTTCATTCTGTTAGTGTGGTATATTATATTTATCAAGTTTCGTATGTTGAATCATCCTTGCATTCCGTGAATAAATCCCACTTGGTCATGGTTTATAATCCTTTTAACATGCTGCTGAATTCAGTTTGCTAGTATTTTGTTAAGGATTTCACATCAGTGTTCATAAGGGATATTTGTATGTAGTTTTCTTTTTTTTTTGGCTGCACTACGTGACTTGTGGGATCCTCGTTTCCCAACCAGAGATTGAACCCGGGCGCCCTGCAGTGAAATTGCAGAGTCCTAACCACTGGACTGCCAGGGAATTCCCTGTAGTTTTCTTTTCTTATTCTGTCTTTGTCTGGCTTTGGTATAAGGGAAATGCTGGACTCACAGAATGAGTTAGGAAGTGTTCCTTCCTTTTTAACTTTTTGGAAAAGTTTGAGAAGGATTAATATTAGGTCTTTTTAAAATGTTTAATAGAATTCACTAGTGAAGCTATTGGGTCCAGGGTTTTTCTTTGTCAGGAGATTTTTGATTACTGATCCTTACTAGTTATAGATTTATTCAAATGTTCTATTTCTTTATGATTTAGTCTTGGTAGGTTTTGTGTTTCTAGGAATTTGTCAGTTTCATATAGGTTATCTAATTTGTTGGTGTATAATTGTTCATTATACTCTCACAATCCTTTGTATTTCTGTAAAATTGGTAGTAATGTCCCCACTTTCATTTCTGATTTTAGAATTTGAGTCTTTGCTGTTTTTTTCTTAGCCCATCTAGCTAAAGATTAGTCAATTTTGTTGATCTTTTCAAGGAACCAGCTTTTGATTTCATTGATTTTCTCTATTTTTCTATTCTCTATTTTGCTTATCTCTGCTCTGATCTCTACTATTTCTTTCTGCCGGCTTTGGGATTACTTTGTTCTTTTCTAGTTCCTTGAGGTATAAAGTTAGGTTGTTGAGTTGAGATCCTTCTTATTTTTTTCTTATTTTTTAATGTAAGTGTTTATAGCTATAAATTTCCCCCATAGCACCACTTTCACTGTGTCCCATAAGTCTTGGTGTGTTTCTCTCTGCTTCTTTCTTACTTCCTCTTCTGAGACTCCCACAATGCATATGCTGATGGTTTCCACAGGTCCTTTAGGCTCTGATCACTTTTCTTCAATCTTTCTTCTTTCTGTTTCTCAGACTTGATAATTTCTGTGGTCCTGTACTCAAGTTTGCTAATTCTTTCTTCTGCCTGTTCAACTCTGCCTTTGAATCTAATGAATTTTTCATTTGAGTTATTGTATTTTTCAGCTTCAGAATTTCTTTTTGGTTCTTTTTTAGATTTTCTGTATATTGATATTTCCATTTTGTTCATACATCATTTTCTTTGACTTTCTCCACTTCTTCCTTTAGTTTTTTTTTAAGTTTTAAAAGTTATTTATTTATTTATTTATATAAATTTATTTATTTTATTTATTTTTGGCTGCATTGGGTCTTTGTTGCTGATCACGGGCTTTCTCTAGTTGCGGTGAACAGGAGCTACCCTTCATTGCAGTGCGCAGGCTTCTCATTGTGGTGGCTTCTCTTGTTGTGGAGCATGGGCTCTAGGCACGGGATTGAACCCGTGTCATTGGCAGGCAGATTCTCAACCACTGCGCCACCAGGGAAGCCCCTTTCCTTTAGTTTTTTGAGCATCTTTAAGACAGTTGTTTTAAGGTGTTTGTCTAGTATATCTCCCATCAGGTCTTTTTCAGGGACAATTTCTGTTATTTATTTTTTCTTTTGAATGGGTTTTACTTTCCTGTTTCTTTCTATGACTTGTGACCTTTGGTTGAAACTGGACATTTGAATCTAATAATGTGGTCCCTCCTACTCCAGGGTTTACTTTTTTCGTAATTAAAAAAAAATTGTGGGCTGTCTTTGTGCCAAGGGTCAGCCTGAGGTGTAAACCTAAGGTCTTCTTGGGTGTTTTCTGAACTTCTCCCTGGATTACACAGTCACTTTCTAATTTTCCTTGTATATACAGTTGTTTTTGAATGTCCTAGTCTTTCATGTCTGGGCCACAAAAGGGAAAACAAAGAAAAATGGAGTGGGGGTGGATAAAGAAGAGTGCTACCCCTTTAAAACCCCTGGGAGTCACTTCAGCTGGTCTGGGAGGGGCTGCAACAATGGGGGGAGGTACTATAGCAATGGTTGCCCAGCCCTTTGGTGGCACCTCTGTGATCAGAAGCAGCAATCATCCATCACAGCACAGATCCCTGATATTTTTAGGACAGGGTCCTTGTTGCCCATCCTGGCTCCAGCAAGCTGTATGCAAGCTGCTCTAGGAACACCTGCACAGCTTCCTGCCACATGGTTGGGGGTGGGTAGCTGCTACTGTGCTAAGAGCTGAAGTTGACCACAGGTGAGTGCAATTTACCATCCAGTTCTTCCTCTGAACCTTGCAAGCCTTCAATAGACTCCAGAGTTCCAAATAGTTACATCAGACAAATTCTGCCAGTGCAATTATTGTCTAAGTGGGGAAATAGATTCCAGATACTCCCTACTCTGCCATCTTCCCAGAATCCTCTCCATTTTACCCTGTTGTTTTGAATGTTACCCTGGATATACAATTCTAGGCAGATGGCTTTTCTTCCCAGCACTTGAAGCTTTCTGGCTTTTACTGTTGCTGTTGCTACTGAAAAGCCCACCTGTGTGCCTATTTATTGTTTCTTTAACAGTAATTGTCCTTTCTTTCTGGATACTTAAGATCTTCTCTTTGTCTTTGGTGTGCTGCAGATTCATTGCAATGGTTCTTGGTATGGGTTTCTTTTTTGTTTATCTTGTTTGGTTGTGTTTCCCAAATTTGATCTTTTGTGTCTTTGGTGGCTTTGATCAGTTCTGGAAAATACTCAGCTGTTATCTTCTTTAATGTCATTTCTTCTACTTTGTTCATATTTTCTTCTTCTGGAACTCTGATCATGTGATTCTCATTCTGTCTGTCTTAGTTAAGGCTGCTATAACAAAGTACCATAGACTGGGAGACAACACATGTTTATTTCTCACAGTTCTGTAAACTGGAAGTCCAAGAATGGGGTGCCAGCATGGTCAGGTTCTGGTGAGAGCCCTCTTCCTGGTTTACAGACTGCTGTCTTCTTGCTGTGTCCTCACATGGTGGGGGGAGAGAGAGAGAGAGAGAGAGAGAGAGCGAGAGAGAGCACGAGAGTGAGCACGCTCTGGTCTCTTTCCTATTATCAGGGCACTAATTCCATCAGGGTTCCACCCTCATGACCTCATCTAAACCAAATTACCTCCCAAAGGCCCCACCTCCAAATATCATCACATCTGGGATTAGACTTTCAGCACATGAATCTTGGGGGACACAAACACTCAGTCCTTAGCTCTAGCCTTCATATCTTTTAAACTCTCCTATTCACCATCTGAGTAACTTCTTCAGATCTGTCTTCTAGTTCACTGATTTCTCTTTAGCTGGCTGTAATTTGATGTTTAATTTCTGTTTTGATTTTTTTTGAGTAAGGATTTGAATGTTGATTTTTTGCAGTTGATTATATCAGTTTATTGTTGACAAGTATTGATTAGAGTAGATCAATAATCATTTAGTCCCAGAAGTTGTATTTGAGGCAGGATAGTACTCTCCTCCTCAGCACCCTCTTCCTCTTCTGTACATTCCTAAAACAATTTTTACTGTGTGTTTATATATAAAAGTATATAAAATGTTTATGTGCAATTTAAGGAATAACCGTGAAAAGAAGACTCATGGAGAACAGTATGGAGGTTCCTTAAAAAACTAAAAATAGAATTACCATATGACCCAGCAATCCCACTACTGGGCATATACCCTGAGAAAACCATCATTCAAAAGGACACATGGGGCTTCCCTGGTGGCGCAGTGGTTGAGAGTCCGCCTGCCGATGCAGGGGACACAGGTTCATGCCCCGGTCCGGGAAGATCCCACATGCCACGGAGCAGCTGGGCCCGTGAGCCATGGCCGCTGAGCCTGCGCATCCGGTGCCTGTGCTCCACAACGGGGAGAGGCCACGACAGTGAGAGGCCCATGTACCGCAAAAAAAAAAAAAAAAAAAGGGACACGTGTACACCAATGTTCACTGCAGCACTATTTACAATAGCTAAGACATGGAAACAACCTAAATGTCCAACAGGAGATGAATGGATTAAGAAGATGTGGTACATATATACAATGGAATATTACTCAGACATAAAAAGGAACAAAATTGGGTCATTTGTAGAGATGTGGATGGACCTAGATTCTGTCATACAGAGTGAAGTAAGCCAGAAAGAGAAAAACAAATATCATAAATTAAAACATATATGTGGAATCTAGAAAAATGGTACAGATGAACCTATTTGTAGGGCAGAAATAGAGACAAAGATGTAGAGAACAGACATGTGGACACAGTGGGGGAAGCAGAGAGCGGGACGAATTGGGAGATTAGGTTTGACATAAATACACTACCATGTGTAAAATAGATAGTGGGAACCTGCTGTGTAGCACAGGGAGCTTAGCTCGGTGCTCTGTGATGACCTAGATGGGTGGGATGGGGGGGGATGGGAGAGAGGTCCAAGAGAGAGGGGATATAAGTATACATATAGCTGATTCATTTCATTGTACAGCAGAAACTAACACAACATTGTAAAGCAATTTTACTCCAATAAAAAAAAAAGACTCATGTACATATCAATCAGCTTAAGAAGTAGAATATTCTCAGTAACTTAGGGGCCACTGAGTACCCTCCCTAGCTGTAGCCCCCTTTATCTCTCGAAGAGATGAACACCATACAGTAGTGATGTTTGTAATAATTATTCCCTTGTTCTTATTTATGGTTTTATACCATATAAATATTTCCATATAATATATAGTTCTTATATTTTTGAATTTTTTATAAGTTGAATCATACTACATATATTCTTCTACATATGCTTCCATCACACAATGTTATGTTTTTTATTTATGTTGATGCATGTAGCTGTAGTTTATCCACTTCTGGTATTAAATTATTCTGTTGTATGGCTTTGCCACAATTTATCCATTTTACTGTTGTTAGACATTTGGATTGTTTCTAGTCTTTTTGCTATTACAAATAATAATGCTATGAATATTCTTGTGTAGGTACAAGGGATGCACATGGGAAAGTTTCTTTAGGGTATTTTCTTAACAATGGCATTGCTGGGACATAGCACATTATCTTTTTTTTTTTTTTTTTTTTTTTGTGGTATGTGGGCCTCTCACTGTTGTGGCCTTTCCCATTGCGGAGCACAGGCTCCAGATGCACAGGCTCAGCGGCCACGGCTCATGGGCCCAGCCACTCTGTGGCACGTGGGATCTTCCCGGATCGGGGCACGAACCCGTGTCCCTTGCATCGGCAGGCGGACTCTCAACCACTGCGCCACCAGGGAAGCCCTTGGTTTCATTTTTGAAAGATACTTTTCCTGATTATTAGAATTCTGGCTTGACAGTTTTGTTTTGTTTTGGCACTGTAAAGATGTCACTCCATTTTCTTATGGCTTGCATAGTTTCTGATGAGGTCTACTGTAATTCTTATCTTTGTTCCTTGTGTATAATGTATCTTTATCCTTTTTATCATGATTTTCTCTTTACTTTTCAGCAGTTTGAATATGATGTGTCTAGCATGAGGTTTTTGGGGTTTTTTTTTGGCAGGGGGCCATTTATCCTTCTTGGTGTTCTCTGAGTTTCCTGGATATGTGACTGAATATCTTTTATAAATTTGGGGAAATTCTCAACTATTATCTCTTCAAATATTTCTTCTGCTCCATTCTCTTCTGTTTCTGGAATTCTGATTACACATATATTAGACTACTTTCTATTGTACCACAGCTCTTGGATACTCTTCTATGGGTTTTTTTTTTCCTTTCATTTTTTCTCTTTATGTTTCTGTTAGAGTAATTTGTACTGACCTATCTGCAAGTTTACTGATTCTTTTCTTGGCTGTGTGAAGTGTTCTGATAAGCCTGTCCAAGCCTTGCTTCATTTTGTTTTTTAAAAATTTTCTAACATTTCCATTTGATACTTTCTTATGATTTCCATCTCTCGGCTGAAATTCCCCACTTACTCGTGAATCCTGTCCATGTTTTTCACTTGAGCCTTTCCCATATTAATGGTGGTTAGTTTAACTTCCAGGCTGATGGTTGCGATTTCTCGGTCAACTCTGAGTCGTGTTTACTGCTCTGTCTCTTCATAGTGGGACTGTGCTAGTGTCGCTTTTGTGTGTCTCATAATTTTTGATTGAACGCTGAACTATGTGTGTAGAGCTGAGATGAATAGTGTTCATGCCTGAAAATGTGAACACTTCTGCTAAACTGATGATGTGGGGAGGATTGAGTCCATCTACTCAGCTGTTGAATTGGATTTGGATTTTGCTGTTGCTATGGTTACCTTCAGAACACCATTGGCTTCAAATTCCTCTAGTCTTATCTTGTGCTTAGGGTGGGGGCTAGAGTGGCAGAAGATTTTTCTCAGTGCTCCTGCTCCACCCTCATCTTTTGTCCTTTTCTATTTATCTAAACCACAGAGGTTATCTCTCCACCTTCTTGCCCACCCCACCTTGAGCAGTTGACTGCTGTGTTTTTTACTTGGTGCTTGCTTGCCTGGATGTGATGGCATCAGGGGAAGTTCTCTGTGGTCTTCGTCCACCCTCACTCTTAGGCTGGCCCTGTGTGCTTGGCTCTCAGGGTTGGAGTTTTCAGTTATATTGCTTTTTCCTTTCATGGCAGCCAACCTCTCCCTTGTATCTTTGACAGGTTTTGTGCATTAAAAAACTTCCTTCCTCTCATCTGGCAGCAGCAGTAGTGGACCTCCAGTGGTATTTATTGTAGGATCTTGACACAGGACCAAGTATATGTGGGGTTACTTATGGACTTGATATTCTGTTCCATTGATATATTTGTCTATTTGTTAATCTTGACACCAATACCATGCTGTCTTGATGACTATAGCTTTATAATAAGTCTTAAAGTCAGGTAGTGTAAATCCTCTAACTTTGTTAATTATTTTCAAAGGTGAGTTTCGTTCTTTACTGGGTTATAGAGTCAATATAACAATTTCTCAGTATATCAATTTCTAACTGGAAAAAAACAGCCTGCTGAAAGTTTGATTGGAATTGCATTAAATTTATAGATCAAGCTGGTGAAGAACTGACATCTTAGTAATATTGAGTCTTCTCAATATCCATAAACACAGTATCTTTCTTGATTTATTTACGTCTTCAGTAGTTTATCAGAAATTATTTTTAGTTTTCAGTGTACTAATCTTGTATAACTTTTGTCAGATGTATTCCTAAGTATTTCATATTTTTATTCCAACACAAATGGCATTATTTTTATTTCAATTTTTAATTGTTTGTTGCTAGCATTTTGTATACTGATATTTGTAAATTAATTGTGTACTCTGCAACTTTGCTAAACACATTCTAGTAGCATTTTTGTAGATTCCATAGGATTTTCTATGGAGATGGTCCCATAGAAATTTCATGATTCTTGGTTGTATTATTTTATTTTATTTTATTTATTTATTTATTTTTTTTTTTGCTGTACGCGGGCCTCTCACTGCTGTGGCCTCTCCCGTTGCGGAGCACAGGCTCCGGACACACAGGCTCCGCGGCCATGGCTCGCGGGCCCAGCCGCTCCACGGCATGTGGGATCTTCCGGGATCGGGGCACGAACCTGTGTCCCCTGCATCGGCAGGCGGACTCTCAACCACTGCGCCACCAGGGAAGCCCGGTTGTATTATTTTTGTGGTTGCTTTCGGGTTTATAGTATGTGTCTTTACCTCATCACAGCTTACCCTCAGGTGAAATTATACTACTTCACATATATAGTATAAGAGCCTTAAACAATATACTTTCATTTCTCTCTGCCCAGCCTTTGTGCTATTTTGTCATACATTTTGCTTCTACATATTTTATAAGCATCACAATACATTATTATTATTTTTGCTTTAAACAGTTGATTACCTATTTTATTGGCTATGGATTTTAATAGATGTTTGCTCTGTATTATTTATCATTTCTGGGTGTTTTTTTCAGCAGGAGAGTTTTTCAGAATACCTACTCTGTCGTTCTGCTAAAAAAGGGAGTCTACTTTCTGTTGTGAACAGTCCTCAAAGATAGATAAATCCATGAATAATTGATACATGAATCCACAAGGGTATTAGTATACTGCAGCCAACCCAATCAGCCACATACTGGCCAGTGACTAACTTTACAAAGCTAGACTCTTTCACAAGTGCATTGGAGATAACACATTCGATTGCATCAATAACCTTTCATTTCAGAGGCCTTAAACACATCTTTTAATACTTCAATTATAATTTCTCTATATATTCTCTCATAACATTGTTCCCTAGATATTCAGTGTAAGCAAGTCTCACCTTGTTTACAATATTGTAAACTCCTGAAGGTGGGGAATATATTCCTCTGGTACTCTTACAGCTCTAACTAAGCCCAGTATGTGATGGCTGTTTTCTCAAGTTAGTTACTAGCTTATGAATCTATAGAGTGGAATGGATGAAGTAATGGAAATGGGAGAAAATGTAAGATCCTGGCATTTTCAAAGCTCTTAAGTAGCAAAAAATATACATAACAAGTCCTAACAATCATTTAAATGAAGTCACCAAAATAATTGTGTAGGGCCATACCTCTTTCACTTCTCAGAACCTGTGAATCAGACTTTTTTATCAAGTCAGTTTACACAGTCTAGTATGAGTAAGTAGCCCTGGCCTAGTCTTGCATCCAGAGTTCAAGGGTAGCAGGCCCCTCCCATTCTTCAAGGAAAGTCAGAATCCATTCCAGTATTTTCTTTCTCTTATTCTACCATTTAAATGCCTATAGAATGCTGACTGCTGTAGGATACAAAGACGTATAGGATATGGTTTCTGCTCTCAAGCTCTTTGTGACGCTAATGTCTCAAAAGCATAAAAGCCTCTCTGTGTTTGCAGTAATCCATTTTTCCTCATTATTTTTCTGGCTGAAACGCCAGCCAAGCCAACACATTTTTTTCCTATTGGCACTCAGTGTAAGTACCAACCACAGCCAGGTCATGCCCTTAACTCATCAATTCTCTTCTCTCTCAGGCTCATTCACCGAGCTTCTTAATCTACCTTTTGTGTAGTAGGTGGGTTCATCACAGTTCAGGTCCTTAAATTATGACTTTTGAAGGCTTGGAAGACTTGAGTGGCTATAGGTTGAAGGGCAAACAAAAAAGGGAAAGAAGGAAATACATTCTATACTTGTAGAACTCGAAAGGAAATCTGCCCCTCCCCTCTCCCTTACTGACACTGCCTTGCTTCAGGGTTTCATCACCACTTACTGGAACTATTGCAAAAGCCTCCAACTTAGCTTCCTGCCTCCAGACCCTCTTAACTACAGTTTGTTATTCACACTCTTGATAAGAGTAACCCCTTCCACCATGCAGCTCCAATAATATCCCCCCACCAGGGCCTTTAATTAGGTCCCTTGTGCACAGAAGAAAAGTAAGTCTTTCCAAGTGGAAACATTCAAACAACATCAATCATGTGTAATGAGTAACATGGATATGACTCCAAGAGTATATACTAGGGGATTTTATACATGAATTTACTTAGTTACATACTATTCGGTAAAATCAATTTGGCAGAAGTGATTTAGCCCAATACAAGTTAGTTGAAGTGATGATTTGATTGAAAAAGAATATCCTCAAACATTTCTGCCATTTAAAAAAGACTTTGAGGGCTTTCCCCTTGCCTTTTTTGTTCTTTATAGCTAATTTTCATCCAATTATTCCTACTCTGTGCTTTTTAGAATATCAGACATTTTGAAACAACCTAAGTATCCAACCATTGGGAGGTAACAGAAGCCTACAAATAGCTCTAACAATAAGGAATTGTTTAAACAAGTTGTAAAGGATTATAAATGTATGTATATAATGCACAAATGTTATATGCAGTGACTTTATAGAACCTGATTTTGAGCAATTTGCAAAATTTATAAAGCCACAAAAACATTGGCAAACAAGATCGGCTATAATTAATTAAAGATGAATTAGAAAAAGATTCCAAAATTCTAGATCTTTTTTGCATTATTTCTTTTGTAGTTTTATTTATTTCCTTTCATTACAAAAGCAATTCAAATTATGACAGAAAAATAAGAAAAGACGGACAACTACACACACACAGACACATCCACACAGACATAACCTATAATTTTTCTACTCCGTGACAACTACTACATCTTCTAGTAAAAGCTGAATCATATGATGCATACTATTTGAAAGCAACCCTATTTTACTTATGCAATCCTCCACTGTTGGACATTTAGGTTGATTTCAACAAATCCCATATTTTGTACATTTAAGTTTTTATCACTTTTTTTGCTGTCCGTAGCAGCACAAAGCAATCATGAGATAACAACGATTTGGAAAAAAAATGGTTTTAGCAAAACTTCCCAGATTCTGAAAAACGGTTTAAAAAATGTTTAAAGACATAAGTTTTACAACCACCCCCAAGCACACTAGCACCCTGCACAACAAAATCCAAACTGATGAGCAGGGATATTCATCTTCAAACAAATCATTGTCATTTCCAGCTGCTTTGGGCAAATCATCTGCAGCCTTTCAGGTTACGAGGATCTTTAAGAAGCAAATGACCTCCTAGCCGAGATGATGGGTTTCCTCTCCAAATCAGGCCTTTTGAATAAGAACATGACAACAACTTGCTGTGTCTGTTAGCGCTGAAAACTAGCAGGAACAGATCTGAGACTATTATTTACCCAGCTAGTTGTAAGGAATGAGCTGCCCTGTATAATTCCTGACCAGGATCATACTGCCAAGTAGCAAATCTAATCATCTGTATCCACTTCCCTTCTAAGCTCACTTAAAAACATCAGGCACCCTCTGTTCTGTTAGCTTTTTGTCCATCTTTACACCAATACCACACTGTCCTGATTACTGTAACCTTCTAACTCTCAGTATCAGAAGTGCTGATCCTCCAACTCAGTTGTGTTTCTAAGTTGTTTTGGCTATACTAGGTCTTTTGCATCTCCGTGTGGATTTTGGAACCAGTTTGTCAATTTCTATAAGAAAGCCTGCTGGAATTTTGATTTGGGGAGAATTGACAGCTTAACAATATTGATCTGTCCAATGCATGAACATGATATACCTCCATTTATTTAGATTTTCTTTAATTTCTCTCAGCAGTGGTTTGTGGTTTTCAGTGTACAGGTCTTTCTCATTTTTGTCAGATTTATCCCTAAGTATTTCATACTTTTTGAAGCTATTGCCAGTGATATTGCTTTTTAAGATAATTTCAGTTTCCAAAATTGGTCAGTGCTAATGTATAGCAATATAATTGATTTTCATGTACTGATGTTTTGTCTACAGCAGCCAACACATATATAAACAGCTGATGCTCAAAATAGGTGTAAGAGCAATTCAGCAGAGATATCTTTCCAACAAATGGTGCCAGAATGATTGGATATCCACATGCAATAAAACCCAAAACCAAACCAATACAAAACCTGCAAGCCATACTTCACATTATATGAAAAATTAATTCAAAATGAATCACAGGCATCAATGTAAAACCTAAGCTATAAAACTTCTAGAAGTAAACATAGAAGAAAACCTTTGTAACCTTGACTTAAGCAAAGATTTCTTAAATATGACACTGAAAGCACAGTATATAAAAGAAACAATTAATAAGCTGAACTTCATCCAAATTAAAAATTTCTGGGCTTCCCTGATGGTGCAGTGGTTAAGAATCCGCCCTGCCAATGCAGGGGACATGGGTTCAATCCCTGGACTGGGAAGATCCCACGTGCCACGAAGCAATGAAGCCTGTGTACCACAACTACTGAGTCTGTGCTCTAGAGCCCAAGAGCCACAGCTACTGAGCCCACGTGCCACAACTACTGAAGCCTACGTGCCTAGAGCCTGTGCTCTGCAACGAGAAGCCACTGCAGTGAGAAGCCCGAGCACTGCAAGGAAGGGTAGAGCCCGTGAGCCACAACTAGAGAAAACCCATGCACAGCAATGAAGACCCAACACAGCCAAAAATAAATAAATAAAATAAATAAATTTATATAAAAAAATTTCTGCTCTTTGTTAGATGCTTATGAGAATGAAAAGACAAGCCACACACCCTGAAAAAATATTTGCAAATCATATATCTGATAAAAGACTTGTATCCAGAATATAGAAAGAACTCTCACAACTCAATTCAATAACTCATTTTTTTTTTAAGGGCAGAATATTTAACTAGACACTTTACCAAAAGAAGATATACTGATGGAAAATAAGCACAAGAAGAGACGGGAGACACTCAACATCATTCATTATTTGGAAAATGCAAATTAAAACTATGAGAGACCACTACACATCTATTAGAATGGAACAATTAAAAAGACAGACTGGGGCTTCCCTGGTGGCACAGTGGTTGAGAGTCCGCCTGCCGATGCAGGGGACACGGGTTCGTGCCCCGGTCCGGGAAGATCCCATATGCCGCGGAGCGGATAGGCCCTTGAGCCATGGCCACTAGGCCTGCGCGTCCAGAGCCTGTGCTCCGCAACGGGAGAGGCCACAGCAGTGAGAGGACCGCGTACCACACACACAAAAAAAGACAGACTGGCCATACACACACACACACACACACACACACACACACACAGAGGGTTTTTTTGGTAACTGTGAGATGATGATGAATGTGTTAAGTAATTTTATTGTAGTGGTCATCTCACAATATGCACATATATCAAATCATCATGTCGTACACCTTAAACTTACACAATATTATATACCAATTACATATATCTCAATAAAGCTGTAAAAAAATTAAAAATTCTAAGTTAAACAACAAAAAAAGACTGGCCATACCAAGTGCTGACAAGGATGTGGAGGAAGTGGAACTCTCACCCACCGCTGGTGGGAGTGTAAATGAGTACAATTACTTTGGAAAATAATTTGGCCGTTTCTTTAAAAATTAAACATACACATGTCACGTGATCCAGCCATTCCATTCCTAGCCGTTTTCTCTACCCAAGAGAAACAAAAACCTCTGTCCACATAAAAACTTATATGTGAATGTTCATAACAGCTTGATATGTAATAGTCAAAAACCGGAGACAACCCCCAAAATGTCCACTAACAAGTGAATGGATTAAAAAAAACCTGCAATATCCATGCAGTAGAACAGTGCTAGTAATAAAAAAGAATGGGCTGTTGATACAAGTTACAAGGCTGGAGAATTCTCAGAATAATTACTATGAGTGAAAGGAGCCAAACAAGAAAGAGTACAAACTGCATGATTCCGTTTATATAAAATTCTAGAAAATGCAACAAATCAACAGTGACAGAAAGCAGATCTTTGCTGCCTGGGGGACAGGGCTGGGAGGTCAGGATAAATGCAAGATGTAAGGAAGCTTTTGATAGTGATGGTCATGTTTACTCTCTTGACCGTGGTGATGGTTTCGTGACTATACATTTACCTCTAAACTTGTCAAATTGTGCCTTTAAATGTATACTGTTTATTATCTGTCAGTTGTACCCCCAAGAGAACTGTTTAAGAAAAACTAAGAAACACCAGGAGCTAAAAGATGGCAGCAATGCCTTTGTGGGGTCAAAGAGCTATGCTGGTTGATGAGCTTTAGAGAACTTGCCTGCAGTGTCCTCTGCATTTGTAAGCAGATGGCTCATCTTTGCTGGGTTCTGACTTAAGCTGAATTTCACTTTCACATTGTCCAGTAGAGTTGCCCCAGTGCTCTGGCTGTCACCCACATCTCCCCAGGGGTCATGTGGGACACTGGCTAGCCAACTGACTCCGTCACCAGCATAACTCAGATTCTCAGAAGTTGGGGGAAATGCAAACGTAGTCTCAGGAAAATTAAACTTTAGGAAAGCCTTCAGAGCTATGGGTTCACAGCAGGCCAGCCAGCCACAACTGTGGATGGAAGCCTCTGATGGAGTAATGGGTAGACTGGCCCGACTGGAGGTAAGTTATTAGGAGTGTTGCCTTAAACACACACACATACACACACATACAGATCATGGGATTACTATCTCCTGGAGAGTCCATGGTTGGTCTTTGGGGCCCCAAACCCCAAAATTATATGCAAGTTTTGGAAGTATGTGCATTCATGTATTTTTCAGAGGAGAGGGTTCGTAGCTTTCATCAGGCCCTCAAAGAGCTCCGTGACTGTAACAAGATTAAGGCGCACCAACGTGGATAAAGCCAGACCCATCTCTCCTTTCTCCTCCCTCTTGTCTAGCTCTCGGGACGAACATCTACAATCTATAGGACACTCGTTCGAGTCTAACCGGGAAATGACATCTGTGCGACCTAAAGTTCTTCCCGAACACACCCAGCCATCCTCAACTTCGTTCTTCCCCGTTTGCTTGGGACCGCGTACTCCGGGGCGCGCCCCCCACCCCGCGCACTCTCTCGGTTTCCTAATGCTGAAGAATTTGGAGCTGTTGCCAGGTCCCCCAGGTGTGCAACCTGCCCGACATGTTTTCACTCCTCCAGGACGCACGCAGTCCATACCCCGTCCTACCCCCACCCCCGCATATAACCTGCTTTGGTCGGAGGGTAGAGACCAGTCGTTTTCCCCGGACGGCCCCGCCCCCCGGGGGGACTGCCGGCGGATGAACGCGCGCACAGCTTTCCTCACGGGGCTGATGCGTTTCTCGAAATCGCTGTAAAACTCCCAACTCCGAGCCCGCATTGCAAACCCCGGCTTCTTCCCTTTGCCTCGGAAATTGGGGAAAACGTAGAATGAAAAGCCCGGCCACTCGCTCCCTGCCTTGAGAGGCCAGGCGATCCGGGGCGCGGGGCCCTGAGCCGACGGTCCCCGCGTCCCTCCATGTGTCCCCGGCGCGCGGGCGCACACCCTTGTGCTGGGGGCCGCCCCCAGCCCGGCTTCCCGCTCCCCGCGCGCTCCCTACCCGGCGTCGCCGGCGGTCCGAGCAACAGCAGCAGCAGCGCGGGTAGAGCGCCGACCCCGCAGCCCCGGAGCCGCCCCGACATGGCCCGACCTTGGCCGCGCCCCCGCCGTCCTCCTCCCGGGGTCGCCCCGGCCGTGACGCCCCGCCGCTCGCGCGCTCAGATGCCCACTGCCCGGGAGCAGGCGGCGGGCGCAGCTCCGAGACCGGCCGCATTCGCTTTCGCTTTTGCTTTAGCCCCCGAGGGCTGGAGAGGTGAGAAGCGGTGACAGACCCGTGACTCAGCATCCCCACCCGCCTCCCCTGGAAAAAGACCCTATGACCACCGCGTCGCCGCCCGGTCCCCGCAGCGCCACCGGCAGCGCGGGACGGGGACCCGGACTGTGCCCTGAGGAGGCCCGGGGTCCTCCCCGGCTTTGCCCTTCTCGCCCCTGGTGACCCCAGCAGTCCATTCCGTCGTGTGTCTCCGCGACGAGCGGGAGAAGCTTTCGGGAAGCAGACTAGTTCCCGTAAACACGGCCGGTGGACGTCACACCTGGCTTCGGCTCCACTCGGTCACCTCGCCTCGCTTGTCTCCGCTTGTTGCTCCGACTTCGAAGGTCCTGGACCAGGAGCTGGCGAACGAGTGGCCGCGCGTCCCGCTGTTCCGGGCCGGTGACGCTGAGTGACAGCGGGGATATCGCCGTGGCGCGGCTGGCCCGGTCACCTGCCCGGTGCGCCCAGGCCCAGACCGGGAGCGAAGCCCAGGCCGCCTGCCCGAATCTTGACTGGCTCCCGGCACCGCCACTTTTCTTACTCCTGCTGCATCTTTCTTCCCCAAGAACATTTAAACTGTTTGAAGCGGGCGTGGGAGGGAGGACAGACAGTTATTCACCTCTGTGCCTTAGACGATTCGGCTAGCCTACCATCCTGCTGCTTTGCAGGTGGCTTTTTTTCTTTCTTGGGATCTCCAGTTAAGCCTGACATTATTGAGAAGCGGGTGTGCAGTGAGAAAGCTCGGGACGCAGAATCAGAAATCCCCAGTTCTGGGAGTGAAATTAGGCAGGATGGGTCGTCTCTGGGCTCGGGTCTCCATCTGTTCTCCCAGTGGTAAAATCCTGAATAACTCCAGTACAACAGCACAAGAAGGGAATGTCATTGATGCAACCCCCAGACCTTACTCAGATTTAGTCCGTTTTCCATGCACTCAATGGAGCGTGTGTATTCAGTTCTGGGCACTACACGTCACATATGTAGGTGTCTGTGACCACCACTGTCAAGACGGGGAACAGTTATCAAAAGCATCCCTCCCACTACGACTCTTTTAGTCACAGCCACCTTCCACTCTCACCTTCTCCCTAAGCCCTAGCAACCACTGATCTTTTCTCCATCTCTATAATCTTGTCATTTGAATAATGTTATGTAAATGGAATCATACAGTTTGTAACCTGTAGAGGTCAGCTTTGTTCACTCAGTATAATTCCCTCGAGATCCATTCAAGTTGCTGTGTGTCAGTCGTTTGTTCCTTTTTATGAGCAATACTGATGGTTTCTTCTTTTAAAAACATGTGAATCTCTGCCATCCACACCCAAACAGCCCTGTGCTTTTGTATGTGTATTATTTTGCTAGGGCTGCCTTAACAAAGTACCAAGAACTAGGTGGCTTAATGACAGCAGGAATTGGTCCTCTGATCTTCTGGAGGCCAGGAGTCCAAGATCCAGGTGTCTGCAGGGCCATGCTCTCTTGGACGGCACCAGGGGAAGATCCTTCCTTGCTTCTTGTAGCTTCTGGTGTTTGCCGGCAATTCTTGGTGTTCCTGGGTGTGTAGGTGTGTCACTGCAGTTACGTGGCTGGCTTCTCCCTGTGTCTTCACCGCGTCCTCCCTCTGTGTCCAAATTTCTCCTTTTTATATGGACACCAGTCGAATTGGATTAGGACCCACCCTAATCCTAATGACCTCATTTTCACGTGGTGACCTCTTAGAGACCCTATTTCCAATAAGGTGACATTCTGAGTTAGTGGGGGTTAGGACTTAAACATATCTTTTTGGGGTGACACACTTCCACCTATAACAATATGGTATCTTTATTTCTGAGAACAAAGTCCAAGACCTGTTTTCTCAGGCCAAAGGAACTGACCTGGCTGCAGAACAGTTGGATCCCTGCGGTACAGTGTCCACACCTCAAGGGTGACTCAGGTGGGAGCTTGTTTGGGGCCTTCAAATAAGAAGGTCCCTTACAGGGCTGGGGAGCTTGGTCAGCAGCCACCACTCAGAGCAGAGCTGGAGTTGAGGACAGGGCTGTGGGGTCAGGAGAGATGGTACCTGGGAGCTGGGTCTTCAGCCATCAGCTGTCCTCTGGAGGGGGGCAGACAGTGAACCCTCAGGATGGGAGGGTAACATGTCACACTGGGCCACCAAGAAGGGGAGGCTATGGATCAAGGCTAATGGATTATTCCCCAACCCCTTCTCCTCTTCCTCCTTCTTTAGAATCTTAACTATTTAAAGTAAGATATAATTCCTATAACAGTAAATTCACCACTTTATAGAGTATAATTCAGTGGTTTTTATTCATGACATTGTATAACTATCACCACTATCGAATTCCAGAATAATTCCATCACCCCAAAGAGAAACTCAGGGCCTGTTAGGAGTT
Source organism: Mesoplodon mirus (assembly GCF_964341445.2). NCBI lineage: Eukaryota > Metazoa > Chordata > Mammalia > Artiodactyla > Ziphiidae > Mesoplodon > Mesoplodon mirus. The sequence continues at coordinate 25,455,471 of NC_138979.1, read as the reverse complement.
CCTCCCAATTTCCCCCCTTCTTAGTCCCTGGTAACCTCAAATCTACTTTCTTTCCCCATGGATTTGACTATTCTCAATATTTCACAGGAATGGAATCAGACGATATGTCCTTCTGTGTCTGGTTTCTTTCAGTGTAATGTTTTTCAAGGTTCATCCATGTTGTAGGATGTATCAGTACTTTATTACTTTTTATGACTGGATAATATTCCATTAAATAGATATTTCACATTTTGTTTATTCACTCACCAGTTCATGGATATTTGAGCTGTTTCCAACTTTTAGCTGTTAGGAATAATACTGCTATGAACATTCATGTACAAGCTTTTGTGTGAACATATGTTTTCAGTTCTCTCGGGTGTATGCCGCCCAAGAAGGGGCAAAGGGGGAAATTATGGCGGCATCCTCAATTCAAGTCTTTATCTAAATGTCCAGACTCTGGGTGTGAGTAAGGTTATCACAGTGTAAAATAGCTCAGCAGCAACTCAGAAGACAAAGTTGTTTTTCTCTATCGTTTTTTTCTTTTTTTCTCATCGCACCAAAGCACCAAGAAGATAGACAGGGAGGCCCCATGAACAGATGGTGAGGATAGAAACTCCATCCTGGGTGGAAGTTCCAACAGCTGGGACCAATATTCCCACTTCTGCTCTCACTTCCTACAGCAAGACAACAGCCAACTAAGATGATAAACTTGTAAAGCAAACCTCCCTGAGCTGAATCAGCTTTGTGTTCCACTTTCAATTACACCATGAGAATCCCCTACTGACCCTCCTTCACCCAAGAGCCCAATTTGGCCTGTCACCCTGGGAGTTCTTCCTTAAATCTGCCCCTCCTCTCCTGCCCCCAGCCCGGCCTCTTCTTCCTCCCTTATCTCATCTCCTCCTCCCTTATCTCATCTCCGGTGAAGAGGGCTTGAAGAAGAGGAACAGCTTTCATGAGCCTCCTGCTTTCTCCTTTGTTCTTTAGTTCATCCATAAATAACTCAGGGTAAATCCAAGGAAGAAAGTGACAGAACCTTAGGGTTTTAAAAATGCAAACCCATGATTTATCCTGGAATCTCAAACCCAAATGCCCTTAAGGACCCGATGGCAGGTTGGTAGACATGAGAGGAAGTGAGCTGAAAGCTCTTGCAGACTACGGGAGTAGTGTGTGTCCAGTGCCACTAGAGTTTTAATTTTTGAAGAAACATTGGAAATATAAGTCCATGTGTGATATCTCCTGGTTTGCAAATAGTGACTATTGCTTTAGAAAAAAATCAAAACACCATGCAAGCTCAAGAAAGCCCATTTGTACGCTTTGCAACATCTAATATGTAGTAATCTTTTCATGCAGACAACTACTCAAAGTGTTTCGATTCCTCCACTATGCTAGAAATCAGAAATATTAATTTATTGGAATGAGTTTGGTTCACCAATTTTAGAATCTTAGATCTATGACCAATCACAGTAGGTGACCCATGACCTCTTGGAACATTTTGCAAAAGTTTTTTTGAGCATGCTCTTTTCTGCAGAACAGACCCATAACTTTCATCAGTGTTTGTTTCAAAAGGGTCCTTGACCTAAAATACTAATAAAATATCTACAAGTTATAATATTTTATAGACATTGTAATTTTTTTAATGTAAGAACTTATAGATTCTGAGTTGAAAGAGAAGGTATTTATGAACCTAAAACTCTTACTGATTTCTTTGGGGTTAGAGTTATTGTTAGTGTCATTTCTTTCTCTCTTTCTTTTTTTTTTGCAAAATGATTTCTCCAGATATGTTATAAAAAATGTGTTAAGAAACATCTTAATAGTTGCAAAGATTGGAAATAACCCAAATGTCCATCAATAGGAAAGTGATTGGATAAAATATGTAACATGCATACAAGAGAATATAGTGCAGTTGTAAAAAAGTTAGTTCTCTTTCTACGAATGTGGAAAGATCTCCAAGATATATTGTTTAGAAGACAAATAACCAAACAATATGCAAAGCTATGTATAGTATGCTGCCTTTTATGTCAGAAGGGAGAAAATAAGAATATATTTATATTTGCTTGTATTAGCACACATATTTGATAACACCCTGGAAAAGCACACGAGAAAGCAATAAATGTGCATTCCTATGGAGGTGGTAACTGAATAAATGGGACATGGGATGAAGGGGGGATGCTTCAATGTATACGTTTAGTTTTACCCTTTTTTTCCATATTTTTGAAACATTATTTATTCTTTTAAAAATATTTATTAATTTATTTATTGGCTGCGTCGGGTCTTAGCTGCAGCACGCGGGATCTTCTTTGGGGCATGCAGAATCTGTCATTGCGGCGCACAGGCTCCTCTCTAGTTGTGGTGCGTGGGCTGCAGAGCGCGTGGGCTCTGTATTTTGTGGCACGTGGGCTCTCTCGTTGAGGTGAGCGAGCTCAGTAGTTGTGGTGCACGGGCTTAGTTGCCCCGCGACATGTGGGATCTTAGTTCCCCGACCAGGGGTGGAACCCGCGTCCCCTGCATTGGAAGGCGGATTCTTGACCACTGGACCACCAGGGAAGACCCATATTATTTATTCTAAAAATTAAATTTAAAAAGTCTCATGACGACATTAAACATCTTGTTTTCAAACAGGAATTTTTAGCTCATGGGTAATTTTAAGAAATTGAAACAAGGCAAAAGCCAACAGCTCTGATATGGTTTTGCAGGTATACTTTCCAGTGAAAGTTTACTTATTTTAAGGTAATTTCATGCTAGTTATTATGGGACTCCTGAGTTTATGAAAGAAAGCATGCTTGGGTTTGTACTTGCATCAGATCCTACATGACTTCATGGGGAGATTTGGTTTTAAGAGTCATTGAGAGCAGATTGGGCCATAGCCTTTATCTCTTTTTTCTGATATAAAAATGAAATAATGAGAAAATAAAACACAACAAATTACATATTTTTGAATAGTCTTCAGATAACACAGCTGTCTCTTAAAACTTCAGTCCACAACTCCTCTCTTATTTATTGGCCAAAGCAAGTCATAGAGCCGTGCCTGAGTTTAAGAGGGTGGTGGAGGGCTTCCCTCGTGGTGCAGTGGTTGGGGGTCCGCCTGCTGATGCGGGGGGCGCGGGTATGTGCCCTGGTCTGGGAGGATCCCAAGTGCCGCCGAGCGGCTGGGCCCATGAGCCATGGACGCTGGGCCTGCGCGTCCGGAGCCTGTGCTCCGCAGCGGGAGAGGCCACAGCACTGAGAGGCCCACATACCTCAAAAAAAAAAAAAAAGAGGGTGGGGGCTTCCCTGGTGGCGCAGTGGTTGAGAGGCCGCCTGCCGATGCAGGGGACAGGGGTTCGTGCCCCGGTCCGGGAAGATCCCGCATGCTGTGGAGCGGCTGGGCCCGTGAGCCATGGCCACTGAGCCTGCACGTCCGGAGGCTGTGCTCCGCGACGGGAGAGGCCACAATGGTGAGAGGCCCGCGTACCGCAAAAAAAAAAAAAAAAAAAAAAAGGGTGGTCGAGGGAACCTCCTGCATGATGGAGCGCTGAATATTTGTGAGCACTTGTACCCATTAGAGGCACAGTGTGTCCCACTGTACTTGCAGTTTATTTATTTTCTAATATTTTTGTCTCTAAGGGTCCAGCACATGGTTTGTCCATTTAAAATGACTGAGACATCTCTAGGGAGGGAACTATGGGAGAAGAGGAAAGGAAAAGCCCACAAACCCCACAGATGTACTTTTGGGGAGCAAAGATGCCATCTGATTCCTCCAGGTAGAGTGAGCAGACAGCTGCCCTCACAGGACCCGGGTGGCAAAAGCATTTTAGAGTAGAGACAATAATTTCTGATTCTAAACCTCTGACCTGCCAGGTGCATTCCATCCTGTCTCGTCCACTCCATGCTTTCCCTCTGTCCACTTCCGTAGGCTCTCAGGTCAATTATTAACTCATAGTTTTGTTTAAAATTCTATCCCAGGATTCCATTACCCGCTTCTATGGAGGGGGACGTCTCTCTTCCATTTCTGCCCCATGTCTCCAAGTGGTAAGTGAGGGTGTCCTGTTCCAGGCCCTGAGGGTGACATCCTGCAGGTCGTTGGGTGCCATCAAGTCCTGGCAGGAGATCCGCTGACATTCTTGGCCTCAACTCCCTTCCTGCACCCAGACTCCTTCCTCACTGAGGCCTGGAGAGTATGCAGTCCTTGCCCGCAGTCCCTTCTGGTCCCCACATGGGCACCGGGAGACATTTGGATTCTGTTCAAGCCACGTTCTCCCCGAGGGAAGCTCAGAGCTTAGACCACCTCTGGAAGCTCTCTCTGGCTTTTCCCACTTCTAGGGGTGCAGGATTTGCGTTCCTGCCTACTCTCAAAACAGCCAGACTTCCCTAGGCTCTTTTTTTTTTTTAAAGAGCTTTATTGAGATATCTTTGACATATAAAAATTATATACACTTAGGATGTACAACTTGATGTTTGATACATGTATACATTATGAAAATATCACCAGGATCACACTAATAAACGTCTCTGACACTCTATGGTTGCTTCTAGGTTTGTGGGTGTCCCAATTTAATGGGGTGCCTGTATCAGAACCTACCCCTCTCCGCAGAGCGCGGAGCAAGGGAAGGTAGAGGTGCTGAGCAAGACTGCACCCCTTGTCTTCCTTCACCTCGAGGAGGAGGGCCGGGGAGAGTGGGCGTAGGGAAGGAAACCAGTTCTCCCGGTTGTCCTGCAATCCCCCACCTGTTTTGTCCCACGCCTGGTGGACTGTTCTTTGAACAGCAGATTAACATCTGGTGACTTTGTTTTCATGAGTACGAGTGTAGGTGGTTGCAGGGGCACAGAGGAGAGTTTGGTGCCTTAATTTCTAGCTCTGCCAAAACATCATACTTTACATATCACCCTATCACACCGTCTATGGAGCCGTCTGTCTGCAGGTTTTCCCTAGAGAGTGGTGCTACGTATTTGTAAAACGAATATATGTGAAACTCAAAATCCAGGGGCCCTAACAGAGGTTTCAACACTGTCGTTTTGATCTACGTGGACTGGATGTCCTGCTCACTGAAATTCACATGTCTCTGGGTGTGTCTGGTGAACCTATAGGGACAGGATTCAGGAATCTATTTGCAGTTTTGGAGAAGTGAGCCCAGGGGACAAGCATAGCAAGGAAGGGAGGACATCCTTGTGTCTGTCTGAGACTGTCCGGTTGGTCTGGCCCCTTGGCCGTGAGTGAGAACCTGATGGCAGGAAAAGCTATAGGCATGAGCTGAGGCTACAGGATTCACGGAGGACTTGGTGAGACTCCAGGGCACGTGGAACTTGTTTTAGAGCAAATACAGTCCTGACAACCAGATCCCAAAGGTGTCTGAGTGAGACGGTGTGTGTGTGTGTGTGTGTGTGTGTGTATGAGACTGTGAGTGTTGTGTGTGTGCCCGTGGGTGTGTGCAGGGCTAAAGTCCTACACTAGCAGGTAGAGCAAGAGCAAGGAATTATGGGTTATCACCAACAGCCTGGCTTGGTCTGAACCTACTGGCTCGTGAGGCCAGAAGACATTTCAGTCAGAGACCAGTCCCCTACCCCAACACCTCAAAAACCCAGAACCCTGCCAGGAATTTCAGACAGAGGCGAATTCTTTAGAAAACGTTTTATTGGGGGGTTAATTGAAGCTGCACATACATGAAGCGTACAGTTTGATATGTTTTGACATGTCTGCACCTGTAAAACCACAGTCACACAAATGCCCCTTCGTAACCCTCACTCTGCCCCTCCCTGCCTCTCCCCTGACAATCTGCTTGCCGTCACTGTATATTGGTTTTCATTTTACAGAAATTTATATAAAATAAACGGAATCAAGCAGTAAATACTCTTTAAAAATTGTGGTTAAAAACATATAACACATAATGCACCGTTTTACCCATTTTTAAGTGTACAGTTCGTAGCATTAAGTACATTCAGAATGTTCTGCGACCATCACCACCATCCATCTTCAGAACTCTTTTTATCTTGCAAAATTGAAATTTTGTACCTGTTGAACAGTAACTCACCGTTCCCTACTCCCTGCAGCCCTGACAACCCCCATTCTACTTCATGTCTCTGATTCTGACTACTCTAAGTACCTCATATGAGTGGAATCAGACAGTATTTGTGTTTTGTGATTGGCTTATTTCATTAGCACAGTGCCCTCAAGATTCATCCATGTTGTTGCATATTGCAAAATTTTCTTCATTTTTTAAGGCTGCATAATATTCCGTAGTGTATGTATATAGACCACACCTTATTTATCCATTCATCATCTGTTGATGGACACTTAGGTTGTTGCTTCCATGTTTTAGCTATTATGAATAACGCTGCCATGAACGCGGGTGTACAAATATCTTCTTGAGACCCTGCTTTCAGTTCTTTAGGGTATATACCCAGAAGTGGGATTACTGGATCATATGTAGTTCTATTTTTTAGTTTTTTGAAACTCCATACTGTTTTCTGTAGTGGCTGCACCATTTCACATTCCCACCAACAGTGCACAATTTCTCCACATTTTTGCCGCCACTTGTTCTTTTTTTTTTATAATTAAAATTTTTTTTTGCCTGCGTTGGGTCTTTGTCGCTGCACGTGGGCTTTCTCTAGTTGTGGCGAGCCGTGACTACTCTTCGTTGCGGTGCGTGGGTCTCTCATTGCTATGGCTTCTCTTGTTGTGGAGCATGGGCTCTAGGGCGCACACGGGCTTCAGTAGTTGTGGCATGCATGCTCAGTAGTTGTGGCTCACAGGTTCTAGAGCGCAGGTTCCATAGTTGTGGCGCACGGGCTTCGTTGCTCCGCGGCATGTGGGATCTTCCCAGACAAGGGAACCCATGAACCCATGTCCCTTGCAGTGGCAGGTGGATTCTTAACCACTGCACCACCAGGGAAGTCGCATTTTTCTGTTTTTTTGGTAATAGCCATCCTGATGGGTGTGAGGTGGCATCCCATTGTAGTGTTAATTTTCATTTCCCTAAGATAAGGGATGTTGAATATCCGGGAATATACTTATGGCTGATTCTGGAGGAAACTATTGCTGCTATAGAAATCAATGCTGTTGTAACTGCAAAAATTTTTGGAGCCTATAGTGGCAGTCAACCACTGTTCTCTTTACCAAGGCTGCCAAAGGCTGCTGGAGCCTACAGCCATCTCTCGCTGATGTAGATGCTGCTAAAAGCAGAAAGGAAGGTTAATTTTTTCTCTTTTTTCATCTGCCTTCCAAACTCTTCTTAGGACTTCCCACTGGCCACCTAGCCCATGACTGGGGCAGGAGCATCTGGGAGGTGTAATTTGCTAAGACCCAGCCCCTGACAGTCGGGAACAGGGCATGGAAGGACAGGAAGTCATCACATATCTGCTGCTGCATCTTTTACTTCTTTGCTGATTAATGGTATTTACCTGCACAATTAATCACTTTGCTCTATAGCATTTACTCCACTGAAGATTTCAAACACTTTATACCTTCTCTTATCAGGGTCTATTCTGTCAAGGTAATCTGAAGAGCTTAAGCCAGATTTTCTCTTCCGAGTCTGCTAATGGAAAACACCTAGCCACCCACCTTGCCTGACTGCTTGAAGGTAGTTATTAGCCTTTTTTTTTTTTTTCCAGATGGAATATTCTCTTAACCTACCCTTGTATCAGTAGGATAACATCATATAACTAGGATAACTTATTGTAGAAGGACAGGTCATGGGTTTTGCATGGCACTCCTTCAGAGGAGGAATGGAATAACAAAGGGATTGGCTTTGAAAATCTCAGCAGCTCTCTCTTTCTGATTCCTGACTAGCTGGAAAGCACCATCTGCTAGGAACATCCCCATGTGAGCCCATGTTTTTGGAAAGCCTTCAGGGACACCTTAAATTAACTACAGTCATTCTCTGAAGATGAGTAAGGGAGTAGTCAAATTAGTGCAGAAAATTGATGCCATTTTCTCTGATATACTTGTTCACCTCCTGGAGGGAGAATTTTTTTAGATAATGTTTGTGGAACAGAAAACATGTACTTACTTGAAAGTCTGCTTAAATGTCATATGCTTATGTATACGTATAGCTGATTCAGTTTGTGATAACAACAGAAACCAACACACCATTGTAAAGCAATTATACTCCAATAAAGATGTTAAAAAAATAAAAGGAGAATATTAAAAAAAAATGTCCAATGCTAATTCTTGTCCCATTTTCCACTGAAAATATTTTGATACCGATATGACTATATAAGCCAAATTTGGGGGAGGTGCATGTAGGGTGGATGATTGTTATGGGATGTTGATACAGCTGCTCTAATGAGGGCAAAGGTCACAGTGGCCTAAAGGGGAGGGTATTCCTTTTTTTTTTTGGTAGTTATAACTGTTATAAATATCACAACTGCATTTTATTTTTTTAAAAAAACTTTTTATTTTATATTGGAGTATAGTTGATTAACAGTGTTGTGTTAGTTTCAGGTGTATAGCAAAGTGAATCAGTTATACATACACATATATCTATTCTTTTTCAAATTCTTTTCCCATTTGGGTTGTTACAGAATATTGAGCAGAGTTCCCTGTGCTGTGAAGCAGGTCCTTGTTGGTTATCTATTTTCATATAGTAGTGTGTGTACATGTCAATCCCAAACTCCCAATCTATCCCTAGGGGAGGGTATTTCTGTCTCATGTCCAGTGCAAGAGTAAACAGCTCTGGCGTGGCCCCTCCACGTCAGACATCCAGGCTCCTTTGGTTTTATTTCCCTGTTAAACTTAGTGTGTAGTTTTTAATTCCACTGCTTGTTCTAGCTCCCACTACCAAGACCACCTGCCAGCCAGTGGAAGAGGGGAGGAAGGGCAAGGCACACTTGTTCTCTTCAAGGGCACCTTAGAACTGCTCACTTTACCGCACTCCTGTCTCACGAGTCAGAACTTAGTCACGTGGCCCATTTAGCTGCCGGGGAGGCTGGCAAACGTAATCCTCAGCTGGGGGAGGGCTGTGTTCCACTAAAACCTGGGCTTTCATGACCAAAGGAAGACTGGATTTAGGGGTCATAGCAATCTCTGTCAGAAAACTTTATTTTCCATAGTTGTTTTAAATTCCCAGTTTGACATCTCTGCCGTGTCTGAGTTTGGTTCTGATGTTGGCTCCGTCTCTTCAGACTGCAGTTTATGCTTTTTAGCATGGCTTGTAATTTCTTTCTTTCTTTTTTTTTTTTTTTTTTTTGGCGGGGCTGTGCGGCTTGAGGTATCTTAGTTCCCCGACCAGGGATTGAGCCCAGACCCTTGGCAATGAAATTGCCTTGTAATTTTTTGTTGAAAGCTGGACGTGATGTACTAGGTAAAAGGAATTGAGGTAAGTAGGCCTTATGGTGTGAGGCTTTGTGTTTGTCTGCCTAGGAATTAGGCTGTGTTTAGCGTTTACTATACCTGTGGAGGCTGAAATTGCCTATGGTGTCATTGTTTTTATCTCCCTGGCTTTCCCTGGGTTTTCTCTGCGTTTCCCTAGAGACTTTTTCTTAAATAATGTCTAAGATGTGTGGGTCTTTGGGCCGTGTTTCCCTGTTATCATACAGGAGCCATACTGATGTGATGGTGAGGTGTGGGGGAGGGATGGTTTTACAATTATCTTACAATTGTCTTACAGTTAGGGGTTAAGTCTCCTTAGTGAGCCTGGGGCTGTGCTTCTCCCCCAACCCCTCAGGTGGGATAGAAAGCCTGGATAGGAATCCAGGAGTCTGGAGTCGATATTTCCCTTCTCCTGTGTGGAAGGTAGAGCAGGTCAGAGTTGGGCATTTCCCTTCCCTCTGGTGCGTTAGGCTTAGATAAAACCCAAGATAGTTAGGGAAGTAGTTTCTCCCAGGGACAGCCCTCCTTAAGGAGAGCAGAGTGTCTGGTATATTTCAAAATTGGTTCCTTTGCCCCCTCCCCCTGCTGCAAGCATGAGGGGGTTTTCTCTGACTGTCACCATGAGGACCTGGTTCACCCCCGGGAGGTAAAACCCATGGAGACGTAAGGCCTCCTATGACTGGACCCCTGGAGTTTATACCTCCCAGACTTGTCCACACCGAGCCTCCCGCAGTCATGGGTTTAGGTTTCCCTGCCCCAGTGTCTGCTCCTGGCCTTCTGCTCCAGGAGGCTGTTGATTCTTTGCATCCACCTGTCTGTCACTTCACTTTGGGGGCAGAGCCTTGCCCTGTGACTGAGGGATCTGAGAAGAGTCACTGGTGTTCAGTTTGTTCAGGGTTTTCTTCTTACTCCAGCCCCTGGAAACTGCTAATTTGCTTTCTGTCTCTTTGGAGCTGCCTATTCTGGACATTTCACATAAAAGGAATCATACAACATGTGACCTTTTGTGTCTGGCCTCTTTCACTTGGTATAATGTTCTTTAGGCCCACCTATGCTGTAGCCTTTATCAGGACTTGATTCCTTTCTATGGCAGAGTCATATTGCAGTGTGTGGAGAGACCATGGTTTGCTTATCCATTCCTCCGTTGGTAGGCCTTTTGGGTTGTTTCCATCTCTTGACTGTTTGGCTGTGATGCTGTTATAAGCAGTCGTATACAAGCTTCTGTGTGGACACGGGTTTTCTTCCTTCCTGCGGAACGTGCCCAGGAGTGGAAGTGCAGGGCCATCTGGTAATTCTTTAACTTTTTGAGGAACAACCACCACAATGGCTGCACCATTTTACATTCCCTCCAGCAATGTATGAAGGTTCCTATTTCTCCACATCCTTGTCAACATTTGTTATCTCCTCTTTTTTTTTCCCTTAAAGTCATCTTAATGGTTATGAAGTGGTGTCTCACCATGGTTTTGATTTGCATTTCTTTTTTTTTTAATTTTTATTGAAATATAGTTGATTTACAGTGTTGTGTGAGTTTCAGGTGTACAGCAAAGTGATTCAGTTATATATGTATATATATATATATTCTTTTTTTACATTCTCTTCCATTATAGGTTATTACAAGATATTGACTATAGTTTCCTGTTCTATACAGTAAGTCCTTGTTGGTTACCTATTTTATATATAGTAGTGTGTATATTTTAATCCCAAGCTCCTAATTTATTCCTCCCCCGCCCCCAGTTTTGGTAACCATCAGTTTGTTTTCTATGTCTGTGAGTCTGTTTCTGTTTTGTAAGTAAATTCTTTTGCATCATATTTTTTTTTTAGATTCCACATATAAGAGATATCATATGATATTTGTCTTTCTCTGTCTGGCTTACTTCACTCAGTATTATAATCTCTAGGTTCATCCATGTTGCTGCAAAGGGCATTATTTTATTCTTTTTTATGGCTGAGTAATATTCCATTATACATATCTATATCTATATCTATATCTATATATATCTGATTTGCATTTCTGAAATGACCAATGATGATGTGCTTGTTAGCCATCTGTCAGGACCTCTTTATATTATTAAAAAGTATTGAGGAGGAAAACATAGGCAGGACACTCTATGACATAAATCACAGCAAGATCCTTTTTGACCCACCTCCTAGAGAAATGGAAATAAAGACAAAAATAAACACATGGGACCTAATGAAACTTAAAAGCTTTTGCACAGCAAAGGAAACCATAAACAAGACCAAAAGACAACCCTCAGAATGGGAGAAAATATTTGCAAATGAAGCAACTGACAAAGGATTAATCTCCAAAATTTATAAGCAGCTCATGCAGCTCAATAACAAAAAAACAAACAACCCAATCCAAAAATGGGCAGAAGACCTAAATAGACATTTCTCCAAAGAAGATATACAGACTGCCAACAAACACATGAAAGGATGCTCAACATCTTTACTCATTAGAGAAATGCAAATCAAAACTACAATGAGATATCATCTCACACCAGTCAGAATGGCCATCATCAAAAAATCTAGAAACAATAAATGCTGGAGAGGGTGTGGAAAAAAGGGAACACTCTTGCACTGCTGGTGGGAATGTGAATTGGTACAGCCGCTATGGAGAACGGTATGGAGGTTCCTTAAAAAACTACAAATAGAACTACCATATGACCCAGCAATCCCACTACTAGGCATATACCCTGAGAAAACCATAATTCAAAAAGAGACATGTACCAAAATGTTCATAGCAGCCCTATTTACAATAGCCCGGAGATGGAAACAACCTAAGTGTCCATCATCGGATGAATGGATAAAGAAGATGTGGCACATATATACAATGGAATATTACTCAGCCATAAAAAGAAATGAAATTGAGCTATTTGTAATGAGGTGGATAGACCTAGAGTCTGTCATACAGAGTGAAGTAAGTCAGAAAGAGAAAGACAAATACTGTATGCTAACACATATATATGGAATTTAAGAAAAAAAAATGTCATGAAGAACATAGGGGTAAGACAGGAATAAAGACACAGACCTACTAGAGAATGGACTTGAGGATATGGGGAGGGGGAAGGGTAAGCTGTGACAAAGTGAAAGAGCGGCATGGACATATATACACTACCAAACGTAAGGTAGATAGCTAGTGGGAAGCAGCCGCATAGCTCAGGGAGATCAGCTCGGTGCTTTGTGACCGCCTGTAGGGGTGGGATAGGGAGGATGGGAGGGAGACGCAAAAGGGAGGGGATATGGAAACATATGTATATGTATAACTGATTAAATTTGTTATAAAGCAAAAAAAAAAAAAAAATTAAAAAAAAAAAAAAGTATTGAGGCTCCTCAAAACTTTTTGTTATGTAGTTACATCTAGTGATACTTATCATACTTAGACACTAAAACCAGGAAATGTTAAAAATATTATTTATTAATTCTTCTATAAACAGCAGTAATAAACTCATTATTATGTGTTAACACCAGAGCGATGACATCATCACATATCATGTAGCTTCTGGAAAACTCCACCATACATTTGTAAGAGAATGAGAGTGAAAAAGGTAAATAACATCTTAATCACAGCGGACCCTTGAACAACACTGGAGTTGGGAGCAATGACCCATTGTGCAGTAAAAAATCCACGTGTAAGTTATAGTCGGCCTTCTGTGTCCCTGGTTCCTATGTATCTGTGGTTCCTCTGTATCCCTGATTCTGCATCTGCGGATTCAACCAACCATGGATTGTGTAGCACTGTAGAATTTACTTTTAAAAGAAATCTACATAGGGCTTCCCTGGTGGCACAGTGGTTGAGAGTCCGCCTGCTGATGCAGGGAACACAGGTTCGTGCCCCGGTCCTGGAAGATCCCACATGCCGTGGAGCAGCTGAGCCTGTGAGCCATGGCCGCTGAGCCTGCGCGTCCGGAGCCTGTGCTCCTCAACAGGAGAGGCTGCAACAATGAGAGGCCCGCGTACCACAAAAAAAAAAAAAAAAAAAAAAAAATCCACATGTAAGTGGACTTGTGCAGTTCAAACCTGTGTTGTTCAAGGGTCAACTGTATTATGAAAAAAATTTTGATCTCATAGACCTCCCTCCCCCAAAATGAGTAATGATAATCCAGTTTTATTCAAGTAAGATAAATAAGATTAAAACAATTTTTTTTCTGGTCTTATATTCCTCTTAACATTAGTTTCCCCAGAAAATATATACTTGGGGGATGTTGACGATGGAAGCTGATGGTACTTGGTTGGTCAGAGAAAGGACAGAAAATGGTTCTTTAATCTAGATATGAACCTGCTGACTCCTGCCCATTTTTTTTTTATTTTTTTTTTTTTGCTGTACGCGGGCCTCTCACTGCTGTGGCCTCTCCCGTTGCGGAGCACAGGCTCCGGACACACAGGCTCCGCGGCCATGGCTCGCGGGCCCAGCCGCTCCGCGGCATGTGGGATCTTCCAGGATCGGGGCACGAACCCGTGTCCCCTGCATCGGCAGGCGGACTCTCAACCACTGCGCCACCAGGGAAGCCCCTGCCCATTTTTTTCATAACATTTTCCTGCCCTTTCAGAAATGAAAACTGGCTTCTGATTTAAAATTTTCATTAATCTTCATTATGTGATTTTGTTTAACCTGGACATCTAAGTCAACTGATTGAGAATTGAGATTTTTGGCAAGAGTCTGAATCTGCACTGAAATCTCAGCCCCTGGGGCTGATTTTTCCAGTGAGAGTTGAGGGTGGGAGGCATAAACCCCGTGGTTCTCAAAGTGTGGCCCCGGACCAGCATCATCAGCATCACCTGTAACCTGTTAGAAATGTAAATTCTCAGGCCCCACCCCAGACCTGCTAACTCAGAAACTCTGTAGGTGGGCCCAGCCTTCCGTGTTTTTTTGTTTTGATTTGTTTTGTTTTGTTTTTTATTTTTGGCTTCGTTGGGTCTTCGTTGCTACACGCGGGCTTTCTCTAGTTTCAGAGAGCGGGACTACTCTTCCTTGCGGTGCATGGGCTTCTCATTGTGGTGGCTTCTCTTGTTGTGGAGCACGGGCTCTAGGTGCGTGGGCTTCAGTAGTTGTGGCACGCTGCCTCCGTAGTTGTGACTTGCGTGCTCTAGAGCGCAGGCTTGGTAGTTGTGGTGCACGGGCTTAGTTGATCCGTGGCATGTGGGATCATCCTGGACCAGGGATCAAACCTGTGTCTCCTACATTGGCAGGCAGATTCTTAACCACTGCACACAGGGAAGTCCCCCCTTCTATGGTTTAACAAGGCCTCCAGGTGATTTTGATTTGCTCAACGTTGTGCTACCAGTTTGAGGATCACTGGTGTGGCCTTGTCCATCATTACATGCTCTCCCTCCCCCCACCCCGACTTCCTTCTTTCTTTCCTTCCATAAACATTGAATGTATTGCTCCCTTATCAGTGTTTTTATGACACTTCTTTGAAAATGTACACATTTGCACATTGTGTGTCTGTCTGTAAACATCAAATTCATGCTGGCCAAATACAGAGTATCATTTATAGCAATCCAAGAGAAACTAACTCTTGAAGTGCCCATCAGTCATGTACAGCTGAAGCTTTTTGACTGGGATAATCCATTACCTAGGACCTAGCTTATCCCCCTTCTCCCGACATTAACTCCAGTGAAATCTTTTCAAATATTGAAGCTCCACAGTTCCAAGGGCTTGGTTGTCCTCTTTTGGTATTACCCAAAGACTATTCCCCCATGGACTCTGTTCTTTAGAAACTCAGAATTGAAGGTTCAATGGAGGGGGGCTAGTTTAGAGCACTGACCTAAGGTCAAAAGCATTCCTAGTTACCAGTCCAGAGTTCTTAGGGGGCATTCATTAAAGGATGTGATCAGGAGAATGGGCTAGTCAACCAGAGGCTGGGAAAGGACCTACGTGGACTGAGGAACAAGGTCCAGTTACATAGGGTAGAGAGCATGTGTGTCTATTTATATTAGTGCTAGGGTTTTCCTTGGGATCTCTAAACCGGGAAGTTGGGATGAACTTAGCATGAAGCTACTCTTCTTTGTATTATACATGGTATGGAGAGAGTTCCATGCCGGTCATGCTTTAATGAACACATACACAACATGAAAATGGGACCAAGAGTTCTGGTTTTTCCTCCCTGTTCCTCCAGTGACCTTGGACTTGCTGCCTACGTGCAGGTCAAGCTCACTCATTGATACTACAGAGCTGGCTTCACGATGGGGTTGCAGGTGCCTGGTGTCCTGTGATGTGACTTCAGAGCTTTCCAGAACCCATGGGATCAGGAGACGCCTCTTGGATGAGTGTTTAGCTGCCTTGATTTTGATTGTGGTCCATGACATCTGCGGGTTCTTCTTGGCTTCTTCCTGCCCTTGGTTTTCTAGATTGTCCTTCTATTCTTCTTCCTGTAGTGATATAACAAGTCATAGTCATGGGTGTAATACTGCACCAAGAAGAATGTCATCTGCACCCTAAATTAATGTGGGTGGAGCATTCAACAGAAGCCCCCATTGACCCCGCTAACTTTAAATCCCACCCCGGGATACTCTGACCTTCCCACATGCTGACCACCCCTTTAGAGGTCAAGACGGGCAGCGCCGTGGTCCTCACAGCATGGTGATCCAATCATTGTGTGGTGAGTGGGGCTGAGAAAGAGCCTGAGACCCAGACCATTACAGGTGTGGAGGCTGGGTGGGTCTTAGGGAAGGGGCTACAGGAGGGGGTCTGCTCCAGGGCTGCTCCCCACGGGGTACATGACCCTCACGTTACATGTCATCCTAGTGTGTATGACAACAGTCCCCCGTAACACTCTAACATCTGGTGTCACCCCCAAGTCAACCCTCTTCCTTAACCCTCACTTCTGATCAGCCACCAAATTCTGCTAACTTGACTCACGTATTTCTCGATTTTTTCCTCCTTTTAAAAAAAAATTATTATTTATTTATTTTTGGCTGTGTTGGGTCTTTGTTGCTGTGCGTGGGCTTTCTCTAGTTGCAGTGAACGTGGGCTTTCTCTAGTTGTGGTGAGCGGGGGCTACTCTTTGTTGCGGTGCGCGGGCTTCTCACTGCGGTAGCTTCTCTTGTTGCGGAGCACGGGCTCTAGGCGCGTGGGCTTCAGTAGTTGTGGCTCGCGGGCTCTAGAGTGCAGGCTCAGTAGTTGTGATGCACGGGCTTAGTTGCTCTGCAGCATGTGGGATCTTCCCAGACCAGGGCTCGAACCCATTTCCCCTGCATTGGCAGGATTCTTAACCACTGCGCCACCAGGGAAGTCCTTTTCCTCCTTTTTAACTTATGTCCACTGACCTAGTTCATGCTCTCCTCGTCCCGTGTGGATTTATTCCATCGTAACATAATCAAACTGCCACCACCATTACCCACCTTAAATCCAGCCTCTATTGTAGCCGGACTGTTCAGAGGGCCAGTGCTACCATTTATCGCATAATTGAGCTTCTGTGGCTCGCTGTCGTCCTCAGGATCGGGCCTGAGCTCCTCAGTCTGGCCTGATCTTCCAGGACTTGGTCCCTGGCCATTCCCACAGCACCACTGCCCCGTGCACTTTACACCCCAGTGTTCAGAACTGCTAGATCCTCCCAGACGTCCTCATGCCCTTCAGGCTGCCTTACTTCCCCTCCTGCCCCTCTGCCTTGCAGCTTCTCCTGCCGTTCTTTATCTGGCCGCTGGTATCAGCTCTGAAAGCCTTCTGGGTGTCCCCATATAGGATTAGGTGTCCTTTCTCTTCATTCCTGTAACACCTCAACCTTAGGCTTTAACAAATTACATTTAAAGTCTCAATTTTTTCCCCCTTCTCCTCCACTGATCCGTAAGCTCCTGAGAGCAGGGGCCATTCGTATGCATCCTTAGGCCCCTGGCAAGTGCCTGGTACATAGGAGATATTCTCGTAGTCATTTTAAAATTGAGATATAATTGACATAGAACATCGTGGAAGTTTAAGGTGTACCGTGTGTTGATTTGATACATTTATATATTGAGATGTAATGAACACCCTGGTGTTAAAGCTGACACTTCCATCATATCACGTAACTGTCATTTCTTCTTGGTGGTGAGAACATTTAAGATCTAGTCTCTTAGCAACTTTTAAGTATATAATACAATATTGTTGATTATAATCACCTCTGCTGTGCATTAGATTCCCCAGAACTTATTCATCTTCTACCTGCAAGTTTGTACCCTTTGACCAGCACCTACGTAGGAGATATCCTATCAAATTTTTTTGGAAGTATACGGGAGACAATAGCTTCATAAAAGGAATAATAAAACCAACTAGCTGTGCTAAGGGGTTTTCATGAATTGAAAACTCCTAGTTTTCCAGCTGGCACCGTACCATAAGAACTTTCTGTGGTGATGGGAATGTTTTGTATCTATGTTGTCCAATAACGTGGCCACGTGTGGCTATCAAACTCCTGAAATGTGGCTGGTGCAACGCGTAGGCCGAATTTTTAATTGTATTTAAGTTTAAACTTAAATATCCACACGTGGCTAGTGGCGACCCTATCAGACAGTACAATCCTAGACTCCCCCAGCCCTTCCTCAGCCCATGGGAACATCTGGTTACTTCCTAACTTGCTCAGAGCTCCCATGGGGCAAGGCTCCAAGAACTGGTGTGTTGGCAAATGTTTAACAACCAGCTGTCTGAAAAAGGCTGCCTGTTTCCATGGTGTAAAAACTCCCACCATTCCCAGTTTCAAGCTACCTTGAAAACAGAGTTGGGGAGAGACGTGCAGTATAAAACCATCATATAGATAGTATTTCCTCGATACAGATACACAGATGCAAATAACCCTGAGAATAAAGTAGTAAAATGCAGTAAAACAATTAGAAAGTGATTAATTTTGAGTACTTATTAACTTTGTTTTCTCTTTTAATAAACTTATTTATTTATTCATTTTTGGCTGCATTGGGTCTGCGTTGCTGTGCGCGGGCTTCTCATTGCGGTGGCTTCTATTGTTGTGGAGCACAGGCTCTAGGCTCCCGGGTTCAGTAGCTGTGGCTTGTGGGCTTCAGTAGTTGTGGCATGCGGGCTTCAGCAGCTGTGGCTCGTGGGCTCTAGAGCGCAGGCTCAGTAGTTGTGGTGCACGGGCTTAGTTGCTCTGTGGCATGTGGGATCTTCCCGGACCAGGGATCAAACCGGTGTCCCCTGCTTTGGCAGGCGGATTCTTAGCCACTGCGCCACCAGGGAAGTCCCTGACTTTGTTTTTAATATAATTTATTTAACTGTAAGTTTATATAATTTAATTTTTAATAATGGTTATGCTTAAAAGCAGTTCTCAAAATTCCAGAACATCTAGCTTTTGGCTCTCAGGAGCTGGGGTAAGTCAGCTCCTAGTAATTGCTTTAAAAAATTTTTTAAATCAAATGTAGTATTTCTGTTTGGCCACAAGAGGGCACCATCAGATGAAATTCAATTCTAGGAAGGCTTTTGGACCAGCTCTCTGGGTCAGTTTGAGGTGTCTGTTTAGGTCTCCCGGAAGATTGCAATTCTGGGAGATCTTGGAAACTCCTATAGTTTCAGGCAGTTCTTGGTTTCACAACATCAAGTCCAAACCTTTCCCACTCCCAAATAGCTTCATCCCTTTGTGTACGAAGGTTTGGGTCTTTAAGCTACCAAATACAAAGATCCTTGATGGGTATTAGGTCCTGTCAGTGAGGGAAGGAGAGGGTCTGTGTGTGCAGTAAAGATAATGTCTTGGGCAATTTACATGCATCATCTCACAGAATCCTATAAAAACGCCTCAGGAATTGGCTAACACGTAGAGAGATTGGTAGGTTGCTGGGTATGTGAATAATTCCTAACACGGCAACCCTAGAGGGCTTCTCCTTTGCATTGCAATCATTTGTGCTTTTTAATTGACAGAAGGAAAACCAGGAGTTTATCGTGGGCCTGACGATCAAGATAAGAATGGAAGGAATCTGATGATTTCTCTCTGGCTAGGCAGGCTGGGGGGTCAGAGGGCTTTGGTTCTTGGCGGGGGGTGGGGGGGGTGACTCTCTTTCTTCTCAGGGTCTTCTGGGGGGTTTATATCAGGGTTGGCAGAGTGCACTTGGTGCGGAGGGGGTAGGGGATGCCCTGGGAGGGGGGGAGAGTGACAAGCTAGGTCTCCATAGTCTTCTGTCTAAAGGGAGGGAGAGACTGACTCTGTGTGTGTGTGTGTGTGTGTGTGTGTGTGTGAGAGAGAGAGAGAGAAAGAGAGAGAGAGAGAGAGAGAGAGAGAGAGAAATGATTTCACTCTCTTGATTCTTTTTTTTTAAAGACCAGAGCTACCTGATGGCTTTCAGGGAAGGGTTTTTGTTTTTTTTGTTTGTTTTTTTTTGCGGTACTTGGGCCTCTCACTGCTGGGGCCCCTCCCATTCGGAGCACAGGCTCCGGACGCGCAGGCTTAGCGGCCATGGCTCACGGGCCCAGCCGCTCCGCGGCATGTGGGATCCTCCCGGACCGGGGCACGAACCCGCGTCCCCTGCCTCGGCAGGCGGACTCTCAACCACTGCGCCACCAGGGAAGCCCCACTCTCTTGATTCTTAACACTGTTAGTGCAGTGGGTCTCAAAGTTTGGTCCCTGGACCAGCAGCATTGGCATCACCTGGGCATTTGTTAGACATAAATTTTCAGGCCCTACCCCAGACCTGCTGAATCAGGGACTTTGGGGGTAGGCTTGGCAGGCTCTGCTTTAAGAAGCCCACAGGCAATTAGGAATTTGGGATTAACAGATACTATATATAGAATAGATAAACAATGAAAACCTACTGTATAGCACAGAGAACTATATTCAGTATCTTGTGATAACTTATAATGGAAAAGAATCTGAAAAGTATATATATATATGTGTATTTATATATATCTGAATCACTTTGCTGTAAACCTGAAACACTGTAAATTAACTGTACTTCAATTAAAAAAAAACAAGCCCACCTGGGAGATTCTGATGCACTCACGTTTCAGAACCACAGGTCCAGCTCGGGGTTATCTAAGCTGGATGTGTATGTATTAGATGCGACTGAGGAGCTTTTAAAAAGTACTAACGTCGGGCTTCCCTGGTGGCGCAGTGGTTGAGAGTCTGCCTGCTGACGCAGGGGACGCGGGTTCGTGCCCCGGTCCGGGAGGATCCCACATGCCACGGAGCGGCTGGGCCCGTGAGCCATGGCCGCTGAGCCTGAGCGTCTGGAGCCTGTGCTCCGCAACGGGAGAGGCCACAACAGTGAGAGGCCCGCGTACCGCAAAAAAAAAAAAAAAAAGTACTAACGTCCCAGTAACAACAGGGCATACAGTATGTACATGGTCCCATTTACATGAAATGTCCAGAACGGGCAAATCCATAGAGATGGAACGTAGATCAGTGGTGGCCAGGGAATGGGGGGGGGTGGGGAATTGGGATATGTGTGGTTTCTTTTTGAGGTGATGGAATGCTCTGGAATTAGATACTGGTGGTGTATACACAACAGTGCTGAAAACCACTGAATTACACACTTTAAAATGGTTAAAATGAAGAATTTTATCTCAATTAAAAAAAAAAGTACTGATGTCTGGGGCCCACATAAGCATTGGTATTTAAAAAATCTCACTGGGTTGTTCTCCTCTGCAGCCGGAGAGTTAATGCAAATGAGTCCACACGTGGGGTCGCGTGGGTCAGGTTCCCGGCCTAGTGGGCTCTGGTGGGAGCGTCTGCGTTGCGGGGTGGGGAGCACAGGAGAGAACCAGGGCTGACGCTGCCCTTGGTTCTCCGCTGCCAGGTGACAGGGGCAAAGAGGTCCTGGGCACTAGACAGAGGTTGCAGTTTGGGCCTCTGCTGTGCAACCTTGTCCACATTGCTTAACCTGCCAGAGCTGTAGCAAAGGTTTCAGGTTGCCATAAAGTTCGCAAGGTAAGCATGGACCCTGGCATACAGTAGGCGCTCAGTGGATGTTCGCTTCCTTGGCTTTCCCATTTCCCTGCGGCTGTAATTCTGTGGGTCGACTCTGGGAAGGCGTGCACTGGCCAGTCCTCCCTCTGCTGCTCCCCAAACCCCTGGTGGTCAGGGAGGAAGGGGGTGGGCTTGCGGGGGAAGGGGTCCCTGACCCGGTGCTTTCCTGCGCGGCCCTCCCCCTCCCCCCAGCGTGGGCGGGGCTTCCTTGCTCACCCGGGACTCACCATCTCTGCTGCCAGGTGAGGCCGCTCAGGAGGAGGATGCTGATGAGCAGCAGGATGCAGCCGGCCACTGTGGACGGAGAGGCAGGTCAGGGAAGGGGGCCCAGGGGCTGAGAGAGCCCGTCCCCTTGTATCCGTCCCCACCCCCAGCAAAGGGCTCGCCGAGAGGTGAGCGCTGCGGTTTGTGCCGCCCCTTTTCAGAACGCGGCTCCCTCCCGGCAGAGTTTCCCTGGAGGCTCCAGGACCAGGGCCTGGGGGTGTGGACTGGAAGGGCACAAGCCTTTCCTCAGGGGGCTCCACTCTTTCTGTGGGGAGCAGCTGATAGGCACCCTCTCCCCGGCCTCAGTTAAAGAAGCCGTGAGTGAGGCCTGCGATGGGTAAAAGAAATGTTGAAATATAAAGATACATGATAAACACTTAGCATCTCCTGAAAGTGTTCTGTTTCCCAGATGCTGCTTTCCTGTGGTCCTGAAGCTGTCAAGTTATCCATACGTCCATCTGTCTATGTGTCTTAGACGTGCCTCAAATCCTGTTTTTCTCCACTCACCCCCCTCCCCTTATGAGATATAATTGACATGTAACATTGTCTAAGTTTAAGGTATGCAATGTGTTGCTTTGATACACTTATACATTGCAAAATGTAATTACCATTTCTTTTTTGGGCCAAGAACATTTCAGATTTACCCTTAGCAACTTTTCACGTCTGCAGTACAGCGTTGTTAGCTGTGATCACCATGCTCTACGTTCGATCCCCAGACGTGCTCTTCTTCTCACTGGAAGTTTGTGCCCTCTGACACCCGCCTCCCCATTTACCCCACCCCCGGCCCCTGGTCACCAGCATTCTGCTCTGTTTCTAAGAGCTTGGTTTTGGTCTTTGTTTTGTTTTTTTCTCAAAGCCCATTTTTGCCTCCCACCAGGAAACACCTGGAGTGTTGATGGCATGCTTCTTCTCTCTTCCGCTGGTTCCACCACATCCCCGCACCCTGGCCTCCCCTCACACGCAGGTGCTGGGTATTTCGTCCTCTAGAATCTGGTCGGGAGGCACTGGTTGAGGCTGGTTTGAGACCTCACTCCTAACTCACTACAACCGGTTCCTGTGATTCCGAGTCATGTTACTATCTGGATTCGTCTTTGACTTTTATAAACATTATATAGTGTAAAGAGCTAGTTTATAGTAACTAACCAAGCAGCTCACCAACCCACCAAGCAAACGTCCCCTGGTCTCTGTCTGGTGCACGTTTGTCGCTACCCACCTGCGATCTGATACTTGGTTGTAAATATGAACATATCCATGGTCGCAGCCACTTCTGTGGGTGTTTGGAAATCTGTGCAAAAGAGAGAGAAGGGTGCTAGTCACTGCTGGCTGTGGGGCTGCACAGGGCTGGGAGAGTCCAGGCTTCTCGGGTCTGGGGGCTCGGAGTCCACTGGATAGCTAGGAGAGACCAGGGGAGCCTGGGGCCAACATTTGAACATTTCGTTCTTCTGCCTCGAGGTGCCACCTTCATCTTGTTTCTCCTCTGACACTGGCGGTGTTTGAGGACTGGGAGGTTGCACTCAGGTGTGCGATCATCTCTAGCACCTACGGGCAGCTCCAGGCCAACTCCTCCCCTTATCCTGCATCACGGTTTAATAGCCAACCTTTTATCTTCCAAGAAACTCCAGCCGTACCTGTGGTACCTGCCATCCTCGTTGTTAAGGGAAAAGGAGTTTCACTGCCAGGGGGAGCATCCGTGCTCTCCTGAGGCTCTTCTTCACCTGGAGGAGAGAGTAAGGATGCTTGTGGAACAGAAGGTGGGAAGTGGAGGTCTCATGTGCACCCCCTCCCTGGCCTCCTCAGCTGACCCCAGATGCACTAGCTGAGGTGTGAGTCTCAGTTCTCGGTTCCCCATCAGGGTCACAGCGAAGTGGCTCAGTGGCCGCAGCAGAGCAGGAGGGAGGGAATTTTGTGACCCTGACCCTGGCTTTCTACAGAACTCTGAGCAACTTTCTCCCCACGCTGCCTACTCAGCTCTGGTTTCCTTCTGTGGCTTAGAAACGGGTCATCATAATACAAATACCATCAAACCATTAAACGAAGTAGAAATGCACAAAAGGAGAGCTTTTCTCTGTGACAGGTTTCCCATTGCTCGTGGACACGCCTGGCGTGCAGTGTGGCTCATGGGGGTCAGGCTATGGGAAAGAAACACAGCAGCCTCCCTAGAAGATCCAAGAGGGAGACGTGGGGTCTGGGAAGTGGGGGTGAGCAAAGAAGCCACTAACACTTAGGGTCAAATGGAAGTGACTTTTGATTATAGAAATAGTAAGACGATTTCAGAATGAAAATAGAAGACCTCAACATAGGTGGCTTGTCTGCGTGTGTGAATGAGCGTGCATGCGTGTGCATGTGTGTTTGTGCTTGAAAAGTCCCTTCCCTGCACATTTGCACTTTGGCAAAGCTCAGGTGGGACTCACACAAGAGGAGGGGGCATGCTAATGGCATTGCATGTCACAAATAATGGATTTACATTATGTATCAGCAAGTTGGAAATGTGTGCACGGCATGTGGACTTTCCTTTTTTTTTTTGTTTTGTTTTGTTTTGCGGTACGCGGGCCTCTCACCACTGTGGCCTCTCCCGCCGCGGAGCACAGCCTCCAGACATGCAGGCCCAGCGGCCGTGGCTCACGGGTCCAGCCGCTCCGTGGCATGTGGGATCTTCCCGGACCGGGGCACGAACCTGCGTCCCCTGCATCGGCAGGCGGACTCTCAACCACTGCGCCACCAGGGAAGCCCCTGGACTTTCCTTTTTGAATGAGGAAGTTTTGGTAGCTTAGAGTCAGAAGGAAAATTTCAGGATCATCTAGAAAAGGGGGCGGCAGGATCGCCTGTGAGGTAGCACCAGGGGGCTTCGGAAGACCTTTCTTCCTCTTCCATCTCCTGCTATTTATCCCCATCAGGGTACGGGGACCTTAGGTGATGAAGACCTTGGAGTTTATCTAGTCTGTTTTCTAGAATGAGAGAAAACAGAGGCCCCAGAGAGGAAGAGACTTGCCCAAGGTCACGTAGCGGGTGGGTCAGGGATTCCAGCCTGGTTCGCCCGACAGAAGCAGCAAGGTGGTGGACCTGGGGGTGGGCATCTCCATACCTGGAAACTGACTGTTCTCCCTTTCACTTATGCACTCAAGCTTGGGCCGGGTCCACTTCATGTTCCCATAGATCATCTTGCAGGTGCTCTTGGTAGGGCCTCGCTGTAGGGCCCTGAATCCCTGAGTGCACTGGTAGTAAACTATCTGCCCCTCCATGAAATGGTAAATTCTCTTCAAAGGTTCATGTTCATGTTCCCATGGTGGAGGCTCCTTGCAGTGACCTGGAAGAGGGAAAGGAAATTCCAAAGGCAAGCTGGGGAGACATTGTGAGTCCAGGTTGCCTCTTCCTAGAGACTGGACCATGGTTCTTACTCTTTTCCTTGTCCCCTTCCTCCCTCCCTTCCAGTAAGTAATGATAACATCTATGTGTTAGGACCTTTGCTAGACACGTGAAAAGGCATGAAGACCCAGTCCGCCTGCTCCTGGTAAGGAAGTACATACAGGCAGAATGTGGTGAGGATGACAGCCAAGAGACAGACGCTTACTCTCGGAATGCAGAGAAATAAGCAATTACTTCTGCTGATGGTGAGAGATTTGATAAGTAGACAGGCATGCGAACGGTGGTCTCAGTTTAGGTCTAAAGGCAGGCTCAAGCCAATCTGGGCCAATGAAATGTGGAGACCGTCTGGATCCCCACTGCTAAGTGAGTTGCAGCTGGTGGTCATCTTGGGGCCATGGCGGAAGGACTGGGGACAAATCCAAAGCCAGGAGGAGGGAAGCGCTGAGGTGATCTTGGAGGAATGGAGCCTGATCCCTGATCAAGCCATGCCTGAAGCTTGACCCAGGTGGGCCCTTTTAAGGACTCTGAAAACTTCCATGCCCAGTAACTTTCCACTCGCCGAACTAAAATCCAAGCCTGGCTGACCTTTAACCTCAGAGATCATGTCCTGATTTAATCCCAGAATCCAACCCCTGCCCCCGCCAAATCTGGACATATGGGCCACAGGTCCCTCTAAGCCCAGAAGTGTGAAACTGTATATATGCTCTGACCTTCCACAACCCCAAGGACCCATATAACCTTTCCCCGCACCCTCTGTAACCCTCTGCAGCAGGAGGCCGAGTGGTTCCATCCCAGGTGGTCTGCTCAGTGCAGCACCTTGCAAATCATGACTGAATGTGTGTTTCAGTCTCAGAATCAAATTGCCTTTACAGTCAGTAAAATTCATAACCGTCTGAACCCATTTGAATTGGGTTTGCTTCTTTCAAGTGAAAACCTCCACATTAAGACAATCCGTGAAGTATCCCTTAGCCAGAGCCAGCTGGTTATCTCTTGAGTAAGGACAGTAAACTTTGACCTCTTGAGAAAACTTTCAGTAATTGTGGAAGGTGATGCGGGAGAAACAAAGAGAAACAAATAATTAAATGTGTTCGGAAACCTTGTTCCAGCACAGAGTGAAAAGGGCTGGAAACAGCATGTTGCAGAGTAGTCCTTGGATTAGTCATTGGGTTTTAATTTTTTTAATTAATAGAAGCTGAAAATAAATTCAGACTAGTTTAAATAATCAGTAGCAAGATCCCTGTTCTAATTCAGGAGACCCAAGGCCTTATTTCAGTCCTGTTATGTGAGTTTAGCCAAGTCTTTTTTTGTTTTGTTTTGTTTTTTTTTCCGCAGTACGCGGGCCTCTCACTGTTGTGGCCTCTCCCCTTGCGGAGCACAGGCTCCGGACGCGCAGGCTCAGCGGCCATGGCTCACGGGCCCAGCCGCATGTGGGATCTTCCCGGACCGAGGCACGAACCCGCGTCCCCTGCATCGGCAGGCGGACTCTCAACCACTGCGCCACCAGGGAAGCCCTAGCCAAGTCTTTAAATGTCTCTGTGTCTCAATTTATTCAGTGAATTGAAGTAATATTTCCTGCTCCCTGACTCACTGGCTTCTGAGGTTCAAATGAGATTATATACAATGTCGTAAAGTGCTTTGTAAGGTTATAAAATTGGCGTAGGACCATGGGGTCTTGTAAGGTCAGCTGGTCCCCCACAAGACTCAGGTTTTCCTAATGGACTCTCTTTCTTCCTGATGTTATGGCTTGACTTCAACATTATTAATTTTGGGAAGTTGGGGCAGCAACTTGCTGGGCCACAACCTATTAGCTAGGAGGAGTTTGTCCACAGCTTCCAGAGGCACCAGTGTGGCACCGCCCACTTCACAACCCTGTCCTGTAAGAAATGTCTGGAAGTAAATTGCTTTGCTTGGAGTTCACTGCCTTGTACTTAAGGGGAAAACACAGCATCTCTTTGAGGGCAGGGATGACCATCTACTCAAGTTTGTATTGTCTGGCTGCAGTGCCTGGCACAGTTTGTCCCCAAACATGCTTTTTGAATTGAATTGAAATGAAGTGAGTTGAATTGAGTTCTATTTGGCCAGTTCCCAAACCCAGAGGCAACCCTGAGCCCAGGTTGGCTGCTGTAGGAGTGGCTTGAAATGCTGAGCAAACAGCCTGCAAACACTACACAATAGTTCTTGTCCACATGACATCCCTAGGAAAGAGGACAGCAGGACAGATCCTCCTCCTTTGGGGCACATATCCTGTACCTGCAAGAGAATGGGTCCCCTCTTACCTGGAAGGTTAGCTTGGTCTGTGGGCTGCATTTGGCTCTGCATTT
Source organism: Mesoplodon mirus (assembly GCF_964341445.2). Classification (NCBI taxonomy): domain Eukaryota; kingdom Metazoa; phylum Chordata; class Mammalia; order Artiodactyla; family Ziphiidae; genus Mesoplodon; species Mesoplodon mirus. The sequence goes on along the minus strand of NC_138979.1, from coordinate 25,428,385 downwards.
CTGTGGTTTTTTCTTCATTCTGTTCTTTGAGTCCAGGAGTAACTTGTTTTCCTGGGGTCTTAGGGGAGGCTAGAGAGTATGGATGGAATGAAGAAGATAGCTTCACAAAAGTTGAAAAGAGAACATGCTCTTCATGTATTCATTTGCTCAAAAAGAGAGTCTTTCTAGGGCCTGTGATGTGCCAGGCAATATCGGGGGATACTGGGGTTATAAAGATGATCCCCACACACCCTGCCCTTGGGGGGCTCTCAGGGGGCCTGTTCATGGCCAGTGCAGCACTGGCCTGTCAGTCAGGTTTCCTGTACATGATGTCAGTGGCCTACAATGTGTTTCTGAAGGAGCTGAGATTTTTCTGGTGGAATTGTTTGTGTCTGTGTGTCTCTCCAAAAGGGACTCCATTCTGGCCATCAACCCCATCAACACTGTATGTGGGGGTGGGGGTGGCAGTGAGAAGAGCTATTAGTTCAACAGCCCGCCCACTCCTCTGTTTCCCAAGGCAGTTCATTTAAAAGCTAGAGAGAGGCCCTCCTAAAGCAATGACAATGGTGCAGCCGCTATGGAGAACAGTATGGATATCCTTAAAAAACTAAAAATAGAGCTACCATATGATGCAGCAATCCCACTCCTGGGTATATATCCAGAAAAGACGAAAACTCTAATTCAAAAAGATACATGCACCCCAATGTTCATAGCAGCACTATTTACAATAGCCAAGACATGGAAGCAACATGTCACTAATAGATGAATGGATAAAGAAGATGTAATATGTGTGTGTGTGTGTGTGTGAGTGTGTGTGTGTATATATATATATATGGTGGAATACTACTCAGCCATAAAAAAGAATGAAATAATGCCATTTGCAGCAACATGGATGGATCTACAGATTATCATACTAAGTGAAATAAGTCAGTCAGAGAAAGACAAATACCATATGATATCTTTTATGTGTGGAATCTAATCAATAGTGCTAATAAACTTATTTACAAGACAGAAACAGACTCACAGACATAGAAAACAAACTTATGGTTACCAAAGGGAAAAAGTGAGGGAGGGATATATTAGGAGTATGGGATTAACAGATACACACTACTATATATAAAATAGATGAATAACAAGGATTTACTGTAAAGCACAGGGAACTATATTCAATATCTTGTAATAACCTATAACGGGAAAGCATCTGAAAAAGTGTGTGTGTATACACAAAACTGAATCACTTTGCTGTACACCTGAAACTAACACAACATTGTAAATCAACTATACTTCAATTAAAAAATTGTGATAAAATATGCATAGCATAAAATTTACCATAGTAACTATTTTTAAGTGTACAGTTCAGTGGCACAAGCTACATTCACATCATTGTGAACTAGAATTATTTTTAGTTGTTTAGTAATCATTAGTGTAATGTCTGTCCTCCCTCCCTCCCCCCGAAGTATAGGTTCCTTGAGGGCCGGGTCTGTCCTATCCCCAAGTATCTGGAACAGGCCTTGGAACTAGGAGACAGTCATTCAATATCTGTTCAGTGAATGACTATTCTGGGAACCACCAACATTAGTTTTCACGTAGATGGGGCGGCCAGTTTTTGTCTGTAGGGCCGTGTGAATAATAGTTGAAGCCCTGTCTCCCTCTTTGCTACAGTTTTTCTCCTTCCCTCCAGAGTTACAAATGGAAACACTTACAGGTGCTGTCGCAGTGGCATCTGTTTTCCCAGACAGAGTGGCTGGAGTTTCCTGTGCAGCGTATGAAGGGCGACCTTCTGCGGAAGCCTTTCTTGCAGTCACAGTTTATGATGGTGCCCACCTCATACCTGAGGACCTTGAACGTGGCGTCTCTGAGACTCGGTGGGTCTTCAGGACAAACATCTGCCAAGACAAAAAGGCACCTTAGGAGTCCAGGAGCTTCCAAACATGGGCATATGATCGAATCACATGTTCCTTCGCTCGATTTAAGGGGTTTGTATGTACCCCACTGTTTCCTGGAGAGAAACTAAGGCTGTTGAAGTTTCTTTAGAAACCTTCATATCAGAGATGATTCAAAATTTAACTTCAGCCAAGTTCATCTCCAAACTACAGTGTCTTTTAAACTAAATGAATAGAAAGGAATGAAGTTTTATTCTGAATATGCCTCCCGCTGAGCAAGTATAGAATGAGGGGGCACAAGGGGTATGAGGAAAGGGAGGGACGAACCACATCGATTTAATCGAGGGATGAAATATGTCTGTGAGAAATACTTTGAAGGAAATAAAGATTGTCTGACTTTCTGTAATTAATGGTTCTGTAAGGTGGTTTTTTTTTGAAGAAATATTTGTAAAGTGCTTCACTCAATGTCTGGTGAGTAGGAAATGTGTGTTTCTCATCCACCTACCCCTCTAAGTTTACCAAATTCCTTCTCACACCACGAAGACCTGACCCTCCCTCGCCCCCCAAAATAGTCACTGGCTTCCCACTAAAGACACTCGAATAGTTGAACACCCAACTATTATGGGAGGAAAAGGTGCTGGTCTCATCAGAGCAATGATTCCATTGTATATCTCGCGACAAATTCTCCTGCTTCAAGAGATGAGATTTTTCAGGAAAAAGTCACAGGCTGGGTAAAGGAAGCGGACAGGAAGGACCACAGGAAACAGAAAAAAGGGAGGCAGCCAGGGCTCCCACACCTGGCCTCGCCACCCAGCAAACAGGCACAGGGTCCAGGCAGGTTGCTGCACTCACTGCTGGCAGAGGACCATCTGCCGATCGTCTGTTAATCACTCAGGGTGGAGTGGAGCTTCTCTGAGCCCTCACAGGCCGCCCAGCATCTTGTCATCCTGGAGACCACCCCCATCCAAGATGCGGGACCCTCCTGACACCCTTAAGAAGGTGAGGTGAACCTGGACAGCTTGTCCCACCTCTAACCAAGAAGGGACTAAACAAAAGCAGTTTGAATGGCTCACTGGGCCAGCAGTTGTAGAGGAACATGTAAAATAATGTAAATTCCAGGAATTATAATAATCATAATAAGGCAAGAAACACAGCATGGTGGAAAGGGGAGAAGGATAGGTTTCTAAATTGTAGTTCTACCAGCTTACTAGCTATACAGCTTTATTGTTTTTACTTATCTAAGACTTGGCTTCCTCTTTTATAAAATGGGTATAATAATTATTTCACTGATTTCTTTTAAATATTACATGAAATAACATATTAAGGTAACTTGCAGAGCACCTGGCACATAATAGGCATAGAATAGATGCTAGTCAGTTGCAAACTATCATATATAGAATGGATAAACAACAAGGTCCTACTGTATGATACAGGGAACTACATTCAATATCCTGTGATAAACCATAATGGAAAAGAACATGAAAAAGAATGTATATATGTATGTATAACTGAACCACTTTGCTGTACAGCAGAAATGATCACAACACTGTAAGTCAACTGTACTTCAATAAAATTAATTTAAAAAGAAAAAAAAAGAATAGGTACTAGTTTTGCTCCCTTTTTTTCCTGTCCAGAAAAAGAAAATGTCCAGATAGAGACTGGGCTGAGTTTTACCTTAACCCTTAACTCCTGCAAAAGTTCATCTCTCCCTACAGCCCATATCATCAGTACCATTCGCTGGCACTTATCATACGTCAATACCAACCAACAATTTAAGTATCAGAAGGTAAATCTGTTGCTAAAACAAGATGTGTGTAATAATCAGAAAAGCCAAATGAAGGAACAAGGCAAGGATGTTCCCTCTTACCACTGCTTTTCAACATCATATTGGAAGTCCTAGCTAATGCAGTTAGAAAAGAAAAGGAAATAAAAGGTATCCAGATTGGGATGGAAGAAACAAAACTGTCTTTGTTTGCAGAAGACATGTTATCTATGTAGAAAATATGAAAGAATAGACCAAAAATAAAACCTCCTCGTACTAATAAGTGATTACAGCAGGGTTACAAGATACAAAGCTAATATACAAAAGTCAACCACTTTGCTAAATACCAGCAATGACCAAGAGGAAATTGAAATTAGAAGCACAATACCATTTACATTAGCACCCAAAAAATGAAGTACTTGGGTATAAGTAAAAAAAAAAAAATTATGTACAAGATCTACATGAGGAAAAACTATAAAACTCTGATGAAATAAATCAATGAAGAGCTAAATAAATGGAGAGATAGTCCATGTTCATGGATAGGAAGATTCAATATTGTCAGTATGTTAGTTCTTCCCAACTTGATCTATAGATTCAAGGCAATCCCAATAAAACGCCCAGCCACTTATTTAGTGGATGTCAACAAACTGAATCTAAGTTTATATGAAGAGACAAAAGACTCAGAATAGCTAACACAATATTGACTGAAAGGAGCAAAGTTGGAGGACATACTACCTGACTTCAAGACTTACTATAAAGTTACATTAATCAAGACAGTGTGGTATTGGTGAAAGGACAGACAGATAGATCAGTGGAACAGAATAGGGAGTCCAGAAATAGACCAACTGATCTTTGACAAAGGGGCAAAGGCAATACAATGGAGCAAAGATAGTCCTGTCAATAAATGGTGCTAGAACAACTGGACATCCACATGCAAAAAAAAAAAAAAAAAAAACTAAACACACATCTTATGTCCCTCACAAAAATTAGCTCTAAATGGATCACAGACCTAAAAGTAAAACACAAAACTATAAAACTCCTTGAAGATAATATAGGAGAAAATTTAGATGACCTTGGGTTTGGTGACAACTTTTTAGATGCAACACCAAAGGCACGGTCCATGAAGAAAAGAATTGAGAATCTGGACCTCATTAAAATAAAAAAATTTCCAGAGATTGGCACAACATTGTAAGTAAACTATACTTCAGTAAAAAAAAAAGTAAAACAAAACAAACAAACAAAAGGAGTACGGTGTTTGTTTTTGTATTATTTTCTTGTTACCATATGCTTTAAAAAAATAAATTCTGATTTAACGGAAAAAAATATTTCTGCTCTTAAGAGACACTGTCACGAGAATGGAAAGACAAGCCACAGACTGGGAGAAAATATTTATATGATAAAGTGCTGTTACCCAAAATATACAAGGAACTCTTAAGACTCAACAATAAGAACCCTGATTGAAAAAAATGGGCCAGAGTCCTGAACAGACACCTCACCAAAGAAGATATACAGATGGCAAATAAGTATATGAAAAGATGTTCCACATCATGTCATCAGGGAAATGCAAATTAAAACAACAATAAGATGCCACTGCACACCTTTAGAATGACCAAAATTCAGAACACTTAATGCTGGTGAGGATGTGGTGCAACAGAATCCCTCATACATTGCTGATGGGAAAGCAAAATGGTACAGACACTTTGGAAGACAGTTTTGGCAGTTTCTTACAAAACTAAACATACTCTTAATGTACCATCCCGCCATCATGCTTCTTGGTATTTACCCAAAGGAGTTGAAAAGCTGAGTCCACAAAAAACCTGCACACAGATGTTTCTAGCAGCTTTATTAATAATTGTCAAAATTTGGGAACAATCTTAGATGTCCCTCAATAAATGAGTGGATAAATAAACTGTGGTACATTCAGACAATGGGATGTTACTCAGTGCTAAAAGAAATGAATTCTCAAGCCATGAAAAGACATAGAGGGAACTTTAATGCATATTACTAAGTGAAAGAAGACAATCTTAAACGGCTATACACTGTATGAGTCCAACTATATGACATTCTAGAAAAGGAAAAACTATGAAGGTCGTAAAAAGAATTGGTAGGTTGCCAGGGGGTAGGGAGGAGGAAGGGATGAATATGTGGAGCACAGGATTTTTAGGGCAGTGAAATTACTCTGTAGGACACCATAATGATGGATACCTATTAGTCGAAACCCATAGAATATACAACACCAAGAGTGAACCCTAATGTAAACTATGGACTTTGGGCAATGATGATGCATCAGTGTAGGTTTATCAGTGGTGACAAACATACAATCTGGTGGGGGATGTTGATAATGTGACAATGGGGGAGGCTGTGCATGTGTGATGTCAGGAGTATATGGGAAATCTCTGTACCTTCTGCTCAATTTTACTGTGAACCTAAAACTGTACTAAAAAGTAAAGCCTATTAGAAAAGAACAGCTTACAAGCACACAACGGACATTTCCTGAGCTAGATAAAATAATTGAAGGGAAAAAGAAAAACAGCCCATGAGGACTTCTGCTTCCGACCATGACAAAATTTATCTTCCTGCTGAAAGCAACTTTAAAACCAGACAAAGTATGTGAACAAGAGTTTGCAGGCATTTAGCAATGGGCAGTGCAGCACAGCATTATTTGAGAGGAAGGAAGCACATGAAGTGAACCCACCATTGCCATGGCTTTCCTCCTGGGGCACTTTCCTGCCAGGTAGCACCAAAGCGGAGCCAGCAGAGTGGTGGCCTCACTGACCTGAAGAGGGAAAAAATCAGAGCCCTAGTCTGCTGGCATGGGTGGAATTTGTGGGATGGGGCTCTAGAGAGGAGGGGGGCAGAAGTGTGTGTGAGGATACTCTTCGGGTTTTTAATCCAGCCACTGGGCTGAATATGAACAGGGCAGGACCCTGTGACTTAGAACCAACTCCCTGCTGTGGAGACTGAGAGAAGAATAGTTATACCAAATTTTATTTACAAAAACAGGCATCTGTTGCCTGTTGCCAGGTGTGGCTATATTTATATCAGAGAGTAGATTTCAAAGTAAGAAACATTAGTCACAGATGACTTGGTTGGTTACATGAAATTACTGAGAAATCTCCAAAATAACTATGAGAACTTAGCAAATTTAGCAATCTCAATATACAGAAATCACTTATGGTTATACTGTGAGCAACCAATTAGAAAATTAAAAATTTTAAAACAATCCCATTTACAATAGTATGAAAAGACATAACACACTCAGGAATAAATTTACTGAAAACTCGCAAGGCCTTTAAACTGAAAGTTCTGAAACACTGCTAACATAAAGAATTATATAAATGGAGAAATGCACAATGTTTATGGATTGGGAGATTCTTTTTTTTTTTGAAGATGTCAACTTATCTTAAATTGATCAATAAACTCAATGCAATTACAATTTAAAAAATCCAACACACTTTTTGGTAGAAATTTGGCAAAACACAAAGACCTAGAATTTTAAGACAATCTTAAAATGATGTACAAATTTGGAGGATTCACATCATCTGATATCAAGACTTTCTATAGAGCTTCAGTGACCAAGACAGTACATACTGATAAAAGATAGACAAATAGAATAATGGAACAGAATAGAAAATCCAGAAGTAGACTGACATAGGTATATTCAGGTGATTTTTTGCAAACACACCATGGCAATTCAATGAGGGAAGGGAAAATCTCAACAAATGCTTCTGGAACAAATGATAATTGTATAGGGAAAAAAGAACTTTATTCCACATACAAAAATTAATTTTATTGTATTTTTAAACATAAAAGATCCATCCATACACCAAATCCATACATTATAGATGTAAACATAAAAGATAAAACTATTACGTTTCTAAAAGAACATAAAGGCAAATAACTTTGCAAGCTAGGGATAGGCAAAGATTTCCTAGGGAAGACACAAAAAGCACTAACCATAAAATAATAGTAAATTTAAAGTTTCTGCTCTTCCTAAGGCATTAAGAAAATGAAAAAATGAATGCTACAGGTAGACTGGGAGAAAAATCTTTGCAACACATATATCTGACAGAAAGACTTGTGTCCACATTATACAAAGAACTACAAATCAATACTAAAAGTCAAACAACCCAATAAGTAAATGGGCAAAGACTTGAATGGTCACTTCTCCAAAGAAGATATCTGATTATCAGTAAGCACTTGAAAATGTGCTGAAGACATCATTAGGTATCAAGAAAAAGCAAATTGGAAACCACCATGAAATAGTCCATTAGAATGGGTAAAATGGATAAAAGACTGACAACACCAAATGTTGCCAAGGAGCTACTGGAACTCACTTCCATTACTGTTGGGAGTGTAAAATAATGCCAAAACTCAAAGTTTTAAAAATGAAGTTAAATATATACCTGCCCTATTATCCAGCCATTCCACTCCTTGGTATTTATCTAGAAGGAGTGAAAGCACATGTCTACAAAAAGACTTAAGCAAAACATTTATAGTAGCTTTGAATAATCTCAAAAACATTATGTTGAACAAAAGAAGACAGACACAAAATACACACACTGTTTGACTCCATTTATATGAAGTTTACGAAAAGACAAAACTAGTATGCAGAAAGAAGTCAAAGTAGTGGTTGCTTGTGGTGGGTGGGGATTGACTGGAAGGAGACCGTAGGAGGATGGAAACATGAGTGTACATCTTTGCCCTGATGACAAATTGAAATTATCATGGACTTGTCACAGTTCAAGTCAGGGGGCCACTGAGGACCCGGTCTCAGACCTGTCCCTGCACCACTGAGAACTTGAATTTTCTCTGAACTGCATCAAACTTAAGGACACCACCAGCCATTTTCAAAACAGTATCTGCCAGCAGCTGCAACCTTATGGTCTCGAGGTCTCCCCTTGAAATATGCAACCATTTCAGACCCCAACCAATTCTTACTCAATAAGCACCCTTACTGCTTGCCAGCTCCAATTATAATTATTGATAGATGACTCATGTCACTAACTGTAACCTTGTGGGGTTTTGCCTTTATAAGTGTCCCCTATTTTGTAGTTGGGGGGAGGGGGTGGGGAAACAATTCAAGGTCTTCTTGAATCTGTGTCACTGGGGCATTCCTAACAACCCCAAATAATACCTTTTTATTTCAATCAGGTCTCCGTTTCTGAAATTTTGGTTAACAGCCCAGACTTGTCAAATTGTACACTTCAGATCTGTGCATTTCACTACATGTAATTTTACTTCAAAAAAATCATTAAGAAGTAGATTGAGCAATTCTCATGATTATCCACTAGCACAAATAATCAAGCATTGACCTCAGCCGCATTTGGAATCTGATGACTCAACCACAAACCAAGAGAGTTTCTAAACACAGAAATTTGAAAAGAAGGCAGACAGATTGCCTTCGGGGCAACTTTGTGTCCTTAAAAACTATTTACATGATGATATGCTTTTCTAAATTAGGCCGTGGAAATTTCCAGGATCAACATAAATTAGCCTGAGCATCTGAGGAGGTCATGCGGGGACAAGAGAAATTTCCAGAACTTCTTACTCCCACAGACTTGCCTTTTATAAAAGCATCCTTCCTGGAATCTAGAAGCACTGAAACTTCCCTGGTCTATAGCTAAGAACTAGTAAAGAACTTGACTCTAACCCTTTTCCCTGGAACCATGTGAAGAGTGTTTCAAGTATCACCTGAAGAAAGTGTGTGTGTTGGGGGCAGGGGAGTGTGCAGGAAAGGTAGACCTGGGGTGCGGGCGGTGTTTCTTTTAACAGGAATAAATCTGGGATTTTTTAAAGCCCTTCTCAGGGTGGTGTCGTAAAAGAAACAGCAATACAACATCTTTAAAAAAAGGATGAAAACACTTTGTCTCTCCTGAAATCTTGCAGAGGAACATTGAAGGACAGTTCTGTTTATGTGACTCAGCAAAATGTCTGTACAGCCTCCTTCCCCATATTATCACTTAAAAATTTTCACACAGCATGGCAGCTGCCCTCTTTCTCTAGTTTTACTCCAAAAGCTCTAAAATTTCTCGAAATTCAGCAAACAGGGACTGTCTCTGCCTTTACTCTCGCACCCACCTTTCCAGATCTATTTCTTGCTTCCACCAGAGGCTCTGACTTTCTAATAGAAATTATTCTCTGCTCTCAGCTCTGGCCCATTCTCCCAGCTCAGGAGGCAAATGCAGAGGTTTTTTTTGAAAGGTGGGAAGGGAAATGTTTTTCTGTCATTTTTAAGTATTGGTGCATTTCTGGATTGGACGTCATTTTCTCTTCTGAGAGTTTTGAAAGTGTGTGCTGCGTGCAGATTGGAGGGAAAAGTTTAGACTACTAGCCTCGTGATGGGACTTGGGGTGAATGCTCAGAGCTGGGACACTGGGGCCCCTAGAGGGGTCCTACCATGGGCTCGGAGGAACATTGATGTGGTCTTGCCTCCTACCTTTTATGTAGGCAGAGGGGAAAGAGAGCCAGTAATTATCATTCATCCTGAAAAATCCCAAGGGATTTTCCCAAGGGACTTGCATTGAGAGTTAAACTGAGCTCTTCCGATGTTGAAAGTGTTTCACATCTTATTTCAAATTTTTGCTAAGAATGGTAACTGGAAAGACACAGGCAGGACCCCATATGTCCCACCCCCTGCGCCCACCCAGCCTCCATCCCTGTCCCTGAAACACTGTCCCAGGTGCATCCTCTCTTGGGATATTTGTAGGCTTGTTGCCTCCAGGAATTCCCTGCTCAACTGAAATGCAGGAATTCATGGCTGCTTTTGGCTTCTTCAGCTGACATTAGCGACAGTAATTGAGAGCCAACTTGCTCTGGGCTGTGTCACTGCACAGGTCTGGGAGGAGGGTGGCTGAGGGTGAGGGACCCTGGGACACGCTTAGCCTTTTTTTCTGTGTTGTTTTGCCTTTTGTTTTCCCTCCACTGGATTGCTAGAGGCTCATCTCCTCTATCTCACCACGCCCATGCTAGGGAGGGAAAGATTAGGCATTTGTAGGTTACACAGCAACAGATTTAGGGATTCAGACCAGCTTTTCTGTCTCCCAGGCATCTGCTCTCTCCTTTCCGCCACTGTTCCCAGAAGGACAGTCGTACAGTTTCTACTGCTTGGGTTTCCAATAAAAGATGAGAAACTTGGTGAAACGAGGCACTCCCTTCTCTTCCTCTAAGTGGCCTGTCACTCACTAAGAGAGACAAGAGATGCAGACCAGGGCTTCCTGATTGGATCTGGAATCCTGACACCCTTTCTCTCATTTAGCATATGACCTCAACTCCACTCCCCTAAATAAAGCTACCCCTTGGTGTCTTGCTGTTTTGTTTTTAGAAGGGAACAGAACTAAGGTAAATTTTGTGCCGATATATTTTTGTGTTCCTCGAGTTAACCAGAAATATCAACACCTGGAAGGCAGTCGGTCCTTTGAGCTGGGAAGTTGGTTTCCTACAGCTGGTAGGACTCTGCTTCACTTGTTCACAGCAGAGCTTCTCAAACTTTCATGTGTGTACACGTGGCTTGGGGGGCTTGTTAAATGCACATTTGGGCACAGTGGGGTGAGTGTGGAGGCTGAAACTATTTTCTCTCAAGCGCCCCAGTGCTGCCGGGGCTGTAGCCGCACTCAGCACCCGGCAGTGGCTGCCCCGTCTTTCCCCCTCTTCTGCCCGCTCTGGAGGGCCCGCCTCCCCAAGGGGATCGAGAGCGGCGCCCTCAGGCGGGGCTGAATTTGCTTACAGAACACTTCGTTCCCAAGGCAAAGCATCTAACGGTGCAGTGAGAACTCCCCTGGCTGGAGGAAAGGTGGGTGGGTAGAAATGGCTGTGGGCAAGGTGATTTTTTTTAAAAAAATTCTTTTCTGATGTTGTTCAAAATGAGAGAGCACTCATCTGGCCCTTGTGTCCTGTGTAACGTGAAAGATAAGGAAAAGGAAGGGGCTTCAAAAGGATGTGGACAGGGTCTGAGATAAGATTCTTTGCTCTGTGGATGAATCAAGGTCAAGTTCTGTTTACCCGTACAGCCCAGCCAGCACTGAGTGCATGGCTTCATCTTTGTGTCCTTCTGCTTGGCCGTCTATACAATAGGGATCGGGGATGAACCTTAGAATAACTCACTAAGCACAGAAACTTCTAGATGATGATTTACTAAGCTTTATGCAAGGGACATAGGAGTCCATCAAGAGTTTGGGGCACTGGATAAAGAAATTGTGTAGTTCTTGACCTAAAGACATTCATCTTCTGTGTCAGATCTGAGAAGAACCCCAAGATATACCTAATGTCAAAGACAGTCTCCAAATTCCTTGGGAAATCCACCCAGCAGTCTGAGCCTTATAGAAAGCAGGTGTTTTGGGTTCAAAATAAAATATTATTGGACATGTTGACTATTCCTCTCAATAGGATCCCAGGGTCTGAGAGCTGGGAGAAACCCCAAAGATGATTTAGGTTAATCTCCCCTTTTGTTGATAAGGAAACTGAGGCTGAGTGCCGTTCCTCCAATTGTGGCAAACCTGGGAGTAGAACGGAGCTCTGACTCCCAGTTCAGTGTTTTCTCATCACTATCTTCAGGAACGAGTGTGCTTCTCACCCTGCTATGGAAGGTTCTCTCTAGCTAGGAGTTAGAGCTATGTCTAAAGTATCTGGGTTACTGGGAAGTGTTTGTGAGATGTTGTGGTTTAATTCAGATCATTATCTTTGAAGTCAGAGAGCTCAGGTCCTCCATTTGGGGCTATTTATATAATAGTAACTCACATCTGAGTCCTGCCTGTGTGCTGCTCACTTGTAGAGGTCACCTTCCATGCTCACTACAGCCCTCAAAGGGACATATTGTCACCCCACTTTGTACAGCAGGAGATTGAGTTTCAGAGAGATTCAGTCCATCGCCCAAGTCACACAGCTCAAGGTAATGGGATCAGAATCACAAGAAAGCCCACTACTGCCGCCCTCATGTCTACCTTTAAAAAAAAATCTCACTTTTACTTCCAGGAAATTCTTTCAAATAGCAAACGTAAATGTCTCAGGAAGAAGCAAGGAAGAAGAGGGCAGAGTGTGGAGAAAAGGTCTGCGTGGACCTCAGGTCACCGTAAAAGCTCAGGGGGCGATGCAGTTGGTTTCTCTGTAGGAGTGAGATTCAAAATGTTGAACAAGCAGGGTAGCAGGGTCAGGAACCAAGGATGCCAATGAGGATGAAGCCGAGGGTCCTGGAGCCCTGTCTGCCACACAGTAACCCTTCAGTGCTGATATGTGGGAGGAGCCAGGGGAATGAGTAGAGAGGGTCATCTGACAGGTTCAAAGCAGCAGGTGTTTACCAACAAGTTTAGAAGTATTTCAATGTTTAACAACCAGTATGACGAAGGCAGTGATTCTCAAACCTTTTGGTATCAGGACCCCTTTATACTCTCAAAAATGGCTGAGGACGCCACCCGCCAAAGCTTTTGTTTTTGTGGGTTATATCCATCATTGTTTGCCATATTAGAAATTAAAACTGAGAAAGTTTGAGTACATGTTTATTAATTCATTTTTAAGTAGCATTAACAAGCCCTCACACATATGAACTAATCTGATCCTGACAACTATACTATGAAGTAGACATTATCATGATTACTGCCATTTTACAAAGGAGACATCAAGGCACAGCGAGGTTTGAAGAATTGCCTGAGGTCACCCAGCGAGGTCGCCCAGCTAGAGGACCCACAGTGATGGAGCTGGAGGCTCATCTAGGCTTCCGAGCCGTGGTCTTGACAGGATGCTGTGCTGCCTCTTCTAAATTCCTACCTCTAGCCCTGAGCTCTAGTCTAGACGGAATGCCTTCTGCCTTTCCATCTGGCCATCCTCTGGTACTTCAACTCTGTTCAAAACTTCTAGTTAAGGCTTCCCTGGTGGCGCAGTGGTTGAGAATCTGCCTGCTAATGCAGGGGACACGGGTTTGAGCCCTAGTCTGGGAGGATCCCACATGCCGCGGAGCGACTAGGCCCGTGAGCCACAACTGCTGAGCTGCGCGTCTGGAGCCTGTGCTCTGCAACGGGAGAGGCCGCGATAGTGAGAGGCCCATGCACCGTGATGAAGAGTGGCCCCCGCTTGCCACAACTAGAGAAAGCCCTCGCACAGAAACGAAGACCCAACACAGCAAAAATAAAATAAAATAAATTAATAAACTCCTACCCCCAACATCTTCTTAAAAAAAAAAAAACTTCTAGGTAAAGATACTATTTCTTCTTCTACTTAACATTGCCATTAGGGTTTTAGTCAATTCAATCAGATGAAAGAATGTAGAGGCATAAAAACTGGAAAGAAAAGAAATAAAGCTATCTCTGCTTGCAGATTATACGGTAGTGTGTCTAGTAGACCCAAGAGAATCAATGGTGGAAGTAATAAAATAATGAAATAATTTTAAAAGATAGCAATCAAGAGTGATACTAAAGAAGTGTGGCATGGGGTGGGTAGGGAAGAAACACTTTTTTTACAGGATAATGCCAGCTAAGGAATGCAGAAAGATGGATCACAAGGGAATTATGTGCAGAAAGATGGATCGTAAGAGAATTATGTGCAGAAAGGGAATTAGGTTGAGTGAAAAAAGCCAGTTTCAAAGGTTACATATTGTGTGATTCCATTTATTTTGCAGTCTTAAAAATGACAAAATTATAGAGATGGAGAGCAGCTTAGTGTCTGCCAGGGATTAGGGAGGAAGGAGGCCTGTGGCTGTGGCCATGATAGGGCAGCGGGAAGGATCCTTGTGATGAGAACTGCTGTGTATCTTGGCTCTGGTGATGGTCCCATGAATCTACACATGTGGGACAGTTGTGTAGAGCCAAAGACACACATGCACGGATGAGAGCATATAAAATTGGTGAGATCTGAGTAAGACTGATGGATTGTAGCAAGGTCAATTTCCTGGTTGTGATATCATGCTATAATTTGGAGGGAAACTGAATGAAGGCTATATTGGATCTCTCGATATTATTATTTACAACTGCATGTGAGTCTATAATTATCTCAAAATAAAAAGTTAAAAACATAGATTTACAGTAGCTGGTCCAAGATCAAGCAGAACTAGAATTTGAACCCAGCTCATTCTAAACTCCAAAGCCCAACGTCTTAACCATTACAATACAGAGCTTCAATACATAGTTATCAAAATCTTCATAATCTTTTACCCATGCATCCTATATCTGGAAATGTATCCTGAGAAAATCACAAAATAAAAACTTTATACATAAAAAAAAGTTAAAAACAAACACACACACAAACAATCCTCTGTTCCTCTTCTCGTCCCTGTTTTCTCTTGGTGACTCTGGCATTCCTGTGATGTGACACTTCAGCATCTCCCTTAAATTCCACTCTCCTTTGCCGTCAGGTCCAAACCCTTCTCAAGAGTCCTTGCTTGGACCTCTGCGGGAGCCTCGCGCACGCCCCCTCTCTTCTGTAACGTTCACCACTCTCCTGCAGCCCTCCCAACTGCAGACCCGCCAGAGCAGTAGCATCTTATCATTTCCCTCCACCTCCCGTGTCTCCCCGCTTCCGATATGTCTTTAAAAATATCGTCAAGCCAAGCATCCTAGGGTCCCAGAGCACAGAGCTGATGTGTTAGTGCCACAGTAAATGCCTGCAGGTGAGGTATTCTCTGCCTCCGTGATTCACCTCTGGGTGCCACAACTGCCCTCCCTCTTTTTTCTTACATCTGGGAAGTGGGTTTGTCAAACACTGGACTCCCTCCTGTCGGGAGGGATTGACAGCATTTCCTTGCTTTGCTTTGGGGACTGAGTCCGCCAATCAAATAGCAGATGGCAGATTCCTCAGAGCCATTAAGGAGCTTGTGACCATAGGAGCTTCTTAGATACTCCAGGTCACTGCCTTTGCCATGCTGATTGGTTTTCTGGGCCTCCTGGCGTGGTGCCCCTGATGCGGTGGGGTGGGGGGTGGAATCCTTCCTGGCCTGTGAGCCAGGTAAGGAGGAAGGCTGCTCTTGGCTGTACCTCGTTTGAAGGGTGAGTGGGGTTCACCTGGCAGGTTCGGCAGAATAGGTCACCCTGGCAGGGGGAATGCCGGGTTCAGGGGGCTATAAGTGGAATGTTTGCTGGAGTGTGAATGGCAAGGGTGTGAATGACAGAGATGTATCTGTGGAAATAATGTAAGTGAAAGGACCTTGATATCTGTAAAATGTCCCACAAGTCTCGATTGTTGCTATTATTATTTCTCGAGCAGTGTTGTTTTTAGGACCAAATGATAAAATATGTAAGGTTCCTTTGTGAGCTGGAAAAAAAATTATCTAAAATGTTAATTACTGAAAGTTTGATTGTGTCAGAGCAAGGAAATGGAGTTTCTTTTGACTTCATCTTCTAAGGACTATTTATGAGAATTCTGCATTCATTTCCTTCCTCTCACTTATATTCACAATGGCTTCACACCTAATAAAACATGGTCAACTTCCTGATCACTGCCAACTAGCTCACCATGGTTTAGTTTGAAAACTTCCGGTCATTTCTGGTTGTTGTTGGCTGTCCATGTCACCTACTATTTATTTAAACTGTTTCTTCAACGTGGGCAGCCGTAGGCACTGAATGAATGCTTGAGTGTATTGGCAATTGCGTCGATATTATGGTCTATTAATCAATTAATTCAGACACATATCCATCTTCCTTCAGCATAAATGCTGAGGGGAATGTAGCAGAGCCAAGTTTGTTTGTGCTCAGGGCTGGGGGGACGGGTTAAGGCAATTTAATGGCATCAAAGAAAAGGTGTCTGATTCCCTGGGTAAGAATAAGAGGGGAGGCTGTGTACTCTGAAGGGGAAGATCTCAGTGCACCTGGGCTCGTTCTGCAGTAATTAGCATCCTTCATCTGTGAGTCCTGTGTGTGTCTGAC
Organism: Mesoplodon mirus; assembly: GCF_964341445.2. Lineage (NCBI taxonomy): Eukaryota > Metazoa > Chordata > Mammalia > Artiodactyla > Ziphiidae > Mesoplodon > Mesoplodon mirus. The sequence continues at coordinate 25,411,916 of NC_138979.1, read as the reverse complement.
CCACAGTTTCTGAGACCCGGCTGGGCCTCCCAGGCCAGAGTCAGAATTTCCACGACCCAAGAATGAGTGACTCACGGGGTAAGATCCTTCTGGAGAACATCTTCTTCCTTAATCAACACTTATTACCAAGAAAAAAGAAGGTGGGGGAGATGGGTGGGAATCCAGTTATTTTCTCTTTCCCTTGGAAGGGAAAAAGGGAGACTGAGAACCAACAATATTCCTCCCAGAAGCTGTCCCTGAATCAAAGCTCTCGTGTTTCGGGGTCTCAAATGCTTCTGTGAATGAAATTTTTGGGGTGGTTGTGTTTTGCCCCTGGGAGCCTTAGCTGATAACAAACTTCTGTACATGAAAGGGTTAACCACCAGTTTACCACATAATGTCAACCTGATGAAAATTAAAGGGTTGTCAGATAAGAAAAACAAGGGGGATAGAAACAGACCCGTGTTTTTTCTCTGAAATCGAAAAGCAGTTTTCCTTCAAATCTTTGAAACCCATTTCTTGGGACGAAATAATGTTTTTAGTAGAAATGCGCTACGTTGGTGAATCCCACCCACTGTCTTCCCCAAGGGGAGTCTTCTGAGAAATTAGACCATGGAGTCGAGGAGATTTTTCAACTGGATAACCATGGAATTTCCACTGGAATTCTAAAGAATGCCAGATGGGTAAGTGTGATACCGGGTAGAAACTCAAGACCCGAAGGGAAACATGGGAAAGAAGGAAAAAGGAAAAGGTCACATGACATGATGGAGCTGTCCAGATGAAGAGTTACTCGTCAGAGCCGTCGCCCCATTCGGGTGTCAAACAGCAGCTGGCCATGCTGACACGGACCCTAAGTGTGGCAGGCACCCCAAATCCACGTGTACAGAGCCTGGGAGGACCCAGGTCAGGTGTTGCCAGCAGGAACCCACACCTGCCGCCTCCACTCCACCTCCCGGGGGTGCCCGCCATCCCCCTAACTCTGGGACACTCTTCTTCGCGCCTGCTCTCAAGAATCACACTCAGGGCTTCCCTGGTGGCACAGTGGTTGAGAATCTGCCTGCTATTGCAGGGGACACGGGTTTGAGCCCTGGTCTGGGAGGATCCCACATGCCACGGAGCAACTAGGCCCGTGAGCCACAACTACTGAGCCTGCACGTCTGGAGCCTGTGCTCTGCAACAAGAGAGGCCGTGACAGTGAGAGGCCCGTGCACCGCGATGAAGAGTGGCCCCCGCTTGCCACAACTAGAGAAAGCCCTTGCACAGAAATGAAGACCCAACACAGCAAAAATAAATAAAATAAATTAATAAACTCCTACCCCGAACATCTTCTTAAAAAAAAAAAAGAATCACACTCACTTTTAAACAAGACACACGTGTGTGCTGTTTGGATTCAATGTTTGAGGCCCCCCCGTCCCCCAACTTCGTATGCCGAATCCTTACTGCCCAGCATGATGGTGTTAGAAGGTGGGGCCTTGAGGGGAGATGAGGCCATGAGGGTGGAGCCTCAGGGGTGAGTTTGTGCCCCTGTAGGAGTCATGAGAGAGCCGGCATCCTCTCTGCTTCCAGACATGTGGGGACACAACGGCCCTCCCCCAAACCCCACCACGCCGGCCCCCTGATCTCAGATCCCAGCCTCCAGGATAAAGTCAGGAATGAAGTTCTGTTGTTCTGAGCCCCCCAGGCTTTAGTATTCTGTTAGAGCAGCCTGCACGGACTAAGACATCACCATGCGTTTTGGATGGGGATCAGACCCTTGCATGGAGAATGTCAATCCAGACATGGAAATGGAGGCCACAGACTCCCCGGAGGGGAAGGTGCTGATTTAGGTTCTGGGGTTCTTGGTGCTTTGGGGGCAGCCTTGATCTGCTTGTCCACTGTGACTCGCTTAAGTCGGGTTCAGGGTAGACAAACAGCAGCCTGAACGTATTTCCCAAATCTGCATGTCGGCAGGCGCTGCCCCATAAATAGAAGAAGGATGAGGATGTGTCAGAGTGGGCGGATGATGGGGTGGGTGACACAGGGTCGGGAGGAGGTTATGTTAAGATCGTCGATTAAATGAGACCCAAAGCCCTCCCCGGTACTCCAGGGACTGGCCTCAGGAAAGCAGCCTCAACTGAAAGGCTTTTGATGCATTCAGTCTGTGGACTCAGCCTGGGCTGTCCTCCCTCAGCCAGCACTGAAGGAAACAGCCTCCTTGTTCCCCAGAGCGCCCTTTAAGGCGCCAGCTCTTCTCCATTCCTGCCTTCCCTAAATTCTTAGGTAGCACCGAAATCCGGCACTCTGCTCAGTGCCGTAGGTGGGTGCTGTTCCTTTCAACAGACACCTCAGGCTTTACGACCACAGGTGATGGTCCTGCAAGGGGCATTTGTGTCGGGCTTCTTATAGAATTTAAACCCAAGGTGGCAGCACTTTCCAAGGACATGGGAATTTAAGACCTGTTACCATGGTTCACTGGGAATTGCTTTGAGCTGAAAAGGACAGATGGGACTCGCCAAGGATGTGGTAATTGTAGCGTGAACTAGATAGACTTCCTTCCGCAGTGTGAACTGATACCTTCAGTCCTGCTTACAAACGGACCGGATGCAGGTAGGGGAGCTTGCCGGCCGCTGGGGGGCTGAATGGCTTGGTCAGCACAGGGCTGAAGGGATGACTTCTCACTCCGCTGTAGGGTGTTTATTAAGCCATAGAATGTCGGGACAGAAAGGGGCTTAGAGACCCTCTCTATCCATCTCCTCACATGCTTAGACAGTGCCTGCTCTGTCCAAGGTGTGTGAGACATTGCACACCGGGCACTGATCGGGGTACATATATGGAGCTCTCTGGTCCTCACAGCCCCCTATGAAGTAGGCTGTTAGGAATATTCATGACAATTAATACAATGATTATTATATAGTACATTATTATAATTAAAATATTAAATGTATAATAAATTGATATACAAAGTACTACAGTATGATTAATATGGTTATAAATAAGAAACATTTAAATATGATTAATTATTAGATAGTCATTCTTACTGGCTCTGTGTCATACACGATGGCAGTGAGGCCCCGACAGGGTCAGTGACCTTCGCGGAGTCGCACAGCCGGTTGGTGTGAGGCCAGCGTTTGGATCCGCAGCCTCACAGGTGGAGGTGCTCGTGACCCCGTTCGCCCACAGTTTCCTCCCTGTGTCTCGGCTGCATCCTGTTCGTGTGGCCACTGTGGCCTCTGACCGCCCCCCGCCCCATCCCACATGTGTCCCACATGGTGGGAAGGCCATTGCGGGCATCTTGGGGTGGGGTGGGTGCTGGCGATTGAAGAGCAGATGCTGGGTGCTAACGTGCAGAGATCACTCGGGCTGGACTCTGCAGGGACTGGGGCTTCGTAGGGAGTGCCAGCTAAGGGAAAGGAATAAGGATTTTGCCCAGGGTTCCTGGGCAGCTGGGTGGATAGTAGTGTCTTTCACTAAAAAGGGGAATAGAGGAGGAAGAGCAGGCCTGGGGCCACAGCTCTGGCTGTACTGAGTTTGAGAAGTCTGTGAGACAGCTCTGTGGAGAGGTGCTCTGGGCCTTGGCTGTGCAGATTGGAAACCCAGCAAGCCATGTTTACTGAGCACCTACTATATCCTGGTTACTGTAGGCAGGCCAGCACATCCCACTTTATACCCACAGCAACTGAAGCCCATGGAGGTTAGAAGAAGCTGCCCATGACCAGCTCCCCACTAGGTCACTCAGCGCCCTCCAGGGCTGCACCCCCTCCCCGTCCTGCCTGCCGTCATACGCATGGATGCCAGAGCCAACGCTCTAAAGCCCAGACTGCATCCTTCCCTTGCCCACGCCGCTCTGTGGTACCCATTCCTCCCAGGATACAGTCGAAGCCCCTGTACTTGGCAAGGCTCCATGACATAGCTCACAGCCCAGCCTCAACAACCTCCACCTCTGCCCCCGGCCTGAGCTCTCCGGCCTGGTGGACTGTGCCCTGTCTTTGGTCATTAACCTTGCTCACGACTTCGCTTCCACCTTCTCGACTTCAGCTTGTCCTCCCTCGTTGTCACATTTCTCTGGGAAGCCTCCTGGACCCGTCTCTTTGGTTTTGGGCATTCCGCTGCACTCCCGAACTACCCGCCATTTCTTTACACAGTGCTTGCCACACCGTGTTCATCAGATGCCCCCACCCTGCTGGAGCCTGCAGAGAATGGTACCCAGTGATTGTTTTAAAGGAAAGTAGAGTCACACAAGTCCAAACCAGGATCTGAATCCAAGCCTGCAGAATCCCAAGTTCATGAGCTCTTTCTGCTCTCCCAAGATACTTTCCAGTTGGGAAGAATTCCAAATAGGCCGATGAGACGCGGAAGATTATAAGAGGGGAGGATGCCCCTAGGCTTTGAAATCATAGGTGAGGAAGCTACGGTTGCAGAATAGGAGACCTGCGGGCTGGGGTGCCTGGAGCTGGGGGCCTGATGTGCAGAAGACATGCAGATGGTCCAGGTCAGAAAGAATATGGGATTGCCAGGCAGAGGAAGTGTGCCCCACAGGCAGCAGGGAATGATTTGAGCTCTTTGATCAGGGGAAAGGCATCACGAAAGTTGTTTTCAGAAGAATTAATCTGGAGATGGATCAAAGAGTGACTTAAAATGAGACCTGGAAGGCTTACCTAAGAAGCCCAGGGGAGTTAATGAGACCTGTCGACTGTGTGCTTCCTTTGTACAGGGATGGAGCCGGTGGCCCGCCTCCATCACTTTCTTGGGCGTGGGAATGACTGTTTCACGACTTCAGTCTCCTCATCTGTAAAATGGGAATGATCATGGTGGTACCTGACTCACAGGGTCGTTGTGAGTCTTCTGTGAGGTAACAGGTGCAGCGCACACACTTACTCTCCCAGGAGGAGGAGGAGGGCGGGAGGCTGAGGTGTCCTGACAGCTCTGCGAGCAGACCCTCTGCACAAGCCCACTGCAAACTCAGGCTAGAGGAGTGAGATTAACGAAGCCCTGGGAAGAGAGAAAGTGAAACTTGATGGCCAGTGAAAGGCGTTGAAAGCCAAAAGTGAGATAAACAATGACCCGTTTGCACATCAGAGCCAAAATGCTCACCCTTTGCGGTCCCCGTGCTCTCCTGGGTGTCAGCAGGGTGTCAGCGGAAACTGCCCTTTTATTTTGAAAAGGTTTTGGGGTTTGTAATTTTTTTTGTAGTTGTTTGTTTTGCTTTCCACTTAAAATAAGGAGTTTTCTCTTCACAAAGATCCTTTTATTCTAAATCAGGCTCTGAACAGAGGTGTCACTACCACAGGGACCGGAAACGGATACCACACTCAGCTGGGTGTGCAGGCTCTGGCGGGTTTCATCAGTCGGGGACGCCGTGACAGCCCCGGCCGCAACCAGGAAAGATGCCAGATGCGCAGCCTCCCCCGAAACTCCCGGGAAACTCACAGAGCCCCGAGGCAGGAAGAAGCTGACGTCAACTTCGCCTTCGGGGATTTCAAGCAAAACTCTTAGAAATGACTCCTCTGCCCTTTATTTGGTATCATGATCTTTCTCTGAGGAGATGGGCCAATTTGCTCCAAGGACCTCATTTCATGAAACTATGTATATGTAGTTATACACACACGCACATATATATACATATATTATATACACGTGTGTGTATATATATAAACACACATATATGTACATATATACACATATACATAGTATATATATGTATGTGTGTACATACACAAACATGTATACATATAAACACATACCATATATATATATATATATATGTTTTAAAGAAACACCGTTGCTTTGCTTTTAAGTATATAAGGTAACCGGACTGACTAGGTTCCCTTCATCCCTTCCTTGGAAAGGAAGGTCCTTCCTGGGCGTTTAGAATTGGGCAGTGGTTCACACTCTGCTGAGGACGTGCCATCGGTCAGCACTGTGTATAAATGGTACTTCTATAATACCTGGGGGCTGTGGGAGCCGTCAGTTTCTTCTTCAAGGAATGTAACTACTCCCACCTGAAATGTTCTGACTTTCTCGGTCAGGGGCTTTCTCAGTCAGGGACTTTCTTGAGCAAAAGAAAGCTTCTGCACATCCTCTATGTTGTTATAAATTCAAAATCTGCGGTGTTTGATTTTAATAACTTCAGTAGTTGATAATAACCAAGTAATGCTCTCAGCCCTCCTTTCTGTCCCAAATGTTAGTGTAAATGTGAGGCAGTTCTTGATTCAAGAGGTACGGGGAGGGCTTCCCTGGTGGCGCAGTGGTTGAGAATCCGCCTGCCAATGCAGGGGACACGAGTTTGAGCCCTGGTCTGGGAAGATCCCACATGCCACGGAGCAACTAAGCCCGTGCACCACAGCTACTGAGCCTGCGCGTCTGGAGCCTGTGCTCCGCAACAAGAGAGGCCACGACAGTGAGAGGCCCGCGCACCGCGATGAAGAGTGGCCCCCGCTCGCCGCAACTAGAGGAAGCCCTCGCACAGAAACGAAGACCCAACACAGCTGGAAAAAAAAAAAAGAGGTACGGGGACTCATATAAGAACAAACGTTTGTCTGTGTGTTCCATCCACTCTTTCTTTGTATTTGCATTTTAGATCTCAGCTTGTGTTGGCATTATCTGTGCGACATATTTCTCTCCTGCTGGATGGTGTGTTCCTGGAGGCCAAGGACTGGGTTACATTCATCTCCTAACCCTGTATCTGACACATAGTAGTTGCTCAATAAATATTTGCCGAATGAATGAATCAACAAAGGAATGAAGCAGTGCCTGAAGGTGATGCCACAGGCAAGACTGTCGCCATCCACACTCCTGCGTCCCTCCTCCACCTGTCACACCCATCCTGTCTGTCTACCTTGGCAGCAGTGTTTTCACTCTGAAAAACTTCACAGCAGAGAAGACTCCCACCATCATGCCTCAGAGGCACACCTATCCTCGCCTTTGTTTTCTTATTGCTGAGGATACAAAAAGCAGCAAAACTTCTGAAGGAGGTATCTATTTTGGGCCCAAACAGAAAAGAGTGGGTGATTCTGTGGGCAGAGATTCCTGAACGTGGTGGGGTTGACTCATGCCCGGAGGTGCTCAGAATTTCCTCTGTTTCGTGGGCGTCTGGGGCAGACGTGGCTCGACTCGAGTGCTTTCTTTCAAGCCCAGTCAAATGCAGGAAAGACACCTCGAGCTGCTGTTTGGGACGTAGAAGGAGGGGGAGAGCGGGATTCAGAGAATTTAAGTCTGCAGGGGCTCTGTGTGCCTGAAGAGGTCAGCTCCTAGGGGAGATGGAGGGATCGCTGCTGGGCATCTAGGGTCGGAGTCTGTAGGAACAGGCTCGTTCATTTACGCACAACCACAGCAGCAGCGGGGCCTCCTCAGAGCGGACTCTCTTCCACTTTTAAAAAAGTGAAAGCAAACTTGTTTACTAACGTCCGTTCAGGAGAATCATCAAGAATGTGGGCTCTGCATCACTCCAGCCTGGTTCACATCCTCGCTCCCCATCCCGGTTGTGTTCCATGGGCTAACTTACTCCTGTGAGCCTCAGTTTACCAGGTGCCAAATGGGGGTGAGAACAAGGCCGACCTGATTTTGAGGATTATTCGAAGGAACACTACGTTTTCACATAATGCCTGTAAGAGAGCATGTAGACTGTGAATATTAGCTCTTGTTATTATCATTCGTGTTTAAAATGTTTCTTGGGGAGTTCCCTGGTGGTCCAGTGTTTAGGACTCAGTGCTTTCACTGCCGTGGCCCTGGGTTCAGTCCCTGGTCGGGGAACGAAGATTCCACAAGCCACGCGGCATAGCCAAAAAAAAAAAAAAAAAAAAAAAGTTTCCTGCAACAAGGCTGAAGACAAATAAGCCTCAAAGTAAAAAGTGGGTACTGGGATCAGGGTTTGTGCCAGGCCTACCCCAGCTAGCCGTCTGTTCTCCAGTTCACAGCTTCGCCCACCACTCAGCTTTCTCTCTCAAGAGGGCCTCCTGAAGACCAGCGGGCTTTCCACGCTCTTTCTTTTTTTTTTTTTTTTTTTTTTTTTTTTTTTTTTTATTTTTTATTTTTTTTTGCATTACGCGGGCCTCTCACTGTTGTGGCCTCTCCCGTTGCGGAGCACAGGCTCTGGACGCGCAGGCCCAGCGGCCATGGCTCACGGGCCCAGCCGCTCCGCGGCATGTGGGATCCTCCCGGACAGGGGCACGAACCCGCGTCCCTTGCATCGGCAGGCGGACTCTCAACCACTGCGCCACCAGGGAGGCCCCCACGCTCTTTCTTTTAAAGGAACCAATCGCCTCCTTAGCACTTACTTTTTATTCTTTAGAAACCTGCTTCTCTTTCTTCTTCTTTTGGGAAAAAAAGTATTTAACTGTTCCTAGCCTCCTGAAGCCAGTCTGGCCTTTCACTGCATCCAGAATGATTGGAAAAGGGGGGAAAGCAGCCCAGGAAGCAGGTCTGACTAGTCTGACCCAGGCTATTCACCTTACTTGGTCCCTTGTGAGCTTCTGGTCATCCCCCACCCATGGCATCCACACTTTGGTGCCTTAGTGTTTCTGCTGCCTGAAATCCTCCTGGGTACCTGACACTGGGTTCAGAGTGCAGGCACCATGGCTGATGGAAAGCTGCGTGGCCAGGGTGGGTGGGGGCAAAGTGTCACGTGGGCGGTCAGGATGGAGGTCCTAGAGCTCTGGCCTTGTGGTGTGCCCTTGGCCAGGGCTAGGTCGGGGCATAATTTGGATGTAGGGGAATAAGACTCTGGACTTCTTGACTATTACCCAGAGGTGTCATGTGGTCCTGGTGATGCTGATTCAGTGACCCATTGTGGGAATGAAGTCTACCAGACCCCAACAAGGTGTGTAGACACTAGAGGATCAAAATGAGAGGAGGAGAACACAGGTGCTTCTTGTCAGAGCAAAAGTACTAGTTTTTATCAGATCATCACTAGCCATTTGAGCCTCATCTTGCTCAGCACACAGCCAACACGAAATATGAAAAAGTTCGTTTGGGTTTTTCCTCACCATCTTACGGAAAACCCCAAACAAATTTTTTGGCCAACCCAATATTTGAAATATGGGTCATTTGTTTCGTTGATCTCATTAACACCTCAATTTTCAGTTGTTACTCAAGGAGCATGACCCACGTATACAACTGTAGCAACATCATTAGGAAACACCACCCTCCAGCCTCTTCTGAGATTCACAAGCACAAGCTTAGAGCCACCTTCTCCAAGAAGCGTTTCTGAACGCTCCGCAAAGCACCTTACCCTGCTTTGGTCGCTGTGGCATGCGTCAACTTTGCTACATACCACTTTGTAATATTTGATCTTGTGTCTTTCCCAGACTGGTTTTCCCATTTTACTTGCAAGTTCTGTGTGGAGTGGACACAACACATATTTCTTCTCTCCTGTGACAGCCTTGCTACTCAAAATGGGGTTCGGGCATTAGCAACATGGGCCTCACAGGGAGCCTGAAACCAGAATCTCAGCCCCCATCCCTGACATCCTGAGTCAGAATCTGCCTCACAACAAGCCCCTAGGTGATCTGTAATAGGTTAAACTTTGGGAAATACTGTGCTAGGGCACCTATTCTTAGTGAATAGAAATAAAACAATGGAATTGGACCAACCACGGAATCATTCTGTGGATTTCAATCCTAACCACATCTTGAATCATTTGAGGAGCTTAAACATAATGTTACCCTTATGTCCAATTCTCATCCCCAGAGAGTCTGACCTAATTGGTCTTAATTGGTCTTGGGTGAGGCTCGGGCATCATTTGTTAAAGTTTCCCAGACGCACACTTAATGTGCAGTTCGTGCTAGAAACCACTGCTCTAAATACATTTCCCAGCTGGACTTGTGTTTTCTCCCTGATGGAAGCAAATCCCAGAGTAACCTCCAAACAAGTCAAACAGCCAAAAACTTCCTGAGTAATCTTAGAGTGGAAAATACCTAAAATACCTAGAGATGATTCTATTATTGTTTTCCCCTAAATGGGTGACTTATTTGAAAGCCTGAGAGGGGGAGGGATTCAGTGATGGCGGTTGACTCACTGGCTGCCTCCATTGGCAAGTCTTCAAGGTGGGGGTTGCTCAGCAGATGTTTTATCTCCAGTCTTAGGCCAGAAGCAGTTTGAGAGCAAAGACCTTTTCCATCTTGGTAATCCTAACGCATGGATGGATGGATGGAAAGATGGATGGATCAATGGATGGAAAGACGGATGGATGGATGTCACTGAGAGTCGACGTGAAGACCTAAGGGGAATATTGGACTGGAATTTGGAAGCCTGGACTCTAGTCCTGGCTCTCCACTTTTCTTGCTTGCCTTGTGTCCTTGGTACCTTTTTCTTACTATCTTGTCTAGGCACCCAGGCCTTTTAGGTTGCTTTTGCCAAGCCAACTATAGCTCCCTTACCAGGGAGCATAACTTCCTGTGTCTCATCCTCTGTGCTCACAACTATAGCTGTTCAGATATTAAAGAACCTCATTGGAGGTCCTTCCTGGAGACCCTGGTTGATAGGAAGGCTACAACCCCAAATATTATCCTCAAAATTTTGTGCATATGTACAGTTTTCTAAGGAGACAGTTAACAGCACTCATCAAATTTGCTCAAGGACTCACCACTCAAGAAAGATTAAGCCAGCTGGAGTCTTGCTATCACTTTGTTCTTCCTGTTGGGAGATTCAGGATGTATGTATAGGAGTGACAAATGAGGTCTGTCTTTATGTGGTGAGGTTCTATGGACCATTTTTTTGCCCCCTTGCTAATACTTGGGGCAGCGGCTAGCTCCACCTAAGCAGAACTTCCTGAAGAAATTACTAGAAAGGGTGGCCAAAGAGGGGATGAGGGAGCTCATTAAGGGTCTCCAATCTCTCTTCCCCTGATACCTGCCTGGATGAAGAACAAGAGAGGAGAGTGTCTGGAAGTTTAGAGACCCCTAGTGGCTTCAGAGGGCCCCCGGGTGGGCCATGACTGGTACCAAGGTGACACACATTGTTAGCCTGGAGAGAAGGAATCCTAGGTTCTAAGTCCAAAGGGATCAGAGGCCATTCCTTCAGCCTCCTGCCCGGCTTGAGAAATCTCTACACCACTTTTGACAAATTTTCATTTAGGCTCTGCTTAAACACTTGCAGAGAAAGGGAGCCCAGGAGTTAATGGAGAGGAAAAGGATAGAGGAACTCTTTACTCTGTTTGGCTGTTGGACATTCACCAGACACGAATAAACCCACAATTCAAAGTTTTACCTTTTTTTTTGGCATTGCCACGCAGCATGTGGGATCTTAGTTCCCTGACCAGGGATCGAACCTGCGACCCCTGCATTGGAAGTGCAGAGTCTTAACCACTGGACCACCAGGGAAGTTCCCAAAGTTTTACCTTTTCAGCGGCATCCCCCACCCAACCTCTGTCACCTTTCCACTCAAGTCTCCTTCCTTTTCTGATTCTCACTGCCACCTAAAGTCTGGGGCAGGGGAGCAGATGGTGAACAAAAGCCAAGATCCTCTCCTAAAGCCAAGAATCTACTGGTTTGCCATCTGGGTGCTCTTACATTTGAAAAGTATGAAAGACACATATCCCTAATTTCACTTTCTAGGAGGGGAAGTTAAAACATAGAGATTGGAGGGCAGCAGAGAACAACTGGAATTCCACCTCATCCATCTTCCCAGCCAGCATATGTGCCCCTCTGTGGCTCCCCTGACATGGCTGGAAAGCCTTGACCACTTTCAAGGATGCAGGGCTTGTAGCTTTTTGAAACAATCCATTGAATTAAGGTCCTCTTTCCTTTTCTCATAGGGAATGGCCTCGGATAAAGAGAAGAGAAGGAGGTTCCCACTCATGTAAGACCTCCCCTGTGAGAAGCAAGGAAACCATTTGAGTGCAAAAATGCCCAAAAAGCAAATAGCAGAAGCCTCACCCAGCAGTAAGAAGTATTTTTGCCTTGACGTTTACAACCTCGCCTGAGTGCTGCGCAGTACCTTTCAGGAGTTGGAAATAACCTACAATGATACGTCAGCCTCGGCACTTGGGCCCGCAAAGGTCTCTTAACCCAGACCCTGCTGTGTACGTCTTCGGTTTGGAAACTTTTTCATCCAAAAGTACGCCAGCTTGAAAAGGCCTTTCGACAGAGCTTATTTTATTTCCTGTTCAGAATTCTTGACATAGAGCGATAGAGCTAGAAGTCAGTCTCAGGATCAGCTCCATCAACCTTTTCATTTTGCAGAGAAACTGAGGCCCAGGGAGGTATAGAAATTTGCCAAAAATCATGCCCTTCACCTTCTCCAACGATGGTCGTTTGGAGGTGCCTTGGACCACTTTCTGTTCCCTGCAAAGTTCAGTATCCCTGACTCTTCTATCCACTGACATCAGGTGACATGGCTCGCCTTCCCAAAGGAACTCTGTTTATTTTTACGGTTTCTACTGATTATTGGAAATGAAGGGAGCGGGAAGTGAACTTGAATGACTACCACGTTGAGGGCCAGCCTGACTTAAGGGTGACTGTCGCTATGATGGGAATGACTTCAACAAGAAACAACACAGAAGCCTCCAGACTACTCAGGGCTTTAGCCAAAGAAGCTAAGAAGTCTTCTCTTTGGATGAGTGAAGTTGAGGGCAGGAGCTGTAGAGCTCATGAGCCGTCCTCTATAGCATCTCTAGCTGACTGTCCATCAGTGAAGTCAACTCTTTTTGGTGCCTTAATTCTCTCAGATCTCAAAAGGAGCAGATGTATGGGTGATAAACAGCACTGCCTATTTAAGACATGCTGTTTTTAAAGAAAGTAGCAACTGTTTCATGAGGTACTTCCTAAGTTTACCAAAGCCCCATATATATATATATATATATATATATATATACATCTTTTCCAAAGTACATCTTAAAGATGAGCAAGGAAACAGTGGTAATAACACCTTGGGATCTAGAGAAATTGAATGATTAAATATGAAGAGTTAAACATTTTGTGTTTTAATGATAAATGTGAAGATGGAAATTCCAGTGTGGGCAGTCATCTTTACAAGAAGGGATAATTAGACAAAAATATCATCTTAATGGGTTTCCGCATTGTGTTGTTTTTTTTTTTTTTTTGAGTCTAGGGCATGAAGATTTGATCACAGAATTCCTAGAATGAAAGAAAGATGATCAAGGCATAGATAAATTCTCAGAATTTCCACAATGCTGAGAAAGGCACCTTCAATAACGTGTCTGTTGGCAACATCAGGAGAATTCTCTTTTCAACCACATCCCAGGACCCAGTAATACAGAGACTCAAAACACTCACGTTGACTAATACATCCCCTGTCACCCATCACAATTTTAAATGGTGGCTTTGGAAATTTTCAGACTGAAAATCTGCCTTATGAATCAGCTAGAAATTGCATCTGTTGACAGTCTGATTGATTTCGTTAGCAACCTCTTCCTTCTGAGGAATAAAAAGACTTGTTTATTTGAAGACTGGGTTCCCCTGGGAGGAAAAAGTCTGAGATGAGATTATTTCTTACCCTGGAGTGGTTCCTAAGCCATATGTGGATCCCAGAAACTCAGCCCGTATCGTTCTCTTTAGCTACCAAGTCCTCACTTGCCTCTGGATGGGACCATTTCACGCCCTGTCTGTGCACCTACTCTCTTTACGGAATCATCTCTGTAGAGCTCGGACCCTGTCTGCAGGGAACAGAAAGAGCACATGGCTGAGAAAACTGGGTTTGAATCCTGGCTCTGTCACTGCCTATGTGACCTCTGAGTTGTTTTTTTTTTTTTTTTTTTTCCGGTACGCAGGCCTCTCACTGTTGTGGCCTCTCCCGTTGCGGAGCACAGGCTCTGGAAGCGCAGGCTCAGCAGCCATGGCTCACGGGCCCAGCCGCTCCGCGGCATGTGTGATCTTCCCAGACCGGGGCACGAACCTGCGTCCCCTGTATCGGCAGGCGGACTCTCAACCACTGCGCCACCAGGGAAGCCCTGACCTCTGAGTTTTGAGGTCTTCTTCATCTCATGGGTTGGTGACATCCACCTTGCAAAGGGGCTATGAAGAGTAAAAGAAGACTTATACGTCTGGCACATAGAAGGTACTCTATAAATGGTCATTTTAACTTTCTAGTAGTCTTTTATTGACTCCCAAATGAAGTTTAATTTTTTAAACTTGCTACAAAGGCCTTGGGTCATTCATTTGATGCCATCCTACCTTTCCAGTCTTAGTCCCCAGCAACCCCACATCCCCGTCCAAGGCTGGGGGCTGTTCCCTGATGCTCTGCTGTGTCTTTGCTCCTGTGGGCCTCTCTATCTGGAATCTCCACTCAGGGAAATTCACTGCCCCCTCAGGGCACTTTTTGCTGCTGCTTTCACGAAGCTTTCCCTGATACACCCCTGCTCCCCTAGATCTTATCCCATTCCACCCATACTGCTGTTATTATATCTATGCCTTTATTCCGCTTACTAGGTTATATCTCTCTTAAGGAGTGAGGCTATGTCTTGTTCGTTTTAGTATTTCCTACAGTGTTGAAAAGGGGAACAATACGTATTAGATAGATTTTTGAAGATGTGAGTGTATGAAGGAGTCCTCACTGCTACAAGACCATTCACATCTTCAGATAAGTCATCATCGGCTGGCAATAACACGCGTTTACTTGAAATGTGTTTCCCAGAGATGGGGCATGATTAACTGTAAAGACTTTTCTGTTCTGGCTTAGCTTGACCTCCCACTTTGCAAAGACCCTGTAGAGGTAGAAATCTCATTATAAGCCTTCCTAAAATCACGCCCACTTTTCACTTTAAAGTAAAGAAGATCCTACACCTGGGTCAGTTCATAGCCCAGTGACTTGGTCATTTCCCCTAAACAAGCAAGAAAGACTCCTTATGCATCATCCTGTTTCACTTCTTAACATATCTTTCTGTGGCCAGTTAGCAACATTATATATCTAGAAACGAAGGATATAAAATCATAGACTCTGATATCTTACCTGTTTTCCTGCATAAGCAAGGGAAGACGTTATTAGAAAGTTCACACTCAATTAGGAAGGAGGTTTGAGGTAGAAGTTGGTGGTTTCTTATTGCTTAAAAAAAACCCTGACAAACCCTTTTGAAAGGATGAAAGGAATTCAAAACTTTCATATATATATATATATATATATATATATATATATATCTCCACATACATACATACATGCATATATACACGTAAGAACATAAGAAGAATTAATGTTCTGAAAGTGATATGCTTATTTTTTTTAAACTTCTATAAAGTTACACATATAAGAAACTTCCTAGGTATTATTTCCCAAGGCAGTAAAAAACAAAGTATACATCCTTGAGGCTTAACTTTTCTGAGATCTTAAATGATCCCAATGTTTCATATATGAGTTAGTGATATCTGCCAGACATTCACCTGGTCTTAGACTCCTAGTAGATTTTTAGTATTATCTTACAGCTTGGTGGGTGCAGTGGAAAACTGAATTCAGTGGAAAATCCAAGTTCTTGAGGACTCTGCTCATTAGTATCTGATAACATTCAAACATCACATCACCCTATTCTTCCCTGAATCAGACGTCAAAGACTTTGAGCAACAGAGAGCCCACCGTTCCAAGTTCTCTTTATAGGTCAGGGATAATTGAGGCATAAAACGGGCCCCCGGTGGGCTGTGGACATAGGGGTAGAACCCAGGATTCAACCCCCTTCCCCGTACTTTCTACTTAGGTGCCTCTCGGATTCTGTGGCTGGGAGGAGTCGACATCCTTAGCCTTCCCAGGACTCCGAGGAGACCAGTGACCCCTTACCTGTCACGCAGCCAGGTACAACGATGAATACGAAGAATCCCCACATCAGCAAGCCTGGCTCCATCCTCCGGGCCCCTGGGATCAGCTGCCGATGTGGGGGCCAGGAAGAAAAGGTACTTCTCTGCAGAATGCTGGGTTTCCTTTCAGCCTCTTGCTGGCATCACTCTGGGAGGCTGGGGAAGGATCAATCCGCCCAGATTGTCATCCTCGCTGTTCCATCCGTCTCTAGGACAGTCAGCACTTGCTCTATATAAGTATTAGCCTGGTTTGTTCAGTCAGGAAATCGTGCCTACCACTCTCTTCTCTAGTCTCAAATATAGGAAGTGGTTTTAACCAGGTTTTTTTTTTTTTTCAAGTTCAGTTGCTGGGAGGTGTGGGCCGGGGTTGATGAGAAGGATTGGGGTTCGTATATGAATCCTTTCTTCAGCGTCCTCCTGCAAAGGGGAGGGAGATTCCCCCTGCTGTTGAAGGAGGGTGAGCAAGCACTTCTTGGCAGTGGTCTCAGCTAGAGTTTCATAAACTGATGTCACTGTGAAACTGAGGTCCTTCCCCAGACTTGCAGCTCCCGGAGCAGTGGGCAGGGGCCACACAAGATGCAGCTCCCAGAGCAGTGGGCAGGGGCCACACAAGATGGGGGGCAAAGTCATGCCAGGAGTGTGGGAGAGCAGTCTTGGTCCTGGACAGGAATTTCCTAAAGCTGTCTGACCACGGATCCCTTTAAAAAGTCTAGTGGGCATCCGGGTGGGGTCTCCATACTCAGAACTCATGAATACTCTCCCAAGATTTATAATCAGTACTAGCCATAATTATTTCACCACGATGCTCTGGGTTCCTGCATGTGACTTGTCATTTTATAAGATGTTTTGCCACCAGATGTGTCTTTCTCTTAAAAGATCATTACTGGGGACTTCCCTGGTGGTGCAGTGGTTAAGAATCCGCCTGCCAATGCAGGGGACAACGTGTTCGAGCCCTGGTCCGGGAAGATCCCACATGCCGCAGAGCAACTAAGCCCGTGCGCCACAACTACTGAAGCCCACGTGCCTAGAGCCCGTGCTCTGCAACAAGAGAAGCCACCACAATGAGAAGCCCGCACACCTCAACGAAGGGTAGCCCCCACTCGCCACAACTAGAGAAAGCCCGCGCGCATCAATGAGGACCCAATGCAGCCAAAAATAAATAAATAAATAAATTTGTGGGAAAAAACCCCAAAACAAGGATCATTACTAAAATGTGGACTTTGGTTTTCGATGTTGGGGTACTCAGGACTTTTGCTGCCGTGTGTGGGATCTTTAGTTGCAGCATTCAAACTCTTAGTTGTGGCATGCGGGATGTAGTTCCCTGACCAGGGATCGAACCTGGGCCCCCTGAATTGAGAGTGCAGAGTCTTAGCCACTGGACTGCCAGGGAAGTCCCTTCCCTGTTAGAGATCAGAGCTATCTTCTGATTTTCATGAAATGGTTGACTATGTTTTGCTTAGTGGAAATTCATGTAATCATGTAGTTATAGTAAAATACAATTTAAAAAATATTAGAAAGCAAGTGAAAATATTGACAAAAGGAAGAACCATCCAGGCAAGCCAAAGCAGTTCATGGTTCCAATATGTGTTGTTGATAATTCTCTAAGAACATTCTGATATTCTCTAAGAAAGGTAATTATGATCTCTGAAAAGGGCCTTGAAAGGCTGCACATGGACTAAGAGTGGTTTCCAGGTTAAGTACCAGAGTTTGCAGAGAAAAGCATGAACTGATCTCTTTCTGGGAGTGAAATACTTTATCGAAATGTCACAGGATTATCTTTTACGATTCCAGAGCAGGCTTACGCTCATTGCTGGAAACATTTCAACCATGTGGATGAGCGCGGCAATTCCTGTTATCTGCCGGGCTGTCCCTGTTACTAAGCTGGAGATTTTGCCTGGCTACAGTTATCATCGTATAGTTTTGAAATAAACGTACAGAAAAATTGGAAGTATAATATAAATAACTCCCGCCCACAAAGCATGGAAGAGTAGCTGCCACTGTGATGTTACAAATACAGAATTGACGATCTTCACTTTGATCCCTTGATCCAGGTTGTGTCTCCCAGGGGCCCCCACTTTACAGTCACTATAACCCTAACCCTCTTTGTAATAAATAAGGACTTGGTGGTAAGATGTAAATATCGTGTTACACATCAAACTTTCAATTTATTCATTTATTTATGTGTACAGACTCAGGATTTTCTATTGTTTTCACTGGGTTTATAATCTATCGCTGTCATTTATTTCAATGCTCAAACTGTCTCCTGTTTGTCCACTGTGAGTCCATTCATGGTGGCTTCTGTGTCCTTTTGACACATCCCCATCATTCCTTCTGTACTTCTTGGCTTTGGGAGCATAAGGAGATTTTTCCAGGCTCATCTTGTACTTTCTCTCTTGTACTTTCTCCAGCCCTGGAATCAGCCATTAATCCAAAGAGTCCGGGTTCCTTCAGAGGGAAATAGTGTTTTGATGCCAAGATATGCTCATTGCTATTGGGCTGGCACTACCCCTAGGCTCCCCCAATGAACAGAGCTAGGGACAGAGGTAAGGAATACATGCATGTACACACACACACACACACACACACACACACCCTTTACATCTATATTTATTTCTGTATCCATCTATACATATTGGAAACCATGAGTTCACACTGAGACATCCCAACATCCCATTTCCACCTGAGCACCACAGGACTGAATTCTAGTTTTTTTCCTTTTCTGTATGTGTTGGTAACCCTCTTCCCTGATGGTGGGAAATTGGCTTCGTTAGCCCTTGTCTGTTTACATTTGATCAGTCTGCCTGTATGTTACCAGTCTCTCATCTCTGCCGCCATCCCCTTCCCCACACAGGTACCCTATCCTCCCTTCTCAGGCTCTGAATCCCTGTTCTGAGCCCACCCCCAGACTCTGAGGGAATGGCCCCCTCACCTGATCAGGCTCTGACAGCTCTTACCAGGTCACACCCCTGCCCCCATGGATGTCCTTCTGACCCTGCTTGGGTGCTGCACCTCCATCCCAAGTCATTCCCCTTAGGGATGACCTCCTCCCCTTGTGTGAGCTTTGACACCCTTGCCACCAGCACTAGGTGTCAGCCCCCACCCCCACGTGGGCTCCGATAACACTAGTGTATCTGCCTGTCTTTGTGAACCCCCCCGATCAGGTTCTGACTCCCCCCACTGGGTTGCTCCCTGTGGGGACCCCTGCTCCACTCTGCTTGGACCCTGACTCCTCATCTTGGATGGTCTCCCCATAAAGACACCCTCCTCACCCCCTTTGGGCTGTGACTGCCCCCCAACTCTGGGCTACTGTGTCACCTCCCACCGGACACACAGTTGTCTCCCCTCCTTTGCTCCACCAGAAAGCTTTAGCTGAATTATTCAGAAAGGGAAGGAGAAGAGGACGGTTAGTGCCCACCCTTCAAGAGTAAAGCAGTAAAAGGAAAATGGGGGCAAAATGTGCAATCCAGCCAAGCTCAGAGAATGAGTACATATGCAATGAAGAAGCAAACAAATCATAATGACCTCCAAGCTTTTAAGGTGCTTCATATGTTTTTAAACTCTAGAGAGTCTTAGGAATTAATATTTCTTCTTGGAAAGTAACAGTTACCTAAAGTTTACTAAAACCTTCAGTTTTATTTTTATTTTTTTATTACGTTTTTTTAATTTATTTATTTTTGGCTGTGTTGGGTCTTTATTGCTGCGTGCCGGCTTTCTCTAGTTGTGGTGAGCGGGGGCTACTCCTTGTTGCGGTGCGCGGGCTTCTCATTGAGGTGGCTTCTTTTGTTGCGGAGCACGGGCTCTAGGTGCGCAGGCTTCAGTAGTTGTGGTTTGTGGGCTCTAGAGCACAGGCTCAGTAGTTGTGGTGCACGGGCTTAGTTGCTCCGCAGCATGTGGCATCTTCCCGGATCAGGGCTCGAACCCATGTCCCCTGCATTGGCAGGCTGATTCTTAACCACTGTGCCAGCAGGGAAGTCCTCAAAACCTTCAGTTTTATATCAGTTTCTTTTTCTTCTATGAAGTTAAAGTAAAATTAAATTTAACGCTATATATTTACAAATTTTTGAGGATCAAAGAAATATTAACCAGGACTTATAAGGTACATTTGGACTGAAGTAAGTAGCAAACATTAATCTCACAGATTAATTCACTGCTATGTAAAATCATCAAAACTTGAATTGTAATTTTTTTGCTTTACAACAGAACCTCCCTCAACCCCTCCTCACAATAATTAGAAGAGTTAAATCCATTTTATTTTATTAGTAACAAAATAATAGCAAATAGATTAAACATCTTTTATTTTACATTTTTATTATTAAAAATAATATACAAACTATGAAAACAAAAATAGTGATTTAGGGGGTCTTTTTTATAATTTAGAAACGTTATTCCCACCCCCACCGCCAGTTAGCAGATGGGTTTCATATTAGTTCAACTGGAGGTTTTCTTCCTGTAGTTGTCTGGGGGGTCTTTTTAGTCAAATAACTATAATTTTTATGAGTGGTGCTGCTGAATTAGAGCCTCGTATCAGAGGCTCGCATTTGACATCTTATCCTGCACTGGAATGCTGAGCAAAAAGGAGGAATGTAGAAATTGCACACTGCTTAAAAAAATGATCAGTTGTTTTATCTTGGGAAGCTTACTTCTCCATTTTTAAGAAATTTCAGGTTGGAATTTTTCATTTTCACTTTGAAATGTTAGGACGTGTTGTTTAAGTCAGTCCCGTTGGGAGAACCATGTTAAAACTCTTTTAGGGCTTCCCTGGTGGCGCAGTGGTTGAGAGTCCGCCTGCCGATGCAGGGGACATGGGTTCGTGCCCCTGTCCGGGAAGATCCCCCATGCCGTGGAGCGGCTGGGCCCATGAGCCATGGCCGCTGAGCCTGCGCGTCCGGAGCCTGTGCTCCACAACGGGAGAGGCCACAACAGTGAGAGGCCCGCGTACCGCAAAAAAAAATAAAAATAAAAAATAAATAAACTCTTTTAGTCACAGAGCCAAGTCAACATGATATAAATGTGGGGATTCGTTAAACTGAATAATATCATAAACACATGATGAAATTAAAACCCCAGTTACAGAACAGAGACTAGAGACCAATGAGTTGACAACCACACCGTGACAGTTGGTGGGATGGAGACGGCCAGCAGGTCCCCCAAGTCCTCCTTTGCTTCGTCTTGGGCGAATGATTAGAACACATTCCCTAGCCTCCTGGAGCTGTGTGGTTCTGTGGTGATGTTCTTGCCAGGAAGTGTTAGCGGAAGTGATGTTTAGCACCTCTGCCTGGCTTCCCTTCTTTCCAGCTGGCTGGAATGCTGTGACCAGAGTAATCGTGGAAGTTGGGTGCTCCACCTGGGTTTCTGAATGCCTGGAGCACAGCTACCTATGACCCAGAACATGTACCTCAAATTGCTCTATAGGAAAGTGGTAGATTTTTTTGTACCTCAAGTCACATTCTTGTTGGGTCTTTTGTTACAGCAGCTGAGCTTACCCTGACTAATATCATTGGTCCCAGTAGACCAATCAAACATCAGGTGCTCCTGTATGGGTGATTTCCTTGGGGCAGCAGGCTTGCTTAGGAAGGACTCATCCATTCTCAAATCCCATAAGAACAACCATCATAATAGCCTCAGTCTCACTCATCATAAATGGAAAAAACCCCCAGCATTTTGTGAGCTTCTAACCAAAAATGTTTTACCTTACCTTTTCAAAATGTAGGGCTCTAAACACTAAATCTAGCTAAATGATTCAATTGTTTGACATATTATTCAATCCAGGTTTCTTCTTAATATTATTTTAAAGTTTCACAGAAACGTCTTGACCTCTGAACCAAGATGTTGCTGAAGTTCAAGTAGCTAAGCAACACCTAGTCCACTAGTACAGCAGCAGAAAAAATATCTTTAAGTATTTAATGGATTGCAATGACAAAATACTTACATTCATATTAATGAAAAACTTAAAAAATATATCACAGAGTCCCCTGAATTTTTCTAACAAAATAAGAAGACTAGGTCTCTCTCAGCGCTAAGATGGACTCATGTAAGACAAATAACTTGGTTATCTTTTACAGTTTGCACTGAGCTGAACTTTCAGTCTTGTCTCCTGACCTTGACAGCACAGTGTTGAGGCAGAGACGGGAGAAGAGGAGGAGAAAGCAGATCCGTTTTGTCATGAATTATGTATAATTTCGTACTGAGGCTCCATAGAGCAAAGCTGCTGCCCTTAGTGGATTTACGATTAAGAAGGAAAGACACTTGACTGTCACTTTCTAATCCTTTAGCCTCGAAACCCTGGGTTAAATCCATTTCACCCATCTTCACTCATCAAGGTCATTTTAAGACTTGCATGTCCTTGAAGTGGCATGTAGCCTAAACAATAAGATATTTGCCCAAGTTGTCTTTTAGGAGTTTGGAGTCAGCTGTGTCTATTTCAAGCTGAGCTGGTTATGACTAGACAGGACCACTGACCCTTCAACTGGGCGGGTGCACGTGTCCACGTGGTGACCTTTTGAACATGCAGAGGCCGGTAGCTTAGTTACGCCTGCGCAGAATGACCATCATCACACCTTTTCCCAATCAGCTTTCCCCACGCTCCCTAGGCCTCAGATGACCCTGCTTCTTTAGTCTTCATCCCATAAATGCCCCGGCCCCTTGCCTTAGGGGAGCCGGATTTGAGACTTGTTCTTCCAGCTCCTCGCCTGGCTGCCTTGTGAATAACCCCTCTCTGCTTCAAACCTCAGCATCCCAGCGTTTTTGTCTTGCTGTGTTGGGTAAGATGAACCTGGTTCCGTAACAGACTGACTCTATCATCCACTATTCCTATGCCTTTTTTTCCTCTAGTCTGGTGGTTAATCTTTGGTGGGGGGAGGGGTGATTAGGCTTTTGAGAATCTGATGGAATCTCTGATTTCTTCCCCTGGAAAAAATGTACATCAGCACATCCCCAGGAATTTGGCAGGCTGTTTCAGGAGACTCTCGGTCACTTTGAGGACCTCAGATTAAAGATCTTCATGTCAAGTTATGGGCCTCTAGGAAGCTGAACTCACGTGACCCAACACACTGTGTAACACACATGGGTATCCAACTGCTATTTTTTAAGATACATACCCATAAAAATATAACTGGCATCTATTAAAGCAACTTCAGACAAATTCTTTGTGAGCACGTGTTAAAGGTTTGTTTCAGGCCTACTGCAAGGAGGTAATTTCCAATCAATCCAGGTCAAAGTTTTCTTTCCTGGTAGAGATTCTTTATGGAAGAAAAGGTGGCTAGTTAACATTGATTATGTTCAAGAAAGGAACATTTGGTTAAAGTAACTAAGTTCCTCCCAGGAGAGATGGTTAACTGTGCAAGTTGAATCTCAAATTTTCAGGAAATTGCTCAATTCTATTATCAGAAACACTTGGTACTTCCCAGAAGGGACTGTTCATTGCATCAGACAACACATTTCTGACCCACACACACTGCCTTATCTGAGGTTTGTGACAATTTTGTAGCAGTAAAAGGTGACAAATAGTAACGAACATGATAAGAGCAATAGAAATTCAGAAAGGGAAAACTACTGGGTTGATATGATTGGGACCGGCTAACAATTGTCCTTGAAGCATGGCTGTCACCTTGGTAGGTGGATACTGAGGTGGGAAGGCGTGGTCTATGGCCAAATAGAAACAGAGGTAGGTAGACAGGTGGTGGGAGCCAAGGGTAGAAATGTCAGTTGGATTTAGACTGAGGTGGACCTCAAAGGACAGAATGAGATGTTTGGACTTCAGCCACTGATAATGTCTAAAGAGAGGTGGGACATAATTCAAGTGACATAATCAGCCTGAGCTGGTGCAGGAGAGATTTAAGTTGCAGGGGAGATTAGAGGGACAGAAATGCTGAGATGCTCTTCGGGCATGAAATAATGAGGACCTGAATGAGGTGATGATGCAAATTGGAATGGCAGAAGTATTGATGTCAGAATATCTTGCAAAGGAAAAATGCAGTTTTTAATACCTGGCATTTGGAAGCAAGAGGTAGAGGATGAAAGTTGTGAGCTTTGGCAGAAGTGAAATTCATTGATTTGAGTTTCATCTTTTCCTTCCCTTGAACACTCTCAGGCAAAGTTGCTAGTAAATGTGAAATAAAGAGGGCGGCGGGGTGGGGAGTGGGGCGGGGGTGGGGAGGGGAGGTGGAGGAAGATGGCAGATGATTCAATCCAGGTGTGTGAGGCTGAGGTTAGGTGAGTTCCAAAAAGCTCGATTAATGGATAGACGTTAGTTGTTCACTCTTGGTTGTTCTCTCATTCCCACTCCCTTGTTTGGTCTTTGAAGACAGGAACTTTGTCTTTGTCATTTATCACCCAGAGCATCCTAAGCCTTGGCTCTCCAATCTCTCCCTCCATCCCACTAATGAAGAGCTTATAACAAACTGTTTCTATTTATCAGAATCTAGTTTGGGGAGGAGGGGGTAAAGGAGTAGCAGGTGAAAGAGGAAGAGGTGGTGAGAAATCAATCACCTTCTTTCACTTTTCCTTCACTTGCCATTATGGCTTGTCAATGGTCATCTCAACAATGCCCCTAGTCCCAAGTGGCACAGATTCTCCTATGAAAGAAAGATTAAAAACGTGGGTCATGAGGGCTTCCCTGGTGGCGCAGTGGTTGAGAGTCCGCCTGCCGATGCAGGGGACATGGGTTCGTGCCCCGGCCCGGGAAGATCCCATGTGCCACGGAGCGGCTGGGCCCGTGAGCCATGGCTGCTGAGCCTGCGCGTCCGGAGCCTGTGCTCCGCAACGGGAGAGGCCACAGCAGTGAGAGGCCCACGTACCCACCCCCCCCAAAAAAAAGTGGGTCATGAAAGAATGAATGCAGAAATTAAAAAGGATGAAATAAGAGAAGGCTGGGGTAAGGAAGAAAGAGATAAGTGCCCACAGTGAGCAATGGTGAGTCCCACCTGGTGATGCTAGCCCCTGATCATCGTGGGAGGGGGTCATCCTGGAGAGTAAAGTTTGCTAGGGTGAGCTGTCTACTGAATCCACGTATTACTGTTTTCGGGTATTAAAACACTAGTTCTCCAAGGCGTCCTTGCAAGGATGGGTATGAGTATGCACATTAGAGAAGCCAAGGGTGAGAAAAATTGCTCCACAGAAAAAAGAAATGGTGGATGAATGAGGGGGAAGGAGGGTTGAGAGAAAGTGTCAGAGAGGGGATTAGGATAGAGTGAAAAATTAAAGGAAACTTTGGGGGGATAATAGCTCAGAAGAGATTTTAAAAATCACTGGAGGATAACACTTCGCGATTTGCTTTGCAGTGTTCACCCTTTTCCCCAACATTCCACAAAAATCTTGAGTCAAATGCTCATTTCTTGTTCATGCCTTTTGGAGTTGCATTCGCTTTGAGGATGTGTTCAAATGCTGAGCACAGCTTTCTCTGTGAGATTGGGACAAGAGGGAAGCCTATTTCGCTCAGAATCACATGATTTCTCCCCTTTCTTTCCTGCTTCTGCCCTTTTTACCATTTCCTTTTTTCTAACATCTTCAAGGGAAGTCCAAGAAAGAGAGAAGGTGAGACTTGGATAAAAGGATTTCACTTCTGTCAAGTCATCCACCTACAGATGTTGACTGAGCACCTATAGTTCAACAGGTGCTGTGATAGGACCTGGGGAATCCAAGAAATTAGGGCATATCCCTGCTCAGAGGGTGCTCACGATCTACTCAAAGAGGAAAGGACGTGGCCCCTCAACAAGGGAAATGACTGATGGGTTGGCAGGGATGCTTAGCCGCCCAGGCCTGCCTTGCCTCACCCAGCTGCACCACATGAAAGCAGCCTGGCTCTCTCATCTCACACCCTCCTTTCTCTAGCAGAGCGATGTGCTGAGCTGTGGTCTCAGAGTCAGAATCCAAGAGAAGAGAGCCTTTGCTTTCTTGGATAGTGGCATTGTGGTGACCACAAGTGGTGCAGTTCTAAGGAACTGTTTGATTGCTGTGCATTGCCCTGCCCATAAAATCCTGGGAGCAAACAGATGGCTTGTATGAATAAAAAACCAAGTCCTCTGTCTCTAATGGTTAAAAATTGACTTTGCTCTCATTTTGTAGCTTATGAAGACTATTCCTATTGGATGCCACAGAGGTTGTCAAAAAGTGTTTACATAGTGGGTATGCCTTATGCGGTTCCATAAGAGGTGGTTTTCTCAAGCCTGTGGTGTCCCAGGCGTTTCTGCCCCTTACCTCTTAGCTGTGGACCTGAAATCTCCACTGGAGGTCCCACACTTTACTTTATTCCATATAGTTCATGCACTCTGGGGGAGCATTCTTTAGTATAATTCAATTCAATGAGTACTGGGAGATGCACAAAGGAATTTGAAAGTGTTCCTGCTCTCAAAGAGCCCACCATCTAATTTTGGGGGTTGGGAATCAGAAAAGCTCCCAGCTAACTGCAACCATATCTGTCAGATTGATAACCCCTCAAGTAGAGAATCAATCAATGCAAGAGAGGCCTGAGCGCAGAGGTCTTCAATCCGTGTTTGTTAGATGGTGGACCGTATCTGCTGTGATTGACGTCTGCCATCATTGAGAGGATGAGCAGTATTGATGTGATGCTGCTTCAGATTTGGCCCCAGTTGGTTCTGTGAAAACAGTCTTATTTCTCTCAAACTGGTGTCAAGAGAATGCTGCTGCAAATTCTACGAAGTCTACAGGTACATCCTGTTATTGAGACGCTGAGTTGAATTTCTACAATTTGTAATTTCCACCAAATTTTACTAGTTGAAGGGTACTGTGGAAAATCAAAATCCACTTTGAATCAAATTCCTCTTCCCCTACTCAAGTGTCTAGTTTCTAAGGAACTGTTTGATTGCTGTGCATTGCCCTGCCCATAAAATCCTGGGAGCGAACAGTTGGTTTGTATGATTCAAAAACCAAGTCCTCTGTCTCTAATAGAAAAATTGACTTTGCTATCATTTTGTAGCTTATGAAGACTATTCCTATTGGATGCCACAGAGGTTGTCAAAAAGTGAGGTTCCTTTTCTCCCTTTCTGTTTGAGAGCAGGATATGTTTGCTAGATGGAAATCAGCAAAACCCCCTCACCTCTTCCATTGTGGCTCTAGTTCAGGGATGGGTAGTAATGCATTGTATCTCTCAAGCCAGTGCTGATCAATTACCAATAGTTGCCTGGAGCAGATTCTGGGCTCCATCTGAGCTCAGTGGCTGCGGGTATTTGGAGGGGGTATGTAGGAATACCTGTATCATTTTTTGTCTAGACCTCTACCTAGGTTCCCAAGTGGCTTCCCTGGCTCAAATGTATTAATACCTCTTACTCCTCCATAATTCTTACCCATTATGTTCAGCTTAATCTTTCTGAAGAACACGGTAATTTTCCCCCTTCTTTTATCGAAAACTTAGAATCTTAGAAATGTCCTTAATGTCCTTGAAATTAAGCCCAGATTCCTTAGCCTGGCATTCAAGATCCTTCATCATCTGCCCTAGCCTATCTCTCCAACATGAATTCTACCCCCCATTCTCCTTCATGCTGTCTCTGCTACAGAAAAAAAACAAACAAAATGAAAATCATCAACTGCTCACTAATCCCCTAGCATGGCCCCCTCTGTTCTTGGTTCTGTCTGCCAAATCCTTAAGTCCAAATCTAACTCACTCTTTGAGATCCAGCTCAAACCCTACATCTGTCCTAAAGGGAATCTCACCTAATCCCTCTGTCTGGACGTGCCCTCTCTTCCCCATGTCTCAGTAATACCAATAATAATCACTGACATTGATGAAGTGCATGCTACAGGGCAGGCACTGTGCTAAGCTTTTCATATGTATTACCTCACCTACTTCTCACAGAAATTGGATGAGGTCCCTGTACTATCAGGATTTCCATTTTACAAGTGAAGACAGACTCTCCTTGTGGTTGTGAAATGCCCACACTTACAATTAGCTGGGAGTGGTGTCATGTCTGGGTCCCCAGGTCTCCCGCCACATCCCATCACCCTCAGGGCACTTCCCAATTTACAACTGTGTCCAGGGTCTCTGGAGACACGTCTGATCATTCCTACTCGACTCTAAATGTCTTAGAGGCAGGAAATGCCTTCACGTGCCCTTTCATTCCCAGAGCAGTACCTGGCACAGAACAGAAACTCACTAAGAATCTGTTGAATGAAGATTGCGTGGGGAACCCATTCAGAGCTCTGCTTTTGAGAGACAAGAGTAATATGGTATCAGTCTTCACTGGTTTTCATCAGGCTTTTACTTTATGAAATTGGGTTTCGGGAGAAATCATTTGATTGTGGCGTATCTGAGTCCACACTTACACCAAGAGTTTGGTTTATACTCACACCTTCAGTTTTAGGAGGGAGGGTGGTCAGTGTTTTCAACCAAGCATCCAGAGAATTGGATGCAATCAACCAGCTGATGTAAGGAGCTGAGCGTGTTCTCTTAAGCTCTGGACTCACCTCTTCTTAAGAGCAGATGGGCCTCCAGGAACTCTGCTGGGCAGGCCAAGCAGGGGGAGGGGCATGGAGGGAGGGGTATAACATTTTGCTTCTTTAGGTTCTGAGCAACTTTGATCCTCTGTTTAAAAACTTGCAGTTTTTCCACAATTCTTTCTGGCAACTTCTAGTTTCAGAGCTTGAGAAAACAAAATGAAACAAAACAAAAATAAAAACAAAGCAGGGGGCTTCTCTGGTGGTGCAGTGGTTGAGAGTCTGCCTGCCGATGCAGGGGACACGGGTTCGTGCCCCAGTCCGGGAAGATCCCACATGCCGCAGAGCGGCTAGGCCCGTGAGCCATGGCCGCTGAGCCTGGCATCTGGAGCCTGTGCTCCGCAACGGGAGAGGCCACAACAGTGAGAGGCCCGCATACTGCAAAAAAAAAAAACAAAAAAAAAAAAGCAAAGCAGAGACTTTTGGGGATAATGAAGCCAGAAGATTATTTCATAATGGGCAAATTTTTTTTTATGACATCTGGAGGACAAAAACAGAACAAAGGAGCTCACCTGAAGAATCTAGAAGTGACATTAGCAAGTGGTTAAATTCATGGAATCCAAATATCTGTCTCATCAGTCATGGCTAGATGGGGTATTAACAATACCTCGAATTGATGAAATTATTTCTTTCTGAGAAGTTCAAAACTTTTTAAGTAACCTCATATTTTTCCTTCCCAAACTACTGTGACATATTCTGTTTCTTGTTTGCAAAATGACAAGATTGAGAGCTGTTGAGACTAGGTTAATTTCATCCTGGCTGGAGACAGGACTAATTTCTAATTTACTCACCAGTCTTTTTCTGAAAAATCCCTATCTTGCCTATTGTTACCTGTATTTCCTACCTTGGCGACTTGGCTGTTTTATACAAAGAAGGGAGTTCTTCATTTTCTGCTGAACTCATTTTTGAGCTCATTTGCCATTACCACTGCTATTTGTTGATACCTACTGTTTGCCAGGCACATTTCACTGGCATTATAGTGAGAATAAAACAGACAAAAATCCTTGCCATTATTATGGTGCTTAAGTTCTGGTGAAGCAGACAATAAACAAATAAACACATGAACCTACAGTGTAATGTTCCATGGTGATAAGCATTACAAAGAAAAACAATATAGGTAGGTAAAGCAGGCCGGGGATGGGGATGGAGAGGATGCTTCTTTAGGTGAAGAGATCAAGAAAGGCCCCTCAAGGACTTCTCTGGCGGTCCAGTGGTTAAGACTCTGTGCTTCCACTGCAGAGGGTGTGGGTTCTATCTCTGATAGGGGAACTAAGATCCTGCATGCTGTGTGGCACAGCCAAAAAATTAAAAATAATTGTTTTTAAAAAGCCCCTTGGAGGATCTGACACTTGGCCAGAGACTTGGGTGAAGTGAGGGAACAAGGCATGTAACTCTTTGGGGGAAAATCAGGAATGAGCTCAACATCTAGGAACAGAAAGCAGGATGGTGTGAGTGGATGAGCCAGAAGACAGAGGTAAGATGCATTTGGAAGTGTTAAGAGGGGTGGCTTGTTTCAGGGTCTGTAGACCAGGTCAGGAGTTTGGGATTTTATTCTGAGTCGATGGGAAGCCACAGGAAAGTTGAAAGCAGAGGAGTAAAGTGACCAGGTTATCACCACTGTTCAAGCGAGACAATGGTGGCTTGGTCTGGAGGCGGTGAGAAGTGCCCACTTTGGGGATACATTTTAAAAGTAGAGCCCATAGGGAACAGGTACCACAGATCCACAGGTGGCCCAGATTGCTAGTGACCAAACCCACGATCAATCAGAAAAGACCCTGCTCCCTGAAAATAATCAAGGGGAACTGAGAGCTATGTTCCAGGTCCAGGGCAGGAAAAAGGAAGTTAGCAAAGGAAGGAAAGAAAGAGGACAGAAAGCATGCTGGGCAAATCTTTCAGTCTCTCTCTGCCTCAACTTCCTCATCTGTAACATGGGAGACACAAGTTCTCTCTCCCAGGGTAGTTAGTGAAATCATGAACACATTTAAAGAGTCTGAGCTATAGACTGCTAGTTATCCTCCAATATCCATTGTCCCCTCCCTCTGATCTTTAGCTGGGCCCGTGGCTTCCTGGAATCAAGACTCTCTTTTCAACCTCCCTTGCCACCATCTTGCCCATCTGATGACTAAATTCTGACCCTAACACTGTAAACACAAGTATGGTGTGCAGTTCTGGAGAGTGTCTGTAAAGGGAGGACATGCACTTCTTTGTCCCTTTCTCCTCCTGGGGGCTGGAACCAAGCAGCCATCTTGGGCCATGAAGTGGAAGTCATTGGAAGAAGACGGCTGAGCAGCAAGAAAGAATGATTGATGCCGACTTTGAGAAACCTCTCTTCCAGCCTCTAGGCTCTTGATTGTTTGAGACAGAAATAAATTTCTATCATTTTGGCAAAAAAAAAAAAAAGTAGAGCCCTTAAGACTTGCTTCATTGATTGGATGAAGACGTCAGGAAAATAGAAGAATCAAGAATGACTCAGACCTTTGGCTTGAGTACTTGTGAAAGAGGTCGCCATTGCCTGAGATCGGGAAGCCGAGTAGGAGTTGGCTTAGGGTTCTGAGTGAGAACTGGAATCCAGAGTTCTGTTTTGGCCATGCTATTTGGCATCCAAGGGGAGATGGGGTGTAGTTGGTTCGTGAACAACTCATTTGAGAGGCTGTGTCCTAAAGGGGAACAGAGGATGTAAGGCAGTAGCTGGAGGGAGTTGTGGGGCTGTTGAGGAGGGGCTTTTGGGGGGAGAAAAGACGTTGTTAGAGCAGTTTTAGGTTCACAGAAAACTTGAGCGGTAGGTACAGAGATTTCCCATTGACCCCCTGCCCTCACACATGCACTAGCAACACGCCACCAAGGTGGGACTTTTGCTACAACTGATGACGCTGCATGCACATGTCATCATCACCCAGAGTCCACAGTTGACATCAGGATTCACTCTTGGGGTTGTACATTCTATGGGTTTGGACAAATGGATAATGACATGTATCCACCATGATAGTATCACACAGAGTAGGTTCACTGCCATAAAAGTCCTCTGTGCTCCGCCTGTTCATCCCTCCCCCACTAACCCCTGGCAATTAGTGAGGTTTTTCAAAAGATTATTTTGTTTTCTAAGAAGGAGTTATTACAGTATAGTGGTATGCTGATTAAAATGCTGAAGGGAGGGGAAGAGAGAGAGAAAGAGAAGATTGCAGGCACAAAGTTTGAGTAAGAGAAAAGTCAGAGGATCTGATGCAGAGATGAAGGGACCAGCCTGAGCTCGCAGCATAGACAGTCCTTCCACTGTTAACAGGGGGAAGAGAGTAAATCATGGGTCAGAGGTAGGTCTGCTGGTAAATGTGGTGGTGGGAGGTAAGATGAATCTCTTCTGTTGCTTTATGTTCTCAGTGAAACGAGAAGCAAGGTCCTTACCTAAGAGAGAGGGAAGGACAGAGGTATTAGAGAAGACATCTCATTTAACAAGTTTTATTGAGCAACTATTATGGGCCAATCATCATTTTTGGACCCAGGGAAATAGCCATGAACAAAATCATGCCCCTGCTTTTCATGGAATTGATATTCTAGTAGATTTGAGAAGGGGTGAGAGGTAGGAGTGGGTATTAGTTTTGCTATGGTAATGAATGACCCCAATGTTTCAATGGCTAACAAAAGTTTCTCACTCTTGCTGCATGTCAACTGAGGGTCATCTACAGCCCTGCTATGGGCTGTGGCTCTCCTCCAGGACGAGGTTAGACTAACACTCTGCTCTGTCATCATTTTTTCATGCTCAGATCTCAGCTAGAAAATCAGCCCGTTTGGCACGTGCCAGCCTTGTGACACAAGAGAGCTTGCAGGAACACGCTATAGCTCTTAGGGCTTTTTGGGTGCAATGTACATCACATACCACTGGCCAAAGCAAGTTGCGTGGCCCCGGCATGACACCAGCGGGTGGGGAGCTAAATTCCTTCGGCAAGAGGCATTGCAACTCGCAAGAAAGAGAGCAGGCAGGGACACAGAATCCTCCAACAAGAAGGGGGGTACTTTTCTATTCTCACTCTGTCTAGCCACAGCTTTAATTATTTTGATCACTTGTAAATCTATACATTCAGCCCAGATTTTCCCTCTCAGCTACAGTGCAACACATCAGGCTGCCTCTGAGAGATTTACCCAGGTGCCCATCATCTCTCAAACTGAACTTATTATCTTTTCCCCCAAGTCTTTCTCTCAGACTCCGTGACCTTTGTCACCTTCAAAGGTCGTCCGGCCTAGCAACTGGGACCCTAGTACTCTTCCATTTCCTCTTCTACTTCCTCCGCATTCCGTTGATGATCAAAGTCCTTTGGGTTTTAACTCTTCTACATTCATCACCTCTTTTCCCCACTCAGTGGATTTATTTCAGGTCCTCAGCATCCCTCTCCATGACCCGAGCTCCTCCATCGTCTGCACCTCCACCTAAACTAGGAATCAGATTATATCACGATCTATGTTACATGGAAGTAAATTCCAAAATCCTTATCAGAGCCTACAGGGCATTTGTAATCTAGCCTCTTTTTTTTCCACACTCCTCTGAGCAACTAACTATGCCAACTACTACTCCCCAAAGTTCTCTAAGTGTGTCAGGCCACACTTCATACCTCCTTGGCTTTTCTCAAGCTCCCTCTGCCTGGGAAGTCCCTTCACCCCTCATCTGTCAAAGTCAGCCCATCTTTCTCCTTTTCTGAATTTTTCTGACCTTTACCCGCAAGTAGAGTAGACCATTCTCTTTTGTACCTGTTGTAAATGTGCTGTGATCACTGACAAAACATTTTGCACTTGTTTGTTTTTCTGTCTCCCTGTTTTGGGGCGTGGGTGGTCCAGCCCTTCCCTTGGCCTCATGTTTGCTTGTTTGTTTGTTTTAAATTATTTTATTTTATTTATTTTATTTTTGGCTGCGTTGGGTCTTCGTTGTGGTGTGCGGGCTTCTCGTTGCGGTGGCTTCTCTTGTTGCAAAGCACGGTCTCTAGGCACATGGCCTTCAGTAGCTGTGGCTCGCGGGCTCTAGAGCGCAGGCTCAGTTGTTGTGGCGCAAGAGCTTAGTTGCTCCACGGCATGTGGGATCTTCCCAGACCAGGGCTCGAACCCGTGTCCCCTGCATCGGCAGGCAGATTCTTAACCACTGCGCCACCAGGGAAGTCCCTGGTAACCACCACTTTGCTCTGTTTCTATGAGTTCGGTTTTTTTAGAGGCCACGTGTAAGTGAGATCACATTGTATTTGTCTGTCTCTGTCTGACTTATTTCACTTAGCATAATCCCCTCAAGGTCCACCCATTGTTGTCACAAGTGTCAGGATGAGAAGCTTTCCAATCTTGGAAAGTAGGTCTTGTCTGCAGACCTAGCCTCCTCGGATGGACTCTTGAGAGCCCAAGGTCTGCCAAATCACGCCTACATTTGGGTGATAAATCTAAAGCCATGTTCTCTAATCCTTACTCAGAAATAATGCTGATATTCTGATACCTGGAAGTCCCTTTGCTTTTTAAAAAAATTATTAGTTTTCATTGTAAACCAAGGAGGGAAAGAGAAGGTATTATCTATTATTTATGGATTGTCTAAAGCTTCAACAGCTCCCTTGTAGACAGAAATTTCCTTGAGATCTTATTCATCTTTGAATCCAAAGTGCCTGGCACAGGTCATGGTACATAACAGTGACTCTGTAAATATTTATTAAATACATTTTTACTGAAGTATAATTTTAGCATCTGTGACACTAAAATGCACAAATCTTAAATGTACAGGCTGATGAATTTTAACTCATATATGCACCCTTGTAACCACGATCCCAACCAAATTACAGAATATTTCCACCCCCTAGGAAGTGTCCCCAGTCAATATCCCCTTCCTGCCAGAGATAACCACTTTTCTAATTTCTATCACCATGGACTAGTTTTGCTTGTTCTTTGGCTTCATATAATGGGAATCCATACAGTGTGTATTTTTTTTCAAGGGGTTTGTTACTTTTACTCAGCATAATGCTTTTGAGATTTATTCATGTCATTCCATATATCAGTAAGCTATTCTCTTTTTTCTATTACTGTATAGTATTCCACCGGATAATTGTTCATTTTTGTTCATCCATTTTTCATCCATTTTTCTATTGATGGACATTTTCAGTTTTTGACTATTATGAATGTCCCCTGTGAAGATTCTTTATTTTTTTTTTAATTGAAGTATAGTTAGTTTACAGTGTGGTGCCAATCTCTGCTGTACAGCAAAGTGACTCAGTTATACACATATAGACATTCTTGTTTTATATTCTTTCCCATCATGGTTTATCACAGGATATTGAATATAGTTCCCTGTGCTATATGGTAGGACCTTGTTTTTTATCCATCCTATATATAATAGTTTACATCTGCTAATCCCAAACTCCCTGTCCTTCCCTCCCTCAATCACCCTCCCCTTGGCAACCACAAGTTTGTTCTGTATGTTTGTGAGTCTGTTTCATAGGTAGGTTCATTTGTGCCATATTTTAGATTCCACATATAAGTGATATCATATGATATTTGTCTTTCTCTCTCTGACTTACTTCACTTAGTATGATAATCTCTACTTGCATCCATGTTGCTGCAAATGGCATTATTTCATTCTTTTTTATGGCTGAGTAATATTCCATTGTATATATGTACCACATCTTCTTTATCCATTCATCTGTCGATGAACATTTAGGTTGTTTCCATGTTTTGGCTCTTGTGAATATTGCTGCTATGAACATAGGGGTACACATATCTTTTTGAATTATAGTTTTGTCTGGGTATATGTCCAGGAGTGGGATCCTTGGATCATATGGTAGTTCTATTTTCAGTTTTTTGAGGAACATCCACACTGTTTTCCATAGTGGCTGCACCAACTGACATTCCCACCAACAGTGTAGGAGTGTTCCCCTGTGAACATTCTTGTACAACTTTTTTTGTAGACATAACATTCTCAAGTCTGTTGGGTATATGTAGGAGTAGAATTCCTGAGTCATATGGTGTGTTGGCTATAAAACTGCCAACCAGTTGAATACTGCCAACGAATAAAGCTCCTGAGAGCATCTTTGTGGATACAGACAGTCAATTCTCTTGGGCATATACATGCAAGTGGGAAAAGTGGGTCATTGAGTAGGTGTATGTTGCCCTTATGAGAAACTGCCAAAGAGTTTTCCAAAGTGGTTTTACTATTTTATACTCCTACCAACAACGATGTATAGATTCTAATTGTAGTTGCTTTACATTTTCACCACACCTGGTATTGTCCATCTTTTTAATTTTAAATATTCTGTTGGATGTGTAGTGATAACTCACTGTAGCTTTAATTTGCATTTTCCTAATGAAATAATAATGTTGAGGGCATTTTCATATATTTATTGGCTATTTGGATATCTTCTTTTGTCAGGTGCCTCTTTAAGTCTTTTACCCATTTTTGAAAAATTGCGTTTGTCTTCTTTAATAAATTGATTATTAGGAATTCTTTGTATACTCTGAGTCCTTTATATTAATGAATCCCTTGTCTGCTATAGGTAACACAAATATTTTTCCTAGTCTGTAGCTTGACTTTTCACTTTCTTAATGCCTGCTGAATCAATCAAAGCATATTTTGCAATCAACAAGGAATGTTTATTTAAGAAAAGTTAAAAAAATCATTTTGGAAGGCAAGAAAAGATTTCCTTTTAAAGAGGAAAAATTACTTGTTAATTTTTCAGTTTTGAAAGAAAATGGACGTTCCTATGTCTGATTTTCTTAAAGTAGAAATCATCGTTAGACAAAGCTTATGGTGAATGTGAACTGCACCACAGGCTAGATACGCTGGCAGAATGTGTGATTTTTGCCACATTCCAATGGTTTGCAGCCTTGGCTGATTCTTAGAATTATCTGGAGAGACTTTAAATCATTTTGATGTTAAGTCTCTGCACCTGGAGTTTGACTCAATCAGTGTGGGATGTGGCTGGGGCCTTGGCAGTTTTGAGAAAACTTCCTGGGAACTTTCTGTTGTAGGCTTATGTTGAGAAGCATGGCTTAAATGGTTACTAAGATTTGAGATTAAGAGTTTGGGAGTAGGGGAGGCATATAGTTTGATTTTTTCAGAGTAACAGTTGGGGCTAATAAATAAACCTTTTCAAAGACAGAGTGTCTTAAGGAACATTTAATTGCAATTAACAGAAATCCACTCAAAGTAAACAGAAAGAGGAGAGTGAACAGGAAGAGAGAGAATTATGGAAAGATATGGGGTATATCACAGAATCCAAGGAAAGCTGAACAACCAGGCCTCAAGAAGTCAGAACTCAGAATGGAGAGAGGTGAAATTAATTAGCACCCTGAAATCCCAACATTGTGGGTATAATATCAATAGAAAAGATTTACGCATTGAATAAGGTGATGGGGCCTATAGTCCCTTTCAGCCCTAAGATTATATGATCCTATAATGATTGTTCAATTCCATCCCCTTCTCTCACTCAAAGCATAGAGGCATGCAGGCAAGTCCCTTTATGGCCTTTGACAAGAGGATGACCCAAATCAGATTTCAAGAGGTGTTTCAGATTTGCTTTCTTTTCTGGGATGATGTTCAGACAAACAAAATGTCTCTTCTTAGAGCAGTGAAAACCAACTATCATAGAAGAGGAAAACAAATGGATGTAAACAAATTATGTTTTTCAACTTTTTTGTAATAGAGAGAAACTATGTTTTTGCTTAAGGAAGAGGTCTTAGCTTTAAAGGAAATGAAGGAAGGATACTTGTGAAAAAACAATTCACTAGCACTTCTTGTTCTGTTTCTTTGAAGGTCACAATTACAGGTATTTTGATAAAGACATCCTCTTTAATGCTTGTGGGCTTTTCACTTGATGGGGGAGATACAGTTGGTACTCTTTAGTCACAGAGCTGCCACCTTACCTTAAAATATGGTAGAAGAGATGAGGTGGGGAAAACAGAAGAAAAGTTTTTTTTTTTCATTTTCTCCAAAGTCATTTTATCATTTTCTAACCATATATGTGTACTCCACACTTTCATTTTGATTCCCATGCTCCCTGTTAGGAAACAATCCTCTGGTTTAAAAATGTGTGTTGTGGAATATGAGAATGTGTGGGGAATCATTATTTGGAATTATAAAACTAGAAAAAGAATTTGAAATGCATCCTGCATTCAAGTAGGATCATAAATAAACCATTGAATAAATCAACAATCCATCATTGAGTTGTAATTAAATCAAGAAGTGGTAAGAGACACAGCCCCCCAGCTGAGGTGCAGGGGCAGCCATTTTGTACCAGGAGCTCTGGTCTGAAGGGACGGCGGTGAGGCCCCTGCACACACAGCACCCTGTGAGCCAGTAAAACCAGATGAAGAACAAAGGGGAAAAAAAGGAAAGAGATCTTCACATAAACAGATTCTTACTGGCTGGTGTGAAGAGTCATTCCAAGCCGTGTGGCTGACAGGGTCTTGGTGCTCCTGCTGGGTGTCAGGCCTGAGTCACTGAGGTAGGAGAGCCAAGTTCAGTACACTGGTCCACCAGAGACCTCCTGGCTCCATGTAATATCAAACAGCGAAAGCTCTCCCAGACATCTCCATCTCAATGCTAAGACACAACTCCACTCAATGACCAGCAAGCTACAGTGCTGGACACCCTATGCCAAACAACTAGCAAGACAGGAACACAACCCCACCCATTAGCAGAGAGGCTACCTAAAATCATAGTAAGGTCACAGACATCCCAAAACACACCACTGATGCAGTCCTGCCCACCAGAAAGACAAGATCCAGCCTCATCTACCAGAACACAGGCACCAGTCCCATCCACCAGGAAGCCTACACAAGCCACTGAACCAACCTTAGCCACTGGGGGCAGACACCAAAAACAATGGGAACTATGAATCTGCAGCCTGTGAAAAGGAGACCCCAAACACAGTAAGTTAAGCAAAATGAGAAGACAGAGGAAACACACAGCAGATGAAGGAACAAGGTAAAACCCACCAGACCAAAGAAATAAAGAGGAAATAGGCAGTCTCCCTGAAAAAGAATTCAGAGTAATGATAGTAAAGATGATGCAAAATCTTGGAAATAGAATGGAGAAAATACAAGAAACATTTAACAAGGACCTAGAAGAACTAAAGAGCAAACAGACAATGATGAACAACACAATAAATGAAATTAAATATTCTCTAGAAGGAATCAATAGCAGAATAACTGAGGCAGAAGAATGGATAAGTGACCTGGAAGATAAAATAGTGGAAATAACTACTGCAGAGCAGAATGAAGAAAAAAGAATGAAAAGAATTGAGGACAGTCTCAGAGACCTCTGGGACAATATTAAATGCACCACCATTCGAATTATAGGGGTTCCAGAAGAAGAAGAGAAAAAGAAAGGGACTGAGAAAATATTTGAAGAGATTATAGTTGAAAACTTCCCTAATATGGGAAAGGAAATAGTCAATCAAGTCCAGGGGGCACAGAGAGTCCCATACAGGATAAATCCAAAGAGAAACATGCCAAGACACATATTAATCAAACTATCAAAAATTAAATACAAAGAAAAAATCCTAAAAGCAGCAAGGGAAAAACAACGAATAACATACAAGGGAATCCCCATAAGGTTAACAGCTGATCTTTCAGCAGAAACTCTGTAAGCCAGAAAGAAGTTGCAGGACATATTTAAAGTGATGAAAGGGAAGAACCTACAACCAAGATTACTCTACCCAGCAAGAATCTCATTCAGATTCGATGGAGAAATTAAAACCTTTGCAGACAAGCAAAAGCTAAGAGAATTCAGCACCACCAAACCAGCGTTACAACAAATGCTAAAAGAACTTCTCTAGGCAGGAAACACAAGAGAAGGAAAAGACCTACAATAACAAACCCAAACAATTAAGAAAATGGTAATAGGAACATACATATCAATAACTACCTTAAATGTAAATGGATTAAATGCTCCAATCAAAAGACATAGACTGGCTAAATGGATACAAAAACAAGACCTGTATATATGCTGTCTACAAGAGACCCTCTTCAGACCTAGGGACACATACAGACTGAAAGTGAGGGGATGGAGAAAGATATTCCATGCAAATGGAAATCAAAAGAAAGCTGGAGTAGCAATTCTCATATCAGACAAAATAGGCGTTAAAATAAAGACTTACAAGAGACAAAGAAGGACACTACATAATGATCAAGGGATCAATCCAAGAAGAAGATATAACAATTGTAAATATGTATGCAACCAACATAGGAGCACCTCAATACATAAGGCAAGTGTTAACAACTATAAAAGGGGAAATCGACAGTAACACAATCATAGTAGGGGACTTTAGCACCCCACATTCACCAATGGACAGATCATCCAAAATGAAAATAAATAAGGAAACACAAGGTTTAAATGATAAACTAAACAAGATGGACTTAATCAATATTTATAGGACATTCCATTCAAGAACAACAGAATACACTTTCTTCTCAAGTACTCATGGAACATTCTCCAGGATAGATCATACCTTGGGTCACAAATCAAGCCTTGGTAAATTTAAGAAAATTGAAATCATATCAAGTATCTTTTCTGACCACAACACTATGAGACTAGATATCAATTAAAGGAAAAAAACTGTAAAAAATACAAACACATGGAGGCTAAACAAGACGCTACTAAATAACCAAGAGATTACTGAAGAAATCAAAGGGGCAATTAAAAAAATACCTAGAAACAAATGACAATGTAAACACGACAACC
Source organism: Mesoplodon mirus (assembly GCF_964341445.2). NCBI lineage: Eukaryota > Metazoa > Chordata > Mammalia > Artiodactyla > Ziphiidae > Mesoplodon > Mesoplodon mirus. The sequence continues at coordinate 25,372,088 of NC_138979.1, read as the reverse complement.
CAAAACCTATGGGATGCAGCAAAAGCAGTTGTAAGAGGGAAGTTTATAGCAATACAATCCTACATCAAGAAACAAGAAACCTCTCAAATAAACAACCTAACCTTACACCTAAAGCAATTAGAGAAAGAAGAACAAAAAACCCCAAAGTGAGAAGGAAAGAATCATAAAAATCAGATCAGAAATAAATGAAAAAGAAATGAAGGAAACAATAGCAAAGATCTATAAAACTAAAAGCTGGTTCTTTGAGAAGATAAACAAAATTGATAAACCATTAGCCAGAATCATCAAGAAAAAAAGGGAGAAGACTCAAATCAACAGAATTAGAAATGAAAAATGAGAAGTAACAACTGACACTGCAGAAATACAAAAGATCATGAGAGATTACTACAAGCAACTCTATGCCAGTAAAATGGACAACCTGGAAGAAATGGGCAAGTTCTTAGAAAAGTACAACCTTCTGAGACTGAATCAGGAAGAAATAGAAAATATGAACAGACCAATCACAAGCCCTGAAATTTAGACCGTGATTTAAAAACTTCCAACAAACAAAAGCCCAGGACTAAATGGATTCACAGGTGAATTCTATCAAACATTTAGAGAAGAGCTAACACCCATCCTTCTCAAACTCTTCCAAAAGATTGCAGAGAAAGGAACACTCCCAAATTCATTCTATGAGGCCACCATCACTCTGATACCAAAACCAGACAAAGCTGTCACAAAGAAAGAAAACTACAGGCCAATATCACTGATGAACACAGATGCAAAAATCCTCAACAAAATACTAGCAAACAGAATCCAAAGCACATTAAAACGATTATACACCATGATCAAGTGGAATTTATCCCAGTAATGCAAGGATTCTTCAATATACACAAATCAATCAATGTGATACACCATATTAACAAATTGAAGGAGAAAAAAACATATGATCATCTCAATAGATGCAGAAAAAGCTTTCAACAAAATTCAACACCCGTTTATGATTAAAAAAACCCTCCAGAAAGTAGACATAGAGGGAACTTTCCTCAACATAATAAAGGCCATATATGACAAATCCACAGCCAACATCGTTCTCAATGGTGAAAAACTGAAACCATTTCCTCTAAGGTCAGGAACAAGACAAGGTTGTCCACTCTCACAACTATTATTCAACATAGTTTTGGAAGTTTTAGTCACAGCAATCAGAGAAGAAAAAGAGATAAAACGAATCCAAATCGGAAAAGAAGAAGTAAAGCTGTCACTGTTTGCAGATGACATGATACTATACATAGAGAATCCTAAAGATGCTACCAGAAAACTACTAGACCTAATCAATGAATCTGGTAAATTAGTAGGATAATTTATGCACAGAAATCTCTTGCATTCCTATACACTAATGATGAAAAATCTGAAAGAGAAATTAAGGAAACACTCCCATTTACCACTGCAACAAAAAGAATAAAATACCTAGGAATAAACCTACCTACCTACCTAAGGAGACAAAAGACCTATATACAGAAAACTATAAGACACTGATGAAAGAAATTAAAGATGATAAAACAGATAGAGAGATATACCATGTTCTTGGATTGGAAGAATCAACATTGTGAAAATGGCTATACTACCCAAAGCAATCGACAGATTCAGTGCAATCCCTATCAAACTACCAGTGGCATTTTTCACAGAACTAGAACAAAAAATTGCACAATTTGTATGGAAACACAGAGGACCCCAAATAGCCAAAGCAATCTTGAGAAAGAAAAATGGAGCTGGAGGAATCAGGCTCCCGGACTTCAGACTGTACTACAAAGGTACAGTAATCAAGACAGTATGGTACTGGCACAAAAACAGAAAGATAGATCAATGGAACAGGATAGAAAGCCCAGAGATAAACCCACGCACATATGGTCACCTTATTTTTGATAAAGGAGGCAAGAATATACAATGGAGAAAAGACAGCCTCTTCAATAAGTGGTGCTGGGAAAACTGGACAGCTACATGTAAAAGAATGAAATTAGAACACTCCCTAACACCATACACAAAAATAAACTCAAAATGGATTAGAGACCTAAATATAAGATGGAACACTATAAAACTCTTAGAGGAAAACTTAGGCAGAACACTCTATGACATAAATCACAGCAAGATCCTGTTTGACCCACCTCCTAGAGAAATGGAAATAAAAACAAAAATAAACAAATGGGACCTAAAGAAACTTAAAAGCTTTTGCACAGCAAAGGAAACCATAAACAAGACAAAAAGACAACCCTCAGAATGGGAGAAAATATTTGCAAATGAAGCAGCTGACAAAGGATTTATCCCCCAAATTTACAAGCAGCTCATGCAGCTCAGTCTCAAAAAAACAAACAACGCAATTCAAAAATGGGCAGAAGACCTAAAAAGACATTCCTCCAAAGAAGATACACAGATTGCCAACAAACACATGAAAGGGTGGTCAACATCACTAATCATTAGAGAAATGCAAATCAAAACTACAATGAGGTATCACCTCAAACCAGTCAGAATAGCCATCATCAAAAAATCTACAAACAATAAATGCTGGAGAGGGTGTGGAGAAAAGAGAAGCCTCTTGCACTGTTGGTGGGAATGTAAACTGATACAGCCACTATGGAGAATAGTATGGATGTTCCGTAAACAACTAAAAATAGAACTACCATACGACCCAGCAATCCCACTACTGGGCCTATACCCTGAGAAAACCATAATTCAAAAAGAGTCATGTACCACAGTGTTCACTGCGTCTCTATTTACAACAACCAGGACATGGAAGCAACCTAAGTGTCCATCAACAGATGAATGGATAAGGAAGATGTGGCACATATATACAATGGAATATTACTCAGCCATAAAAAGAAATGAAATTGAGTTATTTGTAGTGAGATGGATGGACCTAGAGTCTGTCATACAGAGTGAAATAAGTCAGAAAGAGAAAAACAAATACCGTATGCTAACACATATATATGGAATCTAAAAAAAAAAAAAGTTTCTGAAGAACCTAGGGGCAGGACAGGAATAAAGACGCAGATGTAGAGAATGGACTTGAGGACACAGGGAGGGGGAAGGGTAAGCTGGGATGAAGTGAGAGAGTGGCGTGGACATATATACACTACCAAATGTAAAATAGATACCTAGTGGGAAGCAGCTGCATGGCACAGGGAGATTAGCTTGGTGCTTTGTGTCCACCTAGAGGTGTGGGATAGGGAAGGTGGGAGGGAGACGCAAGAGGGAGGAGATATGGGGATATATGTATATGTATAGCTGATTCACTTTGTTGTGAAGCAGAAACGAACACACCATTGTAAAGCAATTATACTCCAGTAAAGATGTTAACAAAAAAAGAAATGGTAAGAGATATTTTCTTAAAATTTTTATTACAGAGGACATTTTTAAATGAGGTACTAAATAGTATGCATGTGGTCAGTACACAAAAGCCTAGAGCTTGGAAATAAATTCCCTTCTGAAATAAAAGTTAGCAAGGGAGTGTAAGCCCCTGTGAAGTAAAATCAGAAATTATTGCCATGAATGTCTGGGAAAATCTGGGAACACATGTCCGTTGAAGATAATGTGTGTAAGAAGTGGGCAGAGCTGGAATAGGAATGTAATTTTCATTTTCATTTAACTTTTATTGAAATATAGTTGATTTACAATGTTGTGTTAGTTTCAGGTATACAGTAAAGTGATTCAGTTATACATATACATAAATATATATATTCTTTTTTATATTCTCTTCCACTATAGGTTATTACAAGATATTGAGTATAGTTCCCTGTGCTATGCAGTAGGTCCTTATTGATTGTCTATGTTATATATAGTAGTATATATATTTTAATCCCAGACCTCTAATTTATCCCTCCCTCCCTCTCCTTTGGTAACCATAAGTTTGTTTTCTATGTCTGTGAGTTCTATTTCTGTTCTGTAAATAAGTCCATTTGCATCAATTTTTTTTTTAGATTCCACATATAAGCGATATCATATATTTGTCTTTCTCTGACTTAGTTCACTAAGTATGATAATCTCTAGGTCTTTCCATGTTGCTGCAAATGACATTATTTCATTCTTTTTTATGGCTGAGTAATATTCCGTTCTATATATGTACCACATCTTCTTTATCCATTCATCTGTCGATGGACATTTAGGTTGTTTCCATGTCCTGGCTATTGTAAATAGTGCTGCAATGAACATTGTGGTGCATGTATCTTTTTAAATCAGAGTTTTGTCTGGGTGTATGCCCAGGAGTGGGATTGCAGGATCATGTGGTAGTTCTATGTTTTAAGGAACCTCCATACTGTTCTCCATAGTGGCTGCACTAATTTACATTCCCACCAACAGTGTAGGAGGGTTCCCTTTTCTCCACACACTCTCCCTCATTTATTATTTGTAGACTTTTTTTTTTTAGTGGTTTGAGAGATGGCAAATTATTTATTTATTGGCTGTGTTGGGTCTTCACTGCTGTGCATTGAGCAGCGAGCAGGGGCTACTCTTCGTTGCAGTGCACAGGCTTCTCATTGCGGTGGCTTCTCTTGTTGCAGAGCACAGGCTCTAGGCGCATGGGCTTCAGTAGTTGTGGCACGCAGGCTCAGTAGTTGTGGCTCTTGGGCTCTAGAGCGCAGGCTCAGTAGTTGTGGCGCATGGGCTTAGTTGCTCCATGGCCTGTGGGATCTTCTCGGACCAGGGATCAAACCCATGTCCCCTGCATTGGCAGGCAGATTCTTAACCACTGCGCCACCAGGGAAGCCCTGTAGACTTTTTGATGATGGCCATTCTGACCGGTGTGAGGTGATACCTAGTTATGAATGTAATTTTTAAAAACTTAAATCTGATAAATTTTTAGTTGCCTGTTGAAAGCATGTGCTAACAGGAGGAAGGTTGTTTAAAGAGAGTTTCTGAAGAGAGCCCAAAGAGCAAGACTTTGTTGTCCAAGAGGGGAGTGCTCCATCCGTGCAACGTGCATGCTTCCTTTATGGATGAGGGTGGACACAGGTGATATTGTAGGAGTCAGCTCGCGATAACTTGGCCAATGACTGGCCTTACCTTATCCTCCTAGGTTTCAGATGTCTCTGTTCTAGACCCTCCTCTCATTTCCTGTCCCTTAAAAGGACATTAGATGTAGAGCCTCAGAAGTAGAAGAGGTCTTAAGGTCATCTAGTCAATGATTTAAAATAGTGGTATCCTGACACACTAGTGGGTCTTTACCTGTGGTGAGGAATGTGACAAGTATCAGTACTTAGTTAAAAAATCCCAGCCTTCACCAGGTTCATAAATTAGCCTACAGATAACCTTAGAACTTCCTTCTGACTGACCTGTGTATGGCTAGTCTCGAGAGAAAGTGAGTGAAATGGCAACTGGTACCCGTTCCTGAAAAATGTGTCTGGGTATATTTTGGTGTATTACATGTGTGTCGTGACATATCCATTTCAGTGACCCAAATGATGCACTTGAGGTTCCTCCACCCCATAGGCCCCTTTGTGTACCCCATACCCCTTTGTAATTTCTTCTCTGTACTCAGCCCAGAACTGAGTCATATGCACAGTGCAAATAAGTTACTACTGATGATAATGAAACCCTGGAAAGCTGGAATATGCACACCCTTGTCATAAAATGGCTGTAGCAATATAGACCATTTTAATAGCACCAGGAGCAATTTAAAGAACCACCACCTGCCCACCAGGAGAGCGCAAAGGTGAGAGTCCTCAGCTCTCTTCTACTTGTTCCTAAATATTTCCAACACCTCAACCTTTCAAGTTTTTAAAATTAAATCAAAAGTCTTCCAACTCTATGTTGCCTATAAAAACCCACTTTAAATATAAAGATACATATAGGTTAAAAGTAAATGGATGAAGAAAAACACACCATACTAACACTAATCAAAAGAAAGCAGAAGTAGCTGTATTAATTTCAGACAGAGCAGACTTCAAAGCAAGGAAAGTTACCAGGGATACAGAAAGACATTACATAATGATAAAGGGGTCAATTCTTCAAGAAAATATAACATGTATGCACCTAACGACAGTATCAAAAACTGATAGAACTGCAAGGAGAAATAGATGAACCCACTATTGCAGTTGGAGACCTAACACCCCTCTCTCGGAAATGGACAGATTCAGCGGACAGAAAACCAGTAAGGACATCGCTGAGCTTAACAACACCTTCAATCAACTGGATATAATACATTCATAGACCACTTCATCCAACAACAGCACAATACACATTAAGCTCACATGAAACATTCACCAAAGTAGACTACATTCTGGGCCATAAAACACAGCTTAACAAATTGAAAAGAATAGAAATCATACAATGTCTGCTCTCAGACTGCAATGGAATTAAACTAGAAATTAATAACAAAAAGATAATTAGAAATGCCCCAAATATGTGGAGATTAAACAACAGACTTTTAAATAGCACCCAGTCAAAAAAATCTCAAGAGAATTTTTTTTTTTTTTTTTTGCGGTATGTTGGCCTCTCACTGTTGTGGCCTCTCCCGTTGTGGAGCACAGGCTCCGGACGCGCAGGCTCAGCGGCCATGGCTCACGGGCCCAGCCGCTCCACGGCATGTGGGATCTTCCCGGACTGGGACACGAACCCGTGTCCCCTGAATCGGCAGGTGGATTCTCAACCACTGCGCCACCAGGGAAGCCCAAGAGAATTTTTAAAATATTTTGAGCTAAATGAAAATGAAAACACAATTGGTGGGATGAAAATTTGTGGTATGTAGGAAAAGCAGTGCTTGGAGGAAAGTTTATAGCATTGCATGAATATATTAGAAAAGAAGAAACATCTAAAATCAATCTTGATTCTACGATTCCAGCTATATGACATTCTGGAAAAGGCAAAACTATGAAGACAATAAAAAGACCAGTGGTTGTCAGGGGTGGGGGATGAATAGGTGGAGCACAGAGGATTTTTAGGGCAGTGAAACTACTCTGTATGGAACTATAGTGATGGATACATGTCATTACACATTTGTCCAAACCCACAGAATGCTCCAGGATATTTTTAGGGTTTATCTCCCACTCTCTGTGGCTCATATGTCTTACGAAGGCTTCCAGCGGGCCAGCCATTTCTTGCTCAAGCGGCCTGATTGCACAGTATCAATGTGCTGCTCTGTGGGATGTCTGGACCCTCCAGATCTCTTCAAGCATATGACAGGGTAGGAGAGTCAACATGGCCCTGGGGCAAAACCATAAATGTAGATTGTTGTCTCCTGCAACTAGTTATGACTGAAATAAAAGGGAACTCATTGGGGCTTCCCTGGTGGCTCAGTGGTTGAGAGTCCACCTGCCAATGTAGGGGACACGGGTTTGTGCCCCGGTCCAGGAGGATCCCACATGCCGCGGAGCGGCTGGGCCCGTGAGCCGTGGCCGCTGAGCCTGCGCGTCCGGAGCCTGTGCTCCGCAACAGGAGAGGCCACAGCAGTGAGAGGCCCGCGTACTGCGAAAAAAAAAAAAAAAAAAAGGAAACTCATTGCCAAACCATAATTCCACATGTTCTGTGCCTGAGGCTGCATTCATCTGCTCTGGCAAAACCCCCATATTTGCTATGGGAGCTGCAATTGAGGCTTCAACTTGGTTGACTTATTGTAGTCTACTGTTATTTTTCAGGATCTGTCTGATGTTTTCCAAGGTCAGACTGGTGCATTTAATGGAAGTGTGATGGGGACTATCACCCTACCTCATTTAGATCTCTCAGGGGTCCACAAACTATGGCCCATGGGCCAAATCCAACCCACTGCCTATTTTTGTACAAGCTGTGAGCTAGCAGTTGGGAAAAATCAAAAGAATAATATTTTGTGATATATGGAAATTATGTGAAACTCAAATTTCAGTATCCATATGTTTTATTCAAACTCAGCAATGTTACTTCATTTGCACATTGCTGATAGCTGCTTTAGTGCGACTATAGCAAAACTAAATGGTTGTACTTGAGACCATGGCCTGCAAAGCCTAAAAGATTTGCCAACTTTTGGGCTTCCCTGGTGGCGCAGTGGTTGAGAGTCTGCCTGCCAATGCAGGGGACACGGGTTTGAGTCCTGGTCCGGGAAGATCCCACATGCCGCAGAGCAACTGGGCCCGTGAGCCACGGCTACTGAGCCTGCGTGTCTGGAGCCTGTGCTCCGCAACAAGACAGGCCACGACAGTGAGAGGCCCGCGCACCGCGATGAAGAGTGCCCCCCGCTTGCCGCAACTAGAGAAAGCCCTCGCACAGAAACGAAGACCCAACACAGCCATAAATAAATAAAGCAAAACTGTCAAAAAAAAAAAAAGGAAATATTATAAAAAAAAAGATTTGCCAATTTTTGCTTTAGATACTTCAGGGTGGCACTAATCTCTGCCATTCTTCCCATTCATTGGGGCATGGTATTGTTTTTGATTTTTCTATCTTGACTCAGGAGGAGGGAGCTTCAGAAATGTCCTCCTGGCCTTTTCCACTATAACAGCCCTCACCCATAGGCCAAGGAACCAAGTATGTCCATCTCAATTACACATTGAGAAACTGGGAAAATGCACCACTGGGTAGGTGCATGTAAGGTGGACCTTGGCCAGGACTTGAGTTATTATCTGTCCTCTTGTACCCCAGCTTGGACAAGGGGGCCATGGTTGCCCATCAGGTCTCCAGGTATCAGTGTCAACAGTAATCCTCAAAATTTTTTGTTATTTCTCTCTCCCCAGTACGGTTGCCCAAGTAAAGGACCTCAGGTCCCCTAGTGGAAGGCCTGGGGGAATTATTAGTATGTATACTTGCAGCGGTGTTGCAGGAAGAACCAGCCTCCTCTTTGGTCAATGGATTCTGGGTCTGATAACTGGCTCAGATCAGGAAACTGGGCAAGAGATCATGACTTTTCATTGGGATGACTTCTCTCAGCCTCCTGGTCAACCATCCTACATTTCTGAGGGTACAAACTGAGTAGTACCCGGGTTAGCTGCCCAGCTAGGCTCACTGATAAGAATGGAGGTGATATCCCTATAATGGTGGCCAGGTGCCAGCTCTTAATCACCAGAAGACAGGGTAGGGAGTGGAATGAGGTGGATGCAAAGACCACAATGAACAGCAGGGTTGTTGGAGTGGCAGCCAGGCAGCCCTGACCTGCAGAGTTATGGAGACACATGTTGGAATATGCATTCCTTGGGGCAAAAACCCTGGCCAGGTTATGCTGGTTCTCAATGCTAGCTAGAGTCTAGTGGCCTAGGAGGAAGTAGGGAGATGGTTCTGTCTTGTGGAAAAGAGGTCTTTGCATTTTCTTAAAACAAGAGGGATGCTGACTGGGCATGGTTTTCAGTGTTCTCCGCCCTCCCGCTTACTCAGGATATGAGAGGCCCTTTATAAGCATCTAGGGAATTCCTCTGGCTTTCAAACTTGGCTTTCAGTTGCTTGCTAAACGCCCACAGCTTTTCATTTCCTTTTTGTAAGACATCAAAACATGGAACCGGGGCTTCCCTGGTGGCACAGTGGTTGAGAGTCCGTCTGCCAATGCAGGAGACATGGGTTCGTGCCCTGGTCTGGGAAGATCCCACATGCTGCGGAGTGGCTGGGCCTGTGAGCCATGGCCGCTGAGCCTGCACGTCCGGAGCCTTTGCTCCACAACGAGAGAGGCCACAACAGTGAGAGGCCCGTGTACCGCAAAAAAAAAAAAAAAAACCCAAAAAACATGGAACCTAGTGATAGCCATCTGCTACAGTGTATCTGCTATGTTTGTGCTCACCCATTCGTATGTTAGAATCCTAACCCCCAAAATCATGGTGTTGTCAGGAGATGGAGCGTTTGGGAGATATGAGGTCATGAGAGTGGAGCTCCCTCGATGGGATTTGTCCCCTTATAAGAGACCCCGGAGAGCAAACTTGCCCCTTCCACCAAGTGAGGACACAGCGAGAAGACGGCTGTCCACGAACTAGGAGGAGGGTCCTCGCCTGCCACTGAATTAGCCGCCAGTTTGATCTTGGACTTACCAGCCTCCAGAACTGTGAGAAGTAGTTTCTGTTGTTTATGACCCTCCCAGTCTCTGGTATTTTGTTATAGTAGCACACTAGCCTCAGACAGAGTCAAACAGATCTGGGTTCTCGTCGTGGTTCAGCCACTTACTAACTGTGTAACTTCAGCAAATTACTCGGTCTCTCTGAGCCTCAGTCCCTGTTCATAATAACACCTGTCTCACTGGGTTTTTAGGGATAAATGAGATGATTTACGTTAAAATTCCCAGTACACGGTCAGCACTGGTTCTCCTCTACTCGTCTATGAATGTTTTAACCTCTGTACTGAATTGTCATCGCTACTCTCTGCAATGCTTTTACTCCAGAGAGGCAGAGAGTATAACTTGAAAGGGTTACTAATCCCTCGAAACCCTCTGATCACAGATAAACTCATTTCCCGATCCTGCCACGTAAGCCACCGATCTGGCTTTGATGACCCGATCACACAGTGAGGACCACATGAAGGTTGCCACTCAAAGCTGTACTCAAGATCAAAGTTCTGGAGCAAGGCTTGCTTCTGCCCACGCGCTCTGGGGATGGCACCCAATGACATGATGGAAAAGATAAGACCCCCACGAGTCATGGCTCACAGCTCAAGCTCTTGGTCTCACTGCTCAAAGAGTGGGAACCTCACTGCTGGAAAGAGATAAAGACATTTTATAACTCATTGGCCGATTTAGGTGTGTGCATGTGTAAACTCAACTTCTAAAAAATATCCACATTAAAATCATAAAACATGCACAAAAATCATGGTTTTAAAAAGGTAAATTTCTTATTGGAAGGATTAGTTTTCAACCAAAGCAATTTAAAACTTATGGAAAACCTTGTCAAACAAGCAGAACAGACATCGATTGGTAGAAAATGAATTAAAAAAATTTTTTTTAATTCAGAAAATTCTACACACTTAAAAACATTTTTTTTACTGGGAAAAAATACAAACAAAATAAATAAATAAAGAGCGGCTATAATCCCATTTATCTGGAGAAAACCATATTGGTAAATATCCATTAAATACCGTCTCCATATATATTTCCGTATTTTTAAGACAAAACTGGGATCCTTCCATATAAATTGTGACCCCACATAACTGAGTTTCCCTAAGTCTTTATTATTTGACTATTTAGTTTGTTTCTAAACGTTTTCTATTATCAACATTACAGGGCAGGGATAACTGTAGAGAATGACTTAGAAAGGAAAAACCTGAAGGGAAAAAAGCCAAAATTTTTTTTCTGAAAAACGGACAAACCTGCTTAGAGATACATTAAACAAAAATCATCCTCCATGGAATATCAAAAGTATCACTACACACGGGGTCCCTGGGAATTAATTTTTGATCAAATTATAATTTTGGTCCAACTATCACCTTAACTAACGTTTCCTCTGTGTGCATCCGTCCCTTTATTTCACTCCTCCAGGCCCCCTCCAGGCTCTGTCATCCCAAATGCTACCTCCCGAGCCTCCTCTCTTTCTAGAACGTCTGCCCTGCTAATTTCTAGTTTCTTTATTAATTCTGCCATCTAATTTCTGCTCTCCTCCCTCCATGCTGCTGAGCACTGCTGGAGAAAAATCCCACAACTTGTTTCGCTAGGTGTCACTAGGTAAGTTTTCTCTCCTTGCTGGACCGGCCCTCCCTCACCCCTGGCCCCCACCCCCTCGTGCCTCTTGTCTGGCCCCAATCTCCACAATTGGCTTATCCTGCCTGCTAATTGCAAAGCCTGGGTTATATACCTCCATCTCATTAAGCCCCAGATTTTCAGTTTGTAAAATAAATGGAATACTGGTTACAACTGACAGGAAGTAGATTCAAGAATGATGTTTCTAATAAACTCAGAGATGAGGAGAAAAAAAGATTTCCTCCTGAGGATTAAGCTAGAAAATTCCCAACAGAGGTGACTGCATCTACAGTCTGTAAACCAAAAAGCTGTCTATAAATGTGTGACTTGGACTTCCTTGGTGGCACAATGGTTAAGAATCTGCCTGCCAATGCAGGGCACATGCGTTCGAGCCCTGGTCCGGGAAGATCCCACATGCCGCGCAGCAACTAAGCCTGTGCGCCACAACTATGGAGCCTGCACTCTAGATCCTGCGAGCCACAACTTCTGAGCCTGCGTGCCACAACTACTGAAGCCTGCACGCCTAGAGCCCACGCGCACTCTGCAACAAGAGAAGCCACCGCAGCGAGAAGCCTGCCCACTGCAACGAAGAGTAGCCCCCGCTCGCCACAACTAGAGAAAGCCTGCGTGCAGCAACGAAGACCCAACACAGCCAATGATAAATAAATAAAATAAATAAATTTATTTTAAAAATGTGTGACAGTGATTTGGAAATGCACAAAACTCCAACTGAAAAGGGAGGTGGAGAGAGTAGTAAACAGCTTTCAAATTGGAGATGTCCAGCCGATGAGGGAGGCCCCAGGGGACAATTGATTCCACCTGGAGAGTCCCCCCCGAAGGCTCTGGGCCTCAGAAGTGGGGACTTTGCACACCCCGTGTGCCTCCATCACGGGGTGGGGACAACCAGGCTGGACACCTTCTGTCCTCTCTCCGGGCCCTTTCTCCTGCAGAGCTTGGTGGAGAGGAGGCACTCAGCAAATTCATTTCATCTCTTAAATGTTCGAGGGACACATCCTATTGCAAGAATGACTTCCTCGCTCTTTTTCCCCTAAGTCAGCCTGAACGCTCAGTCCGAGCCGCCTTCCTATCTGGCCTCAGCTGAGACAGAGTACTCCTTGGTGCTCAGGTGTGTGTTCACCTCCTGGCTGCGCCCGTGAGAAAGTCATTTCACCTCACGAGGCGTCATCTGTAAAATGAGGATAATACTGCAACCATGCAGAATTGTTCAATGTGACCCAAATAAAGGCTCCTCCTCCCCTGCCTGGTCTCTGTGTGAGGTAACAGGGCCAAAGGACCCTACTCTGGAAACTTTGACCAAAAAAAGAAAAAGTAGGTCATTAGCATACCTTCCTTTTCAGGACACAGTGCAGCATTTTACACTCTTTCACATGGAAAGTTTCCTCAGGCTCCAGTATGGACGTCTCTCCCCTCCCTCAGTGTTTCCAGAAAGCGAAAAGGCTAAAATCTTTTCTTCTGTCACTGCCGTGCTGCGCTGGGCCCTGTCCCCTTTCTGGAAGCCTCCCAGAGCCCACATCCTGGCCCCACCTGACTTTGGACAGAGAGAAGGGCCCAGGCAGCCCATGCTTCCTCCTCCCCGCTCAGTCCCCTCAAAAGGAAGCATCCAGAAGCATCCAGAGCCCCTGAGAAATGTGGCTCTTTTCTCTCTCTCATGGGGTGCATGTTTGTGTCCCCCGAGAACTCACCTGTTGGAGCCATCACCCCCAGTGTGATGGCATTGGAAGGTGGTGTCTTTGGGAGGTGATTAGGTTTAGATGAGGTTGTGAGGATGGGGTCCCCAAGATGGGGTTAGTGTCCTTATACGAAGACAGAGACCAGAGCTGTCTCTCTCCACCGTGTGAGTGCACGGTGAGATGGTGGCCGCCTACAGGCCAGGAAGCTGCCCTCACCAAGAACCAAATCCACCAGCACTTCGCTCTTAGACTTCCAGCCTCAAGAACCGGGAGAACATCAGTGTGCGTTGTTTAAGCCTCACAGTCTGTGATATTTTGTTATAGCAGCCTGGGCTGACTGAGACAGTCTCACTGCTTTTTTTTCTCAAACAATTTCTATGGGGAATTTCTGATGAATGTTTGTCTCCACCGTATTACATGAGGATTAAGGTGAGGTAATGTAAGTCAAATGCCAGTAATATAAGCAAATTGTAAGCCCTACATGACCAGGGTTCTGAATCACCCGTTTAGTGCTCGTCAAAAGATTGGTAGTGTTGCCTAACCAGAGCGGCTAAGAGAATAGTCTGTTTCCCAGTAGAAATCTGCCTCTCTTGGGTGAGGTGGATCCTCACTTGGTGCCCATCTTGTAGGATGTGGAGTGGAAAGATTCACTTCCTTATGTCCAGGCCCTGAGCAGCACATCACTCCCATCCTCTGTTTCCCTTTGAGCACTAGGTCTTTATCAAATGATTTCTACAGGATTTGCTCCTTCTCACATACTGTGCAAAATACCAGGTGTTAGAGACTGAATGTCTTTGTCCTTCCCAAAATGCATATGTTGAATCCTAATTCCCAGTGTGATGGTGTTAGGAGGTGGGGCTTTTGGGAGGTGATGAGGGCATAAGGGTGAAGCCCTAATAAATGGGATTAGTGCTCTTATAAAAGAGACCCCAGAGAGCTCCCTCACCCCTTTTGACATAAGAGGACAGACTAAAACATCAGGCAGTGCTTGCTTATCCAGCTGCCCCCTGCATGGTCCTGCAGCTGCATTCAAATAAATAACAGATTGGAAAATAAAAAACAAGAAGAAAAGAAGCACCGTGAGAACAGCTGGCCGGCTGATGGGCTGCATGGATAGGTGTGCAGACCATCATGGGCCCAGCTTGGGATCTTTTCCCAAAATTCACCCAGTGCCTGGACAAACACATTTGTTCACGTCTATTTTATCTGTTCACCAGTCTCTGGCCCCCAGGGATGAGTGCCATCTCCTGTGATCTGGTCTACTCACCTCCTGCCACAGACTGGGTGAAGAGGCAGCCAGGGATTTACCTAGTCGGTCTCTCTCCATAGACATTCCTATTTTTTCTTCACTGTAAATCATGGTTATAAAATGCCCTTCTTAACCTCATTTAATGCTTTTTGCCCTGAAATCAACCCTGAGTAATAATAAGTTTGTGATCCCTGATTTCTTTTTTTTTTTTTGCGGCATGCTGGCCTCTCACTGTTGTGGCCTCTCCCGTTGCGGAGCACAGTCTCCGGATGCACAGGCTCAGCGGCCATGGCTCACGGGCCTAGCCGCTCCGCAGCATGTGGGATCTTCCCGGACGGGGACACGAACCCGTGTCCCCTGCATTGGTAGGCAGACTCTCAACCACTGCGCCACCAGGGAAGCCCCCTGATTTCTTTATGTTTGCATATTCCTGGTATATCTTTTCCATTCTTGTATTTTCAAACTGTCAGAATCACTCTATTTTATGCATTTTCTTGTATACAGCATAGCGTTGTGTTATGGTTTGTGCTCCAGTCTGAAGTTGCGTTTTTGTAAGTAGGTAAGTTTGACTCATTTACGTTTATTCCCATAAGATGTGTGGTCTTAGTTCTGTCATGTTGTTTTGTGATGGTTTCTGTTTTGCAACTTTTTCAAACACTTCACTGAGTGATTTTGTTTGATTTGCTGCAGTTGTGTGCCTGTGTTTTGAAATTTTGAAAGGTTTTTTATATTTTAGTTCTGCGTTAATGATAATTAGAATGTTACATGATGTCCTTAACCATCTATTTCTTTAGATTGTCTACTGACTCCCTATGGTATTTCTCTCTTTTGCCCCTTTTCCTCCCTTTTCTTTATCACCAGATTTTAGTTAATTATATTCTTTCTTCATATGTTCCTTTGTACTAAGATGTACATTTAAATGTTGACTACTTGATTTATTAGCTTGAAATGTTTTTACCCTCAAATATTTTACCGAACCAACCTCGAGTCTACTTGCCCACGTGCAGTAAAGCCAATCTATGGACCAGGCTGTGGTGAAGGAAAGTACAGCATTTACTGCAGGGCACCAAGCAAGGAGAACTAGCAGCTCATGCTCAGAAGACCCGAATCCTCTGATGGCTTTCAGGGAAGGGGTTTTAAAGATTGTGTGAGGGAGGGGGCTGCAGGGTACCTGATCAGCTTGTGCACAATTCTCGGATTGGTTGGAATCAAGGGGAAGTTTCCAGCATTATCAACCTTCCGGTTTCAAGGTCTAAGTGCTTGCAGTCAGCAGTTTTCATCTGGTGGAGGTCTGCTTCCTGTAAAAACAACTTGGGAATGTGTGTCAGACCTTTTTCTTTCAGGGAACTGGGAGCTGGTGATTCCGCTCTGTGGCGGATTTAGTCTAAATTGTTACCTGTTTTCTGACCCAATAGCTATTCTTTATTTCTACATCTTCACATTCCTAATCATTATCTCTTGAGCCAGCCTTCTGAGACTCAGGGGAGCCTGGGAGACTAAAGCAAAAGCCTTTTACTTCAAAGGACAGGGACACAGGGGTTGTATATGGTTTCAAATATAGATGTGAAAATCATATTGACACGGAATCCCATTTTCTCTTTTCTCCCAACTTTTGTCATATCATTCTTAAATTGTGAGGCTTTATAACATGTACGTCTTTCCTGTAACCCTAACTTCATATCCATGGTTTCCTTGGTCCTACACTTAATTCAGCGCTCTGGCCGTTTCTTCTGCAGCCGTTTCCCCATTCATCTCTCCTACTGTGATTTATCTTCAGCTTTGTGCACACTGATGAATGGTTCTGAAGTGGACCTTTGCAGCCCTGCACCAGTCCTCCTCCTCCCCGTCTGCGGTCACTGCTAGGCTTCCCCGCGTCTGAAATGTCGCAACCTTGCGCCACCGCGACACCTTTTGGCGGGAGAGAAGGACGCGGGCGTAGGGGCGGTGCGGGCGCGGGGGCGGTGCAGGTGCGGTCCTCCGGCCGGCAGGGGGCGCGCAACAGCGGGGCGTCCTCGGCGCAGGAGCAACGCGCCTCTCTCCCGGCCGCACGCGCCGTGACTCCGCGCCGCCGCGCGCCCCACGGGCTCTGCGTAGGGGTTGGCGCCGGAGAGGTCCGGCCGTCGGGGGCTGAAGCCGAGCGCCCAGCCCGCCGAGTCCGCGGCGCCTCGGCCCCTGTGCGCCGCCGCGGCCCGGGAGCGTCGGCCGGGCGGGCCGGGTAAGTGGCGCCCTGGGAGGGCCGGAAGGGTAGGTGGGCGGGCGGGGACCGGGGCGGGTGCGCCTCCCCGGGTGGCGCTGGACGCGACGCCGCGGCTTTAGGCCGCGCTGTTAGGGGCTGGTGTCCCGGGCCGCCCCCGAGCCGCCGGTGCCTTCGCATCAGGCGGTCCGGCCCCGGCCGACCCTCCGTGTCTCCCTTCGCGCCTCGCCGCTCCTTTATTTGCCTCGGGTCGCCGGGCCTTCGCATTCCTAGTCTTCCATTCTTCTTTCCCGTCTGTCCACATCTCTTTTGGACCCGAGGGCGGCTTTTCCTCCCCACCGTCGGTACTGTTTTGGGAAAAGTTGCTGGGCCTCTGGACCCCGTAGGCATGCCTGGGTCACCTGTGCCCGGGGTTGCAAAGGAAGGAAGCCTTTTCCTTCTTAGGCTGCAGAACGGGGAATCAGGTGTGGACTTCTCTCAGGGACGGGGGTTTACCTGTACGGGTGGAGGAAGACGTGACTCCGGCACTATCTCGGTCCTTGTCCTTTTAAAGCGGTGTTTTAGCTTCGATGTCCAATCACCCAGCATTTTTTTTTTTTTTTTGAGCATCTCTTTTCGCCCAGACCATGTGTTAGTAGCAGCGGATGCAAGATGCATAAGATTCTGTCCCCACGCTCTGTGAGTTTAGTTTCCGGGGAAACGAGCATAAAAAGCCACGCCTGGGTTGATCCGATTGACCGGAGTGGGGTCTGGAAAACCTTCCAAAAAGGAATGAGGCTTGAAACTGAGTCTTGGGGGTGTTTTGTTAGATGTGCAAGATGAGGGAAATGTTTCCTGCAGAGGAAGGAAATAAATGTAAAGGTACCAGAGGTGAGGCACCTTAGTGCATTCTGGAAACTGCAGGAAAGGCAGAGGTGTGAAGAGGGGTAGTCAGGTCAGATCAAGAAGGTTCTTT
This sequence comes from Mesoplodon mirus, assembly GCF_964341445.2. Taxonomy (NCBI): domain Eukaryota; kingdom Metazoa; phylum Chordata; class Mammalia; order Artiodactyla; family Ziphiidae; genus Mesoplodon; species Mesoplodon mirus. The sequence goes on along the minus strand of NC_138979.1, from coordinate 25,354,421 downwards.
GAGAAGTCAGCGAAGGAGAAACGTGGGAGGTACTTATTGCTAGAGGCAGGCAGATGGGTGGAAAGTAGGATATTCTGGATGAGGGCAAAATTCTGCACATTCTCATGTAGGTGAGGACTGTGTGTTCCTGCAACAGGTGGAGTTTTTAAAGGCTGCAACTCAGTTTCCACAATTTTATGGGGTAAATGCCACAGACGTTTTGACTATAGTAAGGATATTTAGGGAATATGGGGTATTACATTAGTAATTTAAACTGAGAGTGTTTTATTTTTAGAACTTTATTAAGAAGTGTGCTGCCTGCTGTACAGTTTACAATAGAGAGTAGGTTGTGAGTTAGAAATACAACAAGGTGTCACAGAGGTGTTGGCCCTCTGAGGTGTTCTGGTCGTGGAGTTCTGTGACGGATAAAGATAGCGTTTATGGAAAATAAGAATCTGGAGAATTGTGCGTTCCCCAAAGTAACTTTATAAAGTGGATTTCTTTTTACCTGGCTTGTTTAAAATTACCTGTAGGGAGCAGATGTTCCAGGGTTGGTATTCATTCCCCAAGTCTTTCATAATAGGAAATAGCGAAGGACGTTCTCTGATACATTTAAGTTACAGGTGACTCGTGGACTTTATTTGCAATACCCTCCGGCCTATGGTGCTTCGGTAATGATAGACTTTATGAGAATGGATGGGAATACTGAGCTGTGACAAGGGTGTCAGAGGTGGAGGTATAGGGAAACCTTTTAAAAATTCTTTAAAAAGTCATAAATCTTACACACAAAGCAGATGCCTTTTATTACCTGTATTTTTTGTGGACATCAACAGGCACCGCCCCTTACAGTTCCCTTCCTGTTCCTTTCTGTCTGTATGTACAGTACTTCGCCTATTCTTTAAGCTTCGTTTTTAATTTGTGATACGCGAATATCTATTTAGTGATAAGAAGGTCTTTTCTTACCAAGCCTGCTTCTTTAGGTGCTCAGAACTCAGAGCTTGACTCATTATTAGTTGTATGGTGGGAGTAGTTTTTCTCCCATTAGTTATGGTGTAAAATTTACCATGCTTATCTCATATCCTGCTTACCACAAGTTATGTCGTTAAAGGGCTGATCTTACTGTTTCATAATAATATGATTTCAGTAGGTGCGTTAACATCTTCTGTCCACTCTGATATATTTAGAAAATATTTGTAAATCACTTAACAGTGTTCCAAACATGGTGCTCAGTTAGAGTAATAAAGATGAAAACAGAAACAGCCCTTCCCTTAAAGGGCTTTATGATATAGTTAGAGATAGATGTGTCACCCAGTGGACATCATAACATGATCTGAGTGTGTTCAGGGGGGTAGTTGGTTTTATGTGGGGGTCGTAGTCACCAAAGGCTTGAGATGCACTTGAAAGACGAATAGGTGGGATGCTTCTGAGACGACGTCTTCCATGTTCTTTTTCTGCCAGTTGCACGTGTTTTTTTTTTTTTTTTTTTGCTGTACGCGGGCCTCTCACTGCTGTGGCCTCTCCCGTCGCGGAGCACAGGCTCCGGACACACAGGCTCCGCGGCCATGGCTCGCGGGCCCAGCCGCTCCGCGGCACGCGGGATCCTCCGGGATCGGGGCACGAACCCGCGTCCCCTGCATCGGCAGGCGGACTCTCAACCACTGCGCCACCAGGGAAGCCCCAGTTGCACGTGTTTTAAAAAATATTTTGCCAGCTTAGGTAGAATCTTGAAAAGTCATCATTCTTCTGGCAGACTGTGTTTACCATGTTTCTTTTTAAGGAAAAAAAAAAAAGCATACATGGAAGATTTGTTGATCAAAGGATGGTGTTACCATGATAAAGAAGTAAATAGTGAGAAGGTATTTTAAAGAAGTTAATAAAAATCACCTGTTTGTATTTGCATTTGATCCTGGCTTCTTAAGGTATATCCAAATGTTAGAAAGTGCTACGTTTTTAATACCTGGCAACATACTTCATGAAGTAAATGTGTTATATCATCTGAAAGGCATCTCAGCATTAATGAGGTTAAGTTCAGGTCCTAACAGAGTCTTGTTAGTGCACTTGTTACATTTCAATGTTTGCAGTGGAGAGAATGAATGAATCGACTGTGATATATTTTCAGGTGCTTAACGCAACTAAAATAAAGATATACACACCTTTTAAGGAATAGATGCAATAAGCTATGTCAATAAGATTATATAAAAGGAGGAAAGCATGGAATTAATGAGAATGGGGTTCAGGTTGCGGCTCACCCCTGGGCCCGGGAGATCACTTGGGTGGAATGGGATGGGGGCCATGTGGGTTGAGTGTGGTTTCTTCTCCAGATCCTGTCTCTTGTTTTGGGTGGTGAATTCACTGGTGCTTGTAGCATTATAGTAATTAATTGAAGCAGGCCATAGAAGTGTGTCGTTGCTGTGGTTAATCCACTTCTGTGAATTTGAAGATGAGTGAGAAGGAGAAAAGTAAAGAAAGCTCTTCTGAATTTACTGGGATGCGGAGATCTGATTTATAAGCTCCGAGTTAAAGAAAACTAGCAGATGCTGGTGAGATGACATCAGTTTCTAATATTTAAAGTGTGTTTTCGAAGGTTTTGAGACCAGAAACAAGGAACTTTTAAGGAACATGAGATTTTGCTGCACAATGACTTCCAAAGCTTGCAGAGCGAGGCGAATCAGGTGGAATTGTCAACAGCCAGCTTCAGTGTAGACTGGAGTCGGAGGAAGTGTGGTCTCCTGAAACCTCACCAGCAGCGATGACATTGTTAAGTACTGGGTTCTTAGCCAGAAGGACTCTGCTGGAGGTAGAGAGCCTCTGCGCTGCTTGATTTTGTAACCCTGAAATTGGGAAAATGTTTCCATCAGTTTACTCTTCTGGCTGGGATATGTCCAGCAGCCTGTTACCTCACACCCCCTCCCCCAGTGCTGCTTCTCCCCGCCCTTTTACCTATTCTTTTTTTTTTTTAATTTTTATTGTGGTAAAATATACATAACATAAAATTTGCCATTTTTAAGTGCATGGTACCATTGTGCGACTGTTACCACCATCTACCTCCAGAACCTTTTGCCTGCTCTTTACTTTCTCGTGGAGCCTATGGGCATTGTGTAGTTTCACTGCTGATTCATGTGGCCAAATAGAATTTACTTAATTATTGATATTTCAAAACTGTTTATTAAATGCCTTCTCTGTGCCAGAAATTGGAGCTGCAAAAGTGAATAAGCTGGTCTTTTCCCTTCATAGTTAAGTGGGCATTTGGGTACTCTATTTCCATTGGCACCAATGTTATTTGTAAATACTTTTTTTAATGAATTTCTCAAATCTCTTATTAAGCGATATTGGGAGAATTAAAGTGGAGTTAGATTTGCAAACAAATTTTGATAATTAGCTTTATGATTTCTCAGAATGCGTTGTTTATATTTGTTTCCCAGAATGTGTCAGTCTTACCTTGCTTTTATAAGATTAAAGAAAGATAAAACAAATGAACCCATAGTTTGTTTACTAGGCTTTGGTTTGGTGACCAACTGAATGAAGAGGTCTCAAAAAATTAAACTAGGTTAGGGCTTCCCTGGTGGCGCAGTTGTTGAGAGTCCGCCTGCCGATGCAGGGGACACAGGTTTGTGTCCCGGTCCGGGAAGATCCCACATGCCGCGGAGCGGCTGGGCCCGTGGGCCATGGCCACTGAGCCTGCGCGTCCGGAGCCTATGCTCCACAATGGGAGAGGCCACAACAGTGAGAGGCCCGCGTACCGCAAAAAAAAAAAAAAAAAAATTAAACTAGGTTAGATGAAAGATGCATGGTCATTTCTGAAGTAGTGTTTTGAGAACCACATTACAGTTGACCCCTGAGCAACGTAGGGGTCAGGGACACCCACCCTCTGCTCAGTCGATAATCCAAATATAACTGTACAGTTGGCCCTCTGTATCCACGGTTCCACATCTGTGGATTCAACCAACCGCGGATGGTGTGGTACTGTAGTATTTACTATGGAAAAAAAGCCGCATGTAAGTGGACTTCTGCGGTTCAAACCTGCGTCATTCACGGGCCCACAGTACTAAGCTGGACACTCAGCGTTGTTTTTCTTTGCTGTTGCTCTCAGTTTTTCAGGTTAAACTGCAACTTTAAGGATGTGTTATCTAGAGAGGAAGGATTAGTTTTGAATACCAGGTAGGCTGGGAGAAAAGCGCATGACATCCTCTAAAGCTTTTTGGTGCATTTGTCTTCCACAGTCATTGTGGGCAAGGAATTTCTGAAGCCATGGCCTGGGGTGGGGGTTGCAAATAGAGTGTTAACTCTGCAGTCGGCCTAACTGCCTGTTCAGCTCTGGGGTGGACACTGACCTTAGTCTGGGGGTAGAGCAGTGACCTCCACAGACTGATGTAGGTTTTCATGGAGTTTACACTGACTGTGGATTAAAATAGTGGGTTCTGAAGTGGACCCCGGGGGCATGCCCTACAAAACTTTGGAGACATGGTCAAATTTCAGCCATACTTAGTTAAGAAATGGAAGTCATTAATTTTCCTCCATTTAGCCTCAGTGACTTGAACTTGTCTCAAGCTTAATATGACAAGGTGTTGCCACGTTCACTTTGTCTGGCACTGAAGACAGTGAGCATTTCCCGGTGGGATGTGCTCTAGGAAATTCTCTATCCGTGCTGCCGTCACCTGAGCCATTGAGTTGTCACAGGAGCCTTGAGGAGGAGAAAGTAGAGGCATTCCTTGATTTTTTTAGGTGACTCATTGGAGCAATCAGCCACCAGTACCCTGGGCTCTGCTTGTATTCACCCTACTTCTGTGCTGCCTTGGGGCCTTTCATTGAGAAATCAAAACTGAGAGCTTTCAGGTAGTCTGCGGTTCACATATTAAGAAGGGAAGACACTGTGAAAGGCGACTGCAGTTGACAGGGGCTGACTTCTGCTCAGGACTGGAACAGCTATACTGAGGGAGGAAGGCGGCATCCACCCTCACCTCTGCCCCAAGCACAGTGGAACCGGGTCAGCCAAGGTGTTGGGGTCTTAGAATCCACGCACAGAAGGGTGGAGAAATGAGCAGACAGACCGAAGTTTTGCCCGGGGTCAGACGTGACCCGGGGGGAAATTAAATATTTCCCTTCCTGTCTATATCACCTTCTCTTCCTGAGACACAGACACAGGCAAAACAGGACTTGTATAACACAGTTTCAATGGCAAAATGCTGTCTGAGCCTGGGAACTGACAGACTTTTGGAATGTGTCCATATGTTAGAAACTACCCATGTTAAGCATTTCTTTGCAGTTTAGGGATTTTAATCAAAAATTTTTTTCCTCTTTCCATCTGTGAGAAAGAGATTGATTTCTTATTTTGAGAAGTGAGCCATTTTGTGGGTTTCAGAACGTTGAGGTGTTTTAAAGGTGGCAGTAAGGATTGACCAGCGTGAGCTGTGGAGTTCTCCTGACTGCGTTTGAGATGGCTCTTCCCACTGTGACCTGGGGCAGATTTCCCTCTGGAAGTCCCCATTTCCCTCCTGGACTGCTCTTGGTGTGTGATAAGGCTTTTAGTAAGTGTTAACTATTGTTGTTTCTGTTGTCATCCTCTTGTGTTGCTCTGTTCTGCCAGGGATAGTATATATTGATCATTCACATGTAGATTGTTGATTCTGTCTTTGTAATCCATGTCATTAAAAATTACAGATTTCTGCTTGGTGGGATATGGGGAAACCTGGTTATTAATAAGATCTAACCCTCTACCTTCCTGTCACATCTGTGAGGTCATTTCTGGTTTTTTCCCCTTAATTGGGGGCATATATTACGGTTTTTTCTTTATAAAAGGTTAACAGCCCACCACCACCAAAAAAAAAAGTAGTTAATTGTGCTAAATCAGCCTTGTAATAGGTGTTTTTGTAAGGCTTCTACTTTTTGCTGTTGACACAAAATAGAGTTTTTAAAAAATTGAATATATGTAATTAATAATGCCCTGAATCTAGAACTTCCATCTTATCTCATTCTATAGAACAGCAGGATTTCACTCGTGAAATACTTGACCACATGATCTTATATATAGGAAAATTCATTCTAGAGGTTTATTTTAAAAATAGTACATGGAGGGAGGGAGATGCATGAGGGAAGGGATGTGGGAACAGATGTATATGTATGACTGATTCACTTTGTTATAAAGCAGAAACTAATCAAACAAACAAACAAACAAACAATAAATAAAAATAGTACATGGATGTAGCTTTTTGTGTCAGGGTGCTGACTGGTGATATCAGGCATCTTGGCTTCTGTCACTGAATGTTCCTGGACCAGGTGATCTCTTCAGATACCTCTTACCTCTGGAGTTCTACGATACTGCGTTATTTTAACATGGGAAGATTGGAAATCTTCACTACATTTTTGCATTCTTTAACCCCTACCCCTCTTGCCTTTCAGCATTAAACTGAGAAGATGTCCCTGTACGATGACCTGGGAGTGGAGACCAGTGACTCAAAAACGGAAGGCTGGTCCAAAAACTTCAAACTTCTGCAGTCTCAGCTCCAGGTGAAGAAGGCAGCTCTCACTCAGGCAAAGGTAAGAGAAGCTAAGCCCACCTGCGAGAGCAGAGGTGAACCGGCAGGTGCCTCCTACGGATTATGCATAGCCTGCTGCTCTGCCTCTTGGTTGAAGAATGTGTAGGATGCAGTTCGTAAGGGGAGAGGCTGGGGTGGGGGAGGGAGAGGAATAGGAGTTGGAGGTCATTTTGCTTCTCCTGGGAATAGAACTGTTTCAGGGAATCAGAATGAGGAAAAGCATACTCTTGGTTTTCAGCAATGATGCTGGTTGTCAAACTCCAGTGTGCAGGTTGTCAGTCTTGGTTGTCCAAGATTGAGAATTTGGTTAAAAGGCTATACAACACCTGATACTCTGGTAAATCCTGATTCTGGGTTGGGGCCTGGGGAGTCTGCATTTTTAGGGAGCAGTCCTGCTGTTTGTTGGAGGTGGTTTGGAAGCAGCACTTTGAGAACGAAGCTCTGCGGTAATGACTGAGCTGTGATGATGTGTGTGTTACTGAAGGCTGGGGTTGGTTGTGAACGTATCAGGGTTTGTAGTCTGGGGTAATTGTTTTTGTTTCTGTTGTGTAATGTTGGGCATTGGCAACATCCTTGAAATCATTCACCGGGTAAAACATTAAAAAAAAAAGTAGTTGTCTACTGGATATTTGCTATTAAAATGTTCCTATCAAATACATTTAGGAATGAGAATGGTATTATGGTTTGCTTGTTGTTTTAGAACATGATTCCCCAGTGGAGGCTGTATCCCCTCCAGATGGGGCAAATATTGGTTCTAAGGGGTGAAAAAAATCCTGCTCTTCTTATGTATAAAGGCCAGATATACACAGAATACATAAACAGGTGTGTGGTGTATCTGTGGTATTAAAATTTCATAGGTGAAGAAAATGTATTAAAAGGTTCCTTGAAGGAGGAGGCAATAATGAAAAAAAGAAGTTGAGAAGAACTGCTTTAGAGATACATATTTACTAATAAGATGAAATATTTACTGATAAGATGATATCATTTCTGGGATTTACTTTAAAATACTCCAGTCTCTGGCAGGGGAGGCAGGGATACATGAAACAAGATTTGCCACGAGTTGGTAGTTGTTGAAGCCAGGTTAAAGAGACATGAGTTCATCAATCATTCTCCTTAATGTTTGAAAATTCACACAATAAATTTTTTTAAAGTTGGAATTATTATTTTTTTGCTTCACTACATACATCATTAATATTAAAATGTTTACATTTGATTTCTCAGTATTATAAAAGGTTTTTAAGATTAGGATACCCACAGGTAGAGAAAACACTCTTAAAATTTAAATTGGTTTTGTCAGTTCTGTTGATTAGAGTCTTTGTCTTTTTCATATATCATTACCAGATTTAAATTTTTTATGCCAATACTACTTCTTTTTAAAGAGATAGAATTCTGTCTTTCTAAAACAAACTTTCATCCCATATGAAAAGATTAACAAAACAAGTCTTTTTTTAAAATTAATTTATTTATTTTTGGCTGTGTTGGGTCTTCCTTGATGCATGTGGGCTTTCTCTAGTTGTGGTGAGCGGAGGCTTCTCTTTGTTGCGGTGCGCGGGCTTCTCATTGCAGTGGCTTCTCTTGTTGCGGAGCATGGGCTCTAGGCGTGTGGGCTTCAGTAGTTGTGGCACACGGGCTCAGTAGTTGTGTCTCGTGGGCTCTAGAGCGCAGGCTCAGTAGTTGTGGCACATGGGTTTAGTTGCTCCGCGGCATGTGGGATCTTCCCAGACCAGGGCTCGAACCCGTGTCCCCTGCACTGGCAGGCGGATTCTTAACCACTGCGCCACCAGGGAAGCCCAAGTCTTGTTTATTTGTTTTAATTTTTTTTAAGTTGGTCTAATTTTTAAATCTTCATTTCATGTAACTTCTGCTTTGGACATAAGATGTATAAATAAGGTTTTACATTCTAATGCTAATGCTATTCCATATATTCTATTCTTGAAGGCCTCAGTCTTCTCTTTTGTAAAGTGACTGACTCCTAGGAACAATTCTCATACTTAATAACATAAACTCAATTAGACTATAAGTGGACATAATTAGTGGGCAGTCTTGGTTCAATGGAAGATAAAATAGAAAAGCAGAAGTCGAAATATAGTAGAGATATACAGGTTAGATATACTAATCCACAAGTGTATGCCCAAGATACAAAACATACCCATTCCTTGTGAAAGATCCACACTAGTTGAAGTGTAATGCGGAGAACCTAATGTAGAGCTTTTTTCTTATGTTATTTCATATGCAAATTTAAACAAAAGCGACCAAGCTTTCTGTAAAGCTTTTACAAAAATGGAGGAAATTTGTGTTGTAAAAAAAAAAGGGCTAAAGAAACTAGTATATGGTTATTGTAATAACTGAATTAAAAGGCTGTTAAGATTATTTTTCTCATATCTGAAAGGTTTGTTGCAGAGTCCAAAAAAAGTTTTGTTACAAACAGTATGAATTTTAATTTGAAGCCTCGGTACACTTTTCTTATTTTTTGATGATTTTAGAGCCAGAGGACAAAACAAAGTACGGTCCTTGCCCCAGTAATCGACCTGAAGCGAGGTGGCTCTTCAGACGAGCGGCAGATCGTGGACACCCCGCCGCACGTGGCGGCGGGCCTCAAGGTACACTCCCCGCCCCCAGCTGGGTGGGCCTCCTGCTTTCCACAGGCTGCGCTTTACACATCACTCTGAACACACCTTCTCAGTAGGCCTTGCACTCTAGGCAGTATCATTTTCAATTTAATGTTTACTTTTGTTTTATCAAGTTTAAAACACAGTAGTTAATTATAGAAAAATCAGAAACTGGAGGTAGGCAAAAAGAAAAATAAATGACTTCGGTCCTACCCTCCAGAATTTAAAAACTTTGTATTTTGGAATAGCTTTCCATCCTTCGCCTTCTCCACCTTCTGTTCTCTGACTCGCTTTTCTCACTTAATATATTGTGAGTGTCCATCTGTGTCAAAAAGCCTAGGACCATATGATCATTTTATTGACTTCACAGTATTCCCCCGTGTGGGTTTGCTGTGAAGCTCTTGGTGGGGTTTCTTGACCAGAGGAACTGGTCATGCTCCTGCAGGCTGATAGTCTGTCAAGAGGGAAAGGCACCCCACAGTGGAAATTTTCTGAGGATTCTTAGTCATTCAACATTTTTTCCCACAGATTCTCTGCCTAATTTTTTTTTGCTACATCTAATGAAAAACTGGTTAGTCATCTTCTGTTATTGTGTATTGGCTCTAGAACCTATAATATCACCCCCAAATGTAATCAGTAAGCATTTTCCTTCTTGCTGCATAGCCAATTTTTAATTGTAAAGCATTCCCATCAGGTGAATGTATGGTGATTTACACACCTATTTCCTAACTGTAGAACCAGTAGACCTCTAGTGAACACCTCTGCAGAGTGCTTTCTATGCATTTAAAATTATTTCCTTAGGATAGATTTCCTGAGGTGACATTAGGAGATCAGTCACTTTTATGGGCAATTTATTTAGCGCCAACTTGTTTCCAGCAGAACTGTATCAGTAAATAGTATCACTTGTAACATGTGAGCGTTTGGGTTTTTCCTACCATCCCAGCATTGGGTATTAACATTCAGGCTTTTAAAATCAAGCAAGCTGCTTTATTCTTTATAGCATTTAGAGAAGGATGGCTCATTGTTGAACTTAAGCAGGGTTTATACAGTAAAAGTTGTTTGCTGTCAAATATTGAAATGACAAAAAATTAACCTTCATGCTGACAGTCTAGTCTCTGAGTTAGAAACTTTGTGATGGCAGTGTTCTGTAAATCGAGGGGCTCATTGTTAGCTTCTCCTATCTTAATAATAACTGAAAGGAAATGTCGTTCATGTGCTTTTGTGTTTTAAAATGTCTTTTATGTGAACACAGATGAATAACTGCCCTTTGGTAGCCCTGCATTAAATAGATTTTTGTAAGATTTCCAGTGATAGGGCCTGGGAGGTGATTACAGTTACTTTTCTAATTTCTTTTATTCATCAAATCAAAGTGTTTTTTGAGTTTTAGGTGTAAGGAAACCATGAAGTGTTTGTTTTATGATGAAAAAACATCAAACTGCACAGTGTAATCCAGGAATTGTTGGATTTAGATCCATTGATGATGAGCATAAGCTCTCTTTATCATGCCAGTTTTGTGTTCTTATATAAAGTACATTTTACAAACAACCTTCCTGCCTTTGGCAGTGCTGGGCATGCTCCTCCTGAAAGAGGTACAGAGTGGGCGCTTGGGGACACTGACCTGTGCTCATTTGGGGGATCTGCGGAGACCAGGGAAGAAGGCATCTTACTTTTACAGACAGTAAGGAGGCATTGTGCTAGGGAAACTAACAGAAGAAAGTATGGAGGTTTAGGAACGTGAGACCACGCAGTAGGTCAGGGCTTACGAGAACCGTGGAGGTCAAAACCACGAGCCTAGGGCAAAGCCCCCTTCTCATTGTGTGTGTCTAGTTGACTGTGTGCTGTCTGCCTTTTGTTGTTCCGATTTCTTTGTTAAGGCTACTACCTCTTTTTCTCTCAAAGAGGAGCCCCAGTTTCTAAATGTACAGAAGAGAAATGCAAAATGTTGTCATCTGAACCTGACTTAGTGGACCTTAAAAAATGAATGATGATGTGAAGGGAGTTACCTCCACCTGTGCAGACTCAGGCCTGAGATGCAGATGCCTGGGGAGGGTGTGCATTCCAGAGGATTTCACAAAGCCCAAGAGGATGCTTTTTACCTTTTTTTTTCTTTTTTTTTTTTTAAATCTTAATATGTCATGTCTCCATGTAATCAGAATCTAAAGTTATTCTATTAAATGACTATAAGAATGCGTTATTCATGAGTTGTTTTGTATTTTAAGTTTTCACAGATATATATATATATAGAAGTATTCTGTGTTTGCTATAAATAATCAAATTTATTGCTTAAAATTTTAGGTGGTGGCAGCTTGTTTAAGACTTCCAGGCAAGTGCTGTAGGGTGTTTATGGAATTAGTACTGAACTTTGTCATTTTCTGCTGCTCCCAGGCTAGGTGTGTGGCCGCGTCAAGTCCCTGAACCTCCTCGGGCGTCTGCTCCCTCATCTGTAAAGCAGAGGCAGACAGGTGGTCTTCAGGGCCCCTCCTAGCCCTCGTATTTTTTGACCTTAATTCTGTGAATAAAATTCCAGGACAGAGGATGATACTTACTTTGGCATTTTTCCCTTCCTCAGGACCCGGTTCCCAGTGGGTTTTCTGCAGGAGAAGTTTTGATTCCCCTAGCTGATGAATATGATCCCATGTTTCCTAACGATTATGAGAAAGTAGTGAAGCGCCAAAGAGAGGAGCGACAGAGACAGCGGGAGCTGGAAAGACAGAAGGAAATAGAAGAGAGAGAAAAGTAAGGCCTCGCGCGGATGTGGAGGTGCTCTACGTTTGAAATGGTCGTTCAGATGTTGGTGAATGAACTTTAGTGCTGTCTGTAAGGCTGAGTGAGTTTCCTGGTTGGTCTGAGCAGTTGTCAGGAGGAGTCAGGTTGTTGTTAAGAGTGTGTGGTCGTTACATCCCAACACGAAAACAAACTCCAGAGCAAATTTCATATACAGTTGCAGAAAACTTAGAGTATACGTCTTGGGTGAGTTCTTGGAGAAATGACTTACAAAGTGATGTTGAATAATAGGGTTTTTTCCTATGCTGTGACTCTGCTAGAGTCATAACTACTTAACGTATTTAAAATGTTATTCTTAACTTTTACTGTTTTTGAGCCAGATGGAGTTTTTAAAAATTCATATACACCTTTTATGTTTTTTGAAAGAATGGGCAACAAGGATTTATTTGCATTTCTTCTTTTAAAAATACTGAGTATTAATTGTTAGTTATATAAAATATTAATATATTATTATTTATTGAATCACTTCATGAAGTGAAAACATGTTCTAGAGAATCAAAATTATTTAATTAACTATTGCCTATTGTTGATATGGTTTAAAATTGAAAGAGGTAAATATCAAGGAAACTTTTTTCTTGCTATTTACATTCATATACCTCTTACATTTGTTCGGTTTATCTTCTGGATTTTTCTCACTTCTCATACTTCTGCTACTTTAGTCTTTAACCAGTTTGCATGGCGCCCCCCACAAAAAAAAGTCAAGGTGACGTCCTTGAGTTCACATCTCTGAATTGGTTCATCTGTGGTGAACGTTTATTTCCTCTTATCACAGGAGGCGTAAAGACAGACATGAAGCTAGTGGGTTTTCCAGGCGACCAGATCCAGATTCTGATGAAGATGAAGATTATGAGCGAGAGAGGAGGAAGAGAAGTAAGGCATGAACACAGATACTATGTTTCAAACATGGTGCAGTTCCACCATTTCATATTCAATTTCATAAATGGTTCATCTGACACTGATTTGGGTAATTTTCTCTCCAGAATCTCAGCAACCCACATGTGCATGACAGTGTAAATTTACATTGTTTTCACAGACAGTCTTTCTAACATTTACTTGTTGGACACTTGGAACATACCTTAAAATACATGCCCACTCTCGACTTTACCCTCAGCACAGTCGCACCAACCTGTTCTCTGTATCCAGCTACATTTCCGTTAAGAACAGCACTGAATGGAAAGTCAAGGCACTCATTTCCAGAACCTTTGCCACTAACACGCATGACTGAGCTTCCCTGGGCGCTGGTTTCTTTCAGTGTCGTACGGGGAGCAGGGAGACAAGCATTTGAACTAGGTGCTTCGTAAGACCTCTTCCATCTCTAAGAGGTCTCTAAGAGCAGCATTGTAGTTGTGTTAGAGCCAAATTCTTAGTGATCATTAGATAGCTAAGCAGTGTTCATTCTTGAGAGAATGGAATGCTACTTATTTTAGCTTCATCATGTTTGATTGCTGGGATTTCCTGGATTTAGTTCACCACTTTGGTTGACAGATTGAGATTTAAATGAGAAATTGAAATCTCCTTGTCTCCTAGATACCAGGCACTGTTCTAAGCACTCTGATGGATTACCTCCTTTACACCACACAACTTTATACCACACAACTCAGATAACTGTGATATCCCTGTTATAGTGGACTGGTGGGAATAACGTTGTGTATGAAACGGGTCCATTGTGCATCTAACCAAGATCTTTCTTTACCTGAAAACTTCATTGCAATGTGGTCACCTTTACCATGAGACCTAAGAAGAATGTTATCATGAAGCTGGAGTGTATTTCCACATACATGAACTCTGTTTTTTGAGCAGCAGTTTGGCAAGCTTGGTCTTCCCAGTGTACAGCCAAGGCTTTTCAGGGCTTAGTTTAAACTTCAAAATACTAAATGAGTTGGAAAGGAGTGGGTCTGTACTCTTACTCTTTCAGTGCAGATATGAATTATACAGGTTTATAGAATACTTACTGCACAACAACAAAGAAACCAAGCTCATAGATACAGAAAACAGATTGGTGGTTACCAGAGGCAGGGGTTGTGGGGAGCTGGGAGAAATGGGTGAAGAGGGTCAAAAGGTACAAACTTCCAGTTACAAAATGAATCATGAGATTGTAGTGTATAGCATGGTCACTATGTTAATAATACAAATAATTGCATAGTTTTGGGGTTTTTTTAGATGATGTTTATTGTTTTAGGCCATTACATTTTGGAGATAAAATAATTGCATATTTGAAAGTTGGCTGAGAGTTCTCAACACAAGAAAAGAAGGGTGCTGTCTTGTGGGGGATGCTCTGGCCTCACAGGGAGCTGGGTTTCATCCTAAAAGTTCTCAACACAAGAAAAAATTTTTGTAACTGTATGTGGTGACAGATGTTAACTGGACTTTTTGTTGTGATCATCTCACAATATATACAAATACCAAATCATTATGTTGTACACCTGAAACTAATATAATATTACATGTCAACTATACCTCAGCTGAAAAAAGGCCTACTGCGTGCCAAGCACTATCAGGCACTGCATTGTTTTTCTGAGGAGGAATAGGGTTAATATTTGAGTGTGCTCTGTGTGTCAGGCATTATGTTAACATGTCAGACTCATTATCTTCCTAATCAACAAATGCCTGATTTATTAACTTGTTTTAGGATCCAGTACATAGGTTGAGTATTTCTTGGTTTCATCTTTCCAACTTACAAATCAGCTGCCCTTTTTTGTGAGGAGGTGTGCCTTCTATACTGAGGACATTTTTTTTTTTTTTGAACATTAGCAGGAACGATATAATCTAATATTAGGGAAGTAACGGTGTTAATACCCGTTATGTGTACTGCTGTTAACATATTGATGGTCATATTTTAATGTGATTAGTAACAAATTTTCAGTAAACACCCTGAATTTTGTATACTAAACTCATTGGAGCTGATCTTTTCAGAATCAGTTAATAATCACTTAGGTCTTAGTGGCAAGGTGAAAAATGATAATAGGTATTTCAAAAGACATAGAAGTTTTATTAAGGCTCATATTTCTCTGTAAGTATTTTTTCTAGTCTAGGCCTGTTAATTATTATGCATATACACTGACTTTGGGGGATTTCTTTTGTGAAACATTGTGTGCTGGTGCAGCATGGTTTTGTAATTGGTTTCTTTACATTGTATCAAATTTTTTGGAGTGTTCCATTGATGATTAAGTTATATATGTTAGCACTTCTCCCTAGTGAAAAATTCCTTATGTTCTCTGCTCATGTTTTCCCTCTGGTTGTCTGATAGAAAATGGAGTCTACTTTGGTTTGTTCGTGTCCACCATTCTCTGTCCAGGAAACATGAGCAGGAATGGTGACAACACAAAACAGATTGTAACCAGAAGTACTGACACTTCCAAATAGGTGTTCAGTCCCAGTGGTTTGCATCCTGGAAAGAAGGGTGCTGTCTTGTGGGGGATGCTCTGGCCTCACAGGGAGCTGGGTTTCATTCTGTCTCTGCCTGTTCACTGTCCCACGATCATTTTCTCATCTGGAAAATGGAAGCAGTAATACTTCTGTTTTTTTGTTGTTTTTTTTTTTTTTTTTTGGCGGTACGTGGGCCTCTCACTGTTGGGGCCTCTCCTGTTGCGGAGCACAGGCTCCGGACGTGCAGGCTCATGGCTCACGGGCCCAGCTGCTCCGTGGCATGTGGGATCCTCCCGGACCGGGGCACGAACCCGCCTCCCCTGCATCGGCAGGCGGACTCTCAACCACTGCGCCACCAGGGAAGCCCCTACTTCTGTATTTTTAATCCTGGATTCAGATACTGAAGTCTTCAGATGTTAGTGGGAGAGATGGAGTAGCATCCCTTCTTGCTTCTTTCTTTGGAGGGTGGTGTGATGTGACAGGTGGCGTGTGTCACATTGCTGAGGATCCGGCATCTGAAACGCTTTCCCTCATTTAATTGGTGGAATTTCTGTTTTCTGCAGGTATGGGCGGAGCTGCCATTGCACCACCCACTTCTCTTGTAGAGAAAGACAAAGAGTGTACGTACCTGTTTCTTCCCCTCTCTGTTCAGATACACATCTTTAACCCAGTTGTGGGAAGTCTTAGCTGGAATCAGCCAGGTGTCCTTGAGTGCAGGGAAATGGCTGGAAACCCGTCCTTGCTCTAACCCTCAGCCAAGTGCTCCCTTCTACCCCTTAAGTTTTATACCAGGCTCTGAGGCGTCGGTTTTTATCTTGTGAGATTCTTTTTTTGATTGTTTTTAAAAATAATTCATTTTGTCTTCTCCAACATTTCCTTATTTGGAGTTGGGTAAAAACAAACAGTAGCTGAGTTTTTGTGCTCAGTGGTCTAGGGGCTGTTAAATTTGTGACCCTCCACAAGGTGGCAGCACCTTCCTGGGTTAGGTCAGTGCACAGGTTGTGTGCATTCACTCAGGTTGCCAAAGCAGTCTTCTCCCAGTGATCTGTTCTAGGATTTGGGGGTGGAGTTGGACTTTTTTTTTTTTTTTTTTTTTTTTGCGGTACGCGGGCCTCTCACTGTTGTGGCCTCTCCCGTTGCGGAGCACAGGCTCCGGACGCGCAGCCTCAGCGGCCATGGCTCACGGGCCTAGCTGCTCCGCGGCATGTGGGATCTTCCCGGACTGGGGCACGAACCCGTGTCCCCTGCATCGGCAGGCGGACTCTCAACCACTGCGCCACCAGGGAAGCCCTGGAGTTGAACTTTGAGGAGTCATGAAGCTCATCTTCCTGCCCTCTGGGTTGGACCATACCTAAACTATCCCAGGAAAATGTAGTCATCCCTAGTGCTTTTTAATACCTGTTGCACCATGAATGTTACCTTTTTATAAAGAAGGTAATTAAAAAATTGTTAAATACCTTTTGTGTGAAAATACCTGACGAACCATAAACCCCAGTTGAAACCAGTCTGTGGGAGTGGGGCCCAAGCATCTGGATCAACAAGCTTCCTTGTTGATTCTAATGTGTAGCTAGGGTTACAAATCACTGAACTGGCATCTGGTCCCTAACCTCAAAGACCTTTATTGTCTGCCAGCGTAATAAGTTCGTAAGATGAGCCTCTTAAGACAGGTACACAGGATGCTATGGGAGTCAAAAGAGGGGTTGATCAGATCTACTGGAACATACAGAAGGTCCAAGTGCAGTTCAGAATTGTTTTGTCGCATTTTGGTAAACCTCTTTTGTTTTCATCCAACAGTACCCCGAGACTTCCCTTATGAAGAGGATTCAAGACCTCGCTCACAGTCTTCCAAAGCTGCTATCCCTCCCCCAGTGTACGAGGAACAAGACAGACCCAGATCCCCGACTGGCCCTGGCAACTCCTTCCTCGCCAACATGGGGTAATGGTCCGGGTGCTCTCACCTCGGCAGGTGCAGGGAGGGCGGGGCCGAATGGGAGGCACTGTCAGCCTTTCCAGTAGGTGCAGCATGTTTTGAGATGGGGCCTTTTTTGGGTTTATGGGGAGATGCTCAGTGTGCTCAGTCACGCAGCCCCCTTCTTGAGGATCAGGGTTCAAGTCACATGGAGGGTATCCCAGCATGACACTGTTATGTTTTGTACAAAACATAAAGGTTTCTGATGGAAATTTTGAAAGATTTAGATGCTGAACATTATATTCTCTAGTTAGGAATAGTTTGTGATCATTATATTTGTTTTCATAACATTTGCAAATAGGTCATATAAATTAGAGCTGACTTAATGCCATGTCCAAAAGATGAATGACATCTTTTTTTTTTTTTGATAAAATGACCTTTGCTTTAAGGTCATGGTTCTATACCTTTGGTCTAAAAACTCTCAGTCGTTCTAACTATAATTAGAAATTTGTTGGTGTATGAAAATCAGTTTTAAGGTTGACTTTCAGGTGGGGCTTGTGGATTTTAAGTCTCACTGGATTTGGCATGCGTTTTGGTTAAAAGAGTGTTTTATGTTGTTTAGTCTGTTCCCCTCGTGCTCTGAGGGGTTGTCAGGTGAAGCAGCGTTGCACTAAGGCCTTAGTTCTGTGTCCTCTAGAAGGACTGCCTCTGGTGGCAATGCTGTGACTGTAGTAGTGACACTGGTCTGCCCTCACCTGTGTGCATGTGCTTTGATTCTTAGCGTCCTTGGAGCTGGGCTAGTCAGAGTTGGAGGAGGTGGGTCCTCCACCATAGGGTTTGCACACCACAGGAGAATTTGGAGTTTCTCATCTTGTGTCCGTCTTTTAGACCTGTGCTGTTCTCTGTGGTAGCTACTAGGCACACGTGGCTGCTAAATTAATTGAAAGTGAATAGAGTTTAACATGTATTTCTTTAGTCACACTAGTCTCAAGTGCTCACCAGGCTAACAGCTACCATACTGGGCAGTGCAGATGGAGAACATTTCCCTCATTGCAGAAAGGCTGCCCTAGAGTGTATGCTAGAGGGCGACAGACGTGAAGCCATTGGGGTGGTTTTGTTTGGTTTTTCCTGCTAATGAAAACATTGACCTTTTGCTAGTAAGAATTGACTTTTTGCTGAATCTCCTTTAAACAGGAATTAAATCTTTATGCCTAAGGAATATACAGTGTAGTACAGTTCATCAGTTTTCAGTCTTTTCTTTTTAGCCCTAGAACAGCTTGTTCAAATGAAATATTTAAGGAAATTACATACATGAAATACTGTAGGTACAGTTCTGGTTGAAGCAGCGTTTTGTGATTTAAGCCCTAAGTAGCAGTGGTCAGTGGGGGGCACCCTTGAGACCCAGGAGGCTCCTCACGGTGCAGTTTGAAAACTGTCATGGGATTAGAGGAAGAGCAGTGGACTAAGAATCAGGAGTGGTGGGTTACACTTTCAATCCTCCCATAAACTCCTACAGAAATAATTCTCATGTGGTGTCTTGCTTTGCTTTCAGTTAGCCTTAAGCTCGTCAGCCCATCTGGGCCTCAGTTTCTTCATTTCCAGCTCTGAAATAGATGGTCCCTAAGCGTCCTTTCATGTATGAAGTCAGTCATTGGAAACTCTGCTGCACTATTTAGAAAAATGCAATCATCTTCATTATGTGAAACCATACTTACATTTTGACAGGCTCACTTTAAAATAAGCTGGTTATGAGCCCTGTAGCAGAGCAGATACTGGAGCACACAGGAAATCTAGTGTTTTCTAACAGAGCCTGGGGAAATCTCACTAGGGGAACTAGTGTTTCCCTCATCTCAGGGGTAATCTCAGGATGCCCAGGATTTCAGTGTTCACTTTTTATCTTTCTCCTGAACATTCCATGGCTTCCATCTCATGGCCCGTTGGTAATTATATGTGGCCTCGTCGAAGCCCTTGTGGAATTTACACTCTCTCTTTCCAGAAGGAGATTACTGTGATGTAAAATCCAATTTATGCTGTAGCTGATGACGTTGAGTGCGAGGACCTTTCCCTTTTTCCTCCCCACAGTGGCACAGTAGCACATAAAATCATGCAGAAGTACGGCTTCCGGGAAGGCCAGGGTCTTGGGAAGCACGAGCAGGGCTTGAGCACAGCGCTGTCCGTGGAGAAGACCAGCAAGCGGGGAGGCAAGATCATCGTGGGCGACGCCACTGAGAAAGGTGGGCCTCCCCTTGAGCGGGTCCCTGGGGGTGAGCAGGGTGGAGGCAGGCCATCCTGATTGTGATGCGTTCCAGCTCTGCGTTGTGGAAACTGAATCCTGAGGCCCGTTTTTACAAATAGTTCAGAACAGACAGACAGATAGGAACGCCCATGGAAGAAAAAGAAGACAAGAGACTTAGGCAGAAATGAATAGGACTCCAGAAAACCAGGTCATGCCTGCTTCTACTAGCAAAGAGCCTTGTTACATTGATAAAACCATAGTTAAGTTTTTATAGCAAGACAGAGCCACCATACACAGTATATCGGTGATTCTGTCTGCTACATCTCCATCCTGTAAGGGTTCTCTGCTCTTTTTTTTCTGCCCTTTCATCCTAATTTTCTTACTGACTGATTGCTCTGAGACTAATGTTATTTTGCAGTCTACTGGTAGGTGATGCCTACTTGGTATTTTATTTTCATTTGATTGTTACAGTATGTTCTGTAGTGAGGGCGTATTGGAATGAGTCAAACATGACTTAGCATTTTTAGCAGAACTGAGTGGTTTTGAGTCAGCTTAGCTGAACACCTTTTCCTAAAGAAGGGAGAGAACTTTTCTGGGAGCCCTGTCGACGCACAGCTTTAGGAAGCAGCAGTGAGCCTCACAGGCTAGAACCGAAAACCAACAGTCACCTGGCTTTGTGGGAGTGTCTGAAATTGGTCAGCTAGGGGCTGGCTGCTCATTACACTGGGCTGGGGACCTTTGGCCACTGCCTGAGCCAAGACTCACCTCTGAGGGTTGTGATCACTGTGCCCTGTGAGCCCTTTAGGAAGTGAGCTGAGCAAAAATGCAGGTAATTGGGGATATTAAAAAGTTCTAGAAATTATGGTAAAAATTATATACCAAAGCAAAGTGATGCTTTCAGCCAGATAAGGCTGCATTTTTGCTGAGAGACTGTGCGGATGCTTATAGATGGCTCTAGGACATAGATAGTGGGGATTGCTATTGAAATTAAATTATTCATTGTAACTTGGACTCAGTGCTGTAGCATGTCTATGTCTGATGATGTTTTCTTACAGATGCAGCCAAGAAGTCGGATTCAAATCCATTAACTGAAATACTTAAGTGTCCTACTAAAGTGGTCCTACTAAGGGTAAGATGCAGAAGGAGGAAACCTGTTTGCTCTCTTTGAATTGTGTCACGCCACCTTGACCTGTCCCTGCACGCTTGCAGCCCCCCTGGTGACAGAACAGTTAAAGAAAACTGCAAATGACACTTTTGGATAGACTCCGTATAAGACTGATTTTTAGATTCCTTTTTCACTAATGCTTCTTCGCTAAACACAGTATTTAAGACTACAGTGAGTAATTACTTTAAAATATTTGGAATTGTTAGAAGTTCAACTTGGTTTATATATTTTGATGCTTGCACAGTTGCTCTTATAACTCTTTATGAAGCTTAATGTATATTTTTATATTTTATATATGTTTTAATGCCAACTTTGGGATATTTCAGGGATGAAAATTTTCTTCATGTCATTTGGGATTAGGAACATTTGCCATCATGGAAAAAAGTTATTTATACACCTCGTTTACATATTTGTAAATTATACTTTACAGTGGAATTTATGTATTTATTTTTGTTTATAGAACATGGTTGGTGCAGGAGAGGTAGATGAAGACTTGGAAGTTGAAACCAAGGAAGAGTGTGAAAAATATGGCAAAGTTGGAAAATGTGTGATATTTGAAGTAAGAGGGGTTTCTTTTGATGTTTATAAAACCAAGTTATAATTGATAGACTACAAAACATTTTCTGTAGAGACAGAGTGTGCTGTAAGTAACATATTGTCATACTATAGAAGGTGACAGATGTTGGTTAACACTGCTTTTACTCAGTTACTACAATTTCAAACATAAACACAAGAAGGACTTCAAATTTTATTTGGTGAAGAAACATTTCATTTTGTGACTGAGGTTTAGACCAGATGACAGTGTGCTCAGTAGTTTAGTGACTTGGACGTGCCTCTGGTCTCATTCATTTGGCAGGTGTTTTCTTAGTGCCTCCCACATACCCAGTACTGCATTGAGAGCCTGTGGGTGGGGAAACACATTCTGTGCTCCTGGCGATAACGTTCCGTTGAAGAAACAACAAAACAAACACGTGAAATTAGAGAACATTCAGTTGCTAGACTCTGTAATGTTGACTTATAAGTACAGGAGGTGAGAGAAGGATTAGATCCACACAGAATAGTTAGAGGAGGCTTTATGAACAGTATCAGGTGTGAGCGAAACTTTGGAATGAGTGGGTAGGATTTGGGTAGGAGAGAACGGGTGTTCAGACTAGGGTCATGGCTTCTGGGAGACCGAGGAGGGCTGCAAAATGGAGTGGTTGGGCGTGGTGGGGGTTAGCAGGAGCCGTGCTTATACAGTGGCAGTGGGGCTATGGAAGCGGGGCCTAGGAAGCTCTGCCAAGGAGCTTAGCCTCGTGCGAGAGACGGTTAGCATACGGGTCTTTTCACCTTAATTTCTGCTCACTTCAGCTTCTCCTCCATATCTTGTTGCTGTCTGTTGACTGCGTAATTATTTGTTTATGTGTCAGATGGCATAGGACCTCCAAAGGTCCTGCTTGGCTGTGTGTTCCAGCACTTAACATAAGACCTGTCATAAACGGACCTTCAGCAGATTTTGATGATGAATGAATTATACTTATTTCCTTGGTATTTGACCATTGCTTATCTGTATATGATGATAATTGGAATACTTACTCTGATAAAAATCATTTATGGGAGAAAACTCACATTCAATGATATCTCCAATGATATCTTTACCTACTATACTTTCATTTCTTTTCCAGATTCCTGGTGCCCCTGATGATGAAGCAGTACGAATATTTTTAGAATTTGAGAGGGTTGAATCAGCAATTAAAGGTAAGTTGTACAGCTAACTATAAAGAATTAAAAAGTTGAATTTGTGATCTTAATCTTTGTAATTAAAACATGTTCTTGTAATGACTAATGGAATACCTGCCTTAACTGACTGTCTTTTTGTTTGCCTTTTAGCTGTTGTTGATCTGAATGGGAGGTATTTTGGTGGACGGGTGGTCAAAGCATGTTTCTACAATTTGGATAAATTCAGGGTCTTGGATTTGGCAGAACAAGTGTGATTGTGAGAACTAGAGCCTGAGTCATCTCCAACGATCCTTCAACGAGCCACAGACTGAGCAGAGGAGAGCAAGGCAACAGGCAGCCTGCATGGCTGTGGGTACAGAGACTCTGGAAGGACTTCTAAGATATATGTTGACTGATCCCTTTTTTATTTTGTGGTTTTTTAATATAGTATAAAAATCCTTTAAAAAAAACAAACAAAAAAACAATCTGTGTGCCTCTCTGGTTGTTTCTCTTTTTTATTACCACTTCTGAGGTGATTACATTTTTTGCTAGGATTTCATGATAATTCTCAAGTGCTTCAGTGATACGGCATTTCTTGCACTAAAAAAATCTAGAAAGTTTTGGGATATGGGGTTGTGTTACCCTTTGCTTTTCTTTCTTTTTTTTTTTGATTCATTTTAATAAAACCTGCAAGTTACTAAACTGTAGCTTCATAAATTCTATAATAAAGTATCATCTTGGCAGTCTGCCAAAGGTGAAAATTTCTGCTTTCTCTAACAGAGAAATTCTTCTTATTGACTCCAATCGTAGAAAAAACTCTTTATGACCTAAACTAAGGTTGAAGAATTGTGAGCCTACCATGACCTGTTTGGATGAATCATTTTCGGTTAAGCTAAGTCAGACTATAGGGTTTGTGATGGATTTAGGGGTATTTGGGTATAGAAATCATGAATATAGCCTTTGTTTTCAGATATTCAAGCCTAGTCTTTAGCGTAGATCAGAAGTGACCGGCTAATTCAAAACCTCGCAGGTACACTGTAAATGTGTGCCCGATTATGTTTTGGAAATGGTGGTTCCCTGGGGTCACGTTTCTACTGGCAAAATTTGCAGTAGTGTTAGTTCTCATACATAATTTTAAAATGTATAAAATTCAGCCACATCAGTTACTTAAACTGTACTGGCGATTAATATAATTATGGAATTGTGAGAAATTGTATCATTGAAGTGCAGTGGTGTATGTGGCTCAAACATTTAGCAGGGCCCGAAACAAAACATAAAAATGTTTGGCACTACGGTTCATTGGCCAGAGCAGGAAGTGTTTCCAGAATATACTTGTGCCTGTGTTCTGTTCCTTGCTTGCCCAAATGTTGCATGTGACTTACCTGAAGCGGCAGCTGCGGGACATGCGCCTGTGTTGTCTCTTTAGGTCTTTACGACATGAGAGCGTCTTGTGACCCTGCGGGGGAGGAAAGTACTCAGCATTTCTTTGCATCCATGGACTTGGTTTGGAGACATAAGGAATATTCTGACCCTTTTTAAAAAAGGATTTTCTCATGTTTTTATTTAACATAAATAAAAGAATAACATTTTCTCTTTTGTGGTATTATTTTACTGAGTAAAAAGTGAATTAAGACTCTGCTTTTGAAATAAAAGTGCACATACCCTGAAATAAATTTGGGTTAAAGAATATAAGGTAAAAGAATTACATAATTGGACAGAATTTTGTAGGACGTGAGAATCAACAGCCAGCCTGAAACTAGAACAGGTCCACCTGCGGACTTAGCTCCGGAATACCAGTGATGGTGCCTGGCTTGGGTTACCAGTACCTAAATGTGCTCACGCTGAGTATTTATTATGATGGCTTAGTTTAATTTGTATAAACCCTGATGTTTTAAAGTATAAGTTCCAACCCCTTTGATATCTGCATTATTATTGTTATGCTTTATAATAACATCATTGTTTATTTGCATTTAGGTGGATTTTCCCAACATTCTCATGATCAACCACAGAAATACAAGTGACTGCTCTACTTTGATTTTTATTAGCATGGGTACAACTTAGTGAATATCTTTCTCCCCAATCTCTGTAATTATTAAATTATCCATGATTGCAGTAATCACTTAGTACATTACTTGCAGTGAGTTTCCAACATTAGAATAATTTTAAATCTCCTGCAATGTAGTGCTTGAGAAATTTGAAATTTTCTTCAGTATTAACTAAAATTCAAAGTAACTTCAATGGAAAACTTTCAAAGTAAATTGAAAATTAATGAAGCTACAATATAACTAGAAAGATTCTGTGTAATAGACATTTGTCATTCTGTGCCTGCCTGTGATCTGAAAGCCCTTCCTGTGTTTGGGGGTCCCCCGCATTCTACCGCCTCCCTGAGGTAGAGACTCAGCTTGCTTTCCCAGCGTGTCTGGCAGCAGGGGCAGGGGTTCAGCCCTGGGCTCTTCCCGTCAGCTATCCTCCCACTGGCGAGAGTAGGCCCAGCGTTGTGTAGCCTTTGGGACGGTGGTAGCAGAGACCTTACCCCATAGTGGCGTGTCTTGAGGCGGCGCCACTTGTGTGGCAGGGTAGTCTTTGGAGCAATTTTTAGGTGTGGTGTGGGAGTTTTCTTTATTTATGTAAAGCCTCCAGACGTGACTGGGGCCTTCCTGTCTGGAGATTCCATTTGCTACCTAGGTTTTGTTTTTGTTTGTAAAATCTTTTTCTGCTTAAAGAAGCCAGAGTGAATTCTCTCATTTGCAACCAAGAACTGATAAAAAAAAGTTGATATCTGGAATCGCAAACGACAAATCCTAAAAGATGGAGAATGGAGGACCTACTGTCTTAGTGAAAAATTGATGAACCTAGTTATTTGGTGGCAAAACATTTTGCCAAACTGTTACTGTACTTTAGGGTCCAGACAAGACTGACGTTGAGGGGAAGGATAGGGAAATCTGCAGGGCGTTGGCTTGGACTGGTCATCTCTTAGGCAGCTGTGGTATCGGTGCCAGGTCGCGTGGCGTCAAACCCTGGTTCTGCTCACTCGCTGTGTGACCAGGTGCCTCTGCTGAAAATGGAAGTGATAATCATACCCACTTCTTAGGGTTGTCAGGAGGATTAAACAAGCCATACATGGGAAGCAGCATCACAGGACACAGGACACGCAAGCTGCGAAGTCTTGCGGGAAAACCATCAAATCAGACTAAAGGGAGCTGGTTCGAAAGCAGAGTGAAGAAGAAATAACGGCCTCACCCAGAGAAGCTTTCTCTGCCTGCGGCCTGCAGTCCGAGTCAGCTGAGAGTTCCACAGAGTCCTGCTGGTTTGGGAAAACCTATCAGAACTAAGACTCAGCCAACGGGTCCAGCAGCAGCCTCAGCAGTTTAGACTGGAGATTGTGGTCTTGCAAAACGGGGTTAAAGGTATTGCCTTCCCACTTCAAGTGACGGTTTGAATTGCCCCAAGATAGTAGCCACTGAGGTATGGGAGGGACTGGACAGCCGGAGACCAGCTGCTATAAGACAAAGCGCTCAGATCAAAGACCGTCCAGGTAAGGTCTTTGTTCATTCAGGCCTGGCATATGCCGGCGTCCTGGTCCTTTCCAGCCTTGGTGTGTTGGGTCCTGTGTCCAGGGCAGATGGCCTGGCTTTCTAGCTATAGCTGCGCAGCATGGAGAGCCACATTTGACCTGTTGGAGAAAACACCTCACCCAGAGACTGGACTGGAGTCAACAGCAAGAGACCGGAGTCGTCTTCCTCAGGACGGGGTGAGTGCTTTTGAAGTGTATGTACGGGATGATCAGTGTATACTCTGTGGGGAGCCAAAAAGCTTGGCTGTGGCAGACACTGCACAGCCCAGCGCCTATTCTCAAGCTCCTTTCATTCCTAGGCCTCTATTTTAAAGGCCGGAAGAAATGAACCTCTAATGTGGAGCTAGGGGTGGCCATGTGTCCAACCAATGAGCTGTAAGTGGCAACTGAGGTAGTTTTAGAAATGCTTTTCACTTTTCCAAGTAAGCCAAGGCAACCATTTGGTGAACTTGAGGCCAACATGCCAAGCATGGTGGGAAGGGGAGTCCTGGTCACGGGCAGTGAGGGGCTGCCACAGCCCTGGGTGCAGCTCTTGGGGGAAAACCATGTGAGCCCCTGGGCCTGTGGTTTCTCTGTTGCTTGTAGGTACATTCACCTCTTGCTGATTGTCTGCTTTCCACAATGTGTGTAATATATTCAAAAACTGGGGGGAGATGATTTTGCAGGCAATTAAAAAATCACCTATGAGTATAAAACCTTGCAGGCTATTATTTTCTCATAGTTTGCTTTTCCTCTAAGTCATCCGTATCTAAACTGAAGGAGAATTCAGTTCTTCATTTAGTTTCAACAAGCATTTCTTTGTGAATTGCTGTGTATACACTGTTATTGTTTTTAACACTGACAATGAAAAAAATGAACAAGGTAGTAATCCTTGCTTTCAAAGAGTTCATAGTTTATTTCAGAAAGAGAGAGAGAAGCAAAAGCAGTGCAAGGTGAAACAGGCTAGCTTAAGAGATGCCCCTCAACTGAGCTCTTTGTGGTTAATGGCACTTATCTCTAGTCCCAGCGTCTAGCACGTGTCTGGTATACAATAAATTGGCAGTAAATTTGCTGACTGTGTGTGAAGTACTGAGGTCATAGATGACCGAGCAGATCTGTTAGGTGTGGCAAAGGCCAAGATGGCAATAAACGAGAGGGGATGTGTGCTGGGGCTTGAAGGAAGAAGAGGCATTGCCCTCTGGAAAGGCAACAGGGGGGCTTCCAGACAACTGCAGGGGAAGGATGGAGGAGTGACAGCGTGACCCTGTCTGTCTCACTGCTGCCTTCTGACCTTGGGCTAGTTCTGATTTCACATCCCCAGCTCTATTAGTTATTCCTCTCCCATATGTTAAAAAATAACTTGAATTTTAGATTCATAGATTGCCTTGACAGTAGTACAGAGTTCCCTTATACACTCCCAGCTTCCTCTGTTACTAATATATTAGTGTGGTACATTTGTCACAATTAATGCATCAGTATTGACTCATTACTATATACCTGTAGAATATATAGTATTAGCATATTATGTACTTTATTCAAATTTCTCTAGTTGTTAGCTGAGGTCCTTTTTCTGTTTTAGGATCCCATTCAGGACACCACATTACATTTAATAGTCTTACCTTCTTAGGCTCCTCCTGGTTGTGACTGTTTCTCAGACTTTCCTTGTTTTTTGATGACCTTGACAGTTTTTTTTTTTTTTTTTTTTTTTTTTTGCAGTATGTGGGCCTCTCACTGTTGTGGCCTCTCCCGTTGTGGAGCACAGGCTCCGGACGCGCAGGCCCAGCGGCCATGGCTCACAGGCCCAGCCGCTCCGCGGCATGTGGGATCCTCCCGGACCGGGACACGAACCCGTGTCCCCTGCATCCACAGGCGGACTCTCAACCACTGTGCCACCAGGGAAGCCCACCTTGACAGTTTTGAGTACTGGTCAAGTATTTTGTAGATCATCCCTCAACTGGGATTTGTCGGGTGTTTTTCTCATGGTTAGACTGGGGTAATGTTTTAGGGAGAGGAAGACCACGGAGGTGAAGTGCGTTCCCATCACTTTGTATCAAGGATGCACACTATGAACATGACTTATCCCTGTTCATGTTGACTTGGTCACCTGGCTGAGGTCATGTTTGTCAGGCCTGTCCACTGTAAAGTGACTCCTTTCTCCTCTTTGGAAGAAAGTCACTGTGCACAGCCCACACTCAGGGAATAGGAGGTATGTTCCACCTCCTTAGAGTGGAGTAGCTATGTACATTATTTGGAGCTCTGAATGGAAGTTTTATCTATTTGTTTACTTATTCAGCCATTTATATCAGTATGAACATATGGATATTTATCTTACACTTTGGGTTATAATCCAATATTACTCTATGTTGTTGCTCAAATTGTTCCAGCCTTGGCAATTGGAAGCTTTTGCAGTTGGCACCTGTACCCCTTTAGCTTTCGACATCCCATTGCTGTGTGTTGTTTGGTTTTTTAGCACTTCCTTACTTTCTGGAACTACAGGATGCTCCAGGCTCACCTTGTCTGTTTCCTGCCATGGTTCCTTTTACTGGAGAGTGGTATTAGGAACCAAGGTCTGGGCATTAGGTGTGCTCATTGCTAATGGGGCGTCACTGCGTCTAGGCCCTCTCAGCTAATAGAGCAAGGAAATATATGTGTAACCATCTGTATCTATATTAAGGTAAACATGAGTTCATACTGATGTCTGATCTGATTATTCTAGCCTCCTCCACTTGCTCAACTGTAACTTCCCACTGCCACGGGGAGAAGCCCCCATTTCTGCCATCCACTTACTTGTTCAATTCCAGTATACATACGCAGCAGAATCGTTCGTCCATGCCCTGTGGGAAACAACTCTCTCAACTAGAGTACAGTGCTTTATGTACAGTTTATCATGCCCTTAGTCCTACAGACTCCACACATTTCCAAAGTTACTTAGCTCAGCACTTTATTCCCCTACCCCAACCTTCAGTAATATTGTTTTATTTGTTTGTAATATATTTAGATTTATTTGTCCCATTCTGCATTTCATCCTGAGATCCCCCAACCTCCTAAATGAGTTTTTAAGAATTTATATACATTAAGGCTTACTGTTCAGGCTGTAAAGTTTTATGGGTTTTTACAAATGCTTAATTTGTAAATTACATTACACTATCATACAGAACGGTTTCACTGCCCTAAAAATAAAAAACATGCCCTGTGCTGCACTTATTCAGATTTCTCACCTCCCCCATGCCTGCCAGATACTGCTCTATTTACTATCTCCATAGTTTTGCCTTTTCCAGAAGGTCATGTAGTGAAATCATATGGTAAGCGGCCTTTCAGACTGGTTTCCTTCATGTAGCACTGTGCATTTTAGAGTCATCCATGTCTTTTTGTGGCTGGATAGCTCATTTTTTATTCCATTACCTGGATATACCAGTTTGTTTAGCCATTCCCCTACTGAAGGACATCTTCTAGGTTTTGGCGATTATGAATAAAGCTGCTATGAACATTTGCATGCAGGTTTTTTGTGGACATAAGTTTGTACACTAGTTGGGGGAGCATCTAGGAGTGTGATGCTGGATTGCATGGTAGGGCTGTTTACTCTTGCCTCTCCTGTATTTTCACACTCTCCCTGTACTGACAGCTTTTCTGAATCATATAAGCATTCTCAAATCTCTCGCTTCTTTGGGGAGAAAAGTCAAACCCTTGAATTTTAACTCACTCTGCTACTCCCCAGTGCCCCTGCTCTTCCTTCTTTTCACAGCCGGGCTTCTCAGAGAATCACCTGCACTCCACTGCCTCCCCTTTACTTTGCTCACCCCTTCGGTTCAGCCCACACTGAAGGAACGGGGGTTGTAACTGACTACAAGCTAGACCTGTACTTCCACCAGGCCTCCTCCTCAGTTGCTCTGTTAAAGATCACTGTGCCCCGCATCTCATGGGATCTGTTCTGTTCTCTTTCTTGACCTTTTATGACATTCGACACTGTTAGCCACTCCCTTCTTGAGGCCTGTGACCACTCTTCCTGTTAGTGTTTCCCTTTACCTCTTACCCTCCTCCCTCTTCCTAGGTGTTTTTTCCTGCTCTCCTGGCCTTTGGTTTCTGCTGTGGTCTACATGCATCTTTATCTCTGCCAGTTGTCATTACAAAACTTCAGATCTCTATCCAACTGCCTATTAGATGATCCCTTCCCATCCCACACACTTGTCCCAAATTTCACTCACTTTTCCCCTTTCAGACCTGCCAGGTTCTCTAATTTGGGGGAAGCATCACCCAAGTCAGAAGCCTAGGCATCATCCTAGATTACTCCCTTCCCCTTACATCCAGCCCAATCTGTAGTTGAGACCTGTTGATTCTGTTTCTTTTCCATCTTTCATGTTAACCCGGAGGAGTTCCTTGATTTCAGACTCTCATCATCTCTTGCCTGTAACAGACCCTGGTCTCTGGCTAGACTCCCTGCTCTAATCTTACCCTCTTCTAATCTGCCAAAACAATACCCCAGCCATTCAAGTTACCCCCGTATATCAGTCTTTCGACCATTCTCCACAGCCACTCTAGACTCCGTAAGTGAGTAAACTGGGGAGTTCTCTCTACCCCGTGCTTACGCTTCCCCACCACACCTTCACCTTATGTTCCAGCAGTAGAAACACTGGCAGGGCTTTTGCTCATGTTCTTCCCTCTGCCTGGAGAACTGGCCCTTCCCCCCTAGTCTTCCAACAATTATCTTGCACCTAGTGAGTAGCTACTCATGCGAGGTATTGGCACCATGAGGCTTATAATGGAAAACAACAGTCCTCTGCTCTGTACCTCTCCTGCGGTAACTGCTTTTAACTGTTTTAGCTGGTTGCTTCTGGTGTCTGCCTCTGTATTTCTAAATAGACCCTCATGAGGGTCTATTTAGAAATATACTGCCCCCCCCACTGCCCCTATTCTTCGTCCTTCTCTTCCTGAGCAGGCGTCTAAGGAGAATAGTCTGAACTCAGTCTCCACCTCCTTAATTCCCACCACAGCTCAAGGAGTAAATCCAGAAAAGATGACCTTGGCTCAGGGAAGCAGGGGACCCAACACAGGAGAGAAGGAGAAGTATTTCCCAGGATGATGGGAAAGGAAGTCTTGGTCCAGTAGCTGTGATGTGCAGAAGGCCTGGAGAACTCGGTCCCCACTGGAGAAGGAAGAGGAGGGCTCTCAGACCGATGTCTCTGGTGGGGGTCGGGGGGAAATGGAATTGATTTATTACATACTCTGACTCAGTTCCAGGAAAAACTTGACTCAGTTAATTACAGTAAAAGTATAATAATGAAAATTAGTCACTGTATACAGTTGGCTCAGCTGAGAACAATATGCAGAATGTCTTAAAAATATAAATACTAGGGCTTCCCTGGTGGTGCAGTGGTTAAGAATCCGCCTGCCAATGCAGGGGACATGAGTTCGAGCCCTGGATCAGGAAGATTCCACGTGCTACGGAGCAACGAAGCCTGCGTGCCGCAGCTACTGAAGCCTGCATGCCTAGAGCCCGTGCTCCGCAACAAGAGAAGCCACCGCAATGAGAAGCCCACGCACTGCAACGAAGAGTAGCCCCCACTCGCCGCAACTAGAGAAAGCCCGCGCGCAGCAACGAAGACCCAACGCAGCCAGAAATAAATAAGTGAATATTAAATATATATATATATATAAATACTAATTTCTGATTTGTTTATAGTGTTGTTTTATGAGTAACTTGAAAGAATGAGCAGAGAGGGTTAGAAGGAGTGTTTGAAGGCTGGACCCTTTCATTTTCCAGGAAGTCAATGGATTATTAAAATTCTCTCTCTGTCTCTCCCGTATTGGATCTTTGCTGGATCCTATGTCTTCATTTTCTTGATTTCCTCTATCTTTTTGCTGGAGCTTATCCTCTAGTAGTTTCCTAAGAAAAGAGACTTGGGAGATACAGTTTTTTGAAGCTTTGCATCTGAAAATATCTTAATTCTGTCATCATACTTAATTGCTAATTAGACTAAATAGGGACTTCCTGGTTAAGACCCATTTTCCCTCAGAATTTTGAAGGCATTGCTATACTGTTCTCTTCCTATGTTGCCGTTGAGAGAATCAATATCATCCTTTATGATTTGTCTTCTTCTCTCTGGAAGGGTCTGGAACCACTGTTCTCAAGTGTCATGATTATGTGTCTTGATGTGCCTCTCTCTTCACGCCTATGCTGGGTGTTTGAGATGGACTCTTTCAATCTGGAAATTCATGTCCTTTGAATTCATATCCTGGAAATTCTTCACAACATATTGCTTTGATAATTCCTTCCCCTTCCTTCATTGTATCTCTTTCTGGAGCTTGTATTAGTCAGTTTGTTTCTGGATTGGTCTTTCTATCTTTTCTCTGTTATTTGCTGACCTCTGATTGAAGGCAGTAAGATACAGAAGTGGTTGAGTCCTGGACCTTGAGTCAGGATGGATCTAAATTATGGAGCTGCATGTGTTGTTTTATTTTTTTTTAAAGCAGAATATTCTAAAGATTTTTAGATCTTTTGAAGAACAATGAATTTAATAATGATGTTTTATGTAAATGCACATATATTGACAGTATGGGAAAATTAGCAATTTCCTTTTAGAAGTATGTTCTTCTTACTCAGTACTCAGTTATTAAGAGCTAGATATTATTTGCTAAACGAAGGGCAACACATAGACCCTATTTTGTGAAATGCTGTTTAGTAAGTTTCCTTTGTTTATCAGCTAGACATTCACAAAATAGGTTTAATTTTTTAAACGTAATCTAAAACTTTTTTGGGGGGAATATTTTACGTGTAGAGCGCCTTGGGTTCATACAACTATAATAATAGAGAAAGAGTGTTGTTACATTATTGTCCCTTTAAAAGTTATATGGTCTGCCAATATTTTTAAATATGTGTCAGGATACCAGCAACTTCTGGATTTGGCGACAGCTGGGTCTTTTTCTTTAGCAACCACCTTTTTCCCTCCTCTGCACTCTCACATGATATTAAAAATACCTCTTATTAAATCTCTTCTGTTATCTGCCTCCTGTTGCCCTTTTCTCCCTCTGCGTAAGTGTCTGTCTAAGCAGTGAACACATGAAGTCTTCAAAGTTCTGATAAGCCACACACTGTCCCCATGGGTGGGTTTGGAGCAGAGCCCATGGGTGCGTCTGTGTCCTGCTGAAACCAGAGCTCGTGATGGGAGGAAATGGGTGGACAAGTTGCTAAAGGGAATTCATTACTGATTTATCTTGGAAAAACAGAAGGAACAAGTGGAATCAAAGCGAGAATTTGTCAAAAAATCTTAAACTAGCAAAGACACACTTTGCAGTTTCTTGCAATTCTGTTCTTAGGGTCATAATCAAGAATTAAGAAACAAAATCATGCTGGCTCTGGGTCACTTTGGAAGTAAACGCATGGCAAGTCAGTAAACCACCTTAGATACGGGTATGAATATGGGTCGTTTACAAGGGACCAACTGTACTGAGTCATTCTGAACTGAATTTTGCATAATTACTACAAAAATTTGGGTTGGAAAGTAAGTTCAGGGCTGTTATTCCTATCTTCCGAGCAATTTTAATTGTAAAATTAAGTGCTCAAAGGTTTATAGCAAATCAGACCTGCCCCCTTCGCCGCCAATCCTGTTCCCCCAAGGAAAACACATTCAACTCTTATAACAGTCTTTTCATGGCATCTATTCCCCTGGCTCTAACTGACTTGCTAATAATGCTATTTCTTGACTTTCTATTTTTAGACTTTTTTTTTTAAGGATTTTCTGTTATGGGAGAGGAGGACTTAGCTCTCTTAACCCCACTTTTGTGTCCTGTATCTCCTCCCCAGTTCTAATATATTTACATCAAAATTTTGTGTTAAAGCAGTAGTCACTCCTAACTTACTAGTACATAAATATGATCCACTTATGATCCAGGTAGTATATCGTGATTATTTTCTTATATAACTTTTGGGTTTTTGTAGAGTTAATAATAATTGCCCAGTTTAAAAAAAACCCGAAAAACCTGTTTAGTATATGTACTTAAGTTTTTTTCCTAATTCTTCCATTGGTTTTTATCTGCCATTCAATATTTCTACCCCTGGTCAGGTATATCAATTAATCCATCGGTTTCATATTTTTCCTGGAGCCCTCTCCCCACTGAGTCCTCTGACCTTTTGCCCCAATCTGGACTGGTCACTTTCTAGGTCTTTGTGTACTGCCATCTTGAGACCTCCCTTGTCTGTTTTCAGTGTTGGGTCCCTTATTTTTAGAGTCTCCTATCTTCTACATTCTTGCTTTCATGGAATACACCCTGCCAGGAACTTCATGAGAATTTTGTTAGTTTTTGTGTGTCTGTAAATGTCTTTATTCTACACCCATCCTTGATTTTTATACTTACATACGTGGCTGGGTTTTAAACTGTCTTCCATCAGACTTCTGAGGTATTATGCCATTTCATTTTAGTTCCTTCAGTTGATGTTGAGAAGTCTAGGATTCTTCTGATTTTTCCTTAAATGTGATGTCTTTTTCTCTCTGGAAACATCTAGGATGTTTTCTTTACTCCCAGTGTTGAGAAATGTCATGATGTGGTTGGCCCTTTCAATGTAGAGACTTGTGTCTTTAAAGTCTGGGAAATTAATCTTGTATTATGTAGCACTATTGCTTCATCATTTAGTTTTCTGTTCTCTTTTTCTGAAACTCCAGTTAATCAAGTATTGGATCTCAAATACTTTTTGAAATGTTATTTTGATATACTCTTTCTTCTTTCTTCCCTCCCTCCCGTCCTCCCTTCCTTCCTTTCTCTCTCTCTTTTTACTTTTTAGCATGGCATCCTGGTCTTTCTTCTTTCCCCTAACTTTATCTCTTCGAGGACATAAATGAGGATTTTTTGTTTTAATATCTCAATGATTCTTTATTAAGCGCTACTATGTACAGACAGTTGTCTAAGCACTTGGAATATACATGGGACAAGATCAACAACAACAACAGAATAATAGGACAAACCACCCTGACTGTGGAAGATTGCTGGTTTCCTACCCTAATACCCCTCACACCCCTTTCCTTAGAAGGAGACCTCTAAGCTTTAGCTGAACACAAAACTGTCTGAAAAAAAAAGACTACACTCCCCAGCTAGTGTTCTGGGAAGTGAGCTGGGGTTCCCCTCACTTAATTCAGCAAACTTTCTTTAACTCCCTGATTTCAGCCTAAGGCCTAGACTTTACTCCCCGTTGA
Organism: Mesoplodon mirus; assembly: GCF_964341445.2. NCBI lineage: Eukaryota > Metazoa > Chordata > Mammalia > Artiodactyla > Ziphiidae > Mesoplodon > Mesoplodon mirus. The sequence continues at coordinate 25,319,407 of NC_138979.1, read as the reverse complement.
GTCTGTGTCCTTGAGTCCGGAGCTGCCCTGATTTTCCTTCGCACGCCTGACAAAGCCCCCGCTCTCCTGCCCTGCGTGCTTCTCCATCCTCCCCTTGCACCGTCGCCCTCCCCCACCCCCGCACCTGCTACGGGGCCACACAGAACTTCTCAGAGTCCTTCCACCTTGTGGGGCTTCCACTTTCCCCTAGGTGATCTCTGCTGATCCTTCAGGCTCCAACCCTTAGGTTATAAATGCCTGCTAATACCTGTACCCACAGCTCCACGCTAGGCGTGGCCTCTGCTCCTGTCACCCCCTCTGTCACCCTGTGTCACAGCACTCGTCACACTGTGGAGCGCATGTGGCTGCCGGTCTGTACGCCTCCCCGGACTGTGCAAAAAGAGTCCACACTGCCAACATGCCCGGCATCAGCTGGCACAGAGTAGGCTTTCTGATCTCTGAATGACTGAATGACAACTTCTTTGAGCTCCGAACATTTTTGGTGTGACTTTTGGATAATTATTCTTGACTTTTTTCTTTTTTATCAGTAAGTTAAGGTTTGTGGTGTTTTAACGGAATTGATAATATGTATCAATGAACTCAAAGGAAACTTTTGATTTTTTTCTTTTTAAGTTTTTGCAGTCTCTGTTCTAACCTCTGCCATCAGTAAAAGAGGGTTACTCTGCCTAAGGGGACACTTGAAGTATGGCAGTGATGCATCAGAGGCATTAATGAACTTGAAGATTGAGAGATGAGTGGAGTCATCCAGTGCTGGAAAAAGGGAAACTTGACACACGCATTCTCGTGGGTTGTTGTTGCTGCAGCAGGGAGCGCTGATGGCTTAGGCTGTCGGCAAGGGCGGCGTGTGCCCTTCAGGTCAGCACTTGCCATTACATCATGAGGAGAAGCCAAGAGCAAGGATGGTGCAGCTTGTGCTAAAAGCACCTCTTACGTGGCAGTCATCCAGCTCAGATTCTGATGATTACTGTTGTTTTCTTTTTGGAGTCCTTGCAGTTGTATATCTGGAATTTGGGTGTGGAAGGCCTAGTTACCACAGCTACTTCAGAGGGGTCTAGATATACTTTCCAGGTAGCACTTTGTGACTTGCTTCTGGGATGGCCCAAAGGTTCCTTGCCCAGAGTGGACGGGGCCGGGGGTAGGGAGAGGGGAGAGGGTGAAGAGGGATGACAGGACAAGAGTGAAAGAGAACCTGTGTGTTAGAAAGTAAGCGCTGAGTGATCTTATTAACCAGGCAGTTTTCCGGTTCTGCCCGCCTTACCTCTAGGGTCATCCCTCGGTATCTGTGGGGCATTGGTTCCAGGAAACACCCCCCATACCAAAATCTGAGGATACTCAAGTCCCTTATATAAAATGGCATAGTATTTGCATATAACCTACCCACATGCTCCCGTACACTTTAAATCATCTCCAGATTGCTTATGATACCTAATAATGTAAATGCTGTATAGTTGTCAGCACAGGGCAAATTCAAGTTTTGCTTTTTGGAACTTTCTGGAAAGTTTTTTCAAATATTTTTGATCCACAGCTCATTTAACCCGCGGATGTGGAACCCGTGGATACAAAGAACCAACTGTATTGCGTTTTTTATCAATCGTGCAGAAAGGCGGTGACAGAGAGCACTGCTGAATCTAGTGGGAGGTGCAGGGAGGAAGGGTCTGGGCAGAGTTAAGAGTGGAGCTGGTAATAAAACTTTCATCTCCTATAAATCAGAGGAAATCATCAGCCATTTGCCAGCAAAATTTCCCATTCCTGAGTGAACAGTAATGTTGGCGTCAAATGGGAAAAGCAGTGGTTCTGCAGGGTTAGTACAGAGGGTTAGGCTAGGCCTTGTGTAACAAAGGCAAAACATATAACAGGAGATGAACCAGCTTCCTGGGGCTGCCATAGCAAATGACCACAAACTGGGGGGCTGAAAACAACAGAAATTTATTCTCTCACAGTTCTGGAAGCCACAAGTCCGAAATCAAGGTATCGACAGGACTGAGCTCTCTCTGAAGGCCCCGGGGCAGATCCTTCCTGGCCTCTTCCTATCTTCTGGTAGTTGTGGCCATCCTTGGCATTTCCTGGCCTTTAGACACATCACTCCAGTCTCTATCATGTGGCATTCTGTCCTGGTATCTTTCTTACAAGGACACCAGTCATGTAGGTTTTAGGGTTACCCTACTCCAGTATGCCCTCATCTTGACTAATTGCATCTTCAAAGACCCTATTTCCAAATAAGGTCACATTCTGAGGTTCTGGAAAGGGCATAAATTTGGAGGACACTATTCAACCCAGTACAGTAGCTTAAATAAGAGTGTTTTTGTCTTTCACAGAAAAGTTCCAAGAGAAGCAGTTTGAGGTGGCCAGGTGACAGTAGGAGGGACCCAGGTGCTGCCTATCTAACTGCCCTACCATGTTTAGCCCGTGCCTTCCACTTCATGGTCTGTGAAGGCTGCTTAAGTTCCAGCCATCACATCTGCTTTCCATCTACAAGAAGGAGAAAGAGGGGTGGAAGAAGAGTTTACGGAGGCATGTGCCAGCTGTACTTTAATAACACAATCCAGTGTTTCTGCTCACTTTGCATTGGATGGAACTTGGTCAAGTGCACAGCCAGCTGAAAAGGAGGCTGGGGACATTGCCATTTTTCAGACAGCTTTGTGTCCTGCTAAACCTTGCAAGTTCTCTTTCTGAGAAAAAGAGGGTGAGTCGGTATTAGGTAGGCAACCAGCAATCTTCCACAGTCAGGGTGGCTTGTCTTATTTCCCCAGGACATGTATAGAAAGTCGTTTCTTAAATGAATCTCCGAAAGTTACTGTGCTTGTTTAATGATTTTCTAAATGTCTTGATAATATATTCTCTTAAAAAGTGATCCATGTTGTAGGAACCAGAGACATCTGAAGAACTCCAAAACTGTCTTTGTTTTTAATGAGACGCAGGCTGTTGCGTTAGCTTGGAAGCTCAAGGGAAGTGATGGTGCTTCACGACTGCTGCTCTGCAAGCACGACTAGGTAGCTGAGCCCCAGCCTCCCGACCTTGCCCAGGCAGCCCTCGTTCACAGAGAGCGGTGTCGTGCAGTCTCCTCCGCGCTGCTCTTCCTTGCAGATAGTTCTCCTCCGTCTCCTTCCTAGACGTGTTTCTAAGCCCCCAAAGGTATGAAAGGAGTTAGGGTTTCTTGCAGCAGTTTAATAAGTCTGGACGTTATCAGATAACGTAAGAGGGAAGACATGGCATTCACTAAAAATAAAACCTTTGGTCCGAAGGAGGCTGGGCCGAGGACGGAGGCGGAGCATTTCTCACTTGTGCCGCCTCATGTGGCCCTGGTCCAGTGAGTCCCCATTTTCACGCTGACGCAGGCCTCTGACTCACTTTGCCTGTCTCTGTCAGTCTCTACCCGGTGTTCCCGCCGAGGGGGGCTTTCTGTCTGCGAAGATCGCGTGCCTCACGCTCGTTTTGTTGTCACTGCCCCGCCGCCGCCCGCCCCCGCCTTTAGCATATTTCAGCGGGCTTGTTGAGGACACGTAGGAGGGGCTTAGACACTTCTCCGCTGAGTCCAGAGCTTGGGGGCGGGAGGGGGGCAGGAACCGGGATGCGCAGGTGAGGACGATGCGCCAGGCGGTGGGCACCTGCCATCGTTAGGCTCCTCCCCCGAGTTCATCCGCGCACCTCTTCGCCTTCTCGTGGGTTCCTGCTCTTGGAGCGGAATGCCCTCCGGAACAGCAGGGCTGGTGCAGGACGGCCTCCACCTGAGAGCTTCTAGTCAAAGACTGCATCCTTCTGGAGAAGCCGAGAACTAACAACTTCACTTTAATAAGATTTCACCGCGGGCAGTTGCTTATACAACTCATGGAGGCTGGCGTCTGATTTCCTCATTTGCCACTTCTCACCAGTTGTGTTAGTTTCGTAACAATGACTGTGCAGGAATAAAGGGAATGCTTTTCCCTCCAGGCGATTAGACAAATGCATATTTTCTGACAAAAATAAACCGTGTCCTTTTAGGCTAACCCACACATCCCTCATTCGGGAGAGCTAGTCCCCTCCTACTAATGACAGCCCTTTTGGGCAGACCCAGAAGTTGTATCCAAAGACTGAAATACCTCTGCCAGCTGGGTGCTGCCACCACTGTGCTGGGTGACGGCCCTTATCAAGCTTACTCGTGTTGAAATATTTCATCTTCCCAAGGCTTAGTGGGAAGAAGAGGCCGGAGTAAGATGTTCAGCTTCTTTCTGAAACAAGTCAACTTGAAAGTGTTGGGTGAGGCGGGGAAGAGTGATACAACTTGCTTTTTCCAGTGTTAAAAGATGCCATCTCTCTGCTTATCTACAAAGAAGAATCACTTAAGCCAAATTACGTAATTTATTTGTTTATTGGGGCAGGTTGAAAAATGTATTCAGGGAAATCATATATTTTCATACCAGTTAGACACTGAAGAAGTATTTATTTTTTTACAAATTTTTTTTTTTTGAAGATGTTGGGGGTAGGAGTTTTTAGTAATTTATTTATTAATTTTTGCTGTGTTGGGTCTTCGTTTCTGTGCGAGGGCTTTCTCTAGTTGTGGCAAGCGGGGGCCACTCTTCATCGCGGTGCGTGGGCCTCTCACTGTCGTGGCCTTCTCTTGTTGCGGAGCACAGGCTCCAGACGCGCAGGCTCAGTAGCTGTGGCTCACGGGCCTGGTTGCTCCGTGGCATGTGGGATCCTCCCAGACCAGGGCTCAAACCCGTGTCCCCTGCATTAGCAGGCAGATTCTCAACCACTGCGCCACCAGGGAAGCCCTGAAGAAGTATTTATGAAATGCTTACCATTCTGTTAGGCACTAAGATAAATAAAAACATACATCTATCAGCTGTCCCCAAATCATGTTGAAAATGTGGGAACAAATATGGTTCTAAAATATGTAAACAGTAATGTTAGCAAACAGATGAAGGTATTATTGGCCTGAAAATTGCATCCAAAGCATAGAAAAAAGAGATTATTTTTCCTTTTTCCAGCTCTTAGAGCCACATTAAAAAATCCCAAAGCACAAACCCTTTGCCAAAGCCACTGAAGGCTCTTATCCACACCAAAACTTCAGTGTTTACCTGGCTCATCAGTCTTCCTTGAAAGGCGGGTAGACTCCTACCCAGCCAGAGGTGGATGAAGGCCTTGGTTCCACGTCCTCATCTGTGTTTAGTTCTCAGTCCACCAGCCAGAGATGGGCCACTAGGCATCCTCGGTCAGACGGTAAAGTCGTCACACCGAATTTACCTATGAGACAGCATGTCGACTGTGAACTCCAAGCTAACCTTGGGAATCCAAAACAGTTCATTTTAGTAAGATGTTTTAAAAATCCTTGGTCCAGGACTTCCCTGGTGGCTCAGTGGTTAAGAATCTACCTGCCAATGCAGGGGACACAGGTTCGAGCCCTGGTCCGGGATGATTCCACATGCCGCGGAGCAACTAAGCCCATGCGCCACAACTACCGAGCCTGTGCTCTAGAGCCTGTGAGCCACAACTACTGAAGCCCACGTGCCTAGAGCCCGTGCTCAGCAGCAAGAGAAGCCACTGCAATGAGAAGCCCGCACACTGCAACAAAGAGTAGCCCCCTCTCACCACAACTAGAGAGAGCCCACGCACAGCAACGAAGACCCAATGCAGCCAAAAATAAACAAACAAACAAACAAATGTATTAAAAAAAATCCTTGGTCCAAGATTGGTGCTTGTCTAAAACATTTGTTTTGAGTAAGTTTCCAGGACTGGGATAGGAAGAACCTTGAATATCCCACGGAGAATGCTTCTCCCAAGTGACGTTGAACATGACTGAAAGGCCTCCAAATGCCCTCCTCTCCATATAGGAGCACTGTGGTCACATGTCATCCCCTAGCCCTCCTTTTCCCACCTGTCCTATTGTAGGAAACACATTTTCTGCTTCTCAGAAGCCAAGCTGTAAGTCTGTCTCATGAGATGAAAGTAGAACTATCTCAGCCCTTTCAGGGAAAGCTTTTGCTTTCTTGGTAAAAGGGAAAGATGTGCTGGTGGTTACCCTTTGTACCAGTTCAAGTTTGAACCATGTGGCCCCGGTGCCTGGAGGCGCAACAGTGGCTGGACCATGGGCAACAAACCTACTTGCCGTGGTCGGCAGAACAGAACCTGTAGATTCATCGCCAGCCCTGGACTTCTCACCTCTGGACTTCTTACACCCAAAAAAAGAGCCCTTGCTTGTTTAAGTCCCAGCAGACCCAGGTTTCTGTAACTTATGGGCAGACACATCCCTGACTGATACAGAATTAGGTATCTGAAAATGAGTGGCTCCCAGGATTATTTTTTAAATTTAATACGGAGCTTAGGAGGTGCTTATTTCACTGCTTTTTTTTTTTTTTTTTTTTTTTTGCGGTACGCGGGTCTCTCACTGTTGTGGCCTCTCCTGTTGTGGAGCACAGGCTCTGGACGTGCAGGCTCAGCGGCCATGGCTCACAGGCCCAGCCACTCCGCGGCACGTGGGATTTTCCCGGACCGGGGCACGAACCCGTGTCCCCTGCATCAGCAGGCGGACTCTTAACCACTGCGCCACCAGGGAAGCCCTATTTCACTGCATTTTAACAAATACTTACTGAACGTTTTCTGCACGCCACACATTTTGCAAGATCAATGACACAAAAGGAACAAGATGCATTTAGAGTCCAAGCCACATAGAAATATGAATCCATATTCAGCAAAGGTAGTTTTGTGATTGGCTGGATCATCCTTGTAACAATTATTGTGCATCTACAGTGAACCAGACTCTTGGAGCTAAAGATACAGAGATGAATATCATGGCCCTAAGCTTTTTGGAGCACAGTCTTCCAGATATCCATCCTTCATCTACCCAATAAATGTTCGTTGAGAACCTACTTTGTACCAGGCAGGCTCAGAGCTCATGTGTTGAGGGGAAACATCAGTAAACAGGATTACAAAATCATTCTGCTTTTGAATAGGACCATAGGTGCCAGAAGTTGAATTCAGAAAGGAATGAAACAAGGGGAGGGGACCCAGACGGAGGCACTTTGGTGGGTCTGACCACCATGAATGGTCAGGGCTCTCCCTGCGGGGTGACTGGGTGCTCCAGTGCCACTTGGGCCACAAGCCTCCTCCCTCTTACATGTTTTGCATCTGGCCGGGCAGCTTCCGCTGGCCCGCATCCTTCGCTTCAAAGCCCAATTTCCTCCAGGGTGTTGGCTGAGTAATCAGTGCCTGCACCTCTATCAGTCCACCCAGTGCCCTTGTTACCTCTCCTTTGCCCCCCAATCTGCCTTTCCGTCCCAATTCAGAGAACTGTAGTGCCAGGGTTGGGAAGCCCCCTTCGAGGTCTTTCAGTCACTTTAGAGTAAATGAGGCCCAGAGAAGGGAAGAGGCTCATCCAAGGTCAGCAAATTAGCTGGTGGCAGCAGCTGGCACCAGAACCGAGGTCTCCTGATGCCTGGCTCTTCCCATAAATCTGTCTATGGTTGGTGAAGCCCAAGGGGACAAGCTGCTCTTCTGAGTCAGGCTTGACCCTTCAGGAGCGCCCACCCCGCTGGAGCTGGAGTGACAGCTCCTCCCTTTGGGAACCACTCTTCCCCAGCTTGGAAAGCTTGGTTCCTGTCCTAGCCGCCTGCACCTTCAGGACCTCCAAGATGGAGGGGGAGTGGGGACACCAAAAACTCCTGCTGTCGCCATCAGCTGTGTCCCTGCACAGAGGGGTGGAGGGGCTGGTTCACTGTGAAATAAGGCGACCATCAGCAGGAAGAAGAGATGAGAGAGGGGCGGGTCCCAGCTGTGTCCAGGTGTCCTTGTGCCCGTTGTCCCTGTAGCAGGTTGTCATCCTGTCCTGTGGTTTGGATGTTCTGCCTTTTGTCCTGAGTAACCTCAGCATTCTTCCAGAAAACTGCCCATTTGCCTACGCTCCTTTGAGTTAGATATCTGTCCTTCAGACCCAAGAGTCTGATGCCCTTGCCCCGTGGGACTGATTTTGGTGCCTTGCTTTTTCTTTAACCTTATGCAGTCTCATCCTTCTCTCCTTCCCTCTGCAGCCCTGTGCCTGAGGAAGCTCTGCAGAGCGGCTGGCAGAGACCCAAGACACAGCCCTGGATGCTTCTGGCACATGACACCGTTTAGAAATTAATTCCCTGGCTAATTCTTGAAGCCCTTTTGAAGCAAGCAGCAAAGGCCTGGGAGCAGCTTCAAAGCTCTTCTCATCCCGTTTAGAAACTTCCCAGCAGCAGATCTATAATTTAGCTTTCTTTTTAGTTTTAAACATTTTATTGCAAAAATAAATAACCCCCAACTCTGGTCTGGAAACCATTATTACGTGTTATCTATAGGTAACTTCAGTGCCCTGGGACAGAACCCTTGACTTGCTGGTAATGACAATTGTTTCTTTATTAAGTTTCTTATAACCCTGGAAAAGTTTCTATGTAAGCAGAGGAATGTGAAGCAAATTAAACTCATACTTTTGAAAATTTGGGGTTAAGTTTAGGTGATCTGTATTTGGTATTTTAAGAACTTTTAATTTTAAGAGAAAGTGTCAAATTTGGGTAACCAATGTAGGCAGCTTGTGACTCAAATTGAGTAATTGATGTAGACTTGTGTTAAGCTAAAAGGTGCAGTGCAATTTTATTAAGATTGTAAGCAGTATGGGAACATTTAAGTGAACTCAAGATTCACCATATTCAGTTGGTCAAGACTTGGGAACTGGGACTTCCCTGGTGGCGCAGTGGTTAAGAATCTGCCTGCCACTTCAGGGGACACAGGTTCGAGCCCCGGTCTGGGAAGATCCCACATGCTGTGGAGCAACTAAGCCCATGCACTACAACTACTGAAGCCTGCGTGCCCTAGACCCCGTGCTCCGCAACAAAAGAAGCCACCGCAATGAGAAGCCTGCACACTGCAACGAAGAGTAGCCCCTGCTTACCGCAGCTGGAGAAAGCCCGCGCGCAGCAACGAAGACCCGACGCAGCCCTAAAGAAAGAAAGAAAGAAAGAGAACTTGGGAAGACCTGTGAGCAAACTGAAGTATTCTAAAGTTAATTTCATAAATGCAGGTTTAAATTGTTAAGGCAGTTTAAATAACTAAATTTCTAAATGGGACCAGTCATCCAAGTTTCCCTTAACAGTGACAGCTAAATTTTACTATATTTTATAAAATAAAGTTCTAAGTAGAATGATGCAGTTTTAAGTTAAGCCTAAAAGCTTAAGGAAAACCTAAAATTTTGAATTTGAATAAAATGGATATTAAATAAAAATAGACATAATTCAAGCAGTTTTTTATATATGTAAAAGCCACTCTCAATTACAGTAAAAGATGTTTGTCTTACATTAGAACTTTGATGTATTTTTTCTTTTAAGCAATCCTTTGCTCCTTACATTCAGCCGACAACTGGTATTCTTTGTTGCCGAGATGGGGAATCAGAGCCAGAGGAAGGGAGAAGTGGCCTCGGCGGCAGAACCAGAGCCAGCGCTGGACTTGGTCACGCATCCGCCACCTGCCTCCACGGCCTGACCCGTCCACTGTTTCGTTTGCCTCTTGAGTGAGTGTCCTTATTACAGGTGAAGTGAAACCTCATAAAGCAAATTTACCCTTTTTCCCCAGAAGTGATTATGTGACTCACTGAAATCACAATGACTCTTCATTTCCCGCTTCAGAGGCATCATCATATTCTTGGACCATAATGGGGTGGAAAGCCGCCACTTGGCCCAGGAGATTTAGCCTGATTTCTGGGAAGGAGGCAGCCTGGCTCCTCAGCCATGAAGAGGTTATTAAGACAAAACACACTGAGATCAAATGGCCCCGGATTCCCGGCTAAGCTTACCCTTAGGACTGTGACATCCTGCCCGCAGGACAATGAGGGCCAGGAGGGAGCACAGCTCCCTGGAGAGAGGGTGGGGAGTGAGAACAGTGGCCTTGGTCGAGAGGCCTAGATTCGGAACTCTGGCCTGTCCTTGTCTGGCCCAGCCACGGGGGCAACCCCCACCCCCACCCCCACCCCCGGGGCCAGCTTTGTCATCCGAAAAACGGGGTGAATGTTGGCCTCTGCATGAATCAAAAACTTGTCAGAGTGCAGTGAAAACACACGAAAGCCCTTTGTACCATTAAAAAAAAGCCTGGTTGTACTGACACAGGAGTGGCTTCCTAGGAGCAGACTGGTTACGCTCAGTCATTTAGGGCTCTGATGTTTCCAGTGGCTCTGTCCTCACCTCAAACCCATCCCTGGGCCCAGGGAGCTTCAAAGGTCGGAGTGAGACTCTGTGAACCGCCGGCCAAGGCCAACCACGGACTTTGGAGCCTCACTTCAGCTATTCTTTCCTTCTGAAGAAAGGGGTGACTGTCCCTGATGGAGCTGGTTGGCCGCGGTGCACATGTTCCCAGCAGGCTCAGCTGTAACTGCTCCGTGCTTACAAAGTTGCAGGGACAGTTGAACAAGAAACACAATGGCGCTCTCCTCCCTTGGGGGCATTAATCAAGGATTTGAAAAGGATCGGTCCCCTAGAGACTAAATCCTGATTTCTGAAACTCCAGCTGAAAGGAGGAGAGAGGAAAACTGACCACATTCCCGCACGGTCAGGGAGTTTAAGCAGGAGGATTGCCTGGAGAGAAAGGAGACCTCTCTGAGGATCAGCCCATGGCTGGGCAGGGGCCCTGGGGCATCCGCATCCTCACTGCGGGTAGCCCACTCTCCCCGGCCGTAACCTGCTGCCAATTCACATGCATGCATTCGGTTTAAGAGATTACTCCCCCGTGGTTGGCAGGCTTCTCCCATGGCCCCCGAGATTCCTGGCCCCGGTGTACACACACCTCTGCAGTGATTCCGGCAAACAAGAGTCTAGGTACCACAGAGGAAGGAATTGCAGATGTAATTAAGAGCCCAAGTCAGCTGACCTTAAGAGAGGGGGATCATCCGGGTGGGCCTGAGTCCTTTAAGGCAGAGAGTTTTCTCCAGCTGGTCCCAGAAAAAGAGGTCAGAGCTCCGAACGTGAGAAGGACTCGTCCCGCCTTGAAGATGGAGGCGGGAACGCAGGTGGCCCCCGCGGACAGCCAGAGGGAAATGGGGACCCGCAGACAGCCACGGGAACTGAATTCTGCCCACGAGAAAGGGCTCGGAAGCGGGTTTTTCTCCAGAACCTCCCGGTGAGAACTCAGCCTGGCTGACACCTTGGTTCAGCCTCGTGAGACCCTGAGCAGAGAACCCAGTCTCGCTGCGTGACCTCTGACGTACAGAACAGCGAGCTAGTAGACGGGCAGTGTTGAAGCCCCTCGATGTGTGGTGATGCTCCCGCCACCTGGCAGTTGGGCCGTTCCTGTCACTAAGGTAACTAGCAGCTGAGTACACGGCCAAATCAATTTGGGAGTCTTCTCATTCAGTGAGCTCTCCAGCATCTATAATTACTTTTTAATTTTAAAAAACTTTTCATTTGGAATTAATTTCAGACTTACAGAAATGTTGTAAGCAGTACCAAGAGTTCTCAAATACCCTTCACTCCAATTTCCCAATTGTTATATCAACACAGCACAATTATCGAAATCTGGAAATGAACACTGGCACAATCCTATTTAAATTTCCCCGACTGTCCTACTGGTGTCCCCTTTGTGGTCCAGGACGCAGTGCAGGAACCCTTCAGTCCTCCTCAGTCTTTGTCCTTTGTGATTTTAACGTTTTCGAAGAAGTACTGGCTAGTTATTTTGTAGAATGCCCCTTCTTTTAGGTGCCTCATGTTTCCTCAGGATTAAATTCAAATTATGCATTTTTGGCAAGAACACTGAAGGTGTCATCCTGTGTCCTCAGTGCCTTGTGTCAAGAGGCACACAATGTCGATTTGGTCCATCACTGGAGGCGTTCACTTTGATCCCTTGGTTAAGGCAGCTGCCAGGTTTCTCCCCGGTAAAGTTGCCTTCTTCCCCTTTGTCATTAATAACTACCTTGTGGGAGATACTGTGAGACTGTCAGTATCCTGTCTCTCATCGTATTTTTGCTCACTAATTTCAGCAACCACTGATGATTCCTCTGTGAAACAATCACTACTGTGGGATTTGCCAAACAGTGACTGTCCTAGTCTATGATTCCTTCTACATTTATTAGCTAGAATTCTTTTCTTTTTTTTAGAGTTTTAAATCTTTATCCTTTTATTTGGGATTGAAGCTGAAGAATAGTAAAGCAATTAGATAAAAAAGCAAAAAGTCTAAATATCAGTAATTGTGTTCTACAGCTTCTCCACAAAGAATAGTATTAGAGGGAAAACACTTTAACTGAAATAAGAACTTTAATTACAATACGAGGTAGTTATGGAGAAATGCTGTTTTTGATACTTGGAAAAAATTTGAGCTGATGCATTTCTGTGAATGGCAGGATTTTTTTTTAACATCTTTATTGGAGTATAATTGCTTTACAATGGTGTGTTAGTTTCTGCTGTATAACAAAGTGAATCAGCTATACATATACATATATCCCCATATCTCCTCCCTCTTGCATCTCCCTCCCACCCTCCCTATCCCACCCCTCTAGGTGGTCACAAAGCACCGAGCTGATCTCCCTGTGCTATGTGGCTTATTAGCTAGAATTCTAATAATTTCTATAAATTTTAGAAATCATTAATTTCTATAAATCCTAGAATTTGTGAGGAAGAGCATTCCCTCTGCTCCCACTTATTTACTCATGTACCTATTTCTTTACGTCAGTGTGGACTCACAGAGTCTTTATTCTATGGGTCAGAACCCATTGCCATCATGATTTATCTTGTTGCTCAAACTCTCCCAGAAGAGCCCTTTCAGATTGGCCCCCGGGTCTTTCAGACGCGTCCCCGTCACTTGTTGGCACCTCAGCATAAAAGTTACTTATTTCTTGGCACCCTAACATGTTCCAGGCTCATCTTTCCGCTCCAACCCTCCAAGATCTCCTGGGCCCTTTAATCAGAGAACGGTATTTAGAAACCAGGATCTGTGAGTTAGACGTGTCCATAGAACTGTTCTTTTTTTTAAATTTTATTGACATACAGTTGATTTACAGTGTTGTGTTAATTTCTGCTGTTCAGCTAAGTGACTCATATATATATTCTTTATATATATATATATTCTTTTTCATATTCTTTTCCATTATGGTTTGTCACAGGATTTTTTTTTTTTTTTGGTACGCGGGCCTCTCACTATTGTGGCCTCTCCCGTTGCGGAGCACAGGCTCCGGACGCACAGGCTCAGCAGCCATGGCTCACGGGCCCAGCCACTCCGCGGCATGTGGGATCTTCCCAGACTGGAGCACAAACCCGTGTCCCCTGCATCGGCAGGCGGACTCTCAACCAATGCGCCACCAGGGAAGCCCTGTCACAGTATATTGAATATAGTTCTCTGTGTTACACAGTGGGACCTTGTTGTTTATGTATCCTATATATAACAGTTTGCATCTGCTCATCCCAAACTCCCAATCCTTCCCTCCCCTAACCTCCTCCCCCTTGTCAACAACAAGTCTGTTCTCTATATCTGTGATTCTGTTTCCGTTTTGTAGATATGTTGATTTGTATCATATTTTAGATTCCACATATAAGTGATATCATATGGTATTTGTCTGTCTCTTTCTGACTTACTTCACTTAGTATAATAATCTCTAGGTCCATCCACGTAGCTGCAAATGGCATTATTTCATTCTTTTTTTTTTTTTTTTTTTTTTTTTTGCGGTATGCGAGCCTCTCACTGTTGTGGCCTCTCCTGTTGCGGAGCACAGGCTCCAGACGCGCAGGCTCAGCAGCCATGGCTCACGGGCCCAGCCGCTCTGTGGCATGTGGGATCCTTCCAGACTGGGGCACGAACCCGTGTCCCCTGCATCGGCAGGCGGACTCTCAACCACTGTGCCACCAGGGAAGCCCCTATTTCATTCTTCTTTATCCATTCACCTGCTGATGAATGGATTTAGGTTGTTTCCATATCTTGGCTATTTCCATAGAACTACTCTTAATGGTCATAGTTTTCTCTGATACTGTGGATCATTAATCTTTTCATAGTCTCACACACACATACACACACACAGACTCACATTTTGGTAAAACGCAGAGTCACTGGGAGCTCATCCCCCGACTTCTCTTGCTGCACTTGACCCCCCTGAACCAGCCCCTACGTTTCCTGGGCCAGCCACGCACTCCCACCCTGTACCTCCCCAGGAGTTCCTATCACTTACCTCCTCTGCTGGGACCCTTCCCATTCATTACTCTGGGGACCCTGAAAGTAGCCTCTCTCCACTTCCAGCTCTATTAATATTAATATCATTAACAGTAACTACCTTTTGTTGGGTCCTTGTGCTCCAAGCAAACATGAGTTCGAATCCTTACAGCGATGCACAAAGAAGGCAGTCTCCCCATTTACAGACCAACAACAGAGGCTCCAAGAGGGCATATCACACAGCCAGAGTAGGAAGCACGCTGTGGCGATTCTCAGTCCCCACCCCTGCTCTTTGCATCCACCCTTCCCTGTGCTGGCTGTAGGTCTGCCTTTTGGCAAACACCGAGGAGCTGGAAGCTTAAACCATGCCGAGGGGCAAAGAGTGAGGGGGCAGCCAGGCCATGGGAGCCAGTGCAGTGGGGACAGCCCCTGGTCTCCCCTCGCTGGCAGTTTGGAGGAGGCGCCTGCCCCCAGCACCTTCCTCTTCCTTCCTCTTTCACACACATACTTCTTTTTACCATTGTTCCTGACTCCCATCAAAAGTTCCCAGCCCCCTTCTTTGGCCTGGGAACCCTTCATCGGAGACAAAGCCTTACATTCTATAATTAGAGAGACAAGGCTTGAAAATGCAGATGCCCAAATACCTGGGAAGCGAAAGGCTGTGGTAGGGACAGTGAGTTGCCAGGGGTACAGAGTGTTAGATCTCTTCCTATTTGAGTGCTACCGTCCCTCTGAGAGGGCATGAAAGTCTTCTGCCTATGAATCGGAAAAGAAATCTGGGTCGGGGACCCTTTTCTTCCTGCAGTGAGAAAACCAGAGGCTGTGGCCTGGGCACTTCCTGCCAAGAGCCTGGGAACAGGTCACCAAAGCCAGGAGAAAGGCAGCTCATGCCCTGGGTAAACAGGGCCCAAGATTCTGATCTAGCTCCTCTGGGGCCTTCACCTCACGGTTGAGTTTCACTTTTCAAGGGCGGTCTGGAACCAGGAGAACCAGCAACATCCTTATGACCTGGGTACCTTGCTAGATGGGCCAGTTCTTAGGCCCCACCCCAGTCTGAATCAGAAACGGGGGGGCTGAGGCCCAGTGATCCATGTGGGCAGCCCTCTAACCTCCTCTCCTGCCTGCAAGTTGGAGTGCCTCAGGACCTCAGGTGACCTCAGATTATGCTGCTGACGGTGACCATCCTACACTGATGATAAACTGAGGCCTGGAGGAGGACTTGGAGTTTCCTCATGGTTGTAGCAATTAGGCTAGATTTTAAAAAAACATCACTTTGAGGTATATGAGCTCCTTAGGAGAGGAGCAGTGTTGAATCAATAGTGCATTAGATTGAGAACAGAAATGTCAGCAGACACAATTGAAATTTGGTGAACACTGATGAAATGACTTAGTTTATGACTCATGCTACATTGTTGACAGGGCCTGGGAATTTATTCTCAATGTAAAATTGCTTCCAATCTTTCCTCCACGTCTGAAAACCAGAGGGCCATGACCCACCACCCCAGCCCAATTCCCCCCAGTGCTGGCGGTGATGAGTTAGTGCTTCAGCAAAGCCAGCCGCCCACGCCACTCTTATCTCTTGAGTGAACTTGCCTGGGCTGTTTCCTCCCTTCTGCAAGGGACAAGCAGCAGCCCTCTGAGTTATAAGATGTTGACATCAGTCCTTGCTGGCTGCCTCTGACTGGTGGTGAAAGAACAAATGTCCTCAGGATTGTTAAACAAGCACTACAAAAATCTGAGAGGGCTGCTCTCTGAACACAGGATGGTAACCAGACTAAAAGGAGTCCTGTGTTCTTTTTCCTGCATGGTGTTAGACTCAAAGCCGAGATCAGGCTGCATGAATCTGAACCCTTCTGACACCAAAAGTGTGGGTTTTCCACACCAACAGCCAGTTGTCCAGCTCTCTGGACACTAACTGGATGTCCTGCAATTCAACTCCGTTCTGAAACTACCAGGGTTTAGCCCACATCCCATAGGTTATGGCCTCAGTCCCGCAAGACTGCCCGACTTCAGATGCCCAGGGTACCCATCTTCTGTCCAATTTGGCTATGAAGTCTGGGGATCCTCCAACGCCCTCCTTTCAGGTTCGATAATTGGCTAGAATGGCTCACAGAACTCAGAAAAGTACTTCACTTGCTATTATCAGTTCGTTATAGAGGATGCAAGTCAGGAGCAGCCACGTGGAGGAGATGCACGGGGGCAAGGTGAGAGGGCAGAGGCATGTGGAGCCTCCGTGCCCACCCTGGGTGCTCCACCCTCCCAGCGCCTCCATGTGCCCACCAACCAGAAGCTCTCCGAGCCTCATCATGGTGGGGTTTTTACTGAGGTTTCATTTTGTAGGTATGATTGGTTAAATCATTGGCCATTGGTGATTGAACTCAATTTCCAGTCCTCTAATCGTGCTTGGTCTTCTAGCCACCAGCCCCTCTCCTGAAGCTATCTAGGGGCCCCCAGCCACCCGTCCTCTCCTTAGCATACAGAAGATCACTCCAGAGATTCCAAAGGTTTTAGGAGCTCTGTGTCAAGAACCGGTGACAAAGACCAAACGTAAATTTCTTACTGTAGCACAATCAGCCACGTGAGTCCATAGGGCAGTAAAGGTGCCAACCAGAAGGGTGCAAGGCCCATCCTCTCAAAGTGCATGTCCTCTGGCTTCAGGATGACTCACAGCAGTCTGAGTCCGAGATGTGCGGTCTTGACACTTTTATCTGGCCTTAGATAAAATTTGCCTTCGTGACAGCTAAGTCCACTGAGTAAAGTGCACGTCCACCAGGCATTATGGTTGTGGCAGGGAAAAGGGCAGAGGGAGCTGACCATTGCTCCCAGCACTGAATCTCGGACTCCCCCAGCACCCCTCACTTCCTGCTCCTCTCAGGCAGACTGATCAGGGCTCACCATCTGGATCTCCAGCTGGGTCCATGCAACAGTGTATTTCCAGGAGGCTCTACCATGTTCCCAAGCCAGCTGACAATACAGTATCTGAACTAATGGCTATTTCCTTCTCCCTTCAAAAGGGGGTGGGGAGAGTTCGGACTATTAATCATAAAAGACAACAGGCTGAACAACTGATTCTGATTAAGAAAAGATTCCAAAAAAACAAAAAAACAAACAAACACTAAACCACTGGCTCTGACTTTCCCAGCTCACCTGGATGGTTTTTTTCACTATACAGAAAGTGGGCCAATTGCTATCTGCATGGGTGCTTTAAATATTATATCAGGAGATTGTGGCAACACCGGTCTTCAAACTGCAATGTGAAACAGCATTTGTCACAGGAATTAACTCTTACTTGACTGGAAGGATGTCCTGCCTTTGAGACTTTTGAGTCCACCAAATAATAAAGCATTTTCTCAGGTGCGGGTCTTCCCAAAGGCAAAATAAATAGTAATGTGAGGGGTGAGCCCCTCCCCCATTTCTCTGGGTTATAGTTCCTGAAGTCCCACTACCATCATTATTTTTTAACATATTTATTGAGCTGTGTGTGGGATTGCTCCCCCCAGCCCTCACTTAATTTCAGGTCAAGTCAACCAGCCTTCGAGCGGACTCCTGGGCCTGAGGACAAAAAGATTAAAATGGAATAAAGTTCCCCCAATACTTCCAGGGATGATGTCCTCCAGCCGCCCAAAGGCGTGGATGAGCGAGTTGCTTTTCTTCCCGATCAGGAGTTTCCTTTCCGCTCAGGGGCGTCAGGAGAGGCAGGCCCAGCTCCGATGCACGGCGTGGGGAGCTCGCAACCCAGACCCCGGCCCGGGCTGGGGCGGCCGCCGGCGCGCTGCCCGGCCGGGAGCTCAGGGGTTAAGCGGTTTCCGCGAGGCCCGCCCCGGGGCCGCGCTTCCCGCTTCGCCGCGGTTCCTCCCTCCGCCGGTGACGCCCCGGCCTTTGCCCAAATATGTCCCTTTCCCCCCTCCCTCGCCCGGCACCCGGCACCCGTAGGCACCCCCGAGTCGCGGGGCTGGCACTCGGACGTCGCCCGGCCTCGGTGTCCCAGGCCGGACCCGCCCGGAGCGCCCCTCCAGGATGCCCTTCCGGAAAGGTAGGCGGAGTTCCCCCCCGTAGCGCTCCCGGGCCGGAGCAGGAGACCTGCGCCGCCAGGTGCCGGGGGGCGGCCGGGAGGGCGCGGGGGCCCGGCCCCGCACTGCCCCTCTCCTGCCGCATCGCCCCTCCGACCCCACGTCGCCCCCTCCGGGCACTCGGCGGCCGACCCCACGTGCCGGAGCCGGTGCGCAGAGCCGGCGCGCAGAGCGCGGTCGTGGTACTTGGACCGCACCCGGATTGCGCCGCAGCAAGTTCTGAGATGCAGGTGGAATCGGGTTCTCCCGGCGGACTGGAGATTTGGGGCGGGGGGTCGATTGTTCTACGGTGGCGAGAGGTTTGCAGCGTGGGGTCCCGGCGGCGCGCTCGGACTGTGGCCCGAGTCTCCAGGAGGGACTGGAGGGCGAGGGGTTGGGGGGGGCAGCTCGGCGGTGTGGAAGCAGGTCCGAGTGCGGGTCCTGCCTTCGGCCTTTTCTACCCTCTAACTCTCGGGAAGTCAGTTAACCACCCGGAACCTCAGTTTCTTCATCCGCAAAACGAGCGCGTGAACCGGGACGGCCGTGTGGGGACCGGGACGGGTGAGAGGCGCGCGGCTTAGCATGCAGAGGCATGGGGAAACGGCCGGTCGGCCAGGCAAGACCTGCCTCCCTGTGCCTGGCAGCTGGCACCCAGCGCCCCACCTGGCCCACCTGCACCGCGGGCTGGGTGCGCGAGGCCTGCCGGAAAATCCCAGATGCTCGCGGGGCCCCAATTTCCGGGCAGGGCGATGGAGGCCCTGCTGTGCCCAGGGTACTGCAGAGCTGGGCCGGGACTTGACACCCTCAGGGAGGAGCCTAGGTTGGAGGAGACTCGTTTTTACTTTCCGAACAGAGCTGATTGGCTCCTCCTGCTTTTTCTGTTTGTGTTGGAAGGGGCTTGGGCTCTGTGACCCATTGTCACTCTGACCCAAGCCTTCCCCACCCCCACCACTGGGTGGGGGGTACCCACAGTGGGTACCACTGACAGGGCGAACAGAGAGGAAGCCGAGACTCCCTGCCAGGCGCCCGGGTACCTGGGACTGGCTGCGTGGCTTCCCGCCGCTGCCTCCACCCCACCTTTCTGGCCGTTTCTTCACTTCTCTCATAATCGCGATTAATCGTCAGGTTAATGCTGCGGTTGCCAGTATTACCCTATTGGCCTTTGTCCGTTAAACGGAGGTTGTTAAGGTGCTACTGTGAGGTCCTGGTTGTGAAGATGCATGGTTGGACTCCCTGTGCTGTGGGGATGTTGAGAAGGAAGGTGAAAGCCACGAGCAGGGACAGAGGGTTCAGTCGGATCCTCAGCTGATGACGTGTGGTCCCAAACTCACCGTCTTCATTGGCTCCATTATTCCACATATAACGGCAACGCCGTGTCCCTGGACGTTCCCCCGAGTCCCCAGCTGACCTCATTTAGGTGCAGTGTGAATGGTCATTTATCTGCTGTGTTCTGTGGTCTCTGGAGGCAAACTCCTAGGAGGCAAAGTGCCCGTTTACTTGTCACGGAGCTGGAGGGAGCCTTATGCAGGAGGCTTAAGCACCTGGGCTGTTGAGTGAGTGTTCACCTGTGAAGGTTTCCCTATGTGATGGCATCATTAGGTCACACGCAACAGATGTCTGTCTGCCCGCCGCCAACCACGTTAAGCTTTGACTTTTTTTTTTTTTCTAATCTGAAGAGAACACTGCTGCCTGGAGAGGTGAATCCTGCCCCTCCATTTGTGAATGCTGACTCCTAAAGGTCCAGGGTGTGAGAAACAGGCGTTGTTGGGTTTTCTGGAAGCTTTGGTGTGAGCCAGGGCAGGGGCCCTGGAGGGCTTGCTTCCAGCCCAAGGCAGAACCTCCCCACTTGGCTTGGTCGGAACCTCCTGTTGAGAAGTGAACACAGTAAGTGGAAATGATGGCGAGGCCGGGTTTGTTTAATCTGGTGATGAGATGTCATCTGGACCTGCCTGGAGGTGGAAAGCTGGGCCCGTGACTGGGGATATGGCACCCCATTCCTGGAACTGTCCCGGTGCTGGAGACTTCAGTATATGTATATATATGGAATATATATACAGTATATATTCAGACTTCAAGTATATATATACTCTTTTATACTTTTAAAAAATTTTGAACCATCTGAATCTATTAACTATTCAAAAAAAGTAATTAAAAAAATGGGAAATGAAAAGACTTTGCTTCTCTCCGCACAAAACGAAGAGAAGCCAGATGGAGAAGGACTTCCTTGTAGCTAACGTCTAGAAGGTTCATTGGCCGCTGATTCCCTTCCAGGCTGTGTTTCTGTGTCTTGACAAATAAGACTCGGGGACCAGCTGGGTCAGGGCCTGGCAGGAAGCACATGCCCACTCATATAGGGCAAGTTGAGGAGAATTTAATGAAGGGCCTGTTACAAAGGTTTGGGTCAGGGTAGAGGAAAACCACAGGGGATACTGCAGAAGCCCAGGCAGTCCCACCCCAGTCCTGAGGGGTGAGGGTCGAGCAGTCACTGGAGCCAGTGGCCCAAGGGGGGCTGCCCCTCCCTGGCTTGTGGCCCCCGCAGAGGCCCCACGCTGCTCCCTCCCTCTGACCCCAGGACATGGGCAGCCGAGGGCCAGGGAGCCTGTCGTGTGTGTGCAGGTCAGCCTGCGGGGACCGGAGACGGGTGGATTTGCCCTTCGTGACAGCGGATCTGGGGGAACAAACAGATGACCAGCCGATCTTTGGTACTCGTCCTGGGCGTTGCCTGTGAGAGGCTTGATCGCTGGCACTGAATGTAATTAGGGCAGAGTTCAGTGACTGCACGCCACTCACTCGCTCGCTCATTCATTCATTCGTTCGTTCATTCATTTGTTCGTTCATTCATTCGTTCATTCATTTATTCATTCATTCATTCTCTAGACAGAGTGCCTGCTCTGCGCTGGGCACGCTGGAGGTTCTCGGTGAATGACAGACTTGACAGTTCCCTCGCCGCAGTCACACCTCCCCGGCGTGGTCCACCTGCTGTGATAATGGCCAGCAGGGACCGTGTAGCCTGAGATGGGTGAATGGTGGGGCGGGGTGGCGGGCAGTAGCCGATGGTGCCCTTCCCCGCCGGCTGAGGGGATGGCATGCGGGCACCGCGTTCACACTCACATCCGCCCTGGCCTCTCTGCTTGGTGGCTCCAGGGTGCTGGGGGCTAGTGGGGTGAACAGAGTCCGACCCTCAGCTGAGCTGCTGGAATTGTTTTCTTTCTTTTTTTTTTTTTTTGCGGTACACGGGCCTCTCACCGCTGGGGCCCCTCCCACCGCGGAGCCAGGCTCTGGACGCGCAGGCTCAGCGGCCACGGCCCACGGGCCCAGCCGCTCCGCGGCATGCGGGATCCTCCCAGACTGGGACACGAACCCGTGCCCCCCGCATCAGCAGGCGGACCCCCAACAACTGCGCCACCAGGGAAGCCCAAGCTGCTGGAATTTTGAGATGGGCTCGAGTAAGAAGGAAATGCCCTGACGTGGACCATTAGGGAAACTCAGGAGAACGAAGGGGTGGGAAGAACTTAGGTGGGCCCCAGGAGGAAGGTGGTGAATGGGGTGATTAAAGCTGGAAACTTCTCTCTCTGGAGGACGTTAAAGGCAGGCTAGATGGTGATTTTCTAGGGGGTTGAGGAGTGCTGTGTTCAGAGACTGTGGTCTTGGCTAAATTCTCAAGGTCCCTTTCAGGTGGAGAAGCTGAAAAAAATGTCTTCAGATGGTGGAGTCCTAAGTATTCCTGCACATCCTACCTTCAGTAGGGATGGGGATAGGGGTGAAGGTTCTAATAATAAATAACAGTAAGAAACCAAACACACTTAGGGACCACCTTCCAGGTCCTGTGCTGAGTGCTTTGCACATGTGCATTTGTCCTCACAACTACCCCAGGGGCTATTATTTCCACTGTGAAGGTGAAGGAAGTGAGGCTCAGAGAGGCTCCATACACAACGGCCAACTCGTGTGCTGAGCAGCGCTGGACTGAGGCTCTGCCTTTCTGGCTCGGACCCCAGTGACGGGCTAGCTTGGGATGTGGTAGGATGTGTGTCAGGCTGAGACCGTACAGTGTGATAAGTCTGCCGTTATGAACATCAGACGTCTTCCACGTTAGAAATGAGCCGAGAGACAGACTTAGATGCCTGACTCTTCTGAATCCTTGAGAGAGGCAGGTGGAAGGGATGGGACTGCACGTGGGGACAGTCGGGGTTCCCCTCTCTCCCGTGGCCCCAAGGGCACAGCTGTCAGGGGCTGGACTCATAACATGGGTCTGGTGTCGTGGAGATGATACTCCAGCCAGATGACAGGTCACAGCTGCCTAGGAACTGCCCCGTCCCCTGCTGGGCACGGAGGCAAAGACAAGTCCCACTGTTGCAGGAGATGCAGCGCTTTAGGGGTTCCTGCAGGTGAGCTGCTTGCAGCGGGAACTCCATCGCAGTGAGGTCAGCATTTTTGGACCCAAACCCGGGACCTCTCCTTCCTTTCACTCCCAGTAGGAGTGCAAAGAGCGGATCCCGACTAGACTGGCAGGGCTGGGCTGGTCTCTGGTCCTTTCATCCCTCCCCTGAGCTCCGGTGCTGGGCCGGCACCGCCCTCCTCTCTGGGGCCCTGCGGGCGGGCTCTGTCCTCAGGCAAACTTTCCTCCCTTGGGGTCTGGCAGCTTGCTGGGCAGGACAGGCTCCATTTCAGAGACTACCGCCCCAGGGAAGCAGCTGCCAACCAGGCTGGGCCTGCCCGTTTCCCTCAGGGCCTCTGTCTCCAGGTTTCCCTTCTGAATCCTCTGCTTTGTCTTCTCAGGCCTTTGATCCCTGGGCTGCGCCCTTCTAATGCCTTCCCGTTATCTTAAAGCGTGTCCTCTGCTGTGGTCTGTGCCCTCAGTGTCCAGTAGTGGCCACCAGCGTCCCTGTGCTCCCACATCTGTGCTTCCCTCCTGCATCCTCTCCCCTCCGAGGAGCCAGCCGCACCCTCCCAGGTGCTACCATCCTTTATGGTACATTTGCACACGTGTGGATATACACGTGGGCACGTGTACGCTTCTGGTGGTTCCTTAAGGCCCTGCTCAAGTTCAAGTCTTCTCTGCCCCGTTTTCCATCTATTCTGTGCAGATGGGGCTCTTGCAGGCAGTTACTTGTCCTCGCACTTAATTGTCCTCCATTTGGGGGAGGGTCTAGATCTCATACTTCTCTCTGGCCAGGTGGTAGCAAGTGCTTCATAAATCCTTTGCCTGGTTAATTTGTCCAAAACTCCATTTTCTTCTGCAGTGGGTAGTTGCATAGTCGAAGTAAGACCGTCAGATCCCTAATCACTGAAAGATTAGGGTCATCGTCCCACGTGTAATTTAAAATAAAGACGATACCAAGTCATAAATGTAAGCAAGGCGGACACTCTTCTGATTTTTACTATGGTCACGATTTTGGTGCTTTTGGGTGAAATAGCAGGGTCCAAACCACAATAACAACAGCACCTGATGCTGTGTGCCTGAGTGTGGCCTGCACCTTGGTTAGTTCAGACCTGGGGGCCCCGTGCAAGCAGGCACTCTTCTCCTTGTGGAGCTAAAAGTACCACATCCTCAGGAATTGTACATCCATGAAGCGTCCAAGCATGCATCATCCCTTTACCTCCCCTGCAAGGAATGTGAATCTTTAACTTCACAGGACTTTCCCAGGGCAGGGCCTGGGTAGTCACCTCTGTCCCAGCTCCTGGCACCTACGTGGGTGGCCTCCTGTTTCCTCCTTATCTGCATCGGATTCCTGGGAGGTGCCGGAATCAGCACCTGGGGGCCCTACAAGAGGCAGGCAGACTGTGTGTGTCTTCCCGTCCTTCCCAATTGCTGCATTTAGATGAAAGCTGGATAAAACGAACACAGGAAGTCACAAAGCCACAGGAGAAGCCCGGGAAGAGCAGGGGGAGGGACACAGGCAGTGAGGGGAGGGGACAAAGGAAGGGAGGGGAGGGGGGGGAGGTCAGGAGTGCTCCCAGCCCTGGCCCCTGGCCCACCTGCTGTTCTGCAGGAGTTGAGGTCCGAGGTCTGTAACCTAAGTGCCCGGGTCTTTTATAACCTCTGCCGCCGCCCCCAGTGTGATGGCCCCAGGTGATGATCCGCAGAGCCCAAGAGGAGGAGGAGCCAGTCCTGTTTACAGACAGGCTCTTCTCTCAGCGTTTATTCATCATTGTTGGGACAGTCCTGAGAGCGGCTGGGGCAGGGCAGGTACCCACAGGTGGCAGAAGTGACGCGGAAGCTGCAGGAAGCATCTAAGGATGTGGGGCCGTGCCCTCAGCAGGAGGCAGATGTGTGCCGTCGGGGAGACACCCCGGCCGGGTGCTGGGAGACCCAGTGGTGGCAGGTCCACCGTGTTGGTGACGGGCTGGGTCTCAGGGCCACCCCTGGATGGCGCTCGGCCTCGGTTGACCCATCTGGAAACAAAGGGGGTGAAGTGAGATTCCCTGCAGCTCCGGCCCAGAGACTGAAGCTTCCCAGTTGCTGGGACGCTTGTCACACATGCGCCCCGTCTCCCCCTCCGAGCTCCTTGGCTAAGCCGGGCCACGGGAGGCTGGGGGTCCCCTCTGGGCTGGGTCCTCCAGGGACTCTGTCCCGGGCACCCTGGCCTGTCTCTCCAGCAGCTCCAGGCGGGAGGCGAGTGGCAAATGATGGCGTCTTGGGCCTGCGGTCTCTGGTCTCTGCACTCCTCCGGCTACGACTTCAGGATGGAAATTGGACCAAAAGGAAGTCGGTGTTGGAGCCCGCCTTTTGTGGAAGCACACGGTACCCTTCTGGAACCTGCCCGTGATGTCAGGCCGACGTCATCCTGGGTCTGCATCCTGCAGGGAGCTCGCGGCCACCGTCTCTTGGCAGGTCTCCCCAGAGTCTAAAGGAATCACCAGTAGCAGGGCCTTCCGTGTGGAACTTCAGCAAAGAGTGACTGAGCCTCACGTGTTCACAGGGGGCCTGGGGAAGAGCTGTAAATCATGTATATCAAAAATCGAAGCCCCTGGGACTTCCCTGGCTGTCCAGTGGTTAAGACTTCGCCTTCCAATGCAGTGGGTGCGGGTTCAATCCCTGGTTGGGGAGCTAAGATCCCACATTCCTCTGGGCCAAAAAACCAAAATATAAAACAGAAGCAATATTGTAACAAACTCAATAGAGACTTTGAAAAATGGTGGCGCAGTGGTTAAGAATCCGCCTGCCAATGCAGGGGACACGGGTTCGAGCCCTGGTCCAGGAAGATCCCACATGCCGCGGAGCAACTAAGCCCGTGCACCACAACTACTGAGCCTGTGCTCTAGAGCACGTGAGCCACAACGACTGAGCCCACCTGCTACAACTACTGAGACTGCGTGCCTAGAGCCCGTGCTCCGCAACAAGAGAAGCCACTGCAATGAGAAGCAAGTGCACCACAGCGAGGAGTAGCCCCCGCTCGCCGTAGCTAGAGAAAGTCCGCGCGCAGCAACAAAGACCCAACACAGCCATAGATAAATAAATGAATAAATAAATAAAGTGGTTCATCTTATTAAAAAAAAATGGTCCACATCAAAAAGTCTTTAAAAAAAACTGAAGCCCTAGTGTTTCCCATGTAAGTTCAATTGTGAGCAACTTGGAAAATGCAGAGAACCGACAAGAAGGACATGAAAGCTGCTCATCATTTCACGACCTGCAGAGAACAGTTCCAGGATTCCTCCTGGTGACAAGGCCGGTGGAGGGACAACAGTAAGAGGAGCAAACCCCCATCCCACTGGCCTGAAACAGCACGTCCGGCTCCTGCCTGCATCGGTGTCCAGACTGAGCGAGGGGGCCCAGCCTGGAGGTATCACGCCCCTGGTCAGGGACCAGGCAGGCGATGTCTGCGGAACAGGAGGGTTTGGGGCTGTGCTGCCCTGGCCCCCCTGCCTGGAAATGCAGGGATGCTGATGCTTTTGAGAAAACAACCGAGGGCCGATTGCTTTGGTGTTTTGACTGTCGGCCTCACCTGTTGCACCCCAGCGATGGGATTCAGGAAGGCCTCCCACTGAGGCGTCATCCAGAGGCCTGGGGACGAGGGCCAGTCTTCACAGGAAGGGCAAGATTTCATCAGCCGGTGGGGGTCGGACAGGAGCTTAGCAAGGTGCCCCCATGTGGGCTTTGAAGCAGGAAGAGAGCCAGAGAGAGGTCCTGAGCACAGGAAGATGCATTTTGATGCGGACTCTCAGGAAAGCCTGGCTCTCGGCAGCACGCCCCCTGACTGCTGGGGTAGCTCATGCTGCCCGGGAACAACGGGTACAGGGGCACCGTTTTTCTCATTCCTGGCCACACATTTGGGTTAACTGGGGAGATTTTTTTAAAAATCGGATGCTCCGGAAATTCCGATTTAATGGTTCTGGGTTGATGCCTGGGCAGAAAGACTCATGAATCAATCTTATCTGTAGGATACAAGGTACACGGTGACATTTCCAGTCTATTCCATTTCATTAACAAAGATTCTGGTCGGCTCCAAAGACCCATTTCAAGGCCACGAATGGGGAGAGACCCACACTCTTGAAAATGCCAGGAAGCCCTCACCGGCACCTCCCAGACTCCCTTGCACCTCGGGTTCTGGGTGTGACTGAGGGTCTCCGTCAGGTCTGGGGGGTGCAAGTGACCTGCCTGACCTTTGGGGGGTGGGTTTCTGAGCCAGGGGCCCGTGGGAGGAAGCAGCGGATCCATCTAGAGGGAGGGAGGCCCCCATCAAGCAGCCATCTGCATGGGCCATGTTTTGCTGGAGAACATCATAAAGTAAACATTTTGGGAATATAGGAAAGGGAGAGTTACAGCTGAGGAACTTGAGAAGAAAAGGCAAGAAACACACTAGGAGGCTGGCTGCGCTGCCCCTGCCTGTGCCGACCACCCCCAGCCCCGTGATGTTATCAATACTTTAGTCGCCCGCATTAGCCCTTCCATCATGCGGCAAATGTCTGTTCAGCGCCTCGTGGAGCAGGGCTGGGTCAAGTGCTGAGGGTGCAGCAGGGAACTGGACAGAGACGCCTGCCCTCGTGGCCTTACGTCCTGACGCGGAGACAGACGGTAACAGATGAGTGAGTATGGTATGTGTCCAGTGGGTACCAGTGCTGGGGAGAAAAATAACATGGGAAAGAAGAGGGAGGGGGGCGGGGGCTGCTGTTTTAACTAGGATGATAGGATGGTCACTGAGAGGACATCTGGGCAGAAACCGAAGGGACTGGGGGAGTGGACCACGCAGTATCTTAGGAGAGTGTCTGGCAGGGGGACGTGTAGGTGCAAAGGCCCTGTGGCCACGGTGGGCTGAGTGTGCAGGCCAGTGGGGCTGGTGTGTAGTGGGTGTGGGACATGGCTCAGAAAGCGTGGGTCATTTGGGTCCTCGAGGCCATGGTAAGGCTTTGGCCTCCTCCTTGGAGTGGGTGGGAGGCCCCGGGAGGGTTTTAGTGGGGACGAGGCTCGAGTGAACTTTAGGTTAGCAAACCCTCTGGATGGTCTGTGGCTGCCCTCCCGAGAGCAGGTTGCAGGTGGCCCGCGAGCGGTGCCGTGGGCTGGGATCCGGGTGGTGCAGTGGGAAGTTGCGTTCTGAGTGTGTTCAGGAGGCAGAGATTGCGGGGCCTGTGGATGGACTGGACGTGGGGGGAAAGAGAGTGATTCAGGGTAGCTCCCACGACTGCCCCCTGGCTGATCTGTGGGGATGCTGAGGACGTTAACAGCCTCAGGACCAGCCAAGGGGACAGGTCACAGTGGGGTGGGGTTAGGGGTCCCGGTGCCTGTTGAGTAACTACGAGAGGATTCGAGAGGTTTGGGACTTGGCACGTGGCCCTCTGCGAAGATCCGTTATGCTCTGGGCTCGTCTCCAGATAGATGCTTCTTGTAAGAAGCAACTGGCTTCCAAGTCAAATCAGGGTTGACCATTCTTTTTTTTTTTTTTTTTTTTTTTTTTCTTTGCCGTACGCGGGCCTCTCACTGTCGTGGCCTCTCCCGTTGCGGAGCACAGGCTCCGGACGCGCAGGCTCAGCGGCCATGGCTCACGGGCCCAGCCGCTCCACGGCATGTGGGATCTTCCCGGACCGGGGCACAAACCCGTGTCCCCTGCATCGGCAGGCGGACTCTCAACCACTGCGCCACCAGGGAAGCCCAGGGTTGACCATTCTTGCTGCACATAAGGGATCCGTCAAGTTTCCGTGTGGTGCTGGGCGCAGATAGTTTCCAAGCTGGGAGGGAAGCGACTGGTAGGTTTCCCACAGGGCCAGTGTTTCCATGTCAGTAGTACCAAAGTAGCAGTTAAATTTCTCTCCCTTCCTCAGTTTCCTTAAAGTGTGAAGGCCCCCCATTGTGGGGAGAAAAGGCCTTCCCCACTCCAGGAAGGCTTCCTGAACAAACTCAGGCCGGCCACCAGCTGACCAAGTTAGCTTCCTAACGGGGTGACCAGCTCACCGGGGATCACCCACGATTTCCCTGTTTTAGCCTCGACAGTCCCAAGACCCAGCCCCTTCCTCATCCCAGGCAAACTGGGACAGTGGGTCAGCCTCCCCACCTCCAGCCAACCCTCACGCCTTGGGCTTGATGACCCCTAGACGGCCTCATGTTAGAGAAAGAGGTTTGAAAACCTCAACCACATTTGAACAACAAATAGAATCCAAGCTAATTCTGTGGCCCTGGGTTACGGCTTGAAAGTATGGAAAACACATTTCAAAGCAATTCTGCCAACAGCCGCATCAGGAAATCAGAGCAAGAACTTTATCATCGACTTGCTGTAATATCAGCACAGAAGTCTGAATCTGCAAATTGCCTGGTTTCAGTGTGAAAAGCCTAAAAGTCAAATGTCATCCCCTTTTCATGAAAATGAGTCAGTCAGCATCCACTTTACCATGAATCATGTTTGCTCTTATTGCATCATTTCCCAGATATAAGTGGGGAAGAGAAAACAGAAAGCAGTTCCAGCTGAAATCATGTTTGGTGCAAATCCCGGATGATATAAAAGCTTTTTGTATACAGTCATTTGAATGCAGTGAAAGGTCATATGGTCACTACTGCTTTAGAGGAAATTGGTTTCCTAACCATATAAAACTCTTACAAATTCATTGTGGATGCCTCCTAATAAGGAATACATGGCATGACACTAAACTGGTCATCCGCTCTCCAGGAGAACCAGCTGTGCCCAGCAAGGGGACAAGCCTGTGTGTCTCCGTGGCCATGTTCCTTTCTCTGGCTTCTGTTAGAAATAACCAGATGACTGGTGAAAACCTTTTAAAAATCAGGGAGTGTGTAACGGGCTGAAGAAAAAAAGAGAAATTTAGCCTCTTCACTTCTCAGGAAAACACAGATGGAGATCACCGTGGAAGGCTCCATTTTACCCTTCTTTGCTGGCAGAAACGAAGTCTGACGTTATCAAGTGTCGGGGAGAATGCTGGTCAGAAGGGTCTCTGATATATTGCTGGTGGGCGTGGGAAACAGTTTGGAATTGTCTTGTAAAGTTGAAATCTGCACACCCTGTAACCAGGTGTCATTCCTGGGTGTGTCACAGAGAGACTTCTGGGCCGCTGGCGTGCACACTAAGACTCTATTAGGAATGCCTTTAAACAACCCGAAAGCACATGGACAAGAGAAGAATGAATTCACTCTTGGTATAGTCCCGTAACAGAATATTCTATGGCCGTCTGAATGAGCTACACTCTGAAGACAGCTACACTCAGAATTGTCCATGACAGTTTAAAAAATCTCAAAACATTAGATACAGTCAGATACTTTCAAAAAAATAAAATTAAAACAACAAAAACTAAACAATATGCTTTTGAGGAATACCTATATAATAAAATGATACTTCTTTTATGAGATTCAAGAGAATGGTTACTTCTCTCTCGTACAGACAGATGTCATCAGAGCCGGTAATTCAGATGTTGATTGGCTGATAGATTCCTGGTTGTCTGTTATATCATTAAAACGAACCAACATACAGAAGAGGGCCATTCAGGGGTCAATGATGGGAGCATGAGATGGACCAAGGGTTAAGATTAACCCAGTTCTCTATACCCAAATCACCAAAGCATGAAGAAGAATTTTCCTTCCTACTTGTTAAAAATATCAGCAGCTCCCAAAGCTCTAAGTTTTCATGGTTTATAAAATAGCTGTAAGGCAGTTAAATTGCCGTTTGTGCCCACAGGAGGGATTGTTTGCTAAGTGAGTGGACGTGTAGGAAGAAGAAGACGGTCAATCCAGGACTGAATGTCACATAGCATGTAAATAGAACATAAAGTCGTATTTTAAAATTTTAAATTCTTGTTTCTACTATTACCAATTATATTTAAGTTTTAACAGAGAAATGAAGTGATTTGGAGAGTCCATTTCAAATAGTAGATACTTTAAATTATTAGGTCCTTAGAGGGAGGGACCCAGATTAGAGACAGGACAGTAAATGCGGTGGGTGGTCCTGCCCGGGGTCCTGGGCGTGATGGTGCCGATTGGCAGAATTCATTTGGAGCCTGTATCGTATTTGAGTTAATTTCCTGCTTTTGATGGATGTCCTGTGGTTATGCGTGTAGGCGAGCATCTTTGCTTTTAGGTAAGTATTAAGGAGGAATGGGGCACATTTTATCCTTGTGGTTCCAAAAAAATAATATGTATGAATATTTAATAATTAAAAATACTATGTGTGGTATTTTGTATATGTAAGATATGCATATATTTATTTAAGTAGTGATAACACATATAAAGTAAATATGGCAAAATGTTAACAACTGGTGAATCTGGGTGGAGGATACATGGAAGTTCTTTGTGCTACTTGAAATTCTTCTGTAAGTTTAAAATTATGTCAAAATGAGAAGGTAAAACAGAAGTGAGAGATGTGTGGTCACCTCTCCAGCCTCATCGCCTTCCCCTGCCCCTGGTTCCTCTTGGCACTTCCCGTCACTCTCCTTGGCTGTCCTCACCCCACTGTGTCCAAGGGTACAGACAAGGGCACTTAAAAAAATTTTTTTGGCTGTGCCGCGCAGCTCCCCCCAGAGATTGAACCCGCTCCCCCGGCAGTGGATGCGTGGAGTCTTAACCACTGGAGTGCCAGGGAAGTCCCAGCAAGGGCACTTCTTATACAAAGGATTCATCGACTGTATAACCCAGCAGTTCCACTCCTAGGAATATGCCCAGAGAAATGAAAAAAACACATCTATGCAAAAAGATATGCGTGCATTTTCATAGCAGCATTACTCATAATCCCCCAAAAGGAGAAGCCACCCAATGTCAGTGGACTGATAAATATTTTAAAATGTGGTATATCCATACAATGAAATACTATTCAGCACCAAAAAGGAATGAAATATGCCACAACCTAGACAACCTTGAAACACACTCTAAGTGAAAAAGCTATTTCCAAAAGATTGTATGATTTCATGGATACTTACTGTCCAGAAAAGGCAAATCTATAGAGACAGTAAGTAGATTTGAGTTTGCCTAGAAGTTAGAGGGGGAGGAAGATGGGGACTGACACAGCTGAAGAGTTCTTCAGGTGGGGGGTGATGGAAAGGTTCTAGATTTGTGATGTTTGCACAAGTCTGTGAATATAGTAAGAAACAGTGAATTGCGTGGTTTTAAATGGGTGAATTAGATCTCAAGAAAGCTGTTCCAAGAAACAAACAAAAAGAATTCACTGTCTTCACAGCAGCTGGTTTCTCAGCCTTTGAGAAGCAAGTTTTGGCTCCACTTTCTGGATGAGCAGAAAGAGAAAGATTTCATAGACCTTGTCAAGGTGATGGATGACCAGGAGGAATGGCTGAGGCTGGTCCTGGGTTCCAGGCTCCGTCTGGACTTCTGCCTGCCCATCACTTCCTTGTCCTTCTTCCGTGAGGGCCGGCTTCGGGGCAGGGGGGCTTCGGGGCAAGGGTGACGTGGACCTTGACCTGGGAGCTGCCTCAGGAGACCTCCGGGAGTATGGGAGCATGCTGGGCAGGCGGGAGGGACCTGGATTCCAGTCCTGTGATGTTTCTACCTATCGAGGGACCTCTGATGGTCGCTCCATCTCTCTGGACCTTCATTCTCTCCTCTATAAAATGGAGGAGTTAACGGGGTCATCTCTTCCAGCAAGTTCCTCCTGCAAATCTAGTGGTCTTCTTTCATCTCTCATGCTGTTAGGATTAACAGCATTAAACATGCATTTGATTTTTAGCCCCCAAAGGGCTATAGTAATGATTCTTTTTTTTTTTTTTTTGCAGTACGCGGGCCTCTCACTGTTGCGGCCTCTCCTGTTGCGGAGCACAGGCTCTGGTCGCACAGGCCCAGCGGCCATGGCTCACAGGCCCAGCCGCTCCGTGGCATGTGGGATCTTCCCGGACCGGGGCACGAGCCCGTGTCCCCTGCATCGGCAGGCGGACTCTCAACCACTGCGCCACCAGGGAAGCCCGTAATGATTCTTATGTTTGATTTGTAATATATGTATTTAGTTATCTGGATGGGTATCATGAAGGTCTTCAGAACATTAGCTTTAATTAATTGCTCCTCTTCACGCCCTCTACAAAGTGTGTGGCAGACTGAGTTCTGGGAAGAGCATGTGTAGAGGCAACTTGAACAGATCACGACAGGCTAGTCTCTCCTGCTCTGAAGTGTCATCTCTCTGTCCTAACCTGGGGCCCGTACACCTTACGTCTTTAGTGATTTCTAAACAGTGGTTCGCACCAAGATCTAAGTCAGTCTTTTTTGTTATTGGTTTGCATTTTACGTTTTTTTAAGCTGACATGTAGCATACATGCACTAAGTGTACAGATCTCAGTCAGTTTCTACACATGTACACATCCATGTGACCAGCACTGGGATCAAAGCTAGAGAACATTTCCAGTCCCCAAAGGCTCCTTGGGGCCCTTGCCATTCAAAACTCTTCCCAGCAGGAACCCCTATTCTGACTTCTCCCATTGGAAATCTTGTTTGTTCTTGAACTTTACCTAGATGATATTATGCATTATGTATCTTTTTTGTTGCTTCTGAATATTTTTTATATCGAATTATAGTTCATTTACAATATTATATAAGTTTCAGGTGTATAATGTAGAGATTCACAATGTTTAAAGGTTATACTCCATTTATAGATCTTATAAAACATTGGCTACATTCCCTGTGCTGTACAATACATCCTTGTAGTTTATCTTATACATAGTGGTTTGTGTCTCTCAATCCCCTACCCCTATGTCTTGCTCCTCCCCTTTCCCCCTCCCCACGGGTAACCACTAGTTTGCTCTCTGTATCTGTGAGTTTGTTTCTGTTTTGTTATATTCACTAGTTTTATTTATTTATTTATTTAGTTTTAAATTTATTTTATTTATTTTTGGCTACGTTGGGTCTTTGTTGCTGCGCTCAGGCTTTCTCTAGTTGCGGTGAGCGCAGGCCACCCTTCATGGTGGTGGACGGGCTTCTCACTGCGGTGGCCTCTCTCGTTGCAGAGCACAGGCTCCAGGCGTGCAGGCTTCAGCAGTTGTGGCTCGCAGGCTCTAGAGCGCAGGCTCAGCAGTTGTGGCGCACGGGCTTAGCCGCTCCGCGGCATGTGGGATCCTCCCAGACCAGGGCTCAAACCCGTGTCCCCTGCATTGGCAGGCGGATTCTTAACCACTGCACCACCAGGGAAGCCCACTAGTTTGTTTTATTGTTTAGATTCCACATATAAGTGATATGATACAGTATTTGTCTTTCTTCATCTGATTTATTTCACTGAGCACAATGCCCTCCAAGTCCATCCATGTTGCTGCAAATGGCAAAATTTCATTCTCTTTTTAACATTACGTGTATTTTGAAGGTGGCTTCTTTCCATCAACATTCTGACCATGAGATTTTCTCATGTGGTTGTTTGTAGAAGGCTTAGTTCATCCTTGTTGCTATGGAGTGTTCCATTGTGTCCTTTCTGTTGTTCGTGGACCTTTGGGTTGTTTCTGGTTTGGGGTTATTATGCCCTGAGCTCCGATGAACATTTTATTTGTACCTGCCTTTTGGTGGTGAAAACACTCATTTCTGTGGACTTGCCAGCTGATGGTGAAGATGGAGGTTTAGTTCCTCTAGCACCTGTCTGTAGATGAAGTTCTCTCTCCTTTGTGGATTAGAGATTGTGTTTTCTACTTGATGTTGGGGAAGGATGCTGTCTTCTTTGGGAAAAGTTTACCTTCCGGAGATTTTTCCCCCTCATATCTTCCTTACTCTGCCTTCGATCCCGGAAACACAAAGTTTTGCAATTCTTTACATTTCTTGCAATTTCATTGCATGCTTTTCCTTGTGCACACCCCTCACTCTCCCAGCTCTGCTTTTTCTCATCAGCTCCCTCCTTGGATGCATCTGTACCCTACCCTTCAAGGCCCAACTCAAAACACAGGCTGCCTTAAAGTCTTTTAAAAATTTGTCTATTGTTTTATTTTATTTTATTTTTTTGCCGTACACGAGCCTCTCACTGTTGTGGCCTCTCCCGTTGTGGAGCACAGCTCCGGACGCGCAGGCTCAGTGGCCATGGCTCACGGGCCCAGCCGCTCCGTGGCATGTGGGATCTTCCCGGACCGGGGCACGAACCCGTGTCCCTTGCATCGGCAGGCGGACTCTCAACCACTGCGCCACCAGGGAAGCCCTAGTGTTTTATTTTTAAAATGTTTATAGGTGTTGAATTCGCTATTATAGTAGGAGCAATTCTTTGCAAAAAAGATCCAGCATTTTCTTCTTTTATTTTTAAATTGAATTAATTAATTTTTTTACATTTAGCCTCACAGTCTTCAAGCTGGAGGTAGTCTTGGTTCCTGTGCTGTAATGTGCGTTCATTCCGTTTCCCCAGCTAGACTGTAAGCTCCCAGGTAGTGTCCTGTTGTCCAGCCTCGGGCCTGGTAGATGGCTGATAAACATATATTGAATTAACTAATGAACTAATAGGAACATTAATACTTCAGTGCACAGAAGAGGCCTCAAAGAATGTCATTCTCTGACTTGAGGGTCTTTTTTGCTTCTTGATTAAATCAGAATCTATCCCAGTCCCTGACAAGGATCACACAGAAGGTGCACTTCCCGCGAAGGAACAGAAGCCTGGAAAGCTGACACCTTTTCCAGAGCCTCTGGGGTTTGCAGCTGCCTGGCTCGGGAGCGCCCAGCCTCTAGGCCTTCGTGTGTTGTTGACCCTGCAGAATAGCTCTGATGACTTCTTCTGGGGCATTTCCTCGAG
Organism: Mesoplodon mirus; assembly: GCF_964341445.2. Lineage (NCBI taxonomy): Eukaryota > Metazoa > Chordata > Mammalia > Artiodactyla > Ziphiidae > Mesoplodon > Mesoplodon mirus. The sequence goes on along the minus strand of NC_138979.1, from coordinate 25,284,135 downwards.
TTTTATTCTGCATCGCACCTCTCCTTCATTGCTCCCCCTTCTAACCAAACACCTCTTTTTCAGAGAGAGACGAGTTAGACGCTGTTCTCTCCAAGACGCCTAGGTAGGATCCTAAGTTATTCCAGCCGGGATACCCGCCATCACAACCATGCAGGGTGTCTGGGGGGACGTTAAGAACGAATCAGAACCCCTGAGAGGACCCCCCTGGAACACGAGGTAATAGAGTTCAGGCGGTCCTGGGTCTCCTCCTGAAGGTTTGAGAACCACTGCAGTGTGTGTGAGATGAATGGACAGGACAGGCCTGGCTGGCCTCCCGTAACAAAGGAGACACAAAATGCTTAAGTGACAGCAGAAATGTGTCCCAGCACAAGTGGCCAAAGGGAGGCCCAGGTTTCAAGAGACCTTTTCTGTGACCCCCGTGCTTCCTAATTATCACTGTCCACGTTGTTCTTTGATCTGCAGCAGAAATGGCAGCATCTGCCCTCCTCAAAGTCTGTTATAAAGTGACCGCCCACTGAGCGTGTGCACCTCCCTAAAGGGGACAACTGCCCTGCTCAGGAGGCGGGGGGCCTGGGAGCAGATGGGAAATCTTTTCCTGCACCGAATGTTGGATAAAACACTTGGGACTCATTTGCCCCAGACGTGTCCCTTTAATTGCATATGTATTTTATTTGTGTGTTTACACAAACATACCACTTTTAACTTACACTTGATGACTCAGGAATAGTTTTCGGCTGCATGAGCATTAATTGCGTGTGTCAGGAAAGTAATAAAAGTGTGTGACGGCAACGAGGGACACTCCTTGCCTGGAGGGTTTTCCATTTCTGTCTCTCTTTTTACTTTAAAAAATGTTAAGCATTTAGCAACGTTGCAGGCATGGCACAGGGGACAACCCGTGCCACCTGGATTCCCCGGCTGGTGCATTTTACTGTGTTACTGTCTCGACCTGTTTTGCTGTTGTTGAACCACTTGAGACTGTGGCAGACATAATGACACGTCATCCCTAAATAGTTCAGCATGTTCCTCCCCAGATCAAGAATGTTCTCTCTCCCTCTTTTTTCTTTTATAAATTTCTTTTTCTTTATTTTTGGCTGCATTGGGTCTTCGTTGCGATGCGCGGGCTTCTCACTGCGGTGGCTTCTCTTGTTGCGGAGCTCAGTCTCTAGGCGCACGGGCTTCAGTAGTTGTGGCTCGCGGGCTCTAGAGCACAAGCTCAGTAGTTGTGGCGCACGGGCTTAGTTGCTCCGTGGCACGTGGGATCTTCCCGGGCCAGGGATCGAACCTGTGTCCCCTGCATTGGCAGGTGGATTCTGTTTTTTTCTTTTTAACATCCTTATTGGAGTATAATTGCTTTACAGTGGTGTGTTAGTTTCTGCTGTATACCAAAGTGAATCAGCTATATGCACACACATATCCCCATATCCCCTCCCTCTTGCGTCTCCCTCCCACCCTCCCTATCCCACCCCTCTAGGTGGTCACAAAGCACGGAGCTGATCTCCCTGTGCTATGCAGCTCCTTCCCACTAGCTATCTGTTTTACATTTGGTAGTGTATATATGTCCATGCCACTCTCTCACTTCATCCCAGTTTACCCTTCCCCCTCCCCGTGTCCTCAAGTCCATTTTCTATGTCTGTGTCTTTATTCCTGTCCTGCCCCTAGGTTCATTAAAACCATTTTTTATTTTAGATTCCATATATATGTGTTAGCATACAGTATTTGTTTTTCTCTTTCTGACTTGCTTCACTCTGTATGACAGACTCTGGGTCCATCCACCTCACTACAAATAAATCAATTTTTCTTTTTTATGGCTGAGTAATATTCCATTGTATATATGTGCCACATCTTTATCCATTCATCTGTCAATGGACACTTAGGTTGCTTCCATGTCCTGGCTATGGCAGGTGGATTCTTAACCACTGCGCCACCAGGAAGGTCCAAGAATGTTCTCTTAATTTGTCCATATGGATTCGGGGATTTTTAAAATTATGATCGCATGTGTTAGAATCCATTCCCGACGTGATGCATTTTGACACTCAAATCGTCCCAGATTTGGCTGAGACCCTTTCAACATGGCTGCCATGTCTCTTTGACACATTCCCTTTGCTTTCTGAGCTCTTCCTTACTTTCTGGCACAATCAGGGGCTGCAGGCTCGCCTCTACAGCCTGTCTCAGCCTTGGGATCAGCCATTTCTCCAAGGAGCCCTGGTTACTTTCACCAGAGGATGGGAGTTAGAAGCCAGATCTGGGCTCTGGTTTGCTTCCTGCACCTGGGCTACCACTGTTTCTAGGGCCTTTTCACTGGGCAGAGCTAGGAAACAGATGCTTTAAAATATTATAAATTCATACTGCTCTCTCACATTCCGGTCCAATACCAGACAGTTCTTCCTCTCCTTCCCCTCCAATTCCATATTTACTTTTTATATTTTCCCCAGGAATCTTTTTTTTTAATCTTTTTTAAAAAAATAAATTTATTTATTTTTGGCTGCATTGGGTCTTCAGGCAAGCAGGGGTTCCTCTTCATTGAGGTGCCCACAGATTTCTCATTGCTGTGGCTTCTCTTGCTGCGGAGCACAGGCTCTTGAACAAAGGCTCAGTAGTTGTGGCATGTGGGCTTAGTTGTTCCGAGGTAAGTGGGATGTTTCCTAACCAGGGTTTGAACCCATGTCCCTTGCATTGGCAGGCGAATTCTTAAACACCGCACCACCAGGGATGCCCTTTTTTAAAAATCTTGAATCTCCTTTACTCCTGGTGTTATTCATTTGGTAAACAAAATTCCTCATGTTGAATGCCTCATTCCCCACAAGCAATGGCAGCGAATGGATCATAAATTCAGTGCACAGGTGGGGGCTGACACCGAGTCTTCTGGGGCCTTAAAAAATATCTGCACAGGCAGGGGGTTCTGGAGGAAACACAACCGGGAATTCTTCATGTTATTTCTGTACCTGCCCGTCATTTCACAGTGCGTGTATGTTACTTTAAAAATAAGACACAGGAATTTCTAAGGGAAGAGTTCGGGGGATGGGGTGTAGAACCCCCTCACCGGCTATCCGCACCGCCCCCCCCCCACCTCCTGGCACTCCTCTGGGCAGCAGGGCTGGTCCTCACCCACCCTGATGGGAGCAGATAAGCAACAGGCAGCTCGGACCATCAGGCATTTAAAAAGGAGAAAGGAAAAGAAAAATACTGAGGAAAACCAACACTAGAAGAGAGAAGCCACAAGCTTAACAGACACAAGTATTAACAGACAAGACACAGAGTTCTTAGAGAACACAGAGGCAGACTGTGGGACTGATGATTAACATCTTCAGAATGATTAAAGCGGAGTCACATTGTGAAGCGGCAGCAGCTAGAGCCTTGCTTCTCGAGGTGTGGTCCCCCTCGCTGTGACCTGGGAGCTTGTTAGAAATCCAGAATCTCAGGCCTCACCCCAGAATGACAACAGGACCTGTAGTTTCCCAAGACCCACAGGTGATCTGTATGCCTATTGATGTCTGCAGCGCTGAGCTGGAGGGCCCGGCAGTTTGAGATTTTGATGATTGGATGGAAAAAATGATTGGTGGACTGGAAAGCAGAAGGAGATTCAGCTGAAGTGAACATTAGTGAGTCAGAAGCCCCAGGTGAGGGGGTCTCGTTTAGTGCTGCATCTGAGCTTTCACTGGCAAAACCAGACATTAGGGGAAAACAAGGAACAATACTTTTTCTTGGAATCCTATATTTAGTATATAACGTACCAGTGAAATGAGAGCAAAATAAAGACGCATTTAGGATGGTAAAGATTCAGACAAGTTACTAGGCTCGTGCCCTCTGGCAGAGGGTCTGGGGAGTGAGGGGGACTGAAGGATGATGAAGGTAGCTGAAAGAATGTAATGTTATCAGATACAAGAAGCAGTGGTGAGTAACGAAATAGAAAACCTAGATTAGGCTTCAGTAACTCTCGATGAGTAATTTTAAAATACGTATAATTAAAATCCTAGATAATCTCAAAATGGAAGGTTGCAGAGGGAAGAGAGAGGAGGGCAAAAAAAAAAAAAAGCCCTATGTGGATTGGATGCCAACATTCCATCCTACATATTGCAGGGGAGGAAAGAAATTTTCCCTCCACCCTTCTGGGTCGTTGGCTGAGGACTCCCCCTCCAACAAAAAAAAGATTAATAGGAAAAAAATTTTTTTTTTAATTTGCGGTACGCGGGCCTCTCACTGTTGTGGCCTCTCCCGTTGCGGAGCACAGGCTCCGGACGCGCAGGCTCAGCGGCCATGGCTCACGGGCCCAGCTGCTCCGCAGCATGTGGGATCTTCCCGGACCGGGGCCCGAACCCGTGTCCCCTGCATCGGCAGGCGGACTCTCAACCACTGCGCCACCAGGGAAGCCCGGAAAAAAAATTTTTTAATGATGGACGTACGTGTACCCACAAAGATATGAGATTCAAAAGGCTGCCAGGCAGTTGAGGCTTATATACCCTCCTGCGCTAAGGCCAGGGATGGGGGCCTGGGGGCTTCTCAGGGGAGGAAGGCAGTTCGCTGGAAGGCGGGGTGGGGTGGGGGGTGGAAAGGTGTGGTCCACAGTCCCCCGCCCTGCAGACAGGTGTCTCAGGTGAAGAGGTGCTCCTTCCCAGAAACAGTCCCCCCCTTCTAATGTAAATTCCCCTTGTAGAAGGGTAACTTCTCCTGTGTCTGCGGTTTCTCAAAAATAACCAGCTCAAAATAACCCTTAAGCCAAGAGGCATATTTTGAGGTGGCAGATTCTGCCGCCCTTGATACACCTCCTGGAGCCAGGCTGTGGGGACGGAGGTGGGCAGGTACAGGGCAGGGCTCTGCGGCGTCTCCAGGGCTGGAGGCCAGGCAGGAGCTTGCAGGTGGAGCCCTGCTCTAGCCGCCGCCTCGCCCTCCTGGGGCTGATGGCCTGCGCGCAGGTCAGCTGAGCCCGGCCGCCCCTGGAGAGGTCACTCCCGGACACGAGGCAGCGGTGGGGCGGGGCCTGGCGGGCGGGGCAGGACCGTGTGTGCGGTCGGGCGCGCGGATTGGCTGTTGGCGCGGCGCACGGGCCGGTCAGCGCGCGCCCCGCCCCGCCCCACGCCGCGTTCACGTGGCGCCACCCCAGCCTGCCCCGCGGCGCGGGTCCTGCACGTGGGCGCGGCGTGCACCTCCCGCTGCCGCGCGCGGTCCCCTCCCGGCGGCTTGGTTTCATTTTCCGGCCAGGGGTTTCTTCCGAGAAGGCCTGAGAGTGGCTGAGCTTTGTTAAAGCGCCAGAGGAACTAGGTCGGCAGGTGGCTTGCCGAACCGGGGCGGGGCCAGGCGGGGGCGGGGTGCGCGCCGCAGAAGAGGAAGGGGGTCCGGGGAGGCATTAAAAAGAGCCCTGGACGCGGGAGATTGCGTAAGCGCGTGCAGTGTTTTTATTTTCGGGAAGTAAACAGTGCAAGTGCCCCGCGCTGCTGGCAGAAAGACGTACCAAACCCGCTGATCGTGGACGCGATGTTCCGTGTGACATCGTGTAAACAGCCCGCACAGCCACCCTGAGAGGACGCCTCCCGAGGGTCGGGGGCCTCAGTGAACCCCAGAAACCGCAGCCACCCCTGCATGCAAACTCTCCCAGCCCTCTCCCCTACCCCCGGGTTGAGGCCCGGGCCTGACCCCGAGCTGAGCAATTCCTCTCAGCCCCGCATCCCAGCCCTCCCCCTCCCCCAGAGCCTAGAATGAGTTGGGACCGTGGCTATGTACGACTCTTCTCTCTGAAGTTAACTTTCGCAGAGTGACTCAGCTAGTGGAGGGTCAGGAAACCAAGTCATATGAGGAGTGGCTGAAGAACTGTGGTGTTTAGCCCAGACAGGCCTCGGGGGCACACGAGCCCAGCTGCAAATACATGAAGGACTCTCGGATTGCTCTGGTTCCCGTGCTGCCTGAGCGGACAGAGCAGAGATGTTTACAGGAGGTGAATTTCAGGTCAATTACGAGACGGGGCAGGGAAGAAAGTTGATGGCATTTTCTCCAGGAACCTGGTACAGCTAGGTGTTTACATGTATCAGTAGGAAAATGGTGAAGCTTAGATTCAAACTCTGATCTGCCAGATTCCAAAGCCCTTGCCTTTTCAGTTTTCATGATGTATCTGTTTTAATGGGATGGGTTACTTTGGGGGTAATGACAGTGACAAAGGGCTTCTGCACTGATGGAGTGCATTGGACTGGAGGATAGTGGTGTCACTGATTCTCTAGCTCCGATGAAGAGGGAGGTTGTCCTGGGCCAGACAGGGTGCCACGGCTACCTGAGAAGGAGGATGCCCCCTATCTCACCAGTAAGTCAGGTTTTCCAGCCACGCACATCTCTGATCCATTGTCCTTGCAAGTGCTCTCACACTTGTTAAAGCAATCTTGACTTTGAGTTTAACAGGTGTGATCGCAGTATCCAACGGGCATCAGTCTTTGTCATGGCCTCCCAGCCCTCTTTTTGCATCTGACCATCTGCCCCTTGCCCACTCTGTCTGCCTAGACCTGGCTAAAAGTGGGACCAATGCAGTAAGAGCTGAGGACTGGGGGAACAAATAACTCTGACCTGAGTACATGTCAGCCCTCCAGGCAGCATGAGACACAGCGCCCTGAAAAGTCAGGAGGGGAGCGCCCGGGCTGGTTGGAGTCTCTCTGTGGCCCTCAGTGCCTCATAGTTCAGACTTTAAGCCTCTAGGGAAGATGCATAGAGGAGGTGGCCCTCCCTGAGGTCTTGGGTTCATTTTATGAATTAATAGCTTCATACTTTCTGAAAAGACAAGAGTACTTTAGGAGTCAGTTTTTGTCTCCACTACATGTATTAAATTGTTCAGTGTATCCCATATTAGCATCCCTGGGAGGAAGGTAGGGGTATGAAATGCGTGTAAAGAATCTGGTTTTTCTTGGATCTCTAGCAGACCTGGTTACAATTTCTTTTTTTTTTTTAACATCTTTATTGGAGTATAATTGCTTTACAATGGTGTGTTAGTTTCTGCTTTATAACAAAGTGAATCAGTTATACATATACATATGTTCCCATATCTCTTCCCTCTTGCGTCTCCCTCCCTCCCACCCTCCCTATCCCACCCCTCTAGGTGGTCACAAACCACGGAGCTGATCTCCCTGTGCTATGTGACTGCTTCCCACTAGCTATCTATTTTACGTTTGGTAGTGTATATATGTCCATGCCACTCTCTCACTTCCTGGTTACAATTTCTTATTAAAAAAACCCAGTGAGAAAATACCAAGCTGAGCCCTCTTCCCCCAGAGGAACTTGCCTGAGGCTACTTCTGCCCTGGACACAGTTTTTAGAGCTCTGGAGGCTATTTCTGAAGGTCCACTTTCCTTCCTTTTAGTAAATCTCCTGATTTTTCATCCTTAACCTCCTGGGTCCTCCTCTCTCCTCTGCCTCCAGGGTATCAAGGCGTTGGTCGTCGACCAGGCAGCCCAGCCCAGCCCTAATCAACAGGGTAGAGAGGGGAAGTGTTTCTGTCTGCCTGCCTCCTTCTCCTCCGTTTCTCCCCCAGGTTGTATTTTAACTGATAAACACCCTAGGGTTAGGGTAGGGGCCAAGGTTAAGTCACAGTGCTCTTCTTTCCCTAGCCTCCCCCACCAATGTTCGCATCCTAAAGGGCAGCTCAGGGGGGTGGCTGTGGAGGTGGAGGTGATGAGTGCTTTGGAAGCTAGCTGTGGGACACCCCACTTCTGTTCCTGCTTACTGAGCCAGAGTCCTGCTCCCTGCCCGGTGGTCTCTGTATTCACTTATAATTCATTCAATAAGGGATTCGGTCAATAAGATCAAACCCCCCAGGCTTTGTGCTGGAGGCTGGGAGTGCAAGCGACAGAGGTGGGATATTGCTGCGAGTTCTGGAATCACGCTTCCTGGGCTCACACACCAGCTGCGTGACCTTGGGGAAGTTCCTTCCTGTCTCTGTGCCTCAGTTTCCTCCCCCGTCAGCCGAGTGGGGTGGTCCTGAGGATGAAGCAGGAAGCACTCCAGTCTGGGCCTGGCACGTGCTCGGTGCTCTACAGCCGGTGCCCTCAGTCCAGCGAAGACAGCTCTGCGGTTGCTGTTGCCACCGGCTTCTGAGTGAGCTTCAGTGGGTGGACGACAGGGGGCGGGGGCGAGCGGTCAGCACTGCAGCTGCCACCGCCTGGCGGGCTCACTGCCCTTCCAGGCCCGATTGACCCTGACACCCAGGACTGCAGGTGGTCCGCGGTGCCGACTGTCTAGGAAACTTGCTAGGGATCCGTGGGCCCGGGACCGCACCTCCCGAAGTGGTCCTCAGCGGAACGCCCCCCTGCCCGCCTCCCCAGATTCTCCAGCAGGGACCCCCTCGTGCTTTCCCGGGTGCAGCTGATGGGGTGGTCCCTCTGCCTGGGGGCGAAAAGTTTCTCCAGTTTTCCTCACTCGCACACCTGTGGGGTTGTAATGGGGTCTCTGGTGGCTACAAGCAGAGCTGGATCTTAACTTCAGTGGAGATAGGAGTCAAGGGGGCTCAAAACCGGGCCACAATCATTGCAGTTGCTGGGAACCGGGAGGAGACGGCCATCCTCAGTAGATACAGAGCAGATCTGTGTTCCCGCTGGGTTTTTGATTTTGATCTTGGGCCTTTGTTCCTCAGGCCTCCAGCGGGCAGGGTGCGTGTGTGTGTGTGTGTGTTGTGTGTGTGTGTGTGTGTGTACTTGCCCTGCTGACTGGTGGGTGTGGGGGAGGAACTGGGAGAAAGGGGTAGTTTTCTGAGGTCCAGGGAGAGGCTCACAAGTGTGAAGAATCTTTAAAAATCCTTCTAAAAAATGCAGCATCCTTAAATGCATATGCAATGGGGCAAAATCCCAGCCTCTGGGCTTGCCACAAAATTTGCAACAAGGATCAGAGATCCTAGGGAGGACTGGCCCCGGCCTGACTCCCAATTTTATGTTTTTATGAAGTTTTAGTTTTGTAGATGTGCATTTCCTTAAACCTTCACCAGCCTCTTTGAGGTTCTGGGTCTGTACACTAGAAGACTGACGTGCTTACTGGTAGTATGTATGGCTTGCTCTCTGGAAAGACTTGACTTTTCCTATTCACTGTTTGTACGAACCTTAAATTAGTAACACTTTGGGAATCTTTTTTTTGCAGCGAATTTCCTGGATGTCTGTTTGTGGTTATTTTAAAGTGGCAGGACTGGGGAGATGTGCCTTGGGGGCCTGCCCGCGGGTTATCTGACAAGGAGACCTTGGTTTTGCTTTCAAGCAGAAGAACCAGGTTTACGATCTCCTGGAGCTCCAGAAATAGATCTTTATTCCAAGATAGTAGGCGGCGTGCCTAGAAGCAATTAAAAAACCTCTGTCGTTTGATCCTCATCTTATCTTGAGAAACTGCTTGGAGTGTTTGGTGATCCAGAAATCAGAAAGAGTGTGGATTGCTTTCACTTCAGAAGAGAAATCTATCTTCCAAGCTCACTCCCACTCTCTTCCACTCCTCATGTATGCTTGCTTTCGTGCCCCTGTAACAAATGTAATACAGAAAGGTGAACGTTTAAACGGAGTGGAAACTTTCAGCCACACATACTCCTGAGGCCATCGGTGGTGCAAATGGGATGGTTAAGAACGAGAGTGGTGGGGGTGACACCAGGGCGTGAGCGCTTGCTGAGAAGCCAGAGGAGAGGACCGCTGCCAGGACCCCAACTGAACCTCCACGCTGAGTATCCCTCCTTTAATCCTGCAGCCGGGAAAGGCAGGGTGTATGCCTGTGTCCTTCCTCAGCCCCCAAAGGATGACTTCCAAGTGCAGGAAGAAAATACTGCAACTTTTCTTTCTACTTATTATTAACTCATCCTTTTTAATTTCTAATTTTCAAGCAAGTTTTATAACGTACATAATATATCAGCGCAGTAGCACCTGTATATAATTTACAACTAAAGACGTATCTTATTGGGGGGTAGTGATGTGTGATCAGAGAAGTTGGGAGGCCACTGCTCAGAGAAATGATGACACAGCAGGGAGAGAGCAGTGCTTTGCAAACTTGAATGCACGTGACTCATTGGAGATGTAGTTGAAATGCAAATTTGTGTTCAGTAGGTCTGGGCTGGAGCTCCACCTTCTATAGTTGGAGGGTTGACTCAGAAGGAGTGAAATGGTGTTTCTCTCTTCCCCCGCCCTTTTTTTTTGCCACAGTATCCATTCATTCGGTGTCTTAGTCATAGAGTGTAACCTGGAAGCCAGCAGGGGGTCAGGAACAGATATTCTGGAGCCTCCTCCCCAGAATGTCCCAGGCTTACCCCTGGCACTGCGTGGAAGTCCCTGTGTGGTGAATATCATAGAGGTCCTGGCATCTGTTCCCATCAGGGATGTGTCATTGTCCTGGGTCATATGACGTTGCTTTGCTTGGTCCAGATGGCCCTAACCCTCTGCAGTGCAGGGGGGGGGGAGGGGGGGAAGGGGGAGGGGGAGGAGGTGAGTGAACAGGTACACCCCGTTAAAGCCGCCTCCCCCCCCCCCCCCGCCTTCTGTGCATTCCCCGCACTTCCCTTCCCTTGCCGGCCTTGTCTGGGCACTCTGAGACACAGGTGACACGGTTGGTACCTACCACTTCTAACGTTAACTAACATTGGCAAAGCACATTTCGACACTGCTGCTTAAAAACCACAGCTCCCCGGGCCTAGAATTCCTTTTACCACTTTGTAAATGAGGAAGCTGAGGCCCTGAGTGGGCAGCCGACTCATCTAAGATTGCAGGGCTGGGCAGCCGTGGAGCAGGGCAGGCTCTTCCCGCTGCATGCTCGCTTGTTCTTTATGTTGGAATAATAACTTGTCTCTATTCTGGGAGCCAGTGAGAGCTAAGAGGCTTGAGTTTTTGAGGACTTCAATCCTCATTCATTCATTCATTCATCAGATAAGTATCTAGGATGTGTCCAGTCTTAAGTGTTCAGACTTCAGGGATGAACAAGGCAGTCCTTGGCCTTAAGGAGGGAGACAAGAGGAGCAAAGATGCATCTACCAGCCTGTTGGGTGCCGTGATGGGGTCAGGTCTCTGTGCTGCTGTGGGTTCCCGTTGCCATGGAAGGAGCAGCAGAGAAGGTGAACTGGCGGAGCGTTTAGGCTGAGACCTCAGGGTCTCATCAAGATAAGGCGGGGGTGGGGGGAGGGGAACGGCAGCAGGGGACTCAGTGTGCAGACACTGGAATTTCTCCTCAATTCGACTGAAACAGAAATGATGGTGATTAATGCATTTGAAACTTAATAACGCTAATTCTAATGATTTATGCTGGTTGTTATGTCTTCTTGCTAAATCAGCCTATTTAACCATTAAGGAAGGTCCCTCTTGAACGCTGCTAATATTGTTTGTTCTGAAATTTACTTTGCTGTTAATACAGCAACTCCCTTTTCTGTTGACTAGTGTTTGCATGCTGTAGTTCCCCCATCCTTTTACTTTTAGTGATGCATGTCTTCATACTTAAGCTGGATTTCTTTTCGTGGGGCTTGCTTTTTCTTTTTATCCAGTGTGATGTGTCTTTTAAGTAGTGTTTGACCATTTGCACTTAACGTAGCTGTGAATTGTCCTCAAGCACAAGAACAGAAATGTCCCCTCCGGGAACCAAGGTGGGAGGATTTTCTTCCAGTCTGTTCTGGGCCAGAGTCTGGATTGGGTTCGGCCTGCTGGCTCTAAAGAATATTTCCCCAGGGCTTCCCTGGTGGCGCAGTGGTTGAGAGTCCGCCTGCCGATGCAGGGGACACGGGTTCGTGCCCCGGTCCGGGAAGATCCCACATGCCGCGGAGCGGCTGGGCCTGTGAGCCATGGCCGCTGAGCCTGCGCGTCCGGAGCCTGCGCGTCTGGAGCCTGTGCTCCGCAACGGGAGAGGCCACAACAGTGAGTCCGTGACCTCGGGTCTGGAGCCCATGGAGCTTGGTCTTCAGGTTTGGGAAAGGAGCTGACTGTGAACAGACAGCACAGGCCCCACTGTCCCCATCCTCACACCCATGTCTCGCCATTTAGAAGCCCCACCTTCCCCCTTCAAACCCCTCTGGCTAGAAAAAGCCCACTTAGAGGCTCATAAGCCCGCTTCCTCCATGAAGCCTTCCTGGGCTGCTGACTGATGTACAAAGGGGTTTGCCTGTGGAAGGCACGCACATTCAACACCAGCCTTGTGGTGGCCCGGAGTGCGATAAGCTTCCCCGACACAGCATGAGAAGAGTCTCTTTGAAAAGAGAATTTCTAACGCTTTCCCTGAAGCCTCAAATGTAACAGCCAGGCCTGGTTTGGCACGTCCTGAAGCAGAAGGGGTTGGCCCCGGGCGTGGGAAAGGTGGACATCCACCCCTGTGTCTGCAGCATCCGAATGCAAGGTTGGATCCGAATGGAAGGTTGCTCTCCAGGTAAACATCTGAATGCCCTGTTGATGCATCCGGTCACCACTCAGCGTCCTTGTGGTTCAAACACTAAATTCTCAGACCCCTAACAGGACCCAGCAGTCAGTGGGTTGGGAGACACAAGAGGCTTGGTTTCCGACGAGGACCAGGAACACATGGCAGGTGATGGGTCACCAGGATCTGGGCACTGAGGACCAGAGTGCTTTACCAGCCCCCCAAGGCCAGACAGCACCTGGGAAGGAGCAGCAGGACAAGATCCTCCACCTCCAGGAGTGCTGGAGCACGTCGGCCCTGTCTCTCCCCAGGAAAGGCCCCTCCGTGATGAGCCTGTCTTCACCACCTGCTCAGTCACTAAGGCCCGTTATTCAGGCCTCCCCAGACCCCCTCACACACGATCCTCTTCCAGCTGGGGACGTCCTCCTCTCTCACCCCTGTGCTCCCCCTTCCTGCACTTGACATTTCAGATTTCCCCTCACAACACTTCCTCCACGAAGCCTTCCCAGACTGCTCGTGGCAGAATTGAGCGTTCTTCTCGCTCCTTCCACCAGGCCCTCACGCACTTCTATAACAGTCACTGCTTGTGTTCGTGTCTGTGTCCGCAGTGGCCCATGGAAGGTGGAGGTGAGATTCCGTAGTCTCCGCGTTCCCAGGGCCGAGTGCATCTAAACTGGAGGGAGAGCTTGTCAAGAAGGCTGCGCATGCTGTTGGCATCTTGTGTGTGTCTAGTCCATCAGCGTATACTTTCAGCATCCACGTTCTGAGGCGGGGGCTATGCTGCCCGCTGTGTTGGATGCAGAGAGAACATTCAAGCTCTGAACACACATGCACAACACAGATCCACACATGTGAAAAGGTGCAGACAGGATGCCAGTGTTTGATGTAGTACAGGAAATAAAAGCTCACGGGAACAGCAAGGGAGAGATGCTAAGAGACACGGAGGACATGTAGGGATTGGACAGAAAGGAGGAAAGGGATTTCCGGAGGGTTGCTCTGTTGAAAAGCAGAGACAGGCGGCGGGGTGGGGGGTGAAGGGGGTGGGGGAGGGCATGTCTGGGGGAAGAAGCAGATCTCTGGCCCAAGTGGAGGAGGCACAGGGGAGAGAGGCCGCCGAGAGCCCCCTGCAGAGGACCTGCAGTGAAGACTGAGGGGGTTGGAAGTGGTCTTAGGGGAAGTAGGGAGCCAGTGATAGTTCCTGAGCAGGGGGGGAAGAACAGAGCTGAAGTACCGTTTTAGGAGATGAGTGTGTGAGCAGTGTGTACGATGGACTGGAATAGGGAGGCTGGGGGAGGAGATGGGAAGTGACAACCTGTGGTCTCGGGAGGTTCGAGGGCTTACATCTGACTGGAGACAGTAGGAGCGGGCAGCACACAGATCCCTTGTATGAGTGACCTTACGTAGAATAGGGTCTGGTGACTAAGTAGCCGTGGGGATTGGAGGGGCAGGTTATGGTCAGAGGAGGGACCACGGATCACCAGTTGGGCTTGTCTTCTAACCTCCCTGAGCCTCAGTTTCCTTGTCTGTACACTCAGGGAGCTGGGGCCTGGTGACTCATCCTGGTCTCCTGGCACACGCCTGCTGTTTACATCATTTCACTGACCAGCCCTGTTTACCGGAAGCCCAGCCTTCCCTGATCTCTTCCCGTCTGGCCGCATCACCTACTTTTCCCATTCATCCAGCGTGGGGCTTCTTAGAAGAGTCCCAGAACCCCCAGCACCTGGCCTGGTCTTGGCCCGGCTGTCCAGGCAGGGTGTCCCCAGGTGCAGCTCAGTTTCCGTCTAGTGAGGGTGGCCACAGCCCGGGCTGACCTCCTGGGCCCGCTGCCTGGAGCTGCCCGAGGCCCCGGCCAAGGAGGCTGAGATGGAGCCCAGCTATCAGGCACGTGGTCATCCCTGCCCCGGACTGTGGGGACTGGCCAGTGGGGCCGGAACTAAGCGCTTTTGGTATGGGGGGGACAAAGGGCGGGTGTGAGGCCACCTGGCGCTCCGTGGGGCCCGGGGGCTCCGAGTTCCCAGTCTGCAGGCTTTGCGGGCGAAGCCCGGACCTGGGGTCCTGGCGAGCCTCATGCATGGGCCTGTTTGGTTTTTTTTCAGTGGAGATGAATCGGACCCAGCATCTCTCCTCAGACACCAGCATCACCTCTTCTCGGGTTCCCGCGCGTGAGGGAAATCTCTCTTTTTCATAGGGAGAAGCAGGAGGCCGCTATTGAAGTGGTGATAAATTACTGACAGATTGTGAAAACTTACTGACAGGTTGTGAAACGTTGTCTCGGTCTTGCTCTGCGCCCTCTGTCCTTTTTCTCTGCAGTTTCAGGCTCTTTCAGGGGCAGATTGCCAGATGTCGCGGTCAAAATCCCAACGCATTGAGCCCTTAGTTCATGCAGGTGTCGTCCTGGATGTTTGCGTGCGCACATTGAAGCTTACTGAGTGAGGTCCTGGCATCCTCAGCCCCGTTTCACAGAGGGTGAGGTCCTGGCATCCTCAGCCCCGTTTCACAGAGGGTGTCGCTGGGCACGGGGAGGGATGGAGCCCAGAGTGATGGCCACTCCCTGTGTCACTGGAGCTGGAACGTGGCCAGGAAGTCTGGCTCCGGAGCCCTTACCCAGGAAACGGCGTTGCTCCATGAAAGTCACTGTGGAGGAAGGAGAAAGAAAAACCAAACAAACCAGAAAGGACTTTAAGGTGGAAACACAGATATACATCTCATTGTGTTCAGAAGAGGAGGCATCCAAATGGTCAGGAAGCAATGAAAAGTGACTCCATCTCCCTAGTCATTTAGGAAATCAATTTAAAGCCACCATCAGACCCTTGAACAATGTAGGGGTTAGGGGTGCTGACACCCCCCAACCCCTCCCCCCCACACACACAGTCAAGAATCCACGTACTGCTATCTCTGCCTCAAAAACAGAGGAATTGATAAATGACTCACCCAAGGGCAGGAAGCTGACACAGTTTGGAGCGAATCAGGATTCAAACCTTTGTTCTTTTTTTTTTTTTTTTTTTGCAGTACACGGGCCTCTCACTCTTGTGGCCTCTCCCATTGCGGAGCACAGGCTCCGGACGCGCAGGCTCAGCGGCCATGGCTCACGGGCCCAGCCGCTCCGCGGCATGTGGGATCTTCCCGGACCGGGACACGAACCCGTGTTCCCTACATCGGCAGGCGGACTCTCAACCACTGCGCCACCAGGGAAGCCCAAACCTCTGTTCTTTTAATTCCACGTATCATGATCTCTAAGTGCCACAAATGTTTCCCCACCCTTAGTTAATTTAAGGGTCTGTAAACTGAAAACACAGGTACTCTATTTATTGAAAAAACTCTACATAAAAGTGGACCCACACAGTTCAAACGCATATTGTTCAAGGGTCAACTGTCTGTCCCTGTTTCAGCCAGGATGGCTAAAAAGAAAGAGACCAAGTATTGAGGAGACTTCGGAGTGACAGGAATGCTCATCTGGAGGTGAAAATTGATATCATCATTTTGGAAAATGCTGGCAATATTTACTGAACTGTGGTCCAGCAGCTCCAGTCCTCGGTGTAGACCCGCAGGAATCGTTTATGTGCCCAGACGTGCAAGAACGTTCCCAGCGGCATTATTGCAAGAGCCCCTCAGTGGAAACCATTCAGCGTTCCAGCAACATGGAGAAAGAAATTGTGGTACATTGTGCAATGGAACAGTGCTAACGAAGGAACCACGGCTGTAAGAGGCGACACGAAAGAATCTCACGGGCACAGCGTCGAGTGCATAAAGCCAGACCCAGGAGAACAGTAATGTGCTGCTCCGCTGACGTAGCGCTTGAACCAAACAGACGAATCCGTTGTCATAAGTGGGTGGTGACTGGCAAGGGCACGGGGCTCCTGGCGTTTCGGGAAGTGACCTAGTTCTTGCGCGGGCGATGGTTACGCAGGCGGGTTCACCTGGAGCTTTATCGAGGGGTGCATTTACGTATGTTACAAAAATGAGAATGAGATGTTGATTTTAAAAATGGCTTGGGGGATTGGAAACCTGGGTTCTAGCTGTCACCACCTTGTGAGTGCCTCGGGCCAGCCACCTCCCTCTGGATCCACTTTTCTGTGAAGTTGATGGCCCGGACGAGGTCGTGGTTTGCAGATCTCTCAGGGCCGCAGAACCATCTCTTCAAACAAAACCTCACCTGAAGTCTAAGTACATGAAACAGATCGAGTGGGATGGGAAGAAATCGGGGATGAAATCAAGATGGGAGATGCAGGTGCTGTCTGGCCAGGGCTGGGGAAAGCAGGTGGGAGCCCCCTGACCGCGTGCTCTTGGGGGCTTGCCGAGCTGGGCTTCCTGGGCTGGGAGCAGTTCTGAGGCCTCCTATGACTCCGGTGTGCAGCGCTCAGAGCGCCTGCAGGGAGCCACCCCAGCTCTTGTGGTTCTGCAGTGGCTTCTTACAGGACACACTTCCGAGCTCTACAGTCAGCCCAAACCAGGAGGGTTTGGCTGATTGCTTCGCTCTTCCTCCCAGTGGACAGAAATTCAGCCGCTACCTGGTGACTGGCATGCAGCCGTTCACATCTTTGTATGAATTCCTCGTACCAGATTCTTTTTCCCCTACACATAAAAGACTTCAGTAAAACCCAGTTAATGGGACGTTTTGGATGCACGCATGGGGTGGGGATTGTTTGGGGAGCGTGGAAAACTCTGGGAGGTGGAGTGCATCGCAGAGAGCTCCAGGCACCTGCAGGGGTGCACGTGAGGGTGGATGTGAGAACTGGGGGCTGGTGTGAAGACCCCAAACACGGGAGGGGCCCACT
The DNA here is from genome assembly GCF_964341445.2 of Mesoplodon mirus. NCBI lineage: Eukaryota > Metazoa > Chordata > Mammalia > Artiodactyla > Ziphiidae > Mesoplodon > Mesoplodon mirus. The sequence goes on along the minus strand of NC_138979.1, from coordinate 25,267,042 downwards.
TACAGAGAAGCTCCCGTCGGACTTGGATGCCGCCTGGGTAATAATGGGAAACGTGAGACATCGAACACCAGTGATGCCCAGACTCAGAGGGAGAGCCCGTTTGTTTATTCGGGCCCCATTGCTTAGGCCTCTGTGGGCACACGCTGCCCAGCACAGCACCACCCACTCGTCGGATGTTTACGGCACACCTACTGGGGGCCGGGCTTCGTTAGCGGCAGAAACAAACAAACAAAAATCTCTGCCCTCATGGAGGAGATGAGACAATAAACAGGATAACATAATACAGCACGTTAATGGTGATAAGTGCGCAGGGGGGGAAATAAAACAGGAAAGAGGGGTGTGAAGTGTCGGGGGGGGATGTGTGTGTGTGCTAAATCATAGTGACGGGGCGGGGTATCACCAAGTGACTTCGGCAGGGGGTGCGGGAGGGGAGGAGGGGCCCGGAACTGCCACGTGGACAGAGAGCTCCTCCCGGACACAGGGACCTTTGGTGATTGCGTTGGAATGCAGTCAGGTGTTATTTCTCCTGGGGGCAGGGAGTGGGCGTCTTTGCCTTGAATTTGTCTGCTGGACCAAGGGATTTATTGCTTTTGGAGCAATTCCAGGCCTCGCAGGGCTCGTGGGGAAGCGTCTGAGGGTCCCTGCGTGTGTTTGGCCCCTACTTGCCTCTTCTGCCCCAGAGGGCACCCTGCGCTTCTGCTTCTGCACATTGGGCTGGTGGAATTTGATATAGGACTTTGGTCACTGCTGGCACCACTTTTTTTTTTTTTTTTTTTTTTTTTGCCGTACGCGGGCCTCTCACTGTTGTGGCCTCTCCCGTTGCGGAGCACGGGCTCCGGACGCGGAGGCTCAGCAGCCATGGCTCACAGGCCCAGCCGCTCCGCGGCATCTGGGATCTTCCCGGACCGGGACACGAACCCGTGTTCCCTGCATCGGCAGGCGGACTCTCAACCACTGCGCCACCAGGGAAGCCCCACTTTTGAAACAAACTGCCTTGGGAAATGGTCTCTAGTCCCAGTTTCCTCCTCCCTACCCTGGTGACCACTGTGGAAGGCTTCTCCACCACTCCGGGTCCTGAGACAAGTTATTTAATCTCTCTGAGATTTCATCCTTATCTCCAGAATAGCGATAGTTCCTACCCGGTTGGGTAGTTCTGAAGATGAGAGATAATCTCTTTTAAATACTTAACACGACGCCTGGTACATTCAGTAAAAGGGAGCTGAGATGAATTTATTGGCTAAGAATAAAGATAGCTAATACTTCCTGGGCTCTATTTTCTACCCTGTTTTACCAGTGAAGAAACTGGGGCGTAGAGAGGTTAAGTTCTTGGTCCAAGGTCACACAGCTGGTAAGTGGTGAATTTGAACCCAGGCAGCCTGGTTCCCACCAGGGAAGAGCAACAGATGAAGGTGAAGCAGGCAAAGCTTGAACCTGTAGGACCCTATGCTGCTTTTGAGCTTTCTCCAAGTCCCTTACTCTTTGCTGGAAGCTTTCTGATCATTTATCAGCTAACAGTTTGTTCCCTTAGGTGCTGAAAGGCCACATCTACAAGGAGAAAGATTGGGGCATGGGGAGGACGCCCCCAGCTGGAGGAATTTTCCTGTCCCTCCTTCCTCTGCTCTGGGGTGTCACCATCAGTTCGGGCCCTCAAAGGATGGTGTGGAGGTCCAGGAAGGCAAGGGGCAGGAGGTGGAGGAAGAGAAGGAACCCACCCCCCTGAGTTCTACCCGTCGGAGGCTGGGTTTTCGAATGGGGAGGAAGCTGGTGCCCCAGGAGCCCGAGGTGGACAGGAATCCTGTTGTCTGAGCAGGTAGGTACGGGAGGGGCGAAGAACAGAGACGTGCCTGTGAGCCAGACTCAGCCAAGGCAGACAGTGGTGCTGGCGCTGGAACCCAGTGCTCCTTTCAGTTTGGTGAGTTGTGAGATGACCTCTGAGCCCCCTGAGTGACAATGAGGCATGTGACTAGCTCCAGACGGGGAGTGCCCTTTAACAGGCGCAGAATGAGATCAATCTAAGTGACAGGTACGACTGCACGGGAATGATTGGACTCTCAGCACTCAGCCATTCAAAGTTACCAGCTTTTAGAAATGTCTGGAATTAACGTTATTTTGAATGAACGAATGAACGAGTGAGTGAATGATGTACATGTAAGTCAGTGTGGACTCCGGGACAACAGGCAGTCCAAAGGCATTCAGACCGAGGGAAAAACATAGTACTATTATTTTTTCCCTAAGGATAACAATAATACAGGCTCATTGTAGAAAGGGCAGGAAAGTACTATGAAAGAAAGGCATCACCCGTGTTTCCCTAACATAGAGGTAGCTGTTGTTATCACTTCTGGGAATTTCCTACTTTTTTCCAAAAAGTTGATCATGGGATGTATGCAGTTTGTACTCTGACTGCCTTACTTTTAAGAATTCAAACTAAGATGGTCTACTCGGTTTATTCGTTCTCCGGAAAATGGCAAATTGTTGAATGTGTCCCTAAAACTAAGGCACATCCTAATCATATGATATAGAGGTTGACCCTTGAAGAGGCGTTTGTACACCCATGCACATTCACCACAGCCAAAAGGGGGAACCAGCCAAGTGCCCATCGGTGGATGAATGCATTAATCCACACAGTGAGATAATACTCGGCCTTTGTGGAAGGAAGGACTTTGTGACACGTGCTGCAACACGTGTGAACCCTGAGGGCGTCATGCTAAGAGAAATGGGACAGTCACGAGAGGGCAAATATATGATTCCACCTCTCTGAGGAATTCAGAGACAGGAGGTAGAATGCAGGTTACCAGGGCCGATGGGGAGGGGGAGGGGGACTTATCCTTTAGTGGGTGAGAGTTTCAGTTTGGGAAGATGGAAATTTCTGGAGGTGGATGGTGGTGATGGTTGTACCGCACGTGGATGTGCTCAGTGCCACTGGACTGAACGCTTAGAAATGGTGAAATTGGTAAGTTGTAGGTTACATCTATTTCACCAGAAAGAAACGAAACAGGGCAAAAGATAAGAGTTGGAGCCATGGAACCTGGCTTCCAGCCGTGGGGGTCTCTGCTCCGGTGACTCTTTGTCCCCCTCCTCCCCGCGCTGCCTCTCTAACCCCTGACCCGTCCTCTGGGAAGCGTGAGTGTGTGCGTCACACACAAGAAGAGGAGAGGAGGAGGGGTAGGTAGCAGAGGGGAGCCCGGCACACACTTGGGGCGGCTTGGAATCCTGACACCACCTCTGGGAGAAGCAGGGCCTCCCAGATCACAGGCCCAATGCCTCTCACGGGCTGGCTCTCCACCCACTCCTGTTCCTCCAGGCTGCGGACATGGAGCCTGGCTCGGGGGCCAGTGGAGGAGGCGGCGAGATGGCCCCAGGCTCTCCCTGGCTCAGCTGGACAATGCCCAAGTGTGGGTGAAGTTTGTCATCCAGTCCAGGGTCTGGGGCCAGGGTCAGGAGGGCAGAGGGCCGAGTCTCTGCCAGACAGTGCAACCCCATTGCCGGTGCCCCAGGGACTCTACTTGCTCCACGGCAGGGTCAGCCGGAGTGTCCGTCTGTCCCCATGGACCCACCCTGTTGACCTCAGAAAGTGGACATGGCCGAGCCCTGCAGGGTCTGAAGCAGCAGAGCCCTGCGTGCACACATGTACACGCACACACACACACACGCGTGCACCCAGGCCCATCCCTAGGTGACTTAGTCTTTATCCGCTACCCCAGCTGCTCTCATGGGGGTGGGGAGGGGACTCCCAGTGATTCTCCTCATCTCTGTTGGGTGAACGGACCTCGTGGGTAAATGACCTTTCAGAGGACTTTTCTAGCCTAGCAAAGCAGGTAGGAGGGAATTTTCTCTGGAAACTACCTAGTAGTTTAGTATCCTAAGAATTTATCCAGCCTTCTTTGAGAAGGTCAACCCAGTTCTTCATTCTCAAAAGCAAAACAAAACAAACCAGAACAAGTTTCAAGGCTGCTAAGTGGCTGGTCATAAGGCACGGAAAAGAAAAGGCTGCAGGTGTACCAGGAACACCGACTCCGAGAGGTTCACTTATTCTAGATGTTTTTGCTCACAGATCTCTCCAAAACACCAACAAACTCCATGGCGATTGTGTCTACTAGTTGCTTCCCATGCAGATATGTCTTGTTTCCTGAACAAGATATAAAGTATTTGTAGTCAGATGCCACGAATTTATCCCAATCCCGTGGCCCCAGCCTGAAGCTCAGCATAGGGCTGGTTAGGTGTGGTGCAAATTAGGATCTTTGTTTGGCTAGACACAATGATCACTTGAGAGGCTGTTAAAAAATTGCAAAGCCTAAATCCTACCCAGCAGTTCTGACCGAATGGGTCTAGCATGGGGTTTACACATCGGATGTTTGGAAAATGTTCTCTGGGTGGTTCTCATGTGTCCCTGATGCTGAAGACCAGTAATCTGTATCATGGTTCAGGTTAAGTAATCAGTTTTGCGTGTTCACTCCTTTTTTTCCCCTTAGATTATCCAGCCTATCAGCCTGGAATCTCAAGTTATTGAAACCCAGGTTTTATACAAAACCTGATTGAAATAGCCAGGAAGCTAAGGCCTGGCTTTCCATGAGGCTCAGTGGAAGAAACGCGTGGGTGACCAGGTCGTGCCCCAGAGGGTTTCCTGCTGAAGTTGCTTCACTTCAGCAACTCTTATCGGCCCATGAGGCCTTCCAGTTCTCTCCTTACATCCTCATTTGATCTGTCATTGCTTTGGGAGGACCCACAGTCCATTTACAAGGCATCCCGGGCCAGGCTGTTTCTGTAGGGAGCTCATCCCATCCGCGTTACCTGGAGGCTGTAGCATCTGCCAGGACCCATAAGTTTCTTCTCCTTTTGGTGCCTTTCCTCCAACCTCCAGCATGGGGCTCCTGAGTTCCCTTGTCAAAAAAAAAAAGAAAAAAAAGAAAGAGAAGGTGATCAGAAGACACCCCCATTTATAGTTGCTAATATGCTAGTCGTTTACTGTATCCCTTGTTTTTGTTAACGTGTTATTTAACCCAAATTTGCACTGGAGGTCAGACTGAGAAATGAGAGCCTTTGTCTTCCTCCAGGAAAACTGTTTGGATCAGCAAGTAGGTGAGAAGGGGCGGTGAGGGCTGCCAACCTCGGGCTCCCTCCCCGGGGAGTTAAACCTCAGGGGCCTCTTCCTTTGGGTGACATGGGGGCTTCTGGTGGCCCCTCCTGCCTGAGGGTCCCCAGCAGACCTCCAGCCCAGACCCGCCATCCTTCCCGTTTTCTTGCCCCCATTAACCAGTTTCACACACACATATATATTTCTTTTTAAAGGGTTTCAGGGCTTCCCTGGTGGCGCAGTGGTTGAGAATCTGCCTGCCAATGTAGCGGGCACGGGTTCGAGATCTGGTCTGGGAGGATCCCGCGTGCCGCGGAGCAACTGGGCCGTGGGCCACAACTGCTGAGCCTGCGCGTCTGGAGCCTGTGCTCCGCAACAGGAGAGGCCGCGATAGTGAGAGGTCCACGCACTGCGATGAAGAGTGACCCCCACTTGCCACAGCTAGAGAAAGCCCTCGCACAGAGGCGGAGACCCAACACAGCCCTAAATAAATAAATAAATAAATTTTAAAAGGGTTTCATTTCGGGAGGCCGATGGGGCGCAGAGGTTAACGGCAGGGACTATGAACTTTGCGGCAGGCACATCTGGATTTGAATCCCTGTCGTGTGAGCTGTTGCAGGATTTCTACCTCTCAACCTGGATTTCCTTCTCTGAAAACTAGTGACACCATTACTTACCTGATTGCATTGTTGAGAAAATATATGTAAAACTTGAGCACAGAGCTTGGCCCAGATTTAGTGATTGATAAATGGTAGCTGTTTTAATAATGATTACTATTATGGTTATCGAATAGTTGTTATAGTATTGTATTCTAGTCATTATAAAATATCTTAAAATGCATTCACAAAATGAAAATGAAAATCACCTATAATTCAACCACCGAGATCTATCATTTCTGATCTATAGACACATCTAACATATTCTAGAAAGTTGAGATTCCACCAGCATTACTTTTTAAAAAAAATTAATTGAAATATTGATATAGTTGATTTACAATGTTGTGTTAATTTCTGCTGTACAGCAAAGTGACTCATTTATACATATATATATTCTTTTTCATATTCTTTTCCGTTATGGTTTATCACAGGATATTGAATATAGTTCCCTGTGCTATACAGTAGGACCTTGTTGTTTAGCCATTCTATATGTAACAGTTTGCATCTGCTAACCCCAAACTCCCATTCTGTTCCTCCCCGACCCCCTTCCCCTTTGGCAACCACAAGTCTGTTCTCTATATTCCACCAGCATTATTTTATGTGTAATTTCCTTGTCGCCGTATTCTGCTATCAGCAGTACACCTCATATATGGCACGTGACAGTGTCCAAAAGATGCACTCACCGCGGCAGTGACACCATCTGGGTCCAGTGACTTCTGTGTCTCTGGCTTTTATCCTTTTCCTCCTTATTCCCTGGTGATGAGTTTCTGACCACTCACTGTGGAGCTGGGTCATCAGATTGGGTCCCCTGCATTGGCTCTTCGTCCATGGGGGCGTTTTCCACTTGACTTGTACACCCAAAGGATGCCCTTGGAGCCGGTACTCTGCCTCTTGTTCCAAGTGAGTGGGGTTCTCCCTGCGCACCTCTGCCTGGCAGCCTTGTGCCTCCGCCTCCTTCTGAGTGTGGCTGTCTTTCCAGCTTTAGAAGCAGCGATCTGGGGGGGCCCAGGCCAGGACGCTGAGTGGCTCAGGCCAGTTTCCTAAAGACCAAAGCAAAGAGAGAATCCCCCTCAGCAGGCAGACATGAAGGGGCTCAGGGATCCCCCCGGAAGAGACCAGCCCCTGGAAGCAGATGTAGGCCATGAGAGGCCAGTCCTGAGCCCACCCACCGCGTGCAGGGCCTTGGGATCTGTACCTGATGTGCTGTCTCTTCAGCTTAAGGGCTTGGATGCCGGTTAAGTCAAGGACCACGGGAGGGGCTATGCTTTAAGCCACCCAGCAATCATTGATAATCTAATGGGGATGGGGTGCAGATTCTTTTCTGGAAGCAAGCTTGATAAGGATGAAGAGAACAGGCCACAAAAACTGGCCAACTGAGGGGGCGAGGAGGGCGGTGGAGGAAGGCCAGGGCCTCAAATGTGGTCCCTCTGGTCCCATCCATCTTCCCTCTGGTGTGGCTGGACCAGTGCTCAGTCTGGCAGCTGAGGCAAGTTGCTCTGTGGGGCTCAGGCCTCACCCAGTTATACTAGATCAATAGTTCCTTCCTCCTTTTTTACAAAAACTCTGGAACCCTTTCCACAGTGATGTAAGGTCTTGCTGATTCTCCCGCAACAGCAGGAGCCCTGTCCAAGTTTTCTGGGGTGGCTCCAGTGAAGCTGTTGGGGTCTTCCCTTGCTTTCAGGGATGCAAAGAGGCCAAAATCAAAAGTTTTTTTTTTTTGTGGTGGTGGTGTTTTTGGTGGTATATAAAAAGAGAAATGACTTTAAGTGAAACTCTTTTGTTCTCGATTATATTATTAACATAATAATTGTGTATGAAGTCTGTATTAGAATTTTGATGATGCTCATGATACATCTACCAGTTAAGAATGCTTTTGGCTAGAACTCACAGAATTCCTGACCATCAGTAGCTTAAACCTAAAAGATGTTCTTTATTGTTTTCCATCGAGAACGGGTCAGATGGTCACATCCAGACCTGCCAGGGGGAGTGGCTTGCGGGTGGGACGGGGGGCAGCTTACCCTGAAATTGGGGATTTCCGCCTCCCCCATCTGCCCAAGCGAGGTGCAGGCAGCTGGGGAGAAACGGAGGGGCTGCAGGGCGGACAGTGGGCCACGTCTTCACATCCACTGAAACGGATCTTCAGCTTTCAGTATTCTACAGCTAACACATGCTATTTGATTTACTTTAGTTATGGAAGGGAAACATGAATTTTCGACAGGTGAGTTCAAGAATGGCATTGTAGGGACTTCCCTGGTGATCTAGTGGTTAGGATTGGGCACTTTCACTGCTGAGGGCGTGGGTTCCATCCCTGGTCCCGGAACTAAGATCCCGCAAGCCACGCAGTGTGGCCAAAAAAAAAAAAGGCATTACACAATTGTACCCATTCGGGTTGGAGACGGGACATATAAACCTCATTGGTCTCGTCTGAGTGCAAAGCTTAATAGCTTTCCCCACTCTTTTTGGAATAAAAGACTATGTCTCCTGAGAGGGGTTTGTTGAAAAACTGTGTTATCCGAAAAGGATGCTATGGCAGAGACTGCGAGCATTCCCCCAACATCCATGTGCCCCCTTTCTGAGCAGCAGAATCCCAGGCATTTGATCCAGATAAAAGACTGAGTTTCCCTCCTGACTTTGTGGCCAGCGTGGAAACCACGTTCTGGCCAGTGAGGTGACCGGGAGGTGTTCCAAGACTTCTGCAGAGTGTTTTTGTTTTTGTTTTTTTTTAATATTTACTTACTTATTTGGTTGCACCAGGTCTTAGTTGTGGCAGGCAGGCTCCTTAGTTGTGGCATGCAAACTCTTAGTTGCGGCATGCATGTGGGATCTAGTTCCCTGACCGGGGACCAAACCCGGGCCCCCTGCTTTGGGAGCGCGGAGTCTTGACCACTGCGCACCAGGGGAGTCCCCTGCAGAGTGTTTTAAAAGTAAAAAGCCAAGCATCCTTATGCCAGTATATTTTGCTCTACATAACTTTATAATATTTAAATAGTGTAATATGTACGACATAGCTTGTTACACTGTTTAATATAGTGTAATATATATGACATGGCTTATGTTACACCATTTAAAATATAGTAAATGAGGAGAGATGTTACGCAACTATTCTAGGCTGCTTCTCTACAAATTACCTGTTTCCTGTGTGGCAGGACTTTTCTTTTTCTTTTTTTTTTTGGCCAAGCCACACGGCTTGCGGGATCTTAGTTCCCTGACCAGGGATCGAACCCAGGCCCTTGGCAGTGAAAGCTTGGAGTCCTAACCACTGGCCCGCCAGGGAATTCCCATGTGGCAGGTCTTTTGCTGCCAACAAGTGAAAAGTTAAATTAAATGTAATTGCCATTATACATTATCTTTCAACATTAGGTTTTGAAATATGAGAGATGCCGTGATTTGATCAGATGCATGCAAATTCCAACCCTGAGGAAGAGCCTTTTGAAGTGAATGTGCAGAATTACTACCATTTTAGGTGCTTCATGAACTTAAAATTTTTTTACTACCATTTTAGGTGCTTCATGAACTTAAAATTTTTTTACTACCATTTTAGGTGCTTCATGAACTTAAAATTTTTTTTGAGTTTTATTTTTTGTTTTGAAATAATTTCAGACTTACAGGAAAGTTGCAAAAATAGCACAAAGCCTTCCAAGATAGACTTCATCCAGATTTTGCAAACGTTAACATTTACCCTATTTGATTTCTGCTTCTCTTTTTCTCTCTTTCCTTCACTCCTCTGCCTGTCTGTCTCTCTCTCCATCCATCCATCCATCCGTCCATCCATCCATCCACCCTACCCACCCTAGGTGCGCCATGTGAGTGGAATCATACAGTATTTGTTCTTTTGTGACTGGCTTATTTCACTCAACATAACGTCCTCACGGTTCATGCATGTTGTAGCAGACGTCAGAATTTCCTTCCTTTTTACAGGCTGAATAATATTCCACTGTGGATAGACCATATTCTGTGTATCCATTCATCTGTGGATGGACATTTGGGTTGTTTCCACCTCTTGGCTACCGTGAATAATGCTGTTTTGAACATGGGTGTGCAAGTAATTCCTCGGGATCCAGGCCATTTATTTCTTAGAATATCCCCCTATCTGGGTTTGTTTGTTGCTTCTTTATGATTAGATCCAGCCTCTACATTTTTGGCAGGAACACCCGGGGAGTAGTGCCGTGTCCTCGGGGTAGGTCTTTGTGTGGTAGGTCTTAGTCTTATTCCTGCCCGTGTTCACTTTGATCCCTTGTGTAGGATGGCGTCCACCAGCTTCCTCTACTGTGAGGTTTCTATTCCTCCTCTGTAATTAATAAGTGTCTTGTGGGGAGATACTCTGAGATGCTGCAAATATCCCATTTCTTGTCAAACTTTCAGCCACTCGATGACTCTTATCTGAAATAATTATTACCAAGTAGTGCCTTACAAATTTCATCATTGCTTTTACACTTATTTGTTGGCATTCTGTGTAAAGAGACGCTCTTTCATCTCCTGCACCCATTCATTCATTCGTTTTATTTACAGGTGAATGGATTTGGGGATTCTCATTTTACTCAGGGTTATAATCTATTACTATTATTCATTTTGTTGCCCAAAACCTGTACCAGATTTGACCTGTGGAATGCCTTAAAGTAGCCCTTTGTGATTTCTTTCTTTGTGATTTCATCTCCTTATCATTTTCTCATGAAGTCACATGTCAACATCAATGATTCTTGTGGTTCCCATCTTTACACAGTCATCAATACAGTTCTGTCATCAAATACCAAATAACTGAGACTAAATTCGTCTAAAGCTGTACCATGGCCAGACCCCTCAGAGCGGCTGCTGATAATTCATCTGAGCGATAAGCCAGCCAAGCATCAAGAGCACACTCATCTTGCACCCTAACTTCTCTGAACTCCATACACACTCGGATGCTCTCAAGCTGTTTTATTTTGGGCATGTGTGTTGGTTGGGTCCTCGGGGAAGCAGACAGGAGTCAGAAGTGCAAGAGATTTATTGGGGGTAGTGCTTGTGAAAAATAAAGGGAGAGGGTTGCAGGCCTGATACCTGTGAACGGCGAGTTGGGGGGTGTGCAGGAAAAGGTGGAGGGCATCTCTGAGAAGTCTCTGCCAGCCCCGGTGGGGAGCTTCAGTGCAGAGCTTGCCCATTGTGGGCAGAAACAGCCAGACCCTGGTGCCCTGCTGGGCTCAGTCCTTACCTGGGAGCTGCCGGGAGGGGCATGGCCTGGGCTCCGAGGCCACCACGGATCCCGAAGTGCTGTGGCTAGAGACTCATTTAACTGCACCGCTCATAGCTGACGAGCAAGTTCTTTCTTAAAGGGAGACCGGAGGGGCATACCTCTAAGGCTGCCTTAGGAAAAATATTTAAAGATTGTGTTTGTTGATTCAAAAATGAGAAATTTGAAACAGAACTAATTTCTACACGGGGGGTGAACATCCTCTTGGGGTCCCACACGTTTGTCACTCCCTGAGGTTTTAATCATCACTAGATGGGAAACACTGGTCTAGGTGTCTAACTCCGTTCTCGTCTGGGGTTTCGAGCTGGCGTCTCTGATTGGTTCAGAGGGGCCGTAATGGTCTCAGTTGCCCCAACGGGTGACTAGAAAGAATGAGTCGTCAGCCGGGATCACCGGAGGGCTATTGCATTCCAGGGGGCTTGTCAGAGTAACGTTCCACCCAATCTGTGGCTCCTGGCCCCTTGGCTACCCAGGCTGATCAGATGTGTGATTAAATGCTGGGTCAGCAGCTTTGTACCCAGATTCACTTCGTATCGCGGTTCTAGACTTAAAGACTTTACAGCGGAAAAGGACCATTGAGATCGTGAGGTCGTTCCACACTTCAGGTGTACAGAAGTGCCCTGCCCCAAATCACCAAGCTGATGAGCTGGGCCGGGGGCTCACAATGGGGCAGGCACTGTGTCATCATTCTGTACCATCATGGTCCCCCCCATGGCCTCCAGCCCGCAGTCGGGCTTCTGCTTCCGGGAGCAGCACAATGCAAGTCAGCTCCCCTGTATTGGTAGCTGTTTATCATTTTATCTCATCATCTTGTCCTTTATCTCACATCTAGTTCTTTAGCTGTTCCTCACAGAGTGGTTTCCAGATGGCTGGGGCCTTCTGATTGCCTTCCTCTGGATGTGTCTGAGTTTGTTACCGTTCCCTTAAAAGGCGTCTCCCAGAACCGGACACATGCGCAGTGTGGTCTTAGCACGGCGATAACAGACCACCCGCCCCGCTAACTTGAACGCTAGGCATTAGCACGGCCCAGCTGCTGTAGGCTGTCCAACATCTACTCAGTGCTGTTTTCTAAAACCTGCATTTAAACAGTTTTTTGGCTTGATTTGGCTCTATTTTTAGAATGTTTTCCACCGGGAGAAGGAAGAAGTACAAGGGGGAACAGAGAGGGGAAAGGATGTCAGCTCGGATTTGGCAATTGCAGAGCTGCATGCACCATGGGGCGTAAGCAGTCTTGCGACACAGCCTGCGCCCCACTTTCTCAACCTCGGCTCCCGGTGCGTCGCCCTGGGCGCTCACCACACGGCAGAAGGTGGCTGCTGGTCAGTTCCGTCCTCCCCAGGGTCCTGGGTCGGGAACCTCGGTTGTTTTGACTTCGGCTTTTCTCGTGTGTGTGTGTGTGTGTGTGTGTGTGTGTGTGTGTTGAGGAAACCAAGGGCTGGAGACTGTGTGTGTGTGTGTGTGTGTGTGTGTGTGTGTGTGTGTTGAGGAAACCAAGGGCTGGAGACCAGGTCGTGGAGCCTCAAGAGGAGAAGAAGTCTACTAACATGCCTCAGCCACCACCTCGGGGTGGGCCTGGATGATTCAGAAAATGCTACTCTTCATGTCTGTGTTGCGTACTGGGGTGTTTGCACGAGCGCTTTTAGTGGTATCTGATTTGCCCCCTCCCCACCTCGCGAGGTGCACAGGCGGCGGTCATCCTGAGTTTCCAGACGAGCCAGCTGCTCACCAGGGCGAGTGGCTGTCCGTCCCGCTCCAAGCCCTGGGGTTCCCTGAGTGGTGACGGAGGCTACTTCCAGCCCACGATGTGAGCCATATAGCATCACTGCAAATACATTCTTCCTTCATCCAACATACTGAAGACGTCCCGTGTCCTGACATGATGGCAGGCTCTAGTGATATACGGATGAATAGCTGTCTGTGTTTTAAGTGCTTATAGTCTAGTAATTACCATCCAGTTTCTATTTGCATTTCACTGAGAGCAATTAGAATCCTTGGAGAAGTGGAGATGCTTCCAGACCATCTAGAGGGCTCATGGGCAGAGGAGGGAACTTGGGTCCAGAGAGGGCAATCCCGTGACCTGGTACAGACAGGGTCAGGGCGGGGTCCAGGCTCCCAGCCCTAGCCCACGCCCCTCCCCACCCTGCAGTCTCTTCCGTGCCCCCACTCCCGCTGAATAAGCTTTGGAGACCAGACAGGGCTGGTTTCCATAGTTGAGGATCCAAACCTGGGTTATCCATAGGTTCCCTAGAATCACTTTTTGCCAGTCATTTCAAGAGCCTGGCTGTGGTATTAACAGTAGGTCTTATGGTGTCGGTCAGCATTCACTCCTCCCTAGAACCTGATTCCTTTCACATCATGGGGCTGGTCCACTCTTGCTCTGCTGTGTGGAAAGCTGTGTTCACACTGCTTTAAAGCCCAGGAGTGGGCTTCTGAGCCTGAAGAGTGCATGTCTCATGGGGACACGACAGCTGCTCACACAGGTTGGAGGGTGGGCATCTGCCCTGGAGGAGGGGGCAAGTGGCAGAGAGAGAATTGAGGGAAGTTGCAGGAAGGGACATTTGTCTGTCTGGCCAGCAGCCCGTCTAATAATAGAATGACCAGCCTGAAGCCACAGGTTCAAGCTGAGGCTTTGGGGGAGGGCCATCAGATTTCTAGATTGGGGTTTCTAGATGCGGTGTGGAAAGAGCCTAGGGAACATGCAGGGTGTGGAGGGCGGGGAGGTAAGCTGTTCCAGCAGCAGAAGACGGTGCCGGGTGCGGGCGGTGGAGCGGCTGGGAGCTTGACCCTCTACCCTGGCTCCACCTTCGCCTCAGCCATGGCTAACCTGCAAGTCTGAACATCATCATTTAGCTGGGAGATTGTTTAGCTAAAAACTGGGGTTCTGCTGCTAAGGATGATGGGAAGAGTGGCTACTGAGGTGAGTGATGGTTAATTTTATGTGTCAACCTGACTGGGCCAAGGGGTGCCCAGGTAGCTGGTAAAACATGATTTCTGGGTGTGTGTGCGTGGATGTTTCTGGAGAGACTGCCTCTGATTCAGTGGACTAAGTAAAGCATATGGTCCTCCCCAAAGCGGTGTACAGCATCCTGTCTGGTGAGGGCCTGGATGCAACAGAAGCATGGAGGAAGGGCGAACTCACTCTCTCGGCATGAGTTGGGGTGTCCATCCTCTTCTGTCCTTGGACATCGGACCTCGGAGCTCCTGTTTCTCAGGGCTTCAGACTCTGAGTGAATTCCACCCGATTTCCTGGGTCTCCAGCCTGCAGACAGCAGATGGTGGGACCTCTCAGCCTCCAAAACCGTATAATGAGTTTCCTTTTGTACATACATACATATTTCTCAGGAGAACCCTGACTATTACAGGAAGTAATGGAACCTCCCAGCTATGTGATGGATTTCACTGAGCAGGGTGGAGTGGGGAAGGTGGAGGAATTGGGGAACCTGTTTTCGAACTTAGATGCCACCACCTGGCTGAGAGTTCAGGGAGAGATGCAGGGTCTGGAGAAAGCTGAAGGCTCGCTTTGCACAGAGCCCTTGGCTACGAAATCGTGAGCCCACTGCGTGCCGGGGCTCTGCTGTGCACTCTTCTTACGAAAACCCCATTGTATATAGCTGGGCATTGTCCCCGATGCATTGTTGAGCAAAGCCACTCTGGTACAGCAGGTCACACCCGCCGGATGTGAAATGAACACGATGTGAAATGATTTTGTTCGGTCTCCTTCCCTCTCCTCCTTCCCCACCCCTTGTGTTGTTGATGACGAGGGGCCTGGGTAAGGAGCAAAGTGGGGGAAGGCTGCCAGTTGGCAGGTGCAGACAGGGCTATGGATGCAGAGGTCTGGGCTGACCGTCTTTTCTGTTTTTCTCCGGTCTCTCGAATTTGCTTTTTCCTGGTCTTTCTAGCATCCTCTTTTTCTCTGTCTTGTTAACCACCCTGTCCTAACTTGAACAGGTTTAATATCTTCATTTTTCAGATTGCTCTCTGTCTTCCCTCATCCGCTGTCTTTTTTTTTTTAATTGAGGTGAAATTCACATAACATAAAATGAACCATTTTAAAGCACACAGTTCAGTGGCATTTAGTGTACAGTCACAGTGCTGTCCAACCCTTGCCTCTATCCAATTCCAAAACGTGTTCATCACTTGGAAAGGAAGCTCCATCCCCAGGAAGCAGTCACCCCTGTTCTTATCGGCCCCTGGCAAGCACTAATCTGCTTTCTGTCTGTATGGATTTACCTATTCTGGATATTTCCCATTGATGGAATCACACAGTACATAACCTTTTGTGTCTGGTTTCTTTCACTTTGCATAATTGTGTTAGTTTGCTCCGGCTGCCATGACAAATACCACAGACTGGGTGGCTTACATAACAGACACTTATTTTCTCATGGTTCTGGAGGCTGGAAGTCCAAGATGAGGTTGGGTTTCTCCTGAGGCCTCTCTCCTTGGCTTGCAGATGCCCGGCTTTTTGCTGTGTCCTCACAGGACCTTTCCTCTGTGGGCATACACACCTGGTAGGTCTTGGTGTGTCCAAATTCCTCTTCTTTTTTTTTTTGGCCATGCCACACGGCTTATGGGATTTTAGTTCCCTGACCAGGATTGAACCCAGGCCCTCGGCAGTGAGGGCACGGAGTCCTAACCACTGGACCCCAGGGAATTTCCAAATTCCTCTTCTTATAAAGACACTAGTCAGATTGGATGAGGGTCCATGCTAATGGCCTCATTTAACTTAATTACTTCTTTAAACACTGTGTGTCCAGTCACATTCTGAGGTACTAGGGCTTAGGGCTTCAGCATATGAGTTCTAGGGGACCACAACTCAGTCCACACCTGTAATGTCTTCAAGGTTTATCCATGTTGCAGTGTGTTTCAATACCTCCTTCCTTTTCTTTTTAAATTTTTTAAAATTTTATTTATTTATTTATTTATTTATTTTTGGCTGCGTTGGGTCTTTGTTGCTGCACGTGGGCTTTCTCTAGTTGCGGTGAGCATGGGCTTCTCATTGCGGTGGCTTCTCTTGTTGCGGAGCACAGGCTCTAGGTGCACGGGTTTCAGTAGTTGTGGCTCGCGGGCTCTAGAGTGCAGCTCAGTAGTTGTGGTGCACGGGCTTAGCTGCTCTGTGGTATGTGGGATCTTCCTACACCAGGGATCGAACCCGTGTCCCCTGCGTTGGCAGGTGGATTCTTAACCACTGTGCCACCATGGAAGTCCCCCTCCTTCCTTTTCATGACCGAATAATATTCCACTGTATGCATGGACCACATTTTGTCTTTCTGTTCATCTCTTGATGGACACTTGGGCCTTTGGTTCTTGTGAAAAATGCTGCTACACCCACTGCCTTTTTACATAAAGGAGTTACTGGCACTGGGGGATGGGTGGCAGAGGAGGGCCAGGTAGTATGTGTACACTGTCCCCAGGGAGCAGTGCTAAGTGTCTGGGTGCAGATTCAAAGTCCAGCCTTCTGTATCAGGGCAGCTCTGGCCCTCCTAAAGCTGGTAACAGGTATTTGACAAGCAGCTGTGTTGTTGTGAGCTTGCCTTGGGGCAGTGAAGAGCTGCTGGGTTGTTTGAGTCTTTAGTGGATGTAATCACTGTCCAGGTGTTTGCACACTATCCCTGGCATCTGTCTGGCCTCTTTATCCACCATGACTAATGGCTGGGTGATAGCTTTCTTACTGATAAAGAAATAGCAAGAACTATCAAAAAGAATAACTCCAGAGTTGTCCAACTTATCCTCAGTTTATCTAGTGATGTACTCTGAAAATCTTTCACCTACTGAAAGTTGTGCAGCCCTTTTCTCATGGCAGAGGTGGGTTTTTGCCTGTTTCTTTTCCATCTGTGATTTGGGAGAGTGTCATGCAGGTCCTAGAAGACTCTCGGACAGGGGACATCTGGGGTGGCTTAGTAGCTGCCATGGTTTTCCCTACTCCACAGTGAGTTTACCCAGAGCTGCTACATCAGTTTATCTGGGTCTTTCTTTACTTCTGGATTGTTTCTTCGATCTCTGTTTTGTGTTTGTGTCTATAAAATATTGTCCCTGGGAAACTTTTCTGACAAGAAACAAAGCCACAAGTGTTCTAGGGTGTATATCCATGCACACAATGAAAACAGACCAGGTTGGTGTCAGAGAGGAACGGGTGGCCAGCCTTGTCTGTGTGGGGTCCCTGTGCCCCGGTGTCTGGTCCTCAGATTTTCTTCTTTAGAAGCTGGATTTTAGCCGTGCAGCCAGAGATGGTCAAGCTTAGGGAGACCAATCACAAACCAAACTGGTGAGAGAATGGTATTTAAACTAGATTGCCCACTTGGTACATTTCTAGGAGGATCATGGCTGCTGGTCAGAATAGAACATTCAGGTCTGCTCGCCAGTGGGCTCTCTGTGAGGGCAGGTAAGCGGGAGTTAGAGGGATTCTGTGCCTGGCGGGGCAGAGAAAGGAGCATGTGGGTTCCTGTCGGGGCTGCTCCCAGAGCTGTGTATCAGAAACTGATACATAGTTTCTCAGCAAAGTACCCATTAAGTTATCCTCACTGCACAGGGCAACTTTTTTCAGGATCTGAGGGCCCTTTACCACAACCTATAGTGTGGTTACGGATCCCAACATCCAGTTATGGGTTCCAGCACCCTGATCTTTTTCTACCCCACCCCCGCCTCTTGTTTTAAAGCCTTGGAGAGGAATTTTCCAGAATAAAGGTTTCTGGCCTGGACTCCTCTTCTAGTTTCATAGGATAAATGCTCTCTGGGGGAGGAGTGAGTGGAAGAGAAACTGTCTCCACGCAGGGGCCTGTCTTTTGAGCTCTCCTTGACCCCATCTTCCTTACAAACCCAGAATGGAGATCCCGGAGCTAACGGTTATTTCAGGATCCCAAGACCATTACCTGCTTATTATAACCTGTTCTTAGCACCATAACCAGAGGCCAGTCTTTTTTTTTTGCCACTGTGGCATGCAGGATCTTAGTTCCCTGACCAGGGATCGAACCCATGCCTCCTGCATTGGGAGCGCGGAGGCTTAACCACTGGACCACCAGGGAAGTCCCCAGAGGCCAGTCTTTAACCAAACATGCATTCTGTCAACCAGTGTTGACGGATACGTGCCACCAGCCCGGCTCTGTTCTAGGCCCCTCGGGATGGAAACAGCTGTGAAAGCGAGGAAGGTCCCTCCCGTCCTCTTGTTCATCCTTCTCAGTGCCCTTTGGGGACTTCCTCTTTCTCAGAACAGGAGCCAGCATCCTGAGGGTCCACAAGGTGCCCCCTGACTGCCCCTCCCCCTCCTCACTCTCCAGTCCTCTCTGTGCTACCCACCCGGCTCTTCCCTGAATCCAGATCCCACCCCAGCGCCTCTGTCCGTGTGTCTCCACTTGGGTGCCTCTTACTCCGGATACCTGGAAGGGTGACCGAAGATGCAGGATACAAAATGGAATGTGGACCATCTCGCCAACTTGTTACAGCACGTGTTGAACGAACAGTATCTGGACTATGTGAGGCTAACTAGTATCTAGTGCTGCTGTTAGGTTCTCCTGTTTCTTCTCACAACTGGAAAATCTTAAGCCAAGGTTGTCGCTCCTATGGGCCAGTGCTGCCCTGCAGCTACGGTGATGTTGTGCTGTTGACAGCCTGGCCGTAAAGATGTATTATCAACAATAGAAATTTGAAGCTTATCAAAGAATTTGAATAGTGTCCGAGAAATAGGATCTTTCTTTTCTTCTTTCCCTTTGCTAATCAGTTAGGACACCTTAAAACCTTTGAGAAGTACACAGAAAGCCCAAGACCTCCTCTACCTCTTTTAAAAAAATTTTTAAAGCTGACTCAGTTTTATTTCATAAAATAGTAATTTCTTTTTAAATTGGCTCAGCTGTGGTGTCAACCATGCGCCTTTTCTGCATCAGTAGGGGAGGCTGTCCCAGTATGAGGGCTGGGACTCTTTGGGTGGCTGTCTCTCTGTCTTCATATGCTAAGTAGCACTTTACATTGTAGGTTCATTTGAAAGTTTTTAGTTATTAATCTTCATAATCGTTTCTTAAGATGATTCTTATTTCCTCATTATATCCAAATACTAAGTAATGTAGACATTGTCATAGAAACCACTTGGATCCAAAGTTTAATTGTTGACTTTGTTATTGAGAAGAAGACTGAATATTCTAGTTGGAAAGTAATTTAATTGGGTGACACTTGAAAGAATACCAGCCTAGCCGGAGATCTTGTTTTTTATTCCTTTGCTTATTAGCTATGTGATCACAGGGAAGTAATGTAATATTTCTGAGCCTCAGTTTCATTAACTCCAAGGGAAAAAGGTCGGGGCGCACGCGCACGTGCGTGTGTGTGTGTCTGTGTGTGTTTGTGTGTTAGGGACACTGTGAAATTCAAAAATGAATTCATAATTCAGACAAGGACCACATCTCACTTGACTCTGGAGACCCCTGAACAGTTGCTTTCATTGAATACTTGTTTAATGTGGGAAGAAATGAGAGATACTGACTTTTAGTTCCATGTTTGCTCTTGGGCTTAGCAGAGAAACGCTGAAGGACAATGAAATGGATATGAAATTCCCAGCGGATCTGCCCCAATTACATGCAAACTTTCCTTATTCTCTCAACCTGGACTTTACCCTGAGCCTGCATTCGGCATAACCTTACCCAACACCTCTCTCTTAGTTCCCTACTTGTAGTCTAGTTCGTGTACATTTCCCCCTCTGGTCTTCAATTACAAGCTCTTGGGTGTGGGAGATCTTTCTTTGTCATACTCGGAGTGAGATGGAGCAGGGAACACCTTGATGAGAGCTGTTTGATCACCTGCTCTTCCTGGCTGGACCCGAGATTGTTGTGTTTCCGGTGCAGCCTGTTCTGTGTAGTGTCTGACACACAGCTACTGCTTGTGAGCATCTATTAAATGTGCCAGAAGATGGACAGTGAGCTGCTCATCTCTGTGGCTCCTCTTCCCTCTGGGAAAGACAGGCTCAGCATAGCCGTCTGGAGTCTTCAGCTGAACTCTGCATGTGTCTTCTCTTTATTTTGTGCTGTGCATGCAGATTGGTGACAACAAAGACTACAAACCCACCAATATTCTCCCAACGATTTATGCAAAGCCCAGAAATAGAATCATCCCCCCCACCCAAAGTAAAACACAGCTTGAGCTTGATTCCGTTTTTCCACAGGTGCAGGATTTGTGCAAATTCTGTTTGTATATTTGTGTCATTTGCAAGAAGCAAAGGTGTTAGGAACACATGCAAATCACTACAAGAGTTCTTGGCTACCTTTCCGTCAGTTCCCTTCTCCCTTAATGCCTGGATCTATACCATCTATGCTTTTTTTCTTTTTTTCTCTGGAATTTGAGCAAACTGAGCTATCACCGATTTAATATTTGGGGAGTTGTTTTTTTTTTTTTTTTTTTTTTTTTTTTTTTTTGCGGTATGCGGGCCTCTCACTGTTGTGGCCTCTCCCGTTGCGGAGCACAGGCTCCGGACGCGCAGGCCCAGCGGCCATGGCTCACGGGCCCAGCCGCTCCGCGGCACATGGGATCCTCCCAGACCGGGGCACGAACCCGCATCCCCTGCATCGGCAGGCGGACTCTCAACCACTGCGCCACCAGGGAGGCCCTATTTGGGGAGTTTTTAAAAAAAACTTTTTATTTTGAAATACAAGAAGTTACAAAATAGTACATAGAGTCCCATGAACCCTTCACCCAGCTTCCTTTAATGGTGACATCTTATATGACTGTAGTAAAATACCAAAACCAGGAAATTGACGTTGGTCCAAGACTGTTAACTAGACTACAGAATATCTGACTTTTTAAAAGCACACATATTCTGAAGTCATAACGTAATACTTTTAAACACAGATAACATATGTCTTCGTATAGGGTGAGGAGGTTGACAGGGAGTGTAAAATACTCTCAAAGCAGGAGCCTGGTGTGATGCTAGGTGTGAAACACCCAGGGGCAGTTTTAATAGTGTGGTCCCAAGGTCGGGGCATACACTCAGAAGAGGAAAGGCCTGCAGGAAGTGGAGGACCGCGGACTGGGCAGAAGGAAAGGAAACTTGCTGGTTCAGTAGGACTTCAGTTGTGACGATTCACCCAGAGCCAGGTCGTGGCCACATTTAACTGTCCTGATACTCTCGTGATGAGATGGGTAAATCCCCTCATTTGGAGAAAAGTGTACATTTATAGAAGAGGAATGATTTTTTTAAAATAGACTTTATTTTTTAGGACACTTTTAGGTTCACAGCAAAAATGAGGGGAAAGTGTAGAGATTTCCCATGTACCCCCTGCCCCTACTCACGCACAGCCTCCCCTGTTATCAATGTCACTCACCAGATGGTACATTTTACTAAGGGTGAACCTACACGGACACATCATTGTCACCCACAGTCCATAGTTTACCGTGGGTTCACTCTTGGTGTTGTATATTTAATGGGTTTGGACAAATGTATAAAGACACGTATCCAGGGCTTCCCTGGTGGCGCAGTGGTTGAGAGTCCGCCTGCCGATGCAGGGGACACGGGTTCGTGCCCCGGTCTGGGAGGATCCCACATGCTGCGGAGCGCTGGGCCCGTGAGCCATGGCCGCTGAGCCTGCATGTCCGGAGCCTGTGCTCTGCAGTGGGAGAGGCCACAACAGTGAGAGGCCCGCATACTGCAAAAAAAAAAAAAAAAAAAAAAAAGACACGTATCCACCATTGTAAGAGCATACAGAGCAGTTTCGCTGCCCTAAAAATCCTCCTATTCATCCCTCTTTCCCCCCAACCCCTGGCAACCATTCATCTTTTTACTGTAGTTGTACCTTTTCCAGAATGTCATAGAGTTGGAATCATACAGTCTGTAGCCTTTTCAGATTGGCTTCTTCCACTTAGGAATATGTACTTACCGTTCTTCCATGTCTTTATCGTGGCTGACAGCTCATTTCTTTTGGACACTGAATAATATCCCATTGTCTGGAGGCACCACAGTTTATTTATCGTTTCACCTACTGATGGACATCTTGGCTGCTTCCACGTTTTGGTGATTATGAATAAAGCGGCTATAAACCTCTGTGTGCAAGTTTTTTTTGTTTGTTTGTTTGTTTGTTTGTTTTGCGGTACGCAGGCCTCTCACTGTTGTGGCCTCTCCCGTTGCGGAGCACAGGCTCCGGACGCGCAGGCTCAGCGGCCATGGCTCACGGGCCCAGCTGATCCACGGCATGTGGGATCTTCCCGGACCGGGGCCCGAACCCGTGTCCCCTGCATCGGCAGGCGGACTCTCAACCCCTGTGCCACCAGGGAAGCCCTGTGTGCAAGTTTTGAACTGGGTTTTCAACCTGCCGTTGTGGCATCGTGTGGACGTCCATGCCTGTGTTCCCATTCACGAGTTACATTTTATTTAGAAAAAAAAAATGCCGTCCTCTCCCCTGTCTCTGGATGGGCGATGAGGTAAGGGCTTATTTCAGTCTTTTATTTGGCGTCTCTCTTCACTCTCTCAGACACGGGATTGTTCACAGGAGCAGATGATGACGCTTTGTGTCTCATTAGCAACTTCTGATTGCTCACACCTGCCGTGGCTTGTTCTGCCTCCTCTCGCTGGACAGGAGGTGGGTTCCAGCATGGTTTCCGTGTTGCAGTCTGGCTCACTGGCTTCTGATCGTGGAAATGGGGTTGCTTTTGGCTGAAGTTACAGCAGCATGGGGGAGCAGGGGTGAGGGTTAGATGCCTGTGGCCGGCAGAGGGAACTGAGAAGAGAGAGGTCATGGAGAAAACCCACCCCCATCATCCTTTCTGAGTCTGGAGCTAGCTAAGGAATTCGCTATAAATACGCACCGTAAGAGGTACTACTGTGCAAGAAGGGCTTTCTTTCCTCTCTCCTGCCGGGAGCTCAGCTGTTCTGGGTGAGATGGGCTGAGTCACAGTGTGCTCTGCCCTCGTCAGGACTCCACTCAGCACCCCCGGGTCAGGCTGTAGTCATCACAAGTGCCCTGGGGGCCATCTGCCCACTGTGTCGAGTAGAGGGTCCTAACTGGCTGTGTTCCTTGACCTTTGGCCTACTTCTAACTCCTCTAATCGCTAAACTTCCCTTTACTCATTTAAAAGGATGACTGGATTATCTGGAAAATTCCTTCTAGCCTTAATAATGCCTAGGACCACGGGTCATAGAATCCCCCCCACCCCCACCTGCCCCAGTACTTGGAGCTGTCCTATCTGTAGAAACATCATCGTATTCGAGGAATTTTTACATTCTCTGCTGCCTTTTCTGAAGGACGGCGTTCTGATCATCCGCTTGGGGTGGGGGGTGGGGGTTGGTCAAAGCCCTGGAGAGTTGGATACAGATGCGGTCATTAGCAGAACTAGGGAAAGAGGTGGATGTCTAAAACAGTAAACACTGAACCAGTAGGTTCTTGGAGTTCAGATGCAATTGGGTTGTTTGTAAACGGCATTGCAGTCAATCAGTGTTAGCTTCCAGAAGGATGCTACGCTAATGTATGGCACTTGAGGATTGCAAGGGCCACACCAGTTCTAGCTGCCCTCCCCCCACTTTATTTTAAAGTGTAAATTTGTCCTAGTCCCCCACTCATTCCCAGTTTGTTTGCACTTAGATATCAGAAGTGGGAGGGGGATTACTTGAAACTTCCATTTGCTGGCCCCCATTAGGTGTAGGAGGTGATGAGGGAGAACTTAGTCTCTGCTCTGTAGCCAGAACGCCTAAGGCTCTAGGCGTTACCGACACCCGGGCTGGGAAGGCACCAGGTCTGGGTGTGGAGTGTGAATACTTAGCTGGAAGCTCCGAGGAATGTCAACCGCCTCGTGCCCTCAGAGCTGGACCCTGGTCAGACACATCATCCAGATGACGAGATTAAAGATGTGCCTTCACTGGTGTGGACCGCTCTCCTGCTGAGCTGAGACCCACAGTTGTTTTCAAGCTTGGACACCCATCCCCTGCCTTGCCCTTCAGCGTGTGCAAAAAAATCGGTGGGCAAGTACAGGCACGTGGGTACACCAGGTACACTGGGTCCTCTGGGAGAGACAAGTGTGCAAGCCTGTAGGGCTGAAGCCGTCCCCACCCCGGCCCCAGCGATCTGGGAGCGGCGACTTTCCGGCGCGGGCGCCAGCGCTCCCTCGCTGCTATTTTCCTCTTTGGATCAGACCACTCTTATTTCAGGAGTGGAGTGGGACTCTCTCTGGGGCGCTATAGGGTGTCATCTCTGGCATTTGCTCCCGGTACAGAAAAACAAGTCCAAATGCAGTGCACTCGGGTTTCTGAACAGCTGCCCAAGCGCCGAAACCAGACTGTCAGCAAAGCTGTGGGAGGGAGGAGAGCAGGGACTCAGGAGAGGGAAGTGGGGGGTGGGAGTGTGGGGGGGTACCCAGGGTGGGGGCGGGGGGGGAGGAGGTCAAGGGCACCCTTTCCGTAGGCGACTCTGGTCCCTGGGCTGGGATGCGGGGAAAATGGGGGATGCCCAGGCTAGTAGGGTGCCTAGAGTGGGCGTCGGGGCGCGGGGGGTGGGAAGGGGTCGGGGGTACCGCCGGGTGGGCAACACTGTCCGCTCCGCGACCCTGGGCGGGCTGGGAGGGGGATGCTTGGACTGGGGGTGTGCCTGGGGTGGAGGTCGGGCTGGGGGGTGGTTTGGGGCACCCGCCCGATGGGGGACGCTGGGCGCTCCCCGCCTCTGGGCGGGCTGGGGTGAGGGGAAGGGGGAGGCCCGGGGTGGGGGGCGGGGCAGGCGGGAGCAGCTTGACGGCCGCCAGGGAGCGGGCGCCGTCCCAGCCGAGCCATGCGGTACGTGAGCGACGTGTGGCAGCCTCTGCGCAGACTGTTCCGTGGCGGTGTGGGTTTCAGCGAGCGCCGCCTCCTTCCAATCACGGCGCAGCCCAGCGTGAGGGATACACCTCTGCAGGGCAGGGCTGCGCTGCGCACCGAGGCATCGCGTTCCAAAGTCACATACATGCCATACCCTGTGCAGGCGGCAGCCCCTGCTCAAAGCAGCCCAGATCTTCACGGGGCGGCCACCGACCTGACTACTCGACTGCCACATGTCGCCTGCTGATGCAAAGCTGCGGGGACCGGGGATGCAGAAGGCACACATACACCAAAAACTGGCGAGGAAGAGATGCAGTAGGGCCGCGCCGGTTAAATGGCACGAATTTTAGGGGTTTGCACAATCATGGTGACGCCTCCAATAGTTATTCCGGGGCTTGCAGCCAAGTAATGAATTGCAGGTCGGAATAAGATCTATTTTATTTACTCTTCTACTCGGAGAGATAAAGGTATATCGAAAATATTGTAAACGGTGACCGTGAAAACCAAGATGCCACGTTCCATTTTGGTCCAGCCTCCGGGTCTCTCCCACCCCCTCCTCGTGCCCGGCATTCCGGGACCCGGGGTTCCAGGTCTTGGGGGCTGGGTGTCGGGGGAGCAATGTTCAGCGCTAGTTGGGGTTTCTAAGGAATTCAGGAAATTGGGCGGGGTGAGGACGAAGGACCAGGGAAGCCCTCTCCCCGTGGGTGGCGGGGCCCCTGGCGGGTGACTCACAGGTATGTTTAGGGAGCAGCTCCGGCAAGGAGTGACCCACAGGCGCTCTCAGCATCCTCCCTCTGGCTTCCCTCTAGGGTAGCAGAGACAACACCCCCCCCCCATCCTCTCTAACCTCTCTGCAACCTTTAACCCGAAACACGCGTCTTCACCTTGACTGTGCCTGACCCGGAGCGCGTGCTAAAAATGCAGAGTATGGGGGTCCCATTCCCAGAGAGACCGAGTCAGCAGGATGCATTAAGCATGCCAGGTGATTCGGCAGAGGGGGTCCGTGGACCACACTGGACGGTGCTGTTTCTTTCCTCCAAGCGCAGTTGAGGTGATTATTCTGGGAGGCTGTGCAGGTCGCTTTTAGGGGATGATAGGAGGGGGCTCACGGAGTAGCACTTTCAGCCAGGGCTGGTTTAGGGCGTTATCCGGGGAACCTCAGTAGCCGGGCGCGCCGATGTCGCCGGCCTGCAGGGGGCGCCAGCAGGCTGTCTCCTGGCTGGGCCACCCTCCTTCCACGTGAAAGGGGGATGGAACACGAGGAATGCGTCCCCGCCCCGGGGCTGACGTGTGCGTCTCTGCCGGCCCGGATTCTTAAAAGACCGGGAGGAGCACTGGGCATCCCAGCAGAGCCAGAGAGGAGGCGAGTTGGTGTGGACCGCAGCGCACTCGAGCCGGCGCACGGGGACCGCGGCTGTCACGGCGCTCCGAGCATCCCGGGGCTTCCCGAGCGGAAGAGTCCAGCCTTGCAGGAGCTGCGGGTGCAGCCCCAGCCCTCCCGCCCCTCTCTGGGAGCCTCACGCCTCGGGCGAGCGTCCGTGATTTAGCACAAAGCACGTTTCCAAAAAGCCGCGCTCTCGCGCACGCACCCCCTCCCCCCTTTGTTTCGGGGGTCGCCAGACCGCTCTCCTCCCCAAGTCCGAATTCTTCAGAAAGGGCGGAGAGCCGCCGAGTCTCGGCTGAGAAGATGCCCCTGGAGCTGACTCAGAGCCGGGTGCAGAAGATCTGGATCCCGGTCGACCACCGCCCCTCGTTGCCCAGATGTGAGTGCATACGTGCGCGGGGCCGGGCTGCCGGGGAGGGCGCGCCGTGTGGACAGCGAGGCCATTGTGTGGCGGGCGCCGGCCGGGCGCTTTTGTGCCGGCTCCCCTCCTCCGGCGCGCTCGGGCGGGCCGGGCGCCGCCCTCCACGCCGTCCCCGAGGCCCGGCCCAGGCGCCCCCAGCTCCTCCCCGCCGGCCTCGGCGCGAGGCGGGGACGGCGCGGGCGCTGCGCCTACCCTGGCCGGCGTCGGGGGCGCTGTGGCCAGGCCTGCAGTCTCCGCGGAGCTCCACTCCGCTCGCGCCGGGAGCGCAGAGGGACCCGGAAACGGCGAGCGCACGGGACGGGAAGCGCGGAGCACGGCAGAAGGTCTCCGCTTTGGGGAGGCGTGGGAAGGGATGTCGGCGTGTTCCCCGGCCCGGCCCCCGCTCCCGGGCGCCCGCCGCGCCTCCTCGGGTCTCAGCCCCCTTTCTCTGTCCGTCGCTACCTCCCCTCCTCTCTCTCCCCCTCCTTCCCCCCTCCTTTTTACCTCTTTCCGTCTCGCCTTTTCCTCCTATATATTTATCTCTCAATCTCTGTATTTCCACCCCCTCTCACTCCATCTTTCTGTATGTTTCTCTCTCTTTATATAGCTCTTGTTTTTCTCTCCTTCTTTCTATGAATTTCTAATCTTCTCTCTCTAGTTCTGGTTTTTACCTCTGTCTTCTGTCTCTTTACTGCTGTGTACCTCTCTCCTCTCTTCCTTTCCCCGCTTCCACCTCTAGCTCCTGTGCTGGGAACTACAAGAGAGCTGTCTGGAACCAAACCTTTGTGCAGGTTCTGGGGGGGGGGGGGTGTCTGCGGATGGGTGACTGCACAGTTGGCAATGTTTCCCACGTGCGCGCGCGCACACACACTCACTGAGCTCGGAGTTTGCTGGCAGTTCACCTCCTCGCCCTGTGCGTCGTGGCCCATAAATGCTTTGGGAAGGTTTACCTTGGGCTCTGTCCCCAGCCAGGGAGAGAGCACCTCCTAAAAGGGTGGTGCGGGTGGTTTGAAGGCGATACCCCTCCTCCAGGGAACCGGCCCAGGAGCCTGTCAGGTGGCCAGGCTGAGACAGCCGTGTTTTGCTACAGGTCAGGTCAGGTTGCCTGAGACGTAAACGTGGGCTCCCAAGTGCAAACCCTCCAGGTGGCTTTTAGGCATCCACAGAGCCTGAGCACTAGGTGGCCTCCTGACCTTCTGTGCTGCCACGTTTCTCAGGGGATGGTCACCAAAGCCACGGTGACAGCTCCTCTCCCCAGGCTTTGCCCAGGTGTGAATCACCCCCCCCGCCCCCCACCAAGCCCGGACCTGCCCCAGGAGGTTGGGAGAGCTGCCCCTGGGGTGCTCCTAGGTCGTCCTGTTGATGGGGACCTGGCCAGGTGCTCCCCACACTGGGGGCGGGGGGGCTCCTCCACCAGCTTGCCCCCTCTGGTTCAGCGGGCTACAGAAGCCTGAAGGACAGCTAGGCTACTTTACAAGGTAGCCGAGGGCTGGGGGCCTTGCAGATGTCTTGTTCCACCGGCCTTTCAGGTATGCTCTTACATAGCTCGCTGAACAGGCTGACCACGGTCCGGTTGTATTTCTGTAAAACCTACTGGTAGTGAGGAATGCCCCGCCTGAAATCCTGAGGGAGATGGCAAGATGCAGAAACAGCCCCAGCCTTTTTGACTTTTGAGTAAAAGATATTTACGGAGTGCTCGGTAAACTGTAATGGGTCATACAAATATGGGTTGGTTCTCTAAACGCCTGTATGTATGTGCATACAAATGCACATACATATTTAGTTGTTCTCTGGGGTTCACGGTCGGGTGAGAACTGGGAGGTCCAGCCGGTGCCGGGGTTCTGAGATTGGCTGGCATCCGCTCAGCCGCGTGATTGTGAGAGACACAAGTATGCAGCCATGCTTTTCCTCCAGGCTTCAGAGACCCATCCATTAGAATCTATCAGTCTGCACGTCTCACACGCAGATGAGAGATTTGCCTGAAAATCCCTGTCGGAACAATTCACGGCTTGAGGTGGGGAGGGCTTGCTAAAGCTGATGGATTAAGTCTCCTGTCCCCGCCCACTCCTGGAATCCCTGCGTGTGGCTGTGGGGTTATGTTTTTTTCTTATGAAAGTATCTGTACCCTGGATATTTACTGCTTACATGCCATTATTTTAAGTAGCAGTGTCTGTCTCCGTTTATATAGTCACATTTGTCTCTCACCCAATAGCGAAGAGAGGGTATCCCTTCTCGGCGTCTTTCCAGATTCCCTGCCCCTCCCCCCTTCTTTCATGGCATTCGGAACATTGGGTGGATTTTCTCCCTTCTGAACCTGTTCCCGTCTTTCTAAGTGCTGTCCTAGTTGGGGGTCTACAGCAGCCTCCTCTGAGATGTGAAAACTACAAGAGGGCAGCGGAAACACTACTGCCGATGTGTAAAGAACAGTCAAAGAAGCACAGTACAAAGCCCCAGATTGATTCGTTTGGTGGTATTTCCACCTCTGAAACGCATTGGTTAGGGGCCCCGTTGCTACACCTTCATGGTGGTAAATGCTTCTTACAAAACCTGCAGCTTCCTTCGAGTGCAGACGGTAACTCAGGGAGACTTACTGACTTGGTGAATCAGCTAAATGGACAAAGAAGTAAATTCTCGACTGGCAAGAGCTGGCGATCCTTTCTGTTTGTCATCACAGAAAGCTGAGAGTTCTGTGTACAGGTCTGGACTTACTTATCGTTTCCCCACTCAGAATCCAGTTTCCTCATCTCTGTAAAGTAGGTTGTGTACTGTCTGCTGAGAGAAGGTTTCATCTCAGCAGGGGCTTAGCTCCACTGATGGTTTTCCAACTTAAAGAGGGAAGGAAGGGAAGGAAACCTTCCAGAGAAATCCTGACCTTATATCCTTGGGTGGCCACTATAATTTATAGAGGTGATTCTTGGCCCTGACTTCACATTAAAATCATTTGGGGGAGACTTTGGGAAAAAAATCCATGCTGGTACCCCACACCAAGTTAGAATTGCTGCAGGTGGGGCCCGGGCATCCTGGTTTTAAAAAGCTTCTTAGGTTCAGCCACTGGTTGAGAACCACTGATTGAGGAAGGAGGGACTGAAGGATTGCGGGTGAGAAAGTCCGAGGTGAGCTGGAGCTGGTCTGTCCCTCACCGCCTGTGCAGGGGGATCTCCTTCACTTGTGGGTCCTAGTTCCCTCGTGTCTGGGATGATGAAGCCTTAATGGCTGATGGAGGCCAACGTAGCAAGTATCTTACACATATTATCTTGCGATTAATCCTCCCGAGAACCTTTATGAAGCATCCCTGCATTTCACAGAAAGGGAAAACCGAGACCCTGAGAGATCAAGTAACTTGTCCACTGCCCGAGGAAGTGCCAGGGCCCGTCACCCTCTCAGCCACCATGCTCTTGTGTGGTCAACTGATTCACTAAAATGCCCATCCCTTGCTCTCTGCCAGAGAGCGTGTCGGGTTGGGAGGGCCGTTTGTTGCACAAAGGTTAGGCGCGAGTTAAAATGTGCGTGCAAAGCAATGAATGAGTTTGGCATCCACCACATAATCCAGAAGAGCTTTGAAAAGAGATTTTGCTGAGCTGGGGTCTCCCTACCCCGCTGAGCCTCACCTGCCTGGGGTGAACTCACTTAGATGTTTTGTTTTGTTTTTTTAAAGATTTTTTTTTTGATGTGGACCATTTTTTAAGTCTTTACTGAATTTGTTGCAATATTGCTTCTGATTTATGTTTTGGTTTTTTGGCCGTGAGTCATGTGGGATCTTAGCTTCCTGACCAGGGATCAAACCCACAGGCCCTGCATCAGAAGGCGAAGTCTCAACAACTGAACCGCCAGGGAAGTCCCTAGATATGTATTCTTAACACGGACCAAGCAGACTCTCTGGGCTGGTGTGATCTCAGGAGAGGGTTTGTGTCCAGCGGAGCACAGTCCAGGGCCAATCACATGGACCCATTCCCCAGAGAGCCCTTCTTGGGCAGTGGCATCACCGCAGGGTCACAGCAGGGCTTCCTGTGCAGCGTGTGGTTTGCCCTTGCCTGGCAGCGGCAGGGGAGCAGGTTGCCATGGTTACTGTAGACACCCGACCGTGGAACTTCCATGGGGCTATCCTGAGCACTGGCCCTGTCTGCAGCTACAGCTTGGCCGTCAGTCTTCCATTAGTTCCCCTGAAACTCGGCACTAAAACATGACTTACCTACTCGTCGGGAAAGAGCACAAGTGATGTGGCATCTTTTTGAGGTTAACATTTTGGTGTGCCTCTGAGTAGAAGAAAGCTTGCAGGAGGTATGGGAGCAGCGGCAAAGTGTCTTCCATTGGCTTCTTTTATTTCCTGAGCCTGCGTTGTGGTGTCCGTACCGTGGGCCAGGACAGCTGTCCTGCCTGCTTGAGGCAGTGGGTTACTTCAGTCAGAGAGGTTAGCAGCTCAGTCAGGGAGCAGGGCTGGAATTGGAACCTGCGAATACAGCCTCTGTCCAGGGCCTTCAGACGATTGCTTCTTTACCCCTCTAACCTCTGTGTATCCCCTTACACACAAGTACTTTTTGGAAAATCTTGTGAAAATCCCTGTGCTGTTGGGGAGGAAAACGAAAAGGCAGAGCTCCAGGGAGGAAGGTGTGAGAGGTGGTAGGGTTAAAAAGGTCTGCAGAGAAGAAGAAACAGAGTCAGAGGGGAACTGAAGCAGAGGCAGGTGATTATAGGACCATGAAAGCACTTGAGATGTGTTGTGAGTTTTTAAAAAAAGGGGGCAGGGATGAAGAAGAGTAAAACCCGAAGGTTTAGCCACAAGGTTTTGTGGTTTCCCTTCTCTCTTGGGGACCCCTGGGCGGGGGGGGCAGCTGCGGGCACCTTTGGCCATCCCTCTGGCAGCTCTCTGAATCTCATGCAAGAAGCCAAAGGAAGAGAGGAATCATTTCTGCTTCGCCAAAGGAGGGATGGTCTGTTTGGGTTTGAGATCCAGCTTGAATTTTTGGCTTCAGATATGTACTCTGCCATGTCTTTATGGTTTTTTTTTTTCCTCCCGAAGTGTCTACTGCCAGAGATTTGCGCATACGATTAGTGGATATAGAAGTAATCCCCGGTTTGATAAATCAGTCAGCCTCTGTCTCTGTTTCCTTGGCATGAGTCCAACAAAAGTATTCCATGTATGTGCACAGCTGAGAGTGTGTGTGTGCGCGCGCACGTGCGCACGTCTGTCTCTGTATGTGGATGCTCTTGAGAGCAGTGGCATGTGGGGACATCAGATAAGACCAGGGGAAAACCGGTGGCTTGGGGGAAGGGTGAGCAGAATGAGTATCGTTTCCAGGCGCAAGTGAGGACGCTTTCACTTTCTCATGTGTCACCTGCAGTTGCCGGAGTGACACATGGCCGACTGGTGCTTCTTTGCCCCACTCGTGTGCTCACGCAGGGCAGGGAAATGGCCTCTGTTTTCTAGGAACCTGTTCGTTCCTGGCCGATGGCTGCTGGGGAATCCCAGCCAAGGGTTTCTGTGGCTCCCTAGTGTCTCCTGGCCTCCCGATGGCCTTTTTCCTCCTCCTCCTTGCGCCGCGTGGAGGTCACCGATGGTCTAGAAACATGAAAGGAGACACAGCCCCTGTGTGCGGTGCTTGCTGCCTCTGTGGCCCCAGCCTGCAGGTCCAGGAGCAGACCCTGGATCAGCATGGCCGGTGTTTGGACACGTGACCTCAGTTTGGCCCCCAGGCCCAGCATCATGGGGCTGTGTTGGGGTGTCCAGCTTAAGAGGAGGCATCTCCTCAAGCCTGTGCTGTCAGTGGCCTGGCGGCCCTCCCTGCCTCCCATCTGCTGGTCAGGGAGTGGGCAGGCGGCTGGTCTCTGGCTCCCACGGGGAGCCCCAGGCTCGAGAGCAGTCTCGTCACCAGGATGCCGGAGAATCTCAGGGGCAAGACGCCAGCCAAGGAAACACTGCACCTGAAATGTCCAGAACAGGGTTCTTTGGGCTGCTTTCTTCAAACCCAGTGAAAACCTCTCTCCCTGCTGTTTTGTTGAGATTCTGAGGAACATGGGACAGTGGTTCAGCAGCAAAGTCAGGAGGGGATTTTGCAAATCCCCTTTGACTTTCAGCAAAGTCAGGCAAGACCCTCTGGGTTTCCGGGGGCCCTGCCGGGGCCCATGTGACCTGGTGGAAGGGGGGAGCAGAAAAGGGCAGGAGAGTCTCAGGGACAGATAAATTTGTGGGAGTCAGCCTCCCGGGTCCCAGACCTACTTCCATTTGATAAACTCTTACTTGTGAAAATTGCCTTTTAAAAATTACTTATTTTAGGAAGGCCATGCAGACCTCGTGCATGGTGGTGCGGAAACTGACAATAGGCTTCTGTCATTTGGCCACCGCTGGGGCCCCGCCCCCCAGGGCTCCTACTTGCTGCCTCCATTTACATGTTACGTTGCATCTGAAGCAACCTCTCCTACTGATAACCTCCTCATCACTGGTGAGCCTTACACCCCCAGGGGTGCTTTCTGCTCTGGGGTTAGTAATTGGTTCCTGGCTGGGTTTCGGGCCCTCAGGTGTCAGGCTGGGAATTTGGGGTCCCTGCTGTGTGGACCTCAAAGCAAGAGGGAGCTGTGTGACCAAGGGTTCTGGCCACCAGGGGCCCAGTCCCACTGGATTGTAAAATGTAGGGGCTTCGAGGTGGGAATGAAAGCCGTGTTTCTGTGGAATTCTTTCTTTTCTTTTCTTTTTTTTTGCCACACCGTGCGGCTTGCAGGATCTTAGCTCCCTGACCAGGGATCGAACCCATGCCCCCTGCGTTGGGAGCACAGAGTCTTAACTGCTGGACTGCCAGGGAATTCCCCCGTGGAATTCTTTAAAGCCTGTTGTGGGCCCCGCTGGCTGCTTTCTTCATGGCCCTTTCTGTGTTGCTCTCCCCAGCCTGTGGGCCGAAGCTCACCAACTCCCCAACGGTGATTGTCATGGTGGGCCTCCCAGCCCGGGGGAAGACGTACATCTCCAAGAAGCTGACCCGCTACCTCAACTGGATTGGCGTCCCCACGAAAGGTGAGCCTGCGCCCCCCAGGCCGGGGCTGTCAGGCTGAGGGCACCCTCCCACTTGCCATGACCGCCCCCCCAAAAAAAGAATGGCCTTTCCCTCTCCAGCTGCTGGGACTCTCTTTGCAGGGCCATCTAACAGGGTGCTGTCCCTGTAGTCGAGGGACACACTTTCCTTTCCAGCTGTGCCACCCTCCACCCTGTATGCACACCCTGCTATGTATGGGAGGGGGAGGGTCTCTTTTCACTGGCTGCTGTCTGGTTCCCACTGCCCTGCATCCTGCCCAGCTCAGCCCTCACCTCCTCCAAGAAGCCTTCTCTGACCACCGCAGTCTGTGTGGATCTTTTCCTTTAAGTTCCCCAAGCCCTTAGTTGAGACACTCCTCCACTGACCGTCATAAAGTGCTATGTACTATTGATTATATTTTTGCGAATCTTCGCCTGGTCTTCCCACCTACACGGGGGTTTTGAGCACGGGGACTAATTTTTCACATTTGCTGCCCACCCTGCCCTGTGCCCAGCACAGTACTTCCTACACTAAGCACTGGCTCAGCACCCACTGCCCACCCTGGGTGCAGGCTGCTGATCTGCAGAATGGCTGCTGTGGCCCCGGCCATGCGTAGGAGCCTTCACTCTCCCCACCCCCAGTGTGTTGGTGGACATCATGGCCTCGATTTTCACTAGGCCTGTGGCTGCCACCTGCTCTCAGGCTCAGGCTCCAGCCCCGGCCTGGAGAGGCCAGCCTGCAGGCTGGGCCATGGGAGGCAACCCCGGAGAAACAAGGTCCTGGGTTTGGGGGAGCTGGGCAGCCTTCCAGGCCAAGCGATGCTGGCACAGGACGCGGAGCCCACTGTCTGGTTTCCGGGTCTTATCAGGATCTTATTCAAGTCGTGTGCCGGCTTGCTTTTCTTTTCTGGAAAGAGCGATCCTGACCATGGGAGGCCCTTCTGGTGGTCAGCGTGGTCAGCTAAGGGGCCTTTCTTTTCCATCCAGTGTTCAACGTGGGTGAGTACCGCCGGGAAGCCGTGAAGCAGTACAGCTCCTACAACTTCTTCCGCCCTGACAACGAGGAGGCCATGAAAGTTCGCAAGTGAGGCCCGGGCTGCGGTGGGCAGAGGGGGACGGGCGCCCTGTAGCGCCAGGTTGGGTGAGAGAGAGGCAGCTGGTCCCCCTCCTGTGTATCAGCCTGAGCCTCTCGGCCTCTGAGCCTCACTGATCCCACTGACCGACAGCAACAGCTCATTAGGAGTGAGCTAAATCATTTTCCTGGAAAATCATCTGTTTACGTTGGAAAAGGATTTTCTTTTCACCTCAAAGTGACCAGAGAACTGAAGTGTGACAGCTGCACTTTAGAATCACTTGGGAGCTGGGCACAGCCCTGCCCAGATGGGTACAGTGGGCATTTGTGGGCAGGACCTGGGCATCTGTGTTTTGAAAGCTCCCAGGGGAACTTCACTGTGCAGCCGGCACGAGGCCGAGTCCCAAGTGCTGCAGCCATGTGTGCGGGGCTCCCATCGGGGGCCTCGGGCCTGACGGTCCCGCCTGCCTGAGCAGTTTAGCAGTAGAATCACAGGTCACCCTGCTCGTTGGGGTGAATTGGGGGTGCCTGCGTGTCCTCCTGGGATGGCCCGGCTCTGACGCGCCCATGCTCTTTCTGTGTGTTGCAGGCAGTGTGCGCTGGCTGCCTTGAGAGATGTCAAGAGTTACCTGGCGAAGGAAGGGGGCCAGATTGCAGTAAGCCTGGAGTATAAGCCCTGTCTCCGATCCCAGCGGGATGGTGCCCTGCGGTGGGGAGGGAGTGTAGACAGAGCTGTGTGGGGGCACCTCCAGTGGGGACGGGTGTCTGGCCTGAGCTGTGAGGGAAGCAGGGGGCAAGGGCAGCACAGGGACTCGGGAGGAAGGTGATCGTCAGGCGGACTCGGGGGCACAGGCAGCTGGACCTGGGGCGGCTGCAGCCGAGGGAGCCAGTGTCCCTTCCCTGTGCTCCCTCTCCTGCGTATGGCTGTTGTTCCTTTGCTTTAAGTTCTATTCCCATCCCTCCCCTTCCGTCCTTGAGTGCAGGGGGCAGTGGGGGGCCTGGGAGGGTGAGGAAGTGCCAGGTCTGACCTCTGGTGGTTTGGTAAACACTGTTCAACTCAAACTGGGCTCTCTTCACCACCCTTCTTTCTCCCTGCCAGGTTTTCGATGCCACCAATACTACTAGAGAGAGGAGACACATGATCCTTCATTTTGCCAAAGAAAATGATTTCAAGGTGAGCCTGATTTCTCGTCTCGCCTCGGAGCGCTCAGGAGCAAGGGAAGCCCCGCAGGGATCGGCTGGTTCCTGTGCCTGGAGCACCGGTGCTCCATGCTCGGGCCTTCCCCTCCCGCTGCCTGGGTTTTGCTGCCTACAGATTGGGTCTGACTGGTGGGGGCTCTTAGGGGTTACAGCGACTCGGGAGGGGGAGGGGGAGCATCCCTCTATTGGGGGCGGGTGCAGAGAACTCAGGACTGAGTGGCTGGTTCCTTTTTCTGTATTTGGGGATTTATGAGTGGGGTCCTTTCTGCTCCAATGTGGTAGTGCCATCACAGTGATACCGAAGTTGGCCCTTTGTGTTACCACATTTGTTGTTTCTTAGCGTTTCTGTCTTGCTTCGTCCCAGGTGTTTTTCATTGAGTCTGTGTGTGATGATCCTACAGTTGTGGCCTCCAACATCATGGTAAGACCCTTTGTAGTGTGCTAATCTGAGAAAAGTGAGGGACTGGGTTGGCCCAGAGAAGCCACCCTGAGAAAGAGCTGGCTCTCCCAGCTGGTTGTTGATCTTGTCTGAGGAGGGATTGGGGGGTCAGAAGTACAGAGCGGTATTTAACTTAAAAGCACATTCTGTGACTTGGACAGGCTTTATCAAGGTCCTTTCAGATGGTTGGCAGAAAGCTGTCTTTGTGGGACATAAGAGGGAAACTGGGGGATCTCGAACAGTTTCTGTTGGTGGCAGGAGCTTGGCAGTTGAGGGGTGATGGGGCTGCTTAGGGCAAAGAGCAGCTCACCCCTCCAGACGGGAAAGGAAGTAGCAGGCTGGTCTCTTTTGCTGTAAAGGCCCCTGGTAGGTAAGAATGGTTGTGTATTGACAAAAGCACATAGGACTCAGCAGACAGAAGACAGAATTCCCAAATTTGGGAAGAACGTGGGTGGTTAAACTATCTTCCTGCGCCTCTCCCTGTACCAAGGGGAAGTTGGCCGGGTAAATTGAGGGTAATTGGCAGTTTAATTTGATTAATTCTTAAATTTTATTTGATAGCAGTAGCTCATAAACAGAAACGGTTACTATGAAGACTTCACTACAGTTCCCTTTCTTATATCGTAGATAATTTCTTCTCCAGCTTAAATACATCAGAGTAAGACATTACCTGTAAAGAAAAGCTGGTCCGACACTTCTACAGGGAACGCTAGAGTTTGGCCACATAAAGTGCGCATCCTTTAAAGGGATGCTGGGAGTTGGTTAGCTTTTGGTGTTGGGCCTTTTCTCCAAGGCAGTGGGAATATTTACATGCATTTCTCAGAAATGAGTTCATATTTCAGGAAGAGCTATTGAAATGGTAGAAAATCAGTCTAGATTGGTTTCAGTGGCCCCAAAGGAAGAGGCTCAGAGTAGGAGGAAACAGAAGTTGCCATGCTCTAAACAAAGGGTTTTGCTGTATTTCTTTGGTTTGGTTCTACCATTCCCATTTGGTAGGGAAGCAGAGTGCAGCTGCAGAATCGTTTTTCCCCAGTGAGCCGTCTACACTCGCTTTGGCCAGAAACTCTTGTCTCATTCTCTGTGAATCCGTGGATCTGTTTGCCCCGACCCTCTCCGTGTTCAGAGATCTCTTTCTCTGATGAAGCCTCAAAGCAACTTTGCAGTTTTTAGGCCTTTCTGTTGTGCTTTTTAGGCAAAGGCTGTGCTGGAGAAAGGGGTTTGTGAACTGAGATTTTTTTTTTTTTAATTGTGCTAAAATATACATAATATAAAAGGTACCATTTTGACCGTTTTTAAGTGTTCAGCTCTGTGACACTCAGCACATTCACATTGTTGGGAAGCCATCCCCACCATCCACCTCCAGACCTTTTTCATCTTCCCGGACTGTAACCGTGCACCCATGAAACTCCCCGCTGAACTTGGATTTTGCAGCGTGCCTGCTTCTCTTTTATGGTTGTGGTCATTGTTGAGGACGACAAGAGCACATGCATTAACAAATCCTGGGTTTCCCTGAAATGTGCCAGGTTGCTCAGGCCTATTGTTCAGCTATAGGGGATGGCAGGCCCGAGGGGCATTCCTCCTCCGTCTCTGTCCCATGAGAGCAAGCCTTGGGCAGGAGGACTGGACACGCAGTCCAGGTGGAGAAGCATCCATTGGGGTCCAGTGACAAGTGTGTGCTGCCCCCACCTCTGGGCAGTGGAGGAGGAATCCTGCCTGGCACGTGGGACCAGGGCATCGCCAGCACCTCCCGGTGCACTTTTGCTTACGGACAACCTCTGCTTGGTGGGGTGAACGCTGCAGGTGCTTATGGGGAGCTCAGCTGAATTGACGGCTGGGTTGTCTGCTGGTGACCTGGCTACTGGATTGATCCCGAATCGGGGCCCATTCAGAGGGGTTCATTAGAATCCGCGTGGATTTCCTGTGTTCGCCCTTCCAGGCTGAGAGGCTCTGTCTGCTCTGGGTGCTCTCCCCGTGGAAGCATGGGGGTATGACTCAGCGTCCAGCCGTATCTCTTTTTTTTTTTCTCTTAAAACGCTGGGTAGGGTCATCATCATTCTGAGCCCGTCTGTGCTTTTCCCCGTTTGCGAGCCCCAAATCCTGCTCCATTCTAAGCAGAAAGCCTTCCAGCGTGATTTATCAGCTGCCTCTTTGTGGTGTTACAGGAAGTGAAAATCTCTAGCCCAGATTACAAAGACTGCAACTCAGCAGAAGCTATGGACGATTTCATGAAGAGAATTAATTGCTATGAAGCCAGCTACCAGCCCCTCGACCCCGATAAATGTGACAGGTAATTCCTAAGACGTGACCGTCTGAGGCACCTACTTTAGGGCTTTGAATATTATTCTTGATGTTCCCACGAAGCATTTGCTCCTGGATACTTTTATAAACTCTCTTTTTAAGTATCTTAAAAAAAAACTCTTGGGCTTCCCTGGTGGCGCAGTGGTTGAGAGTCCGCCTGCCGATGCAGGGGACATGGGTTCGTGCCCCGGTCCGGGAAGATCCCACATGCCACGGAGCGGCTAGGCCCGTGAGCCATGGCCGCTGAGCCTGCGCATCCGGAGCCTGTGCTCCACAACGGGAGAGGCCACAACAGTGAGAGGCCCACATACCACAAAAAAAAAAAAAAAAAAAAAAACTCTTGATGACATATTCGGTGTTTTAGACATTGTGTACAAGTGTGGAAAGTGAATATTTGAGCCCCATCTTGCTCCTGTCCTTTGATATTTCCCTTGCTTTCTTTTCCATCCTCTTGCTTTTCTTTCCCTGTGCTCTGGGAGGCCAGCCAGCCTCTCCAGCACTCACTCCTCTGTGGGAATTACAGACTCAGACCCCCTGACTCTCAGAGAAGAGAGGTTCCGTCTGTGTCCCCAGGAGCTGACACTGCGGATTGGTTGGGGCTGAGTCTCGGCAGTGGGGCTGGGGCGGGGTCGGGGCTTTGCCCCAGCTGTGCTGTCCAGTGTTCTGACGTGCTGGTCGCCCTCCTGTGCAGGGACCTGTCCCTGATCAAGGTGATCGACGTGGGCCGGCGGTTCCTGGTGAACAGGGTCCAGGACCACATCCAGAGCCGCATCGTGTACTACCTGATGAACATCCACGTGCAGCCCCGCACCATCTACCTGTGCCGGCACGGGGAGAGCGAGCACAACCTCCAGGGCAAGATCGGAGGGGACTCGGGCCTGTCCAGCAGGGGCAGGAAGGTAGGCGGAGTGCGGGGATGGGGCAGGAAACCGAGGGGTGGGGCTGTGCGTCCCTGTGTGCGTCTGTGTGTGTCCGTCCCTGTGTCTGTGTGTCCTTGTGTGTACATGTATGTCTCTGTGTGTTCCTCTGGGTATGTATATGCACGTGTGTCTGTGTGTGTACGTATATGTGTCTGGGGAGGGTGGAGGATCTCTTGAGCCTGTGGGGAGGGGTGTGTGTGTGTGTGTGCCCGAGGGGAGGGGGTACGTGTGCAGTGGCTGCTCCCAGGCCGCCCTCACCAGCAGTGAGGGCAGTGTGGCCGACCCCGATGTGCACGGGGACCGGCCCTGCACTGTTTCTCTGGGAGGGAGGGGCGGAGCTGGTGGTCCGGCATGAGCCCCTCATCCCATCCGCCGTCCCACCCCCGCTCCCCCCAGTTCGCCAATGCCCTGAGCAAGTTTGTGGAGGAGCAGAACCTGAAGGACCTCAAGGTGTGGACCAGCCAGCTGAAGAGCACCATCCAGACGGCGGAGGCCCTGCAGCTCCCCTACGAGCAGTGGAAGGCGCTCAACGAGATTGATGCCGTGGGTCCGGGGAATCCTGAGCACTTCCCACCTGCAGGGGCTGCGCTGGCCAGGTCGGGGCGGCCGTGGCAGGTATTCCCTTGAGTGACCTCTGGGTGTTCCCACCAGGGCGTCTGTGAGGAGATGACCTACGAGGAGATCAAAGACACCTACCCCGAGGAGTACGCACTGCGCGAGCAGGACAAGTACTACTACCGCTACCCCACCGGGGAGGTGCGTGCCGCCCGCTCCCTCTGCGTCTCTGGCTCGGGCCTGTGTGCGCTGGGCAGGTGGCCGGGGTGCTGTAGGCAAGGAGCTGAGCTGGTCCTTCTGAGGCTACTGTGTCTGGCGAGGCTGGGGAGGGGGGCTGCTAGGGACCCGGAGGGACCCGTTACTGGTGACTCCGGGAGGAAGGGCCCCTGCATCCACCCCGCTACCCTGTGCCGATGCTCGTCCTGGCCCGTCTGCCTTTGAATCAAGTTTCCCGAGTTGGACCTTGTAAACAGCTCCAAGAGAAGCACAATTGTGTTTCCCACAAGCAGCAGGGACAGATGTGTTTCTCTAATGACGTACATGACAATTCAGGAAAGAAAAACAGTCCTGGATGGTGATTCACTGGGCACAAGGGCCCCCTTGACTGTGGGCGACATGGCAGACACGTCAGCAAGTCACTTGTACTGACTCCATCGATGCTGGTGGAGGGACCCTTAGGCCGTGTAGCCCCCTCAGGCTGAGCGAGCAGCTGCCTGCAGCATTGAATGGAGAGTCCAGCTGTAGGCGGTGCTCTGGGGTCTCCGCAGGCTCGGCCCGGTGACACCCAGCGGGGGTGCTTCCCATCTGTGGTGCTTCCTTCCGCTCAGCGTGTCAGTTCCCTGGAGCCCAGGACGCTGTCCCTGGTCCCTCCCAGGCCCTTGTTCCCTGGGACCTGCTTAGTGAGAGAGGGGACTGGGGGTGGAGGGAACCTCGGTGGTCTTAAAGGTACAGGCCTACCCTTTCTTTTTCAATTTTCTTTTATTGAGATAAAATTCACATTATATAAAAGTCACCATTTTAACCAAAGTGTACAAGTCAGTGGTTTTTCTTACATTTCACAATATTGTACAGCTATCATCACTAATTCTAGACCATTCTATCACTCCATAAACAAACCACAGCCTTTTAGCGGTCAGTCCCAGTTCCTCCTCCCCCGCCCCCGACAACTGTGAGTCTGTGTTCTGTCTCTGGAGTTCCCTGTTCTGGACGTTTCACGTCAGTGGAATCATACACCCTGTGGTCTTTCACTCTGTATAACGTGTTCAGGGCTGTTCTGCGCTGTAGTGTGTGCCAGGGCCCCGTTCCCTCACTTTCCCGGTGGAGGGTGAGGGTCAGGAAGGAGCAGTGAGAGGGAGAGGGCAGTTGGGGTGGGTCCCCCAGTGCCCGGGAGGGATGCAGCACACTGACGGTGTCGGGGGAGGAGGTTGATGGAGGATCCGTCATGCGGTCTCTGGTTTATAAGTAGGAGAGGCGTGGCCATGGATGCCGGGCTTCTGCTCCAACTCGGTGCCCCGTCCCTCTGCCTTGCAGTCCTACCAGGACCTGGTCCAGCGCCTGGAGCCGGTGATCATGGAGCTGGAGCGGCAGGAGAACGTGCTGGTCATCTGCCACCAGGCCGTCCTGCGCTGCCTCCTGGCCTACTTCCTGGACAAGAGCGCAGGTGCCTGGTCCTCCGATGCATCCTCTCCTGGGAGGTCAGGGGGTGGGGAGCCAGTCACAGCCCCCCCAAGGGAGAGAGGGAAAGGAAACTGGCCTTAGAGCTGGGGTAGCCTGCTGACAGGGGTGAGGAAAGGCTGCGTCCCCTCCCCCTCCCCCCACCTAGCACTTCCTTGCAGCCCCTGGAAGACACTCGAGCAGTTTGATGCTGGGTGGGCTTAATGGCTTCGAGAACCAGCCTCCCGGAATTCCTGTGTCCTGACGTCTCAGGGGCTGTGGGTCAGGTGGGGAAGAGGCAACCCACCTCTAAGGAGTTAACAGCCCAGAAAACTCTGATGTTACTCTTAACACTTAAATGTGGATCCTGACACCTAAGTTGTTTGGGAAATGGACTCTACTCCAGCGCATTGTGTGAGGGTTTGGGTTTGCTTCGGTTCTGTTCTTTGTAGGGCCGCCTGCCTCGAGCACAGCAGGCCAGCGGCCGGGTTGCGGGGTGGGGCGGGGGGGGGACACCCTGCCCAGTGAGGCCTCTGCAGGTGGTCCCCACGTGGCAGAAGCTCTCACTGGGGCCTGGGAATGTCCCCCCTCAAGTCTCCAGTCTCACCGTAACCCTTCTCTCTTTCTCAGAGGAGATGCCCTACCTGAAATGCCCCCTTCATGCTGTCTTGAAGCTGACGCCTGTCGCTTACGGTGAGTGTGGTGACGCAGCCCCTCCGAGACCGGTCTCCCTGGTGGGGTGGCGGTGAGGCTGTGAGCGCGGGACGCCTCTAACCGGTAGCCGACCTCTTCTCTGCCCTCGCCCAGGCTGCCGAGTAGAATCCATCTACCTGAACGTGGAGTCCGTGAGCACGCATCGGGAGAGGTCAGAGGTGAGTGCGAGCTCGCTGCCGCGCCCCCCCCCCCCCCCCCCGCACACTCCTGCCCTATCCTCCTTCTGGGAAGGATGCTGCCAAGCGGCGGCACCAGTGGGCGCCAGCACTTGGGACGCCCCCCCACCCCCACCCCGGCGGCTTGTTTGTAAAGGCTGGCTGTGTCCGTCGGTGCGTTCTGTCTTGTTTGGAACAGGGGCCCTCGTGACGGCCCTCCCTGTCCTCGGCATCCGCGTGCTCCTGCCTGCCCGTCTGGTGGCTTCTCGGCATCGTCTTCCTTTTCTCTCTTGCCATGCTTCTTCCCCCACCACTTGACCCGAGAAGTGAGTGTTGAGGAGGAAGACATTCTTGCTCTTTTAAACGTAACCGTAGCCCAGTTACTGTCACCTTTTCCTCCGGGGCAGCTAAACGATTGCAGGTTCCAGAGTCACGGGACCCACACATCCGCTCAGTCATCTGCATGCACTCAGGTCCCAGATTCCCACGAAGACGATAAGAGTGAAGAAGGGGTGGGACTGGGAAACACAGCTGTGACTCGGGGGTTAGCCACGGGAGCAGCGGCGGGTGGAATGATCTTCCAGGAGACCCCAATGCCTGGCCGCAGCTGACCCCCCCTCTAGGGTGGGGTCTGGAATTCGGTGGTCAGCCTGGCTGGGCCTCCCATGGGCAGCACAGGGTTCTGCCCAGGCGTACATTGTGAAAGAAAGTTTGAATTTACTCTATACCGACTGTCAAACTTCAGCTCTCTGCCAGCATCAGTCTGACCCTTTCTTTTACACTGAGTGTGATGTTCTTGTCCCTGTTCCCAAGGAGCTTGGCCAGAAGATTTTGGCATTAAAATCCCAGCTCCCATGGCAGTTGCCTGGCTGGTTGACTGAAGCGAAGGCGGACGGCCTCCCTTGGCTGTGACGGCACCTCCTGAGCCAGGGTGTCAGGATGCGCGTTTGCCCTCCTTCCAGGAGTAGCAGCCTCCCGGCTGGACTGCCAGCAGCCGGGTTATTGGGGTTGGGCCCAAACTGGGCTCTGGTGGCCCCTGAACACTTCACTGTTCAGAGCAGGGCAGGGGCTTAATGGAGACAGACCCCAGCTCAGGCTCCTGGGCCACGAGCTACAGAGTGACAGGCCCTGGGGGACTTCAGAGGTCCCCATTCCACTGGAGTTGTCACTTTGTCGGAAGGCTGGTATTCAGACCTCGCTGGCGGTTT
Source organism: Mesoplodon mirus (assembly GCF_964341445.2). Lineage (NCBI taxonomy): Eukaryota > Metazoa > Chordata > Mammalia > Artiodactyla > Ziphiidae > Mesoplodon > Mesoplodon mirus. The sequence continues at coordinate 25,223,346 of NC_138979.1, read as the reverse complement.
CCTGCGTCTTTGGTCTCCTGGCTGGGGGAGGCTTGCGTTTCCTGTCCTAAGCTGGGTGTTCTCGCTAGGAATAGGAACTGTGAAGATCCTGGCTTGAGGTCAGTGGGAGGGGGTCCAACACCACATCTGCTCCCCCCCTGCCCCTCCTGCTGCCCACAGCGGTTGCCCGAGCCTCATGCCCAGGACCCCTGCCTCTGTGTTTCTGGAGGCTGGCAGCAAGGTCCTTCTGATCTCTTCCCTGCTGTAACTGCATCACTGTCTGTGCAGAACCGTCCTGCTCGTCCCCCCTCGCCTGCTTTGCGAACATCGTGTCTGTCTGAGTGGGTGTCTTGGAATGATCGGGCAGGGGGTTCGGGAGGAGAGGTCATCCTTGTTCTTGCCGAGCGCTAGACACGGGATGAGCCAGCAGCCCCTCGGTCCAGGGCCGTTCACCGTGGTCGGGCTTGTGGTCTCCGTGAAATCCAGAAGCAGAGAAACGTGTTTGGTTTGGTTTTGGATTTTTTTGTTTTGGCTTATTGACTTCCCCTTCCTCGTAACTGTCGCCTTCTCTCTTTTGTCTTTGTCTCGCTTAGGATGCAAAGAAGGGACCTAACCCGCTCATGAGACGCAATAGTGTCACCCCACTAGCCAGCCCCGAGCCCACCAAAAAGCCTCGCATCAACAGCTTTGAGGAGCATGTGGCCTCTACCTCCGCTGCCCTGCCTACCTGCCTGCCCCCGGAGGTGCCCACGCAGCTGCCCGGACAAGTGCGTTGACCCCCTTCTCCTTCCTGAGTCGAGTCTCGTGCAGGGTGGGGAGAACGTGCCTGCTGGGGAGAAGTGTGCCCGGCGGGGCGGTGGCAGCCTCAGACCCAGGCCCGCTTGGGGGTGTGCGGGGAGAGGACACGGATGCCTCTCTGAGTGTGGGACCCCCGGATCCGTCCTTGAGACGTTGGCTGTGCGGGCACATGCCCATTCTGGAGAGGTGGTCTTCCCCGGGCAGAGCCAGGCAGAGCAAAGAAATGGCCGAGTGTCTGCGATCCATTCACATTGGTGAACAGTTTCTTCTCAAAGTTGAAGGCAACCCCCAGTTCAGGAGTCTCCATCCAGCTCTGGGCTGTTGGCTTCTGTGTGTCCCGGGGACGTCTTTTCTGTCCCCACGCTGAGTATTCTTCCTGACTTGCTCCCTTTCCATCGTTCCCCGTTAGAGAAAAGCTCTTGTCAGATGGGGCCCTGCGAGCGTGTACGGAGCCAGCATGGCTGGGCTGGAACCCGGGCCGGGGGACCTGGAACTAGACACTTTCTCCTATAATGTAGTAAAAAATCCCAAAGCAGAAAACCAATTAGATTTCATTCTTAGGTTATTTCATTCGCTGTGATGGTGAAAGGCTAAAAGGTACTGGCTACTGGGCATTAAGATTTTTTTTCAGAAAACCACTCTTTTCCTCAACAACACCCGAGAATCCTGGCCAGGATGTGAGACGCAGAAATCCCTGGGCACAAATTTGGGTCCCACCCAGTGGTCTCCCCAACCTCCAACCCGCTATGCCTGGCCTCTGACACAGAAATCACAGGCTCAGGTTCGAATTGGATTTGTTAATGAGCTGGGTGCTGAAGGCCCACAAGCTCTTCCTGCGTTTCCCCCAAAACGCATTTAAACCGTGTGTGGTCTGAAAATGTGTTGTGTGGGGGGGTGTTGCGCAGCCCCAACAGGCCATCGTACCTCTTCAGGCCTCAGTTTTCCCATCTGTGGAATGGGGGAGTAAGCAGCTACTGCCAAGGGCTGATCAATGGGGTGATCGTGCTGAGACTCTGACATGATGGTGTCTGCTCCTGGCGCCGGCTCTGGGGTTTTATTGTCAGGTTCCGTCACCTCCCCGGCCTTCAGTCTCCCTGATTTTTAAAATGAGGGAGGTAGACTGGCTGGGAGATGTCTAATTAGTGCTCCTTTCAGGTCTAATGTCAGAGGTGCTTTTTATGAAAACTGAGAACTGAAGTGGTGTGTCAGTGATATCCTGCGTTGGTGTAAACGGTGGGGTCATAGTTGGAAGGTTAGAGGCCGCAGTCACAGACACCGTGGGGACCGGCTAGGTGGGGGTTGGGCGGTGTGCAGGGCCACTGGCTGGACATGGCCGGGAGGGTCCAGGGCTCTGTCCCCGCGGAGGCTGCCTGGTCCCCGATGACCTGGGCCCTCACCCTGTCCCTCAACTGACTCTCTCTCCCACCTTTTCTCTCTGCAGCCTTTGCTAGGGAAAGCCTGTTTGTAAGTATTTTTCTCTGAATACTTTTGCTTTTTGCATCTCTTTCTCCTTGCTTGCCAGTTTGGCCTCCTATCTGTTAAAGTGTTGAGGGTAATGCCAGTTTCTGTGAAATCTGAAGGAGGAAGATGGGATGGGAGGAAGAATAAGGGATTCATGGATTTTCAGAAAAGGATACAGGAAGTCGGCGGGTTTTGGGTGCATCCTCCTGCTGCTGCGGCCACTGCGGGGCCGGGGCGATTGTTAGTATTTGTAGTGCTTGATGGCTGGATGTCTATCTGCTTTTTCCCTCTTAGAGTCAGATTTTGGCGGGAGCTGGGTTTGTGCCTGCTGATGTTGTCTTTTAAGTTCTGGGCCTCTCCCGGGAGAGCCCTGTCATTTTGAAAGGAAAGTTTACCCAGAGCCTAACCTGCAAAACAAAGAGTGGAGGACCCAAGCCTCTCCCTCCTGTCCTGGCAAGGCCCCCCACCATCAGGGCCTCCGGGACCCCCAGGCTCTGGAGAGGTCTGTTTGGGAGCCATCATTCTGCATCGGGTTGTCCTGTATCACAACCTGCTCGACGTTCACGGTCACGTTCAGGATGGGGTGCAGCTTTTTCTCTGCAGAGAGTTCAGTGTTAGCAGCTGCTGGATAATCCAGCGCTTCCTCTGCTCCGGTGGCCCCCAGCCCCAGAAGGAACTGAGGCCTTTATCTTGCAGAGTTTTAATAAGGGACACCCTGAAATATCATCCCAATGCCACGAGTCACACCCACCCCACGTCCCTTTCGCTGGTTAGGCTACCTGGACTAATTCACGCAGAAACGTGGCTTGTTCTTGGAAAATAGGAGCTTTTGGGCATCATGCTTGGACTAGGTGGTACCACTTGTTGAGAAATATATTTCATCACTTTACGGCTTGTACACATCCCGAGTCTTTGGTCCTTAAAATAACCCCAGGAGGTCGCAAGGCAGTTCCTGTCCCTGTTGCTCAGATGAGGGTGAGTCTCGCCCACGGTCACCCAGCTGCTTCGTAGCAGAACCAGCCCTTGAATGGGTCTCCCAGTCCCAAAGCCTGGCTGTTTTCTCTCTGCCGGTTTCCAGAACAGCCAGGGTCCCATTCACCTGCCTATCCTGGGCACCTGACATTTGCAGCCTGTGGGGCGTGGCCCCGAGCTGTTCAATTTCCTTTCTCTTTCTTGCAGCCTCTCCCCTGCAGCTGCTTCCCGTGGCTGAGACGCGTTTATTTAATGGTGGGCCTGCCCGTTGAGTTCAGTCTTTAAGAGTAACAGTCCCACGTCCGTTACCCCCTTGATGCCAGGTGTTGCACCCAGGATGCCCTGGGATCAAGAGTCCTCCTTGTGTGAAAACTAGCCTTTGGGTTTGGAACCTTATGGTTTTGCATCTGTGTGTATCCTGTTCCTTCTGACCCATGGCCTGATGCTGCCAGGAGAGAAATCTTCTTGCTGGGAGGGGTCCATTCAGGCACATCCCCCAACCCTCTAAGGTTGAACTTGTCCATCTCTAAGGCTAATAATGCCTGTAGCCAAAATCCCTTCAGTTCAGCAAAAATGTGTTCTCTGGACCCATCACACCTGCATCCACTCAGGTGTCCCAGCGTCCAGGTGTTCTGATGATGAGAATATGGATGTAGCACTTAGCAACATACCTGACATGTGGTCAGTGCCTGGTGCACAGTAGCTGTTCCCGTGGGAGATGTGATGCCCTGTGCTTTGGTGGTTACATCCAGGGCTCTCTGGTCTGTGTTCCCTCCCTACAGGCCAGGGGGATTTCTCCTCATGGGCAGCAGGAGCGCCTAGGGACTAGGGAGTGGGGTGCCCCTGGGGTCTTAGTGTTGTGGCCTGAGGATGCCGGTGATGCTGGCGCTCTGGTAAAACAGGCACGACAGCCAGGTGGGACTCAGCGCCCGCCCTGCAGTCCACTCTCCAGGGGCTGCACTAGGGCTCGGGACCAACGGACCATCTGGCCCTCACGATGCATCCTTGACTTTTAAGTTTCAAATGCACGCTAAGAAGAGAATCCTACTAAAGATGTTTTGTTTTGTTTTTCTTTCCCAACATGTTTCTTCCTTCCCCCCCACTATGCTTGAAAGACGAACTGTCTGTCATATTTTCTCAAAGTTTTCTCCTTACTAACCTTGGAAAGGTAAATGGCTCCGTGCATGCCCTCCTGTCCCCTCCACGTCTCTCTGGGTCATGGCATCTCAGCCCTTGGGGCGTCTCAGTCTGCGTGAAGACTGGCCACTGTGAAGTCTGTGACTCATACACCCTGTGCCCCAGAACTTGTGTGTTTTTAAAGAGCAGCCCCATTGTCTTGAGATCCCCCATGTGTCCAGAGCCAGGGGCACCATGAGCGAATGACATGGCCTGTGCCTGTGGTCCCCCGTGTCATCGTTGCATTGCCATCATTTGTGGGTGCTCCAGCCTTGGGCATGAGGTGTCCCAGGGTGGGTGGGAGCCAGCACCTCCATCTCTGACCCCACGGGTTGACTGGGTCCTCTCTGGCTGCGAGGCTGGGGGCCTCCCCAGGAGACACCCCGCTCACAGGGGCTGTCTGATGCACTCGTGGTCGGAGGGTCGGTCACCTGGGCTCCTGAGTCCAGCTGAGAGCGGGCTCAGATCAGGCACTGGCTTCCATGCTGCCAGCCCTGCGATGGTCCTCTGTAGAGATTCTCCACCTCAGCCCCCTGGTTCACGCGGGAGGGGAGTGAGCCTTGGTGATGCTTACATTTCTGTCCGCCTGGATTCCACTCTCCCTGCCGCCCCTTTGAGACAGTCTTGGTGGAGACACTCAGGATGCAAGAGAACACTTTTAAAGATTCTGCTTCCCTTTCCCGCAGGGTGGGTTAGGGAGGGTAGGTCAAGAGACTGCTGCTGTGTGGTGGCAGCCATCGTCTGTTCCCAGCTGATTGAAAAATATTTTTTAAGGGGTTTTTGGTACTGGCCAGCATCTTTGGGGTGGGGCTTCCGGGTAGGATTGCTTTTATTAGAACGGGGTGAGAGCTTTACTGACACATGCCTTCTCTGCTCAGCTCCCTTGCTTGAGTTCCGGCATCCGAGCTGTGTTCCTGGCATCCAGGTCCCTAGGGCTGTGGTATACCCTGCTGGGAGGAGAGTCCTGATGCTTCTCCAGATTTAAGCCCCCCACCCCTTCCTCTGCCTGACAGCGAAGCCAGCATGAGTTTCCCGGGTTGGGGCAAGGGTAGCCTTGGGCTCTAAAGGGCCGTGAGCCGGGGGGCGGGGGGGCGGCCTAGGTGCTGGCACCCAGTGCTCCCCAGGACAGCTCTGACCCACAGGAGCTGCCTGCCCTCCCCTCCCTGCCTCCCTGTCCTTCAGGCAGATGTCAGGGGCCCTCCCGGCCCTTCTCCCGTGGGACCCCCGGGCTTAGCCTCCACCACGTTCCTGGGCCACTGTTTGGTGATGATGCTCTTCAGGGCCGTGGTCTTTGTTGGGGAGAGGGGGGGCACGTCTTAACTGCATGGCTTTCGTCTTTGCTTTAGAACCCTAGTCAACAGGAATGGTAACCGGCTTCCGCGTCTTTTCTCCCGAAAGCAGAACATGAAAGGCTCCCCGAGCGGCGCGGAGGCCTCCAGGACGCACTGACGCAGCCCCGCCGGCGCCCCGCCCTTTCGCTCCCGCAGCTTTGCTCCTGCCCTTCTGTCTGCCCAAGGCCAGCGATCCCAAGGACATCTCCCGGAGGGCGGCGTGGAGGAGGGGCTGCTGCTCCAGGAGGACCGGGCCCCCGCCTGCCTGTGCTCCCCTGGCCTTCGGGCCACGCGCCCCGCGGACCCCTTGAGGCCCGGGAAGGACGATGTGCAGTGGAGGCGGGACGGCGGCGCCTCCCCGTGGGCTTGTTCATCTCATTTCTGGACCTTCCCTGCTGGCGAGATGACACTGCCCCGAGTCCTAACCTTAAAGGGGGCCTGGATCTCAGCTGCTGAAGGTTAAGGGACACTGAAGACTTTCAGAAGGCTCTTGGTGCCTCTCGGCCTGAACGTTGCCTCCTCGGCCCGTGCTAGGTTGGGGTCGGCCGAGAGAGCCCGGAGCTGGACCTGCTGGTCAGCCAGACAGCGACCCTCCGCATGTCGCTCACCCTCCCGGGTGTGTGTCCTGTCTCTGAAGATGGTGTGGGACCGTCTAGTTGCGGAGGTAGGAGGAAATACGTTGCTGAAAGAGCACCGGGGCCTCGCCTCCCAGGGAAGGCTCCCGCCTGGATTCGAGGCACCTGGGACACGGCTTTCCCCGGGCTGCTGGCTCGTGCACTTTTTTTGTGGCAGAGAGTGTGACCTGAAAGTCACACCTTCAGGAACTTAGATGTTTGCATTTTGCGCCCTGGGGGTTGGATCTCTGAAAGGATGTGGGAGTTGGGCAGCCTGTGGGGAGGGGAGGGACCCCTCACCCCTTAAAACGGCTGGGGAACGAGGGTCTGGCCGCCTCCTTTGGGGCCTTCATCACTTCCTGTGTTTCCCTGGTGGGGACAGTGGCCCAAGCCAGGCCCCGCTCGCGGCCACTTCCTCCGAGAGCCTGGCTGTCCGCTGTCTCCTGGCAGGATTCAGCTCGGTTCCCTACGCTTGTGTCACGCGTCTGCTGTGTGCCCAGCGTGGAGCTGGGTGCCTTGGGCGATTCTGGAGGAGAGAATGTCCTCGTTTGCCTTCATGGCCCCTGTGGCATTTTGGGGGCGTGGTTCAAGGCAGGGCTTGTGGACACGTGGTTCTAAACACCTGTAGTTTCCGCCTGCGGGTTTTCCTCTGAGGCCTCCGAGGACTGGGGGAGGGGCGGTGTCGAGGCCCAGGAGGATGGATTTGGACTCAGCAGTAGAGTTTGTCCAAATGACCCTTTTCAGGATTTCTGAAAGCCGGTGCCAAAGGTCACCTTCCCTTCCTGCCTTCTGCTTTGGGGTCCCACATCCTTACCCCTCTTAGCTTGTGTAGTAGTCACTGGGGGTAGAGGCAGGGGCGTCTAGACAGCTGGAGCTGGGAGTGGGGAGAGGAGCTGTTTGGGGGTTTTGTTTGAGAGGAGCTTGTAGAAGAATGCATGTTCCTCTGGTTGGGAGAAATGGGGACACGATTCAGACACCCTACAACCAGGTTTGTGGGTTTCACACAAAACCATTCAAATCCTCCCTTCCCTTAACTGGCCATCTTCCCAAGACGATGTCTCTCTGTACATTCCCGTGCAAGACTGGTTACTTTCTCGCTTTCCCGCTGTCTTGTCAGAGAGAGAGAAAGAGAGAGAGAGAGACAGAGAGAGAGAGAGTGTGTGTGTGTGTGTGTGTGTGTGTGTAGAGGTTTGTGTTTTTAGACGGAGGGCCCTGCAGCTCTGCTCTTGAGAATGGCTCTCTTATGTCCACCTTTTGACTCCTTCTCTGGTTGTCGGAGCTGACCCTGAATTTTGACTCTTATGGCTGGTCTGAGTGGGGTCTTCGTGAAGGTGTGTCCCCCCTTGCCTCTGACTGCCCGAAATCAGTGCATCCACAAAGGATGCACTTGGCCTAACCCGGGACCTTGGTTTTCAGGAGCCTCAGTGGGGAGATAGAACAGCAATACGGGCGTGGAGGGGAGATGGGGAGAGAGCGGAGGCTGGGAGACTGGAGACCAGGGGCCCGACATCTGAGGAGGGAGGCGGTGGACAAGGGTGTGTCTGAGCCACGGTCTCAGGGCTTCTGCAACGCCGACCATTGACTCTAACTCCCTCACCCCCCGAAAGACATCTGGGACCAATATTTTTAACTTTGCATGTTTGTTTTGGGGGCGGGCTCACCCCTCTCCTCCTTCTGTCCTGAGACCGTGGGCGAAGCTCTTCGTTTGGGGGCGGGGGGGAAGAAAGACTGTTTGAACCACGCCAATGACGTTTTCGTTTCTAATACTTGAAATTTATTTTTTTATTATTTTGATAGCAGATGTGCTATTTATTTATTTAATACGTATAAGGGATCCTGAAGATGGAAAGCTGTATAGATTGGGTCTTGTTAGTTGGTTGGCTTGGGGGCCTTTTACGTGTGATTTCTGACTTCTCTGTGTTCTGTATACATTTGTCTGAATTAATTACCTGGGATGAAGCTGTGCCAGCTTTCAAACAGGGGATGCCTGTCGGAAATTTGTATATTTTGCAGTTGCCAGAACAATAAAATACCTGGTTGAAATACACGGATGAAGTGCGTCTCTGGTCCTTTTTGGGGGGCGGGGAGGAAGAGTCTTTCATCACACTTGGGGTCAGTACACCAAGCTTCTACCACTCAGCCCCATCACCTTCCTTCAAACAGGACTTGCAGGGACTTCCCTGGCGGTCCATTGGTTAGGGCTCTGCACTTCTACTGCAAGGGTCCTGGGTTCGAGCCCTGGTTGGGGAACTAAAATCCCGCAGGCCGCGCGGCGTGGCCAAGGAAAAAAACCAAAACAGGACATGCAGATTCTGATTGCCTAATGTCTGCATTTGCAAAACAATGTTGTGTCACCTTTTTAAAAAAATGAATAGCCTTTATTTTTAGAGCTGTGTTAGGTTTCGAGAGAAGAGCAGGTAGTACAGAGAGTTCTTGGATACCCCCAGGTCCAGGCATATGTCTCCCTTGTTATTAGCATCTTGCATTTGTGGTACATTTGTTACAACTGATGAGCCAATATTGATGCGTTATTACTACCTAGAATCTATGGTTTCCACTAGGGCTCACTCTGTTGTTTGGTCCTGTGTGTTTTGACAAACACATACTGATATGTATCTACCATCACGGCATTCAGAATGCCATCCATCCCTTCTCCCAGCCCCTTCAGTCAGCAGCTGTTCTTTTTTATTGATTTATTTATTGATTGATTTGGCTGTATCTGGTCTTAGTCGCGGCGTGTGGGCTTCTCTCTAGTTGTGGCGTGTCAGCTCCAGAGCACGAGGGCTCAGTAGTTGCGGCATGTGGGCTCTCTAGGTATGGCACGTGGGCTCTACAGCGCGCAGGCTTAGTTGCCCTGTAGCATGTGGGATCTTAGTTCCCCAACCAGGGATCGAACCCACATCCCCTGCATTGGAAGGCGGATTCTTAACCACTGGACCGCCAGGGAAGTCCCAGTCAGCAGCTGTTCTTATACAAGCCCTGCAGATGGTGTTGGGGCCCTGGGTAGAATCACAGGAAGGCATTTCATCTCAGGTTCTTGGTCCCTTTCACTTCCCTGCCCTTCCTCCCACCCCCTTGTAGCCCCTTTCAAGGTTCCAGTGGGAAGAGACTCAATCCAACTTCCAGGACCACTCTGTGGCCTTTTGGGCAAGCTGAGAGTCATCTGTGCGACTGTTATTGAAAAAATACTGAAGAATGAGTCACCAGGTGGACGCATGGTGGGTGAAGGGGTGCAGAGAGCTGCAGGAAGGTGAATGCTGGAAGGACACTCATTATGGAGGGTCTAGAGCCAGACTGTGGCTCTTCGTACCAGGAAAAACAAGTGAGGAATTCCCCAGTGGCAGATAAAGTCATTCTGTCAAACAGGAACAGCTGCAACGCCTTAAGACTTAATGGTCTTAAGGAGATCCTTACGCGCCCTGAGGGGTGAGGCAGTTCCTGTTTGCTGTTTTGCAGATGACACTCCGCCAAAGGTAAAGAACTTCCCCAAGGCTGCTTAGCAGGTGAATTTTAAGGATTCAAATCCAAGTGCCTGGGACACTAAGGTTTGTGGCTTTAACCGTTGTAAAATTTCCCCTCCGCATATTTCTGGTCTCTCCAAGTTAATGGGAGTTAGCAGTGGAACAGGTGAGAGGTCAGGTCAGTTTCAAGCTGCTTGCGCTCTGGGCTGGGAGGCATGGGCCGTCTTCCCTCCTTGCTTCCTGGGGTGCTCAGCTGGTGGTCAGACGGTCAGGGTCTTCAGGGAAGTCAGCAGTGGCCCTTGAGGAGAAGGTGGGCACCCTAGTCCAGATTCTGGACTCCCCAGGTAATATCCAGAATCCGCCTTGTTAATCTTTCCTCCCAAGAAATTGACTAGCACCTTTAAGAGGCAACAGATCACAGGGTCGCATAGAGAGAGGATGCCTCGTGGGGTGGGGAGTGGGCATGCGTGCTTAGGAAGGATTTGCTGCAGCAAAGTGACCTGAGTGAACAGAGCTGGTGGCGTCCCTCTTGAGGGCGGGCTGTGCCTGCATTCTTCATGCCAGGTGCTCCCACCTGCAGGCCCGGGGGCGGCGTCGGCAGGAGCCTCCAGCCAAATTGATTCTCATCTCACTTTGCCCTCGGCTCACTTTCCACTTTTCCCACCAGCACGGTGGAGAGTCTCTTAACTTGGAATTACTTAATAAACTGTAGCGGGAGAATTGGCCAACTATTTGGGATGAAAAAGCTAATCAGATTATGTGTTGCACCACCCATCTAAGTGTTTTTAAAAAAATCAAGCTATTAACAAAGGAGAAGAAAATGTTGGTGAATGTCTAATTTTTGGTTGGACAAAGACCAGGCTTAGAAGCAATAAGATTAACTACAAAGGAAATACTGAGATTCCACACCCTGTGAACATTTTAAGTTCAATGTCATAGAAAACCTTGAACATGAGTAAAAGGAAAACAACAGGCTAACAGATATTTGCAACAAATTTGACAAATCCCCCAATTTTTCTAAAATGTAAATTGGAAACACATCCAGAGCAGTAAGAAAAACATGGAGACTCTTCTAGATCCTTGGACAAAGGCTTTTATTTAATCCTTACCATTTAAAGATGTGGCAACTGACGTTTGCTGGAGTTAAAAGTTCTTTTTTTAAAAAATGAATTTATTTATTTATGTTTGGCTGCACTGGATCTTCGTTGCTGCGTGCAGGCTTTCTCTAGTTGTGGCGAGCAGGGGCTACTCTTCGTTGCGGTGCGCGGGCTTCTCAGTGTGGTGGCTTCTCTTGTTGCAGAGCGCAGGCTCTAGGCGTGCGGGCTTCAGTAGTTGCAGCATGCAGCCTCAGTAGTTGTGATTCGCGGGCTCCAGAGCACTGGCTCAGTAGTTGTGCTGTCTGGGCATAGTTGCTCTGTGACATGTGGGATCTTCCTGGACCAGGCCTTGAACCCGTGTCCTCTGCATTGGCAGGTGGATTTTTAACCACTGTGCCACCAGAGAAGTCCCTGGAGTTAAGTTCTAATGACTGTTTTAACAGCTTCAGTTGGAGCTCACAGTTTTTTGACACAGTGTGAGTAGTTTGGGTCAAGTCTTCAGCCAGTGCATTGATGGCTTAGGCACTGGTTTCAACCCACAGGTTCTGACATACAAGTAACATCACGCTCAGAGGGAACTCCCATGAAGACAGCAGAAGCATGGGGGGAGTAAGAGGTACAAACTCTCATGTATAAAATAAATAAGCTACAAGGATGTATTATACGACACAGGGAATATAGACGATATTTTATTATAACTATAAATGGAGTATAACCTTTAAAAATTGTGAATCACTATGATATACACCTGTAACTTATATAATATTGTACATCAACTATATCACACAAAAAAAAGTGAAAAAGAAAAAGACAGCAGAAGCACAAAACAGAGTATTTCAGCCACTTAGGACTAAAGGAGGCCCTCCGCACACACCCTGAGAGATGTCTTTGCATGTATTTAATGGTGTGGACGTCCATGGAAGAAGCCTCATTTTTTTCACGCATTAGCCACACAAGATTCAACGTCTAGGGTGAAATGAAGCCCAGGGACAGGCTGGCTTGGTGGACTGTTAGAACCTGATGGTAGTGGGGATGAGGGTGGGCAGTGTGCGGACGTGTCCCCCATATATAAGATATTTCATAACGTTGCATTGTCAGTAAGTACTCTGCACTGAGGGTGCGAGCCGTCCATTTTCAGTTCCTTGAGGCCTAGACTTCAGCTGCAGGCATCAGAGCAACTCTGCCTCTGACGTCGGGTTAACTGCGCAAAAGATGTCTCACCTGGATATTCTGGCACCTACATTTGGTGAACAGAGGGGTAGAGGGGGCACTCGAGGCCTGGGTGGGCTCAGTTTATTTTCAGAAATCTGTGCCATGTGGCAGAATCAAGGGGAGAGGGGAGACTACCAGCCCAGTGTAGTGAATCAATAAAATGACCTCAGGCTTTGGAGAAAGATAGTCCTGGGTTCACTTCTGTCCTCCCACATTCTTGACGTGTGGGCCTGGACAAATTACTTTATATTTTTAACTTGTTCCCCATCCGTAAAATGGGGGAGCTCATACCATATTTTCAGTAGAATACACCATCAATTTATTAACTTTTCCTACAAAAGAGAACTAACCACATGCACAGCCAATGCAAGACAAAATTCAATTTCGGATGTGTTAAATGTAGACCAAAAGTCTCCTTAGCAGTGCAGCAGGACTGTAATGAATTTTCAGGCTTTCTGTGAGGACTAAATCTTACACATGAAGAGCCCTGGACAGTTCTGGCATAGAGTAAGCACTGGAATGGCTGTTATTAATCTAGTCACGGGTGCCGGGTCCTTTAAATGCAAAGTCGATGCTGTGAACCCCACTTTACAGGTGAGGATCTGAGGCTGGGAGGACTTACAGAGACTGCCTGATTCCGCCCAGCCCTAACTGGTGGTCAGCTCCAGGTGTCAGGGCTGAGCCAGGTGCTGCCAGATGAATCACATGTTAATTAGCAAACAGGCTTTTGTGTCCCTGGGGCTATGGAGAGGACTGTCTGTGTCCAAAAATACGTTAAGAAAATAGGATTTCTTTAGGGGGTCGTGATTCAGGATGCCCAGTCTCTAAGATTCTGTGTTTTCCCCTTCCCACCTGTTTTAAACTGGGCCTCAAGACCATCTTTTGGAGTACCCCATTCCTGGGGTACATGAAGGTTTTCCCAGGAGTCCACCTGCATAGGTTAAGGTTACATTTTAGGCAAATAGGTTTCCAGATCCTCAACTTCCACATTTGCCCTTTCCAGATAGCCTGGGAAGTTTGCTTAGATTCACAAATAGTCTTTCTCTACTTTGCAAACAGAGAGAGGCAAAGCCCTCCCCACCCCAAAAGCACTCACTACAGTGCATTGCACCCAGGGTGGAAACACCTCCAGGGCACCCAAGAAAGGGAAGCCTCCTTTAATGATTAACTCAGGCACTACACACCCCCAGGGATATCTTTCCTACCCTATCTTTCTGTTAAGCGTGTAACTCAGCTACTATTGGAATGTTTTGAATTTAGAACAGTTAGCGCAATATGTTAGTGCAACAGTTCTCCAAATTTTTGATCTGAAGGCTCCTTTACAGTCTTAAAAATTATTAAAGACTCCAAAGAGCCCTTTTTCATGTGAGTTATATCTATTCATATTTAGTGTATTTGAAATGAAAACAAAAAAAATTTAAACTATGTTTTAATAATTTATTTAAAAATAATAAACACATCACGTTATAACTAACCTATATTTAATGCAAAATAACTATAATTTTCAAAATAGAAAATTTTTAGGGAGAAGAATGGCATTTATATTTTTTAGAAATCTCTTTAATGGCAGATTCTCATATCTGATTCTGTGTTCAATCTATTGTGGTATGTTGCTTGAGTTGAAGTATGTGAAGAAAATCTAGCCTCATACAGAAATGTAGTTGAAAATGGGAGGAGTATGTTAATAGCCTTTTCAGATAATTGTGAGTATTCTCCTTTGATCCTACACCCAAACTGGACAAATTATAGTTTCTTAAATGTTAGTTGCAGTGCCAAATCTGAAACTTTTTTTTACTTGAAAACTTAAAATGGCCAACAAATACTGTCAGTTGTTTTCCTTAAAGTGATAAGCTCACTTCATTCATTTTTGAGAAAATGTCTGTAAGTATTGTTTTATAATTTAAAGGTTTTTAAGAGAAACCTGATAATTGCTATGCATAAATCCTTTCAGTGACCACCCATTCATTTCCCACAAAAAAGGACAGGACGTTAGTGTGGCAGGCAAAGCCCCCAAGCCAGGGACCCTTCTGCTTACCTTCCAACACCTCCCCTAATGACCTCTAGGCCTGGCTACCCCAGCTCCCACTGTCTGATCCTCTGTGATTTTCAGAGTGAGCCGTGTTTTCTATTCTTGACCCTCTCCACATTCTTCTCTCTCTGCCTAGATCACAAATCTTTACCCCCCAATTTAGTCAAGTCTCACGAATCCCTTAAGACTCAATTTTAGGTGTCAGTCTTCTGGACTGTCTTCCTTCATCCTTGTGATGGTTAATTTTATATGTTAACTTGATTGGGCCACAGGGTGCCCAGATCAAATATTATTCTGGGTGTTTCTGTGAGGGAGTTTTTAGATGAGATTCACATTTAAATCAGTAGACTGAGTAAAGCAGATTGCTCTCCCTCATGTGGGCGGGCCTCATCCAATCTGTTGAAGGCCTGAATAGAACAAAAGACTGACCTCCCCTGAGCAAGGGGAATTTTCCTGCCTGACAGCGTTTGAGATGGGATATGGGTCTTCCCCCCTGCCTTTGGACTTGGCCTGAAATGTTGGTTCTTCCTGGGTCTCCAGCCTGCCGGCTTTTGGATGGGAACTACATTGCTGGTTCTCTTGGGCCTCCAGCTTGCTGACTCAACCTGCAGGTCTTGGGACTTGTCAGCCTCCTTAATTGTGTGAGCCAGTCCCTTATCATCTATCTATCTATCTATCTATCTATCTATCTATCTATCTATATCTCTCTATCTCTCTTTCATTATACCATTATATAGCTGTATGAAAACACGAAGTTTAAGTATGGGCTTCTCTGAGAGTATATAATATTAAGGATTGTATCAATTGATCAAGGTTCTCTAGAGGACCAGAACCAGTGGGTATACATATATATATATATATATATATACACACACACACACACACACACATGATAAATACTCAATAACCAATCTCAGAACAAATAGGCTGATGGTGAATGAGTGAAAGAAGGGCTACCATTTGGGAACTCTCATCCTTCTGTTTCAGGTTACTTCAGACCTTTCTGTCTTTTATTAACCAAATTGTTTTTCACTTGATTAATCACAAATCACATTCTTGGCTGCCATTCTGATCATACGATATTTATCAGATGCTGCAGTGGTGACCAATGGACAAAATGACACTCACCCAACTCTGCATTTCCCTCTGAATCTCAACTATTTTTTAAAAAAAATTTTTATTGAAGTATAGTTGATTTACAATGTTTTGTTAGTTTCTGGTGTACAGCAAAATGATTCATATATATATATATATATATATATATATATATATATATATTCTTTTCCATTGTGGTTTTTTACAAGATATTGAATATAGTTCCCTGTATATTCGTTTCCTATACAGTAGGAGCAATGTTCCTTTGCTATACAGTAGGAGCTTGTTTATCTACTTTATGTACAGTTGTCTGTATCTGCTAATCCCAAACTCCTAATTTATCCCTCCTCCCAAACCCCCTTTCCCCTTTGGTAACCATAAATTTGTTTTCTATGTCTGCGAGTCTATTTCTATTTTGTAAATAAGTTCGTTTGTATCATATTTTAGATTCTATATATAAGTGATATCATATGATATTTGTCTTTCTCTGTTTGACTTACTTCACTTAGTATGATAATCTCTAGGTCCATCCATGTTGCTGCAAATGGCATTTTTTCATTCTTTTTTATGGCTGAGTAGTATTCCATACATATATATGTGTGTGTGTGTGTGTGTGTACCACATCTTCTTTATCTGCTCATCTGTTGATGGACACTTAGGTTGCTTCCATGTCTTGGCTATTGTAAATAGTGCTGCTATGAACATTGGGTGCATGTATCTTTTTGAATTAAAGTTTTCTCCAGATATATGCCCAGGAGTGGGATTGCTGGATCATATGGTAACTCTATTTTAAGGTTTTTTGTTTGTTTGTTTGTTTTTTGCAGTACATGGCCCTCTCACTGTTGTGGCCTCTCCCGTTGCGGAGCACAGGCTCCGGACGCGCAGGCCCAGTGGCCATGGCTCACGGACCCAGCCGCTCCGCAGCATGTAGGATCTTCCCGGACCGGGGCACGAACCTGTGTCCCCTGCATCGGCAGGCGGACTCTCAACCACTGTGCCACCAGGATAGCCCTATTTTAAGTTTTTAAAGGAACCTGCATACTGTTCTCCATAGTGGCTGCACCAATTTACATTTGCACCAACAGTGTAGGAGGGTTCCCTTTTCTCCACACCCTCTCTAGCATTTGTCATTTGTAGACTTTTTAATGATGGTCATTCTGACCAGTGTGAAGTGATACCACATTGTAGTTTTGATTTGCATTTCTCTGATAATTAGTGATGTTGTGAATCTTTTCATGTGCCTATTGGCCATCCTTTGAATCTCGACTCTTGATCATGTCGAATGGGGATGGGGGTGGGCCATCTCCTTAATCTCATCGCCAAGATGCTGGGTTCAGTTTACCTCCTTTCTCCAGTTTAACCTCTTCTTTGCCCAGATGACCATGACTTGTTCAGGACAGTGGCCTTTAAACTGGTTGAGGTTTCCCCTGGGTGTTTAAAGGAAGACCTTCTAAGGTATAAGGGGAACAGCAATAGTTTCGAGCAATCCCAGACCTTAAATTCCTTAAATTGTATTCTTTTGCAAAATAATGTGTCTGAGAATGTGCTTCTTGCCTATTTCAAATCTCCCCTAGCTGCATTGCCCTGGTGTATAAAAAAATTCTAGGGCATGAAACAAAAAATGACTCCCTCAGATATTAATCAAGGTACCCTGAACCCTGGAACTTCCTGCCTTTCCCTGCCTTATAGATATTTCTTTAAAGGGAGAATCATTTTGTTACATTATTCTGAATGGTATATGATAAAAGGAAATGAAGAAACAATAATTTTATTTCAATGTTTTGGTCTCTTCCATTTCTCCAGTAGTGTCCAAGGATACAACCCTTCTGAAAGAGAGTTGCTGGAGAAAAAGCAAAGAATATCAGTAAGAAATAGTGAATGCTTAAAATTTAAAAAAAAATTAAGGCTTCCCTGGTGGCACAGTGGTTGAGAGTCCGCCTGCCGATGCAGGGGACACAGGTTCGTGCCCCGGTCCAGGAAGGTCCTACATGCCGCGGAGCGGCTGGGCCCGTGAGCCATGGCCGCTGAGCCTGCACGTCCGGAGCCTGTGCTCCGCAACGGGAGAGGCCACAACAGTGAGAGGGCTGCATACCACAAAAAAAATAATAATAATTAAAAAATAATTTAAACATAAGTGATTATTTTCAGTTATTCTCAATATTATTCTCTAGCTGGAGAGAAAAATACCTTTAAACAGAGCAGCCATGTAGGTTGTCATAAATATTCTTTAAAATGTAACTGGAATGTTTTCTAGGGCTAATACAATTTGTAGAAAACATTGCAAAAAATCCCCACAGATAAAACTTCTATGTCATCTCTTACACTGCTGGTTTCAGGGCTGTGATGTCTCCATACGTACAACTTACGCAAAAAATGGCTGAGTGAAAATTCACCTTGTGGGGGGGAGAGGGAGAGAGAGAGAGGGAGAGAGAAAGAGAAGAAGGATGATAAAGCAAATGGGATAAAATATTAACAATAGGTAGACCTAGGTAAAAGGTGTATAGTTTTTTTTTTTTTGGTTCCATTCTTATTCTTGCAACTTTTCTGTATTTTGAAATTATTTCCAAAGAAAAAGTTTAAAACTTTTACATGTTTCTGTGTGTTTTGTTAAAAAAATAATAAACATATCTTTGCTGATGTCATTACAAAACTGATTACATTAGCGGCAAAAAAGTGTTCCTTGAGTTGATGTCAGAGGCAGTTACTCTCCAAAATGTTAAGTTAAACAAGGTCCAACATCAATTTCAAAACGTTAAATTTTACATTGTCTTTACTACATTTGATCTTCTGAATAATTTTACTGAGCAAAATAAAATAGAAGATTACATGTTTATTTTATCTTCAGGAGTGTCAAGGTCTAATTATCCAAACAATTTTTATTATAAAACTGAACTTTGAAAGTGTCTGTAGAGTTTGGCTTTTTCCCCCCCTCTCTTTAAATCAGCAGTCTAACAAGGAATAGAAAAGATAAAACTCTCTTCAGTGCTTCTGACAAAGCAGAGTGAAAACAGAAGCATGGAAACATGTAAATTGTGTGAAAGAATTTCTTCTTAAAGAATTTCATGAATTCTTTAAATGTCTGGGGCATTTAATGAGATGGTTAAAACCTATTCTATCAAATAGTATCATGAAATATTTATTCTGATGGTCACCGGTCCTCCTTTTATTTTATTTTTAAATGTGTAGTGATGTCTACCACCTATTAATTAAAATTAAAATTAAAACTATGTGCCAGCTGCCAGACAAGTTAGATTTTAGCCATGTTAACTTTTCTCTTTCACTAAATATATCTAGGGAAAATCTGAATTTCATGGTTAATGAAAGGAAAGGAGCTACTTCTTGTTTTTATTTTATTTCTGTTTTATCTTTTAAAAACAAAACTTTAAAAAAACACTACTGGGCTTCCCTGGTGGCACAGTGGTTGAGAATCTGCCTGCTAATGCAGGGGACACGGGTTCGAGCCCTGGTCTGGGAGGATCCCACATGCTAGGGAGCAACTAGGCCCGTGAGCCACAACTACTGAGCCTGCGCGTCTGGAGCCTGTGCTCCGCAATAAGAGAGGCCGCGATAGTGAGAGGCCCGCGCACCGCGATGAAGAGTGGCCCCCGCTTGCCACAGCTAGAGAAAGCCCTTGCACAGAAATGAAGACGCAACACAGCAAAAATAAATAAATTAATTAATAAACTCCTACCCCCAACATCTTCTTTAAAAAAAAACACACACAAAAAAAAGCACATTACTTTCATTACTTTATAGAGTCAATATTTGTAGGGACTTGCCCAGGACTACATGGCCAGGATGCCTGGGTTCTAGGGCCATTAGAATAAAGTCCATGTAATTAAAGGACCATTTATCAAGCACTTACCACATGCCTGGTGCTAGGATACTGGACATTTGCATGTTAGCATCCCGAGATTTCTTATATATAAAATGAAGAGCATAGACTAGATAGATTCAGAAAACCTTTTCATTTTTGAATATTTTTAGATTTACAGAAGAGTTGCAAAGATTGCACAGAGAGTTCCCATCTACCCCTTACCCAGCTTCCCCTAATGTTAACATCTTACAAAAGCATGATACGTTCATCAAAACTAAGAATTAACATTAGTATAATACCATTACCAAAACTGCAGACTTTATTTGAATTTCCCCAGTTTTTCCACTAATATCCACTTTCGGTTCCAGAATCCCATTCAGGATCCCACATGGCATTTAACCTCCTTCAATTTGTGACAATTTCTCAGACTTTCCTTTTTTAAAATAATGACTTTGATACTTTTGAGGAGTGCTAGTCAGGTATCTTGCAGAAGGCTCCTCAACTTGGATTTGTCTTAGGTTGTCTCATGATAGGACTAAGCTAATGCATTTTGAGGGAGGTGATTTTCTCATCATATCATACTGGGGGACAGGATAACAACACGACTTATTGCTGGTGATGTTAACCAGTCATTTGGTGAAGGTGGTGTCTGCCACTTTTTAAAAAATTTTTTTAATTTAATTTATTTTTTTATACAGCAGGTTCTTTTTTTTTTTTTTTTTTTTTTTTTTGCAGTACGCGGGCCTCTCACTGTTGTGGCCTCTCCTGTTGCGGAGCACAGGCTCCGGACGCGCAGGCTCAGTAGCCGTGGCTCACGGGCCTAGCCGCTCTGCAGCATGTGGGATCTTCCCAAACCGGGGCACGAACCCATGTCCCCTGCATCGGCAGGCGGACTCTCAACCACTGCGCCACCAGGGAAGCCCCTATACAGCAGGTTCTTATTAGTGGTGTCTGCCACTTTTCACTGTCAGGTTAGTGTTTTTCCCTTTCAGTTTTCAGTTCTCGAGGAAATTATCTCCACCTCTGAAGGGAGGAGGAGTAAAGAATTTGTGGACCTGTGTTAAAACCACCACAGTAATTGATCAAGATTTGGGGGGAGACACTTTGAGTATATACAAATATCTTGTGTCTTCTTAAATTTTCACCCTTGGACTTTAGCATTCATTGGTGTATTTTCTTTGCAGATGTTATTACGGTGGTGTCTAACGGCAATTTTCTATTTCCTTCCTTTCTTTTACAATGATTGTGTGTGATTCTTCTGTAAGGAAAATTAGTCACTCCTCCCCATTCATTTACTTATTCATTCATTTATTTATATCACTATGGACTCACAGATATTCCTTTGCAGATGAGTTTTTAAGTTTCTTACCTGATCTGTAGTTCTTTGATTTCCATGAACTATTGCCTTCCACTACCCAGAATGTTTAGCACTTCATATTCCTAACTGGGATGGAGGTGGTTACCTGTTTCCATGCTAACTGGAAGGTCAGCATCATTCTGGCTCAGGGTTTCCTCGGGTGCAGTAACTGCAGTGGAAGATTTCTCTCAGGTGTTTGGGTTGAGCATGCAGGATGAAAACATTCTCAATGTAATGCCCTAAAAACAGTTTTTGTTTTGCTTTTTTCTTTCTTTTTTTAAAATTGAAGTATAGTTGATTTACAATGGTGTGTTAGTTTCAGGTGTACAGCAAAGTAATTCAGTTACAGATGTACACATAAATCTATTCTTTTTGAGATTCTTTTCCATTATAGGTTATTACAAGGTATTGAATATAGTTAGTTCCCTGTGCTATATGGTAGGTCCTTGTTGTTTATCTATTTTATAAACAGTAGTGTGTATCTGTTCACCCCAAGCTCCCAATTTATCCACCACCCCCCCCCCCTTTTTTTTTTTTTTTTGCATTACGCGGGCCTCTCACCGTTGTGGCCTCTCCTGTTGTGGAACACAGGCTCCGGACGCGCAGGCTCAGTGGCCATGGCTCACAGGCCCAGCCGCTCCGCGGCATGTGGGATCTTCCCGGACTGGGGCACGAACCTGTGTCCCCTGCATCGGCAGGTGGAACCCCAACCACTGCGCCACCAGGGAAGCCCCTCCACTTTTTTTTTTACAGCAGATTCAGTTACTGTGCAGTCTAGAGGGGCTCATTCACTAGAACGTGAGGCTTTCACATATGACTTGGAAGGGGCTTATCCCTCCCAACAAGTATCTGTTGAAGGTGTGTTATGTGCAAGTCATTGTTTGAAGTACTAGAGACAGTAAACATTTTAAGACTGAGCATCACCCTTTCTGAGCTAGCAATCTGATAAATTCACTGGGGATGCCCAGGTCCTAAGAGTTCCAGTACGGCTGAGGTGTCAGCCTAGAGAAGAAGGCAGGAGCTTCAGTGTCTCATTAAAGAAAAAGATTCCTTTACAAACCACATTGTCATGATTGGAAATGGAGCAGTGGCTGGTCCCAGGGCAACACATTTAGCATTTTTGTTCACCTCCAAGATGTGAGTCCAGAGTAGACTTGACCATAGCCTATTACAAATATACACAAAACTCCTAGATGTAACTCCCCACCCAAGGCTCTTTACTTTGTTATTAAAGTCCCAGAATGTCTCAGTGGATGAAGTTGGTGAGGAATGACAGGGATGGAGCGAAGAATAAGGAAGGGGAAGTAAACGCACAGCATCAGACGAGCCCTCCCCGACCCCCCCAGGAGGGAGCAAGGACACGGCCATGTGCTCAGGCTGGCCTCTAAGTGCCACCCCTCTGATCTATTCTGCACATCTGAGCTGTCAACTGAGGCAGACCTTTTCCTGGGCTGCTCCCCCGGGGCCTGGGACTTTTTCTTACTGGGGCCTGTTCACTTTCTCTAATTCACTTTGCTTCTCCCCCACCCCCGCCACCCACAGTGGAGTGGAAAAGGTGTGAGACAAATTATGATTTGTCATTTTGTAACTCCAGGGGTTGGAGTTAAATGTGTTAGCTGTTAGTTTCCTCAGCCCATTGAGGGGACAGCGTGGCCTCAGCTCAGCTGTTGGGGACTTTCTGGGCCCCAGGTACCAAATGAAGAGCATGACACCACTCCATTTACCAGGATAAAAAAGCATATACCCAGGGAGCGTGAGTCAAGTGCATGTAGTGAAGATCAAACCCTTATTTCTCCAAGGGAGCCAGACCACCGCCAGCCACAGGAAGATGAGCTTGGTTAAGACAAAGGGACTTTCTGGAGAGATGCTGTTCTCTCTGGAGCAATCTGGTTGCTCACTGTGTTTTAGAAAGACACTAACCATATTCCAGTTCAGGCCAGGCCTGAGAGTGTGGGTACAGTCCCCCCCAAAGAGCTGTGCTCAGCGGATGCTCTGGGTCAGAGGCACCTTAGCCCAGTCAACACTCTGGGCTTTCTTACACAAGAATAAATTAGTTCTGTGGCAAGAAGAGTACATCTGAACGAGTAATTCTTTTTTTTTTCCTGATTTGATCAGTTTTTTATGTTAAATCATAAATTGGAGTTGATTTAACAGAATGTGGGGTTTTTTTGCATGTACAAAAATTGTGCTTTTTGCCCTTTTATCTATTGATGTGTTGTATCATGTTATGAGAGCTTTTACTATATCCTTCTAAGACATACCCAAGTTGGTCATTATTTATTTTTAAAATACATTGCAGATTTCAATTTGCAGATAGACATTGTTAGGAGTTTTGTGTATATTTGTAATAGGCTATGGTCAAGTCTACTCTGGACCCAGTAATGCAATAAAAACACAATGCTTCAAAGACACAAAATTGTGGTCCTTGTAGTGGAAAAAGGAATTGCTTTATATAGTAATAGATAGACCCTTGAATGATGATATGACCCTTCTCCTTTTTCTAGAGCACACATGGAAGAAAACTGGTGACTTGGGCTCTTTGATGTGGTGGATTTCTCATCCTACCTTCTCTTCACAGAAAACAAAACTTAGGAAGCACGTCTCTGAGAAACTAGGCAAGAGGTGGGAAGCTGTATCCACTTTCTTACTTGTGTCTTTATCTCGTATATTTTGTGTTTTATTTGTTTACTGATTCAGGAGGAAACTGAAATGAAGGTCACCAGGAATTCGATTTCAGTCATCATTCTTAGCAGTCTTTACTGAAATCAAGCCTTTTGGTTCTAGCCTCACACTATATTAAATGTGAAACTGGCTTATAATTGTTGTTTCTTATACTGTTCTTTCCTGATTTTGACTCAGACTTATATTCATCTTATAAAAAATCACTTAAGTGTTTTTCTTTTTCGGACATTTGGTATACTTTGCCAGTAGAATTACTTGGCCTTGGACAAGTAATTCCTGGTCTTTAAAATCCACAGCTCACAAAGGATTAGGTGAGTGAGAAGCTGGAAAAGGACAGTTAAGGACAAAGAAGTATTGTGTTACTACTGGGGCCTCCTCACTCAGATGGAGCTTCTCTGGAGTGAGAAGAGTGGGTTAAATCAGGTTCGTTCCTTCATTCACTCACTTGGGGTTTATAGAGGTCCTATTACGGTCCAAGACTGCTAAATGCTAGGAGAAAATTTTATAGGAGATGAATGAGAAAAACATTAGTTCCTATCAAAGAGAATTATAAACACATCATCATATGAGCCTTTTAGTCTTTGAAGCCATGATGGCTCGAGCTGGGGTCTTCAAGGTCCTCTAGTTCAACCCTAACACTTTACAGATGAGGAAACCAAGTCTCACAGAGGGGAAGCGATTGCAGGCATAATAGCAGCTGGGACTAAACCGACTTGACTCCTGATCCAGCTCTTTTTTCACTGAGAGTTACTTCCCTGGAAAGAATGGGAGAGAAAACAGTGCCCCAGGATGTGTCAGAAGCTCTGTGTGGCATTAAAGCTCTAAGCTGCCAGCTATAGCCATTACCCACTAGACTAACAGCTGAGAAGACAACTTCCTTCCTCTCCTGCAAGCTGACCCTCTTCCCCCTTCTCAGTGATGCTGCATGGGGTTCCTCAGCCCCCGTGCTCGCCTGCGTTGCTTTTTGGTGCTGGCTGTCAACCCCGCTGGACCCAAGCTGCTTAGAGCCTCCTGTTTAAAGGGTGAATGTGCCATGTGACTTGCACTAAGAAACTTAGGCAATATTTATTTTCCAAAGAAAGGACTGAAGAAGTTTATACTCAGATTAAAGCCATGGAACACAATGCTTTAATCTCAGAGAAGGTGATGACTTTAGACAGCAACAACGAGAAGTTCTCAGCAGCTCTAGAACTTCAGAGAAAAGTCCATCAAGTCTTGCAAAGCTGGGCAGCAAAGAAACCTCCCGAGATGGTGACGATGAGCACACAGAACCCAGCCACTGGCAGGGTTTTCTCTCCCTGTGAGTCTGAAATGCAATACACCCCAAAACAAAGGAAGGGAGAGGGCTGAGGCCATTGTGTAGATGAACCAAAGGCGATCTTTGCTTGTGTTCATTCACTGGAAGTAGAAACAAGATGTCTAAACGATTGTCTTCATGCTCTGCTTTGCTAGCTGGGGTCTCACCTCCTGGTATTTTGATATCCGTATGAGTCACGGTGGGGCCTTTCTGGTGGGTGGAAATCTCCAATTCATTCTCTAAGGGAGAAAACATTGTCAGCTAAACGAAAAAGAAGAGATATTTCTTTTACTTGGGGGCCCAAACCTTGATCTAAAATGGAAAGGCGCTGCCTCTCAGCCTGATTTAATCGCTGAACAAAGCCCTCTTCTTGTGGGGAAGAAAGATGAGGACTCAACAATTAGCCCTCTCAAAGTGTAGGTCTGTGAAAACAACCGGGAGGAAATAGGCAGAGACATCCATCCGCCCACCGCTTTTGGCTAGTCGGCAAAACACAGGAAAACACATCCAGTTGGTTCAAGAGTTCAGCTCTCCCTTCAGTAAGGGAAAAATCCATCTTTCTTTTCCCCAACCAGCCCAATTTCCGGTTCCACTGCTGTGATGTGTTATCTTACAGACCCGTCCTAACTGAACCCTTTCTAGTCTTGATGGGGGAATCGCCTTAGCTCTTCGGTGGCCAGTTTGGTGTTGGATGAGTTCTGGGAATCAGGACTACAGGCAAGGACTCAACTTGATTTAATACCACAGAATATATGAAGACGTATAATAATATAATATATATATAACATATAATATAATATATATTAATATATGAAGACATATAATATTCTATGGTCCCCAAGAATACACAGAAGTAGTATTTGAATGCCCACTATGGGCTAGATGTCTAGACTTGAAACTTTGCATTGAATCTTCCCCACAACTTTATGAGTTAGTTCTATGTTTTTTTTCCATTTTATATTGTTAAGAACAAGTCAACGGGCCCAAAATGGAATCACTTATGCCAAGTGCCACGTCACCAAACCCATACTTAATTACAGTTTCTGCTCTTCCAGAAATGGAGTCTTAAGCCAGTCAATCAGGAAACACCTTATCTGCACTAGTTAGGTCATCTGCCTGATAGACCCCCGCATCCCCTACAGGAAAGTAACCTTGCAATAACCAACCCACTTTTTGCCTAGCATAACTTCCTTGTTCCCACTCCCTTCTGGCTATAAATGTCTTTCATTTTGTACAGCTCCTTGGAGCAACTTTCTATCTGCTAGATTGGATGTTCCCTGATTCAAGTCAATTTTTGTTCAAATAAACTCTTAAAAAATTTAATATGCTTCAGTTTATCTTTTAACAAGAAATATGAGAAAACTCTGGCTCAGAGTTTAAATAATTTGAGAGGTTAAATAATTCGCCCTGGATCACACAGATTGTCACGGCTAGAGGGGGAAATCAAACCAGGTAACCATGGTTACCAGGTGGCCATGAAGCCAATGTCTTTGTTACTTTGCTAGATCCAACTGGATTAAAGTCAGTGAGTTTCCAGAAAGAGAAGAAAATCTTTTCAGACAGGGAAACAGACTTTTTCTTTCATTTTTATTGAGGTGATTTCCCTGGAAATGTATTCATTTCCACTCTCCTGGGCTGATGTAAAGTATAAGGTGTGAATGTTTCTGGCTTGGGAATGTCCTTCTCTCTCCTATATTTGATGTGTTCAATTTGAAGTTGTAAGAAATGCATTTTGTTCCTGACGTTGAGTTCCTAATGACTAACTCTCATGGGAGTGTATTTAATCGATCACGTCAAGAACATTTATCGAATACCTACTACATGCAGAGCACCTTGGTGGATGCTGTAAAGACACAAAGGTAGCCGAGAGGTAGCCTGAGCCCTCAGTAGTGGGAAGAAGATAAAATAGTTTAACACATGAGGATCTAATCTAAAGTCTAAGGAATGATAGAAGCATGTTGAATTAAACCAGTGCTTCTTAATGTTGGCTGCATCCCAGAATCACCTTGGGAACATTAGGAAGTGCTGAGGTCTGGGCCTTGCCCGCAGAGCTTCTGTTTTAATTTGTCTGGACGTCCCCTTGCCCTCCCCCTGCACCCCCAGAACGTATTTTTAAAAGTTCCCTGGTGATTCTAACATGCAGCCAAAATTCAGAACCTTGAACTAGAATAACCTAAACTATTTTTTCCAACTCTCCGATTGCATAAACCTGAATGGATGTGAGTATACCTCGCATGCTCAGGGGCAGGGGCTGGGGTGGGAGGGAACCACTGCATTTACATCTCTGCTCCCGGTTAATCTTCACAGGGATCATCCATCACCTCTCTTCTGTCTACAGCACACTCACCCACACAACCCTTCCCCAACTCAGCCAGCACTTCTGAAACAAAGTGCCATCTCTGATCACAGGGCGGAGCCCCCTGGCTCTCTCTCCAATTTAGTGACTTTAGACTTTTTTTTGAAACTGTGGTTCCCAATAGCTTTAAAAACATATGTTTTTGTTTGTTTATCCAGTTTTTCTTCTTCTCCTTTTCCCAGTGTTGTTGGTGGGCGTGATGGTCAGTTACAAGCTTCTGTGTTCCAGTCCGACGTGGAACTCTCTCTCAGGCCCTGGAAGCCCTTCGAAGGGAAGGATGTGAACCAGTGCAGGGGAAGATTAGTCTGGTGGCAAAGGCAGGATGTTTGAAATTGAGAGCTGAGAGGCAAGGGGAGGATATGGAAAGAAGGGAACAGAAGTTGATAAACAGAGGTATCATGAGAGAGTAAGCATCAAGTTGTAGAGACAGATTCAAATCTGTGTCTAACTCCAGAGCCTAAACCTCTGGTGTGTATCTTCTGTGTCACTGGTCACAGGATGCAGCTGTTGCTGCTGTGTGGTTAATACAGAAATAATTCTCTTTGGCTTAAGTTGTTATCCTGGGGTATTTGAAGGATACACTTTTGGGACTCCTATACTCTGTTTTATGAGAATGAAGGAGATGGTTCAGAAAGCTCAAGCCAAAGCTCATGGTATAATTGGTAACAGATACCCAGAATGTCCTCTGTAAATTTCCCTCGTGATTTTTTTTTTTTTTTAGTGTTGTTTGTGATCAACAGTAGTATATACTTTCTGATTGGTAGTTGAATAATTAACCATGTAAGACTTTTGTTTTAAAAAGTTTGTCTCTTCCAGTTTAGTGATTCAGCTTCTAGATATTTGTCCTAAGAGATAAATGCAGGCAAATACTTGTATAGAAAGTTATTTATAATAAGGATAAATTTAGAAATGATGGAAGTATCTTACATTAAAGAATGATATATATTATATACTCATATATATATGCATGTATATATGATAAAAATATCTGAAAAACTTAAATGGCCATCAATATGGAATTGGTTAAAAAATTATAATATGGTCCTACTATGGAAAACTGTGCAACAATTAAAGATAATGAGATAAACATACACATACAGATTTGAAAATATCTCTAATACACATTATTATTAGTCTGGTACCATTTATGTCCTCATTTATATATATAAGTTACATATAATATATAAAATTTTTATATATTATATAATTTATATATAATATAATATATATATCAATTATATATGTATCAATTATATATGTAATATATATTATATATAATTATACTAATTATAATTATATATTATATATAATTAATTATATAGGTAATATATATATATAATTTTGACATTTCAGGAATTTTAATTATGAAGCAGGTACCAGGTGATATCAATGAATTATTGTTGTTAAAAGTGATAATGACACTGTAGTTAGATAAGAAAATGCCCATTTAAAAATTTTTTTTCAATTTTATTTAATTTATTTTTTTATACAGCAGGTTTTTATTAGTTATCCATTTTATACATATTAGTGTATACATGTCAATCCCAATATCCCAATTCATCACACCACCAGCCCCCAATTTCCCCCCTTGGTGTCCATACATTTGTCCCCTACATCTGTGTCTCTATTTCTGCACTGCAAACTGTTTCATCTGTACCATTTTTCTAGGTTCCACATATATGTGTTAATATATGATATTTGTTTTTCTCTTTCTGACTTACTTCACTCTGTATGACAGTCTCTAGATCCATCCATGTCTCTACAAATGACCCAGTCTCATTCCTTTTTATGGCTGAGTAATATTCCATTGTATATATGTACTACATCTTCTTTATCCATTCATCTGTTGATGGGCATTTAGGTTGTTCCATGACTTGGCTATTGTAAACAGTGCTGAAATGAACATTGGGGTGCATGTGTCTTTTTTTTAAATAAATTTATTTATTTTTGGTGGAGTTGATCTTCTTTGTTGTGTGCAGGGTTTCTCTAGCTGTGGTGAGTAGGGGCTACTCTTCGTTGCAGTGCGCCAGCTTCTCATTGCAGTGGCTTCTCTTGTTGTGGAACACAGGCTCTAGGTGCATGGGCTTCAGTAGTTGTGGCACACAGGCTCAGTAGTTGTGGCTCACGGGCTCTAGAGTGCAGGCTCCGTAGTTGGGGCGCACGGGCTGAGTTGCTTCCCGGCATGTGGGATCTTCCTGGACCAGGGCTTGAACATGTGTCCCCTGCATTGGCAGGCGTATTCTCAACCATTGCGCCACCAGGGAAGCCCACATGTGTCTTTTTGAATTATGGTTTTCTCTGGGTATATGCCCAGTAGTGGGATTGCTGGGTCATATGGTAATTCTATTTTTAGTTTTTTAAGGAACCTCCATACTGTTCGCCATAGTGGTTGTATCAATTTACATTCCCACCAACAGTGCAAGAGGGTTCCCTTTTCTCCATACCCTCTCCAGCGTTTGTTGTTTGTAAATTTTCTGATGATGCCCAATCTAACTGGTGTGAGGTGATACCTCATTGTAGTTTTGATTTGCATTTCTCTAATAATTAATGATGTTGAGCAGCTTTTCATGTGCTTCTTGGCCATCTCTAAGTCTTCTTTGCAGAAATGTCTCTTTAGGTCTTCTGCCCATTTTTTGATTGGCTTGTTTGTTTTTTTAATATTGAGCTTCATGAGCTGTTTATATACTTCGGAGGTTAATCCTTTGTCTGTTGATTCGTTTGCAAATATTTTCTCCCATTATGAGGGCTGTCTTTTCGTCTTGTTTGTAGTTTCCTTTGCTTTCCAAAAGCTT
The DNA here is from genome assembly GCF_964341445.2 of Mesoplodon mirus. Taxonomy (NCBI): domain Eukaryota; kingdom Metazoa; phylum Chordata; class Mammalia; order Artiodactyla; family Ziphiidae; genus Mesoplodon; species Mesoplodon mirus. Next base: position 25,193,820 of record NC_138979.1, on the reverse strand, counting down.
TTAAGTTTCATTAGGTCCCATTTGTTTATTTTTGTTTTTATTTCCATTTCTCTAGGAGGTGGATCAAAAAATATCTTGCTGTGATTTATGTCAAAGAGTGTTCTTCCTATATTTTCCTCTAAAAGTTTTATAGTGTTCGGTCTTATATTTAGGTCTCTAATCCATTTTGAGTTTATTTTTGTGTATGGTGTTAGGGAGTGTTGTAATTTCATTCTTTTACATGTAGCTGTCCAGTTTTCCCAGCACCACTTATTGAAGAGACTGTCTTTTCTCCTTTGTATATCCTTGCCTCCTTTGTCATAGATTAGTTGACCATAGGTGCATGGGTTTATCTCTGAGCTTTCTATCCTGTTCCATTGATCTATATTTCTGTTTTTGTGCTAGTACAATATTGTTTTGATTACTGTTGCTTTGTAGTATAGTCTGAAGTCAGGGAGTCTAATTCCTCCAGCTCTGTTTTTTTTCCTGAAGACTCTTTGTCTATTCGGGGTCTTTTGTGTCTCCATACAAATTTTAAGATTCTTTGTTCTAGCTCTGTAAAAAATGCCATTGGTAATTTGATAGGGATTGCATTGAATCTGTAGATTGCTTTGGGTAGTATAGTCATTTTCACAATATTGATTTTTCCAATCTAAGAACATGGTATATCTCTCCATCTGTTGGTATCATGTTTAATTTCTTTCATCAGTGTCTTAGAGTTTTCTGCATACAGGTCTTTCATCTCCCTTGATAGGTTTATTCCTAGGTATTTTATTCTTTTTGTTGCAGTGGTAAATGGGAGTGTTTCCTTAATTTCTCTTTCAGATTTTTCATCATTAGTGTGGAAGAATGCAAGAGATTTCTGTGCATTTTGTATCCTGCAACTTTACCAAATTCATTGATTAGCTCTAGTAGTTTTCTGGTGGCATCTTTAGGATTCTCTATGTATATATCATGTCATCCGCAAACAGTGACAGATTTTTTTTTTTTTTTTTTGCAATACGCGGGCCTCTTACTGTTGTGGCCTCTCCCGTTGCGGAGCACAGGCTCCGGACGCGCAGACTCAGCGGCCATGGCTCACGGGCCCAGCCGCTCCGCGGCATGTGGGATCTTCCCGGACCGGGGCATGAACCCATGTCCCCTGCATCGGCAGGCGGACTCTCAACCACTGCGCCACCAGGGAAGCCCAACAGTGACAGATTTACTTCTTCTTCTTTTCCAATTTGTGTTCCTTATATTTCTTTTTCTTCTCTGATTTCCATGGCTAGGACTTCCAAAACTATGTTGAATAATAGTGGCAAGAGTGGACATCCTTGCCTTGTTCCTGATCTCAGAGGAAATGTTTTCAGTTTTTCACCATTGAGAATGATGTTTGCTGTGGGTTTGTCATATATGGCCTTTATTATGTTGAGGTAGGTTCCCTCTATGCTCACTTTCAGGAGAGTTTTTATCATAAATGGGTGTTGAGTTTTGTCAAAAGCTTTTTCTGCATCTATTGAGATGATCATATGGTTTTTATTCTTCAGTTTGTTAATAGGGTGCATCACATTGATTGATTTGCGTATATTAAAGAATCCTTGCATCCCTGGGATAAATCCCACTTGATCATGGTGTATGACCCTTGTAATGTGTTGTTGGATTCTGTTTCATAGTATTTTGTTGAGGATTTTTGCATCTATATTCATCAGTGATATTGGTCTGTAATTCTCTTTTTGTAGTGTCTTTGGTTTTGGTATCAGGGTGACAGTGGCCTCATAGAATGAGTTTGGGAGTGTTCCTTCCTCTGCAATTTTTTGGAAGAGTTTGAGAAGGATGAGTATTAGCTCTTCTCTAAATGTTTGATAGAATTCACCTGTGAAGCCATCTGGTACTGGACTTCTGTTTGTTGGAAGATTTTAAATCACAGATTCAATTTCATTACTTGTGATTGGTCTGTTCATATTTTCTATTTCTTCCTGGTTCAGTCTTGGAAGGTTGTACCTTTCTAAGAATTTGTCCATTTTTTCCAGGTTGTCCATATTATTGTCATAGAGTTGCTTGTAGTAGTCTCTTAGGATGCTTTGTATTTCTGCAGTGTCTGTTGTAACTTCTCCTTTTTCATTTCTAATTTTATTGATTTGAGTCTTCTCCCTCTTTTTCTGGCTAATGGTTTATCAATTTTGTTTATTGTCTCAAAGATCCAGCTTTCAGTTTTATTGATCTTTGCTATTGTTTTCTTTGTTTCTATTTCATTTATTTCTGCTCTGATCTTTTTTGTGTGTGTGTGGCATGCGGGCCTCCCACTGTTGTGGCCTCTCCCGTTGCAGAGCACAGGCTCTGGACGCACAGGCCCAGCGGCCATGGCTCACGGGCCCAGCCGCTCTGCGGCATGTGGGATCTTCCTGGACCGGGGCACGAACCCGCGTCCCCTGCATCGGCAGGTGGACTCTCAACCACTGCACCACCAGGGAAGCCCTCTGCTCTGATCTTTATGATTTCTTTCCTTCTGCTAACTTTGGATTTTGTTTGTTCTTCTTTCTCTAGTTCCTTTGGGTGTAATGTTACATTGTTTATTTGAGATTTTTCTTGTTTCTTGAGGTAGGCTTGTATAGCTATAAACTTCCCTCTTAGAACTGCTTTTGCTACATCCCATCGATGTTGGATCGTCGTGTTTTCATTGTCATTTGTCTCTAGGTATTTCTTGATTTCCTCTTTGATTTCTTCAGTGATCTCTTGGTTATTTAGTAACATGTTGTTTAGCCTCCATTTGTTTGTGATTTTTACGTTTTTTCCTTGTAATTGATTTCTAATCTCATAGCGTTGTGGTCAGAAAAGATGGTTGATATGATTTCAATTTTCTTAAATTTACTGAGGCTTGATTTGTGACCCAAGATGTGATCTATCCTGGAGAATGTTCCATGCGCACTTGAGAAGAAAGTGTAATCTGCTGTTTTTGGATGGAATGTCCTATAAATATCAATTAAATCTATCTGGTCTATGGTGTCATTTAAAGCTTGTGTTTCCTTATTAATTTTCTGTTTGGACGATCTGTCCATTGGTGTAAGTGAGGTGTTAAACTCCCCCACTAGTACTGTGTTACTGTCGATTTCCTCTTTTAGAGCTGTTAGCAGTTGCCTTATGTACTGAGGTGTTCCTATGTTGGGTGCATATATATTTATAATTGTTATATCTTCTTCTTGGTTTGATCCTTCGATCATTATGTAGTGTCCTTCCTTGTCTCTTGTAACATTCTTTATTTTAAAGTCTATTTTATCTGATATGAGTATTACTACTCCAGCTTTCTTTTGATTTCCATTTGCATGGAATATCTTTTACCATCCCCTCACTTTCAGTCTGTATGTGTCCCTAGGTCTGAAGTGGGTCTCTTGTAGACAGCATATATATGGGTCTTGTTTTTGTATCCATTCAGTGAGCCTGTGTCTTTTGTTTGGAGCATTTAATACACTCACATTTAAGGTAATTATTGATATATATGTTCCTATTACCTTTGTCTTAATTGTTATGAGTTTGTTTTTGTAGGTCCTTTTCTTCTCTTGTGTTTCCCACTTAGAGAAGTTCCTTTAGCATTTGTTGTAGAGCTGGTTTGGTGGTGCTGAATTCTCTTAGCTTTTGCTTGTCTGTAAAGCTTTTGATTTCTCCATCGAATCTGAATGAGATCCTTGCTGGGTAGAGTAATCTTGGTTGTAGGTTCTTCCCTTTCATCACTTTAAGTATATCATGCCACTGCCTTCTGGCTTTTAGAGTTTCTGCTGAGAAATCAGCTGTTAACCTTATGTGAGTTCCCTTTATGTTAATTGTCGTTTTTCCCTTGCTGCTTTCAATAATTTTTCTTTGCTTTTAATTTTTGCCAATTTGATTACTATGTGTCTTGGCATGTTTCTCCTTGGGTTTACCCTGTATGGGACTCTCTGCACTTCCTGGACTTGGGTGGCTATTTCCTTTCCCACGTTAGGGAAATTTTTAACTATAATCTCTTCAAATATTTTCTCGGGTCCTGTCTCTCTCTTTTCTCCTTCTGGGACCCCTATAATGCGAATGTTGTTGCGTTTGATGTTGTCCCAGAGGTCTCTTAGGCTGTCTTCATTTCTTTTTATTCTTTTTTCTTTATTCTGTTCTGCAGCAGAGAATTCCACCATTCTGTCTTCCAGGTCACTTATCTGTTCTTCTGCCTCAGTTATTCTGCTATTGATTCCTTCTAGTGTATTTTTTATTTTACTTATTGTATTGTTCATCTCTGTGTGTTTGTTCTTTAATTCTTTTAGGTGTTTGTTCTTAATTCTTCTAGGTCTTTGTTAAACATTTCTTGCATCTTCCTGATCTTTGCCTCCATTCTTTTTCCGAGGTCCTGGATCATCTTCACTATCATTATTCTGAATTCTTTTTCTGGAAGGTTTCCTATCTCCACTTCATTTAGTTGTTTTTCTGGGATTTTATCTTGTTCCTTCATCTGGTACATAGCTCTCTCCCTTTTCATCTTGTCTATGTTTCTGTGAATGTGGTTTTTGTTCCACAGGCTGCAGGATTGTAGTTCTTCTTGCTTCTGCTGTCTGCCCTTTGGTGGATGAGGCTATCTAAGGGCTTGTGGATGTTTCCTGATGGGATGGACTGGTGGTGGGTAGAGCTGGGTGTTGCCCTGGTGGGCAGAGCTCAGTAAAACTTTAATCTGCTTGTCTGCTGATGGGTGGGGCTGTATTCCCTCCCTGTTGGTTGTTTGGCCTGAGGCGACCCAACACTGGAGCCTACCTGGCTCTTTGGTGGGGCTAATGGTGGATCCTGGGAGGGCTCACGCGAAGGAGTACTTCCCAGAACTTCCGCTGCCAGTGTCCTTGTCCTCATGGTGAGCCACAGCCACTCCCTGCCTCTGTAGGAGACCCTCCAACAGTAGCAGGTAGGTCTAGTTCAGTCTCCTGTGGGGTCACTGCTCCTTCCCCTGGGTCCTGATGTGCACACTAGTTTGTGTGTGCCCTCCAAGAGTGGAGTCTCTATTTCCCCCAGTCCTGTCAGAAGTCCTGCAGTCAAATCCTGCTAGCTTTCAAAGTCTGATTCTCTAGGAGTTCCTCCTCCCGTTGCCAGACCCCCAGGTTTGGAAGTCTGACGTGTGGCTCAGAACCTTCACTCCAGTGGGTGGACTTCTGCGGCATAAGTGTTCTCCAGTTTGTGAGTCACCAACCCAGAAGTTATGGGATTTGATTTTGTTGTGATTGTACCCCTCCTACCATCTCATTGTAGCTTCTCCTTTGTCTTTGGATGTGGTGTATGTTTTCTGGTGAGTTCCAGTGTCTTCCTGTCGATGACTGTTCAGCAGTTAGTTGTGATTCCGGTGCTCTCGCAAGAGGGAGTGGGCGCATGTCCTTCTACTCTGCCGTCTTGAACCAAGAATCCTATATATAATATATGTTATATATAATTATAATTATAATTATATAATTATGTATTGTATATAATTAATATACAATTATATAATATATATATAATTTATATATAAATTTTAATATAAATTTATTTATATATAGTAAATTTATAAATATATTTATATAGATATATTTATATATAATGTATATTTAACATTAAATATAATAATATATAATAATATGTAATATATATTATATATTAATTATATAATATATTACTTATATATAAAAATTATATTTAATTAATATAATAATATAATTATAATTTAATAATATAAGTTATATAAAATACAATATAAATCATATAAATATAACTGAATAATATAATTATATGTAAATTATATATAAAATGTATAAAGTATATATATTATATGCCAGTGCACAGAAAAAAAGACTATAGGGGTACATATCAAACTGCCTAATAGAGGTTAAGTTAGTTTTGGAGGTGAAGGTGAAGTGGTTGGGGATGATAGAATGGGACCTTTACATTTTACTCTATAAACTTCTATATTTGAATTTTTTACAGAAAGAACAATTACTTCTATTACATATGTAACTAAAACTAGTAAAATCTTTAAAAGACTTGACTTTTCGTTTTCTTCCTATGTGCCTTCTCTTAAAGCTTGCCTGTTTATTGCAGGGTAAAAAAAAAGTTACCCTCTCTTCCAGAAATCTAAAGTGGTAGCATAAAATTTAACTAATTGGGCAATTGCCTTGAGGTGAACTGGCTACTCGATGAGGTCGCCCACAAGTTGCATGGAGGTGGATGGCTGTGGCTGGCAGGGTGTGGTCCCCTAAGGCGGATGGATCTGGTCCAGGCAAGGGTGACGGTGTGTCATCACCTAGTAGCCAGCAGTGAGGTGTGTTCTGTAACATGAGTTGTCACAGAAAAATCTCTCCCATCCTTGGTTCCAGCATCCTTCTACCTTGGTCACTGGCATAGGGAAGAGACAGAAAAGGCTGCCACAGCCTGGCTTTCGGGTCCAGGGGATCAGGAGGGCAGTTGGTGTGCCATCAAGGCGAGAGAAAGAGTACAGTCTCTGGGAAGCCATTACTAAAAGGTGACAGGCTTCACTTGGGGCAAGGAATAGAGTGTCTTTTAATTCACGTACTTTCAGGTGGTTTGTTTCTCCTCTTTATCCTCTTCTGATTATCCACTCAAGCCAACCAATCCACAATGTGCTCCTTCCTATTTAGGGGTTCAAGAATGGAATTACTGGGAGGGACCCGGGTCACCCCGTCTAAGCCCCTGGCCAGCAGGGTGGTCGGTGGATATGCAGAGAGGTGGCCTAGGCATCCAGGTGCAGGGATGACACCTGCACCCAGCATCCTGGAGCCCGGACGGGTCCTTTGACTCTTCCTTGGCTGCTCTGGCTCTCTTGAAAGCATCTCCTCAAGATAACCCAAGACAAAAGCGAGCCTCCCAGAGAAGGTTTCCTTGTTCTGGGGTCATCCTGTGCTTTCTCAGATCAGTGTCAACTGCGTAAAATATAAGTTTTAGTGTCTTCTGTACTTTTGGTATCAGTACAGACCTATTGAAAGTGATTGTTTTCCATTAACCTGTCATTTTATACTGTTTGGGCCCCACTTACAGCGTTATGTTGAAGGTTCACATCTATCTCTGTTTCTTTCTGACCCCCATGCAAATGAAATAAAATTTAATCAACCTCTTAAAAATCCATAAATGTTCATGAAAAACACAAGGTATATTTTTTCTGGACAAGATCATTTCAACAGGTGTCTCCCTTATCTGACTGTGTAAACTTGAGAGACAGAGTACTTCTTTGGGTTAGTCTTGTTGAGTACGCAGATCTCCGCCAGGTCAAGCAAGCAATGGTGTTCGATGGACTGGCTTTGCCGGGAGCCAGCTGGGATGTGTGGATTTCAGGAGGTGAAGGCTCTGGGTTCTGAGCATCCTCTGGCTGGCGATGCTCTGAGTTTTAGGCCGAGACGGGCGGCCTGGGCGGGCGTGATGCTGAAGCTGCTGGCGAAGTGGCACAGCTGCTTCTCCTTTGGTGCCTTTATCTCTACGAGGTGGGAAAAAAGTGACAAGTCTATAATAATAATAATGATGACAATTATTATTATTTAAAAAGTAACTGACAGGTGATGGGAGCCTTCACCTGCATCTTTCATTCTCTCCTGTGTTCTTTTTTTTTTTTTTTTTGCGGTACGCGGGCCTCTCACTGTTGCGGCCTCTCCTGTTGCAGAGCACAGGCTCTGGACGTGCAGGCTCAGCGGCCATGGCTCACGGGCCCAGCCGCTCCACAGCATGTGGGATCCTCCCGGACCGGGGCACGAACCCATGTCCCCTGCATCAGCAGGTGGACTCTCAACCACTGCTCCACCAGGGAAGCCCTCTCCTGTGTTCTTTGTTTCTAACAACATTAGCAATGCATTTTGGTGGAAAGAGCCCCAGGCCATGAATTCAGAGAAGCTGTCTGAAGCCTCTGACTTGCCACTAATGAGGCTGTTTGGGGTAAACCACCTAAACTCTGAAACGTATTCCACCCCACAGCCCCCTTCATAGTCTGATTCCCTCCTACCTCTAAGACTTTAACATCTGTGCCCTCAGAACTTACTTTGTCTTTTGTTCTTAGCATCAGGACAGAGATGACTCCCTGTAAAAGATTTCATTCTCCTCTTTGTGGGTGGTTTGGCCCAGTATGTATTCCTCCAACCAGAGGATGTGAATTCCCAGAGACTAATTGAAGATTTTTTTTTCTTTTCTTTTCAGAATGGGAAGAGGTGTGTCAGCAGGAGACAGTGAGCAGGTCCAGGTGAGTCAACCTGTTCTAAGTTTGTCATCCCTGATGAAAAATAAAAAAGAGGTAGTACTTGCTGGGATGTGACTGATAACACACAGAGGAGGTGGCTGTGTCTGGACCCCGCTGGTCAGGGTTGTGATAATGAGATTGTGTCTTCAGTGACTTCTCACATTCTATCACGCAACCCAGAGCTTGCAGCCACTACCCTTTTATTCACATGGTGGTTGTGTGTTTTAAGTGGACTGACTTCACTGATTGTCCTGGAAAGCTTTAAGAATGAGGTGGGGCTACTGGCAGGTATATTTAACGTGCGGGAGATCTGTCGTCCTGAAACACCCTTTGGATCTATTCTGTGAGCGGAAACCCACAGCCATAGATGAGAGGGGCCTTCCAGACACTGATAGATCAAATTCACACCTGCGAGGAGGGAAAAAAGAAGGAATCCAATGATTCCTGCCTTAGGTTCTGTGTCAAGAGAACAGTGTGGAGGAAGTTTCTACTCTGGTGATTCCCCAGAGAGTAAGATAGTTTAGCTTTTTTTTTAGAGGTTTCCCAAATGAAAAGGTTTCAAACAGATTTCCACATGTCCTCGAGGGCCTGCTCATTTCAAAAGAAATATGCAAGCCTTTTCCTTGCGGAAATTCCCAGAAAATTTCACAGTAATATCGATAAATGAAGTCTCTCCATCATCAAGATTTCATCTTTTTTATTTGGGACCATCCAAGGAATTAGGAAGAAGTTAGACACTGGGATGTAAGACCTCGTAATTTCTCAGACAAAGGGCCCTTTCTTAGTCATTGATCTGAAAATAGGGGACCCAGCCTCTGGGGCGGATGTGTGATAATAACCATTGATTTCTTAGGAATCTGAGAGCAGTTCGGGAAGTTGTGTGGGCTGAGCCCTTTGATCCTAACTTAACTCCAGGAAAAATAAACAAGCTTGCTGAGTCATTTTTCTCCTCGTGGCTAATAACAGTAGTGGGTTCCTTGTGGCCGTGTTTACATTTTTTCCCCCCTGTGGTGCGGCCCTTCTTTTTATTTACTTATTTTTAAAATTGACGTATAGTTGATTCATAATGTTGTGTTAATTTTCACTGTACAGCAAAGTGATTCAATTATACTTAGGTATACATTCTCTTTTTATATTCTTTCCCATGATGGTTTATCCCAGGACATTGACTAGAGTTCCCCGTGCTAGACAGTAGGGCCTTATTGTTTATCCATCCTATATATACTAGTTTGCATCTGCTCATCCCAAACTCCCAATCCTTCCCTCCCTGATTCCCCCTCCACCTTGGCAACCACAAGTCTGTTCTCTATGTCTGTGAGTCTGTTTCTGTTTTGTAGATACATTCTTGTTTTTAAACTCTGATGGCAGGAGGCCAGACAACTGACTGGACCAACTCCTAAGAGTAGGGGGGCGGGGGGAGGGATTAAGGACTGCTGTAGGACTAGTGTGCAATTACGTATGCAGTGTGGTCTGGGATAGGACAAGTCAGAAACAACACAAAAATCCACTCACAGGAGACTGGTTACATGGATTAACGCACATCCTATACCACGGAATATTTTGTATGATGAGTCATCTTCCCCAGACACACCCTGCGATGAGGACTCATCTGCATGTCATTTATTAGGGGCATGTTCCAGGACAACCCCATAAAGGAAGGTCGGGACAGGAGCTGGGGAGTGAAAGACACCAAATCAGGGAGTGATTTCAGATGAAGGCCCAGCACTCACCCAGTCTTCTGGGGGGAGCTCTGGAGTATAAATTGTACCACGTGGAGGCAAGGAGCTGGGCCTTCTTAATCCTGCAGGCCCTCCGAGTTCTCAGTGCTTCCAGGCAGATGGCTCCAGAAGCCAGGGCGGGCCTCGGGAGAGAGTTACAGGTGCAGTCGCTACAGGAAAGCACACATAAGCCAGGGGGTGAGCACATGCTGGAACAGGAAAAGGATCAGAGGGGTTCTGGTTAGGGCGTCTGCTTTCCTATGCAAAGCATGAAAAGAGTGAAATACAGTGCAGTGCCCATGAAAATTGTTTATGAGAAGCACTGAGCAAAGAAAGCAAGTTGTCCAGTGGGTGTTTCCCGACACCAATCAATTCTCCATCAGCTGGGTATCAATGGTTCCATTCAATTCTGACTCTGCCTGGAGTTATTGTCAGATGCCACAAGTCACAGGGCTCAGTTCCACAAGCTGTCCCCACTCGAGATGCCAGACCCCGGTTGGCGCTTGTCCTTGGCTGATTGGCTACAAGTCAGGGGTTCCAAGGACTCTCTCTTCAGGTTCAGTGGTTTGCTAGAATGGCTCAGAGAGCTCAGGAAGGCATTTTACTTACAGTTCCAGGTTTATTATACAGGGTACACCTCAGGACAGACAAATGGAAGAGATGTATAAGGGCGAATACGTGGGAAGGGGCGCAGAGCATCCGTGTCCTCTCTGGGTGCGCAAGCTCCCAGAACCTCCACGTGTTCACCAACCTGGGAGCTCATCATATCTCGTTGCTCTAGAGTTGTATAGAGCTTACTCTCCAGTTCTCCTGCCCACTTCCCCTAGGTCAGTGGGTGGGGCTGGAAGTTCCAACCCTGTATCACTTTGTCTTTCTCGTGACCAGCCCCATCCTGAGGCTATGTGGAGCCCCACCTAGATCACCTCATTAGCATAAACTCAGGTGTGATCAAAAGGGGCTCTTTATGAATTAAAAAAAAAGATAGTCCGATCACTCAGGAATTTCCAAGGGTGTTAGGAGCTCTGTGCCAGGAACCTGGGACAGAGACCAAATATATTGGTTATTGTATTATACATATATAGTTTGATATCATTTTTTAAATAAAATAAATGTGTGTGTGTATGTAAAGAAAAACGTTGGGAAGGAAATAGATCCAGTTGTAATTGTTGCGACAGGACTGATTGGGATTGGGGAAGAGGAGTGGAGGTGTAGGTGGAGATGTTCAGAGTTTGTGAGTGAGCATATTATGCCTTATAATAGGAATAAGAAATCAATCAATGTACACGGCCTCTGCCCTGTGACTGTAGCATATGCCTCAATAGTTGACAGCCTTCTTGGTCTGCAGTTCTAAGGACCAGACAGGAGCATAGTGACTGCTTGGTGAATATAATGATGTTTCTTTTCCCTGTGATGAACAAAACTTTGAAGACTGCAATTACATACAATACTGGTCTGGAAACTGTGGCTTCAGTGGTCTCCATTCCGGATGCCTGGTTGTCATTTTAGGCTGTCATAGGAAAACATGTTTTTAGCCTAGTGAATCCCTGTCCATTGGATGAGCATTAGTTTAGCCTCTGCTTGCTGTGGGAGACTGTGTGGGTAGAAAAACTACTCTCATACTCTGCCTTCAGACTAGATTGATAGCCCTGGCAGAATGCTTAATTTGTAGGTAAAATAAATTACCCACTTGGTGGTAGATATTATAGATCCAGGTTGATATTAGCCCTTTCCCTGGCTAGTAAACAGCCAGGAAAGACCATGAAAAGTTCTGCAAAAATGGTCACCAACTTCCCTGTTATCACAAAGCCTAAAACTTTATTGTATATGATGTGTGTTAAGATCTTGGAGCTGCAAGATTTGCATCAGACTCTTTTTTTTTTTTAGATTTAATTTTATTTTTATGTTTTTGGCTGCTTTGGGTCTTTGTTGCTGCGTGTGGGCTTTCTCTAGTTGTGGCGAGCAGGGGCTACTCTTCGTTGTGGTGCGCAGACTTCTCATTGCGGAGGCTTCTCCTGTTGTGGAGCACGGGCTCTAGGCGTGCGGGCTTCAGTAGTTGCGGCACACAGGTTCAGTGGTTGTGGCACTTGGGCTCCAGAGTGCAGGCTCAGTAGTTGTGGCACATGGGTTTAGTTGTTCCACAGCATGGGGGATCTTCCAGGACCAGGGATCGAACCCGTGTCCCCTGCATTGGCAGGCGGATTCTTATCCACTGTGCCACCAGAGAAGTGCATCAGACTAACTCTTGTTTCAGTTTATCTACCTATCCACCCATCTGTCCGTCCATCCATCCATCCACCCCTCCACCCATCTATCCATATTTCTAATAGTTATTGAAAGATGCTCATAAGCCAAGCACTGTGGTAGGAACAAATTCTTATCTCCTGGCATTTATTTGTAGCAAACACACTTAAAACTTACCTCCATCCTCTACCTAGTCTTTAGTATATATTAGAAACGATTTTAGGCTCTTTGACAGCTTCTTGTTAGGGTTTTGTTTGCTCCTAGCCCAGGTTCATAGTTGCTTTTGTCTCTCTATAATACTACACCAGATAATAATAACTAGCTTGTACTAAATACTTATTATATGTCAGGCACTTTACAAAGCCTTCTCTATGCATCCTAGTTCACTTCATCTTTACAATGATCCTAAGAAATGTGCATTATTATCTACACTTTAACCCTTTTTTGGGGTCAAATACAACCTGCATAATGTGCACAAAAAATAAAGTATGGTTCTATATTTTATTAAAAAGCAAAAACAGGGGCTTCCCTGGTGGCTCAGTGGTTGGGAATCTGCCTGCTGATCCAGGGGACACGGGTTCGTGCCCTGGTCCGGGAGGATCCCGCGTGCCGCGGAGCGGCTGGGCCCGTGAGCCATGGCCGCTGGGCCTGCGCGTCCGGAGCCTGTTCTCCGCAACGGGAGAGGCCACAGCAGTGAGAGGCCCACGTACTGCAAAAAAAAGTAATAATAAAATAAATAAATAAATGGTTACATTTAAAAAAAAAAAAAGCAAAAACATAAATGAGATAAGAATAGAACATTGCCAGCACCCAGAAGACCTCTCCATCCCCCCTATGGTCACCCCCTCTTTATCTCCTAGAATTAACCACCATCCTGATATATATGATAATGACTTCTGCTTTCCCTTATACTTTTACTATCTAAGCATGCATCCCTAGACACTATAGTTTGGTCCTGCCTGTTTTTTAAAACACAAAATCATACTGTATGTGTTCTTTGGTGACTGTTTTTTTTTAACTCATCATTAAGTTCTTAAGATTCATACTTGTTGCATTGGTTGTGGTTGATTCTCTTTTCTATATAGTATTTTATTATATGAATATACCACAATTTATTTTCCATTCTACTGCTTTTGGACATTTGTGTTTTTCCAGTTTTGTACTGTTATGAAAAATGCTGCTATGAACATTCTTGCATGTGTCTTTCCGTGACAAAGAGCATGCATTTCAGTTTGTTATGTAAATATCAGTGAAATTGCTGGGTGATAGGCATGCGTTCAGTTTTGGTAGCTAATGCTAAACAGTTTTCCAAACTGGTTGTACTAATTCACATTCCCAACCACAGTGTACAAGAGTCTTTACAGCATACATCCCTACCAGCAGTTGGCATTGTCAGTTTTTTTAATTTCAGCTTTTATGATGGTGTGTAGTGATATCTTGATTTTAATTTGTATTCCATTTGTGACAAATGAAGTTGAGTACCTTTTCATGTATTTATTGGACATTTGGATATTATCTTTTGTGAAGTACATTTTGAAGTCTTTGCTCATTTTTTTCAGTTTTATTGAGGTAATTGGTAAATAAAAATTGTATATATTTAAAGTATTTTATTCATCAGGTTTTCTGCCTTGATTTGTAGGAGTTCTTTGTGTCTGGATACAAGCCCCCCCCCCCCTTTTTTTTGGTTCAATGAATAGCAAATATCTCTTACTTGCCTTTTAATCCTTTAAAAGCCATATTTTGATATCTTCAATGTAATCTAACTTGCCAAGCTTTTCCCTCCTGATTAGCACTTTTTGTGTCCTGCTTAGGAAATCTTTCCCTACCCTGAGGTCATAAGACTGTTCTTGTGTGTTGTATGTCTCTGCTGAGTTAGAACAGAAATCACATTATGTATTTCAACAGAGCGAGTTGAATAAGGAGACATGGTTACATAGGTTTCAGAGGCTGAAAGACAAGAAGGAACCTTAGGGTAGCAGGGAGATAATAGCTTCAGAAAACAGGTACTGCCTTGAAGGCTAGGGGAACAAAGGGGAGCAATTGGGGTTATCAAAACCTAGAAGCTCAGAGACGGGATGCCCACAGCTGAGAAGGAGTAGATGCTGTTAGCTGCTACTGAGAGCTCGGGGGCGGGGGCGGGCGATGAGATTGGTTCCAGGTGTGCTGAAAGAGGCTAGCGGTTAGAAACAAACGCGCCCAGGGTGAAGGGCTGCAGTCAGAGAGATGCTTCCAGATGAACGCACAAAGCAGGAAGGAGGATGCCAATTCTTCCTCCTGACGCTCAGTCTCCCTCTCTCAGCCCTTACTGCAGTCTAGCGAGAAGCCAACAGGAAAAGGAGACGCAGAGTCCCAGACTTCACTTCTAAAACATCAGTTCAAAGGTAAAGTAAGAATTTCAAGATGGCGACGAAAACCAAGCATAGCGCCCCTCTGAGTACTGGCCCCCGTGTGACTGCATAGTTCACTGGTCTCTTATTTTTAGAAGATCTTCTTAAGACTCTCCCACTCTTTACTTCCAAGGTCTTGAACACGCACTAGAACTCCAGCAATAGCTTTGTTGCAGTTAGGTGCATATTTCTCTGCCTGTGTGGTTTATTTCACTCCGTGATAATCTCCGGCTTTTTTGGGGAGGTTGTAAGGAGAGTTTTGAACTCAAGTGACTGCTGTTATCCCTCAGACTAGGATCTTTTTGGTATTCTTTTGGGTGCTATTGTAAAAATTATCTTTTTTTTTTTCACAACAAAAGACCGTTTAATCACAATTTTTTTTTTTTTGGATTGGATAACACGTTCACAAAGATCAAGCATAAAGAGGTTAAAGGCATCATTAAAATTTTCATTCTCTAGTTATTTATTGCTGTTATGAGAAATAACAATTGTATTTTTTAAAATTTCCTTGTACCTTGGGACCTTGTTAAATTCACTTACTAGCTCTAATAGTTTTTCGGTAGTGTTTTGTTTGTTTGCTTGTTTTGGACTCTACGTAAATCAATTATGTGGTCAGAGAATGATGACGGTTTTATCTGTTCCTTTCCAGTTCTTAACCTTTTCTATTTTTCTTGTTTTATTGCTGTTCGGCCCTCCACTAAAATGTTGAATAGAAATGGTGAGAGTGGTTATTCGTCTCACTCCTGATCTCAGAAGGAAAGTACTTCATTTTTTACCAGTAATATTATGCTTTTTTAGATGCTTGTTTTTGAAAAATTGAAAACAAGGAGTTATCTTTTATTTCTAGTCTCTATGAGTTTTTTTTAAAGATGAATACATGCAGAATTTTATCAAACGCCTTTTCTGCAGCTATTGAGATATCACATGGCTCTGACTGATTTTTGAATGTTAAGCAAATCTAGCATTCCTAGAAGGAACCTAACTTGTTTGGGATGTATTAACTTCTTTATTTATTGTTGTATTTGGTTTACCCTCACTTCACTTTGTTTAAGATTTTTATGTCTGTGCTCATGAGTAAGATTGGTCTGAAACTTTCCATCCTTGTAATGTTCTTAAGAGGTTTTGGATCATGGTTAGGCTGGCCTCAAAAAACTGAGTTGGAGATTGCTTCGTTTCTCTTTTTGGAAAGAAATTGTTTAAGAGAAGTGTTACTTCTCCTCTTAGTGTTTGGTAGAATTCCCAGTGAACCTGTCTGGACCAAGAGCTTTCTTTTGGGGAGGTTTTAAATTATGGATTCAACTATATTTTTCTGTTTTATCATGCCAGTTTTGGTAAGTTTTATTTCTCTGGTGATCTGACCATCAATTTTCATAATTATTTTCATAGAGCTGTTCATAATACCTTCTTAGTATATTTTTATTTATATTTATTTAAACATTAAAAACATTAATTTATTTATTTTTGGCTGTATTGGGTGTTTGTTGCATTGCGACAAGTGGGGCCTACTCTTTGTTGTGGTGCGTGGGCTTCTCATTGCAGTGGCTCCTCTTGTTGCAGAGCATGGGCTGTAGGTGCGCAGGCTTCAGTAGTTGTGACACACGGGCTTCGGTAGTTGTGGCTCGCGGGCTCTAGAACACAGGCTCAGTAGTTGTGGTGCACTGGCTTAGTTGCTCCGTGGCATGTGGGATCTTCCCACACCAGGGTTCGAACCCATGTCCCCTGCATTGGCAGGCAGATTCTTAACCACTGCACCACCAGGGAAGTCCTATTTTTAATGTCTGTAGGATTTATAGTGTTATTTCCTTTTTTATTCCTGACCTTGTATATATGTGCTGTCTCTCTTGGCCCTTTGAAGATACCCTTCTATTGTCTCCTATTGAGAAGTCAGCTGTCACTTTATTTTAGGTCTTTTAAAGGTAATATGCCATTCTGGTCTCTCGCTGCATTCAAGCTATTACTTTTGTCTTTGATTTTCAGTGATTTTATTATGATGTGCCTGGGGTGGATTTCTTTGTTTTGTTTATCCTTCTGGACTTCTTAGAGTGTTTTGAATTTGGGATTTGCTGTTCTTCATCGTTTATGGCAATTCTCAACCATTATTTCTTAAATATTGCATTTTCCCCCATTCCTCTCTCCCTTTAGAATTTCATAAGCACATATACTAGACATTCTCAATTTATACTCTATTTCTGTTACCTGCTCTGCTGTGTTTTCCATCTTTTTGTTGCTCTATGCTTTATTTATCATCCTATTTTCCCCCTCTATGTTTTAGTTTACTGATTTTCTCTTAAACCTGTTCCTAGAATTTTTAATTTTGGTTATTCTTTATATTGGTTATTTTCAGTTCTAGAATTCCCACTGGTTCTTTTAAAAAGAAATAATTTAATAATTTTGATTTCTCTGCTGAAATTCTTAGTTTTGTCTTTTATCTCATTGAACATATTAAGCATTTAACCGTTTGTGCTATTTAACATTCACTGTTTATTGTTTCTGCACTGTTTATTGTTTCAGTCATGTGGTTTTGTCTCCTCATGTGCCTTGTTATTTTTGGTTGTGTACAGGGCATTCATTATAAAATTCTTATAAAATTATGTTCATATGAATTACTTCATATGTTTCTATCTTCCCCCAGAGATTTACATTTTCTTCTGCTGGAAGTCTGAGGGCATTAACAATCTGAGTGCTTCAACCCAGTTTCAGTGATTCAGCTATTTTGAAACTGAGCAATAGTTCCCTATGGAACTGTTCCCTATCTTTTTATCATGTAGTCCTGTGAGGTTCCAATCCAGAACAAGGGGCTTCACAATGCCCCCCTCCTATTTCTGTCCCTGGACACCAATCCCCAACCCCTTAGCCAGGTAAGGCTCTCAGCATCACTGCTCAGCCTCTCAGCCAACCCCTCTGGAATGAGCAGATGCCTCCAGGAGAAAAGTAGTTCTACACATGCACGGGCTCATCTCCTTGGGCCTTTATCTTCCCTGGATGGCAATTCCTCACTATATTTTTTAAGCCTGGTATGTCCAAGTAGATATTGTTCACATTTTTCCAGCTGTTCTAATTGTTCTCAGCAGGGTGTTTGGTTGGAATTACCTGTTCTCCACTATCGGGAGTGGAGGTCTTATTCCCATTTTACAGGTGAGGAGATGGAGAATTGGCATAAAGAACTTTCCCTAAACAAATTTAAGGCTGAACTATAGACTCAGTGGTCGAGGATGACTTAGACTTGTCTTAGGGAGTAACACATAACATTTTCTTTTCCTCTTCAGGACTCAGGTCTCTCTTATCTGTGCTGACAAGGTTATGCTGAAAATGCAGTGAACTAACCTTTGCCACAGGAAAGACATTGCAGTTAAAAAGCTGGGAGTGACTTAAGGCAGAGAAATGGGAGGAGAAAGAGGGCTAGTGTGTGCAGAGAGGGAGTAGAATGTTTAACCATTCCTAGGAGTGGTCATTCTGTGGCTTGTATTTCTGGCCACTGGCTGAGTCATTTATACCCACACAACTTCAGAAGTCAGCGTGTCAAATGCTTAAGTGAAGAGGGTCACCTAACGTGACTACTGGCGTATTTTTAATCTACTTTTTCAAAAATGGCTGTTCAGAGAGACTTGGGGACATGAGACAGAGTCCTGCACTTTGGCTTCTAGTACCCTCTGACCCGGGCAAGCTGCTTTCCTTCTCTTTGTGCCAATACTGTCATCCCTAGAGGAGATAATTATTCATACTTTTTCTTATTTTGTATGAAAAATACAGTATGGATGATTATTACTCACTATTCTACCGTGAAACTAGAATAATGTTTTTGACCTAACTGTTTGACTGTGTCACCCCAATGATTAAAGCCCTCCAATGGGGCTTTTCCCAGGCCTGTTGCTTTTTATTTTCCTATTGCTCTTGGGCTTAGTGACAAACCTGTAAGCACAGCTCACCACATACTGGGTGGCCTGGCCCTTGCTCGCCTCCCTGGCCTCATCTTAGACGTTTTATTTTATTTTATTTATTATTATTATTTTTTTGCGGTACGCGGGCCTCTCACTGTTGTGGCCTCTCCTGCTGCGGAGCCCAGGCTCTGGACACGCAGGCTCAGCGGCCATGGCTCACGGGCCCAGCCGCTCCGCGGCATGTGGGATCTTCCTGGACCAGGGCACGAACCTGGGTCCCCTGCATCGGCAGGTGGACTCTCAACCACTGCACCACCGGGGAAGCCCCATCTTAGACCTTTTACTTCTCCAGTCGTATAGACTTTCCTCACCTCCCTCATCCCTGCCCTGCTCCCTTCCCTTGGAAGGCCTTCATCCTTGCTGTTGCTTCTGCTCCCTAGTGTACCTTTTCCCTCCTTTACCTCCCTTTCCCCTCCTGATACATCTGGTGTCATGTCCTCAGGGGAGACATCGTATCCCATGACTAGCTCAAATCCCTGTGAGATGCACTCATCGGACCACATGCCTCTCTCCTGCAGGGCTCCCAGAGTTGTCCTTTTACATTTATTGGTGTAATTCTTTGCTTCACATCTGCTCTCTTACTAGGCTTGAGCACCTGGCTGTAGGAACGGTGTGGCATTCAGCCCACTACCCGGGGATAGTAAGCATCCAATACCTATTTGTCAAATAAGAGAAGGAAGGAAGGAAGAAAGGAAAGAAATCTTATGAATTTCACCCTAACTAGAGATTTTTGCCAGTTTATCCACTTGTTTTCTGCAAAGTAGTGCAGAACAAGAAGCACTAGGAACAGACGGTTTAAATAGTGAAAAATGGGAAAGATGGTCTTCACATGTCCTTGGCTACAAGTAATTAGTATTCAGCTACTCCCACCGTCTGGAACCTGGTCTCAAGTGCCAAGAGAAAACGTGTTTAGGATTTTAACTGCTTCTCTTGGAAAAACCAGCGGCAGTGCAACTGCTGGAATCTCCAAGCTAGACTGTGTGGATGAAAAATCTCTGATCTTTGTTCATTTTTTTTTTGTAAACTGCAGGCACTGTAGTGAGGATCTACCAGGGTAAAGGGAGGGACACAGGTGTTTTGGGGAAACGGGGAGACCTCCCCTGCCTGCCGGGAGCCTGGGAGCCAAGAGGCAAGACGTCAGACTCCAGCCGCGGCTGGGGGGTGGCGGGATGCACAACGTGGTCATGCTCAGAGAAGGACTGGCAAGCGAAACGTTCTTTCAGAGCTGGGAAGCCACATCCAGGCCAGCTGCTCCACGAGCTGGTGAAGTCCAGTGTTTGAATGGGCCGTATCTGAGCTCCAATCCTGGTTCAGTTCTGATCTGTTTCCAGATCACTCCTGACACCAAGTGTGTGGCTTTTTTCCCACCCCACCTCATTCTCTGACACCAGCTGGGTACCAACATTTCGACTCAACTCTGACACTGCCTGGGACCAGGGCAGACCCCCCCAGGCCAAGGGCTCAGTCCCACGAGACCACCCCCACTGCAGACACCACCTGCACATCCCAGGTTGTTATCCGGCTTCCTACCCACCAGATATAAAGTTGGGGGAGTCCACCTCCTCAAGTCTGATAACTTGCTAGACCGGCTCACAGAATTCAGGGAAGACAGTTTACTTGCTATCACCAGTTTATTATAAAGGCTGCAACTTGGGAGCACCCAGGTGGAAGAGATGCACAGGGCAAGGTTTATGGGAAGGGGCATGGAGCTTCCCGGCTACCCTCATGCCTTCACCAACCAGGAAGTTCAGCAAATCTTGCTGTTAAGAGTTTCTACAGAGCTCAGTCCGAAGCCCCAGTCCCTTTCCCAGAGGTCACTGAGTGGGGCTGAAACTTCCCCATACTGAGAGCCCCATTCTTCAGCATCTGGGGGCTGTACCCGTGTCACCTCATTAGCATAACTCAGGTGTGATCAAAGGGGGGCTTCTTATGAACAACAAAAACGCTCCTATCACTCAGGACACGCCAAGGGTTTCAGGGGCTCTGTCCCAGGAACGGAAACAAGGACCAAACATGTTTCTTATTATGTCACAAATACCTTCTTAGCTGTGTGACCTTGCACAAGAGTCTCCAAAGTAAGATCACGGTGGAAGACATGATGCAGTGTACATACAACCCCTGATAGAAAGTGAATGTCAGCAAAGGCAGTTGGGATCTAGTACCCCAAGCAGACCCGGTCTCCTCCGGTGGGTGGGTCTGCAGGGCATGTGGCAGTGTGCTTTCTCCTCCCACACACTGGGCATGCTTTTATATTTTCAGAGCTAAATTTAGCTGAACTAGGGTGACCTCAGAGGGGAGAAAGTGTTGCAGAAGGGCAATAGGTTATCAAAGAGGTAGGTGTGGAAGGGGGAGGGCTGAGGGTGTAGTATCAGCATCAGTCATGTGTGGGAACCCGTGCTTAACAGCGAGGGGACAATGGCCCCTGCCCTCACACTGCTTGTGATCCAGCAGGGAAGACTCGTATGAGGCAGTAATTCTATGTTTCATTACCACCGTGTATGTACTTGGTATGTTATGCAGATGTATAGAGTGCCCTGGGTTCACACGCACGACACACGTGGCTGTAACCAGGCTGGTACACTTTGGGGGATGATAAATGTCCCTGATGTCACCTTAGGATTTGCAGGTAATATTCCTGCCTGCTCCTTCCCTTACCTTCAAGCTGCCTAGAGGGGGTAATCATTCTGATTATCCGATTAGGACATAGGGGTGCTGGGTTTCTTAACTGAGTTCTGAATCATACAGCAGATTTATGGATTCTGGCCAGTGTGTTGAAATAAGTCTATCAGGGCCCCGGAAGCTCTCTGCTTCAACTGGTTTCCACTGGACTGGTTTCATACCCTGGATTGGGGCCTGCCAGCAGCTAGGTGGAAAGATTTCATTTCATTTCTTGAGAACAGGGTCAGACAGAGGAGGCAGGAATTCAGATCTGGATAATAGGCCTGAGGTCAAGATTTCTCAGAGAGAGTGAGAGACAAAGTGGTGAGAAAATACTTCCCATTTTCCTAAAGGGTTCAGTGTCTTCTGCGTGGTAAGCGCGGTCAAGGTTGCAGGCATTTCCATGGAGACCACAAGTGGACTCCGGAGCCCCGTCACCTGCTACCTCGTATACGTGATACAGACGATCATAACTGCTATAAAAATGAGAGATGGGACTGGTGGCAGCTGCCAACGGAAAGTAAAACAATGACACCAGTGTTCCTGCTCCTCTTCCGGGGGCCCGAGCCCTGGCGGCCTCGTGGGTGAACAGCTCTGCGTTCTGATCCAGCGTCTTAGGCTTCTGAGAACGTCTGCATGTGGAGAGACTGCTCCCTGCTCTCCGAGACCTTACTGCTGCCCTTTAAGCTACAACTGTGCGCCATTTACAGTTTGTAAAGCACTTCAAGTCGCGAACGAGGCATCAGGAAGCCTGTGTCCTGTTAGCAGTTCTGTGTGGCACTCCACCCCGGGCACCTGAGCAGAACACGGAGGTTACTGGACGGGGCGCCTGCTCTGGATGGAATCGTGTCTTGTCGGGCCTCTCTACTCCTTCACCGTAAGATCTGTTGGCGTCCGAACCTCCTCCCAACTGCAGATCGTGACCTTACTTGGAGACAGGGTCTTTGCAGAGTTAATGACACTGAAATGAGGTCATTAGGGTAGATGCTAATCCAGCATGACTGGCCTAGCTATAAAAAGGGGAAATTTGGACACAGAGACATGCATAGAGGGAGGATATGGTGTGAAAAGACATAAGGAGAAGATGGCCATTGACAAGCCAAGGAGAGAGGCCTGGAGCAGAACCTTCCCTTGGGGTCCCCAGAAGGACTTCTTTATCTTGGACTTCCAGCCTCCAGAACCGTGAGGCAGTTTCTGTTGTTTAAGTCACCTGCTCTCTGCTCTTCGTCATGACAACCCTAGCAAAGGATGTTCTTAAAGTTTACCGTGGTGGGCTGGGCTTGATTCTGGACCCTTCTCAGGATAACTTTTTTTTTTTTTTTTGGCGATACGCGGGCCTCTCACTGTTGTGGCCTCGCCCGTTGCGGAGCACAGGCTCTGGATGCGCAGGCTCAGCGGCCATGGCTCACGGGCCCAGCTGCTCCACAGCATGTGGGATCTTCCCGGACCGGGGCACGAACCCGTGTCCCCTGCATCGGCAGGTGGACTCTCAACCACTGTGCCACCAGGGAAGCCCCTCTCAGGAAAACTTTTAAATGTAAAAAATAAATATATCAGATTGCAAAAGAAAGAATGTTTATTGAAATACAGGTATCAGAATACCAAGCACAAACATCTGTGATATAGTAACATATGTGGTACTTTAATAATGGATTAAATAACAAGATGTAGTGGGAAGTAAAAAAGTCCATGATTTCCAAGTGGAAAATGTAGGGTGGATGTTATTTCAGAATGTGCAACAACCATCGTGTGATATGAGCAAATTATGACTTTTATTGGTGGCAGACACAGATGTCTGCCTATATTCATAGGCAGTTTTTTAAAAATTTATTTTATTTATCTTTGGCTGTGTAGGGTCTTCGTTGCTGTGCGCGGGCTTTCTCTAGTTGCGGCGAGCGGGGGCTACTCTTGTTGCAGTGCATGGGCTTCTCATTGCAGTGGCTTCTCTTTGTTGTAGAGCATGGGCTCTAAGGGCACGGGCTTCAGTAGTTGTGGCACGCAGGCTCAGTAGTTGCGGCTCGCGGGCTCTAGAGCACAGGCTCAGTAGTTGTGGCGTGCGGGCTTAGTTGCTCCGGGGCATGTGGGATCTTCCCGGACCAGGGCTCGAACTCGTGTCCCCTGCATTGGGAGGTGGATTCTCAACCACTGCGCCACCAGGGAAGCCCCTCATAAGCATTTTTTAATGCCTACATTGAAACACTAAATATCTGTTATGGGTTAGTGGAAGTGAGGATTTTTAATTTTCCATCCAAGTGTACCTATTCCTTTTTTTTTTTTTTCTTTTTGCGGTATGCGGGCCTCTCACTGTTGTGGCCTCTCCCGTTGCGGAGCACAGGCTCCGGATGCGCAGGCCCAGCGGCCATGGCTCACGGGCCCAGCCGCTCCGCGGCATATGGGATCCTCCCAGACCGGGGCACGAACCCGTATCCCCTGCATCGGCAGGCGGACTCTCAACCACTGCGCCACCAGGGAGGCCCCCTTTTTTTTAATTAAAAATTTTTTTAATTGAAAAATAGTTGATTTACAATGTGTTAATTACCGCTGTACAGCAAAGTGATTTAGTTATACATATATACATGATTTTTTTAATATATTCTTTTCCATTATGGTTTGTCACAGGATATTGAATATAGTTCTCTGTGCTATACAGTAGGACCTTCTTGTTTATCCATCCTATGTATAATAGTTTGCATCTGCTCATCCCAAACTCCCGATCTATCCTTCCCCCAACTCCCTCCCCCTTGGCAACCACCAGTCTGTTCTCTATGTCCATGATTCTGAAGCGTACCTATTCCTGCGTTCTATCTACTCCTGGACTGGGTGATATCTGGGGCCCTTTGAAATCTGTGACTGGGTGACTCTGCCTTGGTTCCACTGGGAGGCTCATGTCTAAGGCTCCTCGCCTGGGTCCTACAAACCCTCCAACCTGGGCCTGGGGGACCTGGGCTGGGGAGTGGTGGTCATGACCACACCCTGCCCTTCTCAAGCCCTCTCTGTTGTCAGGGCGGCAGGCCTGTTTGGTTTCCAGAAGCTGCTCCCTTTTCAGTCATAGGCACCAGCGTGTTGTGGCCGTTCCTGGAGATTTCTCTGCAACGTTTGTATGTGACTCAGCAAAGGAGGTGTATTGAAAAGTGGCTGTGACCCTGTTCCTTCAGCGGAACCACCTGGGTCACTGCCGTGTGACTCAGCCGAGCCTGCCTGTCACCCCGCACAGGCAGGAAGTAGCTGATTATCTGTCCCAGGAACTCCATCCCTACCCTGGTAACAGATCCAGTGTGGATGAATCATGAACAGTCAGCTGGTCTTCACGTACACACATACACAGATACACACACACACGCACATGAATGTGGACTCTGGTCTTTGTGGGAAGTTTCATATGAGCTCATCTCATTGCTACAAATAACCACACACTCTCCTATTTCCCCACACAGGTTCTTATCTCACACAAAGGGAACCTTTCTTTGAACCTTTCTTTGTGTTTTAAATGGAAGGATTGCATCACCACACATGGGAACGTTTTCCTTATAGCGTAAGGGAGGAGCCTGTTCTTCAGATATGTGCAGAGGTTACATGACCTCAATTTGGAGGTATTTGGATGGAATATTATAGTATTCCATGGATTCTAAGGCATGCTTTTTTAATGCTCAAATATCTCTGAAATCAGGATGTGTCTTACAATTCCTAGACTCTTGTATTTGACAAAACAGGGTACATAAAGAGAGAGCCTGGAGGGAATTAGGATGTTGGTGAAAATAGGACCCAAGCTTCTGCTGCCCCAAGAGAAGGCTTTGGTCATTTAGATTAAATCCTCACCCAAATGCTACCTTTCGTTTGTGGGATTTTGGGCCTTTGAATCAGGTTCACGGGTGGCATGTTTTATAACTTAGATGACGAATGGGATAATTCTTCAGAAAGAAGCACAGCATATGAGTGGAAGGGGTTGTTATTTATTTCTGTGTATGGCTCATTTTAGATCATACTTTAGAAAATGCGTAAAAGTGCAAAATGTGTGTTTGTGGATCTAGTTAATATAAAGACCATCCTTCAGCAAAAAAAAAAAGAAAAAAAATCTGCATATGAGACTGTCATTTGACTGCTGGCAAGGCAGTTGCGTGTTAACTGCTGACTTCTTTAACCACCAGCTACCTCCATTTGAGTTCTACTAAGGACCAATGAAATCTTTGTTTTCTCGGGTCAAAACCTCAGGGCCACAGCAGAGATGTTGCAGCTGCTGGTGGGGTTAAAGTGTCTACAAAAAAGAATAATTGCATAGTACTCAAAATTTAAAAAAAAGAAATCATTATAGATTCGAGGAAGTTCCCCCAAAATGCACAGGGAGGTCCTTGTGCTCTTCCCCCAGCTTCCCCCAGTGGTAACATCTTACATAACTATAGCACGATGTTACCACCTGCATTCTGACATTAGTCCACAGAACTTATCCAGATTTCCTCTGTTTTATATGCCTTTGAGTGTGTGTGTGTGCACGTGAGTGTGTGCGTGAATAGTTCTATGCAATCTTATCACAGTGAGGATGCTTCTAACTGCCACCCGAATCAGTATACAGACTGGTTTAATCACCTCAAGGCTCCCTCAAGCTGTCCTTGGTGGCCACATTCCCCCTCTCCGTCCCATCCCTAACCCCTGGCAACCACTAAGCTTTCTCCATCTGTATAACTTGTTATTTCAAGACTGTTACATAAATGGACTCATACAGTGTGTTACCTTTTGGTTGACTTTTTTCACTGGACACAATTCCTTTGAGATCCATGGAGTTGTTTATTAATGTGTGTTAACATATTAGTAATCTTGTATTACATGTATTAGTGCATGTCACATGTCCTAGTAATCACACTAGTAATGGATTCCATGTATTAACAGTGCATGCCTTTTTGTGGAGGAATGGAATTCTACCATACCGGGGTGCCATGGTTTGTTTATGCACTGAAGGACGTTGGAGTTGCTTCTCGTTTGGGGCTTTCATGAATACAGCTGCTCTTTGCATAGTAATTTTAAAGCTAAAAAAGGATACTGACTACTTGACCAAAGATTTGCTGAGGACAGGCTGTGTTTTATACACATTTTTATCCCCTAGTAGTTGGCGTGTGTATGCATACAGATGCTCAATAAATGCTTCTTCAGTGAGTGGCTACATGCATAGCTACCATTTCAAGAAGATACTCTCGGGGTGGGTGGGTGGTTAAAATAAAAGATTTAGACTCAGACAGACTAGAATGCAGGGCTGGACTTTGTCGCCTCAACCCTGGCTGATCTAACACAGACCTCTGTTCTTCATCCGTAAAATGGGATAATAACAGGACAGCCATTGGAGGGCTCTGGAGAGAATGAAATGAGAAGATGCGTGGAGCTCTTAGTGTAGTCTCTGTTATACAGTAATTGCTGAATAAATGTCAATGTGATCACTATTTGTAAGTCGATCACGGATCTCCATAAGATCATCATAATGCAATAGCTAGTAACTTCTTACTGCTTTTATTCTGAAATGCTTTTATCCTTCAAATCTACCATTATATAGTCTATATTTAAGCACATTTAAATCTTGTATTCGTATATATGCCACATTTTAAGCATCTTAAGTGCCTTTTTTAAAAATGACAATTCTTGCTTAATAATATATTATCTTATGAACATTAATGGTCAAAGATCTAACACGCATACGCATATTTATAGAAATTTGGAAGGTTCAAAACGTTCTTTCTGTGCAGCTATCTGGGGTTTCTATCAACCTCATAAAATGGCATCTGTTCTTTTTTTTTTGTGTGGTACGCGGGCCTCTCACTGTTGTGGCCTCTCCCGTTGCGGAGCACAGGCTCCGGACACGCAGGCCCAGCGGCCATGGCTCATGGGCCCAGCCGCTCCACGGCATGTGGAATCTTCCCGGACCGGGGCACGAACCCGTGTCCCCTGCATCGGCAGGCGGACTCTCAACCACTGCGCCACCAGGGAAGCCCCATCTGTTCTTATAAAAGTGGCCTGAACAGATTTTATTTTTCCCTTTTCCTCATGCTATAAATTCATTTGGAGAAGCAGCAAGTGTCTTGGGTCAGTTTTTCCTTCTCTTCTTCGGAAATCTGGTTACTATGTGCACACCCAGAAGGGCGAGGACCTCTGCCCGCCTGTGCTCCCAGCCTGTGTGCTGGGGGGTCACGTTTGGGGGGAGTGTCCCTCCAGTGACCTCCTGGAATGTCAGCAGAGCCCTGAGTCATACAGAACCTCCTGCCAGACAGCATGAGACAGCGATTAGAGACTAATCATTAACCAGCTATGGGGGCGGGGTGGAGTACAATTTCCAGTTGTTTGACAAAGACCAGTGACATTTACCATCACACAAATGAAGCCAGAGTCAATTGGCATTGACTTATCAAGGTCTGTCTGGGAGGTAGGCATTGTGCCCGACAATGTTGGGTTTGTAAAGATTCCTTAGACCTTGTGCTGGACCCTGGCGGGATGTGGTGTGTGTAGGGCAGGCTCTTGGAAGAATCTGGGCTTTGCAGGTGGGCAGAATAGGCAGATATAGGAGACAAAGCTTTCCAGAACTTTCCACTCTGTCCACATCTCACAGTAGCCACACCTGACTGGTTACCTTCCTGCTGTGCCACCTTTGCTCAGCTGCCTCTTCCACCTAAAACGCCCTTCCTTGGATAAACTCCACTCATTTCTCAAGACCCAGTTCCAGTGTGCCTTCTTCTGCATACCTTCCTTCCCTCTGCCACACAGAATTATTTCTTTTTTTTCCTCTGTGGTGACAGCTCTTTATTATAAAGTATATTATTTTATCTTAATTAATTTTCCAGCTTTATTAAGGTATAATTGACAAATAAGATTCTATATATGTAAAGTGTACAGTGTGATGATTCGACACACTTATACTTTGTGAAATGATTACCATAAGCAGGTTAATAATACATTCACCACCTCACATTGTTATTATTTTTATTTTTTATTTTTTTGCGGTACGCGGGCCTCTCACTGTTGTGGCCTCTCCCGTTGCGGAGCACAGGCTCCGGACGCGCAGGCTCAGCGGCCATGGCTCACGGGCCCAGCCGCTCCGCGGCATGTGGGATCTTCCCGGACCGGGGCACGAACCCGCGTCCCCTGCATCGGCAGGAGGACTCTCAACCACTGCTCCACCAGGGAAGCCCCTATCTTTTGTTTTTTGTGGTGAGAATGCTCAAGGTGTATTCTTAGCAAATTTCAAGTACACAACACAGTGTTATTAACTCGAGTTACCGTGCTGTACCTTAGCTCCCCAGAGCTCATTCCTCTTATAACTGAAGGCTTATATCATTCGACCAGCCATCTATCTCCCCAGCTCAGCCCCCGGTAACCATCAATCTACTGTCTATTTTATGAGTTTGACTTTTTCTTGTTGTAGTTTAAGTTCCATATATCAATGAGTATTTGTCTTTCTCTGGCTAATTTCAGTTAGCATAATGTACTCTAATTTCATCCATGTTGTTGCAAATGGCAGGGTTTCCTTCTTTCCCATGACAGAATAATATTCCATTGTATATATGAACCATATCTTCTTTATCCATTGACCCGTGATAGACACTTAGGTTGTTTCCACGTCTTGGCTATCGTGAATGATGTTGCAGTGAACATGGGAATGCAGGTATCTCTTTGTGATAGTGATTTGAATATATGCTCAGAAGTGGGATTGCTGGATAGAATGGTAACTCTATTTTTAATTATTTGAGGAACCTTCATACTGTTTTCCCTAGCGACTGCGCCAATTTACATTCCCATCAACAATGCATAAGGGTTCCCTTTTCTCTACATCCTCACCAACACTTGTTATCTCTTACCTTTTTTTTTTTTTTTTTTGCGGTACGCGGGCCTCTCACTGTTGTGGCCTCTCCCGTTGCGGAGCACAGGCTCTGGACGCGCAGGCTCAGTGGCCATGGTTCACGGGCCCAGCCACTCTGTGGCATGTGGGATCTTCCCAGACTGGGGCCCGAGCTCATGTCCCCTGCATCGGCAGGCGGACTCTCAACCACTGCACCACCAGGGAAGCCCAACCTTTTTGATAAAAGCCGTCTTAACAGCTGTGAGATGATATCTCCTTGTGTTTTTTTTAAGTTGAGGTATAATTGACATATAAGATTATGTTAGTTTTGGGTGCACAACAGAGTGATTCAGGATTTGTATATATTATGAAATGATCACCACAATTTGTCTAGTTAACATCCACCACCTCACATAGTTACAAATGTTTTTTCTTGTGGTGGTTACTCTTAAGATCTACTCTCTCTGCAACTTTCAAATATACAGTACAGTATTATTAACTATAGTCATCATGCTGTACTGTTTTGATTTGCATTTCCCTGATGACTGATGATATTGAGCACCTTTTCATAAGCCTGATGGCCCTCTGTGTGTCCTTGAAAAAATTTCTCCTCAGGTCCTTTGTCCATATTTTAATGGGATTATTATTATTTTTTTTTCTATTGACTTGGTTAAGTTCCTTATATATTTTGGAAAATAAATCCTTATTAGATATATGATTTGCCAATATTTTCTCCCATTGCATAGGTTGGCTTTTCATTTGTTGATTTTCCTGTTCAGAAGCTTTTCAGTTTGAGAAACCTCACTTGTTTATTTTTGCTTTTGTTGCATTTACTTTTGGTGTCATATCCAAACAATTATTGCCGAGACCAATGTAAAGGAGGTTTTTCCCTTTCCCTTTCCCATAGGAGTTTTAAGGTTCAGGTCTTATGTTTCAGTCTTTGATCCATTTTGAGTTAATTTTTGTGAGTGGTGTAAGACGAGGGTATAGCTCTTTTTATTTGCTTTATAGATGTCTGGTTCTCCCAATACCATTTATTGAAAAGACTGTCCTTTCCCTGTTGTGTGTCTCAGCATCCTAGTTAAAGACTCGTTGACTATATATGGGTGGGTTTATATCTGGGCTCTCTATTTTGTTCCATATGTTTCTGATTTTATACCAGCACCATAATTTTTATGTTTTAATTACTTTAGCTTAATAGTATAGTTTGAAATCAGGAAGTATGATGCCTCCAGCTTTGCTCTTTTTCCTCAGGATTGCTTTGGCTATTTGGGGTCTTTTGTGGTTCCATATGAATTTTAGGATTGTTTTTTTCTATTTCTGTGAAAAAATGCCAATGGAATTTTGATAGGGATTGCATTAAATTGGTAGATAGCTTTGGGTAATATGGACAATTTAAAAATATTAATTTTTTGAATCCATGTACACAGGATAACAGGATATCTTTCTATTTATTTGTGTCTTCCTCAGTTTCTTTCTTCAGTGTCTTATTGTTTTCAGTGTACATACATTATTTTATTTTAGTTGGAAATCATCTATCTCCTTCTATCTCCCTCCGGACTGACAGCACCTTGATGGCAAGATTGGGTGTGGTTCACATTGTGTCCTTAGAAACTTGCACGGTCCCAAGTATATGGAAGGTATTCAACAAATATTTGCTAACTTGACTTGCCTGAAGGTGGAAGATACATGTCCAGTTGGATTGGAATGTTGCTGCAATAGTAAATGTTTATCAATAGCCTTGTTTTCCTCTTCCTAGGCACACAGCTAGATTGTGCTAGTTTTTTTTTTTTTTTTGCGGTATGCGGGCCTCTCACCGTTGTGGCCTCTCTTGTGGTGGAGCACAGGCTCTGGATGCGCAGGCTCAGCAGCCATGGCTCACGGACCCAGCCACTGTGCGGCATGTGGGATCCTCCCAGACCGGGGCACGAACCTGTGTCCCCCGCATCAGCAGGCAGACTCTCAACCACTGCGCCACCAGGAAAGCCCTGTGCTAGTGTTTTTTTTTGCCTCCTTTGTGTGTATATGTGACCACAGCATTGAGTCCTGGACAATGGAATGTGTCTACATTACTTCTAGGCTGGTCTAGAAAACCTCCTATGCATGAGACTCACTTTCTTCTCCATCTTCTCACTCAATAGTGAGAACATTGAGGATCTAGAGGAAGCCAGAGCCACAAGATAGAAGAAGTCAAGGTCCCTGGATGAAAATAAAGAAGGGAGCCTGACCAGAAATATCCATTTGGACTTTACATGTCAGACATACACTTTTAATGGGTTAAATTACTACAGACCAGATGCCTCTCTTTTTCTCATGACAAGATAACATATGAGCACCTTGGAACTCATATTGTTACTGAGTCCAAGCTTGTACTGCTTGCTGCATGACAAGCCAAGAAACTGAGGGATGACTTGTTGGGGCCAGGAATAGTGACTTTATTCAGAAAGCCATCAGACCAAGAAGGTGGTGGACTTGTGTCCCAGAGAACCATATTGCCCCGTTTGGATGCCAGTTTCTTTTATAGAGTGAACAAGGGGAGGTGAGAAGGTAAATTCAAAAAGGTGGTAAGTTGTTGCAAATATTTTCCTGGTTCCAGCAAGACTCCAGAGAGGATGTGTTAGTTTCTTCTTTCCTGCAGCCACTCACAGGTGGGCCTGGTCAGGATGTTTCCCATGAGCTTAAAGGTATTTTAGCTTAACAGTCAGGCATGGGAGGCAGGGTCCTGGAGATGGGCCATTATGTATACTTTAAGCTCTAGGCAACATCCCTTTAGTGATTAACTGGTAGCAAAAGCAATAGAATACAAAGTTTAAAGTAAAAGGAACGGATCCAATATGGAGTCAGATTTGTTCTTCCCTATTACAATATCACTTCCAGAAAGGTGGGAATGAGAAGAAAGGAAGGGAACCCTAAAATAACCAAGCATTTACTCTGAAAGAGGAGAAAAATAATCCTGAAGGAAGTTTACTTTGACTTGGCAAGACCATGTTTTATTCTGCTCTCAACAAACATAGGAGCTCAGTTATGAAATGGTACAGGAAGTTCCATTTTTTCATGTCTGAGTTTTGACTATGAATTTAGGCTTTCCACATGTGGGGTGTTATCTGGAATTTCTATTAAGTGATTTACTTTTCTTCCATGCTCCCTATTTTCCTCCTGTTCTATTTTTTCTATTTAAATAGTGCTGTCATGGGCTTATTGCCTTGGAGGGGATCTAACATGACTGAAAACAGAAAAATGTGTGTGTTTTTGGTGTTTATTTTTCCAAAGCCCATGTCCTTATGGGAGTGGAATGGAGGCCTAGCTTCCTTGAAAGGCAACAGGCTGCCCCCACCTCCATCCCAAGTGACTGAAATATAACCCCTGAGATGGAGGAAAGAGGAGACAGGGAGGCCCAGCAAGGGAAGAGCAAGGTAGAGGCACCTGAGAGAGGAGCTATGTGCATACCTACTGGGTTAGCATCCTGGGGGGGAGCTCCAGAGACCCAGGGAGGGAATGGCTGAGCATTGTGTCCAGGCCTTGGGGACCACAGTCAGCCCCCCAAAGTTCTTGTGGTCCCTGTGCTCAGAAGTGGCAGAAGGACTCCTGAGCCCATGGGCACGGCATGGAAGCAAGAGAGAAAGGGCTTCCAGGTCTTAAGAGGTCCCTGAACAAAGGATACTTCTGAGGCAAACTGACTGTCAGAGTCCATGATGGGGGGGCAGTGGACATTTGGTGATCACTAGCATGGGGACCAAAATGAAGGCTGACTGCCATGTCTTACTACCCCTCCCCAAAACACTGACATCAGCCCAAGGAAAATGGGGGACCCTACATTCCCTGAGGCTAAATTTCTCCACCCTAGTAAAATATGACTTGGAATAGAAATTAAATTTATTTAGAAAAACATAGGCATTCTTTTTTCTTTAGCCTATTGACCAGATAGAATATATTGATTTTTGAGTGTTGAACCAGCCTTCCATACCTGGAATAAATCCCACTTGGTTGTGGTGTATCTTTCTTTTCATACATTGTTGGATTCGATTTACTAATTTTTTTTTTTTTTTTTTTTTTTTTTCTTTTTGCGGTATGCGGGCCTCTCACTGTTGTGGCCTCTCCCGTTGCGGAGCACAGGCTCCGGATGCGCAGGCCCAGCGGCCATGGCTCACGGGCCCAGCCGCTCCGCGGCATATGGGATCCTCCCAGACCGGGGCACGAACCCGTATCCCCTGCATCGGCAGGCGGACTCTCAACCACTGCGCCACCAGGGAGGCCCGATTTACTAATTTTTTGTTGAGGTTTTTTGCATCTGTGTTCCTGAGAAATATTGGTCTGCCACTGCCTTTTCTTGTAATGTCTCTGTCTGGTTTTGGTATTTGGGGGATGCTCATAGAATGAATTAGGAAATGTTCCTTCTGCTTCTATAGATGGTCTCTGACTTACAATAGTTCGACTTATGATTTTTCAACTTTACAGTGGTGTGAAAGCAATATGCATTTAGTAGAAACCATATTTCAAAGTCTGAATTTTGGTCTTTTCCCAGGCTAGCAATATGCAGTATAATACTCTCTTATGATACTGGGCAGTTCACAGCTCCCAGTCAGCCCTTTGATCGTGAGGGTAAACAACTGATATACTTACAACATGCCGTTTTCATTTTCAATACAGTATTCAACAAATTGCATGGGATACTCAACACTTTATTATAAGATACACTTTGTGTTAGATGATTTTGCCCAACTATAGGCTAATGTAAGCATTCTGAGCACATTTAAGTTGGGCAAAGCTAAACTGTGATGTTTGGCAGGTTAGGTGTGTTAAATGCACTTCAACTTACGATATTTTCAATTTACCATGAGTTTAGCAGGACTAACCCCATCATAAGTTGAGGAAGATCTGTATTATCTAGAACAGATGGAAGATAATTGATATGATTTATTCCTTGAAAGTTTAGAAAAATTTACCAGTGAAACCATCTGAGCCTGGTGCTTTGTTTAGGAAGGTTATTAATTATTGATTAAATTTCTTTAATAGATATAGCCTATCAGATTGTCTATTTTTTTTTTTTTTTGTACACGGGCCTCTCATTGTTGCGGCCTCTCCCGTTGCGGAGCACAGGCTCCGGATGCGCAGGCTCAGCGGCCACGGCTCACGGGCCCAGCCGCTCCGCGGCATGCGGGATCCTCCTGGACCGGGGCACGAACCCGTGTCCCCTGCATCGGCAGGCGGACTCTCAACCACTGCGCCACCAGGGAAGCCCAGATTGTCTATTTTTTCTCATGTGTGTTTTGGTTGATTGTGTTTTTTAAGGAATTCATCCATTTCATCTAAGTTATCAAATTTGTGGGCCTAGAGTTATCCATAATATTCTTTTATTACCCGTTTAATGTCCGTGGGATCTGTAGTGATGTTCCCCATTTGTTTCTTATATTAATAATTTGTGTCTTCTCTCTTTTTTTCTTGGTTAGCCTAACTAGGGGTTTATCAATTTTATTGATCTTTTCAAAGAACCAGCTTTTGGTTTCATTGATTTTCAGGTATTGTTTTTCTGTTTTCAATTTCATTTTAATTTTTGTCATTTCTTTTCTTCTGTTTACTTTGGATTTAGTTTGCTCTTCTTTTTCTAGTTTCCTTAGGGGCTTAGATCACTGATTTTAGATGTTTCTTTTTAATGTATGCAGTCAACATTAAAAATATCCCTTTAACATGTTTTTACTGTGTCCTACAAATTTTGATAGGTTGTACTTTCATTTTCTTCAAAATATTTAGAAAAGTTTTTTGAGACTTCTTTGACCCATGTGTTATTTAGCAGTGTGTTGTTAAATCTCCGATTATGTTGGGATTTTCCAGCCATTTTTCTATTGTTAATTTCTAGTTTAATTCCATTGTAGCCTGAGAGCATACTTTGTATAGCCTGAGAGCATACTTTGTATATCTTTTCTTGACCCAGAATATGGTCTGTTTTGGTGAATGTTTTGTGCGAGCTTGAGAAGAATGTATATTCTGCTGCTGTTGGATGAAGTTGTTTATGAATGTCAATTAGATCCAGTTGATTGATGGTGCTGTTCAGTCCAACTGTGTCTTTATCGATTTCTGCCTGCTGGATCTGACCATTTCTGGTAGAGGGATGTTGATGTCTCCAGCTGTAATAGAGGATTCATCTATTTCTCCTTGCAGTTCTATCAGTTTTGGCCTCACGTAATTTGATGCTCTGTTTTAGGCACGTACACATTAAGAACTGTTGTGTTGGGCTTCCCTGGTGGCACAGTGGTTGAGAGTCCGCCTGCCGATGCAGGGGACACGGGTTCGTGCCCCGGTCCGGGAAGATCCCACATGCCGTGGAGCGGCTAGGCCCATGAGCCATGGCTGCTGAGCCTGCGCATCCAGAGCCTGTGCTCTACAGCGGGAGAGGCCACAGCAGTGAGAGGCCTGCGTATCGCAAAAAAAAAAAAAAAAAAAAAAAAGAACTGTTGTGTCTTCTTGGAGAAATGACCCCTTTGTCATTACATAATGATCCTCTTTATCCCTGATAATTGTCCTTGTTCTGCTTTGTCTGATATTAATATAACTACTCAGGCTTTCTTTCAGCTAGTGGTAACGTGATATGTCTTCCTCTATCCCTTTCCTAAAAAATTTTTTTACCATGGTAAAAATACACAACATAAAATTTACCATTTTAACCATTTTTGTGTGTACAATTTGGTGGCATTAAGTACATTCACAATGTTGTACAATTCTCATCACTATTTGTTTCCAGAACTTGGAAACAGAAACTCTTTACTCATTTAACAAAAACTCAATTTAAAATGTTTATTGTTATAGTTATAATAGTTTAATATCTCCCACATTTGTAACTCTTTTCTATTCATTGCCCTTGGTTCTTCTTTTTTTTCCCCTTCTCCCTTTTTTCTGCCTTCTCTGGTTTTAATTGAGCATTGTATATGATTTCATTTTCTCTTTTCTCTTAGCATATCAATTATATATATATATTTTAAACTTTCTTGAGTGGTTGCCCTAGAGTATGCAATATATGTTTACAGCTAATTCAGGTCCACTTTCAACAACACTATACTGCTTCATAGATAGTGCAAGTATAACAGAGTACTCCCAATTCCTCCCTCCTATCTCTTATAGCATTGTTGTCCTTGATTTCACTTATCCATAAGCTATAATCACCAAATGCATTGTTGCAATTATTTTGAACAAGCTGTTATCTATTGGATCAATTACGAATAAGAAAATAAAATACTTCAGTTTACTTTCACTTACTTCCTCTCTAATGCTCTTCCTTTCTTTATGTGGGTCTGAATTTCTAACCTATATCATTTTTCTTCTCTAGGAGGAATTTCTTTTAATATTTCTTGCAAGGCAGTTCTACTGGCAACAAATTTCTTCATTATTTGTTTTTCTTGAATGTCTTTATTTCTTCTTCACTTTTGAAGGATAATTTCGCTGGAGACAGAGTTGTAGGTCAATTATTTTCTTTCTGATACTTTAAGTATTTCACTCTACTTTCTTCTTGCTTGCATGGTTTCTGAAGAGGAGGCCAATGTAATTCTTATCCTAGTTCCTCTGTAGGTAGCATGTTTTTTCTCTCCTCTGGCTTCTTTCAAGATTTTCTTTTTATCTTTGATTTTCTGCAGTTTGAATATGATATGCCTAGGTGTAGATTTTTTTTTTTTTAATATTTACTCTGCTTGGTGTTCTCTGAGTTTCCTGGATCTGTGGCTTGGTGTATGTCATTAATTTTGGAAAGCTCTCAGACATTATTACTTCAAAAATTTTTTTTTTTCTGTTTCTTTCTCTCCTTTTCCTTCTGACATTCCCATTATGTGTGTCCTATACTGTTTGTAATTGTCCCACAGTTCTTGGATATTCTGCTCCATCCCTTTTGTTATTTTTTTCTCTTTGCTTTTCAGTTTTGGAAGTTACTATTGACACCTCTTCAGGACCACTGATTCTTTCCTCGACCATGTCCAGTCTCTTGATGAGCCTGTCAAAGGCATTCTTCATTTCTGTTACAGTGTTTTTTATTTCAAGCATTTCCCTTTGATTCTCTTCTACCGTTTCCATCTCCCTGCTCATATTACCCATCTGTTCTTGTGTGGTGTCCACCTTGTCCATTAGAGCCCTTATTAATCATTGTTATTTTAAATTCTCAGCCTGATAATTCCAACATCTCTGCCATATCTGAGTCTGGTTCTGATGCTGGTTTTGTCTCTACAGACTGTGGGGTTTTTTTTGGCCTTTTATTATGCCTTGTAATTTTTCGTTGAAAGTCAGATATGATGTATCAGGAGAAGGAACTGAGGTAGATGGGCATCTGGTATAAGGTTTATGTCTACCTGCTAGGCGTTATGCTGTGTTTACTGTTTGCTGTAGCTCTGGTGTGAGAGGCCAAACTTGTCTCTAGTGCTCTTATTTTTGTCTCCTCTGTTGTCTTGGGTTTTCTTAGGGACTCCTTCAATAGGGTCTGAGGCTTGCAATTCTTTTAGCTGTGTTCCCCTGTGATTACACAGGAGTCCTGTTTTTGAGGTGGGAGGTGTGGGGGAGGGGAAGTGTTTCCCAGGCTTACAATTGGGTCTCCATCTTTTTGTGAGCCTGACTGGATGGTTCTCTTCTCCCAGGTCAGCTGGGTTTTGGTAAAGCCCCAGTTGGTTAGATTCTGGTAAATAGTTCCCCTTGAGGGCAGGTCTTATTAACAAGAACACAATGTTTTTCCTTCTAACTGCTAAAAACAAGAGGGTTTTTTTTTCATCTTTACAGTGAGAACTTGGTAGGATTCCTGGGGGCAACACTTACAAAAGTGTGAGGACTCCTCAAACCCTGGGTCCCCTTAGTGTTTTTAATCTCAAGCTTGTCCCCACTGAGTCTCTAGAAACTAGTCCATCACAGCTTAATGTGTTCCTACAGGTGGTGTCTCCGGCTGTGGGCTTCTGCTCCCAGGAAGCTGTCAGTCTCTGTATTTGCCTGTCTGTCCCTCCAAGTTGGGGGACAGCAGTTTGCCCTGAAACCTCAGTTCTCTGAGGGGTTTAACAAGAATTGTCCATCTTCCATTTGTTCGGCTTTTTTTCTTGTTAGCAGGGTGACTTCCAGGCTCTTCGCCCTTTCCGTCTCGCCACATCACTGAGGGGTCCTCTTTCACCTCTGTGGGTATTTCTAGCTGTACTCCAGGGACCCCAGTTTTGTTTAACACCTGAGTCACAGGTGTCTCTAGAGACTAGCCCCTCTTCCCTCTGCTGACAACTTCCTAGGGGCATTGGTCTGTTCATCTGTCCAGAATGTGGACGAACAAACATATAAATTGCATTTTCAAACTGAAGTGGCTGTCAGTCACGGGGTTCTATTTAGTTAAGGAACTTACCAGAACGAAAAGAAGAGGAGAAGAATGAGACTTCTTGGCCAGCCATCTATTTATCTTGTAAATCAGTCTGACCTCTTGAGCAAAGCTAAAAGAAACAGTGGGACACATGCTGTGACCCGCCTGGGGACGTGTAGGCAGAAGCCAAGCCAAACCCACATCTGTGTTTTGGCCCCAGGACCTTCCAAGGTAACAGTTGCAGAACGTCCTAGGGTGATGCCTGTGGAAGCGAGCTCGAGGAATGAGGTAGGGGACGGAAGGGGCCATGGTCCATCTATTCATCAGTCACTGCATCCTTCATCCTCATGGGCTTTCTCAATCTCAGCACATTCCAGCTGTGATGGTCCTGAATGACGTGGGTGGTCTTCCCGGTGGATGTCTGCAAGGCACCCCAAAGCGCAGGCTCCCTGAAGGCTTCCCGAATCTGTCAGTGCTGAAAAAGAACCCTGCATATGGTGCCTCTGA
Organism: Mesoplodon mirus; assembly: GCF_964341445.2. NCBI lineage: Eukaryota > Metazoa > Chordata > Mammalia > Artiodactyla > Ziphiidae > Mesoplodon > Mesoplodon mirus. The sequence continues at coordinate 25,155,096 of NC_138979.1, read as the reverse complement.
GTGATGCTCATCATTTTCAAGAGCTTTCTTTGCTGCACCAACCATTGTTCTGATGATCTGTATAATGTCTCATTTACTCTGCCTGTTCCTAAGCTCCTTGAGGATGTGTGTGTTCATCTCCGTATTTGCCATGGAGCCCCAAACCCGTGCTGATGTGTACAGATCTAATTTCTTTCTCTGATAAAGTGAAAGAACCCAAATTGTATCCATTGCTTCCTTGTTGCTTGGTGTACAGGACGTTTAAATCTATTTTTCCTCGTGCTCTGAGTTGTAGGACTGAGGCGATGGTCTGGACAGTGCTGGGTTCAGCCAAGTGTTCGTGGCTTATACCACTCGGGACACCATGGTTGATGACCCGGGGGGATGCATTCTGTCTGTAATTTTCCAATGACGGCTGTGTTGCTGTTGTCATGAACCAGCTCTTGCTCTTGTTTTGTCTTTACAGAGGCAGATAAGATTCATTCTTATGCATCTACACCCTGACCCTATCTCCCCGACTAGGATTTATAGGTAGATGTGAGCCGGCTGATCACAGAGGGTGGCACTGGGGTGGTCAGGACAGAGAGAGCTTCTCTGGGACGCCTGGAGTCACCTCCATTGCTAACGTGCCTTGTGGGGATGGTGTCCCTGAGTCACCTACAAGTCAAGGGCTGCTGGGAGGGACCTCAAGCCTCTCCCTGCATTGATCTTTCACTGGGATATCCTATCATTCCTGTCTGCTAGGGCAGATAAAGGGTAACAATTTACTGGCCCCAAGTCCTCTTCTCTTTGATTTCACTACTTCTGATCCTTCAGCAGGAATTGCTCAACCTTGGCTTCCCGGGAATTTGCCCAGTTTTATCAGCTCTGGTTGTTTCCTTGGCTTAAAACCCCTTCCCCCCGACCTTGCTTCCCTGGCTAACTTCTGTCCTTCCTGTAAATCTCGGCTGAGATGGCATCTCCTTTCTGAAAACTTCCCCAATTCCCAGGCAAGATTAAAGCCTGAAAATCTGTCTTTTTAAAAAAAATTTATTTATTTACTTATTTTTGGCTGCGCGCGGGCTTTCTCTTGTTGTGGCAAGCAGGGGCTACTCTTCGTTGTGGTACGTGGGCTTCTCATTGCAGTGGCTTCTCTTGTTGCAGAGCACGGGCTCTAGGCACGTGGGCTTCAGTAGTTGTGGCACGCGGGCTCTAGAGCACAGGCTCAGTAGTTGTGGCACACGGGCTTAGTTGCTCCACGGCATGTGGGATCTTCCTGGACCAGGGCTTGAACCCATGTGCCCTGCATTGGCAGGTGGACTCTATCTATCTATCTATTTATTAGTTTCTGCTTTATAACAAAGTGAATCAGTCATACATATACATCTGTTCCCACATCCCTTCCCTCATGCATCTCCCTCCCTCCCACCCTCCCCATCCCACCCCTCCAGGCGGTTACAAAACATGGCAGGTGGATTCTTAACCACTGCGCCACCAGGGCAGTCCAAATGCGTCTTTTTTATCATGGTAAAAAAACATATAAATTTAACCTCTTAACAATGTTATTTTTTAAAATTTTATTGAAGTATAGTTGATTTACAGTGTTGTATTAGTTTCTGCTGTACATCAAAGTGACTCAGTTATACATATGTTTTATTTTTCATATTCTTTCATATTCTTTTCCATTATCCTGTTTGTCGCAGGATATTGAATATAGTTCCCTGTGCTATGCAGTAGGACCTTGTTGTTTATAACCTCTTAACAATTTTAAATGTACAGTACAGTAGTACTAACTATATGTACATCGCTCTACAGCAGATCTCCAGAATTTTTTCATCTTGGGACACTGAAACTCTACATCTGCTGAACAGCAGAAACCCTCCCTTCCCTCTCCTCCCAGCCCCTGGCACCCACCATTCCACTTTCTGTTTCTGTGGATTGGACAACTCCAGTACCTCACAGAAGTGGAATTGTGCAGTATTTGTCTTTTTCTCACTGGCTTATTTCACTTAGCACGATTTCCTCAAGGTTCATCCATGTTGTCACATATCACAGGGTTTCCTTCTTTTTTGAGGCTGAATAATATTCCAGTGTATATAAATCACAAGCCACATTTATTCTTTGATGGACAGGTAGGGTGCTTCCACATCTTGACTATTGTAAATAATGCTGTAATGAACATAGGTGTGCAAATATATCTTCGAGATCCTGTTTTCAGTTCTTTTGGATACATACCCAGAAGTGGGATGGCTGGATGAAATGGTAGTTCTACTTTAAATTTTGAGGGCCCTCCGATAGTTTTCCACAGCAGCTGCACTGATTTCCAATCCCGCCAACCATGAAAATGCTTTGATGGCAGTGCTTGCATTGTTTGCCAGCTCTGCTTCCTTGGCCTCCTCCTTTACTCTTGGCTGAACACTTTTTTTTTAAACATTTTTATCGGAGTATTACTGCTTTACAGTGGTGTGTTAGTTTCTGCTTTATAACAAAGTGAACCAGCTATACATATACATATATCCCCATATCTCCTCCCTCTTGCATTTCCCTCCCTCCCAACCTCCCTACCCCACCCCTCTAGGTGGTCACAAAGCACCGAGCTGATCTCCCTGTGCTATGCGGCTGCTTCCCACTAGCTATCTATTGTACATTTGGTAGTGTATATATGTCCATGCCACTCTCTCACTTTGTCCCAGCTTACCCTTCCCCCTCCTGTGTCTTCAAGTCCATTCTCTACATCTGCGTCTTTATCCCTGTCCTGCCCCTAGGTTCTTCATAACCTTTTTTTTTTTTAGATTCCATAAATATGTGTTAGCATACAGTATTTGTTTTTCTCTTTCTGACTTACTTCACTCTGTATGACAGATTCTAGGTCCATCCACCACACTACAAATAACTCAATTTCGTTTCTTTTTATGGCTGAGTAATATTCCATTGTATATATGTGCCACATCTTCTTTATCCATTCATCTGTCGATGGACACTTAGGTTGCTTCCATGTCCTGGCTATTGTAGATAGAGCTGCAATGAACATTGTGGTACATGACTCTTTTTGAATTATGGTTTTCTCAGGGTATATGCCCAGTAGTGGGATTGCTGGGTCATACGGTAGTTCTATTTTTAGTTTTTTTTTTTTTTTTTTTTTTTTGTGGTACGCAGGCCTCTCACTGTTGTGGCCTCTCCTGTTGTGGAGCACAGGCTCTGGACGCGCAGGCTCAGCGGCCATGGCTCACGGGCCCAGCCGCTCCGCGGCATGTGGGATCTTCCCGGACTGGGGCACGAACCCATGTCCCCTGCATCGGCAGGCAGACTCTCAACCACTGCGCCACCAGGGAAGCCCTATTTTTAGTTTTTTAAGGAAGCTTCATGCTGTTCTCCATAGTGGCTGTATCAATTTACATTCCCACCAATAGTGCAAGAGGGTTCCCTTTTCTCCACACCCTCTCCAGCATTTGATGGTTGTAGATTTTCTGATGATGCCCATTCTAACTGGTATGAGGTGATACCTCACTGTAGTTTTGATTTGCATTTCTCTAATAATTAGTGATATTGAGCAGCTTTTCATGTGCTTCTTGGCCATCTCTATGTCTTCTTTGCAGAAGTATCTCTTTAGGTCTTCTGGCTATTTTTTGATTGGGTTGTTTGTTTTTTTAATATTGAGCTGCACGAGCTGTTTATATATTTTGGAGATTAATCCTTTGTCCGTTGATTTGTTTGCAAATATTTTCTCCCATTCTGAGGGCTGTCTTTTCGTCTTGTTTGTAGTTTCCTTTGCTTTGCAAAAGCTTTTAAGTTTCATTAGGTCCCATTTGTTTATTTTTGTTTTTATTTCCATTACTCTAGGAGGTGGATCAAAAAATATCTTGCTGTGATTTATGTCAAAGAGTGTTCTTCCTATGTTTTCCTCTAAGAGCTTTATAGTGTCCGGTCTTACATTTAGGTCTCTAATCCATTTTGAGTTTATTTTTGTGTATGGTGTTAGGGAGTGTTCTAATTTCCTTCTTTTATATGTAGCTGCCCAGTTTTCCCAGCACCACTTATTGAAGAGATATCCATTATATCCTTGCCTCCTTTGATGGTGACTCTTTCTTGATAAGGGAAGCCGCATTGCAAATTGGTTTTGTTGTGATTAAATTCCAGGAAATGAGAGACCGCATTATTCCAGTGCAAAGAGCTGGGCTGACAGTCACTTGCTTTGCTATCTGCTCTGATCAATGATTAATGACTGATCAAACTCAAAAGTCCCCCATGACACGGTTTAGTGACGGGATTGCCACTTTGCTTTCTCTACTTCCTCGTCGGACAGGGACAGAGAAGTGTGCTAATTTTATTGTTTATACAAACCTATCATACTCGTGATTTTTCCGCACCTCTCTTGCTTTCAGGTAGGAAGCCAAAGGGGAAAAAAATCTTTCTTGGCTTCTGAACTGAAGAAGTCATCTATGGAATTCCCACAAAAAAGTGAGCTGTTGGAAGGGATTTGGGATATCACATCTATCTGGTACCTTCTTTCTAGATGAAAAGGAAGCTCAAGGGGATGTGGCATTAAGACCCACCCCAGGGAATAATGCAGCAGAGCAGAGGCTGGAATCAGTCCTCCTAATGGCAGGTCCAGCACATGTTGGAAAAATAAGCATATGATGGGCTTGTAAAGCACAGATACTTTGTTTTTCAACAACTATTTACTCATTACCTCTTTAAAAAATTCAGCTTAATGTCTTTAAGGATTTATGGACCACTATAACCTTCTAAGTGTAATAAATATGCCTTACAGTGTGTGGGCAATATGCTGATTCATTTACAAAGCAGAAATCTCATGCAAAGAAAAGGAAGAAGGAAAAGAAGTGGAGGTGTTTACGATGTGGATTAGCTGCAACATGAGACGCTGTAGTAGTTTCTAACCTCCGCTGTGTTTGCAGCCTGAGACTCTCCTGACAACTGGGGCTACACATATGGGGGGAAAAAAAGTTAAAGTTGCCCTCCTCCTCCTCCTTTTCCTTTATAAACAGAAAAGCGAAAATTCTAAGAAAAATATTGGGTAAATGGTACAATATTGCAATACCCCATCATGCACTGATGGTTTAATATTAAAAGTTTTTATTAATTTAAGTATCACATCGATGAGTCCAGTACAGAAAGCTCATGACTTCAGTAAGTGCTGAAGTGGCATTTATTTACTCTCGATTAAAAGATAAACATCCAGAAACTGAGAAATAAGGGATTATAGTGAGTTCTGCCCAAATGGAATGGGAGCAGAAGCAGATCTGTTCCCTTTCTGAGCTGTTTTGAAGACACAGGTGCACCTCCAGGATCTGTTTTCACCTGGATCCTAATGAAAATGAGGGCCCAGGGCATGGCAGAACCACCTGCTGGAAGGGTCCTGAGCCCCTGAATTACCCTGTGAACGAAGAGTGCCTGCTTTGATCAGTTGTATAAATAAAACGTAAACCTGTGTTACATTGGAGACCTTATGCCTTTTGGGTCAGCTAAGCCACAGTTTAGCTTACCTCTGTGGGACCTCCCACATTGTTCCTTCAGGCCCCTGGTCCGGCACACAAATCCCCCCCAGCACACGACTGCAATTGGATACTGATGGTCTCTAATGCGTGCTTCAATCTCTCAAAAACTTTAAAATGATGATGTATTCTTTTTTTAAAAATTATTTTATTTATTTATTTTTGACTGCATTGGGTCTTCATTGCTGCGCACAGGCTCTCTCTAGTTGCGGCGAGCGGGGACTACTCTTCGTGCGGTGCGCGGGCTTCTCATTGCGGTGGCTTCTCTTGTTGTGGAGCACGGGCTCCAGGCGTGCAGGCTTCAGTAGTTGTGGCACATGGGCTCAGTAGTTGTGGCTCATGGGCCCCAGAGAGCAGACTCAACAGCTGTGGCACAGGGGCTTAGCTGCTCCGCAGCATGTGGGATCTTCCCAGAGCAGGGCTTGAACCCGTGTCCCCTGCATTGGCAGGCAGATTTTTAACCACTGCGCCACCAGGGAAGCCCCGATGATGTATTCTTAAGTTTATCAAATTTGTGTCTTTTCAAATATGCTTGGTCCTCCCTTAGGGTCTCTGGTTCCTAGCTCTTGCTCTCAAGCCTCTCATTAATTTCTTTAAGGATAGCAAACATCATTTAAAAATATATTCTGGGGCTTCCCTGGTGGCGCAGTGGTTGCGAGTCCGCCTGCCGATGCAGGGGACATGGGTTTGTGCCCCGGTCCGGGAAGATCCCACATGCCGCGGAGCGGCTGGGCCCGTGAGCCATGGCCGCTGGGCCTGCGCGTCCAGAGCCTGTGCTCCACAACGGGAGAGGCCACAACAGTGAGAGGCCCGCGTACCGCAAACAAACAAACAAACAAACAAAAAAATATATATATTCTGTTTCAGACAATTCCAGCCTCTGGGAAGTACTGACAAGTCTGATCTGCTGCCCATGTTTGCTTTCTTCTGTGTTTAGAGGTCCTTTTACTGTGAGTGGTGATTTTCCTCGTTACTTCATCTGTGGAATTTCTTCGAGGCCTGGGCTGATGTGCTTCTGCCAGTTGCCTGGGACTCTTACCAACCTTGTCCACTTTAAACTTAAATATCCAAATGAGCCTTTCAGATCACATAGGTGGTGTGAATTCAGACCCCAATTCTGCCTGAATTCTGATTTCTGATAACGACTTCGAAGGGCAGGATTTTCCTTCCTTTCCACCCAGTGCCAATGTCAAGACAAGGAGGTTTTGCTGCCTTTTCTTTGGGTGCATTGGGTGAGTTCCTCATTCCTCTTATTCTGATGATCTGCCCTTTGTCTGGGGCGGTCCTAGGTTTTGTGGTTATCTCCCTACCTCGAGCATGTGCTGCGTTTTATCTCTGGACCCTGGACCCCATGCATCTACCAAAGGAGAAACTCCACATACGAGCTGGCTTTGATATTGCCTTACCTCTCAGAGGTGCATTTAGAACATCTTTTGAAAGTTTAACCTAGCCTTTTTGGTTTATTTTCATTGGGAGGGTCTTTAGTCCTCTAGACAGCTGCAAATGGGCTGTTTATGCAGCTTCTCTATGGGTTTGTGGGCCAGGCCAGAGGCAATGGTGTGGTGGGTACCCATTGCTCGGATCAGCAGGTAGTTGAAGTCGGGTTTTCTTTGCTAAAATGTAACAAGTTTCCCTACACATTATACCAAAAACAAAGAAATAAACTCTTGGTTTGCAAACTGGCCCCCATACACAGAGGGCAGGGAGAGACCAAAGAAAGAGGCTGCCACTCCTGCAGGTGGCAGGTGTAACACGCAAGGGAACTTACACGGCCTGTGTTGGTGTCTCCCGGGTGAGTAGACCTCCGCCCCCACCAGGATCTTAAAGTTTATAGGGAGGCCTTAACAGGGTTCAGTCCCGTGTTCTGCCCAGGTGGTCTCAACAGCACCTTACTCTCCCAAGGCCGTGTCCTTGGAAGAGTTCCCGCTGTGGGAGTGGTGGGCACAATGTACATTCCAAGGACGGGGAGGGGTGAGGAGCCTCTGATTGCCTGGGTCCAGCTCACAGGTCAACTGGTGGTCATGTCCTCTAGATGACCTCCTCCAATAGAACAAAAAAAATTCCCCAGAAAGATGAATGAGATTTAAGTGAGTAAAGGGAGGGGGTGATGCCTTCACTCCTGACACAGAGCCTCTGTTCAGTGTAATAGTTATTTTTCAGGACTTTCCACAGGGAAGGCCCTGTCCTGGGCCCAGAGAGCAGAGCAGGTCTCAGCACTGGCCAAAGATGAAGCTCTTGCAATAGGATGTGGGATAACTAAGCTGTAGTCAGGGCATCATTCTCAGCTCCTCAGAGTGATGGTAAAGTTTATGTGTCAACTCTACTGGGCCATGGGGTGCCCAGAGATGTGGTCACATGCTCTCCTGGGTGTCTCTGTGAGGGTGTTTTTGGATGAGATTAACATTTATATTGGTGGACTCTGAGTAAAGCAGATTACTCTCCATGATGCGGGTGGGCCTCATCCAATCAGTTGAAGGCCTGAATAGAACAGAAGGACTGACCTCCCCTGAGTAAGAGAGAATTATCCAGCAGAGGACCTCTGCCTCACTAGCTCTTCCTGGTTCTACAGCAGATGGCCTTCAGACTTGAACTGGAGCATCAGTTCTCTGGGGCCCTCCAGCCTGCCTGCGCACTCTGTGGATTTTGGACTTACCAGCCTCCATAATCATGTGAGCTAATTCCTTTTATTATTATAAGAAATATGATCTCTGTTTATATATGCACCCTGTTAGTTCTCCTCTCTGGAGAACCCTGACTAATACACCCAGGATGTAGATGGCTACCAAGGGTGGCCGTAAAGAAAAGACAATTTCAGTGCCCTGAGAATAGACTGGCGACAAATGGCTTCCTTTCCTCTTCCTTCCCTCCCTTCTGCTCTCCCTCCCTCCCTCCTTCCTTCCTTCCTTCCTTCCTTCCCTCCATCCCTCCCTCCCTCCCTCTCTCCCTCCTCCTGTCTTAGACAATGTGGGCTGCTATAAGAAAAATACCATAGGCTGTGTGGATTATAAACAACACAAATTTATTTCTCATGGTTCTGGAGATTGGAAAGTCCAAAATCAACATGCTGGCAGATTTAATGTCTGGTGGAGTCTGGTTTCTGGTTCATAGACAGCGTCTTTTCACTGTGTCCTCACATGGTGGATGGGGCAAAGGAGCTCTCTGAGGTCCCTTTTATAAGGACCCTAATCCCATCATGAGGGCTCCACCCTCATGACCTCATCACCTCCCAAAGGTGCCACCTTCGAGGTTACATTACTGCATTTGAATTTTGGGGAGACACAGATGTTCAAACTATTCCCTTCCTTCCTTCCTTCCACCCACCACAATTCTATACTTGCACCACCTTGGTCATGACAGAAGCTTGAATAATCCAATTTGGGAATCTGAGGGTCTACAATCTGGTGTCCCAGCCTGACAGGTGATGAAAATCCTTGCAAACAGTTTTGCAGTGGAAAAGCTACTGAGGAGAGAGCATCACTATTTGTAGTGGATGCCATTGAGTTCACGTAGAGTCTTCTCAACATCCCTGACACACATCCCCCTAAAAGTTTCAGAAAACAGCTTTGTGAATATACCTCATTGTAATTAGGAAAAGATCAAGAGATGTAATATATACTTCTCTAATTTATTTAGGTAATAAATAGGTCTTAAAGGTGTGATCACCTTTTAAGATGCTGCCTACAATTAGACTTAGTTCTAAACTTCCCATTTACTGGGTAGTAGGTTAATCTGTTAACACTTAGCCACGAGAGTGAGCTTTATTATTTAATCACCACTGAACATCCGGCCAGGACACTGTCTTTGCCTTCCTGATCAACATAAATCTTTCTTGTTTCTGGAATCTCCAAGGAAATCATTTTAAAAACATTATTTAAAAAATGCTGGTCAACCACCCCTATGAAGTGGTCTTGCCAAAAATCAAACCAGCAATTTACAAGACACACAGAGGACGGAAGTTAAAGACATATGGGAATGCATCAGCAAACTACAAAGGACGGGAAACTCTTCAGGAAAAACCACCTAATTTCTTCAACAAAATATTGCAATTGAAAATAAAAGATGTGGGTGAGGATGGGGGTGTGGAATCTAAAGAGAGACTTGAGAGACAGATCCTCGACCCAATGTGAGAAACTCATTTAGATACTGGCTCAAACAAATTGTAAAAAACGCATTTATGAGACAATTAGAAATTTGAACACCAATTGGATTTTTGATGACACAAAGGAATTATTGGTAATGTTTAAGGTATAATAAGTATATTGATTGTTTTATAAAGAGTTATTTTTTTAGAAATCTACTGAAATATTTCTGGATTAAATGGTATGATATCTGAGATCATTTGCTTCAAAAATAATCTGGAAGAAGGAAGACGGCAGGGAGTAGATGAAGCAAGGTTAGTTATGAGATGATGATTGTTGAACCGAGTGATAAGTACATGGGGATTCATGATACTCTTTTGTTTTTATGAATGTTTAAAACCTTCCTAAAAGTGATTTTTTAAAAATGTTGACCAATTGTCATGATCTACAGATGTATGAAATAAATTATTGTGTATGACTCAATTCACTTTAGTAGAAGCAAACTAATAGATTCTGAACAGCTTCAGGATGCCAGGCATTCAGCACATTTTCTCACCTACGTCATTTAACTTCATCTTCTTAAAAACAGATGTTGAAATTAAGATTCAGAAAAGTTAAGTTCTCTGCCTACTACTACAGAGCTAGTAACTAGTGGAGTGGGTAAAACATGTACCTATCATGACACAGCCTGTCTAGACTTACCATGACGTTTTATAAATCCTCCTTTGGTTTAAAAAAGAAAAGAAATATGGAGAAGACCCCACCCAAGGGAATGTGAGTTGACTTCCTATTTTTCAACTGCCCATATTCACTACTTACCTCTTGCTCTGCTGCTGTGGAAAGTAGCTGTGCATCTATCTACCTCTTGTTGTAGGCATGTTGTCCCTGTGTTCAATTCCTGTCCCTGGGACCCTTTGCTTTTCCCTAATGCAGGGTGTGGTTCCTTTGATTCCTTTTTGCCTCCTGCTAGTTCCCTAAGGAAGCCCCACCTGAGAGCTGCTACAGCTATAGTCATGGAGACGCTTTGTTGGGTGCAAACGCACACGTGTTCTGTGTGGAATTAGCATCATCAGGGTCTCCTGACAGCGTTGAGGTCATTAGTCCTCGGGCTGGGAAAGAGTATCTCCCTCTGCATCTGTCCTCGTAAAACGTGAGGGCTTCTCTGTACAGCGGGTTCCTGAAACAGCTTTCAGGATTGCGTGTCCCTGCAAGCAGAGGCATGGACTACATTTTGTCTATATGGAAAGGTGGCAGGCAAAGATACCAAACGGTGAAAGAAATGACAAAGTACCCAAAGCACTAGGTTGCAGGAAAGCACTGATGGAATTGATCCTGGGAACAGTGAGTTGGAGTTTGTTTCACTCTGATCTCTTGTATGTATTGTCCCTTGTCATACCCTGGGGATCCTGCCGCTGCACGGGAAGGCTTGGAGCCTTCTGTGGGGCTGGGAAACGTTAGCTAAACTTTCCATAGAGAATAGAGTGAGATAGGAGGACCCTCTTCTTCATCTGTCAGGGTGATTGATCTCTTGGTGGAATGAAACACAGATTCTATCAAAGCTTGTTTCCTCCTGAGCTCTATCTATATACCTGTTGGCATTCCTCACATGATAGATAGATAGATATGATGGATGGATAGATAGATGTGATAGATGGATGGATAGATAGGTAGATAGATAGATACATACATACACATGATGGATGGATGGATGGATAGATAGACAGACAAATAGATAGAAAGGCCCCTCTATCTCCGTTCCTCTCCAATCCAAACTTTCAGCTGAAATGAAATACTTATGCCGAGGATGCAGCAGTGGAGCCCACCTGCCCTGGGCACAAGCAATAATGGCTATGTCGTCTGTAGAGGATTTTCAACTCAATACTGGAATGGACTAAAATTGTGTCTATTTATTATCACCATGAGCTGGCAATTCTAAGCAATGTCAGTGATAAAATAGACCTCCCAGAAAAGCAATCTTTTGCTGGTGTAAGTTTTAACAATTGCTGTGGTTATAGTTGGGTTTTAGTTACGTAAGTTCCAAATGAGCAGATTTTTATTACTTGTTTGTTCATAAATACTGTTTTACACATGGAAATTAATTCAGAGAACTCCCAGTTATACTGTCAGCCTCAAACATGTGCGGACTTAGTGACACACCTTTGTGTTGAGAATAAGTTGGTAATAGCTTGGAGTCATTTGGGCTCGCTTTGGACACAGGGGCTTACTCCAGCCCCTGGAGCACAATATATTTTTATATTTAAATAGTAGAGTCAAATAGACCATGATAGCCAGGAATTAGAAAGGCAGAGAAACAGACCCTGAGTTATTTCACTTTCCTCATTCTGTGTGCACACCTGGAAGTTTTCATTAGTTTTTTTTTTTTTTTTTTGAGGTACGTGGGCCTCTCACTGTTGTGGCCTCTCCCATTGCGGAGCACAGGCTCTGGACGCACAGGCCCAGCGGCCATGGCTCACGGGCCCAGCCGCTCTGTGGCATATGGGATCCTCCCGGACCGGGGCACGAACCCGTGTCCCCTGCATCGGCAGGCGGACTCTCAACCACTGCGCCACCAGGGAAGCCCTGTATTCTTTTTTTAAAAAATAAGTTTATTTATTTATCTTTGGCTGTGTTGGGTCTTAGTTGCTGTGCGCGGGCTTTCTCTAGTTGTGGCGAGCGGGGGCTGCTCTTCATTGTGGTGCGTGGGCTTCTCATTGCGGTGGCTTCTCTTGTTGCAGAGCACCGGCTCTAGGTGCGCAGGCTTCAGTAGTTGTGGCTCACGGGCTCTAGAGAGCAGGCTCAGTAGTTGTGGCGCACGGGCTTAGTTGCCCCACGGCATGTGGCATCTTCCCGGACCAGGGCTTGAACCTATGTCCCCTGCATTGGCAGGTGGATTCTTAACCACTGCACCACCAGGGAAGCCCCGGAGGCTGTATTCTTTATACACCTTTTTCAGTCCCATGCGCTCAACAGCTCTACAGCCCCCCATCCCGTGGTGACTACCCCCACTACTGCCACACACACCTCCCCTAAGGGGATGGGTAGGTGCATCAGGTGGGGCCAGGTATGGGTGACGGCAGAAAGAGGTCCAGACTTCTAGAAATTATACAGAGTACCTAAAACCTCTGATGAGGCACAGTCACTCTTTTTTTGAGAATTTAAGCTTAGGATGAGTTTAAGTAGTTTGTGAATGAAGCAATAGGAATGATCTAGAAGGAAAAGGCCAACCCAATCAACCCATCCCATGAACTTTGCATTAGCTGAATATACTGGGGTCCAAGCCCATTCTAGGCTCTGTGGAAAGTACAGAGAAAGAAGCATTTGTTCACTGTAGAAAAATTAGGAAATCCAAATAGATGGAACTAAGATAAGAAAAAAATGTTCAAATTCTCACGATTCACAGAGAATTGCCATTAGGACTTTGGTTTCATATCTTTTTCTTTTTTTAAAGATTTTTTGATGTGGACAATTTTTAAAGTCTTTATTGAATTTGTTACAATATTGCTTCTGTTTTCTGTTTTGGTTTTTTGGCCATGAGGCATCTGGAATCTTAGCTCCCTGACCAGGAATCAAACCCACACCCCCTGCATTGGAAGGCAGGGGGTCTTAACCACTGGACCGCTGGAGAAGTCCCTGGTTTTATATCTTTAATTTGCCTCTTGCTTTCTGCGTTTCTATGCATATATGTCTATTCTACACAAAGGGAAACAATAAACATCCTGCTTTGTGACCTCATTGTTTTTCCATATAATAATGTATCGTCAGCATTTTCTGTGGTATTACATACTCTTTACAGTATTATATTTAATAGCTGACTAGTATCAGCCTGTACAATTATAATTTATTTAACCCATATTCTATTAATGAATATTTAAGTTTGTCTTAAGCTTATTTTTACTGTTAAGAACAACACCTCTGCTGGGTTTTTTTGGTTTTTTAAAAAATATTTATTATTTGGCTTCACCGGGTCTTAGATGCGGCATGCAGGATCTTTGTTGCTGTGTGTGGGATCTTTGTTGAAGCATGCAGGATCTTTAGTTGCAGCATACAAGCTCTTAGTTGTGGCACGTGGGATCTAGTTCCCTGAACAGAGATTGAACTCAGGCCCCCTGCACTGGGAGCGCGGAGCCTTACCCGCTGGACCACCAGGGAAGTCCCTATGCTGTTTATAATCATTGATGAATCAATAAGCAAGTGCTCCATCACGTCCTTAAAATAAATTCCTGGAAGTGCAATTGCTGGATCAGACGTTCAGAATTGATAAGATGTAAGTAATCGGTGGCCTGACCAGAAGTGTTCATATGGGCCTATTACTATCATATAATAGGAGGCCTGACCCGGAGGGAGGGGATTCCAGGGTCAGATCCTACCCCAGTGAAGTCACAAAGGACCAGACTCTCCCTTGTTTCCACTCTGCTGTCTTTTGTGTGTTGGCGACGTCTCCTGTCACAGGTTGTGACAGATGCATTCTGTACTCACATGGCAGAGCCCAAGCCAGAAGGAAAGGGCCAGGGCAAAGACTTTCCCTTACACTGTCTGCTCTGTTATCAAGGAGGAAAAGTGATGTAGAATCTCCCAACAGACTTTCTCTTACATCACAGCTCACCTAACCATCCCTGGACCCGTCAGTGGTAAAGGGGACCAGTTACTTCAAGAGTGGCTTCTCTTCGGTGGCTTGGCACAAGCTACCCAAAAGTTATTCTTCTTTTTAATGACTGCATTTTATTCCATTCCACTGTTTGGCTGTATCATAATTTATCTAGTGAGTTCTCTATTGATTGTCATTTATGTGGTTTGAGATCTTTTTCTTTTACAGACAGTGCTTTTAAGAATATTCCTGTGCATACATCTTTTTGCACATGTGCGATTATATCTGTAGGATAAATCCCCAAAATGGAATTGCCAGGTTATGTTGGGAGACACTTCTCCCACGGACCTCTCACGTTTCTATGTGTCTTGTGAGCAATGGCGCTCATAGCTTTTGTTTCAGATGATCTTCTCGAGGATATTTGTGTAGTAAGCAGTCTTGGGAGGCAGAATGTCTCCTTCTGGAGTGAAGGCCGGTTGCTTACTGTCCAGTATAATAAAGATCGTGTCCCCCTCTGGAGTGATGGTCAGGGAGTCTTACCACCTATTATAAAAGAATTGGGTTCCCTTAGCTCAGAATTTGCCTCCTATTATGTAACCCAATGTACATACACACGTTACCTGGGAGTCGCTTTATTGTCTCATGGGATGTAAGTTTTGGGGAATAAGTAGAAATGCTGATACTCTTGAATAATAAAGCATCATTTGTCTCTGGCCCAGGAGTCTTGTGCCAGCAGCTAAGGAACTGTGTCAGGCTGACTTGTGAGCTTTTGAGAGTAAAATCTCAGATCTGTTCACAGATTTTGATGGTTTCAATGAAGAAGATGGAATGCTGACAGAGCCGTGGCCTTCTGTAGGAGAAAAGATGAAGGCCCCAGGGGCTGATTAACAGGATTTGACTGAAGTCCTTGGAATTAGCAGCAAAATGGTGGAGGAACATCTTTGAGCTTGGTTTATAAACATATCAGCTCAGTGTATGGGTACAAGTCAAAAATGACCCACGGCTATGCTATAGCCATTGGGAGTGGCCTTGAAGGACAGCAGAGAGGGAAAATCCTCCCAGTGGGGAGAACTCTGGGTGTTGAACCTGGTTGCCTACCTTGTGCTGAAGGAGACGTGGCCTGAGGTTAAAATATGTGTTGACTCAACGTGGCAAGTGGCATGGCTAGCTGGTCAGGGTCCTGGAGGTAGTGAGGCTGGGAGGCTGGGGACCAGGAAGCATGGGGTAGAGACGTGAGGATGGACATACAGGAGTGGAATGACGTGTGAGGGTAGTTTTATCATATGTTAACACCCCCCAGGGAACAACCACCATGGAAGGGGCATTAATGATTTGCCCAGTTGACCTTGATCAACTTCAGTGCTGGCTGGACGTGAACAGGGCGGCCACGGCGGGAGAGATGAAGGCTGTGTGTGGACCCCTAATCCCGGACTCCCTCTTACTAAGGTGATCCTGGAGGTGCAAACTGCCAGCCACAGAGACCAGCGCTTAGCCCTTGACTAGGATTTCTGAGTGCTTATGTAAAATGTGTTACAATTTGGAGGATGGCGGCCGAGGGTGGGAATGGCTGGAAGACTCATGAAGCTGTGGGTGGGGTACACAGAGGGGCAGATCGGAGCAGGGATGTGTGGAGAGGGAGGAATTGCAAAGCCTGTGTATTTTGCAGGGGACAGAGGCTTCACGTTTGGGGTGACAGGTACAGAATCTTTGGGGAGCATCTCAGTGATTCCCAGGGTGAAGAGGGATTTGAAAACAATCCGTGTTAGAGGAGCAACGTACACTCATGGTAACAGTTCCGATCATGTAAATGTATAAAGTAAAAACTCGAAAGCCCCTTTTCACTGCACTGTGGCGTTTTCACCCTAAATCCACTTCCCGAGAAATCACTACTGTTGACAGGGGTGGGCCCTTCTGGAGTTTCTCCCTCATTTAGGGGGAAGGGGTGAGTGCAGGGTTCCTGCAGTGGGGAGGACCCCTGGGGTGTCTGAGGACCCCCTCCCTCCCCACCCATGTGCTCATCGGGCCACCTGCCCCATCTCAAGCCTGTCCCTGGGGACAGGTGTGTCTGCAATACCCCATCTGCAGACCACAGGCAGAGTGGGGGGGTTCTGAGGGTACACTGCCTCTTTCTTTGGAAGGTAGGTGTGCCATGATGGCCTTGAGGTTCGAGGACAACCCGACTGTCTGGCAGTTTTATTTCTTGGAAGCTCAGACGTGATTGGAGAGTCAGAAGGATGGGAGGTTTCCTGCCCTCCTCCGGAGCTGTGCTTCAGCTTCTGCTGGCAGACAGCAGCCGGCCACATCCTGTCTAAACCACTGTGATGTTTTGACTTGAAACAGAGACGCTCATTCCATGCTTATGCCTGACCACTATGATCCATCTGCTGTGGCTTTGTCATGATTGATGTCACTCACTCCACTGAAGAAAAATCCCAGGAGCCTCACACATCAAGGGCCTGAACGGAAGCATGTGTAAAGTGTAAAGGGGAGAAATATTCTTCCCAGCAGGGAGTCCCTACCCAGGGCCCTGGACTCAGGCCACTGCACAGAGCCCCAGCCTCATGATGACCTGGGAAGGTGTCATACACAAAGGTTGGGAGGCCAGGGCAGTTCTCCAAGGCTGGTTCTGTGTGCTCAGCATCACCTCCTACAGGCGTGGTCCACAGCCGGCCTCTTGCCACTTGAGACCCACTTTCCCCGCGTCCTAGCTGGGTGTCTAGCAGGAGGCCGACAGCGGGTGTCTGATAGATGTTCACAGGGGGAAGCCTTTCAACAAAGATTTATTGAGCCCATTGTATGTTCTAGGTGCTGAGAATTCAGTAGCAAATAAAATGGGCAAAAATTATTCACTCTGATGATCCCTGGTAAATGTCAAGTCTCATTTTCTTCCTCTCTGGTATATTCTATAATCTCTGTATTTATATCAATTAATTCGGGACCCTGAATAGGGACCATTCTTATTCAGGCCAATAATGATGTATTAAGAGTCTTTTGCACTCACCTGGTAAAATCCCAGCTCTGGTTGAATCCAGTGATCTGTTTCCTTTGTATGTGAACTGAACTACTGAATATTATTGGAGAAACACCCTTGCACTGACTGGTTTCACCATAAATTGCAAACCTTAAATGTAAGCTCAGCTCCATGTAGAAATTCTGTTTTGCTTCCCTACTAGGTTTTCCACCAGCCAAGATGTGTACTTTTCTCCTCCTCTTTTGCTCACTCCTGCTCTTCCTGACTTTTTCCCCAGTTAATTATATTGTGGCTTTGGGAACACATGATCAATTTTTATAATACATCAAGAAGAATTATGAAGAAATTAACATTTAATCCTTGTTCAATGCTATTTTCCTCTGCTCTACCTTCTGCTAAGGGCTATAAAAATATGCGGTCTTGGGCTTCCCTGGTGGCGCAGTGGTTGAGAGTCCGCCTGCCGATGCGGGGGACACGGGTTCGTGCCCCGATCCCGGAGGATCCCACATGCCGCGGAGCGGCTGGGCCCGCGAGCCATGGCCGCGGAGCCTGTGTGTCCGGAGCCTGTGCTCCGCAACGGGAGAGGCCACAGCAGTGAGAGGCCCGCGTACAGCAAAAAAAAAAAAAAAAAAAAAAAAAAAAAAAATGCGGTCTTCTTGATTTATTTTTTTCAAGTTTTTTCTTCCTTTTCATTAGCTTTAAACTTAACTTTTAATAACCCTCAAAAGAGAGGGCAAGTTATTTAATGTCTCTGAGCCTCAGTTTCCCAGATTGTAAAAAATAATTACAATAATACTTATATTTCATTGTTGAGAGAGTTATATAAGGTAACGTCTAAGTCTAGTGACTAATAAGGAAGGAAAGAAGGAGAAAGAAAGGAAGAGAAAAGATAGGAAGAAAGGAAGGAAGAAATAAAGAGCCTGTAGAGAGGAATTAATTACATGAGTGACAAAGTCGCCGGTGGCTGAAATGATCTGTTTAGAAATGAGTCAGAGGTTTCTCGGAATGACATCTGAAATAATGGAGAAAGGTAAATCAAAAAAAAATTTTTTGGTGTTATAATTTCAAATCTACTCCAATGTTCTTGTGAGACAGGTACTATAAACCTATTAACTTTCACTCTTATGAAGGCTTAAAGAACTTCACCTCTTCTGTTGCTTGAAAAACAGTAACTTCAAAAAATCACTTTTTGAGAGTCATCTAAAGCTTTTCTGATGTGTTTTTGTGACACCAGCAGCCAAGTTTCTTTATATTTGTTGTCTTCTAGAACTAAACTTGGATTGTGAGGCTGGGTGTCAAGGGAAGGGATTGCAGACTACTGAGCGGAAGAGGGGAAATTGGACCCATTTAGATGTCATTCCACAGGGGTGAGCGGGGTACATGTTCTCTGGCCCGGATGTGGATAAGGCTTGTTAGCACCGTTGGGCTGGTGTTTGGAATGACAGCGCTCCAGTCTGCAGTTCTGATAACTCTCCCCTCCTCTCCTCCTCATCTCACTTGAATCCAGGCTGGTTTCCTAAGCAGATTGTGAAGCCCTTTGAGAGCAGGAATGGCTAGGGGAGGTCGGTGTCTTCTATTTTGTTCATCCTCACGTCCTTTTCTCCACTTCTCACCTGGCAGGAGTTAGCCCAGTGTTTTGCACGCCGTATGTATTTGCTTTGTAAATAATTTAAACTTCTCATTTTAGATATGAGGAAACAATTTCACATAGAGGTAAAAAGAAAACTTGCTTCAAAACAGTATGGTGTTTTTTTTTTTTTAATTAAGCATAGAATGATTCAGAAATTCCACTTCTGGGTATATACTCCAAAGAATTGAAAGCAGGGACTCAAACAGATCCTTGTACACCCATGTTCATAGCAGCATCATTCACAGTAGTGAAAAGGTGGAAACAACCCAATTGTCCATCTGCAGAAGAATAGATAAAGAAAATGTGGTGTATCCATACAATGTTGTTCAAACTTTAAAAGGAATGAAATTGTGACACATGCTACAACATGGGTGAAACCTGAGGACATGACGCTAAGTGTAATCAGCTAGACACAAACAGACATGATTTGTGTATGATTCTACTTATATCAGGTACCTAAAGTAGTCAAATTTATAGAGACAGAAAGTAGAATTGTAGTTGCCAGGGCCTGGGGTGGGGCTTGAGTGGGGAGTTAGTGTTGAATGGGTATAGTGTTTCAGTTGGGGAAGATGAAAAAGTTTTGAAGATGAATGGTGGTTATAGTTGCACAAAATGTGAATGCATTTAATGCCACTGAACTGTATGCTTAATGGTCAAAATGGTACATTTTATGTTATATATATTTTACCACAAAAAAGAAAAAGATCAAAAAAGAACATCAAGAGATCATAATTGATCTGAATTTGGGGTGTTCACAATTACTTTGAGTCCATAAAAATGAATCCTCTTCCTACAAATATGCACATATACATAAAAGCTTCAGCATATGATTTTTTAAAATAAAATTTTTTTTTAAACTTTCAAAATGAATATGTACAATATTGAAACTGAAAAGCACAAAGAGCAAAGAACACAGAAATCATCCGTCATCACAAGGAGCTTACATCTGACTTTGCCCTTCTAAGTTCTGGTGTGTGTTTAAACACAATTGAAGACATGTTGCTACGTGGTTAAGATCACATAGTATGTATCATGCTTTTTCAGACATCACAAATATTTATCAAAGCCTCAAAGTCATGAGGTATGTGCATACTTCTTTGGAGTATATACCCAGAAGTGGTATTTCTGAATAACTCTATGCTTAATTTAAAAAAAAAAACCCACCATACTGTTTTCCACAGCAGCTCCACCATTTTACATTGCCAACAGCAATGCACAAGGGTTCAGTTTCTCCATGTCTTTGCTACAACTTGTCATTTTCTGTTTTTTTGTTTTTGTTTTCATGCTAGCCATCCAAATGGTATGAACTGGTACTAATGCTCTTTTAACTGTCTTGGAGAGTCATAGAGTTAACAATCCTGGTCTCAAATCCTCACTTGTCCTACTGTGCAACTTGAAGCAAGTTTGTTTTTTTTTTTTTTTTTTTTTTTTAATCTCTGTGTGTGTGTGTGGGTGACCTGGAAGGATTTCCAGTACCTCAGGATGTGACACCAGGGACTTCACTATGACTCACCTGCAAGGTCACCCCTCCAGAGAACATTAAATAAGGCTTTCCAGTTACCCTGTGACCTGCAAGATCATAAATCCTTCCAGGAAAATTCAGGGAGAGGTTTGACATAGGCCTGAGAAGGGAAGAAAACCCTGTGTATGGATAGCACAGTGAATAGAAGGGGTAGTTTGGACATAGAGCTCCCAGAGAGAGAAGTATGAGCCCACGAAACGCCATGTGTATTTTGATAACTGAGAGTACACATGACAGCAACTCAATCAGGAAAAAGTATAATCTTGCCTTTCATAGAGACAACCATTTTTTTAGAATTAAGAAAGGGCAGCATGAGTCTGAATAAAGATGCTGACAAAGTTAAATTCAAACACTGTCTACCTTGGTCTTCCCTGGTGGTGCAGTGGTTAAGAATCCACCTGCTAATGCAGGGGACACTGGTTCGAGCCCTGGTGCGGGAAGATCCCACATGCTGCAGAGCAACTAAAGCCCACGTGCCACAGCTACTGAAACCTGTGTGCCTATAGCCCGCGAGCCACAACTAATAAACCCACGTGCCACAGCTACTGAAGCCCGAGTGCCTAGAGCCCGTGCTCCACAACAAGAGAAGCCACCGCAATGAGAAAAGCCCGCGCACCACAACGAAGAGTAGCCCCGGCTCACGGCAACTAGAGAAGGCCCACGCGCAGCAACGAAGGCCCAACGCAGCCAAAAATAAATAATTTTTTTTTTTAAATTCTGAAAAAAACCCCACTGCCTACCTTTAATGATCAATTTAAAGTGAGATATAAAGCAAGAGTACAGTAAGTATAATGCTTCTAAGGGAGCGATCAGATCATCCTGTTGAAACATTAGCAAGAAGGTATGTTTCCGTTTGCTTATTTGACAATGTTTTCATAGAGCACAGCCAAAAGAGATGCACACATTCATCAATGGTTATCAAGATATAAATATGAACACACCTGTGTAATTCCTTGAACTTCCTCTGCCCCTCTGCTGCTAACCCAATGAACAAGTCCTGATGTATACTGCTCAAAAGTGACTTAAAACTCCATGTCTAAGGTGCTTCTTTTCTCCTAATTATAATAAAAAGACCCCATCTGAGAGGTGGATTAACAAAGGTCCTTCCTATAAACTGACAAATGGACATTTGTAAAGGGGTTATTTTACTACCTCTGCTCTTAATATGCTGTGGGCACTTAGAACTTGTTTGTCCTTTAAATACACACCAATATTAACTAAAGTACACACATAGAACGATAGCCACAGTCTGAATTTGTCTAACAACTTATGTGATGTCCCCCCTCCTTGTGACCATTGGTGTACTTCTCCAAGAGATCAAGTTGAACAATTCCATTCTCAGAAGATAATTATGCCTGTGAATTCACAGGGAAAAAAACCAACCAACCAACCAACCCTAAAGTGTGTTATCTTACATTCTCTACTTTTAATATGGGTTGTGCAATTCTAAAAATCTAAGAAGACTAGACATTTCAGATGTTCAGCTAAGGATCTACGATAAGGACCAGAGCAGCATGGAACAAACCATACTACAGTGTAATATAACCAAGGTGCTCTGGAGAGCGCCTTCCAAACAGGAACATTCTGGCCCAGAACCCTTCCCTTTCTCCCTGCTGTCAACCCAGTGGGCAACTCTATGCATCTGTAATGCTTAGAGGGGATTTTATCAATTTCCACAAGTCCTTTTTCAGAAGACAGCCTTCACTATGAATCTTAACACAAAATGTACAAAATAGCTTACCAACTCTACTTTGGTCAAGCTCTGGCCACCTCTTTAACACCTAGGAAGGCCAGATGCTATAAAATCAGAGCTCAGTTGTCCATGGTATACACTACATGCACAGCAAAGTCAAGCCAAATGCAGACCCAGGGGGACAAGGGCCAATTCCCTGGTCCCCCCTCCACCCCAGCCACCGGCTAACAGATTATCCCAGAGCCCACTGCTCTCCCCTTTCATCCCCCTCCTCTCAAACCAGAGCACAAATGCAGCATGTTCCAAGAGGCCCTTTGGCCATGCCATTTCCAAAAGATGATACTTATGGATTTTAACAAAAACACATTTACAGAACATGTTACTTTACTACCTCTACTTTGAACATTTATCGGGTACTTGAGAACATCAAGAAAGATTAGCTATCTCAAAAAAGTCTTTGTAGTCAGCTCTGCATTAGTGAAGAAT
The DNA here is from genome assembly GCF_964341445.2 of Mesoplodon mirus. Taxonomy (NCBI): domain Eukaryota; kingdom Metazoa; phylum Chordata; class Mammalia; order Artiodactyla; family Ziphiidae; genus Mesoplodon; species Mesoplodon mirus. Next base: position 25,132,659 of record NC_138979.1, on the reverse strand, counting down.
AAAATGTGCATGGTTATAATGTGAAAAGACCTAAATGTGACCAATCTGGCATAGAACCCTTCTTCTGAACTCTGCCTGACCTGCCTGAATCTGGGACTTCCATAGACCACCTGGAGCTCATTCTCGAACCTTCTAGAGATTCACGGAGTCCAGGTTTAAACTCCTCTCCTTAGAATTTTTTTGTGCTTCTTACTGGTTCCACCGTTGAATCACTAACGGAGAGAAGGCTTTTAGCTAACTCTTTTAATACTTTCCAAGTGGGCCTCTGCCTTGGAGAAGGGCATTTCCAGTTACTGAACTGTCATTTCACCCTGGTCTCCAGGAGAGAAAAGTGTTTGACTCCCAAGCCTCCGGCATTTTTGAAAGAGCTCTAGGCCACAGCCAGCTGTACTTTGGCAAGTCCTGCATTGCCTTTCTTTCTCTCTTTCCTTTCCCATGGAACCCACTCCTTCCATCCATCTTTCCAACTTTGCTTTATCAATAGCAATTCAAGTTTTATTTTCTTCTTGAATGCACTCTCTCTGTGAAAGAGTCTTTTCACCAAGAATGTGATGTCTGACTGCTATCTTGCCAATGGGTTCAACAAAGCTCTCCATACTGGGTAAAATTTTTACCAACCCCATTCACTCATGCCTGTTCTTCTACACTTGGCTAAAACCTACAACATATTCATGAAAGTAAAAGGGATGAAAAAAATCCTTCCCCAGAGGAATCGAGAAATATCTTTGACATAATTTGATAAAATTATTTCTATTTGGCTACTGGTTTTTCTGGAAGGCACTAATTCAGATAGATCCATGCAAAGCAGGTCCTACACCTACATATATGAAAACTCTTAAGTGAATGTATCTAGTCAGGTCACTTACCATCAAATGTTAAATAATCTGAAGTTTGAAAAATGCAGTTAATGACTTCTACATGCTGAGAGCTTTCACAAAACTAAGAGCATAAGTATTAATTGCTCCTTGTCTCCAGAGTAGCATATAAGAAACTAGGAAGATCTTGGTTCTGTTTTCAACTTTTTCTTTAAGGGGATTATAGTGGATCGTTGCCTTTATGTGGGATCTCTGATGCCATGAGAAATCAACAGGAAAAGAAACATGCACAAAATCAGGGCCTTAAGTATCACAGAGCCAAGCTGTGTATTTGCTCTTGAAGTGGCAGCTGCCCAAAGTGCAGAACTAAGAAACGGTCCAAGACCGGCAACTTGCCCGTGTGCCCACTCCACAGGTTCTTTGTACCAAAGCTAGGGAAAAAAACCATCTATTTTCTTCCACTTTTCCTTCTGCAGTTTTTTACTTTCTGTCCCCTACTCCTTCCACCAGCTCCAAGGGAGTTAGCAAGAACTCCACACACAGGTAGAGGAGAGGACCGATCATTGGTGTGCTCTGAAGGATGCTGAGAAGGTTCTTCAAGCCCCAAATTCCCTTCTGCCAATATGACTGAAATTCCCAAGGCTTTGTTCTCTGGAGGAGTCACACAAGCAGTTATCAACTACTGAAACACTTGTGAGTTAGTTAATAATTCTTCCTTTTATCAAGCCTCTGAGTCGAGATTCCTTCCCCCATCACCTGTTTCCCCCACATTGTCCTTCCCTTTTCCTCTTCATCATGTCATCTTTATATGAAGGTTCTGGAACTTCACCAGGAAGGACATTTGATGTACGGTGAAGTGGCCTCTGACTCTTGAGAGGAGACACAATAGGCATTCAGGGGAATTTAAAACAGAAGAGGAGGAAGGCGTGCACTGGAGACTGTGCCTACCGAGAGAGATATGAGGATCTAGGCTGGCTGGCTGGTACCACTGATGGCCTGAATGTTGGACAAGAGGAAAGCAGCTGTCCAGGTGCGAATCCTCCTGTGGACTATTTTCACCTGTGCAGTGAAGGGCAATAGCTCCATTATATATTCTTCCTATGCCAGTGGTTCTCATCTTGACCACGTGTTAGAATCATCAGTGGAGCATATAATGTCCAATGCCTGCCCCACACCAGAATCTCCAGGAATAGGGCTTGTATATCAGTATTTACAGTTGACCCTTGAACAACATGAAGGCTAAGGGTGCCAACCCTCTGTGCAGTCGAAAAATCTCTGGATAACTTTATAGTTGGTCCTGTGTATTTGCGATTCCCCATCCACAGATTCAACCAACTTCAGATTGTAAAGTATTGTATTATGCATTTATTGAAAAAAAATCTATATATAAGTGGACCTGCGCAGTTCAAACCTGTGTTGTTCAAAGTTCAACTATATTTTAAGCTGTCCAGAGAATTCTAATATGCTGGCAAAGTTGAGGACGACTGTTGGATACAACTTTATAATTTATTAAATACCTTCCCTGTGTCAGGCGTGTGTCAGGCATGTGTCAGGTGCTGTTAAGGACAGAATGTTTGTGTCCCCCCTCAATCCATATGTTGAAATCCTAAACCCTCATGTGGTTTTTGCGAGGTGATGAGGTCATGAGGGTAGAGCCCTTGTGATGGGATTAGTGCCCTTATAAGGAGAGATGCTAGGGAACTTGCTTCCTCTTTGCTCTCCACCATATGAGGGTACAATGAGAAGATGGCCGTCTGCAAACCAGGATGCAGGTTCTCACCAGAGACTGAATCTGATGGTGCCTTCGTCTTGGACCTCCAGCCTCCAGAACTGTGAGAAGTCAGTGTCTGTTGTTTAAGTCCCCAGTCTATGGGATTTTTGTTATAGCAGCCCAAATGGACTAAGACAGATGTTGAGTGAACAAAGATGAAGAAATGGCCCCAGTTCTCAGAGCAGACACAGTTTGGGGGCTACACAGCAGAGATGGGAGAGAGCCCTGTGCATTTGGTCACTGGCTCTCCCCTGCTGCTTGTAAGCTCAGGGACCACTTGACTACCTTCTCGACCAGCAGTTGCCTGTGCTCAAACTTTGTTAGAAACATGAAACAACCAGGACTTCAGCCTGACAAACAACAACTGTTCAACATCCCCATGGAGAATCTCAGTGGCTCTCACGTTTTCAGTGCCACTGCTCCTCTGTATATATTAGTATAACCAGTCAAGATTTGGAAGTGGTTACTTTAAAATCATTGCATGTTAATAATAGGCAACAATTGGGCAATGCTTTATGATTTTCCAAATTACAGCAGTGGTTCCCAATCAAGGGTGAACCCCACCCTCCCTACCAGGAGACATTTGGCATTGTCTGGAGACATTTTTTGTCATCCCAGCTGGGGAGAATGTTACTTTAATGGTCAGGGACCAGGGATGCTGCTAAACATCCTATTATACAATGCACAGGGCAGCCCCCATAAGAAAGGATTATCTGGCCTAAATGTCAGTAGCACTAAGGTTGAGAAACCCTGATACATAGAATCTCATTTAAATTTTTGCAATGACTGCATGAGTTAGATATTATTACAATTCTTTTACTAATAAGAATCCTGAGGGCCAAGGATGGTGAATTACCCATTCAAAATTGTAAATCACAAAGCCAGGCATCTCATGCTGAGCCTGTTTTTTTTGTTTGTTTGTTTTGTTTTTTTGGTTTATTTTTCCCTGCAGCTTTATTGAGGTATAATCGACAAGTAAAAATTGTATATTTAAGGTGTACCATGTGATGTTTTGGCATATGTATATGTTGTGAAATAGTATCACCTCACATAGTTATCTTGTGTGTCTGTGTGTTTGTGTGTTTGTGTGTGTGCGTGTGTGTGTGTGGTGAGATCACTTAAGATCTACTCTCTTTGCAAAGTTCAAGAACACAATACTATGTTGTTAACCATACTCACCATGCTGTGCATTAGATTTCCAGAATTTTTTTATCCTGCATAACTGAAACTTTGTATACTTTGACTAACATCTCCCCATTTCCCCCTACCCTCAGCCTGTGGCAACCACCATGCTATTCTCTGCTTCTATGAGTTTGGCATTTTTAGATTCCACATATAAGTGAGATCATGCAGTATTTGTCTTTCTGTGTCTGGCTTATTTCAATTAGCATAGTGTCCTCCGGATTCAACCATGTTGCTGCAAATGTCAGGATTTCCTTCTTTTTTGTGGCTGAATAATATTCTGTGTGTGTGTAACATTTAACATTTTCTTTATCCATTCACATGGACACTTATACGCTGTTTCCATATCTTGGCTATTGTGAATAACACTGCAATGAGCAGGAGGGTGCAGAAATCTTGTTGAGATACTGATTTCATCTCCTCTGAATGAATACCCAGAAGTGGGATTGCTGGATCATAAGATAGCTCTATTTAATTTTTTGAGGACCCTCCATGCCGTTTTCCATAGTGGTTGCACCAGTTTATTTCCCCAGGAATAGTGCACAATGGTTCCCTTTTTACCACATCCTCACCAACGCTTATCTCTTGTCTTTTTGATAAAAGCCTTTCTAACAGAAGTCAGGTGATATTTCACTATATATTTTTTTTCTAAGTGCAGAAAGGTGTAAATTTAGTGACAAATTTATACAAATAAATAACTCCACATACATTTGCTGATACATGAATATACAATGCTTTGAGACACAAACAGAAATGGACTAAAATGTTGATACGGGGCTTCCCTGGTGGCGCAGTGGTTGAGAGTCCGCCTGCCAATGCAGGGGACACGGGTTCGTGCCCCAGTCCGGGAGGATCCCACATGCTGCGGAGCGGCTGGGCCCGTGAGCCATGGCTGTTGAGCCTGCACGTCCGGAGCCTGTGCTCCGCAATGGGAGAGGCCACAACAGTGAGAGGCCCACATACCGAAAAAAAAAAAAATGTTGATATGGACACATAAATTCTTCATGTTTGAAAAACTATATGACCTACTATAATGGTTTTGACTTCCATTTCCCTGATAACTAGTGATGTTGAGCACCTTTCCATGTACCTGTTGGCCATGTGTGTGTCATGCTCAGCTTGTTTAACTGCAGGCTAGCTTCACGGGCGAATTGCTGTTTGTGTCTGCTTAGATCAGGTCCCCTCCATGAAGCAGGAAGTTGTGTGGGGTCACTTCAGCTGAACAAAAGAATTTGCTTGACCTCATTTAATTCTTTGGTCTTAAAACAGGTTATCAGGTTTAAGGCATGGAAAATTTGGCCCCTGCACGTTTTATTTGGCTCTTTTCATTTTTGTTTTAATTATAGTTAAGAATACTTTGGCTGGCACAGAGAAAGCCAAGCGGACTAATCTCTGACCTTGTCCTTGAAAATCCCCTCCTAAGAGCCAAACCATTGGAAAGCGCCTCCTGCCTCCTGCCTGCTGAGCCCAAGTGAAAGGCAGAGGCCCTTCCCTGCACTGGGTGTGGGCGAGGCAGACCTCCGATGGATTCTGGAGCCGGGTTCATGGAAGCAGCCGCTGGCAGCAAAGCCCACTCCAGCCGGTGCTGCCCCGGCCTCGGGGTTGAGGGTGGGGTGAGGGGTGCTGGCCAATTTGAGATTACACCGCGAGCCTTCAGCCCACTGTGGGCTTGGCCAAACTGGGAGTCTGCAGTCTGGAGTCCAGAAAGACTGCTTGCGGTATGACCCAAGAAAAGTCTGCTCTCTTTAAACCAGTTTTTCCGTCTGTATAGAAGGAGGATTTTCTAATCTGTTTGTGTTAGTAGGGTTCTCTGGAGAAACAGAACCGGTAAGAGATATATGTACACACACAGATACACACATGCACACCGTATATATATAGACACACATACCTCCATGTATACATGCATATACATATATAAATATATATAATTAAAAAGAATATATATTTTAAGGAACATTATATACACACTATATATGTTCATATATACGTACACATATATAAATATATAATTATAAGGAATATAAACTATAAGGAACATTATATAAACACTATGTATATACATATATGTATATGCACATATACATATGTATAATTATAAGGCATATATATTAAGAAATATTCCATATATAAATATATATATGGAATTGGCTGATGCCAATTATGGAGGCTGAGAAGTGTCCAGACCTGAGGTTGGCAAGCTGGATACCCAGAGAGCTGAGTCTGAGTCTTAAAGCAGGAGAAGACCTGTGTCCCAGCTGAAAGGTAGTCAGGCAGAGAGAGAGCGCAAATTATTCTCACTCAACCTGTTGTTCCATTCAGGCCTCCAATGGATTGGATGCAGCCCACCCACAGTGGGGAGGTTGATCAATCTGCTTTGCTCAGTGTATCAATTCAAATGCTCATCTCATCCAGTGCTATGGACTGAATATTTGTGCCCCCCAAATTCATATGTGGAAACCTAACCCCCAAGGTGATGGGATTAGGGCTTTTATAAAAGAGACCTCAGAGAGCTCCCTCCCTGCTTCCCTCACGTGGGGTTACATCAAAAGGACAGGCATCTATGAGCCAGAGAGAAGGACCTCACCAGACTCTCCTGGACCATGATCTCGGATCTCCAGCCTCCAGAAATGAGAAAAAGACAAACCGAATGCCTAATTAGAGAGCTGTAGTGAAGGTACAAGGCCAAAATTTAACAGTGAAAATATTTCTAGTTTTTGTATCAATGACTGTTATTCAGGAAATATAACGTACGTATATATGGAAGAGTCTGTGTTTGAATTTTGGAAAATTAGTTTTATTATATTCATGTAGTGGTGTTTATTTAAAAGACTTCTATTTCATATACCTTAAAATATGTACACTCTGAATTCTAAGTTCTTAGATGAAATGTATTTTTAAACTAAAAACAAAAAAGTCATTACCATAGTGTTCTGGCAGGAATTGTTGTGGATTTGTGGAATAAGGAACAAAAATGTTCTTGCCAGATTGAAACAATCTGTTTCTTTCACAGAAGGATTCTATGATAGGCTGTAATATTATTTAAAGTAGTTGTGGCTCCTTTCTGGGGAAGGAATACAATTCCCATCCAGTGCCATCAGGTTTTGCCGTGAGAGTTTGACCAATGAAGTCATCATGGGTTTTCACCATCCCCCCACTTTTCCTTCTGTCTGAAGATAGACAATGTTTCTCATAGAGGCTGCCACCAGCTTGAGTTCTGGATGTGGAACTGAGCCTCAACTGACGTGTATTGGGGAGAAAGACATTTACCTCTATCCTTCTAGATTCTTCTGGCTGGCTAGATTCTTCTTAAACTGACATGAGACAGAGTTACAGGAGAAAATCACATAAAAGTTTAATAATGTGTATACATGGGAGAGACCCAGGAAAACCAAATCACCAAAATGGCCAAAACCCTACCCTTAAATACCATCTTCAGCTAAAGACAAAAAAAACCATGGAGTAGTGGTTTGGGATTTCAAAGGGAAAAAATGTTTGGTAAGTAAATGTTTGCTGGCCAGGCAGAGGCAATGGGACAAAGAGAGAAATTTTTTTTTTTTTTGCGGTACGCAGGCCTCTCACTGTTGTGGCCTCTCCCGTTGCGGAGCACAGGCTCCAGACGCACAGGCTCCAGACGCACAGGCTCAGCGGCCATGGCTCACGGGCCTCCTAGCCGCTCTGCGGCATGTGGGATCTTCCCGGACCGGGGCACAAACCCGTGTCCCCTGCATCGGCAGGCGGACTCTCAACCACTGCGCCACCAGGGAAGCCCCAAGGAACAAAGAGAGAAATTTTAACAAACAGACTCTGCTGGGTTCCTTTCTGCCTGCACACCTAGTTCATACTACAGCGATCTATGACGATAGCTCCTTGCCTGGAACAAGTCCTCTATCTACATTCCTTAGGTAGTTAGGGGGAAGGTCAAAGGTTCTTCCTGAGTCTTTTGTTCCTTGATTGTTTTCAGCTCAAAACAATCCACATGCCGAAGAGACACACTTTGAGGGTGGCAAATTTTGCTTCCCTGCGCCTGCAAAGAACATACTGTGAGCCAGAAATAAACTGTTTTTGTAGTAGTCCTTTAAGGTTTTGACGTTTCTCTCCCTACAGCATGACCTAGCCTGCCCTGACTGTTATACGACCAGATATTTTCCCTACACTGTACTTTCCATCCTCAGAGAGGCCTCCTCAGCTTGAGATATAAGATTGACTCAAAGGCGATGGTTGTTTTCCATTGCACTGAAGATGCATCAAAGAAGGAAAAGGACTTAGCCTGGATTTCAGTGAAGATAAAGCCCACTCTTATTATTCACGGAAAATACGTAAGGGCACAGGCTTCGGGATCAGGCAGCCTTGAGTTCAAATCCTGGTGCTACCCCTCATCTGCCAGATAACTTAGAGAATTACTCAACCTTAGTGAAAGTCCTTTTTCCTTCCCATAAACCTGGAGTAAAAATACTGATAATTCAGGATTATATGAAGGTAAATAAATTATATATATATATAACACTTAACGTAGAATAAGAGCCCAACACTATGGGCTTACAAGATGTAAGAGCTCAACAAAGGCTAGTTATCATTACCATTCATGTGTACACACACAGAGACATTTTAATAACTTAGGCACACCATCTGAATGCTGATAAAACATTCACAGACGTAGCGAGAAAACTCATAACTTAAATCACTCACTAGTTAGTGTAACTGATGTATCATGTTTGTTCTGTTTATGGCTAGATAGAAATTTAAAATGTTTGACAATTATCTAACATTTGAGAGACAAAGTTGATTTGAAACTGTTTTTGGAGAGAAATTATGTTCATAGACTATAAGATTTCTAGAAATGTATTGGAACCAAGCCACCAAATCATTTCAGCCAACTTTAAAAACACACCTGATAAGTGTATGGCTCTGGGTGGGGCTAATAACAGGTGAGGTAAAAAATAAATCACATGTGCGTTCCACCCCAACTGATTTAAGTCTGGTGACAGAAACGGGCAGGTGAACAACTGATTCTGTCACAGGATGGAACAACAGTGGTGAGGAAGGGAAGCTGAGTAACACGCTCAAGTAAGAGTAGTCTCACAGTGTAAGGTGATGGTGTGAGGAAGATGGTACACTAGCCTGCTCCCACTGTCATAAAGAACACCATAGACTGGGCAGTTTAAACAACAGACATTTTTCTCACAGTTCTGGAAGCTGGAAGTCGGAGATCGGGGGCTGGCGTGGTTGGGTTCTGATGAGAGTCCTCTTCCTGGGTTGCAGATGGCCACCTCCTCCCTGTGTCCTCACATGACCTTTCCTTAGTGCGCTCAGAGAAAGAGAGAGAGATCAAGGTCTCTAGTGTATTTTCTTATAAGGGCACTAATCCCATCAGACAAGGGGCCAATCCTCATGACCTAATCACCTCCCAGAGGCCCACCCCCAAGTACCATCACATGGAGGATTAGGGCTTCAACAAATGAATTTGGGGGTGGGGGAGGGGATGATACAACTCAGTCCATTACAGAGGGTATGGCATCTAAAAGTGGGCAAAGACCAATAGGAGAAGCTCAACCATCATTTTATGAAGACAAGTATTGTCTTGCTGTCATGATGATGGACTGTAGCTCTGCTCCAAAACAACAGCAAAAAATATAACAACAATAAAACCCCATAAGGTAACAGGGCTCTTCATTCATTCAATCATGTGCTCATACTGTGAGCAGGAGTGAGAAAGGGAGAGTCGGCACCTCTGACTGCATCACCCTACACCAGTCAACGGGAGACACGGGCTGTATCAGAGCATCAGTTTAGATGGGGGAGACCTAGGACTGGCTTGGGAAGACTTTCCTGAGTACGTGATATTTAAACTGAGACCTGGAGGAGAGTACAAGAGGAGAAGGAAATTCCAGGCATAGGGAAAGGCTGTGCAGGGGGAGAGAAATAGGGAAGAGCTCTGTGTTCTTGAATGATGGGAAGAAGACCCATGAGGCTGGAACAGGCGAGAAAGGAGCTGAATGAAACGGGGGAAGGCCAGGAAGATCAGACCTGTTTAAGCTGCTTATCAGCTGCAATGGGAAGGCATCAAAGGACTTTAAGAAATCAAGACCTAATCTTTCAAAAACTAATGTTTTTGAAACTTTGTTATGGTTCCTCAAAAAATTAAACATAAGGTTACCATTTGATCCAGCCATTCTACTTCTGGGTAAATACCCAAAAAACCTGAAAGCAGGGAGTCAAACAGGTATCTGTACACCCATGTTCATAGCAGCATTATTCTCAGTAGCCAAACAGAGAAACAGCCCACATGTTCATCAACAGATGAAAGAATAAACAAAATGTGGTAGGTTTGCACAGTGGAGTGTTATTCAGCCTGAAAAAGGAATGAAATTCTGACACATGCAGCAGCATTGGTGAATCTTAAAAAGATTCTGCTTAAATGAACCAAGCCAGGAACAAGAGGACAAATGCTGTATGATTCCACTTACGTGAGGCTCCTAGACTAGTCAAGGTTATGGAAGCAGAAAGTAGAATGGTGGTTGCCATTGGGAAGGGTGAGGGAGTGGGGAGAATGGGGTGTTATTATTATTTAATGGGTACAGAGTTTCAGCTGGGAAAGATAAATTTCTGGAGATGGCTGTGGTGATGGTTGCACAGCAATGTACATATGCCACTGAATTGTACACTTAAAAATGGTTGAAATGGTACATTGTATGTGTATTTTACCATAACAAAAAAAGTTTGTTATGGTTGCTGCACTGGGATTTGGGGGTGGGGCACGAGGGTGGGAAGCAAAATAGAGGGCATGAGAGACCACCCCCCGGCTCTCGTGCAGCCCTGGTAGGAGAGCAGGATGACTTGTATGAGGATGGAGCAGTGGAGGTGAGAAGCGGACGGATTCTCAATTCACTTTCAAGGTTGACTCCACTGGGCTAGGAGGTGGACCAGCTGGAGGTGACGGTGAGGGAGATGGTGGCGGGGAGTCTGGGGCACGATGCACCCAGGTTTCTGGCATGAGCAATGAGACTAGAGGTACCGTTTATTGAAATAGCAAACACTGAAGGACGTGCCTACTTGAGGTGGAGGGAGCTTGTGAGTTGAGGGGTTCAAATGCTCAGGTGTGGGTACACTACGTTTGAGATGACGATGGACGATCCAGCTGTAGCCAGCAAACAGGGATTGGATATCCAGGTCTGGAGCTCAGAAGGATGTTACAGGTAGGAACTGGGAGATGACAGGGTCGGATGAGAATGCCTAAGCAAAGAGTGTAGACCAGTGAGAAAAAACGCAGTCCAAGAAATGCAACAAGCTTACACCAGGTGGGATAGGTTGACCTTAAATTCCAGTGAATCCGTTGCTTTTCTCTTTAACCAGAGATGTTAGCATTTACATGAGAGTCACCAGTGCCAAAAATTTTTTAAATGCATGGGAATCAAATGCACAGGGCTGACTCTGAAGCCTGGTAGTGCCTGCCAGTCACCCAGACCCCTGACTCTCCCCGTTGCAAAATGCATACTCTTGGCTGTCTGGGTGACTGGAGGAGGATCTTACTAAACCAACCTGAGCAATTCCTGCCTCCCTGGGGAGGCTGAACAGGAGAAAGAGAGAAAAAGAACCAAGTGTGATGGCTAAGAGAGAGGTACGGGGTAGCTAGATCCATGGTCTACCTCAAAATAGAAGGCTTTTCCTGTTCCAGTCTACTTGTGTTTGAATGGTAAGCCCCTCTTTTCCTTCAGCTAGTCTGACTGAAGCTTTGATATTACCAGGCAAATGAGTGAGCTAACCTAGGTGGCAAACATTCTCATCTTTAAGTGAGATGCAATACGAGTCTTATATTATAATGGTCATAAAAATGTCAGCTACTTTACCGTGTACATATATTTATTTAATGGGAATTCCTCCTCCCCCCTCTCCCTCCCCCTCTCCCTTCTTCTTCCTCCTCCTCCTCCTCCTCTCTCTCTCTCATTGTGGGAGAATTTTTGGAGCTTACAATTAGTTTGCTTTTCCTGGACATGCTCCAGTTGGCCCAGAAATGGGTATCAATGAGGAGCGAGTTTGGGAATAAATAATCATGATTTTTCTCACTTTGCTGTACACTTGAAACATTGTACATCAACTATACTTCAATAAAAAAATAAATGAAATAACGAAAAATAATAACCACGATTTTCCTGAATACGTAAGAACTTCTGAGAACAAATGCTACTAAAAATCGGTATTTTCATTGGGGAGAATGGACCACTCACAGTCTTGGACTAGGCTAGGGGTACAATAACCTTTGCCCGTGTCTCACTGAGGAGTGGGTGTCTGCTGTGGGGAGAGATGGTGGGGACACTAAATGGGGAAAGAGCTCAGAGGCAGCCCCCCAGGCTGACGGGGTTGTGAACCAGGTGGACAGGATGTAAAGCCCAGGGGTTTAGACCTGGCTTTGGATCTGGGTTTCAGTGCAGGCGGGAGGGCAGAGAAGGTCCCAGGACCTGAGTCGGAAAAGATGGATTAGGGAGAAGAGGACAGGCAGTGTGGGTGAGGAGGTGGACAGGTGGAGGCAGAGGGGCCCACCACCGGCTACTAGGTCCCTGGAATTAGTCTAAGGGTACCGGGTTCAGGGATGGAAGGAGGTGCCTGATATTGGGGCTCAGCATCCCGAGGGCCTCCTGTGTGTGAGAACCAGGGTGGGGACGCAGACTGTCCTGGTGCTGGCCCCATGCTGCACTGCTTGCTGCTGGGCGCTGGATCCGAGTCCGGGCTGCAGGCAGGACCAGAACGGGGTGAGGATGAGCAGGGCACACCGCGAGGAGGGAAGCAAGGTCGTGCATGTACGTGCACGTGCGGGCGCATGTCGCATTGCTTCCAGGTATGTGCCCGTGCTGGCCTCTCCACCTGGTGCAGGAGTGGAACCAGGTGCTGTCAGTGCTGAAAGGTTTGACTGTAACTCGTCTCTCTGCCGGAGAGAGCGCCCTGGGGGCAAAGCGACCAGAATCTCAGCCGGATGGCACCTGTTCCCTTCCAGCCAGGGTCTCTGGGCGAGCCCCGCGGGGTCTTCCTCTGTACTCGCCCTGCCTGGTTCTGTGAGGTCAGTGTTGGGCTCTGGGCCTCTGGGGAGGAGAACTCAGCAGCAGAGTTGGCTCATTTGAATTTAAAAAAAAAATAAATTTATTTTATTTATTTTTATTTCTGGCTGCGTTGAGTCTTTGTTGCTGCGCGCAGGCTTTCTCTAGGTGCGGCGAGGGGGGCTACTCTTCCTTGCGCTGTGCGGGCTTCTCATTGCAGTGGCTTCTCTTGTTACAGAGCATGGGCTCTAGGCGCACAGGCTTCAGTAGCTGTGGCACATGGGCTCAGTAGTTGTGGCTCACCGGCTCTAGAGCGCAGGCTCAGTAGTTGTGGTGCACGGGCTTAGTTGTCCCGAGGCATGTGGGATCTTCCCGGACCAGGGCTCGAACCCGTGTCCCCTGCATTGGCAGGCGGATTCTTAACCACTGTGCCAGCAGGGAAGCCCTGGCTCATTTAAATTTTTGGTAAATGAAGAAGTAGGAGACAGTCTGGCTGTTCACTGGGCAGGCTTTTCTTCCATCTCCTTACGATCTCAGGGCTGAGCCAGCCAGGGGATGATGGAGGGGAGGGCCTTTCTTGCTTGTTCATGGTGATGTTGTCTTTTCCTCCTAACTGAAAGGACTGTAGGGCGTGCCATGCTCTGAGGTTGGTTTAAGAAAGGAAATTGCTACCAGAAGTCTGTCTTGATTAAAAATCAATGGTAGAAAAAAAAAATCAATGGTAGCGATGCCAGCCTGGGCACAGCTTGGAGGATTTGCCGTTTCCCTTTCCTTGCCCTGTTCCCGAGTTTGTCCCCATGGGAGGGGAAAGAGGAGTTTGGAGAGTGTGGAGATGATGCCTTACTCAGGGAAAGCAGAGTCCAGCCAAACCTAAAGTCACAGTTTAGACATGGAAAGCTGCCTCTGAGGAGCTGGGAATGCTTCTCGGGACCAGAGAGGGCAGGGATGCAGGTGCCTGTGGAGCAGGATGGAGAGCCCAGCATGGGCATCTGGGCTTTGGAGGGCTTGGGGGGAAGGAACCATCTTTGCTTATTCAATATCCATTCTTATCTCAGAATCAGGGGGTCGAAAATGACCTTAAATGTTATCTCATTTGTTTTGCCCCCCACTCCCCTCTTTTTCTTATCACCACATGACCCTGTCAAATTGGCAGGAGATCGAGAGATTTGTCCCAAATCATTTAGCCTCAGATCCCAGAATTGGGATTGCTGATGCCCGTGAAAGCAAAAGCAGGTAGAGTTTGGTTTAGTGATAAATATAAGGGGGAATTGAGGGGGCGGGAGAAGACTAGGGGAAGATAGTCTTGTGCAAGCAGCATCATGATATGAAGGTTAATTGATAACATAAGTTAACAATTAACATAATTGATGCCATAAAACGAATATATTCTTTCATTTTAAGGTGCTAATAGCTCTGTGCAAAACTGATCTAATTTATCTCTGCCACGGCCCCAACGAGTTAGAAAATGTTATTCTTACAGACAGTGACCAAGTGGAGTTGGATAAATACACCTGATGACACTGTGAAATTGGGTGTCAAAGAGAAGAGTAAATGTTAGGTCCCCCATTATCTCCTCTGAGTGCTACCTCCCCAGACAGAACTGAATTGTGATCAAGAGTAATGATAAAAAATTATGAGTGGAATTCCTATAAAGAAAGAGATTATCCAGGGCTTCCCTGGTGGCGCAGTGCTTGAGAGTCTGCCTGCCGATGCAGGGGATGCGTGTTCGTGCCCCGGTCCGGGAAGATCCCACATCCGCGGCTGGGCCCGTGAGCCATGGCCGCTGAGCCTGCGCATCTGGAGCTTGTGCTCTGCAACGGGAGAGGCCACAACAGTGACAGGCCCGCGTACCGCAAAAAAAAAAAAAAAAAAAAAAAAAGAGAGATTATCCAGATGGAGCTGAAAATTAGTAATACTTCACAGGGTGAAACACTGAGAACCGTTTTTTTATCATTTGGGTAATTGGATGATTTGCCCCAGGAAGACTTTCTGAGAAATAAACTCACTTTTTCCTTCAAAATATTTGAATATCTACCTACTTTCAGGCACTGTGCTGAACACTTTATATATATAATCCCCACAAGAACCCTGTGCAATATTATTGCCTCTGTTCTGCAAATTAAGAAATGAGGCAAAACATAAACACTTGCCTGAAGTCAAAGAGCTAAAAGCAGAATACCATTTGGATGTGTCTGTCTGGTTCTAAACCCTACACACTGAACTACTATTCAGGGTTGGCTTGCAGTGGCTTTTACGTCTGCATGACAAGCACGCAGAGAACTCACTGCAGCCAAAGCACACTGATGGCACAGACACAAGACAGATTTTTCTCTTTTTTTTTGTGGTATGCGGGCCTCTCACTGCTGTGGCCTCTCCCGTTGCGGAGCACAGGCTCCGGACGTGCAGGCTCAGCGGCCATGGCTCACGGGCCCAGCCGCTCCGCAGCATGTGGGATCTTCCCAGACCGGGGCACGAATCCGTGTCCCCTGCATCGGCAGGTGGACTCTCAACCACTGCGCCACCAGGGAAGCCCCAAGGCAGATTTTTCAAACACATTTATTTGATGGCCTTCGATATAAGATTTTGTGCACAAGCTATTCTTATTTATCATGCCCTCTGAAAACTTCCTTAAAAAGCCCCATAAAAAGGAGTGATGAGTCATCAGGGAAGTTGGATAAGAGGACATCATTTTAGTGGCAAAGACTAATGAAATCCCATCTCCATGGTCAATAGAAGTGAAACCCTGCTAGATTGTGACTTATTCTCTCAACTCAAATATATCCACTTTCAAATCCTGTCTTCCCCAGTTATAACCATGTAGAAGAAAGCCAGACAGTCCTTGGCCAGATTCTGAATTATAAATCTGTTGTACTTGATAAGTTAACAAGTACTCTTGGACATTGTATTTTGGTGTTGAGCTTCAAATCAACCCTGAAGGTCCATAATATGTAGTTTCTTCAGTGTTGCAGAGGTGCAATTTTATTTTATTTTTTTTAATTAAATTAAATTTTGTTTTAGAAACCGTTTCTTTTCCATCAACCTATTTCCATTTTAAGAGTTTGTGGCCTTTTGTAGATGTACCGTTCCATTTGGAAGTCAAGCTTGGTGCCACCTCAGTGGGTTTCTGCTGCAAGGAATTTGAGGACATTCTCTTCCTTCATTTGCAGGACATCAAGGGCTCCAGACACTGTGAAAGTTTCCCTTTAAGTTCTGGTGGGAATCCAGAACAACGCCGTACAGGCCCTTGTCTGGGTAGCATGGAAAGGAAAAGGAAAGTTAAGTTAAATTTTTAAAACTGAAGTGTAGTTGATTTATAATGTTGTGCTATTTTCTACTGTATAACAAAGTGACTCAGTTATATACATATATACATTCACTTTTTAAATATTCTTTTCCATTCTGGTTTATCCCAGGAGATTGGATATAGTTCCCTGTGCTATACAGTAGGACCTTGTGGTTTATCCATTCTAAATGTATCAATAATAGTTTGCATCTGCTAATCACAAACTCCCAGTCCATCCCTCTCCCTCCCCCCTCCCCCTTGGCAGCCACAAGTCTGTTCTCCATGTCTGTGAGTCTGTTTGTCTTTCATAGATAGGTTCATTTGTGCCCTATTTCAGATTCCACATACAAGTGATATCATATGGTGTTTGTCTCTTTCTGACTTACTTCACTTAGTATGATAATCTCTAGTTGCATCCATGTTGCTGCAGAGGGCATTATTTCATCCTTTTTTATGGCCGAGTAGTATTCCACTGTGTGTATATACCACATCTTCTTTATCCATTCATCTGTTGATGGACATGTAGGTTGTTTCCATGTCTTGGCTGTTGTAAATTGTGCTGCTATGAACGTAGGGGCACATGTTATCTCTTTGAATTACAGTTTTGTCTGGGTATATGCCCAGGAGTGGGATTGCTGGATCATATGGTAGTTCTATTTTTAGTTTTCTGAGGAACGTCCATACTGTTTTTATAGTGGCTGCACCAATTTACATTCCCACCAACAGTGTAGGAGGGTTCTTTTTTCTCCACACCCTCTCCAGCATTTGTTATTTGTAGCCTTTTTAGTGATGGCCATTCTGACCGGTGTGAGGTGGTACAGAGGTGCAGTTTTACATGCTTTGTCACCCATGGGTGCTCTGTCCAGTGGCCATCTGGGGTTACATACATAGCTAGTGAGGGGGTGAGGGGCCCAGCAAACCCTGTCAGCTTTTCAGGTGATAAAATATTTCTTTTTTTGTTGTTGTTGTTAGAAATACAGATAGCAATGTGGTATGAGAGAAAATATTAATGAAAGTTGAAAAGACAACTTGTGGGATGAAGATATTTCTAGAACTCTGACTCAATGGGCATTATTTTGGTTCAACAATTGGGAGCATCCTAAAGATCTGGAAATACATCTTTTACCAATGTACCAAGTCCATTGCACTCTGATGTGGGAACAAGATAATTCAGAATTGTTATAAAAATGGTGAAATGCTCTCTTAAAAATGACCTTTATATGCATGTCTAAATATTACCGCATACCTTATTACCGTGTTGTAACTTCCTATTTTCAGTTCCTTGTGACAAGCCAACATATAAATACACTGTATCATGCACTTTTGCTGCTTCTGTTGGGGAAGAGTGTGTTGTTTTATCTGAGAGCAATGACATGAATTGTGGTCAGATGCCACCCACGGAAACAGCATTTCCTTCACTATGTGCCCACCTGCCCTTTTAATGTCCATAGCAGAGCAAGGTTGTTCCCTTGTGCCTCTGGGCACATCTTCTATGGAGTCGCCAGTGGCTGAGGGCAGAGCTGCAAATCACACGGTCAGTGGGAAGGAGGCAGTTAATCTGTGAAAGAGATTCAAATCAAGAGAAAAAACTGGGGGGATTGAACTGCACCTGAAAATGGTGAGAGAGAACCAATTTATGTTGAAATGATGTCGCCGTTGCCCGCAGTGCCGGCTCATTCTGCTAAAACTTCTCGCCCATTGGTGCAGAAGCATTCCTTGAAACAGAGGCTTCTCTCAGGTGGAATGGCAAAAAAAAACCCTCACACTTGGACTTGCCCAGGTGGCTGGAGAGAGACTGAACCTCAATGCCAACTCCCCACCGTGTGGAAAGGGGGCCCTTGGGTACCATCTGCCACCATTCGTTGTCACCAGCCATCCTCTGGCCTGGCCAAGGACCACTAGCAGCTTTCAATTTGATGGCTCGGCATCCCTAATTAAATAAGAAAAAAAAGTGGAGGGAAGAATTTTCGGGCCATCCTGGAGCCTTGGGCTGCCTTCTTTTCTCCTCCCTTCCCAGGGTCTGTGCTCTGTTTGAAATTAAACTTCTGTTTTCTTCCAAAATGAATGACGGAGAGAGAAAAAAGAAAAAGCCACCCAGGGTGGAAAAGTGGTAGCTTCTTACAGCTGACTTCCTGCCTTGGCCAAGAAGGCAGTTCCCGCGTCCTCAGCTCACCCCGGCCGGCCAAGCTCCCTGCGAACGAGAAGCTGTTCTATGTCTGCCCATCTGAGGCTCTCAAATAAAAAAGAAAAGGAAAAGAAAAGAACCCCCCCCCCACAGTTACCACCAACACCACCCCCCAACTCCAAGATCAATTAATTCCAGGAGATTGCAGCCAAGCAGGAGTC
This sequence comes from Mesoplodon mirus, assembly GCF_964341445.2. Lineage (NCBI taxonomy): Eukaryota > Metazoa > Chordata > Mammalia > Artiodactyla > Ziphiidae > Mesoplodon > Mesoplodon mirus. The sequence continues at coordinate 25,114,233 of NC_138979.1, read as the reverse complement.
CTGGTAGGGACACATCCTGTTTTGCCATTTAAGCTGTCAAGCCCCATGCCAGGAACCTCCCTGATGAACCTAACTCAGTTGTGAAAGAAATTGGGGGTGACAAAGAATTCAAAACACTTGTGGGACAATTTTTCTAACCTTTGGTCACTTGGAATGCTATTTTCTTTAGGCTAATTTGCTTTGATGGGAAAACAGGAAAAGCAAACCTGAGTCTTAATGATGCTTGAAGATCTATTTTAGGGCCAGACTAAATTGGTTTTTGATCTTGCAAGAACCATCTTGGCCTTTCCACGGCTGCAGTCTGGTGGGACGGCTGCGGTCTGGTGGGACGGCTGCCAGGCAGCAGGGTCCCCGTTACAAGAAGCGTCCCTGTCCTTCAGTCCTATACCTGTAATACCCTTGTTTGATCTGAAGAGTCACCAGCTAAGCAACATCTGATGATTATATAGCCACCCAAGTCCGTGTTTTATTCCAGGGCCAGTACGAAATTTAAAATCCAGCCAGGAAGATTTAGTTTAGCTGTAGGCAAAGAGTGTATCGAGTAGATTGAATTTAATGGAGGTTAGGACCAGGAAATGAATTTATTTATCTTCACTCTCTGCTGTCAAAGGTGACATCTTAGACAGATTCCTTAATTCACCTCTTTCCTGTCACTTTCAGCCCTAAGAATAGTTTTCTTTTTAGATATTTAAGACTCACGTTCAGGGTTTCATAATCTGGTCCTGTCTGACTAAGATGTCAGCTGCACATCAATCCCGAGCTCCTTCAATAACTTTGCAGGGAGTCTCCAGGTGAGGCTGTTAAGACAACTTATTGGGGGAGATGAAAGAAAGTATTAGCACATCTGCCCGTTTATCTTTCTCCTTCTTTTTTAATGTCTCTTTGGTTCACGTTCTTAAATATACCTACATTTTAGTTCAGGAGGGCAGTTTCGATTTGCACATAAATATAAATCTATTTGGGGGTGGGCTCCAATTTCTGCACTTTATATTTAGGGGGGCAAAAAAATGTTTGGAGTACTGTGCAACAGAGGAGGGCTTGAAGGGGAGGGAGACTAAATTCCACAATAGCCAGGAGGCAGTGCGGTAAGTAATCCAGGAGGGAGACCATCAAGTAAGGCAGAAACCCTCATTGTAGGAGAGAAGGAGCCAGAATCCATAGAGCTGGTGATTGATGGGTGTGGCATCTGGGAAGTGGAGGCGCTGGGGGCAGGGGTTTGGCTTGGATGGTGAGGGCCTGGTGTTGCTTTTGTGCCCAGTCTGTCCAAGTTCACATTTATCAAAATCTCAGTGCTCTGAGGTCCCATCTGACTGCTTGGCAGGATGTCCAGTCTTTTCCCTCCTCAGCTACCCCGTCTTTTTTAAAAAAATTTCTTTTACTGAAGTATAGTTGTTTTACAATGTTGTGTTAATTTCTGCTGTACAGCAAAGTGATCCAGTTATACGTATATATACAATCTTTTTCATATTCTTTTCCATTATGGTTTATCACAGGATATTGAATATAGCTCCCTGTGCTATACAGTAGGACCTTGTTGTTTATCCATCCTGTATATAATAATTTGCCTCTATTAATCCCAAACTCCTAAGTTATTCCTCCCCAACCCCCTTTCCTCTTTGGTAAACTTAAGTTTGTTTTCTATGTCTGTGAGTCTGTTTCTGTTTTGTAAATAAGTTCATTTGTATCAGTTTTTAGATTTCACATATAAGTGATATCACATGATATTTGTCTTGATCTTTCTGACTTTTCTTAGTATGATAATCTCTAGGTCCATGCATGTTGCTGCAAAGGGCATTATTTCATTCTTTTGTATGGCTGAGTAATGTTCCATTGTATATATGTACCACATCTTCTTTATCCATTCATCTATCAATGGACATATAGGTTGTCTCCATGTCTTGACTATTGTGAATAGCGCTGCTAATAACATAGGTCGGTCACCCCATCTTGATTTGTCTTTCGCATCAAAGTGGTTGCCATCCTTCTGCTCTGCTATCCACAGCTTTTGTCCTTTTCCCGTGGTGCCTTTCCTGCCCCCAGGCTGATGTCTGTGCTGTGTCCACCTGAAAAGCTCTGTACTTTCTAGTGCTTTTCTCCCTTCTACTCCAGCTTCTCCAGAGGGGCATCTCAGAGCCATTGGGCTTTTATATCCCAGCCTCTTGTTTCCAGGACGGTGTCAAAATAAGATCAGACATAGCTTCATGCTCCAGGAAGCCGTGTCCTTTCCTTCTTCTTCGAAACTGGCCTGCTCAGGCAGCCAGACCTCTTCAGAGATTTTTTTCTCACAGGCTCATGCAAATTAAGGGATGTGGCTGGTGGAGAGTCCTCAGTATGGTTCAGTGTCCTCAGACATTTCATGAGGACTGGATGGTCCATGCAGAACAGGCAGAGGACCACTTCATGAGGGTGTGGATGAAGTCCATATGTTATGGCAGTGTCTTGCTCTAACCCGACTCTCAGTACTGATACCTACGTACTGATGAAGTAGTAGGTGTGGGGGAAAGAGGATGAGTTCATATCTGAACAAATTGAATTTGAAAGGTGTCTAGTGGATGTAGAGATGGCAGTGTCCAGTCTCCTAAGTATATAGATCTGTAGTACAGGAGGAAAATCAGAACAGTAAGAGGAAGAACTTTCCCTCTGCTCTCTTAAGTTCAGTGTTCGGGGTCATGCAAATTAAACTCAATCTGACAAGTTAGCAAAAGATAAAACAGACTTTCATCACATATGTACACATGGGAGTTTACAAAGAAATGTGACTCAAAGGGCGCTTGGGATATGGAGCTTATACACCCTCTGGGCAGGGGAGAGAAGGTCACTTATGGGAAAAATTTAAATATTTAAATATAAAACAGTTATATTTCTTCTTAAAAAGATACATGGTCCCATAAGAGAGTGGATGGGAGATGTGATAATTTTGTGACCGTCTCTTTGAGTGTAATGCTGACTTGGGATTTATGACAATTGAATTCTTTGGGGAGGCTCAGCTTTTAGGCAGATAAGGGATTTCAGGAGCAGCTCAAAATAATTTTTATGCCACAGTGGCTTATTCTGGACCCCTCTACAAGAGTGTTCCATTGGGAGTGATCTGGTCATCAAAGGGGGAGATTGAAACGATAGGTGAATAAGAATGTACAGGTGACCAAGCATCCGTGGAGAGATAGCTGATCCAGATTTGGGTCAGGAACTGTGCAAGAGGAGCAAAGAACATCTTGTCAGATCAGCAAGAAAGCCATTAAAGGTTACTGGGGTCATATCAAAAGGGCATGGACGCTCCCACTGGCCAAAGATGGGACAGTGTGAACATTGCAAAGCATAATCACTTCAGTGGATTGAAACACATACACATAAATATTTATGCACATACATGTGTTTAAATCCATGAATTCATAGTGATATTCAAAACAACAAAACTAAGCTCATTTGTTTTCTCTGGAGGAGTTTATCACCTTTGATTATTCTGCAAACTAGCAAAATAGAGGGAGAAAAATCAAGCATTTATTCTGTCTTTCTTGTATGAACTATACTCATTTACTAAAGGGTGGACCAGGGAAATGTCTTCTTTATGGAAAAATCCAGCTACTAAGTTTAGAAGGAAAGATGGAATTTGAATATCACTATTTTGAAACCCTTAATGAAACCATAGAGCTGTGTAATTGTCATCAGTAGGGGAATGCTAAAACCAATGTGTGAAAAAGCTAATGGGGGACGTTTTAATATATGGATCAAGCTGGCACCACCTGAACCCACTGATTAATATTTAACATCAAAAAAGGGAGAGCCAGATACCATGAACTTCCTGAGGTGATATAATAGGAAGTACATAGAACCACCATGAAATATACTTGCCCCAAAGTGAAATTTGTATCCAATCAAGCCTCTAGATCTAACTGCCAGTTTATAGTCAGGAACTACAAGGGGGCAGTTAGGCCACACCTTGGCGGATGCAATTAACAAAAATCTATGGTGTGGGAAATTCGGTAGGACAAACAACCCTGTTCCTTCAGTCAGTGAAATTCAAGGAGAATAGGGAGAGTGAACCTATAGGTTAAAGACTTAGATACAACAATCAAACTGACATGTAGTCCTTATTTGGGTCCTAATTTGAACAAGCCAGTTGTTTTTAAAAATTTACAGGACATAGAGGGAAATCTTTATATATATTTTTTGCAATACACACTAAAATATTTATGGATGAAATAATATGATATCTGGAATTTGCTTCAAAATAATCCAGTGATGTTGGGAAGGAGAGTGGGTGAGGTATAAGATGAAAGAAAACTGGCCACAAGTTGATATTTGTTGAAGCTGGATGATGGGTGTTGGTCTTTTTACTTTTGCATGTGTCCGAACGTTTCTGTAGTCATTTAGGTTGAGGGGCAAAGAGGTCTAGGCCTGATAAAGGAAGAGGATGCAGTGCAGGGGTTACGCCAGGAGGAAACTGGCATAAAATGATGCCACTGAGAAGTAAAGATCCCCACGGACCTGTAAGTTTGGAAATTTTCAGCTGGAAGAAAGGTTAGCTTGAGAGGACAGTGATCTTAATTTTTACTCTGTGTTTGCCTACATGTGATCTGTGTTTGGGGAGATCATGCTCTGGCTCTTTGATTATCATGACTGGGGATTCTCTTTCCTATTGCTTTACTCATTTGTCTTGAGCCATGAAGGAGATAAGGGCTCAAAAGATAGTGGCTGTTTACAACACTCACTGTTGCCAAAGGCCAATGGGTTCAGACTCTTTAAGAGGACTGAGACTTTTCTCAGGGACCAGTGAGGCATTCTAGGCAGGCTGTTTTGTTAAGGTACATCAAGAATTATGTTTGTCAGATTTAGGAAATCTAAATATGGTCTAGTCAAGTTAAATTTGAATTGCAGGTAAATAAATAATTTCAGATAATTGTCTGATAAGAAATGAATACATTTTAAATGTAATATGGGACAAAGAGTCATTTCAGATAAACTGGTGTCCTATATATTATACAGCAAGTTTAATCAGAATAAATATTAGTGCTCAAACTAAAAAGACTTTCAGGAAGTTAACAGAGATGCAAACAAATATCCTCCATATCAACCCATCCATCCATGTCCATCCATCCATATCCATCCATTCATTTATAGTCATCGCTCCCTCCATCCATCCATCCATCCATATATCCATATTCATCCGTCCATCCATCCATCCATGTCCATCCATCCATCCATCCATATCCATTCATCCATGTCTGTCCATCCATCCATCCATCCATCCATCCATCTAACCATAACCATCCATTCATCCATAGTCATCCATCCATCCATATCCATCCATCCATATCTATCCATTCATCTATAGTCATCCGTCCATCCATCTCCATCCATCCATCTCCATCCATCCATATCTATCCATTCATCCATAGTCATCCATCCATCCATCCATATCCACCCATCCATCCATGTCCATCTGTCATCCATTCTTATAGAGTTTCTACTATGTACTGGATACTCTTGGGGGGCTGAGGGTCCTATGATCAGTAAGACAAACAAAGCCCCTACCTTCATAGGGTTACATTCTAGGGGCAAAATGTCAGTTTAGAGTGATTATAACAAACTCCTTGAGGTAACCTTTATGTCCAAAAATAGAGGAATGAATAAATAAATGATAATATGGTGACTGTCATGTAACCATTAGAGAAATCATGTTTTTGAAGGCTGTTACATATCATGGGGGATTGTTTCCTATATAAAACCAAATTAAATAAAGGCAGTCCAGAAAACTACATGTAAGGTATCATGTAATTTTGTAAATTAAAATGACAAGGGGTGGATATATGGTGTGTTAACGTCTAGAAGGAGATGCAGCAGTGGGGGCTCTATCTGAGTGCAGGAATTGTGGATAACCTTTATTACACCTTCGTATTTTTATTTTCTCATATATATTTTCTGCAAAAAGTTCTGGATCATTTTTATATTTGAAAAGTTTTTTTCCCCCCAGAAGCTCCATAGCAATCATGGGAAGACCAAAGATTAGTGCCAGTTTTGGCTTTGCCATTAATTCTCAGCACAACCTTGGGCAAGTCTTGTCACTTACCTTGAGCTCTGTTTGGATTTAAATTGAAGAGACTAAGCTGTGATTTTTTTGTGTAATTAAGAACCAAACTAAGGTTAAAAAATGTTCTTGTTTTTATGGGAGGAGCCCTCATTGTCCTTTTGTATATCTTCATAAAATCCATCTGTCACTGTTGTATTCTTTTGTTTTATCTAGCTGTTATATGTACATAAAATTTACTTTTAAATATTTTATTTTTAAAATTTACTTTATTTCAGTATAGACAATGGCATGTGTGTATGTGTGTGTGTGTGTGTGTGTGTGTGTGTGTGTGTGTGTATGTTCATTCCTAATCCTCTATGGGGTTGTTAGTTAACATTTGAAATATTCTAACTGGACATACCCCCTTCGGGAGTGGTTGTTAATATGTTAGTACTGTAAGGGTTTTGTGCTATTAATCTCTGGTCAGCCCTAGAGGGCTCCCTAATGAGCCTAATAAATTTATGAAGCTATTTTTCATTGCAGAATTAAGTGGTGTTCAGGATGTGTGAGTAGGCTAGAACTATTTAAAGACACCCTTGCCTTTGCTTGAACAGGGTGTAGAAATCCGGTAATGCTAGCGAATTGTAAACTTTGGAGTGTTGTCTAAGCCAGATACACCAATTTGTCTTGTGTCCAGATATTAACAGATGGTTCAAGCAAACTGGTCACACTAGTGTGGTAGCTGAACACCACTGCTAGAATGTTCTTACGTCTGTCTTGAGTTAACACTTCATGGAAAGGTCCGAGCCCTGGTCCTTCATAGAGCTTACACGAATGGCTGTTTTTGCACCTACACACGAATAAATATTTTTATATGTGGAAGAATTTGTTCCAGGCTTTGCTGTCTGGATCACACAACTCCTTGGAGCACGGTAATGGATGATGAGGCCTGTAGTTCTTATTCACCTTTAGTTACGGGATGTGCAAACGGTCTGATACTTTTTTTTTTTAATAGATCTTTATTGGAGTAAAATTCCTTCACATTTCACCAAGGAAGACATATAGATGGCCAAGAGGCACATGAAAAGATGCTCAACATCACTAATTATTAGAGAAATGCAAATCAAAACTACAGTGAGGTATCACCCCAAGCCGGTCAGAATGGCCATTATCAAAAAATCTAGAAACAATAAATGCTGGAAAGGGTGTAGTGAAAAGGGAACCCTCCTGCACTGTTGGTGGGAATGTAAATTGATACAACCACTATGGCGAACAGTATGGCGGTTCCTTAAAAAACTAAAAATACAACTACCATATGACCCAGCAATCCCACTACTGGGCATACAGCCTGAGAAAACCGTAATTCAAAAGGAGTCATGTACCAAGATGTTCATTGCAGCTCTATTTACAACAGCCAGGACATGGAACCAACCTAAATGTCCATTGACAGATGAATGGATAAAGAAGATGTGGCACATATATACAATGGAATATTACTCAGCCATAAAAATAAATGAAATTGAGTTATTTGTAGTGAGGTGGATGGACCTAGAATCTGATAATTTTGAATGACTGAGTTGATTCAGGTCACCTGGCATATCAACAGTAAACTTTATTTTTAGAACTTTTTTTTTTTTTTTTTTTTCTTTTTGCGATATGCGGGCCTCTCACTGTTGTGGCCTCTCCCGTTGCGGAGCACAGGCTCCGGATGCGCAGGCCCAGCGGCCATGGCTCACGGGCCCAGCCGCTCCGCGGCATATGGGATCCTCCCAGACCGGGGCACGAACCCGTATCCCCTGCATCGGCAGGCGGACTCTCAACCACTGCGCCACCAGGGAGGCCCTATTTTTAGAACTTTTACTGAGTTTTTTTAAAAAAATTATAAAACTAACATGTTTTAGGAAAAAAAATAAACATTAAGGAAGACTATAAAGTATCTCACCAGCCCAACTCCTATTTCTACTAATTAAATGTATTATATGTCTTTTATTTTTTGGACGGACCTATGTCCCCAACTTCTCTTTTTGGGCTTTTATGTGCAACAATTATTAAAAATGGATGCCAGGTTTGTAAAGTGTCACCTGAATGTCAGCAGACAGCTGGTTCTGCCTCTTTGGAGAGAGTCAAGGGAGGCTTTGGCAAAAAGTCTTGGAAATAACTGGCTTCTCTAACTGCTTTCATTTTGATGAGTTAATTTGTGTTTATTCACATATTGGATTTCACTTAGACACATGGAAAAATTTAAATGCCAAAGAAGGGAAAAATATTACATAGTACACATTTTAAAATGCCAAACTCAAACCACTTGAAAGCTAGAACGAGTCGCTTTTGGAAAATCCTATTCTGAAGTTGACAGTTAACCCTGGGTCATTATCCTAGGGGTTAAGCACTGTAATTGCACAGGACTGGACCCTGTGCAGAAACTGGTCCCCAGTAAGGGTGGAGATGTGAAGTCAATGCTGGTGACACACGGGAACTCGGACTGGGATTCAGTTCGCTACCCGCCGGTGGCTAGCTCTGGGAGCTCAGGCAAATCATGACACTTCCATGTGTGACTAAGTCATCACCTAACGGAGCAGGGCATGTCACACTCTTTCATTTGAGGGGCAAATTCAGCAAAACCTCTTGGGCGATCTAGTAAAGATGCAGGGAGTTGGGAGGGTGGTAATGTGGCAGAGTGCTCCCACTCTGTCAGAATTTTGGCAACAACAAGTGTGACCTTGGGCAGGTCACTTATTTTCTCAGCCTTGGTTTCCTCATCAGCAAAATGGAGGTCAGAAAAAGTGACCTACTTGATAGGGTGGTTATACATTATAAATGTAAAATCAGTTCACTCATTCATTCTGGATGGTGTTCTGAACAGCACAAACCGTAGGTGTGTGAGACACAGTTTCTATCTTCAAGCAGTTTAGAGTGGGAAATATGCAAAACAAATATGCAAATATGCAGATAACCAAACATCGAGATGTGAGAAGTGCTCTCCTCATCGGCCTCTGAAGAGCTTTCATAGCAGGTGAAGCTTGCTTTTAAGGATATGAGTCACGTGGAGGTGGGACAGTGTGTACTCAGGCATACTACAAAACCATTCTGCAGTGTGTTTACTATTAAATACGTGGTGGTGTAATTGTTGTCTTTGAGGGCTTGTAGTATCTGGGGGGAAGCGTGGCAATTAAACCTAGAAAATGCCACAGAAACAACAGCAGGACAAACCTAAGCTGTTTAGAGCTGTGCACCTGAGGCTACGGGTGTGTTAGAGGAACAGTGACAGAACATCAGACATCATCTCCTGCACACTGACTAGGTATAATGGAATGTAGTATCTTAGGATTTCCGGTTGAGTATCCTAATAGATAAGCCAGTTTCTCTGACTGAATCTTATTCGTTATAAGGCTAAGCCATAGGGCTGGAGTTGGTAAGAGCAGATATGATATAGATCAAGTCCTGGTCATAAATGAAAGGGAAGTAGGAGAAAAGTTGGACCTTTTCCGTCTCTGGAGATGGTGTCAAGAAGCTATGGCTATTCTAGACCTCATAGCTCGGAGTGTGGTCTGTGGACCAACAGCATCAACAGCTCCTGGGACTTTAGAAGAAATACTGAGCCTCAGGATCCACCCCAGACCAACTGAACCAGAATCTGCATGTTAACAAGAGTTCTGAGCGATTGCTGTGCGCGTTCTAGTCTTAGAAGCACTGCTTTAGCCTGACCATGTGTTGGAAGGATGTGCTATGAGGAGCAGTGGTCTGTGTGGTCCAGAAGGGCAGGAACTGGTTAGAGTTGATTTGCTCAGTTATGATGAAGATGTGCCTGGATCCCTCTAATGATGGGCATTGGTGTACAGGCTCTCAGAGCTCTCAGCAGCATTTCCCTAATTCCAAGAGGAGCTCCTTGGTGAAGAAGTCTCTGGGCAAAGGATTGAGGGGATGCTGCACATAGCATTTGTGATAGTTAATTTTAGGTGTCAGCTTGACTGGTCACAGGGTACCCAGATATTTGGTCAAACAGTATTTAAGGTGTTTCCGTGAGGGTGTTTTTTTTTTTTTTTTTTTGTGATACACGGGCCTCTCACTATTGTGGCCTCTCCCGTTGCGGAGCACAGACTCTGGATGCGCAGGCCCAGCGGCCATGGCTCATGGGCCCAGCTGCTCCGCAGCATGTGGGATCCTCCCGGACTGGGGCTCGAACCTGTGTCCCCTGCATCGGCAGGTGGACTCTGAACCACTGCACCACAAGGGAAACCCCCGTGAGGGTGTTTTTGATGCAGTTAACATTTAAATCAATAGACTGAGTAAAGCAGATTGTCCTCCCTCATGTGGGTGGGCTTCATCCAATCAGTTGAAGACCTGAATAGAACAAAAAGGCTGATCCTCCCCAGCGTACGAGAGAGAATTCCTCCTGCCTGATCACTTTCGAACTGGGACGTGGGCTTTTTCTTGCTTTCAGACTTGAACGGAAACATTGCTTCTTCCTTGATCTTGAGATTAACTGGCCTTTGGACAAAAACTGCACCCTCAGCTCTCCTGGGTCACCAGCTTGCTGAGTCACCGGCACCTGGGACTTGTCAGCCGTCATAATGACGTTAGCCAAGTCCTTATAGTAAATCTTCTCTCTCTAAATATGCATATATAACATGTTTCCTGGTTCTCTTTCCCTGGGGTACCCTGACTAATACAATATTCTATTTCAATGCTTAGAGATTCAATAGGTGCTTCTTGCTATTAAGGAAGCTTGTTCACTTGGTTGAAAGTAAATCATGATTTAAGGTCACCCAGTATCTCTTTCTTGTGATTTCACGTGTCTGGTTTTTCAGGGAGGAGGAGAAGTAGATTGACCAGTTGAAGTGAGTTTAACTACTAACTCCGTGACTTGACCTTTCCCTAAGAGGACCATATAGCATGGGGGCTGGAGGCACTAGGTGGTACATATTTTATTTATCTTGCTTCCCTAGGATAGCACCCCCTGGATAAACTTTGCTTCAGGGTATTTTCTACGGAACCCTAGTGTTAAATGTAGGCTGACATCTCCTACAATCATAGTAAATTTATCTAGCTCTGTTAGTTTTTGCTTTGTAGCTAATGAAGCTATTGTATTATGTATATAAAATTTTAGAATTGATATATATTCCTGGTGGATTGAGCCTTTAATACCCTGGTAGTGCTTTTTCCTTAGAGTTTATTTTGTTGGATATTAATATATATTGATACATTCATACCAGTTTTCTTGTGGTTAGTATTTGCCTGGTGTGTATGTATATAATTGCAACTTTTATCTTTATCCTTCTGTACCCTTAAGTTTAAGATATAAGCTCGGGGCTTCCCTGGTGGCGCAGTGGTTGAGAGTCCGCCTGCCAATGCAGGGGACACGGGTTCGTGCCCCAGTCTGGGAAGATCCCACATGCCGCAGAGCGGCTAGGCCTGTGAGCCATGGCCACTGAGCCTGTGCATCCGGAGCCTGTGCTCCGCAACGGGAGGGGCCACAACAGTGAGAGGCGCGTATACCGCAAAAAAAAAAAAAAAAAAAGAGAAAAAAGAAAATGCCCTCAAGGTGAGAGCAGATTTACCTCCTTGAGTTTCTTATTATTTGGCCTCTAAATGTCCTCTGCTTTTTGCCATCTTATCAATGCTTTTAAAGTGATGTTTGGCCGACACTTTTGCTCATCTTCATTGGGAGAATTGGTGAGGATATCTAGTGTGCGCCATACCGGTGAAAATTGGAACTGTATTGCCTCTTTATAGTAGTTGCTTGAGGACAACTATAGTGGGAAAAGAATTGAGAGGATACCAGGAGCCCATGACCTCCTAGCTTCCCTAACTTAGGGTGGGATTGGGAAGGGCATGAATAAGATCATTCAATTTCAGCTTCTTCTCACTGTGCGGCATGCCCTGTGTTGCTTTGTGGAGTAGAAATTCCCCGGCAGTGGAGACCCTTTTTCTTTTATTATGCAAAATGCTTTCTGTAATGTCAGTTCCACTATGATCCCAGATTTTTATCAGTTACTGTTCAGACAGTTCAGTTTGTTGGCCTCACACCAAGAACTGAGCTTGTCTCTAATAGAAAGGTAAAGATTTTGGTATCACACAGACTTGGGTTCTAATTTCTGATCTGATACTTTCTAGCTGTGTGACTTTCGCAGAGTTGCTTGACTTCTCTGAGTCTTAGCTTCTCTGTCTCTTAAAGGGAGTTATTCATGCCTACTCTTAAGTGTACTGTGGGGATTAAATAAGAGACTGTCTCATTGTCAGTCTCTTATTGTCAGTAAGAACAGTAAGACTGTTCTTACTGTCTTAAAGAACTTGGCATATATTAAGTATTTAGTATGTAGTTAGTGGTAGCCTTTTCATTGATAAGTAATTTTTTTCAATGAGTTTAGGATTACAGAATTCTAGGATTAGAAGAGATCATAAGAGCCTGGTCTTAGGCAACAATTGCATCTAAACTAACCTAGAGCATTTCGTCTCTAGGCCCCATTTTAGAAGAGTTTCAGCATCTTGATCTAGAATTTAATCCAACTGCTCTTACTTCGGTTCATTTTACTGCTGGCAGCCTGAGATGCTATCATGAAAAGTTAACAAGGATATTTCTTTTTTTTTAACATCTTTATTGGAGTATAATTGCTTTACAATGGTGTGTTAGTTTCTGCTTTATAACAAAATGAATCAGCTACACATATACATATATCCCCATATCTCCTCCCTCTTGCGTCTCCCTCCCACCCTCCCTATCCCACCCCTCTAGGTGGTCACAAAGCACCGAGCTGATCTCCCTGTGCTATGCAGCTGCTTCCCACTAGCTGTCTATTTTACATTAGATAGTGTATATATGTCCATGCCACTCTCTCACTTCATCCCAGCTTACCCTTCCCTCTCCCCGTGTCCTCAAGTCCATTCTCTACGTCTGTGTCTCTTTATTCCTGTCCTGCCCTTAGGTCCTTCAGAACCTTTTTTTTTTTTTTTAGATTCCATATATATGTGTTAGCATACAGTGTTTGTTTTTCTCTTTCTGACTTACTTCACTCTGTATGACAGTCTCTAGGTCCATCCACCTCACTACACAAATACACAAATACACAAAGATATTTCTAATGGAAGCTTTCCAGAAGGACGTAAGGAATGTGAAATAGATGTTCCAGAGGAACTCAGGCTTAATTGCCTTCAGGGTAAACAGATCAACATCCTATTCTAGGAGCAGAGTCTGGCTGTGCATACCAGAGGAACATTGGTATGTTTACCACATCTAGACATCCCTGGATTTTCCCATAGTGTGTACTCTTCCCAGCCAACTTCAGGAAGTTAGCACCCAAGAGAGTATAGACTGGTTCCAATAAAATCCAGTCTGGAGCACGACTTAAATAAAGCTGGAGCTCCTTGAATGGAATAAACCAGTCCTCATGTATGCATCCACCCCAGATCTTCAGACACCACCTGTCTCAGACTGGGTGGTGGGGTAAGAGCGGGTGGAAGAACTTTATACAAGACACAAAGGCTATTTTAGGAAACAGCATTTGCAGTGGCCAGAGAGTAGAGCCAGACTAGTTAGAAATGGAGCCCACAGAGGGTGGATAATACTTTCACAAGGTTAAGATGATAAAATTTGGCTTCTCTGAATTATAGGAACACTCTCTCTCTTCCCTCTCTATGCTATTTTTAACTTTTAATTTGTATTATAATTATTTCTATATCAGCCTATTTCTCTTATTAGATTCTAAGCACCTCCCAGGCAAGATCAACACAATCATAGAGTTAACTCAAATTCACGTGTCCATTCATGCTTCCAATTGTTAAATACACACAAAAGATGTAGCGAGTGTGGGGCTTCCCTGGTGGCGCAGTGGTTGAGAGTCCGCCTGCCGATGCAGGGGATACGGGTTCGTGCCCCGGTCTGGGAGGATCCCATATGCCGCGGAGCAACTAGGCCTGTGAGCCACGGCTGCTGAGCCTGCGGGTCCGGAGCCTGTGCTCCGCAATGGGAAAGGCCACAACAGTGAGAGGCCCGCGTACTGCAAAAAATAAATAAATAAATAAAATAAAATAAAAAAGATGTAGCGACAGTGTGAATTATGGCTGTTGATATTCACAGTCAAATTATGAGTGCTGAATACTCTGAGTCATGAAGAAGGTCTTAAGGCTCAGACTCTCCTAAAATTGTCTCAAAGACTCCTATATGGGAAAGAAATGGAAGGGAATGAGGTTTATCTTAGAGAACATGACCAATGCAGTTCAATTGATTTCACCTTAACAGCCCTATTATGTGCAAGGAAAGATGGTATTTTTGTCCAGCTCTATTGGAAGAGGATTTTTGAAGACATTTTGTTCTGGTATATGCTCAATAAATCATACTATAGGGATCACACCCAGTACCTCAACTCTCATCTGGCTCTGTAGCTGATTCCAGGAGAGCTCAGCATCCTGGCTGTTATCCTGTTTGATGGTTCAGGTCACTGTGAACCAGAGGGGTGTTGAATTCTCCCACTTCAAGCCCCCTTCTCACTTCTTGCTCCAAGTGACAGTAACAGGAATATGCTGCAATCAGTTAAAATTCATTTATCCATGTTAAAAAGACATTTGCTTGGCAGAAAGCTCCAGGCCAATTTCCTGCCTGAAGGAAATTTCCAATCTTAACCATTATTGAAACAAACTAGAAACTTTTGCACCAGCCTTGAAAACATCTTCTTCTTCTCCATGAAGTGTCAATTTTATTTGAAAAAATGCCTGTTGTGTCTGCTTCCACATTTCCATTTTTGCTGCTACTCTTATTTCAGACCCTTGTTATCTCTTATAGGGACTCTTGTAGGAAACAACTGATACAAGCCACCCCTTCCTTTAGTTCCTGTGCTGTATCTGACAATAGCTTGCACCCGAGCACAACCCCAAGGAAAACCTTCAGGGGCTGCACACAGGATCAAGTCCAAATGTCTTAGTATGATTTTCAAAGGCTTATGCGATTTGGGACCAGCACACTTTTCTGACTTTTCCTCCTCGGATGCCCTCATGATCCAATGTCCCAGTCACACTTGACATCTCCCCAGTTCCCTTATATGTCATGTACCGTCATGCTTTTGTGACTTTGCCTGTTTCCTCCACCTGGACCATTGTTCTTTCTCTCCTTTGCCTGGTGGAAACCCATTCATCCTTGAAGGCGCAGCCACATGGAATGGAATCCGTACAAACTTCCTTATCTAACTTGATCAACATTGGGAATGGCTGGTCAACCAAAAGGATCAAAGAAGGAAAATTTGAAAAATAAATCCCACCTACTTAACCATTCTCACTTAATCACGTCAAGAACATTCATTTGTTGACTCTTGGGTGGAAAGTTTTTAGAATAGCAGTGCCACTGGTCAAAGTTTTCCATTGACTTTCTTCATAAACCACCATCACAAAGTTTTGTTTTCCAGTTTGGGTCCTTATAAAGAAATGAGAGTTTAGAGATGGTTGGAAAGTAACCTGAATGCAGAGTTCTTCTAGACTTTTATGATTTCATCTTCAAATTTTTTACCTTCATCTCATTCCTAATTAAACAACGTTAAAAAATCAGTTTCACATAACAATGCAAATGTACTTAATGCCACTGAACTATACACGTAAAATGTGGTGAAGAAGGTGTATTCGTCTGCTTGGGCTGCATGACAAGCCCATGTTTGCAGGGCTTAAACAATAGACACTTATTTCCTCCCAGTTCTGGAGGCTGGTAGCCCACAGTCAGGATGCTGGCAAATTTGGTTTCTGGTGAAGGCCCTCTTCCTGGCTTGTAGACAGTCTTCTTGCTGTGTCCTCACATGGTCTTTCCTCTGTGAATGCATGGAGAGAGAGAGCTCTCTGCCATCTCTTCTTCTAAGGACACTAATCCTATCAGACAGGGTCCCACCCTCATGACCTCATTTAACCTTAATTAATTCCTTTGAGGCCTCAACTCCAGATATAGCCACACTGGGGGGTGGGGCTGCAACATATAAATTGGGGGTGGGAAATACAACTATTCAGTCCATAACAGAGGGTAAACTTTATGTTGTGTATTTTACCACAGTTGAAAAAAAACCCCAAAACTGCCAAATTGTTTTCTGAAGTAAAAAAAAAAAAAAAAATCTATTTGCATCGCTGAGTCTTTACAAAGTGTTCAATTTAGTTTTCATGGAAACAATGCTCCCTTTTGTGCTCGTATTTCCTCACATGATGTGATGCTTTATTGAAATGGCCTGAATGGGGTTGAGAACGACGGCATTTGGCTCTGGTCAGCACCCCCTCCACTGTGTGCCTCTGGCTGTGAACTGTCATGTGATCGGAGCAGGACAGAGTCTGTCTTGCTGGGCACGTGAAGAGCTATATTCAACAGAGACTTCCTGCTGAAATGCTTTCCTTGCCCTCAGTAGACTGCATGATCCTGAAACCCACAGACAGCTTTGCAGGGAATGTTTCCCTAACGAAGCCTTACTTTGCGTTGGAGTCTGATGTGGGTGCCCCTGGCATCCTTAACACACTCTTTGCAGAAATGTTTAATTCCTTTATTGTGCTAGGCTTTTGCTATGAGTCTGCTATATAACAAATGGCTCTAAAACCTCAGAGGCTTTGTAACAGTGATCATTTATTTCACACTCCTGGGTCAGCTGGTCATTGGTGGCCGACCGTAGAGCCAGAACAGAGCCAGGTGGGCGGCCTTGAGGGGCATTCCTCTAGCCATAACTGGGTCCAGCAAAGACCAGTGGCTGGAACAGGCTTTTCCTAAATCTCTACACCTGCTCTTTCTCTTCTGGTGACACATTCATGACATGGAGACGATGCCCTCCCACTGAAGGCCTTCTGCACAGGGTACCAAATGGCATACACGTGGCTGATTTAGTCCTTTATTGTTGATTGCCTGCTGTCCCTGCCTCCGCATCCTAAGCCCTCATGTGTTCAGCACTGAGTGAGGGGCATAGACCCTCTAGTCTCTGTAATGATGTCTCTAAGAAAGACCCTTTACATTGAAAAGAAAAAGTTAAGTAAAAAAGAGAAAGAGAAAAAGAATTCTTTACTACCTACTTACCTACCTGCCTAAAATTAACACCTTTCTTTTCATAAATGGGGCGAAATGCAAAGACCTCAGGAGATGTGATTCACTGACTTAAATTCACACTAAAGCATAAGTGATATGTTTGATTCTAGTTTTGATCAATAGATATATAAGTGGGAGAAATGGAAAGATCAGAAAAGTGATTTGTTAAAAGTGATGCTTTGGCCTTTGAGCTCTTAATATATATGCAGGCTCTGTGCTGGGAGCCCTGTGAGGGAAGGCAGTGGTTCAGGGAGAGGAGAGGGGGCAGAACTGGGAAGCTGGGCCCTCAGTTTCTATCACCATTTTCTTAGCTATGCTCATAACCAACCCTGTGTAACTAAAGTCATCTGGTCCTAGAGGCATGTGGTCCAAGGAGTATTGATACCTGGACACATAGTTCTGCTGCTGTGCCCAGTTTTCTGCAGGTGGTCCTGAAAATACCTCTTGCCCTGGATCTTTGCTGGTTTTGAGTCTTGGGCACACAGCTGTCCCTGTATTCACAACAGGTGGGCCTGGGTCCTTTGCATTTTGCCATTATGTTCTGCTTTGCATTATAGATGACAGGACATTGGTATTGGAAGAAAGAGATTTGAGATCATCTGACCAAATCCCTCACTTTACAGTTGAGGAAGAGCAAACTCTAGGGGGCCAAGTGATTAGCCCCAAATATCCCAGCTGGCGAATGGCTGTGAAGGGATGAGAATTACTGCTCCTTCTCAGGGAACTGCCTCCCTTGCAGCCCTGGGTGGTCGAACTGTGAGACTCAGGACCCCAACACCCCATGACAGTAAATTGGGGGATGGTCACCTGACAACACGCACGGCCCATCTCTCGGTTTTCCCACAACCTTGGCCAATCAGATGGTCTTCCTTAGGAATTTGAGCCCAGAAGTGGGCGCCGAGGATGCCGGTGTCATAACGTGGACGACATTTGGATGACGATGTTCCTGGGCCAGTTGGAGCTGTGAATAAACAGAGAGGAGGGAGGAGAATGGGGCACATTCAGGGAGAAAAGGGGCCTTTTGAGGGGGAGACCATGTGGCCCACAGGAGACAGAGGAATTCCCCTTGTGCGGGTCCTACCGATGTGCCAGCTCCAGCTGTCGAGTGTCTGTATCCAGTGAGGACCATGCTCCCTCCGTTTTCTTAAAGATGATTTTGGCCTCTCTGCCAGCAGAGGTGGGTTGGGATAGTGGCAAAGTCAGGACCAGCTGCTAGGTCTCCTGACTCTCAGCCTAGGTTCTTTCCCCTCCACTTTACTAGGTCTCATTTGCTTGCAGGAGCTTCAGCGTTTTGAGGGCCAACGCTAGTTGACTTGGTATACATTTAACTACAGTTGGAGCTCCATACAAATCAACTGACTTGAATTTAATTATTGATACATCCGGAATTATGAAGTAGTGTCCTTCCTGAATTTGTTTTTCTAGAGTATGAAGTTTTTTTTTCCTGACTATAAGTACCAACATTTAAAAATAAAGTGAACAGGGCTTCCCTGGTGGCGCAGTGGTTGGGAGTCCACCTGTCGATGCAGGGGACACGGGTTCGTGGCCCGGTCCGGGAAGATTCCACATGCTGTGGAGCGGCTGGGCCTGTGAGCCATGGCCGCTGAGCCTGCGCGTCTGGAGCCTGTGCTCCACAACGGGAGAGGCCACAACAGTGAGAGGCCCGCGTACCGCAAAAAAAAAAAAAAAAAAAAAAAAAAGTGAACAGTTTATGTTTTAGAGGAAATGGTTGGGTATATTGAGTTGCTTCCGGCCAAAGGGATAGAACTCTCTTCCGGCTATGCTCACCCATCCTGGTCCATGAATGGCCCTTGTCGAATGATGTGGATTTTGTCTCGTGCTCTATGAGAAATTTAGTTTTCCGTAGTGCAGCCCTACACTCACAGGCTTATTCATCTTGCAAATAGTTACAACTACCTACTTTTGAGAGTTTCAGGGGAAATACATGAAAGTCATAATGCTCAGAATTTTATAATTTAGCAAATGACTTTGGACAGAGGCTCCTTCAGAAGACACGTGACTAATTCACTCATTAGCTTACTGTTTCAGTTTTCTACTGCTGTGTAACAAACTATCCCAAAAGGTAGTGGCTTGAAACAACCACCTTTATTACCTACTGCAAGTCTGTGGGGCGACTGGGTTCAGCTGGGGCGTCCTCTGCTCCTCGTGGGCCCACCTGGGCGGGGACACCCTCCATGACTCACTCCCACGGCTACCAATTTGCTGTCATGGGGAGAGCCTAGCAGGGGCAGGGACCAGACAGCCTCAGTTCTCCCCCTCCTCCTGGCATCTCCAGGGGCTTCTCACAGTACGTTGGCTGAATCCCATGAGACAGTGTTGTCAGAGGCTAAGGCAGAAACTTCAAGTCTATCAACACCCAGCCTTGCAGGGTAGACAGCATCACCATGGCCATGTCTATTGATCCAAACAGGTCACGGGCCAGCACGGATTCAAGGGGATGGGACATAGACACCAGCCCTTAGTGGAAGAAGTGGCAGAAGTGTGTGGCAGTTTTTAATCAGCCACACTCCTTGACGACAATTTCCTAGTGGAAGGCACCTTTTTTCCCAAAGTGCTCTAGAAGAGAGCTCAAATTTGAGCCTGCTGAGGACTCATCAGTGGTCTTGTTAAAATGCAAATGCTGATTCAGTGGGTCTAGGGGTGAGGCTTGAGAGTCTGCATTTCTCACAAGCTCCCAGGCAATGCATATGCTGAGGGTCCACGGACCACACTTCTGAGCAGGAAGTGTCAAGAACAGGGGTTTAATTTGCATCAGAGTCCCCTGAAAAGCTGTTAAAACACAGATTGCTCTGTTCCCCGCCCCACCATGGGTTTCTGATTAAGTAGGTCTGCGGGGGGCCTGATAACTTGCATTTCTAAGTTCCCAGGTTACTCTCATGCTGTGGGAGAACCACTGCTCTAGAAAAATGCAAAAATGCTCTCATCAAACCCTGAAAACATCTGGAGGGAAGCAGAAGGGGCTGGTAGAAACAGAGGGTCAGAAATGCAGTAACCTTGATTTCTACTGATGATACTTATAGGACACTACGACACAGAAACATAAGCCATTGTTGGCAATTTACATGGAGAAAATATAACTGTCAGGTGGAAAAAAACTTGCGTAGATACTAAGCGTATTTTAAAAAGTGGTTTGTATTCATCTCGCATCAAATTTAAATTCTTAACAATTCGCCATAAGATCTTCACTGATCTCGTTCATCAAATTTAAATTCTTAACAATTCGCCATAAGATCTTCACTGATCTCGTTCAAGTCCTTTCAGACCCTGGTGCTATTCTACTCCTTCAAGTCAGTTCAGCAAATACTTATTGATCTCTTATTAAGGGCAAAGCGTTGTACTGGAGACCGTGGGCATATAGGGAAAACCCAGCCGGCACTCTCTCCCTATAGAACTTTAGGCTTTGGTTGGGAGATAAATGAAGCACAAAACCCCAAATCCGTTCATTAAGGCTTTATTGCTGCAAGATGTGTAGGTAATGCAGGGATAGAAATGAAACCTACATGATTTGGGAGGAATTCAGTGACAGGATGAGGAAACAGGGGTCATGGAAGTCCTCTTTAAAGAAGGGTCCTTTTAGATGAGTTAGAGGATGTGTAAGATTTTTCCAGGAGAAGCTGGAGGGTGGGAGAAGGGAGTTACCATGGCACGCCTGGGGCAAGGGGTGAAAGACCAGGCTAAGAGGACAGTGAATGGTCCAGGGAGGAAGGGCACACGCTGGGGCCAGAGGAAGACGTGTGGGAGGGGAGGAAGCGGTGACGACCTTCAGGGCCTTGAATGCCAAGGTAAGGAGCCCTTCCTCCACGTGGAAGATGATGGGAGAACCATTCAAGAGGTACCTGAACAAGGGACAACATGACTTCAGCACTGCTTTAGTGTCCTGGTGACCTTTGGTAGGATGGATTTTGAGAGATGCCAAGTGGGAGACTGGTCTGCGGTTATCGCAGTGATTCAGACAAGGCAACAATGAGGGTTTTAAAATCCCAGTGGACCCCAAACTCTCCTCTGTTTGGGGTTAGCATATGCAAACTATTATATATTATATTATATAGGATAGATAAACAACAAGGTCCTACTGTATAGCACAGGGAACTCTATACAATTCCCTGTGATAAACCTTAATGGAAAAGAATATGATAAAGAATATATATACGTATAATTGAGTCACTTTGCTGTACAGCAGAAGCTAATACAGCATTGTAAATCCACTATACGTCAATAAAGAATTAAAAAAACAAAGAAAATCCTACTGAAATCACAGCAATGGTGAATGTGATGCTTCTGTGGGTGTGGGAACATCTGTTGGAGTTGGGGGCATGCAGAGTATGTTGATGGTAAAAATAATGATTCCAAAGGTTTTCCAGGTCACAGGATACTTTCACATAAATGATCTCAGAATGGCTATGAGAGGGAGTTTGTAATATCATCCCCATTTTACAAATGCGTCCACAGAGGCTTGGCAAAGCCCAGACAGTATGTGGCAGAGGCGGGACCCAGATGCGTGGGCTCTGAGACTGCAGCCTGGAGATGGTACGCAGAGTGTGCACTGTTCACCCAGCAAACCATTTTCCTGGAGCTGAACCGGGTGTGTTCACCATTTCCTTACAGTCCAGGGGGGATTCTTTTTTTTTTTTTAATTTATTTATTTATGGCTGCGTTGGGTCTTCATTGCTGTGGCTGCGGCGAGTAGAGGCTATGCTTCGTTGCGGTGCACAGACTTATTGTGGTGGCTTCTCTTTGTTGCAGAGCACAGGCTCTAGGTGCACAAGCTTCAGTAGCTGTGGCACGCACGCTCCGTAGTTGTGGCTCGCGGGCTCTAGAGTGCAGGCTCCGTAGTTGTGGCTCACAGGCTCTAGAGCACAGGCTCAGTAGTTGTGGCACACGGGCTTAGTTGCTCCGCAGCACGTGGGATCTTTCCGGACCAGGGCTCGAACCCATGTCCCCTGCATTGACAGGCAGATTCTTAACCACTGTGCCACCAGGGAAATCCCCAGCGGGGATTCTTAAACTGTCCTCCAAAGCCATGTGTGAGATGGATGGAAATGCATCCCTCCAATTTGCTCCTCTTTTCTGCCCTTTAAAATAAAACTGTCCGCAGGGCAGTCTCAGTGATGACACCTCGACGCCTTCTGAGCCAACCTTTAGCTGTCACAGGTGATCATCACTTTCCTTCCCACATCAGGCTTCTCTTTCCTCCTTCCACACCCTCCTCACTCTCCCAGCTTCATCTCAGTCCTCCTGAGGAATCTGTCCCCAGTGATGACAAGAATCCTTGTCAGGTGTTGCTGCTGGAACCCAGGCTCCTCGCCAATTTGGCCTCAAGCCCCAGGAGCGCTGACGGCTGCAACAGCGCCATCTGGTGGCTCCAGGGACTATGGTGGAGGCCAACCCTCCTCAGGGGCTGGGTTGGGGGTGGAGAGGAATGTCCTGGAGGAGCAGGGGCCTCTTAAAAGCTCAGGCTACTTCCCTTAAGTTTTAAAATCTTTTTGAAAAATGCACTTTATTTTTTAGAGTAGTTTTGGTTTCACAGCAAAATTGAGGGGAAAGTATAGAGATTTCCCCTGTCCCTACACATGCACTGCTTCCCCCCTTATCAACTTCCTCTACTGCGTGGTGCATCTGTTACAACTGATGAATCTACATGGACACGTCATCATCACCCGAAGTCTGTAGCTGACATTAGGGCTCACCCTTGATGTTGTACATTCTGTGGGTTTGGACAAATATATAATGATACGTATCCACCATTATAACGTCATACAGGTTAGCTTCACTGCCCCAAAAATCCTCTGTGCTCCACCTCTTCATCTCTCTCCCCACCAGCCCCTGGCAACCACCGATCCTTTTACTGTCTCCATAGTTTTGCTCTTTCCAGCGTGTTACATAGCTGGAATCATATTGTGTGTAGCCTTTTCAGATTGGCTTCTTAAGTTTCCTCTATGTCTTTTCTTGTCTGATAGCTCATTTCTTTTTAGTGCTGAATAATATTCCATTGTCTGGATGCACCACAGTTTATTTATCCGTCATCTACTGAAGGACATCTTGGCTGCTTCCAAGTTTTGGCAATTATGGATAAAGCTGCTATAAACATCTGTGTACTGGTTTATGTGTGGACATAAGTTTTCAGCTCATTTGGGTAAATACCAAGGAGCACAATTACTGGATTGTATGGTAGGGGTGTGTTTAGTTTTGTAAGAAACTGGCAAACTGTCTTCCAAGGTGGCTGTACCATTTTGTATCCCCACCAGCCATGAAAGAGAATTCCTGTTGCTCAACATCCTCACCAGCATTTAGTGTTACCAGTGTTGTGGATTTTGGCCATTTTACTGTGATGGTCTTTGTGCTAATTTTTTTTAAAGACTTTTTCATGTGGACCATTTTTTTAAAGTCTTTATTGAATTTGTTACAATATTGCTTCTGTTTTATATTTTGATTTTTTTGGCCACAAAGCATGTGGGATCTTAGCTTCCCAACCAGGGATCGAACCTGTACCCCCTGCATGGGAAGGTGAAGTCTTAACCACTGGACTGCCAGAGAAGTCCCTGTGCTAATTTTTAAACCATAATTTAAACCATAAAAAACAGAATTCCTCCACTCACTATTTGTGTTATTGGGGAGAAGGAAGGGAATAAATAGTGCTTTTTTTTTTTAACATCTTTACTGGAGTATAATTGCTTTACAATGGTGTGTTAGTTTCTGCTTTATAACAAAGTGAATCAGTTATAGATACACATATGTTCCCATATCTCTTCCCTCTTGCGTCTCCCTACCTCCGACCCTCCCTATCCCATCCCTCTAGGTGGTCACAAACCACCGAGCTGATCTCCCTGTGCTATGCGGCTGCTTCCCACTAGCTGTCTATTTTACGTTTGGTAGTGTATATATGTCCATGCCACTCTCTCACTTTGCCACTGATGGACACTTAGGTTGCTTCCATGTCCTGGCTATTGTAAACTGAGCTGCAATGAACATTTTGCTACACGATTCTTTCTGAGTTATGGTTTCCTCAGCTTACCCTTCCCCCTATCCATATCCTCAAGTCCATTCTCTAGTAGGTCTGTGTCTTTATTCCCATCTTACCCCTAGGTTCTTTAGGACCTTTTTTTTTTTTTTTTTTTTATATTCCATATATATCTGTTAGCATACGGTATTTGTTTTTCTCTTTCTGACTTACTTCACTCTGTATGACAGACTCTAGGTCCATCCACCTCACTACAAATAACTCAATTTTGTTTCTTTTTATGGCTGAGTAATATTCCATTGTATATATATGCCACATCTTCTTTATCCATTCATCTGTCGATGGACACTTAGGTTGCTTCCATGTCCTGCTATTGTAAATTGAGCTGCAATGAACATTTTGCTACACGATTCTTTCTGAGTTATGGTTTCCTCAGGGTATATGCCCAGTGGTGGAATTGCTGGGCAGAACACTCTATGACATAAATCACAGCAGGATCCTTTTTGACCCACCTCCTAGAGAAATGGAAATAAAAACGAAAATAAACAAATGGGACCTAATGAAACTTCAAAGCTTTTGCACAGCAAAGGAAACCATAAACAAGACCAAAAGACAACCCTCAGAATGGGAGAAAATATTTGCAAATGAAGCAACTGACAAAGGATTAATCTCCAAAATTTACAAGCAGCTCATGCAGCTCAGTATCAAAAAAACAAACAACCCAATCCAAAAATGGGCAGAAGACCTACCTAAATAGACATTTCTCCAAAGAGGATATACAGATTGCCAACAAACACATGAAAGAATGCTCAACATCATTAATCATTAGAGAAATGCAAATCAAAACTACAATGAGATATCATCTCACACCGGTCAGAATGGCCATCATCAAAAAATCTAGAAACAATAAATGCTGGAGAGGGTGTGGAGAAAAGGGAACCCTCTTGCACTGTTGGTAGGAATGTAAATTGATACAGACACTATGGAGAACAGTATGGAGGTTCCTTAAAAAACTAAAAATAGAATAGTGCTTTTTAAGGAAGGAATTTCTCACCTGGGGGTGGTACTGATAAAGTACCCCTGTAACCTCAGGGAAATTGACACTCTGCTTAGCATCTGAACTAAAGACAGATACCACCCCCCTCCGCCCCTTACAATTCGAGGACACATAGAAGGTGTGGTTTTTCTGTGCAACTTCGTTCAGTGTTCTTCTTTACATGTAAAATCTACCATGGGGGCTCCAAGGATGGGAAGGAAAGAGGGAGGTGTCAGTCTTTTCTCCCCAGCTAAGCTGAGCTGCCCAGCTCCACACTGATCACCGCTGATGGCGATGTCTGCTCCACCCTCCTGTCCTTCCTCCCCACTCCCCGCCACGCATCTGCCAAAGACCCATCTATTCTTTAAAGCCCAATAGACTTTCCTGGGTAGCACAACAGATGGTATTGGTTTCCTTCTCTGAATCCCTAGAACGTTTTAAATGAGAAACTTCTGTGCCTCTACTTATGCTATTCTTTCTGGAATTCTTTGTTCCCCTCTTGCTGCCTGGTGACATCTTACTCAGCTTGAAATGCACAACCAGTATGGCGTCTCCTGTGTAAAAGCCTCACCCCGTCCCTGAAAGCAGAAAAACGTGCTCTCTGCTCTAACCCTTCAATCGTGCCGTCGATGCAGTGATGTTCTGGCTGAGCACCTCAAACAAACACAAACAAAACACACAACAGAAACCAGAGGAGCAATAACAGAACCCTGAAGTGCTTGCCAGTTTCTGGAGTGTAAATTCTCCCACATGGCTGATGTCAAGCTGCCAATGTGACAACTTCTGAATGCAGAGTTGGGAAGGGATGTAATAGTTGTTACATAGACTGTCAGAGTCTTTAGGACACGGAGGCGGGGCACACGTCTTGTTCTCTTTGGTGACTTGTGTCTGGTCCCGTGTTCAGCATACAGCCAGAGCTCAGTGTATATCTGCTAATAGATATTTATTGTGTGAATAAATGGGGGGTCACCACATCTCTCCATGGACCAGATAGATAGCTGAATCTTTTTAGGGGGAGATCGTGACTGTCCTGTAGCAGTTGTTATGCAGAGAGAACACCCGAAAGAGAGCCAGCCACTTCCCCAGTGAGATGCAGGACAAGTATTCTACACACGCCTGTCTTTATTCTGGAAGCAGGGACAGGGGTCTGCAGACTTCTACCTCAGGACCCTCCCACGTCTCCACTAGTTTGCTTCTCAGGCTCTAAGATGAACATCCAGCTGAAACATAGCTACAGCTGACACGGTGGGGGCAGGGAGGTGCCGTTGGCACCGTGGAAGTTTGTACAAAGGAGGGGGACAGGAAGGCAGTGGCCACTGCCGCAAAAATGAGTTGCCTAAAAACATCATATTAGGCCAAAACTCAGCTTTGGCTCTCCGTGGAGTTGATGTGACATTATTACCCTGCAGTGCAGCTGATGATTATGGCTTTTTAATGGGAAGGCCCTCGGGGAACTGCACGCACACCACATGTCAGCGCTTGTGGGCGCGAGGAGGAAAGGCAGCAGACTGGGCCTCGCGGAGGATGTCCACACAGCTGCATCCCATTTTGTTTTTCCCTATCCTTCCTTTCTTTCAATTCCTGTTTGGCTTTGGCTCAGGGTTTAGGGCTGGGACTAAGGTTTCATGATCCTTGTCGGCTGAGCAGACATTAAACAAGAAGCCGCTTCTCCCTGTGCATGTGGCTTTGTCTGAAGCTCTATTGAGGGCAAGTTGGCCTCGGGCTGTTGATTTTTTCTTCCCGGGCACTCTGACTGGGGAGGACTTGGTCAGAATTGGTCACTAGGGACAAGGGGCAGCTTTGGACAAATGCCTCAAAGAGGATGAGGCTGGACAGGTGAGGTAAGAAAAGAGACCTAGAATTAGGTCCTTGTAACTTGTCATGGGGCAAAATGAACCTGACAGAGGCTCTGTCTGCCTCTGTTTTCCTTTTTTACCCTGAGCCCCTTTCCCTCCATCTCTGTCAACACATTTTTCTCCTGTGGCTTCAATCTCTGCTTACTTCAGGAGCCCTGTCCTCTCCAGATGTTCCCATGAAACTTCCTTTCTCTATCAACCATCTACATGCTAGTATGAATTGCAGTCAGTCATCTACATGCTAGTATGAATTGCAGGTAATGTCCTACCTCCATATGTGACACTACACTGAAAATCTCCAAGCTGGGCACTTTTCCAGGTGCTTCCCTGGAAGCAACAAGATAAAACCCAGCCACATGCAGGTTCTCTGACCCTGTCCCTATATAAACGCAAGGGGTAGGAAGCTGTTACTTCCAGGTGACCACGTGAGACCCCTTGTTCCTTTTACATTATAGGAAGATACGTTATCCTCCAACTCCTACTCTTTGTAACTCAAAAAACACCAGCATCTTCTTCCTTGAACGTTTGAGAGTCTGAGGAGTGGGAAGCTGGGATTTTAGCACAGATGTCTCTGCAGCTAGAACTAAGTTTCTAAAAATGTGCCATGTTATATAATCCAGGGGAAGGGACGGAAAAGTACCAGCTGGGGTGGGGCTGGAGACTTTCCTGCTTCTGACTCACTCAGGCAAAAGCTCTTGAATTAAGATGCATCTCAGAAAAGCCAAACAAAACCCATTCATTCTGCAGGGCGACCGTTGGGGGAGCTGGAGTGTCACCAGGGGACGGAAACCCTGGGCACAGCTCTGAACGTTTAGGAGGATTTTTCTCATGGCCCTCCAGGTCCGCCCCCAGGGCCTTCTGCTCCCCTACCAGCCCGACCTCCTCCAACAGCCCCACCTGGCTGCCCTGGTCAGCCCTTCCGTCCTCTCTGTCCTGTGGCCTCAGGCCCCGCTCCGGGTCATACCCGGATGTGTTGTTATTCACTAAGCAGTTAGATGGATCCTTGCCAGTGTGTCAGCTCACCAAGTAGAGCACCTTTTAAAAAATAACGTTTTAGCTACTTCTGCAGTGACATCACTGAGAATCTAGCATTATTTAATGAGACCCAGGTCTCATATTAGTTTATAACACAAATTCTTCAGTTTTATGTCATCTATAGACACTGGTGAGTGTTCTTTTGATTTGAAGAGCTATAGAGAACAGTGAGAAAGCTTTCCATGCTCACCTGTAAGAAAATCTAAGCTCTATCCAGGTTGTCTCTTTCCTTCAAGTTTGGCTGAGCCACTTAGAGCTGGTACTATATTTAATACTTGCAAGACGGGACCTACCTTACATGGAAGTGAATGACATTTTAGTGACCAACCCTCCAAGTCCACATTTCCCAAATGGGATGGGCTTACATCTCCCAGATTTAGCATTTTGATCCTTGCAAATGACTCCTGAATCTCAGGGGGGAGAACTCCATTTCCACTCTCTTTGCATCCTGTGTATCACATCCTGTCCTGTCCCTCCCACATGGCTCACAAGCCTACTTTTGTGCCTCTGGTCCATGCAGCCCAGGCTTCTCGTTCTTGTTTTATCTGATCTTTGATTCTTCCTTTTTGGTTGTGATGTCTTTCTTATGGTGAGCTGATGGGATGAACTAGCATAATTCCAGATATTTTAAGATGAACACTTCATAGATACACATTTGAGGGGTAGCCCTCCCCGCCCCCAAGCCCCAGAGTCCCCCTGGGAGGTTTCAAAAGGCACCATTCAGCCTGTTTTTAGACAGACAACCTGATGCTCAGAAGGCAGGAGGATTCCTGTGTTTCTGTGGGAGAAGCCAGTCCAGGTAACCAGACTTTCAGACTCTAATCACATGGCTATAGGAGTCATTAGAATCAAAGGAAACTCCATATTATGATTGCCAAGCCCCCTGGGTCCTGGTGAGAATGTTTTTTACTCTGTCAGAAAGAACAGAAGTGGTAGGCTCTATGCCTCTCAGTTTTGAACCCGAGGAGTCCTAGATTTTTGAACGTTGGAGTCATAGCCTTTGAAAGTAAAGCGCTTTCTTTGGTTCAGTCGTGGTAAAATAGCATCACAGGAGGCTGGTACTGTGGGGTCTGTTCTTACTCCCTCCTCTATGCAGGAGGATGCTCACGGGTACCTGCCACATCACACAGACTGTTAGTGCCCAAGCAGGACTAGAAACCAATCACCCTAACTTCCTGTGGAAATTTCCCCACCACGCCACACAGCACATCCTCATGCAACTTGATGCAATGAAGTGTACTGCGTTTTTTTTTTTTGTTTTGTTTTGTTTTTTTTGTGGTACGCGGGCCTCTCACTGTTGTGGCCTCTCCTGTTGCGGAGCACAGGTTCCGGACGTGCAGGCCTAGCGGCCATGGCTCACGGGCCCAGCCGCTCTGCGGCATGTAGGATCTTCCCGGACCGGGGCACAAACCCGTGTCCCCTACATCGGCAGGCGGACTCTCAACCACTGTACCACCAGGGAAGCCCTGTATTGCGTTTTATGTATCATTGCCCAAGCTGTGTACTTTGAAGTATTAAAAAAGAAAGGGCATAATATAGGCCGTGTAAACATCCCTCAACAACGATGTAAAGGTTCTGGGCTTGGGGAAATCTCTGCCTTTGGCAAACCATAGTACTATGGTGCTAGCCACCATATCTTCCAAATAAAATTATTGGGGCCCAGAGTCTCACCGTGCATGCCCTGCCTCTGGAGGGAATATTCGGTCTTTGGCTGTGGAAATGTTGGGTTACGGGAAGTGCTGGTGCTATAAGGCGACTTGAACCTGGGAGGTGTGAAGCTGTAATAGATTTCTACTTGAGCTGATTTGGGAAGTGATTGTAGCTGGTGCTGAGGAGAGGAGGCGTGAGGAGGGTGATGCGAACACAGTGTAAATTTTGACTTGGGCTTTTTTTAACCGTAAGAAAGGAAAACTCATGACTCCAAAGAGGATGCATTGGGCTGAATGCAGGCACTCACCTCCCCAGTTTCACCTGGTCCCACCTGCCTTCCCCAGGGCCCTCAGCTGCCTGATCAGTCGGGGGGGCGCTGCAGCCGTTCTGGCCCCTAACCCCCTGTCCCAGCCCTGTGGTCTCGCGGTGGCCCTGGCTGCTCCCAACACATCCAGACCCAGATGGAGGGGCCAGACTGTGGGGTGTGAGATCTGGGTTCCCAGGTGGAACAGGACCGACTCAACTAGAAGTGTAGGTGAGTTCACACTCCACAGGGTGAAAACAGCCTGAAGGTGTCGGGGCAGGGGCGGGGTGCTTAATGCCCCGTGTAATGAGCTCTGGCCATTAGACAGGGGATGGGAAGCAGCTGGCACGTAAACTCCTCTCCCTTCCTCCTGCCCCAGACCCAGATGGAGGGGCCAGACTGTGGGGTGTGAGATCTGTGTTCCCAGGTGGAACAGGACCGACTCAACTAGAAGTGTAGGTGAGTTCACACTCCACAGGGTGAAAACAGCCTGAAGGTGTCGGGGCAGGGGCGGGGTGCTTAATGCCCCGTGTAATGAGCTCTGGCCATTAGACAGGGGATGGGAAGCAGCTGGCACGTAAACTCCTCTCCCTTCCTCCTGCCCCAGACCCAGATGGAGGGGCCAGACTGTGGGGTGTGAGATCTGGGTTCCCAGGTGGAACAGGACCGACTCAACTAGAAGTGTAGGTGAGTTCACACTCCACAGGGTGAAAACAGCCTGAAGGTGTCGGGGCAGGGGCAGGGTGCTTAATGCCCCGTGTAATGAGCTCTGGCCATTAGACAGGGGATGGGAAGCAGCTGGCACGTAAACTCCTCTCCCTTCCTCCTGCCCCGTGCACAAGATGTGCAGGGGCAGTGATGCCTTTCGACCTTCCCCGAAATGTCCCACGTGACTGAACCACCAGCTGCGTTTTCTTTCTTTCTTTTTTTTTTTTTTTTTTCTTTTGCGGCACGCGGGCCTCTCGCTGTTGTGGCCCCTCCCGTTGCGGAGCACAGGCTTCGGACGCGCAGGCTCAGCGGCCATGGCTCACGGGCCCAGCCGCTCCGCGGCTTGTGGGATCCTCCCGGACCGGGGCATGAACCCGTATCCTCTGCATCGGCAGGCGGACTCTCAACCACTGTGCCACCAGGGAAGCCCAGCTGCGTTTTCTTTTGAAGCCCTGACCACTGCGTAGCACACCCCTTGGGTGTATTTGCTTTTTCCACCTTCTCACTTCCCTTTTCCTACACTCTTGCTGCCCTGGGATTGCACCCCCTCTCCATAAAGCATCACAGGTAAGAAGATTTGCCTCAGGTTGTGTTTTTGAGGGAGCACAGCCCATGTAGGTGTTTATTGTAAAGTTTCTCAAGGTTTGTAAGTGTAACCAGGAAGCTGACCGTGCCACACCGAATTTCTCTTTCCAACTCAGTTTGCTTATGAATATCCAAAGCGGCCTAGAGAGTGAATACTCTGATTTTCTTTAATGTGATGTATCTGCTTCTCTATATGTGTTTGCTCTGGGCTCCTCTTCTTCCTGATTAGCCAATTATTCCCATATGATTCATACCGATCTCATAAGGAGCCAGGCTAATTGGTTTAGCCAATTATTCCCATATGATTCATACCGATCTCATAAGGAGCCAGGCTAATTGGTTTAGCCAATGACTGTCATACTTACGGAACAAATATTTTGTACTGAGTCAAGTCACTTCACGGGTTGCTGGCCAGCTGACAGCTAGGCGATCTTTGGGTTTGTGGCTCTCTCGGCCACAAGGAACAGCTGGTCCTGCTTCCTGAAATCAGACTCACAGACATAGAAAAAAACTAGTGGTTACCAGTGGGGAGAGGGGAGGGGGAAGGGGCATTATAGGGGCAGGGGGGTAAGAAGTACAAATTATTAGGTATAAAATAAACTATAAGGATATACTGTACAACACAGGGAATATAGTCAACATTTTATAATAACTATAAATGGAGTATAACCTTTAAAAACTGTGAATCACTGTATTGTACATCTGTAACATATTGTACAGCAACTATACTTCAATTAAAAAATGCGTTTGACAATAAATGCTGGGGAGGGTGTGGAGAAAAGGGAACCCTCTCGCACTGTTGGTGGGAATGTAAATTGATACAACCACTGTGGAGAACAGTATGGAAGTTCCTTAAAAAACTAAAAATAGAATTACCATATGACCCAGCAATCCCACTACTGGGCATATACCCTGAGAAAACCATAATTCAAAAAGAGTCATGTACCACAATGTTCATTGCAGCTCTATCTACAATAGCCAGGACGTGGAAGCAACCTAAGTGTCCATTGACAGATGAATGGATAAAGAAGATGTGGCACATATATACAATGGAATATTACCCAGCCATAAAAAGAAATGAAATTGAGTTATTTGTAGTGAGGTGGAAGGACCCAGAGTCTGTCATACAGAGTGAAGTAAGTCAGAAAGAGAAAAACAAATACTGTATGCTAACACATATATATGGAATCTAAGAAAAAAAAAAGGTTCTGATGAACCTAGGGGCAGGATGGGAATAAAGATGCAGACATAGAGAATGGACTTGAGGATACAGGCAGGGGGAAGGGTAAGCTGGGACGAAGTGAGACATGGACATATATACACACCAAATGTAAAATAGATAGCTAGTGGGAAGCAGCCACATAGCACAGGGAGATCAGCTTGGTGCTTTGTGACCACGTAGAAGGGTGAGATAGGCAGGGTGGGAGGGAGACGCGGTGGGGGGAATATATGTATACGTATAGTTGATTCATTCTGTTATACAGCAGAAAGTAACACAACATTGTAAAGCAATTATACTCCAATAAAGATGTTAAAAAAATGCATTTGAAAAAAAGGTAGAGTCTATCGGAAGAACAGAGTCAGAGGAAAGGAGATGTTGGGTACAGCTTGTTCAGTAGAAATTCCGGTGAAACAAAGGCGTGGTTTCAGTTATCATGGACAAGCTTTCTGGGTGCCTTTCACAGGCTGGTGATGTGTGTCCTTAGCTACCTGGCCTCTCGCTTAGCTGCCCTGTGGCTGTTGTCCTGTGTGTGGTCCAGCCCCCCATCCCCAGGGACCATTTAGGCTCTTGCACTATGATGGGTGATGCACTTCAGTGATGGCTAAGATGTGCTTTGTGTAGAGGAGAATAAGGACGCAGGTGAGAGAATGTCATCTGTCCTCTTCTTCAAGAATTTGATAGCAAATCAAGGGAGAACTTACACCCTCTGGACGCTGAGCCACGATGTCTTTAGGCAGGTGGTGACATGGAGGTAGTTTGGGGGGTTACCTGGCTAGTGAAGGAGAAGTCTCAGAGCTAAGGAGCAAAGTGGAAAAGACAAAGGGGAAAAGATCACACGTTGGCAGGTCGAGCAATGAAGGAGGATGAAGAAAAGAGGAAGCGAAAGCTGAGGAAACTGTTTAGGCGAGAGGCCCCGTGACTGCATTGCCCTGAAGTTCTAATTTGCAGCAGCGGGAAGGGGAGAGGTGATGCGGGGCCTTGGAGGACGCGGAGGAAGAAGCAAGGATGCTCACACTTAGCGTGCCTGCTCTGTGTCAGACCTTGCCCTAAGGGCTTCATTTGGATTCTTTTTTTTTTTTTTTAAAGTATAGTTAATTTACAATGTTGTGTTTCAGGTGTACAGCAAAATGATTCAGTTATACATACATATATATATTCTTTTTCAGATTCTTTTCCATTATAGTTTATTACAGGATATAGTTTCCTGTGCTATTCAGTAGAACCTTGTTGTTTATCTATTTTATATATAGTCTTGTGTATCTGTTAATCCCAAACCCCTAACTTTTCGCCCTTCCCCACCCCCTTTCCCCTTTGGTAACCATAAGTTTCTTTTCTATGTCTGTGAGTCTGTTTCTGTTTTGTAAGTAAGTTCATTTGTATCATATTTTAGTTTCCACATATAGGTGATTTCAGCAATCTAATGAGGTTTTACAGATGAGGAAGCTGAGATATAAAAAGATGAAGTCATTTACCTAAGGTGTCACAGCTGGAGGGAGACAGGGTTAGGGTTCAGACTTTCTCAGGTGAACCCCTGCTCTCCCCTCCCAAACCTCCAAACATGGGAGAATTCAACGGGTATTGAAAAGAACCCAGGTCATGCTAGAACATGTTTTTGGCAAACACTTTTATTGTTTCCACCATACTGAAGCTTGTTACTTTTGTGTCTAGAAACACAGTGATGACACAGGGATGACAATGACATTGCCCACTTACCAGATCTTGGTGAATCTGCTGGTCCATGCAGCCCATTTCACAGGTAGGACCCGAGGTTTAATGTTTTGTATCAACTATGCGTTTGGAATCCCATTCATTCGTTCATCCATACAGTCATCCAGTACATACTTATTAAGCTCCTTCTGTATACCAGCTTCTATAATGACCTTGCGCTGGGCCCTGAGGTTACAACGGTAGACGGGCCAGACAAGATTCCTACCCTTTAGGGGCCCTTAGAGATGTGCTGTGGGGGCCACTGGCCACTTCTGGCTTTTGAGCGCTTGTTATGTGGTGAGTCCCTATTGAGATGGGCTGGAGTATAAAATATACACCGATTTCAAAGACTTAGTACTAAAATAAAAGGTAAAATATCTCATCAATAATTTTTACATTGATTACATGTTGGACCAATAGTAGAGTGGACATAATTGGTTACATAGAATGTATTATGGAAATTAATATTACTTGTTCTTTTTACTTTTTTAAACATGGCTACTAGAAAATTTATGATTATAAATGTGCCTTGCATGATATTTCTATTGAACAACGCTGGTCTGGAGACAAAGCAAGTTCCCGGGCAAACAATCAGAACCCTGCTCCCTCGTGGGGAGCAAACTGTGTTTCTGGGGCAGGGGACACTGGCATGGAATCATCTACTCTAGGCAGTCAAGGAAGGACGTGTGGAGAGACACTTGACACTTGTGTCTCCAATAAATGGTGGGTTTTGTTATTTTCAGTGTCATTTCTTTCTTTTTTTTTTTTTTTTTTGCGTTACGCGGGCCTCTCACTGTTGTGGCCTCTCCCCTTGCGGAGTGCAGGCTCCGGACGCACAGGCTCAGTGGCCATGGCTCACGGGCCCAGCCGCTCCGTGGCATGTGGGATCCTCCCAGACCGGGGCATGAACCCGTGTCCCCTGCATTGGCAGGCAGACTCGCAACCACTGTGCCACCAGGGAAGCCCTCAGTGTCATTTCTAAGAGCAGCAATCTTAATCGTGCAGCTTATATAAGGTATAAAGCATTCATTTGTTTAACTGCTAGACTTGGTCATGGGTAGTGATTAGATTAGCTCAGCCCTTGTGTTAATCAGGGCCTGACTGCCTGCGTTTCGAGGGTAAGCTATGAATGGTGTTAACTCTGTGTGTGTGTGTGTGTGTGTGTGTGCACATGTGTGAAAGGGACAGCACCATTTTCAATAATGATAGTTAGCATTTATGGAGAAATTACTTTGTGCCTGAGATATTCATCTAAGTGCTATTCCTGTATTAGCTCACCTCCTCCCAGGAATGACTCTCTGTACAGGTATCATGATTATCTCCTTCCTGATGGGGGGTAAGAGTTGGGGAGGGTGAGTGGCTGCTTTAGTTATATTACCAGTACGTGGTGGAATCCAGGATTCAAACCCAGAGGATCTGTCAGGAGTGTCACGTCTCTCCCCCTGTTTTGGATTCCAGTCCTGCCACCTACTGACTGAGATTTGGGTCAAACACTCAACTCCACTGAGCCTCAGTTCCATCCTTTATAAAATGAGGGGGATACCTTTCTTGCAGTGGTGAGATTTAGAGATAATTTGTGTATGATACACACACCTAGCGCAGTACCTGGCATTTAGTATGTACTCAGTAAATAGCGCTTCTTATTCCATGAAGAGGCTCCTATTAGAGTGAATTGTTGCATTAAAATCTCCTATTTTTGTAAACCCCAGACTAGTTAGTTGGGTCGCCACACAGAGCGTGACACACAGGGTCACGTCACAGTGTTGAAAGGAGGGGACACATCTACCTCCTATTCAGTCCCAGATGTGTACCAGGTGGACTATCTCGCAGGGTGATCAGCCATTTGTTTACCAGCTTTTTTCTCTCCTGAGATCTCTCTCGGGGTCTGGCATCACAAGAATTGGACCAGTTTTCTTTGGGGTGGGCAGCTCAAGCTGGTGACAGACATAATTGATTTAATAACAAATGGAGTGCAGTTTCAGCCAACAGAGAGAAACACGGAGGGTTCTCCCCTGGGCTGGGGAGCACGACCAGGCCACCACCCAGGACACACCGAGGCTTCAGTGGGAGGTGGTCCAGGGTGGAGGGTGTCACACTTCCAGCCTGAGCCATCTCCCAACATTGGATCCCATGGGGGAGGAGGCAAGGAATGCCGGAGCTAGGGAAATGAATGAGGTCTTACTCTCTTCCTGCCCAAAATTAAGAAGACAGTCTTCTCCAAAACTCAAAACATCCAGCCAGGATTCCTACCAACAAACACAGATCAGCTTTTTTTTTTTTTCTTCAGGAAATTATTTTTTATTTTATACTGGTATCTAGTTGATTAACAATGTTGTGTTAGTTTCAGGTGTACAGCAAAGTGATTCAGTTATACATATACATGTATCTATTCTTTTTCAAATTCTTTTCCCATTTAGGTTGTTACAGAATATTGAGCAGAGTTCCCTGTGCTTTCAACAGGGACTTACTGTATAGCACGGGTCAGTTTTGTGTTTGACTAATTCCTCTGGATTCTGCAGAGAAACAGAACCAGTACATACACACACATACATATATTTATATTTATATATACACAGACTGATGGGGAGAGAGAGAGATTTATTATGAAGAATTGGCTCACATAGTCAGGGAGGCTGAGAAGTCCCATGATGGATGGATCTGTAAGTGGAGACCTGGGGAAGCCAGAGGTGTGATTCAGTCCAAGTCTGAAGGTCTGATGCCCAGGGGGCCTGATGGTGTAACACCCAGTCTGAGGACCAGAGAGGATGAGATGAGAGGTCCCAGCTCAGCGAGGCAGGAAAATAAGGGTGAACTCCTCCTTCCTCCCCTTTTGTTCTATTCAGGCCCTCAGTGGATTGGATGATGCTCCCACATTGGGTCCACTGATTCAAATGCTAATTTCATCGAGAAAGAGCCTCACAGACACACGCAGAAATAATGTTTGATCTGGGTGCCCTGTGGTCTGGCCAAGTGGACACATAAAATTAACCATCACAAGCTCTCAGGGATGCCATTCACTCATTCACTCATTCATTCATCCATTCATCCAATATCTACTGCTTATTATGTTACAGACACCGAGTGTGAAATTCAGGATTCGATGGGGAGTAAAAGCAGACCGGCCTCTGCACCCCTGGGGCCGGTGGCTCAGAGGGACCAGCAAACATTAATCAGATAATCTGGTTTCTAAAATTAAATAGTTCTCTTCAGGCTCTGAACGTTGTAACTCAGTAAAGATGAGTCACCAGTTCCTGGTAGCCCAAGGGTCTGAGTCAACAGGAATCTGCCTGGCTTGCTGGGGGACTTTCCTTCACCTGGCTTTGGTCAACAGCACCACCCCAAGCAGAAGTCAAGTCCCCTCGTGGGGGAGGCTCCTTCCTCCACACCATGGCTGCCCTCCCTCATCCTGGTTTGCTCTGTGTTTGTTTTGGGGCGTGGGTTCCATCTTTAGTGACAAGCACTGCTCCCCCCTGCGACACTGCGGAGCTGGTGACTGGCCTGTGTAGAACACGGCATCTCTTTGGGGGCAGCGCTGGCTCCTCTTCTGCTCGTTTTGGTCATCAGCTTGCTGTAACCTTGCTGCTGCCTGGTGCTGCCACTGAGCCACACCCTCACGGCCACAGCCTCTCACAGGGTGTGAGTGGGTTTATGAGCCAAGGGCCTTCCCTCACCCCTTCTCTTTCAGCTCCACCAATTCTTGTATTTTCCAGGCCTTTTTGGTGGATTTCATGCTCAATTCAGAGTCTCATTTATTTACATAACATGTACTGGGTGCCTTCTATGTGCCAGGCACTGGCTAGATGCTGAGACTCTACAAATCCAACTGTGGGACTTTCTATTTCATTATGTAGAAGGAAAAAGTGGAAAGGACCCCTCACCCCTGACATACACATATATACACATACATATACATACACACATATACACACACATACACAGATATACATACACATATATGTATGCACATATATATACACAATATACATACACACATATACTTACATATACACATATACATACACACATAGACATAATACACATATACATACACACATATACACACATATACACACACATATACACACATATACACACATAACACACACATATACACATAATACATACACGTGCACACACACATATATACATATAAATATGTACACACATAGACATAATACACATACACACACATACACATATACAACATACACACATATACACACACACATACACACATATATACATAGACATACACACATAGACATAAGACACATATACACACAAAACATTTACATGCACACATATATATACACATACATACACACATATATACACACATACACACATCATAAACACACAAAGAAAAGAAAAAACAGTGAAAGGATTAGGGATTTAGGGAAGTAGAAGCTTTGATACTGAGTGAAAATATTTGAGGTTGTAAAAACTAGAAAAGACTGAATGAAGGCTCAAGGGTCAAAACATAGTATTCAGGACTACTTATTAGAGGAAAGCTGCCCGAGGCTTTTCACTCTGTGAAGGACAGAAGAAAGGAGTTTAGATGAGACAAAAAGGAAAAAAAAAAAAAAGAATCGCATCTGAATCGTGGGATGAGGAAATCGTTAAGCTTAAATTTTTATCAAAGTTACACGTGCACCAAGTTTAAAAAGTCGAATAGTTATATAAGATTCATGATAAAGCCAGCATTTCCCT
This sequence comes from Mesoplodon mirus, assembly GCF_964341445.2. Lineage (NCBI taxonomy): Eukaryota > Metazoa > Chordata > Mammalia > Artiodactyla > Ziphiidae > Mesoplodon > Mesoplodon mirus. The sequence continues at coordinate 25,075,408 of NC_138979.1, read as the reverse complement.
ATCCCACCCTTCTCTCCTTCGCAGAGGCAATCGCTTTTACTGCTTTTACTACTTATTTCTGCTTTTTGTGTTTTAGACGTCAACACCATGTTTTACTTCCTTCCTTAAAGCTGAGGCTTCAGCAGTCCTTCCCACCCATTCCCATCAGGCATTCACAACCTCCTTGTCCTGTATCCTCTCAAGTTCTGGATGGATTAATTTTTAGTGTTTACTAGGCTTGATACAGGTGACCCTGAATAACACAAGTTTGAATGGCACCAACTTGTACTCGGATCTCTTTCACTAAGTGCATACAACAGTACTACACGATCCCTGATTGGTTGAATCCTTGGATAAGGAACCATAGACGCAGAGGGCGGACTGTAAAGTTATACTTGGATTTTCCACTGTGAGGAGGGCTGGCATCACTAACCCCCCCGAGTTGTTTCCGGGGCAACTGTACATGCAGAGCCATGTAGTGTATCCATACTGTATCAGTTATCGATTTCTATGTAACCATTCTCTCCTAAATTTAGCAGCTGAAAACAATAAACGTTTATCATCTCACCATTTCAGTGGTCAGGAGGCCAGGTGTGGCTTAGCTGGGACCTTTGGCTCAGGGTGTCTCAAGAAGGCCGTTGCCTGGAGCTGTGGTCATCTTGAGGATCAACTCAAGGTGGGGGGATCCCTTTCCAAACTCACTCATGTGACCGTTGGCTGGAGACATCAACTCCCTGCCACACGGGCCTTTCCATAGGGCAGCTCACAGCACGTAGCTGCTTTCCCTCAGAGAGCAAGACCATTTTAGAGACTGTCTGTCACATGCACCATGATTACTTTTTCTTCTAAATTGATTTTAGATAGATAAAAGAGTTGCAAAAATAGTGCAGAACTCACAGATACTCTTCCCCTAATGTTAAAGCTTAGGTATTTCTCCTTTTGTTTTCTCTGAAGTTAAATCAAGCTTGTTATTTGCTTAGCTTTCTATGCACCTGTCACTAATAAAACTCCAAATTCTTTCCTTGAAATCTCCCCTTAGGACATTGAAAGACTTCAGGTGTTCTATCTATTTCATCTTCCTAAAGAGCTCTCTCCTGGGGCCTCTGATGACCTGCTTCACCTCCTTGACCAGCTGAACCCTATGACTGGGGGATAGCAATCATCTTGGGATTTCTCTTCAACACTTTGGGGATTCTCTTACTCCCTTTAATGTAGGATCATCTGTTTCTTATTTTTCCTGATTTCCTCTTTCTCAGCTTTTCCTCTCAGTTTGGTGGAGCGTCTTCTGATACTTCCTTGAGAACAGTGCCTGGGAGGTACGTTTCTTTTTTCTTTTTGTAAGCTTGCATGTCCAAAAGTGAATGTATTCTATCCTAATAATTTGAATGATATTTTATGTGGATATACTGGTCTAGTTGGGAATCTTTTCCTGTCAGGAGTTTGAAGACATTGCTCCTTTGCTTTCTAGCTTCCAGGGATGTCATTGAGAGATCTGACGCCATTCTGATTCCTGAGCCTTTGAAAAGAACCTGTTCCCCACCCCACTTCAAAGGCTGTAGGATCTTTTCTTGTTCCTGGTGTTTTGCAATGATGGGATATTTCTTCGGCTGAGACTGTGTTCTTTCATCTTTCTGGATATTCAGTGATACCTTTTAATCTTCAAATTCATGTCCTTCAGTTCTGATAAATGTCCTGGAATGACTACACTGATGATTACCTCTGCTCCGTTTTTTCTGAGGTTGCTTTCTGTATTCCTATTATTCAGGTGTGGGACACCCTGGACTGATCTTCTAATTGTTTTCTCATTTCTTTCCTATTATCCATCTCTTCATTTTATTTGCTCTACTTTGTAGAATGTTTCCTCAATTTTTTTTTGCGGTACGCGCGCCTCTCACTGTTGTGGTCTCTTCCGTTGCGGAGCACAGGCTCCGGACGCGCAGGCTCAGCGGCCATGGCTCACAGGCCCAGCCGCTCCGCGGCATGTGGGATCTTCCCGGACCGGGGCACAAACCCGCGTCCCCTGCATCGGCAGGTGGACTCCCAACCACTGCGCCACCAGGGAAGCCCCTGTTTCCTCAATTTTATGTTCTAATTCTTCTATTGTTTTTTAATTTCTGTACTCATGTTTTTAATTTTCAAGGATTCTTTTTTTTTAATTGGTCATTCTTTAAGTATATTTTTCACAGTACATTTTCTTGTTTCTTCTTTTAGCTCTCCAAATCTGCTAGGGATAGCTTCTCTTCTGGAAGTTTATTTCCCCTTCCTATATAGGCTCTGTTTTCTCAGATTGCTTTCTTTCCCCTATTTATTTGATTTGGCCTCTTTCTCATCAGAGATTTTCTTCAGTTGTCTGGTAATCTGTGGTTGTTTCCTCATATTTTAGAGTGGGCATCCGTAACGCTGGAGGAGGTGAGTGCACGTGGATGCAGTGTGCTAAGTGAGCTTTTTTATTTTTTTAATTTATTTATTTTTGGCTGCGTTGGGTCTTCGTTGCTGTGCATGGGCTTTCTCTAGTTGCAGTGAGCGGGGGCTAGTCATTGCGGTGGCTTCTCTTGTTGTGGAGCACGGGCTCTAGGCCCGCGGGCTTCAGTAGTTGTGGCTCGCGGGCTCTAGAGCGCAGGGTCAGTAGTTGTGGCGCACGGGCTTAGTTGCTCCGCGGCATGTGGGATCTTCCTGGACCAGGGATTGAACACGTGTCCCCTGCATTGGCAGGCGGATTCTTAACCACTGCGCCACCAGGGAAGCCTGGTGAGCTGTTGCTGTTGGCTGAGCTGTTGAGTTTGGGAAGCCCCCTTGGCTGTCCTGCTCTCCTGCCTTCTTGGCTGGAGCAGAGCCCGGAAAACTCACCTGATCTCTCGCCTGTGCGGGGGACGGGTGGTTAAGCCCTGACCATGAGTTCTGAGAGCCAAATAGGGAAGGAGGCCTGAGATGGGGGCGGCGACGTGGCGCATGGGTATATATCCACTGCATCCCCTTCACCCACGCCTCTGGGTCCCCTACATACTAAGATGCCAGGAGAAGTGATTCCTTAGAATACATGAGAAAGGAAGCTGCTATTACCATGTATGTGGGACTGTTAAGTCTGATTAGTTCATCTGTGAAGGCTCCTTTCCCTCCGGTCCTTATCTTTGGTGGTAGGTGGGGTTTAGCATAGGCTTGAGTGATTTTGACTTTGACACTAGTCCTTCCCCCATCTGCCTCCTTGTCTTACGTTTGGAGGCCTGATCTCCAGATAAGAGGCACTGTGTCTCCACGCTCCAATTGCTGATTCACAGGGCAAACAGCATACCTTGGATGGCCTGGGGCCTTCAACTAGACCAGTCATTTTTCTAACTTGCCATTTGTCTCCTGGAGTAGAGGGGGGAAGAATTATGACACACATATGTAAAAATGCAGGAAGGACCTACCACGCCATCTGCATTCCGGTCGTCAGCTCCAATGAGCCATACCGTTCCTCTTTCTGACTATGGACATGGCTTGGCGATGCTGATGGTTTGTACCAGGGACCTGCTTCCTCACACACATGTTATAAGTACATGCACCAGGTTGTTGCATCTGTAAAACACACTGGAGAGTGTTGAATTTGTTGAATTAAATGACTTTAGCTCAACAGCTGATTCAGAAAAGAGGAAATTACAACTGAAAATGCAACTGGCGAAGGAGAATCCATGTTGCTTCCGAGAACATGGGCGATTTTATCATCTGTTTTCTCAAAACCAGGTGATGAGTATGTCAGGATAAGGTTAGTTGAATTGCCTCTTCCATTTCATGAATATCTCCTGAAGGTCTTCCATGGGCCGGGTCAGTGCTGCTGTCGGTATTGTCCACGTCTCTGAGATCCTGGCTGTCAGTGCACTATGCTGAGTGTATGTTCCAGACGTTGTCCTTTCGTTTCCCCTGCTCCTACTTTTTTTTTTAGCTATCGTGACAGGTCTGAATAAACCACTGTGATGTTTCTGTAGTTTTCTCTATCAGTAAGATACATGCAGAGTTAATGGAATCCCCAAGTAGTAAGACCTTCCAGATCAAGAGACAAAAAATTGAGCAGATATTAAAACTGCCCAATATCGCATAGCCGTTGATAGTGATATCATTTTTGCTCTGGGAACGTAAATGGTAATGTCACACTTCAATGGATAGTACATTTAAAATTATCACCTCTAAGCACTAGAGCTCCCAAATCAATCCCCCTTGTCATTTACTAGACTTTAACACCTTAGCTAAAAACAAGTCTATTGTCCGTAAAAGTTATTTTTAAACAACCTTTATTGAGCTATAATTCATATACCACACAGTGTACCATTTTAAAGTATAAAATTCAATTTTGGGGGTATATTCACAGAGTGGTGCAACCACAGCCATAATCTAATTTTAGGACATTTTCATCACCCTCAAAAGAATCTCTGAATCCACTTGCTGTCACTCCCCATTCCCCCCAATCCCTAGCCCTAGGCAACTGTTAATCTACTATCTGTTGCTATAGATTTGCTTAGGCTGGACATTTCCTAAGAATGGAATCATATAATAAGTGATCTTTTGTGACTGGCTTCTTCCACATAGCTTAGTGTTTTTGAGTTTCATCCATATTGTAGCATGTATTAGCATGTCATTCCTTTTTATTGCTGAATGTTATTCTGTTGTACGGATAGACCATGTGGCATATCCATTCATCCATGGATGAACATTTGGATTGTTTACACTTTTGGCTATTATGAACAACACTTTGTGTACAAATCTATGTGTGGACATATGTTTTCATTTCTTTTGGGTAGATACCTATGAGAGGGATTGAGTCATTTGGAAACTGTATGTTTAACATTTAACTGCCAATCTGTTTTACAAAGTCATTGCACCATCTTAAATTCATATCAGCAGTGTATGATGATTCTAATTTCTCCACATTCTTGTCAACATTTGTGATTGTCTATCTTTTTAATTTCAGCCATTCAAGTGAGTGTGAAGTAGCATCTCATTGTGGATGATTGAGCATCTTTTCATGTGCTTATTGACTATTTGTGTATAATTTTTTAGAGAACTATCTATTCAAATCCTTCACCCATTTTATTTTTTAATTATTTATTTATTTTAATACATGTGTTTTTGGTTTTTTAAAAGATTTATTTTAATAAAGGCTGTGTTGGGTGTTCATTGCTGCCCACGGGCTTTCTCTAGTTGCTGAGAGCAGGGGCTACTCTTCGTTGTGGTGTGCAGGCTTCTCATTGTGGTGGCTTCTCTTGTTGCAGAGCATGGGCTCTAGGCACACAGGCTTCAGTAGTTGTGGCACATGGGCTTAGTTTCTCTGCAGCATGTGGGATCTTCCTGGACAAGGGCTTGAACCCGTGTTCCCTGCATTGGCAGGCGGATTCTTAACCACTGTGCCATCAGGGAAGTCCCCATCCATTTTAAAATTAGGTTGTCTTGGGCCTCCCTGGTGGCGCAGTGGTTGAGAGTCCGCCTGCCGATGCAGGGGATACGGGTTCGTGCCCCGGTCTGGGAGGATCCCATATGCCGCGGAGCGGCTGGGCCCGTGAGCCATGGCCGCTGGGCCTGCGCATCCGGAGCCTGTGCTCCGCAACGGGAGAGGCCACAACAGTGAGAGGCCCGCATACCGCAAAAAGAAAAAAAAAAAAAAATTAGGTTGTCTTTTTCTTGTTGAGTCATAACAGTTTTTTATATATTCTGGATACTAGGCTCTTATTGGATATATGACTTGCAAATATTTTCTCCAAGTCTGCTTCTTGTGTGTTTTTTTTTTTTTTACTTTCTTGATGATGTGGTTTGAATTGCAAACATTTTTAATTTTGATGAAGTCCAGTTTATCAGGTTTTTTCTTTCATCATCTGTGTTTTTGGTGTCATGTCTAAGAAATCATTGCTTAACTCAAGGTCATGAAGATTTACTCCCATGTTTCTTTCTGAATTTTATAGTTCAATTTCTTTCATTTAGGTCTGTGATCATTTTGAGTTAATTTTTATGTACGGTGTGAGGTGGGGGACTCAGATTCATTCTTTTGCATGTTGGTATCCAGTTGTTAACAACACCAGTTATTGAAAAGACTGTTCTTTCTTCATTGAATTACCTTGACATCTTTGTTGAAAATCAGTGACCACTAATGAAAGGCTTATGTCTGAATTCTCTATTCTGTTCCATTGATCTGTATGTCTATCTGGATGCTAGTACCACACAGTTTGATGATTGTAGCCATGTAGTTAAGTTTTGAGATCGGGGAGTATAAGTCCTCTAACTTAGTAATTCTTCAAAACAATGATGCCTCTTTTTAAATAAAGGGTTGTTTGCCCTACAGTTGATTTTGAAGGGTTTGGAGAAATCAGTTGGTATTCTTTAGTGGAAGTCAAGAGATTTATGTGCCCAGCTGTCCAACAGTAAGAACACTGTTGTATGACGTGTTTTCTCATACATCTGCGATAGCACATGAGTCAGCCTTTGGTTAGTCATGGAGACCTTCTTGAAGAGCCTTATTTCAGAAGTTTGATTTGTTCCACAGACATTTACCCAGCATCTCCCACACGTCATGGCCTGTGCTAGAAGCTGGGGAGAGAAAAGTAAACGGGGCTCAGTCCCTGCATTCAGAATGCTTGCAATCTGGCAAAGAACTGGCCAGAATTTTACTCTTGCCTTTCTGGAGACTGACACCTTAAACCCCTTCACTTTATAGTATGAAAAGGAAGCCTAGAAAAGAGATTTGCATGAAAGCTACAGTGTCCACAAAAGTAAATAACTGTGAACACAGTGCCTTGCACATAGTAGGCTCTCAAAAAATATTTGCCATGATTTGCTTATTTGGTGTGAAGGCTGGTGGCTGGGACAGCTCACCATGGAGGGACAGACTCAGAAGGCTGAGAAAGTGCTCAAGCTCCTTCTGGGGTGGGGGGAACGTTCACAGTTAAAGATTCCTTTGTGCTCACTGCCCGGCCTTGGGCTACTGACAGTACTCTTGGCAGCCAGCTTTGCCCTGGAGCCTGTACTTATCCTTTCTTTCTTTTTTGGCCCAGGGTGTCTGGAGACAGGTTGAATAACCACCCTGGAGTTCTGCCAGAGTCACAAGATGAGGAAGGGCAAAGAAGCACAGCAGGAGACAGAGAGCAGGGTGGCGAGGTGGGGGTGGGGATGCAGAGGAAGTTCAGCGTCATGTGGCTTCAATGGCTCAACTCTTCTCAGGGGCCAGAATTAGTTCAAGCAATTGAGACTTTTGGAAAGCCTGACCCTTCTCCTCAGGGTTATTTGTTTCCTCCTGTCTGGTGGGTTTGTCTGGCTGTTTTCCCAAACCTACAAACACAGAGTTCTCTAGGCAGAGCCTTCATTCAGGTAGGCAATTCCAGGGGCCCCATGTGCAGTGTAAACTCAGCTGTGACCCAAACCAAGTCATCAGTCATGGCCAATGTCTGGCATCGATGGGGGGGCTACCGAGCTGAGTTCCAGAGGAGGAGGACCAGATTTTGTGCACTCCTCTCCGCCACTTATGGAGGAAATAAATGGAGGAAATAAACGTGAATGCAGAGCAAGGCTAGGGGCACATCAGAACTGAAAGAGAGAACAGCGCTGAGGTTGAAAGCAAGAACTGGAGACAGATTGCTTTAGGTGGAATTGTGGCTACTTGTGTGATATTTCCGTACCCAAATGTTCTCATTCAAAACTCCCAAAATCTCTTTCTTTTATCCACAGCGCTGTTATCTTCTAGTATGCATGTAATGTATTTATTTATTACATTTATTGTTTACTGTCTTTCTCATCGCCCACCCATAAAGGACAGAAATCACTGCTTTTGTTGTGGTTGTCTTTTGATGTATCCTCAGAATCCAGAAGACTTGGGACATGTAGAAGGTACTCATTAAATATTTGTTGAATATGGTTAGTAATGGTACCAACCTCAATTGGATTGCTATGAAGTTAGATGAGAACATACTCTAATATGTTCAGGGCAGTGTCCACCTCATAGTAAGTGTCACATAAGTAGAGTGACTGTGTGTCCCATGTCCAGTTGGCCCAGGGCAGACCTGCTTTTGACCTGCTTCCTGGAGAAATTACTAACAGTGCTCCCTTTCATAAGAAGAAGAAAAAAGACTTGTTTTAGATGTTAAATTATATGCTTTTCCTACATATAAGTGTTTTTACTCATTCATTTAAGAAGTTAAAAAAAATTATGTACTATTTACCAGGTACCATGTTAGATGCTAAGAGCAGTAGCCATAGTTCCTTTCCTTCTATTACAGACCTTAATGGTCTGTGGACTCTCACGGGGGAACTTTAAGAACAGGACTAGGCAGACAACCTCATGGCTTGAACACACGGGTCATAATAATAATTGGATCTCTAGCCATGTAATTCTTTGCTGTTTTATGAAGAAGTTTTTCATTTATCAGTTTTTACAGCAACCCAACAAGGCAGAAATGACGACTCTTACCCTTTTATTGATGAAACTCTGGGGCTCTGAGAAGACAAATAACGTGGTGACGTTTGCATAACTAGAGGCTCTGATTCCTACACATTTTCCTGCTGCCTTGCATCAGCTGCCGAGAGGGTTGACAGGATGCCCTGACAGCCCTCTTATGACATGAACTCAGTAATTCTGCACTGCTCTATGCTATGTAGCTCTTTTCTTACTGAGTCTTTAAAATTATATAGATTACACTGATTAAAGGTGGGATACCCATTTTCAAGGCAGAAGAACCGATTCTTCTGATTTCTAATCTTGCCTGGTCCATGAAGTACAGCCATTCTCTTATCAAGTCTAAGACAGCGCCCTGTGTGTGGTGGCTAACTGCAGCTTTTCTCATGTTCCTCTGCCTCCCTCTAGAGACTCAAGTCCAGAATTACAACCATATATTTTATATATTATTATATATATATAAAAAATAGTAATATGTAATATAGTAATATATATTATATACATATATAAATAAAACAGTCATGTAAATATATATATTATATATATATTTTGCAGTAGGGAGTTATTGTAAGAACACAGAAGCTACAAAAAAAGCCAAGTCTTATCTATTCCTTCCTTCCTTGTCTCCCTCATGCCTAATGCATGGGAAACTCTAGTAACTACCAAGGACGTGAAGATAAAAGCCTGTCTCAGGTTTTTACCTTTGTGTTCTTTTTTCCCATTTAGGACACTTTGGCAACCCCTCTTTGTACAAAAAAAAAAAATCACCCCCCCCCAAAAAAAAACAAAAAAAAAAGAGGATTTAAAACTTTACAGGAAGAGTGGAAGTAAAATTTCAAAGGAACGGGAATTCCCTGGTGGTTCAGTGGATAGGACTCCGTACTTTCATTGCAGGGAGCATGGGTTTGATCCCTGGTTGGGGAACTAACATCCTGCAAGCTGTGCGGTGTGGCAAAAAAAAAAAAAAAAAAAAAAAAAAATCAAAGGAAGAGTGGAAGTGACCACTCTTTCCATTTCCGATCTTTCTCATATGAGGTTAAACACAGTGTGGTTTTGCACTTGAGACTCCATTAAGGGGCTGGGACCACTTTTTGCTGTGTATCTGTACATTATATCCTGACCACTTTCACCCTACTTTTCTTCCCTCCTTCGAGCTCCTTTCCCTCCTCTCTCTCCTCCTCTACTCCTCTCTCTAATCCTTCACTATTGCTTTTGTATTTTGTGTTTTATCTGCTCTGCCAACCAATATTCTAGGCAAGGAGGCCAGGGACACCATCAGTACGGCTCAACCCTGAGGGTTGCTCTCTCTCCTAGGGAGATCACTCACCTCTGTGCTAGAACATTTTGTTTCTAGCAACTTGCAGACAGTAAACACTCAGAGGCAGGGTGGGGCGGGAGTCAGACTTCTCAATGATACTGTCACCAAACAAACACTAAGGAATTTGCTACCAGCCAAAGTAAGGCAAGACTCAGTCTAGGTGATGCCTTCCACTTGGAAACCTGGAAAGGTGGGAAGGGGTTCTAGCATGTTCTCTTTACAGCAGGATCCAAGTAGCTTGATTCTACCATCTACTACCCAGAGTCTAACTTAGCATCCAGGTCTCCATCACCGGCGTGTTGTCCCCTGGAGCTGCCCAGTGTCACTGCACCAAGAGTTCCTAGATCTTTCCCAGCTTACAGCTGACATTGGTGGATCTCAGATGAGATGTTTGATAGCCACAGAAACAATACTCCTCCCCATGCTAGGGGCTTGAGGGAACTTGGGAAAGGTATTATATAGATGTTTCATATAGAATATGGGGGTGATTTTTATCTACGTACCTCTTGTGATTGTACCCAAGGACACTGTACTGCAATTCAGTGTTTCTGACTATAGCTACAGGGCTTGAATTATGTGAATTTATTTTTGTGCCCCCAGTGCCTGGGGCATGGTTAATACTCAATAATTGCTTATTTCAAGAATGAATGAATGTACTATAAAACTCTTATAGGAAAACACGAGCAGAACACTGACATAAATTGCAGCAATATTTTTTTGGATATGTCTTGTCTCCTAGAGTAATGGAAAATAAAGCAAAAATAAACAAATGGGACCTAATTAAACTTGAGAGCTTTTGCACAGCAAAGGAAATTGTAAATAAAACAAAAAGACAACCTAAGGACTGGAAGAAAATGTTTGCAAATGATGCAACCGATAAAGGCTTAATTTCCAAAATATACAAACAGCTCAGTATCAAAAAACCAAACAAACTGATCAAAAAATGGGCAGATCTAAATAGACATTTATCCAAAGAAGACATACAGATGGCCAAAAAGCACATGAAAAGATGCTCAACATCGCTAATTATCAGAGAAATGCAAATCCAAACTACAGTGAGGTGTCACCTCACACTGGTCAGAATGGCCATCATCAAAAAATCTACAACAGTATATGCTGGAGAGGGTGTGGAGAAAAGGGAACCCTCCTATGCTGTTGGTGGGAATGTAAATTGGTGCAGCCACAATGGACAACACTATGGAGGATCCTTAAAAACTAAATATAGAACTACCAAATGATCCAGCAATCCCACTCCTGGGCATATATCTGGAGAAAACTCTAATTCGAAAAGATACATGCACCCCAATGTTCACAGCAGCACTATGTACAATAGCCAAGACATGGAAGCAACCTAAATGTCCATGGACAGATGAATGGATAAAGAAGATGTGGTACGTATATACAATGGAATATTACTCAGCCATAAAAAAGAATGAAATAATGCCATTTACAGCAACATGGATGGACATATAAGTTAGAAAAAGACAAATATCATATGATATCATTTATATGTGGAATCTAAAAAACGATACAAATGAACTTATTTACAATATAGAAATAGACTCACAGATATAGAAAATGAACTTATGGTTACCAAAGGGGAGGGGGAAAAGATAAATTAGGAATGAGATTAACAGATACACACTCCTATATATAAAACAGATAAACAACAAGGACCTATTGTATAGAACAGGAAACTATATTCAATATCTTATAATAACCCATAATGGAAAAGAATCTGAAAAAGAAGAAAAAAATGTATAACGGAATCACTTTGCTGTATACCTGAAACATTGTAAATCAACTATACTTCAATAAAAATTTTAAAAAAGAATGAATGAATGAGTAGTGATTAGCCTGAGCATTACTTTGTTCTTAAAATCAGACACAAATATTTATTTTTTCCTGAGTAGAATTTCAAGGCCAGTAGCTATGTGTAATATGAAGGCTTTTGAGAAAGGTCTTCATGATTTTATCATGTTCATGGTGAGAAATAAGACGTTAAGGTACATACGAAGAAAAGACAGAAGATACTAGGCTACAGGCAGGAAAAAAGAAAAAAACCCAAAAGTCAAACTTTCTAATAAAACATACCCATGGATCTGATAGCCGAGAGATCTGATAGCCGAGAGACAGTTTTCAGCCGTTATGGTCACTACTATGGTTTTAGTAGTAAGAACAAAAAATAGAGAATTCGACTCTTTCTTTGCCAAGGCTAGTTAAAGGCAAAATCTTTACTATTATTAGAGAGAGAGAGCATGATATTGTAGGGAAACTGAGGCAGGAAATAGCTAGAGAATTTATACAAATTCCCACATAAAATTTAGATTAAAAATTCCCTTTAGTGCCAGACTCTTTGACAATGGATTCCATTTGCCATATTTATACCTGAGTAATGAGCAGCTCTGCTTGTTCTGGGCAGTAGTTTTCCTTCTGGCAACTCTGTGCGGTAGGCAATCCTGTGTTTGGCATTTTCTCAATTGGGCTTTCATGAGCTGTTCTTCTTGTTTGTGTACTGCTCACCCCATATCCCCCGAAGCCTGACCCAGGGCTTTGCCTGTTCTCTTTCTGGCAGGTCTTCCAATTACACGTGATTGGCATTTCAACCATGGGACTCCTGAGCGCTCAAATTCTTTCCAATCTAGGATGTTAACTAAACTCATTGTGGTGATCATTTTGCAGTATACACACGTATCAAGTTGTTATGCTGTACAACTAACATGCATACAATGTTATATGTCCATTATATCTCAGTAGAAAAAACAAACAAAAAGATTTTTAATAGTAAACTGTTAATCTGGGTGGGTGGAAAGGCAGAAATTTTGGAGGAGGGAATTTGCCTGGTGTCTTCCAAACCGTTCCTAGTAGGTGACTCAGTTTTTCGTCCTGCTTTTTCCAAAAGGACATTTGCGTGATTCTGGATAAGGGGTTGGGGGCGAGGCAGACCACTACTCCTGGGAGTACCAGGCTCTGAACTGAGTACCAGCTACTTCACCAAAATGCCCATGTTCCCCACTGAGCCCATGGGAACAGTGACAGTCCCAACACCTAAGGCATCTGTTGCCAAGGAGACCATCTGGCTGGAATGATGTTTTCAGCTTGGTGGAGTTCTAGGTCAGGCATGTTGGCTGGCTGGAGCTGGCACAGCCAGGGTCCATCTCTGAGGGCAGCTTGGCCATTTGTTTTGGGCCTGTGTCGTAACCAACACTGTTCATATTTTATCAAAGTGGAGAAAAAGCATAAAGAGAACCGTGCCCTTTGAAACTGAGACTGGTTTGTAAAAGAGTAAAGTCTAAAGCATGATGTGGGTTTAAAATGTGCATCATTTCAGAAAATCCTTGGTTTAGAATTAATTTATGTTAGAACTGGAAAGACCTTAGAAGATACTTATATCAAACATCACCCTAAGAGTATTCTTTTAAGACTCAGAATTGTGTTCCAGTTCAGTCTCCGCCACCCACTAAGCAGGTTATTATTATTATTATTATTATTATTATTATTATTATTATTATTATTATTTTGGCATCTCTAAAAGGAAAAGTTTGGGAGACAGTGCTTTGGGAAGTATCCTTGTTCTCCTTACTTGCTGCAAGTAATAAATGCTTCCTTCTCCCAAGGGGGGAGAAAAAAGGGAAAAGTTTGCACAGTGGGGCCCCATGTTCTTTTCAGCACAAACCTGTGATTCCAGAATTTGGTTGTAAAATTAATGTTAATGTAAGTTGCCCCCTAGTGGCTAAAATTAAAATTGCAGATTATATCAACGTGGAATTTCTGGATGCAATAAGAAACCTAAATTCTACAGTAACACAGTGATTATCCTTTTAAATGAAATAATGCAGGTACAACAATTGGCACCCAAGCGCTCAGTAAACGGTGGGGATTATTTCCATGTACAGCTCATGCTCACCGTGCTTCAGAGGAACTTTCACACGAGTGTAAAAAGAAACCTTGACCATTGTTGACTGCCATATCGTAATAGTAAAAATTAGAAACATCCTAAATGCCTATCAGTAGGATGGTAGCATGCTTGCCCCATGAAATACTATACAAAGTGAAATTAGTTATCTAGAGTTACATCTGACCACCTAAGTCACAGCATAAGTACACCTTTAATGCAAATTACCCTCCTCAATAATTTTACCCATTTATACTCTTTGGAACAGTGTATGAGGGTTCCTGTTTCCTCATATACTCACCAATACTTGTATTTGTCTGATTTAATTCTTTGGGCCAGTCTGATGTGAAATGATATTTTATGTTTTAAAATAAGTGTCCTCCTCCTTAGAGAGGTTAAGCATGTTTTCATACTTCTGTCATTTGATTTTACTCTCTGTGAATAGCTAGTTCAAATCATTGTTCTAGTTTTCTACTGATTTGAGTCTTTTTATTATTTATCTGTATGAGTTCTTTACAATAGATAAGAACTTTTCAGTGGCTGTACACTTTCCTCCAGTGTATGTCTTGTCTTTTCACTTTTAATATATCCTTTTTTCATATACAAGTTTTACATTTTAATGTAGTCAAATATGTATTATATGTATGTGTGTGTATATATATATATATTTTTTGCCCTTTATGGCTTGTTTTATCTTGTGGTGTTGTGTTTAAGCAATCCCTTTTCACTCTTAAGATAAATATTCTACTATATGTTCTTGAAAGTTAAAAAGTTTTTCAACTAAGTCTTTAATTTACCTACAATTGATTTTTGTGTATGGTGTGAGGTAGGGAACTAACTACATTTTTATATGGATAATCAATTTTCCTAGCTCCATTTATTGAATAACAAATTATTCCCTGTCTAAGGCAATGGACTGTGGGATCAGAGTGCCTGGGTTCAAATGACAGCTTTACTTTTGATTAGTGGTATGATCTTGAGACAGTTACTCAGTCTCTCTGGGTTTCGATTTCTTCATCTGTAAAATGGAAGTAATAATACTAGCAGCTGTTATAGGATTATTGGAGGTATTAAGCAAATTAAATCTAACAAAAATTGTTTTTTTATTTTTTATTTTTGGTTGCAATTGGTCTTTGTTGCTGCGTGTGGGCTTTCTCTAGTTGCAGCGAGCGGGGGCTACTCTTCATTTTGGTGCACGGGCTTCTCATTGCGGTGGCTTGTCTTTTTGTGGAGCACGGGCTCTAGGTGCACAGGCTTCAGTAGTTGTGGCACACAGGCTTAGTAGTTGGGGTGCCTGGGCTTAGTTGCTCCATGAAATGTGGGATCTTCCTGCACTAGGGCTCAAACCCGTGTCCCCTGCATTGGCAGGTGGATTCTTAACCACTGTGCCAAAAGGGAAGTCCCAAGCGAGTTAAATCTAAAACACTTAGGGCCTGTCACAAAGTTAAGACTCAATATATGTGAGTTATTATTATTTTTATTGTGAATATATTATGCTGCCTCTGTCATAGACCCTCTACACAGTTGAAAATCCACGTATAACTTACCTCCATATATGTGAGTCCTCCATATCCGAGGTTCCTCCATATCTGTGGTTTGTCATCCATGTATTCCACCAACTGAGGTCATGTAGTACTGTAGTATTTACTATTGAAAAAAATCTGCTTATACGTGGTCTCGCGAAATTCAAACCTGTGTTGTTTGAGGGTCAACTGTACACGGGAGGCTTTCCTGCTCTTTTGCAGATTGTGTAACTTCTCAGCTTCTATAATCTCATGAGCCAATCTCTCACAATAAATCTCTTTCTGTATATCTGCACATATCCTATTGGTCCTGTTTCTCTGGAGAACCCTGGCTAATACAAGTGCAATGACACTAATAGATATCTCTGTGCAAGTCTAATAATAATATGTTCACCCTGAAGACCAACCATCCCAGGCATCATTATTAGAAAGGCTATTCATTCATCACTGCCAAAGTGATGAGAAACTAGAGGGTTTTATTAACAGCACTTTTTTAGTACAATATGCAAATCGTTGGTTGACTTAGTATAAGATTAATGAGGATGTCTCATGTGAGTGGGGAGATATTCATTTTAGGTTTGATGATTTAATCACAGTTAATTACTTAATTAACATTTAAAACCCTGATGCAACTAAAAGATGGAATGAACAAGAAACTGGAATAATTGTTTTGCTGAGATGACAGTCATACAGTTGAAAGGGACTAATACACATTGAACATGCAAAATGGTGTAACTTTTATTTTCTTGGAGGTAAAATAAAAGCCCTTTGAAAAGATAAACGAGCAAAGTTTAAAAACCACAGAAACCATTTCTTTGTTTCACAAGTCCAAAAAGAGTTATAATTTCTAGTAGATCGTTCTAAAGGATTTAAAATTCACCCATCCAACTGTTCATTCCACACATATTCACCGAGCACTCCATTGTATCAGGCATTCTGTTGGTCCCCAAATGCATATGTATATTCAGGCCAAGAATGGCAAGACAAAATTAAAATGAGAAAAAAGGACAAGGTGGGACAAGGGATGATATTTGTGAAACTAGACATCAGGACACATTTATAAAAGTGTGTGTGTTTGTGTGTGTGTGAAAGAGAGAGAGAGAGAAACAAGGAACAAAGAAGAGAACTAGGATGGATCTGTGTATGTATGGAAACATGGTAAATGATAGAATGGCATTATAAAGCAGTAGGGAAAGGACCATCCATTCAATAAATTGTCCTGATTCAATTGGTTATCCAAATAGTAAAAAGAAGTAAAATTATATCACTATATCACGCAAAGTAAATTCCAGTTGGATAAGAATTTTGAAGTCAAAATAAAATGTAGAAGCATTTCATATCTTCAGCCATAAAAGAAAAGACTGGTAAATTTGGCTACACTAATATTAAAAATTTCCCTAAACAAAAGAGATCAGACAAATTTAAAAGCCAAGCTATAAGATAGTAGATAATGTTTGTAACATACATACTTGACATGGGTATTGCATCAGAAGTACTGATCAAAGAGGGAAATCAATTGCATGGGAATAAGAAAAGGCACCACATACAAACACTAGAAATTGGGGTGAGATATAAAGCAATGATAGAAAATAGGCAGAAGGATGGAATAGCTTATTTACTTCAAGCCACAAAAATGAAAGGACACAAGAACACATAAGAATCTGATCAAAGTCATCTGCCCAAGTTGTCCTTGCCCACTCTGTTGCCCACTGTTCACGCAGTGAGTCTTTCATGGTAATAGTATTAAAATGAGGAAACCATATGCAAATGAGGCAAACAGTAATTGAAGAAATATTGACCAACAATTTTCCCCAAATGGCAAAAAATATCAAATTACAGATTGAAGAAACTCAACAAACATCAAGCAGAATAAATTCAAAGAAAATCATACCGAGGCACAGGTAAAATTGCTGAAAGCCAAAGATAAAGTCTAAAATGTGGCCAGGAAAAACAACTGCCCCCCTCAAAACACCCCAAAACAGAATACGTATAGGGGAAAAACAATGATAACAGATGATTTTTCATCTGAAACAATGCAAGCTAGGGGACCATGGAAGGACATCTTTAAAATGTTAAAAGAAAACACAATCCTTGCACTTAGCCTCTTCCCTCCAACACCTTCTCTATAGGTTATATTATCCTTCCTGATGACTTTAGACAGTTTCCATATGCTCAGACTCCCAATTTTAAAATTTTCACCCCAAATCTTTAATCTCCAGGATCATATGCTAACTATCTATTAACATCACCACCTGGACATCTTGCTTTTCACCCCAGACCTCTTTTTTCCCCTATTTAAGTAATGATCCCTAACAGCTGCTCATGCCAGAAACTTGGGACTTGTTCATGGCACCTCTATTTTCTGCCTTCGCATGTAATCTATCACCAAATTCTATTCTGCATTTAAGACTTTATCCTTTATCTTTGGCTTTCAGCAATTTTACCTGTTCCTTGGTAACAAACTTGTTTCTATTTTTACAGTTGCCTCCCCTCTTGTCTGGAAATTTGCAGCAGCTTCCTGTCTGATTCCCTAGTTTCACTCCTCTCCACTCCAGACTGTTCTCCCCATATCACATGGAGTGACCTTTTATATATAGATATAAATCTGATCACATTATTCCCATGTTTAAAACTTTCAGTAGCTTCCCATTGCAATGAGAAACAATGTTAGCTTAATACCACCTACAAGCCTCTACGTGGTATGCCCTATCTATATCTCTTAACTCAAGTTCCAGCCACACTGACCCTCCTCCAGATTTGTCAATGTGCCAACCTTTTTCCTCCTTCAGTAGCTTTACATTTATTCTTTCTTCTGCTGGACAAACTGTTATTCTCTTTTTTTAAAAAATCTGATAAATGCCTACTTATTCATCAAGTCTCAGTTTAAATATCACTGACTTGGAGAAAATTTACTTGACCTCCTATTTAAAAATTTGTTTCTCTTGTTATTGCTTCTCATAAATGCCTCTTCTCCTCTTTTTCCTTCTCCTTTACAAAGCCCTTAACGTGATCACTCACTATACATTTGTCTGTTTACTTTATCAGACTGTAAGCTCCATACGGACAGAAACCGATGTCTGTTTTGTTTAAAGTGTGTCCCTAGCATAATGCCTCATTGTGGGCACTTGTATTAGTTAGTGCTAGCTGTTCTAAGAGAAGAACTCTTAGTGCCTACATAATAGAACTTCATTTTTTGCTCATGTTAAGTTCAAAATGTATGTTCTTTGATTAAAATTGAAGTATAGTTGATTTACAATGTTTTTTTAAAATTTTTTATTTATTTTTTTTGCTTTATAACAAATTTAATCAGTTATACATATACATATGTTCCCATATCCCCTCCCTTTTGCGTCTCCCTCCCACCCTCCCTATCCCACCCTTCCAGGCGGTCACAAAGCACCGAGCTGATCTCCCTGTGCTATGCGGCTGCTTCCCACTAGCTATCTACCTTACGTTTGGTAGTGTATATATGTCCATGCTGCTCTTTCACTTTGTCACAGCTTACCCTTCCCCCTCCCCATATCCTCAAGTCCATTCTCTAGTAGGTCTGTGTCTTTATTCCTGTCTTACCCCTATGTTCTTCATGACATTTTTTTTCTTAAATTCCATATATATGTGTCAGCATACAGTATTTGTCTTTCTCTTTCTGACTTACTTCACTCTGTATGACAGGCTCTAGGTCCATCCACCTCATTACAAATAGCTCAATTTCGTTTCTTTTTATGGCTGAGTAATATTCCATTGTATATATGTGCCACATCTTCTTTACCCATTCATCCGATGATGGACACTTAGGTTGTTTCCATCTCCGGGCTATTGTAAATAGGGCTGCTATGAACATTTTGGTACATGTCTCTTTTTGAATTATGGTTTTCTCAGGGTATATGCCCAGTAGTGGGATTGCTGGGTCATATGGTAGTTCTATTTGTAGTTTTTTAAGGAACCTCCATACCGTTCTCCATAGTGGCTGTACCAATTCACATTCCCACCAGCAGTGCAAGAGTGTTCCCTTTTTTCCACACCCTCTCCAGCATTTATTGTTTCTAGATTTTTTGATGATGGCCATTCTGACTGGTGTGAGATGATATCTCATTGTAGTTTTGATTTGCATTTCTCTAATGAGTAAAGATGTTGAGCATCCTTTCATGTGTTTGTTGGCAGTCTGTATATCTTCTGTGGAGAAATGTCTATTTAGGTCTTCTGCCCATTTTTGGATTGGGTTGTTTGTTTTTTTGTTATTGAGCTGCATGAGCTGCTTATAAATTTTGGAGATTAATCCTTTGTCAGTTGCTTCATTTGCAAATATTTTCTCCCATTCTGAGGGTTGTCTTTTGGTCTTCTTTATGGTTTCCTTTGCTGTGCAAAAGCTTTTAAGTTTCATTAGGTCCCATGTGTTTATTTTTGTTTTTATTTCCATTTCTCTAGGAGGTGGGTCAAAAAGGATCTTGCTGTGATTTATGTCATAGAGTGTTCTGCCTACGTTTTCCTCTAAGAGTTTGATAGTGTCTGGCCTTACATTTAGGTCTTTAATCCATTTTGAGCTTATTTTTGTGTATGGTGTTAGGGAGTGATCTAATCTCATACTTTTACATGTCCCTATCCAGTTTTCCCAGCACCACTTATTGAAGAGACTGTCCTTTCTCCACTGTACATTCCTGCCTCCTTTATCAAAGATAAGGTGACCATATGTCCGTGGGTTTATCTCTGGGCTTTCTATCCTGTTCCATTGATCTATCTTTCTGTTTTTGTGCCAGTACCATACTGTCTTGATGACTGTAGCTTTGTAGTATAGTCTGAAGTCAGGGAGCCTGATTCCTCCAGCTCCATTTTTCGTTCTCAAGATTGCTTTGGCTATTCGGGGTCTTTTGTGTTTCCATACAAATTGTGAAATTTTTTGTTCTAGTTCTGTGAAAAATGCCAGTGGTAGTTTGATAGGGGTTGCAGTGAATCTGTAGATTGCTTTGGGTAGTAGAGTCATTTTCACAATGTTGATTCTTCCAATCCAAGAACATGGTACATCTCTCCATCTATTTGTATCATCTTTAATTTCTTTCATCAGTGTCTTATAATTTTCTGCATACAGGTCTTTTGTCTCCTTAGGTAGGTTTATTCCTAGATATTTTATTCTTTTTGTTGGAGTGGTAAATGGGAGTGTTTCCTTGATTTCGCTTTCAGATTTTTCATCATTAGTATATAGGAATGCCAGAGATTTCTGTGCATTAATTTTGTATCCTGCAACTTTACCAGATTCATTGATTAGCTCTAGTAGTTTTCTGGTAGCATCTTTAGGATTCTCTATGTATAGTATCATGTCATCTGCAAACAGTGACAGCTTTACTTCTTCTTTTCCGATTTGGATTCCTTTTATTTCCTTTTCTTCTCTGATTGCTGTGGCTAAAACTTCCAAAACTATGTTGAATAAGAGTGGTGAGAGTGGGCAACCTTGTCTTGTTCCTGATCTTAGTGGAAATGGTTTCAGTTTTTCACCATTGAGGACGATGCTGGCTGTGGGTTTGTCATATATGGCCTTTATTATGTTGAGGAAAGTTCCCTCTATGCCTACTTTCTGCAGGGTTTTTATCATAAATAGGTGTTGAATTTTGTCGAAAGCTTTCTCTGCATCTATTGAGATGATCATATGGTTTTTCTCCTTCAATTTGTTAATATGGTGTATCACGTTGATTGATTTGCATATATTGAAGAATCCTTGCATTCCTGGAATAAACCCCACTTGATCATGGTGTATGATCCTTTTAATGTGCTGTTGGATTCTGTTTGCTAGTATTTTGTTGAGGATTTTTGCATCTATGTTCATCAGTGATATTGGCCTGTAGTTTTCTTTCTTTGTGACATCCTTGTCTGGTTTTGGTATCAAGGTGATGGTGGCCTCGTAGAATGAGTTTGGGAGTGTTCCTCCCTCTGCTATATTTTGGAAGAGTTTGAGAAGGATAGGTGTTAGCTCTTCTCTAAATGCTTGATAGAATTCGCCTGTGAAGCCATCTGGTCCTGGGCTTTTGTTTGTTGGAAGATTTTTTATCACAGTTTCAATTTCAGTGCTTGTGATTGGTCTGTTCATATTTTCTATTTCTTCCTGATTCAGTCTTGGCAGGTTGTACATTTCTAAGAATTTGTCCATTTCTTCCAGGTTGTCCATTTTATTGGCATAGAGTTGCTTGTAGTAATCTCTCATGATCTTTTGTATTTCTGCAGTGTCAGTTGTTACTTCTCCTTTTTCATTTCTAATTCTATTAATTTGAGTCTTCTCCCTTCTTTTCTTGATGAGTCTGGCTAATGGTTTATCAATTTTCTTTATCTTCTCAAAGAACCAGCTTTTAGTTTTATTGATCTTTGCTATCATTTCCTTCATTTCTTTTTCATTTATTTCTGATCTGATTTTTATGATTTCTTTCCTTCTGCTAACATTGGGATGTTTTTGTTCTTCTTTCTCTAATTGCTTTAGGTGCAAGGTTAGGTTGTTTATTCGAGATGTTTCCTGTTTCTTAAGGTGGGATTGTATTGCTATAAACTTCCCTCTTAGAACTGCTTTTGCTGCATCCCATAGGTTTTGGGTCGTTGTGTCTCCATTGTCATTTGTTTCTAGGTATTTTTAAATTTCCTCTTTGATTTCTTCAGTGATCACTTTGTTATTAAGTAGTGCATTGTTTAGCCTCCATGTGTTTGTATTTTTTACAGCTCTTTTCCTGTCATTGATATCTAGTCTCATAGCATTGTGGTCGGAAAAGATACTTGATACAATTTCAGTTTTCTTAAATTTACCAAGGCTTGATTTGTGACCCAAGATGTGATCTGTCCTGGAGAATGTTCCATGAGCACTTGAGAAAAATGTGTATTCTGTTGTTTTTGGATGGAATGTCCTATAAATATCAATTAAGTCCATCTTGTTTAATGTATCATTTAAAGCTTGTGTTTCCTTATTTATTTTCATTTTGGATGATCTGTCCATTGGTGAAAGTGGGGTGTTAAAGTCCCCTACTATGATTGTGTTACTGTCGATTTCTCCTTTTATGGCTGTTAGTATTTGCCTTATGTATTGAGGTGCTCCTATGTTTGGTGCATAAATATTTACAGTTGTTATATCTTCTTCTTGGATCAATCCCTTGATCATTATGTAGTGTCCTTCTTTGTCTCTTCTAGTAGTCTTTGTTTTAAAGTCTATTTTGTCTGATATGAGAATCGCTACTCCATCTTTCTTTTGGTTTCCATTTGCATGGAATATCTTTTTCCATCCCCTCACTTTCAGTCTGTATGTGTCTCTAGGTCTGAAGTGGGTGTCTTGTAGACAGCATATATATGGGTCTTGTTTTTGTATCCATTCAGCCAATCTGTGTCTTTTGGTGGGAGCATTTAGTCCATTTACATTTAAGGTAATTATCGATATGTATGTTCCTATTCCCATTTTCTTAATTGTTTTGGGTTCGTTATTGTAGGTCTTTTCCTTCTGTTGTGTTTCTTGCCTAGAGAAGTTCCTTTAGCACTTGTTGTAAAGCTGGTTTGGTGGTGCTGAACTCTTACAGCTTTTGCTTGTCTGTAAACGTTTTAATTTCTCCATCAAATCTGAATGAGATCCTTGCTGGGTAGAGTAATCTTGGTTGCAGGTTTTTCTCCTTCATCACTTTAATTATGTCCTGCCACTCCCTTCTGGCTTGTAGAGTTTCTGCTGAGAGATCAGCTGTTATCCTGATGGGGATTCCCTTGTGTGTTATTTGTTGTTTTTGCCTTGCTGCTTTTAATATGATTTCTTTGTGTTTAATTTTTGACAGTTTGATTAATATGTGTCTTGGCGTATTTCTCCTTGGATTTATTCTATATGGGACTCTCTGTGCCTCCTGGACTTGATTAACTATTTCCTTTCCCATATTAGGGAAGTTTTCAACTATAATCTCTTCAAATATTTTCTCAGTCCCTTTCTTTTTCTTTTCTTCTTCTGGAACCCCTATAATTCGAATGTTGGTGCGTTTAATGTTGTCCCAGAGGTCTCTGAGACTGTCCTCTGTTCTTTTCATTCTTTTTTCTTTATTTTGCTCTGCATCAGTCATTTCCACTATTTTATCTTCCACCTCACTTATCCGTTCTTCTGCCTCAGTTATTCTGCTATTGATCCCATCTAGAGTATTTTTTATTTCATTTATTGTGTTTTTAATTGATGCTTGATTCATCTTTAGTTCTTCTAGGTCCTTGTTAACTGTTTCTTGCATTTTGTCTATTCTATTTCCAAGATTTTGGATCTTGGAAATAGAATCTTGGATCATCTTTACCATCATTATTCTGAATTCTTTTTCAGGTAGACTGCCTATTACCTCTTCATTTGTTAGGTCTGGTGGGTTTTTATCTTGCTCCTTCTCCTGCTGTGTGTTTTTCTGTCTTCTCATTTTGCTTATGTTACTGTGTTTGGGGTCTCCTTTTTGCAGGCTGCAGGTTCGTAGTTCCCATTGTTTTTGGTGTCTGTCCCCAGTGGCTAAGGTTGGTTTAGTGGGTTGTGTAGGCTTCCTGGTGGAGGGGACTAGTGCCTGTGTTCTGGTGGATGAGGCTGGATCTTGTCTTTCTGGTGGGCAGGTCCACGTCTGGTGGTGTGTTTTGGGGTGTCTGCAGACTTTTTATGATTTTAGGCCACCTCTCTGCTAATGGGTGGCGTTGTGTTCCTGTCTTGCTAGTTGTTTGGCATAGGGTGTCCAGCACTGTAGCTTGCTGGTCGTTGAGTGAAGCTGGGTGCTGGTGTTGAGATGGAGATCTCTGGAAGATTTTCGCCGTTTGATATTATGTGGAGTTGGGAGGTCTCTTGTGGACCAGTGTCCTGAAGTTGGCTCTCCCACCTCAGAGGCACAGCACTGACTCCTGGCTCCTCAATTTGGGATGATTTGTTGTCTATTCATGTATTCCACAGATGCAGGGTACATCAAGTTGATTGTGGAGCTTTAATCCACTGCTTCTGAGGCTGCTGGGAGAGGTTTCCCTTTCTCTTCTTTGTTCTCACAGCTCCTGGGTCTCAGCTTTGGATTTGGCCCCGCCTCTGCGTGTAGGTCGCCGGAGGGTGTCTGTTCTTCGCTCAGACAGGACAGGGTTAAAGAAGCAGCCTCTTCGGGGACTCTGGCTCACTCAGGCCGGGCGGGAGGGAGGGGCACGGAGTGTGGGGCGAGCCTGCAGCGGCAGAGGCCGGCGTGACGTTGCACCAGCCCGAGGCGCGCCGTGCGTTCTCCCAGGGAAGCCGCCCCTGGATCCCGGGACCCCGTCAGTGGCGGGCTGCACAGGCTCCCGGAAGGGCGGTGTGGACAGTGACCTGCACTCGCACACAGGCTTCTTGGTGGCGGCAGCAGCAGCCCCAGCGTCCCACGCCCGTCACTGGGCTCCGCACTTTCAGCCGCGACTCGCGCCGGTCTGTGGAGCCCCTTTAAGCAGCGCTCTTAATCCCCTCTCCTCGCGCACCAGGAAACCAAGAGGGAAGAAAAAGTCTCTTGCCTCTTCGGCAGCTCCAGAGTTTTCCCGGACTCCCTCCCGGCTAGCTGTGGCACATTAGCCCCCTTCAGGCTGAGTTCTCGCCGCCAGCCCCAGTCCTCTCCCTGCGCTCTGACCGAAGCCCGAGCCTCAGCTTCCAGCGCCGCCTGCCCTGGCGGGCGAGCAGACAAGCCTCTCGGGCTGGTGAGTGCCGCTCGGCACCGATCCTCTGTGCGGGAATCTCTCCTCTTTGCCCTACCCAGGTATGTGGGGAGTTTCTTGCCTTTTGGGAGGTCTGGGGTCTTCTGCCAGTGTTCAGTCGGTGTTCTGTAGGAGTTGTTCCACGTGTAGCTGTATTTCTGGTGTATCCGTGGGGAGGAAGGTGATCTCCGCGTCTTACTCTTCTGCCATCTTACCCGGAAGTTGATTTACAATGTTGTGTTAATTTCTGCTGTACAGCAAAGTGATTCAGTTATATGTATATACACATTCTTTTTAATATTCTTTTCCATTATGGTTTATCACAAAATATTGCATATAGTTCCCTGTGCTATATAGTAGGACCTTTTGGTTTATCTATTCTATGTATAATAGTTTGCATCTGCTAACCCCAAACTCCCACTCCATCCCTCCCCCATCCCCATCCTCCTTGGCAACCACAAGTCTGTTCTCTATGTCTGTGAATCTGTTTCTGTTTCATGGATAAGTTCATTTGGATAAGTTCATTTGTGTCATGTTTTAGATTCCACATATAAGTGATGTCCTATGGTATTTGTCTTTCTCTTTCTGACTTACTTCACTTAGTATGATAATCTCTCATTGCATCCATGTTGCTGCAAATGGCATTATTTCATTCTTTTTAATTTATTTTTAAAGTTTAAAATTTTATATTTAAAAAATTTTTGGCTTCATTGGGTGTTTGTTGCTGCTCGTGGGCTTTCTCTAGTTGTGTTGAGTGGGGACTACTCTTTGTTGTGGTGTGTGGGCTTCTCATTGAGGTGGCTTCTCTTGTTGTGGAGCATGGGCTCTATGTGCGTGGGCTTCAGTAGTTGTGGCACGCGGGTTCAGTAGTTGTGGCACACAGGCTTAGTTGCTCCACAACATGTGGGATCTTCCCAGACCAGGGATCGAACCAGTGTCCCCTGCATTGGCAGGTGGATTCTTAACCACTGCACCAACCAGGGAAGTCCTTTCATTCTTTTTTTTATGGCTGAGTAGTATTACTTTGTGTGTGTGTGTGTGTGTGTGTGTGTGTGTGTGTGTGTGTTTACACCACATCTTCTTTATCCATTCATCTGTCAATGGACATTTAGGTTGTTTCCATGTCTTGGCTATTGTGAGTAGTACTGCTATGAACATGAGGCTGCATGTATCTTTTTGAATTATTGTTCTGTCTATAAAATATGCCCAGGAGTGGGATTGCTGGATAATATGGTAACTATACAAAATGTATGTTCTTGATGGATAGTTGAGTGGCTGGAGAATTCTGCTACATGTAGCATCCAAAGAACCAGGCCAATAGAGGCACTGCCACATTCAATATGTGACTTCCATAGTATCCCTAAATGTAAATATCCTGTTAGAAAAAGGAGAGTGGAGAGTCTTATGGGTGGTATTATGAGCCAGGCCTAGAAGAAACTTGCATTATCTTCTCCCACATTTTATTGGCGAGGACTTAGGCACATGGCCTCATCTAACTGCAAGGAGCACTGTGAAATCCAGCCTAGTTGTGTGCTCAGGAATAAAGGAAAAAGAATATTGAAGAATGGATAGCCAGCTCTGCCATGACACTCACTACATTTTGTTGAATAAATTAGTAATCAAAACTTCACATATAAACATGGCATTTCTTTTCTTCTTTTGTTTTTTTAAATGAATTTGAGAACTACCATGAGAGACAGTAGTCTTTCAGTCAGTGATCCTCAGTGTAGACATGACTTATAATTCCCTTGGAATTATTCCCTTGATGCTTACCCTGAGTCAGTAAGACAAACTGAACCTTAATTTAGGGAACTGCACAGTACAACTTATAGATATTTCTGTCAAAAACAATTATTAGGTTTCTGGTACTTGTATAATTAACTCTCAGGAATCAGTAGGGCTCTGTTTACTGGTGTGAATTATTCCCTGAAGGTTCTGAATAGGATATGAATTATAAACCATAAAAAAAACCCCAAACCTAAGGATGCTAATCTTTAGGCAGTCTTATTTAAATTTGGCAAGCTATACACCTAGTTCTCAGTTAACATATGATGTTCTAAGTCTACTAGGGTTGGTGGTAAAATATTTTCTTTAAAAATTAAAAAAATATATGGTATATATAACGAGGAGCATATAAACTGCAAATGTACAGTTCAGAGAAAAATAACAAAATAAATATCCATATAGCCACAAAAAAGACCAATAAGTGAGGTATAACTGTATCTAAGGAACCCTCTGTGTCCCTCCCTACTCTCCCAGAGGTGACCACTATCTGAGTTTTGTTTTCATTTCTTTCCTTTCCTTTTATTTTTTAAATTAACTTTTTACTTTTGTTTATGAACTTTACATTTATGGAATCAAAGTGTATATATTCACCCACCCGTAACTTAGTTCTTTAACTCATCTTTATGTCTTTGTGATTCAAACATGCTGATGCATGAAATGTACGTCATTTTAGCTGCTATATTTATATTTCATTGAATGAATATACTACACATAATTGTCTGTTTCAAGCAACCTTTTATTACATGGAGAATTCCAACCATATACACATGCAGAATAGTATAATGAATCTCCATGTACCCATTATCTAGATTCAATAATTACCATTTCATGGCCAATCCTGTTTCATCTATTTTCCCCCCTAATCCATTCTCACCAGTATTATTTTGAAGCAAATCCCATATATCATATCATTGCACTGTATCTCTAAATACATAAAATATTGTATATGTATTTCTAAATTTCTGTAAAGAATTAAAAAAAATGATACCATTATCATGCCAAGATTAACAATAATTCTTAGTACCATCACATCTTCAGTGTTCAAATTTCCAATGACTCATGTCACTTTTGATTGTGTTTTTTATGGTTTAAAAAAAGTCAGGATCCAGATAAGATCCACACACTGTGATTAGTTGATGTCTTTTACATCTTCTTAAATCTATAGTTTTATCTCCACTCTGCCCCTTACAATTTATTTATTGAAGAAAACTTTGTCTTATAGAATTGCCCACTTTGGATCTTGCTGATGATATCCATGGGGATATATTTTGACACATTATTCTGTGTTCTGTATTTCCTATGAATTAGTACTTGGATATAGAGTTTCAACTAGACTCGGAATTTATTTATTTATTTATTTTTGGCAAGGCTACCTTAGAGACAGTGTTGTGTTTTTCATGACACAAATAAAATCTGGTGGTCTTTCCTTTGTAGATGTTAGAAGCTATTGCTGCTCAACACTTAGGTGTATTCATTCATTAGGTATTACTGTATATTCATTCAAGTGTTGATGTGTATTTAGGTTGTTTTGTAGGACATATTCAAGTTTAACTTTATAGCCAGTGCTAAACTCTTTTCCAAAGCAATTGTTCTAATTTACACTCCCATCAAGAGTGGGCGAGAATTCTTGCAGCTTCATTGCCTTGTCCAACTTAAGTTTTGTCCATCTGGTGGATATGTAACAGAATTTCATTGTGGTTTTCATTTTCACGGTAATGGAGGGGGGTAAAAGGAAATTTGGTGTAAGGGCTTTATGTGACCAAGGACATTTCTCATCACCCAGTCTGAGTTGGCTTGAAGAGGACTTATGGAAGAAAGATTAAATCCAGATGTTTGTTGCTTCTTAGAACCTCATAAAACAGGACTTAATACTGGTGTTCTCCACCCCTCCCCAGAAGCTGGGATATTTATTTCTTGTTCATTTTACATACGTTTTTGGAATTTCTAATTGGAATTCCATTTTAGGTATTCCTGAAAGAAGTTTCCAACACCACAGTTTTGATAACTGTAATGTATTCTCCTCCATTTAGGTTAAAGTGAGTAAACCTACAGAAGACTATTTCCAAGTTTGTAGCATGGAGGATATTATAGCAAGAATGTTGATCTACTGAAAAGCTATAATTTTCAAGGACGGGGTGAAATAGCTAGGATTAAGGTAGCAGAACAAGATGGAAGTTTCTTTGTTCATGCAGTTCCTCCAATGGAAAAATTACTAGTCTTGTGATGTAGAAAGGTTAGTTCATCATGCCTTTGGTGAAATGTGTTAAAAAGGCTGGGTGATGCCATGACAAACACAAAATTGGAGAGACCTCATTTAACTTTGGACTACTGTCCGTTAGAAGAAGTCTGGCAGTAGCTCATTGGCTATGGGAAAAGGTCGTGGGGACAGAGCACAGGCTGTCCCCTTAACACTTTTCGGGTACTCACTCCTCAGTAAACATCTTCATGTATGAACTGGTTGATTTTGAGATGATTTGCAGTTTGTTCTCATGAAGGGATATTTATGGGATTATTCAATATGTTACCACTTTGGCAGGATATGTGCTTTTAAAGTGAGGTAAACCCTTAAGTAAATGAACAAACCTCCTAAATTGGAATTTCAAGTGCCAGAGACTGCAGCCAGTTCTCTGTTTGGGACTCTTCAGCATACTGGCTGAGTGAGGCCGACAAGAAAATACCTTTTTCTTCAATGCCTGTTGCCTTCTTGCAATGAAATCTAGGGCAGAGGGTGGAGCTTTATTTCTAGGTCCACAGCTGCCAAGGTTGACCCCAAACAGTTTTACAACCAGGGCTTTAATTAGCAGTGGTATTTGGAAATGCATAAGGGCATTTCTGGTTTTTGAAAATGGCCCTAGGAATGGTGGTCTTGGGCATTATTGGCGCTTAGTGCTTGGGGGCCAGGGGGCAAAATGTCTTACAATAAGTTGAGCTGTTCTACCCAGCAAATAATGGTCCTTCCCCAAACGCCAATAACTCCTTTTGGGAAACATTACAGGCTTATTAGAGAGAGTAAGTGCTTTGGTCTTGGCGTTTTGTGGGAAAATCCAAAGGTTGTTAGGCAATAAGTACTGTTTTTTGTCTCTAGCATAATAAGAGAGGAGTCTGGAGTTCATAGCCCAATTCTCTAATAGTGATGTCACCTTGGCCTAGTTACTTAGCCTTTCTGTACTTCAATTTCTCCTCAGTTAATTGAGGATAATCTTAGTACCTATCTTTTGTAGTTGTTGTGCAGATTAAATGAATTAATGCATTTAAAGCATGTAGAAGGTTCCCTAGCCCATAAGAAGCACTCAAAGATGTTAGCTGTGGTCATTCTTTCTCTCATTCCTCTTGGGAAAACTTGCCATTGTCCAGAAGTTATTTCAGAAACATCACTCTGACATGGGAAATCTCTAAGAGCAATATTTTCCTGAGAGTGAAACAAATTCCTGTGATGCAAAGTCGCTGCAAAAAAAAGACAAAAGGGATCACTGTAAGACAATAGGGACATCATAAACAGACATAACTGACTTCCTGATTTTGTCTGGGGATTGGCAAATTCTAGTCTTTGGAGAAATTCTGTTTTGTAAATCAAGTTATAGTGGAACTCCTATTTGTTTCCATATTGGATATGACCGCTTTCCTACAGCAGAGTTGAGTAGCTGCCACAGAGACTCTATGGCCTGCAAAGACTAAAATATTTGCTTGCTATCTAGTCCTTTACAGAAAATGTTTCCTGACCTCCCTGGTCTAGCACATAATTTACCTTATGATATGGCTACTTATCAGTGTCACCCAGTGGCCATTTCTTAACATAGTGCAGAAAGATACAAGCAAAGGATTTATATAGTGATAATAACGCTGATGATAATAGCTAACATGTATTTGCTTACTATGGCCACACATGCTTCTAAGTACTTTACAGGTATTAACACTTTTAACTAAGCACCTGCAATAATGCCTGGCATCTCAGTACCTTCCTCGAGTGTATTGTTAGTCACTGGCAAAATTGGCCTATGAACCCAGGCAATAGCTGGATGTTGAGGAGAGGCTTTTAAATGTGATAAACTTATGGTAAGAAGAATTTAAGAAGCCATGTTAGGCAAAGGAGAGTTTAGTCATCTTGGAATTTGCTTGACGATGTGAAAGAAATTCCTTATCCTCAAATCAGTTTATTTCAGCGCAATCCCAATAAAAGTGGCAGTTTGAAAAGGGCAGTTTAAGCTAATTTTAAAGTTAATTTGTAATGGAAAATGTGTGAGAATGGACAAGAAGTTTTTGAAAAAGAGTGATTGCCTTGCAAGATATCAGCATATTATAAAGTGTTAATCAAAACAATTGGTTTTTGGTAGAAGAATAAATAGCTCACTATACTACAACAGACAATATTCCAAGATATGTGTGGCAAGATAATACATGACATAGATAGACTTTTAAGGCAGTGGGGAAAGGGCAAATTATCCATTAAGTAAACAGTATTGAGTCTCTTGGTTACCCATTTGAAAATCTTGTACTGGGATTGGTGGGGTCACAGTATGGGCGGAGCTATGTTGTTGGCAATTGTCTAATGTTTTTCTCTTTTGAAAAAGGATTGGACCAGTTTATAGTCTACTTGGCAAATATACCTTCTGGAGGAGTCAAATATTCACCATGATAAAGCAAATTGGACTCTTGATATGGTTGACCAGACATATCATGAATGAAAAATATGAAAGATTCTTATTTTTATTCCACTCTGGGGTTCAGCCATTTTAGTATCAAATCCTGCTAGTAGAGTTAACTTTCCTCTTGATAAAATCACCATCACAAATGCCAACAGTGTAATTTATTTTTGGAGGAATTACAATCTGGGGACACCAGAGGTCTGCACCTTACCATACAACAAATGACATCTCAGAGGAAAACCTTAAAAATCACAATTTCTGTGGCAACACTGAGTGGGTATCTTGTCCCTGGGGGGGCTTGATGGGATGGGCAGTCTGTGTGACCCATGAGGACAGTTCATAGTGAGTAGTTTCTAGTTTCTCTTGGGTGGATATCATCTGCTGATGTTTTGAAATACTGACTGAAATCTGAATAGGCTTTGTTGGACTTAGATCTTCCACTTGTTTTTCAGATTTATATCTTTCGTTGGGCACCCAAATCTTCTTAAAGGCTGCAGCACTGGGAAAAAAAAAACGTGTGGTCATTACTACGAACACTGGCAGAGAAATTCTCTCCCCTTTGGATTTTAAACAGACTTTTTCCAAATAACAACATCCCTGTTTTGAAATTAATTACATGCTGCTGTTTGCATTGTAAAGGACCACATGTGAATTCAGAGGAACTTTGGGTTTATTAAAAAGAAAGGGGGCCTCCCTGGTGGCGCAGTGGTTGAGAGTCCGCCTGCCGATGCAGGGGATACGGGTTCGTGCCCCGGTCTGGGAGGATCCCATATGCCGCGGAGCGGCTGGGCCCGTGAGCCATGGCCGCTGAGCCTGTGCGTCCGGAGCCTGTGCTCCGCAACGGGAGAGGCCACAACAGTGAGAGGCCCGCGTACAGCAAAAAAAAAAAAAAAAAAAAAAAAAAAAAAAAAAAAAAAAAAAAAAAGAAAGGAAAAGATGCAGCCCTAAAATCTGTGAGGCATAATCAGACCTCCAGTATGAAAAATTTTTAGATTAGTAAAATTTCTTGATATTTGTTTCTTGCTAGAGGATGCTACGACCTAAAAGCTGACAGAGATGCTTAGCATACTGTCTGGTGTAAACCCCCATGTACTCCCTCCTCTCAGAGATCAGTTGGGGCTTCGCTGACTCCCTCAAGGAGCCAGGAAGAGAGCTAAGCATGCTTCCTTCTTGGTTGCCACCCTCTCCTCCTCTTCTTTCCCCAGCCCCTGGGCTGCTACAGTCAGGGGGAAGGGAACCTGTCTGCTCCTCCTTACTGAACGCTCCCCACCGCTCACCCGCTCTTGGCACTCAATCCAGGAACTGTCAATGGACCTCTGCATCCAAACTCTGATGACTCCTTGTAGAATCTTAGAGGTTAGACGGAGACGTCGTGACTGATTCCATTATAACTAGAATCTAATGTTTGAAAACCCTCTCAGTGCCTCTGACAAAGTGGTTCTACATTCTGTGCTTGATTAGTTCCAGCTGCAGGGAACTTCCTACCTCCCAAGGAGCGTTCTTCCTGCCTTCCTCCCTTTCTCCCTTCCCTTCCCTTTCCATCTTTTCTTCTTCCTTCTTTCTTTCATCTATCTGTGATCTATCTATCCACCCATTATCTATCTATCCATATCCATCATATCCATCTATCTGTCTTTCTGGCATCTTTCTCTCTCCCCCTCCATCTGTGTGTGTGTATATGTTAGATGTGTGTTCAGTGTAATAAATGCACATAATTTAAAAACTCTTCAGCTGTTTCTCCTTAATAGATCTCAAGTTGATTTGTATGCTGATCCTTCTTAATTTAAAATTTTGAGATTGTTTTTTGGCTTCCCACTGATAAAGGTGAGGATTTATTTCACCTACTCCCACATTCACAGACCCTCCACTGCTGTCCCCCTGTTCTTCCAATTAGGTGATAACTCTCAGTTTGATTCATTTTGAATTTACATAATTATTGGCAAGTGAATATTAGTCACAGTGGATCTATTTAATGTGTTATGATTACCTTTGCATTTTTGAACACATTTTTATTTTATCTCGAATCGGTAATTACCTCGTTTATTGATAAGTTTCGTTTTCTCTGTATCCCTAATTCACCCTCAGATCGCGGACAGAACTGAATCTCTCTTTTTTTTTTTTTGCCCACACTGCATGGCATGTGGGATATTAGTTCCCTGACCAGGGATCAGAACTCGCACCCCATGCAGTGGAAGCACGGAGTCTTAACCACTGGACCACCAGGGAAGTCCCAGAACTGAATCTCTTTTTAATGCACTTCAGCACACCAGGTATTCCACGTGTGTCCTTGGTTTTTTCCCTTCAGGATGAACCTTCCTGTAGCCCTCGTTGTCCTGCTGTGGTCGGAGCTGGCTGCTCTCTGGGCCTGCACTACAGCATAGCTATATCTCACGATTCTTTCTAGAATTACTCTGGGAATTCCCTTTCCTTCATGCTCTCTTCGGCTGGGCCCTCTGTTCCAAGTTCCTCTGTCTTTGTCTTCCTTGCTCAAGTTCCCTCCCCTGGCGTAAACCTCTCCCAACCCCCCACATACCTTTTTTGGGTGAGATAGGTCCTCTAGATAAAGGGTGCATGGAAGAGGAATTTTTTGAGAACTAAATTGTTGGGAAATTTTTTATTGTATCCTAACACCTGAATGATAGTTTGGTGAGTTATGGAATTTTATGTTCAAATTTGTTAATCTCCCACTTTTTGTTATAATGACTTATCTCTTAGGGTTTTGAAGACATTGTTCCATTGTCTTGTAGCTTTCAGTGTTATGATGGACAGTTGGCTATTGTACGTAGCCTCTTTCTTCTCTATGGAAGGTTTTTGGATCAACTTCTCTCTCTCTCTCTCCCAGTCACCAGTGTCCTGAAATTTCTTTCTTATGTGCTTTGATGAGGATCTCTTTTCTCATTCATTTTACTGGGTGTCAAAACAGTCTGTTCGAACTGAAAACAGTATTTCAGTTCTGAGTCATTTTCTTTTACTATTTCTTTCAGAACTTCCTCCCATTTGATCTCTTTATTTCTCCTGTTGTAACTCCTTTATTTGTATGTTGAACCTCAGGACTGAAACTCTTTTCTAACATTTTCTAAATTCTCCTTTTGACCTATTTTCTAGGAGATTTAACCTTATTTTTCAACCTATTGAGTTTTTTTTACTTTTTTTAAATCAATGTTTTAAATTTCCCAATTAGTTTTTTCTTCTCTGAATGCTCTCTGCATTTTTATAGCATCCATGTATTGTTCATGGATATAATATGGATGCAATGCTTCCTTTTGTGTTTCTGAAGATAATAATTATTTTTATTATTATTTCGTTTTCTTCTGTTCCTCATATTTTCTCTGTTGTTTTTGTTTTCTCTCAGTTTTTGTTTTTTCCCCACTGTGTTATTTTGGTTTCTGTGTTTTAGGCTAGAGCTTTTCTTCAGGTGCTTGGTGATTCTTGGTTATGTTTATATGTTGGTGAGACAGTAAGATGATGATTGGGAAGTCTTGAGTTCTTGGAATGGGCTTATGTTGATACATTAGTGGGACTCACGGGTAAAGAGGTGGGAACCCAGCCATTTCCATGGAGGCCCCTAAATAACTGGGTCTCTTGGCCTTTTCACTTGGGCTGACCAGCTTCCTCAGAAAGGAATCCTATAATCTCCAGCCATGGGAGAAATATTTATTCTGGAAATGAAGGGAGGGAAGGAGACTGGGGTGGGGGAAGGTCTCCCCACTAAATATGGGGACTTTAACTTTATCTCCCACTTTTTGTTATAATGACTTATCTGCACCCTCCACCGGGGGTTCCTGAGTCCAGATCTTCTCAACCAAGGTTACCCTTTCTAGAGGGCAAATCGTTAGTTCTTTGCTGGCTATCAGGGTGGTATCTTGGCTGCATGGAGAAGCTCTCCAGGAAGTCTTACCTACCTTTAAAGAGTTTCAACCTGTCCCCCCAGCTTCAGCTCAACCTTACACCATTGCCTTCTAGGGCCTCTCATGCAATTCACATTTCTGTTCCTTTCTGAGATTCTAGGAAATAAATAGGTCTGAGGCTTAGGATTGCTCTCTCCACTGTGCCAAGTCTTCTTCAACTGCTTTCCAGCTTCCAAATTTGTTAACATCTCTCACCTCTGTTGTCTCTTTCCTTGTTCACTTTGTTCTTTTAAATAATATATTTTTCTTAAAAAAATTAAGTGAGGTTGGGAAGGCAGTGGATGAAAGGCTGTGTTCAATGCACTGTTTCTTTATTCACTGAGACAACATGGTCACTAGAAGAGTCTTTCTTTTTAATTTTGATTTAGATACAATTCACATGCGTCTTTCTTCTGTTAATTACAGTCAATCTCATTTTTTCTTGTGCCAGTGTTCTGTTTTCTCTAACTTCAAGTGAATTGAAACAAATGTCATCTCTCTTTCCCATAACTGCAGCCTCCAAATATTTGTCCACAGGACCATAGCTTCTCTTTTCCTTCTTTGTAATGTCTTCTCCAAGACAAACATTGCCAATTCTTTTGACCATTTTGGTCTGACTTAATTTGGTTTCCCTTTATTTTTTTGATAACCCTCCTCTCAAAGAGCTTTAGTTCTTTGAGGTCTCTTGTAAAATGTAACACCCACACTCTTGGCATGGCCTGGTAGATGCAGAATATGGCAATATTATCCCTAGATTCTCTACCTTTTACCCACTACTGGGTCTGCTCTGGGGGCGTAGAGACCTTGGCATTTAGGACTGGACCTGAGTGAATCTTCCCAACAGAAAGAATGCAGTGTACTGTAATATAGTATCCCTCAAATTGTGAAATTATCAGTAGTCTGAAGATTCTTGCTACACATTTGAAAGTTTTGTGTCTATACACACACATATGCTTGTATGTTATTTTGGTATATATATATAATTTTTATGGATCATATAGATGACTGCCTATAACTGAGTACCATCCCGAGATTTCAAAACTCTGCTATCCAATGTGGTAGCCATATGTGACTGTTTAATACTAAAATAAAGTAATTAATATGAAAAATATTTAAATCCAGTTTCTCAGTCTCAGTCACGTTTCAAGCAAGAGCCACTTATGGCTATTGGCCATCCTTTTGTACAGCACAGATATCGTACATTTCTAAGACGGCAGAAAGTTCTGTTGGGTAGTGTTGAAGCGCAGATCTTGTGGTACATTTTGTTCATGGCTGTGTCGGCACTAGCGGAATTACTTTGTCACATGCTTTCAGAAGAGAGATGAGGTACACTTAAGCATTTACGACAAATGAAGGTCAAATGCATCAAGACACATAACTGACTCCTCTTTGATAATTACAATAGAGAAAAGTAGTGGATGGGTTGAGTCATCACACTGTATGTACATTGAGTGAGTCATCACACTGTATGTACGTGGTCATCTAACCATGATAAACTCAAAAGAATTTATACTGTGGTCATCAGGGCACATTTACACTGGGAGTGCTGGCTTAATTTCAGCCTCTCAGTGTCATCATCACATAAAATTAATATTGTTAATTTTAATGTTATTATTTTTGTAGTTTTATTGCATTAACTTTAAAAAAATATTTATTTTATTTATTTATTTTTGGCTGCATTGGGCCTTCATTGCTGTGCGCAGGCTTTCTCTAGTTGCGGTGAGCGGGGGCTACTCTTCATTGTGGTGTGCAGGCTTCTCGTTGCGGTGGCTTCTCTTGTTGTGGAGCATAGGCTCTAGGTGCGCGGGCTTCAGTAGTTGTGGTGTGCAGCCTCAGTAGTTGTGGCGTGTGGACTCAGTAGTTGTGGTGTACGAGCTTAGCTGCTCCACGGCATGTGGGACCTTCCCGGACCAGGGCTCGAATCCGTGTCCCCTGCATTGGCAGGCAGATTCTCAACCACTGTGCCACCAGGGAAGCCCTATTGCATTAACTTTTACAAACTATATCTGTACTTTGGTTTTATAGCTGAATAAGATCAATGAGGTAGAGTTTATGTATTTTTTTCTGCTTGTTCGTATTTACGCTTGGTCCCCTCCTTTGGTGATAGACTTCGGATGGAATCAGTTCGGACAGAGAATTCAGAAAGAATTATTTTTCCTGTCGGAGAGGTCTCTAAATTATTTGTTGGGAACATTAGTATATACTAACAGTGCTGATGGGTTAGTGGGTGCCTCTTACACATTAGGTGCTCTTCTAAGCGCTTTGCATGTCACCCCTTGTCTACTTCTCATAATGTCCCTCTGAGCACTGGCCCTGTTATCGTCCTCATTCTGGAACTGAGGGGGCTGAGGCACAGTGTCTAAGTAACTGGTCCACGGTCACGTAGTGGTGAAGCTGGACTGTGAATTGGACAGTCTAACTCCAGAACCCACCTGCTGAGCCATGATGCTGTCTGCGGCACAGGCATTGCAGTCAAATGCTCTTTTTTCCTTAAAGACTCTGGGCAAGATATATAGTCTTTCTAAGCCTCAGTGTCCTTGTTTCTAAAAAGGAGGCAGTTAGGCTGTCCTCATAGGGTTGCTCTAAGGAATAAGTGAAAAAATATACTAAAGGCCCTAGCACGGTGCCAGTACTTGGCAAGATTGTTCCCTAAGGAAACCTTTTACTCCTTGCTTGCCACCCAGGGGCTGACCCAGCAACCCCTTCAGTTAGAATGCATTCTAACAATGGATTCTATTCACGAAGCTTCATCAACAACAGAAGTGATACAGAAGGCAGAGGACTTGGAGGCAGAGAATAGGTTCTTTCCTGTCTCCCTGGGGGATATCACCCCACCTCCCCGATGGGTCCCAGGAGCAACTCCCACCCTCTAAGGGTGCTTCTCGGACAGTGAGTCAAGGGCTATACACAAAACACCTCAGGTGGTGCCTA
This sequence comes from Mesoplodon mirus, assembly GCF_964341445.2. Taxonomy (NCBI): domain Eukaryota; kingdom Metazoa; phylum Chordata; class Mammalia; order Artiodactyla; family Ziphiidae; genus Mesoplodon; species Mesoplodon mirus. The sequence goes on along the minus strand of NC_138979.1, from coordinate 25,037,389 downwards.
CTCCAGCTCCAAGCATCTTTGGGCTCTGGTTATTTGAGCCTGCTTTTAACTCCTGTATTTTATTTTATTATTATTTTTTAAATTTATTTATTTATTATTTTTGGCTGCATTGGGTCTTTGTTGCTGCACACGGGCTTTCTCTAGTTGCGACGAGCGGGGGCTGCTCTTCATTGCGGTGTGCGGGCTTCTCATTGCAGTGGCTTCTCTTGTGGAGCACGGGCTCTAGGCGCACGGGCTTCAGTAGTTGTGGTGCATGGGCTTCAGTAGTTGTGGCGCACTGGCTTAGTTGCTCCACGGCATGTGGTATCTTCCCGGACCAGGGCTCAAACCCGTGTCCCCTGCATTGGCAGGTGGAGTCTTAACCACTGCACCACCAGGGAAGCCTGAACACCTGTATTTTAAAAGACAGGATGTGGAGGGAAGCATCCCTGAGCAGGGTCTCCTGACACGGCCACAAAGGCCTCACACAGGAGGTTGGAGGTTCAGCTGGGCCTTGGGGGGATTGGTTGGTTGGTTCTGGGGTTGTTTACAAGAAATGGGAGGGCCTTTCAGGCTGGTAGGAGAACATGAGTCAAAGTTCTGGGACAGGAATACACATCAGGTATGCAGGGAACAATGAGTCAACCAGTCTGATGACAATAGCTGTGTGGTATATTTTGTAATGATTTAGTTAATCTCTCTCTCTCTCTCTCTCTCTCTCTCTCACACACACACACACACACACACACACACACTCAAGACTCTTTGGGCTCAGGGCTTTGGGGGATCCATGGAGAAACAAGACAGCCAGGATTCTGCCTCATTGCCAACCTTCATGGAGATTGGACAGCATCATTGCAGGAAAGGCTGCATCCAGGAGACTTAAGTTCCTGGGCCCTACTTCTGATTGTGGGGCTCCCACCTCTGTCAGGATGGCTCCCTGAGTGAATTAGAGTGAGTTCTGTGAGTTAGAGAACCAACACAGGGTTGACTTCAGGGTTGCCTACAAAACTCCCAGCAGCCTGTGGACCCCTCAGAAACTCCAGGATGTTAGAGCGACTCTAGGTACCCCCAGGACTGCTTAGCTCTTGGTCACTACTCTAGCAGTTCCTAGTTATAGTGACAGACTACGTACCCCATCACTGATTCTTCAGCTCTTCTCTGCCTCCTGGCTTCCACTATTCATCCCTTTTGCTGCCTCATGGCCTCTGGTTTGTTGCTGTATCTCTTGGTCAACTTGTTTTTGCCTCTTCCTAAAATGCCCCAAGACAGAGAATCTGATACCATATTTTCGTCAATCACTGTTGGACAAAATACTTCCCACAAGGCCTTCTTATCAATCAGCCCCACGCACTGATGGATGATCATAGCTGGGTTTCTTACCCACAGTCCAATGAGTGCCTTCATTCAACAAATATTTATCAAGCACCTGCCAGGGTGGCAGGGTCCGTGATATAAGGCAGGTGACTGATGCATCCGAAATCTCTCATGAATGCTGTGGCACCAAGTGCAACATAATCTTGGCTCCAATACATGTTTGTGTGTGAACAAGCAGAACTCTTAGGGTACAACAAAACCAAACAAAAATGGTTATTATTTTTTTACCTACTGTCCATTCAGACCTGCTCTGTGGGACTAATTCTTCCAGCCTCTGAAATCTCATAGGTCCTGTGACTTTTCCGTTTATTTTTAGGTGATTGAAAATGTCCTCCTGTCACTTCTAGTCTTCCCCTCAAGTCTCATTTCAGCAACGTAAATGTGCGGTGCATTGGAATAATACAAAATCCATGCAGAGTAAGTCTTCTCCCCCCTTCTGGTTCAGATAGGCTGCGTGCTGGCTGCTTGGGTGAGAAGGAGAGAAACAGTCAGGCTTCCTCTTCAGGTTTCCTCACTTCCGCAGGCTCTAGTCTTCTTTTCTGGCTCGGTAACTGTGGTTTCTGCCCACTGCCCTCTCTGCCAAGTCAGGAGAGGAGAGGTAAAGAGAAAGGACAGGCAGGAGAAGTCTTCCTTGTCTTGGACTGTTTGAATGGATTCTGGCATTTTCTGGGCCTGGTAGGTGATGAGAGCTGATGCTTCTTCTCATGAGGGTCTTTGGTGAGTCAGCCAAAGACAGATGCTCTGCATGCTGAGATCTATGTCTGTACTTTGTGGACATGTGCAAAGGCACCTCTCCTCTTGCTGGCTGTGTCTGGCTGCTTCCTCCACACCTCAGCATCGGTGGGCAAAGCCCCAGCAGAGCAGCTGTGCCAGGTGGTCTTGCTAACAAGCGAGTTCAGAAACTGGCACAACATCCCCAGCCCTGGACCAAGATTCTTAAAGCACTTAACAAAAACTACCAAAGCTCCACAACTTCTATAACCAAGGACCAAACCTTAAACAGTAAGTTCTTTAAGAACTGTTTCTCTTGGTGTACCACAGGTGTAAAGCTTTCTAAACTGAATGTTAATAAAACTTTCCACGCTTAAAAAAACCAACCCTTAATGGCCCACATCTTGTACATAGGGAGTACTCATGCCTTCTCATTTGTCTGCACATACGGTGAAGGGTCCACTAGAACAGCCAAACTCTGAGTTCACATCTTCCTAAACGAAACCTGATCTCTCTTTTCCCAGTACCTTCAACTGGGGCCTGAGGAAAGGCTCTCATTTCTTTTCTTTTCTTTTTTTTTTTTTTGTGGTACACGGGCCTCTCACTGTTGTGGCCTCTCCCGTTGCGGAGCACAGGCTCTGGACGCGCAGGCCCAGCGGCCATGGCTCACGGGCCCAGCCGCTCCATGGCATGTGGGATCTTCCTGGACTGGGGCACAAACCTGTGTCCCCTGCATTGGCAGGCGGACTCTCAACCACTGCGCCACCAGGGAAGTCCGGCTCTCATTTCTATTGGCAAGATTGAGTCCAGGCAGAAGTACAGTGTGGGAGAGAATTGGGGGTGGTGGTGAGAGGGCCAGGCTTCCATGAGACGGTCTCCCTGTGCTGATTTCCCTAGAGATGGGACAGGTAAGGCCAGGTGTGAACCTGAATGGGTGAGTCAGTGTAAAAGTCTTTCTAGCACTGTTGGGTAGATGCACCAGGAATGCTGTAGATAGTCTGGAACGAAGCAGGATCTGATGCTGAGAGATCTGGGTTCAGGTCTCCACTTGGTGACTTTCTGTGTCCCTGAGTTTCAGCTTCCTTACCTATTAAATAGGTACATTCATAATCAAATTTCAGAAGGCCCTTGTAAGAATAGAGTTTGACGCATAAGTACTTGGTACACTCTAAAATAGGAAGCTAATATTAATATTGTTAATCATCCAACAGATTCACATAGGCACCATTTATTAAAAGCCGATTACGAATTAAACATGATTTGGGACACTGCGGAGGGGAATGCGGATTTGGATGTCATTATTTCTAAGAGCCAACTCTGCGCAGTATCTCCTGCTGGGGGTCCTGGTGGGGTCTCGGGGCAGCATGAGAACACTGGGTGCCTGGGTGGGGGTGTGTAGGGGCCCAGGACGAGGAAGAGGGGTGCTGAGAGGGGAAAGAGGGGCCCACAGGTGCCCTCGGGTCTGCCAAGTATGGAATCGGCGAGTGCCTGTGTGTGTGGAAAGTATTGCTCACCAAACTTTGCAGCTGCTCAGGACTTTGATTCAGATTAGAACCAGAAAATGTTCAGGCTAAAAGGGCCCTGAGATACCGTCTTTGCTGACCCCTCTTTATTTTGTGGCCCCCAGAGAGTAAATGACTTGTTCAGAGTTTCACAGTGAACCAGAGGCAGAGCCATTTCAGAACAAATGACCCGAACGCTTCCAATCCTCTGTCCACAGCCCTTGCCTTCCCTCAGCTGTTCCCTGCAGGCCTTGTCCACCCTCTTCCTCCTTCAAGTGGGTGCGTTTGGTAAACGTCTGTGAGCTTTTCCTCAGGAGTCAGAGAAGGAGCGGTGCTGCCTTTCCATAATCTAGAGATCTGTAGTCAATATTATTTTCAGAACAAAGGACCCCAATGTCTGAATCAGTGCATCTGAGGATAGGCACCTATTTTTACCTTGTTAGAGGAGGTTCTCAGTGTTCCTCACAGCAGTGTCTATTTTTTTTTTTTTTTTTTTTGGCGGTACACGGGCCTCTCACTGTTGTGGCCTCTCCCGTTGCGCAGCACAGGCTCCGGACGCGCAGGCTCAGCGGCCATGGCTCACGGGCCCAGCCGCTCCGTGGCATGTGGGATCTTCCCGGACCGGGGCACGAACCTGTGTCCCCTGCATCGGCAGGCGGACTCTCAACCACTGCGCCACCAGGGAAGCCCAGCAGTGTGTATTTTTAAAAAAATACCGCAATAGCCTCAATGTGGTCATGATAATTGCACAGCACACCTGTCAGACTGTCAACCTGCTTTTATTATTGCCTTAAGGTAACACGCATCCCTAGCCCCTTGGACCACTACAATATTTTATCTTCCTCATCAGGCTTTTCATATCTGCAACAGTTCAGTTTCATGTGCATTTGTAGATTACTCTTTATGTAGGTCATTGTGGTACCAAAAATGAAAAAAATAAAAAAGCAAGCAAGCCAACAGAGAAGCTCCACTGTAAGTTAATTTGAAGCTTGAGACACTGACTTTACCTGGTTTTTCTTTCATGCTAAACACTTTTTTAGGTTTTGACCCCCACTGCAAAATTAACATGGCTTTCTCTATTTATTTCTTTCCCCGCCCAAGCTCAGGCAGATTTCACAGTTTCCCACCTCACTCCACCTTCCTGGCCGAGGAGCAGACAGGCGCATCCAAGTCAGGGATAAACAAATGTTTTCAATGTCCTCTTTACTATTCTGAAATGAAACCGTAAATAAATAATTGATCCCCTGGAGACTTCCTCATTTCTTCCAATTTGATGGTCTGCCACTGTCTTGGCAAGTTATTTCACTTTTAATTAAGTTTAGTTCCTTCTTTGTTTCATCATATTCAAGACTGGTCTGATTTAGAAATGTAAGGTGCTGGACTTAATTATTTTATTTTATTTTATTTTTTTAATTTTTTTTGGGGGGATATAGTTGCTTTACAGTGTTGTGTTAGTTTCTGCTGTACAGCGAAGTGAATCAGCTATACATATACATATACATATATCCCCTTTTTTTTGGACTTCCTTCCCATTTAGGTCACCACAGAGCATTGAGTAGAGTTCCCTGTGCTATACAGCAGGTTCTCATTAGTCATCTGTTTTATACATAGTAGTGTATATATGTCAATCCCAATCTCCCAATTCATCCCACCCTACCCCTCCCCCCTTGGTGTCCATACGTTTGTTCTCTACATCTGTGTCTCTATTTCTGCTTTGCAGATAGGTTCATCTGTACCATTTTTCTAGATTCCACATATACGCGTTAATATACGATATTTGTTTTTCTGACTTACTTCACTCTGTATGACAGTCTCTAGGTCTGTCCTGGACCTTATTTTAAATAGAGTGTCAGAAGAATTTACAGTTGCATGATGAGTTAGGTAGCAACTAAGAATCATGGGAAACACATCTTGTATCACAAAATCCTACCGTGGGGCTTCCCTGGTGGCGCAGTGGTTGAGAGTCCGCCTGCCGATGCAGGGGACATGGGTTCGTGCCCCGGTCCGGGAAGATCCCACATGCCGTGGAGCGGCTAGGCCCGTGAGCCATGGCCGCTGAGCCTGCGCGTCCGGAGCCTTTGCTCCACGGCAGTGAGAGGCCTGCATACCGCAAAAAAAAAAAAAAAAAAAAAAAAATCCTACCGTGTATCTAGATGTACTTCACATTCTAAGACAACATAATTGGCAGGAAATAGAGACTTGATTGGTGAAAGAAATAGTGGTATAATAATATCTAGACTCCAATAAAGATGTTAACAAAATGGAATAAAGATAATTTAAAAGTGAAAAAAAATAATATCTAGAGAAATTGGGTGGTGGACTTCTGGTGGGAAAAATCTGAGTGAAAACAGTGTATAGACTCTCCACCCCACACTTGTATTGGATAATTTGGTGGCATCGGTTTTTATTGTTGTGCCGCACACATTTTTATAACAAGACATGGGGCATAATCATATGACATATTTTTATAACAGCCAAGATAATGACATTGACTTCCTCCTCTACTGGTATATGTGTAAGCAGGTTCTTGGTTCCATGTGTCACCCTTTTGACGTGGCCTGTGTTTGGCAGGGCAGTGGTGTACCCTCTGAGTGGCATAGCACAGTGGTCTTGGAGGAGAATGGTAGAGTAGATTCAAAACAGGATTAGTAATTACAGAACTGCTGGTTCTATGCTCATTTTTAAAAACAGCTATGTAATCTACTTTTACATGGTTTGTTAGATGCTGAATTTTAATGGTGGGAGAAAGGGAACGTACAGGTCTTTATTGCCAAGTAGGTATCATTTCTCCATCCCATTTACCCACATTTGGGATTGAGGTTCAAAATATCTAAACACCCTGATAACGTGGGCACTAGCTAACCAGAACGGATGCCAATTTGCGAACAGCCCTTGTGGACTTATGGGTAATTATTGACTGAGAACCAACCCCACACTAGGTAATGCGCTCCCCTCTGTAATAGATAAGCTTGGGTGCAAAAACCCCAAAAGACACATGAACAGGGGGACTGTCTTATTAGGCTCAGTTGCTGCCCGGAGCCATCTGTGGGTACGCGATCGGGTAAAAGTGAACAACAGCAAAACTAGCTTTCAAAGAACGTTTAACAGTGGTATTGATCAGTTCTGCCCCTGGAGAGTTGGCTCTGACAGTGTATTGATGGTTGTATTGTTGAATTTTGTGTTTTAGTGGGAGCAGCTGGTACTTCTCTCCTGCCTGGAGCACGTTTGGAGACCAGGACAAGCACCCCCATATTTCATAGGGTAGCAGATGGTTCCCCTGGAGCTGGGAGACACCTGGGCAGCATCTCTTCCCACTGCTCAGAGTTCAATTTGTGCATTTACAAGGAAGGCCAGGAGACTAAACCCACTTACAAAGCACAGATGGAGGTGTTAACACAGCCCAGCCACATGTGCCACTCAACCCAGGCCATTTGGCTTTTCAAAAGAGAGTTTTTTTGTTTTTTTTTTTTGCGATACGCGGACCTCTCACTGTTGTGGCCTCTCCCATTGTGGAGCACAGGCTCTGGACACGCAAAAAAGAGAGTATTTTAAGTCATCCGTCTGCACTCTTTCCTACAAGACCCTCCGCCAACAGTCCCCCGACAATTGTTTTAGATATCTGGGACTTCTTTTTCTTTTTAAAAAAAATTTTATTATTTTTTAAATTGAAGTATAGTTGATTTACAATGTGTTAATTACCTCTGTACAGCAAAGTGACTCACTTATACATATATACACATTCTTTTTCACAGGATATTGAATAGAGTTCCCTGTGCTATACAGGAGGACCTTGATGTTTATCTATCCTGTATATACCAGTTTGCAACTGCTCATCCCAAACTCCCAATCCTTCACTCTCCCACCCCCTCTCCCTTGGCAACCACCAGTCTCGTCTCTATGTGGGACTTCTTTTTCTTTTTTTTCTGGCCGCACCATGCGGCATGATGCATCTTAGTTCCCCAATCAGGGATTGAACCTGTGCCCCCTGCAGTGGAAGCGCAGAGTCTTAACCACTGGACTGCCAGGGAAGTCCCGGGACTTCTTTTTCTTAATTCCAGTTGTTGCAGGAGCCAAAGGACCGTGGCAGCTACCTTGTTGAACCTTTGGAGCAAGTGTCAATCACAAGTGTTTTTTTGTGTCCCCTTTGACTCTGAAAACTTTTAAAGGGATTAGCCAATATATAGCTCAAGGAGTTGAATTCTGATAAAGGTATAAAAGCTTTAAAATAAATAAGCTTCTGATCTCATGCTGGACCTGAGCTCAAAAGAAATACAGTGACTCTGAAACAGATGTCTTTTTCTTTTTAAGCCAGAAGGGAATAGCTAAGCCAGGCTCTGACTGCTTGCTGAACAGGGCACATGGGTCTAGGTTTTTTGCTGAATAAGTGCCAAGTGTCAAGATATCTGGGTAAGTCCCCGAGGGCAGTAAGGATGGCTCTCCCGTGTGCTATGAAGGTACGATGGGCTGAGAAGGTAGGACGTAGGTTCAGGAAAGGAATGTTGACGGTGTAGCATGGAGGCAGAGGGGAAATGCCTCCACGTGGAAAGAATATGTATGCTACTCAGCCAGAAAAAAGAGCAAAATAATGCCATTTGCAGCAACATGGATGCAACTAGAGATTATCGTATCAAGTGAAGTAAGCCAGAAAGAGAAAGACAAATACCATATGATATCACTTATATATGGAATCTAAAATATGACACAAATGAACTTATCTATGAAACAGAAACAGCCTCACAGACATAGAGAACAGAGTGGTGGTTGCCGAGGGGGAGTGGGGGAGGGAAGGATTGGGAGCTTGGGATTAGCAGTTATATTAGTTCTATATATAAACTATTATATATTATTATATTATATAATTATTATATATAATATATATAATAATATATTATACTATTATATAATATTATATATTATATATAGAACGGATAAACAACAAGGTACTGCTGTATAGCACAGGGAACTATATTCAGTATCCTGTGATAAACCATAATGGAGAAGAATATTAAAAAAAGAATATATGTATAACTGAATTACTTTGCTGTACAGCAGTAATTAACACAACATTGTAAATCAACTAAACTTCAATTAAAGATATTAAAATGAAAAAGAAGGAATATGCTAGTGGGAAGCAGCCGCATAGCACAGGGCGATCAGCTCGGTGCTTTGTGACCGCCTGGAGGGGTGGGATAAGGAGGGTGGGAGGGAGGGAGACGCAAGAGGGAAGGGATATGGGAACAGATGTATATGTATAACTGATTCACTTTGTTATAAAGCAGACACTAATTTTAAAAAAATGTTAAAAAAAAGAAGGAATATGTACAGTTCAGCTTCAAAAGAGAGAGAATTGGGAAAAGCATATTGTCAGGGTAAAAGTTGGAGCTTTGGAATCAGAAAGACCTGGGTTCACGTTCTACCTTGGCTGATTGCTAGCGGTGTGACTTTGAGCTGTAAATTGGGGCAGTGAGATGGAAGCATAACACCCAGCTGATGGGGTTGTTGAGTGTACCTACCTCCTTCTGGCACAAAAGGAGTTTGATAGGTGTTGGTTCTTTATTCAGCTTCCCATTTCTAGGGCAAAGCTCTGATACGGAACATTTGGAATCCTTAACTTGCTCTTAGTTGTCAAGGAAGCAATGAATCGAGTCATGAAGACCCATTAGGAGGAGCCCAGGAATGGGTTTCCCCCTCAGTCACTCTCCAGCTGTGACTTCAGAGGAGCCACTTCTCCTCAGAAGCTTCTACTTCCTCAAATGCAAACTGAGGGGTTTGGAAGTTAAGCATCTTCCAGGTTAGAAACTTACAGGAGCATTACCTTTATTATTTCAGGAGACCAGGGCCACTTGCCTTCATGTCTTTCTTTTGGGGAAGGTGATGGAAGACCCAGAGAAGAAGTGAAACACAGGGGTCAAAGCTGGAAATTAGAATCTGTATAAAATTAGTAAAATACTTTCATCTCATTTAAAAATGAGACTGTCATACACTGCTATAGATTATATACATATATATGAATTTTTAAATTAATTTTTATTGGAGTATAGTTGATTTACGATGTGTTAGTTTCTGCTGTAGAGCAAAGTGAATCAGTTATACATATACATATATCCATACTCTTTTAGATTCTTTTCCCATATGACAATCTCTAGGTCCATCCATGTCACTGGAAATAGCATTATCTTTTTCTTTCTATGGCTGAGTAATATTCCATTGTATGTATATATATATATATATATATATATATATATATATATATATACATACATACACATACATACACCACATCTTCTTTATCCATTCCTCCATCGATGGACATTTAGTTTGCTTCCATGTCTTGGCTATTGTAAATAGGGCTGCTGTGAACGTAGGGGTGCACGTATCTTTTCGAATTATGATATTGTCTGGTGTAAGCCCAGGTGTCACTCCAACTTCTTGGTCTTAGCATCTTCCATCAGTAAAAGATGACTCGACCTTTCTAGCACTGGTGCCTCAGGGACCTGCTGGTGCAAAGAGTTTAGGAGATGCATGTGCTCCTTCATCCATTAAATAAAACTCGCTTACACAAAATAAGCAACCGTATGAAACATGTATAAGGCTAGTTTAATATATAGAGGTTATTTTCCTTATTGTAATTATATTTTGAGTTCTTTTTTTCAGATAATAAAATTTCCCCCAGCTTTATTGAGGTATAATTGACAAATATTGTATATCTCTTGCGTGTACAACTTGATGTTTTGATACACATATACCTTGTGAAATTATCACAAGGGGGGACAACAAGCTCTCAGGATTGTGTGGAAGTAGTTATGGCACCAAGAGGAAAGCTTAACTAGCTGTAATCCCAAAGCCCTCGCGATGCTGCAACCGGGATCTTTGTTCTAAATACCGTCAAAGATTCTCTCCTTGATCAAACTCTACTCAGCCTTCCTGAACTCTTTTTCAACTAAGCGTGACTTCTGGGCTTCTGTGTTTGTCTTTGCATTGTCCAATTTTAGCAAGAATCTTGCTAAGTCAGTTTAACCAGAACCCTCACTCTGGACACCTGATTGGTTTCCTCATCCCCCAGGTGAGGTCCGATCACCTGGCTTGCCTTCAGCAAGAATCCTGATAGGTCAGTTCAGCCAGAATCCACCTTCCCGCTGCTGTTTCCTCTTAGTAATCTTCCCTCCACTGCCCTGCCCCTCACCGCCACCCCGCACCCCGTCCCTTCTCTATAAACCCCCGCTTTCCCATGCAGTCTCCCCGCTACTGCAATACCCATCGCTGCAGTCCCCCTTGAATAGTCACCCTTCCTGCGCTTTCACAAGTGTCACTGGGTATTTTCTTTAACCATATTGGCTCGTTTATAAACCGCGGTGTGGATGTTCCACCGGCAGGAAGAAACAGCTGCCAACTCACAAAGAGCCGGAGAGAGGCTTTCTTCCTGTGTGTGTGGAAAAACTGTGAGCTCTGCAGTCAGAGAGGATATTGAAGGCTGGTGAGGGAAAAAGCAGGCGAGGGAAAGGAGGTGACAGGACAAAAATGGAGAGAAGGGTAAGAACCGCGATGGGGAATTCACGTGGACAAGAAGCTGGGCGATGGTGGGAGGTTTTGCCCCGGGAGGAGGAAGGTGAAGGCTTGGCAGGGATGGGGTGGCCCGCCTGCACATGTGGCCGGATGGGCAGGATGGCACAAAGCTCACTGCCGCCTTCTCCTAGCGCACTGCTGGCTTCGTAGAATAGTGTGTATCAACTTCCCAAGGCTGTTGTCATAAGTTACCATAAGCTGGATGACTTGAAAACAACAGAAACGTATTTTCTCTCAGTTTTGGAGGCCAGAGTTCAAAGTCAAGGTGTTGGCAGGACCACGCTCCCTCTGCAGGCTCTAGGGGAGGACCCGTCCTGGCCTCTCCCAGCTTCTTGTGGCCCCAGGTGTTCCTGGGCTTGGGGCTGCCTTACTCCAATCTCCGTCTCCATCTTCACCTGGCCTTCTCTTCTCCCTGTTGTCTCTTGTAAGGACACTCGATGTTGGATTTAGGGTCCAGCCGTAAAATCTAGGATGCTCTCACCTCTAGATCTTTAACTCAATGACATCTGCCGAGACCCCTTTACCAAGTAAGGTCATATTCGCAGGTGCCAGGTGGACATACCTTTGGAGGGGCCACCATTCAGACACCACACAGTGCATTCATTTACTTCCTCACCTGCCCAACAACTCATGTTGAGCCCTAATATACCACGGAAATGTGGCAAGGACAGAGACAAACTAGACAGAGATTCTGCCCTCAGGGGTTTACAGTCTAGAAAGAGGGGCAAAGCAGATGCTTGTAGAGCTTGATGAAAAAATGGTGAGTGCCGTGGGAAATGGACAGAGAAATACAATAGGATGGGAACTTAACAAGGTGAGAGATACATCAGCTCAAGTTGGGAGTGTTTCATGGCAGTCTGGATATTTGAAGTGGATCTTGGGAGACAGGAAAACATGAACTTGTGGGAATGCGGCATTCGAGGCAGAAAAACTAGCTTTTCGAAGGCCTGGAGGCAGGAAACTTGGGGGTTCATGGGCAGTGCTAAGAAATCTAGATCAGTGGGAGCACAGGTGAGTGAAAGGCAGAGATGACAGGTGATGGTAGAGAGGTTGTCTGGGGACAAGATGGGGTGCCCTGGATGGGGTTCAGTCAGGGAAGATTACACAGCGTTTTGAACATGAGGGTGTGGGATAATAACCTTGATTTCTGAAGATAATATTTTTGTATTTCATAAATAGTAAAAATTATTTTAAGCTAGAAATATTTGAGATTCAGTAGATGCAGAGAGAGGCCTTGCTGGAGCTTTCTTTATCTAACTAAAAGAAGACACTTAAGAGAAATAAGGACCACCATGAATTCCTTCTTTGGGGTGGGTCTGATCCCAGGAGTGAGGCTAAGAGTAAACCTACTTCCATAAATCTCCATTTGGGGGCAGTTTTTGGCCCTGAAGAAAACAAGACAGGAAGACCACTCATACCTATGTGGACAAACATTACCACAAACTTTCTTGTTTCCTGAAACCCCTATTTGCTCTTTGCGTTGGAGCCTTTTCTTCTTCCTCTCTTTCCTCTGGTAAGTTAGCTATTTAAGCCCCAAATTCTAACCACTCCTTTGAGTGCCTCATCACGTGTATGCATGTTGCATGTGTAGATAAAAGCATGCTTCTCTTGCTCATCGGTATTTTGTTAATTTAATTCACAGGCCCTCAGGTACTGAACCTAAGAGGTAGAGGAAAAGTTATTCCCACTCTACAGTTTATATGGTGTATATGTGAATTAAAATGGAGAAGGAGACTTAAGATGGGGACACTGGTTCATCAGCTATTAAATAATCCAGGCACGATTAGCAGGAGAGAAAGTAGAGATAAGTATATAGTTTGGAGAAGTTGCAGAGGCAGAATCATAAGAATTTGGTAGGAGAGAGAAGGAGGTTAGAAAGGGGGAGGGGATAGTCAACAAGGACTCTGTGGTTCTGAGCCTGGATGACCAGGTCCATGATGGTGCTGTTAATAGAATGAGGGACTACAAGAGAGGTTAAGATCCTAAGTGAACAGGATGAGTTAGTGGAACTGTGTGAAGCCTGGCAGAGAGGCTAGAACTGGGGATGAGGATTGAGATTGTCTGCACTGCGCATTCTTGAAGGCATGGTGTGGGAGGAGAAAACCAAGGAAAAGTGAAAGCAAGGAGGGAAGAGGGGACTTGGAGGTGATTTGGGGAAGGAGGGAACGAGGCCAGCCGGGGGTGGGGTGGGGGGTGGGTAATCAAAGGTGGAGGGGATGAAAGAGCAAAGGGCTGTGTCAGAACATCCGAGGGGCCAAGATCAAAGAGAGGGTCTTTCCTTCTATAAAAAGCTGCGGAGGGGTAGATGAGGATCTAGAACATTCCACATGAACTGGCAAGAGGGCGTCCTTGGGGGAAGCAGTGTCAGGAGAGAAGTTGGAGGGCAGAGCTGAGTTCGGGGGTTGGAGATCACTCTTTCAAGAATCTTGTGGGGGGAATAGCGTTCCAAGTACTGGGAGCAGGAAGTGCAAAGGCCCTGAGGCAGAACTGTGTCAGGGTGGTGGGGAAGCCACTATGACTGAAGCCAGTTGAGCAAAGTTGAGAGTAGGAGGCTAAAGACCTCATCCTGCAGGTCCTTTGAAGGCTGTGTAGGGAATCTGGAATAAAGTATGTTGGAAAGTGAGTGGGAAAAAAAATCTTGTGGGGAAGGAAAAGAGGAATATAATACTAATAACTTAAAGGTTATCTGAGTTTCTCTCCTGCTGGAGATTTTTAATGATTCTCAAAATTTAAAACATTAACTCAATTCTAGCTACATTTTGATGATAACCAAAACAGAACCAAGTTTGGGGCAGGGAGCAGGGGCAAGTAGGGAATTAAACTATGAAGAGGCATCTTTCTTTCTTTTTTTTTATTCCAGTTTTACATATCCTCCTCTTTGTCATTAAGTCACAACATTTTATCAAAATATACACACAGCACAGATATTTTAAACATGGATAGCTAGAATTCTTATTAAATAAGATCACTGCAAATAGCATGCATGGGTCTTTATCTTGAAGGATGTCTCTCTCAAGAGACTTAGGAGTCATCAAGTCATCGGTAATGGTATAATAAAGGGATGGGTTATCTTTTCTCTAGAAGAATTACGCACTTCATTTTTTTTTTTTCCTGTTCTAATGTGAGGATGGTAATGAGAAACTGCCACTGATACTGAAATCAACTGAGAATGGATGGATGGAAAGGTTTTATTGGCAGGAGTAAAATGACTATCTTTATTGGACTCTAAATTTAATTTCTACGTTGACAAGATAACCAGAGTAGGAGTCTAGTAAACATTGCACATGGATGACACGAACTCTCCCCACTTTCCTCTTGCCTGTGAATTTCATGGCTAAATCAGAATGAATGAATTTGTAAATCTCAAGTTACAAGCTATGTTTATTATGAAGAATTCTCATAAGAACCTATTCAGGGCTTCCCCTACCCCCTACCCTTTACACTCGCCCAGGTGTGAACAGAATAAAATGGGTTAGTGGTTACTTGTCTGCGGCCGAGTGGATGCCAGCGCTACGCCAGGCAACGTGCAGTTTCAGTCTTGAGAAGTCTGGAGTCTGCTCCTTGAGTCAACATGTATGTCACGGATCAGCAGTTGGTGCCCAGGTGAAGAGCCATAACTTAGAGTGGAATTAAGTTTTCAAATCTTTCACAGTGCGGAGAACCATCTTCAAGTAAATAACTACAGGAAGGAAGGACCTAACTTCAAGAGTGGCTGTGAGAGACGACAGGGGAGAGTCCAAAGGGCATTGTCATTAGTGAAGCAGAGCTGGTTTCTGCTACACATGCAAAGTCGGTGAGGCGCTCAAAGGGCCCAGCCTTTACCGTTGAGTGTTTCTTTTCTTTTCCAAGTTGAAAAGGAACCCAAGAAGTGTCGCTTGAACCAGTTCACAGAGAGAAGGCAAATCCCTTCATGTGTCTGGAGAGGCGAGTTCAGGATATCAGCTTCTCCATCCCTGGATTCATGAAGGAAAAGTTCCGGAACATGTTCTGGTCCATGCTGTTGATCAGCGCTCTGTCTGCAAATGACAGCCGGGGCTTTTCATTCAAGAATTCTTTGTCGAAATTGCTACAGTCGTACGGTGATTTCTTGACCAGAGTTTAAGGGGTGGGGAGAAAAAGAGAGGAAAATCAGCCACTGAATTCATGATTCATTCAAGATAAGGGCTTTTGTCATCTAGGCTATAACCTGTGTATGAAAATGTTGGCGTCTGCCAATAAACGAAAGTAATACTGATAGATGATTGTATAGGGCCTTTGTTGAATATCTCTAAGATTCTGACTCATCAGCGTATCAGTAGTGTAATTAAAT
Source organism: Mesoplodon mirus (assembly GCF_964341445.2). NCBI lineage: Eukaryota > Metazoa > Chordata > Mammalia > Artiodactyla > Ziphiidae > Mesoplodon > Mesoplodon mirus. The sequence goes on along the minus strand of NC_138979.1, from coordinate 25,021,948 downwards.
TCGTATACAGGAATTCCATGATGTGTACATTCAAATAACTTTCCATGAAGCAGGACTGGCAACCTTTGAAAAGGTGGTAAGCCCCAATTTGACCTCTGTCCTTTTAGTCTACAGGGGACAGTGAGGGGGGAGTGGTAGGTTGGGGTGGGGGCAGAGGGGGCGGAGGATCGGAGAAGTTTTGCAGATTATATATCCTGGTTATCAATATCCTTCACTCCCATTGGTTCCCCTACCTACATTAATTTTATTCTTTTATTTTTATTTTTAAAATTTTTACTGGAGTATACTTGATTTACAATGTTGTGTTAGTTTCAGATGTACAGCAAAGTGAATCAGTCATACATATACATGTATTCCACTCTGTTTTTGATTCCTAATAAGGACCTACTGTATGGCACACAGAACTCTACTCATACTCTGTAATGGCCTATATGGGAAAAGAATCCCACATTAATTTTATTATTAAACATCTGGGACTGTCTTTCAGAGACAACACAGATTGGGGTGAGCTCCCTTCTGGTCACCTGGTCCACTGGTGCCCATGACAGAAAAAGAGACCTATGTATAAATACTGTTCAGTATGGTGTACACTTCAGCTTTCTAAGATTAAAAGCAACCATAATCAAATGTCACCCTTATGTGAGCGTGACTAAGATCCAGGCCCATCCCACCCTCAAGGGGGCCCCTGAGCTGCTGAGGCCAATGGTTTGTGGTCTCTGCCTACAAATAGCCACTCAGACCATGGGTCAGGGAAATTCCTTCCTACGGGAGGAATTGGGAATTGTCCCATAGGGAAAGCATAGCTGAAACATCTGATTTTTATGTGGAAAATATTGAGTCCATTGTAATCTACCATGGAAGCTGAGACATGAATGACATTGTTCTGATGAGCTGGAAGAAGGCAAAAATTCATCATACCATAAATAAATTATTAACCCATGTAGTAGAAATGGTGCTGTTACAAATAATAAGAGTGCTAGAGGCCAGCCGGTAGGACCCTTGGAACATCTCCAGAGCTTAGGACAAATGTTGACCACAAGTAACTCTTCCTGCCCTGGGGGCACAGTGCTGCTTCTGATTACCCACTGGCACGACTAATAACAGAAGATACTTTCTGGAGTGAACGCTCTGCTTTGAAATCCACAAGCCTGTGCCACCTCCATGCGAAGATGGTTCATGTCTACCCAGGTCATTGCTACCTTATTCCCAGAATCACCAGGAATGGGTAAAGCTGGCAAATCCACCACTTTGCTGTACTCCTTAAAAAATTATTATTTACTCTTTAAGTTGTGGTAAAATGTACATAACATAAAAATGACCATCTAACCATTTTAAGTGTACAGTTTAGGGGCATGAAGCACATTCACGTATTGGGCCATCCATCTCCAGAACTTTTTTCATTTCATCTTTGCTTCATTTTATGGTGACCCAGGAAGTTCTGCCTTTTCTCGGGGAGGTTGGTGACTCTTGCTGGTGGGTATATACATGGGAATTTAGAGACCAGTCTTTTTCTAAGTATCAGTTTACTTCTTAAATGAAAAAACACCTACCAATTACCATTAGGGTCTGTAGTTATATGAACAGATGACAAATGTCAGAGAAACTTTCATAAATATCACAGAAAACATGGATCCAAAACTCCTGTCAAAGGATGCAGGGTTTATGCTCAGGTTTGGGTCATGCGGACTGTGACCCTGAAGCCTGGACACACCCTGTGCAAAGCTCCACATGGCATCTGAGGGTCATCCCCACATGTACATGTTCAGTCTAAGGCATGTACACGTGGTGATCCGTTCTTCACACAAATACATTTGATCACACAGGTTAAATTCTGCCAGTGAGTAACATCCCCTCCCCGCCAGCCCGACAGACTGATTAAAGAAGGCTTGCTTCCAAGAACTGCAGAGGGTGGGTGGGAAGTCGAGGCCCCAGCAGCCTGGGTGTGATGTGAGGACTGTGCGGGCAGGACCACAGGGCCCCGGAGGCTCCTTACCACTTTAGGCCTGAACGGAGGGTCAATCTCCTTCCTTTCCAGCTCTTCCCAATTGATCTCCCGAAACAAGGGGTGCTGGCGGATGTCTCCCCTTACCCCCAGGCGCTTTTCAGGTTCTCTTACGAAGAGCTGAAAGGGAGCAGAAGGGGAGCAGTTACTTCTCAAGGGATGAACCAGGCCCCTGGGAGTCAGGTGCACTTCTTAGTGTGGGAGCCAGGACCGCATGCACTTGACTCCACTAAGAGAAGGGCCCGGCTTTTGCCACCTGATTTCCGAACCTTCTTTTTCTACCAACCACCATAAACTATCGAGTCAAGTCAAACCAGCGGCAACAAGTCTACTGAATATTCCAGAGTCTGGGCTTTGCTCTAGAAGTGCAATGTTTTGAGTTATCTAGACCTAGATTGAAATCAGCTTTGCCCTGTGTTGTTATTCATGGGACCTGGCAAGTTACAGAGTCAGTTCCCTCATCAGTAAGGTGAGGGAAGTACCCTCCTCACAGGGCTGTTTTGTGGGTTAAAACAACAATATACACATACATGTGCGCACACACACACACAGGTGTGTGCTAATTCCTGGTCTGTAGAACCCAACAGCAGAAAGTAAGTGACCAATGTGTTTGTTGTTTGGTTTACTGTCCATCGATCAAGTTTGATTTCTTCCAAAGCTGCTTTCTTAGGATTACAGTCTTGCTCTAAAGAAAAGCTCACTTCAGGTGTGACATAAACTAGCCCCTGACAATCAGCTTTGTATTTTGTAAGGCATCTGAGTATCCGGAATCACTCTTCATTCCTGCAAACCTGCTGGACACTAATATTTTATTCAAATCATCTTTAATCATCTCTGACCCATTACGTATGTATTTCCTCTTTGTGCTCTCCCCTCTCCTATTACTTTCTCCCATGAGGTCAAAATGAACATTGGCCAGGACAGGAAAGAAACCTGGAAACTCTTCAAACTTAAATAAAACATGTCAAGGGCTTTAAGGACGTAGAAGAGTCCTAGGATAGTCTCGGGTCCTGGGGGTCTGGAGTAGTGACCTCTTCTCTTACAACAGCTAGATGTTTATGTATCAAATGTTACAGGGTATCATACGGTCAAATAACTGCTTATTACAGGGTATCATACAGAGACTCTTGAGTCTTGAAAACAGAATCCAAGTCAAGTGCAGTGATTTTCCATGAAGTTCTGGCAGGACTGGACCTCCGTTTGCATCTACATTGCATGAACCTCGTGCTTATACCTCTTATAAGAAGAGTCAGTCTTATGTGTAGTCAAACTCTTCAAAAGCTCTAGTCTATAATCACTAACTAACTAACTACCATGCTGTAGCAAAGTGGAGATTTTTTTTCTTTCTTTTTTTTAATTAGGAGACTCCTCTTAAAGCCCAAGTGAGACCTCATGCAACCACCTAGTATATCCAAGTGGTAAATTGTTGGAATGGCCCCAGCTTCCTCTCTCCTTTTTCATATGGAGGCCACTGAGGCCCCTCTATGGAAACTTAAGGTTCCAAAGCACCCCATTAGAAAATCACTGCATAGTGGATATAACATGAGACTGTCATTCAAGAGGCTTACGACCGACGTGGCCTGGGGCAAGTTTTCTGAGTCTCAGTTCTGTCACCTGTAAAATGAAGGGTCAGACAAGGTGGTCCTTATGTCCCGTGAGTCCTAACATCCCCTGAACCCCTAGGCCCGCCTTCCAGGCTCCCTGCAATGCTGACACTCGTCCTCTGATTTCACTGTGACCTTCTCGTCCATCCGGACACGTCTGCTCATTGAATACGCATCTGCCTTTCCTACCTCTGCCCCTCACCAATGACATCTCCGTCTTGCCAGGGTTTCCCTCTCCCCACATCCACTCCCATTTCTTCCTCTTCCTCTTTAAATCCTGACTCACCTGTCAGGATTCAGCTTACACCCCCTCTTCTCTGTGAAGCTTTCTTTGATTGCCTCCACCCACGGTGAGCTCTCTCTCCTCGTCAAGTCATATTCACATGGTTGGTTACATCACCCATCCCACCCAGTGTCCCTTGAGAGTCAGGTCTTGTGCTAGAGGCCTCATCAAAACCATCTTGACTTTAAAGGCAGATTCTAAAAGCAGAAAGCTTTTAGAAACCAAGGCTCAGCGTAGCTAAGTAACTTGCTCAAGACCACGCATCTAGCCAGCAGTAGAGCCTAAATGATGAGCAACCCCTTCCTACTTCTGGTTTTGGATGGTCTCTCCTCTGTGGTCCATAGAACACCTCCCTTCTACTAAAGGAAATTAGCACGGTGTGTGTGTGTGTGTGTGTGTGTGTGTGTGTGTGTGTGTGTGTGTGTGTGTGTGTGTGTGTGTGTGTGTGTGTATTTAAAGACTGTCTTTCCTGCTGTAGTGTAACCTCTGGAAGGCAGATATCATTTATGTTTCTGTTTCTTACAGAATCCAGCCCAGTGCCATGTACAAAGCAGACACTCAATAAATGTTTGTTGAATACATGAGTAAGCTGTCTTTCCACTTTCTTTCCAGATTATGTGGCTTAAAGTCTCTGTCTTCTGTTAGTCTCTTGGTTTCAGCATATAGAACAGCCTAGAGAAAAGTTCACAGTAAAGCACACTTTCCTATAGACTCAGACACCAGCAAGAGTCAAGAGAGGGAAAAGCAGATTGATGCTTTCAGGAGAAGAGGGAATAAGTGACTTGCCCCCCATCCCTTGCCTTGAAATGATCCTGACAAATGATCGACTTCCACTTCTTAAGGACATTTTGATGAAGCAAGGTTAGAGAGAAGGTGTGAGTGCCCCATGAACAAGCCGAAACCCAGCCTCGGGTTGTTATAATTAAATGCTTCAGGGAATCAGGTTAGAAGTGTGCACATGCTAGGTTTCCTGTTAGTTTTCCCCAGTAACATGTGGCATTTGTTCCAAGAGGATCATGACAAAGAGCCTCCTGAACCTGGTATATGTACCTGTGAAATTAAAAAAAATTTTTTTTAAGATAAAATGTATAATGAGTAGATAGTATGATCTCCAGCCTCGAGACTCAAAATCCTTTCCTGTTTTGCACAGACGAGTGAATTATCTTCTCTGCCCTGCAGCCAATCACCCCCCACCCTGGTCCTGAAGATGCCTGTTGACCTTATGGGAGGTCATCGTCTCTGCCACTGGGAGGCTGCACTGAAGGAATAAATGTTCATGAAAGAAAGACTTGATTTTTCTCCATAAAAGCTGTCAGAAGTGTGGTTTACACTTACAGGAAAAAGCACATCTCTGACATAAATGGCCAGGATGCAGCTGGAATTTGTTTAAATTTATTCGGCTATCTGGGCAAGAAAGCAGTGCTGGGCTGCTGGGGATGGACCCCCGCTTCCTCCGGGCTCAGCGCCTGCCACTGGAATTTCCCTCCCTCTTTAGTCCCTCTTCAGATGGCTCTTTCTACAAAAGGGAGAGGTATTTCTGTTTGCGATCATTCGTTTTCCATCATTTTCCAAACAAATGGACAGGATATCCTGGATGAATAAATGAGGAAGAAAGGGGCGTGTCTTTGACAATAGTCAACTGGACAGCAGTGTCCCAGCTGTAATTCTTAAAAAATTGTTTTTTTAATTTTATACAATTTTTAAAGGTTACTTTCCATTTACAGTTATTACAAAATATTGGCCATATTCCCTGTGCTGTACAATACATCCTTGAGTCTATCTTACACCAACAGTTTGTGTCTCCCACTCCCTCACCCCATCCCCACTGGTAACCAGTAGTTTGTTCTTTATATCTGTGACTCTGCTTTTTTGTTATATTCAATAGTTTTTTGTAGTTTTAAGATTCCACATATAAGTGATATCATACAGTATTTGCCTTTCTCTGTCTGACTTACTTCACTTAGCATAATGCCCTCCAAGTCCATCCATGTTGTTGCAAACGGCAAAATTTCATTCTTTTGCATGGCTGAGTAGTATTCCATTGTGCATGTGCATGTGTGTGTATATATATACAAAATATATATATATAATCTTGTTTATCATTCATCTGTTGATGGACACTTAGGTTGCTTCCATGTCCTGGCTATTGTAAATAGTGCTGCTATGAACACTGGGGTGCATGTATCTTCTTGAATTCGTGTTCTTGGTTTTTTTCAGATATATACCCAGGAGTGGAACTGCTGGCTCATGTGGTAGTTCTGTTTTTCATTTTTTGAGAAACCTCCATACTGTTTTCCACAGTGGCTGCACCCATTTACATTCCTACCAACAGTATACTAGAGCTCCTTTTGCTCCACATGTTTGCCAACATTTGTTATTTGTGTTCTTTTTGATGATGGCCATTCTGACAGGTGTGAGGTGATATCTCATTGTGGTTTTGATCTGCAGTTCCTTGATTAGTTTGATTTTGTAGTTCCTTGATTAGCACATTCTTTGAATGTGCTTGTTGGCCATCCTCATTTCCTCTTTGGAAAATGTCTTCTGCCCATTTTTTTAATTGGGTTGGTTCTTTTTTTTTTGGTTTTGTTTAATTGTTTTTGATGTTAAGTTGTATGAGCTGTTTATACATGCTGGATATTAATCTCTCATTGGTCATACAATTTGCAAATATCTTCCCCCATTCAGTAGGCTGTCGTTTCGTTTTGTTGACTGTTTCCTTTCCAGCTGTAATTCTGGACGGAGCACACAGCCTCTCATGATGTGCATGTGTTCAGTGCACTACGTGCATCCATGCCCTTTGAGGGCTAAAGAGGTTGAAGTCTGGTACTGACACCACTGCTGTTACAGAGGCTGCTGAATACTCTTTGCTTAGTGTTTCCAGAGGACCCGTTACTTCTGGCTTTCAGAACATATGTAAAATTCCCTAGAGGAGGTTTCTCTAGATATGATAGATCACCTTTGATTTTTGCAGAAAAGGGAGCTCAGGGCTGTGGGGGCTGTTGGATTAAAATCAGAGCACAAGAGGCACAGGGGCAACTAGAAGCCAGTCTCACAACCAGCACATTGCCAGGTGGCCACAAATTTTTATCAGCCCAGCTCCTGGAAAACGGACAGCTGTCTTCTTCATGGACAAGAACAGAGAATTTTTATTAACTCACAGGAGAAAGAATAAGCCCAGACTCTTCCACGTGGGTTTAAAACCTCTTTCACCAGTGAGTCCTTTTTCTTCACCGTCTTTATCCTTAACTGTCTTGGTCTCTGCTCTAGTCACCAAATTCACGTTCTACTCTCATAGCAAATATTCTTCCTGCCACTGAAACTGCAGCTGACTCTCTCTCTCTCTCTTTTTTTTTTTTTTCGTATTTGCTGGAATTTAGCCTTAGATGTAGTTTTGTTTTTCAACTTTTTATTTTGAAATGATCATAGTGTCTCAGTCTGCTTGGGCTGAGCCTGGGAGGCTTAAAGAGCACACATTTATTTCTCATGGTTCTGGGGGTGAGAAGTCCAAGATCTAGGTGCTGACACGGTCAGTTTTTGGTGAGACATCTCTCCCCGGCTTGTAGATGGCCATCTTGCTAAGTGCTCACATGGCCTTTTCTTATTTATTTATTTATTTATTTTTATGTTTATTTATTTACTTATTTGTTTTCTTATTAGTCATACTTTTTTTTTTTTTTTTTTTTTTTGTGGTACACAGGCCTCTCACTGTTGTGGCCTCTCCCGTTGCGAAGCACAGGCTCCGGACACGCAGGCTCAGTGGCCGTGGCTCATGGGCCTAGCCTCTCTGCAGCATGTGGGATCTTCCCGGACCGGGGCACGAACCCGTGTTGCCTACATCAGCAGGCGGACTCTCAACCACTGTGCCACCAGGGAAGCCCTAGTCATACATTTTATACACATCAGTGTATACATGTCAATCCCAATCTCCCAATTCATCACACCTACCCCCGTGGCTTTCCCCCCTTGGTGTCCATACGTTTGTTCTCTACATCTGTGCCTCTATTTCTGCTCTGCAAACCAGTTCGTCTGTACCATTTTCTAGGTTCCACATATATGTGTTAAAATACGATATTTGTTTTTCTCTTTCTGACTTACTGCACTCTGTATGACAGTCTCTAGATCCATTCACGTCTCTACAAATGACCCAATTACGTTCCTTTTTATGGCTGAGTGATATTCCATTGTATATATGTGCCACATCTTCTTTATCCATTCGTCTGTCGATGGGCATTTAGGTTGCTTCCATGACCTGGCTATTGTAAATAGTGCTGCAATGAACATTGGGGTACATGTGTCTTTTTGAATTATGGTTTTCTCTGGGTATATGCCCAGTAGTGTGATTGCTGGGTCGTATGGTAGTTCTATTTTTAGTTCTTTAAGGAACCTCCACACTGCTCTCCATAGAGGCTGTATCAATTTACATTCCCACCAACAGTGCAAGAGGGTTCCCTTTTCTCCACACCCTCTCCAGCATTTGTTGTATGTAGATTTTCTGATGATACCCATTCTAACTGGTGTGAGGTGATACCTCATTGTAGTTTTGATTTTCATTTCTCTAATAATTAGTGATGTTGAGCAGCTTCTCATGTGCCTCTTGGCAATCTGTATGTCTTCTTTGGAGAAATGTCTATTTAGGTCTTCTGCCCATTTTTGGATTGGGTTGTTTTTTTGTTATTGAGCTGCATGAGCTGCTTGTAAATTTTGGAGATTAATCCTTTGTCCAATGATTCATTTGCAAATATTTTCTCCCATTCTGAGGGTTGTCTTTTGGTCTTCTTTATGGGTTCCTTTGCTGTGCAAAAGCTTTGAAGTTTCATTAGGTCCCACTTGTTTATTTTTGTTCTTATTTCCATTACTCTAGGAGGTGGATCAAAAAATATCTTGCTGTGATTTATGTCAAAGAGTGTTCTTCCTATGTTTTCCTCTAAGAGTTTTATAGTGCCCGGTCTTATATTTAGGTCTCTAACCATTTTGAGTTTATTTTTGTGTATGGTGTTAGGAGTGCTCTAATTTCATTCTTTTACAGGTAGCTGTCCAGTTTTCCCAGCACCACTTATCGAAGAGACTGTCTTTTCTCCACTGTATATCCTTGCCTCCTTTGTCATAGATTAGTTGACCATAAGTGTGGGGGTCTATCTCTGGGCTTTCTATCCTGTTCCATTGATCTATGTTTCTGTTTTTGTGCCAGTACTACATTGTCTTGATTACTGTAGCTTTGTAGTATACTCTGAAGTCAGGGAGTCTAATTCCTCCAGCTCCGTTTTTTTTCGCTCAAGACTGCTTTGGCTCTTTGGGGTATTTTGTTTCTCCATACAAATTTTAAGATTTTGTGTTCGAGTTCTATAAAAAATGCCATTGGTAATTTGATAGGGATTGCATTGAATCTGTAGATTGCTTTGGGTAGTAGAGTCATTTTCACAATATTGAGTCTTCCAATCCAAGAACATGGTATATCTCTCCATCTGTTGGTATCATCTTTAATTTCTTTCATCAGTGTCTTATAGTTTTCTGCATACAGGTCTTTTGTCTCCCTAGGTAGGTTTATTCCTAGGTATTTTATTCTTTTTATTGCAGTGGTAAATAGGAGTGTTTCCTTAATTTCTCTTTCACATTTTTCATCATTAGTGTAGAGGAATGCAAGATTTCTGTGCATTAATTTTTTATCCTGCAACTTTACCAAATTCATTGATTAGCTCTAGTAGTTTTCTGGTGGCATCTTTAGGATTCTCTATGTATAGTATCATGTCATCTGCAAACAGTGACAGTTTTACTTCTTCTTTCCCAATTTGTATTCCTTTTATTTCTTTTTCTTCTCTGATTGCTGTGGCTAGGACTTCCAAAACTATGCTGAATAATAGTGGTAAAAGTGGACATCCTTGTCTTGTTCCTGATCTTAGAGGAAATGCTTTCAGTTTTTCACCACTGAGAATGATGTTTGCTGTGGGTTTGTTGTATATGGCCTTTATTATGTTGAGGTAGGTTCCCTCTATGCCCACTTTCTGGAGAGTTTTCATCATACATGGGTGTTGAATTTTGTCGAAAGCTTTTTCTGCATCTATTGAGATGATCATATAGTATTTATTCTTCAATTTGTTAATAGGTTGTATCACATTGATAGATTTGCATATATTGAAGAATCCTTGCATCTCTGGGGTAAATCCCACTTGATCATGGTGTATGATCCATTTAATGTGTTGTTGGATTCTGTTTGCTAGTATTTTGTTGAGGATTTTTCCATCTATATTCATCAGTGATTCTGGTCTGTAATTTTCTTTTTTTGTAGTATCTTTGTCTGGTTTTGGTGTCAGGGTGATGGTGGCCTCATAGAATGAGTTTGGGAGTGTTCCTTCCTCTGCAATTTTTTGGAAGAGTTTGAGAAGGATGGGTGTTAGCTCTTCTCTAAATGTTTGATGGAATTCACCTGTGAAGCCATCTGGTCCTGGACTTTTGTTTGTTGGAAGATTTTTAATCACAGTTTCAATTTCATTACTCGTCATTGGTCTGTTCATATTTTCTATTTCTTCCTGGTTCAGTCTTGGAAGTTTATACCTTTCTAAGAATTTGTCCATTTCTTTCAGGTTGTCCATTTTATTGGCATAGAGTTGCCTGACGTAGTCTCTTAGGATGCTTTGTATTTCTGCGGTGTCTGTTGTAACTTCTCCTTTTTCATTTCTAGTTTTATTGAGTCCTCTCCCTCTTTTTCTTGATGAGTCTGGCTAATGGCTTATCAATTTTGTTTATCATCTCAAAGGACCAGCTTTTAGTTTTATTGATGTTTGCTATTGTTTTCTTTGTTTCATTTATTTCTGCTCTGATCTTTATGATTTCTTTCCTTCTGCTAACTTTGGGTTTTGTTCTTGCTTCTCTAGTTCCTTTGGGTGTAACGTTAGATTGTTTGTTTGAAATTTTTCTTGTTTCTTGAGGTAGGCTTGTATAGCTATAAACTTCCCTGTTAGAACTGCTTTTGCTGCATCCCATAGGTTTTGGATCATCGTGTTTTCATTGTCATTTGTCTCTAGGTATTTTTTGATTTCCACTTTGATTTCTTCAGTGATCTCTTGGTTATTTAGGAACGTATTGTTTAGCCTCCATGTGTTTGTGTTTTTTACGGTTTTTCCCCCTGTAATTGATTTCTAATCTCATAGCATAGTGGTCAGAAAAGATGGTTGACATGATTTCAATTTTCTTAAATTTACTGAGACTTGATTTGTGACCCAAGATGTGATGTATCCTGGAGAATGTTCCGTGCGCACTTGAGAAGAAAGTGTAATCTGCTGTTTTTGGATGGAATGTCCTATAAATATCAATTAAATCTATCTGGTCTATGGTGTCATTTAAAACTTGTGTTTCCTTATTAATTTTCTGTTTGGATGATCTGTCCATTGGTGTGAGTGAGGTGTTAAAGTCCCCCACTATTATTGTGTTACTGTCTGTTTCCTCTTTTATAGCTGTTAGCAGTTGCCTTATATATTGAGGTGTTCCTATGTAGGATGCATATATATTTATAATTGTTATATCTTTTTCTTGGATTAACCCCTTGATCATTATGTAGTGTCCTTCTTTGTCTCTTGTAACATTCTTTATTTTAAAGACTATTTTTCCTGATATGAGTATTGCTACTCCAGCTTTCTTTTGATTTCCATTTGCATGGAGTATCTTTTTCCATCCCCTCACCTTCAGTCTGAATGTGTCCCTAGGTCTGAAGTGGGTCTCTTGAAGACAGCATATATATGGGTCTTGTTTTTGTATCCATTCAGCAAGCCTGCGTCTTTTGGTTGGAGCATTTAATCCATTCACGTTTCAGGTAATTATCAATATGTATGTTCCTATGACCATTTTGGGTTTGTTTTGTAGGTCCTTTTCTTCTCTTGTGTTTCCCACTTAGAGAAGTTCCTTTAGCATTTGTTGTAGAGCTGGTTTGGTGGTGCTGAATTCTCTTAGCTTTTGCTTGTCTGTAAAGCTTTTGATTTCTCCATCGAATCTGAATGAGATCCTTGCCGGGTAGAGTAATCTTGGTTGTAGGTTCTTCCCTTTCATTGCTTTAAGTATATCATGCCACTTCCTTCTGGCTTGTAGAGTTTCTGCTGTGAAATCAACTGTTAACCTTATGGGAGTTCCCTTGTATGTTATTTGTCATTTTCCCCTTGCTGTTTTCAATAATTTTTCTGTCTTTAATTTTTGCCAATTTGATTACTAAGTGTCTCGGCGTGTTTCTTCTTGGGTTTATCCTGTATGGGATTCTCTACACTTCCTGGACTTGGGTGGCTATTTCCTTTCCCATGTTAGGGAAATTTTCGACTATAATCTCTTCAAATGTTTTCTCAGGTCCTTTCTCTCTCTCTTCTCCTTCTGGGACCCCTATAATGCAAATGCTGTTGCATTTAATGTTGTCCCAGAGGTCTCTTAGGCTGTCTTCATTTCTTTTCATTCTTTTTTCTTTATTCTGTTCCACAGCAGTGAATCCCACCATTCTGTTTTCCAGGTCACTTATCTGTTCTTCTGCTTCAGTTATTCTGCTATTGATTCCTTCTAGTGTGTCTTTCATCAGTTATTGTACTGTTCATCTCTGTTTGTTTGTTCTTTAATTCTTCTAGATCTTTGTTAACCATTTCTTGCATCTTCTTGATCTTTGCCTCCATTCTTTTTCTGAGGTCCTGGATCATCTTCACTATCATTATTCTGAATTCTTTTTCTGGAAGCTAGCCTATCTCCACTTCATTTAGTTGTTTTTCTGGGGTTTTATCTTGTTCCTCCATCTGGTACATAGCTCTCTGCCTTTTCATCTTGTCTATGTTTCTGTATGTGGTTTTTGTTCCACAGGCTGCAGGATTGTAGTTCTTCTTGCTTCTGCTGTCTGCCCTCTGGTGTATGAGGCTATCTAAGAGGCTTGTGGAAGTTTCCTGATTGGAGGGACTGGTGGTGGGTGGAGCTGGCTTTTGCTCTCGTGGGCAGAGGTTAGTAAAAACCTTTTATTGGTGCATGTGTTTGGAGGGAGAGATCTCTCTCTCTCCCTCTTTTTATAAGGGCATTAATCCCATCATGGGGGCCCCACCCTCTTGACCTCATCTACACCTAATTACCGCCAAAAGGCCTTACCTCCTATAACCATCACATTGGGGGTTAGAAGACTTCAACATATGATTTTCTGGGGGGACACAAACATTCAGACCATACATATAGATTCACAGGAAGTTGAAAAGATAGTACAGAGATGCCCTTTGTACCTTTTACCTAGTTTCCCCTAATGCTTCCATCATATATGGTGATAGCACAACATCAAAACCAGTACACTGTGTGTGTCTTCTTCTATGTCATTTTATCACATATGTAGGTCTAGGTAACCACCAGGACAAAAAGGATACAGAAAAGTCTTATCACCACAAAGATCTCCCTTGGGGTTCCCCTTTACAGTCATTCCCCTGCCTCCATGATCCCTAACCCCCGGCAACCACTGATCTGCTTTCCATCTCCACAGTGTTGTCCTTTCAAGAGTGTTAATACATACATGGACTCATACAGTATGTGACCTTTTGAGATTGGCCTGTTTTTTTTTTTTTTTACTCTGCTTAATGCCCTGGTGATCCAGGTTGCTGTATGAGTCAATAGTTCCATCCTTTTAATTGCTGCATAATATTCCACACACACGACTTTGCAACTTTTCTCCTCCAACTGGAAGTAATCATTTCCTCCTCCCCAGTCTTCCTCTCCTTTGGAAACCACCACTCCCAGCGTTTTTCCCTGGACTTATTTCCATTACCTTCACCTGGTCCCAGTTAAGCCTGCACCACATCCTTGCCAGGTGTTCTCCCTTTGCTGAGCTGGGAGGAGCTGGGTTTGGGAGGCACAGCTGTTCAGCATTACGGTAACGGTAGATTGCAATGGCGGCTCCAGGGCCTCCAGACTCTCCAAGCTTTTTCCTCGTTTCCTTTTACCAGTGAGTTTTGATGGCCCAGGCCTTCTGAGTGCAGCCTTTATGCCATGGATTGAGCAGATGCCAGAGCTTTCACATCAGAAAGCAGCCGTATGCAAGCCAGGAGGACTCTCACCAGACACCCACCCTGCTGGGCCTGGATCTTGGACTTCCAGCCTCCAGAACTGTGAGTAAACAAATTTCTGTTATCCAAGCCGCCCAGTCTATGATATTTTGTTATGGCAGCTAGAGCCAACCAACATACCTCAATTAAGTCCTTCCAAGAGCCGGTTAAAAGAAACATAGCAACGGTAACAATGCCTGAAGTTGCCCTTATGGAAAGCAAAATTGTTTTACGTTCCAATCCTGCTAACTTATTTTTACTCTTGTCCTTTTTTTTTTTAAATTGGTTAATTATGAAATTAGCTTTCATTTTATAGATGTTTTGTCCAGTCATTAAGAGTGAATTTAATTGGCCGTTTGTGGAGTTTTCTAAGTTTATTGCTTGTTCGGATCAATCGGAAAGTGAAAGCTGAGGAGTACTGGCTCAGATTTTTAAATACCATCAGCCTTGGGCTGGGTCTCCTCCTGGGGCTTTGTCAGCACTTCAGATTCAAGATCTTGATTCTTTAGGGAGAAGTCCACAGTTGCTGCAACATTTCAGATAACCCCAGACAAGCTGATAGCTGTATGAGAGAGGTAGAAGTGTATTATGCCCTTTAACTTTAATTTTGAGTTCTTCATGAGAAAAAAGACAGGCTGGGTAATCTTATAAGTTTGGATTTAAAATTCATTGATAGTGTCTGATGTTGAAAGATCTTATCCTAGCCCCCTTTTCATTTTAAGAAGAGCAGGGCTAAAAATTATTTCCCTAAATGACTTTTTTTTTAGCCAGCTGATATGAGTTGCCACAAATCAAAACCCTGTTTTGTTCAAAACACCTGTATTCTCGGTCCACTTTAGATTTTCTAGGCCTTGGTAACACTTGTAGGTCTTTTTGATCCACATAGTTGCTGGGACGGCTCAATAAATGTAGGTGCTTACTATGATATGTAATTAGCATGAGTTTTTGTTTTGTTTTGTTTTTTACAACTTGTTACAATCACACTGTAGATGGCATTTTGCATCTTCAAAAAAGGTAAACTGGGACTTAAAGTGTAAATTTAATGATGGCTTTCAGGTGCTTCCTCTGTCTCTGTGTTGGTTTGCCCTGGGAGCTCCTGGTTTATGGCTAGTGATTCTTGGAGTCTGGTTTACATCTGTAGCTCTGGGTGCCAATTCTTAATTGATCCTGGGTTATCATGGGCAGTGTGTGACTCCAGCTTTGTTGGTAAATTCTGGAGATTGCTGCTAAGATGGTAACAGTCAAGGATTCAGGATGAAAAATACATCAGTGTTTCCCATGGACGCAGGTAGGGAACACGGCAGGAGAGCTGGTCTGCGTCCACTTGAAACTGCCTGTGAGATTGCCCACTCAGCAGGCAATGAGTCTCGTTGGGGTGGAGTGTTGCTGGCTTAGAGTTTGGTACAGAAGCTGGGCTGCGGAATGGATTGAGCAGCCTGTACGTCAAAAGCTTCAGCTAAAAATGTTCCCAGTTATAGGTATTTCCAGAACACCTGCTAGAATCTCATACAAAGCCTTGGCTTTATTTTATTTTATTATTATTATTTTGGCCATGCTGAGCAGCTTGCAGGATCTTAGTTCCCTGACCAGGGATTGAACCCGGGCCATGACAGTGAAAAGTGTCGAGTCCTAACCACTGGACCACCAGGGAAGTCCCAAAGCCTTGGTTTTAAAACCCACCAGGTTCAAAGAGTAGGAAGCCCCTCAGCCATATAAGAACAGTCCTTTCTCCTTATAATCCCTCCAGCCTCTCTGTGTGTTTGGTCTGAAAAAGAAACCCAAGAGCTGGAGAGGAAGAGAACATACATGCGGTAGACACACTATGACCATACTCCCTTCTCCAAAGGTGAGTGGCTGCCAGCCATGAACTTGGCCAGAGGAAAGGGAGTGGGAGTCTTTTGAGTTAAGATTGATGTGATGACTTATATCTTGGACTGAACAGCTTTAATTTCTCAGCTGAGACAGTGTTTCATGACTTAGGAGTGACAAGAAGTTTGTCTTTTACCCAAGAGTGAGCAGAAAGTTACACATCCTATCCAAGTCTTCATCCAGGGGCAGGGGAAGATTTTTAATGATAAGTTTCAGGTGTGCAGCACTAAAATCACTACAGAGTAATCACCACCAAAGTCTAGTTACCATCCATCACCATAGCGTTGACCCCCTTCACCCATTCTTTGCCCAATCTTCCCAAACCCCTAGTCGTCTGGGAACCACTAATCTGTTCTCTGTATCTATGAGCTTGTTTTTATTTTACTGTGTTTCCTGTTTTTTTTTCTTTAGATTCCACGTGAGTGAAATCACATGGTATTTGTCTCTGTCTGACTTATTTCACTAACTTTAACACCCTCTAGGCCATCCATGGTGGTGTAAATGGCAAGATTTCATGTTTATGGCTGAGTAATATTCCATTGTGTATATATACCACGTTTTCATCTATCCATCCATTGATAAACACTTAGGTGGTTTCCATATCTTGGCTATTGTAAATAATGCTGCAATGAACATAGGGGTACATATATCTTTTCCAACTAGTGTTTTCATGTTCTCCGAATAAATACCCAGAAGTGGAGTACCATATGAGTGTATGGTAGTTCTATTCTTAACTTTCTGAGGAATCTCCATACTGTTTTCCATAGTGGCTCTACTGATTTACGTTCCCACCAACAGTGCAGGAGGGTTCCCTTTTCTCCACCTTCTTGTCAGCACTTATTATCTCTTGTCTTCTTGATAAGAGCCATTCTCACAGGTGTGAGGTGATAGCTCATTGTGGTTTTGATTTGCATTTCCCTGATGAGTGATGTTGAGCACATTTTCATGTGCCTATTAGCCATCTATATGTCTTTGAGAATTGTTTATTTGGATCCTCTTTTGTCCATTTTAAAATTGGGTTGTTTTTATTGTGAGTTGTATGAGTTCTTTATATATTTTGGAATATTAATCCCTTATCAGATATATGATTTGCAAGTATCTTGTCCCATACAAAGTTTTCATTTTGATGATTTCGTTTGCTGTGCAGAGAGGCTTTTTAGTTTGACATAGTCCCCTATGTTTATTTTTGCTTTTGTTTCCCTTGCTTGTGGAGTCAGATCCCCGAAGACACTGCTAAGACTGATGCTGATGAAGTTACGGTCTATGTTTTCTTCTAGGAATTTTACAGTTCCAGGTGGACTGAATAGGTTGAATCGGGACTATGGGAAACAAATTTTTTTTTTTACAACTTTATTGGAGTATAATTGCTTCACAATGGTGTATTAATTTCTGCTTTATAACAAAGTGAATCAGTTATACATCTGTTCCCATATCCCTTCCCTCTTGCATCTCCCTCCCTCCCACCCTCCCTATCCCACCCCTCCAGTGGGTCACAAAGCACCGAGCTGAGCTCCCTGTGCTATGCAGCTGCTTCCCATTAGCTATCTACCTTTTTAAGCCCAAAGTTGTTTGTTCAACAGACCAATTACATCTCAAAGCAAGGCCATTCAAGAGTCATGGAACTGGTTTCTGGGCATTTCTTTTGTAAATTATGCACGTGAGGGTCTATCTTATACTTGTTTTGATTTCTAATGTTCATCCTATTGGTGCCTCAGTTAAAACAAATGGTGAGCATCCTCTTTAAGTCTTGTTTGACACAATTACTGTTTACAATGTATAAATCAGAATTTAGAAATGAATGGGAGCGCTGATCAGAAAACCTAATACTAATCATATGAAGGTCTCCTTGACTTCACTTCTTACCTTCACTAAAAGGTCCTTAGCCTCCTTCTCGAGCCATCGTGGGTAAAAGGGGTTGTCCATGCGGATGGAGTGGAAGAGTTCCTCTTCATCTTGCCCATGGAAAGGTGACTGACCTATTAGCATCTCATAGAGAAGGACGCCAAAGGACCACCAGTCCACAGAATGGTTGTACTTCTGACCCAGCAGGATCTGTGTGACCAAAAGGCAGAGACATAATGAGTCAAAACGAGGTTGACTTGAAAACCCTGCAGGGACTTTTCAAGGCTACTCAGGACATAACTGATGAAGACAGTGCATGGTTTTAGCAAAGATTACACTGAAAACTGTAGCTTTTGTGAAGTTAATGATTGCATAGAAATAAGTGGGCAGTACCAAAGCTAAGCAACGTTTTTGAATTTCAGCATCTTTCTTCCCCCCTCTGGCCTTAAGCAAAACAACTAAATTGTACCATCAGCTCTTCATTTTCCTATCTGTGATGGGAGCCCATGGGTGGTAGATTCAGACCTAAGAGAGCTGATGTGTATCTAAGCCCTTCAGTGCCTCTGAGGTGAATATCTAAACCAAACTCATGTGTTTTATGGACCTCTATGGTCTTGAGTCTTTGCATAAAGTTCTGTAGCTAATCAAGCAGCCAAAGAGGTCGTCTGACCAAGTCCACCCCTTAAACCTAACTAGTCATGGTTACGAAGAGTCAAATTTTGTGATTATGCCAAGAGAGACTAGGATAACAATCTGATAGATATTTGTGAAAATAAAGATCAAGTTGCAAACAGAATTTTGCAGTCTGCCGCTGACTTCCAGTATAAAAATACTATCTACCGGCCTTAACTCAATATTTGAATACTGAGGTTAATTCTAAAGTAAAAAAAGTAAACTTAGCCTTAAGGAATAGTGTAAAAGTAGACCCAGGGAGAATGATAAAGAAAATAAAGATGCACGCACAGCGCAATCTTAGTTCAGGTACATTTGCCTTAAGTGGGGCCCAGTTCCCACGCAATTCCCAGGATGTGCCACAAGGGGGAGCCCAAGGCAACCAGAAGCTGCTTTGAGCATCGCATCTTGGTAAGCAATTTTGTTTGGTGGATTAATGGAAAGAAATTTGGAAGGACAGGAGACAGCTGAGGTGGAAATTAAGTCTTCCAAGGCTAGGGGATGTTAGTAAACAATTTCAGTCTTAAGTTAGGAAAAAGAAGCAAAATGCCGATTCACACCCAGTTATACACTGTATGAACAGAATGTCTGCAAATGCCTGCTGATGTGTACTGGGTGTTTCCCATACTTTGTGTTTATTTATAAGAACCTCTGGGGTAGGTCCTGTTATCCCTATTTAACAAAGGACGGTGACTGGACCTTGGGAGGTTATGTGTCTTCTTTAAGGTTGCCTGGTTAGTGAGTTGAAAGCTATGTTCTGGACCCTGGTCTTTTGGGATTTTACTACATAATGTTCTTTTTCTATTATAATGTTTCCAGGATTTAAACTTCGATCTAATTCATGCTCAAATTAGTCTATATTTTAAAAGAAATTGGTGTAGACACAATGGCTGGAGTGGCTCTTTTTCTATCTCAGCCCCTGGTGCCTTCTCTTTTTTTTTTTAAAAAAAAAGTGTGATTGGATCATTGGAGGAAGCTGTGTATTCAGCAGGGGATGGTGATCCTAGAGG
The DNA here is from genome assembly GCF_964341445.2 of Mesoplodon mirus. NCBI lineage: Eukaryota > Metazoa > Chordata > Mammalia > Artiodactyla > Ziphiidae > Mesoplodon > Mesoplodon mirus. The sequence continues at coordinate 25,002,632 of NC_138979.1, read as the reverse complement.
CCCTCTTAGAATTCCGCCTACTGCACTCACCAATGCCAAAGTGAAAGCTTTGCTTATCTGCTGGTGCCTGACTTACGTCCTCCCCTATGGGACAAAGAATGTCACAAGCCTGCTTCTGACATTAACTTATTTATTTTTGGCTGTGTTGGGTCTTCGTTTCTGTGCGAGGGCTTTCTCTAGTTGTGGCAAGCGGGGGCCACTCTTCATCGTGGTGCGTGGGCCTCTCACTATTGCGGCCTCTCTTGTTGCAGAGCACAGGCTCCAGGCGTGCAGGCTCAGTAGTTGTGGCTCACGGGCCTAGTTGCTCCGCGGCATGTGGGATCCTCCCAGACCAGGGCTCGAACCCGTGTCCCCTGCATTAGCAGGTAGATTCTCAACCACTGCGCCACCAGGGAAGCCCCCCTGGTCCCCTCTTATGGCCATGCTGTCTTTTGTCCTGTTCTCTCCCCATCTTTACTCAAATAATTCAGATAATAATGATGTTACCACTTCACGTCAGAGCCCCTCTTTCTCTCTTAGAGCAAGAGAAAGCTACAATTCCATCCACCTCTTGGAGCTAGTGATTTGAGGTCTGTACATGGCTCATCACATGATGTGCACAGCGGGGAAAGCGTCCTTAGAAACCAAGTGACCACCAATGCCTCTATGGCTCTGGTTTCCAAGTGACTCCTGCTTTCTCCAGGGAGCTGCTTCTATGTACTGAAATTCCACCTGGACTTACTAAGTGGCTAGTAGATGTTGGAAAGTAAGGTGTCTCCCTATTTAACTATTTTCTATTCTTCGTCAAAATGAGTGTGGACCTCCAATTATACGTTAGACCCTCGGTCCTATAACTGTGACATAGGGAACCACAGAGCTTTGGGAAAGGTCTCAGGAGATGTGGGCTGGTGAGGCTATTCCTTGGTTTGAGGGAGCACAGTCTGCTTTTTCATGCATCACTCCTGATGCTGCCCTGAATGCACTTATTTTTTGTGTTTCAGGCCCTCTGCCCATATCATTGAGGTCCCCGGGGAGAGGGCAATGGGTCAGTGAGTGAGATAAAGGAAAAACTTCACAATGGAGATGACATGTGAGTGGAGCTTTGGAAAATGGGTAGGATTTTGATGGAAAAGGGAGAGGCTAGAGACAAGAGGCCCCATCTCCAGCACATGTTCAGAGATGGGCATTTGGGGTGCATGTCTTGGTGTGGTCATTCACGGAACAGGTGATGGGTGCTCTGAGCTGTGGAGGAGGAGACTAGACACTAAGGTGGATAAATCATGATCCTTAGCTGTGAGAAATTCAGTTTACTGGCAAATTGGATTACACATGGGCTGTGGTAGCACAGAGGAGGAAACAACTGATTATTCCAAGAAGCCAGAGGCACCTTCAGGGAGAAGATGACTTTGGAGGTAGGAGTAAATCAGACCAAGGATTCCGAGGGCATGGCTAAGGGATATGAGAGAGAAGGAAACGGATGTCTCAGGACATATTAAGGACCTTCTCTTGGGGTTTTGGCTTGTACCCAGCTGACGGTGGGGACTTCCTGAATATTTTTAAAGGCGTGGCGTGACAGGTCTTCCCGTTAGAGAGGTAGATCTGGTGACGTGGTGGAACAGCGGCCCTCAGAACAGGGCACGCACGCCAGGGAGCACAATGGCGTAATGCCAAGACACGGGAAGAAAATATTAGAAATTGTATTTATGCGAGTTTAAAAAATTCCAGTAGTGGCACTGATGCCCTCATTTAGAAATTTGACCAGTGACTAGGTTTCCCAAGGGAGGAACGGGAAGTCTCATCGCGGGAGGAGTTGGTGGTGGCTTGGCTAGAGCGTTCGTCTTCGTAAGGTGCGTCACTATTACGATTACTTATTATCCTAAGGTGCATCATTTGCGTTGCATGCCCAGTTAAGGGGATCGGTGGGTTCTGTTTGAACTAAACTCATTTTCACAAAATGGAACGTCCTTAAAAAGTTATCTGCAAAAGAGACTTGGATTGAAGACCATGCTAATGATGCAAAGTAGAAAACGGCAAGTGCAGAGATCTTACTCCTAGTACCAGCTCTTTGTCACATTATAACGAAGCTAAAAACAGTGACCATTTCATTAGTTGTGACAGGAAGTTGTGACAGGAAATCAGAAAACACTGTTGTGCATTCTGGACTTATATCCACTCTCTTCAGCCATGAACCTTGCCTTATGTACATACTGTAGCATCTATCTTACAGTGTGCCTTTGTGAGGGCTCTTTTTCAGCTATGAGCCAATAAAACCAGAAATTGAAAGAAACCAAGCAGACTTCTGAGTGCCAGAATCATAAAGTGTTAAACCCAGATTTTACAAAGAGATTTAGCCTCATTATTTTAATAAAGCATAAAATGTACTATTAATAGAATACAACTTAGTTATTTAAAACTTTATTTCATCTTAAGTTCAGCCTGTTCCTTTTTCTGCATGTTTTATAACAGACTATATTAGTTGGTGATCATGTATAATAAATATACATAGGCTGGTGATGCTTTTTTAACTGATGAGGGAGCATGATCAAAATATTGGAAAATATGGAAAGATGAGGCACTGGCAGTTGGGTGGTCATAGAGAGGAAAGTCTGGGTAAAAAGGCCTCACCAGGATCCAGACCAGAGGTGCTGAGGGCCTGGACCAGGGCAGCAACTGTAAGATGGGGGCGGGATTGGAGAAGCTTGATTTAATCCCCAAAGGGATTCATTTTGAGGATTAAAAAGAATCAAGGGAGATTCTTAGTACAGTCACAAAATTGGGGAGGCATGAAAACAGATGTGTGAACCCCTGAGGTCTATATTTAGAAGGTCTTGGTGTCTGGATTTGGGAGGGGTAAGAAGGAAGGAGAAGACTTGGAGGATTCCAGTTTTCTGGCTAGGTGACTGGATGGATGGATGTGTATGTCATTCATCCAGAAAGGGATAAAGGAGAAGGGTGTGTGCATGTGTGTGTGGGGGGGACAATTTCAACAGACAGTGGGTTTGGGATCTGTTATGATTGAATGGCCTGTGACAGTTAGTTGGAGATCTCAGCAGGTAAACAGACATACAGGTCTGAAGCAAGAAGTTTGGGCTGGTCATACTGACTTTGGAGTTGAAATCATAGTCATAAATATAGCTGTTCATAGAGAATGTACAGGGAGAAAAAAAGGACCAGGAGTGGAATTTTGTGAAGACAAGCAGGCTTGAAGATGAGAGAATGAGATTGAAGTTGCAGAGAGAAGCCAATCTCTGAAGGTAAATTCTGGAAGATGCCAAGGGAAACAGAATTGGGAAGGAAGGATTGCCCGGGAAAGGGTATGGCATAAGGCATGTATAGACAGGATAGGTAAAAGCCATAATTTCTTGCTGACCAGAGGCCAAGCTTGAATTTAAACAAGGTGAAATCTAAATTAAGTACATACGTACAGGGCAGAGTCTCCTGTTTCTTAGACTGAGGATGCTACAGTTACTTTGGCTATGACAGGGGTTTGCTGCTAAATTTGTTTTGCCCAGGAAACCAGAGGCCCATCACTGTCTATCCATCAGACAGCCGTCACCACTCACACACTTATCAATAGTTGTTTGTTCACTCTTTGAAAAGCTATCTATTAGCACCTTAACGTGCCGAGCCTTGAGCTCCGTCCTTGGATATAAAAGTGGATAAGATCACACTGATCTACACATACGATAAGTGGGGCAAAACTTTACACACCTTGTAACAACATCCATGTCCTGGTTCTGATATTGTACCATAGTTACATAAGCTGGAACCCGTAGGGGAAGGGTAGATGTGGGTGACATTTCTGTACTATTTTTGGCAACTTCTTGTGAATTTATAATTATTTTAAGAGAAAGTTTTGAAAAAGTGAATAAGAAACAGCCCCTGACTTTAGAGCAATCAGCCAGTAGTTCAGAGAGATCCAAAGATAGAAAAGCCACGATAAGTTTATGCTGTGGGAAGGACCAAGGGGTAAGGCAGTGTCTCATCTCCCTGGTGTAGGCAGCTGGCATCGATGGATGCCTTCTGAGCAAACTCTGATCTTCCGGGGGCTCAGAATATGAGAGCAATGGCTCATTTTGTTTTCTCTGTTGTTGTTTTTAAACTTTCATAGGCTCTCCCATGGGACCCAGTAACAGGAGAGACAAGTGGGACCTCTCCAGGCTCACACAGTAGCAGCTTGGAAACCACAATTTAGGTTTTTCTGGTCCCCAAATGAAACCACTGGACTTAGGTGGATGCCCATGAGCCTGTTTAGTGTCCACCTGGCTCTTCACCAGTTGCTTCTTCTGGTTGGTCTGAGCAGAGTGAATATATTTTAAGGCTGGGGCGGGACAGCCAGGATGGGAAGGGCCTGCTGGGTCTCTCACGCCTTGGCGAGGTGCAGAAGTGAGCGCGGGTACCACGCCCAGTGCGACACCGGCGGCGCCTAGGTGCAGGTGCATTTGTCAAATACTCCGAAAAACAAATACACATCCTGAAAAAAAATAGTTTAAAGTCTTCTGATTTTCAGGGGAGAAGGAAGCAGTGGTGCTGGGCCCCCCCCGGGGAGGCAGAGTTGTACGGGCGGGTGCAGAGCGGCGCATCCTACCTCTGGGGCGATGTAGTCGGGGGTCCCGCAGAAGGTGTTGGTCCTGGCGTCCCCCAGCATGTTCTCCTTGCACATCCCGAAGTCCGCTATTTTGATGTGTCCATCTTTGTCTAACAGGATGTTATCAAGCTTCAGGTCCCTGAAAAAACAAAGCAGATTCTCACTTTAATAACACACGGTTTTGTTAACATGGACTTGCCCTGTGACGGGGGCTTGCACGTCCCATCACAGCCTGAAGGGCAGTGAGGAGGTACTTTGCTGGTCCTTCTCTCTCCTTTCAACCCCGACCCTCCATCTACAACGCTCCAGGGTCACTGCGTCTCTTGCCCAGAACTGGACGTACAGCCCCTCGTGGTCCAGGTCGGCTTTCTCTGGGCCTGGCTCTGACCGAGTTCTGTATCTTTTGTATCAATACCTGGCCCATCTCCAGAGCTCCCTCCATATTTCATGTATGAATGGCTGAGCAGGTGCCGAGATGGGGCCACATAAAGGTCACACGTTATCTCTGCAAAGTAGCATCCCTCAGTGTTAAGAGGGGCCCTCAAGAAACAAAACCTGGATGGAAAGGAATAAGCTGGTGATGAAATGTCATGGGGGCTGGTGTTTGGTGATGTGTCTGGTGTAGGGTGGTATTTAGTACTACACAACACATATACCCATCCACTTCCATCCAAGGTAGGGGTGTAGATAAAACTGACTCTTCAAGGGAATGGCTGGTTGCTGATTCCCCTTTCTGACTTGCCAACAAGTACAGCTAATATACCATGGATGAGACACAGACCTGAGGCTCTTTATCCCAGTACCTTTCCTGGGGGTGATGGAAAAGGAAGAAAGGCCTAGAAATATACTAATTTTATGCCATTTTCTAAGTATCTGTGTTTGTGGATAAATTACCCTGCACCTAATTCTAAGACCAATTAAGGAAAGCTGTTCCTAATCCAGATTAATTCTAGAATCAGAATCCATCTGATACCAGAACACCATGTCAATGACTTCCTCTCTCCTTAGAGAACCAGTATCCTCGTAAGGCAGCCCACTTCATTTTTTAGGGATATGTAAGTGGTGACGAGATTTTTAAAAAACGGGCCAAACTATGCCTCCCTGTGACTTTACCTGTTGGCCCGAGGATGCTTTCTTTACCACACATGATCGCCTGGACATTTGGAAAGTGACACCAAGCTTTCTCTTGTCTTTCCTTGACCAAGTTGAGGACCTTTATTCCTCCATACAGCATGGTATTCAGACTCTGCAACATTCTGGCCCCTACCCTGCAAATATCTCAAATTTGTCAATTTTCTTCTTCAAAGATGGTTCTCAGCATGAAACCGGTGTCTTCCAGGTATATGATCTCACAGGTGCAGATGATGGTGGCACCCTTAGCTTCTGGTCTAGTCCTCTTGCCTCTGAGCACTGTGGCTGCACTAGTTATTTTAGAAGCTCCATCACAACAATGCTTAATATGGAACTCACTGTAAACTAAAACCTCCAGGTGTCCTTTTTTCCCCCCACAGAAACTACCATTATACCATTTTCCTGTCATCCTGTACCTGCGAAATGGATTTTTTAAAAAGATAATCCAGGAACGACACTTGACATCAGTTTCTTTAAACTTGTATCGACTTTAGTCAGTGGCATTTTATGAATTCTTGTCGGTTATATAACATCCAGCTTTCTCTTCCTTTATCTGCCGTGCATTTCTGAGCTTTGTGGAAACTCCTTTAAGTCTAGGATATGTGGTGGGTGGTGGCTGCCACTGCCTTCCTTAATGAGCTAAGACGACTTGGGAGAGAAGAGCTGTTGCCTTTTCCTGCACCTCCTCTAAGAGAAGATGCTCAGAATCTCCTTCTCAACGATTCTGCTCCCAAAGGGCCTGGCAGGTAGCTCTGTCTCCTCCGCCCCTGTTGATTGAGCCACAGGTGGAGGCCTGACTCAGTGCATCAGCTTTTCTTCTTGGGGAAAACTTGCTGAGGTTGCAACATGATGGCACTAGTCCGTCTCGGCTGGGTGTCTGATGCGTAGGGCTGCTGTGGCGCGCCCTCCACCATGCCCTTGGAGGGGACAGAAAACCAGCCTGTGAAAGAAGAGACTGAAGTGGCTCGGCCAAGAGTAGAGACAGAGGCCCCGTGAACCTGAAGAACAACCCAGCCAATGAGAGAGGAGCCACTTGGGTTCTGATGGGCCTGCATTCTTGGTTCTGCTTTCTCGGTGAGGCTTAGCTTCTGCTGAAGCAAAGGTTTCAGTGGTTGTATGATGCTTGTAATCAATACCCGTATCCTAAAGTCCCGTCACCATTTGCTTTATCTCCTTGGTTACACTCTAAGCTTCACGAGGGTGGAATGCGTATTGCTTGGTACTTGCCGTGCTGTGATGCTCTGACGTGAGTGTAGCATGTGTTTCTATCATTCCATAACCATCTGAGTGAATTCCTCACCAACCAGTGACCACCTCACCACCAGCGAGTATCAGCTACAATTAAGTCCCAAGTAATGGTTCCCTTTTGTTGCTTTCTCACCTTCTGTGAGTAAATTAGCCAGAGGACGTGAGCATGGGATGCAGTTCTGTTTTGGTGCAGAGATGCTGCTAGCAGGTGTTCCCCAGAGCTGACCTCTTGCGTCTGGGCCAGGTTGCTGACCTCTGTCACTAATGCATCAATGATGGTTTCTGTCTGACCAGGCGCATGGATACCTCCAGGATACGTGAATGTGTGTCTCACATTCAGATCGGTTTCGGTTCTGTTTCTCCCATCCTAACTCAAATGCTGTCGCACTTTCAATATTAGGACTGAAGACTTCCAGTATGTCTAAGTCTTCTCCATAGGCAGGGCTTCTGCCTTGTTCCTTCATTTTAATTAAATCCACTTTCATTGTGACTTATGGATAATATTCCAGTAAGTCCAATTATAGGTCATATTTAACTCCTTATGCTAACATGGCAGGTTCACTTCCTAATCCACACTCTATGCAACAGTGATATCATTTTGAGTTTCTGCTATATGAAACATATTTGCATCATTTACAGCCACATATGTATGTTCCTAGAAAGTTGGCTGAAGGATGGTTTTAGGATCATCACTAGGGAGCCAGATATGCAGCTGCAGTACTGTACATAGCTCAGAAGGATAATGAACATAATATCTAATATTGGAATTTCTTTCACATGCATTTTATCCTTTGATTCTCACAATAGCCCTTTGATCTGGAATCACTATTTTTATTCATAATTATCTAATGGAAAACAAAGGCTCTTAAAATTATACAATCTATCCCAGCAAATCCAGGCTTTACCCTCTTTTACATCCCCTTAAACCAAGCTCACCCGGTCTTTCACATTGAACTGGTCTTGCTCAGATACCTAGAGTCTTCTGTGATTGCGAGGGTACATTTTAGTCAATTCTAAAAATGAATGTTCTCTAGGCCTCAAGCTAGGAAAGCTTCATGTTCAATTTCCAATCCACCCTCTAAAGTGGGTAGGGTGTCTACAGGGCTGGGAGAGAGGAGGTCATTGAAGCTTTGAGAGATCTAAGTCAGAAGGGGAAAGGTCCAGAAGGCCTGCCATGCAGAGCCAGACACCCTGAGGGGCAGGAAGGGATGAAGGCAGAGGAAGACAAACTGGAGAAGCCACAGGACCCAAAGGCCAGAGTGTTCACAGGTCCCTCACAGGACACCAGGACCCAGAAAGGGCCTTCAGGGTCCAGGTCACATGGCATGGCTCTTGGAAGCACCCATCTGCTCAAAGGGCTGCACATCAGGGCATCAGGTACAACCGAGAATTCACTGGAAGCCTTTCTTTCCATTGTGTTGTCAACATAGCAAAGCTTCTCCATTTGGAAGAGGCAAAGTGGGAGCCAGAAGAAACAGCTTCCAAATCCAAGTTTTATTACTAAGTAGCTCAGCCAAGCCATGTCTCCTCTCTGATCCTTTAATGACTCATCCATAAAATGGGTACAGTGATGCCTGCCTTGCTTATCCCACAGAACTTGTGAGCATCCAATGAGATCATCCACATGAAAGCATTTGTAAGTAGTTTCAAATGTATGGGTTGGGTCCAGTGTCATCGATCAAAGATCATCTTAAGGTCCATTTCAGTTCTAATATTTCTAAGACTTGAGATTCTAGATTCTGCTTCTTCTATGTTTGCATATTTTCCAGCTCCTTGGTTTTACATGTAACCTAAGCCAGGGCTGAGGCATCTTTTAAGATGCCACCACTTTTACGATTCCACCAGTAATGGTAGATGATTGATGTTGCCACCTGCTTCTCTACATCTCTTGGCCTCAATTCTTGTGACTGCCAACAACAGCTTTTCCAGAAAACTTGGACGCAATTTGTTTAATATTCCTCCACTCGACCTCCTTACTCCTATTTCTGTGCCTTTTCTGGAGTCACTTCTTCCATTTATAAAGCCTCTCCCCCTTTAAAAAAAAATCCTCTTTCTGATAGGAACTTTTTGTTGGCATACCCTCACCCATTTCTGATGATACCTTCATTATTCTTCCCTTTGGCACTTACTTTTTTTTTAAAATAAACTTATTTATTTTATTTATTTATGTTTGGCTGCGTTGGGTCTTCATTGCTGCATGTGAGTTTTCTCTAGCTGTGGTGAGCGGGGGCTACTCTTCGTTGTGGTGTACAGGCTTCTCATTGTGGTGGCTTCTCTTGTTGCGGAGCATGGGCTCTAGGCGTGCGGGCTTCAGTAGTTGTGGCTCATGGGCTTCAGTAGTTGTGGCTCACGGGCTCTAGAGTGCAGACTCAGTAGTTGGGGCGCACAGGCTTAGTTGCTCCGTGGCATGTGGCATCTTCCCGGACCAGGGCTTGAACCCGTGTCCCCTGCATTGGAAGCGGATTCTTAACCACGGTGCCACCAGGGGAGTCCTGGCACTTACTTTTAATTAGAATCTTATTCACTTAGACATTTTTTAGAGTATGCTGTTTGTGTCTTTTCATGTACTTACATTTTACCTCCATAAAAACCCAAAATAAAAATCCAGAAAGTGGCTTAATTATGGATCCAGAGGTTGGGACTTCGATAGCTTTTGCATCCACCACAATGCTTAACCAAGGCTGTGTGTTTAGTGGCTGGTCCGTCTTCGTTACCAGTTGTAGTGGGTTTAGTGGTGCCCCCTGCCAAAGATATTTATGTCCTAGTTCCTGGAATCTTGTGAGTGAGACCTTATTTGGAAAAAGGGTATTTCTAGATGTAATGAAGTTAAGGATCTTGAAATTAGATCATCTTGGATTATCTGGGTGGTCCCTAAATCCAATGTCAAGTATCCTTGTAAGAGACATACAGGGAAGACACAGGGAGAAGAGAAGGCCCTGTGAAGACTGAGGCAGAGATTGGAGTGATCTCAAGCCCAGGAACACCTGGGGCCATCAAAAACTGGAGGGGGCAAGGAAGGATCCTCCCCTAGAGCCTGCAGAGGGAGTGTGGCCCTGCTGACACCTTGATTTTGGACCTCTGGACTCCAGAGCTGTGAGGGAATAAATTCTATTGGCTTAAGCCATCAGGTTTGTGCTAATTTCTTACGGCAACCCTTCAAAACTAATATGATAATCATTAGTGGTCAGAAAAAGGAAACTAATAGAATCCCCTTGTTAATTCAGTGGCCCAACAAAAAGTTTAGGCCAGTAAAGTTACAATGGGCAGTTGAATAATTTCTTAAGGCCAATCTTAGTGTCAGTGTACCTGCTGGATGACCTCCCCCAGTTTTAATTATTCCATGTCTTTCAAGGATCTCCTACCACCTCAGTGAGTACACTGCTAAATAAACCCAGGATTCTTTCTTTGTGGTGCATAAGAAGCCTTAGAAAATATTTCTCATGGATGTAGTAAGAGCTCTAAAATGGGTACAATTTATGATATTAAAGACACTTATGGACCCTCATTGGTCTTTGTCCTGAGTGTCAATAATTTACAAGATGAAATAAAAGAAACATCGTGATGTGGAGAAAGAGACTATACTGGGGCATGTGGGGTTTGGTTGCATGAAGTCCCTTTTAGCCCTGAGATCTCTCTTCTCTCCAATCTTCCTAACTTTTCCTCCCTCTTTCCTATCCATCCATCCCACACAATCTACTGAGTGTCTCAGTATAGGTATATCTTAGGGATATTGCAGGCATTACAGATATAAATAGGAAAACAACCACGGAATCTGATCAGGGTTTTCAGTGTTCTGGTGAGTATTTCTCACTTTCCTGAAGATTAAAGAATGGTATAAAACAGATTTTTAATCTATTGTTTTATAGATAGCCCCCGCTCCCCCAAATACAAAAGTATATCCAAAGGATGCCAAAGAGACAGCTTAAGAAAAATGAGTTCCAAAACCTCCCCTAAGTCTTTAGTTCTGGGCTGTAAATGGGGCAGCCCTCACTTGCCTGTACCCTCTGGACACGGAGAGGTTTCCCTAAGTGAATTTTCAGCCTATTCTGTAAGTACCAAAGCCCAGTACTGGCCATCCCAGACGGAATGCTTCTGGACTGTATTATACACAGTTTGCCATCTTCAACAATCTGTGTGGAGCATCACTTAGCCTGTACCGATGACTCCGGTCATTCCTGTGAGCATCTGCTGCAGAAAAGCACGTGATCCCACTGTCTCGGGGCCTTGAGGTTGTCCTGCATCTTCCCTTTATGTCGGTTCTCAGCTTTCCTTGTCACCAGTGGTCACTGTGTAGGCCTCCAGCTGCTCAGCCAGCATCCTGTCCAGCTCCTTCCTTCCTTTTTTTTTTTTGTTTTCTTCAATATACACCCCCACCCTGCCCAATCTACAGTGAGTCGGAAACGGGACAACTAAGCCTTTGAAGATCTGTATAAGTAAGTGTCAACTGTGCTTTGAGAGAAGTAAGGAGACTGAAGTACATTAGCTTTCATCCAAGAAGGATGTGAAATGATGGTGTCCAATAGATTCTGGACAGACCTCCACTCAAGAAAGAGGGCACACATGGCAACCTGGGCATGCGGACAAGGTGTAGGCTTGTAGGTTTGCGCAGGTGTGTTTGTTCAAGGAAGGCCTCCCCTCCTCCCTCACCCGAAAGGAGGACATTCAATATGCAAATACAGGCAAGAAGGAGAGATACAAAAGACAGAAGAAAGAAAGCAACAATAAGAGGCCAAAGAGAAAGTAACGGAAGGAAATGAGGCAAAAGGTAGGAGAGAGGGAGAACAACAGGACTGCAATAAAGAACAAAATGAGATCAGAGCCTTATTGCTTTTGAGAGCGGAATTTCTTACTTGGTTGGTAAATCACTCTCCGTGCTGTCACTCTGGGCAGGAAGCCCGGGTGTGGAACTTTCTGCCACAGAAGCACACTGACCACTTCATGTCACTCAAGCACAGTGATGAAATCACCTGGACCAGGAAATCCAGTTATCCCAGTACTTGTTTCCAAAGAGTAAAATTTACCTGTAGACTATTCCTTTGGAATGAAGGAACTGCAGACCAAGAATGATTTCAGCAGCATAGAACCTGAGGGAAGGAAAATCAAGGCTCAACATGAATGTTTACTAGGAAGAAAAATTCCCCTTTTTATATAGTGAGTGTGCAGCGCTCTGCTAAATGTGCACATGGAATTTTGTTTAATCAGAACAAAAGGAAGATATCATCCATTCTACACATCCAGCTTCAGCCCTGAGAGAATGAAATGGAGCTGGTATATTTAGCCCTACCCGCATCTAGGGCTTATTCTTATATTGTAAACTATAATGGTCAAACTGTCATTTTTTTTCTTTGCTAATAGAACATTCAAAAACACTAAATGTAATAATAGGGAAATAGTTTTCCCTTTTATTTTAAAATCTACTTGGACCCCTCAGACCTGTCTGCAGGGCATTCCACATAGACCTGACTTCTTCCTGTGTAAGAAGTGCAGCCTGAGAGGAGGAGGAATGCACACAGGCAGACCTCAGGGATCTCACGAGTTCGGTTCCAGACCACCGCAATACAGCGAGTCACACGAGTTTTTTTGGTTTCCCAGTGCGTATAAAATTATGTTGACACTACAGTGTCGCCTATGAAGCACGCAATAGTATTATGTCTAAAAAAAATGTACATATCTTAATTAAATACTTGTGAACTATACTTCAGTTAAAAAAATATGGCTAGGGCTTCCCTGGTGGTGCAGTGGTTGAGAGTCTGCCTGCCGATGCAGGGGACACGGGTTCGTGCCCCGGTCCGGGAAGATCCCACATGCAGCGGAGCGGCTGGGCCCGTGAGCCATGGCTGCTGAGCCTGCGTGTCCGGAGCCTGTGCTCCGCAACGGGAGAGGCCACAGCAGTGAGAGGCCCGCATACTGCAAAAAAAAAAAAAAAAAAAAATATGGCTAAAAGGCGCTAACCATCGTCTGGCAACACAGAGCTGCCACAAACCTTCCTTTATAAAAAAACAAAGTATCTGCAAAGCATGATAAAGTGAAGTGCAATCAAACGAGATACGCCTGTATTAGAAGCTGGGAGGTGATACCTTGCTCTCCACCTTCAAAGATGACAGACTCAAAGGAGGCGAGTTTACAGGAGGATTAAAGTTAGAGATAGGGGAGAACTTCCTGCAAGTGAGGTCTGCTGGATCTTGGAGAAGAGCGCAGAAACCCCTTCCTGGGACGCAGTGAGGACAGATAGATAGCACGTGTCTGCGATGGCTTTCACGCCTTACACACCTGGAAGGGACCCCGAGCATCCTTTCTAGCAGAAAAATACCCGATGATTTCTGTGCTGCAGGAATCTCATAAAATTATCTCCGGGCACTTGGCCGATGGTTCCTGGAAGCAACGAGATTGGTGGCGTACTACCCACTGGATTCGACAAAACAGCTGCTTCAGCTGGGGTTTCTGTAGGAGCTCGTGGAAAAGTGTGTCTCTCAACACAGCTCGATCTGAACCCCTCCGAGTGTTCATTAGGGGTGAGTGAGGTTACTGAGCATACAGCAAGCAAGGCTAGTGTGCACCCACCCTTTTAAGCGGAGCCAGGGGCACAGTTTTCTCGTGTTTGGCCGTCTCAGTGGTTTGATGACTCAGGAAAGAGGGCCTGATGGAGGAAGGGGGCGGGGCTTCTGCGGGACGCAGCTGCAGTCCTACCTAGTAAACCCACCCTGCTCGATTTCCCCAGTGCCTGGAGTGGCTTGATGCCAAAGAAGGAGAATGTATTCTCAAGAGAGAGCAAATGTCTCTTCCTAATTCTCCTGCCCCCAGAGCTGTTTGATGCCTTCACACTGAGCTTCCCTTGAAAGGCCTCCACAAAGCCCCATCCAGTGACCGCCTTGCCCATCTGTGCTCCATTTGACTTCTATTCAAGGGGCAAATATTGCTTCTGGGTTCACATGATTTAGAAGCCTGATGAAGTGGGGTGGCTCCTTAAGAAACTAAGTAGTTGATCTCGCGGCAGAGAAATGAAATAAAAGCGACTTGAATTTAAGCTTCACAAGCTGGGAAAACAGTTGCCTCATTGGATGTGTTCCTGGGGTCACCTCGCCCTGGGGTTTAGGCCCACACTGAGTGAGAAACAGGAAAAGTGCCACGTGGGGAAAAGCATGGTGCAGGCACAGTGGACCCCAGTCCCTGACAAGACCAGTGGGAACCCCCCAACCCTTCAAGGGCTCTTACGTGGCTCTGCAAAGATCGAACTTGTGGCAGCTCTGGATGTGGTACATTAAGTCTCCTCCGTTGAGATACTCCATCACAAAAAAGAGGTTTTCCTGCGGAAAGACACAACCATCCCAACTGTGAGCTTCTTTAAAATAAGAAAACGAGGATTACTTTTTAAATGGATTTCATTATTTCAGAGGAACCAATTCTGTCTTGAAATCCCTTATAAAAAGGCTGGCAAGACAATTTACCGGATCTGTATAGCATTTCTGAACCCCAAGAAACCTGGGGGATCCAGGAGGAGTATGTGTGATGTTTGCTAGGATGCCTGGATGCTAGCGTGCAGCAGATGGGGCACAGCACGAGGGAGGGTCCACCCGGACTTGAACACCCGACAGTGGGATGGTCTTGGGCACTTAATGGGTGCTGGCTGTATACCTACTGAAATTGACAGTGTGTAGATGGTAAAGAGTACAAACCGGGGGCTCTGACTACAGGGGCAGGGCTTGAAAGCGTTCACTCGTTCAACACTCAGTAAGTAGTTCTGAATGTATTCTTCGGGCATGGCCAGAGCAAGAGTGGGCATGCTCATGCGTGCCTCGTCCATCCAAGATGGAGACAGCCCTGCCTTCAGGGAGCTCACAGTCAAGTCTGGGCTTACTTCCCTCCAGTCCTGACCTCACTAAGCTGTGCTGCTCCTAACAGGACGCCATGCATGTTGTTAGAGCCACTGCCCCTGAACGGCAGCTGTCAAAAGCAAGGCTGAGTGGTCTTCGGACCGTGGTCGAAGTATCAGAGGGGGCTGATTCCAGGGAGCCTGAGCTCCTCCATGGTGTGAGACAAGAGTTCCTCAATAGGTATATTTATGACCCTTGGAGCACCCTGATTTTGAGAGTCCTCGTGAACCACAGAATTAGTAATCTGCTCAGTTGGCGTGGAGACAGTTGGGACAGACGGGACTCAAGCCAACTGTTAGGATAATGGGCTTTGCCCTTACTCAGACCCGAGTTCAGATTTCCTCTATTAGTGACCTTGAAGTTACTTAACCTCTCCTGAGCCTCATATTTTTCATCTGCAAAATGGAAGAAGTAATATTCCTACTTCATAGGGTTGTCGTGAGTGGTAAATGAGATGACCTATGTGGAAAGCTAGCTCAGCACTGGCACTCAGCCTGCACTTCAGAACTGGTAGCTGTTGTCATAGTAAACAATTTAAAAGCCAGTCAAAAGAACTAAACAAATGGAGAGAGATTCCACATTCATAAATAGGAAGACAATATTGCCAAGATGTCAGTGCCTCCGAACTTGACCTACAGATTGTCTACAATCCCAGTCAAAATCCCAGTGAGTTACCTGGTGGGTATCGACAAAACTGACTCTAAAGGTTACATGGAGGAGAGGCAAAAGACCCAGGATAGCCAACAACATGTTGAAGAAGAACAAAACTGGAGGACTGACCTTACCCGACTTCAAGACTTACTATAAAACTACCGTAATCAAGATGGTGGTATCGGTGAAAGACCAGACCAATAGATCAAAGGAACAGAAAAACCTAGAAACAGACCCATGTAAATATAGTCAACTGATCGTTGACAAAGGAGAAAATGCAATACAATGGAGCAAAGACGGTCTCTTCAAGAAATGGTGCTGATCATCACTGTATATTATCGTATTTCCACATTTCTTAATTTTCATTTGCACGTCAGAAAAACAAACACCCAGCAGATACTTCTCAGAGAAAGGAACCGCACAGTCCTGTGGATCTTGAAAGAAGGACGAAAACAGGGAGTTAGATCTCCTCCAACAAGTTAAATCTCCTCCAGCGCTATCTTTCTGTTCCAGTCAGAGCTGGGAGAAAATGCAAAGCAGGCAAAGCGAGGGGAATGTGGGCTTGTGACACGTGTTATTCCAGCAAAGACCCTCTTTTTTTTTTTTTTTTTTTTTGCGGTACGTGGGCCTCTCACTGTTGTGGACTCTCCCATTGTGGAGCACAGGCTCCGGACGCGCAGGCTCAGCGGCCATGGCTCACGGGCCCACCTGCTCCACGGCATGTGGGATCTTCCCAGACCGGGGCGCGAACCCGTGTCCCCTGCATCAGCAGGTGGACTCTCAACCAGTGCGCCACCAGGGAAGCCCCAAGACCCTCTTCTTAATGCCGGTGATACATTAACTGATGCAAATGATTCTTCTGGGTGGAGTGAGAGTTGAAGTTGTGATGCTGGTGGGGGGTGGGTAGGGTGGGGATAGGATGGTCCAAAACTGCCCTGGACTTAGAATTTGTCAACAGCTCCTGGCACAGCATCTGCAGAGAGGAAATTCTCACCTCTGTGTGTCTCTAACTAGCTGTGTGATCAGGTAAATCATACCATCCCTGGGCCTCAGTCTCAACCTCTGAGAAATGAGACGTATTGGTGAGACCCTTTGACCAAATTCCTCTTTACTAGCCTAAAGATGCCCTGATTTTCACCTTAATTTCTCTACCTTTTTCTTGGAGGAAAATATGAAATTCACAAACTTTGGTTATTGAGCACATGACAAGACCTATGTAGCGCTTCCCAGATGATAAAACACATGTTGGTAAGAAGGTGTTATGCTGCAAAATTCTTGAGAAATCTTTGTCCAGAAGCAGTGTGTATTGGAAGTAAACTGAAAGGTATAGAGATAAGCCTTCTCTCTGAACCTTCTTCCACAGAGGTCAGCATTATGGCTGGGTTCGTTATGACCTACCATGATGCCCCAAAGAAGGTCACAAAATAGAGGCCAGAAGGCTTCCTCCCGTTTAATTAGTCTCCTGGTTATGCTAATAGAGTTTGGCTAGTTGTGGGCAAATACCTCTGTGTGTCACGTTCCTGACTGCTTTAACATCTAAATTAATCCCACCATGCACCGAGGGCTGAAAAGCAGAATGGGTTAGGAGAGAATGGGTCAGCGCTGTTTTGTAGACCAGAGTGTCAGGTGAATCACTTTTTGATTGGTCTTGGTGTTCTGTTTCGGAATCGTGTGTTTCTTTCTCTAAGAAAGATCTCGAGCACCCCTGCTTAGAGAGGAGTATGTATTATTTCTGATTTCGGAAAAGAGTCCAAACAAAGGATTAAAACTCAGTAACTTCTAGGATTTACCCTCCCAGTCCAAGCACCTGGTGAGTTTTTTACTTTGCCTACTTGGGCGGCAAAACATAGCATTTTGTCAAGTAGCTCCAGGAAAAGTGAATTTTAAAAGAGGAAGGTTGCCTTACTCAGGGTGTTCCCTCCTGCAGGGAAATGGCTAAGGTTCTTATTAATGAAACAGTAAAACACTGAGCTTATTTCCATCCTGTCCGTGAAGTCAGTTTTACTTGGGGTTTGACAGTACAATGATTACAGCCACTGGAAGAAGTGATTCATTGAATAACGCTGAAGAACCTCTCGCTAACAAGCAAGCATTTGATACATCATTCAACAATACTTATTTATCTCTCAGCTCTCCAGTTTGCAAATACACCTATGGCATACATGCCGTTCTGTATGCCAGACCCATAAAAACAAGAGAGTCAGAGTTAGTTATTGCTTTGCTGTGATTTTCTGGCAACCGAAGGAAATAATCAATGCTGATATTCTAGAGATAGATGGGTATTCAGAGCTCTGTGGCTCTTTTTTTTCCCCTTTAATAAAGGTATTTATTCTTGCAAAGTCATTTAAATATATATACTGAGTTCTTTCAAAAATTGAAAGTAGCAAAGGATTCTGTGTTTGTGTACAAAGTACTGTA
This sequence comes from Mesoplodon mirus, assembly GCF_964341445.2. NCBI lineage: Eukaryota > Metazoa > Chordata > Mammalia > Artiodactyla > Ziphiidae > Mesoplodon > Mesoplodon mirus. The sequence goes on along the minus strand of NC_138979.1, from coordinate 24,984,746 downwards.
TTTTCCAAAGTGTCTACAAATATCTTTCATCACTTGGCTGATAGAATGGTATATTTTCTTCTCCTATGTACTTACAAAAATATGACAGGCCACTTTAGGGGGCCTCTAACATCTAAATTGCTTTGTATTCATTTTCTTTGTAAAATCTCTATATGAAATTTAGCCATGAAAGCGATTTATACTGGTAAAAAGGAGGAAGCAGGTAAAAGCTATATACAGAAATACAAATACTTAGTTTGCCAATCTAAGCGCTGGAAAAAAAATCATCTTTCAGATGGCAGATATGTACTAATCCCAGTGGTTTTCAAGGCCAAATCCTTTAAATCATTATGGTCTAAATTCAACCAAGATATTGCCTTTGAATCTCTACTTTGTGGATCCCACCCTTGTTACTAACACTGCCGATGTCCTGAGTCTGGACTAGTGTCATACTGGAGGTGAGTCTCCTTCAGATTGACCACTACCTCCAAGGAGGTTTACATCTTTACTTCTACTTATTGTCCCCCACCAAGCAAAGGTTTAGTTTGGAATTGCAAATTGTGCGAGCTGCATTCTTGACATCCACAGCTCTGTGGTGGGGATGCATTACAGGCGCTTCCTGTGTAGAGGAAGAGCACAGAGCTGGGGTCCAGGCTGCCCAAGCCAGGAGCTTACAGAACCAGCCAGGGCTCCACGTGGGGACGGAGCTTGCACCCTGATGGCACACCTGCAGGGCACCTGGACACGGGCTCACCCAAACCCCCTGCTGCTACATGCACACAGCCTGTGTCAGTGTGGTCATTGACACTCTATGTCTTAGGTATGCATGTAATTTAGAAGGCTGGAGCCACTCCAAATCTGGAGTACTTGATCTATTCCTTCCTTGTTTAGTGAGCTATAAGCTAAAACACCCTAGAAAACAGGTTTATTTCCTTTTTCATAAAGAATAAGCCATCAGACTTGAGGACACGGGGAGGGGGAAGGGTAAGCTGGGACGAAGTGAGAGAGTGGCATGGGCATATATTTACTACCAAATATAAAATAGATCGCTAGTGGGAAGCAGCCGCATAGCACAGGGAGATCAGCTCGGTGCTTTGTGACCACCTAGATGGGTGGGATAGGGAGGGTGGGAGGGAGACGCAAGAGGGAGGAGATATGGGGATATGTGTGTGCATATAGCTGATTCACTTTGTTATACAACAGAAACTAAAAGCCATCAAAAAAAAAAAAAACCGAACAGATAATCACATGTATACTTTTGATATCTAAGTGTTGCATGTGTATGTGTGTGAAGGAGGGAGGGAGGAAAGGCTCTCTGCAGACCAGCAAACTCATTCATTACGGCCTGGCCTGTTTATATTTCTACTGTAAGTCTAATTAGTAAAACTCTGCCTTTGATAGATTCATTAGTACCTGTCAGAAATAATGTGCCTGAGCTTCTAGAGGTTTGCACCTGCACCGGGAACTTGGGCTCAGTTGGTATTTTCTGGTTTAACTGTCCCACGGGGTCATCTTGCATTAACTAGCAAATTATTTTCTTCCATAACGGAAGTACAAACAGTGATCCATTTCACGAATTTTAAAATTGTTTTCCCTGATACGACTGGGTCTCTACTAAGAGGCAATAGAGCAGTTAGGCTGATGGACTTTGCTACCAAACTGCCCAAGGGTGAATCCTGGTTCCCTTGTCTGACAGTTGTTTGACCTGTGGTGCCTCTGACCCCTGTAGGGGCCACCTCAATTTCCTTGTCTGTAAAATGGGGATAATAATAGTCTCTACTTCAGAAGGTTGCTATGAAGATTAAATGAGCTACAATACGCAACGTGCCTAGAACATGGACTAGCACATAGTAAATGCTTTATAAACATCAGCTGTTATTATATTTATGACCACAGTTATTGTATACAATATACATACAATGCATGTTGAGAAATATATATTCCCAAACACAGAGGGGTCCCTGGAACAGACTAGGTTTTAACATAAAAGGCAAGTTTTAAGGAATACGGTTTTGATGTGAAAATGACCCTACTCTGCTGAAGATTTTAAAGTTACTAAATTGTCACTACGACAAAGAGAAAAAGATACACAAGAAAGATGAAATACTCAAAAAATCCTACCTCTGGGTGCCTTGAATGATATAACTAGAAACGACTCTTTTCTTCTTATAATGCTTTTGTGTATTTTCCAATTTTTAAAGTAGAGAATGGACTTGAGGATATGGGGAGGGGGAAGGGTAAGCTGTGACAAAGTGAAAGAGCGGCATGGACATATATACACTACCAAACGTAAGGTAGATAGCTAGTGGGAAGCAGCCGCATAGCACAGGGAGATCAGCTCGGTGCTTTGGGACCGCCTGGAGGGGTGGGATAGGGAGGGTGGGAGGGAGACGCAAAAGGGAGGGGATATGGGAACATATGTATATGTATAACTGATTAAATTTGTTATAAAGCAAAAAATAAATAAAGTATGTTTTGGTGTAATTACTTTTATAATTAGGGAAAATGTTAAAAGAATTTTCCCTAAGAATTTATAAGTGAGTGAGTTTTCTATCACTGGATGTTTGTAATGGTGTAGATTCTCAATATGTGCCATGGGGGTTTGCTATCTGGCATGGAAATATCGATTCATGTCTGATGTAAAGTAAGATGCTATCTTTTTTAGTTCCCCGAAGTTGAAACTGGCAGGCTTAAGTATTAGGAACAAGCATGACCAGGTACAGGGGGGTAGAGTCATGTGATAAAATACTTTCAACATCACTTTTAATCACCATAATACAAACAGAGTAATTCTTTTTAAAAAGAATAACAAAAATCTAAAAACGGAAGCATCACTAAAGTAAAATCTTACATTTACAATATGAAAGATGATTAATACAAGATTAAAGTGATAGATTTAACAAAATCAGTGGTGTGATTCTCACAGGGCTGTGTTTGCATATATGAATGTCCTAGAGAAATTAAAAGCCCTAGGGCTGTCAAAATATCAGTGTTTCAAACATGAGATCATTCTTTAGAAGGACATTTTGTGAATGGATATTCTAGTAAAGGGGAAATGTAAAGAGGACTCAGTTATTCTAATATGATGTAGCTTCTACCCTGATTTCTCCTTAATATGATTACATTTGCTTTTAATAAGAGAATGAAAATAAAGAACATGGAAAATTATTTAGTAACGATGACTATTCAGTATAGCTAGTCAAGTACTGAACCAATAAGGGAACTGTTGCCAAATGTGCATACATTATTGGATAAGTGAGAACTCTGTAGCATTAAAGATTTTATAATTTTATCAAACCTATAACAATGAATTTTGAAAATACATGGAGAACTTAGTAAATATCATGCACATGAGATCAGGAATATAGATTCCCTCTCCAGAAAAAATAAGAAACGGAGGAAAAGAATAATTATAGTCATTTTTTTCAGGTTTTTCCCCCAAGGCTAGTAAATTAATAAATTTTATACGAGAAGATTTGCATGTCTGAGGAAATAAAATTAGAACACCAATATTTATTAAAAACATCCAAGTATACCAGTATCCTTTTCAGAGTATCATGTGTTAAGCATATGTAATAAATGCTGTAACATCCAAGATGACAGTATTGATATAACAATATGGAAACCGGAGAGTACACGTCAACTCAACTTCGGGGTATATCCTATTTTAGCCAGTGGAAAGTGAGGGAAGGTGTGCCCTGAAGGATGAAGGCGAGTTGGTCCATATCTAAAATTAAATAATCCACATCAAGTATTTAGCCCTGTGCCTGACATAGAGTAAGAACTCCATACATAGTAACCTTTATTATGTGTATTATTGTTAGAACAAGTTAAATATGTTCTATATTCCAATATGTTCTCTCTCTATATATATCTTGAGAAACATACCTTCATAATGACCAAGAAGGTATGTGATGAATTTAGAATTCTTCCAAATCTTGTACTAGTGAAGTTGCTGAATGGGGAAAGCATCCTACCCCCTCCAGCCCCTAGCCTCCACAACAGGGAAATGCACATGTTTTGAGCTATTGGGGCATGGAATTCTGGGGTCCTAGAGATGGGATGGGAATGAGGGATGAGGGGCCATGGTGCCTTGGTCCATGGGGGAGATGCTTGGTTCTAAGGTCGAGGACATGCAATAGATAACTGATCAATTAAATGAGTTGGATTTGGTGTCTAGGTACCTTGAAATCTCAACTTTACTAAGTTTTGGATTGACAGTATGATCTAGAAAAGAGACTAGACTGTGATCAGCTAGGCTGATCACGATTGGATCTCAGTTTCCTTAGCTGCAGAATGAGAGTATCTGATGTGGTAACCTCTACAACCCCTTCCTGCTCTTAAAATTTTCATATAGTCTGTCATTACAATAGAAAAAAAAAGAGTATAACAAATCAAATTTTAGCTATAAGCAACCAAGATGTCTCTCAATAGGTGAGGGATAAATTATAGTACATCCAGACAATGGAATACTATTCAGTAATAAAAAAATGAACTATTAAGCCATGAAAAGACATGGAGGAATCCCAAATGCATGTTGCTTAGTGAAAGAAGCCAACAAGAAGGCTATATATACTGTGTGATTTTTAATTATATGACATGAAAAAGGCCAAACTATGGAGACAAAAAAATCAGTGGTTGCCACGGGCTGCGGGGTAGGGGGTGGGAGGGATGAACAGGTAGAGCACAGAGGATTTTTAGGATAGTGAAACTGTTCTGTATGATGCTGTAATGGTGAATGCATGTCAGACATTTGTCAAAACGCATAGAATGTTCAATATAAAACCCCTAATATAAACTATGGACTTTAGGTAATAATAATATATAAATATGATGCATCAGTTATAACAAACACACTAGACTAAAGCAAGATGTTAATGGGGATTCCCTGGTGGTCCAGCGGTTAGGACTCCGTGCTCTCACTGCCGAGGGCCAGGGTTCAATCCCTGGTCTGGGAACTAGGCTCCCACAAGCTGCACTGCGCGGCCAAAAATAAATAAATAAAGTGTTAAAAATAGGGGAATGTGCGAGGTGTGGAGAGAGGAAGGGGATGCATGAGAAGTCTCTGTACTTTCCACTCAGTTTTTCTGTGAACCTAAATCTGCTCTAAAAAATAGTCTACTAAAAAAAAAAAAAACAAAAAAAACGCTAGTAGCTATAGACCAGCTAATGCGTTAAAATACAAATGTACAAGAAGAAAAACCTTCTTTAGAGTCTTCCTCATGCGGAGTTCATAAAAAATTAATAAAATAATGGCTGAAGATGGAGACCATTAAGTTCTACTAAATTCTAATGTTTATTCACCCTATCAAGGTAGAAATTACACAAAGAAGGTAGCACTGCAGTTTCTATTTAAAATCTGAAAAATATGACTTCTAAAAACATCTTTATTTTGGTTGATAGTGTCCACTTAAAATATGTGTAATTGCTCTTCTAGAAATATTTTTTTCATAGTTTCTTGGAGAATTACTGTTTATTTCTTTTATCCTATTAAACACGTACGATTTAAGAGCTCGTTCACATTCTGGATAAATACAAATCATTATAAAATGGTGGTAGAAGTTACACAGTAAGTTTTATGTCAACTTATTTGTGTTGAAGATTGTTTTCACTTTGCCAGTTTTCCGTCCCTGGGAAATTTTCATCACGTACTTTGTCTCCAAACTCTGGCTCTTCGATGGTCACTCGCAATTTGTGCTTCTGTGTGTTACTCAGCCTTTACTGGAGCCCCTACTGCTGATGTGTCAAGCCCTTTCTTCTGTCTCCATGGTCCCGTTCCTGTCCCTCTCATTTCCAGCCTGGAGACACTTCCTACTTTATTTATTGCGGTGATCACCACCACGGTGAGCCCTCCCGGATTTCCTCCTCTTCTTAGTCTCTCCCCCCCCCGCCTCTTCCTCACACGTCCTCTCTCAGAAGTGACCCCTCTCCTTGTGTTTGCTGTATCCTAACCCCTTCCTCTTCCAGAATCTTCCACCACAAATTCCTCCCTTTTGGGAGCATTCTCCATTACTCATAACCCTTGAACCCTGTGATCATAACAAGCGTCCACCTTCAGAAACACACTTTCTGAAAGACTGCCGTGTAACCGCCAAGTTCACCCACCCACCAGCTACCCCTCTGTCACCTGACATATGTCGTCCTCAGCCTCCCAGTAGGATGCTTCCTTCTGTTGCCCCTAAATGACAGTCAACAGGTGGGCTCCTCACCAGCCTGACCCCATGGGCCCCTCCTTCCTGACATCCTTCTCTCTCCTGGCTTCCAGTGACCCTACTCGCCTAGTCCTCCCCTCACCTCCCTGAGGGATCTGCGCTGTCACTTTCCCTCTTCTTTCCCCTCCTCCTTACGAGGGGGCTTCGCTTTGGTTTGGTCCTTGAACCACTTCGTGGGTTTATCCCAACTCTCACGTATTCCCACAGTGTCAACTACTGCCTGTTTGCAGAGTCCTGCAGTTATCCTTTCCTTGAGGTGTGTGCCGTGTCCCCTCCAACGCACGTGGTCTTTGGTGGAATAGGGGGATGCACCTCTGGGTGCCCTGTTGTCAGAACGCTGGGAATGACACGTATTAGGCTGCCGTTTGCTACTGATCGTGTATTTTCTCTAAGACTGTCAGCTGAGAAAAGGACACATTAAGTGACCTAAGTTTTAATGTGGAGAGACGAGAGGTAGATAAGAATGATTTTGAGGTCAAGGTAGAGAGTCCACAGGCTGGTAGGGGCACAAGATCAAGGGGACTTGGGTCGAGGGGGAGATAATGGACTTGAAGGGCACAGAGGGGCGGAAGAGTGGACACCAAGGGTGGACGTCCTCTCCTCTCGGCCAGCCTTTCTGGAACCTGAGGATGCTGGCAGACGTGCCACAGTCAGCCAATGTAATTTACCAGAAGACCATTTCTTTTTATTTTTCTTCCCCTACAGCTCCCTACCCCAAGAACATTGTCTAGAATGCTGTGGGATAATTTTTTAAAAAGAGAGAAAACATGCTTCTTGATATCAAGGGAAAATACTATTTAAATGGAGAAACCAAATAAATGCATCTGAAAGCAGTCACAGAAAGGGGCAAACCACAGGAACAAAACCACCTTTCTAGGTCTTGTCAGCTGAGAAGCCTGAGGAGGTGAAAGATAATGGTCACTAAGTAGGATTTGGTGAATCTGAAAGATATTTAGGGGGGAGATCCTCTTTGACCCTTCAAAGGAGGGCGAGTAGCTTCGCAGACAAGAGAGGTTACTTTCCAGGATACCCTTGAAGGAGATGCAAAATGTCCGTGTTTCGAGGGAAGCTGGTGTTCTGTGGCTTTGGGAGAACAGCTGATGGAGGAACAGACGAACAGTGTGGGCACACGAGCCTTGAAGAAACAAACCACATAAAGGTGAGAAAATATCTGTGAGCTTAAAAGCAGGTGTGCGGAAAGGGCACGGCATTTCAGACGCAGCAGGCAACACGTGTAGTCACAGAATTCCTGCATGTTTGTTCATTGATTGCCTCTTACCACCAGTGTCTTGTGAGGGTGTGTGTGTGTAAGGCAAGCTTTTTGAGTACAACAGGAATTTACCACGTGTCTACTGTAAATTGACTCTTTTTGGTATGTTTACTGTGAATCTAACGTCTGCTGAATCATACTTTAGTTGCACAGAAAGGACATCTGAAGCACATCAAAGTGATGTGCCATTTCTGAAATAACAATTTTCAAGCAATCTTCATATCAGAAAACTGCCAGAGTCCTGTAAAGAGAAGAGACTTCTCCGTTACTTACAAATGGGGACAACACAAAAAGTTAATTCTTGTCTTAGTTCATGGATAAGTGTTTTTGAGGATGTGGGTTTTCTTTTCCTTGTTAAAATTGTGATAGTTGCTAGCGCTCCTAACGCAGCTGGAGGGTTTGTGGATTAAAGTGTTGTTTGAAAGCTTCAGATGAGGTAGTTTCTGAATAGAATGCTTGACCTGAAAAACCTTCTGGCAATCTCAGGTGGATTTTACCTTCAAACTATGGGAATTCCAGAATGACACACTTTGAAAAAAACTGCCATGCTGAAGTCATTTTTCTTCTATTTCAAATAATAATAACTTGCAGTTCATATGGCACTTTCTCCATGAAGGATTCAAACTTCCCCGCAAATGCTATTTTCTTTTTTGAACGTTATCCCTTTGGAGGCTAAAAGGGGACAACGGAGCTTACAAAGAAAGGTTCGGTGACTTGTTGAAAGTCACGTGAAGCGTCAGGCGTCAACTCCTGCTCTGAAATCATGAGCAGAGGAGTGACCATGGTGAGGCCACCCTGGAAGTTAAGCCTCATGCGTTCTATAAAGGGAAAGTGAAACTCAGTTTTCTTTTTCATAAAAGAGACGTTGCACACTAATGCTGACAAAGAAGCATCACCTGGTTCAGACAGGGCGCGTGGATGTCGAGGGCAGTGGTGTAAATACATGAATTAACACTAGCACCCTCACTCCTGATGTTCGGAAGCCTGCAAAACCTTTGGGCCTTTGCTCACATTCAGCCTCGGGGGAGAGGCCCGGAGATGTGCTCATATGATCTAAAACGTCTTGTAGGTGTGAAATTGTAAGGCTACTGAAACTATCTGAGCACAGATGGGCCTTTCAGGATTCAAAGGAGACACAGATGAATGCAGACCACAGTCCACTTTTCATTTCTAAGGAAAAATTAGTTCCTTAAAAAAAAACCCCAAAGAAGTGTTAGATGTATCTTTTCCTTTTTTTTTTTTTTTTTTTTAAGAGAGATAATAGTCCCCAAATGGAGTCACTTGTGTTAAGCCCACATCACCAAACTGAGACTTAATATCTAACCTATTTGCAGTTCCAACCTTCCCCAGCGATGTAATCTTAACCGGTCAGTCTGGATCTTTCTGGTCAGTGCAAGACAGGTAATGCCCCTGATAGAAGCCCTTCTTCCCTAAGGGAAGGTGATCTTGCCTGAAACAGTCTGCTCTTTCCTTGTCCCTCCCCCATTTCTGCCGATAAAGTCTTCATTTCATGCAGCTCCTCAGAGCTCCCTGGTAGTTGCTAGCTGGGATGCTGCCCGATTCGTTAGCCACCGAATAAAGCCAATTAGAATTCTAAATTTACTCAGTTCAATTTTGTGTCTTAACAGATTTAGTGATGGTGGCGGGATCCGAAGGAAACATCTGATGGCTCTGAGGACAACAGGAGACACAGGGACGAATACTTGGAGTGCATCATCTTTCCTGCCGCTTCAAGGGCCGTGGGTAAGTTCCCCTTGGCTTTGAGCTCTGCTCTTTGCGTTGGGCTCCTGATCTAATTTAATTGGCTATCCAGTCCCCCATTTGATTGGAACCACTAGTTCCATGCTGGGAGCTGCTGGTGGTTTAGTCTGCAGTTCCCCATCTGTTTGGAATCCTCCTCCAGATTCCATGCTGGGAGCTGCTGGTGGCAGCTGTGGTTCCCCATTCTTTGGGGTTTGCTGGTTCAGTCCTTCTCCCAGTCCCTGGTTCCATGTTGGGAATTGTTGGTGTGCAAGGTCTTTGCCTTGGCCGGGCTGCAGTGATATCTCTTGGTTACTGCTGGTGTGTTAAGGTGCGTGTTTGTTTGTCTTGTGTAGATAAAGGCTATTGTTGATGGGAACTTCAGAAGCAAGAAAAGCCACAAAATTGGTAGCCATGGATCGAGCATTTAAACTGTCAGAATGCTCACCACCTAACACAGAGACTCCTGTGTTAGGACAAGTTGGTCATGGAATGGGTTAGAGTGACACTAGGTCAGCTGTCAACCTCAAAATTTCCATGCAATGAGGCACACTATAAAAAACCACACAACCTCCAACCCCGTGGCATATCCCTTAGTTATTCACCTGGCTCCGAGAGACCCAAAGGCTTAGCCCAAAAAAATGAGACCTTTAAATTCTAAAGAGTTAAGTGTGCCACATACTTGTTTTATATCTAAGAACTATAATTCTAGAAGCTGCAGATATCTATAAAAATGGCAAAAATCTTACTAAAAATAACTTAGGATTGTTGTTTGGGGTTCTGAGAACTTAGCCTGGTAACTGTCACGATGGGGACTCCAAAATCCGGCTGGACAGAAACGTGGATGAACTACCTTTGTGGCTAAGGGTCCTACCAAACGCTGCCGGCCCTTGGAGAGATTGCAACGGCCATTATGAGGAAAGTTCCAATTAGTTGAGATCATCTGAGAAGTGCCCTTGAAAGGAAGGGCTCCCAAATCAAACAAACAGAATGGGGATACGTATTTTAACTGGCATGCAGAAGCCTTCAAAAGCCTTCAAGATGCCAAAATAGCTTCATTGAAAAATTTGTGCAAAAGGCTAATGAAAAATTAAAGGCACAAGAGGTACCTAAAATAGATGGTAAAATGAACGTTATATAACCTTTACTGCTCGTCTCTGTCCTCCTTTAGTTGAATACTCATTCTAGTAATCCGGTCTAAATTGTCTTTCTACTCTAAAGAGGCAATAGGACCATAAAATCCGCCAAGTTAGTGGCTTTACAGACAGCCCCATATCTACCCTTAAAGGAGGGCCCCCAAAGGGCGCTCCCCAGGATGGTTGAGACTCTGGGGGATTTTCTGGTAAACTGCTACATTATTCCCTTAAGCAGCTAAGGCAAACTAAAATTAAAATGAATGAAAAACAATTACCAAGTTATGGTAGATACCAGAGCTATACTGTGTACATTAAACCCCACGCACAGCCTGCAGATGTGATCCTACGAAAACTGGCAGAAGCCAGCTAAGGTGAGGGTCAGCTCCCCTGGATCTCTTGTAGAACATGATAAAGAGAGGAAAATATAATAACTTTTGTATCCCCTTTGGGGACATCAAGTACAAGGGGCTGTTCAATACTGCAAGAAATATCTGCTGTTTGTCCCGATTGAAAACTGGCAAGATATTTATAAGGATTTCTTTAAAAAGTAGCTCAGTGGTAAGAAGTTGGTCAGAAATTGGAAGCTCATAGGAATTTTTTTTTTTAGGCCTCTTCCCCTAAGCCAAAATAAAACTATGTACACCCCAGAGGGAAAGAAAAACCTTCTAAAGCCTTTGTGAAAGGATTTACTAAAACATTCCAAAGGCAAACAGCTCTAAATCCAGAACATAGAGATCTTTTGATTTCCATCTTAGTTAGAAATCTTCTCCCTGATATAAAAGAAAAAAAAAAGCGAATTAAGGATAATTTAGTTGGATGGGGTGGATCAATTTATGATGTCATTTAGGCTGCAACCCAATTCTTTGAGGAATTGAGAGCTACTGTCATGATCTTAAAAATTTTGCAAAACTAGAAATTCAGCTCTAGAGGCAGTTCAAAAATCCAACTATTCCTATCACCAATCCCACAACCTCCCCTATTTATCTCAAAAGGCGTGTATGTATTGTAAAAATTCTGGCCTTAGGAAACCAAAGTCCTTCTTGGAGGAACTTACATTCTATCCCTGTGCCTTTGAGATGTAAACGTTATATAAACTTTAGGGAGGTAATTCGTATCAGAAGGAAAACGAAAGGGGGAAGGTCATTTGAAACTTAGGTGAACAAAAAATCTTATAAGTAAGTGTCTTCCCCACAAACATTAGTGAAAAACCTTTAGCTGTCTGAGCGGGTAACCTTAACGTATTCCCTCCACCAGGTAAACAACTTAGATTCAGCTGCTTTTATAAGTAGTGAATTTTGTATTATTATAGCTGATTCATGGTAGTAATTTTAAAATGAAAGCTATAAGGTCTCTGTTTGCACCTCTCTGTATGTTTATGTGTCTGTGTATATGTGTTGTATGTGTATGGTATTACTAAAATTGTAAAAAAAAAAAAAAAGCTCAACTTAATTGGTTTGAAGAAAATTAAGCACTTATATGAATTAAGTATTCCTAAAACTCCCAGAAATATACCTGCATCCCTCGGTGATATTGCAGGTTGAGTTCCAGGCCCTCACAATAAGGCTAATATCATAATATAGCAAGTCACACAAATTTTTTGATTTCCTAGTGCATATAAAGGTTATGTTTATACTGTAGGCTATTAAGTGTGCAATAGCATTATGCCTTAAAAAATACATATATATACCTTAATTAAAAATACTTTATTGCTAAAAATTGCTAATCATCATCTGGGCATTCATCAAGTCATAATCTTTTTGCCGGTGGAGGGTCTTACCTCAGTGTTGGTGACTGCTGACTAATCAGAGTGGTGGTTGCTGAAGGTGGGTGTAACTATGGTAATTTCTTAAGACAACAATGAGGTTTGCTCTATTGATTGACTCCTCCTTTCATGAATGATTTCTCCACAGCAGGCAATGCTGTTTGATAGCATTTTACCCACAGAACTTTCAGAACTGGAGTCAGTTCTTTCAAACCCTGCCACTGCTCTATCAGCTAAGTTTATATAACAATCTTCACAGCATCTTTACCAGAGGTAGATTCTTAGCCAAGAAACCACTTTCTTTGCTCATCCATAGAAGTAACTCCTCATCCACTAAAATTTGATCATGGGATTGCATCAATTCAGTCACATCTTCGGCCTCCACTTCTAATTCTAGTTCTCCTGCTGTTTCCACCACATCTGCAGTTACTGCCTCCACTGAAGGCTTGGATGCCTAAAAGCCATCCATGAGGGTTGGAATCAGATTCTTTTAAACTCCTGTTAATGTTGATATTTTGATTTCTTCCCGTGAATCACGGATGTTCTTAACGGCATCTAGAATGGTGAACTCTTTCCACAAGGTTTTCGATTTACTTTGCCCATATCCATCAGAGGAATCACCATTTATGGCAGATTTAATCTTATAAAATGTATTTCTTAAATAATAAGACTTGGAAGTTGAATTCACACCTTGATCTATGGGCTGCAGAATGGATGCTGTGCTAGCGAGCATGGAAACAATAGTAATCTCATTTTATATCTCGATCAGGGCTCTTGGGTGACCAGGCGCATTGCAAAGAGCAGTAATATTTTGAAAGGAACCTTTTTTTTTTTTTTTTTTTCTGAGCAGTAGATCTCAACAGTGAACTTAAAATGCTCAGTAAACCATGTTGTAAACAGATGTACTGTCATCCAGCCTCCGTTGTTCCATTTATAGAGCCAGGCAGGGTAGATTTAGCATAATTCTTAAGGGCCCTAGGATTTTTGGAATGGTAAATGAGCATTGGCTTCAACTTAAAGTCACAGCTGCATTTGCCCCTAACAAGAGAGTCAGTCGGCCCTTTGAAGCCAGGCACCGACTTCTCTCTAGCTATGGAAAACCTAGATGGCATCTTCTTCCATTATAAGGCTCTATCATCTACATTGAAAATTTGTTGTTAGTGGAGACACGTTGGTTAATTATCTTCGCTAAATCCTGTAGATAAGCAGCCCCTGCTGCTTCAGCTTGCACTTTTATGTTATGTATATGGCTTCTTTCCTTAAACCTCATGAACCAACCTCTGCTAGCTTCAGACTTCTCTTCTGCAGTTTCCTCACCTCTCTCAGCCTTCACAGAGTTGGAGAGAGTAGGGCCTTGCTCTGGGTTAGGCTTTGGCTTAAGGGAATATGTGGCTGATTTGAGTTATCCAGACTATCCGCAATAAGACTGTATCATTTTCTTATCATTCCTGTGTTCACTGGATTAGCACTTTTAATTTCCTTCAAGAATTTTTCCTTTGCATTTACACCTTGGCTAATGGTTGGTGCAAGAGGCCTACCTTTCGACTTATCTTAGGTTTCAACATGCCTTCCTCACTAAGCCTAATTAATTTCTAGCTTTTGATTTAAAGTGAGAGATATGTGACTCTTCCTTTCACTAAACACTTAGAGGCCATTGTAGGGTTATTAACTGGCCTTACTTTCAATATTGTGTCTCAGGGACTAGGGGGGAACCCAAAGAGAGGGAGAGAAACGGCTGGTCAGTGGAGCAGTCAGAACAGACGTAGCATCTGCCAGTTAAGTTTGCTGTCTTACATGGACATAGTTCATGGTGCAACAAAGCAATTACAGTGGTAACATCAAAGATCACTAAGCACAAACCACCCTAACAAATGTAACATTAAAAAGTTTGAAATACTGCAAGAATTAACAAAACGTGACACAGACATGAAGTGAGAAAACGCCGTTGGAAAAATGGCACCGGCACACTTGCTTAATGCAGGGTTGCCATAAAGCTTTGATTTATAAAAAATGCAGTATTTGTGAAGTACAATAAAGCAAGGTATGCCGGTAATAGAAACTAACCCAAATGCTTCTCAAATTCACATGGTCTGAGATAATCCTTGGTAAATAAAAGCTAGTTGAAGTTCGTTGGATTTTAATTAAAATGTGTCTTAAGAATTATTAGCATTGAAAATAATGCAGATGTACAACTTTAATTGTTTTACTGCTCAAATTAGTTCATGTTATTTCTGTTACAAAGTTTTCAGCAAGAAAAGTAGCTCGGGGGTGATGGTTGACTTTGTCTAATGACTCACAAAGTTTCTGTGGGTAGTCTAAACATAATTATTGAGAACAAGTGAATTAAATAGATGTAAATGGGATAAAAGGTTTTAGGTAACTTTTAAAATAGTTTCCTCAAAACTTTGTGGTAACTTGAAACAGTTTTGCTAAGTTAAATTAAATGACAGATAGGCATTAAATATCTAGATAATTTCCAAATAAGATAAAATATTGAAACACCAGTTACTGAACACAGGTTGCTTCCTACAGAGCAACTAAAAATATTTGGGTCTATTAGTAAATTTTTTTGTGTGCCACACTGAAATATTTACTATCAGAGAGCATGTTTCAAGAAATTTTAAAAACTATATTAAGCCACAGAATGCTAATGTAAAAGACAGTTTACAGTTGTTTACTTCTTTATTTTCACTAAAATTAAGTATTTTTAGGGTTAAACATTCTAATATATAATTAAAGCTATTGGAAATAATAAGGTGGATATCTCTGTATGCAAGGAAAGTAGGATGTGTGATTTTGACGAAGGTATGAGGAATAGAGATGTATTTTTGTTGAGAAAAAAAGTAATTTTGTTCTAAATGGAAACTTGTTAATATTTGTTTATTTCAGAATGGGAAAAAGGGAAAACATAGGAAAAAACTGTAGAGAGTTGTGGGAAAAAGAATCTTGGGAACTAAATTTTATGCATGGTTAAGCTATCTAAGATTGCAATGAATTTATTTAAGTTAAAAAAAGTTTTAATCAAAATTAAAATTGGTTTTCTCTTTCTTAAAAGGAAAAGTTCTTTTGCACTATTGGTCTACTTCTGATAAGCTATCGTGAAAGGTTCTGCAAAATAACTTCCTGTGATTCCCATTATCTTTACTAGATCTTTGATTACTTAAAACTGAGTCTTCTCTATTAAAAGAGATAAGATATTTTAAACAATTACTTAACTTTCTATATTTACCTGCGAAGTCTTCAAGTTATCACTGGTTAAATGAATAACTACTATTTCACAGTGTTCTATGTCCTATTTGACCATGTATTTTTAAACCTTTTGATGTTTTTGACAAACTTCCCACAAATCAAATTCTAAATGAAATCTTTTTGACCTCAAACCAACTTTGAGATTGTCCAGAGAGCCCCAGGAACATTTCAAAAGATTAGTTTAACATCTCTCTTTTTATAAGGAGAGAAAACAAACTAAGTTTATTTGTTATGCTGAATTGCATGGGAAGCACTGTCAGAAAGTAACACTAAGCCTCCTTTATGTTGTATTTGTACAGATATATAAGTATTCCCAAAATTGTTATGTCCTGGTATAATGTAATCAGCCATACTTCCAGTTATTATTTTAAAATGTACATCACAAAAATAACTACATTTCCTTATCAAATGAACTCTCATTAGATCTTTAACCATATTCTTTTTTAAGTCTTTGTCATTACCGAGAGTTACTGTTTAACTCAGATGCTTTTGCAAAAGTATTTCTCCAAAACTGCCTCATCTTTGGAGGAGCTTCAAGATGGTGGAAGAGTAAGACACGGAGATCACCTTCCTCCCCACAAATACATCAGAAGTACATCTACATGTGGAACAGCTCCTACAGAACACCTACTGAATGCTGGCAGAAGACCTCAGACCTCCCAAAAGGCAAGAAACTCCCCACGTACCTGGGTAGGGCAAAAGAAAAAAAAAAACAGAGGCAAAAGAATAGGGACAGAACTTGCACCAGTGGGAGGGAGCTTTGAAGGAGGAAAGGTGTCCACACACTAGGAAGCGCCTTTGTGGGCGGAGACTGCGGGGGGCAGAGGGGGAAAGCTTCGGAGCCATGAAGGAGAGCACAGCAACAGGGGAGCGGAGAGATTCCCACACAGAGGCTCGGTGCCAACTGGCACTCACCAGCCCGAGAGGCTTGTCTGCTCACCCGCTGGGGCACGCGGGGCTGGGAGCTGAGGCTCGGGCTTCGGAGGTCAGATCCCAGGGAGAGGACCGGGGTTGGCTGTGTGAACACAGCCTGCAGGGGCTTAGTGCACCACAGCTAGCTGGGAGGGAGTCCGGGAAGAAGTCTGGAGCTGCCGAAGAGGCAAGAGACTTTTTCTTGCCTCTTTGTTTCACGGTGCACAAGGAAAGGGGATTAAGAGCGCTGCTTAAAGGAGCTCCAGAGACGGGCACGAGCCGCGGCTATCAGCACAGACCCCAGAGACGGGCATGAGACGCTAAGGCTGCTGCTGCCGCCACCAAGAAGCCTGTGTGCAAGCACGGGTCACACTCCAAATCTCCCCTCCCAGGAGCCTGTGCAGCCCGCCACTGCCAAGGTCCTGTGATCCAGGGACAACGTCCCCGGGAGAACACACGGCGCTCCTCAGGCTGGTTCAACGTCACGCCGGCCTCTGCCGCCACAGGCTCGCCCTGCACTCCATACCCCTCCCTCCCCTGGCCTGAGTGAGCCAGAGCCCCCAAATCAGCGGCTCCTTTAACCCCGTCCTGTCTGAGCAAGGAACAGACACCCTCAGGTGACCTACATGAAGAGGCGGGGCCAAATCCAAAGCTGAGCCCCAGGAGTTGTGTGAACAAAGAAGAGAAAGGGAAATCTCTCCCAGCAGCCTCAGGAGCAGCGAATTAAATCTCCACTATCAACTTCATGTACCCTGCATCAGTGGAATACCTGAATAGACAACAAATCATCCCAAACTGAGGAGGTGGACTTTGGGAGCAATGATATATATATATTTTTTTCCCTTTTTCTCTTTTTGTGAGTGTGTATGTGTATGCTTCTGGGTGTGATTTTGTCTATATAGCTTTGCTTTAACCATTTGTCCTAGGGTTCTGTTTTTTTTAATTACTTAAAAAATTTTTTTTCTTAAAGATTATTTTTTATTTTAATAACTTTACTTTATCTTCTTCTTTCTTTATTTTCTCCCTTTTATTCTGAGCCATGTGGAGGACAGGCTGTTGGTGCTCCAGCCAGGCATCAGGGCTGTGAACTGAGGAGGGAGAGCCAAGTTCAGGACACTGGTTGACAAAAGAACTCCCATCTCCATGTAATATCAAATGGCGAAAGTCTCCCAGAGATCTCCATCTCAACACCAACACCCAGCTTCACTCAACGACCAGCAAGCTACAGTGCTGGACACCCTATGCCAAACAACTAGCAAGATGGGAACACAGCCCCATCCATTAGCAGAGAGGCTGCCTAAAATCATAATGAGGCCACAGACACCCCAAAACACACCACCAGACGTGGACCTGCCCACCAGAAAGACAAGATCCAGCCTCATCCACCATAACACAGGCACTAGTCCCCTCCACCAGGAAGCCTACACAACCCACTGAACCAACCTTAGCCACTGGGGACGACACCAGAAACAACAGGAACTATGAACTGGCAGCCTGCAAAAAGGAGACCCCAAACACAGTAAGTTAAGCAAAAGGAGAAGACAGAGAAACACACAGCAGATGAAGGAGCAAGGTAAAAACCCACCAGACCTAACAAATGAAGAGGAAATAGGCAGTCTACCTGAAAAAGAATTCAGAATAATGATAGTAAAGATGATCCAAAATCTTGGAAATAGAATGGAGAAAATACAAGAAACGTTTAACAAGGACCTAGAAGAACTAAAAAACAAAGTGATGAACAACACAATAAATGAAATTAAAAATTCTCTAGAAGGGATCAATAGCAGAATAACTGAGGCAGAAGAATGGATAAATGACCTGAAAGATAAAATAGTGGAAATAACTACTGCAGAGCAGAATAAAGAAAAAAGAATGAAAAGAACTGAGGACAGTCTCAGAGACCTCTGGGACAACATTAAATACACCAACATTCAAATTATAGGGGTCCCAGAAGGAGAAGAGAAAAACAAAGGGACTGAGAAAATATTTGAAGACATTATAGTTGAAAACTTCCCTAATATAGGAAAGGAAATAGTTAATCAAGTCCAGGAAGCAGAGAGCCCCATACAGGATAAATCCAAGGAGAAACATGCCAAGACACATATTAATCAAATTATCAAAAATTAAATACAAAGAACAAATATTAAAAGCAGCAAGGGAAAAACAACAAATAACATACAAGGGAATCCCCATGAGGTTAACAGCTGACCTTTCAGCAGAAACTCTGCAAGCCAGAAGGGAGTGGCAGGACATATTTAAAGTGATGAAGGGGAAAAACCTACAACCAAGATTACTCTACACAGCAAGGATCTCATTCAGATTTGACGGAGAAATTAAAACCTTTAGAGACAAGCAAAAGCTAAGAGAATTCAGCAGCACCATACCAGCTTTACAACAAATGCTAAAGGAACTTCTCTAGGCAGGAAACACAACAGAAGAAAAAGACTTACAATAACAAACCCAAAACAATTAAGAAAATGGTAATAGGAACATACATATCAATAATTACCTTTAATGTAAATGGATCAAATGCTCCAACCAAAAGACATACACTGGCTGAATGGCTACAAAAACAAGACCCATATATATGCTGTCAACCAGAGACCCACTTCAGACCTACGGACACATACAGACTGAAAGTGAGGGGATGGAAAAAGATACATGCAAAAGGAAATCAAAAGAAAGCTGGAGTAGCAATTCTCGTATCAGAAAAAAATAGACTTTAAAACAAAGACTATTAGAAGAGACAAAGAAGGATACTACATAATGATCAAGGGATCAATCAAAGAAGAAGATGTAACAATGGTAAATATTTATGCACCCAACATAGGAGCACCTCAATACATAAGGCAAATACTAACAGCCATAAAAGGGGAAATCAACAGTAACACAATCATAGTAGGGGACTTTCACACCCCACTTTCACCAATGGACAGATCATCCAAAATGAAAATAAATAAGGAAACACAAGCTTTAAATGATACATTAAACAAGATGGACTTAACTGATATTTATAGGACATTCCATCCAAAACAACAGAATACACATTCTTCTCAAGTGCTCATGGAACATTCTCCAGGATAGATCATATCTTGGGTCACAAATCAAGCCTTGGTAAATATAAGAAAATTCAAATCATATCAAGTATCTTTTCCAACCATAACACTATGAGACTAGACATCAATTACAGGAAGAAATCTGTAAGACATACAAACACATAGATCAGTGAAGAAATCAAAGAGGAAATCAAAAAATACCTAGAAACAAATGACAATGAAAACACAATGACCCAAAACCTATGGGATGCAGCAAAAGCAGTTCTAAGAGGGAAGTTTATAGCAATACGGTCCTACCTTAAGAAACAGGAAACATCTCAAATAAACAATCTAACCTTACACCTAAAGCAATTAGAGAAAGAAGAACAAAAAACCCCCAAAGTTAGCAGAAGGAAAGAAATCATAAAGATAAGATCAGAAATAAATGAAAAAGAAATGAAGGAAA
Organism: Mesoplodon mirus; assembly: GCF_964341445.2. Taxonomy (NCBI): domain Eukaryota; kingdom Metazoa; phylum Chordata; class Mammalia; order Artiodactyla; family Ziphiidae; genus Mesoplodon; species Mesoplodon mirus. The sequence continues at coordinate 24,964,985 of NC_138979.1, read as the reverse complement.
TGATAGCCAAGATCAATAAAACTGAAAGCTGGTTCTTTGAGAAGATAAAGAAAATTAATAAACCATTAGCCAGACTCATCAAGAAAAAAAGGGAGAAGACTCAAATCAGTAGAGTTAGAAATGAAAAAGAAGTAACAATTGACACTGCAGAAATACAAAGGATCATGGGAGATTACTACAAGTGACTATATGCCAATAAAATGGACAACCTGGAGGAAATGACAAATTCTTAGAAATGCACAACCTTCCGAGACTGAACCAGGAAGAAATAGAAAATATGAACAGACCAATCACAAGCACTGAAATTGAAACTGTGATTAAAAATCTTCCAACAAACAAAAGCCCAGGACCAGATGGCTTCACAGGCGAATTCTATCAAACATTTAGAGAAGAGCTAACACCTATTCTTCTCAAACTCTTCCAAAATACGGCAGAGGGAGGAACACTCCCAAACTCATTCTACGAGGCCACCATCACTCTGATACCAAAACCATACAAAGATGTCACAAAGAAGATGTCACAAAGAAAACTACAGGCCAATATCACTAATGAACATAGATGCAAAAATCCTCAACAAAATACTAGCAAACAGAATCCAATAGCACATTAAAAGGATTATACACCATAATCAAGTGGGGTTTTTCCCAGGAATGGAAGGATTCTTCAATATACACAAATCAATGTGATACACCATATTAACAAACTGGAGGAGAAAAACCATGTGATCACCTCAAGAGATGCAGAGAAGGCTTTTGACAAAATTCAACACCCATTTATGATAAAAACTCTCCAGAAAGTAGACATAGGGGGAATTTTCCTCAATATAATAAAGGCCATATATGACAAACCCACAGCAAACGTCATCCTCAATGGTGCAAAACTGAAACCATGTCCACTAAGATCAGGAACAAGACAAGGTTGCCCACTCTCACCACTATTATTCAACACAGTTTTGGAAGTTTTAGCCACAGCAATCATAGAAGAAAAAGAAATAAAAGGAATCCAAATTGGAAAAGAAGTAAAGCTGTCACTGTTTGCAGATGACATGATACTATACATAGAGAATCCTAAAGAGGCTACCAGAAAACTACTAGAGCTAATCAGTGAATTTGGTAAAGTAGCAGGATACAAAATTAATGCACAGAAATCTCTTGCATTCCTCTACACTAATGATGAAAAATCTGAAAGTGAAATGAGGAAAACACTCCCATTTACCACTGCTACAAAAAGAATAAAATATCTAGGAATAAACCTACCTAAGGAGACAGAAGACCTGTATGCAGAAAATTATGACACTGATGAAAGAAATTAAAGATGATACAAATAGATGGAGAGATATACCATGTTCTTAGATTGGAAGAGTCAACATTGTGAAAATGACTCTACTACCCAAAGCAATCTACAGATTCAATGCAATCCCTATCAAACTACCACTGGCATTTTTCACAGAACTAGAACAAAAAATTTCACAAGATGTATGGAAACACAAAAGACCCTGAATAGCCAAAGCAATCTTAAGAAAGAAAAACGGAGCTGGAGGAATCAGGCTCCCGGACTTCAGACTATATTACAAAGCTACAGTAATCAAGACAGTATGGGACTGGCACAAAAACAGAACTATAGATCAGTGGAACAGGATAGAAAGTCCAGAGATAAACCCATGCACATATGGTCACCTTATCTTTGATAAAGGAGGCAAAAGTATACAGTGGAGAAAAGACAGCCTCTTCAATAAGTGGTGCTGGGAAAACTGGACAGCTACATGTAAAAGAATGAAATTAGAACACTCCCTAACACCATACACAAAAATAAACTCAAAGTGGATTAAAGACCTAAATGTAAGGCTAGACACCATCAAACTCTTAGAGGAAAACATAGGCAGAACACTCTGACATAAATCACAGCAAGATCCTTTTTGACCCACCTCCTAGAGTAATGTAAATAAAAACAAAAATAAACAAATGGGACCTAATGAAATTTAAAAGCTTTTGCACAGCAAAGGAAACCATAAACAAGGTGAAAAGACAACCCTCAGAATGGGAGAAAATATTTGCAAATGAAGCAACTGACAAAGGATTAATCTCCAAAACATACAAGCAACTCATGCAGCTCAATACCCAAAAAACAAACAACCCAATCCAAAAATGGGCAGAAGACCTAAATAGGCATTTCTCCACAGAAGATATACAGACTGCCAACAAACACATGAAAGGATGCTCAACATCATTAATCATTAGAGAAATGCAAATCAAAACTACGAGATATCATCTCACACCGGTAAGAATGGCCATCATCAAAAAATCTACAAACAATAAATGACGGAAAGGGTGTGGAAAAAAGGGAATGCTCTTGCACTGCTGGTGGGAATGTGAATTGGTTCAGCCACTATGGAGAACAGTATGGAGGTTCCTTAAAAAACGAAAAATAGAACTACCATATGACCCAGCAATCCCACTACTGGGCATATACCCTGAGAAAACCATAATTCAAAAAGAGTCATGAACCAAAATGTTCATTGCAGCTCTATTTACAATAGCCAGGACATGGAAGCAACCTAAGTGTCCATCAGCAGATGAATGGATAGAGAAGATGTGGCACATATATACAATGGAATATTACTCAGCCATAAAAAGAAACGAAATTGAGTTATTTGTAGTGCGGTGGATGGTCCTAGAATCTGTCATACAGAGTGAAGTAAGTCAGAAAGAGAAAAACAAATACTGTATGCTAACACATATATATGGAATAAAAAAAATTGGTCAGAAGAACCTAGGGGCAGGATGGGAATAATGATGCAGACCTACTAGGGAATGGACGTGAGGATACAGGGAGGGGGAAGGGTAAGCTGGGACAAAGTGAGAGAGTGGCATGTACATATATACACTACCAAACGTAAAATAGATCGCTAGTGGGAAGCAGCCGCATAGCACAGGGAGATCAGCTTGGTGCTCTGTGACCACCTAGAGGGGTGGGATAGGGAAGGTGGGAGGGAGGGAGATGAAAGAGGGAAGAGATATGGGGACATATGTATAAGTGATTCACTTTGTTATAAAGCAGAAACTGATGCACCATTGTAAAGCAATTATACTCCAATAAAGATGTTAAAAAAAAAAGTGCCTCATCTTTGAAGAGATTTATGGAGCGAACTATGGCAAACACAGGTTAATGATAACTTTATATCACAAAACTGAACTAGGTAAAAATTCCCAGAACTAATGGAAAAAACTGGATTCAAGCAGAACAAGAATTAATAACACAGGACTGAATGAACTGAGGAGGATGATTAGAATTTTTATGACTTCTTATTTGAAATATTGTTGGTACTTTAATGTTTTGTTTTTCTAGATTTGAGACTTATCATAACTTACAATTAGGTAAAGTATACTTTTGTAAACAAAGATGAAACATTTTCTTTTTCTCTCTGATTCCTCCAGAATCCAGAAACCCTCAAGTATTCTTTTTATGGAAAAATAGTTATTTAAGTTAAGTTCAGTGAGAGTCTGTTTTTGTAACAGGACACAATTGGATACCCTGGTTATATTACCAAGACCTTGACTGGAACGTTATATGTGAGAGAGATGTGTATAGACTCAGATATGGCCAGACAGATTTAAATAACTAAAGTTGACTTTAGGAAGTCAGTAAAGTCCCTTGGGAAAATTGGACTGGTACTCTGGTACCAAGGTTCCTAGGAGCTAACCAGGTGAGTAAGAAAGGTAATTTCCTGGTAGGTTCCAGGAAACTCAGGATATTTTTTGGACCTCAGGAAGAGAGAAATTCACCCAAAGCTATAGGTATTGCAGGTAAAATCTTACTGTGAGACTTTGGCTTAGCTTAAAGCCTCAGAGGCTTTAAGAGTTCACTCTGAGATTCCTTTCCAGGAAAGTTTTTAAAAGAGCTTAAATGGTCAGTCACTATTCTTGATGCACTATGTAATTAATCAGGCCAAGTTTAATGCAAACGAATTAGGTTTACTGTAATTATCTTTGGTTGAAAAAAATGGTGATGATACAGAGGAAAACTGTATCTTTGTAGATTTTAGATTCTAATCCTGGTAATTGTTTTTGAGGTTTTGTTATATACCTGTAAACTGGATTGGATCTTGAATACTCCTAGTTCCCTCAATTAACTGGCTGTGACTCTCCAAACTAATGTTTCCAATTTTCTCCCACCCTTCTGATTTGGAGTCACTAAGAACAAAGACTGCCCTTGCGTCTCCTTGGAAGGGACTCTACCAGATCTTCCTCACTAACCTGATGGCAGCCAACCTGCAGGGGCTTGAACCTTGGGTACATATCTCACAACTGAAGAAGTCCCCACCTAATGTTGGGTCCTGTACACCCACTGAAGACCTCAAAATCAAATTGAGAAGTAGCCGATGTTGAGGTAGACTGCTGGACAACTAAACTTGACACCCTCTCTTCTTCAGCGTTTACTCTGGCACTGGCCTGTAAAGATAACATCATCATCCATTTCTCCCAGGCCATTGCTTGGGTGTGTGTGGGGGTATCCTTTTAGATTGCTGGATTTATCATCAAAAACTCTGATCTATCCATGACGTTAGAGACCCTCTGGTCTGTTTCCCTCTCTCTGGTTAATAAACCCAAACTTGGGGAACTTTGTATCCAGGCTTTGTATACAAAGAAAGGGACACAAGGCTAAGGGGAAGCAAACCTTTTCTTTGTCAGGGCCCTACTTCACTAAGCCAAGGCAACCTGTTGCACCTGGATTAACACTTCTGAGGAAGTTGAGGCTCAGTTACATAAAAATACTGAACAAGCCACTTGCCTTAAACAGGTGACTCTTCCAATGGGGTCTTTCTTTGACTTATTTGATTTTGATTAGTTTGGGTCTTGGGGCTGAAGAGCATTCCAGATATTGGAAATTATCCTACTTTTCATAATCATAGTGAACTCCCTGGAATGCTATATTCTTTCAAAGGCTTTAAATTCATGTTTGAAGCCACTGACCACCAACTAAATGATCTCCCTAAGAGTGGAACTTCAAGAAAGCAATGAAGAGAATGACTGACTTAGAAATTGTGACCCTGAACTCTGGCCTGTGAATACCACCGATTAAGTGAAAAACATCCTGACCTGTGAACACCACACAAAGGACCATCAAAAACCATGAGAACTTCAGAACGGTAGCTGGGAGTGGTGCTAATACCTTAAATTTTGATCACATCTCCCAGTTAAGTTGAGGGTCTGATCAAAAGAGGCAAAAGAGAGGGGGTGTGATTGTTAGAAAAGAAACAACAGTTCCCAAATGGAATCACTTGTGCTAAGCCCACATCTCCAAACCGGCACTTAATATGTAAGCTAACTGCAATTCCTAACATCCCCAGGAATGTAATCTTAACCAGTCAGTCTGGAACTTCCTGATCAGCACCAGTGAGGACATCCATCTAAGGAAGGTGACCTTGACTGAAACAATCTGCTCTTTCCTTGTCGCTCCCTACTTTCTTCCTATAAAAGTCTTCCATTTCATACAGGTCCTCAGAGCTCCTTTCTGTTTGCTAGATGGATGCTGCTCAATTCATGAATTGTTGAAAAAAAGATAATTAGATCTCTAAATTTACTCGGTTGAATTTTGTGTTTTCTTTCCAAACCCTGTTATTTTCACCTAGGGTTATCAGAGATAGATCAGAGAAACTTTGTGTACTTGAGTTATTGAACTTTTTTTTTTTTTTTTGCGGTACGCGGGCCTCTCACTGCTGTGGCCTCTCCCATTGCGGAGCACAGGTTCCGGATGCACAGGCTCAGCAGCCATGGCTCACAGACCCAGCCGCTCCGCGGCATGTGGGATCCTCCCAGACCGGGGCACGAACCCGCGTCCCCTGCATCAGCAGGCAGACTCCCAACCACTGCACCACCAGGGAAGCCTGAGTTATTGAACTTTTAATCTAGCATAATTAAAAAGAGAGGAAAACTATTTTTCTGTGGTTTTTTCCCCTGTAGGTGAACATTTAGATACTACAGAGATGACATGTCACTAAGACACATGGTATGAATATATAGGAGGCCCATATCTGGACAAAGACATATGGTAAGATTGAATGCTGTTTCCTGTTTCCAGCTGAGTGGCCTTAAGGCAAGGTTCATCTTTTTTAGCTTCAGTTTTCTCATAGGTAAAATAGAATAATAATATCTACTTCATTGGGTTTATAGAATTAAATGAGATAATATATTTAAAGTTCCTAGGAAACTATCTGGCACAAAATAGGCTTCAGTAAACCTAGTTTTAATCATATTTTCTTTATTTTAATATATATGTTGGAGCAGAAATGGCTGGTTGCCTCCCTTTCTTTCTTAGTAAAAAAAAAAAAATTATTCTGGATGACAATGTGCTTAAGATTCAACTTTCCAGCTTTCCTTACAGCTATAGAAGAGTCAGAGAGAAGCAGCAGTTTTTTGTGGGCCTTTTGGAAAAGTGACTTAAGAAAGAAGACTAAGCTGGCATGAGGTTGTTCTTTCTTCCCTAGAATGTGGCTGTGAGGGCTGGGCTCTAGCAGCCATATTGGACTGAGGAGTACCCTTGAGGATGGGAACTCAGTACAGTAAATGATGGAACAGGGAGCAGATGGTTCCTGGATCTCTGACACCATGGAACTGTCATACTTGCTTTGAACCATGTATGTAACTCCTTTTATATGAAGAGAAAAACACTTCTATCTCATGTAAGTCATTGTTACTTTCTATCCCTGTTACTAGCAGCCAATGCAATTTCTAATTGACATACATGTTAATTCACATTTAGACAATTCTGAAATTGGGAGATGGCTTCTAGTTTTTAAAATAATTTTGTGTATCAAGAAAATAGGGCATCTAATTATTGATGGTATCTTAAAATCAAGAAAGCAGAATACTATTCTTCCAAGCTAGAACTTTTTTTTTCTATTTACTACTTAGAATTAGGTAGCAAAAGGAAATAGTTTTCTAATTTAATCCCCATATAGTTTGAGTCTTGCCTCTGTTGGGGAAACAGAACTTAGCAGGTCAACAAGAAACATTTGTTGAATTAATTTAACAGTGACTTTCTAAAGTAATTTATGACATGTATTTTCAAGGTTTTATGATTAATTTGTTTCTAATAGATTTTAATTTGTTAGTGAGTACAGTTAAAAGATTCCTCCCATGGACACACTGATGTACACCTACACAGAAAGCAATTCCTCCTGAAGAACAAAGAGCTGATTGAACAGCTTCTGCACAAGAAATGATAGAGGAACCAAGACCCAGCATCAATAGGAAACACCCCTGACACAGTGATCTGCAGTAGAGAGGGATACCACTGAGAGGCCTGTGCACAGACTTGCCCACCTTGGTGCACAGTGAGGAAAAAAACCCCCGGCAATTTAAAGGACACTTTAGACCATATTTGAAGGAAATCCATTTACTAACCTTAGAGCATCTGCCAAACACATGGGGGACTGCTGGAACTCTCTCCAGGGTTGGAGGTGCTGTGCATGGATGGGAAAACAGTCCAGACACTGTAGCCAGCCTGCCAAGGCCACCACAGCATGCCCCAGGCCTGCACTAGCTACAGCCATGCTACCAGGGTGGCTTTGGTGTGGTATATATCCTAGGCCACTCTGGCTCCTGTTGCTCCAGCCATCCTGCCAGGGTGGCCACAGGACACCCTGTCCAGAGACACACCCCCACCCCCCGGCCCATACCTGCTCCAGTTCCAGCCCCCCTCACCCCTAGGCTGAGCCTGACCCAACCAGCCTGCCAAAGGTGCCCAGCCCACACAGGGGATGCTCCTTACACAAGGCCACCTTTAAAACCAGGAGACGTAGCTGTCTTACCTAATTCCTAGAAACAAACCAGAAAGTCAAACAAAATGAGGAGACAGAGGAATATGTTCCAAATGAAAGAACAAGATAAAACCCTGGGAAAAACACCCTAATGAAATAGATAAGTAAATTACCTGGATTTAAGAGTTCAAAGTAATGGTCATAAAGATACTCACTGAACTCGAAAGAAGAATAAAGGAACACAATGAGAACTTCAACAATGAGTCAGAAAATATAAGAAAGAACCAATCAGAACTGAAGACTACAATAACAAATGAAAAATACACTACAGGGAATCAATAGCAGATTAGATGATACAGAAGAATGCATCAGCAATCTGGAAGACAGAAGAGTGGAAATCACCCAATCAGAACAGCAAAAAGAAAAAAATTGTAAAAATGATAGTTTGAGGTACCTCTGGCACAACATCAAGCCTACTAACGTTCACATTATAGGGGTCCCAGGAGGAGAAAAGAAAAGGGCTGAAAGCTTCCCTAACTTCGTGAAGGAAACAGATATCCAGGCCCAGGAACCAGAGAGTCCCAAACAAGATGAACCCAAACAGATACACCCCAATACACATTGCAATGAAAATGGCAAAAATTAAAGATAAGAATATTAAAAGCAGCAAGAGGAAAGCAACTAGTCACCTACAAGTGAACCCTTATAAGACTGTCAGCTGAATTTTCATCAAAAACTTTGTAGGCCAGAGGCAGTGGCATGATAAAGTGCTGAAAGGAAAAAAACTTATAACCAAGAGTACTCTACCTGGAAAAGTTATCATTCAGAATTGAAGACAAGATCAAGAGTTTCCCAGACAAGTGAAAACTAACATAGTTCATCACCGCTAAACTGGCCTTAAAGAAGACCCTTTAACATTTTTTGTAAGTGAAACGAAAAGGCCATAAACAGAAATATGAAAATATATGAAAGAAAAAATCTCACTGGTAAAGGCAAATACATAGGAAAGGCTGTGGAACAGCCACTTAAACTAGCATGAAGGCTAAAAGACAAAAGTAGTAAAATCAACTATAACTACAATAGAAGTGAAGGGATACACAAAAAGATGTAAAATATGACATAAAAACCAAAATGTTGGTAAGGGGAGTACAAATGTAGTGCTTTTAGAATGCATTCTAACTTAAGTGACTTGGGGCTTAAAATAAACTCATATACATACATGAGAGAGAGATGAACTTCATGGTAACTGCAAATCAAAAACCTATTATGTACAAAAAATAAAGAGAAAGGAACACAAACATCACATTAGAGAAAATGATTAAACCATAAGGAAAGAGGCAAAGAGAATAAGAAAGGAACAGAGAAGGGCTACAAAAACAACCAGAAAACAATTAACAAAATGGCATTAAGTACATATCTATCAATAATCACTTTAAATGTAAATGGACTAAATGCTCCAATCAAAAGACACACAGTGGCTGAATGGATTAAAAACAAAAAACAAGACCCAACTATATGCTGCCTCCAAGAGACTCACTTCAGACCTAAAGACACACACAGAGTGAAAGTACAGGGATAGAAAAAGATACTCCATGCAAAAGGAAATGAAAAGAAAGCTGGGGTAGCAATATTCATAGCCAACAAAATAGGCTTTAAAACAATACTGTAACAAATGACCAAGAAGGACATTACATAATAATAAAGGGGTCAATCCAAGAACAGGATTTAACATTTGTAAATATTTATGCACCCAACATAGAAGCACTTAACAGACATAACAGGAGAAATTGAAAGTAATACAATAATAGGGGACTTTAATGCCACTTTCAACAATGGATAGATCATCCAACCAGAAAAAATCAATAAAGAAACACTGGCCTTAAATGACATACAGAACATTCCATCCAAAAACAGAATACAGATTCTTTTCAAGTGCACATGGAACATTCTCCAGGTAGGTTATGTTAGGCCACCAAACAAGTCTCAATAAATTTAACAAGACTGACATCATACCAAGCATCTTTTCTGACCACAATGGTATGAAACTAGAAATCAAAAGAAGAAAATTGCAAAAAACACAAAGAAATGGAGGTTAAACAACATACTACTAAATAACCAATGGGTCACTGAAGAAATCAAAGAGGAAATAAAAAATACCTTGAGACAAATGGAAATGCAACTTTCCAAAGTCTATGGGACACAGCAAAAGCAGTTCTAAGAGGAAAGTTCATAGAAATACAGGCCTACCTCAAGAAATAAAAATCTCAAACAACCGAATTTGACACCTAAATGAACTATAAAAAGAAGAAATAAAGCCTCAAGTTAATAGGAGGGAAATAATTAAGATCAGAGTGGAAATAAATGGAGACAAAAATAACGGTAGAAATGATCACTTAAGAGCTGGCTCTTTGAAAAGATAATGAAAACTGATAAACCTTTAGCCACACTCATCAAGAAAAAAAAGATGGCCCAGATAAAATCAGAAATGAAAGAGGAGTTATAACTGACACCACAGAAATACAAAGAATCATAAGAGGCAACTATAAACAATTATATGCCAGCAAACTGCACAACCTAAAAGAAGTGGATAAATTCCTAGTAACATTCAATCTTTCAAGACTGAATCAGGAAGAAACAGAAAATCTAACAGACTGATAATCAGTAATGAAATTGAGTAAGTAGAAACAAACAAACAAACAAAAACTCCCAACAAACAAAAGTCCAGAACAAGATTGCTTCACAGGGGAATTCTACCAAATATATAAAAAGAGTTAATACCTATCCTTCTCAAAATATTCCAAAAATATTAAAGAGGAAGGAATACTTTTGAACTCATTCTATGAGATCAGCATTACCATGATACTAAAACTAGACAGAGACACCACACAAAAATTACAGGCCAATATCCCAGATGAATACAGATGTAAAAATCCTCAACAAAATATAAACAAACCAAACTGAACAATATATTAGAAGAGTCATACACCATGATCAAGTGGGATTTATCCCAGAGATGCAAGGATGGTTCAGTATCTACAAATCAGTCAACGTGATACACCATATTAACAAAACGAAGGACAAAAACCATATCATCTCAATAGATACAGAAAAAGCATTTAAAAAAATTTAACATCCATTCATGATAAAAACTCTTATCAAAGTGGGTATAGAAGGAATACACTTCAGCATATTTAGTGAAGGCCATATATGACAAACCCACAGCTAACAACTTATTCCATAGTGAAGAGCTGAAAGCTTTTCTTCTAATATCAGGAAAAAGACAAGGATGCCAACTCTCACCACTTATATTCAAGATAGTATTGGAAGTCCTAGCCATAGCAATCAGACAAGAAAACAAAAGATATCCAAATTGGAAAGGAGAAAGTAAAACTGTCACTATTTGCAGATGACATGATACTATACATAGAAAACCATAAAGATACCGTGAAAAAACTAATATTAGAGCTTATAAATAAAGTTGCAGGATACAAAATTTATATGCAGAAATGTGTTGCATTTCTGTATCCTGTATAAAGAGAAGGTAAGAAAACAATCCCATTTACAGTTGCATCATAAAATGATAAAATACCTAGGAATTAATTTAACTAAAGACGTGAAAGACCTGTAGTCTGAAAACTAAAAGATACTGATGTAGAAGATTCAAGATGATACAAAGAAATGTGGAAAGATATCCTGTGTTCATGGATTAGAATACTTAATATTGTTAAAATGTCCATACTACAGAAAACAATCTACAGATTTAATGCAATACCTATCACAATACCCATGGCATTTTTCACAGAACTAGAACAAATAATCCTAAAATTTGTATGGAACCACAAAAGACCCCAAAGAGCCAAAGCAATCTTTGCTTTGTTAAGCAAGTCACATATGCTTGGAATCCTCGTTGTTATATAAGTTAAACCAAATTCTAAAAAATAAGCAAGCAGACAAAATAATCCAGAAGTAAGGCCCTTTCCCAACTGATTACATTAAAAAATTACCCAGAGGAAATCATGATTCATATCGATTGCTGCTGTTTACACTCACTTGTGGCATTTGGTTATTTTGTTTGACATACAAGGTTTGAAGAAGAAATCAGTACTATTAAGTATAAATAAGTTACAAGGATATATTGTACAACACGGGGAATCTAGCCAATGTTTTATAGTAACTATAAATGGAGTATAACCTTTAAAAATTATGAATCACTATATTGTACACCTATAATACTGTACAGCAACTATACTTCAATAAAAAAATGAATAAAATTAAAAAATCAAGACATCTCAAATCAGGGTCCTTCAGAAAGTATAATGTAAGCTTCACCTCTCCCCCCACCCCACCCCACATCTCTTATTTCTAAAAGGACTCAATTCCTTGAAATCTAAGTAGTGAGACAGTCATTTTTATATTTGATATGTACATTCTCTGACACTTTTTCTCTGCATTTACTTTTCTGGTTTTGGTAAAGCATTACATAGGCTTGAAATCTTAAGAGCATTTCCTTTAACAGGGCAAGAAGCAAACTCTGCCTGAGGCTCTAACTGACAATCAGAGAAGGAAACATACCTATTTTCTGCAAAGTGGGATTCATAACAGCCTTCCCTACACGGTATGAAAACAATGATACAAACAAATATATAAAAGCAGCAGGGAAAGGTGCCGAGTGAAACTTGATTACATAATGCCCCTAGAAGCCTGGTCTGAGGTGTATTTAGTATTTTGATAAAAGTCCCACAATATTTCAAGAGGAAAAATGACATTGTAAGTAACCCCTAGGGTGCACGGCAAATTTAGAACACAGACCAGGAGAGTGGGACAGAGTTCCTTACTTTGTCTTCCAGTAAAATATCTGCACCATCCCAGACCAACAGATATTTATGATCTCCAGGAGGAAATTTCTAGCAGGAAATCTTTCTAACCCTCATTATCAGAAATTCCAAACTCCTTCCTGCTGTAAAACATAAGCCTACTTTTAAACAGCTTATCATAATCCCTTTATTCCTTCATGCCTTCTTATAGCCACTACACCTCTGCTGTCCAAGACCCTTTCTGCCTATTCTAATTTCTATTCAAATTCTAATTTCTAGTTTTCTCAGCTCTGGTGCTTAGAGTCTGCATTCTGCAATTAATATTACTCACCACTGTTAGAAGTGTCATTCTTGCCTCTTTAATTTTTTATAGTATGAAATTCTCCAGGTCAGGAACTGTATTAGTTCTATATCCTTCACAATGCTTTGAATACAGTATATGATCATTGAGTGCTTTTTCATGGTCTGGTTTCTCTTTATTTTAGCCAAGTATATTTATTCATTTATTCCCTAATTAAACACTTGTTGAGAATCTACTGGGAGCTGGAGGAGTGGTGATGAAACCCCTAGTGACTGTCCACATTTTCTGGCTGACTCCCAGTTTCCCCACTAACACCTTCTGTGGCTGGAGGCATCTTGAGGTCCTCGGTTACTTGTCCTAAGGTAGGACATTATCATCAAGGCTTGAAACAGAACAAGAGAAAAACTCCTCATGTTCTTTGGACCTTAACCACATGGCTCCACATGGGTCTGCTTATTATTCTAGGCTACATACATAGGGATAGGGTCAAGTAGGGTAGAAAAATAAAAAAAGAAAATCATTATGTTTGTGCAGAAAGACTGACCTACAAGGATGTTCACTTCAGTGTTATTGAAATCAGAACAAAATTTAGAAGTAGCCTAATTAGATAAATTGTAGAAGAATATCCACAGATGTGAGGAAATGTAGAGTGTTGAAAATTCAAGTTACAGAACAGGAGGTATTTACAGTAGGTCATTATTTTTACCTTTAAAAATCTAATGGAAAAATCTAGAAGGATAAACTTAGAAGTATTAATGGTACATATACCCAAGTGATGGGATTACATATGATTTTCTTCTCTGAGCATATAAGCACTTTCCAAATTTTCTAAAATGATTTCTTCTCTGAGCATATAAGCACTTTCCAAATTTTCTAAAATCAATTTTCTAAAACGATTTCTTCTCTGAGCATATAAGCACTTTCCAAATTTTCTAAAATGAGTCAATTTTTTTTTTTAATTTTAAGGAAAAAGGAGATCAGGAGGAGAATTCTCCCAGAACAGAAGAGACACTTCTGACAAAATTCACCCTTTTACCACAATGCGCAGGGCCTCACTGATGAAGCCTGCTCTAAAGGATGATCTTCTACTGGCCTTATAAAGGAAAATAACAGTGCACACACGTTCTGATCTATTTTTCCAAATTTCGTCTCTTCAAATACATGTATGGTAGATGAATAAACAGATGTCACTTTTTCCCTCTCACAAAGCACTGCTTTGTTAAGCAAGTCACACATACTGCTTATGTAAGTTAAACCAAATTCTAAAAAACAAACAAATCCAGAAGTAAGGCCCTTTCCCAATCAACTACATTAAAAAATTCTAAGTAATATTTCAATGGTGTTTAGAGCAAAAGAAATTTTTTTGTATGGATGGAAGGTGGACTCAAAGGTAAAGAAGAAATATACGGAGAGAGTACCCCATGTCTCCAAATGAGGGCTGCCAGGAGCACCCAGATTTACTGGGGTGAGAGGCAGAGATGAAGGATAGCCTTACCTTGGTCTGGAACGTACAGAACATGTGCGTTAAGAATGGATGCTCCCAGGCCAAGGAGAGAACTCTCTTCTCTACCATTGTACACTCCACATCGTCGTCCATCAAAACCACATCTTTCTTTAAGGCTTTTATTGCGAAAAATTGATTGGTTTTCTTGAACTCTGCTAGGAAGACCTAGAGGGAAGGGGAAGACACTTTATTTGGATTCATACTCATTAAAGAAGAGTCACGAAGTCCTGAGAGAGATGTATTGGGTGAGAAAAGACGACTTCTCCAATCCTCCTCCACCCCCTTTTTGGAGACAAATAGAGCTTCACAGGTGTGGGATGATACGGAACGGTTTCATCCTCTCTCTACCTTTCAAAGGGTTTCAGAAAACTACGGTGCAATTGGATGGGTTATTCTCAGCCCCAGAAAAATTCTATTTAAAAAAGTGTGCCCTGTCTACCCAGGGACCTGAGTAAGTTTATAAAAACATTCAGAGGCAAATATGTATTGAAGGAAGCAGCAGCAAGTAGTGGAAGGAAGACTTGATTGTTCTTGAAGTATCACTGAAAATGAGCATAAAACCTTACTCTAAGTTTTACCCACTTTTTCAAGGCAAAAAAAGAATATGTGAGGAATTGAGCTTTCCTGATGTGCTTAAAGAATGGACAGCATTTCCTCTGATGGCACAGACACTAATATTATCTTCAAGACCTACTATGTGTCAGACATTCTGCTATGTGCTTTACATGTGCTATCTAATTTTAGTATCTATTTAATTCTTAGCTCAGAACACTCTGCAACACAGAGAGATAGTAATAATTTTTAAAAAACTAGGCTCAAAGGGTAACTTTCTCAAATTCATGGAGCTACTCAGTGGGAAATCTGACTCCAAAGTTTACTTTTTCCACTTGATTTCATGAATCTTGTAAGAAAGGACACCAGATGGCATGTAATGGAGAGTTTCACCAACTTTAACTTTTTTTTTTTTTTTTTTAAGATGTTGGGGGTAGGAGTTTATTAATTTATTTTATTTTTGCTGTGTTGGGTCTTCGTTTCTGTGCGAGGGCCTTCTCTAGCTGTGGCAAGTGGGGGCCACTCTTCATCGCAGTGCGCGGGCCTCTCACTATCGCGGCCTCTCGTTGCGGAGCACAGGCTCCAGACGCGCAGGCTCAGTAGTTGTGGCTCACGGGCCTAGCTGCTCCGCGGCATGTGGGATCCTCCCAGCCCAGGGCTCGAACTCGTGTCCCCTGCATTAGCAGGCAGACTCTCAACCACTGCGCCACCAGGGAAGCCCGACCAACTTTCACTTTTGCAAATGATGCAGCCACAGACGATTGACAGGAGTGAGGACATGGCATTTGGAGACAGAAAACCCCAGCTCAGGCCTCATTTCACAGATACTTACTAGCTGTGGGAATGTGGGCAAACAAATTAACCTCCCTGGGCTGCTTCAGTTCCCGAATGTGTAAAAGTGGTAACTATCAACACACTGCTGACTTACAGGACTGTTGTGAAAATCAAATACCAGGTGGGAAAGTGATTTGTGAACTGTAAAATGCTTTCTAAATGACAGTTACTGGAATCTAAAGAACAAAACAAATGGATGTATATAACAAAACAGAAAGTGACTCACAGATATAGAGAACAAACTAGTGGTTACCAGTGGGAAGAGGGGAAGGGGGAGGGGCAATATAGGGGTATAGGATTAAGAGATACAAACTACTATGCATAAAATAAGTAAGCAACAGGGATATATTGTATAGCACAGGGAAATACAGCCATTATTTTGTAATAACTTTAAATGGAGTATAAACTATAAAACTATTGAATCATTATGTTATACATCTGACACTAATATTGTAAATCAACTATACTTAAAAAAAAACACTTGCTATTTGCTTCTTTTAGTGACTTTTAGGGAATGTTGACATTAATGATGTTATACCAATAGTGAAAATGCATGTGTCTATGTTTAAAATAATACAGTGCAGACACATAACTTTGGGGTAGCTGGCTTGATACAGGGGGTAGAGCTTAGATGAGAATTCAGGCAAATGAATGATGTGCATACATATCCCCAGAAAACATGCAATTTGTTCTCCTGGGCCTAAAATCGATGGAGAACCAGAATATAGAGGCTACCATTTTGGTGAGGAACCATACTTCCTATATAGAGTGAAAAGAAAGAAGAAAAACAAGTTTGAGTATTCTTAGTGTTGGAAGAAAAGGAGATATGGCTGCCCTGTTCTGCTCTGGTGCTTCATGCCCCTCTCCTTGGGCCCCACGGTGCAGCCCCCTCAGAGTGCAGGGATCCGGGGTCCTGATGGTGAGGGGCTTACTGCTTTGGACACAGAGCAGAGGATACCTGAAGCTCTCAGCTGTCCCTTGGGTTATTTACTAAGGCATATAGGTTTAACTTAATGTCTTCTTAACCTTGTTGAAAAGTAAAATCAACACGGGAACAAAGAAAAGCTTTTCTTTAATAATTAAAAGTCCTCTTTTGGTAATTGCTTCTTTCAATAAAACATCCCCAAACCAGCCATAAACTAAGAAGCTGAAAAAAAAAAAAGCCATTTCCATCTCTATAATGTGCTTTCAATTTTTGGAAACAGGTTATAAACTGCACATTAATTGACGTTAATTTTAATGAAGACTGGTTGTAAAATTGCCTATTACACTCAGATTAACACCAGACGAGCCTGCTATGGTTCACGTTATTGTGGAAACAAAATAAACGAATTAATGGATATCAGCTACAGTTTGTAGGGCAGAGTGGATTCTGCCGAAGGCAATGCCTTGGTATTATATAGAAACCCCAACTGCAGCACAATGTCATTCAGCTATGGCAATACCCAGTTACACTGTTATTAAATAAACTGGGTAAGTTTTGCAGCCAAAGTCTAGTGAGCAGGTGCTGAGCATAATGCTGGTCTTGGTTGCACAAATTCATGGAACAGTAGTCTTTGGCTAAAATTTTCCTAGACGTTGCATCCAATATAAATATAAAACAACTGAGAGTTCCATTAATACATGTGATATCCTTAATATTCAAAATAACCTAAAAGCCTGTATTCCATGACATCCCTCTTTACAATCACTGGCTTGAAAATCTCCTCTTGTCACCGAGAGTTGATTATAATTTCTTCCATTATGTCTCCTTCCTCCTCTCCTTGCCCTCTGTGACTGACTAATGGCCCATAACCTGAGTGAGTGGCAGGAAGAATTTAGAAGAGGGACTTCCTCCGTGGAACTTTTCCTAAGACGCTCAAGCTAGGGCCGTGTTCTGGGCTGAATTGTGTCCCTTCCAAATAACTGATATGTTGGAGTCCTAAACCCCAGCAGCTCAGAGTGTGGCCATATTTGGAGACAGGGTGCTTACAGAGGTAATTATGTTAAAATGAGGTCATTAGGGTGGGTCCTAATCCAATATGACTGGTGTCCTTATAAGCAGAGGGGGTTAGGACACAGACATGCACACAGGAATGGCCATGTGAGGACAAAGGGAGAAGACAGCATGGACACCCAGGAGAGAGGCCTCAGGAGAAACAGCCCTATCCACACCTTGATCTTGGACTTCCAGCCTCTAGAACTAGAAGAAATAAATTTCTGTTGTTGAAGTCTCCCCATCTGTGGTATTTTGTTACAGTAGCCCTAGCAAACTAAAATAAGGCTGAGGACATTTGGTAGAGAAGAAATCATACAGAAGGTAAAAACCACACTCCAGGTTTGAGAAAGGAACAAAACAACAACAAAAAACCCACCAACGAAACAAAAATATCTGTGAAACAGGAACCGGCTGAGGCACCTTCTCATTTCTTTGGTGTCCAAAGATACTGAACACACAAGCTTGTGGGACGAACACCTTCCAAGTGAAATGGCTTGAATCATTGTTCCCAGGAAGCAGAGGCTGCTATTCCCCAGAGCTCCCCGGGTCCCTATTTATTCAGATGTCTCTCTGCCCTCTAACATACATCACATCACATGACAGTTCCTGACCAGGACTGTGCTCTCTGCACACCCATGCGTGGTTCAGTTCCACCAGTTCAGTTCCACTGGCCAGATTTGCTCTTCAATTTCTGGAAGTTGGGCTACAGAATTCTACATACAATATCATACCTTGCCAAAACTTCCTTTCCCCAACATTTTGTGCAAGGTAAAATCCTCGATTTTTAATTTCATATGTAGAGATGGTCTTTCTACGTTAAGTTCAGGTTCTGGACGATGGCCTACTTTCTCCATCTCATCCAAGGGAGACTCCCAGGAGATCCCCTGAGGCTCTGAAAATGGCAAATCAGTGGTTAAAAGGAAATAAGGAACAGCGGAAGGTCGTTCTAGCTACTTTGAGAACACGATTTCTTTTCCACATCCCATTCTGAAGCTCCATTCAGAGCGATGCAGAAAGGGGTTCCTGCAGGGCAAAAGCAGCACCTCCTGCCTGGGAGCCTGGTATCTGGGGGGTGGACTGTGTCTCTTTATGCAACAGACTGGGGAAAATATCAAGTTAAGAAACATTCCAATCAGCAAAAGACCATCTATGCAACAGGAATGAGCACTTTTGATAATGCCGAATCACGGACAAATAGGGATTTTAACCAAATTGGAGGAAAAATGATTCTCCGTTGCTTGCGTGGCTCACAGGCACAGTGGCATCAATTTCTGTGACCATGTGGGGACGACGAAATGGCTAGCAGATCATTATAAAGATCTGAAATGCATCATTCGCCACAGTCTTCGAGTCAAGATGCTACCTACCTTGATCATGTCTGAGACACACAGTCTACTCCTCTGCCCGGAGACCCTTCCCAAATCTAATCCAAACCCTTCTTTAAAAAATTTTCAGGACAATTTATTCCTCACCCCCTGCCAGAGAAGGTGTAGAAAAACTTTTCTGGAGCCTTCCTCCGACCCCCTTATAACATTTCTTTTTTTAAAATGGAAATACATTGACATGTCACATTGTGCTAATTTAAGGTGCATAACATGTTGATTGACACATTTATCTACTGTGATATCACTAGATAGTTAGCACCTGTATCACATCACATAATTATCATGTCTTTTTTTGTGGCTGGAATAATGACATTTATTTTCCGATCTCTAGGTTTATCTTTCATATTCTAAGTCCAAGGAAAATAAGTATTTTATAATGTATGCTGAAACTATTCAGAATCACATGGTCATATCCTCTCATGAAGGACCTTCAAACAGGAGACTGGATAAACTTCCATAACATCAAAAATGTTAAGGACGTTAGGCTATTCTTCCCCTTTCTAATCTTTTTTTCTTTGAGTTTATTTATTTATTTTATATAGCAGGTTCTTATTTATCTATTTCATACATATTAGTGTATAGATGTCAATCCCAATCTCCCAATGCATCCCACCATGCCCCCCACTTTCCCCCCTTGGTGTCCATAATCCCCTTTCTAATCTTAAACTTTCCAGAAAAGTCTCAAAGGTGCAGAATAAGATGGTCTGTGGTATTCCTACCATAGAGCTCTATGGAGGACCACGGCAGGGAGTAATGTTCTAAAATTCTAAGGAAAAGTTTGCAATTGTTTCCTCCAGAGATGGCTGCATTTTCTTCTCCCACCTCAACCTCTCACCACCACCACCTGCTTAGGAAGGTTTTCTAGTGGGGTATATTTTGGTTTTACAGTACTTCTAAGAAGTAGGAGACTCTTTGTTGGTGGCTAGGTCTGTAATCTCTAACTAGAAAAGAATCATTTATCAGGCCAGGTACGTGGAGAATTTAAATCCAGAGGACTCAGGTTAATCAAGATGAATTACTGATGATTCTACAGTGGATCAGGATAGCTACCTTTTTTCCCCGGTGCTGGTCCATACGGCAGCTTTGCTTCACCTTTTATGGAGCGTGGGAGACCAATTTCAACTGGACCTTCTCTGAAGATGTGTTCAGAGTCTCTTAAGCAGCGAGCCTGGGTTACAAACAAAAGAGTCAGACTACCCACCCACCATTCACGGGACAGTGCAGCCTGCTGTCCATGGGCATGAAAGCCATTTCAGATCCCTAAATGTGTAGGATAACTGAATCTCTCCCTCCCCCCGGCACTCTCTTAGGGATCCCATATCCTGTGGATGTCTATCATATTTTACGTACCAGCAGAACGTATTCACTTCCTGCATACTTTTCTGGGGGCTAAATGGTTTATCCCATGCTATCCACATTATTCGGTCACAAATAAGAATCAAAGGCCAATGGATGGAAAAATAGCTTATGTGGGCAATGCCAAGTCTTAAAGAGGGTTTGTCCTTGGATGTGAGGATTCGGCATGCTAGTAAGAAGCAAGGCAAAAGTTGCCTTGGACTCAGTGTTTTGAAGGCATTCTAGGGATGATTCTAGCAAATAAATGTTTTTTTCCCCAGGCTATTATATAGTTGTCATATATAGGTATAAAGCTGGCAATGAATCCTCAATTATTTTTTTTTTGGTTTTTTTTTTTTTTTGCCGTACGCTGGCCTCTCACTGTTGTGGCGTCTCCCGTTGCGGAGAACAGGCTCCGGACGCGCAGGCTCAGCGGCCATGGCTCACGGGCCCAGCCGCTCCGCGGCATGTGGGATCTTCCCAGCCCGGGTCATGAACCCACGTCCCTTGCATCGGCAGGTGGACTCTCAACGACTGTGCCACCAGGGAAGCCCTGAATCCTCAATAATTTTAATGAATTTATTTGTTTCTGCCCCTGCTCATTCCATGAAGAATTTAAGATCTTATAAAGATCCACACAATCCAAATGCATTAAAGAAGTAAGTATCTCAAGCGGGGGATGTGGACATGAAGATGAAAGTCAGTGTCAAGGCAAGTACTCGGATATAGAGTCCACGTTGCCCTGTAGAGTTGCTATAGATCACAGAGCGAAGGGACTGGAATAGTCCTAGTTGAGCTGAAATTGTGGGAACTTGTCCCCGAAAAGCCGTTCCTACCTGTTGAGTGCTCTCGATCATTGCCAGTGCTTCAGCCATTAGCTTCTGGTTTATGCCACAAAGGTTGGCGACCTTTGTCTGGCATCTGTGATGTACGTTCATGCCACAGGCTGAAAGGAAGAAAGCGACACCTTGAGCAAGGGCAACAGAACCAACTTCCACGGACTTTGCACGTGATCTGTTTTAGGTGCATGTTATGTCCAAGGAATCATTGGCAAATCCCCGGTGCCATCTTCCCAGCAGAGGGAGACACTGAAGGCAAACAGACTAGGGCAGTGCTTTTACGACACCACCGCACATTAACCTCTGATTCCCTGAGACTTTCACGCGCATGCCAGATGCTCCTCAGCGTGCTGCTGGGAAATGACTCCTGCTCAAGGCAGAACCAGAGCCTGTGGATGGGGAGGAAGGCTGCTCCCAGAATGCATGTCCACTGTGCCATCGCTGAGAGTGAAAAACAGAGGTTGGCTCTGATTCCAGGGATGATCCCAGCAAATAAGTTGGCGGAAATGTGGAATGCTGGGTGGAAGGTCATTCACTGCCACTTAGACTGGAGTCCAAGCATCCCCTTTCCCACGTGGGCTGCGAGAGGCTTCTCCACCCTCTAGGCTGAAGCCTAGGGTACAGCCTCAGTCGAAATGGAAATTGAGACAGTGGGGTGGTCTGTGCATATGTGAGAGGCAGGGGTGAAAGGAAGGAAAGTGTCCGCAGACCGTGTTCTCACCACATGGGAGAGTTGGGCTACTTGAACTAAATGACCTGTATAGGCTTCTAGCTCTGAGGCCTACGATGCTGGAGGAGTATCCTGATCCGTTAGTCCTAAAAACAGCGTGACCGTGCTGTGACTGTGGGAGCCTTCTTGTACTGGGGGTCGGGCACCTGTGTGTCTGTGTAAAGACAATATCGTTTCATGTCATTAGTCTTAGAAAATGCAAATTCTGCTTACGAAACATCACCGTTATGCCAAAAAAAAAAAAAGCTAACAAAGATTTCCCAACACCAGCAGATAGAACTCTGATCTCACGTCCTGCTAGGTTCTATAAAGGTATATCAACAGGGATTGTTACCGTGGAATTAGGTAGGAGAAGCTATAAAATCATGCCGTTTTAATCTTCTTACCTTATTACTTGCCCATTTGTGTGCAAAAACTTAGCACAGTGATTGGCCTCCAACAGGTGTTCAGGAAAGACAACTTTTCTTTCATCTTTATTATTTACTACAATAAAATACTCTTGAAATATTTAGGTGAAATTTTAGCCACCTTCACCTTTAGTTTTCACTGAACAGTTCACAACAAGACAAAATAAAACGGCACTTTCTAGTAGGTAAGCATAAACTATTACTCATCCCAGTATAGTCATAAAAATCCACCTGAAGTGGAACCTTTAATAGAATAAAGATGCTGCTCATAATGGCTTCTGCCCTCTGAATTCTGCCTTGTTACCTTGACTCCTCCTGGGCTCCCGGATGCAGGTTTTACGCTGGGCGGCCCCAGTCCCTATTTATTTACTGCAAAGCAGAGGGAGGCACGTAGCGAGCATCGAGCACCTTGCTCTTTAAAACTGTAGCGGATCTAAGCTCCTATCTGATGTGCAGTGAAGAGAGGCCCCGTGCCCACTAGGATCACAACGTCCTAAGTCTGTTACTAACCTAGTAGGTGATAACTGGACCTCAGGGAGTGCAAAGAGTCCCTCCGGATAACTAATTTCATGGCAATTTCAGTGGCGAGAGAAAGGAGACAGGGTCAGGAGGAGTGGGGGCCCTACTTAGGAAGGAGGCTTACAGGAAGAGTAAGAAGAGAGAGTGAGGAAGATGGGGGGAGAGACCCAGAGGAGAGAGTGAGAGGCGGAGATGCAGATGAGAGGGGCGGGGCAGACAGCGCCCAGCCTCTCGGGGTTCCAGCAGGAACAGGGAGGGACTTGGGGAAGGAGAGGGGGGAGGAGAGGGGGGAGGAAGGGGATGAGAGAAGAGAGGGAGTAGGGTTCAGGAAGCACAGGAGGACAGGGAATGAGGAAAGAGAATGGAAGGAAGAAGGAATGTTTGAAAAGGACCGAACCCAGCAGGCGTGGGAGCCCCGCCAAGGAATTGTCCTGGAAGTTCTGAGCTCAGAGGCACCATCGTGCTGTGGGGACCAGCTCGGGCCTCTGCATGTGGGGCGCCTGGGCTCCAGGGCAAGAAAACCCGACGAGTGAGAGCATCACAGGAACAGGAGCGCCATCAAACGGGGATTTGATTATTCCTGTCCGTTTGTCCCAGCAGAACACTTCCAATATTACCTGTTGCCTACGACTCTTAAGGACACTCTATACAACGCCCAGCCCACCCACCCACGGACTCTTACACAGGTGTAGAGAGGAAAATGCGTGGTGGTACTTTGGGTGATGGAGGGATTGTTCAGGTGAATTTTGACTACCTGTGGGTTTGCCTTCGGTAATGATTTGGAGACCTAACCCCTCCCACCTCCATTAAGATGTCACTCCAGGCTCCACCAGACACGTGGATGCAACTGGGATGAGGACAGGGAGGCAGCTAAGGGTGATCTTCCTCCTTAGGTCAGCGCCCTTTATCACTTAAAAGATACAACACGCATTAGCCAGTGGCATAAGTTAAAATGGGGCTGCCCAGAAAAAATAAAGTGGTTTCTGTGTTTCATCAATACCCTATGATAAACCAGAATGCAAAAGTATAGTAAAAAAAAATGTATATGTATGTTAATTAACACAGCATTGTAAATCAACTATACTTCATTAAAAAAATTTTTTTTAATAAAATAAAATACAAAGGTCCCTGAGCGAGGCAGCTCTGTTTTGAGTGTGATCTGGGCATTGTCCTCCCCTCAGCTGCACTCCAATGGCAGAAGGTACTTTGTTAGTTCTTGCTGGAATTTTTCCTCCCTACCCCCTAATCCTGGCATAACAGCATCTCGGTTTCTAAAGGTTATTGCCTTCGCAGCCTGGACTTCCAGAGAGAGAAAGCTCTTGTGCTTTTTCTCAGGGTCTGGCTGAATAACTCCATGGTGGAGAGCAGCAGGCTCGGGCCCTGCTCTCAGGCCATCAGAATCAGAGCTGGGCCTCTTCCTGTGCACGTGGAGTTCACAGCACGCTTTGGAGACAGGCTTTCCAGCTGAAGTCAGGCAGTTTTCTGCTCAGGACTATCCAGCAGCGAAACAGACGTGCCAGGCTCGCTCCCTGATGGAGCCACAGACAGAATCGCACTCGCTGGTGCTAAGGAGAGCGGCAGGGGCAGGGCTGGGGCTGCGGAGGTCAGGAAGGGGCAGGTCCAGGGGAGGGAGCCAGTCAGAGGAGAAGCAGGCAGGTACCACAGAAGGCCTCGGGCCAGGGGCTGTGACATTTGACCTGGATGACTGGGCACTTCTCTGGGAAACAAGGCATGCGGTGGGGACAGGTGGAAGGAAAAGAACAGCAGTGCCTTGTTATCGGGGAACTTCTCATTCGGGATCACGGGGCTCTTCCGGGCTGGACGGAGAAGCCAGTCACCTCCATCCTCCCCCCGCTCCCTGGTTCTCTCCATCAAAGCTGCAAATCCAGCCGCAGGGGGTTCCAGGGGGGTCACACTCATTAGACTCACCGTCACACTTGAGGCCTTGCCTCGCCAGGCCCCAGAGCAGGGTCCCACAGTGCTCACAGAAGGTGGGGCTCTTGTAATTGTAGACCTTAAATCTGTGCGGCATGTCGATTTTGAACCTCTCCTTGTGGAACTGAAAGGGAAAAAGAATGCGTGATGGTCGGTGTGTCCCCACTTCCCCACTTTTCACGTCTTAGCAGATACTTTAGCACAGTGAACAGAATAATAAAAACACTGTGGTGATGTTTATTAGAACCCATAATTTTTACTTGTCAAGCCTTATAGTCGTGTCCAAAGAAGACAAGGAGCCGTTAGCTCTTCTAGGTCAAGGGCAAGGGGGGCAAGATACACATATCAAGTAAGCTGGAGATGGCTGAAGTCTGCGGCCTTCCCACAGATGGGCTAAGATTCCAGGAAGAGGAGACCAGCGTTATTTATTTAAATGGGAGCTAAGTAAACACACTTCCCTTTCTATATATATATATATATATATATATATATGTATTTTTTTTTTCCTTTTCTGTATGCGGGCCTCTCACTGTTGTGGCCTCTCCCGTTGCGGAGCACAGGCTCCGGACGCGCAGGCTCAGCGGCCATGGCTCACAGGCCCAGCCGCTCCGTGGCATGTGGGATCTTCCCGGACCGGGGCACGAACCTATGTCCCCTGCATCGGCAGGCGGACTCTCAACCACTGCGCCACCAGGGAAGCCCTTCCCTTCCTATTTTAACATAAATATTTCCTTTTCTCTTTCAACCTAGCACTAGTACTTTAACCTTCGGAAGATGTTATATAACGCCTCCTCTAGAGACATCGGTTTATCAGTGCGGGAGCCCAAGGTGGGAAGCCTTTTCACACTGCTTATACATGAACTGAAGAGACAAGAGGTAGATAACTGTTCTGCCAGGTGCTGTGATAGACACGTCACATGTGTTATCTTCTACATGTGTGATATCTTATACAACCCTCAAAATACCTCTTCTGAAGCAGCCTCTGTTGGTATCCTGCTTTGATAGGTGGGGAGATTCAGCACAGATAGGGCCAGACACTTGTCTAGGTCACACAGCCATCAACTGAGCTGGGATATCTATGAGCCTGACAGTCCGAATCTGCGCCCATCCCCTCTCTCACCACTACTCTTCGCTCTCTCAAAATAAATGTGATGGTTTAAGGGATGGAGAGAAGGGAGATGACAGAGGGATGCTGATAGTAGATATAGTGAAGATTTTCTTTTTTAAAGTGTTCTAGAGTTTAAATTCTCCCCTTTAATCAAACTTATTAACAACAACAAAAAAATCAGGCACTTTGATTCCTGGCAAGAATACCAATATTCTTGTGCAGTATAAAAAGTTTTATTTACTTGAGACTTAAAATCTCTACAAAAGTTTTTAATTAAACAATTTCTTTAAGAACATGTACAGTAAAGTGGTCTTATTTGTTAAAGGAATACATGTTCTCATGGTGGCTTTTGGTCAGCATTTAGTCTTTAGAATGGCTTAAAAGCTGCCCAGAACTTACTGGAGATATTTTCAACCAAGAAAAAATGCCTTTCAGAACTCCTATTTCGTAGAAACTTTTCCACATAAATATGAACAAGTGATGTTAAGGTCCAGGCTAGGAGACTTCTACTTCAAATCCTGAACCCAAGTCTAAATGGTTCAAGATGTGTCTGGGAAAGACTACAGATCTGTACTTTCCAACATGTCACTCACCCACATGGGCCAAGGGAACACTTACAAGGTGTTGAAAAGATGTGCTTTAAGTGTAAAGTACGTACTGGATTACGACAACTTTGTATGAAAGAAAAACAGGGCTTCCCTGGTGGCGCAGCGGTAGAGAGTCCACTTGCTGATGCAGGGGACACGGGTTCAGGCCCTGGTCCAGGAGGATCCCACATGCCGCGGAGCGGCTGGGCCCGTGAGCCATGGCCGCTGAGCCTGCGCGTCCGGAGCCTGTGCTCCACAACGGGAGAGGCCACAACAGTGAGAGGCCCGCGGACCGCAAAAAAAAAAACCAACAATGTAGAATATCTCAATTTTGTATATTGATTCTATCCTGAAATGATAATATTGGAGCAGACTGGGTTACATAAAGTATATCGTTAAGATGAATTCCACCTGTTGCTTTTTCCGGTCTTTAATGTGGCTACTTGAAAGTTTAAAATTTTACCTGTGGCTCTCATTCTAGTCTTACTGGACATTAGCCATTGAAGTTCACAGTCATGCTTACATTTTGTGATTTTTCCAGGAAAGCTGAAGGCATCAGGTAAAGGGAGCAGGCGGGCAGGATGAAAAGAGGCACTGTGATTTCAACGAACAGAAGCCTTAGTCTGGGAGACCGAGATCCGAATTCTAGTCCCAGCTCTGCCAGGTGGAAGTGGTTGATCTTGGACAAACTACTGCAACCTCTTTGAGCCTTAGCAGAGTCACTCATAACAGGAGATTATCCCCTTCTGGCTCTAAATTTTAAAAGAAATTCTACTCTGGAAAAACCCAACCAATCTGCTGTCTCTTTGCCTACCCCTTTGCTGGAGAAAATCACACACCCGGGAGATGGCTGCCCTCAGACTCAAATGAACTTGCAACTGTGCTTGGCAATCCTGCTGCTTTTCTTGAATCCCCTTGCCTTGCCATCTCTGAGATAATTATTTTACAGCTCCTTCTTCCTCCTCAAAGACACTTGCTGCCTTCTTTCTTCCCCTAGTCCTCAGACTTCATCGAGGACCTAAGCCATCTAAGGGAAGCTCCCTCATCTGTCCTTCCCCAAATCTACAAACCTACCTTCATCTACAACCATCTCTCCAACTCCTTCCTGTCCGTCAGAGTTTCATGTCCATGTGGCTTTGGACCTCTTCCCTTCTTACCAAGACTGACTGCTTTGGTTGCCTCTCTCTCTCTGCAGCTCCATCTGTCTCCCTCTCCCACAGAGTAAAGTCTAACTTGCCCCCGGATGATACATCTCAAAGTTCATTCTGAAAGAAATACTTGCCTCTCAATATAAGAATTACCTCTCTGTTACCCTCCCTTGTAAATGCTCACATCTGCATTTTATAACCATTGCCTCTACTCTTTAACTGTCACTTCTAGCGGTAGATGCCACAGGAGTCGTTCTCACATAATTGATCAGAACTATGCTTTCTGGCCATCTTTCTGTGATGTTTTTCTGGAAAAGGTAGAATCATTAAAATTCATCTTGTGCTCTCTTATTCATCCCCTAGTTTTGGATCTCAGTAACCATCACCACTGTAGAGGAAAGGGTGTGCAAGGAAAAATTTAAGCATTCAAATTCAGGCATTAGGAACAAGAATTAGCGGGCTGTAAAATTTAATGTCAGCATAAAATCATCGTATTTCAGACAGAGAGGAATCTAGATCCGTACCATGGTTTCTCGGCTGTTGATAGCTGATCCTGTGCACTTCGCTATAACTTTATCGATACACTTCTTGTGAATTGCTGCATTACATTCTGAAAAGAAATGACTACAGCTTGAGATTTTCAGAAGTTAAGAGACAACTAAACAAAAAGAATGATGATAATACAACAGAAATCCTTCTGACTTACGTCGACACTGGTAGCCCTGTTTGTTCAGACCCCTGCAATAAAGCACATGTTTGAATATTTATATGGACCTTTGAGTCAACAGTAGTAGCAAAAACATTTAAAAGATGAACAAGATCTCATAGCTTTCTGCTCTCACAGGGCATTTTCTGACCTGGAGCACTAGTCTATTATTAACCAAGAGTGTTAACATGTGCTTTTATTTTAAACTGCTTTGTGAAAAGTCTGATAATTAAATAAATGAGGAGTTGTTGATTTCCCTCCCATTTGCATATTTTCCAAACAAACATGTAGAGATAAAAATGCCTGACCAAAAATGGATAAAGGGGGGACTTCCCTGGTGGTCCAGTGGTAAAGAATCCGCCTTCGCACACGGGACGTGAGTCGATCCCTTGTTGGGGAACTAAGATCCCACATGCCGCAGGGCAACTAAGCCCGCGCGCCACAACTAGAGAAGAGAAAACCCGCATGCCACAGCTACAGAGAAGCCTGCACACTGCTGCAATTAGAGAAAGCCATGTGCCGCAACAAGAGACCCTGCTTGCCACAACTAAGACCCAATGCAGCCAAAAAAGGACAAAAATTTTTAAATTAATAAATATTTTAAAAAAATGGATCATGGGATCATGGTAGCAAATTTCCACGTCTACGCTTAAAAATTCAGTGTCTCACTAAGCTCAGTACAGATAAGCAAAGATATCTACATTTATAACATTTTACTTTATAACATTTTATTTCCCCTTTCTGAGTATCTGAGAATATTTGCAACTAATGAATTCTCAAGCTTAAGACTGATGCCTGAGTACCATTCACTATTAGAAAGGAAGGAGGTTCAAGTCATTAGATGAAGACAGTTGATGGAAATCCACCAAAAGTCTACTTGACCTCTGGATACCCTGGTTAAACGGGGGTTAAGGAGAGAACACCCCAGAAGAGGCAAGGAGGCTGAGGCCAGAGATAGGAGTCATTTCAAGTCTCCACTCCACCATAGCCTTCGCTGTGTGTTTACTGAGGGTTGAACCAATCTCTCTGTTCGAGGGCTCTTAAGACACCCAAGAGCCTTGTAAACATTGAAACCCATTAGCTCCAACGGGCAAGTGTTGCCTTTTGCAGACATTAGTAGCAGCACAGTTGGGCTGTTGAGCTGGTGGCAGTTTTGACTGTAAAACTGTGCTTACAATAAGATCTCTCATTCTTCCTTCCCTTCCCCCTCACCCCCATAAGCCTCCCATTTAATTGGAAACTGAAGTCCTTGGAACCTTTCCTAAGGAGGCTGGTTTCCTTGCTCTACAGGAGTTATATTATGAAACTGTTCTATAGAGTCACACCCTTTGAACCTTCTCAATCCACGTGAGGTCACTGGAAACTCTCAGGTGGTACTATTCCGGCACACTTCCCCAAGGTGGGGCATGCCGGACCTGGTGGATCAAGAAGATGCGACAGAATGCATAACCTGAAGCTTGGAGTGAAATGCTGAGTTACCATACCAGACAAACTCATGGCAGACGGAGCAAAACGTGGGTTGTGGGAAAAAGGTGGCCGTGAACTCATGGCACTTGACGTGGTGGACTTTGGCCTGTTTGATGGCTCCTCGGCGCTGATGCAGAGCAAAGAAGCCTTCGTTCTCGAATTCACTCATGTCCTTTGTGTCTGCAGGAAGAGGAAAGGGGATAGAGTGACATTTTGCCATATGGCTGTGAGAGCTTGGGGCAGCGGGGCTGGGGGAGATGGGGAAGGGACAGAGACTGACAAGGAATGAGCCAAGCATCGAGATCAGCAAACCCCAAGTACTTCTTTTTTTTTTGAATTTTATTTATTTTTTATACAGCACATTCTTATTAGTTATCTATTTTATACATATTAGTGTATATATGTCAATCCCAATCTCCCAATTCATCCCATCCCACCCCTCACTTTCCCCACTTGGTGTCCATACGTTTGTTCTCTACATCTGTGTCTCTATTTCTGCTTTGCAGATAGGTTCATCTGTACCATTTTTCTAGATTCCACATACATACGTTAATATACGATATTTGTTTTTCTCTTTCTGACTTACTTCACTCTGTATGACAGTCTCTAGGTCCATCCGTGTCTCTACAAATGACCCAATTTCATTCCTTTTTATGGCTGAGTAATACTCCACTGTATATATGTGCCACATCTTCTTTATCCATTCATCGGTTGATGGGCATTTAGCTTGCTTCCATGACCTGGCTATTGTAAATAGTGCTGCAGTGAACACTGGGGTGCATGTGTTTTTTTGAATTATGGTTTCTTCAGGGTATATGCCCAGTAGTGGGATTACTGGGTCATATGATAATTCTATTTTTAGTTTTTAAGGAACCTCCATAGTGTTCTCCATAGTGGCTGTATCAATTTACATTCCCACCATAGCGCAAGAGGGTTCCCTTTTCTGCACACCCTCTCCAGCGTCTGTTGTGTATAGATTTTCTTTTTTTTTAATTTTTTTGCTGATTTTTTTTAACATCTTTATTGGAGTATAATTGCTTTACAATCGAGTGTTAGTTTCTGCTTTATAACAAAGTGAATCAGCTATACATATACGTATATCCCCATATCTCTTCCCTCTTGCATCTCCCTCCCTCCACCCTCCCTATCCCACCCCTCTAGGTGATCACAAAGCACCGGGCTGATCTCCTTGTGCTATGCGGCTGCTTCCCACTAGTTATCTATTTTACATTGGTAGTGTATATATGTCCATGCCACTCTCCCACTTTGTCCCAGCTTACCATTCCCCCCTGTGTCCTCAAGTCCATTCTCTCGTCATCCTTGCGCAGGGGCCATGCTAATCTTCTCTGTGTCGTTCCAATTTCAGTATATGTGCTGCCAAAGTGAGCACTGTTGTTTGTAGAATGATGGCCATTCCAAGTGGTGTGAGGTGATACCTCATTATAGTTTTGATTTCCATTTCCTAATAATTAGTGATGTTGAGCAGCTTTTCATGTGCTTCTTGGCCATCTCTATATCTTCTTTGGAGAGATGCCTATTTAGGACTTCTGCCCATTTTTGGATTGGGTTGCTTGTTGTTTTAAAATTGAGCTGCATGAACTGTTTATATATTTTGGAGATTAATCCTGTGTCCTTTGATTTGTTTGCAAATATTTACTCCCAATCTGAGGGCTGTCTTTTTGTTTTGTTTATAGTTTCCTTTGCAATGCAAAAGCTTTTAAGTTCCATTAGGTCCCATTTGTTTATTTTTGTTTTTTATTTCCATTACTCTAAGAGGTGAATCAAAAAAGATCTTACTGTGATTTATGTCACAAAGCGTTCTTCGTATGCTTTCCTCTAAGAGTTTTATAGTGTCTGGTCTTACATTTAGGTCTCTAATCCATTTTGAGTTTATTTTTGTGTATGGTGTCAGAAAGTGTTCTAATTTCATTCTTTTACATGTAGCTATCCAGTTTTCCCAGCACCACTTATTGAGGAAACTGTCTTTTCTCCATTGTATATCCTTGCCTCCTTTGTCACAGATTAGTTGACCATAGGTGTGTGGGTTTATCTCTGGGCTTTCCATCCTGTTCCATTGATCTATTTCTGTTTTTGTGCCAGCACCATACTGTCTTGATTACTGTAGCTTTGTAGTATAGTCTGAAGTCAGGGAGTCTGATTCTTCCAGCTCCATTTTTTTTCCCCTCAGGACTGCTTTGGCTATTTGGGGTCTTTTGTGTCTCCATACAAATTTTAAGATTTTTTTTCTAGTTCTGTAAAAAAAAAAAAAATTGCCACTGGTAATTTGACAGGGATTGCATTGAACCTGTAGATTGTTCTGGGTAGTATAGTCATTTTCACAATATTGATTCTTCCAATCCAAGAACATGGTATATCTCTCCAACTGTTTGTGTCATCTTTGACTTCTTTCATCAGTGTCTTATAGTTTTCTGAGTACAGGTCTTTTACCTCCTTAGGTAGGTTTATTCCTAGGTATTTTATTCTTTTTGTTGCAATGGTGAATGGGATTGTTTCCTTAATTTCTCTTTCTGCTCTTTCATTGTTAGTGTATAGGAATGCAAGAGATTTCTGTGCATTAATTTTGTATCCTGCAACTTTACCAAATTCAATGATTAGCTCTAGTAGTTTTCTGGTGGCATCTTTAGGATTCTCTGTGTATAGTATCATGTCATCTGCAAACAGTGACAGTTTTACTTCTTCTTTTCCAATTTGTAATCCTATTATTTCCCTTTCTTCTGATTTCTGTGCCTAGGACTTTCAAAACTATGTTGAATAACAGTGGTAAGAGTGGACATCTTTGTCTTCTTCCTGATCTTAGAGGAAATACTTTCAGTTCTTCGCCATAGGGAATGATGTTGGCTGTGGGTTTGTCATATGCGGCCTTATTATGTTGAGATAGGTTCCCTCTATGCCCACTTTCTGGACAGTTTTTATCATAAGTGGGTGTTGAATTTTGTCAAAAGCTTTTTCTGCATCTATTGAGATGATCATATGGTTTTTATCCTTCAGTTTGTTAATATGGTGTATCTGATGAATTTGTGTATATTAAAGAATCCTTACATCCCTTGGATAAATTCCACTTGATCATGGTGTATGATCCTTCTAACGTGTTGTTGGATTCTGTTTGCTAGTATTTTGTTGAGGATTTTTGCATCTAAATTCATCAGTGATATGAGTCTGTAATTTTCTGTTCTTGTAGTATCTCTGTCTGGTTTTGGTATCAGGGTGATGGTCGCCTTGTAGAATGAGTTTGGGAGTGTTCCTTCCTCTGCAATTTTTTGGAAGAATCTGAGAAGGATGGGTGTTAGCTCTTCTCTAAATGTTTGATGGAATTCACCTGTGAAGCCATCTGGTCCTGGACTTTTGTTTGTTGGAAGATTTTTAATCACAGTTTCAATTTCATTACTTGTCATTGGTCTGTTCATATTTTCTATTTCTTCCTGGTTCAGTCTTGGAAGGTTATACCTTTCTAAGAATTTGTACATTTTTTCCAGGTCGTCCATTATATTGGCATAGAGTTGCTTGTAGTAGTCTTTTATGATATTTTGTATTTCTGAAGTGTCTGTTGTAACTTCTCCTTTTTCATTTCTAATTTTATTGACTTGAGTCCTCTCCCTCTTTTTCTTGATGAGTCTGGCTAAAGGTTTATCAATTTTGTTTATCTTCTCAGAGAATCAGCTTTCAGTTTTATTGATCTTTTCTATTGTTTTGTTTCTATTTCATTTATTTCTGCTCTGATCTTTATGATTTCTTTCCTTCTACTACCTTTGGGTTTTGTTCTTCTTTCTCTAGTTCCTTTGGGTGTAACGTTAGATTGTTTGTTTGAGATTTTTCTTGTTTCTTGAGGTAGGCTTGTATAGCTATAAACTTCCCTTTTAGAACTGCTTTTGCTGCATCCCATATGTTTTGGATCGTCATGTTTTCATTGTCATTTGTCTCTAGGTATTTTCTGATTTCCTCTTTGATGTCTTCAGTGATCTCTTGGGTATTTAGTAACGTATTGTTTAGCCTCCATGTGTTGGTGTTTTTTATGTTTTTTCCCCTGTAATTCATTTCTAATCTCATAGCATTGTGGTCCGAAAAGATGCTTGATATGATTTCAATTTTCTTAAATTTACTGAGGCTTGATTTGTGACCCAAGATGTGATCTAATCTGGAGAATGTTCCGTGCGCACTTGAGAAGAAAGTGTAATCTGCTGTTTTGGGATGGAATGGCCTATAAATATCAATTAAATCTATCTGGTCTATTGTGTTATTTAAAGCTTGTGTTTCCTTATTAATTTTCTGTTTGGATGACCTGTCCATTGGTGTGAGTGAGGTGTTAAAGTCCCCCACTATTATTGTGTTACTGTCGATTTCCTCTTTTACAGCAGTTCGCAGTTGCCTTATGTATTGAGGAGCTCTTATGTTGGGTGCATATATATTTATAATTGTTGTATCATCTTCTTGGATTGATCCCTTGATCCTTATGTAGTGTCCTTCCTCGTCTCTTGTAACATTCTTTATTTTAAAGTCTATTTTATCTGATATGAGTATTACTACTCCAGCTTTCGATTTCCATTTGCATGGAATATCTTTTTCCATCCCCTCACTTTCAGTCTGTATGTGTCCTTAAGTCTGAAGTGGGTCTCTTGTAGACAGCATATATATGGGTCTTGTTTTTGTATGCATTCAGTGAGCCTGTGTCTTTTGGTTGGAGCATTTAATCCATTCACGTTTAATGTAATTATTGATATGTATGTTCCTATTACCATTTTCTTAATTGTTATGGGTTTGTTTTTGTAGGTCCTTTTCTTCTCTTGTATTTCCCACTTAGAGAAGTTCCTTTAGCATTTGGTGTAGAGCTGGTTTGGTGGTGCTGAATTTTCTTAGCTTTTGCTTGTCTGTAAAGCTTTTGAGTTCTGCATTCAATCTGAATGAGATCCTTGCTGGGTAGAGTAATCTTGGTTGTAGGTTCTTCCCTTTCATCACTTTAAATATATCGTACCACTCCCTTCTGGCTTGTAGAGTTTCCACTGAGAAATCAGCTGTTAACCTTATGGGAGTTCCCTTGTATGTTGTCATTTTTCCCTTGTTGCTTTCAATAATTTTTGTCTTTAATTTTTGTTAATTTGATTACTATGTGTCTTGGTGTGTTTCTCCTTGGGTTTATCCAGCCTGGGACTCTCTGTGCTTCCTGCACTTGGGTGGCTATTTCCTTTCCCATGTTAGGGAAGTTTTTGACTATAATCTCTTCAAATATTTTCTCAGGTCCTTTCTGTCTTCTCCTTCTGGGACCCCTATAATGCAAATGCTGTTGCGTTTAATGCTGTCCCAGAGGTCTGTTAGGCTGTATTCATGTCTTTCCATTTTTTCTTTATTCTGTTCCATGGCAGTGAATTCTCCCATTCTGTCTTCCAGGTCACTTATCTGTTCTTATGCCTCAGTTATTCCGCTATTGATTCCTGCTAGTTTAGTTTTCATTTCAGTTATTGTATTGTTCATCTGTCTGTTTGTACTTTAATTCTTCTAGGTGTTTGTTCCTTAATTTTTCTAGGTCTTTGTTAAACATCTCTTGCAACCTCTCGATCTTTGCCTCCATTCTTTTTCCAAGGTCCTGGATTATCTTCACTATGATTATTCTGAATTCCTTTTCTGGAAGGTTGGCTATCTCCCCTTCATTTAGTTGTTTTTCTGGGGTTTTATCTTGTTCCTTCATCTGGTACATAGTCCTCTGCCTTTTCATTCTGTCTATCTTTCTGTGAATGTGGTTTTCGTTCCACAGGCTGCAGAACTGTAGTTCTTCTTGCTTCTCCTGTCTGCCCTCTCCTAAGTACTTCTTAAGGTTGGTAAAATATGAAGCATCTTACCTTAATTCCATAACAGGATTATCAGAGGGTGTATTGTTATAAGATTGGAAAAATGAGGCTGGATTACTGGCTTGACCCTTCACTCCTCTTTCACGACACTGAGCTATATCCTCTTTCAATTTTTAAAACCAAAAGTCAGAACATTCAAGGTATTTATCAGCCTCTCCTATTCATTGTCAATGATGATTCAGCCAGAAAAGGCAGGAAGCGGCAAATACTCTACTGGGAATTCTAGAGAATAATGTGGCTACTGACAGTAAGTTGGAAACGACATTTTTTTTTAAGGTCCCAGGATGCTTTATATCTGGTTGTTTACGGACAAGAAAAAGTAGGAGGGAGCTGGCCAGACTTCTGAAGACAAAAGAACTTTGGGAAGTTGTTTATGCTCTGGTTCCCGAGGCCCACAGTAATCAGAGGCACCGGCCATAGATTACACAGGTCAATGTGGAAAGGGCCAGAGATGAACAGATCACTGCAATTTAAAAAAAAAATGTAATCCTGGATGTTACCTAGTCACCTACATCAAATCATCACATTCACATTTCTTCAGTTCGCCCTGGGCTCTGGATATTGGTGAAGGTACTTTGGGAAGTAACTGTCCACAGTGCCCAATACCCAAATGGCATCTTCCCAAAAGGCTGGTAGAATTCTGAGAGTACCAGTGAGACTATCAGCCCTGGCTGAAGCCCAGGCACAAAGAAAACACACAACAGCAAGGCAGTCGTGGTTTAACAGCACGATGGAAACTCTAGCATGTGAGAGAGTGTGACATGGTAAACAAGAAAGAAATAACAAAAATAATCATCATCACTAAAACAAGGGTAATGAATTTAATGATTATAGTTCCTACAACCACGATTTTAAGTAGCTTGAAGATTCTTGGATGATTTATTCTATTTATTTTTTCCAAATACAAAAAATGGAGGTTAGCGAGAATAAGGGGCTCATGTTTCACAAATAAAAAGAGTTCACAATATTTAAACTAAATTATTTCCATCCTGGCTAAGCCATGGCAGAGACTGGACAACACACTTGAAGCAAATGTTCCTGCCAAAGTACTTTAATTTCCCCACCCCTTAGAGTGGCCAGGCTAGAAACACACTGGGTGGACAAAGGTGGGGCATGGAGGTGGAGACCTCTCCCCCAGGATCCAGCCTAGTCTCAGGGCTCATTTTAGGACAAAAGTCTTCTCCACAGGGCTCCACAGATCTGTTTTACAGAAACTCCAAACTTCCAGATAAAAAGCCTTCCTAATAAAGAGCTCCTTAGATAGGGCTGAATATTTTGCCTAATACTTCATTAGGCAATTTAAGTCTTTTTATTAGGAACTGGGTCAGAAATAAACTAGGCTTGGTGAATAAGGGATTAAATTTAGGGTCACTAAGGCAACTGCCTTCTTCCTCAAGTTCTGATTTAAGTGTAGAGATCAATTTACAACTTGGGACTGGCATAGTAGGCCATTTGTCAGTAAGATTTGACTCATTTTTATTTTTGTCCAGATGTAATGAAATAAAGCATAAAATTACTTTTAAATTCAGGGGTGGAAGTGAATTATTCTGGGAACCCTATCTGTATCACTGTAAAAAATTATATATATATATAATTATGTAAAAATTATATATAGTCTAATACATAAACTATTATATAATAGTACAGACTACATATAATTATATATTTATAAATATAAAATAGTGTGTGTATTAGAATATAACACTGTACATTTTAAAAATGCTAGAGAGTATTAAAAAGGAATTCATTCCCTTGCTCCTTTCTGTGATTTCCTTTATCCTCTGACCATTTCAATCATTACAAGAAAGTAAATGTATAAAAGCTCAGAATTTTAAAAATTCTCCTTGTATTTACTGTTTATTTCTGAAGTAATTTGGTCTTCTGTTTGTTTATTGGTTTGAATAAGTGCATTGGTTTTTGTATGTTTATTTAGTTTAGTCTGTCACTTGTTTGTAGTCAGTTAAATCACAAATATTTCCTGGCCAGCTATGAGCAAATTGTTATGCTGAATGGTCTAAAGAACTATGAGACATCACCCCTAATTCTGAATGGCTAATAGCCCAGTCAGGAAGACATGGCACTCACACAAAGAACAGACTTAGAGATAAGTACACACCCATATTCTTTAGGAGGTAGGAAAAGGAATTACAAAAGAGGCCATGAAGAGGCAGCTGAAAAATTAAGAGGAAAACTTGAATAATATTACATCAAGCAATCCAAGAAAGAATGGGTTTCTCAGCCTTGACTGAAACAGAGGTGTCAAGGGAATTGAAGGTTAAGACACTGCATTTGTTTTGAGGATCTGTTCTCTTGGAGAAAGCCATTTAGCAGATTGGTTGAAATATAAGCCAGACTCTTAGGGTTTAAGAATTGACGGAGTAGTGAAGAAAGAGGGACTGATACATTAAAGTACTTTCTCAAGAAATGTGTCAGGGAAGGAAAGGAAAGAAAAACTCATGGAGGTTAAAACGTTTAAAAAATTTTTCTTTTCAGGTTGGAGAAGATGGCTTAATTATGTATGTCTTGGCAATGAGGTAGAAACCAAAGAAAGACAGAAAAGTTGAAGGTGCCAGAGTGGAAGCGTGACTGATATTACAGAACTGCCAGGGGTGAGAGCCAGGAGACCAAGAAAGGGAGGGACTTTCTCCGAGGCAGAAGAGCAGGAAGAGATGCAGGACGAAGCAGCTGAATCCTAAAGTGCAGAGACAGACAGAAGACGTAGTCTCTCCCAATTACCCTGGAGGTAAAGCCAACCTCCAAGAGTAAGAGAAGATCAAGACACCTTCAGCAACCAAGGAGTATGGGCATGTTTGGAATAGCCATTGTGTGGGAACCAAAAGAAAATAAAAGGAATTTCTAAATGCCAGAGTGAGTTCAACTGAACAGTTCAACAAACATTCATCGAGTACCTCCTATGTACTCAATGAAATAGGAATATGAATGAAATCATGCCATTTGCAGCAACATGGCCAGACCTAGAGATGATCATACTAAGAGAAGCCAGACAGAGAAAAGACAAATATCATATGACATCACTTACATGTGGAATCTAAAGAAAAAGAAAGACACAAATGAATTTATTTACAAAACAGAAACAGACCCACAGACATAGAAAACAAACTTATGGGTTACCAAAGGGGAAGGGGGTGGAGGGATCAAAATAGGAATCTGGGCTTAACATATTCACACTATTATATATAAAATAGAGAATCCACAAGGACCTACTGTATAACACAGGGAACTATACCCAGTATTTTGTAATAACCTATAAGGGAAAAAGATCTAAAAAAGAAAGTATATATTGGGTTGGCCAAAAAGTTCATTTGGGTTTTTGTGCAACACCTTATGGAAAAACCTGAACGAACTTTTTGCCCAACCATATATACGTACGTGTGTGTGTGTGTGTGTGTGTATGTATATAAAATAGATATATATATCTGAATAACTGTAATGTACACCTGAAACTAACACAACATCACAAATCAACTATACTTTAATAAGAAAAGATTTTAGGAGTAGTAGCATTTGATTCATTGACATAGCACTTTGACAACAGGATATAAATGCAACAGGAAGAAGTGACGGGCTGTCACAGGCACCAAGCACACTGCCTGTAAATGTAACTTCTGTGAATGGCATCTGTGTGTGAGATGGAAGTGAAACTCTTTAGTGATGCATTGTTTCCCTCCTTGTTCCTAAAAGGATTTGAGGTGACTAACTTGAAGCATTAGTATTTTCCTACTATAGTGTTATAGAAAATATTTATCAGTTTCTTATTTTGTATTCTACTGATGGTGTAACAACTTGTTATATCACATCATTTATACACAGTTTGTACACACAGAGCAACACATTAGCAGAGCCTCTGGTGTTTACATTAAATTCCCAAATGAAAATACAGACAGACTAGAAAAGCACTGGGCATGTGAATTCACACCATTTAAAAACGAATGCTATAAATGTTTTCTGTTTCTATGTGGATCTGGCCCCATAGAGTGTATATTCAACTCATGCTTGAGCACCACTGGGAATTTTAAGAAAATTCCTCATGCTTCCATCTTCTTTGCTCTCAGAAAAGCAAAGTGAAGTAAGTTGCAAAGGAGAGGAGACATGCCCGCCACACCCCCAAACAGGAATAAGAAATGCCACTTGCCACTCATTTCCAGAAAGTATCTTGCGTTCATTAGCATTCGGCCTTGAGGTTTCAGCTCTAACTGGTGTAAGGAAGGAAAGAAACAAGGGTCAGAATGTGAGACAAGTGCTGAGTTGAATGATATCACAACTGGCGGGTTTGGTGATGGCAGGAGATCCCCAGCGCAGGGCCCACCCCTGTTCCCTTTCACTTAACTTACCCATATTATCATCAGACTAGCACAGCATCCGTGAACATAGGCTTTCTTTTATTAAAACACCTCAGCAACTACCTAATTTGACTTGGAGACCAAAACTTCCTTAAGGAAGTGACTTCCTTGCCCTGTGCTACTGCTTATCTTAAGAGTTGTGATAGGGTAGATTCATATCTTGATGCTGACAAAAGAATCATGGAGGCTGGGGACTAGCTCACTTGGAGAACAAGTAGGTTCCCTTTGGAAGGAAAGAGAAATCCTGCTTTGAGGATGCCTGAATACACTTGCCTCTAGGTTAATCGGGTATTAAATGGGAGTGGCCTTTTTCTTTCACGCAGAGAGCCTGTTTCCTTTGGAAAGTGCTGGATAGTCTGCTAAGGGAAATTTTAATTAGATTGGTCGAGGAAGGGATTTAAAAAAACATATTTCAGGACTTCCCTGGTGGCGCTGCAGTTAAGAATCCACCTGCCAATGAAGCAGACACGAGTTTGAGCCCTGGTCCGGGAAGATCTCACATGCCGCGGAGCAACTAAGCCCGTGTGCCACAACTACTGAGTCTACGTTCTGTAGCCCGTGACACACAACTACTGAGCCCGCGTGCTGCAACTACTGAAGCCCGCGTGCCTAGAGCCCGTGCTCCACAACAAGAGAAGCCACCTCAATGAGAAGCCCACGCACCGCAACAGAGAGTAGCCCCTGCTCACTGCAACTAGAGAAAGCCCGCGCACAGCAACGAAGACCCAACACAGCCAAAAATAAAATATAAACAAATAAATAAATTTAAAAAATATATACATATATATATATTTCAGTATCATTATGTAGAAGGCATGATGCAGGAAACCATGTGATGTGACATAAGGGGGAAAATGGTAAATCTGACACGACCTGACCACTACTGATTATATACTAAACTGTAACACCGTACTATAAATATGCTAAAAAGAATACAAAGGTGAACTGCAGGGCACTGCTGATCATTACATCCATGGGTAACTAGAATAACTGAAAAATAGTAAGAAGGGTCTGGTCAAACTCAGGATTGAATAGGAATCATGGCTAAATAATTCAAGGTCATGGTGACCTTGTGCCTGTCACCAGACCTTTAAAGATCTCGAAGAACTGACATAATAGTGATGCCGATGTGACAGCATGACTACTATTAGAATTTTATGATGTGACAAGGCTGTATTGCTTGGTTATCTACACATTCTCAGGCACGCTTAAGTAGATTAAGGAAAAGAGAAGTGCTTTTTGACAAGTATATACACCATTATTTTCTGGTTTATGGAATAATAAATAAGGAGGCAAAAATAAAGCTAGAAGAGCAAGGGAACAGGGGGTCAGTCCCAAAGGAAGTGGGAAAAATTGGTACCAGGTGACTGCAACCAATATTACCAATATTCAGTACCGATATTCAGGAATTAGTGGTGATGGGGGAAATTAAACCAGTTAGCTGCTGGAAGAACAACATTCACAGAAAGTCCATTATGTTTTTGAGAGTGAACAGGAGATAACTGCACGAACAGGGAAAATCTTGGGAAAGCAGAAGGAAAATCTTCATGTTAGGAAACTGGATGGTGTTTATGGAAGTCAGAGGCAACTCTGAGAAAATCATTTTTGTTTTTTTTAAATAGAGAAGCTAATTTTAAGAAAGCAGCTTGCAATAGAAGCAAGAGAAGCTATAAGTCCAAAGCAACCTGTTGACCTTTAAACATTATAAATAAAAGTGAACTAACAAATAACCCTGAAAACAGCAAAGGTGGAAAATGTAAGAAGGTTGCTAGTAGTTAAATGAGGATCCAAGGGTGTAGGTCTCAAAAATCCCAATATGCAAAAAGTGTAAAAAGTCTGACAAGGATAAAATCAGAGAAAGTCGAGGCAAGAAATCAAATGCAACTTTAAGAGATACAAATAGAAAAGCAACTTGTTTGTCAGTGATGCTTAACAAAAGAATTTTTAAAATAGTTATCCTCTCATTAATTGAAAAGGAAATCAAATAGCCTGCTACTTAAAAAATTAGGGATTTGGTGACTCTTCCCTTTTTAAAAAAAAATGGGGCAGAAAGTGGAAAATAAATGGGAATGGGGGAAAAAACTGAGGAAAACTTTCTCCAGTTTCTCTCTTCTTTCTCTGAGCCTAGCCAAATGCTCCTATGATTCAGTTGTACCTACAGCCTCACCCCCTCACCTACTGGGTTTGTATAAAGCTTTAACACTAAGTCACACACCTGTGACATTATCCACTTATTTAAACTCTTCCTACTTGTATAACCAGCTACCCAAGAGGAATTCTGTTTCCAAGATCCTCTCCCCAGGCTGAATGTGGAAGTGCTCAACAGACACACTGAACTAAGTTACCTAAACACATCTAAGCATGGAGAACTTTAAGAAAAAAATCTTGATATATTTTTATCTCTAAAGATTACTTTAGCGATACAAGCAAAGATACATGTACTTTCCTAAAAAGTACCTTTTTTTTTCAGGTCAAAAATACATAATTGACACAAAAATCTAGGTTTTAGGCTTGTATCATTCCCATTTTGAAACCTGTGACTTGAAGATCTCTTGGCTGGAGTTCTTAAGAATCTGTACAAAGCAGAAAGGTAAGAATCTCCTTTGCATAAATGATACAGACATGTGAAAACACTCTCTGGGTTTCACATCATGTAAAAGCAGTTTTTACTAGTATATTTTCTTCAATTTTTGTACCCCAGAAATTTTCATTAGAATTTTTTATGCTTTCATATTTTACTTCTCCCTTTAACTTTCTAAACATTTGCTACCAAAATAGTTATAATCTAAGTTTTCAAAAACTTGGTGTGGTAACATGGATTGTGTATAATGTACTTTTTAGAGTAAAGTAAGCTAAGTGAACAAATTATGGCTAAAAAAAAATTACAGGGATTGAGATATCAAACATTAAATGGATCTTTGCTCTCTCTTCTCACTTATCCACCCATCATCTTATCTAAAATATTTTATCAAGATATCACATAGGTACCTAGATATCTTGATATCTACGTGATACCTTGATAAATAGGCCACAGGTAGGTTCCCAAGTTATGGAAAATTTGTGATATTTCCAAGCTTACTTTAACAGTTATAAATAAATCAATAACAGTTCTTCATAGCCTAAGAGATCTTCTTCCCCTCACATAAGAATCAGAGATTTGAGTATACCAGTACGTTCTAAGACTGCAATGAATCATCATCATTATCAAGCCACCAATGAGTCAGTGGTAGGGAGTCAGTTTACTTAAGGTCAGTGTATCATACCTTCAGGATGACACTGAAATCTTGAACAAGTCTTCAACTACTATGGTTCTTAGCACTTAATGGAATATACACTTAAAATAAAGCTCACAGCTTGGCTATTTACCCATATTTCTGTCTTCCCATTGTTTTTCCTACATCTCTCGGCCAGGGAATAGAGCTCCACAGTGGTTTCGGATATTAGGTCCACATTTTTGCCCTTTACGATGATCTGCATTACTCTTCCCTTGTTGATATGGGCGTCAAAAGTGCTGTCCCAGGGAGGGTACATGGTTGGCTTTTTCTGGATGTACATCTGCCCATTCTCTAGGAACAGAAAGATATGTTCTCATTACTCCCCTAACCAGCCCTGGGAAATAATTCAATGCAACAGCGGCACCTATTCCCTCTGCTCTCCGGGATATATCAGTCTGTTGGGAGAACAAAAATAACACGTAAAGGAATTAGAGATTGATCTGAAAGATACAGTGGCATAATTTCAGGCTTACAATGAGTGCTCCTTTAAAAAGATATTTAAAACTTTTCCATTTGACATAAATACACTAAGAGGCAAAACCTTTAAAACATCATGAGCCATTATTTCCTCCCCTAATTTGCAAATGAGGATATATTTTACATAACCATGCACCCTAAGCAAAAATTAACAAGTATTCCAGAGAGGTGGTGGTCATCATGCCCAGAGCCAGTGAAGCAGGCTGTAGACCTGCAGGCAGGTAGGGGTCCTGGAAATGGTTAGTAACAGGAGCCGAGGTCAGGATGATATAGTTTAAGGGAACTTCCCCAGAACCACCAGGCGACTGGACTTACTCGTGGGATTAAGCAGTGTTGTCATATCTTTCATCCATATTGGATTTTCCATAGTATTTGTTCTTTAATCATTTCAGGAGCAGAAAACTGCAGCTGTATTTCAGTGTTTGTTTCTTGTGATCATAAGCACACAAAGTGGCAAATATAGCAATTCAGAGATGTTGATAAAGCAAAAGGAAAAAATCATTTAAAACAGGGAAACAAAGCAGTTCTGAATCCTGATTCTCTCCGGCGCACGATGCTAAAAGCACAACAGGCATTTAGCATTTGCTAAATTATTCTTCGGGAGGTATACAAGGATTTGAAGAAGCTGAGATTTCAAATTTTAGGTAAACCTGGCTCTAAGAGGTATAAACTCTGACAGTGTTGAGCGTGGAATAGGAAGGGTAAGATTTTT
This sequence comes from Mesoplodon mirus, assembly GCF_964341445.2. Taxonomy (NCBI): domain Eukaryota; kingdom Metazoa; phylum Chordata; class Mammalia; order Artiodactyla; family Ziphiidae; genus Mesoplodon; species Mesoplodon mirus. The sequence continues at coordinate 24,920,394 of NC_138979.1, read as the reverse complement.
ATGTCTTGTTTAAAAGAAATTTAGGGCTTCCCTGGTGGCGCAGTGGTTGAGAGTCCGCCTGCCGATGCAGGGGACGCGGGTTCGTGCCCCGGTCCGGGAGGATCCCACATGCCGCGGAGCAGCTGGGCCTGTGAGCCATGGCCGCTGAGCCTGCGTGTCCGGAGCCTGTACTCCGCAACGGGAGGGGCCACAACAGTGAGAGGCCCGCGTAACGCAAAAAAAAAAAAAAAAAAGAAATTTAACTCAGGATCGGACTATAAGGAAAAGCAACGGCAATATTAGTGATCAGAGTAACGTTTTACTTCCACAGGCTTGAAGCCACCCCTCATAATTCCTTTAATTCCTCCCAACCATAACCATTCTCCACACTCCGAGAAAGGACAGAAATTCCCACAGCAAGGCATTTTTTACACCTTCATTCAGTAATGTTTGCAATCACTTAAAAAGAGAACCAGAACTCAAGCTCCTATCTATTTAAAGTGGGTTTTGCCATTTTCAAAGGCTCCCAGACCGACAGCACTGTGTCCTGTTTGCCCGTTCTACTGCTTTACGTAAAATGCAGCCTCACACCCCCAAGACTGAAATGTGCTTAAACTCTAGAGAAGTAATATTTGAACAATCATGTTCAGAGTGATTTCTTTTCAGAACAAAACTAAGACAAAATCGACGCCCCAAACTTCTAAACTCCACAGCTTAACCTTTTGGAAAAACAAAGTCTTTTTCGACACGTTCTCTGGATCCACACGGCTGATTATACTAAGTTCAAAGGCAAGGCCAAAAGAAGAAGAAATTTTAAAAAGGCTCTCAAGAGGCAAATGTCAGTGAGAGCTGTGGTTGTAAAGGGAACTGGATCCCGGGGACCCATTAAAGTCGAAAGCAGCTTTGAAAAACTCAGACATTGCACACTTCAAAGATTTTGGTGACCTTTGAAAGGTCTTAGATTGGGACCAAGTGCCATTCTCACTTTTAACTAAACAGGAGAGAAATCTAGGCAGAAGGGAAATCGAGATCATCAGACAGTCTTCCCCGCTTTGATGTGCCCACAGGGTCTCGAAGGCTGAAGTCAGTCAACCACAGAGCAGAAGTCTTATAAGGGAGAGAAAAGCCAACACACCAGGATTTGAAACCCCAGGGTTCTGAGCTGGAAACATCTAGCTGGAGGTTCTCAACTGCAAAATCAGGTTCCTCTTGAACCTGTGAATGTCACCCCCTTAAAGGACTATTTTTTTTTTTTTTTTTTTTTTTTGCGGTATGTGGGCCTCTCACTGCTGTGGCCTCTCCCGTTGCGGAGCACAGGCTCCGGACGCGCAGGCTCAGCGGCCATGGCTCACGGGCCCAGCCGCTCTGCGGCATGTGGGATCTTCCCATACCGGGGCACGAACTCGTGTCCCCTGCATCGGCAGGCGGACTCTCAACCACTGCGCCACCAGGGAAGCCCTTAAAGGACTATTTTTTTCAGGACTTTTGTCTCTCTCCATCTGTCTCTCCAGCCCCAATCCTTCTCTCTCCCCACTACCCTGCTTTAATGTCTTCACTTCACATGACTTACCACGTGATATTTTTCTTTCTTGCCTATGCTCCTCTGCTAGGAAAGAAGCTCTAGAGGAAAGGCACGTATTCTGACCCAGTATATAGTAGGTGCTCCATAGATACTTTCTCTGTAAACGAACTATAATGGCTCCTACTGTTACTGGGACTCTGCATTGGTGGCAATCAGACTTCCCTACGAAGTCTGTGAAAACCAGAATGTGTGTAGGAAGGCAGTGAAGCTGGAAAAATCACGGGATGTAAACTTCCTCCTGCTTTTTTTTTTTTTTTTTTTTTTTAAGAAAGTCCACGAGAATCTTAAAATACAGAGGCAGGGATGAGGGAGGGTGGGAACAGTTGAAGTGATCATGGAGAGATTCCAGACAGAATAGATTATTTTAATGGAATGATTTAAACACACAAAGGAATCCGGGAAGACTGTCACACTCTCCCCCTCACCATGAACTTCTAATAAATATTTAAATTTGACAAAACGTGACTATTCTTTCACTCAACCAGGGTTTTAGTAAACACAAAAGTAAGTTTTCTGTAATTTGGACTCTAAGCGCTAATCATATATTCTTTGTACTATTCATCTGAGCTTGGCCAAAGAAGCAGTAAACCATCTATGGAGTTAATTCTAAGATTATGCAGACTTTATCTATAATCATTGACAACAACCAGACTTAACACCACCCTGTTCTACTTCAGCTCATTAAAGTGGATTTTTTCCCCCATTAACTCTTCACAATAATGTCCTCAACTCATTTTTCCTTTCCTTTGTTTATGTGGAAAATGGGACCATGAAATATTGTAGAACATGAGGCAGGAGACCAGATCTAGTTCAGAGGTTGTTACTAAGCCCATATGCCTTTGAGAAAGCGCTTGGCTTCCCTGGGCATCAGTTTCCTGAGCTGGAAAATTAGGTTGCGCCAGATGACCTTGAAGATCCCGGAAGACCTTACTTCCCAGTTCATAGCAGGGTCTTCCTCCTCCTCTCCCACCCCACCTACACCACCCACTCAAGCTTACCTGATTCAACATATTCTTTGACAAGCACAGCACAGTAAGGGTTAACAGCCTCTCCCTGGCACGGCTGGCAGGACCCACAGTCAAAGTTGGACAAACCAATTCGAAGAAATGGTGACATGGTCGCTCCCTGAAAAGCGACAAAAGACAAATGCTGTTTGGGGGCTGTAAAATATATTATTGTGGGTGTCCCATCCCCACTTAACCAGTGCTTTATCTCTGACAGCCAGAGCCTCAAATGGCTCCACTATCCATTCAAACAAATGTTTTACTTCCCCTTCTGCACAGTACATTATTGGGCTCACCCCAAACCACAGGCTGACTAGCCAAAGAAAGTGGCGTTCTGGACTTCAGCGTTATTGAACTTTGTCAGTTAGACCTACATTCCACTCTTAATCAAATGGAGTTTTATTTAATAGTTGCAGAGAGAAGCAGAGGCTTTCCAACATTTTACTTCTTCTATCAATATTATTCAAGAAGGTACCCAGGAAACAACACACAGTAATAAGAAAATGAGTTTACAAACAGTGAGTCTATTTTAGTCACACCAGTTGAACATGACACCGTGAAATTCTTACATGGGCTATTTACGTGTGTGATGGAAGTGGCTCTGGATATTTATTCAGCAGCTGATCTCTGTTTACTTTAGACACACATACACACATATACATATAGATATATATAAATTAAGCTTTTGAATATTACAAACCACTTAAAAACCCTAAATCACTGACCACCGTAAAATACCACTTCATTGTGGAAGGATAAACAAAGTACTTCGTAAAAGCCAAAGAACTAATAATTACACTTTCCTGGAGATACCGGTGAAAGTCATCGTAGTGTTGGCTACAAATTCCAGAATTCCAGTCTGATTCTTCATCTGTTGTTCCTTCCTTGTCTTTGTTTTGTCCATTTACTTCAACCTTTTTTTAAACCTACTTTTCCAAGAGGTTCCATCAATCTGAAACTATTCTCTGGTATTTAGTGATAAAGTTACGTCTTTGCTTCCTCTTTCTCTTGAATCGATTTTGCCTCACGAATTTTCCCAAACATTCTTAAGCAAGCCAAAGATATCAAGAAGAAAGCATTAGCCATCTTTTCTACCTTTTTGTGAAGGAAGAAAACTACTCAGAGTAACAGGATCCCAGATGTGAGAATCAATGACACAACTGGAAATCTTGGGCCCATAACCCTGAATCCGACAGAGCCATAAAAGATTGCCAGTCCTCTGGAATGCCGGCAGCCTGGGTATTTTTTGAACAGAGAGACAAATTAGGGGCTCTTGATCACTGCTGTTAATTTCATGGAGGTTATGAGGGTCCCAATTTCCTGCAGTTCAGCAGGTTTAACTAAAGGAGATGGTTATGGAATCACCATGATTTGTCAGGAGTTCTTAGCCTTGGAAACACATTCTGTATATGTCACTGCTGAATTAGCAGCTAGATGACTTCCAGATTTGTCTTTAGGGGGCCCCCTTCACCCTCTGAGCTTAGAACTCTTGGGCAGAAGCCTGGTTAAGAACTGAGAATTCTCCAGAGAAAACTTCTTTGACACCCCCATTCCTGGACCATGTAGATCTTTCAGACAAATCTATATTCCTCCACTGATCAGGAACAATCACCAAGAACTAGCATCGTTTATGCGAGTATCTACCACGTGTGGACTTTTTGAAGATTTCCTTAACACAAGTGAAGGTAAGTCATTAATTCTGACTTGAGCCTCGAGGGATCACTGACTCATAAAGTCCTAGTTACAACCACTCTGACCTTTACTGATGGATGTGTCGTCACTCTGCTATTTCCAGGCTGGGTTCAGAATTAGGCAACAGCAGCTCAACATGCACCTGGGAAAATCTGTCTGGGGAACAGACTGAAAGGTCTAGTGTCCCCAGGGGTTCTATCACAGTAAGGAACAGAGTTACTGCAAAACCCCCTCCCCCAACAGGGCTGGCTTAGACATCAACTGACTTCCTATCCACAGCCATCCTGATTCCCTCGCCAGTTCACCAGACTCGCCTGCACTATCCCCTCACCCAACAGCATTTTGATGATTTGCCCAATGCATGCATCTGTCTGGTAGCCAAGCCACTGTCTTTCTAAAGGTCTAGCCACGGTGACGGGATCTGACATTTTGACATTTAGAAAGCAGAACTGGCATCTGTGTGCTTAACCTCACACGTTGTTCAATAAAGCCTCAAGCTCAGGGGGCGCCTTTTAAAGGCAAAAGGTAGCATTTTATTGCTGAGCTGCCCAGAATCTTTTCCTCTTCTGTAACAGTAATAGGCAATCATCATGAAATGAAGAAAATACACAAAATTGGTAAAACACTGCTCATAGTTCCGACAGAAGCAAATCGCGGTTACTATTTTGATGGATTTTCTCTAGTCTATTTTAATTCATGGGTTTTATGGTTTTGTTTTATACACTGTGCTCATACTGTGTATATGAGATTGTATCTGACTTTTAATTTAACATTTTACCAAAAAAATTGTCCAAGCTACTATGTCATCTCTGTAAGCATCCTTTTAATTCTTACAGGATAGCCCACTGAGGGACAGCTTCATTATCTGCTTTACTGAAGTCTTATAGTTCCACATTTAGATTGTGTCCAGTTTTTCCATAATAGAAATAATGCTGCGATAAGCTCCTTTTACATTTTTTTTAATTTAGGAAGACTGCATCAAACTAGATAACCAGAGAATTCCAATATTACTAGATCAAACAATATTGCTATTTGTAAGGTCATACACACTTAAAGAAAATAACAAAATGCAAAGGCAAAGACTTAAGGAAAATATCTACGGTAAATGCAACAGAAAATAAGTTAGCATCATTCTTATATAATAAGCATACACAAACGTGTAGAAAAAAAAACCCCAAAACCACTACCCATGACCCAACTAAATAAGTGGCAATAACACAAACTATACAAAATACAAAAAACATACTTGTAACTAGTTTGTAGGAAAATGTTCAGCCTCGTGAGCAATTTAAGATGTACAAAACAAAGCAGGATACTATATAATTGCATTTATATGACATTCTTAAAAAGACAAAACTATATGGAGAAAAGAATCTGTGGTTGGGCTTCCCTGGTGGCGCAGTCGTTGAGAGTCCGCCTGCCGATGCAGGGGACACGGGTTCGTGCCCCAGTCCGGGAAGATCCCACATGCCGCGGAGCGGCTGGGCCCGTGAGCCATGGCCGCTGGGCCTGCCCGTCCGGAGCCTGTGCTCCGCAACGGGAGAGGCCATGACAGTGAAAGACCCGTGTACCGCAAAAAAAAAAAAAAAAAAAAAAAAAAAAAAGAATCAGTGGTTACCAGTGGTTTGGGTAGGGGACAGGGTATGATTATAAAAGGGTGACATGAGCAGGTTTTAGGGGCAGATCTAACTGTTCTATAGCATGATTGTGGTGGTAGTCACAGAAATCTAGACTTAAATTCACAGAATGATACACCCAAAGCAAAGGTCAATTTTGCCATATGATAATTTAAAAATCAAAATAAAGAAATATGCCACTGGCATTTCAAGGCATAGATTATAAATCCAGAGGTTATATAAAGAATATACATTAGGAAACTGAGAATTCATAAAATAAAATATTAAACTAAAATCTGAAGTAATCCAGCATAGTTTCAGTTTACTAAAGGAAAATGGTTAGAGCCTTAAGAAAACATGTTTTACTCCGTAGTATTTAAGGTCTCCTGAAATTTTGCATTTTGGTGCAAATAGCTGAGAAGAAAATAACATTGGAACTTGATAATGCATTTTCTTTGAGGATCCATTAATATTCAATTCAAAGTATAATAAAATATTTAAAATAAAACACAATATTATTTTACCTGTGCAGTTAGCAAATATTTTAGAAATGCTCTTACCTAACAATGGCAAGGACACCAGGAATCATACACTTCCATACAATGCTGTTGTGAGCATAAATGTGTTGAACACTCATATGTGTATGTATCCATATATGTATGTGTATATATGCAAATCTCAAGAGCCAAGAAGATGTGTAATAGGCACATGAGGATGAAATTAACATAACAGATTTTTGTGGGCTGGTTTTTTGTGTGCAGAGCTGATGGTAAAGGAGAAGGGGTGCTAAAATAGAAAGGAAAATTACTTGTGTACAGAAATACATGCACTGGAATCGCATCTGTCAGGACTGTCTTCCCCCAGTCTCTCTGTGGAGTGTGAATTTCATAATCTCCTTATTGCCAATCACAGTAGCCTCGCCCTCTACAACAAACAATGTGTGCAGTAAGACTGACTGGCCAGCTCAGGCTGTTCTGGCAACACACAGGTCCCTCTACGGACCGCTCATCTGAGGAATAAAAGCACACATCCAGTCTCTCCTGGACAGCTCCCGGGGACCCCCAACCTGCCAGGTGCGAAAGGAACTCACTGTCTTGCCTTTGGAATCCTCCTCTTCTTCTGTTTTACCAGCTCAGTGACTGGTACCATGACTCCCAGCCTAGCACCCTGCTTAGACATCACCCTTTCTCTCATCCACCGCAACCAACCTGTCCTTCTCCTTCCCCATCTCCTCTCCTCCTTCCCTGGGGTTTTGGCTGGATTCTGCATCAACCCTCGTTGGACCCATCATAGCAGCTTACCTGTCTCTCTCCCCAGCCCTGTAACCTCTCACTCCCAGTCCCAAAGGATCTTCCCTAGGACCATGCAGAGCCACTGCCATTTCTCCAACTTGTCATGCTGCTTCAGAGCTCTAGGCTCTTAGCAATGCTGCTTCCTCTCCCTGGACCGCCTTCCTATCTCACTCCAGCCTCCATCTGTCCCACCCCCGCTTCCTCATCTTTCAAGCTCCTGCTCAGTCTGTACCTCCTCTGTGAAGCTCTTCTTCCCTCACCTCCATCAGCCTCCCTCGACACGTCTTGGTGGAATTTACTCAGCGCTCCCCCAGCCCCCCATGGCTCCCCGGGTACCCTGCGAGACAGCACCTGTCATATTTGTTCACCTCACCGTTGCCATTTCAAAAGTCTGAGTGGGGTAGATCCTGTACCTCCCATTCTCTGTCTTTGTCTTCAGCTCTTAGCCCCCAAATTTGGGGGACACAGTAGGGCCCCACCAGGATTTCTCCTACATAATCCTTGAAGAGGGTGGGATCTACTCATATCCCCAGAAGACGAGTGGGACTCAACCTATAGAAGTCCCTCTGGTTTCATCTGCAGTATATCTAGCAAAAACCCTCCAGAATGAGTGCATGCAGGTGCCTTCCTTACTGGACTCTAGCTGTGATGAGGGGTCTCCTCTATTACCACGCTCCTCTGGGGAATGTGGGGCTGAGGAGGAGACCAAATGCTCACACAGCCGTATTTCCCTATAACGCTTTATTCGATGTATTAGTTCCTGTTGGTCTTCCCAAACAAGACTTCGGGATCTGAGAGCACAGGTCATATCTTAATCATCTATGTACCTCTAGGGTTAATCCCTGTCTGATATCGAGCTGATGCTCAATGCCTTTTTGCTAAGAAACTTAATTTTCAAAAGCCACATTTTACATCATCTTTTAATCTTCATGCATTTCTTTTACCTGAAAGGGTATTCTATGGTCCGATTAGGTGGCAGACAGTTACAGAGGAAATCAATACAAAGGAAACATCCCAGGCATTGTTACAGGCAGAGAATCGATGCCATTATGAGCTCAACTGCAGGAATTATTTAACCCCTCTGCTTTCTCATTTGGAAAATGGTGATAATACCATTACTTGTCTCAAAGGGCTCTGAGGATGAAATGGGAAAACACATGGAGGTGCTTAGAACAGGGCTGGCACCTAGTAAACTCTCAAAGTAATGTTAGTTATTATTATTATTATTATTGCAACTGATATACTTTCTAGTGTACTTTATGGTCATTATTAGTATATACCAAAAAAAGGGTAGGAAGAGAATGGAAACAGTCTTTTAGGAGCATATCTGGGCTGAATTACACGATCTTCCTCTGTGCTCTGCCACTGAGCTCCCATAAAACCCTCCACGTATCTCTCCTTTAGCACTTATTTTCCCCTAATGGAGTCATCACGATGCTGGCACTCATCACGATGAACTATCAGTGTGTCCATCCAATCTTCTGCGCTTTTGCCATCCCAACTGCGAAACACCATCCTAATGTGTACTTTAAATTTGTGGAGGACCTTTACTCTTACAGCTCAATGTTTTCACCTTTAAGTGTGAACTCATTTCTCTTCGGCAGGTAGTGACAATGCAGGGAGATGGTCAAGTATCGCTGCTCGGTGGCATGCTTGAGGTCATATGCCATTAAGTACTGAATGGAGAATTCTGGTCTCTTGCCTCCCTGATGCTGACTGACCTACTTATCTAGACTGACTCACCTGCCATAATTCAAAGCCACCAAATACTTTCATGGTGACCTGAAGGATTGCCACCACCTAACAAAAGCGGATGGGGGAAAATTCCATAGAAACAGAAAGCAAGAGAAGTTCTCTATACTCTCATCAGCTAAAACATATCACGACTTCTCTTCCTCTGCAGCAAGTGAACTAAGAATGAGTATACTTCTTTATTTTAAAAAAATTTGGATGTCATTTTTATTGTTACAATTTAGCTGGAGGTGTCTTAGGGACACAGGGAAGGTCTCAAAGAAATATCAAATCTTTACCATATAGAAAACACAAAGGAATCAACAGTAAGCTTGGGGATGAGGGGAAAAAACATTCAATGGGTTCCAAACACATCAGCTCAGCCAAAGTTTGGTAAATTAAACATCAGGCAAATTTTGGCAAATTAAGCTTATAGCTTTCACATTTAAGAGATAGAAAGGTTTCTTAGGTAAAAGTGGCAGCTGAGTAAAATGACTTACTGCTGTAGAAAAAAAGCTATAATAAAAAACTTAATTTGCCTTGCAATGTGCATGGAAGAAAGACTGTAGCTAGTTGGGAAATGTTTTATCCCCTTGCTAAGATGTCTACAAAGTAGTACAATAAAAAGAGTCAGACTAAATATTAGCCTCTCACCCCTAAATATGGTCTCAAAAGTGAATTAAAATAATAAGTATGAAATGAAGATAATATTTTAAAATAACCCTGACCATATATGCTACATGACAAAAGGAAAGAGGCCTAACCTTCAACTAGTAAGGAAGGGCGATTTGTGACAGAGCTAGTAATGCCCTCCTACCTGTGAACGTTAACAGGACTCCCCCCAACCCCAGTTATGGACTGAATTGTGTCCCCAGCAATTCATATGTTCAGGCCGTAAGCCCCCATGGGACTGTATTTGGAGGTGGAGCCTTTAGGGAGATAATTACGGTTAAATGAGGTCGTAAGGGTGGGGCCCTGATCCATTAGGACAGTGTCCTTATAAGAAGAGGAAGAGACACCAGAGCACTCTTTCTTTCTTTGCCACATGAAGACACAGTGGGAAGATGCCATCGACACACCTGGAAGAGGGCTTTCATCAGAAACCAGCCTTGAAGGCACCTTGATCTCAGCCTTCCAGCCTCCAGAACAGGGAGAAAACAAACTTCTGTCATTGAAACCCCTCAGTCTGTGGTATTCTGTTCTGGCAGCCTGAGCAGAGTAATAGAACATATCCCTTCTCCCACCAAAAAAAAAAAAAAAAAAGTGTAGAAATAAAACAAATATTGAAATATATGAAAGAAAGAACCTAGATGGCATTATTAATATTCTGACACTAATTTTAATGTGTGACATGAATAGACAGTCCCACGAAAACACAGCTCTGATCACATTATACAAATACTCAACTGTCCACATCCTTGCTGAATTAAATCATGATTCAATCTGTTATTTAAAAGCCCCCATGTGCTGGCATCAACGTACCGACCGCACACCACACAACTCAGCCTGTTTTCTGAATACACCCCGACAATCCATCTCGACGGCTCTGTTTACACCTTCCTTCTGCTTGGATGCTCTACCAGCTCCACGTGTACACAGCTGCCACCCCTCAATCTTTCTCATCTTTCAAGGACTTCACTTCTGTACTACTTCATCCAGAAATCCTTTCCTGCCCCCCGTGAGAAGAGGAGCGATTTATCTGACGGATGAGTTTTAGAAGAATGACCTATGCGTGCCCAGTCCTGCCCCCTCCTCTCTTTTGGGGGGATCTACCGACTTTCAGAGACCATGTTTCTCCACTCCCCTCTGCCATGCCATAAGCGGGGCGGGGCTAATCTGCCAGTCCTGGGAGGCCAGCCTTTGTGCAGTCTGCCTATGACACTGTGAACGATGACCAACGGATTTGCTTGGACACTTTGGCCATATCCACCAATGCAGCCTTTATCACTAGTCAAGTTGATTTTTTTCTTCTCCATCTCCCTGACTCCTGATCTATCTGTCCATTTGTTCCAAGCGCATGCATAGCCTAGACAGTTATTTATTAGGTCTCCTACAGCTCACAGAACTTTGCAAAAAGCTTTCCGTAGCTTGTGTTATTCAACCTTCTCACCAAGCCCGTGAGATAGGTATAATTAGCTCCATTCTACAGATAAGAAAGCTGAGGCCTAAGTGGGTAAGCAGCTTGCTGAAGGTCACACAGCTAGTAAGCAATAGAACCTGGATTCCAGCCTTGGTTGCTAAGTACCTCCACTCAAACTAGTCAATGATTCCTTGTTAGAAAATGGTTTTTAAGGTGAGGCCAGGGAGGAAGTGAAAGCATGGAGAGTTCCCCATAGATTGTTTCCATCTGTTCAACCAGTTCCTAATTAGCAAGGACCCACGACAGCTGTCAGACAGGCTCTCCCAGCAGCCTCTGTACTGCCTACTTGCTCAGTTACCTTGGGTACCAATTTGATGTTTCTTTTTGTCAGAACCTGTGGTTTAATGATCTTTCTACTCCATGGCTATAATTTGAAGAGTTAAAGAGTGGGTAATATAAACGGAGTTGAAGTTTCTTGGAGGAGCTTAAGCTCTCTTTCAGAAGTGAGGTCAAAGCTGCTGACCTGGGTAATTTTCCCAGAGGGTCATAAGTGTGTACTGTCTACCTCTGTGCCTTCTCCGTTCATGCCTTTACTGGTGGCTGGCTGGTATCAGTTAGGATTCCTGGGGCCAAAGTCTAGAGCAGACAGAACTCACTGCTTTGTACGAAGTCGGTCTCCTCGGCACTACTTTCTACCCAGGGTAGGGTAACCACTTACCGAGTCCAAAGATGCTGCCTGGTACAGGAAGGAAATTTAATGATGGGTCTGTTCACTGTGTCAAATCTTACTCTTAAAAGACACTCTTCACCACACAAAAAAAGGTGACTATGTGAAATGATGCATATGTTAATTAGCTTGATTGTGGTGATTATTTCAGTGTATACGTTTATCAAGTCATCCGATCGTACACCTTAAATATATATCCAACTTTTAATTGTCAATTATATCTCAATAAAGTTGGGGGGAAAAAGACAATTTTCTCAGTGACTTTACCATCATATTAACTCAGTAGCTCTAATGAGACACGGGATACTCTGGAATCTTCCTAATGCATCAGAGGAAGAGTTCTGCCTGTCAGGTGCTCAGGTAGGAAAAACACCCCACCTGAATGGATGTGGGGCGTCCAATCAGAGGCGGGGCCCAGTGTGCCCCGGTCAAAGGACATTTTTTTTTTTTCTCCCCGTACGCGGGCCTCTCACTGTTGTGGCCTCTCCCGCTGCAGAGCGCAGAGCACAGGCTCCGGACGCGCAGGCTCGGCGGCCATGGCTCACGGGCCCAGCCGCTCCGCGGCATGTGGGATCTTACCAGACCAGGGCACAAACCCGTGTCCCCTGCATCGGCAGGCGGACCCTCAACCACTGCGCCACCAGCGAAGCCCCCAAAGGACATCTTGATTGAGACGGTCAAGTTGAAGTCCCTGGCCACATGGTCCCTTTTCCCTGGTCTGGCAGTATACCATGAGGAAGGAGAGGACACAGACAGGAGCTCACAGGTGTGTCAACGAGAGGGCCGCGGTATAAACGCCAGCTTTCCCCAACTGCATAGTCATAGACAAGTGACCTAATCTCTGTGCGACTATGTTTCTACTTCTGCAACATGGGGAAAACAGCAGACCCACTTCATAGAGTTGTCGGGAGGATTAAATGAATTAACCATTAAATGAAATGCTTACAACAGTGTTTGGTGGAAAAGGTAGCTATAACATCATATAGGACTTTTCCAAAGTAACCGCGGAAATTCTCCCTGATGAAATTAACTACCGATGATGATGATGATGATGATGACGACTGACTCAGTGGATTATCTGACATGGCCTAGAACTCACCTAAACTATTGGCTAAGGAAATGAAGTGACACGTACATTTGTTTTTTGCCATTGCTCACTAAGTATTTGCTAAACCTGCCTCCTAGGTATAAAGCCTGGTGCTGGATGCAAAAATGTGACAGGGTCCCTGTTCTAAATCAGCCTTGGGACCTCAGAATGAAGTAGACCCCTGCCTAGAGGGGGACAGAGAGGAGGTTCTGACAGCCTGGACTCCACTTTCTCGCTGTTCATCCTGCGAGTAGAATGACGTGGCCAGTCAGTGTGGACTCAACATTAAGAGACAGAGAAAACAAGAATTGCAAAGCGGGCTGTCACTTGTGGGTATGGCGGGAGCGAAACACCCTTGTCCCCCCAGTGGTGTTCAAACACCACACCCCACTTCCTCCCGAGGGTGTGTGACACTTTTCAAAGAAAATACAGTATTTGGTAGTATCGCCATAGCAAGAGGAAATAGCAATGTTCGGTCCAAAGATGAACTAATAGTTTTGTGAAGAATAACAACACACACACAGCCCTGTGTGTGCCAGCACGACAGGCACTGCTGTCGAAGTTACTGCTGGAGATAAAGGGAGAGGGAGACCAGACCAGGGGCGGAGACCACAGGGGCGGAGACCACAGGGGCAGAGACCAGGGGCGGAGACCACAGGGGCGGAGACCACAGGGGCAGAACCACAGGGGCAGAGACCACAGGGGCGGAGACCACAGGGGCGGAGACCACAGGGGCGGAGACCACAGGGGCAGAACCACAGGGGCAGAGACCACAGGGGCAGAGACCACAGGGGCGGAGACCACAGGGGCAGAACCACAGGGGCAGAGACCAGGGGCGGAGACCACAGGGGCAGAGACCACAGGGGCAGAACCACAGGGGCAGAGACCACAGGGGCAGAACCACAGGGGCGGAGACCACAGGGGCAGAGACCACAGGGGCAGAGACCACAGGGGCAGAGACCAGGGGCGGAGACCACAGGGGTGGAGACCACAGGGGCAGAGACCAGGGGCGGAGACCACAGGGGCGGAGACCACAGGGGCAGAGACCACAGGGGCAGAGACCACAGGGGCAGAGACCAGGGGCGGAGACGGCCGAGCGGGGCTCAGACGCTCCAGGACGGATGTGTGCGTGCAGGTCTAGGTGAACCACCCACGTCTCTCGTTGCCCACGAATGTCCCCACCTTAGAAATGAGTGGTCTGTAAAAGCCTGTCTGTGATCAGAGCTTAGAATCCATGGAAATTGAAATTAGATACTATTTAGGTACCTGGACAAGCCCATGAACAACCCATTCGTCTGTTAATCCAGAATGAAATCAAGAGGATGAAACTAAGCACCTTTTCGTCACTGTTCCGGCTTAGGAGGTTCTCCCCTGGTTTTTCTTCCTGTGACCTTTCAGGTTTATTGTGGGTTTAGTAGCCCATCTGGGGTCTGATTTCTCAATTTAAAGACCACAGATTACTCTGAATCTCAGCAAACACTGGTTGAACGGGTGAGGCGAGAACATGTATATTCTCGGCCACAACTGCAGTGGACACCCGTCACCTGCGAGATGGGAACCCCCGAGCCCAACGGTTCTCAAAGTGTCGTCCTGGGGGACCACCAGCACCGCTTTAGACATGCAAACCCGCCGGCCCCACCCGGACCCGCTGAATTAGAAATTATGGAAGCGGGTGTCTGCAGTCTGGGTTCCAGCAGGCCCTCCACTGACTCGCTGCACATCTAAGTTCTAGAAGCACTGCCCTGGAATAAAGGCCTCAAGACCAGGAGGTGTATTTCTCTTCTTTATTTGCCTGGCATCCAGCACAGTGCCTGGCACTGAGGTGATTCTAAATCACTGGTTCTCAACCAGGGCAACCTTGCCTCTAGGGGACATCTGGCAATGCCTGGAGACATGGTTGGTTGTCACAAACGGGTGGAAAGGGTGGGACCGGCATTGGGTAGATTGCGGCCAGAGATACTGCAGACAACCTACAATGCACAGGACAGCTGCCCACAACAAACACATCAGTGGTGCTGAGGCTGAGAAGCTCTGTTCTACATACATACATTAAACGTGGTGATGCCAAGAGAACTCCCCCCTATTCATTCCTCCCTGTCTCTCATCATTTCCCCATGCTTAGTGAATTCTAGCGCCACAACGAGAAGGGAATTCGGAGACTTGGGAGAACGCATCTCTCTTCTCCATACTGCCTTCTCATTCGGCCGCCGCGAGCAGCACAGTAACTGACATGTAATATGTTCACTACAAGTGTCTTTTGAATACGTACACGGATACATCGGTTATGAATGAATCAAGCTGTGAACAAATCAGTGAGTTGATCTGTTCATTTTTCTTCTTTTTGAGAGCTGAAAGTGCCTTTAGTGATCTAACTGTCTGCTGTCTCTTGTAACAGCTGAGGAAATTGAGGGTCAGAGAAATTAAAGCAAGTGATCAAATCTACCTAATTGGTGGAAGAAATGTTACTAGGACTCAGGTCTCCTAGGTCCTTATTTACTCATCTTTCCACTGTGCTCTTATTTTATTGTAGATATCACTCAGTGAGGAATATGATTTGAACAGATGACTAGATTTTCTCCTACGCAAAATATGAGTACTGCCTACACCACCCGATGCCAAACCCTCGGCCCGATCGGACTTAATATTTGTGACATGTCCTAATTTTGCTAATTTTGGACACTGCAGCATCCTCACATGCAGTAGCAAGCATTCAGTTAGTGAGTGCAACTAGCTAACTGCTGATTATTCATATTCCAAGGGGGGCTTTTCTGTATTCATCATACACACATAAAATATGAAGACATTAAAAACTTTGTGTCTTTGAACAAAAAGAATGGTAAAAAGAAAAAGAAGTACTTGATTATGCGGCAGACCTCTTGAAAATGCCAAGCTTTGGCCTTCCCTGGTGTCGCAGTGGTTAAGAATCTGCCTGCCAATGCAGGGGACAAGGGTTCAAGCCCTGGTCCAAGAAGTTCCCACACGCCGCGCAGCAGTGAAGCCCATGTGCCACAGCTACTGAGCCTGCGCTCTAGGGCCTGCGAGCCACAACTACTGAGCCCGCACGCCTACAGCCCGTGCTCCGCAACAAGAGAAGCCACCACAATAAGATGCCCACGCACCCCAACAAAGAGTAGCCCCCGCTCGCCGCAACTGGAGAAAGCATGCACGCAGCAGGGAAGAGCCAACACAGCCAAAAATAAATAAATAAAATAAATAAATAAATGAAAATGCCAACCTTCGACTTTACTCAGTGAATTTTCAGTGAGCTAACAAGATTATTTTGTGATCAGAGCTATTGTGTGAAATGTGCTTCAGCCTATTCTTACAAGACAACAATCTCTTAAGAGGACGGCACAGTATTTCATAAATACACTTTCACTGTTCTGTAGAGAAGGTAGGTGGACTGAATAAGTATCTTCATTTTGACAAAGAATCCACTACAGATTAGTGGCAAATAACTAACAGGCATAGAGCACTGACAGTTTACACACAGCTTTTCAAAGATAAGGTTAAGAAAGAGGTTGCTAGTCTGAAAAGATATTGGAAATTGTTTTTTTTTAATTGGTCCTTCATCACAGTTTTGGGGGTTTTTTGGGGTGTAAATTTATTTATTTACTTATTTATTTATTTATTTTTGGCTGCGTTGGGTCTTTGTTGCGCAGGGGCTTTTGCTAGTTAAGGCGAGCAGGGGCTACTCTTCATTGCAGTGCGTGGGCTTCTTTTTGCAGTGGCTTCTCTTGTTGCGGAGCACGGGCTCTAGGCACGCAGGATTCAGTAGTTGTGGCTCGCAGGCTCTAGAGCGCAGGCTCAGTAGTTGTGGCGCACAGGCTTAGCTGCTCCGCAGCATGTGGGATCTTCCCAGACCAGGACTTGAACCCATGTCCCCTGCACTGGCAGGCGGATTCTTAACCACTGCGCCACCAGGGAAGTCCCCTTCCTCACAGTTTGAGAAGCATTGTTCTCTGGTGCCTATTTGTAACACAATATTTGAGAAATGCAATCTCTTCTAGTTTTCTATTTAGCTTTTTATACTCTCCCCTTGGAGGTAAGCTCTGCGATTTCAGGAGTAATGTCTCGTTTTTGTTTTGTTAATAGACTTCATTTTTTTAAACAGCAGTCTTAGAGTCACAACAAAATTCAGCAGACAGGACAGAGATTTCCCATATACTTGCTGTCCCACCTGTGCACAACATCCCCCATCATCAACAGCCCCAACGAGATGGTACATTTGTTACCTACACTGACACGTCACCACCACCCAGAGCCTACAGTTTACACGAGGGTTCACTCCTGGTGCTGTCATTCTGCGAGTTTGGACAAACACATAATGACATGTATCCACCGCTCTTGTATCAGACTAAGTACAGTTTCACTGCTCTAAAAATCCTGCGCTCCACCTCTTCACCCTTCCCCCGCCCCAGCCCTAATAGATATGAGAATAAAGATGTAACAATGGAAATAGTGTGGTGCTGGCAGCAGCAGAGTTGGAGAGGTCACCAGTACAAAACCAAATGTTTTGAAACAGGTCCAGATACTTATGAAAGCTTAGGTACAACGATGACAGTAAAGTCCTGGGAAAAGGAAAGATTGTTTAATAAATGGACTGTGCCCATCGGCTAAAACTTATATTAAAGCTGACATCAAAATACAATTCAGATAGATTGATGATATTAACATAGAAATAAAAACCTCTAAACTACTAAAGGCACTAGATATGTAGATTAATGATTATATCCTTTTGGAATTAGGAAAGATTTCTCAAATATACCATAGATAAGCTCCATAAAGGAACACATTTCTATCCTATCTTACTAAAAACTTATATGTGTTAAACATTATCAAAGTATAAGACAAATGACAAACTAGGAGACATGATTGTAAAGTATGTGGCTAAATATTTGACAAATATGTGAAAAGCTCTTAAATATCAATAAGGAGGTCAAGCCTAATAGTTAAATATTATTTGCCCAATTAAAAAACAGGCAAAGGCTAAGAGCACACCTTTTACAAAATGAATATTATAAAGGCAAAATGAAACCATGAAAAAAGTTCAATTTCACTAGAACCTAAAGAAATGTAAATCAGCCAGTTCCATAATCCCTTTTCTGCAATTCCAAAATCCAAAAGCTCTGAAAACGGAAAAAAAAATGGTTCTGTGGTGCAAACTAATTTTGTAGCAAATCTGATGTGGGCTATTTATGGTCTATTTAATCCCACTGAACATAACTGCTAATACCCTACCCCCCAATGCATAGCTTACTAGGAATATTTTGTACTATACAGTGTATAACTTTATTACCTTCATAAAATATGAATTATAAAATAGATTTGGCTGTAATAGTTTGGATAAAGGACCTATACAGTCTTTATGGAAGAAAATATGTATTAAATGACTTTAAAATAATAAGGCAAGTATATGAAGGTATATAAACAAGAATGCCCACTGCAGCACTGGTTAATAATAGCAAAATTGGAAACAGTCTCAATGTCCCAAAATAAGGTATTATTTAAATATATTATGACATATAACTACAGTGGAATATTTTACAACCAGCAGATTATTTTTCACTCAATTTACAGGATACAGTTAAGTTAAAAAGAGATACTAACCACAGTGTATATAATAGGCGCTCATTTAAAAAGATAAATTTACATGCATAAATTTTAATGGGAAAAACTGGATCAAAAGTGCTATCTCTGAGGCAGGAATGTACAGTGGAGAAAGGACAGCCTCTTCAATAAGTGGTGCTGGGAAAACGGGACAGGTACATGTAAAAGTATGAGATTAGATCACTCCCTAACACCATACACAAAAATAAGCTCAAAATGGATTAAAGGCCTAAATGTAAGGCCAGAAACTATCAAACTCTTAGAGGAAAACATAGGCAGAACACTCTGTGACATAAATCACAGCAAGATCCTTTTTGACCCACCTCCTAGAGAAATGGAAATAAAAACAAAAATAAATAAATGGGACCTAATGAAACTTAAAAGCTTTTGCACATAAAAGGAAACCATAAACAAGACGAAAAGACAACCCTCAGAATGGGAGAAAATATTTGCAAATGAAGCAACTGACAAAGGATTAATCTCCAAAATTTATAAGCAGCTCAATAACAAAAAAACAAACAACCCAATCCAAAAATGGGCAGAAGACCTAAACAGACATTTCTCCACAGAAGATATACAGACTGCCAACAAACACATGAAAGAATGCTCGACATCATTAATCATTAGAGAAATACCAATCAAAACTACAACGAGATATCATCTCACACCAGTCAGAATGGCCATCATCAAAAAATCTAGAAACAATAAATGCTGGAGAGGGTGTGGAGAAAAGGGAACACTCTTGCACTGTTGGTGGGAATGTAACTTGATACAGCCACTATGGAGAACGGTATGGAGGTTCCTTAAAAAACTACAAATAGAACTACCATATGACCCAGCAATCCCACTACTGGGCATATACCCTGAGAAAACCATAATTCAAAAAGAGTCATGTACCAAAATGTTCATTGCAGCTCTATTTACAATAGCCCGGAGATGGAAACAACCTAAGTGTCCATCATCGAATGAATGGATAAAGAAGATGTGGCACATATATACAATGGAATATTACTCAGCCATAAAAAGAAATGAAATTGAGCTATTTGTAATGAGGTGGATAGACTTAGAGTCTGTCATACAGAGTGAAGTAAGTCAGAAAGAGAAAGACAAATACCGTATGCTAACACATATATATGGAATTTAAGAAAAAAAAATATCATGAAGAACCTAAGGGTGAGACAGGAATAAAGACACAGACCTACTAGAGAATGGACTTGAGGATATGCGGAGGGGGAAGGGTAAGCTGTGACAAAGCGAGAGAGAGGCATAGACATATATACACTACCAAACGTAAGGTAGATAGCCAGTGGGAAGCAGCCGCATAGCACAGGGAGATCAGCTTGGTGCTTTGTGACTGCCTGGAGGGGTGGGATAGGGAGGGTGGGAGAGGGACGCAAGAGGGAGGAGATATGGGAACATATGTATATGTATAACTGGTTCACTTCGTTATAAAGCAGAAACTAACACACTACTGTAAACCAATTATACTCCAATAAAGATTAAAAAAAGTGCTATCTCTGGAGGGATTGGATTTTAGGTGATTCTATTTTATTTTAAAAATTCTTTTTATTATTTATTTCTATTTTTTATTTATTTTTGGCTGCGTTGGGTCTTCGTTGCTGCACGCGGGCTTCCTCTAGTTGTGGTGAGCAGGGGCAACTCTTTTTGCGGTGCGCGGGCTTCTTATTGCGGTGGCTTCTCTTGTTGCAGAGCATGGGCTCTAGGCATGCGGGCTTCAGTAGTTGTGGTACATGGGCTTCAGTAGTTGTGGCTCTTGGGTTTAGAGCGCAGGTTCCGTAGTTGTTGTGCACAGGCTTAGTTGCTCCGCAGCATGTGGGATCTTCCCAGACCAGGGCTCGAACACATGTCCCCTGCATTGGCAGGCTGATTCTTAACCACTGCACTACCAGGGAAGCCCTTAGGTGATTTTAAGTGGTTATTTTTTCAGAGGTTTACAATACTAATTTTTTTAAAAAGTGATCTTATGTAACAAAAAGGAGAAAATGCTTTTCCTATATCAATTCATTTTTCCCACCTAACAGTTTTGTGCAGTAGGATGGACAGTTCCCATTTCAGTGAAAGGAGAAATGGATGCCTGCAGCAGTGGGGACTTTTCTCAAGGCTATAGAACTTGTAAGTGACACAGCCTAAGTCTCCTGATTCCAAATCTAGTCCCTTTCCACTGCAAGGCCACTGGATGCCAGGCCCCAGGGTACCACCTAGCACGCATTCAGATGCCTTGCTTTGATAACATTTGGTAGTTTAACAAGTCACTCTTTTTTTTTTTTTTTTTGCAGTACGCGGGCCTCTCACTGCCGTGGCCTCTCCCATTGCAGAGCACAGGCTCCGGACGCGCAGGCTCAGCGGCCATGGCTCATGGGCCCAGCCGCTCTGCGGCATATGGGATCCTCCCGGACCGGGGCACGAACCCGTGTCCCCTGAATCGGCAGGTGGACTCAACCACTGCGCCACCAGGGAAGCCCAACAAGTCACTTTTAATATCAATTCCTGGGAGCTTAGTATGTGGAAAGTACTGGGGGGGGGGGCGGTTCTTAGACATAGAAGCCACAGTTCTTGATTTCAAGAATCCTCCAATCCTTATCATAGGAGATTCCAATTTAGGAAACAGCAGCGGTCCACAACTTCACTAATAGGTAGTTTAGATCAGAGCGTATTTTTTTCCATAGAAATGTTACCCATGATGTTGAATCGACATAGGCACATTTTGGGAAGAACTAAATGGTACTACGAAACCACCTACAATGCATTTATAATAGATTTACTAGGAACTGCTTCCCAAAGTCCCATTTGGGACACACCCTGGGAGAGTGGAGTCAGAGATTCCTCTTCCTATGGAGTCGTGGGATCAGATCAGGTCCTCCCCCAGCTCCAGGTCACAAGAGGGGCTTCCATGGCCAAGGGTAGTGGGAAATAAGGGCCTGGGGGAAAGGGCTCTGGGGAGGGAGGCAGGAGTGGGGGAGATACGCCCACCGGTGATGCTGACCCTGGAGAGTAAAGGCGAAGCAGGAAAAGGTGACAGAGGGCAACAGAGACTGGGGTGGGTGGGGCAGTGGAGACACAGGTGTGGCTGGAGAGTGATGCCAGGGAAGGTGAACCAGGAGAGCAAGGAGGATGAGGGGGAGAAGAGGAAGCGTGCAACTGGTGGTCTCCAACAGAGGGCATCTGAAGGTCGGGGCAGCCTATGGCAGACACGTCCCCACTGGCACAATTTCCTGCAGGTGGATGTGGCCAATGGCCGGTGAGCCCAGCTGATGAGTAACCTCCAGGTTGGGCCCATCTGCCTCCTGCCACCAGCTAGAACCTGGAGGTGGTGGCACTGAATCACCTTGACGATGCCCTGGACCACCTGAGCCTGGATGTGCAGGCAGAAAAGGACTGGAGGCCTGTGACCGCAGCCGAACACATAGACTAATGGGTACCACACTTCACAAGACTAGTAAGAAGCAAATAAGAATATAACTGATGAGGTTTCCTGAATGATAGAAGGACTGTCCTAATAACAAAATAGAATTTTTTTATTCTACTCTAAAAAGTCCTCCTCCTCCTCCTCCCCTCCCCCTTCTTCTGGCCCCTGCCCCCCAGACTGACCAGCCAATTCTCCCTGTCCTGTTCACAGGACGAAAGAAAAAAGAGGATGTGACAATGGTACCCAAATAGGGCATCCGGTGTCAATGTCCTGCTCTCATCCCGCATCTGACAGCACAAAACAAACCCGAACCATCTTCTGAACACAGAGATTTTCCTGAGGTTTAAAAATTTGAAATTCAAATTTGTCCAGGTAAAAGCTCCGGGAGAGAAAGAGGAAGGAAACGTGTAGTGTCCCTAAGTCCCTCTGTCATGCTTTTGGGCTGCAAGAAGGAAAAGGCTGAACTCAGGCACCAACTTGCCCTCCTTGAAACAAAACCTACAATATCTTGGAAAAATATGCCCGCCCCTAATTCTCAACATCTCCCAACCACTCCGAGGGGAGTGAGCCCTGGTCGGGCTGCTGCTGGAACAAGCTCGTGATGCTTAAGAGACAGAGAGAGGCAGGGGCTGAAGTTCCTGGGCGTGGACCAGTGGACACGGGAGAGAGGACCAAGTGCTCTCCCTGGATCTTCACTGTGGACATTTGTGATTGGCTGGACGGAAGTGAGAGGTTCCCTTTCTTACTTTTGTTCATGTTTAAAAGTAACATTTCATCTTGTTGTAAAAAGAATGGAGAGCAATAAGCTATTTTGTTAGTCTTTGCCTCCATTTATCTCTTAGGGAAATCAATGAGAAGAAGGAATAGCAAAATCTGACATTAATTAGAAGTCCTTTTTGCATATGTTTCCTCCATTTTTATGCCATGGTCTTGTGACATACCCAAGGTGATACTCTCATCCATATTTTACAGGTAGGGAAACAGGCTCAGAGAGGTGAGGACATGCATCCAAGGTTGCACAGCTAATGGTGGTGGAGTGGGGACCGGACTCCAGGGCCACAGATACCAACCGGTGGGTTCTCTGCTGTAACATTCTCTTCCTTTCTGGGGTCTGGAGTCTATTCTGAAAGCACACAGAGCACTTTGATCTCTTGTATGGCAAGTTCTGTCCTGTAAGTAATTATTTTTAACTACGTCTGACTGGGTGAATCATACTGACATCTTTGTCGAGAACACTTTGGGTTCCCACTGAGTTCCTTGCAGCTGTTCTTTACTGCAGAGACGGGATGATGAAAAGGTACTATTCATCCCATGCTTCTCTAGGGCTCTCAAAAGACACTTGTACCCCAGTTGCTCCCAACCATGAAGCTACACTTCTTGTCTTTGCAAACCTGGGTCAGGGAAGGGCTGGAGGAACACTGCCTTTTTCTGGATCCTCATCCACAGTGCCACCCCTTCCCCACATTTCCTCCTCTGGGACTGCTGCAGTTCAGGGCTTCCTCCCTGGTGATGGAACAGGAGTAAAAGCCAAGTGATGGTCTCCAGGCAAAGAGGAAAGAAGAAGAGGAAGGAGGGCGGGGTGGTTTCTTCCCTGCACCATCTCTCACACATCATCTCCACGAGCAAAGAGAATGGGAACCATGGCTCCCACCAGGATCTACCTTCAGTTCCTGCCTGAAACGCCCTTCATCTTGCTCACCTGCTTATACTCTGAAGGAAGAGTTGCTTCTCTAGGGTGTAGGTCCACTGTGCTATGCTCTGGCGTCCAACCTCTGGGGCTGCCATGACTGGGGCCTGGGGATGGTTGACTTTGGGGCAGCAGGAGATGGATATGCACAACTAGCCCGACCTGTCTCCACTGATTCCAGGTATTTCCTTGCTGGGCTTTCGGTAAATTAAGGAAGCCAGGCTGGTTCTGATCAGAGGTAGAAGGCATTCTAACGGGAATGACCTCTTAGCAGAGAGAGAAGAAACATCTTATAAAAGCTGCTCCACTGGGAAACGTTAAACAGAGTTCTGGGTTTCCAGTCTACAGTTGGCAGGACTGGGTTTGAAGGGAACATGGAATGGCTCTCCAGAACCAAGGCTCCCCTCACTGGTTCCTTCTGCTTTCAGGAAATCTAGGCAGCACTAAAGCAGCTAGGAATTTGCTTGCTTAGCAGTACTGTCATGGTGATGTCACCAAGGTGACACAGGTCCGGCATTACAGTTCTCTCCCCACAACTCTGGAGAGGCTGAGTTGGAGTCAGACTAAACCTCCTAGTTGAGGTTCTAGGCTGCCAACTTTTAACTCTATTTCCAAATGACTTGAAAAGGAAGTACTTTTAGATTATTTTTAGCAATTCAAAGTGACGTGGCTAAGTATCAAGTTATGGTTCTCTAGGACTGGGGAAAAAATATTAGTGAATTTAATCATGAGAGCCCCAGTCTCTTTTCTGTTGATCCAAATTATTTTGTCTTGCTATAACTTCAGGGCTCATTGGTGAATGAAAGTAAATATGTTAGAACTCAGAGGAAGTTGAGTTTTCTAAAATTACATATATTGACCCTTTGTTCATTTGGCCTGACTTCTAAGCCTTCACTAAGGTCATTTAGTTCTATAAATACTGATAACTAGAAGACTTCTATGACCTGCCACTAAAGACGCCTCTTTCTTGAATACGAAATGAATTGTTGTTCCCTAGGTGTTTTTCATATTTTTAACAGGAGTGGTTTTTTTTTTTTTTTTTTTTTTTTTTTTTTTTTTTGGCGGTATGCGGGCCTCTCACTGTTGTGGCCTCTCCCGTTGAAGAGCACAGGCTCCGGACGCACAGGCCCAGCGGCCATGGCTCACAGGCCCAGCCGCTCCGCGGCATGTGGGATCTTCCCGGACCGGGGCACGAACCCATGTCCCCTGCATTGGCAGGCGAACTCCCAACCACTGCACCACCAGGGAAGCCCAACAGGAGTGTTATGAGACATCCTATTAAATGTCTTATTGACATAAAAATGTTCTCTCACTTTTCTAGTATTTCACCCATCTGGTAACTCTATAAAAATGGAATTAGGTGAGTTTGGCACGAAGCTTAGTAAGTTTATGCTAAGTCCTTCTGATTACCACTTTTTTTTTTTTTAACAACTAAACAGAAAATGTCCTGCTCTATTACAAGCCTATTTCTCTCTTTTAAATGAAGATCAGAAATTGCTAGTTAGGACTCTTTTTTCAATGATCCCTCTTATATTCATCTACATATTAAAATCACCTCCAAGCCTTGTCTCTTCCATGTGAAGTAACAGCTTCTCTTCATTCTTTCTCCCCAAAGTATTTATATTCAAATTTCAAATGCTTCTCCCCCTGCTCTTTAAAGAATATCTGATTTCTATATGAAATGCTGAACTCAAGGGCATTTCTGTACAATTAAGTTTAAGTTCCAGGGGAGAAACTACATCTTTTCAACATGTTCCTGACTCCCCGTCAGAGACAGGAGCTGGGGCCATGTTCTAACTGTGGCCAGCTCTTGGGTTCTCACTAAGAATGAAAAGGCCAGGGCAAAGCTTGATAGGGTAAACTTGGGGAAATCTCTTCTACTCTGTGGGTCTCAGCTTCTCTGTCTATAAAATGAGGGAGTAGAGATTTAGCTCTCTGGTCTGAGTCCCCAACATGCTACAGTGCATGATGGCTTCCCGGCTTGCTTGCTGTGCCCACCATTTTGCTGAGGCGAATGCGTTTACAGGCAGAAACCTGCCGTTCTGGAGAAATATCCTTGCATTCTGATATTATGGGAATAACATATAAATTATCTATTCAATAATAACATTCATACAATAAATACTCATGGAGCATGGATGATCAGTACTTCATCTGCGAAATACTTGCATTTTAGTGGAAGCAACAGAACATGAAGACAACAGCCCTGATAGAAACCATGGGTATCAATAACCTGGCATCTCTAAATTCAGGGTTAACAGCTCTCACTCTAAGACAAGAGCAGCATTTGAGTGCAATTCAACAACAGGATTGTCTGGTGTGCTGTCCTACCCATTTTTAGACGTTTGATTGTAGCACATAAGGGCATATATGAGAAAGTTGCCATATGATCCAGCAATCCCACTCCTGGGCATATATACTCAGACGAAACTATACTTTGAAAAGATACATGCACCACTATGTTCACAGCAGCACTGTTTACAATAGCCAAGACATGGAAACAACCTAAATGTCCATCAACAGATGAATGGATAAAGAAGATGTGGTACATATATGCCTAAATGGAATATTACTCAGCCATCAAAAAGAATGAAATAATGCCATCTGCAGGAACATGGACCTAGAGTTTATCATACTAAGTGAAGTAAGTCAAAAAGAGAAAGACAAATACCATATGATATCACTTATATGTGGAATCTAAACTACAATACAAATCAACATATCTACAAAACAAAAATGGACTCCCAGCTATAGAGAACAGACTGTGGTTCCCAAGGGGGAGGACAGGTAGGGAAGGGAAGGAATGGGAGTTTGGGAGGCAAACTATTGTATATAGGGTGGATAAACAGCAAGGTCCTACTATATAGCACAGGGAACTATATTCAATATCCAGTGATAAACCATAATGGAAAAGAATATGAAAAAGAATATATATATGTATATATATGTGTGTGTATATATATGGATATATATGTATAACTGAGTCTTTGCTGTACAGAGGAAATTAACACATTGTAAATCAACTATACTTCAATAAAATTTTTTTAAAAAGAGAAAGAAGATCAGCTTAACGTTGAAGCATTTGATGTTACAAGGTCACTTGCCTGCTTTGTGCTTCAAAGTGCTCATCTAAAAAGAATGGAGGTAATAAAGGCTACCTACATCATAGCTTCCTTAAGTATTCCTAGGAATACACTGGAAAAATGTATAACCCACAGGTGTAAGGTATTCAAAGTCAAGTTCACATTCTTTTCATTGTTTTTGCCAAGTACAATAAAATAATTTTTTAAGGTTTTTTTTTTTTTTTTTTGCTTGGGTGCAGAAGGTCCCCAAGTTAGTGGGAAACCCATTGCCAACATGTCCTTTCCCTACATAGAGCTCCTTCTGCGGGGCTCTGAGAAAAGTCCCAGGTTAGGAAGTCAGCTCTTCTCCCCGGGAGAGCACAGCCCTTTAAATGCCTGGCAGGGAGGCAGCCAGCTCCTGCCACAGTCCTCTGAAAGCTGTTCCTTCAATAGAGCAGTGCCCGGGTTTCTGTGTGCTCAGTAATTGGTATGCACACATCCTGCTGTGTTTAGTTTTAAAAAGAAAAGAGGAAAAAGTCACACGGGTGGAGCCCAGGCATCTCAAACTGCTGCCAGCCTGGCATGTGCTTCCCTGCTCTGCTTTCTTTCTATCCCCAAACGGAGGAGTAAAATGACATGGGGAAGGGTGGTGCTGGGAAAAGGTGAGAGAGGAAAAAGTAAGAACTAGGTCTGTCGTGACTAAACTCACCAAGTTCACTCTCAGAATAAGACTGCATGCATCATTTTAAAGGCAACAGCAATTTCTGTCACTCTTATCTATTAGAGAGAAGCTAACCGCTGTTTTGTGGTTACCTAAGAAAAGCAAACACACACCTCCAGACACTTAAAACACTGTCATTGATGATGAAATAAACTCACTCCTAACAGAGAAGGTTTCTGACACAGCCACCCTCTGGCCGGTGGGGCTGTTCTCCAGAGAAAACTACGCCTGTGTTGGAACGGAGACCAGCCTGGTCAAATCCTGGAAGCGCCATACTCTTTCCTCTCATGGTCCTCCTGCCCTTTATTCTTTCTTTCTTTTTTCTTTTTTTTTTTGGAGTTGACTTACAATGTTGTGTTAGTTTCAGGTGTAAAGCAAAGTGAATCAGTTATACATATATACGATCTTTTTTAGATTCTTGTCCAATACAGTTCATTACAGAGTATTGAGTAGAGTTCCCTGTGCTATACAGTAGGTCCTTATTAGTTATCTTCAAAGGCATCCTTCCTGGTTGAGACGACAGACCTTGTTTGTCTTATGCTCTGTGTAGGCAGCTGTCAAGACTGGAAACCAGAGTGCCAATCCTCCCCATTATGGGAAGGGGAAAAGTCATCTCTAGCCCCATAATGCTAAGAGGGTTACCATTTCTTCAGGTGGTTTGCATGTAGCTTCAAAGCAAGTTTCCCTTAACTGAGTAAAATCGATTATACCATTTATTACTTTATCTTCCTACAGTGAACCAGACACCTCATTAATACAGTCTGTCCCTCATCCCTGACTAATTTGGGATGTGTGTAAAATTCCATAAGGAAGTGAGAGATTGAAATTTACCTTTGGCAAACATTTTGGTGAATGTTTGCTATATGTCGAGACTATTTTTAAGTATTAAATGGGTGTGTTTAAGTGTGTGACAGATTTTTACAATGGAAATATGAGTGAGACATATTAAGATTAGTTACTATTGATTGAGCACCTACTGTGTGCTAGACTGAGTGCTTTACACTCATCTAAAAGAATGCCCACGGCAGCTCTGTAAGGTAGAAATCGTCATCCCTACTTCACAGATGAAGAAACTGGGCAAAAAAAACCCTACCTTTTAGCTGCAAAAAAGGAAAAGAGCCAGGATTCAGCATCTGAGTGCCCCTCCCACTATACCAGGCAGCCAGAGTTTTCTAGTTTTAAAGGTGAATGCCCTCAGACAGACTATTTTTAACTGTTCAAATTATTTTACATACCCCCCAATTAATCAAATGTAATTAAAACTATTTATTCTGACATTTCACTACTTCATATTTTCCTTTCAATTCGAAGTGCAAAGGAGTCACAATATCTGTATATCTTGGAAGAAACGCAAGACAGCCCATGTCAGTATCCGATTAATTTCTTTTTATCATCATGTGCAGGACAGATCTAAAGATCTAAGGCACTTCTGCGCCCCCTACCCGCCTCACCCAAGGCCAGAGCACCTAGCGCTGCGTATCTGTCTCCAAAGCAACTGCTGCCTAATTGCTAACCTACTCTCTGCTTCAGGAAGGTCCTTTGTAACCGTTTAGGATGAGATCCTGGGAAAAAAAGGAAGAATATATGTGTTTGCATAATACTAGGTTTCACCTTTTATTTTTAGACAGACTCCCAAGTCTGCAAGTCCTACAAATTATTTTGCTCTCTGGGTTCAGTGTCGCATAAAGAATGCATTCGTTTATTTTCCCATCAATTATGGGGTTGGCCTACCTGAACTACGTGGTGTTTGTTTCTCAAACATGCAGAAGCCTATTCTGTGACACAGATGACACGTTTACTTTCAGAAAATTGGGAGAGTTATATTATTTCAGGTGCCTAATAAAATATTCACAAACTTTTACCATTTATCTAATTTCTCTTGAGACAATAAAATAAATAGACATTTTCTATGTAATAAACTTATACTCATGGCTTTCTCAGTCTAGATAGGCAAGATTCTTTTAAGAAAATGAAGGATTTCAAAAAACTTGAGTTTTATCCCTGAGTATACTTCTATTATGAATTGGGGGTAGAGTCATTAATTCATATTAAAGAAAAAAGAAATTCTCAGAACAAACAATTTATGTATTAAGTTACCCTTTGGGGAGAGCTTCAGAGAGAGAGAGGTTTGGAGAAATCAGTGGGGGGAAAATAATTTGAAAGGAGTTAAACTGTTTGTCATAGTTGCAGTTTTCAGTTTAATTCCCGCAGCTATTTGACATCTATTCCAGAAAATTGGTGGATGGCTGGATGTTTCCACGGAAATCAACCCCACTCAAGGTTCTTCTTCAGATTTTCCTCTTTAATGACCCAATCATACTGTCAACTTAAGTACCAATTTACCCATCTAATCATGCAATGACCACAGAATACACTGGTAACAGCAAGGAGTGACAGTATAATTAACTCCACACTGATTAACTTTTATTGATTCAGGCAAAGGAGGAGACAAATTAAGATAACTGGAAACTGGGTCCTGACTTGTGATTTGATGCTTTCAGCTTGTCCTCAATACCTGCATTTATCAGACAACTGTTCAACATTCTCTCCTATGTAAGAGAGATCCAATCCCACAGCTTTTACATCAGCTTTGTTTTTCTGAGTGACAGGTCTGCTATTATTTTCCTCACGTTATTGATTTATAGTTGGCAGGGGCTGTGGGGAGAGCAGCAGGAAAGGGTGAGACAATCACTATTACAATGCTGGGGGCAGATCTCTAACTTACTATGCAAGGAGATTCTCTAATTCAAGCAGACATGATAATCATTACTGTGCTCTCACTCATGTGTCACACAAGGAACTAGGGAAATGAAAAAGGCGTATTTCTTGTACCTGGTCCTCAATGAAATTTATAATTTAGCAAGGGGGGACTTCCCTGGTGGCACAGTGGTTAAGAGTCCACCTACCAACGCAGGGGACACGGGTTCAATCCCTGGTCCAGGAGGATCCCACGTTCCACGGAGCAACTAAGCCCACAACTACTGAGCCTGCGAGCCACAGTTACTGAGCCTGCATGCTGCAACTACTGAAGCCCGCATGCCTAGAGCCCGTGCTTTGCCACAGGAGAAGCCACCACAATGAGAAGCCTGTGCACCGCAATGAAGAGTAGTCCCCACTCACCGCAACTAGAGAAAGCCCGCGTGCAGCAACAAAGACCCAACGCAGCCAAAAATAAAAAAGATTAAATTAAAAAAAAATTAGCAAAGAGAAGGAAACAAACATATATCATGGGCCGAAGCACTGTGCGAGGCACTGGCCATCATTTTTCATGTTTTCGTTAAATCCTCACATCAACCTTTGAAGAATGGGCTACTGATCCTATTTTACAGAGGAGACAACTGAAGTCTAAAAAGATTAAAGTAGAATATTATTCAACCCCACATTATAGCATATGTCAGAATATCCTTCCTTTTTAATTGAAGCATTTCCCTCCTTTATAAGGCTGAATAATACTCCATTTTTTGTACATGCCACATTACGTTTATCCATTCATCCGTCAGTGGATATTTGGGTTGTTTCCACCTATTGGCTATTGTGAATAATGCTGCTATAAACACAGGTGTGCAAATACCTTTTTGAGATGCTGCTTTCAATTCTTTTGGATGAATACCCACAAGGGGGACTACTGGATCATACAGTAACTCTATTAATTTTTTTGAGGACCTGCCATATTGTTTTTCATAGTGGCCATACCATTTTGCATTCCCAACAGTGTAGAAGGGTTCCAGTTTCTCCACATCCTCACCAAAACTTGTTATTTTGTTTTTTCATAGCAGCCATTCTAATGGGTGTGAGGTGATATCTCACTGTGGTATTAATTTGCGATGATGTTGAGCATCTTTTCATATACTCCTTGGCCATTTGTGTATCATCCTTGGAAAAATGTCTGTTCAAGTCCTTTGTCCATTTTTTAAGTTGGACTCTTTTTTGTTGTTGAGTTGTATATAGCTACTAGTTTTAAAATTGTATTATAAAACATTTCAGGCATACAAAATATAAAAAATAACTTGATGAACACCCTATACCTAGAATCCAACCTAAAATAGAAAATCTAACTGATATATTTGAAGTTTCCAATGTCCTTCTCTGGATTGAATTCCCTTTCATACTTTCACTACCCACCAAGAGAACTACTATCCAGACTCTGGAATTTATTATTTCCACCATTTTTTATACATGTAACAAATATCTGTATATCTATATCTATTCTAATATAGCATATTTTACTGGCTTTAAAACTCAATATAAATTGTTTAGAATATTCTTCTGCAGCTCCATTTATCAGGTTTGTGAGATACATTCTTCTTGATACATGTAACCTCAATTTATTCATTTTCATTGCTCTATAGCTGTAGCTCTCAAATATTTGGTCTTAGGATTCTTTTACCTTCTTAAAAATCACTGAGGATGCCGAAGAGGTTTAAGTGGATTAGGCAATATTTGCCATATCAGAAAATAACAGTGAGAAGATTTTTAAACGCATATATTAATTTTAGATAATAAAAACCCATTACATATAACATGTTAGCATAAGCAACATATTTTACGATTAAATAATATTTTTCAATGCAAAAAAGCAACGAGAAAAGTGGCACTGTTTTATATTTCTCTAATCTTTTTAATGTCTGGCTTCATAGAAGACATTTGGCCTCTTACACCTGTTTCTGCATTTAGTCTGTTGACACCTGTTTCTGCATTTAGTCTGTTGCTACTGTAACATACAGCCTCTGGAAAACTCAGAGAATGAGAGTGAAAATGTGAAAAAGGTCTTAGCCATGCTGTGAAATGAGTTTTGACCTGGGTACACCCTCAAAGTCTACAGGATCTCCAGGGGTCTCTGGACCACACTTTGAGAATCATTGCTCCTTAGAATTTCATTGAAATAAATATATTACAATCTTTTTATCCGTTCTTCTGTCAATGCTTTTTTTTTTGCTTTTATTAATCATACAATTATGAACATTCTTGCAGATATCTCCTCGGGTACATGTTTCTACAGAATATGTGCAAAGTAGTAGAACTGCAGGGTTTTGGTGTATACACACCTTCAACTACAGTAGTTATTGTCAAATTGTTCTCTAAAATTCAAATTGTGTCACTAGTGTCCAGCACCTAAAACTTTAATCAAGGTTATCTCTGGGAGGCAGGAAATGTGATGATAATTTTTTACAACTTGAAATATAACTAACAGTATGGAATTGTAACTTATATCTGGAGGAAGGTCTCCAAAACAAAATGTGCTTGTTAGCAACAGAAATAGCAAAAACAAAAAAACAGCCTCAAAAACAAACTCTGGCAGAGCTCATTCAAGTAATTCTAGGGGAGAAACACACTGATCTTTCTCTCCATCCTTTTCAACAACCAATTCAACCATCTGTTGTTGAATTCAGCTGTGTGACCTTAGGCCAAGTTATATCACCTCCCTGGGTCCAATGTCCTCATGTGTAAAATGGTGATATTTCATGATTCTATGGATTAAAACACATTAACGTCAAGGAGATGATAGTGTCCCTGGGATACATGACTCACACACAAAGCAACAAAGGCCAGTAGGTGAAGTCCACACAGATTTCTGAAGAGAGAAAACTCCACAGTGGCAGCTTTAGGAGAGAAATGGGGCTCAGAGCTGGCAATTAAAGGGCTAGAATTGGAATGAGGGGAGGTAAGATTGGTGTAGGCACACATGTGAAAACAGTTCCCCTTTTTGACAGCTTGGTCAGTGATATTTAGAGGCGGTGGCTAGATTCAGGGCCCAGGGAAATGCTGTGGCTGATGACATTTCTCTAGAGAGCCCTAAATTTAGAAGGAACCTGGTAAGGCCACATCCACTCTGTGACTTGGCTTCTCCTGCAGATATGGCTCCGCCTCCCCTCCTCCACCAGCAAGCTTCCCTTCTCCACCTTCCATCAGCTGCTCTACCCTCTGCCCTTTGGCTTCTGCCGCCTACCACTCTGCTGACCTTGCTCTCCAAAAGGGCACCAGTGATGTCAATGTCCAGATCCACCAGCTCATCCTTGGTCTTCTTCCGCGATATTAAACAGCACTGCTGACTCCCCTCCTTCCCTCCTTCTGTCCTTCCATCTCTTTGGTCACTCTTCAGGCTACTCTCCTGGTTCAGCTTCCTTTACCTAAACTTCTGAAGTATGTCCAGGTTTTGACTTGACTCCTTTCTGGCTTATCTCACCCACGTTGATGGCTTCACTGATTCTCTACTTAGTGTTAAGTTCAAAAGGACATTTCTTCTTAAACTACACTTGCACGCCCTTCAGTCCTATACTTTTAACTACATACTGGACACCTCCACCAGCTCAAGCACAGCCAAAATAAATACTAATTCTACCTTTTCTTCAACGCCCAAGACTCTCCTCTCTTGATCAATGGAATTACCATCCACTGAATCTTCCAGCCTGGAAATATTGGAATTAACTGTGAGTACTCTTCTTTTCATCTCTTACATCCAACTGTGCAACAAGACCTACCAATTTTATCTGGTTACTTCTTTTGTATTTGATCCTTACTCTTTAATCTTTTAGCTTGAGAACTTCAGACGTTTTCCTTAGATTATTACAATAGATTCCTAATTAGTACCAAGCCCTTGTCTTTGCATGCTGTCTATTCCTCCTCCACCTTAGTCATAAGATCTGCCTTTCCAAATCTCTTCCACGTTGAGAATCATGAAACACCTCTTTGCCTAAAGTATAAAGTCCAGACCCAAAAGCCACACGATTTCTTCATTATGGACAAACTTCCAAACTTTAAGGAAATTCAACTTTGGCTAAAGATATCGATTAAACAAGACATTTAAAAGTATTTTGGTTTCTTAAAAACGTGTTCTTCTAAATAGTTCTGAATTTGTTTCAAAGAACCTTCAGCAAAGCAAATCTTCCCTCACACAACTAGTAAGATGGAAGGAAACAGACATATAATGTGAGTCAAAAAAAAAAAAAAAGCTTAGTAAACACAGGGAGGGGATATATGCAGAAACCCACAGCTGATTTAATTTGCAAAACCACAGCTTTAGCTCAACTAAAGTAAAGATGACTTAGATAAAATACAACCAGAAAACTGAGATAAAAGATATGGGGTAAATAAGTTAAGCTGATGATTTAGCAAGCAAATGTCATGGGTGTATAGCACGAAAGTCTGAGAGAGCGCTTTGGACAAGAAAGCTGATGGACTGACTCCAGGGAGCCCCTGGGAGCATGCAGTTCTTAGGGGACTCCCTGCCCGCTGGAAGAGCATCATTTCCTGGACCACGTCCCCTCGCTTGTGAGGATATGGTCACTTAGTTTCAGGAGGAGAAAGAAGATTTTTTATAGGTTGAAGTTGAATTTTGAGATTGGCATGGGAGACCACTGGTATTTATTAAGGCTGTTTTGGAGCCAGAGTTATATAGTGGAAGTCCCGAGGGCTTCAGTGTGGTCTTGACTCCACCACCAACCGGCTGCGACACCCTGAATATCTCATCTAGGCCCCAGTTTCCTCGCCTTTAAAATGAGGGGTCTAGAAAGAAAAACTCATATTTGTACTTGCTAAAATTCTATACTTCACTATTTTTATCTCAATATTATTAAGATCAGAAAATGCTAAGAGACAGTGTTTATCCTTAGGATGAAACAACAGGGGAAAGACTATTTAAAAATTGACTAGTGGTATTCCTTTTTCAGTAAACTATTTAGACAGTACCAAGTGCATTCTCAAGCACGGAGAGGCATGTTTCCTCCGATGTTGCATGTGTGGAGGTTAAAAGGAGGAAAGGGAGTGACAGCTTGGGGGCCTGGGCTGCAGGGGTGGGAAGTAATCAGATAGCCCTTTAGTTTCCTTCTACTCATTTGCCCACCTGCTAAAACTGCAGCAAGAAGCAATAAAAAGTTGTGGATTTTTTTTTAAAGGTACAGACCCTCAGTACTCATCAGAATCATAATAGTCAGATTCCATATATCTATTTAGACAACAAATATAACGACCACCTACGAAGTCCCAGGCATTTACCAGTAAAGAAACCCAGTGGTGACAAAGGAGCCAGTGATGACAAAGGGCCTTATGGAGGAACAAAGAAGACAAGGGTTATGTATCACTTGGGACCAGGGAGGCACAGAACATGCTTTTACCATATCTCCTGACGACTTGTCAGCACCCTCCTTTTTTTTTTCTAACCATGATTTTATGGCAGTGAGTGCATATCAGATGTTTTTCCTCTCCCTCCCTCTCCATAGAAAGAAAGCACTTAGTAATCTAAGAACAGGCCAGGTTCCAGAAATTCGTCTCTTTAGTTCTTCACTCTCTTTACTGTAATTTCACAGCACTGCCATGATCTACTTATCTTATTTACATACTGTTTATTTTTTATCTTACTTCTCTGTGAGGGCTGAGACCTTGGCCCTCTTTTCTCCACTGTATTCCCAACACCTGGATCAATTGCTGATAACGATCAGTGAAGGGCTTGGTCAATTAATGCTTGTGGACTGAATAAATCCCCGCCTGCTCCATCTTGTAAAAGTTCCCATTTTCTCTAAGTTACTGATTAAGCCACTCTAACATGTGAAGGAAATCTCAGCAGTACTTGCATTTTTAAGAGGATCTGTTTCTTAAACTTCTAGTTGGCAGAATTTCAGGTACTGGAATAAAGTGAAGTGAGGACTTTCAGGCGGTGTACTGGAGGGTATTTTGAGATCAGGTGGGAATTAGCATTCCAAAGGCGGTCACCCTTTGATTTGCTGGGACGTCTGTTCTAAGGAAAAACAAATTCCTCTGTATTGGTCACAGCTTTCTCCCTCCCTCTATGGCCAAACCCATAAATCCTCTAAAAGTGCTGGCTGGGGAGGGCTGCACAGCAGGGGTCCACGAAGGTCAGAAGGATAAGGTTAAAACAGAAGCCACAGAAAGCATAGATACGCTATATTTCTACCCCCAAGACGATGCATCACGGATGTTATGTGCCTCGGTGGCTACTATAATTTTCCGACTTATGCATTTTCAGGACTAATATTTATATTCAACCTCTGAAAATTGTCCATTTGCTCAAATATGAAATATCTATGATATTTCTAGTTGTTATTTTGCAAACCAACCAGAAAAATAATAAATAACCAGAAAAATAGAAAAAGAATAAAGTAAAACCAGAAAAATAATAAAATACAGAGTTCTTAAGATTTTAAAAAATTATTCTTTGGAAAATATTGGCAAAAGAAATGTTTTCTTGAATAAGGATATCACTTTGAACTTTTTGGAATCCTGTGCTTCAGGAACTTGTCAAATAACAACAATTAATAAGTAATAGACATAAAAGGGATCAGAAAACTAATTTGAATCTTAGATATATATATATAGATATATATATAGATACCTTAGATATATAATCTTAGATATATATATATATATAGTGATTTTGTAGATATACTGATTAAAGGGCAAATTACAAAGTTACCTCAGGTATATGCTGAGAAACAATTTAAGTATATCTCACAGCATAATATGTCATTCTTCTCATTTCCAGAACTGCCTTATAAAGTCGAAGTTCAAACTTCAAAGTTATCACCAAAAAAGTTTAATCTGGCTGCATTTCGCACTAATTTTTAATTAAACACACTTTCTTCTGAACAGCTCTTTGCAAATTACAGCAGTCAGTATGTGTATATGTGTGTGTGCGCGCGCACGCGTGTCCAGAGCTGATAGAATTTGCCATTTTAAAATGTGCCCCAAACCATAATTGAGATATAAAGAGGGAAAGAAGTCTCAAAAACTCATTTCTTAGAATTAATACCACTGTCAGGTAGTATTTTTTTAAAATGAGTCAGTAGATACAGTATATTGCCATATTCAGCCTAAGCCAAGTAGAGCATTAGGAAGATGGACTACGGCATCAAACTGCCTGCGTTCAAATCCCAGCTCTGCAGTTTAGCAGCTCGGTGACTCTGAACAAGCTGTTTAACCGGTTTCCTCATCTGTAAAATGGGGACAATACCAGGACCCACCTCAAGTGACTTAATAGATGTAAACAGATCAGAGCAGCTCCTGGATGCAGAAAAAGCTCAAGCCAAGTTAGTTATAAGTATTAGTACTGAGTTTGTACACTCAACAGACTCAAAGGAAAGATGGTCATATTT
The DNA here is from genome assembly GCF_964341445.2 of Mesoplodon mirus. Lineage (NCBI taxonomy): Eukaryota > Metazoa > Chordata > Mammalia > Artiodactyla > Ziphiidae > Mesoplodon > Mesoplodon mirus. The sequence goes on along the minus strand of NC_138979.1, from coordinate 24,882,991 downwards.
TCTTCTTCCACCATTTAGCAGAAAACATATTTTCTCACGACGATTACTTCCTTTAGAGTTGTTTTGTCAAAAGGCGGCTCCTGCTCTTTCAAGGTGGGTCTTCCTCGCTGGGGGTGAGCTACATCCTCCCTCCCCTGAGTCACACCACTTCCCCTGGGCCTTGTCACCACGTCAAGTACAACAGTTTCACTTTGATGTGATTCAGTCAATTTGGCTCAGGAGGAAAGCTGTTCAGCCAAGCGAAATAAGCACCACCGTAGACTGAGGAGTGATGGTCCCACAGGTTTTCCCGGAAGCAGCGACTCTTCTTCCCTTTGCCCAACTTCTCTCCCACCCCCTTGGTCGGGCAGTCACCTGTTGAGAAGGTGTGCAGAGGAGTGAGGCTGTGTATTGTTTGGCATCGGGGTGCCCCGCCTTTTAACTGCACGTCCGGGATGCCCCGACGGGGTGCGGTTCCCGCACCTCTGTGGATGCACATGGCTGGGTCCGATGTCAGCCTTCTGTTTCTTCCTTCTTACCCCTGACACTACGCTCTCATTGAATACTCTGTTTCAGCTTGTCTCGCGTCCTCTGTGTGTCTAGCGTGTTCCCTTTCTCTCTCTGCATGTTGGCGGTTCTGCATCCACCTTTGGTTCCGTTGCTCGGCTCACTCTTCACGGCTCTGACCTCCTCCTCACACCGCCTTCTTCCTGTTTGGGGTTTTCTGGTCTTCCCTCCAGGCACCCCGCCACTCTACCCTGTGCGTAGCCTACGCTGACTTTAATGCCTGAGCGCTTGCTCTGTGGGGGACAAGGCCAGGGCTGGACTGGAGTGAGAGACTCGGATCCCTGCCCTCAAGGAGCTCACGGTGTGGTTGGGGAGGAGGGGGTATTACTGCTGCGGTGGCTTCCTCACAGGGCACTCCCCCGGGGGAAGGACGCTTTCATACAGCAGGGGGTGGGGGAGCCTTCGCAGAAGCAGTGGTGGCTGAGGGGACAGCCAAGTGAGGATGCGACGGGAAGAAGTGCATCCCAAGCACGTGGTCCCACGTGGAGCTGTGCTAACCAAGTGGCGGTTGACGAACGACTGGTGCTCAGGGCCTGGTGAGAGCGAGGCTGAGAGGCAGGCAGGCAGGGGACAGACAGGGAAGGACCTGGCGAGCATGTGAAGGCTCTGGATCTTATTTTGTAGGTGACACAGAGCAAGGCGGAGAATGGCAATCAGATTTTTGTTTTCGTCAGGTCCCTCTGTCAGAGTGAAGAGGCTCCATCTCAGAAAATAAACGTGAGGTCACTTTTATGAAATGTTATCCTATCACAGCCTAAATATTTGTGCTAGACTGTGTCTCCAAAGATGGCTGCAAGAGCATCTCCCATTCCAAAGCTCTTCTGCAATGCCACTTGGCCGGGCCCCTCCCTGTGATCTTGGCTGGCCTGGGACTTGCTTGGACCAGTAGAACTCCTTGATGCTCTGTGTCTTCTTAGTTTGGCCCTTAAGAGATGTGAGCCTTTGCGTGTTGGGAACCCTCACTCTGAGGATCTAATTACCATGAAAGGAAGCCCAAGGTAGCCGCACAGAGAGAAAGAGAAGGAGCGGGATGTCCCAGTCTTCGAGCCATACCTACCCAGTGCCATATAATATATGAGTGGTCCCATCTCAGATCTGTGCACAACCTCACGAGAGATGCCAGGTGACTCCATCAGGCGCAGAACCAGCCCACATTCCTGAGCCACAGAATCATGAGCAAAGAAAATGGTGTTGTTTTAAGCCACTAAGTGTCAGGGAAGTTTGTTACACAGTGACTGATATCCAAAGCAGTAGTCTAGGTCAAATAAATAGTACACCACAGCCTTGACGAGTTCAGGACAATCGCATTGGTCCACTGTCAACATGTGCTAAGTTGTACTTCACTTAATTACTTATCACCAGCTCTTATTTCAAGCCTATGTCACGCTTAACTGATGAGTGCTCAAGCTTTTTAAAAAAATGGTTCTTAGAAACTGTAATCCTCTGATTCCATCTTGCAAAAAGGTTAAGAAAACGCAGTGTGTGGATTAAAATTCTCTGGAATTCAGTCTGAACTTTCCTAATGGTAGTTTTCAGACAAATATCCAAACAAACATGTGTCTCACTTTTTGGACCTTCAGAATGTCTGTTGGTTCTTTATAATTTGCTTTCTTAGCTATATTGCTAAATGTCTTGAGATAGACCAGTACTAGAATAAATGGTGTGATCTCTCTCTGGGTCTAGATATTTAGACCTAGAGATCTTGACTATTTTTCCGTGAGAAAATATCTACAATATTTTCTCAGGAGAAAACTGATTTTGTATATTTAAAGGAAGACATATTCTCTCTGTTCTGAATACCTCTAGTTTGTTCTCGAAAGAGAAAGGCTTGCCCTTCTTCCTTTCATTTCAACTGAAATAATAAAATTCAAATATGATGTTATGTGATGACATTCCTCTCTACAAGCTCCACCTGTGGGAAAGCGTTAACGGATAACTGTGCCTTCATTAATTTCTAAAATTATGTGCTAGTTTATGCTCAGCAATATTGGCCATCTGGGGTCAAGTAAGTTGCATTTTACTGTAATTAGTAATGCAAAGCCTTTCCCACTGCTCACGTGGCTTTCTTTCCTAAAGCACTTTTCATCGAAGTTCCCAAGTGCACTATAAATAATAACAAATCTCAATGCCCAGGAACTAGGAAAGAATCCCTGTTGTAAAATCCTTCTTTTTATTGGAATGGAGGAAGGTTAAAGTATTTTGTGCTGAACCTTTGGCAAATATTCAGGCTGCCTCTGCTCCAGAACTTGGAATTATGCAATTTATTTCTCCCTGAATTATTTCAACATTAAAAGGATTTTTACAAAACTATCTAGGACTGGCTCAGCTGCATGTAAGAATTACTCTGATGAAAGAGTTTATTTATGGCTACTGTGAATATCACTCCATCTGTACAGCCTAAATATGTCCTTAAAAATACATGCTAATTTATTTTTCTTTTCCAATGACTGATGCAGAAGAATGAAAAGAGTTTCCATTCTTAGAGGGAAGAAGATGCTATCTGGCTGCTATTCCTCACGATCCTACCTTCCAGAAACAAAGTCCACTGAGGAAATCACGTTGTTCTTTTTTGGAGAATTTGCATTTTGAGAAAACCTGGTTGTTATTAGATTTCTTGTGCTCCTGGCATCACTGACACAGTAGAAGAAAACGTGTTGTTGTTATCACGTGAAGTTTTCATTTGCAAAATCTAAACGACAGTGGAATGATTTCAGTGTTTGGGTGACTGCACTCCCATTTCCTGGTGAAGGGTTACCCTACTGGTTGTATTCCCTATTCTACACCCGTGCTTACAAGCAGGCTAACTACAGACCGGGAGCCGTGAAATGTATCCACTACCGCACCACACCAGGTGCCTGGGTGAAATCCCGGTGTGACTAGAATGTGTTGATATCGAAAGAACCCCCCGCCCCCCAAACAGCTACAAAATATTAGGATCAGGAGGGATCCTACAGACCTCTCACTGACTCACTCATCTTATGGTCAATATGACAAAGCAGGAATGAGAATGTGGGTCTCCTAGCCCCCATTTCTGTGACTTTTCCATCTGCCTTCACTGTTGGATGGCTTGGGAAGACTGGCAAGGCCATGGAAAAGCTGGACAAAGGCGGGGGGAAGGATGCCCCAAGATCCTATAGCCTCTCTCCAGTCTCTGCTACTGAAAAAGACAATCTAATCTGGATTAATACCCTTGTGTGCCAACTCCGGTATGTCTTCATTTATTGCAAAGGACCTGGAAAGCAAGGTGGAGGGACTGGCACAATGGAACTGGGCAGCGGAGGGGAGGAAGGCAACAGGTGACAGGGTATAGAGTCTGGCCAAACAGACGTCAATGCACCAAACTGTAACGATGTACTTGGCCCTATGCACCACTTCTCAGCCAGACCCTTAACGTTCACCTTAAGCAGACAGGCCAACATTGCAGTGCTTAGGGGTCTTAGCACTAATGATTAGGCCCTGAAAAATGTGACATTCAAAGTCAGAATCCTTCTTGTTAGCGATGAGAGAAAAATAAAATCTATTCCCAGACTAGGAGAGGTTTCATGAGCTTCCTCAAATCAAGATGCGGTCTGAGCTCTGTGCCGAGAGTTTAAGAAAGAGAAAGGAAATAGAAGACCTGGAACAGGTGAGCTTCCTCAGGAAATACTAATTGAATTAGAATATCATTATTGAGCTCTGCTTATGAGCTAGACAGAATCTCAAGTCCCCGGAGACATGAGAAAGCATAAGAGGGAGGGTAACACAGTACAAGCTACACAGAAAAGGTACAACACACAAAGACACTTTCTTGGGTAACTGCCAAAGGGACTCTGGTTGAGAAGAGGCTCCATGAACAAGGTGCGGAATGCACTTAGGGGGCCACCTGATTTTCTTATTTCCCAAAGGAAAGCAGGATACATGGGATGGAGAAGCCATTAGGCTCTGGAAGGAAGGGATGCTGAGTCTCACACAGTGAGAAGTGTCTCCCTTGCTCTGCAGCCAAAGATGAGCATAACTCTTTGGTTGCCCTTGTGTGATCCCCCACCCCACCCCCCAACGGGAAATGTCACAATGGAACTCACAGAGCATTTCCCCTGAAACATGATGGCATTCACACAGCAAGTATACTAAAAACTGCCTCTGAAATCCCACTGTGGTGACACAGGCTTTTGAGGTTAAAACCCTAAGCTCCAGTTTTAACATTGTTTTAGCTGTGGCTTAACTTGCCATTAGGAACCCAAGCTAGTGCTCATTTTATTATTGCTGGGATTTATTTTTAATCTTCTTTAAAAGATTATGCTTTTTCCCCCCTCTGGTTCCTTTTTTTTTTTTTTTTTTTTTTTTTGCGGTAAGCGGGCCTCTCACTGTTGTGGCCTCTCCCGTTGTGGAGCACAGGCTCCAAATGCGCAGGCTCAGCGGCCACGGCTCACGGGTCTAGCCACTCCACGGCACGTGGGATCTTCCCGGACCGGGACACGAACCCGTGTCCCTTGCATCGGCAGGCGGACTCTCAGCCACTGCGCCACCAGGGAAGCCCCTGGTTTCATATTCTTGATTACACTTTCAGTGAGTCCCCTAAGTAATTTATTACCTTTAAGATATTTTTCTTTGAATACTCTCAATTATTTAATCTTTGGTACACCTTTATTGTCCTAATTCTCAAATTTAGTCTTTTACTTTTTACCTTAATGAAGTTTAAGATCATGATGATTTTGTTCTGAAGAATCCTTAAAATCTTTTATCGTTTCATTAAATTTTTTAACCTCTTTTACCCTTTGGTAATTTCTTTTTATTAAAACAATTTTGAGTTTGCTGTATATGTGCATTTAATGTTTACCTACTGCCACAACCTTGTAGGATATTTCAGAATATTTCAATATTACTTTTTATTTCCTGATCATTCCTAATCTTTTTTCCTTTTATTATTGGCATCTCCCAGCAAAGTGAGAAACTATGAGGATGACAGAGGGAGAAAATCATACCACAGAGATGGGGAGATGGAGTTTTTCCCTTGTAGCAAGATGCGTCTTTGCATTTTTAAATGTTTCCCATCACCTTCAACTCTGACTTTGTAGTAGAATGTATCTAGATAATTCCAGAGACCCACAGGCAAAAACTGCTGAAGATGATAATGATTCTATTTGTGTAGACATTTAAACTACTAGATTGGGATTAGCACACAGTCCCTTAGACAATAAAGGTTCTAAAATGTGTGGCTCATTTATTTATTCCACTAATATTTATTGAGCACCTACTATGCATCAGAAACAGTGCTAGGTACCAGGGATTCAATCAAGAATAAGAGAATGTGCCTTCTGCCCTCAGAGAGTTTACAATCTATTTGGAACATCTAAAGGTAAAGAAACCAGTATATACTAAGTGCCGTGCCAGCTAACGTGTATTGACTGGTTGCCACGCATGGGGCTAAGTGCTGTATATAGATGATCTCGTACATGCTTTAAGGACATGGGGGAGGAAACAAAATCCTAATTTGGAGGAAGAGTTTTCCAGAGGAAAACTAAGTTAGGCACTGAAAATGTAGAGAATAGACAAAGGAAGGAGGGGTTAGAGGCAGGGCAGAAATTTCCATGAGGCAATGGGATGCATGGGACCACTACGGAACCCAAAGAGGCTTGGACTTGGAGGAAAGTGATGTGTGTGGTGCTGGAGAGATGAGGCTGGAGAGGACAGGGGAGTGCAGACCAACTAGAACCTTCTAATTCATGTTAAAGGGTCCAGCTTTCATTCCAAGTACACTGGGTAGCCATTGGAGAGTTTAAAGCAAGGAGTGACAAGCTCAGATCTGGGTTCTAGAAGGATCCTCCCAGCTGCAGCACGGAGGACAGTCCACAGTAACAGAGACCAGTGAGGAGGTTCTGGCAGTAATCCAGAAGAGAAATGGTGTGACCTGCAAATAGCGTGGGGGCTGGAGAAGGTGGATGGAGTAAAAACATAAGCAGGGGGTGCAACTAACAGAACTTGGTTTGGGCCGAGCTGCGGAGGTGACGAGTCAAGGAAAACATCCAGATTTCTGCTTGTGCAAGGACAGCTGATGCCAGCGCCAGACACAGAAAAGAACGGGAGGCGGGTCTGTGGAAAGAGAAAGGGGAAGACGACACCTGCAGTTTGGGGCATGTGGTATTGGATGCGCCCATCAAGCAGCAGCAAAAGAGGACTCTGGATAGGTCATGGTTGGGCAGTGGTCAGCCAGGAGGTGGCTGTTAAGGTCAGTGAGGGATGAGGTTACCCATGGGGTGAGAAGACTGAGGAACGTCAACCTTCCAGGGGACAGAAAGGAGAGGAGTAGCTTGAAAAGCACAAGAGAGGAAGGAAGGAGAACGGGAAGGGGGGATGGGAGGAAGACGCTGCTCAGAGAATCCAGAGGTGCTCAGTAGCCGTCTGCTGCAGAGAAGTCGAGGAAGATGGGAGAGGAATTGAGCAAGAATCAGCAAAAGGGGACAGGAATGTGATACATTCCCAGAGGCAGCAGAGGCAATGCCAGATATCTGTGGCCAAGACAAGGAGGGAGAACACAGAGCAGCAGGTGCAGAGGACAATTTAAGGAGTCTGGTTGTGAAGAGGAGGAAAGAGAGAAGTAGCTGGAGGAAGGCACAGAAGGATGGCCTTTCTCTTCAAAGGAGGGAGGGATTTCAGCATGTCTGTACAGTGAGAATGGGGCCAGGCATGAGGGAGGGAAGGAAAATACAGGTGCAAGAGGACATAATCAAGAGAATGAGATTCTCAAGGAGGAAGAAGAAATGGATTCCAGAGCTTCAATGGAGGATGAACATTAGACAGGTGAGGCTTTTTTTTTTTTTTCTCTCATTGTAAAAGACAGGAAGGGTGGGAGGGTGGATCCAGACAGAGTTGGGCTTGTAGCCCTGTGATCTCAGGGTAAGGTGGTTTTCATCAGGAAAACTTCCATTTTCTCAGCGAAGCAGGCTGAGGGGGTGACGGTGTCAGGAGACGGTCTGAAATAGCTGCTGTAGAAAGGGAAAGAGAGTTGGCCAGGCAAAGTCTGCAAGCCTGGCAGATGCTGGAAATCATGGAATCACGCACCAGGAATTTGCATAATTGCATAATTTTGTCCAGTAGAAACTCATCAACTCATCAGCCTCTGGATACACACTGGGAAAAGTAGACAGTGGGACTCAGCTATGGCCCCAGGGATCCCAGCTTTAGAAAGGAAAGCATGTCACCTCACATGGCTCCACTGAGGCTGCTTCACCCAGCAGCAGGGAGGAAGCTTCAGGGCGGGGAAAGAGTGGCCCTTTTCACCTCTGTCAACAGCCCTGGTCTGTTTAATCAATACTACTTCTTCCTATGTGACTTAGTTCCTTAAGAAGCTGATGGGGTATATCCCAAAGTCCCTATTCCTCTTAACTAATGTGGAATATGGTTATAACACATTCCCTGAGAAGATGTCTCCAAATTTTGGGAAAACCATCTATGGAGGCCTGAAAGGAACATTACATTGTGAGCCAAGAGATCAGGGTTCACAGCTAGTCATGTGTCATGTAACCCTTGATCAAGTTTCTTGACCTCTACAAGCCTTAGCGTCTCCTCTGTAAACTGTGGATGATCCACCCAAAGAGCAGCACTGTAGGAGTAAATAATCCCATGTATCCAGGCACCTGCATGATGATCCCTCAACTACTATCACTTTCTCCTGCCCTCCCTCCAGGCCTGCGCTTGTGTGATTCTATAACTTAAAAGGAACATAATAGAAAACTAAATGTCATGGGTGTATCATTTTCAAGCTTTTGGGTAAGACACATGTCCCAAACTCCAGGACCCCAAATTTCATGAATTACTCTTGCTACATGAAATGCATGCTGGTCTTTTCTGTTCTATTCGATTTCATATTTAAAGATATGCTTGTTCCCACACAATAAGTTAATTTCATAATCCAATAATGGAGTGTGTCTTGCAGTTTAAAAAACACTGGGTGAGAGGCCTGTTCTTGTATCACTGAAAACATTAACGGACCACAGAATGGAAAATGCTGAAGACTACTGCACTAAAAGCGTGACACACGCAGCTGACGTGAATTTCTCCCCAAACTGAAAGAAAGACAGGTCAGCTGACTTGCATGAAAGACTTGGCTTCTTGCTCACCTGGGCTGAGAAGAGTTGTCTTATCTGACCATGAACTCACAGCACCTGACTCGCTTTGGAAACTCACCCATACCTTGGCAACACTCTACTTGCTAGATGCTTATTTTAGCAGCTACTCAGTGTGAACAACTCAGAGGGCTGAGATGGGAAAGAGGGTAAGATAGCCAAGGGCAACTAAGGGTCTGCTCTTTGTACTTTCAACTAAAGAGTGTAGTTGATGCCAGGAGCACACTTTGAGGGGGAACTCTGAGCTCAGCCCCCCTACTCACTCACCCGCTGTGCTCAAACCAGACTGTCTTCCTTTCCCTCACGAGGATGTCATGCTCACAGCAATCCTAAAATGCCATTCCCACCTTCCAGAACATCCTCATCTACCCTTCAGGTCTCAGCTGAGCCGCTGCTTTCTCCGGGACATCTTCTCAGACACCCCAGATCTAGTGCTCCCAGGACACCACGTATGTCCCTAGTACAGCACTTACTCATTCTGCACTCATTTACTCACTACATGCCAGCACTATTGTAGGGGCTGGGAATAGGGCTACGGACAAACGCCGGCCCTCAGGGAGTTTATACTCTAGAGAAAGAAACAGACAAAATAAACATATAACACTGTCAAGCACCGTAATATTATAAACTGACGTATAACAATACAAATATTGGGCTGTGGCCAAAAAGTTCATTGGGTTTTTCCATAAGATGTTATACAAAAAAAAAAAACCCCAAACGAACTCTCTGGCCAACCCAATACATGATGAAATCATCACACTTATAATTTCCCCTTCATCTGGCTGCATGTCCCCGCCCCCCGCCCCGGGGTGGGTTACACAGCACAGCGTGCGGCTCTGAGCCTCCCGACGACAGCTTGACGGATGAAACCACAGCCATCAACTTTTTGGTCCTCTCCACCGTCCTAAGAATTTGTCTTGTTTTGGTCACATATAAGAGATAACTCAACCTCTACCTAATCTTCTGCAAAGGGTCTGTTCTGCAATTTAGTGTCATTAATACTAACGCCACGCTTAACTTGATTCTCGACAACTGTTCATTGCTAAACCACGAGGTCCTTCACATAAGCAGGGGCAGCCCTCCCTACAGAGACCCGGTGTTTATCTGTCAGGAGCCCTCCTGCCCATGGGCTCCCTAGTCCTCCAGGAGGTGCTGGAGTAATAAGTCCTCCAATTATTCTTCGCTAGAAAAAGGGACGTACGCACAAGGTGAGATAGGAAAAAACAAATTCAGGAGCAGCATCGGCCCAGAGAACCCGCACATGGGGCACCAAATGATTTGGTAAAAAACTAACTGGTTAATTGGTTAACCTTACACCCGTTAGGATGCCACCTGTCAAAAAACAGAAAATAACGGGTGTCGAGTACTGGCGAGGACAGGAGACACTGACACCCTCGTGTGCTGTTGGTGGGAGCGTAACATGGTGCAGCCGCCATAGAAGACAGTGTGATGGCTCCTCAAAAAACTAAACCGAAATTATCATTTAATCCAGCAATTCCACTTCTGGGTATACAGCCACAAGAATTTAAAGCAGAAATTTGAAGAGATACACCCATATTCATAGCAGCACTACCCGTAAGCCAAAATGTGGAAGCAGCCCAAGCGTCCATGAACAGACAAATGGATAAACAAAATGTGGTAGATACATACAATGGAATATTATTCAGCCTTTAAAAAGGAAGGAAATTCTGACACTGTGGAAGCAGCCCAAGCGTCCATGAACAGACGAATGGATAAACAAAATGTGGTAGATACATACAATGGAATATTATTCAGCCTTTAAAAAGGAAGGAAATTCTGACACTGGCTACAACATAGAGGAACCTGAAGGACATTAAGCTAAGTGAAATAAGCAATTCAGAAAAAGACAAATAACTGTGGGATTCCATTTATATGAGGTCCCTAGAGTAGTCAAATTCAGAGACAGAAAGTAGAAGGGAGGTTTTCAGGGGCTGGAGGAAGGGATGGATGGGGAGTTATTGTTCAATGGGTACATAGTTTCAGTTTTGCAAGATGAAAAGAGCTCTGTAGATGGATGGTGGTGATAGGTGCACGACAACGTGAATGTACTTAATGCCGCTGAACTGCACATTTAAAAATGATTACGATGGGAAATTTTGTTATGTGTATTTTATCACAATTTAAAATATTTAATTGGTAGGGCGTCTAGCTCTGTGGTTTATAGCAATGCTTGGCGATCACACACACCTGATTCTAACAGTTACCAGCTGGAAGAGCTGGGCAAGCGACTCAACCTCCCTGAGCCTCCGTCTCCCCATCTGCAGAATTCGGATGGTGATGGTGGTGGTGATGGTGGTGGTGATATCAAATTTATATAAGCTTCGTGAAGATTAAACATTACAGACAGTAATGTCTGTCAAATACAAATAAAATGGGGCATAATATCTGGCACATAAATTATAAATAATAATACATCAATAAAACCATGCCATATTGCTTTTATTGGCTCTGATTACCATCAATAGTATGAGCTTAATTCAAAAGTTAACATCATAATTTTTTTTTAATGATATAAATGAACTCACTTATGAAACAGACTCACAGATTTTGAAAACAAACCTATGGTTACCAAAGGGGAAATGTGTGTGGAGGGGGAATAAATTAGGAGCTTGGGATTAATATACACACACTACTAAATATAAAATAAAAAACCAACAAGGACCTACTGTATAGCACAGGGAACTCTACTCAATATTCTGTAATAATCTATATGGGAAGAATCTGAAAAAGGATATATGTATAACTGAACCACTTTTGCTGTACACCTGAAACTAACATTGTAAATCAACTCCGCTCCAATAAAACTGAAAAAACAAAAGTTAACATCAATCTGTAGAAGTATGTGCTGCCAGAGTGAGTGGCTTTGAATATCTGCTAATTTAATCCCAGAGCAGAAATCTATGATTGCAGGCGTAGGATGTGCTATTCCTAATTTCAGAAACCTCTGGGTCTCATCTTGCACCAAAGATATCTTTAGATGACAGAGCAATGTGACTTTATGTATAAGTGCTTGACAGGTTAAAACAATGAAAGCTATTTCCATTATTGCAAGGAAAAACCTTTTATCTTTTTTGCCTCGACATCATGTTCTCCTGAGTTTCTCCTAATTTCTGCCTTAACAGTTAAAATAAATATTAGAAAGCAAACCTGAATGATTTGCTGCTTGAAAACGAGACACAAAGTTTTAAAATAGACAGAAACAGAAAGAATGAGTTTAATGCTATGTCATGTCACCACAAGACTAATTTCCCTACTTTTTAATTACAATCTGATTTGGGGCAACAAAATTACGTAAATATGAAACCACATTATACATCGTATTCTCTGGGACTTACAACCATTTTTTTAATGAAATGATTTGTGAAAATTACTTGAAAAACAGATAAAAGATTGAACCCTCTAAAATGGAAGCCACCTGAAATCAAAAATACCCTTATTAACAGTCACATTTGATTACTATATCAGCAATACTTTCAAAGGCCAACAACATAATCAGTAACTCTAAAACATGAAATGCACTAAGAACAGGAAGTACAAATTCCAATTCCTATTTTAAAGGAAGGCAAATGTCCTATCCTCAAATTCTGCATTATAAGGAGATTTGTGGAGTTTGATCCTGAATCTCCTGGTAGATTTCTACCAGAAGCCCACACTCTCAAAAGAAAATCCTGAACCCAGTCCACATGGAATTTTAGATAAAACACCAAGTTCATGACACAAAAGAATTTCGTCTTTTCCACAGAAGAGAGACAATATATTACAATGGCATGAGGGACCTTTATAGAAATGGCCAAAGACAAACGGGCTATCCGAGGGAGCCTCCAGGACCTGCTGTGAACAAGAGAAATTTCATCTCGGTGTTGAGAGGGATCTTTGAGATTTGAAGGACCACGGTGTGACTTACTGAACAATATCCCTGCATACCCAAAAGACAAATGACACATCGGCAAAAGAAAGTTCCAGTGTTGACCTATGTATCTTCCAAACAGACTCAATAGGGAGTGTCTGTTGCAGGGAGGAGGGTCCGGGAGAAGGAAAGCAGCTCAAGCTCTTCTGAGAGCCACCTGCCATCCTGAGCAACCATCACAGAAGACAGTGGCGGAAGTGAACAAGTGATAAGGCGGAGGGGGTGACAAGAGTCCTCCCTGGAAGTTTACAAGAAAAATCACAGGGGCTGAAACAAAGGCTGGTGATGCCGACAGGTTACGCTTGAAATCAGAGAGAAAAGTTTACGGGGAGGGGGAGGGGGGAAGCCCAAAACAAACCAACATAATTTCGACTTAATTGCTAACTTGGAGGAGTTCCACAGCTGGGGCTTATGAAGGTTTTAGAAGCTCTTCCCATGTTGCCTCTTTAAATATATATACGTTCAATCAGCACAAGAAAGACTAACCAGATCAGCCTGTGGCAGACACCTGCCTCAAACAATGGCACTGATCTCCGAGGGATTTTAAACAGCTGTGCATAAACTTCAAAAGTAATTTGCAACCAAATTAGTAAATGTCAACCTCCTTCCCACCAGACACAGCATTTTTTAAAAGACATTAATAAGCATCCACGGTGAGACTGCCATTTTACAAGAGTTAACACAGCTAAGTTAGGGGGGAAATGACGATGGTGATCCACAAGTTTGGGTATGGGGTAGGAGTGGGGGGGACCCCCACCTTACGAACAGGGCTTGTCTATCAAGTATCCCCATCAGGAAAGGACGGTGGTGGTCACAGCTTCTAGAGAACAATGTAAGGAGAGCAACAACCAGACTCGTGTTCAGAAAGGGCAGGGCACCTGCAGGACCCGCACGTTACTGCTACCTAGGGATGGATCGTCCTTGGTCTGGGTCATTCTCTCCACGGACACAGAGCGGTGTCCTCTCCTTCTTCTCCCCGTGTCACCACCCCCCTCCCTGTCAGCTTGGTCCATCACTGAATCATCTTTTCTTAGCACCACTCTGATCAGGACAACCCCGAAGAACAAGGCAGCTCAGCAGTGCTGTCCCTGCAGAAACCCCATCGTCTCCCAGGTGAGGCCGCCTCGGGCCTCTCTTCATTGACTCCGTGGGGAGTGCCGACCCGTTAGCATGAAAGGTCCATTTCACAGATAACCGGGTCTCTTAAAAACCCAATAAAATAAAGACACTGACTCTACTTTCTTAACATGTGGCCCTCAAAGCTGAAAAACATTCTCACCAAGGTTACAAGATTGAGCACCAGGAAAAAAACCACTCTCACCCACAATTACGGCATGAAGCACCACTTATTTTTTCTTTGTATCTATCAAAACCGGCCTCGCCCTGACGACGGCCCCTGGAAACAAACCAAGTTTGTTTAGAAGCGAGTGTTAGCAGCCCTATCCGATCCTCTAACAAATGCCAAGAAAACTGGTTATTTTCCTCTGCGGACAGGTTGCCACTGCATCAAACACCTCTCCTTCCCAATACGTGCCGAGAACACAAAACTTTCTGCCGCCCTGCTCCCTCCCTCCCTCCCTCCCAAGCCGTTCGTTCAGGTGAGAGAAAACCCCAGAAGCAAGAGGAGGCGGCCCGGCCCCTTCCCCAGTGGCCTCCGCCCGGCCAAGGTCCGCGCATCCCGGGCACCCGGCGCGCGAGAAACCACGGAAACTAGACCCAAAGTTTGCGGCTCGAGTGGCCGTTTCCGAGTTCACCATCAGCCTACTCGCCCCTTCCTGGACCGGCAAGGAACCGGAGCCCTAGCTGGGTGGCCACCCCCCACCCCCCGCCCCCAGCAGGGCGCACGGCCCCGGCCCCGCGGCTCCTGCCCTCCCGGTCGGCGCCCGGCGCAGGGACCTACCTGTGGGCGACGGCGGCCCGAGCGCGCGGCTGGGCGGCGGCGGCAGCGGCGGCGGTGGCGGCGCGGGAGCGGGCTGCCGGCGCAGTGGGTGCGCCCGCGGGCGGCGCCGGCCAGGGGGCGCTAGTCACCCCGCGGCCCCGCCGCCGAGCCTGCTCCCTCGACGCCCTCCCCGGAGCCGCGGCCCGCGCACCACCCGCCGCGCGCCGCTCTCCCCTAGGGTCCGCCCCGCGCTCCTCCCCGCGCTTCCGCTCGCGGCGGCTTCGGCCCTGAGACCGGGACCCATCCCCGCGATGGGGATACTGAGCCAGGCGCCGCGCGCACCCAGAGGAGCCCCGAGTCCACGTGACTCTCCATCCAACCAAACCGAAAAGCGAAACGAGCCTTCCCACGGGAAGGCTCAAGGTCATTAGGTAAAAAGAACTTCAGCTGTTTTGCCAGCTTTAACACTAGAAAGGACTAGAACCCTATTCTTTGAAAACAACCCACCTGAGGAGGATTTGGTGCCGTTCTGTTCGCTAGATAATCTTTCCTCGGTTGTGTCCTACCTCTGACTGTTTCTGCACAGTCTTTTTGTATATCATTTCCAAGTTGCATTGCTTTGAACTTGACAGCCCTTGAAGCTGCAGTGCAATGTCTTATCAGTGTATTTGTCATTGGAAGATTTTACGCCTGGTTTGTGGTACTGATGATCGTGATGAGGATAGTTTGGGTGCTTTTTCCTGTGCTCTGTAGACTTAACTTTTCATTCAGGTTAGAAAATCTATATACTGGTTACCAGTACTGCAGGGCCGTTCCCTCTCAATTAGGCCACGAAATGATTAAAATGTACTTGGTGTAGGCTTTTGTTGCTATAATATACTAAGCCCAGGTTAGTTTAAGAAATAAAACAATAGTCCTTTGTTTTTTCTTTTTTCTTTTTCTTTTTTCTTTTCTTTTTTTTTTTTTGAGAGGGAGGTTAAAAATGTATGGAAGAGCCTAACCTTGGATCAGCGCGCTTCCGATCATGGAAGTATAGACCGTCAGCTGACTACAGCTCAGACTACAGCTAGTCCCAAACTTCTAAAGATGAAAAACTGAGGCCCAGAAGGGTTTACTGACTTAATTCACATAGCTGCCTTGTGGCAGGCCTGTGCTGGGAAACCAGATATGCTGACTTTTCCCCCTAATCTGTATGAATTCAGCAAAGCAAACGCACACACCTTTTACAGATAAAAATATATTCCCTGAAAACTATGCTGTTTCTCACATTTATCAATATGTAACAGCACTGCATGGACCCTGGGGCCAGGATCATCCAACAGAGAGGCTGCCACCTCTTGGAAGATAGTAGCCAGGAGGTGTGAGGGTGGACAAACATTGGCTGTGTGGGCTCACTGTGACATCACCAGAGCCTGGCACACAGTAGGCGCTCACTGTATATTTGCTATTGAGATTTGGTGGGAAAATGCATCTATGGCTGAGAACAAGGTGGCAGAGCTGGAGAAACGACCCCCACTAAGAGGCCCAGCTTCTCTCTGGGAAACCTCCTGGTTCAAGATGCCTTCTTCCTGGCTCTCCACAGCCATCCTTGAACAGAGCCTGTCACACGGAAAAGAGATGGCAGACTGCCAGAGGCTGCAGGGCCCGGGAGACAGCAAGCCCACTCATTCCTCAGTGCTGGGGTTTTCAAGGACTATTTGAGAAGGAGGTTAAATATTAATCACATGTAGGGGCTCAAGGAAAAGTCATATGTCCTTTTAATTTAGTCAGTAGTCAGTGGCTTTTAAAAAATTTCAAGTAGGGGCTTCCCTGGTGGCGCAGTGGTTGAGAGTCCGCCTGCCGATGCAGGGGACACGGGTTCGTGCCCCGGTCCGGGAAGATCCCACATGCCGCGGAGCGGCTGGGCCCGTGAGCCATGGCCGCTGAGCCTGCGCGTCCGGAGCCTGTGCTCCGCAACGGGAGAGGCCGCAACAGTGAGAAGCCCGTGTACCACACACACACACACAAAAAGTTTCAAATGATGATGATGATCATCATCATATACTGAGTATCTACCAGTGGCTGTAATGAGCACTTTTCATTTTTTTAATTAGTTATTTTTGTGATGAGCACTTTTTTTTTTTTTTTTTTTGCGGTACGCAGGCCTCTCACTGTTGTGGCCTCTCCCGTTGCGGAGCACAGGCTCCGGACGCTCAGGCTCAGCGGCCATGGCTCACGGGCCCAGCTGCTCCGCGGCATGTGGGATCCTCCCTGACCGGGCACGAACCCGTGTCCTCTACATCGGCAGGCGGACTCTCAACCACTGCGCCACCAGGGAAGCCCGTGATGAGCACTTTTGATGCACTATTCATTTAATCCTCACAACAATCTTAAGAGGTGGATATTATATCCTCATTATCATCACTATCATCACCGTTATCATCTCTATTTTAGAGATGAGAATAATGCAGCTTAGAAGGATTATGCAGCTTGCCCACAAGCGTACAGTTCATAAAGTACCACAACCAGGATTCAAACTCAGGCCAGTCTGAAACAGCTCCCTTAGGCACTGTTGAATACTGCCTCCATTCTACAGCCATACCCTCCTTTTTCTGCTTCTCTCTCTTTTGGACAATGGTCCCTGGAGACCCGTGCTACTCTACTATATAACCATATAGTCCTACGATGGGAAACCCATTAATCTGAAGACTGGATCTTTTAAAACAATATTCAACAAATGTCTAGAAAGGCATTGTTGTCGTTGTGTTGAATCTCATCTAAAAGAAAAAAAAATCCCTATTTGTTCTTGTTCCATGTAGGCGTTAGGGATACCTGTAGACCTTTCTGACCCCAGCATCCTGTATAGCCAGCCTTCCCTTCCCCAGACTACAAGGCATTTCTGTTTTGTGTCAGACTTTGTCTCATTGTTTTATAAACATGGCTGCTGCTCAGAAGTTCTCCACACCTTTATTTCCTGGAAGAGGAAACTGCATTTCCTGGCGGGGCTTACATGTGGGTGGTGAGGTTCCACTCATTACGTTAAACACACCCGAACTTTCAGTTCTGTACTTCTTTGCCCGCTTCACCTTCTGCCCTGAACTTTCCTGGAATCGTGCTGAGAATAAGACTGTGGGGCAGCTTTTTCAGTTTCCTTTAGCTGGGAAAGACATGATTCCTGCTCTGGATCCAGAGCTAAGGAATAAATGACTCTCTTGAATCTTATCTCTGGGAACATCTCAATCCATCTTCCTTCTACTTGGGATTTGCAAAAGGGAGCTGAGGACATCTCTTTGCTTTTAATTTGGACCTGGTGGATGATTAAGCTCTATCTCCCAAAAAGGCCAGCTCTGACACCCTTCTGTGAAACTGACCTTGGGATTGAAATTAAAAAGAAAACATTCCTATTAGGAGTCTCAATTTGGAGAAAGACGGTATTAGGGAGAAGTAGGATATGATCCCACGGACAGTTTGAACAAAGGATAATTTCACAAGGACCCTTCTGTCTGTGCAGAAAGTCACCACTCAGAGGAAACCAGTTCGGACAATTTCATGAGGAGTTTATAAAGTGGTCCACCTCAATACCCAGAAGAATTGGCATGGAATTGGAAGACAATGATCTACCCTGACTGAAGATTTGATAAACATGTTGTGACTAGTGTAAATTTATTCAGAAAATGTCAAAATTATTCTAGGAGCTATGGGTGAAAGAGGCACAGACAAAAAACAGATATTTTCTTGTACAACACAGGGAATATAGCCATTATTCTATAATAATTATAAATGGAGTATAACCTATAAAAATTTAGAATCACTGTGTTGTACACCTGAAAATAACATATTATCAATCAACTATATCTCAATAAAAATACCACTGCCTCTAATAAAAACAGGTATTTTAAATCCACAGCTTGGACAAGGGAAAGGGAGATTTTTTTCCCCTTTCCCTCCAACTTTATAGACATTCAAATGGGAAAAAAAGGATAATTAGAAATTAGAAATTTTTATTGCCGGAAGAGAGCTCTAAACCTGGAAGCAAAAATTG
This sequence comes from Mesoplodon mirus, assembly GCF_964341445.2. Lineage (NCBI taxonomy): Eukaryota > Metazoa > Chordata > Mammalia > Artiodactyla > Ziphiidae > Mesoplodon > Mesoplodon mirus. Next base: position 24,864,515 of record NC_138979.1, on the reverse strand, counting down.
GTCCTCCCCTTAGGGAGTAAGTAAACCTTGATTACTGTTGATAGTAAGATTGATATCAACTCTTCCAAACCATGAGGGGAATGGTGAAAGGTGAATGCAAATTTTATCCTGAAATAAAAAAGGAACAATGTTCATAATCTGGTATGTTTGAGAGTTCTGCTGTAATTATACATGCTTAGTATAACTAAATTTTAAACTAATTTTAAAATCTTAGACAAGGTAGGGGAGGTAGGTGTTACATCTCCATTTAAGAAAGAGATGATGAGTGCACCTAACATAAGCTAAAACTTATTGTGCATTTATGGCGTGTGTCCAGGCATGGTGCCCAGCACTTTAAGTTATTTAATTTAATTCTTACAACAAGTCCCTTGAGATGAGTAATATCCTCTTCATTTTCCAGATAGGACAGCTGAGCTTCAGAGGTCAAATAAATGATTTGCCAGGTTCATTGAGCCAATAAGTGTGGGGTACGGCTTGACTCCCAGTCTATTGACCCCCAAAGGCATGATTTTTGCCATCATGCACAGAGACAAGAGCTGAAATTATAGCCTGATTCTCGAAATAATAAACGAATCATGTATGTTTACAGATGTCCTGATGAATACAGTATTCTAAGAAGAATTAACACATATGTAGATGGCCAATTGTAAATTAGAATGTATCAAAATGCCCACTTAATACAGCCATAGAAAATAAAACAAATAAAAATTTTAATCTTTAATGATGCAGAACGCTTAGAGTAAATCATTTTTCCTGAGCATCAAATATTGTTACATCATAAAGAAATTGAGCATGAAAGTTTCTTTTTTTTTTTTTTAAGGTAGAAAGATCAGCTCGGTGCTTTTTGACCACCTAGAGGAGTGGGATAGGGAGGGTGGGAGGGAGGGAGACGCAAGAGGGAAGAGATATGGGAACATATGTATATGTATAGCTGATTCACTTTGTTATAAAGCAGAAACTAACACACCATTGTAAAGCAATTATACTCCAATAAAGATGTAAAAACAAACAAACAAACAATATTGCTGTCTTTTTTTTTAACATCTTTATTGGAGTATAATTGCTTTACAATGGTGTGTTAGTTTCTGCTTTATAACAAAGTGAATCAGCTATACATATACATATATCCCCATTTCTCCTCCCTCTAGCATCTCCCTCCCACCCTCCCTATCCCACCCCTCTAGGTGGTCACAAAGCACCGAGCTGATCTCCCTGTGCTATGCAGCAGCTTCCCACTAGCTATCTATTTTACGTTTGGTAGTGTATATATGTCCATGCCACTCTCTCACTTCGTCCCAGCTTACCCTTCCCCCTCCCCGTGTCCTCAAGTCCATCTCTATGTCTTTATTCCTGTCGTGCCCCTAGGTTCTTCATAACCTTTTTTTTCTTTTAGATTCCATATATATGTGTTAGCATACGGTATTTGTTTTTCTCTTTCTGACTTACTTCACTCTGTACGTGCTATCTTGTTTTAGTTGTGGCTTCTGAAGTCCTTAGGCACCATTTTTTAAAAGTCATCCCTGCCCCTAAAGAGACTCCAATTGTAACATAAGTATCTGAATCCGATAGTGAATGGTAACGTTTTCAATGTTTTAATATGGATACATTTAACACAATAAACTTCTGGTGTGTTTGTAAGGCCTAAGGATAGAATCAGGGCGAAAGGAAAGGTCCAGTATCTCTGAGGATCCACAGATACGTTTTGGATTTGGTGAGTCCAGGTATATCAGCAAAATGAGTATAGCCCAAATGGATATAAAACTTTGTCTGAAATTAAAGCGAGATTGACTACATAGAGTCATCTATACAGAGCACGTTTTTTAGTGATTCTCTTCCACCACTGGAAAAACAACAGCAAACTGGAAGTGCAAAAGACCATACATTTTGATGAGAAATCCTCCCCAGGGAGGATTAATAAATCTGAGAATTAATTGTGAATTCTGGAGGAAGAAATTAACATGAAACTTTGGTCATCTTTATAAATTTGATTATTGCAATTCTACAATTTGACACAGCACAATTACCCTTAGATCTGGAAATCAGTGAAGGCACTTTAGAGTAAAGCACTTTGTTTCTCAGTCTCCTTCTTGAAAAAGCAAATAACACACCTGCCCCTCATTACTCCCTTTTTCTTCAATCCACACCTCTCAAACACATTGTTTATGGTTTTATTCTGTCATTAAAACACACACACACACACACACACACACAGATGGAGAGGGGATTTATGTTGGACTACATGGGGTTATTCTGTCAGGTTTCTTTGAGCTATAAAAGGCCAAGAATAAATGCCAATTAAAAGGAAGTTCTAATTGTTAGTGATGGGGAATGTAATATAATTTGCTTTTAGTACTCATTGCTGATTTAATATAGTCATTGGTATAAAAAATTCACATATTCTCAAGGAAGTCATACACTGATGGCACAGGAAAACGCTGACAATCAAGAATTTCTTTGTGTTCAGCTTTCCTGACTACACGATAGTTTCAACCATTCACTTTAAATATTTTATGAAATGAAAATATAAGTAATTTCTTTTTTTCTCAATGGTTAGAATAGTGGCCTAATGAGGCTAAATTGACCATATTTGGCTGGCTGTGAGTCAGAGGTGCTCTGTTGCATGCTCCCACTTCATGCCCCAACCCCAGCATCTCACCCCTGAAATGTTTGTTTTTAGCCCCAAATGGTGATGCTCAAGACCAGTTATTTCTTTTCTTTTCTTTTTTTTAAACATCTTTATTGGAGTATAATTGTTTTACAATGGTGTGTTAGTTTCTGCTTTATAACAAAGTGAATCAGTTATACATATACATATGTTCCCATATCTCTTCCCTCTTGCGTCTCCCTCCCTCCTACCCTCCCTATCCCACCCCTCTAAGTGAAGACCGGTTATTTCTTTAAACTTACATTGGCTCATATGTTGTAAGTAGATCCAAGCTGATATTTCCTTCCTTCCTTCCTTTCCTTCTTTCCTTTGCTTCCTTTCCTTTCCTTCCTTCTTTCCTTCCTTCCTCCCTTCTTTCCTTCCTTCTCTCTTTCTCTCTTTCTTTCCCTCTTTCTCTTTCTTTCCCCACTCTCCCTCCCTTCCTTCCTTCCTTTCTTTTTCTTTTGTTTTTTCCTGTCTTTTCTTTTTCTGCTTGTATACTAGGCAGAGTCAGCAAACAAAAGAAGTAAAGCCCTACCTTTGGGATTCAGCATATCACTCAGAGAGCAGATGCTTTATCTCCATTTTACACATAAAACACACATACACACACATACCACACACACAAACCATAAACCTGAATTGCCCAGAACTTGAATAAAATGTACTCTGATGATAAAAGAAAAATCTGTAATACTTAAGTAATCATATCAATAGGTTATATTTGTCCATTTTATGCAACATTAAAAATAATGAAAAATAAATTAATCTTTCTACACCTCATACTAGAAGTTGATGGAGATATGCCCCCAAATCAAATATATGCAGTATCTTAAGTTGGAAGATAAGCTTTTTTTCTAAATAGATTACAAATATCATGCATTGGGCTTCCCTGGTGGCACAGTTGTTGAGAGTCCGCCTGCCGATGCAGGGGATACGGGTTCGTGCCCCGGTCCAGGAGGATCCCATATGCCACGGAGCCGCTGGTCCCGTGAGCCATGACCGCTGAGCCTGCGCATCCGGAGCCTGTGCTCCGCAACGGGAGAGGCCACAACAGTGAGAGGCCCGCATACCGCAAAAAATAAATAAATAAATAAATAAAAGAGAGAATGTTGTACTTTGAATGATCAACTACCCTTTATAAAGCATTTGTACCATGGTATTTTACATGTATTATCTTGTTTAGCCTGCATAACAAACCTATAATATGGGTGGTGTTATTTATAATTTACCAATGAGACCACTAAGGCTCAGAGAGGGTAAGGAACTTATCCAAGATCACACAGCAAGTGAGTGGCAGAGCCAGACTCAGAACACAGGAAGGGATCATTTGGACCTATGCCAAACTGTGTCTAGAGAATTCTAGCCACCAACTAAAGAGGCTAAAAATAGGGGTTATAGTCTGCATGCAGATTTTGAAAAATGTTTATTATTTTTCCCATGATAAAAGTTATGCATTTATTTGCATACACACACGTCTAGAAATTAGAGAAAAGAAAAAAGAGAAAAAAGATTACCCATAGTTGCACAACCAAAGACAATAAACATTTTGATATTATTTCCTTACATGCTTTTATCTATAATTTTGGGGATTATTTTATTTTAAAAATAACTTTTGTGTTGCCTAATTGTAAAGTAATGAATATTCATTATAGAAAGTTTGAAAAGTATTAAAATATATATAAAAGAAGTTGTAAAACCCTCGTATACTCAAAGTATAAAGATGACTGTTAATCCTTTGGTATCTTATCCTAGTCACAGCTGACAGCACAAATCTTGAGACTGAAACTGTCTGCATCACACAATTTGTAGTTTACGGTTCACAATACCTATTTAAAAATTTGTTTGTTTGATTTTTACTTGATTTGTTAATGTTTTATTTGTCAAGAAATTGCAAATGTGATTTTTAGGCAGATGATTGGAATGCTTTGGTTGCTCTAAACAGGACCAGCTACTTGGCTTTTTCCTAAACAACAAAAATTACTCTCCCCACACACAAATATCTTAAAGAATGAATAATGATACTGTTTAAACCTGCCCTTATAACTCCACAGAATGGCTTAAATTTTTTCCCTCAAATGTCACTTGTTTTAAGTAGTTTCTACTGTGCAGGAAAGAAAACCAGCAACTCCCTGTTTACTAATTGGATCATGCACTTTTAACCAGAGGGAAAGGCTTCTGGTCAGGCGAAAGCAATTAATACTGAATTTCCAGATTAAGTAAATAACTTTGAGTGTTACATAAATTGGAGAGGACTGCAGAAATTCGGATTAAATTGTAATCACACTAAGAAAGTTTCTCTCCAAGCAAAAAACAAGAAAGCTGTTGCTTGAGAACCTGTCATGTGACCTGACGTGGCAAGCAAACTTAAAAAGACTTAAAAACCTAAGAACTTAAAAAGCATTCTGAATGAAACAGCAAAAGGTGCCCCACATTCCAGCTGCTACAATATTATTACCAAGTTTTCACTTCTCCTGGGAAGGTAGTGAGGACCAGAGCAAAGGAAACCAAACAATTAATCAACGGAAAGTCTTTAAACATAGGTTCTTGAGGTTATTATGGCCTTTTTTCACATTCCATAGAGTATCAAAGCATTGAAAAGAGTTTTGAAATAACTATTGTACATGTATTTGTTTTTCCAAACCTCTATTTACTTACCTTTTGCAGATTCATAGTTTCTCTTTTCCTTGTGATTTCATTCAGATAGAATGGAGACCTCTTCCATGGTTCCAAACTTAAATTCTTCCTTTTATTTCTCAGCTAAGAAAGAAAATTCCAAAAATTCTATGATCTACTTTGTAACTCTGGACATAGTGACTCCATTATGTACATTATGGGGAAGATGTGGAGAAAGTGGAATTCTCATGCAAATTAGTACAACTAGGGGAAACTGTTTGGCAGTATTAACTAAAGCTGAGCATATGCAGACTCCGTGACCCAGGCATTTCTTAAGTATATAACCCATAGACACGTATACATACACACACTAAAAGATGTGAACAACATATTTGCATCATGTGTACAATCATGATGTGCCACATTTCATGATGCAGCAATGAAGTTTAACAAACTACTGCTATAGCATGAACAAATCTCAGAAATTGTCATGCTGAGTGAAAGAAGCCAGGCCTAAAAGAATACATACTGTGTGATTTCATTTACATAAAGCTCAAAAATGGGTATAATGAATTTATTCCATGAAAAGTCAAGATATTAGTTATTACATTTAAAGATGTGGATGATGTAGTTTCTGGAAACGGGCATTAGAATGGCTTATGCTATTAGAATGGCTTATGGCTTGGTGATATTTTATCACTTGATGTGGGAGCTGGTTACATAGATATGTCCACCTTGCATAAATTCATCTCATGGCACATATATGGCTTATGTACTTTTCTCTATGTGTCAACCCCAATAAAAAGGTTACTATCTGAAAGAGACTAGAAATAAGTGTTCGCAAGGGTATGGAGAAAAGGGAACACTTGCACACTCTGGTGGGAACGTAAATTGGTGCTATGGAAAACAGAAGTTCCTCAGAAGAATTAAAAATAGAATTACCATATGATCCAGCAGTTCCACTTCTGGATATTTATCCAAAGAAAATGAAAACACTAATTCAAAAAGATACATGTACCTGCATGTTCATTGCAGCATTATTTACAATAGCCAAGATATGGGAACAACCAAAGTGCCCATCAATGGATAAATGAATAAAGAAATTGTGATAGATAGATAGATATAATGTTTTATATACATATATAATGGAATAATATGAACTATTATTCAGCCATAAAAAAGAATGAAGTCTTGCCATTTGTGACAACATGGATGGACCTCAAAGGCATTAAGCTAAGTGAAATAAGTCAAAGACAAATACCATATGAGCTCTCATATATGGAACCTAAAAAACAAAAAATACTAAGCCGCAAAATAGAGAACAGATTGACATTTGCAGGGTGTGGAAGGAGAAATGGGTAAACTGGTTTTTTTGTTTGTTTCAGTTTAGAAAAACTGACTTAAAAAGGGTTATTTGCGAATGGAATATAATATTATCATATTCATAAAGCCCTTTCCCTGTAGCCTGAAACAGGATTGGGGTCCCAGGTAACGGTGAGTTCACAAACTCAGCGAGTGCAACTGCAGCGTAGATGTGTGAGTTCTCTCCTTGCTCTATCTCCGCCTCTGTCTCTGTTTTTCTGTGTCTCTCTCTATTTCTCTGGGTCTGTCACTCTGTCTCTCTCTCTATCCCTCTCTGTTCCCACCTCTCTTTCTCTCTCTCTCTTACTCAATATGCCACGAGTCAAGCTCAATGACATCGTGACCTCAAACAAGTCACTGATACCTTCTGAGTCCTTTTTCCTTGTTTGATGATGAGGGAGTTAGACAAGATGGTGCTTCCAGTCCTTTTGGACCCTCACTGCTGTGATTCTAGGCTCCTTTTCCTCTGTGAGGCTTCCCCGACCTCTTATTTCACAGTAGTCTCTCTCCCTCCCTCTCTCTCTCTCTCTCTCTCTCTTTCTCTCTCTGAAATCCACCTGCTGCCCCTCTCCAGGGTAGCACACTGACATCTCAGCCTCAGATTTGTGCTTGTGTCTTTGTCTTTGTTCCCCCCACCGCCCCTGACCAGTTTCCTACCACTGCACCTTGTACAGAGTAAATAATACACAATGTTTGTCCTATAAAGGCAAAAATTCAGTAAAAAATAGTTTGAAGTCCACACTATAGTCAGTGGGTAAATGCCAAAAAAATTTTTTTTTAAATTAGAATATTTCCCAACTTGGGTGAAAGGCAGTTCGTGCTAATTTCTAAATGGACTTTAATCACGAATGTAAAGTACAAATGGGAGTAGTTATGACCCATCAACGTTGCTTTTTGGGTGGTAACATGTCTATGAGATTAAAGCATCATGAAATAACTGGAATAAAATATAAATACAGACAAAAATATAAAGACAATAAAGAATCATCTGGAAGATTTTTACCTGAGGTAATTAAAGATAAGGTTTATAATGATAGAGATCCTGAGAGTTGATAAGAATATGAAAAAGGAGGGCTGGCGGATAAAAATTTGTCTGTCTTCTGAATTGTTCAGTCGTACTTAATCATACACTTAAGGAGCTGAAAATGTTTATTTCAAAAGATAATGTTGCTAAACTGCAGAAGGATACGTTTTATCTCCTTTTGAAAACACCTGCTTTCCTATATTATCGTTTTTTCGAATATTTCTTTGCTCGTGAAGAACTGATTTGATCTGTGGTTTAATCTCCTGATTAACTGAATACTAGTTATCTTGTGGGGTGGACCCTCCATGATGGATAGTGCATGCTCTTTCATCAGGTATGGGTTACAAAGTTGTTTCTGCAACTGCCAAATCCAGGACCAGGTGTGGGAATGCAATCTTTTAAGGAGCAGCCACACTGAGGCACCATCTGGGCTGAGAGGCAGAGAGGGGTGTGGTATGAAAAAGGTCCATGTGATCCAGGTTCAAATGGCCTGCATGCTCCCGGCCAACCAGCCTACCCTCAGCTTTCATCCCTCATGCAAACCTGTGAGCCTTAGGATGCGTCCTGTGACAGAGGGTCAGCGTGGTCCTGTGGGTATTTCTGGTGTTGCTGAGGAAGCCAGAGGAATAGATGGAATTTTCAAGCCACGCACTTAGAAAAGTATAAATGTCGACATATTTGGTTTGACTCTCAGCCTTAAAGAAGCATCATCACCTTTTTCTTTACCTTCAATAGCAGCTAAATCCTGATTATCAAAGTCTTTCTAGGACACTGAAAGTTCCTGCTCATATAGTAGGTATTCAATACATTTTAAACACTTCTCTGCTTCCACTTACCTACCTTGTAGGGATGAGTTCATTTCAATAAAGCATGTGGAAATTCCACTGTAAGCACTCAATATCTTCCCAAACCTTTCTAATAGTATCTGTTATATTATGAAGAGAGACAGGGTGGTGTGTGTAAAGCTTACGGAGTTCAGAGAAATAAAACTCCAGATTCACGCCTGGGCTTCGCCGTTGGCAAGCCAGTGGATAAGGGGGAGTCCCACCATCTCTCTGGGCCTCAGTTTCCCCAGCTGTAAAATGCAGTGATGGACTAGATAACGCTCCTTTCAATTTAAAAAATCTATAAGGTACAAAATAACCTAATTCTGACAAGTAATAGTACTTTTTCTTTATTCTGGATAATCAAATGTAATTTGTATTCAGCTGAGATTGATGGACTCAAAGCTCCGTTTTCAACGTACTAGGATTTCTTGCAGCAGAGGAAGCCGTCAGTGAAAAGACATTTTCATGTCCAGCGACAGGTATCTAGTATTTTAAAGTCTTCCATTTCATTATTCACCTTCATGTTTTCACTCAAACACGTGGTTTTCAAACACAGGAAAGAAAACATGGTAACCTGTGGTTATAATTTCCACTAGAAAATAGAAAAAGTGTAGCTCAGTAAGAGTGTTTAACCGTGAAAAGCCGTGTTATAAGTTTTTTTCTTGAGATGAACACTGTTAGTTATTGCACATTTCAAAAGTTGTTGGAAAATGGAGCCTAACTGCATCTGTTGTCACCATGAGAATATAGTTGTGGACACACAACTACGGAGGTGTCAGTGTCTTGGACATTTTCCATCCTCCAGTATATTTTCAAGCAGCCACTCTTTTAATTCAAGTTCTGGGAAATTTGGAGAAAATGTCTCTCTAGGTGACCCTTCCCATTTCCCAAGTAGCTCTAAGTGTCCGTTATCAGAGCCCGTCTTGAAGCAAGTTGGCCTCACAGTAGCTCTTCCTCTATCCAGCATTTTATCTTCATGGTTATTTTCAACAAGGGTTCTGTCTTCCACTGTGATCAGTTGAGTTTACTCTCTATCTGAAATTAATGAATTCTTTAGTAAACATGTAAAAAGCACCAGCTAAGTTCATGATGTGAGCCCATGTCTGAATTTCACAGTGAATCAGAAGGAAATGCAAGCAACAAACCAAATCAAATAGAAATAACAGAAACAAACAAACAAAAAAAAAACCCCAAAACCAAAAAACAAACTCTGAAATTTCTGAAATGGAACCATCAAAAACTATTAGAGATGCCCAGTAAGTTTTATGTAGATTCTGTTTTCATAAGACACTGTTATTTTGACCTTGGAAATCCTCTCTTCAGATGTTTGGGTTACCTAGCAGTGAGGGGAAAACCACCCTTGACTAAATCTTATGCACTGGTTCAAGAAGCCATCTGCTAAATCTGCCAGGGAAAGCTGTATAAGTGGAGAAAGAAGTACACGATAGTTTACATTTTTTCTTCTGGTTGCCTTACCCATCACAGTCAAATAAGAATGTGGTACGTAAAACTCTGTAGTGTGTCAAGAGGAACAGATACAATTGATTTTCACATGTGGGTTTAGCCTTGGAGGGAACAGCAACATAGTAGAACAAGAAAGGCAGAGTGGGCTGTTCTACATCGGTCAGGCTCTTATCTGCCACCGAGCAAGATGCTATCAGCGTGTTCATGTTTATACACAAGCACAGATGTCTGTGGCATCTGTGTCAATGCAGGACAGCGTTGGGGAGACCCTCCCCTGCAGCCTGTCCTCTGCACGCAGCCCGAGGACCCTGTTAATGCCCACGTCACATGCAATGCTCCTCTGCCCTGGCCCTCCAGGAGTTCCCTTCTCTGACGTCTGCCCCAGCCCCGCTCCCCAGCACCCCTCTGAGTCATCTTCCTCACTCAGCACCAGCCACACCGGCGGCTTCCTCACGCTCCCTTGCATACCAGACAAGCCTCTGCTCCGGACATTTGCACAAGACCTCCTTCGGGTCTGGGTCTCGACATCAGTTTCTCAGTGAGTATTTCCCTGATCACTCTATTTAAAATTGCAGCCCCTAAGAGCACCCCCCGCCATCCATCCATACCCACTATTCCCTATGTGTCCCCCTGCCCCGCACCCCTCCCTAGCCCCCTTCCCAGTTAGTTTCATTTTTCTGGAACATAAACTCCATGGCAGCAGGGATCCTTTTTTTCCTGTTTTGTGTTCTATCACATCCCCAACAAAATGGTACATAGAAATCACTCAAACAAGATTTGTATCTAGATGAATTAATTAAAAGTAGCTAATCACAATACGCTTACACATGTGAAATACATTCGTTTATATATTTATATGAAAGAATTGAATGGCTGCAGATTTAATGAATCCTTTCATATCATAAGTGGTTAATCCACTTACAAAAAACAAAGAGCAAACGTTTTATTTTTTATTTATGTATTTTCTTTTCCCTCTGACTTTATTGGGGTAGTGTTGACAATTAAAAACTGTGTGTAAACTACTGAGCCTGTGCTCTAGAGCCCGCAAACCACAACTACTGAAGCCCACGCTCCTAGAGCCCGTGCTCCACAACAAGAGAAGCCACGGCAATGAGAAGCCCGCACACAGTAATAAAGAGTAGAAAAAGCCTGCACAGCAACGGAGACCCAACGCACCAAAAATAAATTAATTGAAAAACAAAACAAAACAAAACTGTGCTCATGTAAGGTATACAATATGACGGTTTGATATATGTATACAATACCATATTGTTAACTATAGTCACATTGTTGATTACACTAGATATTGAAATACTGGATTTAATTAGTCCTCTCACATCATAAGAAGTATTTAATATGTTTACAAATAAAAACAAAGAGCAACTTCTTTACTTTAAAGGGATCATCTACCCTCAGAAAGTTGGAATCCAATCACCTCCATAAAAATGAGTAATAAGTCAATGTGGGGATATGAAGGGATGAAGGACAGTAAAGATGGTGGTATGATAGGTGGATTGAAGGTCCAGTGTTGGCAGGGTTGGAAAGGTTGGTTGGAGCAAGAATACTAGAAGGAGCGATCTAGAAAGACAGAAGATGGTGGTCAAGGAATGCAAGGTTTGCAGTTATTTGTAATGACAAGGTCAAGGGAAGGACCATGGGAGTGAGTTCCTTTAAAGGACGAGAAAATAGGAGGAGAAGGTCAAGGAACTGAGGGCCCATTAGAAGGATCACTTGTGTGTATCTGGAATTATGATGGAAATAGTGTCACAGAAATGACTGCAAGAGAGGAGATAAAAAATCCAAGGGGTTTGGGAGAGTGTCCCTGGGAAAATGGGTAAAGGCAACAAGGAGGAGAAACTGGGTCAGGGTATTAATCTGCTGCCATAAAATTCAAATGGAGGCAGTTTCAGGAAGGCAGAAGTCTCAGGAAGCAAACGTGAGGAGTAAGAGAGCACGCCCCAGCCTCCAGACCCCGTGGCATGAAGGGATCAAAGATAACACAGCAACTGCTCGAGAAGGCTTCCAGTAAGGCAGGTCCTGGGAAGAGAGCCAGGGAGGTGAAAAACGCATGCCCAGAAGTGGTCAAAGAGTGAGGGGAATTTTCTCATGATTGACTGGAGTTCCAGTGGACACAACTAGGCAAGCCTTGGCATGGGGGAGGTTTAAAAATAATCTTGGAAAAAGAAAAACGTTCCAAAGTAAGACTCAAACCCACACGTGGGGCTGATGCATTTGATGTAGGGAGTGAGTGAACGAGAGGACCAAGGTGAGTCTTGTAGGCTTTGTTCTGCAACTGGATGAATGATGGTGCCCCTTGACTGTGATGGGAATGAAATTCAGAGCTCTGTTGTGGTCACGTTACATTGGAGAAGCCTTAGATATACAGTTGTAGTTGTCAAGTGGGCAGTTGCAGAGATTTATTCCTTAATGTCAAGGCAAAGTTTAAGAATATAAACTTACTCTGGGAAAAATGATTGCCAAGACCATTAGGATTAGGGTCATTAGCTGGTTATCTCATCCTCTTACCAGTAGGAAAGTTTCTTGGGAAATGCAACCAAGGTCAGCTATTTACTCAGTGAATGGAGGGGATAGTAAATTCAGCACAGGCATACAATTCCTTAACCGCAGCTTAAAAAACTCCTGATGCCGAAAGCTCAGCTTGTCTGTACACCTGTGCCGAATCAAATCCTGGAGACAGAGTTTTGGGTGAAGTAGAAAAGGATAGCTTTATTACTAGCCATTCAAAGGCGGGACACAGCGGGCTCCAGCCTTGAAAAACTATGTGCCCCCAGTTGGAGAAGGTAGAGAAGTTCTATAGTAATGGTTCAAAGAGGGCGTGATCAGCTGGTGGACATTCTTTTGATTGGTTGGTGGGGTGGTAAGTGGGAGTCAGTATCATCGACCTTCTGGTTCTAACCGGTCTGGGGTCTATGTGCTTGTGGGCAGCACATAGTTAACTTCTCCCACCTGGTTGGGGCTTCAGTATCTGTAAAACAGCTCAAAGACATTGTTGTGTGTATCTGTTGATGGGGAACCAGGACCCTGCCCTAAGGATGCACTATTGTTTCTCTTGACTGTTTGTTTCTCCCTGGTCTCACATCCCCTCCCTTCCCTAATTAGCAACCGCTTGAATCTGTCCATTAGAACTCAGGGAAGGTCATGGAGGCTGAATGAAGCCTATTTCCTGTAATCAAAGAAATGGGGGACACAGAAAGGCTTTGTGCCAGGAGCCCCACAGGGCCCTGCTCGGTATCATCCCCAAACCTCAGAAAACTGCAAGGATTTTTCCTCAGTTTGAGGCCGAAACTCATTTAGTAAACGGACATGAGTCTATTTGTAATCTTTATTCCATTTAGTGTGAATATTCAATTATAGAATTTTGCCCCAGACCTCACAGTAGGCACAGTATACGTGGCATATGCACCATACTAGCTTTCTAAAATAAACGAAGAAAATGTGGATTCTGAAGTATCTGTCTGAACAGTGTCAACTACAAATTGGCATTTTCCGTGGCACTTGCCATTTCCCGCTACGAGGATTAAATCATGAGCTGCTGCAACTACTGACTCCTAACACCCTCTGAAAGGAGTTCAGGTGGAGATCAGGAATGAGGCACTCTGTGCTCTGGGAAAAACTGGCAGAACAGGTCTTCAGATAATTAGATTTTTTTCAGGAGCCAATTTTACGAGCCCAATTCTTGTATCTGCTCATATCTAGAAAAGCACTAAAATCCTTCATGGTGACGACTGCTTCTTGTGACTAGCAGAAACCTTCTGCAAAAAAAAATATGTGCTCGATTGTATGTACTCCACCTTCACCAAAATCACATATATACTGACCTTCCCCTTATCTCTTGGAGCAGTTTCTCAAAGCTATCTGTAATGCTGTCTCCCGGGCTGCAGTCCTCATTTTGCCCCAAATAAAACTTAACTCAGAACTTTCACGTTGTGCATTTTTTTTAAGTCGACAAGAGCTTTGGAAAAGAATTCATAAAACTGTACCACAATGATGGTAACTGCTATACCCATTCTTTACAAGCACATATGCCTCTCAAGACCACTGGAAGTCTTCTATTGTTATTGCAGGCACTCTCTCCCTAAGATACTTGACTACCCTTGAGCTCTGTCTTTTCCCCCTAAAATCCTCCATGATTTTTTCTAGAATCAGTGTAACTCACCATGCATCTGTTCTAGCTAGAGTGACCATACTTTTGCAACTCCAGATCATCATATCATCTTACAGGGTATTGGTGAGGGCTCTCAATTACAAAACTAACTAGAGCTAATTTAAGCAGAAAAGACATTTGTTGAAGGATATTTTTTAGCTCACATATTTTCCAGGAAGGCCATGGAATCAAGCATGGAGACCATGCAGCCAGGAACAAATGCACACATTATCCTTCATGACTTGAGACCCTGTTATTGTTACTCCTGGTATACAAACCCACAGCTTACCCTGTGCCCAGGATTCTGCTGAGGGAGTCTTAAGGTGGCCTGATAAATATTATTGCCTTTTCCCATCTGAGTTCTGAACAAATAAGACAAACAAGTGGTGAGAAATGGAATATTTCCTGCCACATCAGTAAACAAAGGATGTCACAGTCATCAGCGATTGCGGCCACAGCCTATAGTGAGCTGGTGAGCCCTGAGGGAACTCAGGAAGGAAACAGAATACCTGCCATCTAGCAGCCATCAGACTGCAGCCACTCCCTAAGGTGAGCCCTGAGGAAACTCAGGATGTGAAAATACAGGACACTGGCTCCAGGTAGCTAAGGTGCATAGCAAAGGAATGATTTCAGTGTGCCCAGACTCTTGCATCTTCCCACACATAGAAAAGCACTAAATTCCTTAACTTGAGATATCTGGTTTTCTTTAATAACAAAAATCTTTTGACGTGCAGACTACCTGCCCTTTGTTGTAAAACTCATATATCCCAGCTCGCCCCACCCCCACCCCCGCCCTACGCTTGCCTCCTCGGAGCAGTTTTCTCAGGGTTACTTGAGATGCTGTCTTCCGGGCTTGAAGTCCTAAAAATTTCCACCGAATAAAACACAACTCACAACTTTTAGGTTGTGAATAATTTTTTTAGTCAGCAGTGGCAACTGTAGAACAAATATCTTTATTCCTAATGACAGCTAAGTTAAAATACTAAGGTTAGTATTAGAGTCAAACGAGCTTGCTAATTAAACCTCAGAATTGGGAAGATTCACCCACCTCATAGCCAGTCATTGAACCAGCGCAGACCTCCCCAACAGGGGCAGTCTCCCCAAGGTGATGCCCACAGAACTCACGGGACCCGTGGACAGGCTCAATTCCAAGAGGGAAGGAGGAACTCAGTCAGCTTGCCTACTTTATCCTTCACCAATTTAATAGTCAGAATAGACATTCCACCTCCCTAGGATACAGGCAGTGAAGGAGCAGAGAGAAGCCAGAAGTGTGATATTAATCACACTTGGAAAGATATATAAGGAGCGGGAAATACATGATCCCCACCCCCCATCAATTATATGCACCGTACAACTGGTACTACCACACTTTTTTTTTTTTTTGGTCAGTTTTTTTTTTTTTTTTTGGCTGCACTCTGAAGCATGAGGGATCTTAGCTCCCTGACCAGGAATCAAACCCATGTTCCCTGCAGTGGATGCAGTGGAAGTGCGGAGTCTTAACCACTGGACCACCAGGGAAGTCCCGGAGCTACCACTCCTGCCAGAGCAGATTCTGCGAGGTGCTTTTTTTTTTTCTCTTTCTTGAAAATCTAAGTGTCCTGCAGCAGCGTCTGATGCATAGCTTCTTTTTCTTTTTAACATCTTTATTGGAGTATAATTGCTTTACAATGGTGTGTTAGTTTCTGCTGTATAACAAAGTGAAACAGCTATACGTATACATATATCCCCATATCCCCTCCCTCTTGAGTCTCCCTCCCACCCTCCCTATCCCACCCCTCTAGGTGGACACAAAGCACCGAGCTGATCTCCCTGATGCATAGCTTCTTGTCCTCTAGATGCCACAGAGTTTGCAAAAGCACATTATTGGTTTCTAAATGTCTAGCTCTTAACTGGACTGGCCCATCTGAACACCTGTAGGCACCTGAAATCTAACACACTTACGAAGATCTCAGTGTCCTTGTACCTCCTGCCTGCAAGTCTGACTCTCCTCTTGTACGTCTATCTTGATTAGTTGACTCACCACCCACTCAGGCTTCCCAGCTGGAAACATCAGAGTACTTTTTGGTTCCCCTGTTTCTTTTTCTCTCCTTCACTCATTCTATTCAAGGGGTCGAGTTCTGTGGGTTCTGCCTCTGGCTGTCTTTCACACGCACATGTGCATTCCTTCTTTTCCTTTCCTCTTGTGCTGCTACGGCTCAGCCTCTTCATCCTTTGACCAGACAATGGCAAAAGCCTCCCAGCTCTTTGGCTCCACCCTTAATTTTGCCCTTAAGTGACTTATTGGTCTAAACCAAAATCTGATCATATCTCAGATAAAGCCTCCTGTGATTCCCTCAGCAGTTAGTAGCCTTCACAATCCAAGCCTAACTTCCCATCCAACTATACCACCTGTCAGTTTTCACTATAATGAACTTTAACTAAAATTACCAATACTTATAGAGTATATATTGTGGGGATGAGGCATAGTCCCTGACCTTGGGAACTTAAATTCTAGTGGGAGGAACTAGAAAGTAGTAGCTTGCTGGGCGTATTAAAGTATCACATATGGGGCACTTTAAACTACAGTCACAGTTCTGGAGACTGAAAGTCCAAGATCATGGTGTCAGTAGGGCTGGTTTCTCTCCTTGGCTTGCACACAGCCACTTTCTCCCTGTTTCTTCACATGGTCTGTGAGTGGCGTGTCTATCCTAATCCCCTCTTTTTATAAGGACACCAGTCATATGGGGGTAGAGCCTACTTCACTGACCTCATTTAACCTGAATCACCTTTTTTTTTTTGCGGTACGCGGGCCTCTCACTGTTGTGGCCTCTCCCGTTGCGGAGCACAGGCTCCAGACGTGCAGGCCCAGCGGCCATGGCTCACGGGCCCAGCCGCTCCGCAGCATGTGGGATCTTTCCGGACCGGGGCCCGAACCTGTGTCCCCTGCATCGGCAGGCGGACTCTCAACCACTGCGCCACTGGGAAGGGAAGCCCCTGAATCACCTTTTTAAAGACTGTCTCCAAATGCAATTACATTCTGAGGCACTGGGGGTTAGGACTTCAGCATATGAATTATGGAGAGGGGAGACACAATTAAGCCTATAACACAAGGTAAATTACTGTTCTATAACGTGCCTCTGGGAGAAAGGCTGAGTAGAAAGCCTTCCGAGGGGAGGTGATAATGCTATGGACGAGATCTCGGAGAATAAGTAGGCTTTCTCCAGGGGGAGAAATAAACACAAGTCATTCCAGGAAGAGGTAATGACACGAGCAAAGATACAAAGCTGGGAAAGTTTATAATGTGCTTGGGAAACGTGGAGATGTTCTCTGTGAATGGAGTAGCAGATGGGTGGTTGGAAGTCGGGGACATTCAGACCCAGGGGGTAACAGCGGCAGCCACAATACTTGTCACTAGATTTGGGGAAGAAACTGCAAACTCAGTGGGACAGCCTGAGCGATTTGATCGCGTCAGCATCCATAGCCCATCCTATATAGAGGAGTTCTCTGTAGAGTCATTTACTTTGTTTACTTGGTTGTTAAATTACCGCCTGTCTCCTGCTGATGGGTTTGCAGAGAAATTCACAGATGTTGCTGTTATTTTCAACCTAGCCATGTTGGTTTTGAATAGTGACTGCTTTCATCTTTGTGAAGAAAATACCTGCTTGCACAGCATCCTTGGAAGGAGACTCTATAAGGCCAAAATCTTTTTGCTGGATGACTCAAGCTACTGACTGAAATCACATTTTGCTATGTACCTTGCCCTCGTTTCTAACTGATGGAGACACGTCAACTATGGGTAAATATGGTAGAATTTCTTCCATCTCCAGACAGAAACAACTCTTGAAACTAAGGCTATCATGTTTCTGATGTGCTTTCTTGTTTTTCTGGGGTTTTTTTGGTTAAAAAAATGACACCTGATAATATCACTTTTAAGTATTTTTCCAACTTGCACAAAGCTTTTTACTCAATAGATATATCACCACAATACTATCAAAGATAACAGGCTTATTAATAAGTATTGGGGATTTTACTAATTTCTGGAATTTTTATCAGTTGCATTATCTCTGCCTAAGGAAATCTAAGTATTAAAATGCTTTTTTCAATGATTAGTTGTAGAAAATTTTAGGATGAGTTGTTGATGTAATAGAATCATATCAATCATTTACTAAAAGCTTAAATAACCGAATCTCAAAGAATGGGAAGAGCAAGATAAAAGTTACTGTATATTTCAGGGACTTCCCTTGTGGTCCAGTGGTAAAGAATCCGCCTTCCAATGCAGGGGATGTGGGTTCGATCCCTGGCCGGGGAACTAAGAGCCTACATGCTACGGGGCAACTAAGCCCGCGTGCCACAAACTACAGAGCCCACGCGCCCTGGAGCCTGTGTGCCACAACTAGAGAAGAGATAACCCACACGCCACAACTAGAGAGAAGCCTGCACGCCTGTGTGCCACAACTAAGACCCGACGCAGCCAAAAAATTAAAAATAAATAAAAATTTAAAAATCATTAAAAAAAGTTATTGTATATTCCAAAATGCTTGAAAGAATTTTTAAATCATTGAGAAACTGGAAAGCAGACGTCCCAAGTGATTTGAGTAGAATCACATGAAACAAATAACTTTCAGCTTATTTTCTTTTAGAGTCAGAAGGGAGAAGCGAAACTAAATCCATGGAGATTGATTTGGCCATCCCTAAATGAATTATAAGTTAGAATTTATGTTTCCTACAGAAGTTGAAAGATTTAAGGGAGACATTTAAATTATAACCAGTTACTTCTATAGGCAGAGCCCATCACAACTGCTGAAATTATAGCTAGGAGATTAGCTAATGTCCTATCATATGGTACTAATCCTTTAATATTTTTTGGATAATATGGAAAATGAAACTTCAAAAATTTTAAGCTGCCTTTAATTGTTCAATTACTATAGGCATTTTAGAAATGTAATTCTTATAATAGACTATTAGGTGGGTATTACTTCTCCCATTTTACATAAAGAAAAATTGAGGGCCAGAAATTAGACACAATTTGCCAAAATCCCATGGTCAGAAAATGAGTTTAGATGCAGCTTTGACTGTGTTCTGATAACCTTCCAGGGTATATAATAAGCAAAGAATATTTGTTGAGTGAATGAATTTTTAGTAGAATTAAAAATATAAAATAAATAATAAGATAAAATAAATAAAATTAAATTTACAAGGAGGCAGCTGAGTCCATCCTCTCACTGCGGATTTTAAAGCCTTTTTCCTGCTCCATCCTGCCTGCCTAATTATTTTATCGTTTAAAGTCTTTGAGTATATTTGGTGGTTAAGATTTTAATGCCTTGTAAACATTCTTTCTTAGAAGCATCTTCTAAATCTTAGAATCTGGAGGTGATGATTTCTGTAAAAATCAGTGACTTTGTTCAGAAAAACCACTGGTATCAAGGTTGGAAGCTTCAGGCTCAAACTCTGAGGTCTTGCCTCTTGCCTGCCCTGTGTTCAAGCATTATTCAAAATTTTCACATTCACTTCTTACTCTTCCCAAGATTTGGGGGGAGCAGCTGTGTGGTTCAAGAGCAGACTGTGGTCTCCTTCTTTGTGTTCTACCATGTGGCCTCAGATATTTTCTTCTTGCTCCTGGTCTAAAAGGTTCAAGCATAATTGGCAGCTGTTTGAATCAACAAATCGTCAAGAAGACTCTAGTGCTTGTGGAATAAGCAACCAGATTTCTTATTCTGATCTTTATGCTTCTCCATAGTCTAGTACCAACCTAACTCTCCAGATTTCTTCATTTCCATAAATGTCCTCTCCCCTACAGTAGTTGACTAATTGTTTCTTGACCATGCCATGGACATCCCATGCTGCACACTTGCTCAAACCAGTCATCAGCCTGGAATTCTCCATCTACTTCTCTGCCTGTTTAGACCTTTGGACATCCAACTCAATCAAGTTCCACCTCTTCCCCGAGAAGTCACTCTAAAGCTAACAATCTATTCTTTGTGCCATTTATTTAGTTTTTAGAACATGCTATTTCATAGTATGCACTTTTGCCCTTGGGTCTTTTCTTTCTCATTTATATTTTAGTCTTGCAAGCTTGATTCCCCACCAACACTTAGATCATATTTTAAAAATGTACACACGTAGAAGAAACACTCAGATAAGGTTGTTGATGTTGTGGATGATGATGAGAATGAACAATTTGTCTTGATTTTTAGAGATAATGAACCAAAGATTGAACTTCAAGGTAAAACACAAGGTTGGTTTCAAACTTTACATGATGACAACAATTTTCAACTGACCAATCATCTCAGTGGAGTTGCTCTGTTATTGATTAGAGTTTAAATCATTATAAAGGGTGGAAGAGACCAGGTGTGGCAACTATGTAGCTTAGAGCTTAGCTCCCTAAGAACCCTTTACTCAGGGCTAACCTCAATAATTTAGTATGGCATTTTTCCTCAGCTTGGATTTCCCCCCAAAAGCAGAACTAGAAATAAGAATTCTTATGGAGGGCTTCCCTGGTGGCGCAGTGGTTTAGAGTCCGCCTGTCGATGCAGGGGACACGGGTTTGTGCCCAGGTCCGGGAAGATCCCACGTGCCGTGGGGTGGATAGGCCCGTGAGCCATGGCCGCTAGGCCTGCGCGTCCAGAGCCTGTGCTCCGCAACAGGAGAGGCCACAACAGTGAGAGGCCCGCGTACCGCAAAAAAAAAAAAAAAAAAAAAAAAAAGAATTCTTATGGAAATAATTTACTTTGAGAAGTGATTTCAGAGGATAGCAGTGGGGAGTTGAGGAGAAAGCGAGAGGGAAGGCGGGGAAGCCAACCTATGGATGCCCCACGGTGCTGGTTACTGCTGTGGGCAACTGAGGCTCAGCCCTAAGGACCACCTGAGCAATGGTGTAGAACTCTCCTCGGAGTTGCCTGTCCAAGACAGAAATGGAGTACTTAGTCACTGGCTCCCAGCCCAAGGTCAAGGGTAGTCCCAGCAACTTGCCCACTGGCAGAAGGGCCATCCCCGTCCCTGCAGACATCCCTCACGAAATGGGCAAAGGTGTCCCTGGACAAAAGACAAAAGGTGCACAAGGCAGCTGAAGTGAGGTCCTATCAGCCCTCACCTGTGCACAGGTGCTGCTGAGGCACTGGCCAGAGTAAAAGACGTGAGCAAGATGAGGCAGAGATGATGTCTGACACACAGGTTCTTTCCTAGTAAGCTCATACACGACCTCAGAATCCTCTCAACCCAGTGCTCCAGGGAGCTACTGTTAGTTCATTGGAGGTGGCATATGAAATAAACCATCGTGTCCTCTCCAGAATACATGATCAAAAACAGCGTGGGAGGGGCTTCCCTGGTGGTGCAATGGTTGAGAATCTGCCTGCTAATGCAGGGGACACGGGTTCAAGCCCTGGTCTGGGAGGATCCCACATGCCACGGAGCAACGAGGCCCGTGAGCCACAACTACTGAGCCTGCGTGTCTGGAGCCTGTGCTCCGCAACAAGAGAGGTTTCGATAGTGAGAGGCCCG
Organism: Mesoplodon mirus; assembly: GCF_964341445.2. Lineage (NCBI taxonomy): Eukaryota > Metazoa > Chordata > Mammalia > Artiodactyla > Ziphiidae > Mesoplodon > Mesoplodon mirus. Next base: position 24,842,937 of record NC_138979.1, on the reverse strand, counting down.
GGTACCATGATGAAGAGTGGCCCCTGCTTGCCACAACTAGAGAAAGCCCTCGCACAGAAACGAAGACCCAACACAGCAAAAATAAATAAATAAACTCTCCTACCCCCAACATCTTTTAAAAAAAACACCGTGGGAGCGAGTTTTCCCATGTGCCTATATGAAAGCTACCAAACATGGTTGATTAATCTGGTCCTTAAGAACGTGTAGATTTCCTACGTGCTTTGTCACTGGAGTCAGTTCTTATTCTGGGAAGATAGAGAAACACTGCCCTCCTTACCTGGCACTGCCTTCCTGCCAGGTAAGGAAGCCAGGCCAAGGAAGGTGTTCTTGTTATGGAGATAGATGCTATTTGCAACTGAAGGTGCTGGCTGATGCCCGCAGGAGCCCCTTGATATATTTTCAGGGAGGCACTGAATGATAACCGTCTGAGAACATGAAACATCTGAATGAGTTTGAATAGTTTGTAAGAATCAATAAAATATTTAGTTTAGTCAGTTACAATATATATCAACTCCCCTTAGGAAATTTTTTCCCCCAATTACATACTACAAGCATATGTGACTAATTCCTTGATCATATAAGAGAAATTATCCAGTTGATAAATATTGTCTGTGAAAGATATGAGAAGAGAGAAGCAGATGAATAATAAAACTGATTATTCAGCATCACATCTGTTCTCAAAAAAATAGTTAAGATGTACCATTGTACTTTAAATTATCATCGACGAGGTGTTTCATGGAGAGTTCCTCTCTGGGACTGTGTCTTAGGTAGTAAACATAAGAAAATATGCTAACAGATTAAAAATTAATCAATAGCACAGCACTGAAGAAGAAAGCCTTTAATTGGAGACAGTTACATATTCAGCCACAGATGCTAATCTTGTAATTCTCAGAAAGTCTCAGGTCAATCACCCATTGTTTAAGACCCAGAGGAACAATGTGGTTGTGGCTGGACCTGCATAATTGAGAGGAAAGTTGGATACATTTTTGTTTAACGGAATTATCCATGTTGGATTTCTACCAACGCCCAAGTTTACTTTCAGAGCATATTTGGCTTCCAGACCGAGTAATTGGGTAAAAAAGGGAGATGGTTTCTTACCATGGATTTGGGTTTGGAGGCTTAGAGCCAGTTTCTCTTTTAAGATGTGCAAACCTCCAATATACATTCAAATAAATGACAGCAAACCAGTCTTGGTGTGAGCTGAGAAAAACTTGCAAGTGGAGCCAATGGTTTCTGGTGGCAGAGTGTGGGAGATGTTAAAACAGCTTATGCAGCTGTTTCAGCTGTGATTAAATAATGGCCTTTCTCTGACTTTATTGCAAAATTCTGAGGTAATTTAATGACTTCAGTGTAGAAAAACAGTACAGTTTAAAAATGCTTATGGGAAAGTGGAAAAAGGTGTAGAGAAAACAAGGACACTCTTATTCACGGAGGAGACTCTTGCCAATGTGAGCTGCTCAGGGTTCTCAGGGATTATTGCTCTTATATAAATCAAAAGGCTCCATAAACTCCATTTATTAGAAGCACACACATTCTCAAGCTCGTTCACATATGTGCATCCCAGCTTAAATGTTTTATTATTTGATTCCCGATTAAATGATTATTCTTCATAAGACCTCTTAAGGATTAACTGGGCAATTCTAGGAGTTAAAGGTAGACATAAATGAAAGATCTCTTAATTTGCAGATGCTAATCAATTCTGCATAACTAAGCATTATCATGTGAAGATTGACGGAAACTTCATAAAGCAGACATTTTTCATGCAGCTGTGATCAGTGAGTTTCTCCCGTAGTGGAGAAAAACACCATTTGCATATGCAAACCAGTACAGCTTGAACAATGTCTTAATTGTTGTTATTTAAATGAGGAGTAATTAATTAGCATTCATACAACATGCTAGCTTTCACTTAGTTAATTGTATAGATCCAAATTTCAAAATAAAAACCACACATCTTTGGGTCCCATTTGCCAAATTCAACATAAGCTGAGAAGTGTTAAAGAGAGAAGCTTGTCAGAGGGAATTCCCCTCTGGTAGGAACCATTCCTCTCTCACTATTGCTCTGGCTATATATCTTGAATAATCTTTTTTCTCTTTCTTTCTGAAATAAAACTAGAGAACTTAAAAAAATAAGATAAAAGTAACTATGAAAAGAAAAAAAAAGTAACTATGAAGAGAAATCCAAAACACAAAAAGATAGCAATGGAACACAATTCAGAGTTCAAATTTCTGAACCAAGATTACTTGCACTGAGACTGAATTGCCTTCCTCACTTGCAAGACAACTGGTTCCCCTTCCTTGCTCTGACTCCCAGCTCCTTTGCCAAGAAGATATTCTTGGCATGTCCCAAACTCAGTGCAGCCACTTGCCTCAGGTTATTGGCATCGCACAATTTTCCTTGATGGTTCTTTTTTTTTTTAAGATTTTTTTTATGTGGACCATTTTTAAAGTCTTTATTGAATTTGTTACAATCTTGTTTCTGTTATATGCTTTGGTTGTTTTGGCCGTGGGGCATGTGGGATCTTAGCTCCCCGACTAGACCAGGGATCAAACCCGCACCCCCTGCACTGGAAGGCGAAGTCTTAATCACTGGACCATCAGGGAAGTCCGTCCTTGATGGTTTTTGATGGTACTTCACCTAGGAATCCTCAAGGAAAGTGAGCAAATGCTATGGATTGGTTTCTTCACCTGCCTTCCTAGAGTGGAGGCTGGGATGCTAAAGATTACATCTCTTAGAACTCCCTTGCACTTAGGTTTTCTTGATGTGATGTAGGTCTGCTGAGCATAAACATTTGCTTGGGACTTGAATGTGATATGGACAACGAGCCTCCTTTCTGTCTGTTTGGGTCCTAGCAGAGCTAGTGTGGTTCTGGGACCAGTGAGCGTGCAGGTAGCCTTCATCCCTGGGCTGGCAGCCTCCTGACATCGGACTGTGGCAGAGGCAAGAGCTGCCAGATACTGTAGTGTAATTTGAAAGTTGTTCTTAGAAGTACAGCCCGGGAGTTTGTTTCTGCAGCTTTCCTAATGATTCTGGAATGTGCTTAATAGCCCGTGATAAAGGTCTTTTCTTACTTAAACCAGCTAGCGTGGAGTCTATTCTCCACAACTGAACTTTTACCCTAGTAATAATTAGTATCAGTACTCCCAGAAAAGTGGGAAATTTGGAGATGGTGGTCTTATCTGGTTGGATTTGAAAGCAACAGGGATATCCTACCTAGAGAATATGAGCCCTGTTTTTTACTCTGCCAGAAAGCTTAATGAAAAAAATATAAGATCAGTTAAGGGTTTAACATCTATTTTGTGTGTGTGTGTGTGTGGTACGCGGGCCTCTCACTGTTGGGGCCCCTCCCATTGCGGAGCACAGGCTCCGGACGCGCAGGCTCAGCGGCCATGGCTCACGGCCCAGCCGCTCCACGGCATGTGCGATCTTCCCGGACCAGGGCACGAACCCGTGTCCCCTGCATCGGCAGGTGGACTCTCAACCACTGCGCCACCAGGGAAGCCCTAACATCTATTTTTAATAACCAGAGAACCAAGGAGCGTCTACGGACGCTCTAAAAACCTCCTGTGTCTTATAGCCACAGGCTGATGCAACTAGAAATCAGATGAGGTCTGCCTTCGTGGGTTGCTGAGTTACATCAAAGGTTGTCCTCTCCACCCTCACACTATCTTCTTTTGTGAAAGTAGGACAACATTGGGAGAGAGAGGATTAGAAGGAGGCTATTTGGGCAGATTCCAACCTTAAATGAAGCTTCCTCACCTGCAGAAGCAGATCCTCCTCCCTGCCGCCAACCGTTGCTTTATGTCACGCGAGCACCTGGGGTGGTGACCTAACGGGGGATTCCTGGTTTCTCTATTCTGACAGTGCTAGAATCAGGCTCCCCAGCGAGACTCAGGGAGGGAGTTTCAAGCCTGACCTGGGAGGAGAAGTCTCACACACTTCAGGAATTGCTAGACTTGCTCATTCGTATCAGCAGAAACCAAGGAAGAAGGGGTGGGAGTGGATTCGAAATGGCATAACCCAGGAAGAAAGGAACGCCATTTTTTATTTTTATTTATTTATTTTTTTTTTTGCGGTACGCGGGCCTCTCACTGTTGTGGCCTCTCCCGTTGCGGAGCACAGGCTCCGGACGCGCAGGCTCAGCGGCCATGGCTCACGGGCCCAGCCGCTCCGTGGCATGTGGGATCTTCCCGGACCGGGGCACGAACCCGTGTCCCCTGCATCGGCAGGCGGACTCTCAACCACTGCGCCACCAGGGAAGCCCGGGAACGCCATTTTAGATTAGGCTGAATTTATCAAATAGGGCACTTACTGCAGGTTCTGGATGCAGTGTGTGAGCTCGCATAGCTGAAAATGGTTCTCGATATTTGCTTGGAGGAATGGCTGAAACGCAGACTCAGACGAAAGGACTTTGAGACGCCAGAACGCCTTGGCTTAAGGCAGACGAAGGAATCAAAAGATTTATGGAGATAGAAATGCTGCAGTGGATTTATGATGTTGAATGTGCTCACTCACCCCCTGTATTAGTTACCCTTTGCTACTGTAACATATCACCATGAACTTAGCGGTCGAAAACAACACAAAGGTATCTCATCGCAGTTCTGGAAGTCAGGGGTCCTAAAATCAAGGTGTTGGCAGGCTGTGTTTCCTCTGGAAGCCCCGGGGGTTGGAGGGGGGCACCGTGTTCTTACCTTTTCTACCGTATTCCTTGATTTACGGCTCCTTCCTCCACCTTAAGAGCCAGCAGGGTTGCATCTTCAAATCTGCCTCACACACACCCATACCTCTGCTCTCATCCTCACAGCTCCTTTCCTAACGCTGACTAGTCTGTTTCCCGCTTACAAGGACTCCTGTGATTACATTGGGCCCACCTGACAATTCAGAATCATCTCCCCATCTCAAAATCCTTAACTTGATTGCCCCTGCAAAGTACCTTTTGCCAGGTGAGTTAACAGGTTCACAGTCTGGAGATTCGGATGTGGACATCTTTGTTGGCAAAGATTCTGTCTACCATACTTCCTAACTATGTCCCCTAAGAGGGGCCAGAGGGTTTGTCCTTCCCCAAGGCATTGAGAAGTAGGTACATGAGGGAAAGGTAAGTGTCTTTAAAAAAGCGCTGAAGGTCAGGCCTCTGTAGGCTGGAGGTGGAAATGCTCTTCTGAAAAGGGCTCCCTGGAATCTGGAGCAGCAGATAGAGGCTAGAGGCAGCTCCTAACTGGCCAGAGCCAAGGTGGGCGTGGCTACCAGGTTTTCTGAGGAACCCAGCAGCTTCCTAGGAAAGAACTCATCTTAAGAGGTGAGAGTAAGGAACATGACATCTAGAAACAAAACTAACCTTTGCTGGGAGATGGAGGGACAAAGTTCTGTCACTCCAACTCGTTGCCCAGCCCGACTGCCATGAGTGCTCAGAAAAAAGGGGGTTGAAAATAAACATCAACAATTGATTGAAAAGCCAAAAGGAAACGATAAGGACTGGAAGAGGTTTTTGTTTGTTTGTTTGTTTGTTTGTTTGTTTTTAATGCAGGGAAATGTGATAAAAAAGGTAGTGCATACACTGCTGGTGGTCCAGGCACTGAGGGCTGCCTGTCCATGGTGTCAGAACCAGCAGAGCTCCAGCTGTGGCAGGCGGAGGTCTCAGTGCCATCATGGTCACATTGATAGATTCAGGTGCTTAATCTGTAGCAGGAGATGGAAGACATCCTCTGAAGGCTCACAGAAGTAGATACGGGGCAGACTTTCAGAAGGACTGAGGTTACGTTAAAGAATGAGAAAAGATCATCCCCAGAGAAATATTACTAACACTATGTGACGTCGATCACTCTTCACGTGCCAGCCTGGATTAAGCCCTTTACATGCATTATATAATTGAATTGTTATCTTCTCAATTTGTGGGGAGGAGGTAAATGAGGCTTAGAAAAGTTAAGTGCTTTGCCTGATTACCCCCAATTGGGAGGTGACTATCACTTGGTCCTTCTGTACAAAGTTCAACCATTTCACCGCATTCTACCTTATAAACGTTTCCTCCAGACCTGTACAGCTTATGGAAATCAAGTTAGGCTCTACGTGGGAACTGAGGTTTGGGAAAGTGAGTAACTTGCCAGGGGTCCTATGGGCTTTTATGTCAGAACAGGGACCAGAATCGAGGTTTCTGACTGCTAGTCTACTGTTCTTCTGGCAATAATAGACTATTGGATTATAGACTCACATGTGAACAAAGCTTAGGAAATGAGATCAGCCTCGTCTACATGTGATAAAACAGACCACAGATACCCCCAGCCCTGTGACATCCGGTTACAAGTTTACCCTGAGATGAGAAGCAGCAAAGACCTGTGTGTGATGTGTCCTCTGCTTTCCCATCCACCAGGCTCACACGTGTGAACCAGCAGCTGTGCCATGTGACACTCACCTGAGGGAGCTGATGCTCGCTCAGAGCTACAAATATCCATGTGCGTAAGTTTGACAATATCATATTGAAAAAACACAGGTAGGTTAAAGATGAATCCATACAACATGATATAACATATAAAGTTGAAAAATGTAAAGCAACACTATATAGCTCTAAGAATCTGTGCATCTATAATTTAAGTATAAAGAAATGCCTAGAGGGCTTCCCTGGTGGCGCAGTGGTTGGGAGTCCACCTGCCGGTGCAGGGGAAACGGGTTCGTGCCCCGGTCCAGGAAGATCCCACATGCCGTGGAGCAGCTGGGCCTGTGAGCCATGGCCGCTGAGCCTGCGTGTCTGGAGCCCGTGCTCCATAACGGGAGAGGCCCCAACAGTGAGAAGCCCGCGTACCGCAGAAAGAAGAAGAAAAAAAAAAAAAAGAAATGCCTGGAGATGAAAGCCCTCAACTCGAAGAGAGGGTGGTTCTCTTGGGTGGAAGCTGATTGGAGGAATGGAAGCGTAAAGGGACAAGATGGATATAACAGTGCCTTGAAATCATGGCTGCAAATCTGATGAAGAGTCTGGCTTTTTCTGGACAATTTTATCCAGGGTTCCAAGAGCCATTTTCAATGTCGGGACCAGTAGGGGTGGGGAGAGGGGAGGAAAATCTTGGCCGTGACCCAGCTATGTCTAGAAAAACGGGAAATTTGCCCTGACAGTTTTTCCCTCTATTGTGCAAGGCAGGGCCAAGTGATGTCATTGGGACACGCAGATGTCTCTGACCTCTTCTTTGACTAGTGCCAAGAAAAATGATCTTTGCAATCGAGTGATGCTCCTTCCCCCAACCCAGATTCAGCCCTCTACCATTTTTATACCTGTGGCCACAGGCCAGATTCCTGGAAACTCAAAAAACCTTTTTATTTAGAGAAATTGTGTCCTGTTGATTTCAGTGTTAAAAAGGAATGCTGGAATATCTCCAGGATATTATAAAGGCTGGTTTGCATCTCACTTCTGTTACCAGGGGGCACATACACACACATAGCAAATTAATTAATTCCTCCTTACCTTTTTAAACTCATTTGTTTATTCATTCATTTAAGGAGCAAATATTTGTTGAGTAACTACGCAGAGACCACAGAAACAGAGATTAAAGACACAGCTCCTGCCCTATAGGTCAGTATAGACAACAGAGATGACAAAGTAGGGACCAGACAGCTATAGCTCAACATTGTGCAACCATGGAGATAAGAAGAGAGGAAGATGGGAGCCCAAGAAGGATCACCTGACATAGAAGGGCTGTTCTAGGAAAGTTTCAGAAAAAGGGCCACATGAGATGAATCTGCAGGAGAAGTGGGAGTTAGCCAGATGGAACACAGCAGCAGCAATTTTTGATAGAGCAGCAGGTGGGAAGCCAAAGGGCTGGGAGAGAGCAAGGTGCATTCTTGGAACGTCCAGAGCCAGGTCTCAGCCAGGATGGTGTGAGATGGGTCCTAATCAGGACCATGCTTGTCCTTAATTCCCCCAGGGAAGCATGCATACAATAAAAGCTCCTATCCTGTATATGTAATATAATATGTATGTTACATGCCGGGCATTGTACTTGCAGTTTACACATATTCATGTTAAATTTCTACAAAACTCCATTTTATAGAAAAGGAAGTGGTTTAGACAAGATTTGACCCTGATTTGCCTGCCTTCCCGTATCTGCTCTTTACACTGTTGCCACACGGATTATAAGGTCCACCCCGCCTACCGCACAGATATTGTGACATTCAGATGATACACGGTGGGTGAAAACACTTGGAGAACTAGAACTATACAAACCTTTAAGAAGAAAACTAGGATCGGTAATAATGCACTGATAATTCACACTGTTTGCAGCTGGTTTGAGGCCAGGGGTCTGAGGTAATAGAGAAAGGAAAGAGGCAGCTTCCATTAAAGTACAACTTCTTAAATGTCCCCAAAGCAGAGGCTGCCTCTGCTCTCATTTACTTACATGCAAAATCATCTCTAGAGGATTTATTTGTTTGTGAGCTTTATCTTGGGGCATTCAAGCTAGTGTGATTTCCCATCTGTGCTTATTGTGTAGCAGTACTGACATCACCCGTAGTGAGGGGTAGGGGTGGAAATCTCAGGAATTGGAAGGGTGATTGGACACAGCACCTTCTGAATTCACATTAATAAAATGAGGTTTTCAAATGAAACCCAGGGTTGGGAAGAAATGGATATTGTTTCAGCATAACATGGCCCGGAACTTATACTGGGAGCAAGACTGGCTTCATAATTTGCAGGGTCTAATGCAAAATAAAAATGCAGGATCCCTTGTTCAAAAATTATTTGACTTTCAAGATAGAGACAGAAGAACATTCCATCACGTGTGTTGTCCTTCTGAGCCTGGGGTCCATGAAGCCATTCCCACTATAAATTATCAGTTTCCCGCGTAATCTGGTGAAGGGTGTTGGCAGACACTAATCCTTGTAGTGAAAATGATTTGTTTGGAGGCAGTTAGGATGGGCCAGTGAAAAACAAGAAGAAAAGGGGGAACCTGTATGGGAATTTGAGAAACCTCACTCCCTCATTCCTCTTCTTTACTTTCAGGTTGCAAATTTTCCCTTCCCTCTACTAAGTAGATATGTTACCAGCCCCTTTGTTAATCCATTCCAATCACACACAGCTTTTATTGGAAGAACTTCCTAATGTCTAAACTAGACTAGTGCCATTGCAACAGAAGGTGAATCCTTTTTGCCTGGTTCTTAGAGGAAATCAAATAGCTACGTACATTGTGCTTGGTTTTCAAAGTGTTCATCATCTGAACTTACCTTTCCCAATTTCCAGTTCTTCCAGGTGTGCATTTTGTCCCCACCCCAGGGGATTATGACTCTGTTTCTTGAATTTGTTTTTTTAATGCAACTTTGGTTTTGGTGCCCTATGCTTACTATGGGGGTGAGAAAACCATCCTCCCTACTAGGCTTTTCACACCCACCCACCTTCTTTACGGACCCAACACTTAACCAACCCAAAATTTATTATTTTCTGGGTGAATATGATCACTCTGGTAACACAGTGAATTGGTTCAGTATGGTATCCATCCAACCCGCAGTTATTCGGCATTATTAAATGTCAGGAGATGTGCTAGGTGTTATATAAGAAGTGATGCACAAAGGAAGTTTGAAACTTACATTCTATTGATGGCGACAGATGTAAAACAAATAGCCACAGGAATAAACATATAATGAAAATATACAGTAAGTGCAATGAGAGAAAAGAACAAGGCGCTGTGAACAAAGGTCAGTTGATACTTTGACTGCATGGTCTAGGAAGCCCATTATTTAGAGGAGATAATTTAGCCAAGACTTAAAAATAGAAGGAACTAGCTAGGCAAAAATCTGGCATGGGAATAAAGAGTGGTCCGGGCAAAGTGTGATGATCCCAAGGCACAAATTTATTTTGTGAATCGGAGGATCTGAGAGAAAGTTAGAATGGCCAAAGCACTGAGAACTGGGGATCAAATTTAGAGAGGCAAGTAGGGTCCAGAGAACATAGGTGGAAACAATAGGATGTATGGGTGCTGAGTAATCAAAATAGTGGACTGTGCCGGTTATTAAGCTATTGTTTCTTAGCTCCAAAGCCACCCTTACACACTTGATTTTTTTTTTTTTTTGATGCTAAGATGGAGACTCTTCAAAACCATATTTCTGCTTTGTCAGCTCCCAACCTGTTAGGCTCTGGCCAAAAGAGACATTAAAGAAATATTGGAAAGCTGGAGGGTAAGAAGAGACCTGTTCCTTCTTGTTCCTGCCAGCATTAATTTAGCAAAGGTTCTACATCTAGTTTGCGACCGTGAATTTCAGTGTCATTTCCACCTCACCCCCCGCCTAAGATACCAGCAGCAGCTAGCTGGGGACTCCTCCTTAGAGGTCTAAGTCCCTGCTCCATGGAATATCCCATCCAAGCTTCTCATAATCTGAAACTTCTAGTAATTCCACCCATATCCCTGTACTTAGTCCTAGAGCAGTAGCTGTTTCCTTCACTTACAATCTTCGTGATAACTCTATGTTTCCTTTCCAGATTATCTAACATTTCATTAATATCTTTTATATTAAATTCTTTCTGTTAAAATAACTAATGTGGTTTCTGTCTTTTGACTAGATCCTAACTGACACAGATGAAGTTAGGAAAAGGAGACAAGAATGATTTTCATCTTTTTAACTTAAGCTGGGTGAATGAAAATGCCATTTATTATGATGGGAAGACTTGCATAAGAAAACTTTGATACCTGGGAAAAGCAAAGGTTCAGTTTTGGACATATGAAGTGTGAAATGCCTCAGAGACATCTAAGTGAACATGTCACATTAGCAGGTGAATAGACAAATTTAAATCCTGGATGTATGGCCGGTAGAAGCAGATGAACCTACATGGGAGACAGATAGTTTGGAGAAAAACCAGGAAATTGTTATGGTCTGGAAGCCAAGAGAACAAGGTGTTATGAGAAAAAGATTAACAGAATAGATTTGGGAACCCAGAAATAAACTCTCACATTTATGGTCAGTTGGTTTTTAACAAGATTGCCAAAACTATTAACTCAATGGGGAAATAATAGGCTTTTCAACAAATAATGATGGGACTACTGGATATTTACCTGCAAAAAAATGGAGTTGGACCTCTATCTCACACCATATATACTAATTAACTCAAAATGGACCTAAATGCAAGAGTTAAGACTTAAAATGCTTAGAAGAAAACACAGGAGTAAATCTTTGTGACTTTGGATTAGGCAATGGTTTCTTAAATATGACACCAAAAGTATAGGCAACAAAAGAAAAAAATAAATTGAACTTCATCAGAATTAACAACTTTTGTATTTGAAAGGACACCATGAAGAAAGTGAGAAAATAACCCACATATTGGAAGAAAATATTTGCAAATCATATACCTATTAAGGACTTGTATCTAGAATATATAAATAACACAACTCAATCATAAAAAAACAAGTAGGGCTTCCCTGGTGGCTCAGTGGTTGAGAGTCCGCCTGCCGATGCAGGGGACACGGGTTCGTGCCCCGTTCCGGGAAGATCCCACATGCCGCGGAGTGGCTGGGCCTGTGAGCCATGGCCGCTGAGCCTGCACGTCTGGAGCCTGTGCTCCGCAACGGGAGATGCCACGGCAGTGAGAGGCCCGTGTAACACACAGACACACACACACACAAAATCAGGTTTAAAAAGACAAGTAACTCACTTTAAAAAATGGGCAAAGGATTTCAATAGACATTTCTCCAAAGTAGATCTAAACTTGACCTATAAATGCATGAAAAATGCTTATTTGTCATCATGGAAATGCCAATCAAAACCACAATGACATATAACTTCATATCCAGGAGGATGGCTATAAACAAAAAGATGGAAAATGACAAATGCTGGTGGGGATGTGGAGAAACTGGAACCTTTATTCATTGCCAGTGGGGACGTAAAATGGTACAACCACTTTGGAAAACAGTCTGGCAGTTCCTCAAAAGGTAAAACATAGAGTTAGCATTTGACCCAGTAATTTCACACCTAGGTATATACCCAATAGAAATGAAAAGATAAATAAAACATGGTAAGTCCACTCAATGGAATATTATTTGGCAATAAAACGGAATGAAATACTGATATAAGCTACAGCATGGATAAACTTTGAAATCATGCTATGCAAAAGAAGCTAGTCACAAAAGATCACATATTGTATAATTTTATTTAAATGACCTGTCTGGAATAGATAACTCTATGGAGACAGGAAGTAGATTATTGGCTGCCTCAGGTTGGGAGGAGGGCTGGGGAGATTAGGGAGTGATGGCTAGAGTATAGGATTTCTTTTTGGGGTGACAAAAATGTTTTAAAACTTGTGGTGATGGTTGCACAGCTCTGTAAATATTCTAAAGAACATTGAATTATATGCTTTAAATGAACTATTTGTATGGTTCATAAATTGTATCTCAATAAAGCTGTTACAAAAATCAATATTCTCGCGGCAAAAAATAAATAAAAGATGGGATGGTGAATTGCAGAAAATGCTGCTCAAAGAGTAGAAAATAGTCAACATCTTTGGTAACCTGGAAGACAGTGGCCACTTGGACAACAGCAGGCTCAGTGAAGTGACAGGAAAATCAGTTTGGAGTAAACTGAAGAGTGAGGAAGTGCAAACAGTTTGTGGAAAGAGACTATTTCAAGTGGTTTTTCTGTGAAAAGGGTCTAAGAGATGCTTAACATCTGGAAGGAGCTATAAGGTCAAGAGTTTATTTTTCATTTTGTCTTTAAGATGAGAGATACTAGAACATGTTTTCATACTGATGGAAGTGAGCTGGTTGAGAGAGAAGTTGATGATGCAAGAGAAAGGGAATAAAGGACATAAAGTCTGTAAGGGATAAGGCTAGAGGGATCCAGGCCACAAGCAAAGAGGTTGCCAGGGATAAAAGGAGGGTGCTTCTTTCATGTTAACAGAAGGCAAGAAAGGAAAGTTCAGTTCAGTTGCAAATAGGTTTATAGATTTGGCCATGGGGGTGTGAGGGAGTTCCTGAAGTATGAGGGGAGTCATCCAAAAGTGAGAGCATTAGGGAAAAGGCATGGAGGGATGGTCAGTGTATGGTTTGAGGAGAGAGGAAAGGTATGAACCCGTTCTTGGGGGAAGTTGGTAGAGCAAGCTCACAAGAGACGCCTCTTAGAGTTCCCATGCCATGATGAGCGTTTATTTGAGGTTATGATCAAGAGTTCAAAATGAGGCCAGTTGAACTTGGCCAGACCCCAAATGTTGGTCTGGGTTGAAAATAATGATTTGGATTTGCCTAAGGTCATTTTCACTTCGTTTTATTAATTCCTCACCAAAAAAGAAAAGTAAAGGAGACTTTTTAAAAGATAAACATTTTATAATGGGGAAAGTGATCACAGCTCCCTGGGGTTTCCCTTGCTCTTCACAGAGACGAACTCAAGATTCAGGGGTACCCAGGAATCAAGATCCTCCAGGTAAGAGAATCCTTTCTCCCTTCTTTGGACTTGGAGAGGCAGGTGGGGAGTGGTGGTGATGTCAGCCCATGTCACTGGGACCCAGATTCTGGGTTCTGATCTCATAATTCCTTGCTGGGTCCAGTTACAAAACCAAGTTCTTCCATGTTTTATTTCTTGCCTCACCTTTGGGTCTACTTAATGTTTCATGGCATTAGACATGTCCCTACAGAAGTCCAGTCATGTGAATTTCTTCAGAAACACTCAGATGCCTAAGGACGACAGTGAGGGGAGAGGATGATCACCAGGCTGATCTCTGTTGTTTTACTTTAAAAACACTTAAGCATAAACAGTAAGATACATGTGTGTATCCGTTGAAGCTACACTCTAGGACCGAGTTTCTCAAATGGAATCCTGTGGACGTGTTTTGCTAGTGATTTTGTGAGAGATGGTGAATGCAGAAGTAGCCACCATTCTCTGAACTTGGCATGCTATTCATTGAATGCTGGTGTTCCTAGAGACCTAGCAGCCCTGGAAGAATCTCCTTCAGCCCTATTGTACGGCAGTAACAGTGGGGTTGTGTTTATTCGCTTGCGTCCATTCTTATTTTCTATGCAAATTGGAGAGGCTGTTGCTAATTGGTTAGTGCCATATTGCATGTAGTGGAGGACCCTATACTGGAGATATCAGCCTCTCCCTCAGGAATCACCTCTCCTACTCCCAACTGATGTACTGGAGCAAACAAATTGTACCCAGTGTAGAAACAGGAAATTGGATGGACTTTTCACTGCAAAGAAGGAATTGTTATGTGTTGCCACCCAGCTACCCCTCCTGCCGTCTTGCTGTTGTAAACACTGTGAGATGTGGATTATGCGGGTTAGAAGAGAATTTTATTGTGACATTTTTGTATTTTTTGCAATTTTTGTTCAGCTTTTCATCATGCACCCTGGGTTATAATTTATTGCATGTATATTTTCAAACACGTCTGAGGTATCATGTGGTGATTTTTGAAAATGACATGTGAGATGGAAGGGATTTCCAGATCTAGACTTAGACAATTCCGATAAAGTGATGAAGTGATGAATTACAAACTTCTGAGTCATTTCATCGCATCAAAGGGCACAGAGGAAGTCTGTCTGTTCGTGTGTACAATGAAAACTGCTTATCAATGGATTTTATGGGTCATCCAAGGTGTCCCGGCCCATTTTGTGTTCTCTGTGGCAAAGAACTAATGAAGGCAGAAATGACTCCAGCAAAATTGAAAAATACTTTATGTGAAATCTGAAAAGTAAAGGTACTATTTAAATAGCCTTCAGAATCTCAAAACAAGCAGTGTAAAACATTCAAGAAGAGTCTCTTTCAGTAAGATGGCTCAGGAAGCAGTTTGTTAGAAGCAGAACTTAATGCCCCCAAAAGGATGAATTATGCCTTTGGTGAGAACCAGCACATAAAATTATACTGAGTTAAATGCTAGGACAATTTACGGTGTAAGAAATGGATAAGCTTCCAATCTCAGACAGTATGAGCGGTTGACATATTGGTGACAAGCTACTGGATGCTGAAAAGGTTTTGTATAATACACTGATGAAAACAGCATCTTCATCTAGCTTGACACCAATTGTGTCATTCACAAGGTTTGTAAATAATGATGAAATTCAGGAAACCTTGTCAACTACAAAAACCTGCTCAAAACAAGCCAAGGCCAGGATATATTTTCTGTTTTGTCTTCATATCTTGAAGCAAAGCATCTAATTTGGAAGAACTGTGTTAGAGTCTGTACTGAAAGTACCTTATTCATGGTTCACCCTGTGAGAGGCTTCCCTCTTTAGGAAAGCAAGAATGCCCTGACATCGTCATAACACATTGATTTGTTGGTAAACACGTGCTTGGGTCAAAAACTACTGGAGGGGAAATGGAAAAAGTTTTGGATGATGATACAAATATGATTAGTTTGATTAAGCAAAGATCAATTCAATTGGAGATTTGTTTTAAAAAAATGAGTGAAAACTCCAATAAAAAATGTATCTCCTACAAACAGAAATTTCACTAGTGTGTTTTAGGGGTAACTGAAGAATACAGAAGACCAGATTTTGCAGAATGCTTCAAAGATGAAGGATGGTTACTGACACTAGCCAAATTGGAAGGTGTTTTTCATCATGTGAATCAGCTGAACAAATCTTTGAAAAACGCTGGAGATAATGTTTTCACCCCAAATTTTGGGATTTAGAAGAAAACTGAATTTTTGGAAAAATAATGTTGTAAAAGAAAATCTTGAGATGTTTTCCTTGCTCCTTGGGTCTAAGACTATCAACAAATGTCAATCTTGCTGAAAAGGACCTGGAAGAATGAAGAAAAAAATTGAACCCTATTTTCCCTGTCTTAAACACAAGTGCATGACCAGGTGAAGGAGCATTTCTCTCTTGCTGGGGTGAGGACACAGTTCTGAGGGAGGAAAGAATTTCTTGCATTGCAGCCCGATTGCATATTCTAGGCGAGGTTTCCTGATCTCTCCTTTTCTGTGTAAGAAGCGTGTCACAGGGAAACAATGGATATTTTGCTGCAGTTTCCAACTCCTCACATAGAAGAGCAAGCTTTGTTTTGTATCACAAGCACCAAGGGCAAAAAACCATTGCATTTCAGTTGAAAATGAAATCTGATTAAGCTCAGAATTGAATTTTCATGCCGCACCAAACAAACACAGGTTTCACTTTAAAGAAGTAAATTTCATTCTTTATTTTCAGTTTCAAAAATAACACTTTGTAAATGCATGTATAGGCCTAACAAAGAGAAGAAAAAGTCAACACATAACTTTGTAACTGCTGGGTCTGTATTTGAGCCTGACTGTATCACTCAGTAAGAAAGTCTTTTTTTCAAAGTGTTACCTCAAATCATTTCTTGAGCTATACTTTTTATTCCTATTGCTTTGGTTTGTGGTTTCAGAAGCTTTGCTATTTATTGCTTGTCAATAAATGTTCATGCTATAGATAACCCTTACTAAAGTAAATTGATAATCTTGGAATAAAATCTATCGAACTATCAAATTTTGAAAAATTAAATTCTATTTTGGATTAATTCATTAGATTTGCTTTATGAGGGTTTAATTTTTTTTGAAAAGGAAAGGAAGAGCTTCATTTTGAGAAAGGTTAAATGCTAAACATAACTTGCCTGTCTTGCCTTTTTTTCCAGCAAAGATTGGTTAAAAAGTCATTTTTAGTTTTAAACAAGGGAAACAAATTTCCATGTGCATGTACCATATGACACATATATCATACCTCTTTCACATCTAGTATCCTGGAAATCATTTAAAGGGTTCCTCCAGATTCAAAAGATTGACAAAGTCTGCTCTGGGTGGGTAGTCTGTTGTCATCTTAGACGTTCACCTTTCAGGGGTGTCAAAAAGGCCACATTTCATAACATTAATACCACAAGGAATTTCACTCTTTTTAATCCCTGATCAACACTAGGCTTTTTCTCTAATTAGCATAATAAATGTTAAGGACACATTTTTATTTGTAAATTTAGAGGCTTATGAATTAACATCATTGTTGGAAATGGTCTCTCAGTGGTGAGATCAGTGGTATTCAAGATATATGGTTGGCCTAAAATATTTTGGAGACATCACTAACACTTACAGGGGTGAAATATATCTCTAAGTGGACCTGGGCCTAGACATCGGTCAAAGGTTTTCGGATTGTCTGACAAATGTAAGGGTGGCAGAATCCTGTTTCTGCAATGTTTTGTCTGCATCAAGTTAGTTTCATGCAAGATGCGGACAGACCTTTAAAAGGTCAGAGAGCTGAACTTACAGAACTCTTCCCACTTGCTTGCTAATAAGTGATTGTATACAGAATGTCCACATGTGCCGAGGTCTTTAATCTGTGACCTGATTTTATTATAACCAAGTGGTAGATTTGGGAGGAAGTAGCCAACACTCACCCACTTCAAACTTTCCCTACTACTGTTAACTATCAAAAATAACCAACAATTTTGCACAGTTAAGTTTAGGTGGACATGGCTCTCTATTTGCAAGAGTTGAGTTCATCAACGGATGGTGTTTTGCAAGGTCAGTGGGGTGTAGGAAGAAAGGGCCGTGAGATTTGAAGTGTTAGCAATGGGACCGATTGTGCTATGGATCTAAAGAATACAAATTAAAGGAGGGATGGGAAGCCAGGAGGGTGCTTACCTGCTGAGAAAATACGGTGGAATCAGGTGATTGATAAGGAGAAAAAATTGGTGCCATGTTCTCTTTAATGCTTTTCCCATTCAGAAAAAAAAAAAAAAAAAAAAGAATTTCAGTAGTGTGACCCCAGATTAAACCTCAAGAATGTCCTATATAAAGGGACCCGACTTTGATGTAATCCTTTCTTGTTCATTATGGTAACTTGCTTATCCATCCTGCAAATAGGGATTCTCTGTAAAGAAATTGTAGTCTAAGGCCAATTTTTTTTTTTTTTTTTTTTTTTGCGGTACGCGGGCCTCTCACTGTTGTGGCCTCTCCCGTTGCGGAGCACAGGCTCCAGACGCGCAGGCTCAGCGGCCATGGCTCACGGGCCCAGCCGCTCCGCGGCATGTGGGATCTTCCCGGACCGGGGCACAAACCCATGTCCCCTGCATCTGCAGGAGGACTCTCAACCACTGTGTCACCAGGGAAGCCCTAAGGCCAATTTTTTCCCTTATGGTTCCTTTTCTTCCGTGCATAGATGGGAAGTACTAAGTGAATACAAAGATGTTTAGCAGAACTTTTTAGAAAATAAAATTTGATATTTGCTATAAAAATTAATCATACGAAAGTTTCCATGGAAATGAATTTGGGGTTAACTCTATTTTATTTTACATTGAAAATGGAAGTCCACACAGTTATCATCCACATTAATGTGACTTTATTATTCCAATCTTTTCATTTACATAATTTTGCTATTCCGGGAAACTCTCACTCAGAAAAATAAAAGTTGAAATAAACTTATTGCTTATTTCAAGAATTTCCATAGACTACCCTTAGAAAACATCGGACTACAGTTTATACCCCAAGACTATTTGAACCTCTTGCCTGGAAATTCTTGCATTGCTATAATCTCCAATCCTGGACTATCATATCTTGGTTTTTGCCTACTCCTAATTAAGCCCCACATTGAAAGATCTACCTTCATTCAGACATCAAAATCTCAGAAATGTCCTAAGTGCCTCTTCTGAGATGCTAAGACTGTAGTAAGAATAAATATAAGTATAAACATTTATATTAATATTCACTTTTTTATGTCAGATTATCATTTTCCTCTTTGTAAAACCATAAGCTTTTATTGGCCATTAGTAACCATAGTGGCTGAGCACTTTATAAGCACTGAGTTCTCAAAACATTATGTGATAGGTACTATTACTATACCCATTTTACAGAATGGGAAGATGAGGCTTAAAAGGATCAAATATGTAAAATAGATAACCAACAGGGACCTACTATATAGCACAGGGAATCCTGCTCAATATTCTATATTAACCTAAGTGGAAAAAGAATTTGAAAAAGAATAGATACATGTATATATATAACTGAATCACTTTGCTGTACCCCTGAAACTAACACGACAATGAAAATCAACTATACTCCAATATAAAATAAAAGTTAAAAGAAAAAGGATCAAATATCCATTCATCTGGTGATGGGCACTTAGGTTGCTTCCATATTTTGGCTATTGTGAATAATGCTGCTGTGAACATCGGGGTACAAGCATCTTTTTGAATTAGTGTTTTCATTTTCTTTGGCCATATAACCAGGAGTGGAATTGCTGGGTCATACGGTAGTTTTATTTTTAGTTTTTTGAGGAACCTCCATACTGTTTTCCATAGTGGCTACACCAATTTACATCCCCACCAACAATGTAGGAGGGTTTCCTTTTCTCCACATCCTCACCAGCATTCGTTATTTGTAGTCTTTTTGATGATGGCCATTCTGGCAGGTGTGAGGCAATGTCTCACAGTAGTTTTGATTTGTATTTCTCTGATGATTAGTGATGCTGAACATTTTTTCATATGCCTGTTGGCCATCTATATATCTTCTTTGGAAAAATGTCTATTCAGCTCTATTTTTAAATTGGGTTCTTTACGCAAGGCGCGCCTCAGGCTGCTGCAACATCACGCTGGCCTCTGCCGCCGCAGGCTCGCCCCGCATCCGTGCCCCTCCCTCCCCCACGGCCTAAGTGAGCCAGAGCCCCCGAAGCGGCTGCTCCTTTAACCCCGTCCTGTCTGAGCGAAGAACAGACGCCCTCAGGCGACCTACACGCAGAGGCGGGGCCAAATCCAAAGCTGAACCCCGGGAGCTTTGCGAACAAAGAAAGGGAAATCTCTCCCAGCAGCCACAGGAGCAGCGGATTAAATCTCCACAATCAACTTGATGTACCCTGCAACTGTGGAATACCTGAATAGACAACGAATCATCCCAAATTGAGGAGGTGGACTTTGGGAGCAAGATAGATTACTTTTTCCCCTTTTCCTCTTTTTGTGAGTGTGTATGTGTATGCTTCTGTGTGAGATTTTGTCTGTATAGCTTTGCTTTCACCATTTGTCCTATAGGGTTCTGTCCGTCCGTATTTTTTTTTTTACTTAAAAATTTTTTTCTTAATAATAATTTTTTATTTTAATAACTTTATTTTTAATCTTACTTTATTTTATTTTATTTTATCCTCTTTCTTTCTTTTTTTCTACTTTTTCTCCCTTTTATTCTGAGCCGTGTGGATGAAAGGCTCTTGGTGCTGCAGCCAGGAATCAGTGCTGTGCCTCTGAGGTGGGAGAGCCAACTTCAGGACACGGGTCCACAAGAGACCTCCCAGCTCCATGTAATATCAAACGACAAAATCTCCCAGAGATCTCTATCTCAACACCAGCACCCAGCTTCACTCAACGACCAGCAAGCTACAGTGCTGGACACCCTATGCCAAACAACTAGCAAGACAGAAACACAACGCCACCCATTAGCAGAGAGGCTGCCTAAAATCATAATAAGGCCACAGACACCCAGAACACACCACCAGACGTGGTCCTGCCCACCAGAAAGACAAGATCCAGCCTCATCCACCAGAGCACAGGCACTAGTCCCCTCCACCAGGAAGCCTACACAACCCGCTGAACCAACCTTAGCTACTGGGGACAGACACCAAAAACAACGGGAACTACAAACCTGCAGCCTGCAAAAAGGAGACCCCAAACACAGTAAGTTAAGCAAAATGAGAAGACAGAAAAACACACAGCAGATGAAGGAGCAAGTTAAAAACCCACCAGACCTAACAAATGAAGAGGAAATAGGCAGTCTACCTGAAAAAGAATTCAGAATAATGATAGTAAAGATGATCCAAAATCTTGGAAAGAGAATAGAGAAAATGCAGGAAACATTTAACAAGGACGTAAATTGGGTTCTTTGGTTTTTTTGATACTGAGTTGTATGAGCTATTTATAAAATTTAGCTATTAACCCCTTATTGGTCATATCATTTGAAAATATTTTTTCCCATTCAGTAGGTAGTCTTTTCCTTTTGTTGATAGTTTCCTTTGATGCAGATAAATGGATAAAGAAGATGTGATACAATGGAATATTACTCAGCCATCACAAAGAATGAAATGGCTGAGTAATATTCCATTGTATCACATCTTCTTTATCCATTTATCTGCATCAAAGGAAACTATCAACAAAAGGAAAAGACTACCTACTGAATGGGAAAAAATATTTTCAAATGATATGACCAATAAGGGGTTAATAGCTAAATTTTATAAATAGCTCATACAACTCAGTATCAAAAAAAACCAAAGAACCCAATTTACGTCCTTGTTAAATGTTTCCTGCATTTTCTCTATTCTCTTTCCAAGATTTTGGATCATCTTTACTATCATTATTCTGAATTCTTTTTCAGGTAGACTGCCTATTTCCTCTTCATTTGTTAGGTCTGGTGGGTTTTTAACTTGCTCCTTCATCTGCTGTGTGTTTTTCTGTCTTCTCATTTTGCTTAACTTACTGTGTTTGGGGTCTCCTTTTTGCAGGCTGCAGGTTCGTAGTTCCCGTTGTTTTTGGTGTCTGTCCCCAGTGGCTAAGGTTGGTTTAGTGGGTTGTGTAGGCTTCCTGGTGGAGGGGACTAGTGCCTGTGTTCTGGTGGATGAGGCTGGATCTTGTCTTTCTGGTGGGCAGGTCCACGTCTGGTGGTGTGTTTTGGGGTGTCTGTGGACTTTTTATGATTTTAGGCCACCTCTCTGCTAATGGGTGGCGTTGTGTTCCTGTCTTGCTAGTTGTTTGGCTTAGGGTGTCCAGCACTGTAGCTTGCTGGTCGTTGAGTGAAGCTGGGTGCTGGTGTTGAGATGGAGATCTCTGGAAGATTTTTGCCATTTGATATTATGTGGAGCTGGGAGGTCTCTTGTGGACCAGTGTCCTGAAGTTGGCTCTCCCACCTCAGAGGCACAGCACTGACTCCGGGCTCCTCAATTTGGGAGATGTGTTGTCTATT